>NC_088791.1:209396370-212378870 GCF_011386835.1 Chrysemys picta bellii
TCAAACCACTGAGCTATCTCCCCCCCCCCATGCAATTTTCTTTTGTACAATAACTTAGACTATCAAAGTAACTGCAAAATAGCTCTATTTAATTAAATGGTAAGAAGAACAAGAAATCCATTTGTAATAGAGAGCTTTAAATATTGTTCCATAAGTGTTGTTCTTAATCACATTGGATTGTACCTTACTTTATGAATAATCCCACTGAAAATACTACACATGTAATAAATTACTACTCATCATACGTATGGATGGAAGAATAGGCCCTGGACAGTGAAATGAATGTTTTAGTGTAAATGTATAACCACACTCTGTTATACCACTGAGGATCTAATTGTTGGAAGGGCTTGTTTGAGCCTTCAGCCTCAGCCCTGAGCAATGGGTGAAGTAATTATCTGCCAAAGAAAGGGATGCATATTCAGAGAGTCACAATTCCTTTCCTGCTTCCATCCTGCTCTAAGGGAGAAGTGAGTTATGTCAACCCTTTGAAGGGTTCAGTTTACTCTCTCCCTGCACCTAGCCACTACTCTGGATAATGAGTAGGGGGAAAAGGAGGAAGACTGCTCCCTTCCCATCCGTCTGTAGTGCTTCAGTGTAGATACTAGCTATGCCAACAGTGTGTGTTCCTCTGGGGCGTAGTGTGGGTTCCAGTGTGGGCGTAGGGAATCCAATTTCCTGAGAGGTGGTAGCTAGGTCGATGGAAGAATATTTTATCAACCTAACACTATCTACACCCACGGTTAGGGTGGATTTTTCACAGTCCGAGAGATGTAACTATGCTGATGTAAGGTCACAGTGTAGACCAGATCTCACTCCCAAACGCCACAGAGGCCAAGCAAGGTGATGTGGAAGGAAAATACTCCTATGCTTGTCTTTCACAAGATGATGAGGATTGTAAAAAAATATCCCCACATTGATATAATCTGGGCGGCCCATTAACATGGCCAACAATATCTGTTCTGTGATAGTTAAAGATTGGTCAGAAAGTGGATACAGCTTTTGTTAACTGAGAAATAGTACTTTTCATCTGACCCAACAAAATAATAGACAAAGGTTAACTTGCTAATCGAAAGAAGGCACCTTACTTATTGGACTTCTTAAATTAGGTAGGTATTCTGTCCTACTCTTCTTCCAGTAACTGTGATAAATCTGTGATTGATCCATACTTGCAAGTGCCAGAGTTCAGTGAGATAATGGATACCGAAGAGGGAAAATCATTTCAGGCATATGATTTAAAAGTAATTACAGGACTGAATCAAGGAGGAATTGTTAGTGAACAAGATCCTTCACAAGAAGTAGTAATTTTAGTTCAAACAACAATCCCCATAATTGTGAAATTATATTACTTCAAAGATTGAAGGAGTTTCTACCATTATAAAATCAGGTTTTAAAATTATGGGACTTCATTCCAAAACAGTGAAGTGTGAGGAAACTTGCCTAGAAGTATATGGAAAATTTCACCAAGCTCTGTTTGTCTCAGGAGAGTTTAGCTGAAATGAGTATATAAAGTGAACAACCACCCGAGATTAAAAATAAAAGCTATACCACAAACAAAATAAAAGGACAACAAGAGAGAAATAGTTAGAAACAAGGCTAATAGATTTTGTAGAAAGATTGGCAAATGCACATGTAAGAACATGTGTTAAGTACTGGAATGTGAGTAGTCTTCCTAATGACCAGGGTGGGAGTCTGGCTTAGTGATTGGAGCAGAGGTGACCAGACCTAACAGCCAGAGCCTGAATCAGGAGCCAAGTTACCAAGTCCAGAGAGTGAGCTGGAGCCAAGAGCCAGAGTATCAGCCGGAGCAGGGGCAGAAACCAGAAGCCAAGAAAAGGATCCAGGAACAAGGAGCAGGAGCAAGCAAGAAACAGACCCAGAAAAACAGCTGCAGGTGTGGTATGCTATTGAGGAGCCATTAACCTAGCCCTGCTGCAAGGTTTAAGAATGTACCTGCTGGAGTCTTCAGCCAATCAGGAGGTCAATTTCATTAGCAGAATGAGCTGAAGGCAATGGGGTTCAGCTGTGGGTCCCTGACACCTTGGTAGATGCATTTAGATATTTGGCACAGTGAAACAAGCACTGTTGCATTTATTTCAACATGCGTTGATTTGACTATTTAATCCCATATGAGCATTCTTTGGTGAATCTATGGATCTATTTAGATTTTGCATGCAGGCAACCAGCCTATCTGAATGTGAAATTGTTAGACTGCATATTCAAATATACTCATATCTGTTTCTCCCATGAAAGAGCTGGAATCTCCAGCACTTGAGTCATTTACAACTTGAGTTGGTAAAGTACTGGATTATATTAGAATATAGAGAGCAATCCTGCACTAGCCAGGGAATGAACTAGTTGACTGAACAGGTTGTTTCCATCACACATTTTTAGGAATCTGTCTGTTAAAAACCTAACAATGGCTACATGACCCTCAATGGGGTTGCTACCAAAAATGCAATTATTAAAGAAGTTTCAGTAAAGAAAAATGTAATAAAGTTGTTTAAGTACTATTTATCGTCTTGGTCTGTTTAGCCAGAGGATGAAAATTTAATATAACAAATGAAAGACTTCCATCAGACAAGAGGTACCTCTGAGATGCATGTCTTGGAAAAAAGGTAATTTCCAATTTTATCTTTGGTTTGAGATCTAATGTGGGTTGCATCTAATGATTATTGAAGGCTACAGAAATGGCTTTATTGCACAGAATTTTAATTTATAAACAGGATACTGTAAAGGGTGCCCTGAAGCCTTTTAAAATGAGAATAAACCTGTTTGTTGAAGTTTCATTATTTTATGATTACAGTTGTATGTTTGTCACATGACTTCAAAGACTTTTAGGGGTTTTTCTTCTCAACATCCCAGCTAGCCTGAATGAGGCCTAATCTCACAAACCGGGCCTTAAAAACATCCAAGGAAGGAGATTCCACCACCTCTCTAGGTAACCCATTCCAGTGCTTCACCACCCTCCTAGTGAAATAGTGTTTCCTAATATCCAACCTAGACCTCCCCCACTGCAACTTGAGACCATTGCTCCTTGGTCTGTCATTTGCCACCACTGAGAAATGCCTAGCTCCATCCTCTTTGGAACCCCCCTTCAGACAGTTGAAGGCTGCTATCAAATCCCCCCTCACTCTTCTCTTCTGCAAACTAAACAAGCCCAGTTCCCTCAGCCTCTCCTTGTAGGTCATGTGCCCCAGCCCCCTGATCATTCTCATTGCCCTCCACTGGACTCTCTCCAATTTGTCTACATCCTTTCTATAGTGGGGGGCCCAAAACTGGATGCAATACTCCAGATGTGGCCTCACCAGTGCCGAATAGAGGGGAATAATCACTTCCCTCATTCTGCTGGCAATGCTCCAACTAATGCAGCCCTTAGCCTTCTGGGCAACAAGGGCACAGTGCTGACTCATATCCAGCTTCTCATCCACTGTAATCCCCAGATCCTTTTCTGCAGAACTGCTGTTTAGCCAGTCGGCCCTTAGCCTGTAGCGGTGCATGGGATTCTTCCGTCCTAAGTGCAGGACTCTGCACTTGTCCTTGTTGAACCTCATCAGATTTTTTTTTTTGGCCTAATCCTCCAATTTGTCTAGGTCACTCAGGACCCCATCCCTACCCTCCAGTGTATCTACCTCTCCCCCCAACTTAGTGTCATCTGCAAACTTGCCGAGAGTGCAATCCATCCCATCATCCAGATCATTAATAAAGATGTTGAACAAAACAGGCCCCAGGACCGACCCCTGGGGCACTCCGCTTGATACTGGCTGCCAACTAGACATTAAGCCGTTGATCACTACCCGTTGAGCCCGACAATCTAGCCAGCTTTCTATCCACCTTATAGTCCATTCATCCAATCCATACTTTAACTTGCTGGCACGAATACTGTGGGAGACCATATCAAAAGCTTTGCTAAAGTCAAGAGATATCACATCCACTGCTTTCCCCATATCCATGGAGCCAGTTATCTCATCATAGAAGGCAATCAGGTTGGTTAGGCATGACTTGCCCTTGGTGAATCCATGTTGACTGTTCCTGATCATCTTCCTCTCCTCCAAGTGCTTCAGAATGGTTTCCTTGAGGACCTGCTCGATGATTTTCCCAGGGACTGAGGTGAGGCTGACTGATCTGTAGTTCCCCGGGTTCTCCTTCTTACACATTTATAACTTGACTCATGTGAGTCAAATCATCGAGCTTAATGGAATTACTCACAGAAGCAGAATTACTCACATGCAGAAGTATTTGCAGGGGTAGGTTCTAATATAACTTGTCCATAATTGTTTACAGGGCCGGCTCTGGCTTTTTTGCCGCCCTAGGCAAAAAAGCCACCCGCCGGGCCCCCCCCGCCCCCAGCGCGGCAGGGGAGGGCACCGAGCCCGACCACGGGCCCGCAATCCCCAACTGGCCAGAGTGCCGGGGGGAGGGCGGCGAGCCCGGCCGGGGCTCTCCGCTCTCCCCGGCGGCCAGAGCGCCGGGGGAGGGCGGAGAGCCCCCTACGGCCAGAGCGCCGGGGGGAGGGCAGAGAGCCCGGCCGGGGCTCTCCGCTCTCCCTGGCGGCCAGAGTGCCGGGGGGAGGGTGGAGAGCCCCCAGTGGCCAGAGCGCTAGGGGGAGGGCGGTGAGCCTGCCGCGGCTCTCCGCTCTCCCCGACCGGCCGGAGCGCCGCGGGGAGGGCGGCAAGCCTGGCCGGGGCCCTGCTCTACCGACCGGCCGGAGGGTGGCGAGCCCGCTGCGGCTCTGCTCTCCCCAGCAGCCGGAGCACCGCGGGGAGGGCAGCAAGCCCAGTCGCGGCCCCGCTCTCGGTCCGGAGCGCCCCGCCGCACTGCCCCCCTCCAGGCGCTGCCCCAAGCATATGCTTGATGGGCTGGTGCCTGGAGCTGGCCCTGATTATTTACTTATGGAATAAACTTTGCTCAGAAGAGAAGATTCTTCTCAATCCAGATCATTTATTATTTTGCTTATATTAGAAGCATAAAGTTACGGTATATATTGCTTATTCAAGTTTTTATCCTTTCTAACTTAACTGAAAAAGGGAGGAGGAAAGCAAGTGTGTGTATGTGTGTGTGTGTGAGTGTGTGTGTCGGGGGAAAAGGATAGAAAGAGGGGGAAAAACCTGAAAAAAATTAATATTGATTTGAATCATATTGAATTGAGACAACATTTTTCATTTTAAATCGAGACATCTTTTCATTTCACTCTGATGGGGAAAAAAATCAATTTGAAAGAATACACCAATTTTCATAAGGTTTGAAAACTGATTTATTCCAACCAAAAAATGTTGGATCAAAACATTTTGACCAGTTCCAGCTCTAGTTGTTTATATAAAATATCTAATCCTTTAAAGAATCCTGCTAAACCCATGGTTTCAGTCACCACATGACTTTCACAGATTAATGTTGTGTTTAACATAATATTTTCTTTTATCAGTTTTGAATGCCACTTTACAATTTTTTAAGTCAAGGTGAATAAAAGTTCCCGTCTTTACACCGTTAATTATTTTGTACATTTTGATCATGTCCTCTCTTATCCAACTCCTCTCCAAGATAAAGAGGCCCAATTTTTTAAATCTGTCTTTGTGAGTTTTTCTATGCCTGTAATCATTCATTCATTCACTGAACCCCCTCTATTTCTACCATATTATTTCTGTGATGGGATGACCAGAAGTGGAAGCAATATGCCGTATGAGGAGATACTATGAATTTATATAATGGCATAATATTTTCATCCCACCCATTATTAATGTATCTAAATGTTTTCTTTGCTTTTTTTTTTTTGGTCACCACTGTGAACTGAACAGAGATTTTCACTGAGCTGGCCACGAAGATTCCAAGTCTTTTTGCTGAGTGATTACATAATTTAAAATCCACCAATGTGTATGAGTAATTCAAATTATTCCCTTTAATGTGCACTATCTTGCATTTATCAACACTGAATTTTTCATCTGCCATCATAATGCTCATTTATGTAGATTTGTGAGAGTCATCTCTAGTTCCTTGCAGTCTCCTTTAACCCCCAAATACCTAAACAATGTTTCATCTGCAAATTTTGCCTCCTCACTGTTTGTTCCATTTTCCAGATCATTAACATTATATGTATAACACTGATACTTATATATATCCTTGAAGCACCCACTGATAATCTTTTGCCATGTAGAAAACTAGCCATTTATTTCTAGTTTGTTTTCTGTCTCTAGTAGTCCATGATAGTAATCTAACTCCCTTAATAGTTTCTCATGAGGGACTTTTTCAAAAGGCTTTTGAGTAATTCCTAATGATTCTAAGATGTATGCTGTATTGAACAGAAGTTAAAAAAAATCAGAAGCTAAAAGTAATTTTGAATTAGGTCAGCAAATTCTAAACTAACTAGGTAGCTAGAATAACTCACCTAAGACAACTCCTTTACAAGGTACAGAAGAGCCATGGCTGCTGGAACATGAACGAGTTTAAGTATTTGAAGCACATATTGACATTGGCATAGGTGCTGCAAATCTTTGACCCATTAATAAAAAACACCAAGCTCTCAGCAGATGTTTTCAAAATGAGGGTTAGGTTGGTATTGTTATAGACATGATTCTAAAAGGCTGCCGATAAGGTGCTCTGTGAGAGTCATGACAGCAACAGAGAAAATCAATCTGGAAATTGAAAAAAGATGCTAGGCTTTCTATGACTGTTCAAAGTTTAAAGACAAAACTGACCAGAAACCACTAATTTCAATACATGAGGGGAACTGGAGAGAATCACTGAGAATACAGTGATTATTTCTTCTGACGGTATATAACTAGAGTGACCAGACATCCTGTTTTTAAAGGGACAGTCCCATTTTTTGGGACTTTTTCTTATATAGGCGCCTATTGCCCCCCCACCCCCTGTTTTTTCACAGTTGCTATCTGGTAACCCTATATGTAAATATGATTTGACTTGTCACAGGTCAAAACTCCCTGTCCAGATCTTGAGAGACACGGAGCCACCTGAAAAGAGTCCGCCTCAAACCCATCATTTCTTCTATGCTTCTTGAAAGGATTCAGGAACTAGGCAGGAAGATGGTAAGAACCTAGGAGATCAAGGCAACTGGAGTAGAGTATCCTATATACCTGAACCGCCCAGGGTGTATATATCATACACGGGCTGTCAGAGTCTCCCATGTCTACACTGCTATTTTTAGCAGTAGTAATATCCCGCTACCTCACCCATGCTGGACCCTTTCCCCACTGCCTCCCTCCCCTCCACCAGAGTCTCTTTCTAGAGTCTCTCTCTGCAGTGCATAGCTGCATGCCACAGTGACAAGTGTCTGCCTTTCACTACAGCAAATAGCTACAAGTGTCGTTGTGGCTGTACTCTATGCTGGCATAAAGTGTAGACCTAGCCAAACAGATTGAACAATGTGATAGCAGCAACAGGCATGTTAGTTCCATTTTTGGAGAGGAGATGGGTAAGGAGGGTTAATTAGGAGGGAGATCAGCTAAAGGGAGAGAAAAATGAAGGGAGAGGAGTGGGGGACACACAAGGGGAGAAAAGAATAAGAGAGGGAACTGTGGAATGAGGCTGAGGTGATGAAATAAGGGGGAGAGGGAAAAAGGATTGGAGTAGACAGGCAATCAGCTCAGGGCAGAGGAAGTCCAGTCAAACAACTGTACAAAGTTCTCAGACTGTCTGAAGTTCTCTGCTTTGGCTGCTGCTCCTGCCACCCGGAGTCTCTGGCTGGTTCCTCTCTGCAGTTCCCCCCTGCCCCCACCCGCAGGGTCAAATGGGAGGGTGAGAGGAAGCACCACTTGGATCCCAGTTTCCTCAAGGTGTGTGTGTGTGGGTCTCTCAGGGAGAATACTGGGGGGTGGGGGGGGTAGCCCTAGCTGGGCCCCATATTATTCCTCCCCCCATGTGCAGCAGTGGCTGCTTCTGCAGTTCCTGGCTGGAATCCCTAGACTTGCAATTCCATGGGACAAGAAATACTTTGTTGATGGAACTGGTCAAAAAAAAAAAAGGGGGGGGGAGTTTTTTTCTGTGTGAAAAATGCATACTTTTTTCAATAAAACATTATAAAAAAGGAAAGTTTTATGATCATCCCTATAGTAGTAGTAGTAGTACCATCCATATTTTCATGTATGAATATTGAGGTCTCAAGCCTCTAGTTATCACCTTTCTCAGGGCAGAAACCTATATTTCTCCCCCTCCAGACTGGGGATTTAGGCTTCAGTTCCTCCTGCAATTCACTGTGATCAACTCAGTAAGTCTGAATTTAGTTCAGCACCTGCCATAAGTCCTGTTCTCTCCCAGACACAATGATAGGGTTGACCAGTGACCAACCAGCCTTTATAAAGCACAGTATTTATTCATTCATAATGAAAGCATTACAGAGAAAACCTATCTTGAAAACAACAAACAACTTCTATGCATACTTACCACGTAATACCTATCTACTACATAAGAATGGCCATACTGGGTCAGACCAATGGTCCATCTGGCCTAGTATCCTGTTTTCTGATAGTTGCCAATTCCAGATGCTTCAGAGGCAGTGAACAGAACAGGGCAATTATTGAGTGGTCCAGGCCCAGCTTCTAGCAGTCAGAGGTTTAGAGACACTCAAACAAGGGGTTGTGTCCCAGACCATCTTGGCTAACAGCCATTGATGGACCTGTCCTCTATGAATTTATCTAATTATTTTTTGAACCCAGTTGTACTTTTGGCTTTACAACATCTCCTGGCAATGAGTTTCACAGGTTGACTGTGAATTATATGAAGAAGTACTTTCTTATGTTTGTCTTAAACCTGCTGCCTATTAATTTCATGCGGGGGAGAGAGCTGGTTCTTGTGTTATGTGAAGGGGAAAATAATACTTTCTTATTCACTTTCTGCGCACCATTCATGATTTTATAGACCTTTATCATAATCCCCCTTAGTCGTCTTTTCTCTCTCTCCTTCTATGGAAACTGTTCCATACCCCTAATCATTTTTGTTGCCCTTCTCTGAACCTTTTCCAGTTCCACTATATCCTTTCTGAGATAGGGCCACCAGCACTGCACACAGTAGTCAAGGTTTATATAGTGGCATTGGAATATTTTCTGTCTTATTATCTACCCCTTTCCTAATAGTTTCTAACATTGTTAGCTTTTTTGATTGCCATTGCATATTGAGCAGATGTTTTCAGAGAACTATCCACTACTTGATCTTTCTTGACTGGTAACAGCTAATTTAGACCTCATCATTTTGTATGTTTAATTGGGATTATGTTTTCCAATGTGCGTTACTTTGCATTTATCAACATTGAATTTCATCTTCCCTTTTGTTGTCCAACCATCCAGTTTTGTGAGATCCCTTGGTAACTCTTTGTAGTCAGCTTTGGACTTACCTATCAGTAATTTTGTATCCTCTGCAAACTTTGCCACCTCACTCTTCACCCCCTTTTCCATATAATTTATGAATATATTGAACAGCATTCTTCTCAGTACAGATCCTTGGGGTATTATTCACTAAACCCCAGTTCAGAGGTCCATAATGTATACCCTTTGACCCCATTGATGGACAGTTGTCACTGAGGGCAAAAGTTGACCTGCAGAACCTTTTGCAGCGGGCGATGATGTTGAAGAAAATAACCATGCTGGTCTCCCAGATCCAGATTGTGTCTACAGAGAAATCTCATGAAAGAAGGCCCAGAGATGACTGAGAGAAGGAAAGTGTTAGGTTTTGAGATGGGAAATGCTGCACATTGACCAAAGGTTTCAAAGTCCTTCACCCTTTCAGCAAGGTCTGTTCCTCTTGGCTACAGTGACATGTCCCTTATTGGATCTGGTGAGAGTACCCCCCGCCCCACCCAATATCAGGCTGGACAATTTATACTATTCTCATTTCTTAGTTTGGTAGTCTTCTTTAACAAGTTCAAAACAGGATATGCAGTTTCCCCTGAGGGAAGGGGGTGTGTGAAGGGGAAGTGAGGCTACCCCAGACTTATTTACCTATGTAGGATTTGCATTAAATTATTCCCAGTGATTTTAGTTCCTGACTGGGCATTCATGTTTATGTGACTCCCCCATCACCTCCACTGTGTTGTTTGCCTTGTTTTAGGGGGAAAAAATAACTCCTTGACACCTGGTGGGTAACAATGCAAGGGGAGAAGGGAAGCTGAGTCACTTTTTTCAGCAAAATAAATCTGATGTTTTCCAGTTCTTCACAATCACATGGGAAAATTTTATCACAGTTGAACATACCACAACTTTAACTGTGATCAAGCACAATAAATTCAAATTTACAAGTCATGGAGTTCCTAGGATTGTAATAATAGGTAACTGACCACAATTCAAGAATATAAAATTCCTGGATTCTGCTAAAACTTTCAACATAAGACATCTGAACCTAAATATATACAATCAAACAGATGAGCAGGATGTATTAATCCATACGAGGCATAGTTCATAGTGATGAAACTGCTCCAAAAATCAGTGGGTGCCAGTGACTATCCATATTTAGGACTACTCAACTACACAGCTGCAATGTGGAAAGTTACCAGCTAAGCTTCTGCATAGTAGACATACTGAATTATCTGACAGAGGCATAATGAAAGGATGAATAATGACTCTGTGATCTTGGCTAAGAGCTTAAACCAATCAAACCAGATAAAAAATTATGGCAGATGCCCATGACCTTCATCACAATTCAAAAAAAAGACACTGAATTTGGAAAGATGGTCACTGGCCAGAACAAGCTACAGTGAGTAAAGAAATGTTACCTTGTGCATATTCAGTGAGCACATAAAGATCTGCTAAATGAAGCTGAGAACAGGAATAAGGAAAGAAAATGGGCAGCTAGGTGATAAGAATGATGTGAGAGCACATACTCCAGCTCAAAAAGCTTAATAGATTGATCTGATTTTGTACAATATGTGAGAGACTGAATAGATTTTATATATATATATATATATATATATATATATATATATATATATATATATATATATATATAAATGCCTAAATGCACTTTGATTTACATTAGATCCAGAAAACTATTAAAGCATCCAAAAAACGGAGACCAGCTGATAAATGTAATAACGTGGAAGATGTTATTAATTTCTGTGGTCATTTGTTGGAATATAGAAAGTACACACACTAAAAAGGCAAGATGTGCTATATAGTATTGAAGTTAAGCAGGATTTTAACATTTATATAGGATTCTATGCAGTGACTTCCTGTTGATTCATCCAGATTTTCTCACACAAATCCAGACAGGCTTTGTTAAAGTGTAAACACATCAGTGCTACTACAATTTGCTGTTTCTAATTTTTTTAACATTTGTATCGCAGCAGTACCTAAAGTCCAATTAGGACAAGGTTGTCTAGTGCTAGCTGCTATACAAACAGAGAAAATGATGATGCCTGGCTCAGAGAGCATACAAGCTAAAAACGATCTTGAAACCTGCCTGAGTAATTAAAGAAATAGAATATGAAAAACTGTGTCACTCTTTCCAACAGCATTAAGAAAGATCTTCTCCTGCCACTGTCTTCAACAGCATTTGCATAAAAACTCTTCACGCCTGTGAGTATATGCTTAAAATTCTTCTTCCTCCTCATTAAACTGGAAAACCTCATGTATTTTCATAAGAGGCCTTTTCACCTGTATTATTTTTCTTCTTTTTAAATGAGGAAATCTCAGCATTGCTTCATTACTTTCTCTAAGCTTTGTTAATTTAAATTCCTACATGTGTCACAAGTTTCTTCTGTTTTCCCCATACAAAGAAAGAACAGGGTACTTTCAAACTAAGACCTTGTCTTCCCACAATTTGGAAGGGTGCAAAGGAATTTCTGTAGGTGTGGCTGGCTGAGTTTCTGCTGTAAGAATTGCTTTAACACTGCTGGTATTTTGCTGCATTAATGATGATGTGCTAGAGTGCTAGAGCCTAGGGCTAGGTCTACAGTAGGATGGCGGGGTTGATATAAGATACGCAACTTCAGCTACACGAATAGCGTAGCTGAAGTCAGCTTTTCTTAGGTCGATTTACCTGGCCTTGAGGACGGCGGCGAGTCGACAGCTGCCACTCCCCCATCGACTCCGCTTCTGCCTCTTGCCACAGTGGAGTTCCGGAGTCGACGGCAGAGCTATCGGGGATTGATTTTTATTGCATCTACATTAAACATGATAAATTGATCCCCGATAGATTGATCACTACCTGCCGATCCGGCGGGTAGTGTAGACATACCTTAGGATAGGCATCTTTCTATTTTTTTAAATCTAATTCAGCTTGAACCCAGTTTTAAAAACCAATTTAGTTAAATGGGTGTAAAACCCTGCCTGGGCACTCTGAATTCAATTTAAACCTAATTTATATCAATTTAGATTCATTTGACCCCTTATCAAGGAATTGACTTGGGGTATGTCTACACTGCAAGTGAAGGTATGTGTGTAGTGTGGATAGGCATACAAACACTAACTTTAATCTAGTTATGTGGATAACACTAGTAGTGTAAATGTGGCTCCATAGGCTTCAGTACAGACTAGCAACTGGAGGACAGGCCCACTGGAGAATCTAGGTACCAACTATGCCTGTGCCACTACTGTTGTTACCCTTGCTAACCATCACGCCAGCATTTGCAGTGTAGATATACCCTTTGTTTAACTTTTACTTCATTTACTTCAGTTTGAAGACAGCAGACAAAAAAGAGCAGATAGGAAGTGTGAAATCCTTGTTGGTCTTGTTGAAGCCCAGGACCCATGAGATGACATTTATTGCACCAAATTACTTTCCCTCTTTGATTTATTGGCTGTCCTGGGGCCTGTCCCAGCAATTGTACAGACATACCCCCTTATCCAGAGCTGTTCCTAAAGAGATAATTTAGCCCTTTGCAAAGAGATTCTAACTGCAGACTCCTTTAAACTTCTTTGCTTGCTCTTACCTTTTCTTTTTGCCTCTCCAACCTATCTGACTGCTTTAGCATCTGAGATAGTTTGTGAGAGACATAGACCACTCCTTTGCATATTCCATTTTGACTAATCCCCCAACATTAGGATCGCACACACAGTTCCCGAGGTGACTGCATTTGTAACTAAATCTATCAAACCCCTCACAGAAAATCATTCATTTTATTTCATTTCCCTTGCCGGGGATTCTCCTTGCACACTTGATGTACAGAATCCCCATTTTGGTACACTAAATAAGATCAAAGGTTACACAGTCTATTCCAGATTCATTTGAAAAAACTAATCAGATCATTATGCCTTAGATGGCTTATCTCCTGGGAGACTTTTCTTTAGTGAACCATTATTTTACACAGTTAAAGATCCATTCAGCTAAAATACAATCAAACTCTTTGGAATTTTACAGCTGGTCCAATTAAAGAGACACACCACCCGAGCAAGTTAGGGCCAACATTTAGATTTTGTAAAAACAAACCTTTACAAAACAGAAAGCCAAAATATTTTTTCTAAAAAATATGGATTTTTTACATAACAATGAAAGTGGTTATTTTTTTAAAAGGAATAACATTTCCCAGTGTTTTAAATCCAGACTTTATTGCATCCTGCTAGTGTATGAGAACTAAAAAGGGGAACCAAATTAGAAGCTCATTGTGTATATATATATATAAGTGCATTTTACTTCAATGTCTGAGCTGAGTGAAATGCAAGAAAAACAGAATGTGGGGCCTGATCCAGCTTCCAGATGGAGTCTTTCACTGGAAGCGAATAAGATCCATGGTGAAGAGTAAATTGGATTTTTAAAGCTATTTTACTTTTAACAATTGAAGCTGTTAAAGACATTTGCGCTTTTTTAAAAAAAGAATCTTAACTTAAGAATGTGTCTAGCCTTCCAAATCTATCAGATGTAGCTATTGAAAATTTCTGATTACTGTTATAAAAAGCTTCATAAGAACAGAGGAAAAAAGAATACATTCTCAATAAGACAAGCTCATTCCATTATTTTATCTCCTTTAAGGAAATAAGTGAGTAAGTTTTCATGTTTATTCATAGCTGCTGCTTTCATTATTTCTTGCTTTATTATGTGTCATGTTGATGCATTATCTAGAAGTGAGAATAAAGCTTTTTTTAAAAAGTTCCAATGAAAAACATGGCTACAGAACAAGTGTCAAAGCTTCACCAACCAATAATTTGACCGTTCTCCTTCTTTGGTAAATTGTGAACTCTACCTCAATATACTCTATAGACAAAGGTCCTGGTTTGAGGGCTTTTTTTTTGGTTGTTTTTTTGTGTATGTGATTTATTTTTTGCAGACTTCAAACATATGTAAGAAAAAATAATGGGTACATTTCAAATTACATTACAGCAGCCTGGTGATTTTTGGAGTAAGAGCTGATACAGCAAGAGAAATTTTACATGTTCCAGGTTCATTAACATCATTGATGATTAGAACAGAGCCTGTAAATGTTTCACTTCACCCCCTCTTAACAGTTATCTGATACATCTTTGTACATTTTCTACAAGACAAAGAAGTTAGGCAATTTAAGGAAGCACTTAAGCACATCCTTAACTCTAAGGATGTCACTAATTTTATCCTCATTCAGCAAAGAACTTAAACATGTACTTATCTTTATGCCTATGAGTAATGCTTTGTCAAATCTGGGTTTAATTGAGTTGCCTGTGAGCTTGACTCAGGTTATGACTTTTACAAAGTTAACAGGGTGGTGCACTCTGATGTTATTTTTATTATGTCCACCAAGAGTAATTCCTTTGTAAACTAAATTGTATATAATATGGGAGGTTTGCTGGGGTGACAGGGTGCAGAGGGGCCAGAAATGTAGGCAGCCATGTTTAGTGCAGGCAAGCTGATTGGTTATTACTTACAGAACTTCCTATGAGAGCAAGCACTTGCATTTGCACTTTATGCTGAAATAAAGTACCTGATTATGCAAACTTCTGACTCTGATTGGATCGTATTAGTCTTCAGAGTAAGTGAATTTGCATAGTGTATAGTTATTGAGAAATAACCATACCGTGATTATACAATCATAACCACCTCTTCTTTTGCCAGTGAGTCAGAATGCAGGGAATTGTCTTAACCTAGAAATAAATGTACACTTGGCGGGTCAGCTTTGACTAACTAAGAATTTCATTTCAGGGTAATTCAATTTAAATGTAGGAACTTTCTGATCTACACAATTTTTTAAAAAAACCTTGGTTTACTTATCTGAAGAGCAAGAGATACATATAGTAGTATCAGATTATTTCATTTAAATAACTGTGGAGAATAAAGGAGAAATCTGTATTATTTTGCATGATTATGGGTAGCTCAGTTTATCTGCTTGATATTATTCTGACTGTACAGAATTAAATCAAAGGAGGTTGTTAGGGAGAGCAAACAAGAAACAAAAAGATGATCAGAAAAGACATCATAAGGTAAACAACTTCAAGGGAGTTAAAGGAACAATAGAAGGATCACTATTTGGGAAGATACCTTTCCAGGCAAAAAAGACACATCTGTTTTGGCAAGGCGATAAATCTAGAGATCAAAAGGACCATAAACAGATTAAAGCACACCCTGGAGAAAGAAACTGGGTGGGAATTAAGTGGGCAACAACTGCTTGAGAAGAGATACTGACAGATAGAAACTGCAACAGGTCTTGTCTGTCTGTCCCTCCCAGCCCAGAAGAAGGGGTACCTGGGCTAGGGTGACTAGATAGTAAGTGTGAAAAATCGGGACAGGGGTGGGGGGTAATTGCCACCTATATAAGAAAAAGCCCCAAATATCAGGACTGTCCCTATAAAATCGGGACATCTGGTCACCCTAACCTGGGCTGAGTGGAATTTACTAATACTTGCAAGCAAAAGGATATGGTGTGGGTAAGACCCAGTTTTTTAGGCCTTTTGTTGTTTTAACCCTTTTCTTTGCTTATGTACTGTAGTGTGAACAAACAATATGTTCGTTTTGAAAAAAAGCTGTTTGGAGTCACTTGAATCAGCTGCCATTCACTTCCAGGAAGTCTCCTGCAGGGGCCAAGTCCTATTGGATCAGCTAGAGGAGCCCAATTGGTAACCAAAGATGCTGTGACCCAGAGATCCAGTCTAGGAATTGTTGAACTGCAGGGTTCCACCCTTCAGAAAGGGGAAGGATGCTGAGCCTAACCTGAGTGGTGCTCGTGACAGGAACTGCAAAGGGGTCTAAAACACCTCTAACCATGACATTAATAAAGAGATATTGAATCCAGACAATGCATGATATAGGATACTTTTGTATTTAATTTAGAGGACATACTTATGAAATATAACATCTAAATAACCTGGCTTCGACTCATCTACTACCACTGCCTTCTTGATAATTCTAAAATTATTGGACTAAATTTGATATATAGAATTATCAGCCCTAGGCAATAAGCTCTCTCTTTGGATTACTACCACCCAGTATAGCATAACCACACTTACAACACCCTTTACCTTCTAAGGTGATTCGAGAAGAGGATTTTGTTTTTAATAAATGTTTTATACTTTACTTTTTTTCCCCTCCAATCTTTCCTTTCCTCACCTTATAGGCAGCAAAAGACCAAATTCACTTGTGGATTGGTAGGCTTTCATAATCTGGTCAGGCTCATGTATCACAAGCATTGTATAGAGAAAATAATTTTGTTCTTTTAACTCCCCTTCTAAAACTTTTCCTTTAGCAGGGGAAGCTATGTAAGGCATTTAGGAAATAACACCTTCATTACAAGTGTTAATGTGACATTTTATTAATCCAGAGTGATCATTAGAAATAGAAAACCCTTGTTCTAAGATATTAGTAGTTTTTTCTCTTTTGATTCAGTTATATTATTATTGTTTCTCTTTTTTTAAGGTATAAATTGTGATTGCAATTATTTGGCTTCTCCACAGGTTTTTATGCTTTTGTAAGATTATATTTGTCTCAATAATTAGGTTACTAGCAGAAAGTATATTCTCTTCATTATAAGCAAATACATTTCTGCTGAGTCTTGGGGAGTTTGTTTCCTGCTTACAGATTTTTATTTTTTTACTTCTAAACTTTAACCCAGATCAGAGAGTGATTTAATGACTCAAAAAGGTTAAAAAGTTCGTCGTCTTCTGCTATGTGGAAACCCATTTGAGGTGGTCAAGATGCAATCCTGGGGGTTTCTACAGCCTTGAATGTAGATTCTATAATACACAAGGTCACCATAATGCTTCTTTGGGGGGATGCTGTAAAATTTTAGTACATGGTCATTAACATAGACTAGCTTTACTGAGAACAGTAAAATGATAGGGCCTGTACTTGTACATGTACCATCACTTGTATCACTACTGCATGCCCAGCACTAATATCCCTGCATATGCATGTTAATGTTTGTAAAGCACATGCTCACACAAAGAAGTTGGTCTGAAGTCCCAATGAAAGACAGACTCCACAGTGTCATATATGCGTGTATATGAACCCCCTATTTGTATTTTGAAAGCTAAACCTCACTGCGGAAGTATTACTAACTGTGCTGTCACTTGAGAAGTGCGGCAGACAAGTTGCAGGCCTCATGAGACCTTGAATTTTGCTGCGTGGAATTAACAGTTGTCAAGATTTATTTATTTAAATTATCATCACATTGAAATGAAAGACAGGCTAAGTATTATAACCAGTGGAGCTCTGAGTTACATTATTTTTAACTTGTTATTTACCCTTCCTTTAATGGTTCTATAGTCAATGTGGCATTCTTGAAAAATGCCAAATTGACAGCTTGGAGACTGAAGCCCTCTATTTATCCACAGTACAAGCATAGCATGGGCACCAACAGTGCAAATCTCTCTCTATTGCCCCACAGATTATGTGTCAGCCCATTTCTAAAGCTTTTTGAGCAAGAGGGTAGTGAAATCTCCATGCCTATCTGCTTCTTGGAATCTTTTTTTCTAAAAAATGCCAATGAGGGTGCCTATTAGCACCAGTTGTGCTGACTGTTAGATATGCTTTATGGATTCCTGTCCACAGAAACTGCACTGAGATTTAGGTTTTTTATGTGAATTTTATCCCTGTGAAAGACTCAGTGGTTTATCAGTAGTGAGGATGCAAAGGAAAAAGGCCTCCCTCTAAACTGTCTGTTCTCTGGCTCTGTGTAGTGGCCTCTCCCTAAAAATGTATTCACATTTGCTAGTACACTTCATCTCCTTTGTGTTAACCTGGAAAGGCTGAGGAACCAGTATTTATTGGTGAATCTACTCCATAGAATGTATCTTATATATTTCTGTTGCTTGCTGTGACACTTCCCAGGGACACCTCATGATCACTTGCTCTTAGCTTGAGGAAGCTTTATCTGTGGCTCAGCTCCCTGACTCCACTAGGCTTTGGCAACACAAGCACCACAGTCCAGATCTCTGCAGGCCTTTCTTGCTCAGGTTAGCAATAAGCATGCACCAACTTCGAATCCTCCAATTGTCGCTCTGGAGTGCCCAGTCCCTGTTCCACTGAACACTCTCAGAACTCTCAGCTTTGCTACTCCCAACTCCAGATCTCCGCTCTTCTTAACACACAGTATTTAGATACATTTATAGTGGACAAAAGAATAAATGTATCAAAGAATAGAGTGATAGAAAGTAAGAAAATTGGAAACAAATAGTTACATATATATATATAAAAAAACCGAGAACATTCTTTTTAGAATTAAACTTAACTCACCAGGCATTCCCCGATGTCCTACAAGGTCGCTTACCAAGTCCTTTCCCCAGTGTCTTCAAATAGGTTGGTGGGGGTCCTGTTTCCTAAGATCAAGCCTGCTGATGGCTTGTCCTCCCACACTGAAGGATGCCAGGGTTTCTCTATACACTCTCAGATGTATTACACCAGATCTTTGATGCTCACCTGAAAATAGGATTCCCCCAACCCCTGCTGCTTACCTCTCCCTGTTAATTTATTTTTGAAGTCACCACAAGCTCTTCATTAGCATTTGACTTAGAGTTTGTCTTCTGTTGTACTACATAGAACAAATGAAAGTCCACCAGGGCGATAGGTGTCTCGCACCTTCTGTCTGGAAAAGTTTATGTCAAGATTGCTACCTTTGAGTGACCTGATTTTTAACTACAAGGCCTAGACAACATATATTTCAGCATATATACATAAATCCACTACTATTTTCCATATGTAGATCTCACAGTGGATATGATGACCTGTGTGATACAGGCTTTAATTAGAGACTGTACATGACAGAGACCGTATGTCACATTCTTTTGGTGAACCCACGGGATCGCTGTACTCCTATGTACCACTGTACCCTCTGCCAGTTGGCGTCAAGAGATCCTGGCTTCAGATTTGCCATATAATTGTGCTAATGGGAGCTGCGGGAAGTGGCATGGGCTCCCATTGTCTGGGAACGGCGAACTGCAGTCACTGGGAGCTGTGGGCAGCCATGCAAATGTAAACAAACTGTCTGGCAGACCACCGACGGATGGGCTGCATGCCGCCCGCGGGCCGCAGGTTGCCCACAACTAGTTTATACCATGAGTATTGAGGATTTGTTTGTCTTATTTTTTTCCTGTCTGGCATAAAGTGGATGTTCTCATTACCTCTAAAAATGCTTAATTTTTTTGTGAATCTTTCTAAGTTATTTATCTCAATGATACCTTGTGACAGTGAGTTCCACAGGCTGACTTAAAAAAAAAAACACAGTATACACAATGGATTTATTGTCTTTTATTTCTTTGGTTGTCCTCTTATTCTGGTATTTTAAGAAAAAGAAAATAGTTGAGCTTGAATGCTCAATATATTGTTTCTATGTCTCATGTGTCCTATATTGTCTATCTCCTCTACAAAATAAACAGTCTCACTCTTTTCACTCCTTGTGCAGAATTAATTCCACTCTTTTAGTCATTTTCATTGCTCATCTCTATCCATCCTAACTTCTGCTCTGTATCTTGAGATGGTATGACCAGAACTGAACACTGAAAGTTAAAGGTGTACCAAAAATTGACATAATCTAGGCCAGTGGTTCCCAAACTTGTTGCGCCGCTTGTGCAGGGAAAGCCCCTGGTGGGCCGGGCCGGTTTGTGTACCTGCCGCGCCCGCAGGTTCGGCCGATCGCTGCGATTTTTATTCCCTTCTTTTTATTCCCTTAAATTAGAAACCAGCAAGTAGAGCATTATATAAAATAGTAAGACTCCCCTATTCTAAGCCATTTTTATATGCCCACTTACCATCACATCCTTCAAAATGGGACTTTATACAGTACCATATCTGCCTGCTCTGGTGGTAATCTTACTGTCGTCTTCATAAAACAACACTGGAATAGTTTGATATATACCTAAGTGAAACTATGTACATATCTAAATCAACATGGATTACTGGAAATCCAGCACCTTCCTATCTGAGGAACCTTTTTTGTTAATGAAAAATGTTGACTAGATAATATCACCATCTTAGTATGGAAGTTTTAAAAAGCCTCATTGTTGACCTTACTCTGCTCCCACTGATGTCAACGGCAAAACTCTCATTGACATCTGAAAAAATGCCACCCTTAAGTCTTCAACAATAGTTGAGGGATCTAGGAATCAGGGGTTCTCAACCTGCTTCTTTCTGAGTCCCCCCCACCCATGCTATAAAACTCCACAGCACATCTGTGCCATAACAACTTTTTTTTTTTGCATATCCAGTAGATTAAAAGCTGTATTAAAATGTTAGTTATACTTTTACACACACACGCGTAATATTAAAGGAGAAAGATAATATAGGTATTATATTATTTTTGCTTTACCTACTCAGTGTGAAACTTGTCGCTCTGTGACGATGTGGGGGTATCTTCAACAAGCACACATTCATGTCATGGTCAATGTTCATCCTGGCTTGGTAGTTTGTTTTCATTGATGTCATGGCTGACCTGTACAGCCCCAGCCCTTCCACCAGCGTTGCAGGGCCCAGGCTTCAGTTTTCTATCCTGGGCTGCAGCGAGTCTAATGCCAGCTCTGCTTGGGGGAACTCCCTGAAACCTGCTCGTGGCTTCCCACAGACCCCCACTTGAGAACCGCTGCTATGGAGGAGAGTGAACCCTGGTATTTTTGCCCCATCTTTGCTGTTCTGTAGAGGATCATATTTTGTTGAAAATGTTTCCACTGTCTTGATCTTTGCTGACAGAATTTCTATCCCTATCCCAGCCCTTTTAGGGGGAAAAAGTAAAAGGGAGTCTTTTGTTAAAATTTCAGCTTGCTATTCAGGCACTTGTAGTTGATGTATTCTTCTCCTCTAGAACTAAATAATGCTTTGAATCTGAGCTGGTTGGTTCTTTTCTTTTCCCTTCTTGTTTCAACTTTGTAATTTCCTCTGCCCTTACTTCTTTTAGGAGATTTAAAAGAAGACTTTGAAAACAAATTGAATAAATACTTTGAAGATGAAACGTGCCATGGAACTGTTAAATTTTATTAGGATTAAATTGTGTAACTACGGTGCCTATAACAACATTGTTGCACTGAAGAGTGGTCTATTTTACACAACCAAATGCAATTTATATGTTTTTTGGAGTGAACTCATCTGTGTAGTACAATGGTGTGTCAATTTTTAAGAAGGATTTGCTGAATTCTTATAGGAAAATTGTATTCTCACTGAGCAGATAAAAGCAGGAACTAGCCCTATGTTCTTTAGTCTTTTATTAAGCCCTTCTAGTGCAGAGTAGCGAATACAATTAGATAAATTTAGCTTTGAAACACTTCCTTGTAGTATAGAGTACTATAGGCTAGAGGGATTCTTTTAAAATTATGCTTTAGTTTCTCCTCTAGATTATTTTTTCCTATAATCAAACCTAAATTCACAGCTGAATTAATAATGATTGCAACTACTTATGCCATGCAAAAAGCTTCTATAGTCAAGTGGGTTAGTGACTGAGTGACACCTCCCACCAAGTCAGCTAGTCAGAGTGGTGAATCAACAGTCTCCCATTCATTGATTTCAGTGACCACTGGATCAGGCATCAAGGGTATGTCTGTACTGCAATAACGGGGTATGATTGCAGCTTGGGTAGGTGTCCCAAAGCTAGCTTTAATCTATGTAGCTAGCTAAGATCCTGGAGGAGTGAAGCTATGACAGTGCATGTTTTGGTGTGGGCTGCACAGCCCTGCCTAGAAGGCTGGTAATTACTGACAGGTCTAGTCCACACTGAAGCTTGCAGTATTGCAGCTTCAGTACTCTAGTACCCAAGCTAGCTTAGGTATATCTAGCCATTGACTTCAGTAGAGACAGGATTTCACCCAGTACCTGGAAGAAAAGACTTTTTGACAGCCAGACTGATTGGGCTGCAATATAGTCACCCAAAGAAAAAGTGCTGAAAGCCCCATTAGAACAATTCTGCACAGAGATTAACATGATCACTTAGCAAGTATTTTCGATGTATAACTTCTGAATATACCAGTGTTCATTTTCCCCAGAGGTAACACAATTCATTTATCTGTCTACATGTTAAAGTTGGAGTTAAGTTCTGACACATTCAGCCTCTGAAGATAGTTTAACAAGACATGAATAATCTGAAATGACATGCAGGGAAATTTTGTTTAAACACGGAGGAATCAATAATAGCAAAGAGATAAATTTAAAGAAGTTCTGAGAGCCTGAAATGTGTTGTATTTGTTTTCAGAGGAGACAAAAGTTACCCTCATGATTATGAAGAATACTGCATAAAAATGTGGCTATTTCATTCCTCTAAAATGTTATTGGCAATAAAATGATCTTGGGAAGTTTTTGTTTTGCCACAAATAGAAACAGCCAGAACTGTTTATTTCTAGATAGTGTTTTCTCTAGAGAGTTTTGGATATTAGCCTATGACACTCCAGGAGCAGTAACTGACATGAAGTCCTTGGTCTGGGGACTTGTTCAAATACACTGTTTGTTGTAAAGTAAACTATGTCTGACACCTCTTCTAAGGCCATTATTATTTTTCCTTGCCATATTTCTTAGCTATTAGGTACTGAAACTGAAAAGAGAAATATTTCCTTCATGACATTTTGTGCAGTCATGTGACTGAGCATGGAGAATGTGCTCTAAAACCTTCATCATCCATGAAGGAGTACAGCTATTAAATTATGTGTGTAATTCTATTATTCATCTTAAGTGATATCAGTGATTGCTTTTTGGCTGGCAAAAGTATTCCTCCTGCAATGGTGGTTATCATGAGTGTATGGGACATATGCACCATAATCCCTAATGTGGTAGCTAGGGAGCCCCTAGGATTTCCCAGCAAGCATATGGTTGGGAAAAGAAACACTGATCTATAATGTGTGATTGCCAGGATAATGGAGGATCAACCCTAGGATAGCCAAGATATCTATAGGACTTGTATTATGGTCCTCCAGTCCTTGCAGGATGACATATTGAAAAGAGTGCATGAGTGATACCAGGATCTCAGAATGCTGGCAGTGAAGTTGAATGCCAGTGCGGTAACCCAGTATAGGCTAAAAATCTAAACCACAAGGTGAAATCATGTCAGTCTTGTAGAATGACCAGACAGACCCAGAGAACTTCTCATACAAAATTATCCAGCTGGCCTTGGGAAATATTAATTTTAGACCTGGGTAAATAAAAAGAGATCTATTTGGTAGCCCTTAAATATATCTTTTTGGCGCTGTAGACAAGTCAATAGGTCACAAGAAAGGTTAAGCATGAGCCAGATTCTCAGTTTGTACAAATCAGTGTAGCTATATTGAAGTCATTGATGCTACACTGAGACAGACTAATTGAGAACCTGCCCCTGTCTGTTTCATTTTGATATTCTAGAAGAAATAGTCATTGATAACAAACCCCAGTTTGCCAGTTCTGAATTCCAAGCTTTTGGGATACAGTTTATCACCCACAAAGAAATGGCTAAGTTGAGAGATGCCGTTAAGACAATTGTACAGTTTGAAGACCCAGTATTTGTTCTGGACAAAACCCCATTCAAAGCCAAAACATAACCAGATCTAGAAAAACTGTTAAACCTGCATCTATAAAATTCATCTTGATCTATAATTTATCACCAAATATTGTAACTTGTTAAAGCTTATTTACATAGGAACAACAAAGGAAAAGATGTGAGCATGTACCATTTCTTGAAATATAATAGGTAGCAAGCAGGAAGAGGTAAGGGAAGATCTTAGGCTGAAGATCTACAGTCAGAGACACAGAGTAGATTTAGAAGAAAGTGTTTTCTTTACTCTAACAATATTCTTTTTTCAGTGTTAGAAGAAAGTGACTATTTCTTTATCATTGTCCCAGGATGCTAACTTCACATCTCAAAGGCTACTTGCTGTACTTGTTATATTGATGAGAAGAGCTGGTCAAATTTTTCTTCAAAACTGTATTGACAGAAAAGTGGGTTTTTGATTAATTTTTTTTTTTGCACAAAGCCTTTAATCAAAAATGAAACACCTAAACACTGAAAACTTTTGGTTCAGAAATGCTACCAAGTACATAATGGGACTTGTAGTTCAGGTGCCTCGTACCACCATTCTTCTGCACGAACCAGCTGCCCTGGTTGAATTACATCTCCCATGATGCACTGTATCGACTCAGCAACAGGGAAGACTGTGAGGCACCAGAGGAGACATAATTAGGGCCCTACCAAATTCATGGTCCATTCTGGTCAATTTCACGGCCAGAGGGTTTAAAAATTGGTCAATTTCACGATTGCAGATGTTTACAAATGAAATTTCATGGTGTTGTAACTGTGAGGGCCCCGACCCAAAATGGGATTATGGTAAAGAGGTGAATTGCAAAGTTGTTGTAGGGGGGTCCCAAGATTGCCACCCTCACTTCTGTGCTGCCTTCCTCCCGGCTTCCTACAGTTAGAAGAGATTCCCGGAGGTGGAAGTGGGTAGGATCTCCTCCATGATGCTGGGAGCACCCCAGCTGGGGGGCTCCTAGCTGCTAGTCCATGCCAGGGCTCCCAGCCAATTTGGGGGCCCCTCAGGAAAAATGGGTGCCCTATCCCAGAAAGAAGCTCCAGGGCAGAAGCACCTACCAGGTTACCCCAAGCCCCAGCAGGAGCCGCAGGGGAAGAAGCCCCAAGCCCTGGTTCCCCAGCTGTGTGGGGAGTGCAAGCCCTGAGCCTGGGCTGCCCCAGCTGGAGCAGCAGAGGAAGCTCCCGGCCCAGGCTGCAACGAGCCCTGGCTGAGCCGCGAAGGGGAAGCCCCCAGGGGAGGAAGCCCCGGGCTCAGCACCTGGTGCTATGGCAGAAGCCATGGGAGGATGTGGGGGACAGAAGTCCGGAGCCCAGTTCCTAGGCTGCTGCACTGCAGAAGTGAGGCTGTAACACCATAATTTCTGTGCTGCCTCTGGTGGTGGGTCTGATCTCCCCACCAAGAGTGGCTGTGCAGAGGAAGGACAACTCCTGTTCCTCCCCAGCACGGCCAGACTAGCAGCTAGGAGCCCTGGGCTCCCAGCAGCAAGGGAGATCAGATTTCATGGGGGAGGGCTGATTTCACCACGTTTTTCACAGCTGTGAAATTGGTAGGGCCCTAGACATAATCCAGCCAAAGAACCCTCTGTGTAGGAGGTTGGGGGCATGACACACCTTAACTATGAATCTTATGAGGCACTGTGGTGGTATTTCCAAACAGAAAAAAAAAAAAAACTTTCAGGTTTTGATTTTTTTTTTTTTTTTTTTTTTAAACACAGAAAGTCAAGATTTCCTAGGGGGGAAAAAGAAATCCCTCATTTTCTGACTGGCTCTATTACAGAGAACTTCAATTATTAGGGCTATCTGTCTCCAGCCTTGAATTTACTTATATAAAACTGAGCATAGCAGTAATTTCCATGATGCTTTTATTCCAATATAAAGAACAAGGAAAGAAACCCAGTCAGTGTAGTAATTACCCTAAAAAACTATTCTCCTAACTTTTTATAATTGTTTTTATATTATTACAAAGATGAATCCATTTGCTGATTGTCTTACTCCTCTCTGGTCCCCAATCAAAAAACCAAAACAAAACTGTAAAATTATCATCTAATTTCTTTAAAACTTCTCTCTCTGCTGTTTTATATTTTTAAATGTTAAAGAACAGAGAACAATGAAATCAATGAACTAATTATACTAAATACTCTTCCTTTTTGTACAGGATGTGTCAGAACAACCAACATCTTCATCAAATCAATGAACTGATTAGTGTAAAAAGTAAAGACTTCCTTAAGGAGTCTTCTCTCCCTATCACTTTAGCTATCTGAAAGGAAGATATGATTCTTGTGAGATGATCTGACACCTACTTTATATTCCCAGATAAAAACTGCACTAATCTAAAGATATGGTTGAGAGCATGTATACAAGTCACTTAGGGGTAAATCACATTACTCATATTGTAACTGTCCCAAAATCAAGTATTACATCAGATTTACAGTTAAATTTAAATAAAATCTAATCTAGGGTGTAGAAATGCACAATTAAGGTGCTCAAACTCTGTCTTGTAGGCATCCCTAATATGAAAGAGGACAACTTTGCTTACCAGCATCACTTAGATTCACTCCCATTGAGAAGAGTAAGAGATGACAGCCATTTTGGATGAGGTTTGTGGAATTCTCTGTAGTAAACTACTATTCTCAGCCTTTGCTGAAGAACAACAGCAAATATGACCATTAATCCTGAAAGAAGTTCTCAAAATGTAGCCTATGTATGATAATTCAGTTAGTTTTAATTATATGGGAAGGTGAAAAAGTGCATTAGTCCATTAAGATCATTCAGGAGGGAAAAATGGTCTGACACAGGGTGCTACATTTCTTAAAGGATCTACTTAAAAAGTTAATTAATTTGGTTAATTTTAATTCAATTAGCAAGTAAATTCTCAGAAAATTAATTCTGTGTTCCAAGAGTAAGTGCTGTAATTTTGGCATGGAAATACTTTTTCCCCCATACATAAAGTAGTTGAATCCTTGCTTTAACTGCAAAATTCAACTCAGTTTTGCATCAGCTTCTACAATGGGTAAAAATGCACTTCTTCAGCTAGAGAGGTTGAGATCCCATTAATTCCTAAAGATAATTAGCAGAGGAAATCACCTATTATTTTGACAACCACAAACAAGTATCTAATGATGCTCTAACACAGGGGTTGGCAACCTCTGGCACGCAGCTCACCAGGGTAAGCACTACTTCCATGTTTGTACATTGTCTAGAACAATGGCAGTGGTGTAGTCCTGAATGGGTATCTACACTGCCAGTGTAAGCTAACATGCACTGTGTGTGCACAAGGTCATGCTTTGCAGAGGACACCATTTTGCTCTAAAATGGCATTCTCCATGATGTGCAAACTCACACACAGCGCTATGTGAAGGATACCATTTTGTTCTCTTTTGTGATCTGGCCCCACTACACCAATGACCAGTGGTTAAGGCCTTTAGGTGGTTTCCCAGCACAATATACATACATAATAATAGTAACAGGAATCTTACTTTAAAACTTAAGATTTTCATTGAAACAAAGGGTACAAACTATGTCCTCTGTACCACACTTCAAAACTCTTTGCCACTATTGGCACAGTTATTACACTTCTATACAAGTGCACTCAAAACCTCTCAAGAGCTTTAAATAGGGATTGATAGAGATCTGTTCTGTACATACACCCATTTTATTTGACATTTTTATATAAATTGCACAAAGTGGCACCACATGGCTCTCAAATACTGTGGAGTCAGTATATTGTGCACACTATCTTTTTTTCCCTCAAATGTGAAGTTATTTCCTATATAGAAACAATTATAAAATGGTACTGACTGGGGAATATCACACATAAAAGCTACTAACACCTGCTATTCTCAGCATGAAGTTTATTCCTGTAATCTATTACATTGTAAGGAGCAGGGTAGGTATAAATGGTCAATTTTCAGAATCGAGAGACGTAAATAGTGATGTCCCCCAGGGTATGTTCTGGGACCAGTTCTATTCAACATATTCATAAATTATCTGGAAAAAGGGGTAAACAGAGGTGGCAAAATTTGCAGATGATACAAAAATTACTAAAGATAGCTAAGACCCAGGCAGACTGCGAAGAGCTACAAAAGGATCTCTCAAAACTGGGTGACAGGGCAACAAAATGGCAGATGAAATTTAATGTTGATAAATGCAAAGTAATGCACATTGGAAAGCATAATCCCATAAAATGATGGGGTCTAAATTAGCTATTACCACTCAAGAAAGAGATTTTGGAGTCATTGTGGATAGTTCTCTGAAAACATCCACTCAATGTGCAGCGGCAGTCAAAAAAGTGAACAGAATGCTGGGAATAATTAAGATAGGGCTAGATAATAGGACAGAAAATATCATGTTGCCTCTATATGAATCCATGGTATGCCCACATCTTGAATACTGTGTGCAGATGTGGTCGCCCCATCTCAAAAAAGATATATTGGAATTGGAAAAGGTTCAGAAAAGGGCAACAAAAATGATTAGGGGTATAGAATGGCTTCCGTATGAGGAGAGATTAATAAGACTTGGACTTTTCATCTTGGAAAAGAGATGGCTAAGGGGAGATATGATTGGAGGTCTATAAAAGCATGACTGGTGTAGAGAAAGTAGATAAGGAAGTGTTGTTTACTACTTCTCATAACACAAGAACTAGGGGTCACCAAATGAAATGAATAGGCAGCAGGTTTAAAACAAATAAAAGGAAGTATTTCTTCACACAATGTACAGTCAGCCTGTGGAACTCCTTGCCAGAGGATGTTGTGAAGGCCAAGACCATAACAAGGTTCAAAAATTCATGGAGGATAGGTCTATCAATGGCTATTAGCCAGGATGGGTAGGAATGGTGTCCCTAGTCTCTGTTTGTCAGAAGCTGGGAATGAGCAACAGGGGATGGATCACTTGATGATTACCTGTTCTGTTCATTCCCTCTGGGGAACCTCGCACTGGCCACTGTCAGAAGACAGGATACTGGGCTAGATGGACCTTTGGTCTGACCCAGTAGGGCCATTCTTATGTTCTTAAGTAATGCATGGAGATATCAACTTTAATCCTAATCTTTTTAAAAGCACTCGTCTGGCACTAGCACAATGTCCAATCACTCTAATTTCATGAGTATACTTTTTTTATTTCATTGCAATCACATTAGCATAAACAGAGCGTGATTGACATTGATGTTTGCCAGCAGTTCATTTTAGAGGAGAACATTTTCATGTCTGTTTCATAATAGCTTTTATTTGGTAAGCACAAGGAGTAGAGTTGTAAGAAAAGATGTGCAGGAAAATGTTAATGAGAATAAGATGAATATTGTATCCAGCTTTTGTTATGTAGACAGGAGAGCCAATTTACCTCTATGTGATCTTCACGCCCTGGCAGCGCTAAGAAGTAAGATGAAACAAAATGATTTCCTTCCTGTTTAACTAAAAGAATGTGTCACATCAATCACTAAACATGGGTCTTTCCAAAGGGTACCAGGGTTGTCACAGATAGTTTAGCACTCTAGAATAGGGCATTTCCACCCCCTCCCCAATAATACAAAATTATGTCCAGATATTAAAGTACAATCCTAATTAGGTAGTTGATTGCATAAATGTACACCTTCTTACTGAAGATTACTTAACCTTGTCTGTCTTCACTATTATCTTCTTACTTTACTGAGCAGGTAGTTTAGAGCTGCACTCTATTCTACAGCAAAGCCTCCAGTGATTTCTGTTAAGTGTTTTTTCTATTTTGAGTCCTGCAGAGCTTATACAGCCATGGGAGAGCAAACTGGACTCTATTCTACCTCCTGCTTCATTGACAAAATTGTCAGCCAGGTACTGATTGCTGAGTTTTTATGACTGATGATGAGGTAAGAAGCTGAAAGATCATAATTTGAGTTGCAGATCCCAGGCTGAGTTTGCAGAGCCAGTAGGTGGAAAAAAAGTCTGATTTAAAGTCCGGGGGGGGAGAAAAGATACAGAAATCATTGAAATAGCAAATATGAAGCCCAAAAGAGTCACTTTTCTGATTACAACAGCATTTTAATTGAGTTTCCAAATACTTCACACAAACAAAATGCAAAGGAAGGTTTCTAGTTTATTTAGGTTTTCCTGAATGTCCTACAATTCATTGGTGACAGTATATAGAAATGAAATAGAATTTTTTTTCACAGCATGAAAAAAGGCAAGAAACTTAGTACTAATATAGTATCATTACATTTTCTTGACCCATAAAATCTATACAATAAATTATTTAGATCTGAAAACTCAGATTTTGAAATCGACATCATCCAACAGGTACAATATACTATGAATGAAAGTTTAAATATTCTTATTTAATTAATAGTGGTTTATTAGGCTGCAGATTTAATTGGCAAATGTTAGTGATTAATCTGAAGAACTGATTGCATAAAATGAACAATAGAGACATTAATACACATCTTAATAAATTTATTCTTTGAGTGAACCTTAAAGTAAAGAGTCTGTTGCATAAAGCTGTATCTGGAAATAAAATAGCAAAATGTTCAGAGTGAGTGATAGGTTGTTGTTGAAAACACTAAAAACACAAAATGGAGTCAAAGAAGTGTCAAGTAAGTTTGTGTTGCCTAAACCTGTAGATTAGGGATGAGGTTAAAAAAAAAAAAGTTGTCACCACCATTTTTCAAATGAAGTATCCATACATGGACCATTAGACAGTTATGGACATTTATTTTATAGGATAGCATTTGGCAGAAGTGTGGTGAAAGGCTTTCCTGCCATGCTTAATTTGAAATATTCTAAATACTACTAGCTAGGATTAGGATTACCCCACTACCAAATGCTATGAGCCAGTGATTTACCATCGCACCTCTGGGCCTTCTTTTGCCTACTCCAGAAAGAGATTCTGAAGAGACCTCACCTACAAATAAAGAACCAAGTGTTATCACTATCTTCATGGCTGTATCCTGAGAAATTCCTAAAACATGCATTTAATATACCTGCTGTTCCATCTCTAGTGCATCAAAATCCATCCCCACTGCCTTTCTATCTTTTATTTAACAGCCTTACAGTACAAGTCTAACTTTTCAACACTTTGCTCTGACCATTTTGGCAAGCTATAAAACAAACAATCTCAGCACACATGAACACTCTGTGCTGAGAGGGCCACCTTTGGTTTAAAACAAAACACAGAATTGTCTTCCACAGATGGCCAGAAAATAAAATGAAGGCAATATAGCCAAATGTTTTCCCAAGTCAAGAGAGGAAAGCTGTGGTGCTGGAATGGGGTAGCTGGTCTTCTGATATTTGCTGTGCCTGTGGTTTCCCAGCAACTAAAATGCTGCCTGTGTTTTCCTGCCTTTTGCTATTCTTGTTGCCCTCCCCTTTGTGTCTGTTTGCCTTAGAATCAAATGTAACAACAAAACCTGAAGAAATAAAAGCTACCGCCTAAATTAATTCTTTCTCCAGCAAAGACATCTAATATCATCTAAAAACTATCACACAAGGATAATTTTCCTTTAAGAGGCTTTGGACAAATAATGTTGTCTATGTGCTTAGTGGCAGCAGATATCTTGCCCTTCCAGGTTAGCTTCCTGCTGAAGGAAAATTCAATGACAGAGTCTAGTACAGGGGTTGGCAACGTTTGGCACGCTGCTCGCCAGGGTAAGCACCCTAGTGGGCCGGGCTAGTTTATTTACCTGCTGACGCATCAGGTTCGGCCGATTGCGGCCCCCACTCGCCGCGGTTTGCCATCCCGGGCCAATGGGGGCGGCGGGAAGCCACTTTCCCGCCGCCCCCATTGGCCCGTGATGGCGAACTGCGGCAAGTGGGGTACGCGATCGGCCGAACCTGACGTGTCAGCAGGTAAATAAACTGGCCCGGCCCGCTAGGGTGCTTATCCTGGCGAGCCGCGTGCCAAACGTTGCCGACCCCTGGTCTAGTATATTCTTAGTGTGACTTGTTTTACTGACCCTCTAACACCAATCCATGAACAGAGGTGGCCACAAACAGCATGTAGACACTCCTTCTTTCAAGGTTTTCTACCCAAACATGAATGCCCATTTCTCAGGAGTAACTGCCTCAAGAACTGATTCTTGTTGAGCGATTAAAGCAGACAGCAAACTTATTTGCTGCTTGACTGGGCTCTCCCAAAGAATCATAACATGGTCATATTGGGTCAGACCAATCCTAGGTCTACTAGCCTACTATCCTAGGTCAGGATTTGCTTCAGGGGGAGTGTACAGAACAGGGCAGTTGTTATGATCCATTCCTGTCTCCTCCCCCCCACAGCTTCTTGAACTCAGAGATTTAGGGTGACCCTGAGCATGAGGTTACATCCCTGACCATCTTGGCTAATGGCCATTGATGGACGTATCCTCTATGAACTTCATTCTTTTTTAAATTCGGTTATATTTTTAGCCATTACAACATCCTATGGCAATGAGTTCCATAAGTTAATTGTGCAATGTGTGAAAAAGTACTTCCTTTTGTTTGTATTAAACTCGTTGCCTATTAATTTCATAGGTGACTCCTGGTTTTGGTAAATACAAGGGCAAATAACACTTCTGCAAAATCATTAATGGTGTAGAAAAAATGAAGAGTGACCTCTCTCATCTCCCCTCTTAGTCATCCTTTTCTAAGATAAACAGCCCTAATCTTTCTAGTGTCTCCTTGTACAGAAGCCATTCCAGACCCTTGACCATCTTTGTTGCCCTTCTCTGAACCTTTTCCAGTTCCACTATGTCCTTTTTGAGATGGGGTGAACAGAACTGGACACAGTATTAAAGGTATGGCTTTATATATGGTATTTTCTGTCTTATTTGCTATCCCTTTCCTAATAGTTCCTAACACTCTATATGCCTTTTTGACTACTGCTGCACAATGAGTTGGAGTTTTCAGAGAACTATCCATGGTGACTCCAAGATCTCTTTCTTGAATGGTAATAGCTCATTTAGACCCCATCATTATATAAAGTTGGATTTTTTTCTTCAATGTACATTACTTTTCAATTATAGTTGAATTTCATCTGCCATTTTGTTGCCCGGTCACCCAGTTCTTTGAGATCCCTATGTTATTCTTTGCAATCAGCTTTGGATTTACAAAATTATTCCAGTTAATTTATCATCTGCAAACTTTGCCACTTCACTGTTCAACATATTCATAAGTGACCTTGAAAAGGGAGTAAACAGCACAGGTCTCAGTGCAGATCCTTGGGGGACCCCTCGTTGTTCTCCTTTCACCATTGTGAAAACTGACCATTTATTCTTTTGTTTCCTGTCTTTTACCAGAAGCTGGGTGGGGGGCATGGCTCAGAGTTCCCGACATGCTCCCCGTCAGTATCTGGCCCAGGCCAGGGAACTAATGATCCAACCAGCAGACCAAATTCAGTGATGAATTCTGGTCATGTGCCACTGGAGGCATGTTGTGCCTATGCTAAGAAGACTAGATACTGATTCATGAGAGGACCTTCCCTCCTATCTCATGACAACTTAGTTTCCTGAAGGGTAACACAAAATCTAGCTAGAATACATAATATCTTTAAAGACTGTACAGTGCTCACATGCTAAGAAACAGAACTTGTAAAACTATACTGGCCCTGCTATAAAAATAATTAAGAGAAAACAATAAAAGATGTTACAATGAACAAGTAATAATATGTGACTGTGTTGTTCTCAAACTAATGTGGGGTCACTCATTTTCTAGAGACTAATTTCATAGTGCAGTCAAATATATGTTGGACTAAGTTATGGCACATAGGCATAGTTCCAGAAGGGAGAACACAGAGCTGCACTGCTCCAGAAGAGGGTCAAGGAAGCACAATTCCAATTCCAAGCACGCTCAGGAAGAGGAAACTGCTAATCCCTCTGTACACTGTGGAAAAGAAACTGGGGGAAAAGTGCAGGGTGTGCATGTATGGACATGGCCTTGCCTCCTCTCCATTCCCCTTAGAGAGATGTACACACTTGAGGGTACATGGAGAAAGCATGTTACCTGATGAGCCCTAATCTGTGCAAGTGCTATCTGAGAAGAGTGTCAATGGGGAGCTGGCTTTGTTGCAGCTTTTGAAGATAGCATCATAGGACTGGAAGCGTCCTGGAGATGTCATCTAGTCCAGTCCCCTGCACTCAAGGCAGGACTAAAGTATTATCTAGGCCATCTCTGACAGGTGTTTGTCTAACCTGTTCTTAAAAATCTCCAATGATGGAGATTCCACAGTCTCCTGAGGCAATTTATTCCAGTGCTTAACCACCTTGACAGTTAGGAAGTTTTTTCTAATGTCTAACCTAAATTGCCCTTGCTGCAATTTAAGCCCATTGCTTCTTGTCCTATCCTCAGACGTTAAGGAGAACAATTTTTCTCCCTCCTCCTTGTAACAACCTTTTAAGTTCTTAAAAACTGTTATGTCCCCTGTCAGTCTTCTCTTCTCCAGAAGAAACAAACCCATTTTTTCAATCTTCCCTCATAGGTCATGTTTTCTAGACCTTTAATCATTTTTGTTGCTCTTCTCTGGACTTTCTCCAATTTGTCCACATCTTTCTTGAAATGTGGCATCCAGAACTGGACACAATACGAGCACAGTGTAGAGTAGAAGAATTACTTCTCATGTATTGCTTACAACACTCCTGCTAGTACATTCCAGAATGATGTTTGCTTTTTTTGAAATAGCATTACACAGTTGACTCATATTTAGCTTGTGATCCACTATGACCCCCAGATCCCTTTCTGCAGTACTCCTTCCTAGGCAGTCATTTCCCATTTTGTATGTGTGCAACTGATTGTTCCTTCCTAAGTGGAGCACTTTGCATTTGTCCTATTTACTTCAGGTCATTTGTGGATTTTGAATTTTAATCCTATTCTCCAAAGCCCTTGCAATCCCTCACAGCTTGGTATCATCTGCAAACTTTATAAGTGTACTCTCTATGCTATTATCTAAATCATTGATGAAGATATTGAACAGAACCGGACCCAGACTTGATCCCTTTGGGATCTCACTCAATATGCCCTTCAAGCTTGTCTGTGAACCACTGATAACTACTCTCTGGGGATGGTTTTCCAACCAGTTATGCACCCACCTTATAGTAGCTCCAGCTAAGTTATATTTCTCTACTTTGTTTATGAGGAGGTAATGAGAAACAATATCAAAAGCCTTACTAAAGTCAAGATATACCACATCTACTGCTTCCCCCCATCCACAAGGCTTATTACTCTGTCAAAGAAAGCTATTAGGTTGGTTTGATATGATCTGTTCCTGACAAATCCATGCTGAATATTACTTATCACATTATTATCTTCTAGGTGTTTGCAAATTGATTGGTTAATAATTTGCTCCATTATTTTTATGAGCACTGAAGTAAGTTGATTGGTCTGTAATTCCCCAGGTTGGCCTTACTTCTCTTTTTATTGATTGGCACGATATTTGCCCTTTCCCAGTCCTTTCAAATCTCCCCTGTCTTCCATGATTTTTCAAATATAATTGCTAATGGCTCAGATGTCTCAGTCAGATCCTTGGGTACTCTTGGATGTGCCTGTAATTGCTGAGCCAGGGCACTGATACTGTGCTTTGTGGATGTGGCGGGGCGACGACTCACTGGTGTGGCGCTTCCTGCTGGTCGTCTCAGAAATTAACTCTTTCCAGCCCAGAGCACCCTCTGCAGGCCGGTGTCTTGCCTGCTGCTGGCCCCATGTCCCTCCCGGACCTGGGGCCCTTTGCCTTGGAGTTTTGCCCCAGCAATAACCCCCAATCTGGGTCTCCCCTCCCTGGGGAACCCCCAACCCTCTAAACCCACCTTGCCTCAGTGGCTACTGCCAGTCACCATTTAGCCCCTGCTCCCTGGGGCGGACCGCAGTCTGTAGACCACTCATCATTGGCAAGGGGGGTTGGACCTGCTGCCTCTGCAGCCCTAGTACCCTTTTGTGGGCCCTTAACTTGGCCTGCTGCCTGGGGCTTTACTAGGCTGGAGCTCCCCAGCTCCCTCTGCCCTTCCCCAGCACTACTCCCTTCTCAGCTCCCAGGGAGCCCAGCCCTCCCCCCTCTAGGGAGCTAGCGAGACAGTGTGTCTCTTTCCTTCTGGCCCACTGCCCTCTTATGAGGGCCAGCTGGGCCCCAATTGCACTGGCTACAGCTGAGGCTGCTTTCCCAATCAGCCTAGCTTCTCTCCGCCACAGCCCTCTCCAGGACTGCTTTAACCTCTTCTGGGCTGGAGCGGGGTGACCAACCTGCTACAGTGGACAATAAACCTGGCTGAACCTTTGCCACCAAACTGAGACTGGTCTGCTGGTGCAGCTAACATCAGGGCTCCACAAACAGCGTAGGAGTAATGCACAGACCCACACACAGCATTAACAACACTGATAATTATATATATTATAATAAACCACTGGCATATGTGGTGACATTGGCAAAACTAAATGTGTCTAGTCACAGATGAGTTTTGGAGCTTTCTGATTTCAACTTCACTATAAAATACCATCCTGGGAAAGTGAATATCGATGCAGACTATTTATCCAGGGAACCTTTAAATATGGAAGCATACATCAGAGAATGCCCATGGGAATATGATCCTGAGAGCAATTCAGCAATGGTTCAAGCTGTGAGAGACCAAAATGAGGGTCATGTGGAGTGGATTTCAGTAATTATAGCAAATCTATCTACTCTGCAAGCAAATGAATACAACATATTGATCCTGATAGGAGAAAAAATAATTTCCCATGAGCTAAAAGTCAGCTCAAACAAGTAATCCTGCAAATGGAAGAATTATAGAGCTAAAGAAAAGCAACTAAAACTGAGTCTAGAGGAAAGAAAAAGGGGATCCTATGAAGTTTTATAGTTTCTATATGAGAGAATCTGACTGCATACTGATTCCAATACTATTTTGAGATGCAGATAGCCTATGAGATCCAACTTGTATTCCTTGGCAGTATAGGAATTGTATATAAAAAATTGCATGGAGAAATGGCTTATTTGGGAACAGAACGAGTAGTGAACCTATCAATAGACAACTTTTGATCTAAGTTGCAATAGGACAGGGATCGGCAACCTTTGGCCCGCAGCCCGCCAGGGTAATCTCCCTAGTGGGCCAGGCCGGTTTGTTTACCTGCCGGTCCACAGGTTTGGCTGATTGCAGCTCCCACTGGCCGCAGTTTGCCACTCCAGGCCAATGGGAGCTACGGGAAGTGGTAGCCAGCACATCCCTCGGCCCCCATTGGCTTATGAACCTGTCATCTCTACAGCACCCCTTGCTATATATTTGCAGTGATTACCTTTAGTTGGAGAGGAGAAAAGGAGTGTCTGAAGACATCTTGTTAATTGTGGATAATTTCACAATTTTTGCCTAAAGCATACCCAAAATAAGTCTGGTAAATCTGATACTGAGAAAATCTGCAGTGATTTTGCAATAAAAATGTAGATTCCCTTCAAAGATGCACCATAACCAAGAAAAAGAATTTGAGAACCTGTTGTTTAAAACACCACCACCAGCACCACCACACAAACACAACTGCAGGATTACAACAGTTTAAAACAACTCCTTATCACCCTCAAGTCAATCCAGCAAAACATTTTAACCAAAATTTACTCTCCATGTTCAGAACTCTAGAAAACTACAAGAAATTGAACTGGAGGGAGCATCTCATAGTGGAGTATACCAAAATTGCAGTCAGTGACTTGATAATTTTCTTACCCTTCTTTCCTTTTGTATGGGAGACACCCAAAGATACCTATTGACTTAATATTTTGACTGAGGCCAGATCAAGACTTACCACGAACATGTTGAGTGCTGGAACATAACAGGCTTCTTTCATCTGCCTACCAGATTGCACAGAAAAAAAAATATATTTTCCTCTAGTAACTACTATGGACAAGAAAGTCAGAGGACTTGAGTTTCAGCCTGGCAACCACATATTGGTGAGGAATCTGTTAGAGAGGAGAAGGTCAGGAAATTTTTAAGTATTTTGAAAGGATCAATGTCATATACTCATTAAGAGAAAAGGAGGAGAAGATAGCCACTGTAGGAGGTTAAACCAAAATATGGAGCAGGATCACTCATGAAGCCTGCTAAAGCCCTGGGACTGCATTATTTCTGAAAAGCAAAGTCAAGAGTCAAGGGGAATGATGTTTCCAAAGCAGAGGAAGTGTATTTGCAGAAAAACCTGAAGGAAATGGAGATTGTTTTGGAGGACTCTGAAAGCTCAGGAAGGATGGATTTTGGAATTAGACCACTTTCATCAGTTGACCAGCTGCCCATCCTATTGGTGGTACAAGACAAGATATTTTACACTGAGAAACAAGGACACCATTGAATCCTGATGTAACACTGACAGACCCTGGTTTGAACCTGGGATCTCTTGAGCTAAATGCATAAGCTTCCACAGCATGAGCTAAAAGCCCTATGGCCCTTTGCTAAGGCTGTAGAGCAGACTCCTTAATCTCTCTCTAAGTGGTCTTGGTGCCGCTAGATGGGACAGAACACCACACCCAGAAGGTGTGTGGGTTACACTGACACACGAGTACAAGTGGGTTACACTGACACAAGCTCCAGCCACACACTGCCATCTCCAGAGAGATTGGGGCCTACTGATCTTGAACTGCATGCTGATGACACTGTTTCAGAACATTTGGAAGCAGACTGAGCTCAGCCAGAGTAATCAGGAGATGAGACTATCAGTTAGAATGCAATGACCAACGGAGATACTGTCATATGATCGATTGGGGCAGTCAACTTTTACAAGTCTACAGTTTGGTGGACGTGGCCAACCACCTGGCTAAGTTGCATTTTAAACAGAAATAGCAATATATGTAATGTAGTAGTAGTTTAATGTTGTTCCAACATTTATTTAACTGGAGAGAGTATGAGGTCGCTAGAATAGAGGTTTTAGAAATAGATTCATTGTTTCTCTCTCTCTCTATATATATATATATTTAAAGTTACATAATTTAGAGACATGTGAGCTGCTCCTTTGAGAATAGGGTGGGCACACAGTGAGTGAGCTACTGCAAAAACTGTTTTCAGAGGGTGTACTGCTGCAAGAGGGAGCTGGCCTGTAGCACACACTAAGGACACCTCTGTCTGCAAGAAGCTCTTAAAGGAAAAGGTTAGAATTCCTAGGATAGATGTTCTCTTTGAAAAACTGAGTCATGTGTTTAAGGGTGTAACACTTGTACAGGCAACCTCAATTCAGGCATTTCCTAACTCTTGAGTGTTGGCTTTGCAATCTTAATAAATATTCTTTTAACATGGTTTGTATGTGTGATTGAAGAATAGCATTTATTGATGCAGAATATTGCAAAGTAAATATTTTTTTGCCAGCTCTGGAAGGGGTCCTCTGTTTACAGACCCTACTTAGTGTCACAGCAATATTGACAGGAACACTGGGCTAGATTCTGTCCTGCCTAGCTCCCCGTGTGCATATTTTCACCTGGGTCAAGTGAGTGTAAAACTGTCATTGTCAGGCAGCATTTCATTGTGTAGAGACTTGATCTTACAAGCTGCGGAGTACGCTGGACCTGAGCCTGCAAAACTTTTTTGAATGAATAGGATCCTGCCCCTGTCCCACTTTCAACACTGGTTATCATTGGGCCATCTGATGTTTTGGTTTTTGTTGTTGTTGAGTTTGGGTAAGAAATAGCAGACATAGTGAATTATCACTTTCTGGGGCTTTTGAATAGCTTTTTATTTGTAACATTAAAATGAGGGGAAGATGGTGGAAGTTCAGATTTGAAGTTGATATAGATAGCTTTATGAAGAAGTTAATCATTTTTCTAAGGAACTAAAAATGAACATATCCAGACATTCAAACTGATATTCCTCAGTTGCATCTTCCATATGTGGACCATGTTGCTTCATTAAGGGCTAGATTGTGAACCCCTTACTCCCAGTGGTGACACTGAAGTCAGTGAGACTATTCAAGTAACAATTCATCAGTGATTGAAAGAGTTCACACTGGCTCTCAGTGTCCACACTAATTTTTAAAGTCACATTTACCTAGAACAGCAGGGCTTCAAATGTAGAATATAGGCAATAGCACCAGTGCTTGAATTATAGAGGAAAAAGTAAGTGGGCCCTGGTACTATACAGATGTTCCCTTCTTGGGCTAGATTGTTAGTCCTATTGTGGACCATGTTCAGCAGTTGGCAAGTAGTCTCTGACTATACTGGAAATTAAATGGCAAAAGAAAGAGTTCAGGTTCCCTGAGAATAGCTCATGCCCATCTTAAATGTCAAGTTGAGCAAAACTGGAACTTCTGACAACCAGGAAATACAGAGTTAAGGTAAACACCCACACAACCTTAACTCTGCCCTGCTGGAGCTGGCAATAGCCACTGGAAGTTATCTGCATGCACTCCAGCTACATTCACTGTATTAGGTATAGCTATACTGGATGATGGAGGAATACACTGAAGCAGCTTGGAAGAGCGGTGATTAAGATTTGAGGAGGGCTGGGTCTCAGTCCCCCTCCCCCATCAAAAGAAAAGAGGAGTATGTGTACCTTGAGGTTCCAGTCTGCATCATTTCAATACAGAATTGTGTAGGCTGTGTCAGTAGCAGGGCACTAGGGTCTTCTTGCCATAGGCATTGTCAGTAATGAGGTGGCATATGGGAGCTGCCTGTGGATTTATTGATGGATAAGGAAAATAATAGGTTTAGGTGGTATCCTATATGTAAGTGATGGTTAATTTTCAAGTGTGGTATTCTGTCAGGGTTTGAGCACAGGGCAAGCACAGGTACTGCCTGTCCATTACAGCGACAAGACAGAGTATGAGTATGTATATTAGGGGCACAGTGGGGCATCTTTCAAAGAGGGTGGAGTTACGGTTGGGTGGACATTTACCTAAACTCCAATGCCTGGTTGTCAGAAGTTTGAGTTTTGGTCAGTTTGACAGTCTGAAAGGCTACGGGCTATCATCAGGGAACCCTAACTTTGCATGAAGGATGTTTTTTTGCCATTTAATTTCTTTATATATATTTTAAAACAGAGAAATGTTTGTTAGTCAGACAACAGGAGAGAATTTAGGGCTGACAGCTCCTGTATCTCTGAACTCCCAATTCCTTCCCTCATTCCCGATTACAACCTACATTTGCAATCCTCCCCTCCCAGTGAACATTTGCATGTGTAATTTATTTTTTTAAAAGTTTCAGTGCCTCCTGAGTATTCTGCTGTAATCAGATTACATTTATCAATAAGAACAACCACCACCACCACCCAACTTTGACGGAAGTAGACTTTTCCCAGATGTTTACAGGTCGGTCTCAGATTTCTGCCCAGGGTGAGTTTCAAGCTTCAGAGTTGCAGGCTCAGAGGTGTGTGAAGGGACCTATTCATCTCCAGGAGATGTTCTCAGAAGGGTACCCAATGGAAATGAAGACAGCCTGAAGCAATAGCTCTGAGATGTGCAGTGGGAAGTGTTCTGTTCAGATCAGTGGGCATTCCTTTCCCTGATCCACGGTGCTGGAGAGTTTCTGGTAGGTGTCAAGCATACCTATTCTCAGCTCCTTACCTCAGTCTCAGCAGCATGTTCTTGGTACATGCTCCAAACATGCCTGTTCTAAAATCCCCAGCCAGAGGGACAACGGTGGCTCTCAACCTTTCCAGACTACTGTACCCCTTGTTTGATCTGTCTTGTGTACTCCCAGGTTACACCTCATTTAAAAGCTACTTGCTTACAAAATCAGACATACAAATACAAAAGTGTCACAGCACACTTACTGAAAAATTGCTTACTTTCTCAGTTTTACCATATAATTATAAAATAAATCAATTGAAAATTAAATATTGTCCTTACATTTCAGGGTATAGTACATACAGAAGTTTAAACAAGTCATTGTCTGTATGAAATTTTAGTTTGTACTGACTTCGCTAGTGCTTTATATATAGGCTGTTGTAAAACTAGATAAATATCTACATAAATTGATGTACCCCCGGGAAGACCTTTGCGTACCCCTAGTTGAGAACCACTGCCCAAGAACCTGGCTTACATGGGTAGTGGCGGGTCAGGGATGAGCAGGGACACCGAGATCCTGGCACACGCAAGGGAGAAGGAGCAGGACTCAAACACCCCCAAGGAGGGAACTGCCCCCAGATCATATGAAGAGATTAGGGAGTGGGATTAAGACCCTCCTAGATCCACAGAAAGGGAGGGTATGGGGCTGACAGACATCCCTGCTCGAGTTCTGCTGCAACTTATCCCCACATCTCCTATCCAGTGTTTCTCTGGCTCCTCTGAGCCCCAAATCTCTCTCACTTCTGCTACCATCAATCCCGATTTATCTCCCCCACAAATCCCTCTCACATCTATTTCCCCACTCCTCCACCCTCTAAATTTAAAATATCCCTCTCTTGCCAGCAAGCATTCACTTAAAAAAACCCAACCAACCAAAAGAGCCCCTTATGGAGACAGATGTTATCAATATACCTCCCAACATTTTTCAGATTTCTGTCGGGGGGGGGGGGGGGGGGGACTCAAACTGACACTGGGTGAGTGAAGCTAAAAATGGTGCTTCTTAATCCTTTGAGTTATACTGCCAGTGTGGAACTAGGAAGGGTAACAAATCCCACTTACCTCTGTTCATACATGTATTGGGCGTGAGAATAATCATTAGGCTAGAGAAGCAAAGTATTTTTCAAACATTTTAATTTGATTGCCCCAAAGAGCTGGGTGGTGTCATGCACTCTGTTGGGGTAACCCTCAGGCATTGGAGGCTCTGGTGTGATGCTCTGGGTCCTGGTTTCATCTCTATATGTGTCGGGGTGGGAAAAGAGTGCCAGAATCTCTTAACTTTAAGAAAGGCTGCTTCTCCCCCCTCCCCTAACCTCCAGAGGCTGTATCCTGGGGACCTCTTGGTTAAATGGTCCCAAATTTGGATTACTAGCAGAACTGCACACTCCCCTCAGGCACACCTAATCCTGGATCTGAGGAGCTGTGTGGATTTTGGAGCACTTAGAAGAATCAAGCTTTAGCTGGTCTTACCTTTAAGTATAGCAGAACTGTCACTCGGCTATAATCTGTAGATGCTCCCCGGTGGTGAAGAATCTAGAATTCTACCATATTCTCTCTTCCACCTTCTACTGTTTTATACACCATAAACAATCTTTTGACTGAAATTCCTGCTAAACTTACAAGCCAGCAAACCAAAATGAAAATCAAAACACTGAGTTTTTCCTTTTTCTTTGTAAAAGCAAAAGACTGATAAGCATGGTTGTCTCTGACCTATGCTAAAAAAAAGTCTGTCATAGTAATTTCCAGATGTAGAGCATAAATTTGAGATAATTAAACTTATGCTTCATTTCTTTTCAAAAATTGGCAATCAAGAACAAGATTAAATTCAATACTTTTCTTCTACTGAACTCCACTCATAAATATACTATTACACATCCACTGTTTGAGTAAACATGTCTACCTGTGTAAGATTTTAGGGCAAATCTTTCAACAAAAGCATTAGCAGGCTAATGACTTAGCATTTCTTAGGATTCTTTATTGGAACTGTCATGTACCTCATTAATACTAACCATCTTGTCAGTTTCTAAATTAGCATTCATTTTGTGGTCCATATTCTGTAAGAGTGCTTGAAGATAAAGAACAGTGCTGGGCAGTTGTGCACGCACACTGACTACACTGGGAATTTGACAACTGTCCCTGCCTTAGTAGAGCAGATAAGCACATTTCGAGGCTGACATGAAAACTTGCAGATGTTCCCTATTGGCATTGGGTTGCTGTGAGCACTACTAGAGGGATCTCAAGGTGCTAATGATACTCCCTTGCTCTGACTGGCTTGCCATGCATACTCCCAAGCTAGGCAGACAGTTTGCACATGCTCCCTGCTCGGGTACAGTTTACAGGGAACACTGGGGACAAAACACACAAACTTGGCACTCTTGAATAGGACAGAAGTGAGGTAGCCCCTCCCACTGTAATTCAAGGACTGAATATCATGCTCCTGCGTTTATCGTATTGGAATCTTACCATACAGCAAGAGCAGTCTCAAATTGGGGAACCAGTAATAGGGACACCCAGAAGCAGAGGCAATATTTGAAAATGCTGGCATGGATATCTGTGCCTCAGGCTTAACAGTCTATAAAATAGGGGTAGTTATAATACTGGATTCTCTGTTGTGAGGTTTAATTGATTAATGGCTGTAAGACTTTAAGACACTTGAATTGAAGGTGCTCTAGAAGTGCAAATGCATTATTATTCACTGCTTAAAAAACATAGGAAAGGTCATGAAAGATTCTTTTACTGAAGTTGAAAACTTCTTAAGAGTCAGATGACCTTGAAATATAAGCTAGAGGAGCAATGTGTTACATACAAAGTCATCTCAGACTTAAAAAAAAATTAAGTTAATGATCTCATCTGTTACCTTCAACATTTATAATCACCTGTGAACTCCCAAACCAGCCATTCTAGCTGCAGCTCCCTTGAGGCGCTCCCAGAGAAAGTGTTCTCATTAGAGCTACAGCCAGAGCAGGAAACTGTCAGAGTGGATGAGTCGCTTCAGAAGCTTAGGATGACTGCAAACCAAGATGACAGAACTGAAAATTATTTAAATATATCTTTGCCTCCCACTGGCTCTAAGTATTGCAGCCTAATCTGAAATTTTGCAACACACATTGTAGTTAGCATTGTATGGCCTTTTTAATCTTCAAAACTGTGAGCAAACTATTGTTTCATATTTATAATGTTGGTGTACAATGTATAATGTAGAGATAGAGAAACTGAGGGACGGAGAAGCTAAGTATCTTTTTCTCAAGACAACACGGTAAGTCAGTGGCAGATTCAAAGGAGTTTCTCACAGCATCCTCACAGAAACCACTAGACACTGTTGCTTTCTCTAATATCAACAGAGCTGGTTTTAGCTATAGTGTGATGAGCTAATTCCATCAGCAATACCACTAATATTTATTGGCCAGTTTATCCTGCTTTCTGAATCTACTAACAGTGACAATCCCATTAAAATACATAGGAATCCTACCAGAACCTATAAACTATTCCCAAGCCTTATCTACTAGCTCCAAATACATTTACTCTATTTGTTTGTATGAGTTACTATGCTTGTAATACAACTGTAGGTCCATTTTTCCTGTTGAGCAGAAATGTTTCCTTGGTAAAGTCTTTCAAAGCTACAAGGAAGGGAAAACCTCACATGTACCACAGGGAAGAGGTTAACAAGAGGTTACAAGCATGAGTGGTAAGAGCAGTCACCTTAAAGTGAAGGGGTAAGGAACATAGGGAGTAAATAAATGTATGGCCAACCTTCTCAAAGGTTAGCAATCTCGGTGCATTTTTCATTTTAATACCTACACAACTGCAGCATTTTCTGTACACATAGAGCCAAAGAGTCATTTTAGATTCAGTTAAGTAATATAAACAAGCCCAATAACCTTTCATGCAAGACTCTCCTACTCCTATAGGGAAAAAGTAAATAAATAAAAAAAAAGAGAGTAGCAGCACAGTGTAGCAGTGTAAACATAGAACTGGGACCCTGGACCTGAGTTCTAATTCAAGCATTAAGAAGGACTCCCATTAAAGCCTAGAGCAAATCACTTGGGGCCAGATTTTGAAAGGTATTCAGGTACTCAAAGATTCGGATGGGCACTTAGTGGGAATGTCAAAAGTGCCCAGGTGCATAACTTGCACTGAAATCTTTAGAGGCTTAAATACTTTTACCAATCTGGCCCTTAGACACTAGTTCTGCAACTTGTTCCTCACAGGCAACCTCCTTATAGTATTGTAATACAGTCAGTGGGGATTTGCACAGAGCCAGAGATCCACCCACTCAAAATCAGTTGCAGGGCTAGGTCCTTATGCTCTCAGCCTCCCGATCAGTAAAATGAGGTCAGCAGCAACATTTCTTCACCAAAGAGCATTGGTTCAAAAGCCGCGAATGATAAAAAGAATATTTTTTCTTCTGTTGCTGGTGAATGATAGTAAGAATAGGAGCATATTAGCTAGTTGCAATGTATAGGAAACTGTTCTTCACCCTTTTCTCAGGACTAAACACGCTAAAAGCTTAATATAGCTATAACAATAAAATATATAACAGTTTCAAAGGCTTTCATTACCTCTGAACATGCAAATAAATACGCTTATTTTGAAGACTAAATCATAACTGTAGTTGCTGTATAAAAGAGGCCCTCTTAATCTTAAAATAAAAACAAAAACAGAAAATACAGTTAATAGCAAACAAGCAATACAAATGAACCAAACCCAACATGGAAGGAATATCCTGACAATTTCAATAAGACTTACCTGGAAAGAGTTCAGGACTACTTCATAGACCTGCCTCCCCAAGGATCCACCTTCATAAATAATATTTTCAACGTAGCTGTGCTCTGAAAAGCAACTGTGACCATGGTATTATGAAAGTCCAAGACAGATCTCTTAAACAAGCATACTCAATTTACTGGTAAAATTATCATTCTTAGTTTCCTCTCAATTCAACTGACATATCAGAGACAAACATGACTGTTCCCTTCTCCTACCTCTTCCCCTGCAATAAATGCCCCATAGGCCAAATTATGCCTTCATTTACACCTTTGCAACCCCATTGTCTTTCAATTATGCCCCCAGTGACAGCTGCATAACCCCATTACCTTCAAATTATGCTGTTAAAGGCACCTATGAAACCCCCACTGATTTCAGCAAAATTGGACAGATGCCACTGATTAGAATTTAGTCCACAATTGTTTTGATTATTTCTATCAAGAAATAGACTCCCCAGCACACTCCTACTCGGCTCTGTAGGGCTAACAGGAGTAAAAAGCAGCAGGTCTCAGATCCTTAGAGAGTTTCAATGGGAGTGAGGTGCCTAAATGTTTTTGGGGATCTATGCCTAAAATCTTATTTTGTCACTGAAGTCAGCAGGTATTACTTTGATTACATGCAAGGAATAGGTTTATTACGTTTCAAGGTAAAACTATATTTTAAGAGTTTGATTTAATCAGACAAGAGAAAAAAAATTCCAAAATAGTGGCTGGCACTTCATCTATATGCCTCACTATGGTGCTCCCTTCTTGCCCATTTATTTTATTCATACAATGTCAGGTGATGAGGGCACATGAGCAGCCTTCATTGTGAATTTCCAGGGTGAGTTAGATTGCTAGTAATGAAAAACAAAACAAAACCCCATACTTCTGTGTGAAAAGCGGATACCACCCTCACAGAGTAAACATAATTGCATTTCAAATGTGGGTTTGGCATGGCCCACGCAGAAAATTAGATAATAGAAAAGAGCCAGAACTTTAAAGTGAATTCAGGCAAAGATAAATTGTTTGTGCCTGATTCTACAGTATGCATGTAAGGAAGAGATAAAGAGGCCCATAAGAATACCTTAAGTGGCATTCCTTGTTGTTGTTTTTTTATCTACACTAGGGCAATTTTAAACCTAAGTAAATAAGGTACAGTTTATGCTTCCCTGAAAGCAACATGCATCTTCTGAGGCCATATCTGGAGTGTCATTCCTATCCTCTAACAGGAGTAGGGCTGGCAGTAAGGGTGACTCTTCCTGACAGTTCTTAAATTAACTGTGGCCCTGGGATGATGGCAAGTCCTCTTCTCCCCTAACCAGTTGGAAATCAGGGGACATGGCTGGCCCTTTCTGAGATGGCAATGGCCATGCTGCTTCTGAATTGAGTAAGGGCTTCAGAGAATATAATGCAAAAACCAGTAATATAAATTCATAGACAGGATCATCTCCCTCAGGATCTTTGTCTAGGGGAAGCCCTCCATGCACAGAGCTCTCTCTTTAGACACAGAAGTAACACCTCCATAACATCATCATCCACATCCTGGACTCTGTGGAGAACCTCCACAGACAGATAAGGGCACGCCGGGCGACTCTTGCAGAGAATCCGCCTAAAAGTTACTGCAGCTTCAGGCTGTAACATCTTCTATGTAGTGTGTTCCCATTCTGTGCTTGAAGCTGCCTCCCCTCTCTCTCCCCTTCTGCTGCCCCTCCCAGCTCCTTTAGGGGAGTTCCATAGGGATCCATCATCAGTTGCTTTTTTATTTTAAATAGAAAGGGAGTCGAAGATGGAGGGTTAGTCTGGTTTTTAAATCTGCTGTCTTTTGTCACATTTAAATCAGATCCTTGCTGTTATTTAAATATGTGTTTAAAATTATTTTCACCCTCCCCCAATTTTAATTAAAAGTTATAAAACACATTTACCCAAGAGATTAGATCAGAGCCATTCCATCCTATTTAAAATCAAGAAAGCCTCTGATAAGTCCTTGAAACCCCTTCTAGTCTGTTACATAAATCTGGATTTAGTCAGTTTTTAAAAATGCTAATTATTTGCCAGAGAGACCAAAACAACTTTTACAAAGCTATGATGTTTTACTGGATAAAAACATAAACAGTTTGTGAGGTTTTAAAAGAGAGTATTATGTACCTAATAGATTGAAACAGCTCCTTACCACATGCTCAGGCCTACGGGGTAAATATGTATTTAGGCTGCTTCCTTTTTTTAAAAACTGCAGTTCATTTGTTCAGAAGCTATGAATACTTCTTCTTGAACCATTGTAATCTATTGGCTAAGTTCATAGTCATTGTTTACTACGAGTCATTTTATTGATTGCTCAAAAGTGTATTTTTTGTAAACATAATCAACACAAATCAAAGGACTCACCAGTTAATGTTACATTACATTTCAAGCTCACCTCAATTCCCATGCCATACAACATTTGCTTCATAATATGCAAACATAGTCAGCTGCTCAGCTTCACAACTAACTTCCCACATAGGGCCATCCACATTGCACAACCTGAATACCTCTAAATTGCACTCAAACACATCAGCTTAAGTAAGACCTCAGCAGGCAAAAATATCTCACTGGCAGACATACTTTCCCAGTAGAAGGATATAATGTATTGATACTACCTAAAATAATATGAGGTTCTAATTAAGCTTGTGCACTTAATTGACTCCTACTTTGGAGTTGGTTGACACCAAAAAGTTTAGAGAAGATATCATTCAACAGCTTTATAACCTGAGGATTTGTTTTCAGAAGGCAATTTGTTTTCTCCCTTAGCAGCACAGGATGTGTTGCCAGAAAAGGACACATCCACAGATTTGCCAGTCCATGGCAATGTTCAGTGTATGCCCAAAGAAACTATGCCACTAGGGAGAATTTGTTATGAGGGGTGACTGAGAGGCAACTAGAGGCGGTATCTTCTATAGACCATCTTGTGCATCTTGTTTCATGGAAATTGCTCTTCTAGTGTCTTCTCATATCATTCTCTTACCTTGTATAGCTTGGTAATAGGTAGTACTACAGTTTGTTGGGTACAGAATGATGATTTCCACTGAATGGAATCTGTGTATGGGATCCATTTACCTGCTCTTAAAGGAAGAATCCTGCTTAATGTCCTATTGGAAAGTGAAACGCCTGCAAGACCTATAGCTAAATGGCTTGAAGTTACGGATCTTCAGACCACATCTTTTGCCATCACTTCTACACTGTGATTCTATCTAGTCTATTTAGATGTTAATATCACTTAACACTGCAGTGGTTTGTACTTACCATTTATTAGCCTTTATATATGTTAGGCATAGTGTACACCACGCTAATAGGTGTTATGTGTATGGTATTAATATGATATATACATATGTATGTGCTGGGAAGTTACGTTAACTGAATGTATTATGCTTTTCCTACAATTCTGTTCACCCATGTCAAGTATCTCATAACACTTTGCAAAGCTGAAGTTAGCTTTGGCATTCAGGGCTGCCCAGAGGATTCAGGGGGCCCGGGGCAAAGCAATTTTGGGGGCCCCTTCCATACAAAAAGTTGCAATACTATAGAATACTATATTCTCATGGGGGCCCCTGCAGCCCCAAGGCAAATTGCCCCACTTGCTCCCCCCCCCCCCCCCGGGTGGCCCTGGGAAAAATAAACATTTAAAAACCTTCTGCATCTCGGCACAAACCTAGTTTTGAGAAAACTTCTTTTCAAGTCACCTTTACAAGGTATCACTGGTTCTCAGCATCAGCTAGTGCTAAAAGGCACTAAAGCTCATTAAAAGGGTTGGACAAATATTTTCCGTCAAAACTTTTTTTGGCTCAAAAACTAGGGGTTTTTAAAAAGCAGGAAAAAGTCACGGACAATGTCTGGTTTCCTTCAAAATTTGTTGTGGTTTTTTTAATTGAAAAGCTGAAATTAGTCTGCCAAAACCTGAACATGGTTTGGGGTTTCAGAAGTATGTGGCCAAATATTTGCTGCTTGCTGTGTTTGATTGTTTAAAGAAACAATAAATAAATTCTGCTTAAAAAAAAATCCAAAACTTTTGAACCACCTCAGCTTGTGACCAAATGCCTGAGCCCATCCAGTCAGAGATTTTTCCAGGTTTCTGATACTCTGCTGGCTTCCTTAACTCATATCTGTCTCCATAACTTTGGGCTCATTTAGGTTAGAACATAAGAACATAAGAATGGCCATATGGGGTCAGACCAAAGGTTCATCCAGCCCAGTATCCTGTCTACCGACAGTGGTCAATGCCAAGTGCCCCAGAGGGAGTGAACCTAACAGGTAACGATCAAGTGATCTCTCTCCCGCCGTCCATCTCCACCCTCTGACAAATAGAGGGTAGGGACACCATTCCTTACCCATCCTGGCTAATAGCCATTAATAGACTTAACCTCCATGAATGTATCTGTTTCCTAGAGACTGGCTCCATGGGGTCCCTCACAAACTGGAGACAGTTACTGTGGGTTTGCCTTTAGTATAGCTTATGTACATACTCCACGAACTGAGCATTTGAGCTTGTTCCAGAATTTGGGATGAGCCTAGGTTGTGAAAACTGAAATGCTCAAAATAGCACATGCATGTGAATGGACACAAGGTGCTAAAATTAAATTAACCCAGGAGTTCTCAAACTGGGGGTCGGGACCCCTCAGGGGGTCACGAGGTTATTACTGGGGGTCACGAGCTGTCAGCCTCCACCTCAAACCCCTCTTTGCCTCCAGCATTTATAATAGTGTTAAATATATAAAAATGTGTTTTTAATTTATAAGAGGGGGGGGGGTCGCACTCAGAGGTTTGCTATGTGAAAGGGGTCATCAATACAAAAGTTTGAGAACCACTGAATTAACCACTCTGGAGCCTCGGGGAATGCAGGGGAGGAGGGTCTCCCTTGGTAGGATTGGGAAGGAGGTAGGTGGTGTAGGATATTGCTCTTCTCATGTGATCCCTCCCCTATGGCTCTCTTGGCTCTATCACTGTTAATCTAAAGTGACTAATTTTAAATGAAGCTACCCTCCCATGACATGGATCTCCCTATGGCACTGAAATTAAATGTAGACTATAATTTGGCATTTGAGAAGTGAAAGGAATGGTAGCCCTAAGGGAAAAGATAACAGCTTGGCTTATTGTGTTAAAAGGCTGTCTGCAAGCCTCAAACTGCTGAATGAGCTTTAGGGTAGGGAAGGCTGTGCCTCCTCAAACAGCCTGGCCCTGCCCCCTATCTGACCCCCACCCACTTTCTGCCCCCTGACTGCCCCCTCAGAATCCCCGACCCATCTTGCTCCTTGTCCCCTCACTGCCCCCCCACCCACACCAACCCCCCTGTCCCCTGACTGCCCTGACCCCTATCCACCCCCCCGCCGAGTCCTGACAGACCCCTAGAATGCCCATGATCCAACCCCCCATTCCCCGTCACCTGACCCCCCCCCCCCGAGCAGTGCTGTCCAGGGCCCCTCCTGGGTTACCGCCGCCTCTCCCCTCTCTCGGAGCCTCAGCGCGCCACGTCCAGGAGCTGCCCTGGTCCCTGGACAGCGCTGCAGCGGCATGGTTCTGGCGGGACTGGAGCTTGCAGCCCCGCCCCCTTACCACGCGGCTCTGACTCAGTGGGAGGAGTTCAGCCCTGCCGCTGCAGCGCTGTCCAGGGCCACTCCTGACATGGTGCGCTGAGGTGCCGGGGGATGGGGGAAGGCAGAGACGGGGCTAGGAGCCGCTGTGGGGCCCGGGGCAAATTGCCTCATTTGCCCCCCCCCCCCCCCGGGGGGCCCTGTTGGCATTGGAAAATAGGAAGCCAGTCAAAAACAAGATACATGAGTCGTGTGTACTAGCACAGGTTAGGATGTATCTCTATGCCCATCTGACTTTAAATGAGCTATCCAAAACAACATTTAAAAAAAAGGTATATCATGGTAGCAGAAAAGCAAAGTAAAAGGCTTATTGGTCATCTTTAGTCTCGGGTCACATATCAAGCACTATTTTACTTGTGCAGACCTGTACTATAACTAAAAGTGGTTTGGGGGGCATATTCTGGAAGCAAACCTAAAGTTGAACAGTGCAAGGGCTTCTCAGAGGAGTGAGATGTGGGACTCCTTGTTGTGTATTGCTTTGTTTTAGTTAATAAACTTGGCAAAGCTTGGTCATTTGGTCTCTTGAACATTTTAAATATACAACTGCAAGAATTAGTCAAGCAATTGGTTAACAATACATTCATTCTGTTTTGACAGGGACATTTGATTACACACCCCTGTAAAACTCACCTACCTGTGTGCATTCCACTGTATGGCAAACATTTCCCAGTTGAAGCTACTCACCGCCAGACTCTCTGGATTGATGCTCCTGGTCCCCCTGTTTCAGTTTGACCAGAGAGCAGGTCCTCCTGGCAACTTCCCCGTGTTGTCATGTTCTCAGCATCACAGTTGTTGTTTGTGACTACATTTTTTTGCTTAGCAAAATAATCCATCTATATAGCTTCTGGTGCAAATAAATGGTACTCTGACTTCTATGAGCATTGTAATTTCCACACTGGAAATGTTAAATTTCTCTCTGCTCCAATGGCAGCCATTTCATCAGTTTGCATAAAATATACCTGAGCATTTTATTTTTGGAATTGTGAATGCAACAGCATAAATGGCATTCAAGTATCCTTAAACACTTAGCATATAGGCTTACAAGCAAGTATGAAAATAGGTGATGCTCACAAGCCTTTTCAAGAACCTATGTTTCAAATGCATGTAAATCATTGAACTCATAAGATGGCAAGCCTGGAACTAAATAATTATATCTTCATTAATTACAGACTTAAATAATCTATGCATACTGCAGTGACCTCTGAAACACAACAACGTTGTTTAACAAAACTCCTTGATGGGAAAACTGTACAAAGGGGAGCTACATGCACATGAAATAGAGGGAAATTCCATAAGTTTACCAATGTTACCCATGTACTGGCCAAGATTCACATAAAACACCAGGAAATAAATTACAAAATTATGAACGGTGGTGGGGAAGGCTGAGGGATGCAGAAATAAGGTTCTAGTCTCCTAGGTTGCAGGGTCCTGGCCTATGGCATGTGTGTCATGGGGTGCTGAGGAGGATAACTGTGCTATGGATGAGTGGTAATGACAGGGAGGGAGGAAGAGGGGATGCTTTTATGGTTGTTTAAAAATTGCATTAAAAAAAGGAAGTTGGAGTTGCTTAGAGGGCAGAAATACATAAATACGTTCACTTAGGATGAACATGGCCAAGCCAAATTTCCTTAGGAAAATCAGAAGACAGCCATCCTCAAATGGATGAAAACAGATGTAAGGTGGAGGGCAATCAAGACAGTCTTTGTATGCAGTCACATATATGCCTTGCCATGCCACACTAAATATTTGGATATGTTAATTCTGTCACCTGAGCATTCAGATGTTAGGGCTTCAAAGGGCACACACAGATGTGTGCACAGAGGCTACTTTTTTAATATATGCACACATCCTAGAGCAGCATGGCCTCTCTACACTGCACCACCAATGAATACTATCTCTGTAAATAGCTCACCACTGAAGCATCTGCACTATATGGGGAGAGGTGGTTTGTCCTCTGGCAGGGGCTGGCATACAGGTTCCTATGTAACAATACCCTACTGCTGCCATGGGGCTCATGGCAGGGGGTTACCTACATCTTGCTCTTATGCCCCACTGAGGCCATTAGCAGCTGGTTCTATGCTTGGGATTGGCTTATCACAGGCTGAGGTCAGGCCTGGCTGAACAAAAAGGTCATCTCTATATCCTTTTTGTACCTTCAGGGAGCAAAAGAATTAAAACAAGAATTCCAAGACATTTGAATATGGTACCTGGCCAGCCTCCAGAGGGTTCAGGGGCAACATCAACAGTTATCCTCCAATATAGGCATGCAAATCTCATTGTCTTCACATTAAAGTGTTAAAGCCTATCAACTATGTCCACAAATAATAGTATTCAATGTGTGTGCATTCAGGTGATTGCAGATGCAAAGTTGTGTACCACGTGGTGGCTATGTTGAGGCTCTTTTGAACATTTGTCTCTCAGTTTCTAGGTGCAGTGCAGACACCATGAATACTTGGAAGCATTTCATTGCTAGTCATTCAATAGCAACCTCAGGCACTATTGACCTGTTTGTGAAAATGTAGCTCAGCATAACAGAGAGAAAACATGCATTTGAGCAAAGGAATGTTAGCAATCATTGCAACCTGAAGAGAATTTTAGACCGTTGGCCATCTATCTATGTATTGAAGATTAGGTTAGTATTGTGTGAGCTGATGATCATAAATGGAAATGACTGTAAGGAATTCAACCTCCTCTGCATTCTTTGTAGTAGAGTTAGATGCTAATATTTGGAAAGAGAAGCATATATTGCTCTCTAAAGACAGTTCTCTCACTTTTTTCAATTTCTTCTTATTTTCAGGTATATAGCTCCATTTCGTTGCCAAACTCATCTGGATGTGCCTGATTTTGAAAAGGTTTAACATACAATAATGTAATTTATACATCAGTGTGCATCTCAGGTGTGTGTGTCTCTGAAATTCCAAGGGATGGAGTGTAAACCTGTCAAAGAAAAATAGAGCCCTTTGTGTTATTTGATCATTTTTATTAATGTCCTTTTTAATAGGAATATTTTCAAAATGAAACTAAAGCTACATAAATATTTGCTGAATGTATACTGGGTCTCATATTTCCTTTGCACTTGACATGCTGTCAGTAGAGTAAACATAACTCATCCACTGTATAATATGTTTATTGACATCATTCCTGGGGCAATGGATTGCGTTGGTATCAGTGAAACCATGATCATCTGACCAGAAACTCTTCAGGGTGTTGCTTATGTCACAGATTAAAATATCATGAAAAGTAGCTACTTTAGAGACAGCGTTCAGAGAGATCACTCTTGGGAATAAACAGGGCAATTTGAGTTCAAGCAGGCCCTTCAGGCTGCAGGCTCCAGCTGCAAAGTTCAGTGGTGACACTGAATCTGTGTGATTCATTATGTGATCATATGATGGTAGAAGTGATCTAATCCAACTGCCATTTTTTTAGTGGAGAAAAAAATTCTGTGATTCTCATGGACTGGCAGAATCATAGGCGCCGACTCCATGGGTGCTCTGGGGCTGGAGCACCCATGGGGAAAAATAGTGGGTGCTCTGCAACCACTGGCAGCCGAGGTCCCCGACCCACCCTACCTCACCTCCTCTTCCGCCTTCACCTCCTCCCCTGAGCACACCTTGTCCCCGCTCCTCCACCTACCTCCCAGAGCTTGCTGCTGCCAAACAGCTGGGAACTTTACAAATGTAGGAACTTCCTGGTTAGGGAGTTCTCTAGTTGCTGCTTAAGGCATGTCCTCACACTATCTGGTGTCAGAAGTGAGTGAATTCCTTTCTCTAAAGGAGGAGTAAGGGGAGGGGAAGAGAAAGAGCCCCAGAATGCCAGTGTAGTGGGTAAGTGGGGAAAGTGGAAAATCAGGGAGGAGACCTGTGAAAACTGCAGCAGGAGAGAGGAAGAGCCCTGTCTCCACATCGCTATAGAACCCATAACACAAATGGTTCTGTTAGAGTAGATTGATTTTGGCAACTCAGACAGCTGGCCTTGCTGGTTCCGTGGATATGAACGATTCTGGATGGCTTCTGCTTTAACGGAGAAAGCACAAAAATACCTCGTAAATTCCCTGATTTTTGCCATGGGTGATGCTGATGATGATAACTATGTGCTCTGCCCCTCACTGATGAGGAAAAAAAAAAGAAAATTCCAAAGTGAAAGAGGCTTTTGAAGCCCATTTCACAGGCAGACAGAATATTATATACTGAATAGCCCAATTTAATAGGAAGTGCCTGGAACAAGGGGAAATAGCTCAGACTTTTCTTACCATGGTTCATAGTCTTGCTGAACATTGTAAATATGGAATGATTAAAAGAAGAACTAATAAGACAAAATAATTGTTTGCATAAAAGACAATAGCTTCAGTTAGGCCAAGATCTCATACTAGTAAAAGCTGAAACAAAAGTAGGAATGCAAGAAACCATAGAGAAACAGCAATGTGACTTACATTGGGGGCGGGGAGGAGACTGCATCAGAGCATATTGACATAGTAAATATTTATAACATAAGAACATTACACAGCTAGAGAGTGGGAGACCAAAGAACTTTAATAGGAGGTGAGGTTGGTAAAGCTGTGAAAGATGAAGCAAGACACCAAGCCACAGTTGGCAACAATGATAGGGTTGCCAGCAACACAAGGACTACAGCTAGTAGAGAAACTGAAGTGCATGAATGGGAAAAAAAAAACTATACAGAAGATGTATCCACATGTCTTCACAGGGTTAGGAAAGCTGTCAGGGGGCTACAAAATAAAACTGGTGGCATCAAAGACTCCTTTTTCTTTCACAGCCCCATTCCACATTCCTATATCCTTGTGAGGGAAAGCCAAAGGAGAATTAAAGACAATGGAAGATACAGGGTTTATTTCATAGATAGAAGAGCCAACTGTGCAGGGATGGTCCAAACACCAAAGTACCAAAGCCCAATGGCACAATCCAGATTTGTGTGGAACTTATACAAGTTAATAAAAGCATGTGCAGAGAAAGAGAACATAACATAAGAACATAAGAACGGCCATACCGGGTCAGACAAAAGGTCCATCCAGCCCAGTATTCTGTCTACCGACAGTGGCCAATGCCAAGTGCCCCAGAGGGAGTGGACCTAACAGGCAATGATCAAGTGATCTCTCTCCTGCCATCCATCTCTATCTTCTGACAAACAGAGGCTAGGGACACCATTCCTTACCCATCCTGGCTAATAGCCATTAATGGACTTAACCATCATGAATTTATCGAGTTCTCTTTTAAACACTGTTATAGTCCTAGCCTTCATAACCTCCTTAGGTAAGGAGTTCCACAAGTTAACTGTGTGTTGCGTGAAGAAGAACTTCCTTGTATTTGTTTTAAACCTGCTGCCTATTAATTTCATTTTGTGACCCCTAGTTCTTGTATTATGGGAATAAGTAAATAACTTTTCCTTATCCACTTTCTCCACATCACTCATGATTTTATATACCTCTAACATATCCCCCCTTAGTCTCCTCTTTTCCAAGCTGAAAAGTCCTAGCCTCTTTAATCTTTCCTCATATGGGACCTGTTCCAAACCCCTAATCTTTTTTAGTTTTTAGTTGCCCTTTTCTAGTGCCAGTATATCTTTTTTGAGATGAGGAGACCACATCTGTACACAGTATTCGAGATGTGGGTGTACCATCGATTTATATAAGGGCAATAATATATTCTCAGTCTTATTCTCTATCCCCTTTTTAATGATCCCTAACATCCTGTTTGCACACTGCTTGGACATCTTCAGAGAACTATCCACGATGACTCCAAAATCTTTTTCCTGACTTGTTGTAGCTAAATTAGCCCCCATCATATTGTATGTATAGTTGGGGTTCTTTTTTCCAATGTGCATTACTTTACATTTATCCACATTAAATTTCATTTGCCATTTTGTTGCACAATCACTTATTTTTGTGAGATCTTTTTGAAGTTCTTCACAGTCTGCTTTGGTCTTAACTATCTTGAGCAGTTTAGCATCATCTGCAAACTTTGCCACATCACTGTTTACCCCTTTCTCCAGATCATTTATAAGTAAGTTGAATAGGATTGGTCCGAGGACTGACCCTTGTAGAACACCACTAGTTACCCCTCTCCATTCTGAGAATTTACCATTAATTCCTATCCTTTGTTCCCTGTCTTTTAACCAGTTCTCAATCCATGAAAGGACCTTCCCTTTTATCCCATGACAGCTTAATTTACATAAGAGACATGCTTCCTGTTGTTGACCAGAGATTTGCTCAATTATCGGAAACCAAAATCTTCTTAAATTTAGATGCTACAGCAGGCTTTTGACAAATCTCCCTTGTTAGAGAGACTATACCATTGACTACATTTATCACTGTGTTTGGAAGGTATTATTTGGCATATTTTCAGCACCAGAACATGTCCAAAAGAGAATGTCTCAGATTGTGTCAGTTTTGCTTGGCAACCTTTACCGTGCAGATGATGTGTTTGGTATATGGCGGAGCTAAAAATGAACACGAGGAGCGACTACATAGAGTTTTGAGACTCTTCCAAGAAGCCGGTCTCATTTTGAATGAAAAATGTGAATTTTCTAATGAGCAGATAAAATTGGTAGGACACATAATTAGGAATCAGGAAATTCAGCTTGATTCAGACAAACTGAAGGCATTACAACCCTTATCTGATCCCAAAGATGTTTCTGCTGTAAGAAAATTCTTGGGCATGACAAATCCTTTTAGAAAATGTGTACCAAATTTAGCTCATCCAAAAAACAAAAAACAAACAAAAAAACCCCAAACCCCACCCTTAAGAGATCTCCTTAATGAGCCCAATATGTTGATCTGGGGTAGCCTACCACAAAACCAATTTAATAAGTAAAAAGAACTGCTGACATCGCCACCTATTTTGGCAAAATATTCAGTAAACTATACAATAACAGCAGCGGCGGACACATCTTCATGTGGCTTAGGAGTAGTGCTCACATGAAAGTAGCTAAAAGGAGACCAAAGACCTGTTGCAGTCATAGCAAGAAGCCTCAGAGAAACCGAGCCATGGCATGTTCAAATGGAAAAGGAAACTTGGGCCTATGAATGGCTCAGTGCACATTGGTTTGACTTGATTTTTAGCAATGAAACAGGCCACAAACCCCTAGGACATTACTGGGTTCAAACCCACTGAATGACCTTCCACCTAAAATTCAAAGATTTTGACTACAATTGATGTGATTTTCTTTCAGTACTGAACACATACCAAGAAAAGCACTCATAGCAGCAGACTCGCTATCTAGAGCTGCAGCTGAGCAGTCACCAATGGAAGAAAAAATGCTCTAGAGAAAGATGTCAAAGCCTACACTGAATTTGTTCTAGCAGCAATTCCAGTGCCTGACAGTCATCAGCAAATTAGAAATGAACAACTAAAGGATAAGAATTGCTAGAAACTGACTCATTGTTGCCAAAGAGAATAAGGTTGAAGAAGTCAACTTCCAACAGACTTCCCCCATATTAGTAGATCCAAAATGACCTTCAGATGGCTGGTGGCCTGCTTCTGAAAAGGCAATGCATTTTTATCCCTATGGTAGTTCAGAAAGAGAGGCTCTCCAAAATCCATGAGGTACACCAAGGTAAAACAAGTACAGGGTATGAGCACAACAATCTGTATGGTGACTGGTCTGAGTAGGAAAATTCATACCTTAGTAGAGGGCTGCAAGCTATGTAAGAAGTGTGTGTGTGGGGGGACAATTACCAGAACCATTGCTTTTTACCAAGCTACCCAGCAGACCTTGACAGCAGGTAGCTACTAATTTTTATTTTCTGGAAAGGACATATATACATGCCAACATTATTGTAGCTGATTACTTATCCAGATATATTGAGTTGGTTACACTTACCCACACTTTATCGGCACAGAAACTAAAGTCAATATTTGTAAGACATGGAGTTCCTGAAGTCCTCATATCTGATAATGGGCCTCAGTTACTTCTGAAACATTCCTAGAATTTGCACAGGACTTTGATTTTGAAAGCATACTGGTTGCCCACATTAACCCCAGAGCAACAGGGAGATGGAGAGCACTGCAGACTTTAAAAAGACTTCTGCACACAAAAAAAAAAAATAGTGGACTTCTATAAAGCACTCCTGGCATATTGGTCAACACTGCTTGTGTCTGGACTATCTCCAGCAGATCTTTTGATGGGAAGACAGCTAAAGATGCCTTTACCTGTGCCAGCAATACAGTTTAAGCCTAAGTGGTCTCTCCTGAAGAAAATTCAAAAACGGGGCGCTGAAATAAAAATTCAGCAACAACAAAACTTCAGTGTTCAGAACACAACAAAAGCACTACCTGAATGGACACCATGGAACAAAGTTTGGCTCTGAAACTCCTTGACATTTGGAACTGTTCGGAATTTGGCAGAAACTCCCAGACTCTACATTGTGGAGACTCCGAAAGGACTTCTCAGGTAGAATCTTCAGTATTTCCCAACACAACAAAGAGAGGATGTAGCCCTTGCTGGTACTCTGTCAGTAAGTGAGCCCCCTACACACACCCATCAGAACTGAGAACATGGTCTGGAAGACTGATCTGACCCCTTCAAAGACTTGATCTTTAGCCTCCTGGTCAGGACTATTTAAATGCAATTGATAAGGGGACATAGTAGCGTGAATAATTATAAGGAATTTGAAGTTTTATTTGAATTGTTGTGTATATACATATTAGTATAAAAGATTAAAACTTAAATGACAAACCAAAGGGAGATGGAGGGGTGCTATTAGCATTTCTCATCCTCCACAGTTACCAGAGAAGTCTAGGATGAGTTGCAGCAGAGATCTTAATAAAGAGGGGGATTTCCAAGTTAGGAAGTTTTCTAATTGCAGCTTAAAGCATGGCTCTGTGTTTATGTCCTCACACTACCGTCCAGATTTTCATTTTACAATGGTGAAAATCTGGAGCAACACCACTAAAATCAGTGAAATTACACAGATTTAAAACTGGTGAAAGTGAAAGGAGAAACAAGCCAAAAGTTGCTTACACTTTTAAAAATGGTGGGACATGGAGATTCTAAGGAGTAAAAGTGTGGAGGAGCAAAGGGAGCTGATTCTGTCTCACTTACACTGGCTTTACACTGGTATAACTACATTGAGTTAAGTAGAGTACTCCTGATTTACACCACTGCTAGTGAGAAGAGAACCAAACCCTTTGTGTTTTGTTCTGAGAACCGATGAATGAATTCCTTCTGATCCAACAACTGAATCATGCTTATGGACCTTAAAATTGTTATCAGTCTTTTAAAACATGTTGGATGGTTGCAAGTTAGGTTTTTATTTGTACAATGACAATATTGCCTTAGTTCTACTCCAGTACAGTTCCAATACAATCCAAGATTGTACTCCCACTCCACACACGTGTGCGCATGCACAGAAACGCACACACACACACACACACACTCACAAGGCTATGATCTTGATTCACTATTGTGTTATTCCACTTTTATGCTGTTCAATGATTTCAATTGCGTTACACTGGCATAAACTGGAGTAATGCGGGGTAAATCAAGTATTAGGGTTTTTTTTTTAAATAAACTCTTCCTCAAAGTGTAAGAGACCCTCTGCTATTTATACTGCACTAGCTACTTGCTTTAATATGAAGAAATCTATAAACCTCCATCAAAAACCATATGGAACTGAGTAGCTATAATATTATATATATTTTAATCCTGTATGCAAACTACAGACCGAGACTGAAGGGCTAATAATAACCAATTGCACAGGAAAGAAAAGCAGACATTAATACTGCTGGTTTTCCCCATTAATAGAATATATCTTGTGTTAAAATAAATGTATATGCAAAAAACTAGACCCTCAGCTCATGTAAACTGGCACAGCTCCACTGAGGCATCAGCTGAAAATCTGGCCTAGTATGTCTATAAAATAAAATGACCGAACTGGAATCTTCCTATCTTATCCTAGATTATTATTGGCAATAACTGGATAATTGGTTTTAAAAAAAGTTTGCATACGCAACTTATTCACATAGTTTTATTTTTTGTTTTTTTGTTTTTTTTGTCAGTTCACAAAAGAAGTAATTAAAGTTGTCATAACCTTGCATTTAGCCAGTGAAAGAGCAATCTTGAAAGGAAAACATTTTTACAAACTGGACATATACCCTGTTTATTTTCTCTAAAAGTTGCACGCCATAAAGCAAGTAATTTTCCAGTTTAAAACCTTCTTCAGATATTATTATACAAAAATATTCATATGCAAGTAATAAAGGGTTTTTTTTAAAACATCCAACTTTTTTTTAAATCTAAAGCAAAGTTACACCAAAAGTTTTGTTGTTGTTGTTGTTGTTTTAAATCTAGACAAAGTACACCTTGTGCTTTAACAAACCTACAGCATCATGTGCTCATATACTCTTTACAAGGATTGTAGTGAATAGGCTCATGTCTCATTATTCATTAAATTATGCAAAAAGTATATTCGGTGCAGAACTTGCCTATTTTTGTGGGTTTTGTTTCCTTTAATCTTTGTGTGTGTGCGTGCACGCACGTGTGTGTGGAAAAGTTAAGGCAAGTGCAATCAAAGTTACAAAAATCAATATCTCTATTGCTAACATGTGCAGCATTCATATTTAGTGAGTGATGTCTTTTCTCCCTTAAGAATAAAAATCGATGAAAGTACAAAATGCTAAATATGTTATACTTGTTACAACAAGCTGTGCAGTTTAAAGTATCAAACATGGTAAATTTTTAAAAGGTGTCATATACTGTAGGATAACATAAATATGCTGTTTAAAGTAACATACATTGAAATTGGGTAACATTTCTATCATTTACCTTTTGCTTTTCAGCAGCATGTATAGCATCACTAATAAAAATGCACTCTTATCTATGGCCCCTTTTATATTATTTAACTAAATATGAATATAAGTTACTCTCATCAGGTAAAATATTTAACATTCAGTACACATAATATAGTCTTTTGCATTTCTACTTAACTATCGTGTGTCTACCTTAATTTCAGTGGGTTTGCACAAAGTGTCTAAAGAAAGAGGCAACTTCTGCAGTTTTTATTCACATGTGTACCCCTATAGTAAGCCTTGGAAGGAACATATGTATTGAACTACAGTCTATATAGCATCAGTGAAAGACACTTGAAAAAGATAGAAATTCTACATCTTTAACAAAAATACATAAAATAGGAAAATCATTTTTACAGGTTTTTGCTTAATCTGCATCTTTGCTGATTGTGGGTGCTGATTACAAACTCTGGGCCTGATTCTGCTCTCCTTTAAACCAGTTGTACGCTGATGTAAGTGCAGTGGAGTTCCTTCTACTTAGGGTTAAGTATGTGTGGAAAGATGCTCCCAAAGTCCCACATGGCATCCATCTATTTCTTTCCATTAAACGATCAGAAGACTAACTGATAGGTTTGATGATAAAGTTCTTTATTCGGACTCTCGTCTAGCTGTTAATTTAGTGTAGTGCACTGCACTCTCAAATACTATTATCACTGCAATTTTTTGTTGCGATATATAATTAATTATATATATATATATACACATCCAGCTCTTATTGACATGACATGATAACTAAAGAAACTAAATCCCATGGAGAAATCTCCTTCAGTCCAAAGACACTAAAGGTGGCGCTGAGCTAAGACATTCCTCTACAGAATTCAGTTTAGTTAATTTTTAGTCACAGTTCCATTGCTTTGTTAAAGTGAAGTCTGCCTAATGTCACTCCTACCACTGGCAATTAATGCATGTTTCTTGTTGTAATAAGTCTCTTTGGACATTTTGTCTAGTTATCTATTGAACGATGCATAGTAATGGTCTCTACTTTACCTAAAATTACCTACCTATCGAAATTGTGCACAAAGGCTCCAATCCTGCAAAGATTTATGGATGTGCTTAACTTTGTGCACTGTGAATAGTCCCAATGGGTAAAGTTAATCATGTGTATTAAGCACTCATCTCTGCAGGATTGGGGCCTTAGGATCTGACTCAAAGTTAAGTCAATAGAAAGGTTCATAGTAAATTAACTGTTAAAAAAAAAAAGCTGAAACATAGCATCCTATTTGCATATTAGTGTCCAGCATTTCATACAATCAAACTTCAGAGGGAAAAATGCACTTCAGTGCCACTATAATCATTATATACAATGATGGGCCTCTCGGGGCGATTAAGCAGTGATTCAAGAGGATATGGTCATCCTGTCACCAAACCCTTTAGTATCACTAACAAAGCTTTGTAATAAGTATCTTTCAACATTACAGGAGAGGGAAATAAAACACCTGGTGAATGTTAGGTACCCAGTGTTCTACAGGCAGGTGATGTTTGAAATCATGATCCGATCCATTGTTTGTTGTATCCAGAAGCTGATTATGCAGGTATGTAAGGGCTTAATGTGGCAAAGGGAGGCAGTGGAAACAATTAACTTTTGCTGTGTATTAAAGGTGGAGTGGGGAGCAAACCAAGCAGCCACCTGCACAGGACAACTCCACACAACCTCTGTTCTAGAGACATCACAAGGTATGGACTTCAAAGGGAACTACAAATAAGGAAAAGTGGGCACGTCACATACCCCTCCCCCACCCCAAAGTGAGCATGACTGGTAAGTCAGTGTACAATAATTTTTTTGGAGATATCCTATCTCCTAGAACTGGAAGGGACCTTGAAAGGTCATTGAGTCCAGCCCCCTGCCTTCACTAGCAGGACCAAGTACTGATTTTGCCCCAGATCCCTAAGTGGCCCCCTCAAGCATTGAACTCACAACCCCAGGTTTAGCAGGCCAATGGTCACACCACTGAGCTATCCTCCCTAAAGTATCTACATGGTCAAAGGTATGTGGAATGGAACCAGAAGAATGGTGCTTTGGCCTCCTTTTCCTTCCCAAATCTATCCATACCTAGCAGTGGGCTTACTACAAGTTTGCCTTGGCACTGCAAGACATGCAGAGCATTTTCATGTGAGCAAAGCCATTTTACTTGGACTTAGTCTACTTTTACAGGATCAGGTTGGTACTGTTTTATTTTACAGTGCTGTGAATGATTATATGATTGGATACATATCTTTGGAGAAAAAGCAGATGCAAGTGCTTTTCCATTTGTGGAAACCACTTCTCTTCTTGAGAGTCTATATGTCTTGTAAAGGATTGCACTTTTACATTTTAAATGCTTTTGCTGAGGTAGAAATGGGTTCAGTGATTTAAAATAAGAAGCATGATTTCTTTGTAATTTTTGCAAATTAGAGACAATAAGAAAGCTGTGTGGATGTTTTTCTCTTTACTTTGTATTTACATAATTGTCACCATTTGATGCTTTCTGGGTTTTAGGAAGACCAGTGTACAACATTCTAATGTGATGCTAAAGTTACATGTATAATACTAATTGTTTTAATTGTCTACTTAAAGTGTCCCTAAGTACATAATTAGAGCAGCAGTGAGCTGTTCACCACAGAATTTTAATACTGGCAAACAATTTCTTCCAAGTTTGTAAGTTCATTGCTGTTCACCTGTTAAGCTTGTAATGAAGATTTTTTAATTTTTTTTAAAAGAACCAAACATACACACACATACACTGTTGTTTACCTGTCACACATTGTAAAACAAGTTTAAAACAAGCTCCCAAACAACAGACTACAGCATTGCTGGGAAAATCAATCTATGCTAAGAATTGAAGCTAAAACAATAAGGTAAATCATAAGAACTAGTCACCGCACCATTGTTTTATTCAGGGGTGTGTATAAACCAGAGAAAGGTTACACACTGAGGCTTGAAAAGAAAGGGATGTTACCCCAAAAGGGCACTGTTAAGACATTAGGGATGAAGAAAAGGGTGTGAATTGTGAATACAAGTACTTTTAGAAATAAAAAAGATGCTCCTGCAAGTGACATCTACTCACCCAAATAGTCCCACAGGTAAAGAATGTTCATATGAGCCAGGCTTGAAGGATGCACCTCAAGCTTTGTGTTTTATCTTGAGTATTGGAGAGACTGCAAGGTAAATGAAGGGGGCGGGGGGGTGGAATGGAAGGAATGAAGGTTAAGATCAGGAGCAGTGAGGTGTGGTTGGAGCACAGGTTGGGAGTTATTTGTCATCACGCTTTTGATGCTTTCATCTTAACTTTGTAACTTGCTGGGCTCAACCATAGTGCTTACCATGAGTACCAAAAAGACTGGGAGAGGCACAATCTGTTTCCAGGTCTCCCTGTTGCGTTGAGGGGAAAGGACCTATACTGAGCCTATATCTGACCTGGCATATGTCACTCAATATGCTGGTGCAGATATGTTGGCCCACTTGTTGTGGTGGATGGAACAAAGGCTCCATCTAGTTTCTACCCTGACACAAGGGAGCAAACAGGGACCTTACACCCCTTTAGTCCCTTGAGTTGCTGTGCAAGCCAGGTGATGATATCTCGGTTTGCCATCTGTAAAGACACAATTTCCCTAGCCTCCTCTGAATTGGTTGTGGAGATTAATTAGGTAACATTTGTAAAGTCCTTTCAAGATGTGTGTGTGATTATTGGGTACTTATTTTTCCTGAAGAATTGACATTTATGCTATTTATATTTGGGGATGGGGAGAAAACTAAGATTTAATTAAAAGAGGAGATAAGGTTTAAAAGCAAATTAAAATTTTATCATTAACATTTATGTTTGCACCTTGTTATATCTGACACCAGTCAGGGAGAAAATGGCATCTGTCAAACTAAAATGAAATGAAAATCTCAGTTTAACAGCTGTAGTGTGGGCCTTTCTATAAACCATGTATTGGATAGGGATTGTGTACTTCATACAACATTCAAAACTAGCTGCCAGAATTCTTGAAATCCATGCAACCTTAACTCAACAGAAACAAAAATGTTCAAATCAAATACTGGTTGGTTTTGTAAAGATGTTATTGAGGATATTGACTATAATATGTGAGCATGCTGTTAAGCCAGTTGTTCTCAAACTGGGGCTGCCGCTTGTGTAGGGAAAGCCCCTGGCGGGCCAGGCTGGTTTTCCTACCTGCCGGGTCCGCAGGTTCGGCCGATTGAGGCTCCCACTGGCCGTGGTTCGCCGCTCCAGGCCAATGGGGGCTGCGGGAAGCGGCACGGGACAAGGGATTTGCTGGCTGCCGCTTCCCGCAGCCCCCTTTGGCCTGGAGAAGTGAACCACGGCCAGTGGGAGCCGCAATCGGCTGAACCTGCAGACCCGGCAGGTAAACAAACCGGCCCGGCCCGCCAGGGGCTTTCCCTACCCAAGCGGCGGTCCCAGTTTGAGAACCACTGTGTTAAGCTTTTGAGTCAAGTTTCTCGTTGTTACAAACAGGATACCTTCCCAGGACCAGACCTTAGCACTATATAAATTATTTAGGCACATTGGGGAGGGGTTTACTTTTTTTTTTACCACATACCAAACTGTTAATATGGCCACATCTTTCCATTTTTTTTTTACATTTTCTGTTTACTGAGTGCAATATAACTCACTGAAGTCTTGCCTAACCATCTCATAGACACTATTAGTACAGTACAAAGACCAGACTTGATGTCAAACAGAATTAAAAACAAAACTGAAAAGGAAAAATCTTAATGTTCATTTCTATTGGTTTTACTTCCAAAGGCTCTGCAGATTCTGGAACACCAACCAAAGCTCAGTTAGAGAAGCATGATGCTGCCTTGTCCTTTTTTGGTGTATATCCAGTGTCAATGGGGAACTGTTCAGCAAAATAACATGCCCCAAGAGACAGCATGGTATCAATGCTGAATTCAACCTACAAAACCAGTGATAAATCAGACCTGAAGGGTGAAATGCTCACTCCTCCTTCTCCACTCAGTGACTATTAACCGAGCTAGCGCTGTGGCAGAGATAAAACAGCTAAGGAACTTGAAGCAAGCATTATGCAGGGAGATACCCAGTGTTATGAAACTGCCCATGTTTGTCTAATTCCAGCCAAACAAAGCTCCTGTTCAGTTATGAAGAGGGGTAGAAATGATATTGAGTTGTGTTTAGCAAGGGTAAGAATGAAAATAGTTGCTCCAGATCATGCACTAAGCCTGTTATGGAGGAAGAGTCTTAGTGCCCACAACATTTTGTCTTCCTATGTACCACAACTATGGATGACTCCCCAACAACTGTGTATGCTGCTGGGTTACTAGCAAATGCAAAACCATTCAGCACTGTGCCAGATATCAGGGCTGTATTTCTGACTCTGTTGATCCATCTGCAGGATGTGGCACATGCCAGTTGCTTTATGTAGGTTGGACTGAGTTGCGGCTGGACTCCGTAACAGAGAATGTCCATAACCCAATTAAGAAACAGGCTGATGTTTCCCCCTTCTCCTACCTTGGCTTTTATTCCATTGGCTTTTCTTAGTGTCTGCTTTATTGTAATTCTAATAAAGGTTTTCCAAGGTTTGTAGACCTAACAATTTTTTTTTTAAGTTTGAGAAAAAAGGAAGTCTGCTTATCGGGCCTGTTTCCCCAAAAGCTCATTGCTCACTGTATAACGTAAATGGATTATTAATGCATGCAATTCAACTAAAATGTTGTGCATTTTAATCAGATAAGTATAACAGGTTTTCTAAATATGTAGAGTCTGATTATCTGCCATTATGTAATGTCTACTTCATTTTAACAGCTGGGTGCTAACAGAAAATGCAAGAATTTTGCATCTAAGGCTAAAAAATGTGTAACCCGAGCAACAGCCATCCTGAAAGAAAGAATGCCAAAGTGTTTTATGATGTAGACTCCTGGGGTGAAATCCTGGCCTCACTAATGTCAGTGGGAGTTTTGTCACTGACTTCAGTGGGGGGTCAGAATTTTATCCCATCGTTAGTTGTAAATACAAGTTCTTTTCTGATCCATTTTTCCTGATTCTCCTCTCACTTAAACCAGTTTTTACACTGGTTTAACTTCATCAACTGCAACAGAGTTACACTGATGTAGCTGAGAGCAGAATCAAGCCCAGAGATACTTTATCTTCAAAATAATCAGTTGCATGCTGCGCAGTCCTCCCTTTCAGTAAAGCTGTGTTTGAACCTCTAGAAGGGGGATGTTTATAGTGAGTTTCCATGGGGCAGGGTGATAAAGTCCTTTAGCTTTATATCAAGGAGTAGCCTGATAAGAGAATCTTATAACAATGGAGCACCGTATCTAGATACTTCATGTGCATCGACTCCATATACATACCCACAATTAGTGACAGATGGAAACCAGGCATAATACGTTTTGTCCAATCACCACACTACAATTTTCAAAGGTAAAGTGCTTTTTTTTTAATGGCTAACCCTTGCACTTGGCTATTGCATGCACACTTCAGACTGCATTATCAAAAACTAGAACATCTGAACCAAAAAAGGATGGAGCCTAAGCACTAGGGCAAATTAATTTTTTTTTCCTTTTTATTTTGCGTTCTAACAGAACTTTTGTCAAACATAGAGCACGTGAACACATGACAGTTTCCTTCACTGTTTCTCACACAGAGCTGTTTATAGTAGAGGAATACCTGGGAGGAATGTTTCTAAAGCCATAGATAGCTTCTGCATGTATTTCTTTTTTCATTTGTTTGTTTTTGTTTAATAATATGACAAAGCATAATAAGAAAAAACTTCTCTTAAATAGTGTGAATATCAAATAGTATCCATCAATCCCTGAATCATGCTATTCAAAGTGCTTAAATCTACACTAAAAATAGAACAACAAAAAAGTACCCCCAATGTGGCTAAAGAAACACCTACCAATGCCTAGAATGTGACTGTCGCCAGGTTGTTACACTCTATATTTATTCCACATCCCAATCTTCATCTTAAAAAATATAAAGGGGAGGGACGAGGGAAAGATTTTACAATATTTTAATTTTTCTGGGTATTGGATGAATTTAGAATCCAGTCAAATGAAGATAAATGCCATCAGTTCCTGACAGGCATCTATAATATAAAACAAATAACAATTGTTTTACAATCTGAAAATAATCAAATCTGTAAAGCTGTCTTGAAATTGTATCTGCCCTGGCAGCTTCATTTTCATTTTGTGGATATTTGGCACATGTCCAGGGGGACACAATTGAAATAAAGAACAGATTGTAGAAAAGGACCCGAGTGAATTGTCAGAGAAAAAAACATTTTTCAGCAAATAAAAGTCAGTGCACATCCCAAAGCTCCTTTAACTGGTTATGCAGATACTGAGAATTCTTGACTGTTACAACATAATAGTCGTTCCTCAGACATTGTCAATATTGACTTACCCCCACAAACGCCCACAAACTGCAGGTTACACATTTTTGACCAATCACATCTTACTAATGAGACCAAAATATTAAAACTTGTATTTTTTTGAATATAGTGATAATAAGAATGAACAAATCACACAACATCCATTATATTGGCCAACACCAGTCAGCTGTTATGTAATGAGTTGCTGAAATAATTAAAAGCTGTTTCCTAGTGTTCATGTTGTATTGTTGATATTAAAAAACAAAAAAAAAGAAGGGGCCAATCCTCTGCTGATGGTCATTGGAGCACCTCCACTAGTTCCATTTACACCAGCAGAGAATATGGCCCTTTTAAAAGAAAAAAAAAATTAACTCCATTCTTTAAATTTTCTAAAATGGAAAGTGACTTTTGCATCATTTGAATGTAAATATGGGTAAGCTCCTTATTCCATTAGTTCTAGAGATATCTGAACAGTGATTTTTTTTTAAATCTGGGAGCAATGGTACACATGTAATCTGCAATCCTCAAAGATGGAATCATGCATTAAAAACCAAACTAGTTTATTTATTTATTCAATAAACTTAATGGTTTTTAATGCTTCCACGTCCAATTTAAATATTAATATTGTATAAATAAATGTTTATTCTTACAACATTTATGTTCGTTGGTATTCATAATTTCTTTTTTTACTACCTGAGTTCTCATTTAAATCACCTTGAAATTAATAAGGTTTTACTTATTGTAACAAGCTAAAACAAAATATAAAAATGCTCAAATGTGAATATATCATTGAAAAGTAATTACAGTGATTGGAACGTTCAAATACAAGGGGAATCCATACTTAGCTGGAAAGAAATGTTTTGCTCTTACTTTTTAAAAAAATCCATTTTCTATAATACAATGTGACAAACCATAGTTGATATTGTCCTTCTACTCCCCTTTGGTTTGGAAGCCATCATTGTAAATCTCAGCAGGATTTACTGCACTTCAACACCTATTACCTTACTTGTTTGACAATTGCAAATAACCTCATTTGCAGAATTTAAAAGGGGGAAAAGAAAAAGTCAAATGCTTAACACAAACAAGCAAAAAAAAAAAAAAAAAAAAAAGCTGTGTACACATTCACACATTCACACTATTCCAGTAGTGATCGAATTAGGGTTGTTGCTTTATATAAATAAAAGGGATACAAATCAACTCATCCGTAAAACAAAAACAAACTCTACTTTCTACACACTCTGTAGTGGTTACTGTGAGGCAATTGATACATATTGGGTATATCTTGTTGTCTGACAAGCATTTACTGAGTTAAATGTTAGATGATCAGACTGTCTGTAGTGTTACCCAGCATGGGACCATCATAAGGGGAGGCGGGAGGAAAAAGTGTTGTCATGGGATAAGTAATGAAATTGGAGCTCAGAATGATTGGCGGGGTCCTCCTAAGAACAAAGGTTCTTCACAACGGTGAAATGCAGCAGGCATGGCCTTCATGTATCAGGCTAGGCAGGCCAACAAAATGGATGGTGCTTCTGATATTAACATAGCTTCGTCCAAGCATTCCCAAGAAATGTTTAAAAAAATTCTAAAACTATACTAATGGAGCAAAAAAGATTTCCTATCTATACAGCAGTCTCTTCATTTAAAAAAACCGTAATATACAAATTCCAATGACGTATAAAACAAAGTCAAAGATGTGAATGGCAAGAGACATGGATAAAACAGGAAGACTGATGCTACAAAGAAACTGCAAAAAACATATGTACAAGACCCTGTTTTTCCTCGTATTTTATAGATTGTAATGCATGTTTAACAGCAGCAGTCGAGGATGTAGTTCCAGGCACCAGACTGCACACTTAGCTTCTACTCCAGGGGGTTGGGGTCCCCCTTTGCATTTCTGTCACCAAATGACACTTGATATACTGGTCTCCCGTGGCAAGAGGGGCAGTATCGCACTGTTTGTGTGAGCTTCATCTGGATTCTGCTCTCTGTTAGTTTTTGTCTGCGGCCGCTGCCCATTGATAAGTGTCATAGGGATGTTGCAGTAGGTATGCTGGTTACCTATTGAGGTAAGAGGCAGGGTGCCAGTAGGAGGTACATCGTATTCATAGCTTCTATAATAGTGTTTCTGGCGCATCTGTGAATGATACGTATTATGAAAGGTGGAGCGCAGATCTGGATGGGCAGTGGCAAGAGCAGTGGAGGTGGCAGCAGCCATTGAAATTGCTGAGACCGTCTGCAGTTCCCCAAAGGGCCCCTGCTCACTGACATCTAAAACCTGCTCGTGTGTGATGGGTTCTATCCTCTTAAAAGGCATTTCGTACTGTAAACGTTTCCAGAATTTAGAATTCAACTTGTTGCATTTTGGTCCATGCCATTTAATGACAGTTAGAAGCTTGATGGTATGTTTGAGGGCCTCGACCTCCTGGTAGTTCATAATTCCCCGGAGTTCACTGCATTCAATCAGTATCACTTTAATTTCTCCAGTGACTAGCATGTTCCGAAGCCTGGTTTCCAGTTCGAAGATGCTCCAGCCTCTCCTTACCACATAATTTGGAGTCATGACGATGATCAGTCGCTTGCTTTGGTCTACACATCTTGCCACATCTTCAATGTAGGCTATAAAAAAAGACAGTTGCTCAAGATCAGTCGAAGCAAGTATCTCACCCAAAACCCTCGGTAGAAACAAATGGGCTAAATTCTCCTGTCCAGGAACAGTTGGCTGAACACTGAAAAGTATTGATTGCATACATTCATTCAATTTCCCCTCCCCCTGATGTGAATGGCTTTCTATTCATCAGAATATTTGGGTACTGGCTAATTTTTTGTACAAATACCAACATCTGCACGTGAGCAAGGCTATGTATTATCATCATCATTCTTCTGTTTTAAAAGTCATTCTGTGTGGTAACAGAACAACGACCATGTGATTTAGGGGACCAATCATACACAATAAACTCACAAGTTAACTCTTGTGTATATTGCAGGGTTGGACCCTTAGTCTGTCTTTTTTTTTTCCCAATGTTGCCTCCTGTGAATTAATGCTCAGATTATTGCAGATTTGAACAACAACTTTGCTGCTAATGTGTCTATTTTTTTTTCTTTTTAAGATAAAAGATTCATTACTGCCTTTAGTAAAAGTAAATTAGAATAATCCAGTAAGAAGGTGGCAGTTTGAAGGCTACATGGAAGCTATGGAGATGGACTTTACAACTTCTCACTAAAGCAGTAACTAAAATTGGGCAGGACTATGGAAAATAAACATGAACAAGTAGTAAATGAACAAAACTAAGCACTAATTAGCTAATTTTGCTCTCTATGAAGATCTCCAGTAGCCACACCAAAAACTCATCTGCTGTGAATACTAACAGAATGCCAAGGCATATAGCGTTCCTTAAAAGAGACACAAATGTATCACTCCACTGTTGTACTAGTTTCAACACAAGTCTATTATCCCCCCTATAGAAAGCTTGATTGGTTTCTGGAATAAGCAAAGGGCTAAATTCTGAGTCCTTACTCCGATTTTACTCAGTGCACATTCAGGGCCATGGGAATTTGTCCAAGTATGGACTGAGTTAAAACAGATTAAGAACATCAGTATTTGATTCATAGATAGAAAGGCTCCACACCAAACCGTACAAAATACTGGTCTTGTCATGCTTTCCTGTCTATGTCTTTCCTGAACACTATCATCTTAACTAAAAATAATACCCAACCAAATACGCAAGTGATATTTTAGGGAAGAACAGAGGCAAGCCAACAAATATTTTAAAAGTGCACCTCGAAAATCAGATAAAATATTTTTAAAATGATAGAGAAAACTCAGAGATAAGACCCTGAGGATATTATGATAGAAAGCACATTGTTGCAACATATATGTATTTTCTGTTTTCCCCATATAGGAAACACACACAAATGGCTGAATATAACTTACTTCCAGTGGGAATCAAATCTCTGTCTGGTATGAACAACTTGTACCCATAATGCTTTTCAAGCATATCTGGTAGGATCTCAAGAGCAAATCGTTCTTCTTCCCCAGTTTCTTGATTCCACTGGTCTGGATCCACTTTGGTATAGGATAGATATGCATCATAATCTTTGTTGTCTAAAGAAAGAAAGAAAGAAAGAAAATGAGGTATTTGACTTGATCTTCAGACAATAATATGTTTTCACTAGATAATTTTGTGTCATCAGCAAATGCCATAGATAAAGTATCTAGTTTTCACGTCCAGATATGGGACCTCTCATTTATCCTGTTTTGACACTGATGGAGTTATGCCTAATTTACACAGATGTAAGAGAGCCCATGGTCTTACCCTGAAGGTGATTTGTGCATATATATTTGTATGGATGGCTATAAATGCAATCAGTTCACCTGTTTGTTTTTTGGTGTTATTTGAGCAGCGGGAGATAATTCCACTAAAAAAATAAAATAATGTAAAGCCTTTTCTAGCCTTGAGAAAAGAAAATAAATATCTATGTTAGTGCAAAATTTGCATATTTAAACACCCAAAAGTCCAGAAATGAAATAGTTAAAGTTAATTAGCATGCACTGCATGTTTGTACTGCAATATCTTAGACTACCTTAATATATGCAATGCCTAACATTTATACAGTGGCCAAGCACTCCCAGTCAAGCTGAATTGTGCTCGATGCAAGACTGGAGATGTTGATGGAGGGCAAAGGTGGCTTTATGCCTTACTGTTGTTTTAACTTAAGTCTGCTGCCTAAAGTAACTGATCTAGCACCCAGGGCCTGCTGACTCTGCCCCACATCATGGGCCCAGAAGTGTTTAGTGTAAATGCTGTTCTATGCCACCCTCAGTTTCCCCTATGCAGGATGAAGGGAGTTGGGGGGCAGGAAGTGACCAAATATGTGCAATATAAACAAATAAAGGGCCCAATGCTGCAAAGATTTAAACACAGATGTGACTTTACTTATATGAGTAGTCTCATTGACTGTACATGAGTAAAGCTACTGACATGGTTAAGTTTTTGTAGCATTGGGCCCCAATGATGCAATTGAAATCATAATTAAAATATTATGAATGTTCTGACTTTTGAGTGTTTAAATTTGCACACTTAATGCTGCCTTAACGTAGGATTTGTATTTAATATGGTCTTTTTCATTTCAATCTGAGGGGAAAAAAACTACCCTTTTGGGAAATTTGCTTGCTGTGCTTACTTGTAAGACTGAATGAAAGAAGCCATCATTAATTTTCATTAGGAGGTCAATAATGGCAAGTGCTCTGGAACTAATTCAGTGGAATAAGAGGTCACATTTTGATTTTTGTTGTGAAGAAAGTAGAGAAAAATCAATGGCAGGAGTAATGAAATGTTAACATCCTTTAATTCTCTAGACAGTATTATGCACCAGACATAGAAAATATCAATTGCTTGAAAAGGAGGCTTGATTGAATATTCTACTGTGTGCCATAAGTAATGTTATATTCATTCAATGCTGAATTCAGCTATTTACTAACAACAAATCCTTTTCTCACTTTACTCCTTTTTACATTTTAACAGCTCCTGTTTAAAAAAGCACGCAGAATGCAGGACTAGTGCTGCCTGTCTATACAAAATGAATATATGACATTTTACATATTGTTCTGCTCCCTTCTCCCTGTGAACTGTACACTCTATACGCTAACATTTACAGATGATACAAATCATACCACAGCCACACTAGCAACTTTACAAGCATAACATTATATCAATTCCCCATTATACTGTTTTGTACTTGAGCTGTATTTTCTTCCACATTGGAATCAAATATCAAGGAGGTGTGTTTGTGTGTGTACAACAGACCAGAAGATCTCCCTGAACTATAAACACTTTCTTCCTGGATAATTCCTTCAGTCATGCTTCACTGCAGTATTTGGAATATCAAAATTCATCGAGACAGAAACAAGTCTCATGTCACAAACCAATGGCTTGTGACTTCACTGAATGAATGAAATAGGAGGTAGAGGCTGATTATAGAGGAGAAAGCATCTGATTACACAGAAATAGGTTGTATATCTTATATTATTAATCAGCAATAAGGTAAAGAGATTATTGGAAAACTACCATAACTAGCAGTATGAAACTTTGGTAATTTTACATTTAAAAAAAAAAGATGTTTGATTGAAAGGTGCTATAGCATTACAAGTAGCAACAATAATGATACTTGCTTGAGCATGGCCATGGTACTTTAAACTTCCTTGATTGGGTATGTGACTGCATTAATTTCTCTAGGGGATACATTATAAGGAATAATGAGTATTCAGACAAACTGGTTTGAAGGCATCAGGGCATTTCCTATTGAGACAGTTTGTACATTTCTAATCTGAGGGAAAATTGTTCGCATTCTGTCATTGGTTTCTTGCTTAAATGCAACAGTGTAATATTTATTTCAACAACATCTTTCTTCTATACCATAGAGGGTCCAGCTCCAGTGTCTCCACTGCCTACAACTAGGGTACAGTTTTACAGAGAGACGTGATCTCTCAGACAACCAGATCACAGGTTAACTAGAACCATGCAGGTTAAAATTAACACCTTGACTTCCTACTATAACAGGGGTTCTCAAACTGGGGGTCAGGACCCCTCAGGGGGTCGCAAGGGCATTACATGGGTGGGGGGTGTCGTGAGCTGTCAACCTCCACCCCAAACCCCGCTTGCCGCCAGCATTTATAATGGTGTTAAATATATTTAAAGGGGTGTTTAATTTATTAGGGGGGTTGCACTCAGAGGCTTGCGATGTGAAAGGGGTCACCAGTAAAAAAAGTTTGAGACCCACTGTACTATAAGGTAGAAGGCACCAAGCTCGGGTCATGGAGATACACAATATCTAGTGAACGTGTGTGCAGTATTCTGCATAATGCAAGGAGCAGGCAGCTGCATTCCTAATAAGACTTCATTTAGAATTCAGGGTAGTATATGTTTTCAAGTTTCTGTACTGTAAATTTACATATAGAATTCAGGAGGTACTGAAGAATTTAAAAAACGTATTAATCTCAGATCTGATTATCTTAAACACAGACTGTCACCTTACACCTTATCATAGCAGTTAAGATGACTGGCTCTTGGAATCTTAGTTTTTCCATGCCATGTCTTGAGGCAGGGTTCTCTCTGATGAGGGTCTCTGGCTTTGAAAATTGCTATCCTTAATTTTGTTCTTGCTTTGCTCTTTTCTATAGACACCTAACTACCATGACAAATGTGCTGTGGATCTTAGTAAAACAGAATTTATTTTTATCTATTTGTCAGAAAGAGTGACAAACAGAAGTACTTAGATAAACAGGCAACATGATTCCTTTGACTGTTCATTTTATAATTTAGAGAGACAAGGTGTGGGATGCAATATCTTTTATTGGACCAATTTCTGTTGGAGAAAGAGACAACCTTTTGAGCATACACAGAGCTCTTCTTCAGGTCTGGGAAAGGTACTCAGAGCAGGAGCAGCAGAAGTGCCCTAAAAGGAGTGGGGCACAGATGCCTGAACCATGGCCCCACCCCCATGCCACACCACTGTACTGCCCCTTCTCCCCAAGCCCCCAACCTCACACCACCCCTAACCCCATACCATGTCCCCGCATCACCTCTTCCTCTGGTCTGCCTGTTCTGGCGTTCCTGACTTAGTCGCCATGTCTACATACAAAATTAAGTCAACCTAACTTACATCAGCATATAGCTACCACAGTAATTACATCACTTATGTATGTCAACACTTTATTCCTTGTGTCAGCGGTGTGTGTCGTCACCAAGATAGCTTGTATCTATTGTACTGTTACTGTGGGGCATTATAGGAAGGCTCCTGAAAGCCAGTAACAGTTAACATAAACAACGCAGTGTCTACACTGACACTGCGTCGCCCTAACTACATTGACCTTGACGCTATGCCACTCATGGATGTGGAGTTATTAAGTTGGCAGTTATGTCAGCAGGAGCAAAATTTAAGTTAAACATTTATAGAATCATAGACTCGTAGGACTGGAAGGGACCTTGAGAGGTCATCTAGTCCAGTCCCCTGTATTCATGACAGGTCTAAGTATTATCTAGACCATACCTGACAGGTGTTTGTCTAACCTGCTCTTAAAAATCTCCAATGATGGAGATTCCACAATCTCCCTAGCCAATTTATTTCAGTGTTTCACAACCCTGACAGGAAGTTTTTCCTAATGTCCAACCTAAACTGCCCTTGCTGCAGTTTAAGCCCATTGCTTCTTGTCCTAGCCTCAAAAGTTAAGGAGAACATTTTTCTCCCTTCTGCTTGTAACAACCTTTTATATACTTGAAAAGTGTTATCATGTCCCCTCTCAGTCTCCTCGTTTCCAGACTAAAAAAACACATTTTTTTTCAATCTTCCCATATTTTCTAGTCCTTTAATCATTTTTGTTGCTCTTCTCTGGACTTTCTCCAATTTGTCCACATCCTACCTGAAATGTGGCATCCAGAACTGGACACAATACTCCACTTGAGGCCTTATCAGCATGGAGAAGAGCGGAAGAATTACTTCTCATGTCTTGCTTACAACAATCCTGCTAATACATACCAGAATGATGTTTGCTTTTTTTTGAAACAGTGTTACACTGTTGACTCATATATAGCTTTTGATCCACTATGACCCCCAGAACCATTTCTGCAGTACTCCTTCCTAGGCAGTCATTTCCCATTTTGTATGTGTGCAACTGATTGTCCCTTCCTAAGTGGGGTACTTTGCATTTGTCCTTATTGAATTTCATCCTATTTACTTCAGACCGTTTCTCCAGTTTGCCCAGATCATTTTGAATTTTAATCCTATCCTCCAAAGCACTTGCAACTCCTACCACCGTGGTATCATCAACAAAGATTATAAGTGTACTCTCTATGCCATTATCTAAATCATTGATGAAGGTATTGAACAGAACTGGACCCAGAACTGATCCCTGCACGACCCCACTCAAAATGCCCTTCCATCTTCACTGTGAACCACTGATAACTACTCTCTGGGAATGGTTTTCCAACCAGTTATGCACCCACTTTATAGTATCGCCATCTAGGTTGTATTTCCCTAGTTTGTTTATGAGAAGGTCATGCAAGACACTATCAAAAGCCTTACTAACATCAAGATATACCACATCTACTGCTGGCCCCATCCACAAAGCTTGCTACCCTGTCAAAGAAAGCTATTAGGTTGATTTGGCATGATTTATTTTTGACAAATCCATTCTGACTGTTACCTATCACCTTATTATCTTCTAAGTGTTTGAAAATTGATTGTTTAATTATTTGCTCCATTATCTTTCTGGGTACTGAAGTTAAGATGACTCGTCTGTAATTCCCCAGGTTGACCTTATTTCTCTTTGTATAGATTATCACTATATTTGCCCTTTTCTAGTCCTCTGAAATCTTTCCCGTTTTCCATGACTTTTCAGAGATAATTGCTAATGACTCGATATCTCCTCAGTCAGCTTCTTGAGTATTCTAGGATGTATCAAGTCACTTGAAGACACTTAACTTGTCTAAGTAATTTTGAACTTGGTCTTTCCTTATTCAAGCCTCTGATCCTACCTCATTTTAACTGACATTCACTATGTTAGATGTCCAAATTGCTACTACTTGCTACTAATCTTTTTGGTGAAAACAGAAGCAAAAAAGTCATTTAGCACTTCTGCCATTTCCATATTTTCTGTTATTCCCCCCCCCCCCACACACACACACCATTGAGTAAAGGGCCTACCCTGTTCTTGGTCTTCATCTTGCTTCTAATACATTTGTAGAATGTTTTCTTATTACCCTTTATGCCTCTAGCTAGTTCAATCTCATTTTGTGCCTTGGCCTTTCTAATTTTGTCCCTATGTACTTGTGTTATTTGTTTATATTCATCCTTTGTAATTTGACCTAGTTTTCACTTTTTGTAGGACTCTCTTTGGAGTTTCAGATAATTGAAGATCTCCTGGTTAAGCCGGGGCAGTTTCTTGCCATATTTCCTATCTTTTCTATGCAGTAGGATAGTTTGCTCTAGTGTCCTTAATAAGGTCTCTTTGAAAAAGTGCTAACTGTCTTGAACTGGTTTTCCCTTTAGACTTGCTATGCATGGGATCTTACCTACCAACTCCCTGAGTTTGCTAAAGTCTACCTTCTTGAAATCCATTATCTTTATTGTGCTGCTTTCCCTCCTACCATTCCTTAGAATCATGAATGTTACCTTTCATGATCACTTTCACTTAAGCTGCCTTCAACTTTCAAATTCTACTTCCCTAGTTAGAGTGACGTAAGCTGCCTTGTATTGACCTAATTTTGTAGCGTAGACCAGGCCAGATTGTCACAATTAAACACAAGGTGGAACAGACTGTTTAGCATAAGGAATTAATACATGTTGCAAGAGACCATTCAAGATGAAGTGGGACATTAACACTTCTGCAGTCGTGGAACAAAGGAGGGATAGTGGGTTACTGAGTGTTGTAATGAGCCATAAATGCAGTGTCTTTATTGAGTTCATGGATTTTTAATATCTAGCAGAGTTACGAATTTAACCTTCCAGGCTCATCTTTTGAAGGTCCTATGCAGGTTTCCTTTGAGGATGAGGACAGAGAGTTCAAAGATGGAGTGATCATTTTGTGAAAAGTGTTTGCTGATCGATAATATGATGTTTTTATCTTTTATAATTTTTCTGTGAGTTCATTGGGGAGCATAATGATTGATTTGTTTCACCCACATAATTTTTATTGCAGCATTTAGTGCACTGGATGCGGTGGATCACATGTTGTGATTGTGTAGGACAACTGGATTACAACTGCCATGTCCCCATCAATAGTCATAGGAAAAAAGAATCATCTCACTGCACACCCAACAGTTGACAAAACCACACTCTTGACCATTACATTGATTGGTCAGGGAGGGAAAAGACTGACTCTGAAATCCCTAACAAATATTACATCCACCGTAATCTCTCTACCTCTCAGCGCACAGCAATACAGTCCCTGAAATACAATCACCAGACAGAGACCAAACCAGCAGACAAAGCGGGTACCATTGTAGTCCTCAACTATGATGACTACCTCAATGAGGCTCTCTGACAGCATCTATTATAAAGATGGAGAAGACCTCACACTGCAATTCACCCAGGAATTTAAGAGTGTAATCAAATCCTTCCCCAAACAACTCCAAGAGAAACTTTACAAAATCATACCCCACAAACCCACCCCAGGGACCTTCTACATGCTTCCCAAGATACAGAAACAAGGGAATCCAGGCAGACCCATCATATCTAGCCATGACCCTCTTACTGAAGGAATACTGGGACTCATACAAACCATCCTCAAACCACACAAGGTGCCACTTTACTCCAGTACACAACCAACTTCCTCCAGAAACTCTACAACATTAACAACCTTACTCAGAACGTCATCCTTGCCATCATGGACGTCATCTCCCTCTACATTAACATCCCTCACCTGGGTTGCAAATCAGTTCACACAAATTAAGCACATGAAAAAAAAAACAGAAACAAAACCAAAAACCCACAGCCAAAAGCAAAACCCAGAGACATGATGACAATGCAATCTCCTCTTTCAAATGAGAATTTACTAATTTATCCTCATTAGCATAAGAAGTGCTATTAAAGCTGCCATCAGTGCATCTTCAGAATGAAAATGTGATTGATTGTTGCTTGCACTTTGGCTTTAAGTATAGATTATGCCATTTCAAAGATTTGTTTTTGTGAGGCTTGCATGCATTAGTGATAAACTGAATCACAGTCATTCACTGCCTGCTTCCTCCCACGCTTAGCAGGAAAAACACCTGCTAATTACCACACAAAGACAAGGAAGCTGAAGACTTCATCTGAATCTTTTTGTTGGTAAAGATTAAAAGCAAACTCTAAATATCACCTTTATTTGTGAGAGCTCAATTTCCTTTAACTATTTGAAGATTGCTCTTTCTAACTATTTATCAGGGTAGCACACCTTGCACTGTATCAAGTTGGGCTGCACAATCACATTATATTATGTGAAGTGATTCAATCGACACAACCCTACATGACATATGACATCCTATCACAGCCCCATGAATATTTATAAACATGTAGCTGTAGAGGGGGAAATGATTACTACCATAGACATTTTTGTGAGCTGTTTATTACATGAATCATTTGAAACAACTGAAAAAACAAAGCAGGCAGTGAGGCTAGTTTGAACCAGTTTGCCCGCCCCCTATCCCCAGCATAGCTATGCAATTGAGGCCCCAGCTGCAAAGCACAAGTTCAGTGTATAGCTTACTCCATCTTAGCCTCCCTCAACCAACTCTGCCATGCCAACTGGGAATGGGGGGTGGGAAGGGGAGAGAAGGTTTTCATTAGTTCCACACAGAGGGGACCAGTAGGGAATGGGTCCACAAATTCTGCTGTGTGGCAGATGCAATGTACTTGACCACAAAGCTGTTAACATGGAAAAACCAACACTGCTTGGACAAATGTCACAAGTAGCATTGCTAGGTCCAGGGTTTACTTTTAATGAACTTTACAGCTAGTTAGGCTCTTCATCTCTCTTACGTCTCCTGAAATCCTGTAGAGTAATTAATATTGACTGCAGAAACCTCTACTAGATTGAACAGAGCTGATCACATGCAGATTCCTTTGCTGCTAAATGTAGCCAGTAAGCCACTTCTGACTTTAGCAGACGTTCCATTTCTAGATCAATGGGAAACTTGATGGATAACTAATTCTCCTCCTTCCCCAGAGTACATTTCAGCATAGTATAGATTCAGATATAACTAGGATTTCAAGAAAAGAAATAAAATAAGAGACCAGATTCATCAATGCCATACTGATTCAAAGGCAATTTCATACAGCAAGCTTTGCTATTTTTAATTACCTTGGTTGATAAGAAATTATTTAAATAGGTATCGAGAGATTTTCCCAATGATTTTAGCCATTTCAAAACAATATTAACAAGTTCTAATTTGAGTGAGCTTCATAATTTGTGAATACACCAAATGTATTGGAGGCATGTATTTTCCATCTCCCTCAACATAGTGAAGAGTGTAATTGAAATGTTTGATTGACTGCATGGGCATCCAGAGAATCTAAAAGTCGTCACGAGTCTTTGCAAAATTTAAAAAAGTTTTCTTCCCCTAACATTTATTGAAGGCTAATAGAAAATAGAAATTCATCATGCATTTAAATAATGGTGAGTCAATTTTAGTGTTTATGAAAGTAAGGGACTGTTAGCATTGGGGTAACCATAGTGCAAGCATTTAATGTGAAAAATTCCCTAGATATAATAGCTCAGCTTTCTGAACAAAGACAATTATGCTAATTTATCGGGTGACTTTGACACACGCAACATTTGGGATTACATCGTTTCAATAGTGACTGAGGTTTGGATTTTAACTTTGTTCTCAACTGGTCAATGGCCCTGGTACATCTTACCCCCAACCACACACATTTAAATAGCAAGTGAACCAATTCTGTAATGAGCTTTAATGTAGTTAATTATTTTGCTACCTTCCAATCAATTCATTAACTCTTTTTGAATTTTAGAAGACTAAATCTCACGATACATTACTAAATTACACTGTTTCTAGGATATTTTATATGAATACTAATATAAACCTTTTCCCTAAAAAACTGAATTTCTGAAACACGGCTGATATTGCCTGAAAATAGGTAATAATTCAGAGCAGGTGAAAATCTGGTATAAGAGGTCTGAAAGATTAATACAGTGCCACTATTTCAAACATACAAATGTTATCATCTATATTTCTGCTGATTTGCAATTGTCAAAACTCAAATATGGCATTGATAGATACACAAGATAGAATATTATTTTATTAACAGAACCAAACTGAGTAATCTATTATTAATGGTAGATCTTTTGCTGAGCTTTATTCTAATTTCATATTCCTAATGAAATTAGAAAAAAAAACCTGTTTAGATGCACTCTCAGTTGCTCTCATTAACTGTAAAAATTTAAATTAAATTCTACTTCTGAAGATTTAATACTTGTTAAATAAAATATTAGATACATTAGAGGCTTAGAAGATTTATATGAAAACCCAAACACTCCTATAAGAGTTTTAGAGTTCTAAAAAGATTATGACATTTAAAAGATAGTGATATTAACTATTCTCTCTATTGCTGCAAAATGTTTACCAGTCGAATGCAAAAACTACAAAAGGAATATTACTATAAGGTATCCAAAGAATGAACATGCACTATATGCTACCTGAGTGATCTATGAAAGGTGAGCAGACACTAAACACGGGGAAAAATATTGACTGCATTATTTTTTTGGATGAATTCATAGGCTAATGCAATTTGTGAACTGGGAGGCAGCCTTGCAAGGGTGAGGTTTGCTTTGCTTTTCTGGTCACAGGTGGGTAGCGTAGGTTGGGATTTTCTAAGTTTCCTCTGTTGAAGCCATTTTTGTAGAAATAATTAAATAGTCTATGGGCAAGAGAAAGAAAGTGTCTCTATAGCCTGCTGCTTACAGCCCTCAACAAGCAGATGGGAGACCCAGTTTCACGTCCTTGTGCCAGTGACTAATTATTTATTCAAAGTGGAACAACTTTAACAGAGAGTCCCACATCAGAACACCCCATAGTCTGACACCTCTTAGGCGAGCACCAGAGACCCCCCTATTTAAATGCTTTCTCCCCAGCAGGGAAACAGTTGAATTGAACCTGGGTTTTTCACATCCCAGCTGAGTGCCCTAACCACTGGGCTAAACCTTATAAGGGAGGCATTACTACCTCTTCCTTTGGCCACTTTGTGAATTCAAGCTTGTAAAACTGCCTTGAAACAAAATGTTTCAGGTTGAATGAAATGGTTTGTTCCACCCAAAATAGACTTTTTCAATTTGATGAAATTTGTCAGAATTTTCAAATTTGGTTCAAACCCAACCTCCCCCCCCCCAAACTACCAGGAATCTGAAAAATCAATTATTTAGTGAATTAGAATGAGGAAAAAATGGTTTGGAGACACAGACCCTCAGCCTATGTCTTGAAACAGGCTCCAATTTTCCTTAGGCTTAAAAAAAAAAAAAAAGTATGGCAGGAGTACAGTCACTCATGTCCCTTCCCTAACATACAGCACTACTAACCTCAAGTTAAACCTGCCAGATTGGGTTATGCCAGCTGCGATCTTCAAATCTCTCATATCTTTGAGACTACTCTGGGGTGAAAAGAACGTAATACACCTCTACCTCGATATAATGCTGTCCTCGGGAGCCAAAATATCTTACCGCGTTATAGGTGAAACCGCGTTATATCGAACTTGCTTTAATCCACCGGAGTGCGCAGCCCCTCCCCCCCAGAGCACTGCTTTACCGCATTATATTCGAATTTGTGTTATATTGGGTCGCATTATATCGGGGTACAGGTGTAGATACTAGGGTGATCTTTTCTATTAGAACACTCCAAAGCATGTAAATAGTTGATAGAGCAGCTGGCTAAGGCCCAGAAGAGACCATATAGTGGAAATACCTACCCACACTATCTATGCTATATGAAGGGCTTTGCTAACTCATATGCAATTTTTAACATGACAGTGTATACATTTGAACAGTCTTTTATTTCTATTCTATTTCTGGAACAGATAGCCTATATCCGTCTTCTTCTTACAGTTAATCTTATAAAGAACATTGCTATGATAATGCTATTTTTTTGTGTGAATTTCAGTTAAAATTATGCCTTAATTGCAATAAAAAATATTAGGGAGACACTAACAATAGAACCCATTTTTCTTTTAACTAATAAATTTCAGGGATACAAGCTACAAACCCCCATCTGCAGACATAAATTGTGATTTTACTCTTTGAATGACATTTCAAATGCAGCCAAATGCCTAAAACTAAAAAGATTTAAAGTGAGTCAACACTGAGACTATAAATTTTAATTAAGAGGAGAAATCCTCTTTTTGTATAATTCTATCACTAACTCTACTACTAACATTTGGAAGGATTAAAGCTGCATTTTTGTGTAGCGGCTTTATTTGATAAAATTTGAAGTTGATCTTCAAGAAATAACATTTCTTATTAGCAAACTGTGCCTACAGCCAATTAGAACTCATATGCACACTTGAGATTGTTACTGCAGTGTTATTTCATTGGTCCCCAGGGGAGATTCTGTAATTGGGAATGTGTCACTAGCTTCAGCAGCAATCGCAGAGTTGTCATACCTGTATGGCCTAATCATTAACAAAAATACTTTCCAAGATGCCTAGACCATTTGCAAAAATTATATCCCAAGGTATTAGTAGCTAATTCATATTAAAAGATTCTCAAAGGTGTCTTCCTTTTTTTCATAATGCATGGGCTTGTCTACACATGGCATTGTTCCTGATTACCTCCACATGTTTCAGAATAAGAAGTGCCTTGTTCCTGTTCAGCTTAACTCACAAACCACAGAAGTTATTAAGAACTATTGTTGACCTTCTTTTGTCTTGACAAAATCTGATGTGGATGATCCCAGGTGAGCCTTGCCAGTATTTTGCTGCAGAAATGGGGGTGAAGGAGAAGGTGCTGTAGGGAGGTGGTTTATATAAGTAGTCCCACTTCCAACAGTGATTCCAAGACAGAAACTGCCCTGCCAAACCTTCTAAGTTGAGCACTAATTTGGCTCCCAGTGCCAAAAGCAATGGAAGCTCTCCTTTCCTTGACTTTCTGTATCAATGCAAAGCCAGGGGCGTTTCTCCAAGTTGAAGCTTGAGTTAGAGAGATGATGAGGGCAACAGAGTTCTCATTTAGAGCTGTTAAATCCTCCTCTGCAAAGACCCAGTCTGAAAGATGCTGCCAGGAGGCACATCCAGTGAATACTGCACACCAGCGAGAAGACTGAGGCAAGAGTGGAGGGACTGTTATGAGGAGAGAGAGAGGGCACTCTGACCTCATCATCACCTAGTTCCCGTTCCAGCAAGGATCAAGGAAATGGAGTGAATGCATAACATCTGATAGCAGTTTAGTAAGAGGACTGCCAAGCTTCACTGGTACAGAGTGGCTCATCCTGTGGGATCTCATGGGTGTGCTACAATGTCACACCATCCCCAAATTAGCCAACATTATTACTTTAAAAAACTGAAATTGTTTCCACTGCATTCTGACAACATTCTTAGCCAACCCATAATGACAGAGCCATAACTAGGCAGTTTAGCATTTGGGGTGAGTAAGCATTTTCACGCCTCCTACCGTTTTTTTTAAATCATTTTTCTACCCCATTTTTCTGTCCCTATGGCTTTGTGCCCTAGACGGCTGCCCCACTCACCCCACCCATAATGGATGTTAGGGTTTTGTGAGGATAGCTAGGAGAATAGATGTTTGTGTGGCTTTTATAGTATTAATGTGTTTATTTGTTTATTCAGCCTTTTTCTATTATTTCTTATATTCAGTTCTCCTATCCACCCATTCCTTTAAATAAAGCCACTCAGGGTGGGCTGATCACCTTCTGCGTTTTCACTCTTCAGTTTGTGAGTTTATTGATTCCTTTAGACTGTAAGTACTGCTCCCTCTAACTTAAATTGTTACTCTGAGTTCAGTTGAAAAGTTCGTGGATAGTACTAAAGCCTACCCACTTTGCTCACTAACTGGGGTGTGTGACTAATGGGTCTGGGAGTAGTAAGGATACATGGACCACCTCCTCTACTTGCCTTGGGTGTGGGCCAAGGCACAGGGGGAAAACTCAGGCTTCCACTGGTTCTCTTGTCCCTTTCCTCCCGATGGCCCACAGTTTGGGGGTTGGAGGAGGCAGTCTCCCACAGCATCCAGACTCTGAGTCTGTCCTACCTGATCCTGCTGCCTGTGAATGACTGAGCTCATGACAGACCCACGTGGATCTGAGAGTAGGAAGGAGGGATCATTTCTGCCCATTGCTGGATGGTATCCAGTTTTGCTTTGCTTAAGCCCCACCCTTCCCTCTTATTTAGTGAACTGGATCTCTTACTATGCCAGGTACTAAGCCTATTGCCAAATTTTGTTTTGGGGTCTGGAAGAGATTTTTCCCATACAGCACAATGGCTATATGTTTTGGTTCTTTTTTTTTTTCCACTTTCCATCCAGCACGCCAGAGTGCCAGTTTTTGAATTTACATTACATTTATTGCAACTTTGGCATTTCCTTCCATTGTGGTTGGTGGGTTAAAAAAAGGGTCTGATGTAAGGTTTCTGTAACCCAATGTGCATCTCGGGCAGGGCCCCTGACCATGACATTACATGGTGAAAGGGTTTGCTTCCATGTCTAACACAGCATTTGGCTCCCCTCATCTCATCGCTCCTACATCCTGCATGCAGGAGGGGAATAGGTTGGGACTCTGGCTTCCACCCAGTGTCCCTGAGCAGGCGTGGGGGTGTTGAAGGGCATGGTCTCAGACCCAGTGTAGGTTTGTACAACCCAGGGCCACTGGAACAGTTCTGATGGGTAGTGTTTCCTCCTTGGTTAATAGTTTAATGAAGTCATGATATCCACATTTAACCATATTCTGGCAAGCATGTCTCACAGTTTCTGTGTCCACATCAGTATTTGGAGACTATTTCTCCAGATGGAGATACCATATGGCTTTATTGCAACAGGAATCTGGTATGTAAACATCTGCTTCAGTTGAGAAATGCCTTTCATTCGGTTTAATGAATCTAAGCCTAATAATTAAAGACTTTTGCACAGAGGATGGCACTGTTATCCAGAGGCAAGATTTTCTAGGTGAAATGCTGACATGCCTATTGACTTCAATGGGGCCAGGATTTCACTCCCTATCAGGAGAGGTGTTATATATATATATATATATATATGTACACACACACATATACATATACACATACATACGATACTTTAAATATATGTAATATATACATCTAACATATATTTATATATGTATATATAATTTATATGTAAAGCATCTTCCTTTTGTTTTGTTTCAAGACTTTTGTATATTCAAACAGAAGAAAGGAGAAAAGTTATGGAATCATCTAGTGTGAAGATTTTGCATTTTTTTCTGTTGATTCGAGTATACCAATTGGTTAAGTCATTACAACTATTTTACTAGTGGGGAAAAATAGGCAATGCTGGAGATCATTCAGTTTCTAAGGTGGCTCTTGAAAAATATAAATATTATACCTTTTGTGTAAATATTAACTGTTAAACTGGGGAAACTTTTGGGATGGGGGAAGCCTATACAGGAAAGATGGGCTCCACTTAAACCAAAGTGGAACCAGACTGCTGGCACTTAACATGAAAAAGGTTGCAGAGCAGTTTTTAAACTAGGAGATGGGGGAAAGCCGACTGCTGCAGAGGAGCATGTGAATTGGACAGAGACTTCTCTTAGGGTACGTCTATACTTACCTCCGGGTCCGGCAGTAAGCAATCGATCTTCTGGGTTCGATTTATCGCATCTTGTCTAGATGCGATAAATCGATCCCGGATCGATCCCAGAAGTGCTCGCCGTCGACGCTGGTACTCCTGCTCCACAAGAGGAGTACGCGGAGTTGGCGGGAGAGCCTGCCTGCCACGTCTGGACCCGCGGTAAGTTCGAACTAAGGTACTTCGACTTCAGCTACGTTATTCACGTAGCTGAAGTTGCGTATCTTAGATCGAAGTGGGGGGTTAGTGTGGACCAGGCCTTAGAGGAGAGTGTATTGATATAGATTCTTTAAGTTATAGTCAGGAGCGGAGGATGGAAGAGGATAATGTAAGGGCCAGATCAGATGAGAAACATTCACATAAAAAAATTGCACACATCAGAAAAGGGCAGACAAATAAACAGTGACAAGTTTTTAAAGTGCTTGAATACAAATGCTAGAAGTCTAAATAATAAGATAGGTGAACTAGAGTGCCTCGTGATAAAGGAGGATATTGATATAATAGGAATCACAGAAACCTGGTGGACTGAGGACAATCAATGGGACACAATCATTCCAGGGTACAAAATATATCGCAAGGACAGAACAGGTCATGCAGGGGGCAGAGTAGCACTATATGTGAAAGAAAATGTAGAATCAAATGAAGTAAAAATCTTAAGTGAATCCACATGTTCCATAGAATCTCTATGGATAGTAATTTCATGTTCTAATAAGAATATAACATTAGGGATCTATTATCGACCACCTGACCAGGATAGTGATAGTGATGATGAAATGCTAAGTGAAATTAGAGAGGCTATCAAAATTAAGAACTCAATAATAGTGAGGGATTTCAATTATCCCCATATTGACTGGGAACATGTCACCTCAGGACGAAATGCAGAGACAAAATTTCTTTCTGCTTTTGATGTACTCCACTTTATTCAATACATTATATTTTGTTTGGCATCTCAGAGTAATACTTCATTTAGCATATTAACACAGCTAAGCACATAACATTTTCTGCTGTTTTTATTATCTAAAGAGAACATGTTCTCTACCCGCTGTAATGGCAGAATCTATTTTACTGAGAACACTGACTTAAATAGACAATTATATTCATTTTTCCCTCTTCAAAAACCTAACTCAGTTTCTTGCTAAGAGTGCTTTGTGGTTACTATTTTTAAATGGGAGATTTGGATCTCAGAATGAAGTTACAAGACTAGTGTGTAATGTTTCTGACCATGTGAGTATTCAAATTCTAGAAAGCAAGAACTGCAAGCTGGAGAAGGATCTGTACAAAGAGAGAGGATAGTTTGCTTTGTTAGTTGGTTCCCAAGGAAAACAGGTTCTACCAAAAACCTGCGTGATGCTGAACAAGTCACAATCTCTTTACGTCTCAGTTTCCTCATTGTGAGAGTAGAAATACTAATCTATCATACTGGGGTGTTACATGAATTAACACAAAAATGTTGCAAAGCATTTTGTGATCTCTCAGTAGAAGGTGACACATTGATGCAAGATACTGATATATTGTGTGTGTGTGTGTGTGTGTGTGTGTGTGTGTGTGTGTGTGTGTGTGTGTGTAGCAGGTGAGATTACTTGATTCTAATTTTGTTGTTTGGGCACTAACTTTTTCACATCTTTGCATATTTTTATACTATAGGGAGAAGTGGGTCAACTCCTGGGGATCTTAAGTGTAATGTGCACCATCCTATGACATAGGCCCCTACAATTTTACTGCCTCTGTTCATCCTCACTGTGACAGATTTGGCTAACATCTCCCATTCCACACACATCACACTATAAAATATAACAAGATCTCATCTATCCACACCTTGTATCTTCAATAGTGGTTAACACCCTTTTTTCAATAGGGTTTTAGTAAATAAGGATATAGTGTACACATATGGTAGCAGCCTGAAACAGCAAGAACTCTGATTGAAGGTACAAAGCCTAATTAATCAAAGCCCAGTGTTCAATCTAGTTTGTTATTCAGCTGTGACACTGATTAGTGTGGTTAGAGACAAATACAACATTTTTCTTCAATGGTAAAAGTAGTAATAATAATAATAATATATGGAGATATACCTATCTCACAGAACTGGGAGGGACCTTGAAAGGTCATTGAGTCCAGCCCCCTGCCTTCACTAGCAGGACCAAATATTGTTTTTTGCCCTAGATCCCTAAGTGGCCCCCTCAAGGATTGAACTCACAATGCTGGGTTTAGCAGGCCAATGCTCAAACCACTGAGCTATCCCTCCCCCAATTAGTGTATAATTCAGATATAGGTCAGTGCAAATAATGCCAATTACTATTGTTTAAACTAGGTGTCTTTGAATCACCACATCTGCAGAACAACTAGTCTAATCAACATGAGCCACTCTCTAAACAGTTAAGTAATAAACTGGACTGCGTGTTTTGGAATTTACCCACCAATCTATGCTCTTGAGTTTATCAAAACGGATCAGCTTAAACAAGGAGCAAATTCAGATTCACTTCAACCTCTTAACATTTTGGGGGAATATAATTAGAGGAGACACTTGCTTATGGGGAAGTGAAGTTGGCTTTCAATATTGATTGAATGTTTGTAATTTACATTTGGTGTTGGGAGTAAAAATCTAAAAGATATAGGTGTCTCCCAGAGATCTGCAGAGCAGCAAATGCAACAATCAAACAATCATTGCTTCTAATCTGCTGTCTAGGGATGCATTTTCAATGCAGTGCCTAATGCAGTGAGAGAAACGCCACTGATGGTTGCCGCATTGTTAACACTTCTTGCTCCACAATGAAAATTAATCACTTGAAAAAAGAGCCAGGCAAATTTAGAAAGTAGGAAATATACTGAGAAGCTGCCTTACCTCCATCTAGTTCTTCAGCTCCAAAATGATTCCTGTAGAAGAGCATAATCTCAATCTTGTAACACTTGTAGATAGTCACTAAACAAACAAGCAGCAGCAGAATAGCACCAAGCCCACCAGCAAGCTCAACTGTATACATCAGCTCTGCAAAGAATTATAAAATGTAATAACCACATTCAGCACCGGAGAAAGGTTAACACTGGAGATATTTTGCAGTTTGAAGATAACAGTAGAATACAAATGCAGGATTTTTGCACTTAATTTTCCAGATTATTGATGGGACACTTTGAGAAATGTACAGATAATGCAGTTTTTCCTTTATATATATGTAAATACCCTCATACCACATTTTAAATAGGTTATGTGAAAAGTCAGTCAACTATTTTTACTCAGTGTTCTGTGCTGGGTTTAATATATATCTGTATATCACTGTTTTGTTTGCAATAGATATATGATGTCACACCATTCATATTTTAAGCACATATAACTGCTCTCCTTTTGTGGAGCTGAAGGCAGACATAACCCTCTTCCTCCCACCTCACACAAAAGATCAGAACACACAGCTATGTTTCATGATGGGTTTCTGTCAATTGCATTAGATTAAAGAGAACCATTTTACTTTTTCAAAATATAAATAAAAATGCTTGTGGGATATGAAGACAAATCATCCTGGGAACCCCAAAATCCCATTCCTCAGTTATGTGTTAATATCTTTGACACAGTTTCCTGTTAATCTGTAATTCATCTCCCCCCTTTCCCCCCCGGTTCCCTCTAAACAGGAAGGTCTTTTGTTTAGATGTTGCAAATCATCACAATTTGTCAGTTCAGACATTCAGATTCAGAGCATGACCGCTCTTCCTTTGTTACATTGGACCACTGGAGATTCACATGATAGATGGAGATCATTGTCATGCAGTTGAATCCCTCAGGATGGAGAATACAATCAAATGCAGCCATATCTGTCTGACAACAGCAATCTCCTTGGTGATGTCATTTATCAGATAATAACAATAACCTATAGTCATCATTGTCTGTTGTTCCTACTTCCAATAGTTGAATACTCAAGAAAGCAGAAGTCACTCTTTTGAGTCCATTTTTTGTTATTATTCTCACTACTTTTCAAATAAGAAATCAGAATGCAAAAAGAAAAAAAAAATAGTGCAAAGCTCCAAAGGGTTTGTTTGTTTGTTATATTAAAATTAGAGAGGAGCAGTGACTTGGTATATCCCAGGAAAACCCATTAATTTTAAATATTTCTAACCTCCAGTTTTGAAGAAGAACTGGGACAGGATTTAGAAATTGAATGGACACATTTTAGCTGATAACTGGAAGAGAATACAGAGTTCCTTAAGGAAAACTTTATATAATGCATTACTAAGGGGCACTGTGCCCTATAAACAACATCCTGTCTTCGTAACATTTGCCTCCATTTGGGCAGCATGTACTTGGGTTAAGTAATGTAAACTTTCCAGTTATCCAGGTAAATCTTTTTGGTTATGCATATGTAATAATACATTATTATACAATTTAATTAACAAAATAAAAGATTAGAGAAAAGTTCCATTTAATTTTACTATGTTTTACCAATAAATGGACACTTTTTATTATTCTGATACACACAACTGTTAAAAAGGTTTCATTGTTCCCCAGAGGACACTAAAAGTGTAAAACAATGAAATAAAAGTATTTACATTCCATATAATTAGTGTCTAAACTGTGGTAGAAACTCCTTTGTGTTAACATTTTTAAGACCAGTGCTTGTTATTTCATACTTTCAGTACTTTTCTGGTCTGTAGGGAGGAGGCTTACTTAAAAAAAAAAATAGTTTGCATAGGCTAGTAATACAATATATTTGAAAATAAATGGAGATGGAAATTACACTACACTGGCTTACAGCAGCCTGTTTATCATTTTGCACCACAAGTGATGCAGCTGTTCAGTGGTAACCAGAATATGGGGAATTAATATGCTATGTTGCTAGGTGCAAAATATACAACTTATATGCCTGCTGTTACGATGCATTAAAGGCAAGAAAAACTTTACTATTCAAAAACAAAATGTTCCCCAAATTAACAATAGAGCGATTAAATAGAAAACACGGTATGTAGTTGTCTTTCCACCATCAATGTGCAAACTAATATGCTATATAAAAAGTAGTACTTTGGTCAATACAGAGTCTGTTTTAAAGTACATTTTCCACTATTGGAATTATAAACATCTCTAGAGCAAGTATAGCATGTATAGTTATTTCCTTTTAATAAAATCAATCTGAATTCATATAGTATTGCCTCATAACCATTGACAGAGCAACACAGCAACATTCATAAGAGCATTCACTGATCCTAAGGGTATGTCTACACTGCACCTGGAAGCATACCTCCCAGTCCAGGTAAACAGACTGGCACTAGCTTGGTTGCTCAAGTAAGTGTTAAAAATTGCAGTGTGGCCGTTGTGGTAGTGGCACAGGCTAGCCATCTGAGTACCAGCCCGATTGACCCCCTGGGTCCGTACAAAGCTTTCCTGTGCCTTGGTTTCTCCATCTGTAAAATGGGGATAATGATACTGACTTCCTTAAAGCACTTTGAGATTGACTGATGAAAAGTGCTGTATAATAGCTGGATATTGTTATGTATTGACCATTAACACTAGACTGTAAGCAAAGGTAGCAAGACGTACTTGTCTTCACACTCCATTGCTTTATTCTATCTTTTGTATTAAACTTTGGGCATGGTTGCTACAGCAAGTGTTACACTGTCTTTGAAGTGTGATGTGCTTTTTCTGCTCAAGTTCAAGTTGCTTGGAGTGGCAGCATTTTAAAAAGGTTCAGTTTCAGCACAATTCCACATCAGAGGGAGAAACAAAAAGTGCAAACCTTTTAAAATCTGTTTAGCCTTTGTATGATGATGTTAAAATTACAAACCTTGCCCTGTTTAAGGGACTGAGACTGAATGGTGAAAATTGTAAAGGAAAATTACCAGGCAGAACCTTAGGGGAACTGGCATTCTGTTAAACGCAACAAATGAACAAGTGGCAAAGAGTTACATTCAAGAGCACAGCAATTATTTAGTTACAGGCAATTAACAATAGTCCTTCAGCAGAACAAGAACGGGTCTACTCTAAGGGAAAACACATTGATTACTGCTGCAGTAGTAGATTGGTTTCTGAATAAATTGCTTCCATTTAAAATGAGATTTGCTACAAGCATTTTGACCAATGGCTACATTTTTTCTGTTTATCAGGATGGTTTGGCCAAGCAATCCAGTGAAAGAAACTGCTAATTAAAATAAAGCACATGCCCTCTCTAAACATACAGAATGATATGGGTGGTAATAAATGCACTCATTTTACACTAATCCTACTGTAATTATCAGGTGCACTTCTGGGATGTATCTTTGATCTGCACCTGGCTTTAATTTTTGATAAACCTCCTCAGCAGTGGCACACAGGTTATTTATTTATTTACCGCATTTGTACAGAGAAGTAAATAAATAAAAAAAAAAGATATCCCCTGAGCTTCATACCTTAGACTAATTTGGCTTCCTTTGGAGACTAGTTGTTACTCTGTATACAATTGAGTTATGCTTTGGATATTCTGGATACCTATAAGTGGATGTGAAGGAGTGTACTTCCTGTTTAAGAGACAGGCTGGACCTACAGCTGGGAAAGCCTGGGGTAATCAAGGAGGCCTGGCCCTACCCTGAGCTAGGCCCAGGCTATATGAAACAGAAAGAGGAAACTAAATAAGGGAAAGGGAAGTAAAAGCCAGGCAGGCTGAAGTGGGTGGTGGTTTCTCTCAAGCTCCAGGAGACCAGCCTAATCAGATTGGGAGACCTGGTGTTGTGGACATTAATTTTGGGAGCTCTGAACCGGGATCCCGAGGAGAGGACCTAACAAACTGTTTATTGTAATTGCTTCTGTCCTGAAGCCTTATTAAAATGGGGTCATTTTGTTAATGTGTGTTGGCTTCTCCTTTCCTCAGGCAAAGTTATTACTGTGAAACATTGAGGTACACCTGCAGCACCACACCAGGCCAAAAGGGGACACAGAGGGACTGCCAACACCTTTACAGTGGATATGGGATTTTATAGCTGTGTAACTATACTACTATGTCAGGCCTCAATCTTGAAATGACTTACACAGATTTCTTAACTTTAAGGACTGTGAGTAATCTCATCAAAAGCAGTGGGACTACTCAGACTCTCTCAGATTAAGCATGTACATAATTCTCTGCAGCATTGGGGCATAAGGTACCTATTTCTGTCTTTTCTATATTCTTACATGATTCTGCTTATCTTGGACAATCAAGTCCCACAGCTTGTATAGGTCAACCTATGCCTCTGAAAGTGTGGGTTGAGAATTCTTACATAGCACTGCCCTGACCAAGACCAGGGATCTGGGAGCAAGTTTAGTACTATCGCTAAGGTTTTCCATAGAGGTGCCGTACTGCAGCTTTCTTGGGAATGAAAAGGCCAATAGCCTTACTGATTTATGAAACAAGGTTATAGAATGTCTTGGGTTATATATTTGGTCTCAAAATATATACTGATTAGATCTGAGATTGTGTATAATAGTGGCAGAAAACTTTTTTTTCCGGGGGAGCGGGGAAATCAGAGAGAAGATCAAATGTACACTTTTGGCTGTATATAAACTATATCTAAAGTAACTATGAATCACGCTAGGAATTCTTAGAATTGGTCCGACAAACAAAGAACATGCAGAGTTCTTAGATGACTACTAGAACATTTTTTTTTCTACAATCATTTCTTATTTAAGAAAATAGCTGATGATAATTCCCATTCTGTTGCTCTTTCAGAGTGAAACCTGGAAAAAGCTTTTGCTAGCATATAAACAGATTGTCTTGTATAATATCAGATATACAAGTTTAATACATTAACAAACATAGTGGTTCAGAGTTTTATTATAATGGAGTTTTGTTTCTATTGGGAACTTACATTTTTGCCTAATTGTTGAAGTCATTAGGAACAATTAACAGACATTCTAGTGTAAAAACCTGTTAGTAACATATCTCATATGATAAGCTCCCATTTGAAATCTTGGAAGTCTTACAGAATTTCGGTATATTACGGCAGAGGGAACTATTAGACCTGTAGTTTGTTTGCGAAGGTTACAAAAGGAGTTGCTCCTTCTTGTCTCACTGAAGTCTGACTAGTCAATCATCACCATCAGTCTGTGGAATATAGTCCATAATCAAGTCCTAATGACTGAAAATGTTCTTGAGATGAGCAATTTGGCTTACTTAAGCTCCTTAACTCATAAAACAGCATTATAGTGTCATGACAGTGATGCTACCATTAAAACTTTGTCAACAGATCTGCTATGAAAGCTGAGGAACTAAACTCATAGAATACTGGAATTTTTCTGGAAAATGGAATTTTAGTACCATTATAAATATGGCAACCGAAATTAAAATAATCAAAGTAAATAGAATGTTTTGAGGTCAGACACAAACCCATAGAAGACAGGTCCTGAGTTAAGCTTGCCTATGCTTCCTCAACATGCGTTATCATCCCTATATACTGCTAGACCTATAATGATCAGGGGTGATCTTCTATACCATATAAGGCAAACCACCCTAGTACAGTGACTTAGTTGAAACACTGATGGCTTGAAGAATTCCACTGAATATTGCTCTGAATAAGACCAAACAATATTTCTTACCTGTTGTGTGTGTGTGTGCATGTATGTGTGTGGTCTGACTGCACAATGAGAAAGTCTTTCTACTCTAGTAAGGGAAGTTACAGCCAATGCCCTATTTGGAGTTTTTGAGCATGCCTTCAGTAGTTTATTGTTGATGATTTCCATGGCTGAAAACAAAGCGGTTAAACACCCTAACCTAACTAATGAAAATTATTTTATATAAAAAAAAAACCACTAATGGATTACAGGCAACCGAGGAACTAAAGGAATACAAAAAAGCCCTTCCTGGGAAGAAACAATATAAGCCCTGCAGAGGCTTTAACTATTTTACTAGGGAACACTGTAGTCAGGAGAATCAGTAACCACTGATCTTGACCTACATAATGTATGTTCTCATACATGGATATTTGCACTAGTGTAGCCAGACAATAGAAAAGAATTAAAAGGTAAGACATCTGTTCTTCTGTAGTCAGTCTGTCGCCAGCACAGAAGATGTTTACTGACAAACAGTACCTCCAAATACAAATTGTAAGCACAGACCTGGGAAATAATTTTTTTAATTTATATTTTATTATTTTTTCCCTGCGAAATAAGTGAAGAACAGAAAAAAAGGGAAGGAAGGGAAAGAAAAGGAAGGAAAGCAACAGGGAGGGGAAAGGAGAATGACATCTGTTTCTATCTGCCAGGAACTAATCACAGGTTTTTAAAAAGTTAGATCAAATCTTTTCAAATTTGTCTGAGGTCACTTTTCTCTGAAACGTTACATGCTCTGTAGCTGCCAGATCAGCCAAGTCAATGAGCCAAGTTTCTATCCTCGATGGCAGTCTGCTGTTTCATCTAAGCAATAAGAGTCATTTGGTTATAAGCATTGCTCTAGAGAACCAAGCTTTCAGTGAGCTGGAGAGCTTCCAAGATGATGGGATATATCCCAAAACACAGTTCTGGGAAGTAATTTTTAAGGAGGTATCCATTATCATATTAATCTCTTGCCTACTTCTAGCCAAAAGGATTGTATCTTGGGACAGTCCCAAAACATATGAGCCAGCTTTGCTCTGGGAGACTCACAATTCCAGCAGCAGTCTATTTTGGCAGGGCCCATGCACTGTAACCTGTGTGGGGACCAGTGTGAATGAAATTATTTTCTGCTCCATCAACCTTAATAGTAGATCGATAGTAGAGTTTTTAATGTTTTGCAAGGCACTTCCCCATTGGCTAGAGTTCAAAGACATATACAAAGCTTTGTTCCAGGCAATCTAAATTAGGCAGGGTCTTTTGGTTCAGGAAGTCATAACAGGCTATATAGCTGGTTGGGTGAACCTATGAAACTTTGTTTACATCAACAACAATCCTGCAGCCTTTGGTGCTCCCAGTGCATCAAGACCAAATACGTCTTTCAAGGGATGCTTAAGCTGCAAGTAATGCTATGCAGTTGGATCAGATAGTTTGTATTCATAAAATCATAGGACTGGAAGGGACCTTAAGAGCTCATCTAGTCCAGTCCTCTGCACTCATGGCAGGACTAAGTATTATCTAGACCATTCCTGACAGGTGTTTGTCTAACCTGCTCTTAAAAATCTCTAATGATGGAGATTCCACAACCTCCCTAGGTAATTTATTCTAGTGCTTAACCACCTTGACAGTTAGGAAGTTGTTCCTAATGTCCATAAGCGCCGACTTCTGCTCGCAACAGTGAGTGCTTGACCCCCCTCTGTCCCTGGCCCCACCCTGACTCCACCTCTGCCCCACCCCCTCTTGCCCCTGTCCCGCCTCCATTCCAACCCCTTCCCCAAAGTCCCTGCCCCCGCGCACTAAAGGGAGGAGGCAGAGGTGGAGGAGGAGGTGAGGTGAGGTGGGGAGGGGAGCTTGGCTTCCGGTGGATGCAGAGCACCCACTAATTTTTCCCTATGCGTGCTCCAGCCCCGGAGCACCCTTGGAGTTGGTGCTTATGCTAATGTCCAACCTAAACCTCCCTTGCTACAGTTTAAGCCCATTGCTTCTTGTCCTAGTCTCAGAGATTAAGAAAAACAATTTTTCTCCCTCTTCCTTATAACAAACTTTTATGTACCTGAAAACTATTATTATGTCCCCCCTCATTCTTCTCTTTTCCAGACTAAACAAACTCATTTTTTTCAATCTTCCCTCATAGGTCATGTTTTCTAAACCTTTAATCATTTTTGTCACTCTTCTCTGGACTCTCTCCAATTTGTCCACATCCTACCTGAAATGTGGCACCCAGAATTGGACACAATACTCCACTTGAGGTCTAATCAGCGTAGAGTAGAGCAGAAGAATTACTTCTTGTGTCTTGCTTACAACACTCCTGCTAATACATCCCATAATGATGTTCGCTTTTTTTGCAACAGCGTTACACTGTTGACTCATATTTTGCTTGTGGTCCACTATGACCCGCAGATTCCTTTCCACAGTACTCCCTCCTAGGCAGTCATTTCCCATTTTGTATGTGTGCAACTGATTGTTCCTTCCTAAGTGGAGTACTTTGCATTTGTTCTTACTGAATTTCATCCTATTTACTTCAGACTGTTTCTCCAGTTTGCCCAGATCATTTTGAATTTTAATCCTATCCTCCAAAGCACTTGCAACCCCTACCACCATGGTATCATCAACAAAGATTATAAGTGTACTCTCCATGCCATTATCTAAATCAGTGGTTCCCAAACTTGAACCGCCGCTTGTGCAGGGAAAGCCCCTGGTGGGCCGGGCTGATTTGTTTACCTGCTGCGTCCGCAGGTTCGGCCGAATGCAGTTCCCAGTGGCCGTGGTTCATTGCTCCAGGCCAATGGGAGCTGCTGGAAGCAGTGCTTTCCCTGCACCAGTGGTGGAACAAGTTTGGGAACCACTGATCTAAATCATTGATGAAGATATTGAACGGAACCGGACCCAGAACTGATCCTTACGGGACCCCACTCGTCATGTCCTTCCAGCATGACTATAACTACTCCCTGGGAATGGTTTTCCAACCAGTTTTGCACCGTTCTTATAGTAGCTCTATTTGTCCTTGCCTCTGCTGACCAGTCCCTTTGCTTCCCTTATCAATTTTTTACAATTCTACTATTATGATTAATATTCATTACTGTCAACTTCCTCTTTCTTCCATTTGTTATATATTACTTTTATTTTTTTATAGCTGCCTTCACTTCCCCTCTAAACCAGGCCAGTTTTTTAACCACTATGGCCTTCTTCTTCAACTGTGGGATTGTGGGCATCTAGTAAAATGTTCTTAAACAAATCCCAATTATTATTTATATTTTTACGATTAAATTCTTCCTCCCAGCTGATCTGGCTCAGAATTGTTTTTAGCTTTGTGAAATTGGCCCTTTTTAAGATGCAAGTGTGTATAAAATATCAGTGGTCTGGACTTTATTGTATTTGTACATTATAAATGTGATCAAGTCATGATCCCTGCTACCTAAACTACCATTTATTTTTCATTCGGTGATCAGTTCCTCTTTATCTGTCACAACAAGATCTAGTACAGAATCCCCCATGTTGAATGCAACACTTTTTGAGTTAGGAGATTGCTGTTTATGATATTTAAAAATTCCAAGGATATGCATGAGGCCTCTGGCATATGTCATATGACAATATTGTTGTTGGAATGACAGAAACTGATCCTCTAAGACCAATTGACAGATCCAAATTATCCTTTTATCTATTCACCCTCTCCACATTAATGGCTTCTTGTCAATTGTCAACAATGGGGTTGGCCCAAAAGTAGAGCATCCAAGAGAGAGAAGGGATGGAATTTAATTGTTCTAGCCAAAGGGACCCATGTTTTATAGATAATTCTGTAGGTGACATTTTATGATGAAAATGGCAATATGCTGTATCCAGTATTCCTGCCAATGGGAAGGGATGTAACAACTCCCGTTCCACCAGCAGCCAGGGAGGGATCAGCTTCGTTGTGTTCTGGAGCCATAAGGCTGCCTGCCAGCTGGGGAAATAGAAGCCTCCAGATGTGATTGGGAATTGCAATTTACACAAAGCCAGTCTAGGCCTCCTCATCTCCTCCCCTGCCCCCGAAAAATATTTAAAAAAATTCACTAATTTTTCTAAAATAAAATGGAAGAATAGTAACTGGGAGATTCTCAGGATATACAGTATCCAGGGAAGCACATTCATTTTGTTAATTTTACCTGAAAGGCTATCGGTATGGGGTCTGCCCAAATATCTCACGATCTGGGCTAATATGGACTCTAGATTAATTTTGACCAGATTCTCCACTTCAGTGGGGATGAGGATCACTAAACATTTCAGTACGTTTGGGTTACCACCTAAAATTCCAAACAAACAAAAAAATGTTTTGAGGGCATGGAAGGGAGTTTGGGAACAGTCTATCGCAGCAGGACTGGCCTGAGATCTCAGTGACTGAAAACACTGTGTGCCAAAGCCATCATACTACTTCGGCTGTGTTTTGTGGTGATGTGCAATGACTCCCAGGTGGCTGCCTCACACAGCTACTCCACCAAAGCTTCTACATCACTCTGGCCAAAAGGCATCTAAACAAATGATTCCTGATTTTTGAGAAACCCTCACTTATGTGATTTTGAAATACTGTTTTTGGTCTACTTAGGGTGATCCTGGTCTGAAACCTTGTGATCCCAGTTTGCGGCCTTTGTGCAGGATGAAAATTGCCTCTGAGTTTTGAAGGGAAGATAAATTTTAAGGGCCTTTCTAATATCAAAGGGAATGAAGGATTTCCTCCTTGGGCAATGGATGAGACAGATGTCTGGAAGAGCTGTATTCTAATAAAGGTGAAAAGCATTAGTGAGAAAAGTGCTGTAGGGCAAGTCTGATGGAGCATCTGGTGCTGGTGAAAATATAAGAGGAATTTTAAAAAGGCAGGTAATTTACCCATTTGCTGAGTGAAGCTCGCAAGCACAAACCTTGAAGGAATTAAAATCTCTACCCAACAGTGTGAAGTGGTTTGAAGAGAATACAAAATAAGGACAAATACTCTTATTCTCTAGGAGGAAGAGAGAATTTTTATCTTCTACAGGACCTTTTCTATCTTCTCCATAGGGTGGTCCAAAAGGGCCTCCATTTCTCTTATGGTTTGATTTTCAGAGGGGCTGAGCCTCTACAGCTTCCAATGACTTTAATCCTGTCATTAGTGGCTAGCTCCCTATGGATGCAATACTCAGAGATACGTCCATGAGAGGTCTCATTCATTAGCCTGGAGGAAATGCAAGGATGTGCCCACATTAAGCTTCTGTTTTCCTTCTGACTTCCTCATGGAGCCCGTTTAATTTTGAGCAACTTCTGCAAGTACCTTACTTTTGCAAATAACCCATTGACACAACTAAGATTGACTGAGCTGAGTAGAATCAGAGTGGAGCAATGGCTCCTGGGAAAGGAGAAAATGACTAAAATATTTGAATTCATGTCTCTGACCTCCAGATTTTCTCCTCGGAGGTACATATTTTCTAGTTCTATGTAAATATCATCTGGTTCTGAGATGCCTGATCATATGGGTTGACCTTAATGAGCTCTTGTTTTGTTTTCACCACCAAAGGCAACCACTGAAATATCTGTGATGACATTACAATGACTTTCTTTGTGTTCTACAGTGAAGGAGCTCAGAGGAGCCAGCTTACATAAAGAATTAATGAAACTCCCTCCCACACTGCTGCACTCATAGTGACCAGCACTTAGGTGAATGTTCTTGGGAGTGAAGCTAGTTGAAAGGGCACGGCAGTGAACTGAAAATGATTCTGATGGATATAGATTTCAGCGAGCTAGTAGGATTTGGAGATAAAACTGATTGAGATTGAGATTGGTCGATGCTAAATTATCTCTCAGGTCCACTGGTCTCAATTTTTTTCTCTTATCAACATCAGTATAACGTCCAGAGTTTGAACAAACAACTGATCCTTTTTAACCGGGAATATCTTATTTGAAATATGCCTGCTTAAGAGTGATGCAACATTACTCTTCTGGCTAAGATAAGACTGCCTGTATTTTACCTGGGAGCTTTATGTAACGTTGATCTGTGTTATTTGACATTGAAGGCCAGATGATATGTGAATTGATTTTTCTGACCTATGTTGGAAAAGCATTACATACCTTATCCACCTAATTTACTGCCATCCAGGCTAAGGCTGATCTGGAGATATTAGGACAGCAGAATTGCATGACTGAGAGCTGGTAGACTTGATTCATGGCTGTCTCAGTGGAAGTCATGTGCAAGTGAGATATTCCCTTCAGGGCTGAAGAAATGAACTTCATGTACAATATGACTCCTGAATTTACTTTTGAAGTTCAGTACAAGAAAGCTGATCTTTCTGTTGTCATTCTGTTGATCTAGCCAGAGTCCTTTACCATCTGTATTTTCTCAGCAAGAGAACAATGTTCTGTGGATGGATGAATGAACTAGGAGTACGATGTGTAGAAAACATGAGATCCTTTCTCCAGCCTTTAGATATTAGCTGGCCCTTCTCAAGCTTCATCATTATGAAGGCGGGTGGTACTAATACTACAGAGGTCAGCAGAATATATTATACAGAGCAACAACTACTTTTTCTCTTCTTCAAATTTTCCCATTGGAAAAGTCAGTCAAAAATTGATCTTTTCCTTCTGAAAATTCGGATTTTGACAAAACTACATTTTCCAATGGGAAAATCTTTCATTTGAAATGTTTTGACCAGCACACTAGTTATGACAGGTAAGTAAACAAACAAAGCATACTGGTGTGACTGCTACTGTGGAGCAAGACGCAAGAATGCAGTGGGGACAGTGGGCCAAGAAGATATGCATACAAGCTGCAAAAAAGACATTGGCTATGATTTGCTATAATAAAGGGGAAAATAGCAGAGCCCTGTGTCTGCCCCACTGGTAGATGAACCACAGAAAATGTTATGTTCGTTTATATATTTTGCTTCTTAATCATATAAAATAAAAATGTATGACATGGTGAAACATTTGATCACTTTCTCTATGGTGTTTTGTCTGCTAAAATGCACAGCCAAAGTTTTTCCACAAGTTAATGTGCAATTAAAGGCTATCTTGTAATTCCAAGTTACCATGTAATTAAACATCACTGTGGAAGATTTGCTCTATGACAAAAGAGAGTCTCACTTTTCAGGAGATACCATTATTCAAAGATATTCTCTTTCTCTCGTCTTACATTATACCCCTCTACCTCGATATAACGCTGTCATCGGGAGCCAAAAAAAATCTTACCGCGTAATAGGTGAAACCGCGTTATATCGAACTTGCTTTGATCCACCAGAGTGCGCAGCCCTGTCCCGCCCCGCCTCCGGAGCACTGCTTTACCACATTATATCCGAATTTGTGTTATATCGGGTCGCGTTATATCAAGGTAGCGGTGTATTACTTATTATATTGGTAAACTGTGGGCCTGTTTCCTTGAATTTAAACCCCACAGAAATATAATACTGCAGTGCATGATTCACACATTATATATTATAAAACGGTCTACCATTAATTAACTTGTGCTTGGTTGTCTATCAAAATCCATTTCTGGAGGGTTCCAAAATCTAGTTGAGGATGTACCAGATTTACAAATGATAAATGATAGCCACCACTGATAACTTAACAAAATCAAGAAGCAGTATCCAAGAAGCATAATTCTTTTCTCTTGGTTAAAAGGAAAATAACTTGATCTGAACAATGGTGAAGTAAAGAGATTATGTCTAGCAGAAAGCAGAGGAAACCATGTCTCCTATGGTTCTCCTCCCATCCTTTCCTCTACTGATTCTCTTTGTTAACTTGGGCAAGACATTTAGGCCCAGATTTTTCAAGGTATTGAGAGACTGCTGCACTCAGCATTATAATGTCTAACTGATCCTTAATTCCAAAGTGCCTAAATTCCTTCTGAAAATGAGATTTAGGCCCCCAAATCACCTTAAGCATCATAATGCTGAGTGCAACTCTTAAATACCTTGAAAAATCTGGGCTTTAATCTCTCTGTAACTCAGTTTTCCCATGTTAAATGGGTACACTACCATCTTCACAAGGACTCTCATGCTTCACACTTGACTGATGTTTGTAGAGCACTTTGTGGTCCATAGATGATGCTGATATTATTATGAATAATAATACTTGACTCATATGTAGTATAGCACTTTATATTTTAAAAACACTGAACAAACACTTTCAAGTATCTTTGTGATGTAGGTAAGTAATATTATCACATTTTGCAAATAGGAAAACTGACACACAGAGGTTAAGTAACTTGATCAAGGGCACACAGTGAATGGCAGAGAGAGAGAGTTTTGAGATCCCATCCCTGAGCTCAGTTATTCTTACCGTGATCTATCTAATGGACTCTGGCTGTATTGCACCCTATTTGCAGAGTAATTTTACCATTTTCAAAGTCTCAGAGCACTTAGTGATCTTAACCTCATGAGATCAGCCTTCACTGAGTGAAAGTTGTTTAGAATTAAACATCCCTAATGATAATATATTACAGAAAACGTTTATAGTTAGTTACACCAGAGGGGTAGGTGTTTTAAATCAATGATTACTTTGAGTTGATACAACTGGAAAAGGTCTTTGTTTAACAACAAGGCTTTTCATTTTTACTTTCTTTTTGAACAGTGATATTGCATTGTATATAGAGTTTATGAAGTTTTAATCCATTGTTTATGTATCTAATAAGCATTCCAGATGCAGCATTTTTACTTGTTTAAAAAGCAAGTTGCAAAACAAAAAAAATGTCAGCAATTAAAACTTAAACTTGTAGTACAGCTCTAGATGTCTTTTAATGTTGGGAAGCAAATTTCCCTAATTTATTGCTAGTTACCGATTGCACCAAATAATCAGAAATTAATAAATACACATTCCTAGCAGAGACTAAATGTGGGTCTAAACAAGGAACCTAAAACAGAATGTTGCCATGGTGATTTGCAGAAAACTAAGCAAGCTGTGCAAAGCTAGGAGACCTGAGAGACTAGTTAGAATTTTTATCTGTCACGGTTAATTTCTCATTTTACTGAAACAGTTGTCAAAGTGCAATGTATGTAGAATGCTCATGATAGTACCTTTTGCATTTTACAGACCCACTGGGGTCACTTTTCAAATGAATATTTCAGATTCACAGTTATTTTTTTAAAAAGTATGCTATTTCTAACTTTTTGCTCATTGTGATGATGATTTAATTTTCTGAATATTTCTTCATATGCATGTCATCACGAGGCTACATGCTATGGTGTGTTTGCTATACTGACAGCTCCATGAAGGGAAACAGGAGGAACAGAGTGAATTTGCAAAGTTTAGGTCATGCATATTGCCAGATTAAAAGGCTGGCAGCGGCAAAGCTCCTACGCGGGTAGGTTCTATGTAGTGTCATAGTTTTACTGCTATTGCTGATACGGAAAAGTAACAGAAGGGGAGATGATAATAAAAAGATCTATTAAATATCAATCAACTATTGTTTTTAAACTCACCAAAACTTTGAAATTATTTATCCTAAAAGATCCACATATTAATTTTCCTATTAAATGATAACCTTATGGGATTTTATAGTGTTTACTGAATTGATCTCATGACATGGGTTCAAATACCTCTGAATAGACCCCTGCCTACCTGCTGGTCTATTAATAAACTTCAAAGACGGACTAGCTGGTTTAGACTAATTTCCCAACTCAATATTTGCAAGAATAAATGGCTAAGCACCAATTGTATAAATGCCAAGCCAAACAGATCATTTGATTATTTCTATATTCTTACCTCTTATGAGATAAGTGCTATACCTTAGTTCAGTAGAATAACCATAAAGCATTATTGTACTATTATTTTGGAGTGGGTGGGAAAGAAACTTAAGGTATTATTATTTATGATAGTTTCCCTTGTGGTCCCATTTTGGATTTATCCAAATTTACCAAAACTAAAGAAGTGAGTGCTGCCTTAATGTAAACAGACACCTGAGAAACACAGTAAGAAACTGGCCCTTTAATAAAGGAGTTAAAAATAAGCACAATAAAAAAATTGACATTGGTCCTGATCTTTCATTTCTTATTCAAGCCAATGGGATTTTGTTGGAGTATGGAGAGCATCAGGCATAGCACGGGTCAAAGTGGAATCCATTCTAGGAGATAAAGTGTGCAAGTGGACTGAGAGTCTTGTTTAGCAAGGTGCTTTCTGTCTCATCCTAATGATCTCAGTGGGAGACTACCGTGGCCATTAGTTAGGCTCAAAGCACCTGATATCAGTGGACAGTGAAAACAGGGAGACCTTTAGAAGTTAGTCTCTCAATACTCCCTCTCAGAGACCTTTGGATTAAATACATTAGAACTAAAATCTCTGCAAAATGGGGTGACTCAGAAAAGGCAGTAACTTTCCTAGTGGGATTTTTATGTACATTTTTCAACAGGAATCTATTAACTATAACTTTTGGGCTTATATTTTTTTTTTTACAGAAAATGATTGAAGTTATATTACCCATTTCCTGCCCTACTAAACTTTTATCAGTTTCCACACCCGTGAGCTGTTAAATGTATCTTGTATACAGTCATTATTAAAAAGTGTTATTTTATTATATTTCTTGTGGTGACAACCATAGTTAACAGTGTGCTTCCCTGGTTTATTTCATAGACCTTCACAGATGCAGGGAAGCAAACAATCAGCCTTTGCGTTTCAATATCTTAGGCTGATAAAGCTAAGGGAAGTCTCTGAAGAAAAGTTTACAAATGCAACATCATTACAATGTATAGTAGCTATGTTAAAAAGTCATATATTTACCTCTCTTATGCAGAAGAATGCTGGCATGTCTGCGTCCATTTCCATTTTCAACATAACATGAGTAATTTCCTAGGTCCCCTTCTTCCACCGAGTCGAGAATTAATGAGATGGAAACTTCCTGTTCTCCAAGATGTTCCTTAATAACTCTACAAAAATGAAATAATTCAGACATAAGAGTCTGTTTGTACCATGTCAGAGCATTAGATAATCATGATATAATGTTACTCACAATTCGCAGCACTCTGCATCAAACCATAGCCAAATTTGAAGCCAATCTTAATTAGATTATATTATGCTCTTTTCTTCCTCATGCCTAATGAGGAGGTTTGGCTTTGTAGATGTTAATGAGAGCTGCAGTTAATTGTCTTCCTTAAGCAGCATGATGCACACACTGATAATATAGTGAGGGCTGGGAAGGAGACCTTGATGAGAAGTTCACATGCTGCTTAAAAGTAGGATATGATCTCTTGAAATTATGGGATATGGCGTAGGTTTGGAGAGGTTCCAAATAGTTAATTCCAGCTCAAGGGTGCTACTATCGGTATGGTCCAAGCTTTGTTTTAGTCCAAAGGCAATTTTCTGAGATGCTTTGACATTTCTATAGGAAGCAGCATGGCCATTTTTATAGTAAGAAAAATCATTACTTCATCTTTATTTTATTAAGTAGTTATAAACCAGCAGTGAAAGCTGGAACAGTTAATGTTCCCTCGCCTAATACCATTTCAAGTGGATGTTAAAAGCAAGCACCTCCTGAGTAAAAACCTCTTTGGATACCACCTGTATTCCCTTTCTACCCACTGCCCCTCACTAGTCCCAGCATTGGTTTTAAAAAAACAACCAAGCAAACAGGAAATTGCTTCAAACTCTCATCACCCACACTATTCACACGCCTAAAGAAAATGGAAAACACTCTTCAGGGTCCTCCCTGAACAAACACAGAACCAAGCCAGTTGTGAAGAGGGTTATTACCTCTTGACAATTTTTAAAGCCCTAAGTCTCTGGATGACAGGCTGTAGGAGAGCTTTAAATAAGAAATACAGCATAGCACAATTCTATGTAACCTGGTGTATTGGACTTGAACTCTGTGGAATAAAATTAGAGTACACTCAAGTGAGATATTCCTGCCTCCACCTTTCCATCACTTGGGGGAGGTGGAACATGACTCGAATAACCTTGAATGTTTACATGGCATTATTGGTTTTGATACACAGTTTCCTCTGTTACTTTAGTTTGTCTGAAGATATTCAAGATGAATTTGAGAGTCAGACCAGATTAACAAGGCAATGGAGTAGCAAACCATTTAGTAAGAAATTAAATTTAAATATGCTAACTTTAGTCTGTCGTAAGTATTCATTGTGGATAACGTACATATAATCTAAACTGCATATGTAATTCATTAAGAAGTCTTTGCTGTCATTTTATACTAGTAACTATCTATATTTTAAACACACACACACACACACACACAATTATGCATTCACACACAGAGTACTGGTTTATATACTGTGTGGAAAAAGGTTCTTTTCAGACCCATGTAGATACTTTAGAATCATACATCAGCTGTTGTACATGATTTTTTAGGGTATGTCAACCAGAGCATTCCTAATGAATAGATAATGTCAGATTGAGGCTGCACTTTTAGAAGCAACACAAGAATATAATATTCCTCCCCAGCCGCACAGTACATAAGTATTCAGCAGGTAGAAGTAGACCATATGAAAGAAAACCACGGGCACTGGAAGACAAGCAACGTTCTTGAGGTCTAGTTCTTCTATAATAATCGAATGTAATTCCTTTCACATATAACAGGAACAATAATATTTAGAAACAAAGGCCAACTTTTGACACTGACAACATTTTATGCTCCATGGCTTTAAAAATGTATTTATTTGTGAGCCCTGTTTCTTGACATATTTATTTCCCTTGACATCTTCTCAGTAACCTTTCAGTGTTCAATACTGCAATGTTTTCTGTTACTTGATGAAGCCAATGTATGGATTATAATCTGTTACATCACTGCATTCCTGTGTCATTTATTCTGATTTTATGGTGCTAAAACTGAGATGAGAATCCTGCCAGCGCCTCCACTTTCTCTGTTCCCCCTTTCCAAATGTAATCTACTCCACAGATTCACGCTGGTATAATACCACTGAAGTCAACGGAGTTACACTGACATGAAACAGGTGTAACAGAAGAGATCAGGCCCATAGCCTTTTCATACTCATGTTAGTAATAAAATCTATTCCTTCCTTTTACACAGTACTATTCACTATAAACACAAATACAGTATTAATTTTGATTGAGAGAACAAAAATGTTGCTTTTTACCTAATATCGCTTTCCCAGACCCGATTTTCATCCAAATCTTCAATAAACTTCTCTCCTTTCATCCAGTAAATTAAAGGACTCACGTCTCCACTGTATCCAAAGAAAGCTCGGCAGGTTAGGTTAGCAGAATTGCCTGTTACAGAGAATTAAAGAGAATATGTTATTTCAAAATTTGAAAAAAATATTTAATTTTTGGATCAGCTGCTAGAAACCTTTGAACTTTAAATCAATGATTTTTGCAGCTTGATATAACATATAGTCAGTTGTAGCTTAATTTCCAACCAATGTTTAACACATTCTCTGGAAATAAAAAGAAGAAGCAAATTATATAGAAATAGGGCCCAATCTTGCATTCGTTCACCGAGAGTTTGGGTTTACAAAGAATGCAGGATCAAGTCCGTAACAACTTGCTAGTGTGCTGATTTGCCTAACACAAAAATAGACTAAACATCTGGGCTACTTCCATGTTTTTCTATTCAAAATAGGTACAGGTTATGAAAAAAATATATTTTTTCAATCAAATCCATATTTGCTTAAGTTTATAGCAGTTACTATAACAGATCCCCATGGCCTCATTGCTATTTCTACTGCCAAGATACAGCCATTAAAAAGCAGAGGTGTTTCTTCCCTGTTACGTTAGCCCTGCAGAGAACCGTCAGTAGGCAATCATTATGTGGAAGCCAAAGGTATGACTCACATTCCCGACCCAAGTCACTTCACTGAGTTGTGAATGTCAAGTGTAATGAATAATATATGTGTATACTTATTCCATATTTTGTGAGCCATATTTTAAAATATGAACAGAAATCCACACAAGAAAAATGACATGTGCAATGTTACTAATTTAATGTTACTGCAGGAACCTTAATGTGTACAGTTTCTGACTTGGTTTGATTTGATTGTGCAACCTTAACATTGCATTAATTCAGTTTGTTTTAATTTTGCACACAGAAAAAGTGATACTTGACATATACTGTTCATGTGAACGTGACTAATTGATAACGCTGGCTAGAGTTAGACATACTGCACAAAGGTACACTGTTCATTGTCCCCATTCACCTTGGTCTTAGCCTGTATCAACTCTTCTGAACGATTGTGGGCTCTTTTCTCTGGTAGTGACTATTTATCTAGAATTATGTGGTGGTTTCAGGAGTAAGGGCCTGTTCTTTCTTGCATGAGGAGAGTATTATCGCTGATTCTCTGGGACTGTCCCTAAATCAAGATCACCAAACTTATCTTCAATCTACGTTTTCAATTTTTAGTCTTCAGTCTCTAAAGACCAGCAGACTAACCACAATGTCTGTAACAGTTACAAATAGAGATGAAATCAATGGGCCTACTTGCAGAGTAAGGTATTACTCAACGTGAGTTGGTGCAGAGGATCTGGTTTCTAGAGAACACATGAAATGAATCAACATTTGCACAACTTATTTCCATTTGGAAACAACTGCAGGATACTGTTGCAATGCTTTTTGGGGGCATCCAGGATTATGTATCACCTTGTTACCCCACTGCCTCAGTGAGAGAGATTTGCTGGTATTAAACTGGGTATCAGCTCCCTGTCACTCCAGTCTGTTAGCCACCCAGACAATCTTCTCAGAAGCTTTTCTAACCTGTACTTTAGCTTGCAGGTTAACTTTAGATGCACCCAAATCCCCAGGTCACCTTGAAGTGCAATCCCCTGTAATATCATAGAATTTCATCGAATATCAGGGTTGGAAGGGACCTCAGGAAGTCATCTAGTCCAACCCCCTGCTTAAAGCAGGACCAATCCCCTGATAGATTTTTGTCTCAGATCCCTAAATGGCCTCCTCAAGGATTGAACTCACAACCCTGGGTTTAGCAGGCCAATGCTCAAACCACTGAGCTATCCCTCCAGCCCCTGCCACTAGACACTCACAGAAATTGCCAAGTTTGCTGTCTCCAAAGAGACAGTGTCTCCGTCAGCCTGCTTTGCTTAATATTACACCACTGATATGAATGTATAGTAAAAAGGGAATAAGTTTGTTAACTAAGAAGGGAGAGTCTCAGATTCAAGTGAGTATTGTGTAAGAATAATGGAAACAGCAGTGGTTACAAATAAAATAATAGACTAATCATTTTAACAGGCTAAAACCTGTCTAAGATAAGTTTATGACCTAACGCAACCTCTCAGCATGACCAGCCCCATGGGTCAGGATCCAACCTTTATGATTGCAAAAAGCATGGTCCTTTTTGCTTCCTCACTGGTGGATAACAAAGGGGTTCTCTTCCCTTCTTATGGTCTAGCAACCTTTGAAATGATTCCTTTTGAAGTGCACTAGATAAGAGCCTCCTTCCCCATCGCTGGTTCTCCAGGGTGCCATCACCATGCTATTTCCACATCCCCCTATACATCTGTTTTTTCTGTTCACTTTACTAGCAAATGTAACTCCTATTGAACTTGACTCACAATGCTAAGTTTACATTAGAGGTGGGGAGATAACTATATTCCCTCCTGTCTGAAAGGAAACCTGTTTCTACCTGTGTTTGGTGTTTAAAACTCAATATCAGTAAGTATCCATAATTCCTCATATAGTAGTTAATACACAGATTTCACAATGATAGCAATGACCAGGGTGTTACTGGCTTTCATTTGATACCTCACACAACATTCTTTATAGGTAAATATCATGACAGCAATGTGTTACTTGTGGTGAGTTTATCAGGCTTGTTAAGAGTTGCTGACAGAATAGTCAACCACCAATGAGCCTCTGTGTCACAACTATATGATAGCCAGATAGATAATTATTTAAAAAGAGTCTTATTTATCGGAATTTATTTGCAGTTTTCAAGGAAAACATCTGGCTTCCACCCCTGCTGACCTATTCACAGACCTACAAGTCATAAAACCTTGTAATCAATGTTTACATTTTTAAAGGCAAGAGTCACTTATTACCTTCTTTCAGCTGTTTGGCAAGTGGATTATCATTGGTCATCCTGTGAAAGCTTACCTTCACTCAGTGCAAGGTAGCAACAGCACGCATCACAGACCACACACTCCTAAGCATACTCAAAGAAACTCCCTGACACATGCTAAAAATTGTATTGCTAAAAATGGCTATCAAGATGGCATGAGTGTCCAAATAGTTGGCACAGGGAAGAGGAGATGGTTAATCTAATAACCAGAAAGCAAGATATGGAATTCCTGAATAATGAAGCAATTTTGGTCATCTCAGGATGACCCCATGGAACACAGCTCTGCAGCAGGCAAGGGGTTCAGATTTTCCAAATCCTGAAATAATTTGAGTGGAATGAGTTGAGAGTTGAATTAGAAGCTCAGCTAACGTGAGTCAAAGACAGAGTACAACTTGGTAAGCTTTCAGGCTATATCTTTGTAACAAACTTTCTTGATGAGTTTAGGCATCGCACGTAGTTTCTCACAGCAATTCTGAAGCAGGTTTATACAAATGACCTTTTATTTTCTGCAGGATTCCTCAGCTGTCACATTTCTTGTTCCATGTCATTTACCTCGACTTTGTCTAGTTTTCTAGGAAATAGACTTTTGCTTTCTCTAAGAGTACGTTATGTACCTGATTTCAATTTCCAGGAAATACAAGGTAAAATTAGCTGTTGACTATCAGAGGGTCAGAGAGGATCAGCTGCCCCAAAATTGTCCTAGCAGAGCTTTGGCAGGAAGTTTCGGCAAGGGGAAGGACAAAGATGGAGTAAAAGTCCAGGATAATACCTGACAATACAATTATGATAAAAACATTTGTGTGGTAATTGTGACAAGGGAGTGCCTCCTACTCATTCACATACAGCCACTGGGCTTTTATTGCTCTCAAGTGGTAAGAAGGCACCTCAGTTGTTTGTCTAATCCAAAATAAGTTTCCTTTAGCAGATAACAAGTACCACTATGGCATTACCCAACTTTGTCTTAAAAGTGAGAGGGCTACCCATTGAATCACCGTCACTCCAGCACCTTGGGCTTTTCCTGGAGCTTTCCTACCAAGTACAATCCCAGTCCAATACTTTTTAGTTTATTAGATCTGATAAGATCACAGCCTGAGGTAGTTTGGCTGCTGGCCAATTTACTCCTGAAGCATCAAGGTTAGGATCCACAGGGGTGCTGAGCTCCTATAGCTAGCAGAAACCTGCTGCACTGATTTTTGTACCATTGGGCTCTAAGCCATTTATTAGTGCACATTAAATAAATATCAACCCACAGACATTAAACAGTGTATTTTGTTAAGAAAAAAATGTGTTAGAAAAGCAAAAGTTTAAAAGACTGAGGCTTTTCCCTGACTAAATTCGGAGGGATTCCCCCCCCCATGCATAAAATATTTAAGTATGCTTTTAGACACAGAATTTAAAGTTCCTATTCAACATGATATATTTACATATGGAAAATAAATGAGGAAGGATGTACTGTCCCTTAGTAATACTGTGCAGATTACTGCTGTTGAACAAGGGCCATTAATATATCAGGTGTTCAGCTGTAAAGTCATCTATTCTTGAATAGCTTCAAAATAAACCCATTGGAAAGGTGATTAGCAGATCACTAGCAAGAATTCTTGTGACCAGTTACCACTGCTAAAGACCTTGCTTATTCCTTTGCTCTAACAGCTAATTAGAAGGGGTGGGAAGCTGACAGTTGGACAATTTCACTGAGGGGTCCTTGACTCTCATATAGTCTATTTCCCTCCCTTTGCTCTGCCAGAATCTGAATTTCATAGGGGTGGACATTCTATAAAATTGGTGACAGTTGGGGGATGGAGTGGGGATCCTGCAACCTCAATGAGGGGGACATCAAGAGGATAGTAAACAATGGTGTAAGGATATATCTCACCCATTGCCCTCCATGGTTGCTCCTTTATCAGATTTAATCATCTTCACTGCATGGTACAGGGCTGTTGGCTTTTTTTCTGTAGGAGTAGGAATTTGGAGAAAGAGGATGGAGAAAAATTTGTCTGGAAGGTAGAAAGGTCTTCATGGATTTTTGGCTTTAATAATTGGTATGTTTTAAAAAATTTTTGAGCATAAATGACTATGAGATGAGCATGTTTGCAAATCTAAGTAAATAAACTAACTCTAGAAGATGCTTTCCCTTTAACCAATGTAGAAAACAACCTCAGAGATGGTAATTCTAGGCCATTCATGGTTACCCTTAAACAATTACTTTTGTAAATGATAATTTTTTTAAAGATTTGAACAACTGTAAAACTGGATTAATAACAGTGCACATCTGACAATGAGTGGGCATGTTATGGTTACTCCGAATGCTGCCATCTTTAATTTTCTTGTCAATGCAGGATTATTACTGTTTTACAGTCTATTCTTTTAAAGAGTCGAAATCCATGTTTAAATTTATTAACAAGGGTATCCACCTCTCTCTCTCTCTCTCTCTCTCGTATTGCTGCAGCATACCGTGAAATCTCAAGATAATGCTGTCTCCACGTGGGTCCTCAGTAATGGTTTTACTCAAAATGTGAGATGAGAATTATTAAAGTGAGACTGCTACCCGAGCAGCAAATAAACTCTAGAAAGGGCAGACAAAAGAGAAAAAAAAACTGTATTGTTTCACTGGCAAAGAGTGAGGCTGAATGCAGATTAAGTTGAACAAGTGGAACTTTATAAAACCTTATGCATTGCTCTGTCCATGTGGCCGAGTTTCTTCCAGCCTGACCCCCCGCATTCCCTGCTTCTCTGGTGTCCCCATCAATAATAGAAGCATCCAGACAACATGGGCCCTCTGTCTCCAGTTCAAATAATACTGCTACATGAATATGTTGTGCCTTTCAGTACAAGTCTTTGCTTTATGTTCAAATAAGAATAAAATAAAGAAATTTAAGAGATCACCTACAAAGCAGCAAACATCAACTGTATTTGTCTGCCTCATCTTTAGTTCTGAAGATGAATATGTTCTTGCTTGCTTTCTGTAAAATTGCACTAAATGCTTCTTCAGCTTCCTCTGATAAAGATGCAGGTCAGCTCTAACCAATTGGGTTCAGTGTGAGGCACTTTGAAATTGATCAAAAACTTTTTCCGATCTAAAATTGGAACAATCCTTGTTATTCAGCACACTTTCTACCAAGCCAGAATGTGAGGAAGACCCTGCAACAAAATGTATTAATTTCAAATTGGCATCAGCAGAGACAACACTTATTTTAAGTACTATATTTCTCCAATTAGCAATGTTTTGGACATTTTCAAGCTGTTGCTAGAGTAGCTCCTCTCCACTAGAGGACACTGTCTGTCTTTTTAACAACAAAACCTTTTGTTTAAATCAGAAGAAATTGCCCAGAGTATAAGCTCTAATTAAAAACATCAGCATCCAGAGAACCTGCTAGTTGCAATTAGCAACTAGTGAATGTTTTGTGCTTGAGTAAAATGTCATCTTGTACGGGCAGTTTAAATTACATTTGCACCATTAGTCATACATGTTAGAATACAGTGTGATGGCATTCGCGTTACCCTTTGATTTGATAGACTGAAGGACAACCACTTCGGTAGGAATTAATGATAATTTGAAGATATCTTCTGAAACTGCAGCTTAACGGAAACCTCAAAGGTGTGTTGCACAGCTGATGTGTTAGACAGCCATGCCCAGCATCTAATAATGATGCATCTGAAAAAGTGGGCTTTTCACCCACGAAAGCCCAAATAAATCTGTTAGTCTTCAAGGTGCCACCGGACTCCTCGTTGTTTTTGTGGGTATAGACTAACACTGCTACCCCCGATACTTAATAACGGTGAGGGGCAAAAGAGTGGAAATTCTAAGTAGTGCTGGAATATTAGTGTCTTGTAATTGTATGATGCAACTGGTACAGCACGATACACTAACACAAAGGCAAGCTTTATGTTTATTTCTATAGGTACCACTAGTATATCAAATTATAAAAGTTACTCTGTCAAGGTAGACAGGACCAAAATCTCCTTCTTGCTATTTTTCACTCAAATGCACCAATTCAGATCCCTACCCTGTGTGTTTTTAAAAAATTATCAGCCTTCCAAAATGAGGGCTGCAACACCACTACATTCCCAGATGCTAAGCTCGGTGGCAACTCACAACAAATCTAAGCCACACAGTTTGGACCTGTCTGTCTTGACAAAATCTCTTAGAAGCAGAGCAGTCAGGGCGATACTGCACCGATTTCCAAAGAAGTCTCATATTCCAAGCAGGTTGCCGGACAGGTTGTTTTAAGCTCTGTTGTAAACCATGCCAGCATTTACAGACACGGGATTTAATCATATTTTAAATGGTTTATGTTTATTCCTTCAGAGGAGGACTCTCTGTAGAAATGGTAACTCCTTGTTTGCCTAAACCTACTACTATGCTGCTCTGCAGTTTGCACACATATTTTGTGATCTGCAGCTTCCACCCTTACAAATTGCTAAATATCTTGGTGTTCTCTTCATATGTCAAGTTATATCACACTGCTAAATACTGGCAATTATTATACACTAAGCATAATACTGGGGCCTGGGAACACCTAAATACCAGTCCTAGTTCTCCAACTGACTTTTGGGAGGTCTTGGGAAGTCACCAGACTATTGTGTCTCAGTTTCCTATATTCAGAAAATGGTATAAAAATATATACTTACCTCTGATGATTAATGAGGTCAACAGACTGAAGATCTAAAGTGTTAGGTATTATGATTAAACACTTCTATGCAAGCCTGGCATAAAGTAGCTGGATGCCTTAACACACTCATGGAACAGTACATAGCCTAGGATGTTAAACTCTTGATCCACAGCAAATCTCCAACTAATATCAGTGGGTGATTGGGGTAGAAATGTGACTTTTAAATATTAACAAAAGTTTTAATTACTATTGATTAAGATTGGTTGGAAAATGACATTTTTCCTATGGAAAAAAATTGTTGCAAAACCAATGACTTTAAACCCCCAACTTTCCGTTTTTTTTTTTAAATGAAAATGCAACATTTTTCACGGAAAGCAGAAGCTTTTTGGGGAAAAGTAATAATTTAGTTGAAAATACAATTTTCCATGTAAAATAGCTTTGATGGAAAAATGTAGACCACCTCTATATTTATTCAGTACCTTATTGCTACATTCAGCATCATCCAGTCAGCAGATACATTAGTTGTTAGGACCACTGCTATTTCTCTGCCTTATGTTTTTCTTCCATCCAAATCTTCCTTTCTCAGTTTCTGTTCTGCTTCCCTTTGCGTGTCTCCCCCTTTCATTCAGCTGGTTTTCCTTCCTTTCAGCACCTATCAATTTCCTCTACCTTGTGACCTTTATTTCCACCCTGTCCTTGCTCAGCTCATCTACTAAAATAATAAATACTTAATGCTAGCACTTATATTATTACCATATAAACTTCACCATATTTGGCATAGAATGATGATCTATATAACTAACTCTTATTCATCTGGTATGTGGTACTATATGTTAATAGCTTGCATTTACTTCAGTAGGTGGTGCTAAAACTCTTACATTTTGTTATCTGATGTAATAGAGAAGCTTATAATGGGGTGAGTGAGTGATACAATTATTTTCCATTTAACATTTGTGCTAAAATCTTGATTTTTGATGTTTTCATTGATTATGGGCCCATGAACGCAAGGAAAATACCAAATTCAAACTATGATCATTCTATCAAAGATCACCGCAAGGTCTTTTTAAATTAAAATTAAATTAAATTAATGGAGATATCCTATCTCCTAGAACTGGAAGGAACTTTGAAAGGTCATTGAGTCCAGCCCCATGCCTTCACTAGCAAGAACAAGTACTGATTTTGCCTCAGATTCCTAAGTGGCCTCCTCAAGGATTGAACTCACAACCCTAGGTTTAGCAGGCCAATGCTCAAATCACTGAGCTATGCTTCCCTCCCTTTGTTGTAGGATTTCTCATGTTGGAAATACCCTTTGGAGAGTCAGTCTACATTTGGTTAACTCATTCATTATGGTTAAATATCTCTTTAGAACACAGTCAACAGGAGAGAGGGAAAGGAACCAGGAGCTTCCCTGGTATTTATAGGATTGACTACAGTTGTGAGAAGCGAGGGGTGCCTCCTGAAGTGGAAAAGAGATTCAGAGTGTCCAGGGAAAATACCTATGCATTTCTTCAGTGAAGTAGTGTGTTAGCTATGATGTCCCCAATCTGGAGAAATTAAGATCATCAGAGGTCACCAATCCTATTTCACATATTTTAGCCAATACAATTGTAGAAAGTGAGCTAGTGTGCTGCAGGTGACAATGCTGATTGCCAAATCTACCCAAAGAGTGGACTGCTGTCCACTGCTGTCCGCTCATACTTAACATTCTGTATAACACCGCACAGTTATTTTATTTTACATTTTCCATGCTAGGGAACTCTCAGAATTCTGTATCATCTTTTTTATGATGGCTATAGCAGGCAGCAAGCCAATTTATTCAGAGCAGAGATACATTACACATCACATTTAGAGGATCTCAATAAAAAAAGTCAATATTTGCCAACAAATACTTACCAAATACTATAGTTATTTCTTATTCTCAGTATAGGAAAACGGCAATATGTCAAATGCTATTGTGAGGTGAGTACTGGCTTTTTGGTGATGGCTACTGTTTGCTTCCTGGTGCTATGAGAGACAGGTTTGCCTGATGTGCTAATCAGAAATGTATAATCACTTATGGTGAGAATTCCAAACTGACTATTTCCAGTGGACTAATGAAAACTTTCATAAAACCATTGCTCCTGTAAACTTAACTCTTTTGTTTAGTCTGCTTGCTACCCATCCTTTTTTACAAACAAGTATTAATATGTAAAATGAGGCAAATCAATCAACAAGCCATTACAATACTGGTAGAGTTTTTCTAAATAACCCTTCCAACTGACCTAGAAAAAAGCATGATTTTTGATCCAAAAAATCTATGTTAATATCTCCTTAAATTCGAGATCTCGAATTTGCAAAAGGCTTTGCCCTAACTGAACACTCTACGACCTGCCTGAGTATTAAAACATTAGGTAACATGTAGCTCTTGTGTACACACACAACATTGACAGGTTCCAGCTATAATGTTTCTGACACAACCATCCCTGAGAAGTTTAGGCACCATATACAAAATGAATGGTAACAGCTTTATACATCAGCAAGGTAACTGGGTTTTCTTCTCTATTTTAAAACCGTCTTCTCAGTGGAATATTTCCTAGTGGTGGTGTTCCGCAAGGAAATCATTCAAGGGAAAAGTCCAGGGTTAGAGAGATGAGTGTTACACTGAGCCTTGCAGGTGCCAAGGCCAGGACTCATTCTAAATTCCCCTCATAGCCTGTTTCATAGCTTGGAGCCCTTCAGAGAGTAAGTTTCCCCCCTGGCGTGAGAGATGCAGAAATGGTACTGTCAGCTGTATCATCGTTGAAGATGGCAACTGTCATAGCAGACTGCAGAAGGGGAAGTGATCTATGAGATTCTTGGCTCAGAATGCCCATATGTCTCTCATATACGAACATTGTCAAACTAACCTTCATTTCACTGGGGTAAGAAAAGCCCTGAACCAATAATCTTGATTTTCCTAACAGTAGGCCTCTCCACTTGTTGGCTGAATGTCATGATGATGAATTATCTGGGCAGCCAATAGCTTGCCATCCCTCTCTCCTAGCTCTTCTGAAACAGCTGCTGGAGTGGGAGACAACAAATATTGCACTGGTAAAGCAAGGGCTGTTGCGGGGAGGAAAGAGCCACTCCTGCAGGAGTTAAAATATGCAGGTGATATAGCATCTAGAGCTGTCTCTGGGGGAAAGAGAGAGGCCAGGAGTGGAGAAGACAACAACAGCAGTAGAAGAGAGGAAGATGTGGAAGCATGTGTTGGTTACTGAGATGGAATTTGGGGTTCATTTATTATGAAAAACAATCAAGTTGAGTTCAGGGTCTGTCATTCTATCAAGGGTTTTACCATGCCACCAAATCTTTTCAATGGAATTATTGCCCCTTAATTCACAGTTGCCTATAGTTATAGCATGAGCTAGTAGTTATGTACTTACACCTGAGTTCAAACTTTTATTCTGAAACCTCTTTTTTCAGTTGCTCATACTTTTTTCTCTAACAAATTCACCCTCTAATAAAATTTTCCATGTGAGCTCTCTCTCTTTCTCAGCCAAAATGTTAATTTCTGTCATGAACGGTCTGACATTTTTAGTTGTAGGTTATGACAAAAATACTCTCTCCACCCAGAATATTTACACTCACAACTCAAAATCATGTATGGGCCTGAATTTCAGCTTTTGCTTGCTTTGTAGCCATATTGACAGTTAAGAGTCTATGTCTGAAGAAAAGGATAACAGTGATTTTTAAAAAATTGGGAGCTTTTTAAATTTGGCCATGTCAGATGTGTTTCTTTTCATTTTCCAGATTAAAAAAAACAAACAAACACAAAACATACTGCCTCTGATTCCCCCCGATAATAGAGCTTCTTTGCACCACTCTGGTGGCACAAAGCAGTCAGATAGCAAGTTTAACCAGCATCCTCCAGATTCTCCTTGTGTAAGGAACTCTGCAAGTGGCAAAGTGCAAATATGACAGCACTATAGCACTTCCCCTCCTTGATTCCAGTGCAAGGGGCTGGGGGCAGGCATGGGTGAATGGAATGTTACTTATGTTCTGGCAATCCCTGGTTTGGTTCCAGAATGGTTCTCTCCCCCCGGGGCCAGAGGCAGCCTGGTGTAGTTTAAAGAAGCCTCGAACTGGCTCTGGATTGGGAAGCTCTTTGTATGTTTCTACGGTCTTCAGTTATGTTTGATTAAACAAACAAAGAGTAATGTAATTAAATTATTCCAGAGTTAAATGTATTTATCTGAAACATACCAGTAGCTAAAACGACTTGGATTTCTGAAAAATGGCTGTGACCCAACAACAGAGCTACAGACCTGGGCTCAGAATCATGGAGCTACTCGGGCACTGTAATGCTGAGTGTTGCAACCCTAGGCACCCTGCCACCCAATAGAATTCTCAGCCCTGAGTTAGGTTCCCACTCCCACGTACAGTGCATGGGGAGGGTTAGATGCCTGAGGGATCCTCAGAAGCCAGTAAGCTGAGCAAAGAGCCACCAAAATTAGCCAGGGGTGAAATGCAGAGGAAAGGCTAAGGGTATCTCTACACAACAATTAAATACCCGTGTCTGGCCAAGGTCAGCTGAGACAGCCTCGCGTGGTTTGGGCTGCGGGGCTGTAAAATTGCTGTGTAGATGTTCAACTTTGGCTGAAGCCTAAGGCCTTGGCTACACTTACCCGCTAGTTCGGCGGCTGGCAATCGAACTTCTGGGTTCGACTTATCGCGTCTAGTCTGGACGCGATAAGTCGAACCCGGAAGTGCTCGCCGTCGACTGCGGTACTCCAGCTCGGCGAGAGGAGTACCGCGGAGTCGACGGGGGAGCCTGCCTGCCGAGTGTGGACCAAGGTAAGTTCGAACTAAGGTACTTCGAACTTCAGCTACGTTATTCACGTAGCTGAAGTTGCGTACCTTAGTTCAAATTAGGGGGGTAGTGTAGACCTGGCCTAAGATCCCATGAGGAGAGGAGGGTCCCAGAGCCTGGGATCCAGCCTGAGCCCAAACATCTACACAGCAATGTTTAGCCCTGCAGCCCGAGTCTTGCAAGCCCAGTCGCAGCCATGCTGTAGGTCTTTTATTCCAGTGTAGATGTACCCTTAGAGGCCAGGTTCACAAAAGTCCTGGGGCATCTAACTCCCATTGATCTGGGCCTTTAGCACTGGACTGACAGGTATTTCCTTCTGTTTGGGATTCTTAGCTGTGAACCCTCACCTGAAGTTAGGTTTATCATGTCTACACAGCAAAAAACAAACAAACAAACAAAAACCACACCACTCACGGCAATGAGTCTCAAGGTATGTCTACACTGCAATTTAAAACCCATGGCTGGCCCATGCCAGCTGACTTGGGCTCGGGCTCAGGGCCTGATTAATTGCAGTGTTGACATTCAGGTTCAGGACCTTCCACCTCACAGAGTCCTAAAGCCTGGGCTCCAGCTCAAGCCCAAATGTCTACACTGCAATTGAACAACCCCTTAGCCCAAGCCCGGTGAGCCCAAGTCAGCTGACATGAGCCAGCTGTGGGTTTTTAATTGCAGAGTAGACATAACCTCCAAGCCTAGGCCTACTCACTCTACTATGCTAAAAACAGCAGTGTAGACATTCGGGCTCAGGCTGGAGTTTGGGTTTTTCTTACCCCAGTGAAAATCTCAGGCAGGGCTTAAATTCTCAGAGATTATTTCCCAGAGCCCTCTATGCCCTGCCCCCATTCAGGGCTCTGGGCTTCAGCTGCAGTGCTAGGGATCTGGAGCCTTTACCCCTTTGGAGTGGGCAGGGCCGGCTCCAGGCACCAGCTGCAGAAGGCGCTGGGGCTCGGGGCTTCCACCCCGCGGGAGGTGCCAGGGCTTGGGGCGCACAGGGCCTCACTGCTTCTGCCATGTGGGAGGTGCCGGGGCTCCTGCAGGTTTGAAAATATTTACTGGAGCACCACTGTGGACAGCTCCAGCTGAATTTAAGCCCTGATCCCCGGTATTGTTAACCATGTTGCACTAAGTAGCCTCTGGGATTTAATGGAGACACCCCAATCCACCCTTAACTGCAATGATAGTAATTTTGTAATAAATTACACTAATAATATACTTGCTTCCTTTTTACTCTGATTTCTTTTTTCCTTTGGTGGCTGTAGGAATAATTGATTTAATTTTTTCACCAGAGGAGTGAAAGCTCAGCAAATAAAAATGTAGGAATTTTTTCTTAACCCTAATTTTTGTTCTTCCTGAACAGAATGTAGTGGCCTTATCTTGATCTCTAGTGGATGCTAGTCCACATCACAAAAATCACTCAACATCAGTCACTACGATCAGCTGCAGCACCACTAGATTCCTATAGCCTCACTTTTAGATGCATCTTTGTACTTTTGCTGCACAAGGGTAAATTCAAACGCTATCCTGGATGATGACATATTTTTCTAAAAAATAGTTCACTCTGGGGAGCTGTGGCAGACAGCTTACTTTGTCAGAGCAGTGTTAAACAAGAATATCAACAATCTTTAGGAAGTGTCTTACCATGTCAATTTACATACAGGCCATCAGAGTATATAACCTCCTGTGGCTACCTCTGTCCTTGGCTAATCAACTAATTGATTTCTTCTGAGATCGTATTTAATTAACAATAGAATAAATGCTGGTTTGTACTGTGCTATCATATAATATGTGCTCCTTTGGAAAGAGAGATCTACTATATTTGTATACCTCTATCATTCACTATACATATCAACTGCATACGAAATGCTGAAAATTCCAGGCACATCCAGGTGTTAAGCATGTTGCGTGGCTTAACATGCACATGTCCGAGTCTAAAAGGCCAGCTCAATACTTAACGGGCCATTCATTTCCTTACTGTACTTTTCCAGTTTGGACATGCATATCATTGAGCTGGGTATGTCCAAGGGGGTTATTAGACATAGGGGAAATATTTTGAAAAACAGAAATTTATGGAGTCAGGCTTCACGCTGTTTATTAATAGTTCTCTCAAAATTGGGACTCTTGGAACCTAGCAAATATTGAATTATTTTCAGCTGACCGATGGGGTAATATAAGAAGTATCTGAAATTGCAACATATAACAAGTAACAAAATCATTACCTGTCCGCCTTCCTTCAGAGATCTGAATTTTTCAGCCCTTGCCAGGTGTAGCACACAGGATGTACCCATAGTCATGTGGCTCCCGTGATGCATCATGGGAGATGCAATCCAGCCAGGGAGCCCGGACCATTGGGGCAAAGGGGGCATCAGGCACCTGAACGATTATCCCAATGAGGCAGTATGGCATCACAGGAAAATGCAGTTTACTATTGAACTGATTCAAAACAACACATTTTACTTCAGTTCAATTAACCAAAATATTTGTATGCAGGTCAAGCTGATCTGAAACAAAGTATTTTGGTTTGATTTTTCCCTTGGAAAATCCCTTGATTTCTCTGCAGAAAAAATGAAAAATTTGGCAGACATGTTTCCTATTGAAATGTCATTTTGACAGAAAATTCCAGACCAGTCTAGTGCTTATGAAAGGTGCTGGATTGACAGTCCTGTGAATTGAATTCTCTTCTTAAACACAAAACAGACATACGACAGAAGTGCCAGCTTTCCCTCACTGCTCAGCAAAAGTAGCAACCTCTAAAGATGAGAGGGTAGTTCAGACTCTGTGTCCATTCAGTCCTTGGCTCTTAGCTTAGGCCTGGTCTACACTAGGCGTTTATGTCGAAGTTAGCGCCGTTACATCGAATTAACCCTGCACCCGTCCACACCGCGAAGCTATTTAGTTCGACATAGAGGTCTCTTTAATTCGACTTCTGTACTCCTCCCCGACGAGGGGAGTAGCGCTAAATTCGACATGGCCATGTCGAATTAGGCTAGGTGTGGATGGAAATCGACGCTAATAGCTCCAGGAGCTATCCCACAGTGCACCACGCTGTTGACGCTCTGGACAGCAGTACGAGCTCGGATGCTCTGACCAGCCACACAGGAAAAGCCCCGGGAAAATTTGAATTTGAATTCCTTTTCCTGTCTGGCCAGTTTGAATCTCATTTCCTGTCTGGACATCGTGGCGAGCTCAGCAGCACTGGCAACGATGCAGAGCTCTCCAGCAGTGATGGCCGTGCAATCTCAGAATAGAAAGAGGGCCCCAGCATGGACTGATCAGGAAGTCTTGGATCTGATCGCTGTGTGGGGCGATGAGTCCGTGCTTTCCGAGCTGCGCTCCAAGAAACGGAATGCAAAGATCTACGAGAAGATCTCTAAAGACATGTCAGAGAGAGGATACAGCCGGGATGCAACGCAGTGCCGCGTGAAAATCAAGGAGCTGAGACAAGGCTACCAGAAGATCAAAGAGGCAAACGGACGTTCCAGATCCCATCCCCAGACATCCCGTTTCTACGAGGCACTGCATTCCATCCTAGGTGCAGCTGCCACCACTACCCCACCACTGACTGTGGACTCTGAGGATGGGATATTGTCCACGGCCGGTTCCTCGGACATGTTAGCGGACGGGGAAGATGAGGAAGGAGATGAGGAGGACGAGGCAGTCGACAGCGCTTACAACGCTGATTTCCCCGACAGCCAGGATCTCTTCATCACCCTTACAGAGATCCCCTACCAACCGTCCCCAGCCGTTAACCCGGACACAGAATCTGGGGAAGGATCAGCCAATAAGTGTTTTAAACATCTAAACATTTATTTTTAACAGAACAGGAATATTAAGAATAACAAAAATGGGTTTCTCATGATTAGTTTGCCCTAGGCGCTTAACGTTTCAGTCCTGGGCAGTGCAACTATTGAAAAAAAATCTAACAATGTCCGGTTTTGCATGATTGTCCTGCCCAAGCCGCTCTACTGTTTAGTCACTGCTAGTGCAGCTAGAGTAAAATGCGGTCTATATGTCCGGGGATAGAGCAGAAATCCTCCTGGGACATCTTGATGAAGCTCTCCTGGAGGTAATTGGAAAGCCGTTGCATCAGGTTCCTGGGGAGAGCGGCCTTATTGGGCCCTCCGTAGTATAACACGTTGCCGCGCCACGAGACAATCAAGTACTCGGGAATCATTGCTCTGCACAGCAGGGCGGCATACGGCCCTGGTCTTTGGAGGCTTTCCCGAAGCATTTTTTCTTTCTCGCTGTCTGAGATCCTCATGAGGGTGATGTCGCTCATGGTGACCTGCTTTGAATTAGGTAGGGGAATGTTAGTGTTGGGACTGCTTGCCCGTTCCTTTACAGAACTGTAACCGCTGGTTTGCAGCCACGCGGTGGAGGCGGGAGAGGGGCAGCCTACAGGGATCGTTCCCGGGGACAGCCGCGAGGGGGTGGGATAGGGGCAGAGTTCCTGCTTGCCGGATTGCTGGCAGCAGGGACTGACATTGCTTTCAATGTGAAATGAGGCCATTGCTAATAGTAAAGTTTTAAGCTGCCACAAGTCTACGGCTTACCATGTCTGCCTGCTACAGAAATTCCGGTGTCCTGCCCCGCTTCTCAAATGTGCTCTGCAAGACCCCAGGCACTGAATGCGAAGGCCGAGAATTCGACCTTGTGCTGAGTGCGCATGTGATAGGTGCTGTGCATGGTCTTGTTCACAGAGAAAGATTATGTTCTTTGTTCACAACTACATTTATCTTTCTGAGGAATTCACTCCCTTTTTCCCATTCCCACAGCCACATCTGCGACTGTCTCACAACCTAGCCTGGCATCACACTCCCAGAGGCTAGCGCAGATTAGGCGTAGGAAGAAGAGGACACGGGAGGACATGTTCTCGGAGCTTATGGCCTGCTCCCGAGCCCAGGCAGCACAGCAGACCCAGTGGCGGGAGAACTTGTCCCAAATGCACCAAGCAAACATGGATCGGGAGGAGAGGTGGCGGCAGGAAGACCAGCAGGCGACTCAAACGCTGCTTGGACTACTGAGGGAGCAAACGGACACGCTCCGGCGCCTTGTGGATGTTCTGCAGGAACGGACGCAGGAGGACAGAGCCCCGCTGCAGTCTATCTCTAACCGCCCTCCCCCGCCACCAAGTCCCATACCCACCTCACCCAAAGTCCAAAGAAGGAGGGGCGGCAGAGTCCATGCTAACTCTCACTCCACCCCTGCAGAGAGCTCTAGTAGTAGAAGGCTCTCATTCCCCAAAATTTGATAAGTTCTTTCCTTCCCGCCTGACACAAGCCCCCGTCCAAGTTTCACCTCCCAGTTCCATGTGTAGTTGATAATAAAAAATACGTTTCTGTTAATTACTGTTTCCATCATGTTCTTTTGGAGGAGGGGGGAAGGGGGTTGGTAATTGGACAGGACAGTCACCTTTGGCAGGGTACATAGGCGGGGGCAGGTACAGCAGCAGGGCACATACACAGTGCAGTGACTAGTTACCCTGGTCAGTCTGGGAGGTGGTTTTCATGTTATGTGGTGGGGGGTGGGTTGCTCTGTGACTTTGTGGCGGGGGAGGGCAGTTACAGATCTTAAGCGGCGGTCCTTATCCTGGATCACAGAGCCACGCAGCAGGAGATCTGTAACCGTCCTCCCCCTGCCACAAAGTCACATAGCCCCCCCATACACACAGTCCCGATCAGGAGGGGTGACAGGCTCCGTTGAAACAACCAGCCCACCACAGCGGAGCCTGTCAATCCTTGAGTTTAGAAGCTTCATTTGTGTCACTACACTACACCCGCTCCCCACCACAGTCTGCGTCCCAGTTTTAAAACATTCCCGCGAAAACAGTAATAAAGACAACGGTGTTCATTAACAAAGTAGAAGTGATTTTATTTCTAAACGTGTGTTGGAAGGGGGTGAAGGAGGTATGTAACTGGAGAGGATAGTCAACATTAACTGGGTAAAGAAACGGGGGCAGGTTCAGCTTCTCTGTACACAAACTTAATAGTCACAGGTTACCCTGCTCACTCAGGAACCTAGCTTTCAAAGCCTCCCGGATGCACAGCGCGTCCCGCTGGTCTCTTCTAATCGCCCGGCTGTCTGGCTGGACGTAATCAGAAGCCAGGCTATTTGCCTCAACCTCCCACCCCGCCATAAAGGTCTCCCCCTTGCTCTCACAAAGATTGTGGAGCACACAGCAAGCTGCTATAACAATGGGGATATTGGTTTCGCTGAGATCACAGTGAGTCAGTAAGCTTCTCCATCTCCCCTTGAGACGGCCAAAAGCACACTCCACCACCATTCTGCACTTGCTCAGCCGGTAGTTGAAGAGTTCTTTTTCACTGTCCAGGGCGCCAGTATAGGGCTTCTTGAGCCAGGGCATTAGCGGGTAGGCTGGGTCCCCGAGGATGACTATAGGCATCTCCACATCCCCAACAGTTATTTTGTGGTCCGGGAAGTAAATACCTTGCTGCAGCCGTCTAAACAGACCAGAGTTCCTGAAAACACGAGCGTCATGAACCTTGCCCAGCTATCCGACGTAGATGTTCGTAAAACGTTCCCTGTGGTCCACCAGTGCTTGCAGCACCATGGAAAAGTCGCCCTTTCTGTTAATGTACTGGCTGGCCTGGTGGTCCGGTGCCAGGATAGGGATGTGAGTTCCATCTATGGCCCCACCGCAGTTTGGGAATCCCATCGCTGCGAAGCCATCTATGATCGCCTCCACGTTTCCCAAGGTCACTACCTTTGGCAGCAGTACATCAACGATTGCCTTGGCTACTTGCATCACAACAACCCTCACGGTAGATTTGCCCACACCAAAGTGGTTCGCGACTGACCGGTAGCTGTCTGGCGTTGCAAGCTTCCAGAGGGCTATGGCCACTCGCTTCTGGACAGTCAGGGCTGCTCGCATCCGGGTGTCATTGCGCTTCAGGGCAGGGGACAGCAACTCACAAAGTTCAAAGAAAGTTCCCTTCCGCATGCGAAAGTTTCGCAGCCACTGGGATTCATCCCAGACCTGCAGCACTATGCGGTCCCACCACTCAGTGCTTGTTTCCCGGGCCCAGAATCGCCGTTCCACGGCATCAACATGACCCATTGCCACCGTGATGTCCTCGGCGCTGGGTCCCGTGCTTTCTGAGAGGTCTGTGCTACTCTCAGACTTCAGGCCCTCACTGCGGTGCCGTAGCCTCCTCGCCTGACTTATCTGCATCTGCCTCAGGGAAAGGTGGATGATAAGATGCGAGGCGTTGAGAGCGGCCACAACTCAGCGATGGTCGCAGCGGGCTCCATGCTTTCAGGGAGGGAGGGCGGGAGTGATGGACGGATGACGACAGTTACCCAAAAGCACCCTCGACACATTTTTTTTACCCAGAAGGCATTTGCGGCTCCACCCAGAATTCCAATGGGCAGCGGGGACTGCGGGAACTGTGGGATAGCTGCCCACAGTGCACCGCTTCCAATGTCGACGCTTTCCCCGTTAGTGTGGACTCACAAAGTCGAATTACTGTCCTTAGTGTGGACACACACGTTCGACTTTGCAATATCAATTCCAAAAATTCGATTTAAGTAAAATCGAACTACTCTCATAGTGTAGACATACCCTTAGTCTGCCAAAAAGGATGGCAAGTGTGTGATTTGGAGGCATGTCCACTAGAAACTGCACAGATCTTCATGCAGGTCAATCAACAGATGAGGCAATTGCTAGTTCTTATTTGTTGCATCCTCAGAAATCACTAATGTTGGTTAGCTGATTAATCGTAAATTGGCTAAATCAGGGACTCTCAGGGACCATATTTAATTTTTTTAAAAGTTCATATTAATCAGTGTTGCTAATATTTTGTCATTAACAACTCACTTTTCAGGAGATTGAAAAAATATGGTATATCAAGTAACTTGACTGCATAAAAACTAGATTTGAATACAACTTTATTTCAAACAAACCTGTGTGATTTTTGTTTACTACTTTGATTATACTATTCTGTTTCTGTATTTTTCTGCTTCTTTTAATGTCTGCATCCTTAAATCTTTCACTTGCTCCCCAAAACAACAACTAGAAGGGTAAATGTCTAAAATATTTCTTCTCCTTCACTAAGAGAAGTTGGGAAAGAGAAAAAGTTGAGAGGAAGGTGTTAATCTACAGTCATAATAAATGTCAGCGTGCCCTGTGTGGTTTTTTTTTTTTACAGCCCAGGGAATTATGCACAGACAATATCAAAATTATGCAAGGAAAAATCAAAATGATGGAAAATTAAATACTTTTTTTTTTTAGAAATTAAATGAAATATAACACTATTTGAACCTTCTTTAGAAATATGTGCAGGTATTTTGTATTTATAGAGACATATAACACATTTTATCATTTTACTATAGTGCTGTATTATTCCTTGAACAACAACAAAAGGACCCAACAGGTGTGATTTTAAAAACTTAATGAAGTTGTTAAAGAAGGATTTGTTAAACTGAGATTAGTTTTATAATCTTCAGCAAAATGACCCTTTTTCTGCCGTATTTTAGAAGCTCACATCTTTTCAAAGTCCAAGTGCAAAACAAAAGACAATTAAACAAAAGAATGCTTTGAGTCCTTGAGGTATCTCAAGTGCTGTGCAATGTAACAAAATTATTGTGCAGTTTATTGGGTTCTTCTCTCATACTTCTTATCAAAATATTATCACGGTAAGTGAAAAATAAAATAAAGCATCAATAAGACTAAAACAATGAATTTTTGTTAACATCAAGTCTTTTTAAATTCCAAGGTTGAAATTCAGTTTGTCTTCTGAAAGAGAACACCTGCGACCACAGAGGACAAGACTGTACAGTGAGTTGCTGTGCTCAGCATCAGCTGTGTTTGTTACAGTATTTATGTATCAGAAAGCGAATGTTTTCAAATTCGGATGACGGTCGGCTGTTAGTGACCAAAACAAGGGGATGTCAATTTCCCCTGACTGTAGAGCGCTCTGGATCGCGTCGGGTGTCACCTGCCTGGTATACAAAGCAAACTCCTTTGCTGAAATGTCACTGAAGCCAGGAATTGAAGCATAATCCTCCTTGACATGAGACATCACAGGAACTGTTCTGGGGTTGAAAATTCTTACGCATTTCAGGAACTTAATTATAGGCTGCCCACGCTCAGTATCACTGATATACTTCTTCCGCTTTTCAGCTGAATTGTCAAGAGCTGAATAAAAGAGGTGCACCAACTTACATTGTTGACATCTTCAGTCCCGAGAAACCTTTGAGTGGTTTCCTCCAAAAACTGAATGTGTGTCTCAAAGGAAAACAGCAGGTCTTCCATTTTCTCAAAAGCAAAGAGAGTATATGGTCTCTGGCTTTCAAATGTAGCCATTAGATCAATGATTGGCTTGCATATTTCATTGATAAAACACAACACAATCTTCAGCATTAAACATTGGGTTTCATGTGACAACACTAAGTTCCTGCAACGAATGTGGTGCTGAGTTGCCATGCACACCCATTTCTTCTTCAACAAAACTATGGTAATATTGAAAGTTCGTTTCATGTTACTGAATAGCAGCAAACCAGCTGCTCCATCTAGTTGCTAGTGGGTCTGGTGCCATTGTCACACTGGGAACTTTTTGCCTGAGGTAATTTTAGGAACTCATCTTCCTGCTCCCTACCATGTAGAACAGTTGTGAGAAAGCTTTTATCGGTGCAGTGACATACTTGAGTGGCTTACGAAAACTTTCTCCCACCAGATTAATTATATGAACAAAGCATGTTACCTTGATGCTTTTGGGAAACAGTCGAGACAGTATAGTTTTATAAGCTTTTTTCATATACACGGAAATATGCATGTCAAAGACAACCGCATTGTTGTAAGCAATTTCGTAACTTTGCAGTCTGAATGACTGCTTGAGACAGTACTGTGATTTGTTTTCTGCATGAAGTGCATGTCAGCAAGATAGGAGAACACCGTCCCAGTACTGTCTTTCACCAGTGGTGTGAATAAAATGTTAAGTACATAGCGCCCCTCATCGTCAGTCGTTTAATCAAATATAAGTAACACATAGTTATCCTTCACTTTGTCCTTAAGTTTATTTATCTCAGTGTTGTAGACAGCTGTATGATATGCATCTTGAAGCTGGTAACCTCCTGGAATTGCACTGCCATTGTTGACTCGAGTGTTTAGAAACTGGGGTATGAAAGGATGGTCCATTTTAGATAACAATATATTTGCAACGGCACAAGTTAAGACCTAGTCATGGACAACATCCAAGAGCTCACATTATGATTGTGTTGAAACATGTTGAAAGTATACACTGCATTTTTTGTGACTCACCCTGCAATGCACTTTTTCTCTTTAAATGCTTCTGTGATTTGGCCAGGTTTACACTTTTCAATTTTTTCTGATGGTCCATTGCATGTTTTGCAAAAGAGTTTTCTGTCACTCTCTTTTTTGCTGGTATATTTGCAATGTGGGACCTTTGTCATGATAGTTTCTGCCAAAATCAATCAATGCTCCCTTGACCCTCAGTGTGATTTGATGCTTTTCACAGTCTCTCTCTGTTAAGGGATATTATGCAATATTACGTGACAATGCATGATCATATGTTTTATGTGTAAAATTACACAGGAGCATAATTGTGTAATTCCCCAGGGTGTACTTTTTACTTGGAGTAGGTACCCACTGGAGGCTATCTCCTACAGATCTTCCTACTTTGCTGCCAATCTTTGGCATATTTCCCTCCACCCAACTCCCATGAGTTGAAATTACACATCTGTATGCAGCTGTACAGGAAAATATCTTCAGTGTATGACAATTGTGCATACACCATTAGGAACAAAAAGAATCCTGCTAACATGTACAAGTTTGCTGCTTATTACTTCATTTAAAAAGAGTCAGTACAGTAAAAGGAGTGGTCTGACACTCTGTTTGCTAAAACTGTCATGCTCCGATGCAGCTGCGCCACTGTAGAACGTCTGGTGAAGATGCTTTATGCTGATGGGATAGAGCTCTCATGGTAGGGCTTAAAACGTAAGCAATTTATCTTCTTTAAAGCTTTCAACAAAATCATTATCTCTCTATTCTTCATCTGGTCTATTCAATATCATTTTCATGCTGTAGCATCTGCGGCCATGCCACTGAATGTCCTGAAGGGCTGAGGAATGCTCAGGCCAAAAACTTGAGGTGAGGCAGTTATACTATCTACCCCCATTATTAGGCTAAGTCAACACTACGAGCTAGGGATTTGATTCCCCAGCTCGCAAATACATACTAGAGATAGCTCAGTGAGAGGTAGTGTGAGTATAAATAGTAGTGTTACTGCAGTAGCAAGGACAGCAGTAGTGGTGGCACAGCTTAGCTATGCTGATTATATACCCACCAGTTTGAGGCAGGTTTTACTCAACATGGCTAAGCCATGCAGCTGCTGCCCACTCTACCACGGCTACTCTGCTATTTATACTCATATTAACTCTCATCGAGTTACTGTGTGTAGGTGTCACAAGCTGGGGAATCAGATCCCTAACTCATAGTGTACACCCAGCACTTGTGGGTTTACCCAGCACCCTAGGACTTTAAGTTACTGGTTTTATTCTGCTAGGTTTTGGAGAGCGGGTGGTTGTGATGCTTTTTAAAAGCAGCTTAAAATAAAATAAAATTTTCATGTAACCCTTATAAGAGGCGAGAATGCAGACAATAAATTATAATAGTGATCTTGTTTTTGACTGTCTCAGAAAATGAGGGAGAAAAATGGTACATGTACAAATAGAGATACAGAAAACAACAGGGTTATCAATTCCCAGGTGACTGACAATAATGTTTATGTGAATTCAATGTTCACGAAGTTGTCAGACTAACAAATCTAATTATTAAAGCCAGGCACAATATAGCTTCCCTACACAGCTCTGCAGATCCATCCTGAACTGCAGGCCCATTCCTAACCCAGTCCTAGGCCTCTCCTGAGCACAGACTGCCAATCATATTGACTTGTGAAATGGATTTTTAATGTGGACAGACACCCACAAGGGACTGGGATAACACTGCCAAACTCATTTCCACGTGTGAAATTCTAGAGCTAGGATTTAAATCCAGGTCCCCGGAATTGGAAAGTGAGCATGTTTACTCTCCGCCCAACCTAAGCCATATAATGGTGTTCTTAGGTCTATGGTGTACATGTACAATTCAGACTTTGTACAGTGAAATTTGTTGACTGGATAATGCTGTTAGGAAATATCAGGTAATAAATCAGTTATGGACATTTAGAAAACCTTCGTACAGTGCTTACTCGTCAGTCCTTTGGCATCTAAATGGCATCCCTGCAAACATTTGCTATAATTACAAACATTTTAAAATGAGCATTCTTTACAACATAGTCCATAATGACTCTCCCTGGGGACTAATGATTGCATAATTACATATTCTTAATCTGTATTATATGCTCTCAATGGATTTTAAATCCATATTTGTTATCATATGGATGTATCATATGGAGCCTCTACAATGACATTAATGAAAAAAACCCCACCATAAACAACTCCTACCTAGGAAGGAGAGTTGAGCCACCAGTGAGGAGATTTCGAGTCTGAGACCGCTACTCAGTTCCCTTGTTCCAGCAAAGGGAAACTCAGTCCAAGGCTTCTACGGTTAACAGGCTGATCGCCACTCTCAACTTGGCCTAATCGGTGGGATAGGTCCAGGGAGGGAGCACAAAGAGTAGATAGCACTGAGTAGGGAATCCCCTGAATTGCTGATGGTTCCTGTCAAAATGTTCAGGTAAGGGCATGGTGGGGCCTGTTCAGCTGGCAGGGAAATGGCTTGGAGTGCTGCATTCCCTGCTTTTAGTTGGGCTCTCTATTTGTGGAGGGCTTGGCTCTCTGCCAGGAATTGTGTCACCCAAGTCTGCAGAACACGGTTCTCTGCTTCATTGTTCACGGTTCTCCATCCATATCCCCACTGGGTCATTGGGCACAGACAGGTTAGGGAGGTCTGTGAAAATCATAATGGCCGGGGTGTGGGCAGGCAGGGCTACTGAGTGGAGCAGGAGTCAGACGCCAGGAACCAGAGCCAAGGGTCAGAACTGTCATCAGAAGCCAAGAAATGGAGCAGGGCCGGGAACAGGCAGGAGCTAGGTCTGTCATATAGTTGGGTAGGGATCCACCTAGTTGCACAGACTTTCTGGTGTCCTCTCCAGGCTTAAGTAGTGCCCCTGGACCAATCAGGGATCACAGGAGCACTTCCAATCAGGCTCTTTGCATGTGGCACATCCTGTGGTGCATGAACCCGCAAGGCTCCCAGACAGCCAATGCTGCTGTGCCGGAGCTGTGGGATGGTGGCATGGATACAGCAGTTGGGCAGGGATGAGCAGGCCCAGGTTCTAGATCTATAGAGCTTTACAATTTTGAAGTCTAACTCTATATAGGTTAATGTGTGGTAGAAATTACAGAGTCCAAGGATGGGAGGTGGAAGGGTCACATACTAGCTGGCAGGAGGTGCTCAAGGGAGCTGCCTTTCTGGGGTGAGAGCACAATGAGGCCTCTTGCACATTAACAAGCATAAAGATCCATAAACCCTTGTATAAGCCTTCACTAGAAGGGCTCAGTCCTTGAAGAAATTCATTTTAACATAAAGAGTTGTCCTAATGGTACAAACATCTGTCAGGGATGGGCTAGGTTTACTTGGTCCTGACACAGTGCAGGAGGCTACTCAACAACGTCTCAGAGTCCCTTCCCACCTTACATTTCAATGATGCTATATAGCATGAAATGAGGAGTTCAAAAGGAGTTCTATCTTCAACTACTGAAATAGGAGCTGTGATATAGTCCTTTAGGACAGAGGGCAAAAATGTGGGGAAGTAGGAGATTTTGAAAGTTCCAAACAGGATTGGGAAAAGCTTCTTAGGTAGATTTAAATCCAAGTAGCCCACAAAAGACTCATCCAAACAATTTTTTTTTAACATTCCTATAACCTAGAAATGACCAAAGTTGGGTTTTAAAAAACTTTTTCTTACAAAAAAATAATCTCTTGAGCTAGAACTTTCTATGCCAAGTACCAGCCTGGAGCTAATTTTTATGGCTGAATCACAACCCTCTGAAAGCAACATTTATACTATGATGAAAATGCTGACAGACTCTCAACTACAGCAGTGCTAATAATAAAGAGAAAGATCATATCTCCCTTCACAGTAGTCAGTGAATGTATCTGTTCTAACAGGATGCACATTACAAAAGTGATGCCAATAATCAGCTTCATTAGTACTTGGGAGACAAGAAACAACAGCCTTGTGCCTTCTAATGAAAGTATGCACTACAGTTACCTAAGGAGTGAAATGATGGTAGCATACAGATAGGTATGATAAAGCACAACTAGAATAAGTAAACCTGTCCAATTGAAAGTCTTACCCAACTTGCTATCTTTTATGTTCCCAGTATTCCAATCTAATTACACAGACAGTTGTGACTGATATGTTTAATGACCTGTTTTTTACTGGAATGGATTCTGAACACAATTATATTACAACTTTATTTCATATACCATATATTTCGTACCCCAAAACACTTTACAGAGTTAAATTATAGGATTCAAGAATTAAATAATAACTAATGAGAGGGAGAAATTAAGAGGCATATGCAAAGTGAGAAAAGCTGTTTCCAGATGAGAGTTAGAGAGTTAGTGAGGCAGAGAGATACAGTATCAGATGGCAGGAACTGCGTGTAGTATTTCAGTGATGACTGAGACAGGTTTTCGGATGATACAACACGGATGCCGCTGTAAGCCAACTTGTCTGTTTGCTCTGTCACAGTCTCTGAAAATGGTACCTGTCCTTGTGTGGGTGACAGAAGCTGAGTCATCAGGAAGTGTGGTAACTTCAAGTATTCTGCTGAAGCTTAACCCTTTATAACAGAAGAGAGAGGCTCTTGCACAAGCGATGTCAATTTTTTTGGTGGGGAGTGAAGGGGAAAGAGTCAGGGAAGGGCAATGCTAGACAAGCAGATAAAATTAGAGCTAGAGATGGCCTGTGAAGTAGAGCGGAGAAAGTCCATTGAAGGTTTCAAGGAAAACAATGTTGTGGAAATGGATTTGAAAATGAACAGGGATCTGATAGAATACTTTGAAGAAGAGCATGTTTGTGACTGCATTTCTAGGTGTCTGGAAAGCAGTATTCAGAGTACATATAGTCCAGAACTCTGGAGCTCGGGGGTGGGCATAGTTATGGAAGCTGCAGTAGCCAAGCTGAGGATTTCAGAAAAGGCTGAATTAAGGCAGTTGTGTGCTAGATAACAGGAACATTTCCTCTCTGCTCAAACTAACAGTGACCCCCTCACTGCTTTTGTGAGCCCACAACCACACTTGAATCCCCACCTTTCCACAAGCACCGTCTCTCATGGGCAATGTTCCTTTCTACTATGGCAAAACCTTTCATGGCTTCTGGCATCCTCCATCTCTAGGTACTGCTAGATTCAAATATCCCATGTACTGAAATTTTCCTGGTTAGAGGCAGTCTGGGATGTGTTGTGCACCAGAGAGAGCAGGATCTGGAGCCCAACATGGAACTGAGAGATATATGGACCCTTAAAATAGGGAGTGAGCAGGAAGGAATAAAAAGAAGAGGCAGGAGACTGGAGTGAGCTGTTTGAAGTCAGTAAGTAATTAATATCTAGCTCATACATGGTGTTTTTCATCCATAGACCTCATGGTACTTTAGAAAAGAGATCAATATCAAGACAGGTTAAAATGAATCTTTCCTAATATGGCTAATATGTTACATATTTGAAAGAAATTTAAGTTTAAGTTTGAAAAGAGCATTTGCTGAAAAAGGCAGAAGAAAAAGGTTGACATGGCATTTTCTCCATAAATTGAGATTGAGTGGAAAAAAAAAGTGGGTGTGTTTTTTTTTTTCATTTCAGTGATGTTTCTCATAAAAAAGCTATTGGTTACAGAAATGTCACTTTTATGAATAAAATGCAGTTCAGTGACACAAGGGAGCAGTGACAGCAGAGAATGCAGATGAGCTGCTGTTTATGTAAAGAGCTGCGTAACTCCAAAGTTTTACTGAAAAAGGACAAAAAATGTAGAATCATACCAGCTCTTTGACAAGGTGGAAAAAATGAAACATGAGAGGGATAATCTGAAATGAACAGGCCAAATTATTGCTTTTTGGATATCCAAAAATAAATGCATAATTTCTCATGCATCGAGGAGAATTTTTACACAGCTTTAGTTATGGCCCATCCATATAGACACTATTATAACAGAGACAAAGGATGTTCACTTGGTTAATACACTAGACTGGGACTTGTGACATTTGGGTTCAATTCCCATCTTTGTTACATACTTCTCCTGTGACTTTGGGGAAATCATTGAATTTGTCTGGGCCTAATTTCCTCATCCATTGGAGATAACACTAATTTTGTTCCCCATCCTTTATTTGTCTTGTCTATTTAGACAGCAAGGTCATTGGGGCAGGGACTGGCTATCACAATGGAACCCTGAGCTTGGTAGAGGCCTCTAGCTGTTAATGTAACAACAACAAATACTCATAAGTAGTCATTACATTGGTTGTTTAGGTACTTTACATAATCATTTCAGTTTCCTCATCCATTACTCTATAGCGGTTACTTGCCAGTACCAGTGGGCTAAACAGGCAAAAAAAAAAAAAAAAAAAACCCAACACGAATATTTTTATGAATAAAAGTGCCAAGTTCAGTTCACTATGGTTCATGGGGCCATATTATTTGCAAATTGAGTATTAGGGAAATAATAAATAAAAAAGAATGGATAAAAATTGGAAAGAATTGTAAACAACCTGTTAATGGATCCTACGCTAGTGTTCATAAAAATGGAACTAAAAAGAAGTGCACTGGCTAGGAAGCAGTTCTGCAGAAAAGGACCTAGGGGTTACAGTGGACGAGAAGCTGGATATGAGTTGACAGTGTGCCCTTGTTGCCAAGAAGGCAAACGGCATTTTGGGCTGTATAAGTAGGGGCATTGCCAGCAGATCGAGGGACGTGATCATTCCACTCTATTCGACATTGGTGAGGCCTCATCTGGAATACTGTGTCCAGTTTTGGGCCCCACACTACAAGAAGGATGTGCAAAAATCGGAAAGAGTCCAGCGGAGGGCAACAAAAATGATTAGGGGACTTTAGCACATGACTTATGAGGCAAGGCTGAGGGAACTGGGATTGTTTAGTCTGCAGAAGAGAAGAATGAGGGGGGATTTGATAGCTGCTTTCAACTACCTGAAAGGGGGTTCCAAAGAGGATGAATCTAGACTGTTCTGAGTGGTCCCTGACGACAGAACAAGGAGTAATGGTCTCAAGTTGCAGTTGGGGAGATTTAGGTTGGATATTAGGAAAAACTTTTTCACTAGGAGGGTGGTGAAGCACTGGAATGGGTTACCTAGGGAGGTGGTGGAATCTCCTTCCTTAGAGGTTTTTAAGGTCAGGCTTGACAAAGCCCTGGCTGGGATGATTTAGTTGGGAATTGGTCCTGCTTTGAGCAAGGGGTTGGACTAGATGACCTCCTGAGGTCCCTTCCAACCCTGATATTCTAGGATTCTCTGATCACCCTGATCATTGTGTTTGTATGCCAGATCCTCTTCTTTCTTGTCTATTTTGCATTGTAGGCCTGAATCTGCAGACACTTATGCACATGCTTAACATCCCTTGATTTCAACGGGACAACTCACATGCTTAAAATTAAGCACACACATAGGTGTTTGCAGGATGGAGGTTTTTGATTGCAAATTCCGTGGGGCAGGGAATTGTCTTCCCATAGTGAGTGCACACTTAAAGTTCTGTTCCTAGAGATGTTACTGGCTATAGATATATTCCCCATTTTCAATACAAGGAATAACTCGGAAGTGGTTATCTTTAAAATTGGAATAATATTTCTAGGTGCACACCCACATCCTGTTGGATAGAGAGCTTAGCACATTTTGGACACTATTGTCATATTAACAATGATAATAATAAAAATAATTCTTCTTTATGAACATTTGGAAAGTGTTTTGTGCTTGTATTTTTATAGGTAGTAGGTTATTGCATGCTATGAAGAAACAAGTGTGCTACTAGCTATTGTTCTAATCTGCATGCTGTGATTCCACGGAGCAATTCATGAACATTTATTTTGGAGAGAAAGAGATGTAAGAATTTTGCTTTTATGATGGAACCTAATTGTGCGTGTGTATACAAAGCAAAATGGGTGTGCCTGTGCTTTATGTCTACAAACACACAATATTTATTATTCTAAATGGTACCATTATTTTAGATTCTCGGATTCTGATTTCCTTCCATCAGTTGTTCATGTATAAGAACTAGCTAAGCTTGTTAAAGAACAAAGAGGCCTACCTGCCAACGGGCCTACTGAAGTCAATGGAGTTACACAAGATTTGAACGCAGACCAAAATTTGCAGACATAAATATTAAACATGTTACAAAGGATGGTTGCTACCTCCTAAGAAATACATAAGAAAGGCTATACTGGGTCAGCCCAGTATCCTGTCTTTCAACAGTTGCTAATGCCAGATGCTTCAAAGGGAATTAATGGAACAGGGCAATTATCAAGTGATCCATCCCCAGTCAGCCAGTCCTAGCAACGGGCAGTGAGAGGTTTAGGGTTGCATCCCTGGCCATCTTGGCTAATACAGTATGTGAATAGACTGAAACACACACCACAAGTGGTAGAAGCAAATACCTGCGCAGCCCATCTCTAACTAATGTTAATTCTAATTTGTATTAAATGGTACTAGTGTATCCACCATATGTTCACTCATCTCTTTCCTATGTAAGTAATCAAATACCAAAACATATGAATAAAGATACATGAATCTGAATCACTTTGCCTACTATACCATATCTGGCTCCATTTTTCTTGCAGATATATTGATATAACTAGTACTTCTATACTGTATTCCAATCAAACATCTTAATGTACTTTATAAATGTTACTAAATTAAATCTCACAACAACCTGGTGATTACTGGTCACTGACCTTATGCATTATCCTCAATATAATATAACTGTAACATGCTTTTGTGAGTGCTGAAATCCTGGCAATATTCAAGGCAAAACTCCCATTAGTCATCTAATGCCTTCTGATATCATGGCACTATGAAGGATTGTGCTATAAACAATGCAATCTCTTATCAGCTGGCAAAATAATGCCCATCACTACCAAGGCCCAGCCAAACAGAAATAATTATAGTAGTGCAGCAGCAGCACTATAGTTCAGGTTGCATCACAACTTCTGTTTAAAGGTCAAATATTACACATCCTCTAAAACTGACATGGTTCAGCTAAAACTTGGTGTGTCTCAGGGAAGTAGAGGGTAGGTTTAGTCACCAAATCTTGAGGTAATTAGAGCTGGGGGTTCCAGACATATAAGCCCTGAAAAAAAATAGCCATTTTCCAAAATTTTTCACCTAGCTAGGGATCAAACTACTGATGTGATGTAGGTCTCAAAGTGGCCTCAGGAGATCAGTTTATACCCAGGGTAGTGCATGGCACCCACTAAGTCTCTGGGGACCCAAATTGTGAATAGTGTTTAAGAAAACATTCCCTTTTTTGCTATCACAGATGTGCAGTCTGGGAAGACTAAAGTGTTTATGCACCAATAAAGAAAAAAACTGTGAGAGGGTTTCTATGCAGCCATTTTATGCTTGCCTGGTTTTTTTGAGGGAATGTTCCAAAGTCATTGGCCCAGTGAACACCCCAACTCTGATGTTTCTAGTCTAAACCTTTGAGCTCCTGTAGAAAAAGATTTAATAACGTGCTGCAAGTTGTCTCTGTTTTAATATTATGTGTTTTTATTTTATAGGGAGGTTTACTGGGAACACAGCAGGACAGTCAGCAGCCACGCTAACCAAATTTTTTGTTATGCTGAGTGGGGCGGAGCCAGAGAGAGAGGACTTTTGGGGGGAAAGGTGCGATGGCTGCAGAAGGGGTGGGAAACTGGTGGTACATAAGCCTTGGTTGTTTGAGGAAATCTGAATTTTACTAGTTCATGGGGGAGGGACGAGGTAGAGTACTGCCCAATCTTGCGGCAGAGTAATGTGATGGTTCCAAAGACACATAGTGAGGAGATTTGGAACTGACAGTCTAGGTACCTTGATTACTGAAGGAAAAGAAATATGTGCACTGCCAAGGTTGCCAATATGTGGATTTTGAACTATTTCTGGATCGCAAGGTTGCAAAAGTTTGTTGTAGAGTAAGGAGTACACCATAACATGGGGTTTGCTGACTACAGACCAATTTGGGTATCAGGTGGCCTGGTTTGGCATCCTGTTTTCCCCACTCTGCAGTGGCAGAGTAAAGGTATGTATGTTATTGGGGCGTTTGGGGCATTGCTGAAAGAGGGCAGAGGTAAGGTTACAGAGCAACCGTATCTGTGAATTTCCTGATTTTCAGAAATTTGAGTTTTGTTCAACTCACCATTCTGCAAGAGGATGACCTATCACCAAGTAGCCTTAACTCTGCATTAACATAGTCTTTTGGCATTGAACATATACTTATTTAAGGTTCCTATTGCTTTGAGGCAGAAGTGTGAGTTCAGTTCAATGTTGCCCCACCATGCAAGGGGTCTTATATTGGAAAGTCATCATGGGATCTTTCTTCATGTCTTAAAGATGAGCAACTGGAGTTTAGGTGGATTAAACCAATGAGATACTGGACCCTTCATCTCCGAAGAGAGGGGCAGGGCCATGAAGCATAGCAATTTTCTGCACTTACAATAATACTGACTAACTTATAGTGCTCCTGCCCCACAGTATCAAAGGAAGGTCTCTGCATGAATACTGCATGTCTTCCACCTTTACGCTGGTGTATGATGATCATGATATAGAAGACAATGGCTCAGAGTAACCAGTGTGTGAACTAAAATGAAAGGACCAAATATTACATTATCCAAAATTCAGTAACTGGAGAGGAATCACTACTTACAAAAACAGAAAAAGAAATAACCATGCCTGCAACAAAAGATTCTATGCTTGGTGTTGGGAGATGAGTATCAAAGGCTTTCTGTCAATGTGAAATGTAGTCATAGGAATACAGGAGTTAGAGATAAGTAAAGACCTTGTAAATAATCAAATCAATTTCTTTGTTAGTTCAGGATATAGTCATCTTCCTTCCCACTCACTTACCAGATATTAAACAGATACTTTATTGGAGCTTAGCCAAAAGGCCAAAAAGAAAATTACATGAGAGATCTAAAGAAAAGCCAAGGCTAATGCTTTTGAATTAAATGCTTCAGAATTAAGATCTCATGTTTTAGTATGCTTTAGAATTCTCTGGAATGTTTTAGTCATAATGATAGAATTAAATATATGTTCTTCATTCATCCTGTGGAGACTATTTGCCCTGATGTAGTGGATACTTATTCTGATTCTGTCCATGGCCATCTAATAAGACAGCCCCAGTAATCGTTTCCCACTCTTCTCTGCCAGTAATCTCAGTAGTTTGGTTGGATTCTTGTAATAACCTCTTGTGGGTCCCAGGCAACAATTCAGTTTAAGAATAAATTCTTTCTTAATCTTCCTCTGAGCTCACCTAGAACACCCTGGTTTCTATGAGTTAAATAAAAAAATTTGTGCAATACTTGTAGGAAAAGCCTATGATTTTTCACATATAAAAAAGAATATCCAGAGAACATAGCAACATCAGACTTGACCTATTTACTTTCTAGCTAATTCTTATCCTCCTAAGAAAAGCAACTTAAATGAACAAAACCCTCATGTATATAAATTGCCTGCAACTATTCAGGGCTGGTGCTAAAAATAAAATGAAAATTGTAATTCTGTGTGTGAGAGACTTAGCTCTGATAGCAGAGAAAGGGATCTCTTTACAAGAGGGGTAGACCAGACTTGTCTATGGTAGAGGGGAACAGACCTATACGGCCATTTAGTCCATCACCTGGCATTGCAGGAACATCCCCAGACAATTCCCTAGAGTATGTATTCCTTTCACCTTTGCCATCTTTAAAGCATACAGTAGATAGGAGGACTGAACTATGTCTGTGAACATACAAAGCAGTCAAATTCTTTAAAACTCTTGGTGGAAACCTCTATAATTAAATATCATTCTTCTCCCACCATTCTCTAACGCCTCCGTGTAGAGAAAGCTGGAAAGATAGGTGGCTAAAAGCCCCCACACACATTATGTTGAAATCAGTGGGAGAAGTGGGACTCAAGTCCCATGTAACTTTGTAAATTCACAAATGTACTCCCTAAAGCAAAATGTATGAGATTTGTTTCATTACTAACAGGACAATAGCAAAACCTCACTAACAATTACTGTATAGTAGGGTGTCTCAAACTTCATTGCACCGTGACCCCCTTCTGACAACAAAAATTACTACATGACCCCAGGAAGGGGGACCGAAGCCCAAGCCCCACCGCCCAGGGTAGGGAGGCCAAAGCCAAAGCCCCGCCTCCCTGGGGGGCACCAAAGCTTGAGGGCTTCAGCCCTGGGCAGTGGGGCTCAGCCTTTGGCTTCAGCCCCGAGCCCCATCAAGTCTCATCAAGCCTAACACAAGCCTAATTAAAATGGAGTTGTGACCGACTTTGGGGTCCCAAACCACAGTTTGAGAACCGCTGCCGTATAGGAAACATCTCTGCCTGCCTATGTGTATTTGTGTATGCCATAGAATGGAATTGGTGTGGGTACTGAACCATCAATGCACACAGGATATATGTGTTGGACAGACACCAATGGCTACAGATAATATTTTCTGGGACCTGTGCAATGCAGACATTGTCCTGTTTTAATTATCCTGTAAGGATAAGTTTAATTTGCCATCAGGCTGACTCACAACATGATATATAACTCTGTATGATTAGCACCATCATGATTGGTATCTAAAGCAATCCTAAATGGGCATGAGTTAGCCTGCAAAGGTTCAACTCAATTTTGATAATCTTACAAAATCGGAGTGCGCTTAACTAAAACTCTTCGACCTGGAAATCATACTGAAAATATCACAAAGTCAGGCTTTTTCGTGAGATTTTCAGTACTTCCTTCTGCTTTTGTCTGGGCAGCATACACCTCAAACACCACCATTTCTCATAGTATTTTAGCCAGGGGAGCCTAAGTCTCAGGCCAAGAGGTTATTCTACAAGTTCAAAACACAGTGGTCATACAAGCAGACAGTCATTTAAGGGCTAATATCTCATGAAACACAAAAGCTAGGGAAAAGCAGCTTGCCAATGACATGCCAATCCTTGAAATGGTCTATGAATGCTCAGGCCAGGAAAAAAGTCATGCCACCACATGTACATTTAACATACACATTGTTGTGTGTTTATATTAGAGAAGAGTGTGTGGAAGAAGTGCTCCTTGAACTTAGAGGGGCAGGTGGTGCGGAATACTTAATTCCTCTCCAAACTCCAACCTGCCAAATAAGGTTAAACATACTTACCACTATGAGTACATTGAACTAACCAAAAAGATATATCGAAATACTCAGATATGAAACAATCTAAAAGATAATTTAGAAAAAAAATTCTCTTTGATTTTCCCAAATGCTGAGGTACTACAGAGATGATGTAATAACCAGGTGACATAGGTAAACGCATACTATTTTCTCACAAATGACAGACAATGCTTAACATTAATCCAACCCACATCCACCTCTGGACATGAAATCTCATCTTCAACCTAATCAAAGTTCTGATTCCCTACAGCATTTAAGCAAGTGCTTTACTTTAAACACATGAATAATCTCCTTACTCAGCAAGGCCCCTAACCAGCTGAAATCAGTTAGACTACTGACATTTTTCAAGTTAAGCACATGATTCATCAGTACCAAAATAGCTAAACCTGACAAACTAAGTCATTTCCTTTATCCCTATCTCAATATCAGCATAACAATTATCGTAGCAGTATAACAAAGAAACAGTGAAAATATGTTTTCACTTATTTTTCTCTACATGTAACAAATAATAGATTAATAATTAATAATAGTAACTAACATTTACGGCAGATAGCACCTTTCTTTCACAGACTGTAGCACCATACAAATAAATTACAAATTACAGCCTGCTTCTGCAGAGTCTTATGTATGTGCTTAATTTTAAGCACTTGAGTAGCCCCACTGAATTAGTCACATTCTTCAAGTTAAGCATGCTTGTATGTTTCACAGCCTGGACGCCTTAAAGTATCACAATGTTGTTCTGGTACAAAATGCTGTATAGTTCAATTTATATTAGGACTTGCATTTTCAGTTACTAATAACTTTTGGCAATTTTTCCCATTTCTTCTAAAATTGTAGAAGCTTTATCTCACTACAATGCTGACTATGTTTGGAAAGATTGAGCAAAGTCAGTTAAACTGTTTTTGAATTCTGTGTGGGTGAAAGAAAGATATCGTATCCATTTAAAGTAACATTGACTTCTTTAAAACAAAAACAAACAAATGTGTGCTTTATAACTGAAAAATAGCTGAACTTTACGAGTTAGACTTTTTCAAGTGGCTAGTCCAAAATGAGGATTGACCAATAGGCTAACGTCAATAAAGATAAAATAAAATGTTATTTTAAAATAGCAGACTGAAAAATAGTTCTTATCAACTTGTAGACCATACAACATTTATACTATCTTTAGAATTAAAATACTATGAAATTGTCACCATTTAAAGTCAACATTTGGCAACAATTACTGTATAGCAGTATTTGAGATACTGTGTTCATTGTAATTATAGGACTATCAAGTACTCTAAATTCATAATATAAGCATTAGATATGTCATCTAGGATTATTTTGTGCTGATCTTCCATTATGGAGATCTGCAACTCTGCAATTACACAGAAAAAGAAATATAGAGATTAGTGTCCTAATAGCTTTATTTGATTTCTCTTAACAATTACAAAAACATACACGAATATGATACATTCAGGTTAATATTTTAAATAGTGAGAAGTCAAGGAATGAAAATACTGTCCTCGGATATGTCCACACAACTTCCATTGACTTCAAAGAAAAATTGCACATGTCAATAGAGATTAACACAGGGCATTTATATGCAGTGTGGGTGAGTTAAGGGAATTATGATAATTTTAATTTTTGCATTTCCTAGATTTTGAGCGTTTAAAATTGTAAATTTCAGGTTATATTAATGTACATGTAGCATTTAATACATCCTTTACCAAAATCAGAATCATTCCCAGTGACTGATCACTGGGTAACAATCAATTTGATATAAAAGTAATAGACCCATATCTATAGCTATATAAAATTAGTGTGTACACACAAGCACTATACACACACTTCACCATCAGTAACCTCAAGACTTGAAGGCTACAGTCATTAAAAAAGCACAGGGCAGAAAGTGATGAATACCATTATCCAAACAGGGAATTTCAAGTAAACAGATCCGGCATTAAGGCTAATACTCCTAGCTGTTGTTACATTTTGGAAAAAGCACTGTATTTTTTCATGACCACAACTGGTCATGGCTTTGTTTTATGTCTCATCTAAAACAGGAAAGAAATGAGAGTGATGAAATATGGTAGACACTACCAAAACCCTTCTGGGTATATATGCTTGCTAGTTTGATTCAGTTGTGACTGAATACAATCTCTTAATTTAAGAATCACATACAGGATAAATAAGCATACAGTGATCTGTTGATGCTACCCAGCATTGCCCCCTTTTGATCCGTAGTCTGATGTCTCTGAGTAACTGAATTCCAACCTCTGGAAAACAGTTTCACAAGAAAGAAAGAATACAAGGAACAGCATAAAGGAATAAGGGAGGTGTGACTGCATTTCTTACAGAAGATTCTAGGTTATGAAATGACAGTAACTACTGTGGTCAGATATTTTATAGCTCATGAAAATAAATTAAAAATAAATCTGGGATCATTTTGAAGTGTGGAGAGAATTTGTATTCAAGATAAATTCTATGGGTCAAGTTTTCAACAACCTTCATTAAAAAAATACAATATGCCTCTGTGGACTTACAGTACAATAAATCTGTTATGTAACTCTCTAACCAATCATAGTCAACATTAGGAGGACTTAATAATGATTCAAAACCAATTTACATTACAAGAGCCATCAGAGGTCACTCCAGTAAAGAGGTGAAATTTAATATTCTGCCTTAGCTGGGTGCTCCCTTTTATAGGATTTAAATCACAAAACCTTCATTATTCATAGGCTAGCTCTGGGGTACCATTTAGAATTAACAGTGGCTACTATCTTGGAATCTGATCTCTTTGACTTACAACACTATAACTGGATGACTGGTAAAATGGAACAACAACCCACAAAGTGTTGAGATAGTGGGCAATGAAGGGCGAAGCACATTACCTGAGTCAAAGGCAAATGACTAACACATTCAAGGACCTGAAAGTTCGGACTAGGTACTATAGACTATCAAACAAAACACTTAAACAGTTGTGTGAGAATATAGCTTGTTTTACCAATTTGCTCACAGGAGAAAGCAGGTGTAATGTGTCCCTTAACTCGCCTGTGTAGACTACCAACTTCATGACAGCATGGAGGAGAAGGGGAAGCAGCCTTCATGGGGCCGTACTTCCTCTCTTGCACAGGTGGTGAGTGGGTAGTGGGTGGAGTCTTGACTTTGTCCCATCCAATGCACCAGGAAACACAGCTAAACCAGTATAGAAAGATGAGTAATCTGTGCCAGGTAAAGGACTTGCACAGACTATTTCACTATGGAGCAAATTAGGGCACTCAGTCACAATTTGGTCCCCATTCCCTCCTCATCCACTTGTCTGTTATCATGCCCGACCCTCTGCTTATGCTCCGTTAAATAGCTGTGTCCTATGTAGAGCTGGTAGGGAATTTTTCAATGAAACAGTTTTATATAAGAAAATACTGATTAGTTGAAAATAAAACAGTTTGCAGGAAAGAATTGGTTTTGATGAATTTTCAATTTCAATTTTTTTTCCAGATTTTATATTCATGAACATTTCTGAGATTTTGAATTTTTTGTCCTGATTCTGGGCAAGAACATTTTTTGAAATATCAGAATTTCTCACTGGATAGGAAAACCATATCCTGGTCATCTCTAGCCCCATGTAGCTCCACTGGGCACTTCATTTTAGGTGGATTTCTATTCCTCCTCTAAAAATTTCTTGGCAGAAGGTACTCCTCACGGCTTTGGTTTCATACTAATCCTTTCCACTAACCAAATTCCAGAGGCCATGTCAGCAGAATAGGAAGGATTAATGTACTAGCAGCTGTGGAGAACTGGAGAATTATTTTTTTTATGAATTTGGTTACTTTCTGTGGAGTCAGATTAAAAATGGTCATTAGAGAAACCAGACATGAAAAGTACAACAATGGCCTAGATAAGGAGTATCTCAGCAAACACTCAAACACAATAGCCAGGTTTATAGCTGTGAAGAAACAACTTCAGCCCTGGTGACATAGCTGTTTTGCCAAAGCTGAGAAGAGAGAAATCCAAGGGACCACTAAGCCATTACTTAGTGACATTAATTTCCCAGATATAGATTGGAGCACAACAGCTATTAGTAATGGTAGAGCCCAGATATTCCTGGAAGTGATGGCTGACAGATTTCTTCACCAAATAGTTACTGAACCAACAAGAGGTGATGCCATTTTAGATTTAGTATTGGTAAGTAGTAAGGACCTCATAGAAGAAATAGTTGTAGAGGACAGCCTTGATTGATTTTGTCATGGTAAAATGAGACAAAATTCACAGAACACTCATGGGAAAAATGTACAAAATCAGGGTATGGTCATAGCAACCAAAATGTGTAAGAATTTAATTATAAAGTACTGTGTAGGGGTTGATTACAGAGTACTGTGGAGGGGTTGACATTGACCCACAGGCTGAGTGGCCTGCTGAGGTGAGTCAGGGGGTGGAGGTACACCTCTTCCCTGAGCCCCTCTGTGCGGGGTTGAAGTCTGAGTCCCGCCCTAGGCTGAAGCTAAAGCCCAAGCCCCACCACCCAGGGCTGAAGCATGTAACTTAGCTTCACTAGCCCCCTGTGGCTTGGGGCCCTGGGCAATTGCCCTGCTTGCCACCCCTTACTGTTGGTCCTGGATAGAATGGGGCATTTCAAGGCATTCTTGCTTTTTTCATGGTTAAATGGTAAAATTTGCAGATTTCGTGATAGTAGTGAGCTCCGTGACATAATTGTATCCACGATCAAGAGCTAATTCAGTTTAAACTAAATGGAAGGATAAACAAAAACTAGGGTCCCTGTTTTAAAAAATAAATAAGGGAATTCATTAGGGAAGTGGACTGGACTGAAGAACTGAAGGATCTGAATATGGAAGAGGCTTGGAATTACTTTAAGTCAAGGCTGAAGAAACCATCTGATGCCTGCAAACCAAGCAATGCGGGCGGGGGGAGGGGGGGTATATTGTAGGGAACAGTTTCAGACAAAACTGATGAGCAAGCATCTCATATAGATTATTAAGAGAAAGCGGAAAGCCTTCAAAAAATGGAAGATGAGAAGGATCAGCAAGGAAAGCTATCTCTTGGAAGTCAGAAAGTGCTTGGCTTTTCGCAGTTCTCATTTTTCCATTACAGAGTTGGACCATGCAAAGGAAATTAAAATCAATCATAAAAGATTCTATAGCCATATAAAGAAAAAAAAAAAACAAGAAAAGAAGAAGTGGGACCACTAAACACTGAGGTTGGGGTGGAGATTTAAAGATAATCTAGGTATGGCCCAACACCCTAAACAAATACTTTACCTCAGTTTTTAAAGAGGATAATGAAAGCTTATGGGTAGTGGCTAATAGAAACAAGGATTTGGAAGTAGAAATTACCACATCTGAGGTGGAAGACAAACTCAAACAGTTTAATGAAACTAAAAATATTAAAGGAACTGGCATGTGAAATTGCAAGCCCAATAGCCAGTATTTTTAATGTATCTGCAAAAGTAGGGGTTTCCCCTATGACTGGAGAATTGCTAATATAGTACATAGTTTTAAAAAAGGGGGAAAATTTGATCAGGGAAATGATAGGTCAGATCTCAATTACATGCAATGTCTTGGAACAAATTTTGAAAGAGAAAGTAGCTAAGAACATGGAGGTAAACAGTAATTGGGATAAAATACAACATAGTTTTACAAAAGGTTGATCATGGTATAATGAAATTACCAACAATGACATGTGGCCTGTTTATGATTGCCAGGAGCAAAACCCCCCAATGGCCAGAGATGGGACGCTACATGGGGAGGACTCTGAGTTACTATAGAGAATTCTTTCCCAGATTTCTGGCTGGTGGGTCTTGCCCACATGCTCAGGATTCAACTGGTTGACATATGTATGGTAGGGAAGGAATTTTCTCCCAGGGTCAGATTGGCAGATACCTGGGGGTTTTCACCTTCCTCTGCTGGTTGGGATACGGGTCACTTGCTAGTTTAAACTAGAGTAAATGGTGGATTCTCTGTAATGTGAAGTCTTTAAATCATGATTTGAGGTCATCAGCAACTCAGCCAGATGTTAAGGGTCTATTACAGGAGTGGGTGGGTGAGGTTTTGTGGCCTGCAATGTGGAGGAGGTCAGACTAGCTGATCACTTTGGTTCCTTCTGGACTTAAAGTCTGAGTCTATGAGTCTACTGGACTCTGGGCCTAAAAAGGGGAGAGGATTTGAGTGAGCTAAGTGAGATGGCAGAAGGAGTGTCAGTGAGAGCTGACTGGCTGGCAAGAAAGCATACATAGAGACAGAGAGAACATGCTGTGAGCAGGACAGTCTGTCTCTCCCAGCAAGAAGCAGGGGCTAGCTGGGCTGAGGGGCACTTACAAAAGCCGAGAGACCCAGTCTAAGAGAGGTTGGACCACCTGGTTCCACTTGGAATGAGGTACAGGGAGTAAGATGAGGAGGATGCACTTGAAAAGGAGTAAAAGGGATCTAAGGTGCAGCTCAACCTGTAGCTGTAGCACCAACACTTCACTCAGTACAGGGGAAAGGTAGAGGTACCCGCAGTTTCATAGTTTCAAACTTCTTTCCTCCTCTGTTGTCTTGCTGTGCTCAGATTGGGAAGTATCAAGTCCCTCTTATTTCTGGCTAGAAACTTTCTCAGATAAGTTTCAGTCGTGATAAAGGGAGTTAGGAGAGCTTTGTTCCTTGTGTTGTTTCAGCATGGGGAGGAAAAGGTTTACTCAGAAAAGAGGCAACCGGGGACTAAAAACAAACAAACAAAAAAAATCAGAAGGAATTATTTCTTCATCGTCTACCACAGAGTTTTCATCTTCATTATCAAATGGATGAGTGAGTACAATTTGTGTCCATACAAGTGCCTGTCCAGCACTTGGGATATTTTTATTTCTTATAAAAGCCACTGCACAACTGAAGAAGCCTTTCTGTAACTGGAAGAAGCAATGGGCACGAGGCAGGAGCTGACACGGAGGAGGCTCAGAAATAGCAGGAGCGAGGAGATCTTGCATGCACAGGAGGTTCAACAGGGCACGGTGCACTGTGGGATACAATTTTTAAGAGTAGTCTTAAAATGCCACTAAAACTTGAACAACTCAGCTCCATTGTAGCCTATTAAAGAGACTAATAAATCCCACTGCTCAGCTGTTGACACCAAAAGAGGAAATGGGATACCTGGTCCCTTGAACTTAAGATAACTTTCTGTATAAGAAAGGAGTCGGCTGTCTGACTCCTTCCAAAAAGAATCTGCTGCTCACGTTGGTTTGGGGAGTGGAGAAGGAAAGTGATGAATTAAGGTAGCAGAACCATGTTGGAAACAAACTGTAAGTGAAGAACCAGAGCCTGATTAACGTGAGGAGTTAAATTGCTGTTTTGCTCTGAGAGTGGCATTATGATGTTGCATGTTCACTTACTCCAGATCTAATTTGACAGTTTACAAATAAAAAGATGTTTTTATCTAACTTTCCAGCCATGCAAACTCACCCTGTGCCCCACTATACCAGTTTTACAGATTCACTTTCAAAACAGAACCACACTTTGAGGAGGTCTGGTGAAGTCACAGTCTGACATTTCAGAAAAGCTCAGGATAAACATCCCAGATGGATAGATACTTATCTGAATCACACCAAGTGTCTGAACCCTCTAGGCTCAACTTTCATTACTTAGCCCCTCTAAAGAATGACATTATGTTTGAAATGTTGACTAGATTGAATAGCAGTCATGCACAATGGGATGGCATTCACTATTTAAAAAAAAAATCTATCAAACTTCTATGAAGGAGCTAATGGACATCAACAAAAAAAATCTCAGGTGAACTTGGCCAATTGTCCTACTCTTGAAAATTTAGATGAATTTGGTGGACCAGTAAGTTCACATTCATTAATATCTAACTAGTTTTAACTTCCTAGTGACAAAATTCAGTCAGGAGATTTCTTTTTTTTTAAAACATCCACTTGCAATTTTTGAATAAGATACACACATGCTGCTTCCTGGAAAAGAAGAAACTAGGCTGCCTTTATATTTTACAGCACAAAGTTGAAATTAAATGTGCTATTTTTCGCCAAAATATTGTTTCCCATTACTGCAGAAAAGTGATGGGCCTGAGGGCCTCATGCATTACAAATCTCGTGTGCTTTAAATTGCTAGTAAATCACTTGCGTTTTTGCCTTTAGTAGTTTCTGCCTAGCTCAGCGTTTATTGCTTACAGCTGAATACAGCCACCTAAATCATCCATCAGATTTTTATAACCTACTGTAGCTTTCCATTTCATACACTGAGGAACTGGCACATTTTCAGAATGGGAATGGGTGAACACAGTCTTCATGCACTAAATAGTACTATATATGCAGTATGTTACATTATTTTTATAGCAAAGGGGAAACTATCATTATATATTTCCAGACATCTAGATCTGAGAGCATTTGCACTCATTCATACACACGGAGATCTAGCTTCTGACTTTTCCTCTGAGCATCTTCCTACCTGTTTACAGGACTGGTTAAATCTTCAATTCTTTCCTGTTTTGTATGTGAGCATTTAGATGTATTTAGTACTCAAAAAAGGAAGGCATTTTTTTTCTGCTCTACCATGCCATCACAGGGTAGATGAACTTTCACCCACCTGTGACTATGACCTCAGGAACAAAGAAATCCTGAACTAATGTATCTGCAGATGTTTTGCATAACAGGCTATAGTTTTTCCTTGTTTTAACTCCAGCTGTCTAATTACCCCAGACCTGGCTCAGTTACTGAATAGAGTATTCTCAGAGGCTGTAATTAACTTGTGGTTAGACTACCTCCTTTTACTGTTATAGACAATGTAACACAGCGCTCTCAGTGATACCGTATTCTTAAAGGATGAAGTTCACATCGGAACATATGGCCTGCACCAGGCCTAAGCACCACTTAACTACCATTTAACATCTCAAAATGGGACATAAAGGGAGAAAAGGCTTTGGGTGAAATCCTGGCTCCATTAAGTCAACGGCAAAACTGCCAGTGACTTCAATGGAGCCAGAATTTGTGCAGACAAAATAGATCTGAACTAGATATACTGCTGCATGCTATATCAGTGGATCTAGTTTGCTTTCTTAGACTATGTATTTCTTGCCTTTCAGGTTTTTGTTTATATTTATTTTCATGTAATCAGACCATACAGTGAAAAACATCTAGTTTATTATTTAGGTTTTCTTGTGAAATATGCTTACTCTAAACAGGATTGGATTTCAAATTCCCATATTTTATTTTTTTCCCGATACTTCATCTTATCTTTGTATATAAATAATACTCAGAGCCTGAGTTCTGAATTCTAAGATCACGCTTTTCACACAAGCTTCGTATTGCTATAGGAACAAATTTGGTTGTAAAATTTTGTAGAAAATGTTGCAAAATCCAGTTTAGAGACTCATCTATCACACTTTTTATGACCTATCTTTCCATACTGTGGTGAACTGCCTTTTTTTTTTCCAGGATGGGAAATTTCAATGCATTGCTTAATGAACATCAAGTAACACTTTGCTATTTTAGAACAGTATTTTAGGTTTATGTGGCCTTTTTTTTTTTTTTTAAACCTTAACTCAATTGCTTTCCGGGACAGCAGCATCACATTTTGCATGCTCAGTAATGGTTTAGAAAAATACAAACAGAAATTAGAAAGGCCTTATAGCCAAATGCTTAGTGCATCATCTTTTTGTGTGTGGATATAGTGCATATGACTTGGGGCCAAATTCTGTTCAGTTTATGTAGCCCCATTGCATTCAGTGGGATTACTTATGTGCATTGGGTAAGCAGAATTTGGCCCTGATAGTATCTGAGTTAGGACTTCTATCCTTTCTTATATTGTTTTTAAAGTTTCCTGAGCCTTACACTATAGCCTTCAGGAGTTTAGAAAGAGCTATGTGGAGGGACTCAATCAGAGCAATTTTAAGTTAGGTGGGATGGAATAGGTGTTTTGGTACTCACTAGCAATTCCATACACTGCCCATGACTTACACAGCCTCCCAACTCTCATGGGCAATGTATTTGGCATACTCTGCTGAGAGCCAGATCTCTTCTCTGGCCTGTGAAGGAGAGCAGCTTCCTCTCTGGTACTATTCCTCTCTGCCATTTTTTAAGGAGGGAGAAATGGAGTCATAGAATCATAGAAGGTTAGGGTTGGAAGAGACCTCAGGAGATCATCTAGTTCAACCTCCCTGCTCAAAGCAGAGCCAACAATTAAATCATCCCAGCCAGGGCTTTGTCAAGCCGAGCCTTAAAAACCTCTAAGAATGGAGATTCCACCACCTCCCTAGGTAACCCATTCCAGTGCTTCACCACCCTCCTAGTGTAATAGTGTTTCCTAATATCCAACCTAGACCTCCCCCACTGCAACTTGAGACCATTTTTCCTTGTTCTTTCATCTGCCACCACTGAAAACAGCTGAGCTCCATCCTCTTTGGAATCCCCCTTCAAGTAGTTGAAGGCTGCTATTAAATCCCCCCTCACTCTTCTTTTCTGCAGAATAAACAAGCCCAGTTCCCTCAGCCTCTCCTTGTAAGTCATGTGCCCCAGCCCCCTGATCATTTTTCATTTCCCTCCACTGGACTCTCTCCAATTTGTCCACATCCCTTCTGTAGTGGGTGGCCCAAAACTGGATGCAGTACTCCAGATGTGGCCTCACCAGTGCCGAATAGAGAGGAATAATAATTTCCCTCAGTCTGCTGGCAATGCTCCTACTAATGCAGCCCAATATGCTGTTAGCCTTCTTGCAACAAGGGCACACTGCTGACTCATATCCAGCTTCTCATCCACTGTAATGAGGTCCTTTTCTGCAGAGCTGCTGCTTAGCCAGTCGGTCCCCAGCCTGTAGTGGTGAATGGGATTCTCCCGTCCTAAGTGCAGGACTCTGCACTTGTCCTTGTTGAACATCATCAGATTTCTTTTGGCCCAATCCTCCAATTTGTCTAGGTCACTCTGGACCCTATCCATACCCTCCAGCATATCTACCTCTTCCCACAGCTTAATGTCATCCGCGAACTTGCTGAGGGTGCAATTTATCCCATCATCCAGATCATTAATAAGGATGTTGAACAAAACCGGCCCCAGGACCAACCTCTGAGGTTATTAGATCTTAAGTAGAGTCTCATTCAGCCTAGCACCATGTCCTTTCACCATTCAGGAAAGAGCAGGGGACCCTTGCCTCCTGCTGGCTATTCAATCCTCTCCACTAGGCAGTGGGTGGAGAGGAGGACAAAGAACTAGCACTGACTCAAAGGTTGTTTAGACTAGATGATCACAATGGTCCCTTCTGGCCATAGAATCTATATACTCCTTAATATCCTGAATTCAAATCCTCCTGAATTCCTTTTATAGGGACTTACCTGCACTCAACTTTAATTGATATTCCTTCAAACAGGAAGGATAAAATGATGATGGAGGGAAAAGGCTCCTCTACACATCCATCTGCAGGATAGGAGGGAGAAATGTTCTCAGCTGAATGGTGAATACAAACTGAAACAATAGCTCTGAGACATGTAGCTGCTCCTTTCATTTCAGTGGGTGTTCCAATCCCCCTCCTGACTGCTTTAGAGCCTGTGATTGACATGTACTTCTTGTACCCAGTAGGTTGCAGGGCTGCTACTAGTAGGTCTGGCTTCTCTATCAGATATAGACTGAGCACAGAGATTACTTCTCACAGAGATACACACTAGATGTGTTCACTATAAGATCCTTTAATGCTCTGCCAGTTATGGCTAACATTAGCTTAAATATGCTATGTAACACACTGTGTCACCTAACAGAGGGTCCTGTGGCACCTTTAAGACTAACAGAAGTATTGGGAGCATAAGCTTTCATGGGTAAGAACCTCACTTCTTCTTGCATCTGAAGAAGTGAGGTTCTTACCCATGAAAGCTTATGCTCCCAATACTTCTGTTAGTCTTAAAGGTGCCACAGGACCCTCTGTTACTTTTTACAGATTCAGACTAACACGGCTACCCCTCTGATACTGTGTCACCTAGTGGCTCAATGATATAATGCAGTTTAGCATTCCATTACATCTGCCCCTTAAAGTTCTACATTCCTATCATTTACATAATTGACACTATCACACTGTATTTAAAGTTCAGTACGGATCATTTTGTTAAGTGTCTCTGAATTGTACTGGTTTTCTAATGACGTGACCCATGTGTATAACAACTTGGTCATCTGGCTATCCATTAGTCTGGTCTATTTGGAATCCTTGAGTCTTCTTTTTGTTCTACATCTGCCATCTGTAGAATTTGCTCTCTTGGTTATTCTTTCTGAGGAACTTCAGATGGTTTCTGTTGAACTCTTCACTGTCAGTATCAATCACAGATGATCTGGGCACTGAATTATTTTTCTTTACAACAAGTGGAGTTGTTCATCCTTTTCCCTCCATCTAATTTGAATGAGCATGGTCACCTCTGAGTGATGCCTGTTGTAAAAGTGTTCATAAGCTTTTTCAGCCTTTTTATGTGATTTGTCTACTCTCTTCATGTCTGATCACTTTTGAGATTCTTTTCCAAAGTTGGAACAGTAGTTCAATAGATGTTGTGCTGGACTATATCAATAGTTGCTGTTGTGTTGATCTGTAATTTGGAAGAGCACAAAATGGATCTTCTGCTATAGGGTATTCTTGGCTATCTGTTCAGCTCTCTCAGCCTCTCCATTCACTTGTGAATAATGTGGGCTGCTAGTAATATGACCAAAATCATATTTCGTTTGGAGTGACAAATTCTGCTGCAGTGAATTGTGGTCTGTGGTCTATGGTCTATCTCTAGAAAACTAGAGATCAAACTATTGATATGGGTCAAAATAGTCTCAATCTGATGTGTTTTACCCACTAATTATTTGGGGGACCCAAATTGAAAATTGTATTTTAAAATATGTACAGTTTTACAGTGCACATGTGCCAATACAGAAAAATAGCTATAGGGTTTCCATCCCTGCCATTTTATATGCTTTAAAGTTTGACTCTTGTAAGTGATCTGAAATCCATATGGTTACTCAGACTGCTTTGAATTTAGTGTGCCTCCTGTGGGCATTAGTGATCCATTTTGCAAAATTTGACCTAGGGGTTTCCAAGCTACAGCCCCCTCACAAAAATATTTTTTTCTGCTGCCTTGTACTGTTAAACTGAGAGGAACTAATGACTGGATGAATCACAGTCCTTGTTGAGATTGACTGCTGTGAACTCACCCTTCAATTAACATAACTAAGGATAAATTAATCACAAGCCCTCACCTAAGAAAAAAGGAGTTTTGGACTGAGTGATTACATTCCGTGCAACTTAGAATTGTCTTCCATGTCTCACAAATTACAGCAAGCTCCAGCCAAACTCTTTGGCAAAAAAATTAGACATGCAAATGCCTGCTAGGAGGGGAGGTGTATTAGGGGACAGAGGAGATGGGGTTGCAGCAAAGGGAGGGGTAATGGGGAAGGGAAAATAAGAATGGATGGGAGAGGAGAGAAGTTGGGCACTTCTGTGAGGCAAGCATGGAAGTTGGCAGGAGTGGAGGGGTAGGACACTGGGAAGGGGGAAGTGAGGGTGAGTGTCAGGAAGCCCGGGGGCGTATAGAGGCAAGCACATCTGTCACCCCACATTCTCCGCTCCCATGTGGATGCCCAGATCTGGGAGGCTCTTGCCCCTCTAGGTTCTTTAGCCATATAAATAAAAAGCAAACAAGAAAAGAAGAAGTGGGACCACTATTCACTGAGGATGGGGTGGAGATAAAAGGCATGGCCCAACACCTAAACAAACACTTTGCCTCAGTTTTTAATATGTGTAATGAGGAGTTTATGAGTAGTGGCAGGCTGGCTAATGGAAACAAGGATATGGAAGTAGAAATTACCAATCTGAGGTGGAAGTCAAACTCAAACAGTTTAATGAAACCAAATGGGGGAAGAGGGGGTGCTGGATAATCTCCATATAATAATATTGAAGGAATGGGAACATGAAATTTCAAGCCCAATAGCAAGGATTTTTAATGAATCTGTAAATGCAGGGGTTGTACCCTATGACCGGAGAATTGCTAATATACTGCTTATTTTTAAGAAAGGGAAAAAAAGGGATCAGGGAAACTAGTTTGATCTCAGTTGTATGCAAAGTGTTGGAACAAAGAGAAAGTAGTTAAGGACATAGAGATAAACAGTAATTGGGATAAAATACAAAATGGTTTTACAAAAGGTAGATCATGCCTGATCTCTTTCTCTGAGAAGATAACCAATTTTCTAGACAAAGGACATGCAGTAGATCTAATCTACCTGCTTTTCAGTAAGACAGTTAAATTGGAGAAGATGGGGATTAATATGAGAATTGAAAGATGGGTAAGGAGCTGGTTAAAGGGGAGACTACAATGGGTCAAGCTGAAATGTGAACTGTCAGACTGGAGGGAGGTTGATAGTGAAGTTCCTCAGGGTTTCAGTCTAGGGACCAATCTTATTTAGCATTTTCATTAATGACTTTGGCACAAGTCATGACACTTTGGGAGTCTGCTAATAAAATTTATGGATGACACAAAGTTGGGAGGTATTGCCAGAATGGAGTCATACAAGAAGATTTGGATGACTTTGAAAATTGCAGTAAAAGAAATGGGATGAAATTTAATAGTGCAAAGTCATGTACTTAGGGACTAACAACAAGAATTTTTGCTAAAGGTGGGGATGTATCAGTTGGAAGCTACAGAAGAGGGGAAAGACCTGGGTGTATTGGTTGATCACAGGATGACTATGAGCCACCAATATGATGCATCCATGAAAAAGGCTAATGCAATCCTAGGATGCATCAGGTGAGGTATTTCCAATGGAGAGAGTGAAATATACCAATATACAAGGCATAGGTGAGTCCTCAACTGGAACACTGTGTGCAGTTCAGTTTTGGTCTCCCATGTTTAAGAAAGATGAATTCAAAATGAAACAGGTGCAGAGAAGGACTATTATAATGATCAAATGAATGGAGAATCTACCTTATGAGAGGAGATTTAAGGAGCTTGGCTTGTTTAGTCTAACCAAATGAAAGCTGAGGGGAGACATGCTTTCTCTCTATAAATACATTGGAGGGATAAGGGAGGGAGAGGAGATATTTAAATAAGTGCCAATGTTGACACTAGAACAAATGGATATAAACTGGCCATCAAACAAATTTAGACTTGAAATTACATGACGATTTCTAACCATCAGAGGAGTGAAGTTCTAGAATAGCCTTCCAAGGGGGGGGGGGAACCTGAGCCCCTCTTGCTGCCCCCCCGTGTGAGTGCCAGGATCTGGGGGATCAATGCCCATCTGCAGGGGTTGAACGCCCTCCCTACCACCTTCATGTAAGCTGGATTCTCAGGAGACTTTCCATTGGGAGGGGGGTCTGAATCCCCCCTCCTCATACCCCATTTGAGCCAAGATCTGGGGAAGTCCTGACCTTTTGAGTGGGGAGCTGAGAACAGGTATACTTCATGCATATCATTGTAATGGAATGCTAAACTGTATTATATTGTTCTGCATATTCTAGACGGTGTTATATGTGACAAACTTTATTTAAGCTATCCTTAGCTTTACCTGGCAGAACATTAAAGGATCTTATAGTCAACACATCTAGTGTGAATCTCCCTGAGAAGTAAGCACTGTGGTCTATATCTGATAGAGAAGCCTGACCTGCTGGTAGGTGACCGTCAACTTACCATGTACAAGAAGCACATGACATGGTGTCAGAAATAAACTAGTGATGGAGGAGAACAGAAACAGAAGGAAAACAGCAACAAAGGTCACAGAATCTCATCAACGCACCACTCTTCAATACTCCAGTGAACTTCAGCTTTGACAAACCTTCACAATGGACAGTTAGGAAGCAGTATTTTTCAAGATTTCAAATTGCTACAAAGCTCCACCAGGAAAGGGAGATATTCAGGTATCTCCTTTAATTTATCCTACAGGGAAGCTGCGCCACTGTAGCACTTCAGTGTAGACACTGCCTATGTTGATGGGAGGGGTTCTCCCATCACTGCAGTTAACCCACCTCCCCAAGAGATGGTAGTTAGGTCGGTGGAAGAATTCTTCCACTGATTTAGTGCTGTCTACAATGGAAGTTAGGTTAAGTACATAACTGGGTCAACCTTAACCCTAGCCAGAGCTATACAGATAAGCACAGCAGTCTGAACTAGTCAAGCAGTGGAACAAAAGGCTGGAGCAACATGAAAAACCTGAAACTAGCTTAGGCTATGTCTACACTTGGAATGTTGCAGTGTCACAGATGCAGCACTACAATGGCACTACTGTAGCACTTCAGTGTAGACACTCCCTATGCTGATGGGAGGGGTTCTTCCATTGCTGTAGGTAATCCATCTCCCCTAGAGGCAGTAGCTAGGTCAGTAGAAGAATTCTTCCATTGACCTAGCACTATCTACACAGGGTGTTAGATCAAAATACTTTATTTCCTCCTCTTACCCCCACCCCCATTTTTTTGAAAAAACAATTATATTTTTCAGGTCTTATCACTCTGGACTGCCTGACCCCAAATTTAGGTCACTTCTCTCTCCTGAAGCACAGCAAATTTCAGAGGAATCCAACTAAGCATATCATTTTTAGAGGACTTAGGTCAACCTTTAAATAGAATTTGTGATGCAATGTTAACTAAATTGGCACTGCTTCACCACTATAATATATACTTTCTTCACCAATTGTTAAAACAACAACTATAAATCACTGGAACCTCAGTTAGGGATCAGGTTCCCAACTGTGCTAAACACTGTACAGACAAATAAAGATAGTACCTTCCCAAGAGAGCTTATAGTCCAGTTTATCAGAGAGGATGTGGGCCTCAAGTGAAAAAAAAGTGTTAGTCTGCATGTTTTTCTCTCTAATTATACCTAGATCTATGTATGTGCAATTGAGTGTTTGCAGAGCATATGAGCAGATAGTGCCTCATAATTGTATGTTCTAGGTATGGGAAACATTTTAAACATGTGTGAGTTATATAAAATCATATTCTCTTCAAACACTTACTGCATATAGTATGTAAGAAAAAGTATGTCTATTTCTTTATTAGAAAAATTACATTGAAGTTAGCGTCAATATATAGTTCAACTGCTTCTGCTTATTAAATTCACAAAAGAAAAGATACAATTGGAAATAAATGCTTAGAGGAAACCAATTTATAGGTAAAAAGGTAATTGGGAACAGCAAGGTTTCAGAAACTAACATCTCTGAGCTGAAGTAAGAATGTGTACACAAATACTTACGATTAAAGTTTTAATATTACTGGTGTGTGTTTCAGTTTATTAAAAACCTAAAGGTTTTAGAAACAAATGTGAAATCACAGACTGGTGAATCATGGTGGGTTGCTGTAGGAAAAAACAACAACTCAAAATTGTTCAGAATAATGTCTCATTTTAAGAGCTGTGTCTGTTTTACTGTTGCTAAAATAAAACCTACCAATCATCTTGATTTGTTGACTGCACTAGTAACCCCAAATGTTCACATGGAGGAAAAACCTCAATAAGGAGCTGAGTTAAGGGTATTAATGACAGTTGCAGTTTGGAAACTAATTGCTGTTTGGAAAACATCATAATTTATCATAGCCAATCTATCTTTTCTTTGAGTAGTGGGGATGCTTCTGCAATTCTCGATATATTATTACAACACAAACCAAATTTAGTAGCTCATTTGATTTGTTGTTGTAATTTTTGTAATTCTCAAATTAAACTTTCATTCAAAGGATTTCTGGAAAGGATAAAGAATAAGTGCTTGATCCACAGTTGGTGTAAATTAGTGTAGCTCCACTCTCTTCAATGGAACTACACCAAACGTCACCAACAGAGATTCTCACCGTAAGAGTCAAATTCTGCCCCACATGTGCACAAAGGGATCCATAAAAGAGGTGTAATTTGGCCATAACATGAATAAAAACAGTTCATACTTCAACACCAATCTATTTGTGAAATTCAATTAGTGTTGCTGTTTATACTCATAACATATATGCTGTTTCTGCCTTGTCACTTGTTATCCAATTGCAATATTCAGAGGCCAAATCTTGCAGACCTTATGCAGGCTCAACTCTCATTGACTTAATTGGGTGTTTTGTCTGAGCAAGGCCTTCCTTATGTAGCTTCAGATGTCAAACTTTTTGCATATGTGGTCTCTGTTTGGAAGTATTCTCTTCCATCTGGGAATTGTATACCAGATTCCCACAGTATCTTCCACATTCAACTCAACATCTTTCTTACAGTCATTTTAGTTCTGTGACTTGTATATTATATTTTCAGTAGTTCTGGATTGGGCTATTTATTATTTTCTTGATATTATATTGAAAAAAAGTCTTTGTGTGTGTGAAAGATGTTTTATAAATCAATAAAAAATATGGGGAGAGAGAGAGAGCCAGGTACTTCAGTTATACGTGGTAATATTATGAAATGTGTATGGATAACAAGAATAGTGTGTTTTATTCCTGCCTAGGGGAACTGTAAGTGAGAATAGCGGTCACTAAAAATAATCAGCTTTTGTTATTATGGCACTTGCTTACACCACTGCAGTTAAAGGTTTATCAGCATTTTCAATATGAATACAGTCTTACACTAAGAAAAACAGAGCAACGAAACAGATAATTATTGATTTCAAATAGCTTAAAACTTCATAGCCTTTAGGATCAGCCATGCGTAGAGTGACCAGACAGCAAATGTGAAAAAAATCAGGATGGGGCTGGGGGCTAATAGAAGCCTATATAAGACAAAGACCCTAAAATCAGGACATCTGGTCATCCTAGCCATGCGCTGCAGTAGTAGCCTCAGCCACTATTCCTTCCCTGTACCTCTAGTGCTCTCTGGGGAAGTAAATCACTGCAATTACATGGGTCAACTTACTTTCGCCCATACACCACCTGACCTCTGCTAGGTAGCATATTGGGGAGGCAGAGTCAAGGCTCCACTCACTTCCCAGTTGTCTCCGCCCACTTGCTTGAGATGGGAAAATGGCCAACCTGTGGATCCTACTCTTCCCCCTCCCCACACACAAACTCTTGGTCCCAGAAAGCTCAGTTTCCCCATGTCAGAAGAGGTAAGGGAGGTTTGCTTCCTTAGAGGTCTGATGATCAAGCAGGGCTAGATTACAACCCAGCCAGAAATTTTGTTGAGGATATTTGTGGATTAGGCCTACTCAGTAATGATCAAATACCCAAAGGTGTGCCAAACCCAAGTAAACCGATATGGTGAATGCGTGCTTCATGGGTGGCAGAATTGACTCACCCACAAATGACTGCCCAAATGACTTACAAGGACTAGATGAGGGGCAGGTGTGGTTGGTAGAGCCACATGATCAAATGAAATTAATAGGCAGCAGGTTTAAAACAAATAAAAGGAAGTTCTTCTTCACACACACACAGTCAACTTGTGGAACTCCTTACCTGAGGAGGTTGTGAAGGCTAGGACTATAACAGCATTGAAAAGAGAACTGGATAAATTCATGAAGGTTAAGTCCATTAATGGCTATTAGCCAGCATGGGTAAGGAATGGTGTCCCTAGCCTCTGCTTGTCAGCGGGTGGAGATGGATGGCAGGAGAGATATCACTTGATCATTACCTGTTAGGTTCACTCCCTCTGGGGCACCTGGTATTGGCCACTGTCGGTAGACAGGATACTGGACCTTTGGTCTGACCCAGTACGGCCGTTCTTATGTTCTTATGAAGAGCCCATTATTAAATATGTGATCCCCGTGTAGGTGCTTCTAGACTGGAGCAAGTCACCCCAGGAGGTGGGAGCTTCTCTTTGCTAAGCTAAATAGATTGAGCTCCTGGGGTCTATCACTGCAGGCCACACTTTGTAATCCTTTATGTTCTGATGATCATGGGTTCACTAGCTATGCCCCTGCTCATCCACTAAGCTTTCCATGCACCGAGGGTATAAAATCCCTGACATGAGCTTGTCATATCCTGTGCCCTGTCACCTTATGTAGCAACACTGGTCCTAATGCTCATCAGTACTTTACATCTGGGAGTGACTGGGGAACTGGATGGAATGAGGGAGAACAGAGGATCCCCTACCTGAACAAAATGTCTCCAAATTGAGGTTTCCAGAGTTGGTTCTTCATTGTAAGTACTTTTCACCAGTGTTAATAGTTCATATTCTAGCATTTGCATGTTTGGGTCAGCAATCCACATTTTAAAACCTTTCGGCATTATTGATTTGCTCTTAATATAAGAACACAAAGGAGCCATTAAGTTATATTACCTGACTTTTAAAAAAAATCTATTAATAGTTTTGCCTTTCCAATGTACTCTCTTAGATGTGCCACTAGTGAATCAAGTTCAACAGGGCAAAAATTGAACGGCTCTTCTTACCTCCTCCCCTCTTTTTTATGGCTGATAACAACACCATATTCAATGTCACTCAGCATCACAACTCCCTCCTTCAAACCTTCTTTCCTGCAGTCTCCTTGGAAATCTCTCTACCAGTGCTCCAGGTGCCCAGCCTCCCTCGTATAAAATTCCTCCCACTTTTTATGCAAGGCACATAAATGCTAACCTGTATATTGCTGTTACTAAGAAACCAAAAATAAATAACACAAATTAACTATGTTAGCATCATCCTCTGGATCTCTCGAGGCATACAGAACTTACCAACACCACTACAGCTAAAGGTTCATCAGCATTTGTGTCCAACATATGTGTCCAGTCATTGTCTGTCTGGTAAATCATTGAGGAATGGGTGATATTTGCTTGTACATCTTGTAAACCACTGAGCACATTGTCAATTCTCGCCAAACAACAACAATAATGATAATAGGTATAAATCAGACTCTTAGAATGCCCTGAGTTTACGAACACATAAAATATAAGAGCATTACAAAAGAAAGTACAACATCTGGAGGATGAGACTGGGCTGCCACAAGACAGGTTGTATAGATATTAAACTGATATTAAATAAAGGATATAAGATTTAGAAAGACGCATCGTTAAAAATCAAAAGTCACAGCATGAAGCAAAATATAAAACTCAAAGAGTCAAAAAACCTCTCTAATTATATATCCAAAACAAAAAGTGACAGAAGATTTACTAACAAAATATAATAAATCTTAAAAAGTGATAGATTAAATGATGTTGTATTGGTTAGAGTTTTTTCTCTCTCTCTCTCCGTCAACAATTCTGAAAAGCTCTTACTGTAGGTGAGTATAGCGCTGTTATACAGTTCCCCTTTGGAAAAATATTGGTTTTATATACACACTCTCTCCCTGGTCCTGAGTCTCCATATCTGTCGTCATTTACATCTGTGCAAAGCATTCTGAGTCGGCGGCATTTGGCTCCCATATTATAAAGCACTTCATATGACACAAGGTAGTAAAGAATCTGTCTCTCTTTCTTCTCCCAGTAGTTAACATGATTGATTTGATTGATTCATTATTTTTTCTCACTCACACAGATACAAAGAAAGCATGCCATTAAAAGCTATGGCTACATAGGCTGATTTTCAGTTCACAACTACTTTCGATGTTAGTGGGACCTATAGGTGCTCACAACATCCAAAAATGAAGCCACTAGTTCCAGACATCCATAACTAAGGCCCTAGTCCTGCATGGAGCTCCTTGCAGCTGGACTCCAGTGGGGCTCTGAGTGGGTGCAGGGGACCACTGCAGGATGAGAGCCCACGTATTTTCATGTACTCATTAAGAAATAAAATAAATAATAATAACAACAATAATAATAGTAATAAAAATATTTCTTCCACCAAGCTTTATGTCTGCCAGGGCTGCATGAACTGACAACAACAGATCAGCTATGATATAGTGATTTACATAAAGGTAAAGGTTTGTGGTGGTATCGGAACTATGAAATTATTTGTTTTTACAGTTTCACTGCTGCTCATTTTAAAAATCTATATAATATATTCATTCAAAGAGAAAATCCCAGGCTGATACAAGAAACTAGTGTGATCAGAATAAAATAATTTCAGGCTCTCATAATTGGGTGGCAGTGCTTGCTGTCATAGTGGATTCCCATGGATCTGATTCTGATCTCACATCAGTTTTAAACCAGTGTAATTCCATGGACTTTTGTGGAGTCACTCCTGATTTACAGAGGTATACATGAGATCAGAACCAGACCTTGTCCCATTGAAGTTATTGGGAGTTTAGCCATTAACTTAATGGGGCAACATTTTACCCCAGGTATCTTGGCCAACTTCCCTTCCAATCTCTCTCTCTCCCCCCACCCCAATCTGCCAGGATAGAGCTGTTGAAGTTACATGCTCCTGTCCTTCATAAAAGAGGTTTCTGTTGTGATATGCAATTGATGGTCTGGCCACTTGGTTAAGGAGAGACATGGAGGGGTTCCAGAGATCTGTCTAGTCTTCTTTGACTGGAGTGATAATAGCCATGTCATGAATCAAGGGACTGCAAACACAAAACAAAGAGGAGAAGGTGGTGTTTTAAGAAATCTGCCAGACAAGCAAAATGGCAATAAAAGTCTCTCTTCTTTTCTTGGGGTGGGGGAGGGAGGGGTGGGGAGGGAGAACACAATATAGACCTGTCTCCCTCTGACAGAATTAGATTAAGAACAAGCTTTTTAATTTTTTTTTCAATTTATTAAAAATATAACAAAAGCTTTTAAAAAGTCATAATCCATCATTGTTACACAAGATTTGTGGGTTATGCCTTCAGTGACATGAGAACAATGGATTAGGACTTAAAAAAAATCTAATATGTATTGCTATGCAATTATTACCACCTTCCTGGTATTACAAAGAAATAAATGACAGGCAGAAGTTGAGAGAATTTAAGAAGCAGACATTTTATCATTTTTTATCTATACTTTATGATCATGGTATCTCACCTCCTAACATAAAGAAAAGTAATGTTTTTACATTCACTCTTCTGGTTGTGCCAAGGAACTTATGTTAGCAGAGGAAGATAGATGGTTACCTGAAATAGCCTTATGAAGCTCATGAAGCTGTTAAAGGGCTAAAGAGTGCATTGTGCTCTTTGGGTGTGCTCATCTTCTCTTGACAGTTGATAGCACTCAGCAATTTACAGATAGTGCATAGTATTGAGCATTATCTTGCACCTAGCAGGTTGATCCCTGTGCTCATGCAAAGTCTCATTGAAGACTGCACAGTTGCAGGGGTCCACGTGTGCAGATTCAATTATAGGTTTTAGGCCTACATTTTTCTGCTGAGACTCTTAAAAACCCATGAACAAACAACAAAACAGACAGCAATAGTTTAAGAAAAAGGATATAGTCAAGTAAATACTACATACCTAAGAACATAGTACAAGCAAAAGTCACATAGATAGTACAAGTAATTACAATATACTGTATATTGCAAGAGTTGAAATGGACTCTCTATTCAACAGCAGTCCTTGGTTTATGAGAGACATTGAAAATTGAATATTGCAATCTGCTAATGAGCCCACTAAGCAGCCTAATATTAAAGCTATCCCCACTAGACAGGCTTAATCTTAAGCACCTGAATAGTCTCATGACTTCAATGGAACTATCCATGTGCTCAAAGTTTAGCATCTGCTTAAGTAGTTTGCTGGATTGTGGCCTAAGCGTGGATGGTCCTTGTATTACCACTCTTGGTTTGTTTTCCATTACTTGAATAATAATATGCCATAATAATTCAATGGATGACACCAAAGTAAATATATGTCCAATATCACTTTCAATTTCTTTACCCTTATGGCAACTATCAACATTGTTTTCTCAACCTGATGACCAGTGCACATGTGAGATGAAGAATTTTTGTACTATGTGATTTTTGCAGAGACAAAAGGTAAGCATATGTTTAGGTACTCTGCTAGACTGGGTGATGGTTTCATAATACCCCTTTATCACCCTTGAGTAAAAAACAGACACACTATTATGTGCAAAAGTTATTTTGTTTTGCAGATTGCAAAGTCCATGAATGGGGTACTTATCTAGTAAAAAGAAATGTGAAATACTCTTAGCAATATTTTAAATGGTCTAGATCACTGTTTCCCAAAGTTGTGACACCGCTTGTGTAGGGAAAGCCCTGGCGGGCCGGGCCAGTTTGTTTACCTGCCCCGTCCGCAGGTCCGGCCGATCGCGGCTCCCATTGGCCGCAGTTCGCTGCTCCAGGCCAATGGTGGCTGCAGGAAGTGGCAGCCAATACATCCCTCGGCCCGCGCCGCTTCCAGCAGCTCCCATTGGCCTGGAGCAGCGAACTGCAGTCAGTGGGAGCCGCGATCGGCCGGACCTGCGGACAGGGCAGGTAAACAAACCAACCCAGCCCACCAGGGGCTTTTCCCTATACAAGCAGCGTTCTAAGTTTGGGAAACATTGGTCTTTATAATACTGTCTTGAGTGCAGGGGACTGTACTAGATGACCTCTCAAGGTCCCTTCCAGTTCTATGACTCTATGATTCTATGAAATGCATAAAAATAATCATTACTGGATATGTACTATTTATTATGCAGTAGTTTATTAAATGAGGGAGTCTATCAAGTTGTTGAATTAGTATCTGCTTATTGGAGGTTCTGGTAAAGTGTTCTACTTTTTAAATTATTTGTTCATTCTTTATTTTCATTCTTCATTTTGGACCTGATCCAGCAAACCACTTAAGCATATACTTAACTTGAACATATATATGAGTAGTTCCATGACACATTAACTTCCAAACACATTAACTTCAATGGGGATCCCCACTTGTTTAAGGTTAAGCACACGCTTAAGTGCTTTCTTGGATTGGGACCTCACGGATTGTTACTTCTATATGTGTCTCTGTAAACTATGCTTCTTTTGTTCTCCTCTTTGATCTATGGATATACTCTGTGATCTGTGGATCCCAGTGCAGTTACAGTAAAACAGTCAAATGTGTGGACCTCACACATCTGTTTGTTGTCTTGTCTTATAATGAAAGCTCTTTGGGGCAAGAGCCATCTCTTTATAATGTGTTAATATGTTTCCTAGTATTACTGGGCTGTGACCAAGGCATTGGTGAAATACAAACAAATAATAATAAAGCCAATATTACCAGTCTGTTGGAATTCACTTGTTCTTTGGAAACTTTGTCATTAGTTGTGGTTACTAACCTGTTTCTGGCTTTTTATTTTAGAAATCCAGATACATAATGCTGAATTATTTACATTTCATTTTTCTTCTGTTTGTGACTCCTGTTCTTTCCCATGTCATCTTCCCATCATGTTCAGGCAGCTCGCATGGGATGAAAATACTTTCCTCTCTAACTCAACACATCACTGTGGTGCTACTTAGACTTTGTCATATTGGAACACTGTCTACACCAAATCTTTAAATATGTTATGTGCAAAGAACTTTCAAACAGTGGCTCTGTAAGTAACTCACAGGTTTCAAGTGGGTTTGAAATTTACCTTGTCCTCGCTCATCCTTTCAGTTAATATTATGCACATCTGCTTGAAATTGCTATTTATTTAGGAATCATATTAATTTAGTATGTGTTTACTTTGTGACATGTTTGATTTTGAGTTCCAGTATAGCAATGGCATAGTTCAAGACAAGTGAAACGTTTTTTTTTTCCATATTGACCTTTTGGGACAAAGACCCAAACACAGACAAACAAATCTGGTCATGAATGTGGGTTCTTTTCTTTTACCCTCTCTGTAATTTTCTTTGACCTCAGTTTCAAGATGATGCTTTCTGCTATCATTAACGTACAGGATATAAAAAGTGAAGATTCATTGTAGGAGTGCTGAGCAAACTTTAGTCTAAAAAGAGTGATGACTGCTGTTATGCTTTAGACCCAAATTTATTACCGTCTCATACACATCTGGGGCATATCCTCAATTGGTGTAAACGGTCATAGCTCCACGGATTTCAGATATGACAATTTACACCAGCTGAGAATCAGCCTCTTATTGTTCTCATTTATATTACTGCAAATTGTGTACTTAGAAATACTGAATCAGAATGGTGAGGATAGAGAAAATGCTATTTATGCTACATAAATTATTTACAAATATTTCTAACTTTTAGAAATGTTGTTTCAGGCTCACCACTAAATACATTTACTGTGGCACAAGTTCCTGTGCTCTGGGAGTTACTGACTCAAAAGTATTCACAGTCCAGAGACATCAGCTCAGGGAGCTTATGAACACAGCAAACTCCTGCCTGTCCCACCACTGATTACTTGAAGATTATGGTTATGGCCCTGAACCGGTTGCTTTCTGGTATAAGAGGTGTAAACATTATTGGATTCCTACACACTTGAAGTGGCACAGGGCTTCACAAAACCTAAGATTCACATTGTCCTTTAGATGGCTCATTGTGAATCTGATCATATTGTATTTTTGGCCTCAAGAGGCTGAGAAATACAAGTATCACTGGGAAATGGAAAGTAGGTACCTCTAACATGGTGGCAGATGGCAACTTGAGGGTAGGATGGGTGCGTCTCACCCTGCAACATTTGGAGGTATGGGTCTGCTCTTTGTTGCAGCAGTTGGGCATTATCCCATAGCTCAAAACATTATCAGCAAGCTTTGAATTTTGGTAGTTGCAGCAGTGTTGTACCTCACAGGCAGCAATTTCAAAAATGATATCTTCAACTGGGGTTAACGCTTTGACACCATGCAGCCAGTATTATAACACCACACAGGTAAATTGAGATACACATACTAGTCTTAAAATAGTGCAGATGTCTGCCACATTCTCCAGAGGCAGGTAATAGAGCCAGCTTGTTTTCTTTACATGGCAATATTGGAAATGCTTATTTATTTTCTGGATGGCATCTTTAGCTCACTTAAGTGAGCACTGTGGTTTGGGTACCAAAGATTGTGATTCCTCTTCTCAGTGTGGTTGGCTGACAACTGTGTTATGTATGTCAGGATCCCTACAATGGAGGAATCGCAGAGAAATGCACCAAGAATTATTAAAGGTCTTAACAGTTTGTCATATAAGACTAGATAACAATTTTAATCTGTGCAGGGTGGCTAACAAGAACCAAAGAGTGTTAGGATAACCATGCAGAGAATAAACACAATACATTGAGGTAACTGGATTAAATTAAGCAGAAGAACATTTAGGCTGAATATCAGAAGATATTCCAAACAATGAAGCCTATTAGTTTCTCAATAACAATAGGAGAAGTCCAATCACTTCAAGTCTTAACATTGATGTGTGGAAAACATAACAGTATGTTCTCTAGGAAATAGCCATGTATTGCAAGGAGATACCTCTCTATAATAGGATAGGTTTTTTCCATCTCTAAAGTCTATGAATATATGATTAACCTCTGGAGGAGTTCCAAGAAAGAACTGCAGCAAATCCTATGGAATCTGTTCTCCTCACTTGCATATGCAGAGAGTCTTGAGATATTAAATTATATCTGGTGTAAAATAGTTTCACATTGAGTAATCTATATATTGACTTTGCAATTTGTTAGAAAACAACAAATGGTGGTGGATTTAAAGTATAAGCCAATGCTGGAAACTTCATGAATATTCACATTAAATTATCTTAATTTCCAAAAGCACTCCCACCTTCCACCCCACCTGTACATTACAATTTTTGTTGCTCAAGAGGTTACCCAGAACCAAGCACGGGGAATACATTCTCCCTTGAGAAATGTAATTAATTACTATTGTTTCCCCCCAAAGGATTTCACTTTCAGATCATTTATTTTCTAGTGTCACTGATGAGCTGACTGGGAAAATGAAACACTTGAGTTTAATTACCAGTTAAAATTACAGCTTTGTGAGAGGGTACTTCATCTTATACTCTTTTTATAATTGTCTCTTCTTATGATATAATATGTAGCTATATCTGCTGCCTTTCACAATGTTAACAACAACTTACTGCCATCTTTCCAGATGAAATGAGTATAAGATGACTTAAGTGTGGGTTTAGAGAGCTCTAAGCACAGCAGAATCTAGTCTCTCACAGATGCTTTCCACACATTTGAGTCTCAAGACTGGAGAATCATAAAGATAGGAAATGAACAAATACATTAACTGGACTCTTGCAATAATATTAAAATGTTGTATTAACATTAAAATTTTTATGGGTATTTTCAGGACCAGATAGTAAATTTTAGCTTATAAAATAGATGAAAACATGAATCAGTGAACACACACCGGTATGATCAATGGTATAATTTTTTATTAGTATTATTAATTATTATATGTCTTATCCTAGCACATAGGAGACCCCCTGTCATGCATCAGAATCCCAATGCGCTAGGTGCTGTGGGAACACCAAACATAAAGACAGCCCATTCTCCAGAGAGTTTACAACAATCTAAGAGCTTGTCTACATGGTCGGTAATCCACACTATATTGTGCATTAATTGGCCCATGAAGACCCTGATAGTGCACACTAAGTTTCCTCAAGTGCTTTAATGACTATGTTTAAGCACATTACAGGATGTTTAGTGCACACTCTCAGAGTTTACATGGACCAATTAATGCATTGTGCTTTAGAAATCATACCTCTGCAGTCTGCATTATCCCACTGTGTAAACAAGCAGACCTCTTTCATGACCACTGAATCTAATCATTCAGGATTAGAGCCTCAGTGGAATATCTGACCCTTAGGAGTTTGACTTTTGCTGTGCTGTATGAACATTTTACATCTGGGGACAAATCTTTTTTTTGTAAATAACAGATTAAATTATGAAAATTGTTCTCCATGAGATGCACAGTCTATTTAACCTTGTTTTAATGTGTTCTGGCAGTTCTATCAGGAGACTCTCCCCTTTCAACTATTGTAACTATTAAATCAGCCAGGATTAATTATGGGCTATTTTTATTATTTTTTGCTTGTCAGCTGTTCGGAACATATTCAGATTCTCCAGTGCCTACTTAGGTCTACCGTTGTAGTCCACAATTACAGGGGGAAAAATACTTCTGCTTAGGTTTCTACAGAAGAAACAGACACACCAAATGTTAATGTTGCTTTTCATTTGCTATCACCTTCTTCCTCATTTTCACAGAGATAACCCAAAGCCTAGCTGGAGGGCTAGCAAATGCTAAAAGTACCTCATGATTGTTGTGGGTTTTGTATTTATTTATTTGATCTAATAAATATGAAAAAGGAAGTCCTATAGTCAGTTGTAGCAAAAAAGGACTTAGATATTTCAGATAGTAAATCTCATTGAAAGTAAAGTATGCCGAGTCACACTCCAGGATTTTCACTGCACTATAGTGTCTACACAGAATGTTACTTCACAGCAAGCTGGTGCATGGTAGATTCACACCCTTGCCTGCGACAGAGTACCTTGCCATGTAGACAAGCCCTTCAGCTCCTAAGTTGCTTTGTCACTTTGAAAATTTGAACAAAAGTAATGTGTGGAATTAATGTTTTTAATTCACTGTAAGGATGCTTGAATGTCCATTTTGGACAGTAATGGGCAAGTACGTACTCTAAGAAACCATATATACACCTATAGCAAAAAAACCCAAACCAAACCATACAAATCAGTGCATCTGTATCAATTCCCATTTCTATATGAGTGCATTCAGGACACAACACAAAGTACAGTCCTAAAGATTAGAAATGTTGAACATACCACACTAGCTGTCACAAAAAATCCTTTAAGTTAGATGTGGCTGAATCCATTCATTCTTTCTGTACTAACAATCGCATATACAACACTACTTCCCCTACCCATTGAAATCCACAATGAACACTTTATTTAATAATAAAACAGGGCTACAGTCTGACAGTTTCCCAGCTCCACACACATTGACTTTCTTTTTTCCCCCTTGAGCGGTAGTCTTCTCTTTCTCTCTCTCTTGTACGTGCGCATATGAGTGGTCCCCTCCCCCGCCCCCCCAGTACTTAGCTGTGACAAGAGTTCCTGAGTTATGCCTCTGTTTTCATTATGAGGAAGGTCAGAAATGGCCCTTCAGGTAGATGATATTAAGAAAGATTGTATAACTAATCATTGGGGCTATTTATTACCTTGGACTTAGTCTTCATTATTAAGCACAACCAGAGATCAGAACAGTTTATTAATAATCTCATACATAATCTGGTATCTCAGAGGGCATTAGTGCAAAGAAATAACATCCCTTCAGGTTTAGATTAAAAGCTTTGCTAACCAACTGAGTCTCAAGAATGCATAAGTAACTTTTAACTTACAGTGCAGAAAGGAAAGACTAGGAACTGTTTGCTCTCTACTTCCAATAATACAAGTTGCTTTGTGTTTGACTTGATATTCTATTTCTGACTCTTTCTAAACATTCATGAAACAAAAAGTATTTTCCCCTACTCTAAGAAATAAATGTCTGGGCGTTTTACGAAACTCTGAAATCCAAGGCAGATCCCCCCCTCACCCCAAACCTCACCCTTGATGTATGGATTTTAACTTAGTGGTAAAATGAAAGAAAAGGAGACACTGTATTATAGCAGATGTACCAGTATGGCGAAAACCACATTCATCTGATCATTTATTGATGAAGATGCAAAACCTCTAATGCCCTGCAGACTTAGAAGGTAACATTATCAAGGTGAGAAAGAAATGACAGTGCTAGATCTAGTGTCTGATTCTGCCTCCTTACAGTGCTTGGTACAAAACTTAAATTCTGTTTCTTACTTCAGCAGTTAACAAGACACCAGAAACCAAGGCTTGTCCTTCTAAAACAACGCTATGGGTTTTTTTCCTTCAGAAAAAGGAGAAGCAGGTTGACATTAACTTTATTGTTATTTATATTGTGATAACACCCAGAGAACCCATTCAGGATCAGGGCCACACTCATTTTAGTACTATACATAGAGACAGACAGAGTCCCTGCTCCAAAGAGCTATAGTTTAAGTTAAAAAAAAATCATTACATGGTGATTAAATTCAGTAACTTCCCACACTGGCTTCTAAAATATCAGAGCTCTGAACTCCAGGCAACAGATGAAGTGGACAAAATTTAGACCCACAACAGGTTTTCTATTTTTCTTTTCTCTTCTGGAATTTAAACCGCTACCAGCTGCCATGTATTTTTGACCTGACTATCTCCCCATGTGGATCACAAAGAATGCATTTTCTTCAGCTTGGCTAACCTCACTTTAATGTGTGCTTGACACTGAGCAATACCATCATAATTAATAATTAACGCAGGTGAACTGATTCAGTCTTTCTTTCCACAATGCTTCTCTGCATTGCCCTGAAGAGGCAGCTAGCTGTTCTGAGACATGTAATGCCTCGTAACTTTGATAGGCAGTATCCCCAAGCCCATTAAGATGATAAATGTTTTAGAAGCGAAGCTGGCTGATAAGTGAATTACTTCATATATCCTTGTTTACGAAATAGTAGCTTTGTGATTTTGTACATAAGTCACCTATCAAAGAAACAGAAATTCACTTACAAGAAACAACAAACACCTTCTAATCTCAAAACTATAGTTATCAATGGTCACAGGGATTGATGCTCACTCTTTTTTCATTCCTGGTCCTGCACCAGAGATTGGAAGTACTGACAACACTGTTTTGGCCTCATCAAACAGTTTCTAGCTGGGCAGATAGTGTGGTAACCAGCATGACCAAATAACCCTATTTATCCTTTGAGAATAAAAATACTTTCTCACTGATATGTCATTCACCTGTTTCTTTAAATAACTTCAGCACTGACTTTCACACTCAAAAAGAAAGTCATCTTTGTCCCCCTAAAAATATACTTTCCACTCAGTGATTTTTTTTCCACCTCATGCCCAGATGAATTAATAATTGTATGGAGAAATCCAACCATTCCGGTCTGCAATAGTCTCTTCCCCTGCTAGCTCTACCTGCCTCAGAGAGTTCCTTGCCATGGAAGAGCCCGCTACTGCAAAATGCTTTGTGACCTACTTGTCATACAAGAAGTGTGCCATGGAAAACCTTGGAGCCGAGTGTGCCTCTGCTGCACCAAACATTTACCCAAAGGACTGTAATTGGTGATTCCAGTTAGGAGCTGGGGTTCTATGGATGTAAGAACTAGGGAATGGTACTATGAAGGTGCCTGACCTTCTCTTCAGTGTGTCTGGGCTCTGTGAAAATCTGAGGTTCATGATCTGGTCCTAACATTAGAAAGAAAAAAATATATATTGGCTTTATGTGCTTTAATATGCATTTTCATATGGCTAAATGTAAATGTACACACCTAGGAACAAAAAATGTAGAATGTGTCTACAGGACGGGGGACTCCATTGTGGGAAGTAGTGACTTTGAAAAAGATTTGGGGTTGGATAATCAGCTGAATATGAGCTCTCAGTGCAACACTGTGGCCAAAAGGGTGAATGAAACCCTTGGATACAAAGAGGGGAATTTTGAGTAAGAGTAGAGAGGTTATTTTACCTCTGTATTTGGCACTAGTGCTACTGTGACTAGAATACTGTGTCCAGTTGTGTTGTCCACAGTTCAGGAAAGATGATGACAAATCATAGAGGGTTCAGAGAAGAGGTACAAGAATGATTCATGGGTAAGATAATATATCTTAAAGTAATAGACCCAAGCAGCTCAATCTATTTAGCTTAACAAAGAGAAGATAAAAGGGTGACTTGATTACAGTTTGTGCAGTATCTATATCAGGAGCAACTATTTAATAATGGACTCTTCAATCTAGCAGAGAAAGGTATAACATGATCTAATGGTTCTAAGTTGAAGCTAGACAAACTCAGACTGGAAATAAGGCATACATTTTTAACAGTGAGTAATTAACCATTGGGACAGCTTGGCAAGGGCTGTGGTGGATACTCCATCACTGACAATTTTGAAATCAGTATAGGATGTTTTTTCTAAAAAAGATGCTTTAGGAATTATTGTGTTCTATGGTTTATGTTATACAGGAGGTCAGACTAGATGATTGCAGTGGTCCGTTCTGGTCCTGGAATCTATGAATTCCATGCATATATTGTGTAGCTATTACAAAGTCACATATGTTTCCAGTGAACTTTCAACTGGACTTTGAATTTTTTGTTTCCATTTGTATAATATATCCATGAAAAGAGCACAATGTAGCACAAGAGCAAAAGAAGTGACATACAATAAAATAAAAACAAAGGAAAATTTCACCCATTTTACCCAGACAAGAAATATGTCATCATGAAAACACTGCAACTTTTCATTTTAAACAATTCTCCTTTCTGCATATAATACCACAATGGCCCACTGTTGAAAAGCAGTGTAGATTTGTGACAATGGCACTGTGAGAGTTCAATATAAGAGTCTGTACACAAGGTATTAATCTACTACAGTAATGGCTGAACAAACGTAAAAAGAAGCTTTAAAACTCTGTAACCTTAAACCCTTAAGAATTAAGGTTTTCTTCTGATGCTTAGTCCCACATTGAAGCAGGTAGCAAAAACAAGCCTTTACACTGCACTCTCCACAAATGACATCACATTTCAGCAGGATGGCCACCACCTGCATTAACCTGCCAATTGGAGCTAAAAACTCTTGAAAAATACACAGGTTGCAATTTATTCATAAATACAACTTTGACAGCTTTCAGACTTCTGAGCTGGGAAAAATAGGTTACATCTTTCCTTTAAAGGTCTGCTTTACGTCCTGTAGCTAAAAAATTTTAAAAAATTGGTGCCTAAACTAAAGTTCCTAAATCTGTAGTTAGACACTTAAATAAATGATTTTCAAAAGTGATGAGTACCCAGTGATTCCTATTAAAGTCAATGGGAGTTCCTGGGTATCATACAAAGATTTTCAAAAGTGACCAATGATTCTGGATGCCTCAATCTGTGGGTGCCCTACCTGAAACATCCCAAATCACTCCTCACTTTTGAAAATAAGACTTCTTTTATGGGTGCCTAAACAAGGATTGAAGAATTTAAGCACCCATTTTATTAAATATTGGCCTGTATGTGTCTGGGTCCTGCTTAAGAGTTTTGCTCTCTTTGCTAGGCATGACGACAGCTGTTGAGAAAAACTGAAACACTCCAGGTAACAATCCCCTGATGAACTCTGTGGGCATGATAAAGGATGAAGTATTATCAATGGAAAACTACTGTAAATTGCTTCCCTCATTTGTCTGACAGGGCCTGAGTTTGCTGGCATCCAAGGCACATGGCTGGGCCTATCTATTTACATGTGCATTTCCTGAGTAAACTACATACTGTGCCTTAAGTTTATACAAAACTTTACAAATGCATTCTGAGATATTTGCGCTGCCCCGTAGAGTTACAATATCTGTTAAACAATGGTACAATAGCAGGATGTAGGGATAAATAAAAATGATAAGGATGATGTCTGGCAAAAGAAGCCTTTAAGGAGGGATTTGAAAAATGGGAGTGAAGGCAACTGACTGACATGTGAGAACAGGAAGACTGTCTCAGCCCTGGGACTGGGGCACAAAATCAAGGATAGAAGAAGGAGACCAAGGAAGCAGTAAGCTGATAGGATGCAAGAAAGAATGCACAGATGAAAAAGAAAACGGATACAAATGTCAGAGAGATTATGTAGGGCCTAGAGTCAAGGATGAATAGCTTTAACATGATACAAAGGAGACAGGAAGTCAATAAAGGGATTCAGGGAGGCGAGTGACATGATCAGAGCAATCGGAAAGGAAGATGACTTTAGCAATTGTACTTTGGACAGATTAGAGGGATAGTTTGACAGGTAGTGAGACTAGATAAGTTACGTGACTCAAGGCCAGTGATGCACAGCACATGGATATACATGGATTTCAGCTGTGGAGTTATTAAGGCAACAGTGGATACTAGTGATATTAGACATACAAGTCATATTTTATACATGCTTGAATGGGCTCATATATTAATAAAATGTTAAAATCTTAGTGCCATTCCATCTGCAGCTTACTGCATGGCATCCTGAAATTACAGCACCAGGCCTTGTTCCAAGAACCTGGAAATAGGCACAATGAGGTAAATTAAGGACAATCTGTCATCTTGAACTTTAAATGATCTTAAGTTAAACTCTTAATGGTATTTTAAATGGGGGAGGAAGAACTGTACCTAATGATACATTACTGTACTTGCTTTTCTCCATTCCTAAACTGAGACTTTTGATTAGCTGCCTAACATGAAGTCAACAATAGTAACCTTTTCTGACTGACATTTAACTCCCTCACTGATTGAGGGGGGAGGTGGGGAGGAATGTCCATCTCTTCTGCAGATCAGCTTATCTCACCTGCTTTATGTTTCTCACCCACATACAAACCCTGCTGTTCAGCAAAGAAAGTGAGAAGAAAGGTACGCTCGGTTCAGGAACTGATAAATTATTCTTCTATTTTTTGATTCTCTAAAACCTGATTAAAGAGCCTAGGCAAGAGAGATAGTGCTTATCTGCAGGAATTATTGCTGTTTCTTTGTGGTCCTATTTGCTAAATGAGTAAGACAAGTTGGGGCACACTGTCTGAAGTCCCTGATGGCTACCCTGGATCTTTGCAGTCAAGATAGCTACAGTCTCACTCTTACAATAATGGAACCTTCCAGAAGGTGAAAAAAAAAATAGAATGAACTAGGGAGGGGAGAGAAGTATCACATAGGACTATCATTTCTGCTCTAAACAGCAAGGCAAATGCTGAACATCAGTGAGATGATTTAATTAAGCTGGATATTATTACACTAAAGAGGTTAGCATATCCATTTTTCTCAGTAAAACTATGTAGTTTGTTACCAAGGCACCTGGTTCAAGGTTATGGGGCATATTTTTTCAAAAGGCACAAATAGGAGTTAGGTGCCTAGCTGCCCTTTTCATGTTTGAAAACTTCCCCCATATGCTCTGGGAAAAAAGTAATAAAGGGAACAGAATATTAGCCAACATGATGAAGGGGGACTTTGTAAGAAAACCATTGTCTTTCCATTTCTGGGACCAATGGCATCATCTTGCCCAAGGAAAAATATAATTAATTTGTTGGTCTTAGCCAAAGGCACTAACTCAGGATGTGACCCTTAGATTCCTTAGTCCTCAGCTTCACCTACCTCACATTCAGAGGCAAAGGCTGCTCTAACCTGCACTGTCTGATAATGGACTGTAGCAATTATTAAATGACAAATATCACTGCAGTGCAGCACCCTCCATACCCTACCACCAAAACACAGAACACCCTTTCTTGCTCCCTAGGCATAAGGAGAAATCAGGAGGCCTGTCTAATTATACTCCAGCTAATTACTCAGACCAGGGACTCATCAGCTGCCTATTTAGTGTAGATTTAAGGTCATTTTGCACTACTCTGGTGATGCACAGGTAACTTAGCGGAAAAAAGGATCTGGTCCCTCGTGTTTACTTGTAGCTGTTACATCTTGAGGATTTATCTGTTGAATTATTGCATCCTTACGCACTGCTATTGTACGCTGTTAAGCAGCTGAACTGTTTCATCCTAGAGGCGCCTGTGCACAGCTTTAGAACTCTTATTATTGGTCACTTTGATACAACAAGAAAAAAAATCTGGTGAATGATGTCATTCTGAATAGGAGCTATTATTGCCTTTATTAATATAGCCCCTCTCATTATTTTGTGTGAGAAATTACTGAGGTAAAACAGCCTGGAGACATATAAATCAAATTCTGTTCTCTGATATACTGGAGTAAAGCCAGGGTAAGTCTGGAGTAATCCACTGAACGAGTGGAATGACTTTGGGGTAACTGAAAATAGAATCTTATCTTACCCTTTTTTTCTGGAAAAAACAAAGGGTACATCGATACAGCAGTACCCACCCACCCCAAAATCCTGGATCAGCTGACTTGGACCAGCAGGGCTCATGCTATTGGGCTAAAAATAGACTGTAGCCCAGTCTCTGAGACCTGGTAAGGGAAGAGGGTTTTGGAGCCCAGGCTACAGCCTGAGCAGGAATGTCTACACTGTTCTTGTTAGCCCCATAGCACAAGCCTTGCAAGCCCAAGTCAGTTGACCAGGCCCTGAGACTCGCTGCCATGGGTTTTTATTTATGTATGTATTTATTACAGTGTAGATGTACCCAAAATGTACTCATACTTATAGCAGAGTTAATCAGGAGTAACTCCACAGATGTAAAAGCAGTTACAACTGGTGTACAACCAAAGTGGGATCAGAATCTGGTCCCTGGGGTATGCATTTAAGAATAATCCCAGTCAATTTAGGAAAGCACATAGATTTACCATGAGCCCATACCCCAGAGAAAGAATTAGAATCTACGAAATGGCAACATCTGTCTTACCCAAACCCATGTCAGGTTTCAAGGTTAAAGCCATATTTGTGTTTTCAGTTTTTCCTCATCATAATTGGTAAGGTTATATCTATGAATATTATAATATCTAATTTGAAAAATTTCAAATAGGTTAAAAGGCAATCCATCATCATCTTTAAAATGTGATGTTAACAGCTTTATAGTTAAATTAGTCTCTGAAAAATGGATAAAGGTTGTCTGTGAAAAAGCACTTTTTTATGACAAAGATAATTGAACCCATAGAGAGGAAAGCATAACCTGAAAATGATTTAGAAAATTCATCATGAAAGTGTGTCATTATACTAATTTAGAAAGAAAATCACTTTTTTATTTACCCATCTGTAATGAATTCATCTCTCTCAGATCAGACAGGCTAAGAGAATGACAAAATGTTAACGATGAGCATGTTAAAAGTTAGGATGTAACCTTGTCACATTCTGCATAAGTCTTTGAGCAGTTCAAAACAGTTTTTCTGATGTGCTTGTAATGTGATATGAAATAATCCTTTGTAAAACCTTTTCTTTTGAAAGATAAGAGAAAAGATGTTTAGGAAAAGCTGAATTCAATCCATTTGTTAGCACAGTTCTTGTTCTTTCTTTCTCTTTCTTTTCTTTTTTTCAAATATGTATTATGCAGTAAAAAAGTGTTCTAAGAGCTGTGAAAATTCTGCTCCACACCTAATGTGAAATAACCTAAATCAATCCTGAAAAGTAACTCTTGATCAACATGAGATGACATTACATGACAGAAGGGAGATTTGAAGGAGGATATTTCAAGTACTGTTTTTTTTTTCCAGTTCTGAATATTAGCTAAAGTTCACAATGGCTTAGATTGTTTTCAGTCTGAAATGTTTGAAAGTGATTTATAGTCAGCACTATTAATCACTGACTATCAAAGCCAATGAGAGCATCTGAGGACTGAACAATAATAAAGTGTAACATCTGAAGTACCAGAGGTTAACTAAGCTGTGTCAAATCCTGGAACATGCAGCACTTTCTAATCAAAGTGAGCATTTAAATACCTGAAGCCACGTAACTGGTTCCTTTTGACTTTATTCAAAATGCCTGTTCATGTAAATTTGGCATTTTCTTCATTTTGACAAAGCTCAAAGCCATGAATACCTGTTCGGAGTCTGTTTTTACACTGATAAGACCTTATATAGCATCCCTGTTTTATCATTAGAAATTTAAATTTTATTTTCAGGACATGTTCAGAATTTAGACAACTAATGGGGCAAAAATATTCAGCTTATAAAACATACAATGCCAACACATTACATGCAGAGTCCACCATGGTCCACCACTGTTACTGAACTTATGGTTTTGTTAGTATTTCCATTTTATTCCCATATTAATTCAGCAATGAAAGAAATTCTGCTACCTGAAAATTTGCATAAAAGAGCTCATGTCTGGGACATGATTTAAAATACAAGTAAGAGCAGAAATGCACAGTTTTGGGGATGTAGTGTTTCCATATGTATAGTTCAAAGATTCCACTCACCATTACAAAGTGGGAAATTAGGTCTGAAAGTGGGAAATTAGGGCTGTTTCTGTTCTCACATCAGTTTGACACTAGCATAAATCATTTACTTTAGCTGAGTTCCTCTGAATTTACATCAGCATAAGTGAAGGCAGAAAGAGGCTCACTAGCATTTGTCAGTATGCACATCCATGTACATGTCACAAAAATTGATGTTACATCCCAGCAGCTTAGCAGCAGTTGAAGTGTCTTAGGTTAAAATTCAGAGCTGTTTTGTCCACGGGGCCAAAAAGACCCTTCAAGAAAAAAATCACTAAATAAGTATTTACACAACAGACCAGAAAGAGTCAAGTCAAATAAATAAAAAGAACATTAAGAATATATAATTTGGAACTATACCTATTTACATGTTGACACCATGAATCAAATTCACCAGATGTCTGTAACGTCAGCTGCTAAATATTTATTTGTAAAGATATTTTTTTTTAAAATGCCAGTTAACAAATCAGAGTAGTTTGCACTACAAAACTTTTGCAAAATTAGCATTAAATATCTAATATTAACTCTTAAAAGGAAGGACGTCCATAGTTAAGCTGTCACCCTGTCCTTAACTGATCTTATTGTGCCTAGGTACTGTTACTGGGGTCTCTTGATTACAGATGCACTTACATAAAATTTGAGCTGGACAATTATTCTATTTTATGTAGTTTTTTTACACTGCATCCATCACAGTGTTATCAGAGCTGAGGCAGAGCTAGCTGTGGTAGGGGAAAAGATTCAGGTTTAACTGACTTTGCTTGGTCTTGTACCTCCAAGTTTAGTCCCTTATTGGGTCCACAACAAATATTTATTTATTTAAAATTAGAGCTGATCAGTTTTTTCTGAATTTCCTTTTTAGATGAAATTTTTCATAAAAACATTTAACAAAACATGTTTCCATTTTCCAACCCGTTCTAATTGCTCTCTGGGTTAGCTGTGCATGAGACACCTCTCATTTCCCTAGGGAAGGGGTTCTCAAACTGGGGATCGGGACCCCTCAGGTTATTACATGGGGGGTCATGAGTGGTCAGCCTCCAGCCCAAACCCTGCTTTGCCTCCAGCATTTATAATGGTGTTAAATATATAAAAATGTGTTTTTAATTGATAAGGGGGGGGTCACACTCAGAGGCTTGCTATATGAAAGGGGTCATCAGTACAAAAGTTTGAGAACCACTGCCATAGGGTTATGACGGACATAATCATCAAATAATGTTATGCAATCCTACTTCAGTTCTATACGCTAGAGGAAATGCAGGACGTTCAATATAAAATTCCAGGGAATTCACATCATAGACAAAGTTTCTTGAGATAAGAGATCAAAAGTTTCTTGGAACCAGACAATATCAATGTATGTTTCAATGCAACAGGTGTAGTTAGGTATTCCAGCTGCTTGGGCTACAGTTATAAACTGGATAGAAGTTGAAGTTCTTTAACTTTACATACATCTCAGTATTTAATGGCTAAAACAATTTCCTTAAGCTGAATACCAGCACTTTGTAACATTTTTAAAAATTGATAAAACTTAGTAGGATTTATTTTGAGCAACCACATACTGACATACTGTCATTTCTAAATGTCAGGGATTTTATGCTCAGTTCATGAAAACAGATCTCATCCTCAGGGACAGTATTACTTTCTATAGCAAATCTTTAAAAGTCTTAAAGAAGGAGAAAAATATCACCAGCCCCAATAACCTAAAATGACCTCTCTCCTTCTACACAATGTTTGATATCTAATAAAGAAGCCATCTGAGCTTTTTCTTGTCTGTTTTCCTTTAAAAACCTGAAACTTTTGATGAAAGTATTTTCTTATTTCACAACAGAAGTTTAATGGTCAAACTTGGTACTCCTGATCTCAGCTGTGGATAGGGTGCTCTACATGCTGCTCATGTGTGTGTGTGGAAACAGGGGCGGCTCTAGGTTTTTTGCCACCCCAAGCATGGCAGTTAGGCGGCCTTCGGCGGCATGCCTGCGGGCTGTCCGCAGACATGTGGATTCGGCGGCGTTTCTGCGGGTGATCTGCCGGTCCTGCGGCTTCGGCATACTTGCTGCCGAATTGCCGCCAAAGCCACGGAACTGGCGGACCTCCCGCAGGCAAGCCGCCAAAGGCGGCCTGACTGCTGCCCTCACAGCGACCGGCAGGCTGCCCCCCATGGCTTGCTGCCCCAGGCATGCGCTTGCTGCGCTGGTGCCTGGAGTCCCCCTGGGTGTTAAGGTGCTGTTTGCACACCCTACTTCAAGATCCAGCTGCCTAGCACTGGTTAGATTATCCTAAAGGCTGCTCTAAACTGTGACAGCTCCCAATGAGCTCCAGTGGCCATTTATCTGGGACTTTGGAACAGCTTTGTCCTGCTCATGTCCTTGTGGTTGTTGCTGGTGAACATAGGAAGCATTACAGTGATTCTATAATACCCTAGCATTCTCCTGGAGAGAGGGAATCCAAGCCATACTCAAGTAAGCTGGTTCTAGGGCAGCTATATATTGTCAAACCTATCATATCATGACCAAGGATCTAGGTCAACATCTTTCAATTTGAGAAGACCAGTATACAATTTAATTTGTACATGAGTTGCATGGACAGTGGGTTTAGGTGTCTAGGTTCACAATAAATATATATTTTTTAAAATACAGTTTCATGCATAGCAATTGTAAATTGTTTTTCACCCTGGTAGGAAATTAGAGTTTGAAAATAATACAAAAAAACATATAGAAACATCTACTTAGCATACAAAAGATCTTTCCCCTCCTATGACATAAGAATGTAACACCTATCTACTTACTTAGCTCTGAATATACAGACAAGATAAGAAACCTCCTGGGGAGATTATTTCAATTAACTCTCTTTACTTGAATACACAATTTTTTTACATTTTATCATAAATAAATGGAAAGATTAGAGAAAAAAGATTATCACATTTATAACATGGGTATCTGATTTATTTTTATAATAAAGCATTATGCTTTGAAGATGTCGCACATGATACTTTTAGGTGATGCTAGTTCTAACAGGACAGATGATTGGATATACTGAATATATATCAGTGGTTTATTAAATTAACTTGTGAGTGAAATTACATACACACATTTTTTCATTCATTATATAAATGAATGGAAAAGTACACACACACACACACTTTTTCTTCTTTTCATCCTGAAGCATATTTGCAGAAATGGGGAGCAATACAGCATCAACATTCGTTGTTATATATGGCTTGTTCCTCCATTAAACCCAGCCTGTACATATTCCTGCACACAATGTCCTGCCATCTAGTAGGTGGTCGGCCTCTAGGTCGGACTGACCTTGGTTGTGTTTGCATTATTTTCTTTGACATTCTATCATCTGCTTGTTTTCAGTGGTGTCCCCACTATCATAATATTTTCAGTTGTAGCTAGTCCCATACCCTGATCTCACATCCTACTTTCCTTCTCACTTCTTCATTTGTCTTAAAATCATTTCACATAACACTTGCCATCTTTTGAAGAACTCATCTTGTCTGCTTCCAGCGTTCTGGTATCTGTTTCATTTAATGCGGTTGTGTGCAAATTACAGACTAATACTGTTAGTACATCAGATTGATACATTTTCATTTTGATACCAAACAATGTTTTTATCAGTCCATAATTTCACCAATTTCCATGCAGCACTTGTGGTTAAGGCACATCTCCTTTTAACCTCATCCTTGATAGAACCATCAGAACTGATCAAGCTACCGACGAACACATAAGGTTCTACTTTTCCCATGACTTCACCCCCACTGCATTTCAACACTTTATCTATTATTCCTTTTCCAAGATCCAACCACATTTTCTTCTTGGCATTTATTACAAGTGTAAGTCAACTACATCAATTTTCTAAGGTAAAGAAGTTTATCAGAATTAATTCAAAAGTGCCCGCCAGTTGTATGATGTCATCTGCATAAACTAAGTAATTTAACTGTAGAGCTCCAAATGTCAGATCCTCTAACTTGTCTGTCATTCTTAAAGCCCAGTTTGAGAACATGATGAAAAGCGACAGTGATTCCATGCCTCCTTGTCTTACACCAAACTTTGACTTGAACCAGCTGCTTAATTTTCACCAATTCTTATAACACTACACGAGTCTTCATAAATAATGTCTATAATTGCAATTATCTTATCTGAAACTCCATCTGATTTTTCTACTTTTCATAATGCTCCCCTCCAAACTGAATCAATTGCCTTCATGAAGTTGATGAAAACAGCAAACATTTTTAATCCCAATTCTTGCTTCCCCCCACCCCCCCCAATCAACTGTTGAATGGAACTTCTGCCATGGTCTGAAACCATTCTGTGCCTTGCCTACTACTTCCTCTAAAACTGGCCTTCATCTGTTGACAATTACTTTTATCATGATTTTTTCCCCCAGTACTGACAATAAGCATACACCACAATAATTATTCAGATTGTCAGGATTTGTTTTTTCAGGATTGGTACAACTATTGCCTTTAGCCAGTCATTTGGTTGTTCCTCTGTCTCCCATATCTTCTTGTATATTTTTTCTAATGCTTTGATAGCACTTGCCAGCTTTTAGCACCTTAGTTGTTATATTGTCTCTTCCTGCAGCATTCCTGTTTTTAATTGCTTCACTATTTCTATTTTTTCTTCTGATAGTGCTGATATCCATTGCCTTGCAAGCCACCCTCTTCATCTCGCATGTGTAGAATGCTTGCATCAGGAAGAACTGCAGGGATCAGCACTTTGTCAGAATGCTCCTTTCATACTTCCAGCACCTCTTCGGCATTTACTGTCAGGTCACAGATAGCACTTTTTACCACTTGCACCGTTGGCCTGATTGTGTTTCCATATAACTTAACCTTTTTGTATATTTTTTTCATATCTTGTTTTCTTGATGCCTCCTCTAGTTGTTCAGCCTCTTCTTTTCAAGGCTTCTGCTTGTCCAATTCTTTGTGATTTCTTCACCTCTTTGTGCAATGCTTTTATTTCTTCCACTTTTTTCAGAAGTCTTGACTTGTTTATAATTTTCTAGTAATGTTCTTGTTTCATTGCGCGTCCAGCTTTTTCTTGTTTGCTATGCCTTCCAGTAACTTCCTACACTATGTTTTGTAATGTGTCCTTAAGTATTTCTTATCCAGGGAGATTTCTTCAGCACCACAAAATAATGGTCTCTAAGAGTCACTTTCTATGCATCCCTCACAGAGATATCCTTTAACTTATCAGGTCATATCTGGCTCCAGTTGCACCCAGCTTTTTTGGATGCCAACTCTGTCCACATATCTATTCAAGTGACATCATCATAGGACATAATCACATCAGCCACGCCATCGGGGCTCATTTACCTGCACATCTACCAATGTGATATATGCCATCATGTGCCAGCAATGCCCCTCTGCCATGTACATTGGCCAAACCGGACAGTCTCTACGCAAAAGAATAAATGGACACAAATCTGATATCAGGAATCTTAACATTCAAAAACCAGTAGGAGAACACTTCAACCTCTCTGGTAACTCAGTAACAGACTTAAAGGTGGCAATTTTGCAACGGAAAAGCTTCAAAAACAGACTCCAACGAGAAACCGCTGAACTTGAATTAATATGCAAACTAGATATCATTAACTTTGGCTTGAATAGAGACTGGGAGTGGCTGAGTCATTACACAAATTGAATCTATTTTCCCATGTTAATTATCCTCACACCTTTTTGTCAACTGTCTGAAATGGGCCATCTTGATTATCACTACAAAACTTTGTTTTCTCCTGCTGATAATAGCTCATCATAATTAATTAGCCTCTTAGAGTTGGTATGGCAACTTCCACCTTTTCATGTTCTCTGTATGTATATATATCTTCTTACTGTATGTTCCATTCTATGCATCTGATGAAGTGAACTGTAGCCTACAAGTTATGCTAAAATAAATTTGTTAGTCTCTAAGGTGCTGTAGAAGTGCGGACTCACCCCTGTGACGCCTCCTGCTGGTCGTCTCGAGAATTAGCTCTTCCAGCGTCCTGGAGCACCCTCTGCAGGCCAGTGGTCCTCCTGTCCTCCAGCCCCAGTGTCCCTCCCAGAACCCGGTGCCCTTTTATCTGAGGTGCTGCCCACTGGCAGTACACCCCTCAGTACTAGGGTTTCCCCTCCCCGGGGAACCCCCACCCACTATCCCTACCTCACCTCAGACTAAGGCCACTGCCAGTCACCAACTAGCCACCGCTCCCTGGGGCTAACTGCAGTATAGGCCACTCATCACAGGCAAGGTTGGGTTTGGACCTGCTGCCTTGACCTATCTCTGGGATGCCCTCTGCAACCCCCAGTACCCCTTGACCTCCTACCAGGCCACAGCCTGGGGCTTTCCAGGCTGGAGCTCCCCACTCCTCTGCCTTTCCCCAGCCCTGCTCCACTCAGGTACCCTGTCTCTGCTCCCTGCAGCCAGGCCCTTCTCTCTCTGAGTGCAGAGAGAGACTGTTTGGGCTCCTGGCTCCCAGCCTTCTTATACAGGCCAGCTGGGGCCTGACGGGGGCGTGGCCCAGCTGTGGCTACTTCCCCAATCAGCCCAGTAGCTTTTCCCTTTGCCCCAGCCCTCTCCCAGGGCTGTTTTAAACCCCTCAGGCAGGAGCGGGGTAACCACCGTGCTGCAGGTGCCACAAGTACTCCTGTTCTTTTTGCAGATACAGACTAACACGGCTGCTACTCTGAAACCTGTTCTCTTGTCAACTTCTATAGCAACCCCATCTCTGTGCTTGACTTGTCCACTTGAATGTCCAGAGTAAAGACTGTCAACTGCCCAATATCCAGCCAATGCGTCTCTTGTAATGGCAGCATGGGACAGACAGACAGACACACACACACTAAAATTTACAACCTAAGTTTTGAAGGTCAGTGTTGTCAAAACAAAAAACAATGAACAATGAAAACACAAAATTACATGTAACTGGTGTTTAAACAAAAAGAAAAGAAAAGAACTGTGTACAGAAAAATAATGATAGTCTAGGGTTTACAGCAATTCTACTGAACAAGATGTTTCAGAGATGTAGACAGTTAAATCTGTTTTTAATTATTTTGTTTTTTAATTAAGAAGTAAATAACCTTATTAAAAAGAATGCTCCCTCTCCCAGTCAAGTTAGTTTGCTCCGAGAGAGATAATTACTACAGTCTCTGCATGAACCATGGAGCTCATTCCACCAATCAGGAAGCAAAGCAAAGGTTGGCTTTTATGTTTTATATTTGGTATACTTTGACATTGCTGTTAAATTAGTTTTCCGTGGCTTAAAATATTCTTGTTAGCCAGTTGCTGTATGCATTTCATTAACTCGGAGCATAATTGATCTCATGATAAGCCCTAATGAAATGCTGTTTCTTTCAGAAGTAAATTGTCATACTCATGCTGCAATGGATATTGTTTTTGAAAGTCCTTCTAAGAAGGGAGGTGGGAGAGTGTGAGGTCAAGTCAGGACAAGTACATGCTAAAAGTCTTAGACGATGCCCCTAAACTCTAAGCCTTGCCCTATAAGACCCCTCTATCAACAAAGAATTTCTGCCGAGTTTTAACGCCACACGTTTTGGGGGCAGATAGCTTAGAATGGAACTTTATGCTTGTGCCTTCCTTTCTGGTCATATTTCCCCTGCTTATATGAAAGCACAGGTTAGAACTGAGTTCTGATTTTCAAGGACTTTTGCTGCATAAGTCATGGTGTGAAGGAAATGCACAGGCAAAATGACTGGTAGCCACAAGATATCTGGCATTACAGACGCTCCCCGGGTTATGCAAACCCAATTTACAGAAATCCAGACTTACGGAAAAAGTTCCATAAGCTTTTTTTTTTTGCGTAATTGTTGGAGATACATTCCCGATTTAAGCAAAATTCGACTTATGCAAGGTGTTCCGGAACACAACGCTTGCGTAAGTCGGGGAGCTTCTGTATAATAACTCCTTGGTATTGTGACATATAATGGATCTGCTTGAAAGGAAATAAAAAAAAATCTTTTGTAGTTAATGTAATGATCATCCAGAATTGCAGCTTTGAGCTCAGGGCAGGGCAAGAATTGCTACTAAGTTTCCCTCCATGACCTCAAGAGCAAAGTGCCTAAAAGAGAGGAAAGGTGGGGAGTGGGCAGATCTGTGGCTCTGTCTTCTATTTACAAAACCAGCAGAACTGTCGGTCACATGGGGTATGTTGCATCCCTCAAAGGGCAGTGGAACTTCGCCCAGATAACCAGAGGAACTCTGGCCAGTCATGTGACTCTGGGGGGAAGGGTAAAATTTTACCTGATGCTGCACCTGCAGCACATTGACTCTGCATTGCCACCAATGCAGGGATGTGATTGAATGTCACCGTCTTGCTTTGTGGTATTAAAGAATACTAAAAATATTCTAAACATAACCAATTCTAATTTAGTATGTAAAGAAGTTGTACTATAAGTGAGTCTACTGTTTATGAGGGGACAAGGAATCAACAAAGTTGGTCTATAATTGATGGTCTATAAATATTGAACTATAACTACGCACTGAGAAAACACAGTGATGGGGATGGTGTAAGAACTTAAGTAGAAGAGAATGGGATATTTGTTTCAGAAACATCTGTTATATCGTAGAATTGTTATGACAGAAAAATGGAAAATGCAGTACATTTTAAATTAGACTTCAAAATTTTAGTCAAGTAGATTGAGTAAACAATAATTTATTTAATTTTCCTGGGAAGACTCACAGATATCACATATGTAAAATATTTCCACAATTAGAGCACTCAACACAGTATCCAAATCCATGGTATTCCAAAGCCTTCATGGAAGGAATCATAAATTGTACTGACAGTAATAGTTTCAGAATTATTTGCTTAGAACCACTGCACATATATCACATCATTAAAGACAAACATAAAAGAACTGTAACAGCTAATTACTGTTCACACAAACTAACATTCCAATACGTACATAGAAACAAAAGGATATTAATCAAAATGCTGATTTTTAAGCTTTGGATGAGTTTAGACATTTTGCTGTCAAGCAACTTAGAAACAGTGTCTGAAAATAGTAAAGTTTCTTTATTCTGGAATGCCCATGAATTTAACAAGGTGTAGCAAAGCGGCCTCTACATTTTAACCAAGACAGGCTTGCATGGGTATTGTCAGAGCATACATCACCTTTTTGATTAGCTGAACTAAAACCAAAGAAGATAAGCACTCTGTTCCCTACAATGATAAGGAGTGTATTTTCCCTCAAGTTCTTCATATTTGTTCTTTCTCATGAATGTCTAAAATCACTGTAACCACAGTGGCCCTAACTGCATTTTGACCTTTTTTTGGTCTAACTGGGATCCTATAGTAGCATTCTTCACAGATAGCGGTTTTGTGGAATCCTGCCCAATCCGTATTTCCTATTTCTTCACTAGTGATCCTCAAAATGAACATATTTTTAGCCCAAGAGAGACAGCTTGTTTGGAGAATGGGCTTCTCATAGCTGTGATTTCAGTCATCATCTTTGTTTAAGATCCCCATTTGCTTCTCCACACAAAATTAGTGAGTGTCCAGACCATCTGTTTTAGACCTTGTCTACACAACAGTTTTGTTGACAAAAGGCAGCTTTTGTTGACAAATCAGTGAATGCGTATGTAACACCACAGACCCTGGTCATCAGTGGGCGGTGTCGAACCTTGTGCCTCTGGAGCTAAATGCATGGGCTTCTACCGCACGAGCTAAAAGCCAACTGCATGTTAGCTAAGGCTGTAGAGCAGACTTATTTTATCTCTCTCTTTCTCTTTCTCTAAGTGGGATCAGTGCCACTAGATAGGACAGAACACCATACCTATAAGGTGTGTGGGTTACACGTACACACTGCAATGCGACTTTTGGTGGCATAAATGCCCCATTTTGGTGACAAAATAAACCACCCCGATGACAGACATAAGACTTTTTGCACATTTTTTTTCTCAACAGAATGCCAGTGTAGACACCATGCTTGATTTTATCTTTTTAACTGGCCTCCAAGAGGTGTCCCACAATGCCCACCCTGACCGCTCTAGTCAGTAGTTTCAACTCCACTGCCCTGAAGTCAGGTATGCGTCCATCTGCTCCTCCTCCTTAGAAGCCCTGGGAATTTTTGAAGTTCCATTTCCTGTTGGCTCAACATGGAGAGGTCTCATTGCATCTTCCCAGGTGACCATGGCGGGTTATTGCAGCAAACGCTCTCCCACTTGGACCACGGGATCTGCTCAGTATATGGGGAGAGGAGGCTGTTCAGTCCCAGCTGCACTTGAGCCATAGGAATTTTGATACCCACAGGCAGATTTCTCAAGACTTGTGCAAAAAGCGCTATGATCAGGACATGCTGCAGTGCAGAGCAAAGATAAAGGAGATGAGGCAGGTGTATCATAAGGCGAGGCAGGCAAATATTGCTCCAGTGCTGAACCTAAGACTTGCCAGTTCTATAAGGAGCTGGATGCTATCCTCGGTGGTGATCCCCACCTCCGCCACCAAGAGCCCCGTGGATACTTCGGTGGGCCTGGAGGCGGTGGAAAGAGGACCTAACCCAGAGGGTGAAGTCATTGATGAAGAGATGGAGTTAAGTATCAGAGGGGTAGCTGTGTTAGTCTGAATCTGTAAAAAGCAACAGAGGGTCCTGTGGCACCTTTAAGACTAACAGAAGTATTGGGAGCATAAGCTTTCTTGGGTGAATGCCCACTTCATCAGATACAAGTAATGGACTGTGGGACAGGAACTCTCAGTGCATTGCTCACACTGTCAATAGTAGTGCTCCAACTGTGGACGTGCTCTGCTGACAGAGGGAGCGAGTGTGAACATGCATTGCTGATTTTTATTATAGCACTTTTTGAGTGTCAATATGACTCTTGTCAACAAAACTCTGTAGTGTAGACAAGGCCTAAGTATCTACATTTAAGATTAAGTATCTACATTTAAGATTGCGTATTCCGGAGACCCCACCTCTTTTTCCAATTGAGACAAAGTGTCTTTCTCTTACCCCACTTTACATTTAAAGGGCCTGATTCTCCACTCTGTTACACTAGTTTTACATCAGTGCAATTGCAATTACTTTGGTGGAGTTGCACTTGCATAAAACCAGCATAGCAGAATGGAGTATCAGGCCCAAGGTTTCATATAAGTCGTATATCTTCAACATGTTCTAGTTCTCACAGTGATGGAATGTGGATAGGTCTGTCCTCTCTGCAAATTGCTCTCCATTCAGCCATGAAGAGTAGCCTATGAGAATCACACTTTCTGCTTTTGTCGTATCGTTTTTATATTCTCACACTCAAACTGATGAACAGGTACAATTTTTGTGGGTGGCTAACTTAAAAAGAAAGCTTTTTTACAGGAATAGCAAAAGCTCCACTCAGACACTCCTGGCTAGCTGGATGTGAGCTTTTGAAAGCTATCACACCACTGTAAAAGACCTAGTTACCATCCACTGATAAATTATGGGACAGATTCTGCCCATATTAATTGTACTGGGTGGCAGAGGGAATACTTGTGAAGTTAGGTACAACTCAGAGTGATAAGTGTGACAAAACATGGCCACATGAATACAAATCTAGTAAGTCTGACAGCAACATGTCTAAATTGCTCTTTATTTTGGATTTACTATAGCATTTAGGCTAAAAAGTAAAAATTATTCTTCACAAGCATTGTTGTTGTTTTTTAATTATTTTTATTATCTATTCACATGTACCAAATATATAACATATAAGGTACCATTAGTATACCTGAGTATACAGTAATATATTTCTCCCTCCTAAAATGCTAAATTAATTTTGCTAACTGTCATGTATTTTTTTTATGGTTCCTGTATTTAGCGTGGTCAACGCTTGTACTTAGCTCCTGTTCTGCTGGGGTGTGAGGCAGAGTTAAAATAAATAGAGAAAGAGATGGGCATCATTTTTTGTTGTAAAATGATGTACAGAGAAGTGAGTACAATTCTGTGTTCAGTATTTGATCCCCTGATCATACTCTTAGAACATGACATTATCTGTAGGTCTTGCAGGTCTATTAAGAATCCAAATTTTCTCTTCAGTGAACAGTTGGCGCTTTCAACTTAATTTTACATTCATAAAATGGTCTCCAATTCTTTTTACCTTATTAGTGTCTAATTCTCGCTGTGGTGGGTACTGTTTCAATACAACACAGCAGGTTTCCTCAAAGCAATGATCCACAGACAGTTAGAGAGTACTTTTATCTTAGTGCATGTATTCTGGGGGAAAGAAAATAAAAAAAACATCCAGAATATCTGGGGAGTCTGAAAAGGGCAAAAGGCAAGTCTGTGAACCCCTGAGTCATGTTGCTGAGCACTTACTCTCATGAGAAGTCCTACTGACTTCAAAGTAAAAGACTACATGGGCAGAACATGCTCTATGCAACAGCATCCTCTGGCGAAACTATGGAATTTCAGATTAAATTCCAGCAGGAATTAATGCTACCACTCTTAGCATTAACTGGTGCTCCAGACCCAATTGGTCATTCAATAAAAGCATGACTTAGTGAGCTGTACCGTCAAGAATAGTGAGGCCTTAGGATCAACGCAGAGGCTCTATGGTTGACGTGAGATCAACACAATATCCCCATGTTTCCTAGGACATCCATGTGGATGGATACCCATGCTCATTACTCAGGGTTTTAAACCTCTCCCCTTATAGGTCATGATGTTGCTGGATGTCCATATCTTTGAAGCCACAGATATTAAATGTATCTTCTACCCCCTCTCCCCCGCCCCCTCCCACACACATCTTTTACACTGTTTTTCACAGTAGAGGATGATATAAGACCAATATCAGGACAATATTAATTGACTGCACCCACCTGTTGCCCATTACAAAGCATATTTTTTACTAAAGGTTTAAGATGTTAGTGTCATTTTGGTCTTTAAAATCTTAGACAAAATGTGTTTTGATCTCAGTTTATAGCCAGCCCCAGTCAAAAGCAGGTTAAGAAAGGCCCAGGACTGAAAAAGCATCTCAAGTCTCAAAATTCCAGATACGGGAAGGAAAACATTAGGATATATACATTACAACTATCCTCTTCAAATATGTACTATATATGACTTGACTTCAGCTTTCAGTGTTGCTAATCCCTTCTGGGGCACAAATGTTACTTAAAATTTAAAACAAAAAGAGAAAAAAATCTTACTTTGGTAGATTAATGGGGCCCCGACAACAAAACATATGCTAGCAAGAAATCAAAATGTGATTTATGTTAAGAAGTCCATTTCCAATCACCTCCCAGATCACAGAGTTCACTCTGCATTTCTCAGCTTTGATTCAGAGATGAAACATAGTTATAGCTATAAGAAAGCAAGAAAAGATATAGCAAGGAACAGCACATTAAAGTCAGGAAAGACATGTCTAGTGGGATCTGGAAGAAGGTAAAATTGCTATATTAAAAAAGCAAGGGCAATTGAGAGGGAAAAAAAAGCAAGATGTTTAAAAGCCCATATATGAACCAAGCTACAGTGAAAATCCGGGGGTGGGCAACCTAATGAGACTTGTTCTAGTCTGTGGAATAATTTTCCAAGGAAGAAGGATGCAAATTGTATCACTTAAGTCATTTAAAGTAGACTATATATAAAGTACTCTAGAATATACTGTATGGAAACAATCCTATTGGCAGGAGGATGGCTTGCAAGACCTAATGGTTCTTTCTTTCTATTTCTAATTTATATGACTATGTCATGACTGGGAAGCTATGGAAACAATAGTAACAGCATGATGTATTTCAGTAATAACTATATTAAACTATTCCCCACAAAAATTAAAATACCTTAAACCTAAAGTACTTTATTTCAGAATAAAGCATAAAGTGTCTTTTAAAAGAAAACCTTACAGATATTGCAAAGATTCACTGTTAAATACATTATAACATATAATATTGAAATCCATTGGAAACTCTCTGATAGCCTAAAGAATCCAGTCTTCATTGTTTTGGTGATACACTTCACTAGGAAAAGGAGCAAGATGCACACATGGGATCTTCATATGCCCAAAACAGGAAAATCAATATAAAAGACAGTGCAAAGGGTCACTAAGTAGTGGCAGTTGCACTGTGGCTCTGGAATCTCAAACAGAAATCCTGAGGGTCAAATGTGGAGCTCAGTCCTAAATTCTATCAATAACCTGAGACACAGTAAGAGAAAAATAAGTACAACTGAAAAATAAATAGAGAATAAGATTTCCTTGGCACTATCCATAATATCTTTCAGTAAATAAAAACAGAGAAAGGGCAAGTTGACCTTCATGATGCTGAAGTAAAGTGGTGTGATTTTCCTTCTTTTTTTTATTACATTGGAGAAATTGTTCAAGAACATTTCATTCTCATCATGAGAATTTCTGTGTAATGTGGCCAAGGTCAAAGATAATTGTAATTAACTGAAATATGGAAGATGGACAAGTTAAACCTTGTAAACATTTTCCAAATACTTATTTTCCAGGGAAAAAAATATCCTTCCATATTTAGTTTTTCTTTCCCATTTTGGACTAGTTCTCTGCTGTTTTTTCACTTGGAGGAAAAGGTGATTCAATGCGTGAATTCTCACAAAGACCACACATATTTTGTATGCGCTAAAGTTTGCTGAATATTCACCAGCCAAAGCACAGACCACAGAAGCAAGCTCTCATAAAGACAGGTTTGAAATAACTCAGAAGTTGAATTGCAATGGCTCCATCTACTGGTAGGGAAGAATTAGACAGAGTCTGGACCAGTAAAGAAGTATAAGAGTACGGATGATGACATAAGTCTCATTTTGTAGTAGCACTTTTTAAAAATGAAGATGTATTCATTACGTTTTGTCTTATAAATAAAACTAATCTACAGAAGAATGGCCTATGACCAAATAATATGAAAGATATTTCAAAGATACTAACCACAGAGAAGAAAAGCTGTGAAAAATTATGCACCAGGAATATTTTAATACAAACTTGAACTACTGCTTAATTCTAAACAAAATTTGAATGTGCTTAACCACATACTTTTAGTGAAATATATTTCCCCTTCAATTGGCAAAACCTATAGTATAAATCTTCCAGCTATTCCATATTCTTAAAATAATTCTATATTCTTATTTTATTAAATGTTGTATCATATCTGTGCAAAAATTTTAAATATAAGTCTCTTATAAAAATACACTGAACTCATCCAAAGTGTACTACTAAGTTTCCATAGATACTCATACCATACTCAGTTCTAACTGTACAAAGGAAAGATAGTGCACCCGAAAGCAATCAACTCTTGGGTACTTTTAGCTATATAGTAAATGTAATATTTTGTAATTTTATTGGAACATCTTATGGTGCATCTTTTTCACCAAGATGGTAATCTGTTTTTCTTTTAGAATTTGTTCCATCTAAATCTGAGTGAAAAAGAACAATTCAGTTTTCAGAAGGTTTAAAGTAAGCTGTACTCCTACTTTGTCTGTAAACATCTAGTGCATGGGATGAGCACGGGTTTATGCCACTCCATTTTCAGCATATGACTAAGGATTATATCACTTTTAGGAAACCCTGTGTACTGTCTTGCTACAGTTGGGTTCCCCTTGACTGTTGCCTGGCAGAGTACTACGCATTTGTGAGGAAGGTCTAGACTTAAATGTTCCAAGTGATTTGGGGTGCCTCAGTTTTTGGATACCTAGTTTGATATATCTAAAAGGAGTCTGAGTTTTCAAAGAGCAGTTGCTCAGCACTTTCTGGAGATCAGGTCTCTTTAAGGTATCTTAAATTGGGCACCCATAGATTGGGGCACCCAAATTCACTTTTGCACATTTATGCCATAATCTTTCCTGACTCCAAATGGTAGTCTGATAGTGAACAATGCTGGTACTGCTGAAACTTTCTCAATTAATAGTGTACAAATGAAACTTCCCTCTCTCCACTTTTCCCCTTTCTGCCTTGGACTGCCTTCTATTTGCCAGTCTCCCATAGGGTTTGCTTGACATAATTCAGGAAATATGTGGAAGGAAGGAAGCCTGTGTTTTTGATCATGTCTGGGTGACACTAATGTCTTTATCTGCAAGAAAGACTACCTAGAAAAGAGGGAGGAAGCAGGGCCAGCTCCAGGCACCAGCCCACCAAGCTTGTGCTTGGGGCAGCACCTGGAAGGGGGCGGCGCGGTGCGGTGCTCCGGCCGCCGGGGAGAGCGGGGCCCCGGCCGGGGCTCGCAGCCCTCCCCCTGGCGCTCTGGCCACCGGGGAGAGCAGAGCCCCGGCCGGGGCTCGCCGCCCTCCCCCCGGCGCCCTCCCCTGCCACGTGGGAGGGGGGGCAGAGGGCGGCCGGAGGCATTTTTGCCTGGGGCGGCAAAAAAGCCAGAGCTGGCCCTGGGAGGAAGAGAGGAAACTTATCCCAAGATTAGGCTTCCTGAGAGAAATAACATCTCGGCGGAAGCTAGATGGGAAGAAAATGCCAGCCAACGAAACATCTCATCATCTGCTTTACAGTTTTTCAACCCCAGTCAGAGCACTAGAAGCAATAGGCAACACAGAAGACATGGAAAATACTAGAAGGGAAAAATGATTAGAATCAATTTTTAGAGCAAAAGTTACTGTACATAAGAATCAACAGCTAGAACAACAGAAATAATCATAATTATTATTAGCAGCAGGTTTCACAGCAGCATCAGCTTCCAAAGCAGATGGAACTGGAGAAGTGACAATAGCAAATGGCCTGCAAAAGCACTGGTGAGGGGGCGGGGTGTGTGTGTGTCTTTTGGGCTGGTTTCCAAATGCTGGACGGTAAAGGTCAAAGACACATTTATTGCTAAAGCCTGGAATAAACCTTGAATAATTTACTTTTCAATGACCTTTTAACTTCTAAGTTGCAATATGATAGCATTTCAGACTTTTCAAAATATCAAATTAATATGTACATTTAAGAAAGGGACCTTGGAAAATTACATTATTTTCTAAAGCCACTGCTGATGGAATTTTTATCTTCAAAATGTTCTCATCTCTCAAAACAAAAATGACCTGCATGGATTCACATGTTGCTACTGCACTTACACTTTCTTGCTCGCCCTCCACCTTGTTAGAGGTGCATTGGTTTAGATTTCTCCTGTTAAGGATGAAGATGGCGCCTCTCACAAGGCAGCATTGCTCTCTTTAGCTACTCTTCAGATTTATTAGCACTGGGTTTTAGACCAAGCCCTATGGTGGAACATGATCATCTGGCCTGTAGCTGGTCCAGAGGAGATAAGGTGAATCCAGAGTCTATCTGTGGGAAATGTTGCAAAATCTTCATCTTTGAACAATCCTTCCCACTCTAAAAATGACAAAATATTGACACCCCCTTCTTCTTCCAACCCCCCCCTCAAAAGAAAACAAAACAACCTTCCCCACAAAAAAAACAACAACAACAAAAACCATCCTTGAAAAGGGAGAAGTGTCAGAGGCTCAATTAACCCCCCTAGGGACTTTGCTGTTGATTGTATGTGGAAGGTGCTCACATACTACAGTGATGGGTGTCACTAGAAAAGTGCTAACAAGCAAGACCTATTGAAACTATCATATGACTCCACTCCCTTTTTCTCAGGCTAGCATCTTTGTAAAAAGTCTTCAAACATTTGGAGTCCCCATCAGCAGATGCTGCCCTCTTTCTTATGGTGGTTATACTCCAAGGGCCAAATCCTGGCTAAAAAGAACTCCACAGAACAGAGCAGGCCTGAGAGTTGTGACCTGCCCTGTGTGTGCCTCTTACCATAGAAGCAAAGATCTTGGGGTTTTAGGGATTGGCCAGAACAAGTGATAGAATTGATCAGAGTTTCCTTTGATCCTCACCCCCTCCAGGGAACGGGCATCCAGAGGCTCCAGTTTCTACTACTACAGACCATGTTCTGAAGTGGCTGTGTAGTTGCTTCGATCCTTGCCTGCAGGTTAGGAATTCATTCATTTCAACCCTAAATGCACTTCTTATGCAAACTACATATGTGGGATGTGCATGGAGGGATAGGATCCCCTCCATAAGATAAGTATTATTAGGTATTGAATGACAATTTTGTACTATAATCTCATCCTAATATGCATTTATTTATCTATTTTATGCCAGGATGAATTAAATAAACAAACAGATGCACAATTGCAAGGTAAAGGAAAAATGGAGAGTCAAAAGTAAGCAAATGACTCTGAGGTGATCCCATTATGCTAGCGGGACTTGTGGCTCACTACCAAGTATGATTTTGATCTTACAGACAGACAGGCTAGGTATTTCAGCAATGGCATGATGCTGAGTAGTTATAGTGATGTATGACACAAAGTTCAGTTATGACATTCATCAAGCACATTCAGTACATTAACTATGTAATCAGTTGTTAGAGTATTTCCCAAAAGCAGGGGCAATGGTTAAGTTCATGTGGGTCTTGACATCTTGACATAATTCTGGGTCCTGAGGGCTATGTAAGTGAAACAACCTATTCTTTTATAGCAGGCAGAACTGTGCTGAGGCAGGGTCTTGCTCACATTTATGCCTGTGTTCAATCTCACTTATACACAGTAGGACAAAGTAACATCATCAGAGAGTATGATGTGTGGTAACAAGAATTACTGTATGTCAGCAAATTGTAACTACTAGTACTCAGACGATAATGACTTGACTGTTCTTCCTTCTAGGACCATTTTATGTACAATACAAGTCTTCAGACTGTATCTGCTTTCTAAAAACAGACTGCTTGGCTTTGCCGTTTGATCTGAAATAGCAGCAGAAAAATATGGTTCTCTCAACCTGTTTACTTCCTGACACTGGCCTATTTTCCAATTTTTTATTCTTTTAATTTTACAAGATAATCAAGAATAGAAAATCATATTCCCACAGAGATGAGCATAATCTAAAATTGGCACAGCTAGAGTTTGCAGTGGATGCTAGAAGAGACAGAAATGCCTCATTTGCTTTTTAAAATTGATACATTGAATATAGCACATGTAGGGAAGAATTAACTAACTGTAGCAAAATGTTTTTTCTCAGCTGCTTCTCTCTGTTGGAAATCCAACTATCATATTTAAAAAAGAAAGATAATGAGAGACTGTAAGCTGAAAAAGGCACCATCTATCTTTAATCATTTCAATCCCAGTTTAATACAAAATATTATAAAGTAGAACATTCTTCCTTATCCCAACTTCATATTGATATATATTCTTTTAAAATTCTATGCTATTATTTTGTTAGCAGATCCTTACAATGAACTGTTGTCATGCACGACAGCATCCGAATTATAGCAAACAAAACGCTGCAACAATTGGAAGATGAAAGTGAGTGTAAATGTGCAAACAGTCCAATGAAAAAGAATAGGAGGTAAAATATGCGGATGTGTGACAGTACAGCCTGAAAGCCAATTATCAGACACTGAGAAGATCAGACTCATAACCTTAGTAGTAGGATGTTATCTGAGACAACTGAGATCAGCAAGGTGCCATACCAATATCAGCAACCAATATCAGTCAGGGTAATCTCAACCAGGTAAGCACTTACGATGTGCCTTCTAAAAGTGATACCAAGAGGTGGCTTAGGGTGTTGCTCTAAAGAGAAGCAGACAATATAGGAGTTACACATAGATTGACTAGAAACAGACAGACTCCAGGGTTTGGTTTCCTGGTTTTGCCCTAGTTTCTAAGACTCAGATAATTCAGAATACCATTCATCTCTGCTGATGGATGGACATGTCAAATAAATAAGAATTCCATACAAACAAAGAACAAGAAAACACACTACAATAAAGAATAATACAGTTTCAATTTGGAGAACTCAAAGAAATATTGAAGTTAAAGATGTCTGCAGAACTGTTAGCGCCCTTGTATAATTCACTACTTGATATATAGTCAGAAGCTTGGCCCCATTCTATCTGATTTGCACCACCAGTGATAATAAGACAAATGAAATCTAGATGAGCCATATGAGAATTCAAATTGTCTAAGGCAATCTCCAGGTGGTATAATGTCTACTCTACACCATCCACTCCTGCCCCTCATGCCTGGCATAGGGAACATGCTAGTGGCCAAAGGAAGCCGCGCTCCAGTGATTCTGAACCAGTGGAATGGGCTACAGGGGAGGCTGTTACAGGTTAGATCAACCCTGAGGCCACTCTGACTTGTGCCAGGTGCTGAACTTCCCTCAGGTGGGGTGGAAAAGTGGCAAAAGCCACCTCTGGGACTTCATCTCTCTTTGGGTGCATTAAGGCCTGGCCCTCATGTTTCTTTTCCAGTGGGCCCTGCTTTACTTATGTAAAAGATTTGATGGGGCTCGGTCTATAAGAGAGTCATTCAATGTTTATTTTTATCCTCATTACTGAGCGTGTGGACAGCCCTATGCTTCATACACTATATGTCATTCAACACCTGCTGTCAATGAGAAGGGGGCCTCCACACTCCAGCCACATTCATTAATCACTCCTGCTTCACTACCCAACCTTTGCACTGACAGTGTGCTTTTAAGTTCCTTTGCTCTGGTGATATGTGAATATTAATTCAAATATTTTTCAGTAATAATAATATTTGACACTTAGGGCCTGATATTGAAAACTCTTGTTTGCATGCATAAGGGTTAGAAGTTACTGCTTCTGGAAACTGACCTATAAAATGAATGTAAGCTGTCCTCTATATTTAATTTAATTTTCTAATTTTAGTTGGAAGTAAACATTGGGAGTACTATGGAATATCACATTTGCTCAACATATGCAGGTAGCCTACGTTAACTTCGCCTGCAGTACAATGCAAACACTGTGGATTTGTATGAATTGAGCAGAAGTATATTTAATAGTATAATATATAAAATAGACTTCTACTAAGTGATAGGTTGTGCCCAGCCTTGTGTGGGTGCACAAGGTGAATCTACCCACTGGGCACTCATGTACGGGAGCTGCTCCCATCCAGGATCCTCAGCTACTCCAAATGGGAAGCTGGCCACAGAGGAGAGTGTGAGCTGCTGCTTATGAAAGGGCTGGTGCAGTGGCTGCACTCCTTGGAAGTCCTGGGTGGCAAAGGGCGAGACACAGAAGTAAAATATCTCCTGGTGCTTCCATGGTGGGTGGTGTGGCACTACCTTGCCCAACACAAGGCTGTGCCTTCCGGGTGTGATGGATCCTCAATGGGGAAAAATGCACTGACTGAGAACAGGGCAGCAATTTTGCCTGATCAGCTTTACAATACAAGCGGGGGGGAGGGGTGATATTTCAGGTTATGAGGCTTACCACTGTCTTACTTACTAGTGTTGAAAAAGAATGAGCTTGCAAAGTGCTGCATCCTGAGGACCAGACTCGGCTACTCTTACTTGTGTTGAGTGGTACCTCACTCTACACGTAGCCCCATTGATTGCAACAGGGCAATATCAATTTTGTATCATGTTAATGTTTCCATTTTGCAATTCAGGAATAAAGCTTCAATGGTTCAACCTGACAGCATTTTTTTTTAAAGTCAAAGTATTAATCTGGTTGGGTTTATGTTGTAGGAATACAATAGATTCCAATGAAGTTACTGGCTTGGGATATATTTTGCATTCCTACAGCACAAAATCATCTGACTTCTTTTAAAATGAAATTTTGTGGGCTAGGTAATATATTTTATTGGACCAACTAGCTAGTATCCTGGGACCGACATGGTTACAATAATACAGCATACAATTTTGTGGGTTGTCAGTCAGTATGTATATATATTTATTTGTTTTTTTTTAAATATATATTTAAATAGATGTTTTAACATTCAATATCAAATTCCATAATTAGGTTTAAACAAGCTTCCAATAGTTTCGTTTTAACAAATCTTCACAAATATATAGGGCTTTAACACACTGTGAAAGTCATCTGAATAGAAATAGCATGGTCTTACATTTAGGGATCTTACCATAGGAGTATATGTAGAAATTGCTAAATCTCTCATAATGCTCAAATTGAGAAAAGTATTTCCCCTTAGTAGAATAAGTAGGGAAGACAAGTCTGAAGCAAAAGGGTTGCCCTTGTAAACTGTTTGCCACCCATGTTCTAGTCACCAAGCAGCATTGAGGTATTAGCTACAATGCTTAGTCACAGCAGGGTGAATTAAGGGCTGAGTTTCAGTCTTAACTGAATTTCCCGGCTTTTGGGGATTTATGTTACAAGTCAGCCTCTTAAACATTAATTGAAGTTTGCGTCTGTGTTGAAATGTTTTGTTCCTAGAACATTAGAAATTGTAATTGATTTGCAACACCATTTTACAGCTACTAGCTTCTGGGATAATAAACCCGAGCTTAATCCTCAAGGGTTTCATTTCAATTACTGTCCATTTCACTTAGGGCTAGATTGACCCTTTGCTCAGTGTTCTTTGTGGTTTCCTTCTCCCTAACCAGTGCTCAGGGAAGGAATTGTGTCTCTGAGTCATAATTCTTTCCCAGCTCCCCCCCGCTTGTGTGGGCATGTGCATGTGTATCCATGTTCGTGGGGCAGGGGGACCACTAATCTACTACTGACACTGAGTAGTAGCAAATTATTAACATCCCCCTCCCCCAATGACAGTTTGGCTGTGCTGGCAAGTGCACTAGGGATACAGAGCCAAGGCGTCATCCACACCCTGCCCCTCTCCAACTGCTCCCCACCCACCTATATAGTAAATAGAAGTACTGGGTATGCAATCTCTTGCTTTCCCCATCACACTTGCAGAAGAGATATCAGAAGGCCCAATAGGGGGAAGGTTGATGTATTTCCCTTTATACAATACACAGCTCTATAGGGTCAAACCATGTCCATCTGACTCTTAGAGCTGATCCTCAAATGCAACTGTTCAGCAGTTCATATTTTGTATTTTATGGTGTGAGAAGGTTTTATGTTTGGATTTTCCCAATGTGACAATCCTAAATTTTCAACCTGTGTATCACGGGGTGTCAGCCAAATCTTATAGGTGACAAACAGTGGCATTAGCTAGCAAAGAAACTACATTCATTTTGCATGTAAAGAAACGAGTGAAGCTTGTTTCAGTGTTGCAAATACATAGCAAATTTCTCCTCCACCCCGCCCCGCACTGGTGCTTTTTGCAAGTTTTTGCCATAGGTGCTCTTTCATCGATTGAAGTAGTTTGATGAGCTGTGTAAAGCTCAATGGTTTTACTTCACAGGAGATTGCGTATTCACCAAATTTTATGTTTATACTTGTTAAGTTTTGCTGTGAGTTTCAGGTTAGAACACGCCCACCAAGGAACAAACTCAATAGGAACTGTCAATTTATATCAGCTTCTGCACTGAAATTATGCAAAACTCACTAGATTCACAAGCCTCAGGAAAATCTTAGTCCAGGGTTTACAAACTTTAAGGAACATTCTGACAAATCTGAGCTGAGTTTTGAGACTGCAATGAAACCCCAAACCTAATGATAACTTCTGTGTTATTGCAAGTTGTGTCGTTAACATTTTGTACAGTTTCCCTTTTTGCAGAAGAATGCAAAATTTATAACTCAGTTGTTAATTTCTGTAAACATTTCTATGGTGCTCATGGAGAATCCAAATCTGCAAATGCTCACTAAGTATAGGATTGCCAGGCAGCCGGTTGTCAACCAGAACGCCTGGTCAAAAAGGAACCCTGGCAGCTCCGGTCAGCACTGCTAACCGGGCCACTAAAAGACCAGTCTGCGGCACAGCAGAGCTAAGGCAAGCTCCCTGCCTGCGCGGCTCCTGGAAGCGGCCGGCATGTCAGGCTCTTAGGCACGGGGCAGCCAGGGAGGCTCCATGTGCTGCCCCCGACCCAAGTGCGAGCTCCGCAGCTCCCATTGGCCAGGAACTGCCACCAATGGGAGCTGCGGGGGCAGTGCATGCGGTGCGCAGAGCTCCCTGGCCCCTCTGCCGAGGAGCCGGACATGCCGGCCATTTCCAGGAGCTGCCTGAGGTAAATGCTGCCCGGCTGGAGTCCACACCCTGAATCCCCTCCTGCACCCCAATCCCCTGCCCCAGGTCAGAACCCCCTTCCACATCCTAACTCCCTCCCAGAGCCCACACCCCAACCCCCTGCTCCAGGTCAGAACCCCCTTCCACATCCTAACTCCCTTCCAGAGCCCACACCCCAACCCCCTACCCCAGCCCAGAGCCCCCTCCTGCAACCCAAACCCCTCATCCCTGGCTCCACCCCAGAACTCACACCCCCAGCTGGAGCCCAAACTCCCCCTCATCCTAACCCCCTGCCCTAGCCCTGAGCCCCCTCCTGCACTCTGAACCCCTCAGCCACAGTCCCACCCCAGAGCTGGTACCCCCAGCTGGACCCCGCAGCCCAACCCTCTGCACCAGCCCTGAGCTCCCTCCTGCACTCTGAACCCCTTGTCCCCAGCACAGATCCCCCTCCTGCATCCCAAACCCCTCATCCCTGGCACCACCCCAGAGCTCACACCCCCGGCCAGAGTCCTCACCCCTCTCATATCCCAAGCCCATGTCCCAGCCTGGTGAAAGTGAGTGAGGGTGGGGGAGAGTGAGCGATGGAGGGAGGGGAGATGGAACGAGCAGGGGATGGGGCCTCAGAAAGGAGGCGAGGCAGGGCAAGGGTATTCGGTTTTGTGCTATTAGAAAGTTGGCAATCCTAATTAATTATGGTCAATGGAACCACTCACACTAGTAGCCAATAATCGCATTCATACTTTTTTGTAAGATTGGGTCTAAGCTTTAAAAGCAAAGAACTTCACTCCACCCCAAACAAAATTCACATATTACTCTACTAAATAGAATCATTCACTGCTGTTAATCAGGAACTCCTCCTCCAACAGGGCCAGCTCCAGGCACCAGCCTACCAAGCATGTGCGTGGGACGGCACCTGGAGGAGGGCGGCGCTCAGGCCTGAGACCGGAGCTGCGATTGGGCTTGCCACCCTCCCCGTGGCGCTCCGGCCACCAGGGAGAGCGGAGCTGCAGCGGGCTCGCTGCCCTCCCCGTGGCGCTCCGGCTGGTCGGGGAGAGCGGGGCCCGCGGCGGGCTCGGTGCCCTCCCCCGGCGCTCCGGCCGGTCGGGGAGAGCGGGGCCCCGGCTGGGCTTGCCGCCCTCCCCCCGGCGCTCCTGCCACCAGGGAGAGTGGAGCCATGGTGGGCTCGCCGCCCTCCCCCCGGCGGTTCTGCCGGCCGCGGAGAGCGGGGAGAGCGGCCGAGCTTGCCGCCCTCCTCCCGGCGCACCGGCCGGTTGGGGAGAGCGGGGCCCCGCAGCACTCTGGCCGACCGGGGGGAGCTGGGCCGCGGCCGGGCTCAGCACCCTCCCCTGCTGCGCTCCCCGCCGGGGGGCGGGGGGCGGCGGGAGGCTTTTTTCCCTGGGGTGGCAAAAAAGCCAGAGCCGGCCCTGTCCTCCAAGTACACTGGGATTCTCATTTCTACTGTGATCACAGAACTTCTATTGACAGTGGTCAGGCAGTGTCAGAACTAAATGCAATATTCCATCTTGCTCTGTAACCTGCCTGTAAGTGCGTGAGCCAAAATTGCATTAGTCTTTTATGCAGCCACATCACCTGACAAATTCATCTAGTTTGCTGGCCACTATTAAGACCCCCAGTATCATTTTCAGGATTAATATTTACCAGATTTCCTTCCATTAATAAAGGGTTTTAGATGATTTCATAGCAGATATACCGGGAATTTGCTTACAATTATTTGTTATTTTGGGCCATATTTCTAATTCCTAGGTCCCTTTTTATTATTTCTCTACACTAACTTATGCTCACTACTCCTCCCATTTTGGTATTATCTATGAATTACATTCATGTGGGTTTATTCCCTCTTCCACTTTGTTAATGAAGATGTTAATTAAGATGATACTAAAACCAATCCCTGTGGTAACCCACTACACACTTCCCTTCAGTTCAATACAATGCTATATATCATTATATTTAGTTTATCCACCATGTGAACAAATAAAATAGGCTGTTGCCCCTTGCTCACAAAGCTGCCCAGTACATGATTTTAGCAGAATATACTTTTAGGGTACATATGCCATACCAAATGTTTCATATTCAATGCAAATATTTTCAGTGTTATGGGTATATAAATATTTATATGCCATTAAAGCAGAACCTTCTGATCATAATTATTTTGTCTGTGCACACATCATGGTTTATTCAACTTGTCTTTAGTAAAAACTACTGGCATCTACTGTCAGGCTTGAAAAGGAAATGACATTTCTGAGAGCACCACAATTAGGCTACATTTACAGTTGCATGTGTCTCTGGGTACTTGTCCATGTACTGCTAGCACATGTGCCCTGTACCTGCATCCAGTGTGCACATATGCCACGCTGGGCACGGGTACACACTGTGCACAGGCATATACCCACGTCCACAATACCCATTTTTGATATGTGAAAGTAGTGCTATTATTTATGGGACAATACCCAGAGTCACGTGCATCACAAAAGACACTCTGGGAACTGCATTGCTGTGTGTTGCTGATACTGTATACCATCTTCACATCTTTGGAGACAGCTGCTCCTGATCGTCTCTCTGTCTTCCGCCAAACTGCACTGGAGACATAGAATTGCTACTGCTTGCAGGGGCAATGTTCATGTGGTGCAATACTGGATACAGAATGGATTCAGTCCATAAATATTTGCGACGGAGAAGACGCCAGACCCAGAGGGGGAATGAAATTCTACTGTGGCCCCAAGGAACAGACATGTTGAGTGCCAGGATTGCAATGATATGCCCATGTGTGGACCATTGCTTCTGGTCTCAGAGAACCAGCATGGTGTGGTGGAGTCACATTGTCTTGGAAACCTGTAGTTCTCTTCTCCAGGAGGTTGTTATTGTGAAGAGTTCTGTAATAAAATTTTTTTTTTTGAGAATGAGCTCCATTTCAAGCGGGTGGTGGTGGAGAAGATATATTTATGTACAGAATCTTGGGCTGAATAAGATTAACCATGTGACATAACAAAATTCTCTAGAGAGATACAGATTTTAAAGGACTAGTTCGTGAATGGTAGAATCTCGTCAAAACTAATGCAATAACTTGTTGGGTTCTCTCTGTGAATAATACAAACAGTGTAAAGATGATGATTTATGGTGGCAGGATGCCAAACTATTCCCTCATTTCAGCATACATTTCTCCTCTGTAATGAATACTGATCTGATTATTGTCAGGTCTCGTTGCAGGTGCTCATGCAGTTAACTCCCTAACCAAGCAACAAATTGATAGAGAAAACAACCCATTTACAATAGAAGTCTTGCTTTCCTGTTCATATGAATGTATCCTTTTTTTTTTAAAAGAAAAGACATGATGATGATCATGGTGATTTAACTTCTCATGTGGCTTTCAGCCAGGGAATTTTATATATAAAAAATTGCATTGCCCCATATATATAAAAAATTGCATTGCCCCATCAAAGCCATACATCATTCCAGCTTTCAGTTATGTTTTAGCGATTATATTCTCTGTTTTGGGGAAACTTGTTTGGGAAAATTTAAGATTTCCCAATCATTACCAAAAATGTCAAGAAAAATAATTAACAACAAACAGAAAATAAATCACTTGTTCCCTTTTACCTCATGTCTTCAGGGATAGCTGTATAGTAAGTGAATTAAGTTTTATTGGCTTTATTTTTTCATTGTATCTATGTACAATAAAATCACTCTCAAGAGAATTTTAAATCCATCATTACACATCATAAAAGTGTACTGGGCCAAAAGTCATATTAGGTCATTTAGGGTTTCATTCCACAAAGTATTAAGGACTCTCAGCTGCTCCTGACTTCTTAGGGAGTTGTAGATGCTCAGCAGTCTGCCAGATTAAGCTCATAGTTCAGACCCCGTCCACTGCAGGGCTCTTGTTTGCATTTTATAGTCTAGTCTAATTTTAAATGTCTCAAATGTTTCACCTCATCCCTGCAAGGCAGTTCTACCCTGTAACAAATTTCACTAAGAAGTTTTCCATGATCTTCTATCTCTAGTTCTTATTTTCTTAATTCCATCCAATTTTATGCATCATCTAGCCACGAACATGATGATACCACCTTACTTTTTGGTTTAAATTTTATCCCAACTGTCTCAGTAGTTCATAAAATTTTGTTATTTAATAAGATGAAGGATTATGGGTTAATTTTCACGATAAGCAACTGTTTATTTTTTTTAATCAGCATACTTATACAGCTGCTTGATTAGGAAAACCCACAAAGCACAAGAAGGCTTGAGATGCTGCCAAAAAATAAACATCAATCATAAACAGCTGCTACCTATTGCATGTGCTAGCTTGAGCCCTTGAACATGAACCCTCTGCAATATATAAAAGGACTGTGCAAGCATTAGATGATAAAATAATGTAGAACAGGGGTTTCAAACTTCATTGCACCGCGACCCCCTTCTGACAACAAAAATTACTACACGACTCCAGAAGTGGGGAGCGAAGCCTGAGCGAAGTGGGGAGCGAAGTGGGGGGGTCAAAGCCAAACCCCGAGCCCCACTGCTCTGGGCAGATGGGGTGGGGTGGGTGCAAAGCCGAAGCCCTGGGGCTTTGGCTTGGCCCCAGGCAGTTGGGTTTGGGCTTCGGGCAAGTCTAAGCCAGCTCTGGCAACCCCATTAAAACACGGTTGGGACCCACTTTGGGGTCCCGACCCACAGTTTGAGAACCGCTGATATAGAACCACAGATATGCAACTTAGAAAACACTTGTTCAGCTATACGATCAGTGTCCATTAAACTACACAATTCCCTGCTACTGGTACAGTCCATGCAAATTACATATCTCCACCTAACTCACCTGTATACCCTGACTTCATACAGTGTACCTTACTGGCAGGAAACAATCAGGATTACCATTCTATTTTATTTTCTATGTAGGATGTTTGAGTCACCGTTACATATTCTGCTGTTACAAAGTACAAAAGGCAATATTGTCATAGGAAAGCAAGGCAAATGCTTTCACTTTTGAGTTTTGGCTTATAAAAATTGTGATACAGATGGAAGCATGTTTTTACATAACAGATTGATGTACTCAGTTCGACTAACAAACAAAGGATGAATTAAGAGGTAGGAGATTAATATACAGGAAAACATCTGCACGCTTGGCAACATTTTAAAAATAAAAGATGATTAAAATTAACAGCATCGTTTAAACATATCTGAGCTCATTGTAGCATTCTGCAGAATCCTTATTAGTTATTATTATTATTAGTTGTATTATCTCAGCACCTAAAAGACCTAGTCTTAGACTTCATTTTGCTAGGCACTGTACAAACGCAGAACAAAGAGTCCCTGCACCAAAGAGTCTGGGAGTACAAAGAAACAGTTGGGCAGCATTGCTAGACAAGATAGACTGTGGTCTCAGCACACCAGCAGCCTAAGCAATGTCTAATTTTTGTAGGAATCACGCAAAGGAGCATTTTGAAGGAGGATAATGGGTTAATTTTGTAGATGTTTAAAGGGAAAGCTTCCCAAGCATGAAGGGCAGCATGGAAAAAGCACCAAGATGCGTGTTTGAAAATTTAACAAGTGGGTGATGGAAGCTGGCATCATGGGCTGATTGGAGGCAGGAGTCAACATTTTAATACAGATTGAGAGGTGATAGGTAGGGTGGGGATAGGCCATGAAGGGCTTTGAAAGTGAAGACAAGTAGCTTATATTTGATGTGAGAGAGAACTGGCAGCTAATATAGGGATACAAAAGAGGGGTGACATGGTCAAAGGAATGGGGTAAGAAAATGATCTCTATAGCAGTATTTTGAATGGATGGCAAGATTGTATTTGCAAGGTCAGAGGGAAGGATGTTGCAGTAATCAAGACAGGAAATAATGAGAGCCTGGCCAAGAGTTTTAGCTGAGAGAGTTGTCTGGATTTATGTGGGTGGTGAATGAGGGGTATGAGCTGTTGTGAGAGGCTGTGTTTGGGGTTATTGTGGGTGCTGGTTGTGTTGTTGTGAGGAGGTTTTGAAGAACTCTGGCAGTTGGTGTCAAATAATCCACCATCTGTGAAGTCTCCCTCATACAACTAATGAAATTGTGGTATGCAAATTAGCTGTAGATAAGGGTGGTGATTGATGGAGTTACCCCTGATGTCAAAATGGTCTAGGACTCTTGTATGGCATAGATACATGCCTTGCAGTAGCTGTACAGCCCACAGGTATAGTTTGTAAAGTCAAAACGGTTGAGAACTTTTGCACTTAAAGGTCAAATATGTCTTTAAAAAAACAGTCTTAATCTAATTACTAGGACCACACACACTATGCAACACATCATAACTGTATTGTTATTGCATAGTGTTTGGACCATGTTCCTGGAGGTTTCATCACATGACATAATCTTTAATTAAAGATTAATCTTTAATTCCTGAAAAAATCATCCGAAGAAGTGGGCTGTAGTCCACGAAAGCTTATGCTCTAATAAATTTGTTAGTCTCTAAGGTGCCACAAGTACTCCTGTTCTTCTTTTTGCGGATACAGACTAACACGGCTGCTACTCTGAAACCTTTAATTCCTGGAGACTCCAGGACAATCCTGGAGGGTTGGCAACCTTAATTACTACACAGCAACATGAAGGCTGGTTGTGTGCTCTAACTGTGTAATTCCATAATTTAACATGCTTGGATTTCTTTTAAATTTAACCCTAAATCTTAGAAAAAGTTTGTTTTACCCTAATTATTGATATGTACTCTCAATCTTAACTCCATCTAAATGTGGATTTTGTCTGGAATATAATTAGTTAAATCATACTAATGGTAGTTGATAGCAGTCTGTTCTTTGTGATGACTTGCTTACTGGTGGCACTATCCATCATGTACCTGTCTTTGGAAATTTTGCTATCATCTGTCAGATGAAACTTTTGACCTCTGATGATTTTTATCTCTCCAAATTGGGAGCCTCGGAATCTACATGCGCATGAAAAATTTGAAGGGTTGAAATTCAATAAAAATGACTGACTTTTCTTGACCTCTAATGCATGTGTGCTTTTTTCAGATTTGGATTTTTTTCTGCAGTCAGTTGCCTCTATTTGAGAATAGCAAATCGCAGGAAATATGGGAATCAACTGTATCAATTAATGAGTAGACTGGTTCAGACTTCTGTATATAATCCATCTGTCCGCTGATTGTTCTATAATATCAAAACCCTTTGTCCACCATAGGAAGAAATGTACAGAGGATATGTCAGTGGAGGTACATTGTTTAGAATCTCATGTTGTTGTTAGAATTATTATTTTTCAAAATATTGTACTAGCAGAGAAAGGGTAGGGCAATGAATGCTCATCCTACTGCAGTTTGAGAAAGGCTCTACCAACGGTAAACGCACATGTGTTTGTTTCTAAAGGCACCATCCTTTCAGAGAAATTACAATTACGTATGATTTGGTTGCTTAAACAACAGATGGCTGCCATCTTTTACACTTTTAATTTTTATCAATATTGTATCGCCATCTGAAAGTATAATTTGTATTGCATCTTGCCTCTTTGTTGATTTTCACAAGGGACACAATCCAGGAAGTAATAATGACTTGAATGTGAAGGGTGATCATTTTGCAGCGGTTTTCTGTGTACAGATAAAGGACAATTGGTAGTTGGAGGGGTTAGTCTGAGTATGAGTCTCAATTGGTGACAGATTTGAGTAAATGTGAACTATGTTCACGAGAAGTTACAGAAATGCCAGTCTCTCTCTTTGATATTGCAAATTTTTTAAAAGGCAGTCTTGGAGGTTAACAAATCCTAAGCTCTATATGTAAAGTCTTTAACTTAAGAAATGATTGGCATACCAAGAGCTCCTTTGAATCTCTATGTGTAACTTAGTTAGAAAGTTGAAGCAAAACTTTTAAAAGGATGCTGTTGAATCTATAGAACCTAAAGAGAGACCTATAATGGCAATAACCCAAATGTGCCTAATGCAGCAAAATATTTTGGTCCCAATTCAGTAGCTATTCCATATATGGAGCTACCATTGACGCCTGCCAGTTCTGTGCATGCAGCAGCATCAAAACAGGGTGCTGAATTTTTATATGGAAAGAATCTAAAATTTTATCCTGAATAATAAAGGTAACAAGATCCATGTTATCGTACTCTGAGGATTCCAGGCTTGCTTCCCCCACCCTCCAACCAGTGCAAAATTGTAAAAAATATAAAATGAACTCATGACTTACTCTTTGGCACTTTTTACAGAAGCCACTAGACACTATCTCCAATATGGCACATGTGCACAGGATTCATTACAATGTGTAACATAATTAGCTGAGCTTTTTCTGTTAATATGTGATATTTTATGGCAGTAGCAAGGAGCACCAGAGTGAGGGTCTTTAATGCCTCATCTCTCACAATCTAGTCTGCTTATCTGAGGAAGGTACGGCTGCATTTTTTGGAATGTAGACACTGAGTCCTGCCTATATCAGGGTCCAGTGAGTTCAACAGAACTACATTTGTTGAATTGGAGGGGGTGTATCGGGGATCACGGCCGTATTCGATGGCAATAGGTCTGTACTTTGGTAAGCATTGTGTATGAAAGCTCTTCCTAGCTGTTCAACTTAAACCTGCATCCCATGTGCCCTTCTAAAGTGAACCATAAAAGGATTCACCCCTTGCACCCAGAAAGAATCTTCAGAATCCTTGGCTTTTCTTTCTCATCTCAGAACAGGGTCTGTAGGTCACATGAAAGGAGGATATGAGAAAAGGAGTGAGGGCTGCAGAGCCAGGCAGGCTCTCTCTCCTGAAGATAGAAATTTGCAAGAAATACTAATTCAGTAAGTTAAGGAAATCAATAAGTTAAGTGTGGAACTTCATTAATATCCAGAGCACACCATAGATTCTGCTGCAAGACCTCCTGCTGGTACTTTTCCTCAGATGCCTTTCCATGCAGCTCTGGGAAAATACATTTTGTCTCTCAGAATGTAGCCTTGCAGATACAGCACTGAGGTGTACTTGCCTTGGTAACTATGGACTCAAATCTTACAATGTGTGCCAATGAACAGTCAACAATGGTCTGAACTCTTACATTGGTACTTGTGCTTGAAACTGTATGTGCGCTTTTTAATGCCTTTCCCTTCATTGGTTTAGGTTTAAGCATTTTCCTTCTCCGATTTATACTTAAAATTCATTAAAAGAAACTCATGAATCAAATGATCTAAGAGGCTGGAATAAGAAAATCATGAAGAGGTGTCTATTCTTCAACCATTTCTTTTGCACATTGCAGATCTACCAAGTGTTATTCATAAGCAGTTTAAGTTAAAATAAATGTTTGTTATTATATGGCTGGCATCATTCACCTGAAAAATTAATAGACAAAGGTAAAAACAATAAGGCTGAGAAAAAAGGGGAAAATATCAAAAGTTCTTGATGGGTATAAGAAAAAAATTGATTTAGGACTTTAAAATGAGCTAAACTTAGAATACAGAAGTTATTAAAATGATTAATAATGACATGCAACTGATATTGTAATTGCCTTACTAATCATAAGGGTATTATGCAAAGTTCTTTAAAATGAACAGCATCATTTGCATGTGTGCTGTTACTAATTAGTTTGATGCTTTGTGCTAGAAGAATGATCACATGCCAGCAGTATATATTTAGAGGATTTGTAACAAGAGGCATTTATTAGTCTTCTAAGTTTGATAATGATGGAAGACTTGGTGACTTCTATCAGCCATTTTGAGCTCTGTGCCCTTCAGTGACTATGATAAAGCACAGCAACACATTTTCCATTGTGCTTCATATACTGTGGTGACAAGAGTCATTTGTGTAGTTAGCACAAAATAACCCACAGCACTTTGTGAAAATGACACTAAAAACCAAAAACATTGGAAACATTGACAGCTACAATGTTGTTTAATGTTTCTTACTCAGTTAATAATTTTCTTATCTTCTACTAACTAAAAAGAAAACGTATGATGCCAACGTACTGTGTTACATTTAAAGGTCAATATAGACCCATTGGTATGGTTTAAGATAAAGATAACACCACCTGAAGGATGGAATTGGCTAGGATGTATATGTGAAGAATCCGCTTGGAGCAAGCTACGGCTGGAGAATTCTTTTGAAAAAACTTAACCCAAAATATACAAACATTGTGCTGACTTTAAGAAGTTCTAAATCTACTTCAACTTTGGCAGAAAGCAGATTAACATCAAATTAAATAGGCATGCTTATTATTACTTTGCATATAGAGTTGTTTATTGTTGCAGCATACAATATTTTAATATCTTTCATCCAGCAAATAGTGCAGAGAACATTATAGCAAGCTCATTCATTTTAATTAGTCATATTATAAATTATGTGCGTGACATCACCCCAGCTGCCTGGCAGCTAGTAAAATGCTGTTTTTGTATTCACATGTAAATAACTGTGGGTGACAATTAAGAAAATGTTGATAAAGGAGCGTATGATTACTCTTATTAACATCACACCTTAAAAACAATTGCGGAATGAGTTATACCTGCCTAAAAGGAAAATTGCTTTGAAGCCAAATAACAAAACCTTATTTTCACATGCTTGTTTTATTCCAACTGATTACTATGCATTTAATAAATATATCATACAAACCCGTATACAAATATACCATACAAAGCAGTAGGGAACAAAGCAGAATATTTTCCCTTTTCTGACAATTGTGTGAAATGAGGACAAGTTACTGTAATAAGAATTATAACTAGGCTGTGTTTGATATAGCACTAGATGAGAGGAGTGTTTGGGGAAGGGGAGCATTGTTATTTTTTGTTTTTCTTTCCAAATTTCTTATACACTTCTGGTATACTTCCATTTTTCCCTTCACTAATTCTGATAGACAATCACACAGGCCTTAATTGCATGGGTGATTGCCATCATGTTCAAACTAAGATCTATATCTATCCACTTGTACAAGACACCTCCTTCATATATCAATTTTTAATGAAAGATTGAATTTTCTTTGTGTCAATTTTTAGTATTAGTATTAATTTGGAGCTCTGGTTGTACCAACCCCTATGCAGTCAGAAGAGTCAACAGAAACCATTAGTTTCCCTGGTGTAACAGCAGTATTGTTCTGTGTGTTCCCTCTGAACCATTCATTCAAAAAAATCTGTTAGAAGCCCCGTCAAGACCTGGCTTTTTGTCCGTTCCTGATGCATTGTGTGTGTTTGCTTATCACCCAGCTGTAGAGATAAGTTTATGAAAGACTGTGATTTGGAGACACTCCCTCATAAGGGACAGTGTTGTGAGTGTGGGAATTTGGAGATGTGCTCTGGAAGCGGACATTGGGAACACGACGTGGCTCTGTGCAGCCCTTCACTACAGAAGTTTTCCAGTTTGTTATATTAAAGTTTCTCATTCACTGGTATGTTATTTAATGAACCCCAAGATTGTTACACCAACCACACCCCAAAATGAGTCCAAATTAGAGAGCAGCAGTGGCCCTGCCTGGGAGTCACCTGAAGACGTACTTTCCCAATTCTATGCTGACGCTTCCTCCAGTCCTGGCAGACTTACCTCCATGGGTAGTATTGGTTACCACAGATTATAAAGCCAGCACAACCTAAATGTTATTCTGCCCCTAAGTATTTGCACTATCACAGAAACAAATAGAGGCCCACCAAACACAGGTCTTGACACATGGCATTCACGAATGCACGCTCACTGAATAATCACGAACACCTCTACGAATGCCCTCTGACTTTTTTTTTTTTTTTAAAGCATGGTTAGAATCTATCACTTTGAACTTTTCTCATCCACTCATATTAAACCACCCTATAACCTTTTACATATACCTAAAATCATACAACAAATTGGCCAATAGCCATACAAGCTGGAAAAGGAAAAATTGTGCGAAGCATTTCCAAATGGAGACACTTATATTAGAATTATGTGATATTCACTGCAAATATTCATAAGTGACTGCTTTCTGGATACAGACTGATCTCCTGTGTGGAAGGCAAGGCTAGCGTCATCACTGTCTTATTTTTCCTGCATTTAAAAGCATCACACAGGAAATTACATGTGGGGTAGAACAGGAATATGGTTTTGTTCTTGTGGTAATCCCAAAATATACATGATGTAAAATTGTGTATGATCTGCCAAACGGATATCACAAATGCTAACTAGAGTACAGAAATGAACTCCTGGTTAAGATCCCAGAATCAAACAATGATTTTTTACCAATGTACAATGCTAAAATGTACAGTAAGTAAAGGGACAGAATGTGGCCAGTGGCAGCACTGTGGGAGGGGGACAATTGGTGAGGAGCAGCCATGTGGCTAGAAGAGTTTTTGGAGGGGTAATGGCCGAATGTGCAGAAGGGGAAATGCAGGAAAGGGAATTCCAATACTCTTTTTGAGAGTGCAATGTGCCAATTGTCCATGCAGGTCAGGAGACCCCCTTACTTGGGGAAACCGAACAATGATGCTAACATAGTGAAGTGACTAAGGTCCCACATCAATTGCAAATGGCTTTTGGACCAGGAATGGAGAAGGCTCTCACTAGTTACTCCTTCCATACCTATACACAGACAACAACATTCTGCTCCAAAAACTTCACATTTCTTTGAATAATTTTTTCTTCACTGGTTGCTCTACACATAGCACTTTACTAAAATTCTGAAGCCTTGAGAGTGGACTTAAATTGTAAAGAATGTAAGCAACTTCCTTATTAATATTAATTTGCCTAACAAATGATATAAACAATAGCTCCTAGACATATGCTGTAGCAGTCAGCTATCACACTGATTTTAATGGATATCCAGGAAGCTATTTCTCATGTGCAGTTTCAAACAACATAGAAAAGAAAATCAGAATAAACTGTAGAACTAGATTCTCTGTGGTACACAAATGCAATGTAGTTCTAAAAGTACTCTTTACACATCTTTTCCCAATAGATGATAACTGGAAAGGAATCATCAACAATACATATAGTCTGCAGCATGGCTTCAGAAAGGAGTTACTAGGTATATTTTGCAAACAATGCACCGGAGAAGAGTGAACAAAATCCATAAAGACTCTCCTGGGTAATGTTTTAAAATATCCCTCACATTACTATGACAGACAATCTGGGTAGTATAGTTTGTTTTTATTTTAAAGAAAGGTTCCTCAGCAACAGAATCTTCTCATTATTTCAGGACTTGGATGTCAGGCTCAGAGTAACAGCACCGAGGTTATTTTTCTCTGTGAGACACAGTCTCTTGTGACAACTTTTTGACAAACTGTGTCAGGATAACAAGGAACGCAGAACTGACACGGGAGGATGATAATGCACCAGGATAGCCTTTTGAATAATTACCTGATCCCAATTAAATTGTGATGGTTTAGAATAGCTTAAAAGGCAGATCAAAATTGGCATTCATTTTCCATCCTTAAAGTCCTACTCACTATGCTGCATAAAGGCCATGAATGTAATGGTTAGACCCTTGTTGCTAAGCTTTATTATTTAGTTTCCCATTTACTGTGTGGGTCACTCCTAAGTTTTTCTTCTGTTCCAATATATCAGACTCAAGTATACATGTCATATAGGCTTTATTTTTCATGTGCAACTCTCCTCAGATGACTTCAATCCTAGTTAATCCTTTGCAGTATTTCCAGAGCTGTTTGTGCTAGTTTTTCTAACAACTTTTGAATCTGGATTGTACACAGTCAAATATACTTTTGATCATAATCAGAATACAGGGGGCACTTTGGGGATGGCTATCCTTTGGTTAAAACGAAATGCTTTGCTAATTTTGTCTCTGAAGAATTTTTGCACTGGTATTCTAGAAGTAATTTTTCAAATAAGCACATTTCATCATGCAAGCATTTTTTATTACTTTTCTGCACAAAGTACATAAATTATTTGTCCTAAAGGACTGCAACTGACAGTAAAGAGACTGTTTCATTTACTTTAAAGAAAAGGATTAGCATTCAAAATATCATGGGATCTTGGATTCTCTCTCTTTTTAGTGAAAAACAAATGACTTGCATTTGAATATATGCATAACTGCTATGTAATTATTTTGATCAGTGAAAAATAACGAATTCAGATCTACAGGAAATGTAGGCCAGACACGGTCAGTTAATTTGTTTTTTATAATTAACTGTACCTCCTATGGTTCTATCTTCTTCTTGCTCTTCCAAAAAGAAATATTCTTGCATTTAGCATCAGTTATATACTTTCTCATTGAAGTAGAAGAAATAGGTCCTCCTAACAGCAATTCATTTTCAGTGCAAATATCAGAGAATGAGACGGTATCCAGCTATTTAGTACCAGATTGGACTCAGCTCCCAGTAGGCATGCAGTGTCAAATTGGTCAAAGCCAGCAATTCTTACTTCACTTAAGTGATATCTAGCTATAATTTGAATTTGAAATATCAAGGACTCCAGCAGTTAGCATTTATGAATATAAGTGAACAATGCTTACTTCCTTTAAAATAAGCATGCTAACCCAGAGGAGCAGGGAGAGATGACTATTATATTTATAAAAAAACATTGAGGGATAAACAAAAAGCAATTATCAACATTGTGCTGCAGTGCTAAGTGCTGCATTAGGGGGGCTGTGTTGGTGGGCCTTGAGTGGGCCTGACTGGTATATAAGGGCAGTCAGCAGCGAACCAGCTGAGCGGCGAACAGCAGAGGCTAACAGCGGGAGTTTGCCTGGGAGCTGTCCAAGAGGAGGTACGCTAAGTGCTGCATTAGGGGGGCTGTGTTGGTGGGCCTTGAGTGGGCCTGACTGGTACATAAGGGCAGTCAGCAGCGAACCAGCTGAGCGGCGAACAGCAGAGGCTAACAGCGGGAGTTTGCCTGGGAGTTCGCGCGGGGAGAGCGCACTGAGGCTTTCATCTGCAGGTTTCTCTGAGTAGTTCCTGCAACAGTTGAGGAAGCTCTTAAGAGGACGGTGATATGGAAGGTGAGCGATCAGCTGTTGTAACCTGCACAGGCTGTGCCATGTTTGTCTTTCTTCCACAGGACAGAAGCGACTTTGTCTGTACAAAGTGCAAGCTGGTCTCCATATTGGAAGAGAAGGTTCGAGGGCTGGAGAAACGAGTATCGACTCTGAGTTGCATAAGGGAAAATGAAGATTTCCTGGACAGACGTCAGGAGATGCTTCTACGGCCGCAATGTTCTGAAGATTCAGAGCAGGCGCAGCAGGGACAGAAGGATTGTGAGGAGGTTTGGCAGCATGTGACCTCCAGAAGGAGAAAGAGGAGCGTCCATGCACCAGCAATGGAAATACAGGTGAGCAATTGTTTCCATGTTCTCTCTACAGGTACTAATGCAGAGAGTGGACTAGATGACCCATCTGAGGGAAGGGAGCAGAAGGAGACTCCACCGATTGGAAGGCAAAAGATGCACTGTCCTAGGGATGGGGGTTCCACGACCACCACTCCCAAGAGGAGGAGGAGGGTGGTGGTGGTCGGGGACTCCCTCCTCAGGGGGACTGAGTCATCTATCTGCCGCCCCGACCAGGAAAACTGAGAGGTCTGCTGCTTGCCAGGAGCTAGGATACACGACGTGACGGAGAGACTGCCGAGACTCATCAAGCCCTCGGATCGCTACCCCTTCCTGCTTCTCCACGTGGGCACAAATGATACTGCCAAGAATGACCTTGAGCGGATCACTGCAGACTACGTGGCTCTGGGAAGAAGGATAAAGGAGTTTGAGGCGCAAGTGGTGTTCTCGTCCATCCTCCCTGTGCAAGGAAAAGGCCGGGGTAGAGACCGTCGAATCGTGGAAATCAACGAATGGCTACTCAGGTGGTGTCGGAGAGAAGGCTTTGGATTCTTCGACCATGGGATGGTGTTCCAAGAAGAAGGAGTGCTAGGCAGAGACGGGCTCCACCTAACGAAGAGAGGGAAGAGCATCTTCGCCAGCAGGCTGGCTAACCTAGTGAGGAGGGCTTTAAACTAGGTTCACCGGGGAAGGAGACCAAAGCCCTGAGGTAAGTGGGGAAATGGGATCCTGGGAGGAAGCGCAAGCAGGAGAGCGCAAGAGGGGAGGACTCCTGTCTCATGCTGAGAAAGAGGGACGATCGATGAGTTATCTTAAGTGCCTATACACAAATGCAAGAAGCCTGGGAAACAAGCAGGAAGTCCTGGCACAGTCAGGGAACTATGATGTGATTGGAATAACAGAGACTTGGTGGGATAACTCACATGACTGGAGTACTGTCATGGATCGATATAAACTGTTCAGGAAGGACAGGCAGGGCAGAAAAGGTGGGGGAGTTGCGTTGTATGTAAGAGAGGAGTATGACTGCTCAGAGCTCCGGTATGAAACTGCAGAAAAACCTGAGAGTCTCTGGATAAAGTTGAGAAGTGTGAGCAACAAGGGTGATGTCGTGGTTGGAGTCTGCTATAGACCACCAGACCAGGGGGATGAGGTGGACGAGGCTTTCTTCTGGCAACTAGCAGAAGTTGCTAGATCGCAGGCCCTGGTTCTCATGGGAGACTTTAATCACCCTGATATCTGCTGGGAGAGCAATACAGCGGTGCACAGGCAATCCAGGAAATTTTTGGATAGTGTAGGGGACAATTTCCTGGTGCAAGTGCTGGAGGAACCAACTAGGGGCAAAGCTTTTCTTGACCTGCTACTCACAAACAGAGAAGAACTAGTAGGGGAAGCAAAAGTGGATGGGAACCTGGGAGGCAGTGACCATGAGATGGTCGAGTTCAGGATCCTGACACAAGGAAGAAAGGAGAGCAGCAGAATACGGACCCTGGACTTCAGAAAAGCAGACTTTGACTCCCTCAGGGAACAGATGGGCAGGATCCCCTGGGAGAATAACATGAAGGGCAAAGGGGTCCAGGAGAGCTGGCTGTATTTTAAAGAATCCTTATTGAGGTTGCAGGAACAAACCATCCCGATGTGTAGAAAGAATAGTAAATATGGCAGGCGACCAGCTTGGCTAAACAGTGAAATCCTTGCTGATCTTAAACGCAAAAAAGAAGCTTACAAGAAGTGGAAGATTGGACAAATGACCAGGGAGGAGTATAAAAATATTGCTCAGGCGTGCAGGAGTGAAATCAGGAAGGCCAAATCACACTTGGAGTTGCAGTTAGCAAGAGATGTTAAGAGTAACAAGAAGGGTTTCTTCAGGTATGTTAGCAACAACAAGAAAAATCAAGGAAAGTGTGGGCCCCTTACTGAATGAGGGAGGCAACCTAGTGACCGAGGATGTGGAAAAAGCTAATGTACTCAATGATTTTTTTGCCTCTGTCTTCACGAACAAGGTCAGCTCCCAGACTGCTGCACTGGGCAGTACAGCATGGGGAGAAGGTGACCAACCCTCTGTGGAGAAAGAAGTGGTTCGGGACTATTTAGAAAAACTGGACGTGCACAAGTCCATGGGGCCAGATGCGCTGCATCCGAGGGTGCTAAAGGAGTTGGCGGGTGAGATTGCAGAGCCATTAGCCATTATTTTTGAAAACTCATGGCGATCGGGGGAGGTCCCAGATGACTGGAAAAAGGCTAATGTAGTGCCCATCTTTAAAAAAGGGAAGAAGGAGGATCCGGGGAACTACAGGCCAGTCAGCCTCACCTCAGTCCCTGGAAAAATCATGGAGCAGGTCCTCAAGGAATCAATTATGAAACATTTAGAGGAGAGGAAAGTGATCAGGAACAGTCAGCATGGATTCACGAAGGGGAAGTCGTGCCTGACTAACCTAATTGCCTTCTATGATGAGATAACTGGCTCTGTGGATGAGGGGAAAGCAGTGGATGTGTTATTCCTTGACTTTAGCAAAGCTTTTGATACGGTCTCCCACAGTATTCTTGCCGCCAAGTTAAAGAAGTATGGGCTGGATGAATGGACTGTAAGGTGGATAGAAAGCTGGCTAGATCGTCGGGCTCAATGGGTAGTGATCAATGGCTCCATGTCTAGTTGGCAGCCGGTTTCAAGCGGAGTGCCCCAAGGGTCGGTCCTGGGGCCGGTTTTGTTTAATATCTTTATTAATGATCTGGAGGATGGTGTGGACTGCACTCTCAGCAAGTTTGCAGATGACACTAAACTAGGAGGCATGGTAGATACACTAGAGGGTAGGGATCGGATACAGAGGGGCCTAGACAAATTAGAAGATTGGGCCGAAAAAAACCTGATGAGTTTCAACAAGGACAAGTGCAGAGTCCTGCACTTAGGACGGAAGAATCCCATGCACTGCTACAGACTAGGGATCGAATGGCTAGGTAGCAGTTCTGCAGAAAAGGACCTAGGGGTCACAGTGGACGAGAAGCTGGATATGAGTCAACAGTGTGCTCTTGTTGCCAAGAAGGCTAACGGCATTTTGGGCTGTATAAGTAGGGGCATTGCCAGCAGATCGAGGGACGTGATCGTTCCCCTTTATTCGACATTGGTGAGGCCTCATCTGGAATACTGTGTCCAGTTTTGGGCCCCACACTACAAGAAGGATGTGGAAAAATTGGAAAGAGTCCAGCGGAGGGCAACAAAAATGATTAGGGGTCTGGAGCACATGACTTATGAGGAGAGGCTGAGGGAACTGGGATTGTTTAGTCTCCAGAAGAGAAGAATGAGGGGGGATTTGATAGCAGCCTTCAACTACCTGAAGGGGTGTTCCAAAGAGGATGGAGCTCGGCTGTTCTCAGTGGTGGCAGACGACAGAACAAGGAGCAATGGTCTCAAGTTGCAGTGGGGGAGGTCCAGGTTGGATATCAGGAAAAACTATTTCACTAGGAGGGTGGTAAAACACTGGAATGCGTTACCTAGGGAGGTGGTGGAGTCTCCTTCCTTGGAGGTTTTTAAGGCCCGGCTTGACAAAGCCCTGGCTGGGATGATTTAGCTGGGAATTGGTCCTGCTTTGAGCAGGGGGTTGGACTAGATGACCTCTTGAGGTTCCTTCCAATTCTGATATTCTATGATTCTATGATTCTATGATTGTCCAGCTATACCAAAAGAAGGACAGGAGACACTTGAGATGGATTTAATCAGGCCACAACTTTATTATTAGATGTTTGGGACTACCTGGAAGATAAAAGTGTACAGTGCAGGTAAGCCCTGTTTATTTTGTAATTATCTGGGGGGCTTTTACCAGCTCCCACTCTTTTCCATCTAGGTCCCGCCAGAAAATCCATTGCTGGAACTTACCATCCACCCCCCTTGTAGGAGGGGTAAAGTGGTCTAGAAGAAGGGGGTTGGCTCCAGGGGTGAAAGTAACTTAAGGGACTTACCGGTAAGCAGGGCAGCTGGGGTCCTGAGCAAGAGGAGGTAGAGGGCTCAACCAAAAGGGCTGGGGCCTCGGGCGGAAGAGGCAGGGCTGGGGCCAGACTCCCCCAGCCAGCCCTTCAGCGCAGCCCGGTGGCAATTTAAAGGGCCTGGGGCTCCCGGCCGCCGCTAGTGCTATCCTGGGGCTCCAGCCCTTTAAATCGCTGCTGGAACCCAGGGGCTCCCGGCCACTACCGGTATGATCGGCTGTGTACCAGCTCTTACGCGTATGCCGTACCAGACCGTCCTGGCTTACTTTCACCTCTGGTTGGCTCCCTGCCGTTCCAACCATACGAGCCCCAAACCCCACACCATTCCATTCCTTTAACCAGCACCTCCCCTTTAAGTCTTTTACCATGCCATTTAGGACATTGAGGGATAAACAAAAAGTAATTATCAATATTTGCATAAAATACGTTTTTCACAAGCTTTGGCATCTATTCTTCTTTCAAAGGGGAAAAAATCGTTTGTTAAAAATCATCCCTGCATTATTCAAATGTGCTGGGTACCACCAGATCCATTATTGGCAGGGATTGTTAATTCTTCCTTTTGAGAGGGCAGGATGCCAGCTGTCCTTAAAGTGCAATTCTGCTCTGAAAAGTTACTGTGCAAAAACAGCAACCTCTTATTCAACAGACACTGCCAAGCGGTTTTAGATCTCTGTTAGCTTATGTAGTACCTATTACAATAATAATTAGGCACTGTACAATTAAAGCAACCATTACCTGCCTTGACCCACCTTCCATAGAAACTTGTCTAACCCCAAATATCCAATTAAACCAAACTAATTCATAATAACCTTCAGTCAAAATCCTGACTGAATTGAAGGGCCTTGCTGTATGATGTACAGTGTGCTAAATTCAGGCTCTGAGGGTACGTCTATACTTACCTCCGGGTCCGGCGGTAATCAATCGATCTTCTGGGTTCGATTTATTGCGTCTTGTCTATACGCGATAAATCGATCCCGGATCGATCCCGGAAGTGCTCACCGTCGACGCTGGTACTCCTGCTTCGCGAGAGGAGTACGCGGAGTCGACGGGGGAGCCTGCCTGCCGCGTCTGGACCCGCGGTAAGTTCGAACTAAAGTACTTCGACTTCAGCTACGTTATTCACGTAGCTGAAGTTGCGTATCTTAGTTCGAAGTGGGGGGTTAGTGTGGACCAGGCCGGAGAGGCAGGCAGGGAAGCAGGTTCCAAGGGTCTTGTTGGTGGGGTTCACCACAACCCATGCCAGTCACCATGGGTTTAATAATTTGCTTGTTAGTTTAAAGTCAGAGGAGAAGCAGTGGCATAGCTAGGAAAGAAAAACTGGGTGGGCCCCGACTTTTGGATGGGTGGGCAATGTCGGGGGGGGGCAGGGGAAGGAGGACACAAGGGATGGGGGGACTGGAGGGATGGGGGCCCACCTGCCCGCACCCCCTCCAGCTGACCCTTACCACTCAGGAGGCATCAGATGATGAGCCTGCCCGGGTCACAGAGGCTTCAGAGTGTGCTTATGGGGTGGAGGTGGGTCCCCACTGTGGCTCGAGGTCCGCCTGCCCCTCCTGACCCCAGGACGGTGTCCATCCACCCGGCCATGTCCGTCTCCTGCTGGTGCCATGCATTGCTGCCCTGGTCTCCGGCCCCAGTGCTAGCCCTGCCCAGACCTGCCCGCACGAGGCACACCGCCCCCCCCAGCTGGAATGATTCACCCCATCCTAGCCTATGGATTCAGGGGACTCTGGCCCCAATTTGGTGGGTCTGGATGCTAAGTGGGTGGGCCACGGCCCACCCAGGACCACCAGTGGCTACACTCCTGAGGTGAGGCCAGGTGCAACTACTATTATGAAGCAGGTTTCAGTGGTAGCCATGTTAGTCTGAATCAGCAAAAAAAAAACTAGGAGTCCTTGTGGCACCTTAGAGACTAACACATTTATTTGGGCATAAGCTTTCGCGGACTAGAACCCACTTGATCAGATGTATGAAGTAAAAAATACAGGAGCAGATATAAATACATGAAAGGATGGGGGTGCTTTACCAAGTGTTAGGTCAGTCTAATGAGATAAATCAATTAACAGCAGGATACCAAGGGAGGAAGTCTGTTTTTGAAGTTTTTTTGTTGAAGAATTGCCACTTTGAGGTCTGTTATTGAGTGACAAAAAAACTTCAAAAACAGACTCCAACATGAAGCTGCAGAACTGGAATTAATTTACAAACTAGATACCATCAGATTAGGCCTGAATAAAGACTGGGAGTGGTTGGGTCATTACAAAACCTAAACTTAATTTCCCCAATACTAATTTCTCCCTACTGTTACTCACACCTTCTTGTCAACTGTCTGTAATGGGCCACTCTCTTACCACTTCAAAAGTTATTTTTCCTCCCTTGGTATCCTGCTGTTAATTGATTTATCTCGTTAGATTGACCTAACACTTGGTAAAGCACCCCAATCCTTTCATGTATTTATACCTGCTCCTGTATTTTTTACTTCATACATCTGATCAAGTGGGTTCTAGCCCATGAAAGCTTATGCCCAAATCATAGAATCATAGACTTTAAGGTCAGAAGGCACATTATGATCATCTAGTCTTACCTCCTGCACAATGCAGGCCACAGGATCTCACCACTCATGTATCAAAACTGTGTCTGAGCCACTGAAGTCCTCAAATCATTGTTTAAAGACTTCAAGGTGCAGAGAATTTTCCAGCAAGTGACCCGTGCCCCACGCTGCAGAGGAAGGTGAAAACCCCCCAGGTCTTCTGCCAATCTGCCCTGGAGGAAAATTCCTTCCCGACCCCAAATATGGCGATCAGCTAAACCCTGAGCATGTGGGCAAGATTCAACAGCCAGACACCCAGGAAAGAATTCTCTGTAGTAACTCAGCTCCCACCCCATCGAACATCCCACCACAAGCCATTGGGCATATTTACCCGCTAGTAGTCAAAGACAAATTAATTGCCAAAATTAGGCAATCCCATTATACCATCCCCTCCATAAATTTATCAATCTTAATCTTGAAGCCAGATATATCTTTTGCCCTCACTACTCCCCTTGGAAGGCTGTTTCAGAACTTCACGCCTCTGATGGTTAGAAACTTGTCTAATTTCAAGTCTAAACTTCCTAATGTCCAGTTTAGATCCATTTGTTTTTGTGTCCACATTGGTACTGAGCTTAAATAATTCCTCTCCCTCCCTGGTATTTATTCCTCTGATATATTTATAGAGAACAATCATATCTCCCCTCAGCCTTCTTTTGGTTAGGCTAAACAAGCCAAGCTCTTTGAGTCTCCTTTCATATGACAGGTTTTCCATTCCTCGGATCATCCTAGTAGCCCTTCTCTGAACTTGTTCCAGTTTGAATTCATCCTTCTTAAACATGGGAGACTAAAACTCCACACAGTATTCCAGATGAGGTCTCGCCAGTGCCTTGTATAACGCTACTAACACCTCCTTATCTCTACTGGAAATACCTTGCCTGATGCATCCCAAGACTGCATTAGCTTTTTTCACGGCCATTTCACATTGGTGGATCATAGTCATCCTGTGATCAACCAATACTCCGAGGTCCTTCTCCTCCTCTGTTACTTCCAACTGGTGCGTCCCCAGTTTATAACAAAAATTCTTGTTATTAATCCCTAAATGCATAACCTTGCACTTTTCACCATTAAATTTCATCCTATTACTATTAATCCAGTTTACAAAATCATCCAGATCTTCCTGTATGCCCGGTTCTTCTCTGTATTAGCAATACCTCCCAGCTTTGTGTTATCTGCAAACTTTATTAGCACATTCCCACTTTTTGTGCCAAGGTCAGTAATAAAAAGATTAAATAAGATTGGTCCCAAAACCAATCCCTGAGGAACTCCACTAGTAACCTCCCTCCAGCCTGACAATTCACCTTTCAGTTAGACCGGTTATAGTCTCCCCTTGAACCAGTTCCTTATCCACTTTTAATTTTCATATTGATCCCCATCTTTTCCAATTTAGCTAATAATTCCCCATGTGGAACCGTATAAACTGCCTTACTGAAATCGAGGTAAATTAGATCCACTGCATTTCCTTTGTCTAAAAAATCTGTTATCTTCTCAAAGAAGGAGATCAGGTTGGTTTGGCACTATCTACCTTTTGTAAAGCCATGGTTTTTTTTGTCCCAATTACCATTGACCTCAATGTCCTTGACTACTTTTTCCTTCAAAAGTTTTTCCAAGACCTTGCATACTACAGATGTCAAACTGACAGGCCAGTAGTTGCCCAGATCACATTTTTTTCCTTTCTTAAAGATAGGAACTATGTTAGCAATTCTCCAGTCATACGGTACAACCCCCGAGTTTACAGATTCACTAAAAATTCTTGCTAATGGGCTTGCAATTTCATGTGCCAGTTCCTTTAATATTCTTGGATGAAGATTATCTGGGCCCCCTGATTTCGACCCATTAAGCTGTTCGAGTTTGGCTTCTATCTTGGATGTGGTAATATCTACCCCCATATCCTCATTCCTATTTGTCATCCCACCATTATCCCTAAGCTCCTCATTAGCCTCATTAAAGACGGAGGCAAAGTATTTGTTTAGATATTGGGCCATACCTAGATTATCCTTAACCTCCACTCCATCCTCAGTGTTTAGTGGTCCCACCTCTTCTTTCTTTGTTTTCTTATTTATATTTATATACCTTTTACTATTGGTTTTAATTCCCTTTGCAAGGTCCAACTCTACATGGCTTATGGCCTTCCTAACTTTATCCCTACATGTCCTGACCTCAATAAGGTAGCTTTCTTTGCTGATCACTCCCATCTTCCATTCCTTGTAGGCTTTCTGCCTTTTCTTAATCACCTCTTTGAGATGCTTGCTCATCCAGCTTGGTCTACAACTCCTGCCTATGAATTTTTCCCCCTTTCTTGGGATGCAGGCTTCTGATAGTTTCTGCAACTTTGACTTGAAGTAATTCCAGGCTTCCTCCACCTTTAGTCTCTAAGGTGCCACAAGGACTCCTCATTTTTATTATGAAGCAGTTCACTTGGAATGACAAGTGTAGCGAGCTATCATCATCATATTCCCATTACACCTCTGGCGTTTAGGGCAGTGACGAAGCTCCTCCATTCCTGTCTGTTTCAGGCAAGTCTTTCAATGGTTCCCCAGCTGTGCCTCAGGTTTTTCAGCTCAGCTTCCACAGCTCTTCGCCATGTTGTTTTCAGGTGGCCTTGCTTTCGCTTGCCTTCAGGTGTCCATCTTATTGCTACTGTGGTGACGGAATCAGTTTTGTTTCACCCTAAATAAAGTTTCATTTTATAAAAAAGGAACCCATCCTTTTTCAGCATGTCCAAGATGTGCCGTTGGAATTCTGCTGCAAGAACAGCGCGATGTAACACATGAGTGGATACAAAACTTGGCCATTCCCCAAGAAAACATCACAGATTTTCTATCAATCACCATGTAACACACACTTTGCCAGGTTTAAAGTGCCTAGCCTATTTATGGCATAGGCTGATGTATAATTATCTGAGAGACAAGGTGGGTGAGGTAATATCTGTTGGTGAAAGAGACAAGTTTTCAAGCCTCACAGAGCTCTTCTTCAGGCCTGTGAAAGGTACTCCCAGCATCACAGCTAAATGCAAGGTGGAACAGTTTGTTTAGCAAAGTATTTAGCACATATTCTAAGGGCCCATTCAAGGTGGAGTGGCCCATTAACACCTCTGTAGTCAAAGGACAAAAAAAGTATTTAAATTTAAAAATCATGGACTGAACAAACACACTGGATTTATGGCTTATTGCAACAATATATAACCCACTACCCCCCACCCCCACCCCTTTACCTCACCCACCTTGTTTTTCAAACATCCTGGGACTGACATGGATACAACTATACTATATAATTTGTCAATTACACTACTACTGTGTGTGTGGCGGGGGGAACAACCCATTTTGACTAAAATCAAATGTGATCTCCTATTCTAGAGAAATACACTTTTCTATCCAAAGCGTTTTCCACAATGTATTATTTACAATCAATCAAGTGAATCTCAGAGAAAAGGGGTTAATTTATCTTCCACGTCACAACATGGACTACTGAATGCATACCAGACCTGTCCTCTGCCCTCTATGGCTTCCAATAGAAAACAGTGTCAAATTCAAGATCTCTGTCCATATGTTCAAAGTATTTAATGGCCTGAGGCTAACAGATTATTGAAAGCTCCAGGACGAACTGAAGAACATTACTCCACTCCAGATGATTTTCTCCAAGGGCTTGTCTCCACTTACCGTGGATCGATGCTGCCGGGGGTCAATTTAGCGGGTCTAGTGAAGACCTGCTAAATTGACCACTGATCGCTCTCCTGTTGACTCCGGTACTCCACCGGAACGAGAAGCATAAGGTAAGTCGATGGGAGAAACTCTCCCATCGACCCAGTGCGGTGCAGACACCCATCGACTCCAGCTACATGAATAACGTTATTCACATAGCTGGATTTGCATAATTTAGGTCGTCTTAACCCCATAATGTAGACTTGCCCTAAGTGTCCTCCATGAACTCTCAGGATCTTATTTTTCCCTCCTTTATTTCTCCTGTAGGCTACCTGATATACTTCAATCTGTGGATTTTCCTACAGGTTTCCCTTTAGCCTCCCCTCAGTTGAAATTCTGAGTATGGCAGAAGGCTGACAACCCTCACTCCTCAACAACAAAAGCTTATTTGAACATTTCAGGCTTATTAGACATGAACATTGACCTCCCAAGTGATTGCATAATCTATTGTCCTTTCCCTCACCTCCCCTCTCATACACAACATCATGTTGTCATCTGGTTTTGTTTATCACTGACTTAATTTAAACCCAGAAACAGCAACATTTATTCAGGCAAGCAGTCCCATTGACTTCAAATACCACTCAGTGTGATCAAGGGCCCTTGCCCTTAGACTGTACGCTTTTGGCAGGAGGGAATTTTTCATTATTTTTATTGTAAAAAGGACCATCCACATAAAAGTAGTACATAAAAATCCCCCACAACAATATAAGTGGTTATTACTGAGTTACGTGAATGACATAACTGTGTCCAGCCTAGATGCTGGGTGGGCTGCCTTTCCAGCACTCAAAGCTGTCTAATACCTTTGAAAAAGAGCAGAAACTGAATTTATGGCGGTGCAAACTATGAGCCATGAGCTTGCTAACATATTGAAAGAAAATGGATGTGGCAATTTCCAAAAAAAAAAACACAGTTTTGTTAGGCGGACTTAACACTGTGGTGTAGGTTCGATTAATGCATAAAGTGTCAGCACTGTGTGTAATAAAGCCCTCTGATGATATCTATATAGGCTATGATAACCAAATATGTTCAAGTGTAGCTACCTATAGAAAAACTATGGAAGCTGTTTCTTCAGAGTGGACTAGAACTGAGAATATAGGATTGGGAAATAAAACAGAGGTAAGAGAGAAAGGTGAGAAGAACACCAAAAGAAATAAAATAGGGTTATTGCTCCATAGAGAAGAAAAGTTATAATTTCTCCATTAATTACTGCACTGCTTTTAAAAATAGATACATTAATGTATATAAACTTTTTTCAAGCTGCCACTTCCTTAGAGATGTCGGGTTATATTTAGCTCTGGGGCAAGCAAGGTTGAATTACTCTCCTTATCATTAGGGGCCTAATCCAAAATTTTCATTACATTCAGTGGGACTTCAAACTTGTCAGTGTAAAGATTGCAGGATCAGCCTTTACATTAAACTAGAAGTTGCCGCTTTGATATGGCTGATAAAGTTATCTTTTCTTACCATGTCAACATCTGCCCAGTTCTACTACTGTACCTTAAACCATAAAAATCTTGAAATTCTCCTCCAGTTGTCTAGGCATTCAGTGTGATTAGACACTAATCCTAAAGCAGTATGTCTACAGGGCAAGTATGTTAACTTTATTTTTTTAATATTTTAAAAGACAAAATTTTAAATAAATAAGAAATTTCCACTTCCTCTACTTCCTACTGACCACTTCCTGTCTTCCTAGCAAGTGAAGATATATTTCTCCATAATTTCATTGAGAGGGGAAAAATGAAGGTCTTTATAAAAAAAAACAACCCTACAAATTCAGGAAAATCTGATTTATGGGTATTGCTTTCCTCTACCCAATATACAAAAAATTTATATTTCAGCTATGACTAATGGTGCTATTGTAACCCCCATTTTTTTTTATAATAAAAAATTCTGCATTATGCCAATCACATTTTTTTCAGTTATTTGTGAATAATATATGGTATTTGGCCAAAGCCTCTATACATTTCACTCTACAAATTGCCCTTTAAACATTAGTGTTCCAGAGTAATTCCACATATTGCAACTGATATAACCAAGATGGCATTTTTTAGTTACTCTGCACCTAAACTACCAGGGTAGTAAACTCAGTGGGTCACACACTGCAATATGGCTGACCTGCACAGAACAGAGGGCAGGAAACAATGAAAAAATATGACTCAGCATTCATCTTTGCTTTCCCCAAGCTTCCCTTGGTTCTGGAATTGCTGGTCTCACTGTGCTGTGTTAGCATAATCTAAAGGCTATTTTAACATATATGGGCTCCAAATGGCAATGAATCCATAGCTGAGAAACATTTTGGGGCAGGATCACCTAACCTCTTTTGTCCAGTCATGCCTCTTTTTCCAAGCTAAGCTTGCAGCAAGGAGAAGAAGAGGCTAAAAGTCTCAACGTTGTCTCTACACAACTAGAGGCTAAAAGTCTCAACGTTGTCTCTACACAACTAGAGCCTCTTAAATTGGGATGATCCCTTCCTGGGTCCATTGAGGCCAGATCCTGCCAATGATCTCACCTGAGAATGTGGAAACTGGATTTTTTATTTGAAGGAGAGTTTTGCAAGTTTGGAATTTCTCCTGTTCTGTAATGGAGCAAAAAGAAATTCTCATGAACTCACTTTTTAAACAAAAATTGCATTTGGGGTCAATCAAAATGTTTCACTCTGACAAAATGAAAATGTTTCATTCAGACATTAACTTTTTTCCATTCTATATTATAATTTATAATATACAATTTTAAAATATTGAAATTAAAAATTATTTAGAAATAGAAATTTGAAATTTTCCTTTCCACAAAGCATGATGAGGTGACAAAAACTGGATATTTTTCAGCGGAGACCATTCCATCAATTTGTATAATGTTTTTATATTTTGTGTTTAATTCCTCTCTCTGTCTTAATACAGCCTAAAAATCTTATTCCCACTTTTAGTGTAACACTTCACATTGAGCTGGCATTTTCACATCCACCTTCTGGCCTAAGGGTAGAATTTTCAAAAGCATCTCAATCCCATTGAAAGTCAGGGACTTTGGTTCCTATCTCACATAGGTATTGTTGAATATTTTATCTTTGATTTTTTTTTTTCCTGAAAGTTTCCATCTATTTCAGGGCCTTTCATCCTGGACTGTCTTCTATCCACCATCATATTGCCAAGTTTCTTGGATGCTACCCATTTCACTTGCACTCTGGCTACTAATCTACCTCCTTTGGGATGAGAGCTACTTTTAGAGAGGTCATGGGTAGAGCACTGGACTTGAAGTCAGGAGACCTAGGTTCTATTCCCAACTTTGCTGTGTGATTCTGGACAAGTCACTTCCCCTATTTGTAACTCAGTTTCCCCATCTGTAAAGTTGGGATAATGATACTTCCTTTTGTAATGGGCTTTGAGATGTATGGGTAAAAAGCACTATAGAAGAGAACCAGGAGAGTCATTTGTGCTCCAGAGGCTGGGGGAACAAGAATCTGGCTCCACATATAAGCTTATTTCCCCTCCTTCCAAAAGGCCCTCATTAGCACCATGTTTTATTCCATAAAAACATGTGAACCTACCTGTGTCTCTCTCCCCAGTGCTTCTGAGTCCAGTCTCCCCAGTATGTGATGTCTGTCCCCCCCTCCACTTCCAGCAGACCTTTCCTTCCCCCAAATTGGCTGACAGGTGGACTTGGACTCTTTCCATGCACTCCAGGCCATCAGGGAAGAGACCTGTTAGTGCAACCTGTAGGAAGGAAACTGGTCTCTTCCCTCTCATTACCTCTGCTGTCTGAATCTGGTGCAGCCTCTATCTATCCCTGACCTAAGTTTAGAACTGGTCACAAAACAAAATATTTTAAAATGTTAAATGCTGTTTGTTTTGAAGTATTTGAAAATAACCGATTTTTCATTTCTCAAAAAATGTTGTGAAATATGTACAAAAACCTTTTCAGTTTGAGGTTTTTCTCCCCTCATTTTTTTCTGTTTTCATTTTTGCCTTGGTAAGTAAAAAAGAAACAAAAAAAAGGGGGGGAGGGAAAAGAAAACTCCAAAACAATACAAATTGAACACTTTATGATTTTCATACATGAAGCGAAAATTCTGGAAAAAAATAAATTTTGCAAATTTCTGTTTTATAAACAATTTGACCGGCCATACTGAGTCTTTGCTGCCCAGCTGTTAGGTGGCTCTGTAGGGGAGTTGAGTGCTTAGATTACTGTTACTGCTGCAGAAAGCCGTACTTTAGGGGCTAAATGGCCTTTTCTGTGCTTCTTCATTTTCCCACTTGATGACTGTGACTGCACCCAGGAAAATTGAGCTTGAGGCCACATAGAATTCCTGTCTTCACTGTATACACCTGAAGACTGATTTTTACATCCCCATGACCAATCTCGAATTGACATTGGGTCCTTCTTTTGTATAGTTCCTTCTCTCCTTGACACTTCCAAACATGTATCACTGTATCAATACCCCAAATGTGAATTAAATGCAAACTCAGAGAGAGAATGTGCACAGATGCACATGCCTTTCAAACCTTCATAGAGGGAAGATGGAAAAAAAAAAAAAGGATAGCGGAAACCTTAACTTCTAAATCGGGTGAAATTTCCATTGACTCCCAAGGCGGTTTAGCCTGAAATCTGACTGTAGTGTTTAGCCCCATATATTTAAATTTTTGTTATGATTTAATAGGAACAATGATAGCTTTGGTGTTTAATGACTTACAAAAGCTATGTACTGCTTCATATTCTATTACCACAAATCTTATCCTTTAATTAATTCTCTGCCATACAGTTATATAAAAAATGTTTTATGAAGTCTTTCTTAGCTGAAATAGATTATTTGTATGAACATTCTGAGACAATAAAAGAAAAAGTCATATATTTTATATCAGAATTATTCATATGATTAAGCTTTGTTGGGTTTCAATAACGGGCTTATTTGACATGACTCCTCATCAGTTTGCATAATTGTTATCTCAGTTAAGTAACTGTACAAAGAATTAAATGGTGTCCCCCCCACTTTTTCCCATGTTACAAGATTTCCCCCCCGCAAGGTGGCAGTTGCCAGGAAACAGTGAATATGACTGGATAAATGAATGTATTTGATTTGAATCCCATAGGTAGAACTAGAAAACAAAATGCCATATAATAACTAAGCTGAGAAGCAGATGGGGGAGTAAATATTTATTTATGAAATTACAATGGAAATATATATAATTGATTGTCTACCTCTTCCCCACCCCATGTATGTTGCTTGTCTTCTTGGGCTCTACCCCTGCCAGCACTTAAGGATGTGTGTAACTTCACTCATGTGAGTAGTTCCATAGACATTGATGGTAGTACTCATATGGGAAAATTATGCCCATTTAATTTAAAAAAATTAAGTGTTTTCAGGATCAGGGCTCTAGAGTATAAGCTCTTTGGGGCAGGGCACTAGCACAATGAAGCTGCCAAACTATAATATTAGATCATAATAATGTTCCACAAATATTGATACAGGAAGGCTCAAATATGGAACTTCGTTTTATTGTGGAAATCGGTAACTGCTTAAATTTTTATATGTAAACAAACTTGTAAAATATATCTTAATCAATAAAACTTGTTACACAAGATAACTATACTGGATTCCTGATAAATGACAGATAATTAATTGGGATATCTGCTAGTGAACAGACCCATTGCAATAATTTTTGTTTGACTGTGAGAACAGCTACCCATGTAATGGCATACCAAAACAGATGAAGTTCAAATACATCCTACTTATTTCATTTTTTAAAAAGTAATCAGTGCATGTTATTTCTGACTAAGGAAGATGTATGTCCCTCCTGCACCCACTCAAAACACACCTAGATTTTGGTCATAGAGGGAGAAGAAAAATTAATTTTTTATACTAACTGTTGATCACGTATTCGCAGAAGCATGAGGCTTAAGTATTAATTCATTAGCAGATTTTTTTTCTTATCTAATTAAGAAATAATAAAGCTATAATAAGCTATCTGTCTTGCTCCTGTCCTGGGGCAGTGCATTTCAGATTATTTTAGCAAACCAAAATATTTTCAAAATATAAATATGTAATTAATAGAAGCACACTATAAATTAGCTGCATTTCAATATTATTGAAAATAATTAATATTAATACCCTTTGGGGTATTATCTACATTTTACAGAGTAGAAGACTGCAGAGAGATGCAGGTGTCAATTCTGGGCAGTATTTACTGGACCCAAGCAATATGGGATGGGAGTAAAAAGCCCACCCTTTAATTCAGCCTGTATAATCTGAAAAACCTCCAGTGACAGGAATTCCACCATGTCCCTTGGAAGCCTGTTCCAGTATTAGAAAGTTTTTCATAATATATAACCTAAATCTCCCTTTCAGCAGATTAAACCAACTGCTTTTCGATTTACCTTGTATGGACACAGAGAACAATTGATAATCCTCCTCTTTATAACAGCCCTTTTCGTATTTGAAGACTGTTACCAGTTTTCTTTTCTCAACACTAAACAGACCCAGCTGCTTTAATCTTTCCTTATGTCCTGCCTTAGCATGGGAGGATAGACTAGATGACCTCTTGAGGTCCCTCCTAGCCCTCCTTTTCTATGATTCTAGAAGGGTTGGCCAGGATCATAGCCCAGGTGCTTGGCAGAGCACAACAGCTGCTATGGTGATTGTTTCCTCATTCCTGATGGATACTGGTTAAGGTAGGAAGTAGGCAGAGCCATTGATTCTTCCCTACTACATACCAATTAGGGGTGGCTGCTTTGCTGGCAAGGGAAGGGAATATGAGGTTTATGCACTCTTCCACACACTAAGGAAGTTCAGGAGGCATTCCCCTGTGGTGATATGCATGTCCTCCAAGTAGAGATGTGCCTCGCAAGCACAATCTAGCCTTAAGTGACTTTCCCAAGGTCAAACACCAAGTTGGTGGCAGAACTGGGACTAGACGTCATGAATTTTTAAATGACATCCTTGTGCTTGTTCCTCCAAACCACACCACCAGGAATAAGTGCAAACAAAAAAAAACTAACTATATAAATCAACAGGTTTGTAGTCTTTACAGGAAGCTCTGCCATGGGGGGCCACAGTCAAGGTAGTCACAGGGTAAGCCTAGCAACGTTGACAGTAAAAAGCAACAAAGAGTCCAGTGGCACCTTTAAAACTAACAGATATATTGGAGCATAAGCTTTCGTGGGTGAATGTCCTCCGACATGACATGCATCCGACGAAGTGGGCATTCACCCACAAAAGCTTATGCTCCAATACATCTGTTAGTCTTAAAGGTGCCACAGGACTCTCTGTTGCTTTTTACAGGTCCAGACTAACACGACTACCCCTCTGAACTTTGACAGTGTTCTTTTAATATATTTGTTATTCCAAAGCATCAGTGTAAGAGATTGTCATTTTCCATCACATAAGAATGTCAGTTGAGCTCAAGACAACTTTGCAGAGGGTTCTTTTATTTACTTAAAATATGGTGTCAGGATAGATCTGAATTCCATCTCAAGAAAACTCCCATGAGACTCAAGGCATCCTTCAAGCAAACCTTTGCCAAACAGTTCATTTTAACAAAATACAATTGGTGGCTGCTAAGAATCCATTTAGCAAAGATATGAACTGTAGGTTTCATTGGTTCTCTGTGTACTGTTTACAGCTGGGGGCTAAATTGCTTTAAATTGGATATAACTAAAATTAAAAAAGGAAAAGGGTAAATTAATAAGCATGTATGTGAGTATACATTACATATATATTATGCATATACACACACATTGTACAGGTTTATTAATTTACTTTAAAATGATTTTAATTGTATGAAATGTAAAACAATTTAGCTTACAACAGTGAATGATAATACAAAGCTATATAAACACATATATTTAATGAAACAATGAGAACGTAACCTTAAGTGAGGGCCCAATCTTATTTTTCTCCTCTCCCCCCTCATTCTCACACCATTGTTTGCTATCATCAATGCATAATAATAAAAATATTGTATAACAATTTTCATATGTAGCTCTCAAAACACTTTACAAAAGAGTTTGGTATCATTATCCCCATTTTACAGATTGGGAAACTGAGCGGTGAAATAGCTTGCCCAGGGTCAACCAGCAGGCCAATAGCAGAGCCAAGAATAGAATCCAGGTCTCCTGCGTCCCAATCCAGTGTTCTATCCACTAGATCACACTGCCTCCCACATACTCACATTTCTCTAAATCATGGTCCCTGACCCTGCAATGAGTTTCACATGGAACATAGAGGTCTGCTTGTGTGGAGTACTGGGTCTTTTGTTTGTAAGCTCCTTAGGTCAAGAACCATGGGGGAAATCCTGGCCCACTGAAGTCAATGGGGGTTATGCCATTGACTTCAATGTCTTTTTTTTAACTGTTTGTAAGATGCCTAACATACTGCTTTCTGGCAGCAGTGTATTATTGTAACTAACAATAATGGGCTATACTAATTCACCAAGGCATGTGTTTTTTCCATGGTTTAGCCATGAGATGCTCTAGTGACATTATAAATAGCGGTTACCCAGGCAGCCTTATTATGAAGTTCAGTCCAGCTAGCACTGTAGGGTGACCTTTCCTACTCAGGGAAATTTCTGTTTTCTTAGCATATGCCACAATAACAAGCCTGTGAATTCTTTCATTCATTTTTCCATCTACAGCATCCAATTACTGTGGCACAACTGTATGGCACAATTTAATCAATCTCCTTCTGCTGAAAAACCCTGAATGGATTTGACTTTAATAATTTGGTTATGCAGGTGTGCTGAAGTGAAGTAGATGTGGTCATGATGGGAGTGTGGGGGAAGGGCTGAGGGAGAAGGGCTTTCATGTGATTCAGTGCCTTCTTCCATCAGCTAGTCTGAAGGATGCAGATGTCAAAAGCATTCTTAGTCCAAGATCGAAAATCACCTGCTCACTTGCCACATTCACTTAGATTCAGAGAATATAATCCATTTCTATATTTATTCCTGTTTATAATTAAAACTAGAACTGTATTTACAAAAGGAGCCAAGACATTAGAATACTTGATGGTGATGATACATTAATTTACCAGTGGTAAGACCCAAGGATCTGTAGAATTTCTTAGGTATTAATTTAGTATTTTAATTTGATCTTGCTCATAGACATTTGTTGCAATAAAATATGCTTAGAGAGAGCATTCTGCTTTAGAAGAAACTTATTAAATTAACTAAAGGTTGTATTTAAAGAAACAGTGTTTTTTAAATCTCCCTTTTATTTAAAATCACAACGTCTTTGTAGATGGCAAAATGCCCACTGCACCAGAAGGGTCTCTAATTCAGCACCGACAAAACTGTGCGGCTTTGCACTCTTATTGAGCTGGTAGAGGAAAACAACACCAGTTTTCACTCACAGGCAAAATAAAATCTGCTGTTTGGCTGAAATCATCCATTCTTGGTCTTATCAATAAAGAGTGCCCCCCTTAAATGGATGTTCAGATACATCAAACCTATTAATTATGGAAGGTTGGACAAACTGTACTTTCCTCATTGTGAAAAATTGATCGTTATTTTTATTTTTTTCTTCTTTTAAATGTCAGAAAACAGCTGATCTGTAAAATTGTCTCCAGCCAAAAAGTATCAGCAGCAAGTGTGAACTACTTTCCTGTATTCTGTTCTTCCTCAATTTCTAATTGTGACTATTCAAATAATAAAAATTATTAAGCACAAGCATTTTTGTCTCTTTTTTAAAATAAGGAAATTAAATACAAGGAACAGATTAAAGCTTTTCTTTTGTACATGTAAAACAAAGTCAGGAAATTCAATAGTGATACAAATATCTTTCCTGCACACTGTCTGTATTAGAGGTGCAATCTACACTTATCAACGTAAACAGAAATATATTTAATGAGAAAAACAGGAACATAATTTACTACAGATACTGGGCTAGGCTGTGGCTTTAAACTGCTGATCACATTGGCAGGTAGTGATAGACAACAGCCGAGGAACCATTCAGCATCAAGGACCCCACAGGAATTTAGACTTAGAGTTTTGCTGCAAATTGAACACTGAAGAGGGAGCTCTGACATCCTTTCACAGGATGGAATGGACACCTTGTGCCATGTCACTCACTCAGCTTCTTCCTCTTTGAAAAACAGACTAGACTAACTTCCTCAAAGAGATTCAGCTCAGATACTATGGTGTTGGACAGTGGGATTAACCCTTGTATACAATAAACCCAGCAGACAGTCGGTGACATATCTGGGCTGGTGCAAACCCCTAGTATGGGCAAGGAAACATGATGTACACTGCAGGAGTTTATGTTGGCTTCAAGCAGAAGTAAACACCACCAGTCAGGATTTCCTTGCCTATCTGTAGCATTTCAACCTGAGCAGATACAGTGGTGCCTGGACACTGATTGCTGGAACTAGGGCAAAATCCCATTGTCTTGGACATGCCAGAAGAACAAGAAGACGTGGTTTAATTAGGCCGCAAATTTATTAATTTACCGCATCTAGGAACTACCCAGCAGTAACTTGTACAATGAAGGTCATCATTCCTTCCTCACTCAGTTCCACCTCTTTTGTGTCATCCCTCCTGCTAGGCCTTCGAAATCCTGGTCCCAGCTTGCTGCTGGGACCTTATCACCCTTCCCTTGTACCCAAGTTAAAAGGTTAAGAAAAGACGGTTGCTTCTTGCTGTACCAGACATTAGGAACCCCAACTTCACTCCAAAGCTTCTTTAGGGGATGTCTTCGCCCCTTTAAATCCACCTTTAAATCCAATTAATCAGACCACCCATGGACCATCTTCACTGGACACTTGCCACCAGGAGGTTCCAGCAATTAGTTTGACTGCCTCTCTCTACCCCCAGCTGCATTCCTAGATAGGTAACAAATTCCCTTCCTAACATCAGCCAAATATCAGTTCTTTTGTTCCCATTTAACCAGAGAATCCCACACCACTCCTTGAGGTTGTGGGGTTTGCAAGTAGGCAAGGTCTACAATATAAAACCCTAAGATATGACTGATATTGGTTATTAAGGTATGACAGTTATGGTCAGATAAATACATTCCTCAAAGAAGAATGTCCTGAAGCAGAAAGACGAAGATTCTTTTCTGACAAGGTCTGGTGTGGTACCATAACTACAGCTGGTTTGAAGTTTGATGAAAAATGCTGATTTATCAAAACCAAAACTTTTTGTGGGAAGGTGTCAGGTTTGACAAAAGGTCTCCCTGGTCAAAGTTAGAGAGAGAGCTACCACTAATTGGCAGCCTTGTGGTTATAACCTGAGTATGGGTCTCCCTCTCTAGTTTTTCATTTAAAAAGAAAAGTTCTTGGTTTCATCCCTGTGTGGAATGGGAAAACTTTTTGAAATCTCAGAAGGGGACAGGAAAATAGTTTCCCATCCAGCTCTATCCGTAATGGTACTTTTACCTATGTTTAGCTTTTTCTCTTTAAACAAAGTTTTCCATTAGCTTGCAAAATATTTTAATAGATTTCATGAAGGCCAGCTAATGTATCTATTCTCTGTGGGTTTATTAAAAGTCTATATTTGATGACCATAGTGACTGCAGTAATTCACTTTTTGATAATATGGTCTAGCTTTTGTGTGGAAGAGGAGTCCCCTCAATCTTTTTGCAGGAGCTATGTAAAAGAAATAAAATGACAGACTGATTACTGCTTGTGGGCTAGGAGAGAGACTGCAGTTTCTGCTCAGGAGAGGACCAAAGCACAGAGAGAGATGAACTGATTGTGAGTCAACTACATCTCGGCACACAAAATGTTAGCTACCTACACACAAATTCACAAGGTACTGATCCTAAAATCAGATCCATGAAGGTGGATCCTTTTGCTTGAACTTATGAACCCATACAGCAGGGTGGATTTCCACTGAAGACAGTTGGGATTTAAACATGTAGCTCCCTGTGTCGAAGCACATCTGATTGTATGCTTGGAAACCAAGCAAGTAAGAATTAGGATATTAAAATGTGAAGTATATCACATCTGATCATTACCCTATTTTCACGATGGAATTTAATGAATGCTAGTATGATAGCAGCCTTAATTTTCAGTATCTTAAATACTGTCGGGTCAGTCCAGACCCTTCATCTTATTAAATTAAAGTCTCGTCGACACTAGAAAAGTTTTGCCGATATAGTTATTTGCCTTCTAGTGTGGGCACTGCTTACACCAATTCCCCAACCAAAAGTAAGATATCTCAGCAAAAGCACTTTTGTGCTGGTACAATTGCATCTATCCTAGGGCTTTTGCTTATATAAAAAATGTCGTAAAACAATCTCACTCCAAAAGTGATACTATACTGGCAAAGTTTCTAGTGTTGACCAGGTCTTAACTATGTATTACGTTTACTTCAAATAAGAAAGCAAGGAATTACCTAGAGCAAGTTGCTCTTCAAAGTCCAGTGGAAAAATATAAATATTTAAGCTTTACCTGAGATGTAATATTTCTAACAATTCCTCTCTTTTTGAGAACAGAAGAGCAACTTATTTTGTTTAAGTTGCATAACAAAAACAAATACATTTGGCTTTACTAGATTCAACTACAACTACTCCAGTGAATTCATTGCTAACAATTAATAGGCTGGAATTCTGCCAAAGTAATAATTAACTTACAAATACAAAAAAGTCTCCTAAATATAATCATGGCTATGGCAATCACATGCACTATAATTATTAAAGGTGACCTGCAATGAAAATGACATCCACTTCAGCATGGCATGCTCACACTAGCCTAGCTAAAATGGGTATTCAAGCACATTACATAAAAACGGACTGGTTTTTCCATCAGGCTCCGAAACATCTATCTTCACCTATGGTAAACAAGGGCAAATCCTGGGCCTATTCTATATTGCCTTAAGGGTCATGTTAGCACCAAATGGCTGCAGTCTGTGCACTTGTGCGATTGATACAAGGAATGGTTGGCCCTATGCATAATGCAACATGGGGAGCAGAGGGGAGAAGAAATGGTAAGGAATTCAAACCTCTGAGAGCAGAAAGTATTTAAAAACTCATGCAAATTAGCTTAATGACCGCTCCTCAACACCTTGAGCAGCTTGAAAGGAATGTGGATCCAGGCTCCTGTCCCGAAACTGGGACTGTATGACTGCTTGGTGTATGTGTGTCGGGGTCAGTCCAGCCATAGGGCCACAGTAACTCCAGCAAGGAGGTGAGGAAGATGGATATGGGAAAATCAGCGTTTACCTTGCAAGGAGGGCTTCCGACAACCCTGGTGACCTCTTTCCCACTTCCTCCCAATGACCTCATTCAATTTATATTTTTCTTGTTCTGAAAACTTGTTTCAGAGCTATCACCTCTCTCTTTGAATAGCATAGCCCATTCAGTCTCTCCTTGCCTGTTAGAAGAACTGCTTGGAAAATCTTCAACAGAACATGCAGTTTCATTGAAATAGAATTATTTCACAGGAACATGTCGATTTCAATGACATTTTCAATGGAAAAAAGTCAATGAATCATTTTGGCTCTCATCTTCTTTTGATAAAGTCAAAATGTTTTGTTTGGATAAGGTAAAATATTTCATTTTCTTTCCAATTTATATCATATTTAAAATTAATTTCACATTCTATATTACACTTAATGTTATATAATAAGTTAAAAATGAAATCTAAAACAACAGTTTCTCAACAAAACATTTTACCTAATGAAAATGACACTTTTCACCTTACCAAAAGGTAATGTTTCAATATTATTGAAATGAAGTGATTCAGCATTATGAAACAAAATGTTCTGATGGGTCCAGATGGAAAATTTTGGAATTTTTGTTTCATGGATAATTTTGAAATTTGGGCTTTTCATTCTGATTTAGAAAAACTGTTCTTTCAGAATTTCCTGCGGAAGGGAAATCGTGATTACTGACCAGCTCTACCTGTCACTCATCTTCTGAACAACCCACTCTACAGCATAACCCAAAACCTATACATCTAGGTACATATATGGCCTTCATCACCCTAATGTTTCAGTGCCTCACAAATAATAATGAAACTTTCTTTACAATATCCCTGTGACATGTGGAGGAAGTTATGTCTTTCCCATTTTATAGATAGAGATCTGAGGCACAAAGAGATTGAGGGTGGAGGGATAGCTCAGTGCTTTGAGCATTGGCCTGCTAAACCGAGGGTGGAGAGTTCAATCCTTAAGCAGGCCATTTAGGGAACTGGGGCAAAAATCTGTCTGGGGATTGGTCCTGCTGTGAGCAGTGGGTTAGACTAGATGACCTCTTGAGGTCCCTTCAGACCCTGATATTCTATGATTTGCCCAAGGTCACGGAGGAAATCTGTGGCAAAACTAAGAACTGAATGCAGATCTCTCAGTTCAATTACTTACTCACATCATCATCACCACCACCCTTATTCCAACAACCCCCATCTCATGTGGTACAGCAGTGAGGCTGGGCAGAGTTGCACACTGCACTGGGAAAGGGTTGAGCTGATGTGATCTGTGAACAGGTTGGAGGAAGGGACAGGAATAGATTTTTTCCTTGTATAATCCTGCTAGAATTAATTGGATAGGCCAGGCCAGTACAAATGCCTGAAATGAATGAGGTTTTTCCCAGTTCTATATTTTCACACTCATCATGTTATATTTTAAGGGTATGTCTACGCTGGAATAAAAGACCTGCAACAAAGCTGGCCCTGATCAGCTGCCTGGGGCTTGGACTCCTGGGCTAAAAAATTCAGTGTGGACGTACGGGCTCTGCAGGGTCCCAGAGCTCAGGCTCCAGCCCAAGACCAAATGTTTACATAATAATTTTACAGCCCTGCAACCTTAGCAACCAAGAGCCCAAGTCAGCTGACCCTGGCCAGCAGCGGGTGTTTAATTCCTGTGTAGCCATACCCTAACAGCACTGAAGTACATACACGGAGAGAATGAATTTAACATTTTTTTCTTGTAATTACATATTTATAAGAGTAAATTGATATTTTCATCTCAAGTATTATAGCTTGATAAAAAACATCAAATATAAAATAGGTCGGCAAAAGCTTCACAAGTTTCTTGGAACTCAAGTGATTTCCAGAATGACTATTTAGATGTAGAAGTGCTTTGTTGATTGCTAAAGGGCAAGAATAAGCTGCAAAATATGCTTAACTGTCTAGTTGCTTCTTATGTTTTATGGCAATTCCCCAGGGTGGAAGTACTACACTCTTACATAACAGAGTTTACTCCTGGACAACAAGGAAACAACAGATTGTTCACATGATTATTGCCTCACTAGTAGTAATGGGCGAAGCAAAAAGTTTATTCTGTCATTTGCAGTGTTGTTGTAGCCATGTTGGTCCCAGGATATAAGAGAGACGAAATGGGTGAGATAATATCTGTTATTGGACCAACTTCTCCAGATCTGAAGAGGAGCTCTGGGAAGCTCTAATGCTTGTCTCTCTCACCAACAGAAGTTGGTCCAATAAAGGATATTAACTCACTCACAATGCCTATTCTATCATTTGACATTTTCTCATTAACATTTAGAAGTATACAATGAAGAGTTGAGCAAGATATGGATTGATTAAAATGAATTGAAAATAATTAATGCAAATAATTATTAATAAATCACAGTAGCATTTTTTCATTCTTCTCAGCACAAAAGTAAATTTTATTTTAAAATGTAACTTGGTCATATTTAAGTTACCAGAATATGAGAATATGATTTTCATGCTTTATGCAATGTGGATGTTCCCTTTTTCATTTGACATGGAGAACTTTAAAAAATTGCATTGCTTTAAAATTTCATACTTGGCATGTGCATAGTTCTCATTCAGGAATATGTGCTTTGCTAAAATTGAAAAAGGAATGGTTGAACATGAAGTTAACTGACTGAACAAATATACTTAGTATGCTGTTTTCTCCTACTTATAGAAACATAAACCTATTGGTGATCTTTATGAATATGAACTCCAGCTTAAAAGTATCCCAGTACATGAAGTTATGCCCATTGTAAGACAGTGCTGCATTTGCTCCAACGATTAAATGTTGAAAAAGCACCTTTATTTCAATTTGTGCTTAATAAAATCATTTGTTTAACAAAGTGCATATACTGATAATTTCTGTAGTACCCTACTGTGATGTCCCAAAGAGAGAATTATGACTTCAGAAGGAGAATAAACTACAGAAACAAATACATTCTTAAGAGAGAAAGAATCTGCTGTTAGTATAGTATGGATGAATGAGAAAAGAGATAGACAAAAATGTGGTAATCAAAATTGTTTGTAATGTTTTCCTACAATTCTTCAAGAGGTGGCAGCAGATTTTTAAGAATTTTCAAAAGTTGTAGACAAAACGTGTGTGGTCTAACAAATACCATCCCCTTCATTTCACAGACTATCAATTGTCAAATGTTTTATCAGGAAATACAAACATTAAAAGGCTATAATTCCGTTGCAGAGTTGTTTTAGAAATGTGACATTATCACCTGTCTGCTGCTTTTTCTTTAGGTAGCTTGAATTTAATTTTGAATGCCTTTCCATGATACAGCATTCACAAAACAATTTTCCATAAAGTAGCTAGCATTATATCTAAAATGAATGGTTCTTTACTCTGCAATTATGCAAGTGATGTTTCCATAATTAGTGTAGAAGACTGTAAAGCATTAAACAATGGTGTGAATGAGAACCTACTTAAGGCTCATCATGCTCCCAGAGAAGCTGTTCAGCAACCTGTAAAAAACAGAGGAGTTCCAATTTGAAATGTATGGCTCACTGCTTCTGCTGTCTTTGAAGATAACATTCTCGAGGGTCAACATATTTCCCTGTTATGTCAGAGCTTGCCAGAGCATGGGGATAGCAATTTCATAACTCATAAAGCAGACATCCATCCAATGTGGGATCCATCCTCTCTGGTTCCTCACTTGTTATTAACTATATAGCCTGAATGGAATTTAGGATTTGCACTGGGTCTTTGAAGAATTTCTAAGTATACATGGAAAAGAGTCACAATCCACTTTTGAGATATAGGTATAAAAAAGTTGGATAAAATTAAACCTTTTATTAAATTCACTTATTTTACAAAATTGGTCTTTTGATACTGTGACATGGAAGTTCTTCCATCACAGCAATGTTTAAAGATGAAAAGTCCCTTGCTGTATTAATATTATCTTTCATTCCTCCTGCTCCCCACCACCCCTTGGGATTTATTGGACAGAGTCAGAGTTAAAATCTCAACAAAACATAATGGTTATATTCTGAGTGGTGGTTTCTTTTCCTGTGAAGGAGTAACAACTGAGCTATAGAGACCCTTATAAAAATATAACCACAGTGACCACATAACCCCTGAATAAGAAAATTTAGCTTGGAGGACCGTTAAGAAAAAAGTCCAAAAATATTTGAGAGGGATGAAACCAATAAAGTCCTATGCAACTTACTCTAAACATCCATAACATTTACCTGAAAAGGTACCCTTTCTATAATTTTCTGAACCATTCTATAGAATTCTATAGCAAGAATATAATTTCCATTAAATTCTATAAAATCTACAGGACTTTTACCTAAGTGGTAAATGCACCTTCCACATAGCGTAAAATGGCCCTTTCTGGATTCCATACTGATCAATGGGATTAACTGGTGTGTTCTTGCTTTATGTATTATTATTATTCATAACATCTGATTGGTTTATACAATGGTGTACAGACAAGACAGAAGACAGTCCCTGCTTTGATAGGTACAGTACACTCTCCTAAACATATTTATCCATTTTATCAGAAAATCAAAGGCAATTAATGGATATCGTTATCATGAAGTTACTGAGCTGATTTTGTGGATTTCCTGTGCATAAAAAATTCAAGGTTTAGTTGACAGGCAATCTTTAACACTATGCCTTTCATAAAGACTAACCAGTATTCTAATGAATTACAACTGGATATGCCACAATTCTTTTAATCATAACACAGACACAAGATATTGCCTAAAACAAGATCAACAAATTCTCACTACATCAAATTTTTATTTTCGAAATTTGAACAGATTGTTCCAAAAATCAGAACCATGCCTGGATTTTCCCATCTCAGACGGACACCCTGGGTAACCCCTCACAGACAGAAGCATTTTAAAATTATATTGTTGTCTCTGGCATCACACTGTAGCTCAGGCTATAAAGTTTGTACCATGCAAAGTATCCAAAGCTTGTGCTAAGAGATTGAATGATCCCTGGGAAGATGATCTAACTGAATTATTTAAAATCAGCATTTTCCTGCATGTTTACCCTTAAATCCTATATTTAAGCAACCACCGATCTTTTATGGACACCGTTTCTAAACCAAAACAATGGCTAGCCTGTTCCTGAAACTGAAATAAAAGTTGTGAACTTGTAGAAAGGAAAACAAGTTAGAAAGTAACCAAAATTGCCTCTATTATAGGAAAGGGAACTAAGGTGAGAAGGAAATAAATGCTGTATTCAAGACCCAAGAAATTGCAACAGAAACAAAAATTCAAAGTGAAAAGCTGAATGCTCAAGCAAATGGGAGAATGAGCTGCTGATCCTCAAAGACTGTGGCTCAGCTCCACCAGCAGTTAAGCTCTGTAGCCACCAGTCATGGCCCATGAGCAAGTCTGGTAACCCGGCCAATCACAATTTTTGTCCCTGTCAAAGTTTCAGCTGTTGCCTGCACACTGATTCAGAACAGAATTGTAAGTATTGCAAAGGGCAGGAGAGGGGAAAGCTGTGTTTAGGGAATAAATAAGTGTCTTATACTGCCTTGCATCTTATGTACTTACGTTCTCCTAAATGAGTGCCAACTAAGTATAAACTGTACCAAATCAGAATTCTACAACTGGTGTGAGTGGAGTATTTTATACCCACTTTGCATAAGTGTAATTGAGTATAATAGGTATGTGGCCATGGAAAATTAGGCACCAAATCTACATTTTCTTTCATTTGATCCTGATTATGAGAGTTAATAGAAAGTGGGCAATGCATCGCTAAAAGGGGGCATTTGTGGAGAGAACACTGAAACTTCAAGGTTCTAGCTTGATACGTATCAAGCTTTCTACTGTACAAAGAAAATGAAATACCTCCTGGGATGGACAGGCACACAGTGAATCACTTGCAGAAAATTATTAAGGCAGAACATTTGCAGAGAGACTCAGCGGGCAAAGATTGAAAAGGAACCTATGAAGTTAGAGAGTATTGATAATTTTGTTTATTTGATAAGCATGTGAGTCAATTTTTGAATATTATGTTGAACATTTTCACATACTTGAAATTTATTGAATGATTATTAGGGCTGTCAATTAATCGCAGTTAATGCATGTTATTAACTCAAAACAAATGAACACGTTATTTTTTTTAACAAGCGTTAATCACACATCTCTGGAGACGGGACTCTGTGGCAACCGGGCAGGGAGGGAGGCACTGGCTGCAGCAGCGAGCAGGAGGCGGATGGGGACAAGAGACTCTGTAATATACAGATTCTCGAAATGCCTCCTGATTTCTGGGAGCGTGTCTCATGCCCCCTCCCCATGTGATAATCTATTGATTTGTTTTACAGGAGGGAAGGAATAAAGGCAGTCACTAGCAGCCACAAGCAGGGCCGGCTCCAGGCACCAGCTTACCAAGCAGGTGCTTGGGGCGGCCACTTCGAAGAGGGGCGGCACGTCCAGCTGTTCAGCGGCAATTCGGCAGACGGTCCCTCACTCCTGCTCGGAGCGAAGGACCTCCTGCCGAATTGCCGCCGCAGACCGCGATCGCGGCTTTTTGTTGTTGTTGTTGTTTTGTTTGGCTGCTTGGGGCGGCCAAAACCCTGGAGCTGGCCCTGGCCACAAGGATGTGAAGCAGGGAAAGGGCACTTCGGAGCTGCCTCCCCAGGACCCCATCCCCTGGGTGACTCCAGGGGTCTCCCCCGCCTCAGGCTGCACTAATCAATCGTGATTCTGCGGGCAACTTGGGAGAGCCAGTTAAACACCTTCCAAGGGTGAGAGAGAGGAACCTGACCACCTGATGCCTGCACTATCCCCTCCCTGCTGGACAGGGCCGGCCTTTTTGGTGGGCGGGGGGGGGAGGGGCAACTGCCCAAGGGCCATGCTCAAGGGGGCATCCGCTGCATGCCTCTGGGGCAGGGGTGCCCATCCTTCTGCCACACACTGCTGCTCCCACCTCCTCCTCCCCCACCCATGGAGCTGCCCCTGGCCAAGCTGCTCCAGACCAATTAAAACAGTCCAATTAAAACTGTGATTAATCAACTAGTTTGTATCTCATGATTAATCACAATTAATATTTGTAATTGTTTGACAGCCCTAATGATTATGTTTCTTATTAATCTACATGACTGATGTGCTTGTTCAGATTTAAGCAATTATTTACTAAACTTCATAATAGCTATAATTATTTTGGCATGTACAAGACAGAATGTCACTGACACTCTTCCAATACTGAGAGATTTCTATGGTTATTCATATATATTTTTAAAACTAGTCTCATTACTAGAATCCCAATTTTCTCTCTTCAAACCCCACTTTAACACATCACGGATAGCTATATGCGGTTGACATTTATCCTGTAGATTTGTTCTCTCTGAGGATTACCTAACCGTGATCACCATTAAAAAGTCAACATTTGTCAATAACAATGAATTTCCTCAGTTTTCTTAAGTCTCACAAGCTCTCAAATTCCATGCAGTACATATTGTAGATTATGAATACAAAGGTGAACTCCCTTCAATAAGGGAAAGCAACCTATGAATTATTTTAATTAAACTGTTTCCCCCCCCCACCCCCGATGCATTGTTATCTAGTGATTAGAACAGGGGAAAGATAGCCAGGACTCAGTTCTATTTTCAAGCACTGCAACACTGGGCAAGTAGCTTAACTTCTCTGGGCTTGTTCACCCATCTGTAAAATGGGTATATTAATTCCTACCTACTTTACAGGGTGCTGTGAGCCTTTAGTATTTGTGAGGGATCTTGGATGAAAAGTTTTATAACAGTGCAGAATATTTTTATCACCTATAATAATAATAATGTTTCAAACATATGCTATATGCCTTGGTGGTATTATTTTTTTATATTTTCAAAAGGACTATCAGAAGGTGAAGACACAAGCCAACAGTAGTAGGGATTGTACTGAGAATTCAGCAAGAGAAGAGCAATGTCTGATCTCAGGAGAGGGCATGGATAGGATGACTAACAACATCACTGTAGTCAGTCACTCTTATACAAAATATGTCAGGACTCTATTAACAGACATTTGCAGCCTGTGGATGATAACAAGTAAAACATGTTCTGTCCCTCTTCTTGTCTACTGTCTCATTTAAGTAATTTATATTTGGTATTTTCCACCATGCTCAACCTTGCTTTAGTTTAAGCAAAAATGAGGATCTCTCGCAGTATCCTTAAAGCTTTCCACAAAAGGGGTCAATCAGAGATATGCACCTGGGAAAACTGCCCCCAATTTTCAGGTTAAATGTGCAGTTACAGTTTTTTCCCCTGTCCCTCTTTACTCTGTATGGTTTGATTTATGCTGTGTGCCTGGAGCCAAACTCTCTGCCATAGGTTTGACTTTAAAAAGCCTGTCTGTGGGTTGTACTCTTATTCTACAAAACATATGATACACATTTGGAAACCCCAAATGGCCTAGTGAGTTGTTCAGGTGTCTACTGCAATATATCGCCCTCTCCAGCTGTCACAATTGCCAAATCTTGTGTTTTCCTTTCCTCCTCACTCAGGTATTCTCTTTTCGCATAGTCTGCATGTGATACAATATAATTATGTACAAAGAGCTAACGAATGTAGCACTAATGTCTCAAGGACCATGGATCCTATAAGAAATTGCATCACAGAATTGTATAGGCTGCCTACACAAATCCAGCTGTTGGGTGTTCTTCTCCAGTTAAACAGGCACATCACTTTTCTAGTGAGCACTGTGCTAGTGAGATCTTAATGGAGAACCTTGAGCATAAGTATCAAAATATAACAACCTGTGTGACCATCTAATAGCTCTGTTAAGTGTATGATGATGAAAAGACCAGGAGCTTCCATTCCTAGGGTTACAGAACATGCCATCATTAATCCATTATACTATGCTCTATAGTTGGTAATTTACTCACAGGTTTTTCAGTTTATTGAATGAGAGTGAAAGGAGTGTTCCTGTGTCATGGCCAGCATGACTATACACATCTTAAGTATCTGGCACTATATTTGTCTGTGTAACAGAGTCCACTCACCACGTGGGGTCTCCTTGATCCCAGGGGTGGTATAGGATCTCCTCGTTGTGCTAGCATCCTGTTGACAGTCGCTGAGGTGGTTTCTCTGTCAGTTAACTCAGCCCTCTGGCCGGGTCACACTCTTTAGTCCACCCTCCTCGGATACCAGTTGTCTCAACTAAAAGTCTAAAATACCCTTAACAGAAACAAAATCCATCTTCTCTCTCTGGGGCTATTCTTCAGCCAGTCCTCAGTTCACTCTACTGCCCCCTTGCTGGGTTCAACGATCCTTGTAAAGGGCTTGTACATCCCCTTGTTGGGGCAGGTGAGAGAATCCGGCCCACCCTCAACTCCAGGTTCCAGCCTCGGAACCTGCACTGCACAACTAGGTAGGATCTGCTACCCATACTGCAGTTTTCCCTGGATCACTTCCTACATCGCCTCTTTACTTCCCCGATGGGTCTTCCAGTCTCTCTGCTGTTTTAGTCAGGGTCCCTTCCAGGCCTCCCTACTGGAAGAGCTTTCCTCCCTGCTCTCTCTCTTTACTCAGGGCCCTACAAGGGCCTCCTTCTTCTCCTCGTGTTTTATGGTGAGTCAACTTGGAATACAAAGATGGAAAAACACCAACTACCAGGCAAATTAAAATTAGGTGCATACCAATCTCGTTAACTGCAGCAATCATCCTCCCCGATTTGTTCGAAATAGGGCACTCCAAGAACGTTTCTCAGCTTGGTGCAGCCTCTGTCACATATATTAAAACCTTAGTATTTCCTGATAGTATCTAAACCACTTTGTATTCCAAGTTGAATAAAACAAGTATCTGCATTTAGCTCTAACCCTTCCATTTGGTTTTAAACTAGGCTGTCCTATAGAAAATTAAACACAACAATTCTAGCCACAAGACAAAACACCACAAGGACATAGACACAGAATACAATTTCTATTGTGCCAGTAAATGCATGGTATGTTGGATTACTCTTTGGCTGACATTAGCTTTCTCTAATTTTCTAAAAGACAAAAACATATTCCTACCCCTTCTGGGGTGATCAGTCGTTGTTTAAAATATTTCTCTCTTATACAAATACCCTTGCTGATTGCAGGCAAGACAGAGGAATTACCCCCATATTTTTCTGTGTTTGCATTTGCAAACTTTGGCTGCCCAGTGCGACCCTGGAGCCAGTGTGGTTTGGGGACGCTGAAGTGCCAAGGACTGACTGCCCGGACCCATGCTTCTCACTGCAAGAAGGCCCCTCCACCTCAAGATGACTCTCCAACTGCTGATCAGCCTGTCCCTCTTTTTGATACTTTTTCCTCCTTCTGGTCAGCAGGAGAAAAGGACAAGGTGAAGTGCTGGTAACCTCTCCCTTGTCCACTAACAGAACCACAATACATTCACCATCTGCTGGAGGAACCCAATTATTACAGGGTGACGTGCTGGTAAGGTAACTCTCCCCTGTATGATGCTGAACCACGACTGTTCCAGGAAAGAAGAAGAAGGTGGTATGTTCGTTCCACTGAAATTGCCAAAGTCCAGGGATTCTTGACTACAAAAGACATTGGCCCTGGTGGAAGAGACAGAGTATCATAACCTGGAAGGGAGGAACTAGTGGGAACCGTGCTTGGGACTCTGGTATTGAGTGGTGGTTTGGGTTTTTCTGGGGACTGGGCTCTGTGCTTTCAGACAAGTACCTTCAGCATGTATAGCCCTCCCTAATTGGCTTTCAGATGACGAATACCAAAGGCGCCTTGCTGACATGATCCTCACTACTACTACCACCCCATAACACATCCTAATATAGACAATACTGTATACTCTTATGAAACCCAATGGCCAAGCCCTTACACCTTAGTGATCCCTATGGGATGGTGCCAATAGTGCAGCAGCAATTTGGAACATTTACAAAGGCCAACCATACGATGAGAAATTAGAACAACTGGAAAAGGCCACAGGTCTTATTATTGGAGCACAGTTAACCCAAGTACAGGCTGGGGTTGGTGAATTACATGTTATTTCTGCCCTTAGCTTAATGATCCAGAAGCTATTGACAGAGAGGGTATTGAATATCACTGAGGCAGGAAAGGAATTGCAGTGGGATCTGGCATATTTAGAAAAAGGGATTTTCTGAATGACCAGTTTATGGCCATTTGGAGTGATCTCGAGCATCAGGCATGGCCTACTGCCTTTCCAGTGCTTCAGGAATGCCGTCTGATTTGTGGCCATGGAGACATACTTGGGAGATTTTCTGGGTAGAAGTGCAGATGTTTGCAGTGCTCCTTCCAAGCATATGGGGTGGTTGGAGGGGTGTGGGCTTCCACATACCGAATCCTGCCGGCTCCGTGGGGAGGATGCATGTGGGATTGGATAATTCACCGAGACATTTGGGAAATTAAACTACCTTGTATGCCTAATCGATTTATAGTCAGTGCTCCTGGAATAACACCTGACATTTGGATTAGGATAGGGAGTCAATGGACACTCTGGCCATTAGAACCCCCACAACTTCAGCGTGTACATACACTGAAGCCCGGAGAAGTTGTCACTGTTCATGACAATGTTTGTTGGGATAGTATGGGACAAGGAACTACCCTGACAGGGCACCTGCTTTTGTATATGTTAAGGCCACGACTTTGCAAGACATACTTTTTAATCTCACCACTGCTGCAGGCAATATCATTTATTGGCCTGCAGATAGAATTCTACAATCAGCCCTTAGGTTCCAGATACCCTTTAACTGCACTGTCTTAGCACCTGATCGATTCCAAAATTTGCTTTTACTCCTACAGAGGTTCAGAGAATTTCTGAATTACAGGGGCAAATTCATATGCTCCAAAATATATATCAAATTGAAAAGTATGCTTTTCTTACAGCTTATAGAATGTCTACTTCATGGACTAAGTATGATGTATTGTGTTCTGTGACTAAGGTTGCACAGCAACCCCATTATATTATTACAATGGGAATGTTAATGCTTTTATTGTTGTTGGTTAGTTTAGGGTTAGGTTATTGTTGTTGTAAAGGATGTACTAATAGCACCTTCCATGTTCATACTAACCATGCTTATAGAATGTCTACTTCATGGACTAAGTATGATGTATTGTGTTCTGTGACTAAGGTTGCACAGCAACCCCATTATATTATTACAATGGGAATGTTAATGCTTTTATTGTTGTTGGTTAGTTTAGGGTTAGGTTATTGTTGTTGTAAAGGATGTACTAATAGCACCTTCCATGTTCATACTAACCATGCTTTGTTGTTATATTTAATTAAACCCCAGAAGGTTGTACCATGTAAGCTTGAGTCAGAAATACAAGGTTTGATGAAAATGGAGGTTTAAAATTGATAGTTGTGCTAGAAGCACAAAAGGGGGGAGTGTGGAAGTTGGGAAAAGAGCAGACATCTTAGTCTTCCAGGAAGAGCAAGAGTCAGGCTAACTCTAACGGCTAATAACGCGAGACATCCAAGCAGGGCATGGGCGAGTGGAAAAGAATTGTAAGAGATGATGTTTTTCGACCTTGTGTTAGATAAGAATAGAATGCAGACCGTAGCAGAAATTGCTGAGAAAAGTAAGATATCAGAAAGGAATATGTATAAACAAAATGCAGTTGTTGATCATTACTGTATGTCACAAAAGGTATAAATGCTTGCCTTAATTGTTTATCTAACGGAGACCTGCCTCAGGAGGGGAACCCCTGCCCGTGAGTACTCTCCCCTTGCAAGTGTTAAAGAAAATAAAGCTGCCTCTGGCATGTTGCACCCAACCTCGGAGTGAGAACTTGTTTTTCTCCCACAAGGCTCACTTTCCGGATATATGACTGACAAATACTGGACACCATAGATTAATTCTTGAATTACGTCTTTCACCTTTGTCAGTATTCTTAAAGAATTGCAACATTGCCTTTAAAAAACAAAACAAAAAACAGGGCCATATTTCCTAATGCTCTTACTTGGTGTTGTAACAAAAAAATGGGTACTTTATGGTCTGTATATTTTTCATATAAATATCCCCCTTTCAATGGCATCTTGCTCCCTGCAGTCTCTTTTTATACAGGAATCACCCGATTCCTCTCAGGAGAGGCCCATGCTGTAATCAGGATTGGCTTAGCCCCCAGGGTCTCCAGCCCACATGGCAAGGCATCCTGTTACAGTGTATGTGTGTAGACTATCAGAATAAGATAAATTCTTAAAAATAACATGAAAAAACGGATGCAGATTTATCAATGTGTGTATTTACCCCATGATGTGAACAGAAACAAATGGTTAATTTTTATCTTTTCCATATTCTGGAAGGAAAAACAAACCACAGAAAAAAATACTTTCCTTCGGGTAAAAGTAACCAGATCTCTTTTTTTTGCCAAATTGTAGAGCAGTGACAACTGTTTTTCAAGTTGTGAATTTTTAACTTAAGGAAAATGTGGCAATTGTCAGTGATTATGCAACATCTTTGACAAAACTTCAAATGTTCTCTCTGCCAGGAAGCGTCTTTTCAGTTTAACCTCAAAATGTCCAAATCTCTCTGATACCTACGTTTCCCTGGTTCCCCTCTCCCAGTGAAGTCTGTTCATGGTGCAGGAAGAAAGAAGGGAAAGATTTAACCTACAAAAGAATGTGTCTAAGGATAGATATTCTGAAATTGATTTTAAAAGCAAAGTTATTGTTCTCTTGAGGTTTCTTTTCTGTAATACGTTCAATAGTGACTATGAGATAAAGTACAAGACCAGTTAAACTTTTAAACACAACTACACAGACATCTGCTGGAAAAGTAATATATCCAAATACAAAGTGCCCAATAAGTTACTGGAATGTACTGAGGACAATTTCTTATTTCAGAAGGTAGAGGAAGTAATCAGGGGGAGAGCCATAATTAGCTTTGATTGTGGAGAGAAGAATTGGGTTTGAGTCTGAAGGCTGAAGACAATTTGGGTGAAAGTGATCATTTAATGATACAAAACTAAATCTCTTGGTTAATAGATTTTGTCAAGAAATGAAAAACAAAAGCTAAAAATTTTGGTGTTTTGCTCTAATTGCCAGGAGCCTGAAGTGTGCTCTTCAGTTTCAACGGTTGAATACTGTTGTCAGCTAAGACATCACATTAGTTGGAGACAATTACCTAATTAATTAGTCTTCTTTCAGTGTGGCAATGAATGAAAGTATTCATCTCAACGTTTAGACATGGGGGAAAGCAAGGCCGACAGCCAATGATACCATCTCAGATTATTTTATTCTTATTTATAATGAAGCCAACTTTGCTTCTGGTCTGTTTTTGTTATATAGTTAATTCATGACCACAATAAAATAAAAGGGGAAAAATACACTAAAGAGCTACTTTTTCCATGAATTCATTCTGCCTAAGATCTTATTTTGAAATGAAACAAAAGTGATGAACATTTTAAGCACTAAACCAGCTTTCCTACTGCCTAGCTTTATTCTGGAACCTTGGTCTAACACACAATGTGGTGCCATTAACGAACAAACAAGATACTAAAGAATTTACTATTAATCTCTTCTCTTCAGTAAAATGTTTGATAGTCCATATATCAGAAAAAGAGTAATTTTTATGTAGATGATTTGATTTGGATTTTTCATCTGCAGTGCATAAGCTGCAGGATCTGGTGCAGGCTACCTCTGACATACAGTGACTAGTTTCCTATTGTGGAAAAAAAACCCTGTGGGTTTTCATGGGAACATCATTTGCAATTGAAATTCAGTGAAATCAATTTAGTTTAGCAGATTTACACAAGCTGAGCAGAGCTGGGCAAATTTTTTCAGAGAATTTGTTTATTCACTGAAAAAAAAATGCAGTTTTGGGTTGATTCCAACTATTTGTGCCTTTGACATGAATTAACTGAATAGTTTAGGACAATTTTTGTTTCAGAATAGATGAGGACAGGTACCACACACAAAACTGGAGGAGGTAATGGCGGTATCCCTCTTATACACAATAGTCCAGTCATTAGGGCACTCACCTGGGATGTGGGAGACCAGGTTCATATCTCTGCTCTAGAGTTTGGCATCTCCCTAGGTGAGTGTGCTAAGCACCAGGCTATAGGGTCATTCTCATTATCACTGACCCAATGACTATTAAAGTGCTTTATACAAAGTGGTCTAGCTTCAACCAGGGAGGTTTATTTTAGAGTATAAACTTACTCATACTGTCCCTCCAACCAAGAGTCACAAGCTCAACCTCGAGGCAATCATTCTAAGGGCTGGTGGAGACTGTATTAATGGCAAAATCAATATTCTCCATGACGGAGTGTAAGTGTGTGTGCACAGATGACTAAGGGTGTGTGTGTAGATTTTCTTAACAACTTTGGTGAGAGGCTATAAATATATTCTTGGGCATGTGGCACCATCACTAGTTAGCTACAAATGTGTTGCTCCTGATCAAGTGGGAGAACAATTACTCTCTAAGTACATAAAGAGCTACAGAGGTTTGGCATGCAAACAGATAATTATACACAAGAATAATAAATAAAAGGATAGACACCACTCCCCTCCTCAGAAGCCATGAGCAAGACACTTAATCCAGGAGCTTGGTGAATTAAATTTTAATAAACACCAAACCACTATAAGTCCTAATATCAACAGCAAAATGATGTAATGCTAAAGGTTGGTCTAAGGACACATGGCTATCAAGCATGGAATCCCCTCACAATTAACTCTGCAGGAAAGGAAGGGATTGCATATGTAAAATAAATATATAAATAGTGGATATACGTGTTCTTATTCAAGATGGGCAGATACTGAAATAGCCAGTAAGTGTCTTGCTCATGGCTTCTGAGGAGGGGAGTGGTGTCAATGTTTGAGAAGTATAATTTTGGATTAGGATTTAAAAGTGACTGGCTCCCACCAACAAGACCATATTTCATGACTTTAGAAAATAAGGAAGAAGGAAAACCTGCATTGGAAGATAGTGTGTTAAAACACATAAATGAATTTAACATAGAATAATTAGCATGAACAAAAAAGCAGCTCATTGTGCAGGGAAAGCAGGAAGATACCAGTAGTGCAGGAATCTCGAGATTTTATTAAATGGAGGACATACAGGACAGATGACATCCATTTCTTATATGTAACATCAGTGTAACCTCTATTTATGAAATGGCAGTTGAAAAAGAAAAGGCAGCACCTGAAATAGAACATGATTAAATATGTTTCTAAATAACCTAGTTCATAGACGGTGAAATCTTGATTGATCATCTGTTGTCAGTCAGTATGAGATAAAAATAACAGGAGGGGGGCACATTCAAAACTGGGAAGCAGGGTTCTTCACTGTCCCCCGGCCACCAATCCTGCTGCCTTACCCTGCCAGTTCCAACCTTACCTCCTGTGCATCCTATACATATCTTCTGATGCCCTCGGACTGTGAAAGGGGGAGAAATGGAGAAAGAGAAGGGCTGTCCTCCAGTAACCATACTACAGTTCAGAAGAATGGATCCTTAACCTAAGTTACAGGACCAGGAGGACTGTCGGAGTTCAATTCTTCTCCCTTGAATTATGTCCCACGCCTCCACAGCCCCACTCCCTCCTGCTCTCTGGCCACAATTCCAATCATTGATATTTATCCATGTCAACTGGTAAAAGTGGACCAAGATACCAGGTCTGGTATCATATGGAAGTGGGTTGTTTCAGGAGGACATAGGCACAAATTGAGCTATGCAGTGGAATGGGGAAGAAACCTGGCAGTTCTTGGACTCAGGTGGAGTGGTGCCGGGGAAATGGAGAAGGAGTGAAAGAGGGGGGCTGTGTGCAGATGTTATGCAACGTTTGCAATTTTATTTGTTGTTATCCACCTATTAGCTGCAGAGATGTTCAGATACATCAAGTCATTATTATTATTTGTAACTATTTATAGTATAGTCGCACCCGCAGGCCCCCAATTGGATTGTTGCCCTATTGTGCCAGGATCTGTAGAACCACAGAAAAGAGACAATTCCCGTGATAGTCTTAATGATATTCACTATGACTAAGACAAGAGCATCAGACTTATTTGCATTTGTGACCATACAGTGTGTGTAACAGGGTTTCTGCAAGGTTTTCTCATTTTATAAACTTCCCATGTTTCACCCACCAGAGTGTAGATAACTTCACAATAAATTAACCATTATTAGAAATCAAAAGAGCCAACTTCTTTTTCAAAAGAACAAACTGATCTCTAACAATGGAGTATTCCAAATGTTCTCTCTCTTCTTTTCCTTGCTAAACCCTGCAATGAAATAATTGAAACTTCACGCATAATCAGCAAATTGAGAGGTAATATAAACCCCTTGATGGAAAACAATACATCTTATATGCAAAACTCCCAGCATAAATGCCAGAAATCCTACAAGAATGAGGCATTTTACATTTTTACTATTAATGTGATTTATAAGACAATCATTTTTCTTAATGAAGGCAAAATTGGATTTAAAACTGGAAAGGCACTAAAAAACAAAGAAGCAAACATTACTCTGAGTAAATGTTCTGCTTCTGCAATATTTCTGTGCATGCGTGGTTATGTTGAAGTGTGAATGAAGTACACTTCAAAACTTAAAACCTTCTTCACCAGAGTGAAAAACTGCCTAGTCTGTCTTTAATTAGAATCCTGTCTGTAATAAAAGGATAGTCACTCGAGTCATGACCCTGAATTATAAAATAAAAAACCAACAACCAAAAAACATCACTCAGTACAAAGTCTGTAAACCTTTTATTACTCATCCATTAAAGTGCTCCTTAAAAGAAAAAAGGCACATGCCAGATAGGTATTGCAGCTTTTCCTTTAATAACCAGCTCTCATGACCAGAAGACAGAACCCACACAACTGACACAGAGATAAATGAGCTGCAACTAAAAAGGTCACTCATTTTCTTAAAGTTGAATTTGCCACGACAAATTTAACAGGAACATTTTTTACTACAGTGAAATCCTGATTATTCATACTTGACTTAAGCTCTAAGAATAATACTCAATTGTTGTTCATTCTCTCATCCATTCATTTATATTTTGAATGGATTAATTATCTGCATGGCACTTGGCCATGACTCTAAATGCCCAATCCAAGGACCATCAAAGTCAGTGGGAATATTTCCGTTGATTTCAGTGGGTTTTGGATCACATCCTTCCATTCTAAACTCCACAGTACAGGAACCATGTTACTCTACATGTTAGCCCTCTAACTGGCAAGGGTTAGAAAGAAACTTCCCTTGTGGTCAAATTATTCCATATTTCCCTCTGATTTGCTGTGCTTCACCACTATACTGCCTCTTGGGGAAAGGCACCCAATCAGAGCTGCTCCATGTGCTAAGGGGCATCTTCTTCATTTGGAATAGGCAAAGCTCTCTCTCTCACTCCCTCCTCCCCCACATCACAAAGGTCTGGGAGCACTCCTGAAATGCTGAGCCCTATGCTCCCCAGCTGGCTCTGCACCTCTTCTTCTCCAGATCCCAAGGCTATTCCCTCCTGACCCGTCCCACACCTAAGGAGATGAAACTCCTGGCTGATCCCACCCCTCCTCATCCAGGACATAGAGGGGAGCAATGGAACAAAGCAGCTGGGCAAGAAGCAGAAGGCCAGGTAAGGGGAACATCCGCAACAACATCAGAAGAGGTGTGTTTGAGGGCAAGGGGTCCAATCAGTGTTGGAGTCTGTGTTTGGGGTAGATTAATTCATTGGAGGATTCCTGTGTTTGGAGAGACAGCAGAATGAATTACTTTGGGTGTGTGGGGACAGAGCAATTAATTGGGAGATAGAATTAGAGTTCTTGGTGATGGGGTCGGTGAAAGCTTCCAGCGCTTCTCCTTGGTGTAGGGTGCAGGTTTCAACATTACAGGGAATGCATGGCAGCTCCCAACTCATTGGGATGAAGGCCCATGCACCCACTCTAAGATCCTGCCCAGGCTGGGGATTTGCTACAATTACTCCCATCAGTGCCCAACCATTGGTATAACTGTACTGGCATAACCTTTCATAGAGACAGGTCCAGCAACTAATAGCATTTCTGGAATTTATATCAGCTTGAAACCATCGGATAAGCTTCATTTGTACAAAGCGCAGCTTTGCCTGCCTATATTAGGGGTTGTAGTGGTATAACTACATCTATTGCAGTTCCCAGGGGAAATTCTTAGTCTAGACAAGGCCTTGTTAAGTGTATGCACATTTAAAATCTAGTTATTTTTTACCTGAATACACTGACATGTATAAGTGAGAGTTAGCCACCCACAGAGTCCCATTTTCCCTGTCTCCAGAGCTTTGTCTCAGCCTTGAGCTCGGTGTGCTATGTACATCATCCACCCCCAGCCAGGAGCAGAGAGCCTGCAGAAAAGTTAATGCAGCTTAAGACTGCCTTAATTTTTCCATGACTGCTCTTCTCCCCCTGTTGAACCTCCTTTTTGGAAACTGCTGGAAGGAGGGGTTCCTCTCAGTGCAGCTCCAATGCAGAGCAGGGCACCGAGGCCTGATAACTCTGGCCTTCAGTGGATCTCAGGAGATCCACTGTAGTTGGAGACCAAACCTCTGATTATTGTACAGGGACTGAGACAAAAATAGAGGAGAAATGTAGACACACTGAATAAAAAAAGACTTCCAATCTAAGTATAATATTATACTACGTATAGCTATGAGTTACAACATTACGCATCTGGGATTACAGAGGATTTTATTAAGATGTATGTCACTGAAGTGTGATAGTCATGGCAGTGATGCTCTTTTTGCTAGGGTAAATCATTTAGTAAATCTCATTTTACATAAGCTAATTTCATTCAATTGTATTAAACACTCAGTAATGGTGTACTTTTTTTTTTAAGAAAGAATTTTGCACATCTCAGAAATGTGAAGCTTTAAAATGTATTGCCAAACTTACTGTAATGAGTAGCTGTCTGTTTCTTTACGTTAAGAGTTGCTTATTTTCTTTTTAAATTTCAGAGTGCCTGTCTGAAGTAAATGGGTACAGTTTTACTTTATGGATAACAACATAACCAATACTCGAGTGAGATTATGTGCCAGAGGTTCAAATGATATACTTCTATATCTCACAGTGGTCATCTCATTACTTTGTAGGATCAAGGTACTTCAATAAGTGCCCCAAGCCCGCATAATGAAACTGAGTGCTAGATTTTGCAATACCCAGGTTTAGCTGATAGATGAATACGGACACATATAGTGATATAACTCTCAAATGACTCTGTGTTGTGGATGCTAAAGAGCCCAAGTTATTTCATCTCAGGCTGACATTCATTTTCACTAAGGACTAGATTGTCACAGCCTTTCAGATTTAGCCTGCTCAGATTATAACTCTTTCTGTGGAACGGAGAGTGGGGAGGGAGGCTATTCATCGGATATTCTCCCTCCTTGAGCAAATGGTCAGAGAGGGCTGAAGAGTGGGAGAAGCCTTGGCTATGCATCCTCACACCTGCCAGATAAAGTACCTGGCCAGGTGCACAGGGGAGTATGTCATTCCATGAGAAAAGGGAGAAGTAATTTACTCCCTCTCCAGAGTGGGGGATGGAGAAGCAGAGGAACTGTGACCCGCTCAGAGAGACAGTTCATTCTCTCATCTGCTCCTGATACACCCTGATCTGTACTCAGGGCAGATTGTAAAATTACAATCTAATCCTAAACATTGTTTTTTCTACAGTGTGGTAATTGTATGATGTCACTCAGTATTGAATACACCACATTGTCTATTAAGGGATGCAAATTCATATGACAGAGTGGTTAGGAGATTTGCCCTTTTCGCATGACAGTATCATAAGAGTTTAGTTTATACATTTCAGCATGTTTTAGATACACGTTGTTTTGCTTAATTGGAACATTGGAATTGCCATAGTGAATTGGATTTATGGCCCATCTAGTTCAATATCCTGTCTCAAACAGTGGCCAGCATGAGATGCCTCAGAAGAAGGAGCAAGAAACCCTACATTAGGCAAATGCGAGATAATCTGCCCCCCACATCAGGTCTTCTGTGAAAACTTCTGATTAGAGATTGGCTTAAAAACTGAAGCATGAGGTTTAATATCTCTTGCAATAGTTAATGTTAATAGAGTTTTGGAACTGTGGATATTCTTGTTATCGGTTTAGCTGTCCAATTCTTCCTGTATTCTGGTGTGAAAAACTGCAATAACTGAGATGTATATAAGTGAAAGGCTGTGCATGTGATCATTTTTAAAGTACTTAAGCCTCCCCATTTTTTATCATTTTAATTTTAAAAATTTGCTCAAGGAAGATACTGGAATGGCATTGCTCAAGACTGAAGATCTTTCTTTATATGTGCAGCTTGGGATTTGCAAACTTCCTCATGTCACCTCATGAAACAAGCTTTTTTCCTTTTAAGTGAAAAATGAAAGAGAAAATTGGCTCAGACAGTTACCAATAGCAATGGTGTAGTTAGGATTTTATGTATTTTTTAAAGGAATTGAGATCCTGCCCTGAAAGAGCCTGGTCATAGATCTCAAATGTGTGCTTTTGTTTTTCTATTTATTTTTAAACACACTTGCAGAACATATACGTACACACAAGTGTGTGTGTGTGTGTGTGTGTGTGTTAGTTATGTATATGAACACAGATTCACCTTTATCAATGTAACTCTTCTGCCAGGTGGAGTTGGCAGCAAAAAGGGCTGGGTTCACTATCCAGGGGTTCCTCTTAACAATAAGAAACAGAATTATTTTGAGCCCCCACCACATAATCTGGGAAAAATTAACACCACCCCATGGCACCTCAAAGAGGCATTACTCCCCCTCTCATAAGTACTGAGTCTGTGTAAAACAAAATAACTTCTAATAAAAGGGAAAGGGAACCAAGTGGTAGTTTAGGAAGACACCACAGCCACATTCAGAAGCATGCAACCATAAGGAAAAACTCAACTCCACAGTGCATTGGGCAATGTCCTTTGCCTCAGTTTCCCATCTTGCAGTGGGAAAGTCTGACAAATGAATGTCCCTTTAACATGTCATCCCCCTTCTCCCTCTGCTGCACTCCATTCACAATTGGCTGTGCTTGGTTAGTGAAGACCCAGAGTTCAAAGATGTATTTATAGGGGTTCACCTCCTACCCAGGGCCGGATTAACTTTTTGTGGGCCCGGCGCCAAACATATTTGTGGACCCCCATTGGGGAAATAGGGCATGTGATGGGGGGCGGTCCGCAGAGCGAGGGGCCACAGAACAATGAGGCATAGTGGGAGTGGCCCCACTCAGCCCAGCACAAGGGCAGTGTTTACAAACCCAAAACTGCTAGACGCACACTGGCCCACCCAGCCCTGTGCTGCCAGTGTGCCCCTTCCACACTGCCCCCTGCCCAGTGCCCTTCCCTTATGCCAGGGCCCCCTCACCCAGGGACTTCCCCCACAGAACCCTATGCCCAGCACCCCCTGCCCAGAGACCCCTCCTGCTGACCTCCCACCACAACTGCACAGCATCCTGCACATCATACCCCCTGCCCAGCTCCCCCACCCACAGAGCCCCTACTGTCCAGCACCCCCTTCACAGTCCCACCATCACAGCTGTACAGTGCCCCATATTCCTGAGGGAATTCTGCATCAACATCTGTGCATAATATTTTAAAATTCTGCCTTTTTTATAATAAATAAATGTGGAAGCTCCACCACAGCAGTGGGGAGCACAGGCCACTGGCTGCAGGGAGGTGGGAGAATACCCTGCAGCCTCCCCCACCCCCCAGGGACAGGGACTTGGCAGTGAGGCTGAACCTGACCCTGACACAGCACAAGGGTTATGCCTGCCACAGAAACACTCTGGGGCCCTGCCCCTTTTGCGCCAGGCACACCAGATGTGGGCAGGGAGGCTCAGCCCGGCAGCAGGATCCAAGTGCAGAGGGACTTAGTGTGGGGGGATCCAGATGGGGGTAAGAGGGTTCTGTGGGGGGCAGTCTGGGTGCAGCCAGCTCAGTGGGGGATCTGGATGCACAGGGAGGTGCCAGGTGCAGGGGCAATGGAAGTCTGCAGGGGGGACCAAGTGAAAGTGGTTGGAGCTCAGTGGCAGGAGGGAGTCTGGGTGAAGGGGAGGTGGGGTTGTTGTACTTAAAGTACTGGCACAGGATCTTTTCAGGGGAATAAGGCAAACACCACATTCATTGGTAATACATGCATCAATCAACACTATCATATGCATCAAGTATCAGAGGGGTAGCCGTGTTAGTCTGAATCTGTAAAAAGCAACAGAGGGTCCCGTGGCACCTTTAAGACTAAGAGAAGTATTGGGAACATAAGCTTTCGTGGGTAAGAACCTCACTTCTTCAGATGACTTGCATCCCCCACCCCCCGAGGCCGTCAATATGTCTGCTCTTCTTTAGTGAGCCCACTTAAGTTTTATTGTCTTTGGGTCTGGCTTCCATCCCCTCTCCAACTAGCTGTCTGGAGGTGCTTGCCTTCCATGCCTTGCTCATTCACACCTCATTCATTCAATACGGCAATTGATTAAGGGCGGTGTGGGTGGAGAAGAGATCTTATTCTACTCCTAGCAAAAAGACGTTTTTCTTCTACTTTAACTATCCTTAGGGGCAATAACATTATACCAAGGCTTAACACAAAGTTTTCTATAAGTTTTTCTACATAGGGATCTGATACAAAGTTCCTATATCAAAGGACTTGATACAAAGTTGTATGAAAATAGCTTAATATAGGGTTATATGAAGAGGAATAATACAAAGTCATATGAAAGTTAGAGGTTATATATGGATAGGCTTAATACAAGGTTATAGAGAGAGGCATAATACAAAGTCATATGAAAGTTATGTGAAGATGCTTAATACAGAGATTATCTACAGGGTTCATTTGGGTGGGGGTCTAGGTGTAGGTGGTTGGGGCTCAGTGGGGAGGGTGTCGGGGGGGCGGCTCATTGGAGTGGTACAGATGCAGGGGAGGTGGGGCTTGTCAGGGTGAGGGTTTGATGGACCTGCTTAACAGGGAAGCCCTAGCTGCTGCCAAGGGGATCCGCATGATGGGCCCCCATTTCCCCATCCCAGGAATCGGCAACCTTCGGCACACGGCCCACCAGGGTAGCCCCCTGGCGGGCCAGGCCGGTTTGTTTATTTGCCGTGTTCACAGGTTCGGCCGATCGTGGCTCCCACTGGCCGTGGTTTGCTGCTCCAGGCCAATGAGGGGCTGCGAGAAGCCACAGCCAGCACATCCCTCATCCTGCAGCCCCCCATTGGCCTGGAGCGGCGAACCGCGGCCAGTGGGAGGCACAAACGGCAGAACCTGCGCATGCGGCAGGTAAACAAACCGGCACAGCCCGACAGGGGGCTTACCCTGGCAGGCCGCATGCCAAAGGTTGCCGATCCCTGCCCTATCCCCTTCTCTTCCCCATCCCATGTCCCTTCCCCATCACTCCATCTCCTCCCCATCCCACCCCCTTCCTTCCCTACTGCCTCTGCCCCCCTGCCCTGCCTGCCCCACTACGGGCACTCACTTTTGTACAAGATGAAGGATGATTCCCAGCACACAGAAGGGAGCTCAACCAGCACTAGGACCCAGAAGGTAGTGTCCAGGTGCAAAGTCCTGGGAGCTGAGCAGCACCTTCTTTTTTCAGCCTGGCAGTGCAGCTCTGCAGTCAGGGTAGATATGCTCATTCCACCCCCCCCCCCCCATCTCTTCTCTGCCTCCTCTCCCCAGGTGAGCATGCTGCAGCCAGCCCTCCTGCAGGCAAAGAGCTGATTGAAACAGCTGATCGGCAGCAGGGAGGGGAAGGGCGGGAACGGAGCAAGCTGTGAGAGGAGGCAGGGGAGGGGGAGTTTGGCTGCCCTACTGCAGCAGGAGTCTCAGTGCCAGGAGCACCAAGCTTCTGCCCCCCCCCCCCCCCCCCGCAGGAGAGAGCGGGGGGGTGGAGAAGAGCGGCCCTGGCAGGGACTCCCCTGGAGTGTGGGCCCGGTGCCATGGCGCCAAAAGCTGCCTCTGCTGCTTTTGGCCAGTACAACCTCTGCATTCTCTTTCCTTTCACCTCTGTCCCAACACCAGCTCTAAGTTGTAGCCCCTAAAGCTGCTTATCAGTGATTTCATCTCTGGTAGTCACTGAACAGAAACAATGACTCTCCATGGAGTCCAATTAACTCTGTCTTTAAACACTGGAGAGGGGAAGGTCAAATGATATCTAGGACTCTTTGGGTAGAGTCCACACCACCAGGTAGGAAAACCTGTCCCCATCCCCTCCTCTCCTTTACTGGGCTTTGGCATCCCTCCCCTGCTTAGTGAGTGAGGTTCGGTTTAGGGTGATCAGGGCAGGCTGAGTACAATTCTTCTACCTTTTACTTGTACAATAAGAACAACATTTCACTACCCCTGCTCTCAATATACTAACATGATTTGTAACCCAACACCAGCCAAAAGTGATCATTTTAGCAAAGCAGATCCATCACGTTGTGCACCAAGGCAGAATAAGCATGTCAAGACAAACACAGTCTGTTCCTGAAGTCTTTTCCCCCAGCTCCATGCTAGATGTTAGGGGAGAGCTCATTCAGATCCTGCTTTTGCATAAACACACACTTTGGTTTTTTGCAAATATGTTCATTATTCTAACACTATATGCCTAACTGTATTTCAGCCTACAGGTTATTCACAAATTGTTTATTTCAACATCAAAGCAAATTCATAGTTTTTATCTGAAGAAATTTTCACACTTTTTTTCTTCAGTATTTACTCAGTTCTACTTGGAGCTTTAAGAAAATCTACAGGTAAATAACACACACAAAACTGAACCTTCTGAGTAATCCACTTCTCTCCAGATTCTGTAACCATTGTTTTGCCTTCCACGGACTGTGGAGGAACACCTCCCTGCAAAGATTTCTCTTGTCCTTTCTAAATTAAGTACTTTGCAGAATATACTGACCACAGGTATACAAAGTCTGTTGGCACTTGGGTATGCAAAGACTTATGCTCAGATTCCATACCTGTGAGTAATTTGGCTACTAAAATTACAGAGTAAGCCATTCTTTGAGGTAGATGAAAATAATCTAATTTTGGATTTATATAGTGCTTTTCATCTAAGGATTTCTAAGTGCTTTACAAACAATTATTTCTCAAAAGCACCCTATGATATAGATAAGAAGTAATTCTCATGTTGACAGACTGATGGTGAAGTACAAGGAATAAACAAGGCAATACTGGTCAGCAAGCAACGGTCTCAGCACACCAGCAGACTGACCACTGTCAAGGTTTTTTTTAGGCATCATGGCAAAGGAGATTTTAAAGAAGGGATCTGAAGGAAGATAATGAGGTAGCATTGCAGATATTTATGGGGGGGTCCTATCCAAGCATGAAGGACAGCAGGGGAAAACACACAAAGATGTTAAATTTTCAAACAATCAAGTGGGTAATAGAGACTGGTGTCATGGGCTGACTAGAGTGGAAATTGACATTTCAAGAGTGATGTTAGACGGGGTGGGGATAGGTCACAAAGGGCTTTGAAAGTGAAGAAAAGCATCATATGTTTGGTAAAGCAGAGAAGAGAGCTAGTACAATGATTCAAACGGAGGGTTCACTTGGTCAAAGTAAGACTAGAAGAATGATCTTTGCAGCAGCATTCTGGAGAGAGATAAGCAGGGTGAGATTGATAAATATAGACAGGCTATTCAGGTACCACTAAATACCTCCAAGGACATGGTTAACTTAACCTTCCCAATAATAAAAATATATACTTTCAAACTGCAATGCCTAAAATAAGACCAGAAAATGACTGCCTGAAAATGGATCCAAAATGTTTCATCAATACGTAACACTCACTGCAATTACATGCAGGAGAATCATCACAAAAAGTGATAAAAGGAAAAAGGATCATTAACTGTAATTCAGAATTTTTTTTCTCTACTAGATTTCCAAACCCATATTAAGTTAATCAAATGTTATTGTTTTTGGCAGAATGATTGAGCATGTTACATAATATGCGGGACTGGTAGCACTGCCTGTTATAAATGTTGCCTGACACTTCCCATTATAAGACTCCTTTTAGTTACTTATAACTTTGCCAACTGACATTTGGGCTGATATTTTCCATTCTAGGTATTTCTTTTTTTTTTCTTCATTTTCAGCCAAAACAGTTATGCAGTTTCTGAGAATGAGGCTGAGAACAAATATGTTGTTCAAAGTTAAAAAATTCTGCCAAACTTTTATTTGAAATGCTCTAGTGCCCCTGCCCCGTGCTTTGAATTAGGGGCTTAACATTTGGAAGGAGAGTGACTTTTGTGTGAAGGATGGGCAAAGAGACTGGGATTGGGTGTAGGGAGGGCAAGAGACGGGGAGTTAGGGAGAGACTGGGACTTAAATAACAAGCCTAGAGAGGGAGATTAGGACGGGCTGGGCAAATAGACATTGGACTATGGTGAGAAGCCTGAGGAGCAGAAACTAGGACTGGGGCAAGGAGCCAGGAGCAGATAAGAGATAGGACTATGACAGGGACAGGTTGCCCATTTGAACATCCTCCATCAAGATCCTGGAACAGAATGCAAGATTCCTGAGCCTCACCTGTCCTCTGCTGTCAGCAAATATCTGTGAAACCCACTGGCAAAGTGTGTCTCTCTCATTCCTATCAAGTGCTGGTCCACACAGTGGCTCACAGCCTACCACTGTGATCAGTTACTCTACTAGGTCAAGTAGCAGAGCCTAAGTGGTGGTTATAAAGGCTCTGTCATAGGGTGGACCGTGCCTGGATGCCTTCCTGCAGCAGACCATGGTATGACAGGGGCACCTGCTTCAGTTACCACTTCACTCTTTCCTAGAAATAGTCCAAAATAGCTTTCCCAAAACCTATACCTCTTGCATGATTTATTACAAAAGAAAATCCTGTGCATATAATAGAAGTCCCCCAACCATAATCCAGAATTTAACAGAACAGTCCAAACAGTACACTCAACCTTCAAATCCCAAAAGACCATCAACACCCCAGGTACAGCCCTAGTGTCTCTCACCACACACCAACTGTCCAGTACATCTCCAACATCTCTCACCCAGGCTCATTTATCAGGTATGGCTCTGTCATCTGTCACTATGCCTCATTGCCAGCCTTCAGCCCTCTCCAGCAGGCATCTCTCACAGCTGCTCTCAGCCTTCAGCCCTCTCTGGCCAGAGCTCTCAGGTCAGCCTGTCTACTGGTCTCCAAGCCCTCAGTCCTTTTTCACCTCCTGACTCTGGCTCATGAGGGTCAGCAGACTAGCCCTTCCATTGGCTTCCTATTCACAGGAAAGGTCTGCTGAGCTTTTTGTTGCTTTCCCTGGATACCTAATCCAGCCTCCTGATCTCTGGCAGTTCCTACCTGGTAATCTTCTAACTAAACCCATCTGTTGCCAGGCTCTCCCATTTACATGCTCAGGTGCCCTCTCTTAAAACCCAATTAGGGGGCAGCTCAGGAATCACAAGTGCACTGGACTCCACTCCTTCCTAAAAGGGGCAATCACGCTGTGATAGGTTCCAAGCTTGCTGATGACCAATGTGGATGTTAGAAATGCCACATGATGATATTTCTGTTTTTTTCAGGGTTTTTTTTTCTAGTTTGATCCTTTATAAAAACTAGGACATTGCACACAATATGTTACTTTAAAAAGAACATTATTGAAGTTGAAAAGTCAAGCACTCAAAAGTTAGGAAATGCCAGTATTAAGGTTGTCTGTGAGTCATGTTTTATAAATATGACAGACTAGATTTTCAGATGGGTACATTGAGGCAAAGAGGTTATGTAACTTGCCTAAAGCCATACTGTAAGTTAGTGGCACTTCTATGAACTGAATTTAAGAGTCTTGACTACCATGCTCTCACTGTTGTGGAAGCAGTTTGCCAAACAAAGGCCCGATCGACACTGAAAAGTAGTGTCAGTCTAGCTATGTCAGTCAAGGGTGTGAAAAAAAAATCTGACCAGTATAACTATGCCAACATACCACTCCCTCCCAGCGTAGATGCAACAATGTTGCTGGAAGATGGCTTCTGTTGACACAGCTAAAAACCTTTGGAGGCTACATCTACACTATGGGACTATGACAACCCAGCCATGCCAGTATAGTCTCTAATGTAGACATAACTAAAGAAATTAAGAAATTGCCAAGTGACACAAACAAAAACAAATGATTTCTACTTCTCAATACTTTAAATATTTCCTGTGCAACATCATAGTAAAAATATGAATTGGATATGTTAATGATATTAATGGCAGTGTCAGTTTTTCATTTCATGCTACAGAATAGGGATGAAGTGTGTGGTTTAGAAATTTAATCTCAGGCATCTTGCAATACTGTGTTGAAATGAAATTGGTGCCCATTGTGTCCAGGCAGTAAAAGTAGAGTTAAAGTAATCTTTCTGGTGAAACATATAGGAACAAGATACAATCTCCCATAACCCAAACAAAGCCTTTCAAAGCATAAAAAAATTTAACAAAACGTTTGAAAAACAAGAGAATTTTCTTTACTGACACAGCTATGGATGCAGTTTCCTGGCCAGAGCCAGAGAAATTGGAATGGGTGGTGGCCAACTGGTGGTTTTGTGATGTGAACACATTTCACTAGATACTAAAGTAAGACTAACTCATTTCAATATAGGCCACCAGAGATCTATCAAATGGCTTCTCAAACTTTTATATACCCAATATAAGTAATCTCTAAGTATAAAATATCTATTACAAAGAAAAATGAACCAGCCAGCCAGCTGTAACAAGTTGGAATGTAAATTCCACTGCTCTTAAAAATAGTTGTTGTTTGAGTTTTATGGGACAAATTGGTGAGACTCACATTTGCGGCGATTTAGAATATTCATTTTTAAATCTCTTTTAGAGGTGACGGAAATAAAGGAAGAGATCTAATACCCTCTGTGTCCTATCACAAAATTGCTTGCTTTAGTTAGAGAAGGTCAGTTTCCTCCTTTCACTCTTCTCATTCAAATTCTTAGTTTATGGATAACAGGGGGAAATGGTTTTTGAGCTCAGGGAAATCATCTTTGGGGGATGGAAGAATGTTTGAGGAACTTGAAAGCATAATGCAGTGCAACAAGAAATTGACTATACATCTTCAAGGAAGTATGATAGATCAAGTATTCTAGGTGCTTTGATTGTTAACATTTTATCATGACCAGCAGGTGCTGCTATGAAGCCATTAACAGGGGAAGGGCTGGTTAGATGCAATGAGTATTGGATTTACAGAGGAAGACAAAATGATAAAGGAAGCAATCTTTCACCTATAAAGATAACCCATAAGTAACTGACCTATATAGAATAATTTAATCAGTTATATTTTACTAAAAAATATTTATTCTAAAGGGAAGTGACTTTTAGTTTATATCCATTTGTGTATACACCAAAACATGCTTAAGAGCAACATATGGGGGCTCACGTTCACAATGTTGTTTGTGCCAATATCTTTAACTAGCAGAACATGGAAGATGAAAAATATTCTGTCAGCGTCATAAGCTTTATCAATATTAAATCAAAGAAAAAATACCTCTTACACAATTATAATTAAATGTTTGCAGTAGAATTCATCAAGTAAAGTTGAAGGGAATATATAATTTATCATTTTCACGGTCATTTATATTCTTACTTACACTGACATTCATATGTCATTTAGACTTGTAATGGATACTAAAATAAGATAAATCAAGTTAAAACATGGTTAATTTAACATTTTCATGCTATTGAGAATATTTAAAAGGACATCCCCCTTCCCCAAATAACTAGAAATTTGACAGCCTTCACTTAATTTTGCTTGTCTTTTTTGAGTCTGTGTTAATTTCTAGGAAACACATCAGATATCCTTTTCATTCACATTATGCTTCTATGACAAAGTCAGTGAACATCAAAAATGTATGTGCTTTTTGCATTTAGTTGCACTTGTAAATCTTGGGTAATGGCATGGCACCCACCTCTCACGAATGCCCCTTCTGGTCAGGTCTTTAAATAGTCCCAGCCCTGGTATCAGGCCATACCCCCAGCCTTCCTTTCCTGGAGGCAATATTTTCATCCTCTTTGTTCTGTTCTGGCCCCAGCTCTTCATCTGGGTCTCTTAACAGTTCAGATCCCCCTCTGGGAGCTACTCTCTGTCCAATTGTAGGCCGCTTCCCCAGTGGCACATGTGTGGGGGTGGGACAGGCCAACCCACTACTCTGGGTTCCAGCCCAGGGCCCTCAGAATAGCAGCCATGTGCCACTGTATCCCTTTAACTAAAACACTTTCAGTTCCCTAGGCCACTTCCCCATGACCCCAGTCTTTGACAAAGCTTCCCCTTTACATCAGGGCTCATCTAATTTCAGGCCCAACAGCCAGCCAGGAGCTCTTTTTCTCCCTGTCCTGGTTCCTACCAGCACTGAACTGTCCCTGATGCTGCTGTTCCCTTTGGCCAGCCAGGAGCACCATCAGCATGGAACTGACGGTCTCTGGCACTGCAGCTCCTTTTATATGGATCTCCTGGGCCCTGATTGGCTGCTCCCTTCAGCCTCTCTGATTGACTGCTTACCCTGAAGCCACTCTAGGCTGCTTGGAGAACGCTTCTACTGCTCCTTTCCTGGGACAGGTGTGGCAGGACACTGAGGCCTCCACCAAGGGATCTCTGGGCCTAGTCCACCCTGGATTTATTTTACTTCAATAGACCATGAATGTTTAGAAATGTTTTCTTGGTTTTTCTACACTTAAACTGATAGGCAGAAAACTTTAACAGAATGGAAGATTTTACCATTTTAATTACGAAATGTTTGGTTCTGAATAAAAACATCTCCAAAGAGAATTCTTATGTATTGTGTTTTCTCTTTTGATTGCATTATCATTTATCTTTCAGCTTTAGAGGGCCTGGCTATTTTGGTTATAAAAAATCCAGCATTCCTAGATTCTTTATTATAATAGTTGAATTTGATAATTTAGAGATCAAAGGGGTCTATTATTTCCTCAATGTACATTAAAGCTCCTGTAAACATAAACTGAAATTGTGCATATATAAAGGTGAGATGAGTCTCTTAAATTTGGAGTTCTAAAGCAAATTTAAAGATATATAGACATCACCTTCCATCAATGTTAATGAGAGTCATATATGAAGAATAGAAAATAGAAAATCATTGAGGCTGAAACTATAGAAATACATATAAAAGTCTAGAAAATAAAACTTTATGAGAGTATTCTTTGCAGGGGATTTGGGGAGGGATGATATCCACTTCCCTCAATCTCCCTGCTCCCCTCCCCCCATCAAATAAAGAGACAGGCTGAAAGGTGTATATGCTAGAATAGTTGCTGCTGCCCAGTATATTCCTATATTCCTGGCCAGTAGCCTTTTCTTTAGCCCACCTTAAAATTCATTTCTACTCAACCTATTTGAAGTGGCTTCCAAGCACTTCCCTAGTAAACAGGGAATGCTGCACTTCCCCCTCCCCCATGTCTGCCCTCCCCTCCAAAAGGGTATTTCAGAGAGCCTTGGGTGGGGCTCTCTGAAAAGAGGTGAATTTTACCCAGAGCACATAGCTCTCATTGATGTAAGAAGGTATGAGCCTTAAAGACTGTGTATATGTGACTATATTCTGCTGTCATTCCTGTGTCCGTCAGGTGTCGTCGTGATTGTAAGGTTACTGTGTTGATACACATACTTCAGTTTGTTGCTTTGTCACTATACAGGGCCAAATCTTGTTCCCTAGTTTTATAGCAAGGGGTCTATTTGTTCTGCATCACCAAAGCTGACTTTGAACTCTCTCAGCCTTGCGAAGAAGCGAGTGACCTTTCTGCAGAAGGGATGTGTGAGGGGCTTATGATGGGTGGCAGATGCATTCAAAGGTGCACCATGGACAACATTTCTTATTGCCCACCACACAAGCTGTGCATGGACACATAACTGAATAGCCACTCAGAAGGTGAAGGACAAGGAATCCAAAATCCCTGTGCTGCAGAGTAATGTAGCACACTCTGTATCAGTCTGTGGGAGAGATGAGTAAAAAGAGGTGGGTCTGGGAAATGGTGGAGGCCTGACCCACGGACCAACCCCCCCACCATTAGTGGGGCCCAGTACAATAAAACCATATAAGTCATCAGCTAAGCCCCACACAAGAAGCATCAGGAATAAAACTCAGGACGTTTAGTTACCAAAGTTTAGGCTACTACCAGCTGAGCATAAACAGTTCTCCCTTTCTGGCAGTAGTAATAGGTCTCTTATCTTCCCTGTGGGTCAGCCACTAATGGACGACACACTAAACCAGTACATTACAAAAAGCAGGCAGATATGTTATTAGAGTCTATGGGTTCTATTAACTGTGCTGATGCTCCCTGTCCCACCACCAGGTTTGTGGGAGAAAAGTCCATGCTCCATAAAGTCTCTTGAGAAAGTTTGTTTACTCATGCATTAAGCAAGAGAAATCACTTCAATAATAAGGATTTGGATTATAGCTTGTAAAGGGCTCTGGGAACCATTGAACTGGCCTGCAAAGATGCGTTATACTAAATCACAATGCAATTTATTATCAATGCAAAATGACTTAGAGGTGCAGTGTACAATATGTCTAAATATCATAAAGTCTATGTACAATATGTACAATCCATATTATTCTTAATCATTTCAGGCCAGTCACTACAATATTTTGGTCACTCTTTGCAAAGTATAAAGGAAAATCCTGTACACGCAAATGTTTTTGGCCTGTAACGAAAGAACATTTCTGAAGTCTGTTTTGATTATGTTATCTTTGTAAGCAGCATGCGGGGAATTTTTCTCTGCTAATCAGTCCCACGTTGCAGGGCAAGACTTCCATCTATTAAATAGTTAAATGATATACTCTCTACCTAGCAACGATATGCACTGAAGTATCCAGCAATAAACACTAATTTGGTCTTGTCTGCTTGTCCAGATATGCCCTCTAATCTTATTGTTTGCATTTGGTGTACATTTATTCTTATTCTAACTGTTATTTAGCCTGCCCCCGCCGAAAGTTAGCAATTCGATTTGTAGACAACATAGTAAATATGGTCTCAACAAGTTTGTTTTAGTCTTGCTAGCCTTGTCGCCTGTCTAACTTACAGATTTGTCAAATCTCTCTACCACCTCTGCAGGAAACAGAAAAATGATGATTGAAACATTCTAGCTACCTTTTTTTGTTCTGCCAAGGGGAAAAAAATCTTTAGCATTCTCCGATGTTCAAGTAGCTATTCAATGATCTTATGTTCTCTGAAACATAGCAACATCACATTACAAAAGATTCCAACAGACACTGATCTTGTTTCTTCACTATCTAGCTCTTATAACTTTAGGTCAAAGTGAATTCCGGAGTAGCTTAAACTGTCTTTCGCATATATGTCTTTCAAACTATGAGTCCACATTTTCAAATCTTACACGGGACTGGATTCTAATACCCTTATTCATAGTCTCTTAAGTATCTTAGTATCAAAAATAGTATCTTAATTCTTTACTAGTTACATTGAAATCAATGGGACTATATGAAAACATTTACTGTTTAATGAATGTGGTCCATAAATAGTCCTACTAATTCCATCTTTGTTAAATTGATCTTCTTTTATTGAATGCCTCTACATCCTAAGACTGTTTATACTGCAGATGAAAGTATTAAAAGCAATGATTTTTATGTTCTTTTTTTAATTCAAAGAAAAAATACTATTTTTCTGAATTTAAATACATGTATGTAAAATTATGACAACAAATACATCAAGATTCTAACAATTTTCACACACAGTCAAATTGTGAATCTAAACTATCTGTGTGCTTCTTTGAAAATATGTTCACTCTCTGTATGACATACTGACTTTTCTGAAATATTTAGATATGTACATTAGGTCTGGTCTACACACACTTTTTGTACTGATTTAATATTTTATACTTATATGGTTAAAGCTGTACAATGGACATAGGTACACTGGTAGAAAGATGCTTATACTGACAGTTTATTTCCATAAATTTAGAAGATCTTCATATAAGTATGGCACCTTAACACTGGAATAATTTATTCCATACTAGGGGATTCTACCATTTTAAATATATCAATTTCTAAACCAATATAGTTAAAGAGGTACAAAAACAAGTCCTGACATATATGCTGAGGGAAAGTGATATATGACAGTGTGATGTGATATAAACGTTTTATCGCATGAGTGGCTGCATAATCATAATTGAATATACCACACAAATAAACACAGACTAAGCACAAATTATGTACAGAAAAGTTTCCTATTTTACAGATACAAACTTCATGGTTGAACCTTGTACTGAATGTACATTCACCCACGAAAGCTTATGCTCCAATACTTCTGTTAGTCTTAAAGGTGCCACAGGACCCTCTGTTGCTTTTTACAGATTCAGACTAACACGGCTACCCCTCTGATACTTGTACTGAATATTATTTGTGTGTGATTCAATCCTTATAGATGAATAGTAAAACAATATCAAACAGTGATTCATTCTTCTGCCCTGGTATTGCTTTGCTGAGATATGAAAATGTCTGAGATAGGCAGTCAGATAAAGGTTTTAAGCAATGTATTTTGTTACATTATCAATCCTTTTCTGATTATATTCTACAATACAATTTTTAGGCTCTTTACCAGTATCATTTACACTTAAGTCAATATTGTTTATGGTTATTCTACTTCAGGGGTGAAAGTAAAGCTGAAGACTTACTGGTATGGGGACCAGCTCCGGCCCCCGGAAGGGGCGGGGCCTCGGGTGGAAGGGGCGGGGCTGAGGGAGTCAGCATCCCCCAGCCAGCCCTTCCATGCTGCCTGGCCCACGCCGCCCAGGGCTCCAGTTGCAATTTAAAGGGCCCGGAGCCCCGGGGCAGTTGATCCTTTTTGCCCCCTCCCTCCCCACATTGGCAGCCGGAGGGGTGGGGGGGACAAAAGGGACAATGACATTCGGCAGCGCTTGAAGCAGGATCCTTTGCTGCAGCAGCGCTTTAATTTCGCTGCCCGTTTTGCACCGCCCTGTTGGCGGCTCTGCCGATAGGGACCCAGCACGGCCACTGATGGGGGGCAGAAAAGGGGCAGCGCTTAAGTTTCAGCTGGGTACGGGCCGGTACTGGTGGCCACTTTTTACCGATACGCAGTACCAGCCTGTACCACCTTACTTTCACCCATGTTCTACCTAGAATAAAGCATCCATTCGTAATGTTTACAACTTGGTAGTTGCTTTTTGGTTTTCTAGTTCTACCAAACCATTCCTCAACCCCTACACAGATGGCCCAGTAACCTGGTCCACCATTGCATACCCTAAGTGCCACCTGCTTCCCAAGACAGAAGGAGCATCAGTAATTCCCTCTCCTCCCAAAAAGAGTTCCATGTTTCTCCCCCTGCCACAGGGATTCCAGCCCTACATGGGGGAAAGGGGGAAGTTTCTGACCCATGCTGTGCCCCCAGAGGGTGGGAGTGGATTGCCTAGTAAGGATGGTTGAAAATGATCCTTCAAACCTGTTTTTCAGTTGAAAATTGAGTTTTTGACTAAACAATTTTGGGTGCATGCACACACACACATGCATGAAGTGTTTGCTTTTCACAGAAAATTAAAATTTTTGTTTGAAAAACCAAATGACCAAATCTGAAATATCAGCCAAAAAATTTCTCCTCGATGGGCCAGGCTCTCCAGCTGCACTACATCTCCCATGATGCAACTGTCTCCCATCACCATGAGGGGAGACCTTATTGCATCTTGGGAGATGTAGTGTAATCCGGGAGCCAAACCTACATAGAATAATAGGAGGATGAGGCATCCAAATGGCAACTCCTAGGAAGCACTATGGCAGCATTTCCAAATTGAAATATTTTTACTTTAGGCCAAAATATTTCAGTTTGCACCAAAAAGTTGAAGTTTTCTGTGGAAAAATAATTCCAACCACCTCTAATTCTGAGACCATGTCCAGAGTTCAAAGGGGTGAGGATGCCAACCTGGCTTCTATTATTAATATTATATCTGCCATATTATGTTATTTTTGCCCAGATAAGTGTAAATGTAACTGTAGAGTCCTGTACCTATAGACCAGTATTCAGAAGATTGCTCTCAAGACAAGTATCATAACAAGATTGGATAAAAAGCAAAGACACAGAACCATAAAGCATATCAACCATAAAGTAAAAAACTTGCGCTCTTATGTCTTGAATATTTTTCCAGGTTGAAATACTAGGCCAGCTGAAAAAATGTGTTTAAAATATTGATGAGAACAATCAGATAGCGCTGCCAATTTTATGGTAGCATGTCTAAGCAAACAACAGTAATAAAGTAGAATAGTAAAACCTTCCAAGGAGCATACAGAAATTCCCTGAAATTCTTTCTGCTAAGGAGAAATAGATATTGATGAGTGAGTTTTCTAATTCAGTTTTTTTCTTTCATAACAAAGAAAGAAGCATTAATATTGCATTCAAGTTCATGGATTTAAAATTAATTTTTCATTTATCTTCATAGAGAGAGAGCACAGAAATAACTTACCCAAAAGGAATACACCTCAGGAAAATTACGGTTACATAATTGGTGAATATATTGTAAAGCTACATTGGATTTGTTTTGATTTATAGTTGTGGTACACGGTGTTTATTTCTAAGGTGGCATTTATACTTATTACACCAGAAAATCTGTCATTGTACTATATTGTGAATTTGGAAGTTATTTTGAAAAGTCAAAATTTAACAGATCTGAATAATGCTGAACAAAGATTTTCTGTTGTCTTTAGGTTTGAATATTTATTTATTTATTTCACTGGCATTATCAGAGAGCAAGATTGCCAGTGTGGAGAGATTTTTTTAATTCTTTTTCTTTTAGTTACATTTATTTTCACTTGTGTGTACTTGCACAAGTTAGGAATCTTCCACTCTCTTGTTTCAGGAGATGTTTAAGTGGACAGAAGGTGGGAAATGAATAATGTTATCCAGAAGCAGCAGTACTTTTTTGGCACCCACAGACAAAAACAGGAATGAAGTGTTTCATTTCCAGAACATCTGATTTAAAGTAAAATCTGTTATGTCCCCATGCATTCATCATAATTTTCTGCCAACCTGAAAAAAGAAATGCTCAGTGGACTGTGCAAGGACACAGCATTGTATATTGATTATATAAATCTGAAAATGAAATGTGCTTTTTGACATTTTTAAGGAAAAACAAACACTTTATTTTAATTTCCATCTGGAAAGAAATGAAAACGTGGAATAACACTAATATAGGTGATAAAATATACCTACAAAATGTTCTTGGTATTTTACAATAACTTTTTTACCCAATTTAAAAGAGCACAAGAGCTGCCATGTAAATAAGCCAAACTACACATCATTTCTAATTAATAGCCCAGGACTATAGTGAATTCCCAAATGAAACATTTAGTTAAAATGGAGTAAGGTTGAGCAGTAATTTAAAGTTAAAAATATATACTTTACAAGAATGCTACTGTAATTAGAAACAAACTACTTTAGGAACCCAGGAAATTCAGAGCTAAGATTAAATGTATAAGAAACTCACATATATTAAATAATGGAGGTACCCAAACAACTTTAACTCTGTCCCTGGAGTAATGCCATGAGACAGCAGGGGAGAACCCTCTGAGACATATCTATCCACCATCACAGTTTATCTCATGAATGACTAGAATTGTACAGTGGCTGTGCAATTTCCAGTCCTCACTCAGCTAGCAGAAGGCACCCAATGAGCCAGGAATCTTCAACAGTGAGTAGGAACTGAGTTTGTGTTTTGAAAATACAAGGTCAGTAACTTGGCCCTCCCATTGATGCGGGCACTCAAACTCTTGTATTTTCAAAACTTCTTTTCAATATCCTGATGTTCTTCCTAGCTCCTGGCATGTATTTTATTTTTAAAGACTCTACTCCCTCTCCTCTCACATGCTCTTCCAAACACTTCATTAATCCTTTCATGTGGCACCTGTGATATAATGGGTCAATATGGCAACTGCACTAACTTGTGAAGATCTAGAAAAAGTACAAAGTGGCTATATACTGTAAGATATATGGCAGTGTTATTACTGCCACTTTCACGGTCCATACTGAAAAGTTGTAAATGAGGGATGTGATGCAAATCAGATTCCACTTACCACAAAAGAGGACCCCAAATGAATATCTTTTTGAGGAAAACCCCTTCTGTATCGGAGCCTGTATTCTTTACTCATTCACACCTGACAGATATCCAGGGCCAGATCTAGGGTTGCCAACTTTCTACTGGCACAAAACCGAACACCTTTGCCTGGCCCCTGCCCTGCCCCTCCTCAGAGGCAGCACCCCTTCTCAGAGGCCCCACCCTGGCTCACTCCATCCCACCCTCTCTCTGTCGCTCGCTCTCCCCACCCTCTCTCACTCGCTCATTTTCATCAGGCTGGCTCAGGAGGTCGGGATGCGGGAGGGGGTGAGGGCTCCGGTTCTGGGTGCGGGCTCTGGGGTAGGGCTGGGAATGAGGAGTTTGGGGAGCAGGAGGGTACTCCAGGCTGGGATCGAGGGGTTTGGATAGCGGGAGTGGGATCAGGGCTGGGGCAGGGGGTTGGAGTGCAGGAGGGGATAAGGGGTGCAGGCTCTGGGCAGCGCTTACCTCAGGAAGCTCCTGGAAGCTGCGCATGTCCCCCCTCCAGCTCCTACATGAAGGCACAGCTCTGCACACTGCCCTGTCTGCAGGTGCCACCCTCGTATCTCCCATTGGCTGCAGTTCCTGGCCAATGGGAGCTGCAGAGCTGTCACTTGGGGCGGGGGCAGCGCACGGAGGCCCCAGGATGCCCCTATGCCTAGGAGCTGGAGAGGGGACATGCCATTGCTTCCGGGAGCCACACAGAGCCACAGCAAGCAGGTAGCCTGCCTTAGCCCCGTTGCACTGCCGACCGGACTTTGAACGGCCCAGTCAGCGGTGTTGACCAGAGCCGCCAGGGTCCCTTTTCGACTAGGCAAACTGGAAACCTGGCATCCCTGGAAAACTGTCATAACTCCACTGAAGTCGATGGAGCAATGTAATTCACACCAGCTGAGGATCTGCTCCTGAGACTACAATGTGCCTGGATAAGCAGTTACACAAACTGTGGTAACATCTTATCCCTTCTTGATGTCTGGGTCTTGGTAAAGGGGTAGGCAGGTGTCTTCACCTGAGAAATTGGAAGAAACTAGACACTGAGGACACTATCATATTCTTGCAGTCATACAGATCAAGATGAAAAAAAAAGGAGACCAAATGAACAAATCAGATTCCTTAACGTCCTAGATTCCACATGGGAGTGGCCTTTACCATGTGATGCACCATCTGCAAGACTTGCTCTGGAGCTATTTAAAAGAGTGATTTCTGATTACTTCAATTTCAAGCCACTGCAAGTTTCTCTAAGGGCTCTAGCAAATTTATAAACATTGACAAATGTTACTGACAAATTTGCCTCTAGTTTAATGGAGAAATTATCCCATCTCACCACAGAAGACTGGGTTAAGATAGATAAGAGTCAGAATTAACCAATACCTCAGTGAGTGAGTTCTGAATGAGGGACTCTTCCATCCCCATTCTGAGAACAATGACTCTGATCACAGACACTATACTCACATTATTTAAACGCTTGAGAGCCTGTGTGCACACATACAAATAAAGATGTGGTTCTGTACTTTGCGAACCTCTCCTGCAAAGAGGAGGGGGCAGAGGAATATGTTAGTTCTCTTGCCTTGAAGTCAGAGGGATATGTTTCTATATGACCTGTGAGTGCTGGGCAGGATGTGTCTCATTGGAATGAAAATTAAAAACGATGGACACAGCCATTGTCTGCTAGCCCCCGTGACTGGTCATGGCAATAATCATAATCTCTCAAGAGTGATCTATGAATATGGTTTAGTTAACAATATGACCCTTAAAATCCCTCCTAAATGCGGCTTCCACTGACATGTCCCATCTTTCCTCCCTCCATTTGCCTAGACAGCAAGACTGATTAAGAACAAAGGAGCCTTGTTTTTGCCCCCTGGCTATAAGAAATACACAGGTTTCTAAAAGGAATGAGTTTCCCAGGAGAGACACCTTAAAGGAGCTTTCTTGAGCTGAAAAGCATGAGTCTGCAGTACTAGGCAAAAAACAATATATTCACTAGATACATATAAGTCTGCTTTCTGGGACTCATCCTGTGTGGCTGTAAATTACCAGGCTTTGGTTAGGCCATGCAGCCAGGGCATTAGAGAATGTAGCTGGGTGGTGGAGGTATAGACAAGAAGGGCACGGTGGGCCCTCAGTGACCATCTTCCATTGGGAATTTTAAAATCTCATATGCTAATTTACTGGTCACTCAGAGCTCCATGTAAATCCCCACCAACATATCAGCATAGCCTAATGATTTAGTATCAGAGGGGTAGCCGTCTTAGTCTGGATCTGTAAAAAGCAACAGAGAGTCCTGTGGCACCTTTAAGACATCTGTTAGTCTTAAAGGTGCCACAGGACTCTCTGTTGTGTTCTAATGATTTAGGGCATGCTCTGAGGCTCACTGCTGCAAAGGGGGAACTATGAATGAGTCTTCGAGAGTAGCGGTGAGAAGCAGCACTACTGGAGCACACAGAAGTCATGGCAGAAGTGACAGGAAGGGGAAGGAGGAGGGAACTAAAAGAAAAAATAAAACATCTCCAGTGTTTAAATAAGCACAACATGAGATCTATGGTGTAGGCTCCCACACTCTTCCTGCCACAGAATGACTTGGGTGAGTGCTATGCAGGGCCAGCTCCAGGCATCAGCCTGGCAAGCAGGTGCTTGGGGTGGCCGCTCCAGAGAGGGGCGGCACGTCCAGCTATTAGGCGGCAATTCAGCGGACGGTCCCTCACTCCCGCTTGGAGCGAAGGACCTCCCGCCGAATTGCCGCCACAGATCGTGATTGTGGCTTTTTTTTTTTTTTTTTTTTGAGGCTGTTTGGGGCGGCCAAAACCCTGGAGCCAGCCCTGGTGCTGTAGCTGGGCGTGGCAGGGCAAGAGAAGATATTAAAGAAAACTGAGTAGATTATTAGCTATGATGCTGGGATCTAATGTATACACACACATGCACACAGACACAAACATTAAACACTTATTCTGAAAAAAGTCAATATCTACAATATGCTTGTTACTTTTCACTTTATGAGTTAAAAGACTAACATGAGTACTTTCAACCAGTAGAAATAGCCACCTTATGTGAAAAAATACCAAGACAGAGCAGTAGGGTTAAGCACATAATTATGATCTGCTGTCTTGTTAGACTGACACAATATCCTACACACAGCAGTGTCTACTATGGGTATGCTTCGGGAGCCAGTTTGGGATTCTTGCTTCCTAGACCATAATGACTGGCAATATTGTAGATCGGTTCCTGTGTTCTCTTACAGAGAATGGGAATGTCATGGAGTAGGGAGAGACTGTTTTCAAGATGATGGTCCATGCAGCAGTACTGCTGCAGCCGCAGATCTTTACATTCCGATGTCTAGCTTAAGGTATACAAACTTCAAGAAAATCTGCCTGCACTGAATTCAGGTAAGGGTCAGACTAGAGCGACTGGTGCCTTAAATCAGGCTGCACCATATACGGTTGAGAGGAATATTTTGCTAAGGAATCAAAAACTTTAGGATTTCACTTAACTTTAAAGAAAAGATGCCAACAGAAATACGTTCTTTGTCACACTGATAGGCAGAGAAGTTATTTATATCCCTGACATACAAACCATAGGAAGCAAGCATCCTGGAACACGTTCTGTGTGTTGTTAAAATGAACAGGATTTCAGCAGTGCATGTGGGGAAGCATTGTTTTAAATGCAAAGGGACAGAAGTGAACAGTCATTTTTTTCATGGGAGGCAGCATGCTCACAGCGTACGTGCTTTTGTGACCCTCTCTTCTACATTTAGTGCTCTGCATAGCTTCTTGTCCCCAGTGTTCCCAGAGCCAGCCATATGGGTGGAAATTCTAATTCCTTTTGCACTCTTTGCCTGAAGAAGCAGAGTACAGCACGCTGCTTTGTTTAGGCTTGAATACAAAAGGTGAAATCCGCAACACTTTTTTACTTGCAGCTCCTGCTACATATATTCATTCCTCACTCTTTAAAAATCAGACAAGATCACAACAAGCATAACATGTGCACAAAGGGCTTGATATTTACCCTACATAACAGAGAAAGAACTATATGTGCTAAGACTTTAAAAATGCAGAGATTGTTATAAATATTTAATTGAACCTTATTTCCTAATTGCGTTTTTAAAAGAACTTCCATCTGAGGACATTACCCGATTACCTGGTTGCATTGAACTAGCTGAAGCTTCCCATTGTGCATCTGTACACCATGCTTCTCTGATGTAGTCATTTATCTCTGTTAAAGGCCTTTTTCTGGCAACATAGTGATTAATGAAAAAGAGGTAGGTAGTTAAATATTTAGCTTTCATGTCACTACAACCTTGACAGAGACCTGTAACAACCACACAGACTACAAAGCCCTTTGAAATGTTACATTTATAAAATGATTTTCTGAACATTCCCAGCAATTAAAAAATGAAAAAGATCAATTGATTTATATACTGTGAATGCACTGGTGAGTGTAGAGAACTTATTGATTATTTCAAATTATCCGGCTATATATAAATCAGTATGACAGGGAGCTAAATCCTTTACCAATAAATACACTTTGTACCACAGTACTTTATTTTTAACTCTTAAAGTGACAAAGAAAAATTCTGCAGAATCATAGAAGTAAATGATCTTCTGGCATCTTTTTTTCCTGAATCAACTTTTTTTAAAGTGATGTATTTATTTTTTATTAAAAGGGTGTGAAAGATGCTATATTTCCCATCCTACAGAGAGATCCTTTATTTAGCCAAACAAAACATTCTTTTGCTTCATCTTACTGCCCTGCCAGTATGCCTCAGTGTGGTCCTGAATGGGTCTTCTCTATAGATAAAATAATAATTTATTTTATATTCCCACTCAAACCCTTTGCCTTTCTTCACAAATGCCAACATGGATGTCAGCTGTGGTAGTAGTTTTATGATGCGGCCCTATGTAAAAACTTTTGGCCATTGTCTTTTCAGTTGAATTCATATTAGTGACCTAGAGGCAAAAAGGCTCCATAGCCTATTAACTTTAAATAAAATGACAGTCCTTGAAAATGCCAGGGTTTATACTAATACATTTCTGCTGAAATGAAGATTAACATGAAACCCTTACTTTATAATTCTTAAATATCAGGTAGTAAATTGCATCTGATGTTTACTTAAAAGCACCACTCTATCCAAAAATACAATAAATTCCTACCCTGAATTGATATTAACTCATACCTCTCTGGGAAGCCTATGGAGTAATTCGAGGAAAACACCATTCAGCTAACCCAGTAGACTAACACAGAGAGAAATCTCTCAGCTGCTGATATTTACGGCACAGATTCCTCATGTTCACTATACTGTACATAAGTGTACAGTTGCTAACGGGCAAACATGCAATAGCTATAGATGCTGGAGAGTTTCACTGGAAAGAAGCGAAATCATGCTTCACGGTAGGTTTTAGTCAGGAGCAGCCACACTCACAAATCTTACATGATAGCAATAAGCTTAAATCTGACAATGGATGGTTAAGATAAAAGTATATGGAAATGCCAAAGCTGCAAAGGCCAAATGAAAAGTACCCTATTAATAATCCTCAAAAGACAGAGCTCTTGTTGACCAATTTGTTTTCAGGAATTAGAGTAGTTTTTCAGTACCTCAGAGTTACAGATACTTACATTATTAAGATCAGTTTAAGACTCCAGTGTAAACATTACTCTGCTGAATAACTAAAAACAGGTATGGTTGTAGTATAATTAGGAAATCAATACACATTTCCTGCTCCAGTGCAGAGTCAGGATTCATTTATTAGTAGAATTGTATTAACATTCTGCAAATCAGAATAAAAGAACCACAATTCGCCAATATTGAAAGAGGATTACTAGCAGATTGCATGCTTCATAGCTTCTGTAGGACAAGCTCATTGCATATACCAGGGCTCCTTGTATCCCTACATTCCTCTTGGCCACAAGCTCCCTGCGTGGCACCCTCTTATTCCCCTATATTTCAGGAACTCCCTGCAACTTCCCGTACACCCTCCCTTATGCCAGACACTCTATGTGCCCCACCCCATTCCTGCTCTACCACATGCCAGAGGCTCTGTTCTTTCCTTACTCCCCTATCATTGTCTCCCCTTCCCCACCATGTGAGAGGTGTCCCCACCCACTTACCGCTGTCTCTCACTGACTCCCCTATGCCAGGGGACATGTGTTCTCTTTCCCACATGCCCACCACACTGGGGGCTCTGTGTGACTGCCCCACCCCTTTCTCCACGCCAGAGGCTTTCTGTGATATTACTCCCCAATGCCCGGAGTTCTGTTGAATCCCATGTTCCCCTATCTCCATGCCATTTCGTCCATAATTCTTCCCCTCCTCATACCAGGGGCTCTTTGTGTGCCCCCCTTTTTCCATGCCTCCCTTACCAGTCTATGTAACCCCCACATAAACTTTTCCCCTCATGCTGGGGGCTTTGTATGCCCCCATGCCCACACAACCCCCCATGCCAGGGACTCTGTTTGTACCCTCAATTATTCCTCCAGCAGATGCCAGGGGCCCTGAGTACACCCCTTCTGCCCCAATCCCCCTCTACTCCATATTAGAGTCCCCCATGTCACCTACCACAGCAGTAGGGTATCGTGTGTCCCTCTTTATCCCTTTGCAGTTTTTCAATTTTCACCAAAATCAACCACTGATGCATAAACAATTTGGAACTGATTGGATGTGGTTGTGACAGCCTGTGCCACTTTTACAAGACTATGAAATATTTTGTACAAATCATGCCTTGTGAGGTATCATTTGAAAACTCATAATTTGCTGATCATTATTGTCCTGGTAAATGCCAGGGTACATATATGTACCAACATTATATGTAAAGTTATAAATTCTGTTGTATGACATGATTGAGACATGTTCCAAGTTTGGAAAAGCAGTCACAAACCAGTTGCTCAGAGACAAAAGGTAAGCTGATGCCTCAGCCAGGCGTCAACAGAATCAAATGGACAATTACATGGTCAAGTGGCCATTCTTTGGCAGGAAAAAGGGTGTGAGTGAGAAATTTGCATCTTGGCAAATAAACAGCTGGAGGTTCCTATCTCCACAGACTTTCTGTCTCCTGAACCCCAGCTGGAGAGGATTCTGGAAGAAGAGGAAAAAGTATAATTATGGGGATCACATGCCCCAAGTTATTCCTCCCTTTCTCTCTACCCATAGTAGCCACAACATCTGAAGAAAAAAACAGTTTTGGACTGAGGGAGGGATCCTATCTGAAAGAAATTCAGCCAGTAAAACTGCTGAAGCATATAGTAAAAGAGAGACCAGACCCTTTGCTTTGAATTCACTTAGCTTGTTGAGTTAGGTATGAATTGTGCTTTACTTTTATTTTCTTGTAACCAAATTCTGACTTTTATGCCTCATTATTTGTAATCACTTAAATCTATTTTTTGTAGTTAATAAACTTGTTTTATTGTTTTCTCTAAACTAGTGTTCTTGGACTGATGTTTTTGGGAACCTCCATTTGAGATAACAGGATTTGTGCATATCATTTTCTATTAATAAAATGACTGACCTTACATGCACTTGTGTTGTCCTGGAGTGTGCTGGGCAGTACAAGACACATTTCTGGGGGAAGGTCTGGGTCAGTGATTATGCTGATGTTGCCCTGCAGTGTAATTCAAGAGTGGCTGGCCATAGCACTCATACAATATAGCTGGGAGTAATTTACAAGATGGAGGTTCTGTGAGAGCAGACCAGGAGCGGTTGTTCGCACAGCAAGGCAGTGTAAAAGGCTCCCCGAGGTTGAAGAATTGAAGGGACACAGCTGTCCATCAGTCCAGATTGTACCCTGGGTAATGTTACAGAGGTACTTAAATGTTAGCATGTTACATATAAAAAGACAGACAGACAAAGAAATGTCATCAAGTTGAATGTCCAGCTTTGCTTTACTCAGCCAAAAATTATTACACATATCCTTTCTGTTGTTACGGAGCTAGTTGCTTTGTCAGAAGTCTCTGACACTATATCAAGCATCTCTGGTTTTGAAAGTAATTCTCAAAAAATTACCTTTATTATAATTTGAACAGGATACCCACAAGGAAATTTATTGGAAATAAACATAGTGTTTGCCATGACAATCAACATTTGATAACAGGGCTCCATAAGGAATACAAAAATCCTTGGTTGGGGGGGGGGGGAAATATTCCACAGATATGGAATAGGGCAGGAGGACTAGAGTATGTGACAGGCCCCTTCCTGCTACATTAGTCATTTCTAAACTATGTACTAAATTCTTCCCATACTTCTATAAACTGCAAATGGTGGAGAGAAGATGTGATGCTTCTAGCTCATTAAGTCACAGGAAGTACCCTACTGGCAAAGAGCGGCATGGCTGAGGATGGCACAGTTCATTGAAGATACCCAATCTGAAACGTTTAAGGGTAGGTTTACAACGGAGCAGGAGTAATTTCCAGCTGAAGTGGATATTCCTGTGCTAATTCTGATCGAACTAGTGCACTAAACATAGAATTGTAACCATGACAGTACAAATGGTGGGACTGGCTAGGCGTGCCTGAATACAATCTTGTCTGAGACCCCTATGTATATACCCAGGATTGGGCACATCTCTTGGATTTAGGTCTGAATTTCCCCAAATTCTTGAGTATTTTGATCTGGAATTTTGATACAGGCCAATCTCCAATTTTATTTTATTCTATTTTAATTTTTCAGAAAGCCCTCTGACCACTTGCTATAAGATGTAAAAGTGCAGAAGAGGAATGTTCACTTTATGAATAAGACACCATATTTTTTTTTTTAATTAATTTAGTGCCATGTGGCTGGCTGACTAAATTTTCTATGGAGTCAGCTTGGCAGAATTATAAATAAAGTAATCTGGCCCTGCTACTTGTGTCTATATGAATTCCTATCAACATATGCAACAGCTGAATGCCAGATTGCATTATCTTCTACTGTCTTGTAATATATATAAATAAGTTTTCATCACCACGGAAATTTCCAATCTGGTGAATATTTACATAGTATTATCTGACTTTTGTGCTTCAAAAGTACAAGGGCTTGAATTCAGACTAATAGGAAAACTATTCAAGTCAGCCTTATCACATCAGATTTTCTCCTGCAGTCTTGCTCTTATCAGACTTTACAACATGCTTATTTTTGACGGGGCAAATTATATCCTAGCACTAATGCTTATGGCTATATATACCTAGTGTCTTTCTTCTGAGGTTCTCAGAGTGTTTGGCAACCATTAAAGAAACCACACAGTACAGTCAAGTGTAGTAGATAAGATTGTCATTAGCCCCACTTTACGGATGACCAAAGTGAGACAAAGAAAGTTTAATAACTCAATTCTGTGAAAGTTCATAAAACAAGAAGAGGAGAACCCATAAAGACCTTTCTGCCCATCCCTTGTGCATCCACACTGACTCTGGGTGCAACAACAATCCTTGAGGTCTCCAGACTGACCTTCCTAGAGTGGGTAGAAAAGGTTGGTGTGATGGGACGCACTCGCCCCACTCTCGAAAGGGTTAACCCTACATTGTGGGCTGAGGAAGCCACACCCCCTTCACCCTACTGGGCATGCTCCAGGTGTACCAGTATAAAAGAGAACAGCTTGGCTCAGTTGCGGGAGGACTGCTGTGGAGGAAGGAGGTGTGCCGCCTGCTTCAGGCAATGCTCAGTGGAAGCCCAGGACCATAGGAGCCGGGGACGCTGCAGCCGAGGCAGATGGCAAGGCAACCCCGGAGGCCTCGCAGAGTTCAGAGGTGTCAGAGAAAGGGCAGACTGGAGAACCTAGATATATAAGAGACGCCCAGACCATAGCAGCAAGGACGGCAGGAAGCAGCCCAGGGGAATCAGACAGTGGACCGGTGAATGAGCCGAAACCTTTCAGTCAAAGCCTTTCCCCGCTGACTCAGTGGCCTGCACTACGGCCACCAAAACGACCCTGGGCTGGTGTCCGGTAGAGAGGGAGGGCCCAGACTCCCCTGCTGTGGGGTGCAACCCGTCCCCCGTGCCCGGCAGTGGCTGCTAGACCTTACTGCCAAGGCTGGCTCCAGGGTTTTGGCCACCCCAAGCAGCCAAAACAAACAAACAAAAAGCCGCGATCGCGATCTGCGGCGGCAATTTGCCAAGAGGTCCTTCACTCCCAGGAGGAGTGAGGGACCGTCCGCCGAATTGCCGCCGAATACCTGGACCTGCCGCCCCTCTCCAGAGCGGCCGTCCCAAGCACCTGCTTGAGAAGCTGGTGCATGGAGCCGGCCCTGCTTACTGCCCCGTTGACAAGGGCAAATTTATTGACTCTGGCCACTAGGCCTTACTGCCCTGTGGACAGGGGCAAATGTAGTGACTTGGGCTGCCCTGCGAGAAGGGGTGGATTTCCTGACTCTGGCCATCAGACCTTACTGCTCTGCAAGGAGGGGCTAGATTATTGACTGGACCACTAGGCCTTACTGCCCTGTGAAAAGGGGTGGATTGACTGACACTAGCCCCTAGGCCTTACTGCCCAGTCAACAAGGGTGAATTTATGGACTCTGGCCACTAGGCCATACCGCCCTGCTGATAAGGGTGAGCGTATGGACTCAGACTGAGAGGGACGTAGATGTAAGATACGCCCCCCAACCATTCCCTATCAGAGGCGGGAGCACTCGCCCTGCACAGGACGGGGTTTCCCCCAACCCTGTCACAGTTGGCTTCTCCTCTCTATTTTGTAGGGACTACATGTTCCACTATCTCTTAGAGTGGTGCAGTGGCTGTATTGCTTCAGCCAGGATTCCTGGAGGCATTGGATGAAATCGTTGCCTCTGTGAAGTCAATGGAAGTTTTCCTATTGACTTCAAAAGGGCCATGAATTCATCCATGTGTGTTCTAATGAAACAAGTAAGCCTTAAGTATTTTTCCCAAATAAAAAATCTTATCCAGAGGAGAAACCTGATCTGATTTTAACAGTACTGGGGAACTCACCCTGACCTAGATTATAGATCTTCAACTCACTTCTGTGACAAATTTGGAGCTGTCCTGTGATAATTTATAAATACTGCATGTTGGCCTGGTTATTGGGGTGCTTATCAATATATTGGTCTAATTCAACAGGAGTCTGTCTGGAAAAAAATGGCAGCAAACTATAAGTTGTTAAGGAACAATGCCAGAACTATTAGTTTTGATGATTTTCTCCAGCTGTCCAAGCTACCTACAGAACTGGTTTTGACTAGAAAAGAAAAAGGTCTGAACACAGAAGGACAAAAGAATGCTGGTAGGAGTCAAAAGGTTCCTCTCTCAGAGAGATTGTGGTTGTTTGTGGGAAGCAAGTTGAGACACTGGACCCTGTTGTGGGTGTCTGAAGTACATAGGTTATCATGGTAAGTCTTTAGGTAAAATAGACACGTGTAGACTTTTGTTTCAAAATGCTATTTTTCCTAGTGTTTTATTCCTGCTGTTAAAATAAACAAGATGTTGGTTTGAAGAAGGCTGTTTGATCTCTATATACCTCTGGTCATGGACTCCTGAAGGGAAGAACTGAAGGTGCCAAACCCAGCTGGACTTGCAGGATAAGAATGGTGGATACACAGGGCACTGTAGCTTGGGGCTCAGTCACAGTGTGAGAATTGCTAAATTCTACCATGAGACAGGAAAAGGCATGAAGCCTAACACCTGATGGGGTGCATTCATACACCACAGAAGGGCAGCTAGCCCTGTAACCATGTAAACTAAGACATTTAAAAATCAAATTTTCCAAAATTTAGGCTGTTTGTTTACTTTTTACTTGAAGAGTAAAATTGGACTAGCAATAACCACTTCTGCATCTAGTCAGACTTTAATGACTCTCCCTTTCTGATAGACATACACACCCAAGGCTGTAATGTCTGTGTTGCAAACACTGCAGGGAATTATTTTTTAGATGTCATTCTTTTAATTCCTGTGAAACAAAATACAGAAACATTGATTATGGTCTCCTGTTTTTTTATATTTTTGGGCAAATTTGACATAAGTGCTGTACCTTTAGGCACAAAAGCCAAATAAATATTATATAAACATTTAACTGCATGAAATTTTCTTTGATGACAAGCATATACTATGACCTGTGCTTTGTGGGTTTGATTAACATTTTAACAGCTTCCCCTCACAGAGAGAGTTCATTAGTCACAAGGATTTACCTGCATGTAAATGCGCCAGGAAAATCGAATAAGAAAATGCAACAGAATTTCCTGTATGATGCTATATGATGATAATACAAGGAGGCGTATCTAAGGCCTTTGTGCTAATGGTGGTGGAGGGAATGTATTTCAATGTGGGTTTTTTTGGCATGCTGCTATTTACATGCCACTATTTACAGTGTTCTCCCAAGCCATTTTAAATATCATTTTCAAGCACTTTCCTGGTAGCTGTTATTCTTGTTATCTTCACCTTCCTGCCCATGTTAAAAGCTTCTGGAAGTCAGCCCCGTTACTCTTCTTTTTTCCTCCCATGTACCCTGCTACAAGAGGTTTCATTGGTAATTTTCTTAAAACTCATACACAACACACGCACCTATTGCACTTATCAACAGATTTCCACAAACCATGAAAACTGGTGATAGGCACAAGAAAAGTGCACAGTAGTAGCAATGGACTAACCAATGACATACTAAAGATTAAAACCTGTACATCATGAGCATAGTGCATAGGGGAAGCACTCAGCCCCTACAAGAGATTGACTGTCCCGATGCTCTCTTTTAATCGATCCTAACTGATACTCTGCCTCTAGCCACATAAGAAGCTTAAGGAGACCTGGGTTTGTGAGGAAGGGTGGATGAAAAAGCTGCCTATATGAATGGCTAGTCTCAGAATAGGAACAGTGGGCATGTACAAATGCTGGATTGCAAGAGTCAAAAACTCTAGGGAAAAACGCAAACTACTGAACTACTGAAATGACTAATTTAGAAGCATTTCAGTGTGATGTTTCCTTAAAAGACAGTCATATCAAACCAGAAAATTATATGCAATCCTGAAATTATATAGGTCGATGGATGCTCTTGAGATGTGCTGTCTGAATAAAATGGCTTACTCCAGCACAACGAATCAAAGTCGGCATATATTTTTATATAACACAGTAATAACTCAACAGGAGGAACAATCCTTTTTCTAAGATTGGTTTTCTCATGTCACTCAGATGAGCAAGTAAAAGGATTCCTGTATCTCATCAAGGCTACAGCAGAGGGCTCTGTTTGAGAAGATCTACATATTGTCTCTAAAAATAAAATTCCTGACACTAAATGGTTAAAAGAATGAAAACCTACAAATAAAAATATCTGCTGAAATTAAAACCATCTCAGAAATTTTATGAACCCCTACAATTATCACTAAAAAAAATCAGCCTTTTAAAAGTATTTGCTAGTTGTTTTCAATTGCACTGATTATGTATATTTATATAGAAAAGCACCATATCCCAGTAAGTTATATATTAATATAAATAAGTTCAAAAAAGTTGAAGTGTGTGCAACTAATAAACAGAATTAACTGAAAATCTAATTACAATGTTGATAAGACTAAAACTTCTTTCTTCATTATTGTTACAATTTTTTCCTATCTCTCAAATTTTCTTCATTGGCTAATTAGTTAATTAACTAGCTACCCAATAAATTGTTTCATTTCAAACAAAAACAAAATAATTAACAATAGAAATTAGCTTTTTATCTATGTGGTCTGTTCTGTACTAACAAATCATGATAAATAACATACTCATCTCAATTTACATCAGTATTTTAATGAACAAATCAATTCCAAAATATGAAAATGTGAAAACTCTAGGTGAGTTCTACAGTATATAACCTTCACTGGGGTTTGTAATAACAAAATGCATTCTGTCACGTATATCTATTTATATATAAAATATCAGAATATTTCCATGCATTTAATATTCTAGGTTAGCACAGAGCTACTATGTACTATGTCACTGGACACTTAATTTACCAGTTATTAGCTTTTTAAGTACATTTTGAGGTGAACGTCTGGTACTTTTGAAAATACTGAACATATAGCACTAGATAAAATCAGACAAGCAGCGTTTACACTTTTCTACATAGCTCTGCCAATGCATTACAGCTCCCATATTGTAGATCTGCCACATTCTTGAGCAAATTGGCTAAAATGGCTTGTTGCTGTGGCAGGCCAAAGTAACAATGGCCATGGAATTTATAAAAACAGGAAAGAAAGCTTCCCCTGAAAGCGGTGCTGTTTCAGTCTGCCATACAAGGCACTACAAAGAAACTAAAGTCTTTTTAGAAACTGGTTCAGACCGTCTTTAGATGGATCTGCCTAAAAACCATTTCAAAATCAAAATATAGAAAATCAGGTTTCTGTTCATAGGAGAGTCCCAGTAGCACAGCCTGCTTCCTTCCAGGTGTCCCTTCATCTGAGAAAAGTGTAGGGTTTATATATTCCCTTATTTCTTAGGCTGCCTTGCTCCACATTCCCCTGTACCCTTAGATCTCAAAGAGAACTACCCTGAGAACGAAGCAACTAATCAGACAAGAGAGGAGACTTTCAATTCCTCATGCAACTCCCATATAATCATTCAGCCGTATGGGTTTTCTTCCCAAGCAACAACTTGCCTCCCACTTTCTCTCCCTTAGTGACTGTGTCTCCTTTTCCATAGGTATATTTTAAGAGGCAGAAGCTGGAACAGGAATCCTCTGGCCCCAGAGGATTACCTCACAAATCTTAAAGTGACAGTACATTATTTACAGCTTTATAATGTGTCCATCTACTAGAGACTAGAATAACGTCCCTATACTCATGGACTCCAACAAATTCCAAAGCTTGCTAAAAGACAGCAGCACCCCACCCATGTGACGAGGAGTTGGGGACCTAGTGAAACATTACCATTCTACGCTGGCCATGGCCACTGATATGCTGACCCCCAAAAGGTCCTTTCTCCCCATTGTTCACACAAATCTCCTTGGTTGTCTGACACCCTGTGCTGGATGAAGGGAGGGATGGAAACCCAAGCACCAATGGTGGAAAACAAAAGTTGATTCAGGCAAAATGAAACATAATGAATTCCTCAAAGCCTTTGCTGAGGCTGTATTGCAAGCTAAGAAAATCTTCCTATTGGGCTACAATGAGGCTGCCAAATCCCACCCCAGGAGTTGTCCTGGGTAAACCACTTCATTAATTCTGAATACCTTCAACATGCATCAGATTTGAGAACCAAGCACTATGAAGAACTATCATACACATGCAGGAAGGTGTTTCAAACAGCATGGGTCCACTCTGCCTATAGTCTCTAACCAACAGCCAACCTGCATTTACAGAGTTCAGTACTTTCACTCCTAAAGAAGTTCTGGAAATCCTAAAGGAGTCTCAACCCAAGATTTGTGACTCTGACCCTTCCCTTGGTGACTTGTGAAACAGAGTCACAAACAACTGGTGCCACTCCTGACAATAGGCAATGCATCATTCAAAGAAGGAATGTTCCCTTCCTCCTATCACTCAGTAGTCTGACCAACACTGAAGAAACCCACCCTGGATACTTCAGTCCTAGCCAACTACAGCCCAGTGTCAAACCTCCCATTCCTGAACAAGTTCACAGAGAAACTCACAAAAGACCAACTACAAGCTTATCATAGAATCATAGAATATCAGGGTTGGAAGGGACCTCAAGAGGTCATCTAGTCCAACCCCCTGCTCAAAGCAGGACCAATTCCCAACTAAATCATCCCAGCCAGGGCTTTGTCAAACCGGGCCTTAAAAACCTCCAAGGAAGGAGACTCCACCACCTCCCTAGGTAACGCATTCCAGTGTTTCACCACCCTCCTAGTGAAATAGTGTTTCCTAATATCCAACCTGGACCTCCCCAGCTGCAACTTGAGACCATTGCTCCTTGTTCTGTCATCTGCCACCACTGAGAACAGCCGAGCTCCATCCTCTTTGGAACCCCCCTTCAGGTAGTTGAAGGCTGCTATCAAATCCCCCCTCATTCTTCTCTTCTGGAGACTAAACAATCCCAGTTCCCTCAGCCTCTCCTCATAAGTCATGTGCTTCAGACCCCTAATCATTTTTGTTGCCCTCTGCTGGACTCTTTCCAATTTTTCCACATCCTTCTTGTAGTGTGGGGCCCAAAACTGGACACAGTATTCCAGATGAGGCCTCACCAATGTCGAATAAAGGGGAACGATCACGTTCCTTGATCTGCTGGCAATGCCCCTACTTATACAGCCCAAAATGCCGTTAGCCTTCTTGGCAACAAGAGCACACTGTTGACTCATATCCAGCTTCTCGTCCACTGTGACACCTAGGTCCTTTTCTGCAGAACTGCTACCTAGCCATTCGGTCCCTAGTCTGTAGCAGTGCATGGGACTCTTCCATCCTAAGTGCAGGACTCTGCACTTGTCCTTGTTGAACCTCATCAGGTTTTTTTTGGCCCAATCCTCTAATTTGTCTAGGTCCCTCTGTATCCGATCCCTACCCTCTAGTGTATCTACCATGCCTCCTAGTTTAGTGTCATCTGCAAACTTGCCGAGAGTGCAGTCCACACCATCCTCCAGATCATTAATAAATATATTAAACAAAACTGGCCCCAGGACCGACCCTTGGGGCACTCCACTTGAAACCGGCTGCCAACTAGACATGGAGCCATTGATCACTACCCGTTGAGCCCGACGATCTAGCCAGCTTTCTATGCACCTTACAGTCCATTCATCCAGCCCATACTTCTTTAACTTGGTGGCAAGAATACTGTGGGAGACCATATCAAAAGCTTTGCTAAAGTCAAGGAATAACACATCCACTGCTTTCCCCTCATCCACAGAGCCAGTTATCTCATCATAGAAGGCAATTAGGTTAGTTAGGCACGACTTCCCCTTGGTGAATCCATGCTGACTGTTCCTGATCACTTTCCTCTCCTCTAAGTGTTTCATAATTGATTCCTTGAGGACCTGCTCCATGATATTTCCAGGGACTGAGGTGAGGCTGACTGGCCTGTAGTTCCCCGGATCCTCCTTCTTCCCTTTTTTAAAGATGGGCACTACATTATCTAACTGGAACTCACATTCTAGATTCAGCACAATCTGGATTCAGGTCAGGACATGGAAATGAAACTGCCTGGCATTGATGGATGATCTTCTTCTGTCAATGGACAGTGGACGGATATCCACTCTCACCCTTCTGGGCTTCTCTACAGAATTCAACACTGTTGACCATGAGGTTCTGCTGTATTGCCTGAGGGAGGTGACTGGGATCCAGGGTATGCATTAACATGGTCTGAGTTCTTGCTGGAGGGACCAATGAGCAGTGATGGGAAACTGCACCTCTACCACTAGACCTCTCAGTTGTGGATTTCCACAAGGATCATTTCTCTCTCTCTGGTCCTTTTCAGTATGTACATGCAGCCACCATGTGAGCTAATCGGACAATGTGGATGAAAATGCCAGAAGTATGCTGATGATACACAGCTCTATCTACACCACACATGACCACATCACTACCACCAAAGATGGCCTTGGATGAGATCACTGCAAGGATGAGGAACAGTTGGCTGAAACGGAATCAGAACAAGACAGAGGTGATGTTGGTAGGAAAAGAAAAGAATTTTGAAGAGTTTACAGCTATGGTGCAGTCTCTGTTGGTGGAAGATAGCACAATCGGTTCATTTAGCCCCTAGTCTAGCAGTACTCTCAGATTCCTCATTGACACTGAGCTCTCACATAGCAACATGCATGAGTAACACTTTCTGCCATCACCTTTTGGCTAGAAAACTCTGCCCCATTCTAGCAGACAAAGACCTGACCTTGGTTATTCATGCTCTTGTCACCTAGTAACTGGATTACAGCAATGCAGTATTCCTGGGCATGAATCCTTCATCACTTAGAAAACTCCAATTAGTTCAGAATGCTGCAGTGAATATTCTGAGCAACACAGATTACTACAAACATAAGAAACCTGTCCTCTACTCTCTACTGAGATGGTCAAGTTCAGTATCCTGACAAAAGGAAGAAAGGAGAGAAGCAGAATATGGACTCTGGACTTCAGAAAAGCAGACTTTGACTCTCTCGGGGAACTGATGGGCAGGATCCCCTGGGAACCTAATGTGATTGGGAAAGGAGTCCAGGAGAGCTAGCTGTATTTTAAAGAAGCCTCATTGAGGGCACAGGAACAAACTGTCCTGATGTGCAGAAAGAATAGCAAATATGGCAGGTGACCAGCTTGGCTTAACAGAAAAATCTTCAGTGAGCTTAAACACAAAAAGGAAGCTTACAAGAAGTGGAAACTTGGACAGATTACTGGTGAGGAGTATAAAAATTTTGCTCGAGCATGCAGGGGTGTAATCAGAAAGGCCAAAGCACAATCAGAGATGCAGCTAGCAAGGGATGTGAAGGGTAACAAGAAGGGTTTCTACAGGTATGGTAGCAAGAAGGAGAAGGTCTGGGAAAGTTTGGGACCTGTACTGAATAGGGGAGGCAACCTAGTGACAGATGAGGTGGAAAAAGCTGAAGTATTCAATGCTTTTTTTTGCCTCAGTCTTCACAGACAAGGTCAGCGCCAATACTGCTGCACTGGGCAGCACAGTATGGGGAGGAGGTGAACAGCCTTCAGTGGTGAAAGAACAGGTTAAGGACTATTTAGAAAATCTGGACATGCACAAGTCCATGGGGCCGGATGCAATGCATCCAATGGTGTTGAGGGAGTTGGCTGATGTGATTGCAGAGTCATTGGCCATTATCTTTGAAAACTTGTGGCTATTGGGGGAGGTCCTGGGCGACTGGAAAAAGGCAAATATAGTGGCCATCTTTAAAAAAGGGAAGAAGGAGAATCCAGGGAACTATAGACAGGTCAGCCTCACCTCAGTCCCCGGAAAAAATCATGGACCTCAAGAATCAGGTCCTCAAGAAATCCATTTTGAAGCATTTGGAGGAGAGGAAGGTGATCAGGAGCAGTCAACATGGATTCACCAAGGGCAAGTCATATCTGACCAACCTGATTGCCTTCTATGATGAGATAACTGGCTCTGTGGATATGGGGGAAGTGGTGGATGTGATATACTTTGACTTTAGCAAAGCTTTTGATACAGTCTCCCACAGTATTCTTGCAAGCAAGTTAAAGAAGTATGGATTGGATGAATGGACTATAAGGTGGATAGAAAGCTGGCTAGATTGTTGGGCTCAATGGGTAGTGATCAATGGCTTGATGTCTAGTTGGCTGCCAGTATCAAGCGGAGTACCCCAGGGGTTGGTTTGGGGGCCGGTTTTGTTCAACATCTCCATTAATGATCTGGATGATGGGATGGGTTGCACCCTCAGCAAGTTTGTGGATGACACAAAGCTGAGAGGAGAGGTAGATATGCTGGAGGGTAGGGATAGGGTCCAGCATGACCTGGACAAATTGGAGGGTTGGGCTGAAAGAAATCTGATCAGGTTCAACAAGGAAAAGTGCAAAGTCCTGCACTTAGGATAGAAGAACCCCAGGCACGGCTACAGGCTCGGGATTGACTGGCTAAGCGGCAGTTCATCAGAAAAGGACCTGGGGATTACAGTGGATGAGAAGCTGGATATCGGTCAACAGTGTGCCCTTGTTGCCAAGAAGGCTAATGGCATACTGGGCTGCATTGCCAGCAGAACGAGGGAAGTGATTATTCCCCTCTGTTCGGCACTGGTGAGGCCACATCCAGAGTATTGCATCCGGTGTTGGATTACAGAAAGGATGTGGACAAATTGGAGAGAGTCCAGTGGTTGGCAACGAAAATGATTAGGGGGCTGGGGCACATGACTTATGAGGGGAGGCTAAGGGGACTGGGGTTATTTAGTCTGCAGAAGAGAAGAGTGAGGGGGAGGGATAGCTCAGTGGTTTGAGCATTGGCCTGCTAAACCTAGGGTTGTGAGTTCAATCCTTGAGGAGGCCATTTAGGGATCTGGGGCAAAAATCTGTCTGGGGATTGGTCCTGCTTTGAGCAGGGGGTTGGACTAGATGACCTCCTGAGGTCCCTTCTAACCCTGATATTCTATGATTCCTAAGGGGGGTTCCAAAGAGAATGGAGCTAGGCTATTGTCAGTGGTGGTAGATGACAGAACAAGGAGCAATGGTCTCAAGTTGCAATGGGGGAGGTCTAGGTTGGATATTAGGAAAAAACTATTTCCCTAGGAGGGTGGTGAACCACTGGAATGGGTTACCTAGGGAGGTAGTGGAGTCTCCATCCTTAGAGGTTTTTAAGGCCCGGTTTGAAAAGTCCTGGCTGGGATGTTTAGTTGGGGTTGGTCCTGCTTTGAGCAGGGAATTGGACTAGGTGACCTCCTCAGGTCTCTTCCAACCCTAATATTCTATAATTCTATACTCTGGCTTCTATTAGAATTACAAATCAGGTTCAAGGTCTCAATCCTTATCTTAAAAGCATTCCATGACCTGGGCCCTGGATATCTGAGAGTATATCTACACAAACTGCGGCAGTGAGCCTCCCAGCCTGGGTTGACGGGCTCAGACTAGCAAGACTTACACTAGTGCTCTAAAACAGCTGTGTACAGAGCACTTTGAAGTTGCAGTTCAGGCTGGAACTCAGGCTCTGAAGCCTAGGGAGGATCAGGGTGGCTTCAGAACCCAAACTCCAGCCCAAGCTGCAATGTCAAAGCACTGTTTACACAGCTATTTTTAGAGTGCTAGAATCATACCCGTTAGCCCTAATCTGTCAACCCAGGCTGGTAGGCTCATTGCCACAGGATGTGTAGGCATCATGTAAAAGGCCATCTAAAGCACCATGATGAAGACTGTGGTCAACAATTAATGCTCCTCTGGCACAATGGAACTCTCAAGAATAAGAGTAAAGCTTGTATGTGCAGGGGACACATCTCTCTCTGGGGAAAGTCCGAGACTGTGGAATGAAGGTCCCCAGGAACTAAGGACCATCACAAAGCTCACCACCTTCCATTCCATTTCTTTGACCTTGCCTTCTCTTACGTAAACACACAGCAACAGCTACATTTGTATTAAAAAAATAAAAGATGCTACCAAAACAAGACACGCCACTGCACATGCTCCTCCCCCTGGAGAGAGGATGAGAGAATAAACAACACATGACAGATGTGTAGTCACATTGCTTAATGCACTATTAGAAGGTGCTCAGATATCACAGTGATGAGCGCAGTATGAAAACCTGAACAGAATAGAATAGAATGCTCATTGTACCCTGAGCTAGACTTTGAACTGTCATCTTTAGTAGCTGATTCATTACCACATGTATCAATGTACCACTGGTGCATAAATTATTTGAAGTTTACTCTGGGCAGCCAACTGACACCTATTCCAGGTACATTTCATTTCCTTCAGTATAATCTAAAACAATTTTAGTCTTGGGCCCTGGTCCTGCAAACACTTTCACACATGAGTAACTTTTTTCAGCAGAGTAGTTACTTGTGTGTGTAAGTGTTCGCCAAGTCAGACACTCAAGAAAGCATTGGGAGACTGAAAATTATACATTGGCTATAGAATCAAGGATAAAAGATCAATATTGTAACATTCGCCATCACCCATGACGCAAAATAGATTGTGGTTGCTCCATTTGTAAATTCACTCCTCTTTATTAGTATAGCACTTCTACATTACGTGATGTAATGCCTTCTGGGGATAGAGGTCCTCTAATTGTGACTTCACTGGGATGAAATGCAGCGGTTGAAGGAAACCAGGAAAAGGCAGAATTACAAAACCCCTCTGCTTAAATAGTTTAAATTATAACAGGTTTATAAGTATCTTTAGTATCAATTCCTAAAGGAATCATAAAATTAGTGCTGAGAAGTTGGTTCACTATGCATACTTTAAAGAGCCCCATGGAAAAAAAATCAAACCCTGATGCATTATTCAAAAATACAAACATTTTTTAATTCAAATGAAGCATCTAGAAAAAGATGTGAAAGGACTAAACCATTTGATTTTTCAGTTCCCATATGCCACATATTTGGCCACAATGTTAGGTGGGGTTAGTTGCATTTTTGGGGGTCTTTCTATACATTTTTCTGAACTATTTTTAATTTGGCTTAATTAAAGCATAGTTTTGAGTATTTGCTGTAGGGAGTATGAATTTCTTGCATAGTGAACTGCTGTTTGATATATATTCCTTGCTAAGTAAGACTTTTTCCAGTTCTCCTTTATACAAACATTTTCAAAAGATTTTACAGATTAGTTACTCTAATGAGCGTGCAACAATTTCTGCATACATTGTGTTGCTATTTAAACAAACTACTTGATGCACTTATATTCCGAAAAAGTGAAATAAACACTAGGAACCAGTACAGACGTCCCACACAAGGTTCTATGACTATGGAAGTCCTGAATTAAGGGTCAAATCCTGGTCTCATTGATTTCTCTCCTCCTCCCTCATCTCCACAGTACTGGAGTGTTTCCTTTGAGCTCAATGGGATTAGGATTTCACCTTAGTGGTTTATGTTGCATTTAGGTTCTTGTATGTGCAGTCTGCATTGATGAGAATTTTAAGCATTGACTCTCAGGTCACATCTATTTTTTCCTGTATGAAACCATGAAAAAAAATGGAACTCTTCATCTAATTTCATCATCACACCTCAGAGAAAAGGGGGGGGGGGGGGAAATAAAGAGGAAAAACAGTGAAGTCTTTAAAAAAAATCTTTTTGCTTTGAACAATCTAAGGCATTACTGAATAGATTCAAGCTACAAAACACTCCTATGATAATAGATATTCAGATTCAAGATCTGGACTTGAGCTACTGTAAAGATAAGGCAATTTGGATTCTGCTTTCCTCAGGCCTAGCCCATAGTTCAGAGGTCCTGAAAGCCACAGCTTTGGTTCAGACTCATCTAACATAACATAGGTAATGGATGATTATTTTAAAACATTATTTTTACATTCACAACTACAATCAGCACTACTGCAATGCTATAATAAAGCTACTCTACATGTCATAGAATGAACAATGGTCAAGATCTCTCCCTGAATCAAGTAGCATTATGTAAAGTCAAGTGAAATTAATGTACCTTTTTGGCTTGGAAGTACCTAAAATACTGAAAAGCAGATAACCAAAACTGGATAATTGGTGAACTGGGCACTCACAGTGTTAAGTATCTGTACTATAAATAAAGTATTATAAAAGCAAAGAAACAAAGCACAAATCCTATGAAACTATAAAACTCGTGTTCATAATATGAAATGTTTTATGTACGCTAGCAAATTTAAATAATTTTAAGTAAACAAAGCTTTTAAAAATATCAATATTAGTTTGCCCAGCTACCAAAATTTATCCTGTAGAAGAAAACTATAAATGGATACCTCAGGAACATTTTAATTACATTTAGCTCCAAACAAACTTTTCACCAAAATAGCAATGTTCAAAAATGTGAATACCAGCCAGGTACTAAATAATTAGCACCGTTCAAAATTCCCATAGCTGCAGATGGATTTTCCAACATGAAACCCTTTTGTATATATAGCAACCCTAATAGTAGAACAAAGCACCTAATAGATACAAAAGCAGGTTCAACTACAGAATCTTGTAGTTTGTAAAATCACTCCAAATTTGAACTTCACAAACAGATGCTAATCTCAACTCTCTAGTGCTGGCAAGTGGTTATTGTTGTACAATTGGAGAGCAGACTGCTCCTAAGGGAAAAAGCAAGAATTACTTGTACTTTCACTGATAGCCAAAAGAAGCTATTTAGGTCAGTTTTACATGTGGTGATTAATGCTGTTCACAGGAGACCTTTTAACTCCAGTGCAGGATATTACAGACTAAATTAATAGTGACTAGTCATTAATCAGAAATATTTGAGACACAAAACTTAACTTTGATTTTTAGATTTCTTGGTTAACACATTCCTTTGAGGATTTACACAGTATTTTTATGCAACTTTATTAATGATGATTATTATTATTATTGTAATTTTACCAGGTAATGCCTCTAGAGGTTTTGACACTATACATTTGTCCTGATGAAGTGCCTGGATATAATTCGGAAACATTCAATGTAGCTTCAAGCGAAAAACAAAGGCAAAATGATTGCAGAACAATCATGTTCCTGATGTTTGGAATTTACAAGATTATGGGCTTTATTAGTACCATTTTAAAGGATGTCAATCATGTACAGTATGTGCCTACTTCTAAGTTGAATTACATATTATATGGCATTCTATATTTTATTAGGGTTTTGCTTTTGATCATTTGCTATATGCTGCAGTCTCCAACCAAAAAAATCTTGCAAAAGGTTTGCTGCATCAGATTGTGTTTTATTATGCTGATAAGAGATTGCAGAGTTTTGGATTATGCAAGTAAGCTTCAGATAAGAATCCAAACTTCTGGATGCTTAACCAAACCAAACTCAAATTTGAAACCTTTTGAGGTTCAATCACTAATAGCAGAAATCACAGGCTTCTCTACCCTTCTCTCCATTCAAAATTGTGTGGAAATTTACCTTTCTTATTGATCTTTATGAAGATTAGGGTGTTGATCTTGATAAGAAATCATTTAGCAGCCTGAAGTAGGAAGTTGCAGTACATTCAGTCTGCACTATTTATGACTCACAAAAGAAGGATGAAATTTACACCGATGGAGAGAGCTTGCTCAGACCCCTATGAACCACATATTAAAGCCTGAAAAGAAGGATTAACTGGTAGAGAGGGCCTTGTGCCAACACTTTGCAGGAGAATATGGTAGGGTTACCATACGTCCGGATTTTTCCAGACATGTCCGGCTTTTTGGACCTCAAATCCCCGTCCGGGGGGAAATCCCCAAAAGCCGAACATGTCCGGGAAAATAGGGACATGAGGGGCCGGGGCTGCTGGGCCGGGGGCCAGACCGGGCCTGGCGGTGCGGGTCAGGGGGTGCTGGGCCGGGGGCCGGTGCTGGGCCGGGGGTGCTGGTCCGGGGCCGGGCCGGCGGTGCTGGGCCGGGGTCCGGGGTGCTGGGCCGGGGTCCGGGGCTGGGCCGGCGGTGCTGGGCCGGGGGCCGGGGGTGCTGGGCCGGGGGCGCTGGGCCAGGGTCCGGGGCCAGGGGTGCTGGGCCGGGGGTGCTCGTCCGGGGGCTGGCCCGGGGCCGGCACCCCAGGGCCCGAGCCGAGCCAGGCTGGAGACGCCGGGGCCGGAGGGAGCCGCTCGGTTGGGGGGGCCAGACTGGGCCGCGCCTCCTACCCCCACCCCCACCCCCCAGCTTACCTGCTGCCTGCTTCAGGCTTCCCGCGAATCAAATGTTCGCGGGAAGGAGGGGAGGGGGCGGAGTTGGGGTGGGGACTTTGGGGAAGGGGTGGAGTTGGGGCGGGGCCGGGGCCCCGTGGAGTGTCCTCTTTTTGGACACTCAAAATATGGTAACCCTAGAATATGGGTCTATGGGTATGTATCACCCATGATGAATAAAAAAAAATAGTTTATTCCTCCCAGCAGGTTAAGATTCCCAGATAAAACACTTTAATAAAGTGAGGTTAATGTTGGAAAGACCAGATCAGTATGAATACATTTATAGAAACTCAAACATTAGAAAGTATAAGGAGTACTTGTGGCACCTTAAAGACTAACAAATTTATTTGAGCATAAGCTTCCGTGGGCTAAAACCCACTTCATCGGATGCATGCAGTGGAAAATACAGTAGGAAGATATATATATATATACACAGACAACATGAACAAATGGGTGTTGCCATACTAACTATAACAAGAGTAATCAATTAAGGTGGGCTATTATCAGCAGGAGAAAAAAAATGTTTGGAGTGATAACGAGGATGGCCCATTTCCAACAGTTGACAAGAAGGTGTGAGTAACAGCAAGGGGAAAAATAGCATGGGGAAATAGTTTTTACTTTGTGTAATGACCCATCCACTCCCAGTATTTATTCAAGCCTAATTTAATGGTGTCCAGTTTGCAAATTAATTCCAATTCTGCAGTCTCTCGTGGTATAGTGAAGCATACCTTTTTAGGGTATAACTAGAATTAGGTGGTGGAGGGACTGGGGAAGGATAGTTTAGCTAACATGTTCACTAACTAACTCTGACCTACCTGTTAGTATATAGGCTTGTTTGTTAGTATGAGATAGAATTTTGGGTTTGATCTTTTGATAGTCTTACTTCTTAGGCTAATATGTGTGAACAAAGACAATGTGTGTGTTGCTTCTGCCTAGTCAGATGGGTTTGTTAGTACAATGGGAACAGATAAAGGATAGAGCAGTTAAATTGTTACAGGGCATGGTGGGAGTGTCTGAGTGTGACAAAGTGGGAATGTTCTTAATGTTTTCTTTCATTACTGGGTGGGTGCGTGTGATGTAGTAGGGAGTGGGGAGTATTGACTTGGGAAGGTTGCAGGGGAGTTTTACTGGGAATGTCTGCATTGGGGATAGGCGACTTTCCTTGAGGGAAGATACCTGAGCATGTAACATGAGAACCCAGGAGGGGAGTTGGAGATCAGGTGACCTCCTGGCCCAGGAAAGAGACAAAGGGAGAGGAGGGGCTAGAGAGTTCAGTTTTGGAGCTGGCTGGGAGAATGGAAGGGAGGTCAGACAGACCTCCTGGCCTCCCCTGACCCTCCATAAGACCTGACTAAGGGGTCCTGTTTATGCCTACAAGCTCTGGTTTGGACTGTGTTCCTGTCGTCTAATAAATCTTCTGTTCTACTGTCTGACTGAGAGTCACGGTGAATCGCAGGAAGCCGGTGGTGCAGGGCCTTGTCTCCCCCAAACTCCGTGACACTGAGCACACGTTAAGTTTGTCTCAATCTCTATCTCAAGGCAAGGTCAAGCAACCAGTCAGGCAAGGCAAGGGGGGATTGGGGCAGGGAAGGTATAAAACACTAAAAGACCAAAGGAATGCCTGTCCCTGACTTTAGCACAACCTTACTCCTCACCCCTCCCATGGGATATGAAAGGGGTGGGACTGTGGGCGTGCATTGCAGGTATATTTGGGCCTGCTAAGGAGGAGGAGGTGGGAAATGGAAATGGGGAGGGGGGTATGGGGAATTGGGACACAGGCAAGGCTCTGTGGCCTCAGAGCTGGGAAGGAGGACATGGGGTAATGCTCTGCAGCATCAGATCTGGGAACGAAACATGGGGAAACAGACTCTGCTGGTATGTAGAGCTATGGATATGCTTGTTTGGAATTAACCCCAATAAACATTGCATTGCCTGCACTTGGGACTTCTGGTCTTCTGCTTTCTGTCTGCATGACAAAAACCAGGGAGGGGGTGAAGGGAAAGCCCTTTAACACTACCTATGATCTTTGTCTTAATGTAGATGCAGGTTACCATCTATTATCTCTATTTATCTGGTTGAGATTTACCTTAGTTTATGCTGCAACTTGACCAATTATCTCAAGCGTAAAGATGTTTGGGTCTACAAATAGCCTGTGAAATACTCTTAACTCCTAATTCTGTACTCCTGTACAGACCCTTAGTGATTCCAATCTCCCATATTCATTTTTGTGCCTTTTCAACTATTTTGTTAAAGGTGTTTATGCTGTGTCAAGGATATTTCATGAGAACTTTAAGATCAAACCCTATGGCTCACACTTTGAATGGCCACTGCATTTCTATGAAGGTGGAGTATCAAAAATGGTAATACAGAATTTGAAAATTAGAAGTTTTGTCTTTCCCGTGGCTGTATTTGACAATAAAAAAGTTGGAGTTAGCACAACCACTGTGCAATAAAGAGTAAATTATTGTAGTTTTTGTAATTACTTATTAAATTAAATACTATTTTAAGGTGGGGAAAAGGTATTTCTGAGATTCTGATTTTCTCAGGGTATAAGATAGTATGGGTACCTTCAACATTCATTTCCATATTTCCAAACTGTCTCCCACTTTGTGTTTTTACTATAGTAATTTGTTCTAAAACTAACTCTGATGAACAGTACATAAATGTGCTAAACCTGCTATTATTCTAAATAATAAAAATATACATATTTTAATAATATATATATTAATAATAATAATCAGAAATAAAAGGCTGATTGCTGGTGCTGTTCACAGGTACCCAGTGCAAGTAATCATTCAACAAAGTGAACTGTTTCCTGATGAAACAAAATTGGAAGTGGGTTAGGAGAAGGCATCTTCTAAAAGAGGTGGGGAATGGGACTGTGGCTTCTAAAATTTGTACAGTGTGGAGATAATACTCTCTTTCCCTACCAGGTGGAACAGATAGGAAGGATGGCCTTTTCCAGATGAGTTATTGCCAGATAGTTTCCAGATGTGTTATTAATAAAGTTGTGAGCTAGTTAAATCATATTCCTGATGTCTTGCCTTTCTTTCCGGGGTGTCCAGGCCAAAGGTAGCTGGTAATACATGCTCAATGTACCTGAGAGGAGTTAGGGTTGCCTGGTGTCTGGTTTTCGACCGTAACACTTGGTTGAAAAGGGATCCTGGCCACTCCAGTCAGCACTGCTGACCAGACCGTTAAAAGTCCGGTTGGCAGCGCAGCGGGGCTAAGGCAGGCTACCTGCCTGCCGTGACTCTGCACAGCTCCAGGAAGCAGTGACATGTTCCCCCTCCAGCTCCTACTCATAGCATCATCCAGGGGGCTCCGCATGCTGGCCCCACCCAAAGCGCTGACTCTGCAACTCCCATTGGTCGGGAACCACAGCCAATGGGAGCTGAAGGGCAGCACCTGCAGATGGGGTAGCACCCCAGCCTCCTGCCTCAGCCTGATCCCCCTCCCGCACTCTGAATCCATCAGCCCCAACCCAGAGCCTCCTCCTGTATTTCCAAATCCCTCATCCCCATCCCCACACCAGAGCCCCTCCTGAGCCCTGAACCCATCATTTCTGGCCCCACCCCAGAATGTGCTGTCCCAGCCCAGAGCCCATCCCTGCTCCCACACTCCAACTCTGAGTCCCCTCCCATACTCTGAACCCCTCGGCTCCACCCCCAATCCCAGATCCCGCTCCTGCACCTCAAAGCCCTGGCCCTACCCCAACCCCAGAGCCCTCACACCCAGGCAGAGCCTCTCACATCCCAACCCACTGACTCAGCCTGGAGCCCCCTCCTGCACCCTGAACTCCTCATTTCTGGCCCCACCTCAGAGCCCAAACCCCCAGCTGGAGCCCTCACCCTCTCCCATACCCCAATCCCTGAGCCAGCCTGGTGAAAATGAGCAAGTGAGTGAGGGTGAGGAGAGTGAGTGACAGAGGAAGGGGGGACGGAGTGAGTGGGGGCAAGGCCTCAGAGAAGGGGCGGGGCCTCAGGGGAGGGGCGGAGCAGGGGCGGGGCAAGGGTGTTTGGTTTTGTGAGAGTAGAAAGTTGGCAACCCTAAGGGGAGTTCCTGCTAACAGCAGAGAGTGCTGCTAGCATTGAACCACTATGAAAATAAGCACCTTTAAAAATTGCTTCAGTTTTAATAATGCTAGGTGTTATATAATAAAAGGTAACTTTTAAATATATATTAAAATGATGATGACTTTTTTCCCCTTTAACAGCATTATGTCATGTCATTCAGGTGCATTGCATGAACATTGTTTTCATTCATTTTAATTGAGTACTAGAATTAAATTAACAGAATGCTAGTTAATTCTTTTTATTTATGTATTTATTTATAGAATTTCTGATTAGACTAGTTAAGAAGTACTTTTCTCATTAACAAGATCAATTTCTGTGGAAAATTTAATAAAATACATTGTGATATAGATGGACCATTAATCTCCTTCCACTGAAGCTTGACCTTTGGGAATTCTTTATCTCTCTCTTTTAGAAACAATATGTTAGAAACAGTGTTAGAATCTTTTCTGTGTTTTAAAAGAAAAGAAAAAGAGCCCCAATTCATCATACAGTAATTAATTCAGTTTTATAGAAAAAAAATACTTTGCAGACCAACAGGGAGAACAAACTGTTGGGCTATAGAAGTAATTTTTACTGATGGACTAATCAAAAGATTAGTTCAGATAAGGAAGAAAAATGTGGCTTCTTACTCAAACAGTTATCTGAAACATTTTGGTCGTTCAGAGAGTGCTGGAAATCATGCAAGAACAGGTTCTTTCATCAATATTTTTTTGACTATTTCCTGCTTTCAATTTGTCTATAAATACTACAAGTATAGCATTTTTTTCTGCAGAATTTTGGCAATTGAACTTACAGTTCTGGGTAAGACCACCAAATGGATAATGTGGGAGAGAAAGAAATAACAACAAAACAAGGAAAAAAATAACGTTTTCTGTCCTTTTTCTATTTCAGTTAATTTTTTATTCAAAATTGTGGCCGATGTTTCAATCTATTTTTATGAGCTGCTTTGCCAATCCTCAACAAATTGTCTACTGTGAACACATTTGTTCTGTAATGTTCCAGAGGAGAGCACTATATTCAGAATAAAACCAGGCATTACAGGGACACCTGTTTATTTAAAGAATAAGAGAGAAAAAGACAAGACAATTATTTTAAAATGCCAACTAATATTGCAAGCTATTATTGACAGAGGAACAGGTTAAACTTGGGATCTGAGTCTTATAGTAGACTTTCAATTTAGCATGCCTGAATTATTTGGGATAGAAATCAGTATATGACAAATTTAAGGTCATCTGGAATGTTAAAAATATCCACTGTAATCTGAAATCCTAGGTTTTTGTTTATATAACAGATAATTTCAGTGAATTCAGGAAGTTCTGAGCTGACGGGAGTGTTTGGGAAATCAGTTCTGATTTCTTAGAGGTGTGTGGGATTTTATTTGGGGGTGAGGTTGTTGTCTAAGAATTTTAATTAAATAATGCAGTCTCAAAAGCTTAGTATGATTTTAATAGATGAATTAATGTGCACTTTCCTGTTATTCTAAAACACAATAATAATGATACAAAATAATCTATTTAAAAAGCACCTCTCCCACTCAGAAGTGCTCAGGGTGCCAAACAATAATCATAAAACCTATTTCCCATTAACTAACAAAAAGAACATGCCAAATTCCATAAAATTACAAATAATGTGGGTAAACAAAAAACAAAACTATAGAACAGCAACCATGATAGTAATTTAAAAAGTGAAGAGAGAAGAAATGAAACAGATTTCAGGAGGAATGGAGTTCCACACCATAGGGGCTACCACAACCAAAGTGCCATTTCAGGGGCAATGGCAGAATCCCTTAAGCTCGAGGTGGTATGTGAGTACAAAAACCCAACAGGTGAGGGCTCAAAGAGGAGGTCTTGAATACAGCCAGGGCCAGTCCTATTCAGAACTTTTAAAAACCAAATTAAAGGCTAATTTAAACTGAATTCACCATTTATATGCAACCAATGTAAAGAACGCAAAATCGAGCTGAATATAATCACGGTAGTTCAAATCCATGAGGAATTGTGCACCTGCATTCTCAACAAGGTGCAAGTAGAAGATCAGTTATGCTGATAGATCCAGCATAGCAGGAATTACAAATGTCTGACTCATATAAATTGGAAGAAGGAATATTTTCACATGGCCAGCCTAAAAAATAATGTTTTTGCTCCCCAACCTTTACAGTTGCCTCTAAAAACATCTCACCCATTTTTTCTTTAAGTGAAAGAAAACCAACCACTATCTAGGCTTCTCCTAAGACAGCCTGTAGCTCTACAATATTAATTTCAACTGGGTTTCTCAGCATGGGAAGAGACTCTGACATTCAGACTTGAATGTCAGCTGTTTCAATCTCTCTGTGATACCGGAGTCAAATGGATAAGTGGCAGAATTTTTAAGGCCGGAATCCTGCCAATGCGTAATGTATTTACTTAATTTTAAACATGTGAATCGTCTCCCTGAAGTCAATGAGACTAGTCATGTGATTTAAGTCAAACAATGCTAAACTTTAGCAGGATAAGGATCTTCAGTTTAAAGATAGTTATTCAACACAGTTTCAGTCTCACCATTGCACCCTTACGGCATTCACATGCTTTTTGTATAGATACTTAAGTAATTAATTAATATAGTTCCTGTAGGCTGGTTAGACAAACCAAGCCATTATCACTGCAGATTAATTTATGGTCAGTCCTTCCAATTTGTATGTGAAATTGACATTTTCAAGTTAATCCTTTCACTTTCATCCGCAACTATTTAGTCTTTTGAAAAATGCTTTTCCTATAACCAGGCACTTAACAAATTATTCATTCTATTTCTTAGAACTTTGAGAAATCAAAGATATGATTAATCCTAAAAATCAGAGACAAAAAGCCAATAGCTAGCCATTAATAATTACACTCTTTTTGAATTAATCTCATCAATATCGTACATTTAGCAAAGAGAGTGACAAAAAGCAAAAAAAAAAAAAAAATCATTTTTCCCCCTGATGATATTTCTGAAAGCAGCATTAGTCAGGAAAGCAGTTTTGCAGAGTTATTTTGGACTATACTCCCCTGGCTTTTCATGGGACTGAGAGAAGAACTATCCACAATATCATATACTCATGGGTAGTTATGTGACATTATGCATGAAAGCAATGCCTCCAGAAATCAATACTTCAAGGAATTGCATTACAACTGCAGGGGTGCGTGTGCATATATTTCAACATCTTAAAGTCCCTTAACCAACTATTCCCAATCTCAGCATTTTTACATTGATTAAAATGAAGGGGCACTAAATACTGCTAGTGTCAGGCATAGCATGGACAAGCACAGTACACAACTCTTTGCCAATGAACTTCAGTCCTAATTTGCAAGACATCTACTTCTCCTATTTTAGATATCTCTCCTCAACAGTATCTCCTTAACATTATTCAGTGCTGCTTTTTTTTTTGTCAACAAATGTCTGCTACTTATCCAAGCTAAACCACCAAACTCAATTCTATTTGTTTCCATAGATGAAATGCTAGAACATCCGTCAACCCATTCGACAATTTGTTTGCCTTTAGACATCGCACAGAAACTGCATGTTACATCCCAACACCCACACTGGTCAGACTGAGAAAAGGAGAAAGATGCTCACTCCACTGATGAATTCCTCTACATTGTCCCGGGTAAGATCGTTTTTTCCAAACCCTCTTAAATAGTGGTATATTACAATAACCGGACACTTTTATATTAACTTCTCACTTTTATATTAACTTCTCACTCTCTGTTGGCTGATTTGTGGGCATCACAAGTATTTATAATTACAAAATGTCATTGTGGATTTATAGTTAAACCCCAAAGCAAAAGAAGTCTTGCAGAGGAATTTGGATTAAAGTGCAATAAACTCTGCATTTATAATCTTACACTGAATCTTAATTACTCACTGAATCATAAATATGTATATTAGATAAAGTACATATATATGATTTAATATGATGTGACTCAGAGATCAATATTAGGATGACACACCAAACTCAACTAACATTGTCCATACATTGAGAATCTTGTAATACACATTTTGTAAGTGTTCATTAACCAATGTAAAATAATAATAATATTCTTATGGCAATTGTGCAACACATTTTTTATTGAAACCAGGCATAGTGGTGGCAAAACACTAATGTTCTTTCATGTCTTTCAGGGTAAACTGTAATATCATTATCAACCATTAACACAAAGGATGACATCAGCACAATTTACTGAACAGCATGACATGATTGCTACTTACCTAGCTGGGTCTCCTGAATCATCAGCTTACTTTCCAAAGGGTGCAAAAGCTTTGGTGGTTTATCTGTTAGTGGTGCTGGGGGGAAAAAAGCATACATATATCATTATTCTGAATATTACATATTATACAATAGTGTTTGATTTTTAACTATGCCAGCTAAGATATCCCTTAATTTGTGTGCATTTTTAATTAAATAATGTACATCCAGATGTTATGATGGGTACGTTGTTTTCTAACTGTAAAATAAATACATCATTGACAAATAGCATTTTTCATACTCAAGGTACTATTTAGAACTTGTCATAATTTTTTCTGACCAAAAATATTTATCTTTGTCAAACTTTTCACAAACATTTATCGACATCATAGAAATTTTCTGTTTTTCAGAAAAAATCCATGACAATTTTATAGATGTTTAATAATTATTTTAATGAAAATTGTGTATGAGAACGTATTTGTTTACTGAAACCACAATTTTCAGTAAGCAAAGATGTTCAATAATGATTTCCAACACAATTTTGACAAAAATTTCAATTAGAACATTAATAAAAAGATCAATGACACTTTTAAGCAAAGTCAGAAAATGGGTCAGTTCTTGAAATCTGTGAAATGGAAATAGTTTACAAGTGTCAAGATTTCCCACAAAAGTGTTCTTTCATTTTTAGTCTCCCCTAGTACTACCTTAGAGCAGTTAGACTTACATTTAGGCATTTTCAAGATAGGCAGTAAGGTCTGATTCTGTAAGTTTCTATAAATCTCTTCCAAGGTGCTATATGAGCAAAGTCAGTGAGAGCTGATGGTTTTTGGCACCTGGTACAAAGGTGCTTATCAACTTGCAGGATCAATCCCTAACATACTATCTTCATGTACATTATTTTCTTCTGAAAAAGCAAAGCTCAAATGTCAAATCATGCAACTAAACTGGTGGTCATGTTATTCAAATTCTTCATCTACAGCTTAAATGACAGAATCCACATTAATTATTATTATTGTAAATACATCTTGCCTTTACTGATCTCTGACCAACAGAAACATGAGTTAAAAATAGAAAAATAGCAAGTGATTTTTTTCCCAATATCAGCAATATATGTCTATAGAAAAGCCTTACTTTCACTTTTGAAGTCATCCAGAAATTCTGTTCCTTTACTTTTTAACCGTAATTTGTATTAGCGTCTTTAATAGATATTATGGGCTGTCATTGATTTGAAGTACATTTGACACGACTCTATAATCTTCGTTCTATCCAATTTGTCAAAAACACCACTCCTGCCCCCACATCAAGTTGGCACTACGCACATGGATGCGTGTGTTTATCCTACTAAATCTGCTCACCTTGTCAGCTGAACTATGGCAGCAGTTTTTTAGATAATCATTTAGCCACTTTGCCTTCATTATGCTTTTTTGAGCTCTCTGATTGAAATATCCATGTCCCCTGAAATCCACCATACCAATTTCAACTCTGCAGCAAGTACAGAATGGATCAGTTAAGGGAGGCTGAACTCAAATGTTTCTCTCCCTCTCCCCTCCCTCCCATTTCTCTGTCAGGAGCACAAGCCAGGCCAGTTGGATAGCTGGACTACTAACTCAGGCATCACTGTTTAGGCATTGGATCAAAGTCTTTATCTTTAAAAAATCAAAAGAACTGAAGCTGATTCACAAGCTCACTATTGTTCCTTCCAACAACAGTACTACTTTTCACAAGTGGATTTTACACTCACAGGGTTAGACCTCTGAGGCAGCCCACAGTTGTGAAAAGGTTTTAGGCACTGGAATTCAAGTTACTTTTGTATTTGTTGAATCTGAATATATTTCTTGACTCTCTCTCTCTCTCTTGTGGAAGGGGGGGGGTAAAGTGGGTGGTAGGAGAAGGGAATTAAGTTTCTGGGATATGAGTTTTCTTAACTAGTAATATTGATTTAAACTGCAAAGATAGTCATTCACATTTAACATCTCTTTAAAGACTCATAAGTCTGTCACCTTTCAGAGAGTGTCCACTCTGTCATTTAAATGTAGATTTGCCATTTGGTCACTCTCAACTCAATGCCCATTTATCAAATAATGTTTCTTGAGCCACTGTTGTTCTCAATCTCTTTTAATACTCTTCAAAGCAAACAAAGTTCTCTCATACCAACCTAATTTCCTAGTTTAGCAATAACTATTCTGCTCAGGGGTGTGAAAAATGTACACCCTGATTGTCACAGTTAAATTGACCTAACCCCTGATGTAGACAGAGCTAGATTTATGGGAGAATTCTCCTTTTGACCTAGCTACTGCCTCTCAGGGAGTACCTACATTGACCGAAAAAGCCCTCCCGTTGTCATAGGTAACCTCTTCACTGAAGCGGCACCACTGCAGAGCTTTAAGTGTAGACAAACCCATAGTAACTGGTAGAGTTAATCTGAGTTCAAAAGGCATGTGAGTTAGAGAACAACAGATCCCATTTCTTTTTTCTTTTTTTTTAAATGACGTGCTACATTACTTCCCCCTGAGGCCTTGGACCTAAGGTGGCAGCTGTCTGTAAATATCCATAGCTATAGATGATCATTTTTAGCTAACCAGGAATTAGGGGTGTTAATCTCATAAAACCCTGTCATTGTGTCCAGTGTCATTTATCTAAACCATTAGGCTTGCTTACAGCAGCTCTAGGGTTATGAGAGAAGATGCTGTTTTAATATATATGTTTTAATATTTATTTAACTTCTATTTAATAATTGTGGCCATTGCTGTTACAAATAAACCATCGATGATAACTCTGCTGTATGGCCATTTTAAGGTGATAAATTCAGCAGCCAAAGTTTGTGGCCAGTCAAGTTTGAAACTCATCATATAATGGGGTAACCACAATGCAATGCACTCTACTGCCTCAATTTTGGGTCAAGTTCCAATCTCTTCATGTTACTCCACATGGAAATTCCCTATGGCCTAGGGAACCCTATACTACTCAAAACTGAAGCCTCCAGCATCAGAACTTGCTGGAGATATGAGGGGGTTACGCCTGGAGCACTCTGCCTTTCAGCTATTCTTGGCTGCAGAGCAGCCAATAGGTGGCTGTAGGAAACCACTACAAATTAGAACAGGAAAGGCGAGAAAGTGAAATTTGAGCAACTTTGTATACTTTATTTTAAAATGTGATCAGCCAGATTTTTCAAGATAGATTGTGCTCTGCCAGTCCTTAATTTCAGTATGCATTAAGTATGCATAATTCTCTGGAAATCATGTTCCAAAAGGTAAACATGCTTTTCTGGCAATATTTTCCCATGGATTAAGATAGTGATTAGAAGACTGAGGTAGTCTCTAACAATTTTTGGTGAGTTTAAAAGCTCTGTAATGGAGCTATGTGCATCTTAGAAGTTACATTCTCTCTTGCTCCAGCCCAGCAATACTACCGTTTACCTAGGGGAAAAGCCCTTGGAATGGATTCTTAACTGGATGGACAGACTATCCATGAGGCCAAAACATTTGAACAATTTCTATTGTACATCATCTTCTGGCAGGTAAACTGATACAGAGATGTCAGATAATTAACCTGATGTCACAAAACAATACAATTTGCATAAATCCTGATGCCCAGTCCTCTAACCAAACAACATTTTCTCCCATGCAAACTTCACAAACCAAGTGAAACCTATATTTTTAACTGGTTTCTTAAGCAGATTAAGCATCTTATTTTCTAATTTATAAAGTTTGCTTCCAAACAATATCCATCAACTGCTATAAGTTTTTGCAGCATATCACTAAATCTTAATAAAATATAAAACACAAAGCATTTTTTCTGTATCAGTTTTACAAATAAGACCATTTCTTTCTTTTCTCCTTTATATTTAATAGATATCCCAAGAGTTATGATAAAGTCAAGAGAGATGACACCACTAATTAATGACCTTTAGCAGTAGCTGTAATGTAAAGAAATGCTTTGAATTACAATTAAATTAGAACATACATCAGGAAATTTACTTGGACAGCCCTTTTCTACATGTCTTGAATTGGTATTACAAAGTTTGTTATTTTATGGTAAAAAATCAGTGGTCAAACAGGACTTCACAGCTGTCAATTGTTATCAACGTGCTGCACACCATGGTCCCTTGAAACATCTTGGGGACCAAATTCAGATTCCTCCTTCCCCAAAAGCACAGACTACCCCTATCAACTGAACTAACAGAGAATCTCCATTATCCTTACAGGAATGATTGCACACAGCTAAGCAGTAAGGGCTGTGGTAGTCATTCACACATAGCTTGCAATCGTGTGTTTGAATTAAAGATTTCTCCTAGCTCAGCTTCTCACTTTGCCACATCAGGCAGGCTCATTTGTCTTTTGTTCATGCTTTCACAGTCCATTTTGGGGGTAATGACTCTGGTGTCACAGATACAATATTAGGACATCACTGCAGGACTGAATAGGAGGAAGGAAGGAAGCCATAAGCTTAAGGGGAAGTATTCCCACACTTTGAATTCTAAGGTAATGCATCTCCCCTCTTCTTGAAACCCTCACTTCCCTCTCTGTGTCCTCCCCTCTCTTGAAACAAACCCATGCTACCTCTCTCCATGCCCCTAAAGCACACATGATATGGCCCTACCCAAGCAGGCAGAGAGTCTCATGTTCCCCAACCACATTTCCTACTTTATAGCTAGCCTTTTCAACATGGAGTTCTTGCTCAACAGGCAGTAAAGCCCTGCTCTCTGCTGTTTCCTGGCATGAGACAGGAAAAACAATCTAGGAGCATGGAAGGAGTGGGACAAGGCACACCTAGCATGATAGGAGAAGAGGGTTTTGTTCAGTAGAGGGGAAGCACTGGATGCAGTCTCCAGATCCAGCTGCTTCTCCTTATTATAGTGTCTGCTACAGAGAGAAGGCCAAGTCTGATGCTCTAGGAAGTGACCAGTCCTGGGGGTATAAAATACCTCAGGACTTGCTGCTATCCTAAAGGTTATATACAAATACCTTTCATAAGTAGCCAGCATGGTAAAGAAAAGTAAGAGAAAGAAATGAAACTTGAACAGGTTAATATCTGAAAGTCATTTCTTTCAAAAATGTGCACAGTATGAAAGTACCTGTTAAAGTAAAATATTATGACCAATGCACAGGTCTCACCACTGATAAGCCATCACTTATCAAAAGTTACTACACACAGCAATAGCCGAGATATTGCAGTTTATTCCTACGGTAAGTACAAGAAGGAGGGGTGGGGGAGAACAGCAGCATCTCAGATATTACTGTGTAGTAACTTGCAAAATGTTCATTTACAAAAAAACGTTGACTGCTGTAAAAAAGGTAATGTAGTAATACATTTTCTCTCAATGATAGGAAACTGCAGGAATGTTAATGACATGGGGACCAATCCTACAAATACTCGGGTATGTGCTTAAAACTACTCATGTGAGTAATAGTATTTAAGTCAGTGGGACTACTCATGTGAGTACAATGAAGCATGTGTGTGTTTGCAGGATAGAAACTAAGTTTAAATCATGCAATGCAATGCAAATTCTCCTTTCGGTTATAAATGCACAACCCCCCTAAATCAAAGGGAAACACCGATAGAACAGACTTTGGCTTACTGTGTCTGTTTTCTTATATCCTTCAGAAAAAGAAAATATTTAATCATTGCTTGAGACCAAATCTTAATTTGGATTCCATTTCTCAGTTACAACTGGATTGGTTTTCATGTAGATTCATAGATTCTAAGGTTGGAAGGGACCACTGTGATCATTTAGGCAGACATCTTGAATAGCATAGGCCACTGAACTTCCCCAAAATAATTCTGAGAGCATATCTTTTAGGAAAACATCCAATCCACCATAAGTTGGTAAATTGTTCGAATAGTTAATTACTCTCACCATTAAAAATTTGCACCGTACTTCCAAGTCTGAATTTGTCTAGCTTCAACTTCCATCTATTGGATCATGCTATACCTTTCTCTGCTAGACTGAAGTGCCTATTATTAAATATTTGTTTTCCCTGTAGGTAATTAGAGACTGTAATGGAGTCACCCGTTAACTTTCTCTTTGTTAAACTAAATAGATTGAGCTTCTTGATTCTATCATTATAAGACATGTTTTCTAATCCTTTAATCATCCCCGTGAACCCTCTCTTAATTTTCAACATCCTTCTTGAAATGTGGGCCCTAGAACTGGACACAGTGTTCCAGCAGCGGTCGTACATGTAAAATAGAGGTAAAATAACACCTCTACTCCTACTCAAGATTCCCCTGTTGATGTATCCCAGGATTGCATTAGCTCTTTTGGCCACAGAATCACACTGGGAGCTCATGTTCAGCTACATCTCCCCTACCTTTCAAAATCCCTGCTTACAGTCTCCCATCCTGTAAATATGACCTACATTCTTTGTTCCCAGATATATAATTTATCTTTAGCCATATTGAACACATATTGTTTGCTAGCACCCAGTTTACCATGAGACCCAGAGCCCACTGAATCAGTCCTCTTCATTATTTCCCACTTCCCCAATTTTTGTGTCATATGCGAACTTTATCAGTGATGATTTTATGTTTTCTTCCAGGTCATTAATAAAGATATTAAATAGCATAGGGCCAAGAACCAATCCCTGCAGGAACCCACTGCAAACAGACCATTCAATGGCTATTCCCGGTTTACAGTTACTTTTTGAGACCTACCAGTTAGCCAGTTTTTAATCTATTTAATGTGTACCATATGAATTATATATCACTCTAGTTTCTTAAACAAAATGGCGTGCAGTACCAAGTCAAATGCCGTACACAAGTCTAAGTATATTAAGTTAACATTATTACCTTTGTCATCCAAACTAGTAATATCAAAAAAGACATCAAATGAGGTTAACAGTATCTATTTTCCAGAAATGCATATTGAATTGCATTAATTACATTGCTGTCCATTCATTCATTATTAATCAAGTCCCATATCAGACACTCCATTATCCTGCCTGAGATCAAGGTCAGGCTGACAGGCCTATAATTATCCACATCACCCAATTTACCCTTTTTTTAAAAAAAATGACACAATAGCTTTCTTCCAGTTTTCTGGAATGTCCCCAGGGCTCTAAGACTTATTGAAAATCAGCATTAATGGTCCAATGAGCATCTCAGTCTGCTCTTTTAAAGCATTTGGATACAAGTTATCTGGACCTGCTGATTTTAAAGAAGTCTGTCTTTAGTAACTTCTATTTAGCATCCTCCACAGATACTAGTGGAATGCAAAGAGCATTATCACCACCATAGGATGAGGCTGCATCATCTTTTTTCTCCCAAATACAGAACAGAAAAGAATATTGAACACTTCTTCCTTTTCTGCATTATTATTGATTATTCTATCATTTCCATCTGGCAAAGAACTAATACCATGGCCAGGATTATTTTTGTTAAAATATATATTTTAAAACTCCTTATCATCTGCAACTCTGCCAGCCATAGATTTCTACTAGTATCACTTGGCTTCCCTTATCAATTTTCTACAATTTTTATTTTCTGATTTATATTCAGTCCTATCAACTTTCCCTTTCTTATATATATTATTTTGTACAGCTGCCTTAACTTTTCCTCTAAACCTTTTTTTTCTTTTTTACCAGCATAGCCTTGTTAGTCTCTAAGGTGCCACAACTACTCCTGTTCTTTTTGCAGATACAGACTAACACGGCTGCTACTCTGAAACCTGATTCCTCAATTGTGTGATTCTGGCTTCTGGGGCATCTAGTGTTCCTAAATGATTCGCAATAATTATTCACATTTTTCTGATTTAATTCTTCTCCCAGATGATTTGGCTCATAACTGTTTTCAGCATTGTGAACTGGTCTAGCCTTTGTTCTGTTTGTACATTGTAAATGTGATCAAGTTATAATCACTTGTTCCTAAATTAACTTTAAGTTCTGTGATCAGTTCGTCTTCATCTGTCCAGACAAAGTCTAATATAGAATTAGATTAAACACTTTTTGAGTTAGGAAACTGTTTAGAAATTTGAAGGATGTTTTAGTACTGACAGCATGAGAACTCCAGCATGTGTTTCTCAAATTGAAGTCTCCCATGATCACAGATGTTTTCTTTTTAGGTTATTATAATTGATTTTAAATATTCCAATTGTCTGAAACATACCACCAGTTTCAGTTATAGCAACTAGATCAAATTTATGTTCATAAATGAGCAATTCCAATTCCTATTCCTCTTGTTTGTTACCCAGGCTTCTAACATTAGTGTATAGGAAATTCAAAAATTTCTTCTCTTCTTCTCCTTTGTTTTTTTTGTTTTGTTCTTCAACATCTTGATTTTGTGCTGAGTGCTCATATCTTCCTTCTTTTAACCCTTTCCTTTTGCTATTATTTTAACCCCCTCCAAACTACTCTAGCCAGCCTGTCCCCAGGAAGATTGGTCCATCTTCTATAGTTTCAATGGCATCCACCTCAGTAGCAAGGGACCAAAGTTACACAAAACAAAAGCCCTGCATCCTACACCATGTACCTACGAATCACTTCCAGAATCTTCTGCCTTCTGTCTTCCTTTGCTTGTGGGATAGGAAGAATCTCAGAGAAAATTGTTTGGATATTATTATTCTTCAGTATGCTTCTGAGCTCCGTGAAGTCATCTGATATCCTGTCAATAATGCTGATACGAACTGTCACCAATGGATCTTTGCCCATAGACTTCAGAAGCCTATCCAGGCTTAGAGTGGCATCTTGTATTCTGGCTCTGGGAAGGAAACACACTATCCTGTTATCTTCCCGTCCCTTTCAGAATGTTCTTTCAATTCTTCTGAATATTGAATCTCCAACAAGGATCATCTGTCTACCTTGGACAGCTGGAGAACTCTTTGTGGGTAAGCTTGATTTTCTTACAGGATGATTCAAGCTGCCATCCACGTGTATGTCCTGTAAATCTCTTTCTTCCCTTAGATCTGCTGGATCTTGAGAGGTATCTTCCATAGTTTCTACACTGAGGACCTGGTATCAATTTGAAACTTCTAGTGGTATGGAATTCCTGGTGATTCTCTTGTCGCTGGTGACCACAGTCTCTCCTCAACTATCTCCAATCATGTAGAATGCCACTGTGACCTCCTGCCCCTAGTGGTTAGGAATCACCTTCTCTCTGACTTCCTCTCTCTCTCATTTCTTTGTGGCCAGGTCCATTCTTCCTTGAACCTGGGGTACTGGTGTTTCCTGAACCTGGTTGTCTAGGTTGTCCAGGTTCCTGAACCTGGTTGTCTCCTTAATTTGTGAATCTTAGTTGTGTATCAGCTTGCCCATCCAATCCAAGAATCTTTTTCCTCCAGCACAGGCACTAATGTACATTTCATGTACAAGAAGTCCCTTCTGTCTTCAGGCAAGAAAGAGAACATGTCACACCTGATGCAGGTCACCACCACCACTGTTCCATTGCTGTCCATATTGATATCAAACTTAGTGCTGAACTTAGAAGGAAAGCCTCTTAAGCTCGCTTTCCAAACTCCCATGTTAACTGCCTGTGTTCATAGTTCTTGAGTGTGCCTAACAAATGACTTTTTAATACCAAGTCTTCTCTGCTTAGCTTAGCTCAGCTCAGCTCTGCTCCTTACCACCAGGGAGCGATTAGCTAATCAGAGACTTCAAACAGCTAGGTTGATTGACGGTCCAAGAACTATAACTTTGCAGCCTTTAGCAAGGGACTGATCAAAGGTCCAAGGGCTATATAAGAGTGGCAAGGGCTGCATAAGAGCAACATTTATAATTGAACAAACCTGAAATGGACAGCCCAACAACCTACTAATAATGTTCTGCAACACTGCCTGCGGAAGACTGGTTCTATTATTGAATCCAGCATTTCACAGATAGGTCAGCTGCATGCAGGGACATCTTAGAGGTGGCATGTTAAGCTGCAATAAAACGATTGGTAATGGGGACTAATGTGATTTAGTTATCTCTGTGGCTGATTTAAGATTTGCTAACATGTTCTGAAAAAGGTCTGATACACCATGTATTTAGAAAGAATTCTGTCTCTGCCTTTAATGTCCATATTTCTCATCACCTCCTTCCTTTAAAAAATAATTACTAGAGATATTTGAGTGAAAACAGGATTATTGTTTCTTAACAGTTCATCTGCTCCTGCTGCTTCTTTCCCCACCTGAAGTCATAATCCTCTCTTTGTGACATCAAAAAATCGCTACTGCAATAACAGTTCTCATGTTGCAAACGGAAGGTAAGGAAGCAGCAACAGGAGTAGATGAACCATTAAGAAACAAAGATTCTATTATCATGCAAATGTCTGTAGCAATAAAAATCTGGAAAGAGAAATACAAAATGTAGGACAAGAATGCAGGAATATTTCTAAACAGTGGTTCACAAAGTTTTAAGTAAATGTGGCCCCTGATGACAAAGGACAGATAGGGTACTGGGGGAGAGGAGCACATTTCCAACCAGATGTTGGGTTTTTCATTATCCGCTCATCTCTAATTGAAGCTGACATGACATTTGAGCCAGCCCTACGAACTCAGGGAAGCTGCACATATTGCTTCTTTTTCCTATTAGCTTTCTTGAACATATACAGCAATTCTCTGTAGCCCTCAAGAGAAAGGCTCAAATAATCAAAATGCTGCCATCACAAACTATAATAAAGTCTTGAATAAAATAAAATGAAACATAGGACTCCTAGCATATGTAGTTAAAATAGAACAATGAAATATCAACCCAACATCTTGACAGGATCAGTCTGCCCGTGTTTCAGATTTACATTTAGATCTTAAAAAAGAAAAAGTATTTCATCTCAAAAGACTTTTAGTTGCAGGACAAGATCAAAAGTGAGAGCACAATTCTACTCTGAGATCCACATGGCTGATCTCACCTTCAATATTTTGATTTTCCTACATACAAAGAACTCCAAAAGCAGGAACAGCAGGATGGTGGTATTGGAATCTGCCATGTAGCTCTGAGAAATGATTTTTGCTCTAAAGAATTTCCTGTTCTTCTGTATTCTATTATATTCTAGTTCCTATACTGCTCCTATTACCCTGGTATCAGAGAGCCTATTAACTAACTGAGTGAGAAATGTTGAGAACTGATGGCAGATTGCCACAGGCACTTCCTTAAAATGTGTGTGCGTGCACACACCCATCCACACACATGGTGCCATAAAGCTTAAATGGTGGCACTACTGTAATAATAATAATAATAATAAAAACATTGCTATGGATGAAATACCACTGCTGTAAGGCAAATACTCCAGTCCAGTAAACTACAATATCTACCTCGGAATATGACTAATCTTTCAGATAGACTGTAAAACAGCAATGTGCAAGTTGTAAACAAGCAAGAAAGCAATTCCTCCTTAAATAGGAATGTTTTAACAGTTTCTATATGTTTAAAATAGTTAATGATATGTTTAATAGCAATGTAACTTAGGCCTGGTCTACACTACGACTTTAATTCGGATTTATCAGCTTTAATTCGAATTTACCCTGTAACCGTCCTCACAACGACGCTATTTATTTCGATGTAAAGGGCCCTTTAAATCGATTTCTGTACTCCACCCCGACGAGCGGAGTAGCGCCAAAATCGATTTTAACATTTCAAATTAGGGATAGTGTGGCCGCAATTCGATGGTATTGGCCTCCGGGAGCTATCCCACAGTGCATCATTGTGACCGCTCTGGACAGCAATCTAAACTCGGATGCACTGGCCAGGTAGACAGGAAAAGCCCCGCGAACATTTGAATTTCATTTCCTGTTTGCCCAGCGTGGAGAGCACAGGTAACCACAGATAGCTCATCAGCACAGGTAACCATGCAGGCTGATAATCGAAAAAGAGCACCAGCATAGACCGTGAGGGAGGTACTGGATCTGATCGCTGTATGGGGAGAGGATTCAGTGCTTGCAGAACTTCGTTCTAAAAGACGAAATGCAAAAACTTTTGAAAAAATCTCCAAGGGCATGATGGAGAGAGGCCACAATAGGGACTCTGAGCAGTGACGCGTGAAAGTCAAGGAGCTCAGACAAGCCTATCAAAAAACAAAGGAGGCAAACGGTCGCTCCGGGTCAGAGCCGCGGACATGCCGCTTCTACGCCGAGCTGCATGCAATTCTAGGGGGGGCTGCCACCACTACCCCACCTGTGATCGTGGATTCTGGGTCGGGGATAGTCTCATCAGCGACGCCTGAGGATTATGCCGATGGGGGAGAGGAGGAGGAGGAGGATGAGGATGAGCTTGCAGAGAGCACACAGCACTCCGTTCTCCCCAACAGCCAGGATCTTTTTCTCACCCTGACTGAAGTACCCTCCCAAGCCTCCCAAGCCAGTACCCAAGACTCTGACCCCATGGAAGGGACCTCAGGTGAGTTTACCTTTTAAAATATAAAACTTGTTTTAAAAGCAAACGGTTTTTAATGATTACTTTGCCCTGAGGACTTGGGATGCATTCGCGGTCAGTTCAGCTACTGGAAAAGTCTGTTAACGTGTCTGGGGATGGAGCGGAAATCCTCCAGGGACATCTCCATGAAGCTCTCCTGGAGGTACTCCGAAAGCCTTGCCAGAAGGTTTCTGGGCAGTGCATCCTTATTCCCTCCTCCATGGTAGGACACTTGACCACGCCATGCTTGCAGCAAGTAATCTGGTATCATTGCCTGACAAAGCCTGGCAGCGTATGGTCCCGGTGTTTGCTGGCATTCAAGCAACATCCGTTCTTTATCTTGTTGTGTAATCCTCAGGAGAGTGATATCACTCCTGGTAACCTGGGTTGAAATACGGGAACTTAATTAAGGGAACAGAGGTGGCCGTTCCTACTGGGCTGTTTGCCTGTGGCGGAAAAGAAATCCTCCCCTGCAGTTAGCCAAGCGCAGATGGGAAATTGGCCCTGAGTTTTTCGCGTTTGGCTAGCAGGGAACTTCCCTGTTACCAGCCACGTGGTGGGGGGAGGGGTACCGTGATCATCCCAGAGAATTCATGGCAGGAGGGGGACGGCGGGGGGGGGGGGTTAGTTTGGTGCCTGCAGGGATCTTCCCTGATACCAGCCACGCGGTGGGGGGGAGGGGTACAGCGATCATCCCAGAGAATTCATGGCGAGAGGGGGGGGGGTTAGTTTGTTTTCTGCTGCTGCTGCTGAATGTTAACAGAAAAACCGCAGCACTCTACAGGCTATGCTTGGTATGTGGGAAAGGAGGGCGCAGAAGCTGTAAAACAATGGCTTACCATGGCCGCATGCAAGCCGAATTCTGTTGCCCAGACCTGTGATCTCTAGCAGCAAAGCCACAGGCACTCAGCATTAAGAGGCAAAATGCGACCTTGCACAGAAATCACATGTGCTATGTAATGTGAATAGTGTTGGTCACCGTGAAAGAGTATAAGCATTGTTCTGCAAAATGTAGCTTTTTAAACAATTCTCTCTTTTTTCCCCTCCCTACAGCAGCTGCAAATTCCTCAAGCATCCCTCCTCCATCCCGAAGGTTATCACAGATAAGGCGTCGTAAGAAGAGAACGCGAGACGAGATGTTTTCTGAAATTATGGAATCCAGCCGCAGTGACAGAGCTCATCTGAATGAGTGGAAGGAAAGTTTCAAAGTATAGGAAAGAAGCCAGTGAACGTGAGGACAGGAGGGACCAACGTGAGGAGAGGAGAGACGCTCGAGATGAGAGGTGGCGGCAGGAAGACCAGAGGAGCAAGGATGCAACGCTGGGGCTGCTGCATGAGCAAACAGACATGCTCCGGCGTCTGGTGGAGCTTCAGGAACGGCTGCTGGAAAACAGACTGCCGCTTCAGCCCCTGTTCCACCCTCCCCCCTCCCCATGTTCCGTATCCTCCTCACCCAGACGTGTAAGAACACGGGGGGGGAGGCTCCGTACACCTTCCCATTCCACCCCAGTAGACAGCCCAAGCAAAAGGCTGTCATTTTTTTAACCTTTTCTTTGTGGCTTTTTCCTGGTGTCTGGCTGCACCATCAGATCAGGATTAAACAAAGACTGTGAATGGCTATCCAACTACAGAAACAGTTTCTCCTCCCTTGGTGTTCACACCTCAACTGCTAGCAGAGCACCTCACCCTCCCTGATTGAACTAACCTCGTTATCTCCACACTGATATATACCTGCCTCTGGAGATTTCCATTACTTGCATCTGAAGAAGTGAGGTTCTTACCCACGAAAGCTTATGCTCCCAGTACTTCTGTTAGTCTGAAAGGTGCCACAGGACCCTCTGTTGCTATTGGCATTTCAACATCCCCAACAGTTATTTTCTGGTCCGGAAAGTAAGTCCCTTGCTGCAGCCCTTTAAACAGAGTAGTGTTCCTGAAAACGCGAGCGTCATGAACCCTTCCCGCCCAGCCCGCGTTGATGTTAGTGAAACGTCCCTTGTGATCCACAAGTGCTTGCAGCACCATTGAAAAGTACCCCTTGCGGTTTATGTACTCGGTGGCTTGGTGCTCCGGTGCCAAGATAGGGATATGGGTTCCGTCTATCGCCCCACCACAGTTAGGGAATCCCATTGCAGCAAAACCATCCACTATAGCCTGCACATTTCCCAGAGTCACTAACTTTCGTAGCAGCACCTGAGTGATTGCTTTGGCTACTTGCATCACAGCAGCCCCCACAGTAGATTTGCCCACTCCAAATTGATTCCCGACTGACCGGTAGCTGTCTGGCGTTGCAAGCTTCCACAGGGCTATCGCCACGCGCTTCTCAACTGTGAGGGCTGCTCTCATCTTGGTATTCTGGCGTTTCAGGGCAGGGGACAGCAAGTCACAAAGTTCCATGAAAGTGCCCTTACGCATGCGAAAGTTCCGCAGCCACTGGGAATCGTCCCAGACCTGCAACACTATGCGGTCCCACCAGTCTGTGCTTGTTTCCCTTGCCCAGAATCGGCGTTCCATGGATAGAATCTGCCCCATTAACAACATGATCTCCAAAGCACCGGGGCCCGTGGTTTCACAGAATTCTGTATCTGTGTCCGTGTCCATGTCCTCATCATGCTTGTCGCTGCGCTGCCGCTGCCTCCTCGCCTCGTTTTTCTGGTCCTGGCTGAGCATAAACTCCACGAGAACGCGCGAGGTGTTTACAATGTTCATGACTGCTGTCTTGAGCTGAGCGGGCTCCATGCTTGCCGTGGTATGGAGTCTGCAGTGTTCACCCACCCAGGAAAAAAGGCGCGAAAATGGTTGTCTGCCGTCCGTTGCTTTCATGCAGGGAGGGAGGAGGGAGGGAGGAGGTGAGGCTGTACCCAGACCCACCTGCGACGATGTTTTTTGTCCCATCAGGCACTGGGACCTTAACCCACAATCCCAATGGGCACGGGAGACTGCGGGAACTATGGGATAGCTATGGGATAGCTACCCACAGTGCAACGGTACAGAAATCGACGCTAGCCCCGGTACTTGGACGCACACCACCGAATTAATGTGCTTAGTGTGGCCGCATACATTTCGACTTTATACAACCTGATTAATCCCGTAGTGTAGACATACCCTTAAAGGGCCTGGCTCAGAAGTGGCGATGAATAAAGGATGTTGATTCAAATGGGGATTCACTAATACAGAATTGGACAGGTATAAATATTTGGCATAATGAGTGGGCTGGCCAAAGTGATCTTTCAGATGTTTTTACCACCCCCATCATTGTGCACAAAAGAGACGACAAAGGGGGATATGACAGAGGTCTATGAAATCATGACTGGTGTGGAGAAAGTAAATAAGGAAGTGTTACTCCTCATCACCCAAGAACTAGGGGTCACCAAATGAAATTAATAGGCAGCAGGTTTAAAACAAACAAAATGAAGTATTTCTTCACACAATGCACAGTCAACCTGTGGAACTCTTTGCCAGAGGATGTTGTGAAGACTATAAGAAAGTTCAAAAAAAGAACTAGGTAAATTCATGGAAGATAGGTCTATCAATGGCTATTAGCCAGGATGGGCAGGGATGGTGTCCCTAGCCTCTGTTTACCAGAAGCTAGGAATGGATGCCAGGAGAGAGATCACTTGATGACTACCTGTTCTGTTCATTCCCTTTGAAGCACCTGGTAATGGCCACTGTTGGAAGACAGGATACTGGGCTAGATGGACCTTCGGTCTGACCCAGTATGGCCGTTCTTATGTGCATATAAGATCCAGATCCTCAAAAGGTAGTGAGACTTGAAACCTTATCTAAACCTTATAAGTGGCTTTTACATGGACTTGAATTGTCCCTTTTTGTCTTGCAAAGCACTCGTAATACTTTTTTCCTATCTTTCTATTTTCATTCTTCTCGCACACATAACAATAACGATGGAAGTAGTGGTTTAAATACAAAGGAAAAAAAGGAAATGTTGTTTTGTGGAGGTTATGCCCTGAGGCTCAACCTCAGCTCATAGAAGGGAGTCAGCCCTGGGCTGGCTGCTGAAAAGGCTCTTTCTAGCTCTCACTTGTCTTCTTCTATCTCATACAATTTTCATGATGTCTTAGGGATGGGTATGCACTGAAATTCCTGTGTACAAACATGGCACAATATACATTATAGGTACTTTTTTACATCTTCCCTAGCTGGTTTCTAAAAGTGTGACTCAAGAATTGACCAAAGTTGGACTGTGGCACTGCTAGTGGATATATGGAACAATAAAAGAATGGAAAGACAAGAAAGCAATTCAAAAAACCCAAAACAAGACACAAAACAAAACAAAGAAACCCCACATCTTAATTGAGGAAGGGAAGGCAACAATATATCCTGAAGTTCTTTGTTTAGGAGAACATCTGTCTAGTGATATTCAACCAAATCAGGTGAAATTATGGTACTGCCTTGCCTAATACATCCTGGGCATTCCAATTACTGTGGGGGAGGTAACTTTAGGGCCCAATTCTGCTGTTCTTACGTTTGGAAAACTCCTACTCACTTCCGTGGGAGTTTGTTCTGGGTAAGGATTGCAGGGTAGGCCCTAAGAACAGCATTCAAAGTACACAGGATTAGAGCCAGTGTCACCATCCCTTGTTTCTCGTGCTGTTTGGACTTTTTGCCTGATATAATGACATAATTGTGTTGTGGCATCTCTCTACTAGATCTTCTCCCATCAAGCATTTTCTAAGTATGAGCATGCGATTCACATGTCAATTAAAAATGCATTATACCTTATATATTCATGTACATCTTTGCAGAGTATAAAGGGTCATAAAATGCTACCATTCTCTTACTACTTTGTATGGGTGTATGTGACTACACAAGGTGCAAGACCAGCATGCTGATGATGGCTGTTCTTTCTTGTCCAACTACTGAGTGGCCACTTTGCTTATCTGTCTATTGTAAGTTCTTATCCACATTGTTTGGGAATGAAACTCTTGGTTATTTCTGCTTTTTAACTGGGTCTACTGCCTATCTCAGTCTTTATCACTGTGTAGGAACAACAGGTGCAAATGGAAGGAAAAAATGATTGTTCAATTTTCTTTGCTATAGCATGACTGCTGCACAAAGGGGAAAGGAAGAAAATTTATTTTGTGGTATTGTGTAACTCTGCCAGCCCATATAAAGGAATTCTGGAGGACTGTATGTGGCCCAAGAGCTCTACTTTGGCCACTTTTTATGCACATATATTTTCAGTAAATAACTATAGATTTTTTTTTTGCCTTCTCTTGTGTCCATTTATTATGTCATGAACATCAGAACATAGGAATGGCCATACTGGGCCAGACCAATAATCCACCTAGCACAGGGATCAGCAACCTTTGGCACATGGCCTGCCAGGGTAAGCCCCCTGGCGGGCCGGGCCGGTTTGTTTACCTGCTGCATCTGTAGGTTCGTCCGATTGCGGCTCCCATTGGCCACGGTTCGCCGCTCCAGGCCAATGGGGGCTGCGGGAAGTGGCGCGGGCTGAGGGAGGGCAATTATCAAGTGATCCACCCCTGTCATCCAGTCTCATTTTCTGGCAGAGGTTTAGGAACACCCAGAGCAGGGTTTGAGTCCCTGACCATCTTGGCTAACAGCCATTGAGGGACCTATCCTTCATGAACTTATCTAATTCTTTTTTTAATTCAGTTATACTTTTGGCCTTCACAACATTCCCTGGCAACAAGTTCTGCATCATCATATATTCTGTATTTACCATCCCTGGGACTGCTTTGTCCACCCAGTACTTCCATATGCAGTCCTTTCTGCATAATCTTCAGGTAATTATACAAGTATCTGAGCTCTCTTGTTCAGTTTCACTTCTTCCATTACCAGAATGTTCTCTAGTCTTTCGTCTTTCCTTTTCCTATCATCCTGTTCTTGGGTTTCACTATCTGCCAAGATTTTTTCAGAAACTTATCTATAGTTACTACCCCTGGAATTTCCTCTTATATGTTTGTGATTTGGATTTCTCGCCCAAGCAACTAGAGTGTGTATTCCCCTTAAGGACTTTAAATGTATAATATTTATTTTTGAAGCTGAACAAGAGTTTAAAATCCCTCTTCGTAGCACATTTCTGCCCTCCTGAGTGATGCTGTGATTTCCCTCGGCTCTCTCCTCTTTAAAGTTAGGGCAGAAAATGATCTTGGAAAAATTGAAGCTTGTGGCCTTTGAGTATAAGCTCTGGATGTTCTCCAGCTTTTTTCATGCTTCTATTAATGACGACATTTCACGAGTTCTCTCCGTCTGTTATGAGGTCAGGGTGGAGGAATAGTACCCTTTCTCTTCCGTCTACTTTCAACTCTCCTGCGGAGCTCAGATTTAACAACTCTGCAATTCAAGTTTTACATACCAGATTTTATTCCCTCTGTCCACATTTTCCAGGAACCCCTTAATAGTGATCACATTCCTTCTTGCTCTGTTTTCTGTATCATTTAATTTAGCCTCATCTTTTTCCCACTTTCCCTGCTCCAATAGGATGATACCATTCTGCAACTCAGTCTCTCTCTCTCTCTCACTTGTTTCTTCTAAGCCAGTTTCTAACATGATGACTCAATTTTCCAAGTCAGTACCATCCTTCTTTATTGCTAGAATATTTGGCATCAGATCATTTCACACGGCCTTGAATTCAGAGATCAATTCCTTAAATGTCCGTCCTGGTGGCCAGCTGATTTTACCAGGTCCTGTCATTTTGGCCGCCATGTCCTCAACTGGAGTCAAAGGGGGATCCCCAGTCCCCACCATGTGACCTTAAATACTCTTCTTTTTAAAATCAGATTATTTGGGAGTGTCCATCCTGTGCAACCTTGAGCTCTGCTTCCTTGGGAGGGTTAATAGGTTTAGGAGGTCAATGGACACAGATTACTTTGCTATCCACTCAGAGTTTAAGGTTCAGGCAACCATTTAGTCCAGTGCCCATAATTTGGACTGTGCACTAGTGGGACTATTTGGGTATGAAGGAAAATTTCATGCTACTTTGTCTTTTCATATTGTTTTAAACACACAGCAGCTGTTTGCAGCTGCTAAGGGGCTGGAATGGCAGAATAAGTCCTAGGAGAGATTGATTAGTGGCCCGGCTATGGGAAATGGGCAACGGTGTATGATAAGTTGAATCACACGGCTCCATAATTGATCACATAGATGTCACTGCCACACATGTAGTCTTATACACACACTGAATGCAAATGGTTTAACCTGGTAGAAGTTTAGCCAAAGGGGATTTTAACTGGATGCAATTTTTGTCCAAAACTCTGTTTGAAGTCATGGCCCCACAGTATGCCAACATTTTTATGGCTGACTTAGAACAACGCTTCCTCAGCTCTGGTCCCCTAACACTCCTACTCTACTTGCACTACATTGATGACATCTTCATCATCTGGACCCATGGAAAAGAAGCCCTTGAGGAATTCCACCATGATTTGAACAATTTCCATCCCACCATCAACCTCAGCCTGGACCAGTCCATACAAGATATCCACTTCCTGGATACTACAGTGCTAATAAGCGATGGTCACATAAACATCACCCTATACTGGAAACCTACTGACCGCTATACTTACCTACATGCCTCCAGCTTTCATCCAGACCACACCACAAGATCCATTTTCTACAGCCAAGCTCTAAGATACAACTGCATTTTCTCCAACCCCTCAGACAGAGACAAATACCTACAAGATCTCGATCAAGCGTTCTTACAATACCCACCTGCTGAAGTGAAGAAACAGATTGACAGAGCCAGAAGAATACCCAGAAGTCACCTACTACAGGACAGGCCCAACAAAGAAAGTAACAGAAAGCCACTAGCCGTCACCTTCAGCCCCCAACTAAAACCTCTCCAGCGCATCATCAAGGATCTACAACCTATCCTGAAGGATGATTCCTCACTCTCACCGATCTTGGAAGATAGACTTACAGTCCTCGCTTACAGACAGCCCCCAAACCTGAAACCAGCAACCACACACCAAACAACAAAAACACTAACCCAGGAGCCTATCCTTGCAACAAAGCCCATTGCCAACTCTGTCCACATATCTATTCAGGGGACACCATCATAGAACCTAATCACATCAGCCACACTATCAGAGGCTCATTCACCTGCACATCTACCAATGTGATATATGCCATTATGTGCCAGCAATGCCCCTCTGCCATGTACATTGGCCAAACGGGACAGTCTCTACGCAAAAGAATAAATGGACACAAATCAGACATCAAGAATTATAACATTCAAAACCAGTCGGAGAACACTTCAACCTCCCTGGTCACTCAAGTACAGAGCTCAAAGTTGCAATACTCCAACAACAAAAAATCCTTCAAAAACAGACTCCAATGAGAAACTGCAGAATTGGAATTAATTTGCAAACTGGATACCATTAAATTAGGTTTGAATAAAGACTGGGAGTGGATGGGTCATTACACAAAGTAAAAACTATTTCCCCATGCTAATTTTCGCCCTACTGTTACTCACATCTTCTTGTTAAACTGTTGGAAATGGGCCATCCTGATTATCACTACAAAAGTTTTTTTTAATCTTGCTGATTATAGCCCCCCTTAACTGATTACTCTCGTTATAGTTAGTACGGCAACACCCATTTTTTCATGTCCTCTGTGCATATATCTTCCTGCTGTATTTTCCACTGCATGCATCTGATGAAGTGGGGTTTAGCCCACGAAAGCTTGTGCTCAAATAAATTTGTTAGTCTCTAAGGTACCACAAGTACTCCTCATTCTTTTTGCTGATACAGACTAATCTGGCTACCACTCTGAAACCTATTACCTTGGTAATAGTTTCTCTTCAGTCCCCATAGAACTTTTCTATTTTTACCTGGTTGTATGGCATCAAAGTCTATCATATTGCATTGCTTTAAAAGCAATTACCAAGAAATAATAATCTCCAAAAGGAAAAATGTGCCTAGGAGCAATAGGACCTGGCACCCCTTAAATAAAACTTGCTATACACATCAAATTAATATGGTGAATGCTGTTATATTACTTCTGATATTAGTGCGTATCCAGTGCGTTACTTGGCAACAAACTGAGATCAGACATTGTAAGCATTTGTTCTGCAAAAATGCTACCAGAACTGGTGGTTACACAACTGTAAATTTATTCCCAATCGCACAGGAAACCTCTTGTATTTATAAACAAAACAGTACATTTATATGATAAAAAAACCAAAAGGCCAAGCCATAAACACTGAAATTTCTATTGAAAATAATCCTGTTTAAAATGGACCTAGATTACAATAAAAAAAAACCCTACTTCAGAGTAAACACAAATTGATAAAAAAACAACAACATCTGGTAGAAAACTAAAGAATAAACTGCATTGTTTCTCTTTTTGGTTCTGTATTCAGGAGCTAAATCACATTTCATCCCAACCAATTAAAGTTTTGTTAGGGGCAATTTTCTGACTCCATTCTTCATAGTATATACATCATTTTAAAGGCAAGTTTTATTTTGTGAAACAAGGAAAGAGTGTGAGAGAGAGAGAGAGAGAGAGTGTGAGTGTGAGTGTGTGTGTGTTTCAATTTGGCAGCCATAACATCTGAAGGTGGGATCTCATCATAACTTTCTACCTCAGTAGAGTTTGACCTGATCAGTACACAAATGGGAGACTTTCAAACAAAATCTTTGTGCTGCAAGAAGTAGATTAGGTAGGTTTATTCCCTCTAAGTATTTGCAGGTCCATTATCTCCACATTAAATTAGGGGACATTGTCCTAATGGAAATGCCATCTTACAGATCTCTCATAACAATTAGGTCAGGAATTTTGCACTTTTTTTTTTTATGGAAATGCAGTTTCTGTAAAAATCAAAATTTTCCATGGGAAAATTCATTTTTCTCAACATAAAAATGTTTTGTTTGTTGAGCTGGATGGAAACCTTTTGTTTCAGGTCAGCTTGATATTAATCTATGTCCACAGAAGCATCAGTGGTGCCTCATGGGTGTTGTAGTTTGAGTATCTTACTCTTCTTTATGGGCTTGGGTCCCTGACTAGACTCCATCTCCAATGATGCACCGTGATCTTCCCTCTGGCTGAACCACCCTGATACATCATGAGAGTCCCATGGCCATCGTGCATAATGAGTAATGTCTGGCTAGGAAGCTGGGCTATAAAAGAGAAATGGGGCACGAGGCATCTGCACTATAACTCAGATGGGGCAACAGGACAGGTCAGGCAGATGTAGTTCAATGTCAAACCAAGCTGAAATAAAACATTTTGATTTAGTTTAACAAACAAAATGAAAAGTTGTGCAACAGGAATATATAAATATTTCATTTAGATCAAATATATGAAAATAAAATGTTCAACATTTCCAAATTTATTTTTTGTAACTTTCCATTACACCTCCTCACACACACACACACACACACACACACATACAAGAGAGAGAGAGTTTAGAATAGTTTGTACTGATTCAGGACGAAAGCAAAAGTCAAAATATCAAAAATTTTCACTGGATGGAATACCAATTTTCAGTCAGCTGTATTCAAGACCAAAAGATTCTGTAGAACATCTTGGAAAATTGTGTGCTGGACCAATTTTTGGGCCAAACTCCAATCTTAGTAATTATGGGTAAAATTTTCAAAATCATCTAAGTTATCTTGGAAACTAGGTTCAATTTTCAAAAATGATTTAGGCATGTAGGGTAACATTTTCAAAAACATCTAAGTGATTTAGAAGTTTAAGTCCTGTTTTCAAAAGTGATCTTGGTACATAGGTGTAGAGCCGGCAAATAATTGATTTTTTGGTTCAACCACTAAGCCAAAAAAACCCAGAAAAATATTTGATTTTGTTCCAGAAAGGTTGAGAATTAGTCAATGTAGCAGAAAAGTGTCTAAAGTGTGTAAGAATGCATGGACATGGACACCAACACACAGTTTTTTAAAGCTGTCCCTAAAAACTTTCCACCTGAAACCAATCGGGTCAAATTTATGAACAGTTTTTGGTGCCCAAATCTGCATTTTTTAGTGTATAAACCAGCTATATAGATATATAAAATGTTCAGCTCTAACGGATTTTTAAAGGTATTTCGGCATTGCTGCATCCAGCATTGCACCTCCTAACCGATTTTGAAGCCTAAATCTCATTTTCAAAAGGGATATAGAGATTTAGGCTCCTAAATCAGTGAGGTCTTGCAACACAGAGCCACAATATCTAAATACCTTTAAAAATCTGGACCTAAATCTTAAATCTAAACCTCATGCTTCATAATGCCTAGATCATTTAGAAAATGGGACATAGACACTTTTGAAAATTTTACTCTTAGGGCAAGATTTACAAAGGTATTCAGAAAAGATAGATACATAGGCACCTTTGAAAATCTAAGATATCTAACTCCCATTGCAAGTCATTTTTGATTAGCTCGGTCACTGAAAAAACAAAATAATACTATCAAACTCAATTTGGCATAGTTTTCAGTATCATGGGTAATATTCGCTTGGACTTCAGAAGCTACAATAGGTCCTTCTTATAATTCGCTCATGAATATGCAACTGTGCAAGGACACTTACAGTAACTGTGTCAGACCAATGCCAAAGGCATGTGGCAGTGCTGTGTTTCAACTCAAACTCAAAAACAATAAAGAATAATAGTTAGTACATTCCTGTAAATTGAGTTATGCTAAATTAAATTCTCTGTACACGTGTCCAACAGAAAGCACCATGATAGATTTGATCACCAAGCAGCAAACAATAAGTTGCAATGTGACAAAAAATAGTATCTCAGTTAGCATAGCTAGAAAGCTTAATACAGTGTAGTACCTCAAAGCAAGTCTAAATAATAACTGAGCAGACCAACCACAGTCTGACATATTTCCAGTGGTGGAAATTGTAGCAATAGAGAAACAACAACAACAAATCAGGAAACTCAAACTTGAGAATCACTTGTTTGTTAATCAAATATGCCATTTTCAAAGTCTGTATGTCATAGAGAAAAATAATCATTTTTTGTTTTACTTTAAATAACAACAGAGGAGAAACAACTGCAACGCTCATATTTTCACTGAAATTAGTGACTACATAAGTTCCAAATGCTTATAGCATATTTAAAGTGTTCACTATTATCATTCCTTTTTGGTATTTACTGTACTAGAACAGAACAAAAGGAATTTACTAAATTCATGTGGGAGTCAAATGCAAATCTATATGTACATAGTTATTCTGCCTATGTATTCCAAAAGCATTCATCAATACGCTATAAATTAAGCATTATTCAACTACACTCCCTTCTTCTGATATCCTTTTCAGAGTTATGTTTTATTTATCATAGCAACAAAACAAAGAAACAGACAATAAAAAATAGTATAAAACAGAAATACTATCCTGTATTTCAGCTCTGGTGAACAACTATCCTTCAAAAGTGAGGAAGTTTCAAGCAATCAAAAAATTACTTAGCAGGAAATCAGAACAATTTAGGATACTGATCTGTGCCACAATTATTTACTACCAGAACAGCCACTGTTGAAGCAGGAGGGTTGGGGAAGGAGATCACAGTGAATAGGAAAGAAATATATATATTCCTTGGGTTTTTTTTGTTTTGTTTTAATCTCTCTCCTATACTCTTCTGGTTTGAGTCTCATGTGCCATAACAACTAACATATTCTGATGCCTGTGAATCACATGCACCTGCGCAGAAGTTACCCAGAGAAATCCCAGATCAGATTATTTCTGAGAATTTAGGCCAGCCCAGGACACCTTGTGCCACTAGGTGTGGCTTCCAGTGCCATATTAGAAAATCTCTCTCTCAATTCAACATTCCGCCCCTCCTTTCTATCCACTGCAGCAGACCCTTGCTGGGGAAGCAATAATTTAGTCCTAAACATTTAACAAGAAGATATTACATATTTACTAAATGAGTGGATTAGTGCAGTGGAAGAAACCTTAACCTTTGGAATTGCCTGGCTTTTTGTACTTGTTTTATCAAACAGTGTTCTATTAATGGCATTTTTGTATTTAATTTCTTTGGTTATGTTTGGGGGGGGGAGGGGGAAATAAGTCAGGCCAAGTCTATTCTGCTTGTAGAGTTTGTAATTCTCTGAATGGAACCTATCCATCTTGCAGAGTTTGTCTTTATGAAGAAATCCTGTGAATTGATTAAAACATTTATTTTAGCTTTCCTAATACATATGTGCGAAACTGCCAATTAGAAAAACATTAATAACTTTAAAAATTCTGAACTAATTTATTCAAAACTCCATTTTTGGGGGAGTGGGCTGGGGATGAAGGGTAATTTTTCTTGAGTGCTATCAAACCAGTCCGTTTCAAGTTTCCAGTTTCAGCTATTTCTGATTCTAAAAACACTTCTGATTAAAATGTGGGGTAAGCAGTAAGATTGTTTTTTTTGTTCCATGATCATAACACTGAGAAATAACCAATTTCCCTGAAGTTTCCCCAAGAAATTCATTTTATGGTTGAGACTAGGCATGGCAAATTTAACTCCAAGTAGAATTTGGGCTCCCTCCTCTCGGCTACTAAAGGAGTCCAATGACTCCTTTTCTGACTTCCATCCCAATGTCTCCTATTCCCACCATTCCAATATTTCAGCATTCTGTGCACTGCCTTTTAAACTCCATTTACTATGCCTAAAACCCAGGTAGAAAAATAAGAATGTCAGTCCGAACCGTTTTTTCACGAATTCATCACAGCACATCTAGAATGTGTGGGCATATTATACATTTTTTTCCAGGAGTGTGCACTGGTATGCAAAATACAAAAATGAGAGCACAATCTTCAAGAGAACCTGAGAGACCTTCCAGTTCAAAATATATTTATGAGATTCCTTATTATTAACTATTTTCTTTAATAAATTAAGGTGGGTTTTTTTGTTTTTTATAGTTCATAACTGCTCATGAACATTTTCTCAGGATTGAAGTTTTGCCATAAAAGAACTCATCCTGTCCAAGGTAAATTGTTTTGCAAACCTTTTCAAAAATATTCTTTTGCCCACTTAACCTTCTAGAGAGAAAACAGACAATTTCTCATGCTAAAGAAAAGCTGAAAAATTGCATCATTTTTTAAAAAAGCTGACATCTACACGGCTGCTTTTATGTGATAGCCAAATTATTAACAGTTGAACATTGGCTACTGTGTTCAGGATCATTTAGAATATGTTTTAGTTCTGATCTCAATAATGACTTCTTACAATAGTGTATCTTAATTAACAATTTTAGGAAGTGTCATGGGAAACAGTCACAGAAAAATTCAGATCAATCACAGGCTATCAAGTAATTTGCATGCATTTTACAATTTCACTTGTGTTGTATGTACCGTAGAAGTTATTAGCAGACTTGTGATTATCAATTTTGCTAATGTTTATTAAATACTAGTTTCTTTAGTCTGCAGATATTCTTTAGTTGTCCTGTCTTTAGCTGTACTCATGTTATTGCAAATGTTTACTGCTTATATTTATTATTTACATTGGAAAAATAGGAATAAAAAATTAAAGATAGCTATATAGTACACAAGAGACCACAACAACTGAAATGGATAAACACACCTTTGTATATTTCTCTAAAGCAGGGCAGACCAAAAAGACTGAAGAACATATACCAAGTGACCATATCCCTTTTGCATCCAAAGAAAAGAGGAGAGACAAAAAGAAATAAAATAGACAAGGACAGAAAGACGTATAGTAACAGAAAGAGACATAGTAGATGAGACGAAAGAGGAGAGAGATGGTACAACAGCAAAGACTGCCCCAAATTCCTGTTCTTCCTACCCTCAGTTGAAAATCCCCACAAAAACTCCCCCCCCCAACATACACACCCCCCTCTTACATGTTTCGGTCACTTTACTGTAAAATATTTTCCTCTTTTCAGAACTTCTGTCTATCTTAGGGCAGGTCTACACTTAAAATGCTGCATGAGCACAGTTGCACCAACACAGCTGCTCTGCTGTAGTGCTTTAATAAAGACGCTCTATGTGAATGGGAGAGAGCGCTCTTGTTGGCGTAGTTAATTCACCTCCCAGAGAGGTGGTAGCTATGTTGACAGGAAAAGCTCTCCTGTCAACATAGCGTTGTCTACATGAGGAGTTAGGTAGATATAACCATATGACTCAGGGGTGTGGATTTTTCACACCCATGAGCATTGTAGTTATATTGATATAGGTCTGTAGTGTAGAACAGACTTTAGGCTTGGTATACACTAGGAACTTATGTTGGTATAACAACGTCACTCAGGGATGTGAAAAAATCAACCTAACCCACAGCGGGAGAGCTTCTCTTGTCAACATAGTTATTACCTCTTGCATTGTCGTTCAAGTGCTACAGTAGCATATCTGCATTGGTACATCTGCACTGATAAAGAATTTTAGGTGTAGACCTGCCCTCAGTTACCCCTGCAGAATCCTACTGAAGTCACAGAAGTAACTGCATAGCCAGTGCACATCCAGGTTATGGCTTAAGGAAATACACATCAAATAGACGGTATTCTAGATGTTGGCCAGTTTTACTACTTTGGCTCTACTGTTACTAGCAATGTAGCTCGTGATTCTGAGCTTACTAGTAGAATTGACAAAGCAACCAGGAACTTCGGTCTTTTGCAAGACAGAGCCTGGACCAATAACAAGTTTTCAACTAAAGTGAAAATCCATATTTATGAGTGTTTTATCTACTCTTCTACATGGATCCGAAACATGGATGACTTATGCCAAACATACAAAAAGACTAAAGAGTTTGCATATCAGATACATAAAATTCTTTGAATAAGATGGCAAGAAATGGTGACAAACACAGCAGTGTTAAATTGGGCTAATATGTCATTCATGGAATGTTGATTAGTAAGAAAAGACTCAGGTGGCTTGGACTTGTCAAGCAAATGCCAGATTACAAGATCTCAAAGACTGTGCTGTACTCTGAAGCTTGCAAAGGGTCTAGAAATAGAGGCAGACCACTGCACAAATTGCAGGATGCTTGTAAAGATGATTTAGTATCCTTTGGAATCTCTGTGGATGATTGAAAAGGGAGTGCAGAATGCCACTCTGGAGGGCGGAGTCAGCTTGTAGATGGAGCCAAGCATTGCAAGGCGGACTGGATCAAGCTCTGTGATGACCGCCGTCAGAGGAGGAAAGAATCTGCTGCTCAGATGCAGAGCATTGCTAGTATATGGGTGCATCCTACCTGTGTATGGGACTGTCACTCACGCATTGGACTCAGCAGCCATCAAAGAACTCATCAGCACATCCACCATGCTCTGTAAAGAGCGACGGTGCCACTGATTGACACATCAAATTCAAAACAAAACCAAAATGGATAATGCAGAAGTAGCCATTTCACTGAAACAATGAATCAAGAAAAATCTGGAAGGCACAAATTTGTACAAAGTCGAAAAAACCTGGTTGAAAAATTTTACCAAAAATATATATTTCTTACAGCTGTGGTTTGGAGATGCATTCAGAGTAAGGACAATACTTTATGAATGTTAACTATGAATTTCTGGGTTTCTTTTGTGGGTTTTAGTCAAACACCTAACATTAGTAAATGCAGTTTTCTGTGTGATTTAATTAGCTATAATCATACTGAACTATTTAAAGTGGATACCCATGATGCATGACATGTCTTTTCAACTAGGTGTACAATTATTGTGGAAATGAATGTAATAGTAGCATCCACTAGCCCCAGGCAATTACAATTACAAGAAGTGCTTGTTTAGTTAAAGGTCACAATCTCATGTCTTGAATTTGCCTGTAATACTCCTGTCATTGTACAAGTTCTAACAATGAAGGCATATTTTTAACAACCATGATCTAAGAATTTACCTTAAGAACTAAACTTAAAAACAAAATGTATAATTTCCATGTACTTTGGAACACTTTAGTGCTTATTTTTATATTATATATATAGAAACAAATGAAAATTTAAGCTTAAGCATTTACATCTGTTCTTATTTGTATAATCAAACATCCATTTTACCTTTGGATGTTGCATTGTGCCAATTTTCGGAAACCCTAATGATAAGGTAATGACAATTTTTAGTACCCTTTGAACTGCTAAGATTTTTCAAATGACCCTTCAAAAATTAAATTCATCCTTAAATTCTTCCCCACTGTCTCTTGATTCACTCACTCACATTTTGCTGGAGGCTACTAGCATGGCGCCTTTGCCTCTCGAGGAAAAGCTTGGGAAGTGGTTTTCAGTACAGTTCAAGTCAAATCAATCAAGCACTGTTGCCTTTCCACAATCCACCCACTGTGTATTAGTGACCTGGTTCCTGAAGCCAGAATTTTTTTCCAGAAACTAGCTTTCCAGTTTGCACTGTAACACATTATAGCTGCACTGATGTAACATAATTAGTCACTTTTACATTTACTGCCAGTAAGTTGTCAAACAGCATTTGGTACTTTAAAAAAAGTGCAGAATTGTAAGGGCATCATAAAACAATTAGAAGATCACACAGATAATGATTTTTAGTTACCATAGGAACTCCTTGATGAACTTGGAAACTGAGTTAGTTCTCCTAAAACACGCAGTACATGGCAATGCTTTATGTAGAGTTTGTGGATTTTGTAGTGGAAAAAACACTTCCTATATACAGATAACCCCTTTTGCACACAAAATACCTACAATGTGTTCAAGAATGATTGACATGGGTCCTTCAGTAAATATTATGTCAAATGTTTGATAAACTCTAGAGACAGATCAGTGTGAACAGATTGCATGCAACTTTCCATCAACTTACACAATAAATGTTTAATAAATTAATGAGTTTGGAGCTGGTCACTGACCAACTGTCATTTCAATTCCTTCTTTGACTGTTGATGTGATGAAATTCTACAAGCCTCTTAAACATAGCAAAAAAAACAAAACAAAAAAACAAACAAAAAAAACCCCCACCACTAAAAACCAAAACCAAACACCAATATGCTTTACAGATGAGAAGAAAGTCATTTTAGAATAGTTTGGCCAAACTATGTAACAAAATATACAATTATCATAGTGTAATTACTATGAGTCCTGTTTTACTTCTGAATTTTGAATAAATTGCCCAAGTGAGGCGTTCAGACTTTAGGTAAAACTTGTGAATGGCTGCAGGGTTAAAATGCTGAGACATGACTAATAAATTGGAAGTGAATGACACCTTGCTTGTTGTTTATGGATGTAGGAGAAGTAGAATGCACAGTGTTATGTTTAACCACAATACTGTATCAGATGTCAGTGTCAATATTTGAAATAGTACTGTAACTTTACTATTCTCATGGACAAATAAAAAGAAGAGGAAGAGGAAGCAGGTAAGTAGACTAGAGGACTTACAGAGTGAACAAAATCTCCATACTGCCAAACTCCTTCACTGGAACAGCCATACTGGATCAGACCAGTGGTCCATCTAGTCCAGTGGTGAGCAACCTGTGGCCCACGGACCACATGATGCCCATCAGGGTAATCTGATTGTGGGCCGCCAGACATTTTGTGGACATTAACCCAGTGGCTGCGATTCGCTGTTCCCCACCAATGGGAGCTGCGGGAAGCAGCGGCCAGCACGTCCCTGCGGCCCGCCACTTCCCGCAGCGCCCATTGGTCGAGAATGGCAAACCACAGCCACTGGGAGGGGACTATGCCTGCGGATGGTCAACATCAGCAAAATGTCTCGCAGCCTGCAATCAGATTACCTTGATGGGCCGCACGCAGCCTGTGGGCCGCAGGTTGCCCACCACTTATCTAGTTGAACATCCTCTTCGATAGTGGCCAGTGCCAGCTGCTTCAGATGAAGAAACCCTGCAGTAGGTAGTTCTCTCAGGGAAAGTTTCCTTCTGGCCCCTGATAGTTACTAATTGGTGTATAACCCAAAGCTTGAAAGTTTCTATCTATTCTATACTATTATAACTAGGTGTTCTTGCTGCCCATATAAATGTCTAATCATTTTCTGAGTCCCAGTGAGCTTCTGACCTCAACAATGTCTTGTGGCCATGAGTTTCACAAGCAAGTTGTGCTTTGTATAGAAAAAAAAAGCATTTACCAGTTCTGAATTTGCTATCTTTGAATTTCATTAACTTTCAATTATTCTTCCATTATGAGAAGAAGTGAACAAAAGTTCATGATTTACCTTCTCTATACTCAAGTATCAAAGGGGTAGCCGTGTTAGTCTGGATCTGTAAAAGCAGCAAAGAGTCCTGTGGCACCTTATAGACTAACAGACGTATTGGAGCATGAGCTTTCATGGATGAATACCCACTTCTTCAGATCTATATTTCCAAATTTTCCATGCTCACATTCAAATATTTGAACTTCACTGACCTCAATAGTCACAAAAAGTGCATTTTTATATTAAGTGCTTGAATCTTCACCAAAAGCAATTTTAAAATTGTGTAACTAATCTGGGTTAGGCAACAATGAGACTTGTGAATCTGATACATTCCCAATTTGTGATTAATCTGATGAGAAACAATTACTCAGGGAACAAATTTGTGAATAACAAATAAATATGAAAAAGACAAACATGTTATCTGATAATTTGTTCTTCTCCTATTATCTAGGTTAGCCATTCCAACATTAGACTGTTTTCTTCTCTGTTGCTAGAGGAGGCAGGAGACGTACTGTCAATTAAGAGTTTTGGCTTGCTCCTCTTCTAGGAAAAATAAAAACTTTTTTATTGCTTCCAAAGGTGAAACATATTGTGGAGAATGCTACATATCAGTATTAAAACTTTGATAATTTTCCCCAAGTTACTCACCTAAGCATAGGAGACAGAAATGTCAAATGTAAATATAAACATTGAACAGTTAAGTGGCAGAATGATGAATCTGGACGCCCAGAAAAGAAAGCTCAGGTAACACATTTCCCTTTGCTATTCAAGCTCACTATATCAATATTGAGATATTTATAGCAGTGAAAGCACTAGAGATGGCTCCCATAATTATGTACACAATAGACAGATTGCATTAATACTACTGTAGCTTCAGTTCATGTTACATCCTTCTGTCAAAGTTGATACCTGCAGGGGCTTGTATAGCCAATTTGTAGTAGCACGGAAATGTATTTAATGAACCATCTAGCCACTTTGCCAATTTCTTTGTATGATGAAGGGGACTTTTCAGTCCCTGAAAAGACAACTGCCCTTCTCTGATTTGCAGGGATGATTTTGGATGGTAGAAGCCTTTTTTGTAGGCTTCTTTGAAACAACATTTTTTCAGCTAAACCTTTGTTATTCTGTTTACCATGAATGCCAGATGATATAAAATGAATAGGGATGGAGCTCATGAATGAGAGAGATACACTGATAAGACACATTTTGATTGCTTTGTGGACATGCAATATTTGGCATTGTTTTTCTCTCAAATGTACTGGTTTAAGGGAGAACACAAGGAGAAATTATATATGAAAGGGAGAGGTCAGTTTGGTATAAATGACCACCCTGCACCTTCACACCTGTCCTTGTTATATTTTCTGTTGTCCACAGGCTGGGGGCGGGTCCTTTAGCCATGGGCAGGCTTGCACACGCTCACCTCCTTGGAACCCAGGACCTTTAAGGTGGGGGGTGGTATTTGGCTGGCTGGCTGAATGAAGGGAACAGTGCTGGAATGTGGGTGGGGGAGATGAAAACTGTTGCAAAAGGGGACAGCGTGGTTGGTGACTCATCACCTAGGAATGCAAGGTTTAAAAGGGGCAGACCTGCGCCTGAAGCTCCCTTTTACACAGAGCAGTCTGAAGCAGGACCCATCCTCGCTCACCTTTATGTGGTAAAATACCAGGTTTGGTCAAGACCTGCTGTGGGCATTGCACTAGCCATCCCTTTTTCAGGGTGGGCTGGGAAGGAATTTATCCCTTACCACCATATTGGCTTGGATGCAGTTGGGGTTTTTTCGCCTTCTGCACAGTGGATTCAGGGCTCTGTTCATACATGGCATGGTGGGCAGTAGGCCATACGTCGCAACTCATTATTTAAGTGTAGGTCAGATGTCCAGCACAGGTACTTCATAAGAAAGGTATACAGTGACCGGACAAATGGCTTGGAAAAGGACTTGAAAAGAGGTGTTCAGTAAAGGAATGAATGGGAGGCAGTTGGGGACTCCTATGATTGGTACGGCAGGGAGCCAACCCCCCATTCTTATAACCCACCTTAACCCTCCTGTGAGGGGGGTAGATGGTAAGGTCCCAGCAATAAATTTGCTAGAGGGATTTGGATGGAAAAGAGGGGGAAATGGTAAAAGCCGCCCAGGTAATTACGGAATAAACATGGGGTTACCTGCACTGTAGACTTTTATATGCTGGATAGTCCCAGACATCCAATAATAAAGTTGCGACCTAATTAAACCCATGTCAAATGTCTCCTGTCCTTCTTTCGGTACAACCAGACAATGCTGGAAGCACCACTTTGTTGGAATGGAAGGTGCAGTACTGAGAATCCACAGACAGTGCTTCAACTCAGACACCCTGTCGGCTGAGATAATGACTACTAGAAAGGACACTTTAAAGGAGAGGATGAATAAAAAGATGGTTGCCTGGGACTAAAAGGTCTTATTAAGAGTTCCAGAACTAAATTATGTTTCCATTGTACAACCATGGATTTTGAGAACTAATAACTGAAGCTGTTTGATGTGAAGGTAAGAGGGAGCTCTTCAAAATGTGTTCAGCTTGATAACAAATAAAACTGGAAGTATATTTGTGAAATGTGTTTAGTTTAAGAACAAACAATAACCCATCTTGTGAACAACTTTTTGATTACCTTGATTTCATCAGACTGGTAACATGAGCTGAGCTTATTCCCAACTGCAGAATATTCCAAATTGGGGGATGACTTTGTGGAAGACAGAACTATTTCAATCACTTTCTGAGTACAGCTTTTCTTTCAAAAGAGGCTCTTGGACAACATAGCTAGAGCACTAGAAATTGCCATGGAATTCCTCACAGAATATACTTCTTGAGCAACACCCTTTTTGCTCAATGTGCTCCCAAATCTGAACTCTCATTTAAAATGTTTCTAGATAACCTGGAAAATGTGAACCAGATCATGTGAACAGATGCAATGAGGTACTCCTGACTTTAGAGATAGCCCAAAACAATAACTGCTGGAAGTATTAACTGCCCCCATTTATTTTACTGGATGAACTCAGTAGAACTCAAAGAAGACAATTTCATGACCACCATTGTTAACTATTTCACTGTTGGCAATTTTAGCAGAAACATCCATCTACTAATTCTCAGACCACCGTCCCAAACAGGCTGATCGGGTGCCAATGTCTCAAAGGGCCCACTACCCAGCTGCCAATGAAGAACTGATTTAATTAATGCTAACACATTGTGCCTCAGTGTCCCCCTCTAGTGTATAGTACACACATAAATATTTGAGTCTGCTACTGCTTACTGGACCTGGTTCTTTTGCTCAGGTAGTAGAAGCTCATGCCGTCAGATCCAGAAGCCGGCTACTTGTAACAGTGTCCCAGGCTGAGTGAACTGCAGGGACCGAACCTGACACTTCTGGATCTAAAAGCATGAGCTTCTACTGCTTGAGATAAAGCAGAGCATTGATTCAGACACATTAGCAGACACAAACCTCTCTAAGCCATCTAGTTATTAGAGGGAGACACTGGGTCTGGGGAAGCTTGCTCAAAGTTTCAGAGGACTAAAGCAGTTCAAATCCCCATACATGCTGTGACAGATATTTCAACAACATACACTGTCTTGGGGAAAACATATCGTATTAGGGATATGAACAGTTTATGTATCACTGAGGGCCAGGGATTGTTTGCAACTCAAAGGGGGAAGGTTGCTTTTCATTTTTCCAGGAAATAAAAACAGCGACAGTGATTAAGGTGAATCACTCAGGCTGTAAACACCTCCAGAGCAGTACAACACCCTGGGGAGTTGCATATACTGGTTCAAACTGAGGTTTCCAGAAACCAGTGGACAAAGAAGCATAGCAAGACTGCATTTTAACTGACTATGGGCCTTTTTTTTTCCTGATCCAGCTAATGGACAGGACCTTCTGTGTAAGGAGACCCCCGACCCTTGTGAAAGAGTTGGACAGACTGGCCTACCAGTGCCCCCATAAAATTGATGGGTGATCTCTGGTAAGCTTTTAGCAGCTGTATAAGAACTTGTATTTTTTACAATGCTTTAAATTTAAGAATAAATGTGAGTGTGTAGAAAGAGCTATGTGGTAACTTGTAACTGCTGGCAATACACTGGTACTAGCTTTCAGAGAAAAAGCAATGGACAGGCGCTGGCCATAAGGCATATTGGCTTGCTAGGGATATCACAGCACAAGGCAGGGAGCTGCGCAGCCTTAAAACTTTGGTCAGGTGGGAGAGCAGTCTCTGCTCAAGAGGGGATGGCTGGGAGTCAGAAAACTTACGAGGGGGAATACAGATGCAGTTACCCTGAAACTTTGACACAGGCCACCAATTGTTATAATGCACCTAGATGGGTGATTGAATCTGTGACCTCTGGACCTAAGAGCAAGAGACTCTTCCACATCTGACCCAATAGACATGATCCTTTATCTCAGAGGTAGTAGAGGCTCTGACTCAGAAGTTATGAGTTCAATCCCTGTGGACATCGTAGGTTTGTCATTATATTTAGGTCTCTGCACTTTGATGAAAGGTCCTGCAAGCCAGAATGGTACAGACAAAGAAAGAAGAGGCTGTTTAGGCCCTCTGTGGAGGAACTCAACTGCTGGTGGAATGACTTGAATGATTAACGGACTGGCATCTTCTTGAGACATGGCAATAATCATAGGCACTTTAGAGAGATTTTAGGGGATTCCTTTCACAGCCATTTGAATTTATTTTGCCATTCTCATACTGATTATTGAATTTTCCAACACTGAAGGAATAGAAGAGATGTACTTATCTTTCTCTGAAGCAAGTGGAAAGTACCTTATTGTTTCATTTTTCTTCTGATCCAATTTATACTCCAAGGATTCCATTGGACTAGATTTGAGGTCCAGAATATTGATAACCGTGCAGAGTTTATGCCATAGTGATTTGCAGGCTGTTTCCCCATGGCATATGAAGTACTTACCCAGCACTTATAGGGTCTCTCCTGTGCCTTAGAAGTTTGTGTGGCATAGTATCTTCTACTGGTATATGTACGCATATGAAAATGTCAGTCATGCTTCTAAGCACCTCATCTTTAAATGATTAACAAGAGGCACCTGAATAGCTATGTTTCTTGTTAAATATTTTAAATGGCCAGTTCTTTTCTTAAGGCAGAAGATTGATTTCTAATCACCAGTCACACTGTATTAAACTTTTAAAACGTTAAACAGATGAGGTGAGTAGTTAAAACTTGATTAGACATACTTCAATCATTAAGCCCTTATCAGAAAGCAGGAGAGCATTATACTGTCATTCATTCATCAACAGGTTGGAGCTGGATACAATAGCATATACCTCAAATACAATTTGCTTGATTGCCTTCACATTTGCTGCAATATATTACACGTGGATTTCATTCATTTAATGGCATAATTAGATGCCAGCAGCCTTTGATGTTTGCCATAGATAGTAAATTATTAAAACTATAACAGAGAAATCCTTGTTTTTGAACAACATCTCTAAAACAGCTATCCCAAATGAAGCAGTACACCTGAAAGATAACTATGACATCTTTATCAAGTTTATTTTACAGGTTGAACCTCTGTGGTTGAAACGCTGTTGTATCCCATAAAAAGTCTATATTAAACTCCACTAAAAATCATTCCCATGGAAACAAAAAAGTTAAGACTTTCATATCAACATAGCTATTTTCTTAACTTAAATCTAGAAAAAAAAATTTTTTTTTAAATCTATAAAGTTAACTAAATTAGCTGTTCTATGCAAACTTAACTAAGAGTTATTTGCACCGACTTCAGACTTTGCAATAAATGTAGGAAATTAATGTTATCTTTCACTGTTATAGACAGGTATTTTTCTAATTAGTTCAAGGGTGCCTTCCATTATATGTTATAGCTTATTAAAATAGCCTAATATCTTCATACAATATGTGTAAGTACTCAAGTGGCTGCACTACCTGTCAGAAAATTAGGTCTTCAGCCATTTTATTCTCAGGCTATTGTAAAATTATTTAGGCATGCAATGGCAAATTAAAGGACATGAAGATGTATAGTAAAAATGTAGGGGCTTGTTCACCTCCTAACCACCAATACTGGGAATTGTAATGGCTGAGCCATTACAAACATTGAATCTATCTCCCCTTGTAAGTATTCTCACACTTCTTATCAAACTGTCTGTACTGGGCTAGCTTGATTATCACTTTAAAAGTTTTTTTTTTTTCTCTTAATTAATGGGCCTCTCAGAGTTGGTAAGACAACTCCCACCTGTTTATGCTCTCTGTATGTGTGTATATATATATCCTCAATATATGTTCCATTCTATATGCATCCGAAGAAGTGGGCTGTAGTCCACGAAAGCTTATGCTTCCCAAGCTTTTCCTCGAGAGGCAAAGGCGCCATGCTAGTAGCCTCCAGCAAAATGTGAGTGAGTGAATCAAGAGACAGTGGGGAAGAATTTAAGGATGAATTTAATTTTTGAAGGGTCATTTGAAAAATCTTAGCAGTTCAAAGGGTACTAAAAATTGTCATTACCTTATCATTAGGGTTTCCGAAAATTGGCACAATGCAACATCCAAAGGTAAAATGGATGTTTGATTATACAAATAAGAACAGATGTAAATGCTTAAGCTTATGCTCTAATAAATTTGTTAGTCTCTAAGGTGCCACAAGTACTCCTGTTCTTCTTAATACTGGGAATGAGTATGACTCCTGGGAGAAGAGGCCCCAGAATTTCAAACCAATTGATATGCAAGTAGGTAGGGTTTGTGGTCAGTATGAGCATGCAAATCAACTCTTCAAAGACATTTTAGGGGAGCAATGGTCATTCCCATTGAGGCAATTCTAGACCAGTGAGACCTACGGCTATCATCAGTAAAGAAATAGGTTGGCCACAACTTAATAAAACACAGCAGCAACATCTTGATTCAGTGTACAGTTTCAAAACCTCTTCTATAATTTGGCCTAAGAAGAAGCACATTGGAAAGGTTCACAGAGCAAATGAATACACAGGACTCTATTAACCAGTCTATTTCTGATCCTGAAGGAGCTAATTTAGAAAAAAACTTAAAACTAGAAGAATATTCTCGGTCTTTCATAAGCAGATTTGATGAGTCAAACACAAAGGGACTCCACTTAGGCAGGGTGTATATAATTCATATATATAGAAAAAGCCCACACACTTTACAACCTTTTCATGATATCTGCTTTTTTGAGATCAGCAATTTATCAAGATGATTCAACAGAGAACCAGCCATATATTTTGTTCTTTAGTTGTGCAGCTGTAATAGCACACCTTGAATACAGCATGGAAGATGTTGACCTAATTTATACATTCTAGAACCTATAGAAAACTTGCTCAGCCTCAAAACATGAATGTCAGGCTCTGACAACTTATTGTTAAAGAATAGAACTGTCATTTCAAATGTCACACTTTGAGTATGTAAATTATATTCACCTTATCAAATCATCTACCGTAAACTGTATTATGATTATGGATAAGTGAACTGAATCAGATACAATAAGAAGTGCCCCAGTAAATTTCCAACTAGCATTCTAATTGAAATTTTGGAGATGGAAAGAAGTCTGGTTACTTCGGATACTTGTTATTTTCCTCTAAACTCTGGATTCTAGCCTAACCAGAAGTTGGAAGAGCTAAAATTACAGGAAAAAGCCTGTTCTTCCAGAATTTCTATATCAATTTTGCAGATGCAGGAGGTGTAGAAGACCATCAGATAAGCACTCACACCAAGATTTTAAAGGTATTTAGGCATTGTGGCATTCAACGTTGCAGTGCCCAGTTGATTTAGAAGTGTAAACCTTTTCAAAAGGTATTAAGGCATTTAGGGTCCAAATTCCAATTGACAGTAAATGGGATTTAGGTTCTTAAATACCTAAATCACTTTTGAAAATGAGACAAGCATCACAGTGCTGAGTGCCACAATGCCTAACTACCTTAAGATCTAAATGGTTTGCATGTGTAATAAAACATTATACATTTCTGAGATGTTTAAAGGCTGATAAGCTGAAATCATGTGTTTATTCATGATAAACATAGTTAGATGTTCTTGTACACATACATCTTAAAACTACGCAAATTGCCTTGGAAAGAGCAGTCACTGTAAACACAAACCCGCTAACTCGACCCCCGGTGGATCAGTTGCCACAGCATCAATCCACAGTAAGTGGAGACAAACCCTGCGTGGTTCCCACAAATGTAGATCAACCCTGTTCATCTCTCCCAGCTATCAAATAATGGTTATCATAGGGGCTTAGCCCCACAGGTGCATATCTGAAAAAGATTTTCCAAGAGTAAGTGCAAAGTTCATCTGTAGGAACAGCAGACTTCTCTCTCCACTTCTCACCCCTCCAAAAAGCCAGAATAAAAGAAATGAGAGGTAACCCTGAAGACTAGCCCCTTCTTCAAACCACTCAAATGAATGGCCCAGTCCTACACTCATAGAATTTAACTTTATGGTTGTGAAACAATTAACATCATGCACGCAGGATTGGGGCAGAGAAGAGAACATCAATCTACTGAGCTAGTAATAGGGCAGGGATGATGTTCTCTTCTCTGTCCTGTACAGCACAAAGCTCATCACCAGCACTTAAATGATATATGAAAATTACACCCAAGAAAGAGGACAGGATACATATTCAGGCCCATATGATAAGTATACCTCATACTACACCTAATGAAGGATAAGACAACTGTGCAGCATGGGGAATTTAAAGTGGTATTATGTCTCTGCCCAGAAACAGATGTCTGATTTATACCTCTAAGGTTCCTGAAAAGCATGAATATTAATACAACACTATATTACAGGCACCACTGGTGTGTTTATCATTCCTAAACCAATGGGACTTTCCTACATGCTGCCATCTTTTATCTTAGCAAAATATCACTGCTATTAAGCTCCTAAAACTGTAAGCTATCTTGGGTCACATGACATAAATAGGTCTTAAATGAGTAAAATTACTCATGTGGATAGGTCTTGGAAGGACCAGGCCATTTGCTTTTACTGCATCGTGTAGGCTATTGTCATAATCAGACTTGGGAAAACCAGGCTAGCCAACAGGGCTGTATGTGTATATGTACAGTGGCCATCATCCAGATGTCACTATTTAGTACACTATGGTATTTGAGACTGCAATTACCACCAGAGTCCAAACTGAAGAAAATACACCCTGGTATCTGGTGACATCACTGTCACAACGGGGTTCTGATGGTCAAGGTGGAGGTGCTGGGGAAAAAGTCTTTCTGCTCCTAAAGAGCTAGTTCCACATGAGGGAGCTTCTGATTTACCTCCACGAAGCCTATGTTGTTAAGGGAGGGAGTCTCTTTACAGACTGCCCTGGAAAATGAATCTGTATCCCACTCTGGACCTCAGGTGGGGTATCCCAGGCTCGACCTCACCTCCCCACACTGTTGTTTCTGCCCAAGTTCCTTGCCTCCTTCTGAGGGGAAGATTTTCTGCTTCTGGGATTGTTTTTACTTCAACAGTTCCTGCTCTGCCTCCTCTCAGCCAAGTCGCTTTGCCGGGAGGTGGGGAGTGTTTGTAGATCCTGGGTCCTCTGAAATCTGAATTTGCATTGGACAGGTTCATCTTACAATATTTTAACTGTATTTTTAGCAATAGATTCAGAATGAATTATAAAACATTTCTTTCCGTGGGTTTTGACTTTGCAGCCTCTCATTCTGAGCTAATATTACACACCAGCCCTCGCTGTCAGAATCTATATCAGTATCCATTGCAATATCATCTGGAAAAGAAACATCAGTCCTTGTATATTTAGCTTTGCACATAGGTTGGTAATTCACATTCCCAGTTGCATAGAAAAATGCATTCTGCACTTTGGAAAGAGGACAGATTGAATGCTTGACAGTAATTATCACAGCAATCTGTATTTTTCTTTCCATAAATGAGTATGTATGGCAATTTTCCTATACTGTTAATATTTTATTGTTATTGAAGTAGGTCTCTGCCTTTCAGTAACCTAACAGTGTTATTATAAATGACCATTTTAATTTAGAGAGCTGTGATTCGACCACAGTTTAGATAAAAGATCCTGAAGATATAGAAGGAGGGTGTTGTTTCTGACTATTCCTCCTCTCTCTTCTTAGACTATGCTTAATGGGTATTTAAGTGTCAGACTAGTAGCTTCACTTGGGGTATCTGTACCTTTATACATTTGCCCCCAAAACTGGCTTCATTAAGACACAACACTTAATTATATTAAGAACATAGGAACCATCATATTGGATTAGAAAAATGGTCCACTGATGTAGTAGCTAACTTTAATGATTACATAATATTGTTATGCAATCGTTCCTAAGATGCTACAGCATTCATGTGTGCATACCATTTTGTGAAAGTGTGATGCGGTGTACCAACCCCACACTAGTCTCCAAGAGTTAATGAGAGCCTGTAGGCTCAATCAGCCTCACCTCACCAGCAGTATGTGTCAAGCCCGGCAAGAGGTCAAGAAAAAGAGCAGATGTCTGGCTTTCACTCAGTGAGAGAAGCCTGGCTGGAGTCAGGGAGCTGAGCTAGATTGCTGGCAGACAGAGCCTCCCTGAAGGAAGATAGGCCTGCAACAGGGAGTCCAAGGCAGTTGGGATGGAATAAGGGAAAGTAAATCCACCCAGGACTCTGCGTGCTGGTGGAGGGGCCTACAGGGAGCCAGATGACTCCTGCTGAATCAGAGACAGCCCAGTGAGGGGAGTAGAGAAAAATCTCCTGAAGCAGAACCAGGCACTCGGCAAGGAGCCTGTGGAAGAGGGCTAGGGGGAGTGGAGTTCGTACACTGGGAGCCCAGGAAGAGGCTGAGGCAAAATCCCAAGATGGGGAAAGGTAGAAAGTGGTCCAGGAAGGTAGAAGGGTCCCTGGAGGGAGGTGAGGGAAGGCCTGGGTTTCCCTAGCAGCCCATCAAGGAAGATGGATTAGAACCCTCCCAGCAAGGGCTAAGGATCACTGAGCACCCCACTACCACTACTAGTAGTGAGCATGGATTTGGTCTGAGGGTCCAACATGAACCTGAAGGACTATTAGTAGTTGGACTATTGGCTTACCCTGGAAGAACTGGGCCTCGCTGGTGGTCTGAATCAGGGCTGGTGCAACCCATTAGGTGACCTAGACGGTCGCCTAGGGCGCTTGCATTTGGGGGGCGGCATTTCGGGTCCTTCGGCGACGACCGCGGCGGCTGGATCTTCAGCCGCCCTGGTCATCATCGGCATTTAAGCAGAGGGACCTGGGGTAGGGGGGTGCGGGGAGGGCCGCTTGCAGCAAGTGGGGGGGGGGGGCGGCACGCAGGGGACACTCTCCCTGCCCCAGCTCATCTCTGCTCTGCCTTCTCCCCTGAGCATGCTGCCCGGCTCTGCTTCTCTCCCTCCCCAGCTTGTGGCACCAAACAGCTGATTGGTGCCGCAAGCCTGGGAGGCGGGAGAAGTGGAGCGGCGATGGTGTGCTCGGGGAGGAGGCGCAGCAGAGGTGAGCTGGGGCGGGGAGCTGCCGCACGGCTCCCTGGACCGGGGGGAGCTGCTGCGGGGGGGGGGGCACCTCAGGGCGGAGGGGGGAAGCTGCTGCAGGGGGAGGTGCCTCAGGGTGGAGGGGAGATGGGGAGCTGCTGTGGGGGGAGCGCCCTAGGGCAGAGGGGGGGCAGAGAGCTGCCACAGGGCTCGGGGTGGGGGGGCGCAAGGTGGAAGTTTTGCCTAGGGCGCGAAACATCCTTGCACCCGCCCCGGTCTGAATGCAAGAATAAGCAGACCACCACAAGGCCGGCACAGCTGTTAGCAGGGGGCGTTAAAAGAGGACAGCCTCCTATGCCACACGCGCTATCAGAAGGCACACTAGATGGTAACTCACATTCACAAGTGAGTTTTTGTTCCCCCTCATCTCTATTAACTTACCTAGCCCGTCTACTTGATAGTGCAAGTCAATATATTTCCAGTGCTTCAGCCAGTTTGATTTTAACTGCCTTAAGCAGTTCACCACATATACTGAATAAGATATAAGGGGATAATTCTTTCATGCTGGAAATCATTGATACACAATACATCCATCAACTTCTCATCTTTAGTCATATCTTATCTTAAAGGATTTCAGTGTGCTACACACGGAACTCATAAAGAGGATTATTTGATCTGACTTCCACTGACACCAAACATCAGAAATGGCCTTGTCTAGCAGTAGCAAATGTGACATAAGGGTCCAAAAGACAGCATTTTTTTGGGTGGGGAGGCCTGTTATATGTGCTGGAGAAGAAATGTGTTTAAGATTGTGGAAGAAATTGAAGTACTGTTTCCTCAGTGAGCTGGTTTGGAAAAATGGTCTCAAACATTAGAATGGAAAGGGGAAAGAGAACCAGGAGTCCTAACTGGGAAGGGTGATTTATCAACTGGGACGAGTTTCAGTTAGCAGAGTGGAATGCAAAAACAATTTACAGTCTGTGGGAGAGCTGACACAAGGGTAGGAATGACCAGTGACAACTAGCATGGATGGAGAGAAAAATAACAGCAAGGCTACGTAGGAAGGATGGAAAGAAAGAAAAAGAATGAGGTGGAGAGGTACTAGATTCAACCTATCAAGGGGAAGAAATAAGTAGTAACTATATCTTAAGGCATATGAGTGTGTCAGTGAGTGAGAGACAACCTAAAAAGGAAAAAGTAACAATGTCTTTATTACTGTGGGGTTGGGGCTTAACGGGTACATTACTAAAATACCACCTCCTATGCTATATAGGCACATACCTAGGTCCTGATCATTTCTACCCTACTTTTTCTGATGCCATGGAGGTGGGTGATTCCTTTTGCTGAGGAACATACTTCAAAAGAATCAGATTTGGCTGGATAAACAAAAAATAACAAACAAACACAATTGCTCAAACATACTTCTTGAATCTGAAAAACTGGGCCCCAAATCTTGCCAGAACAGGTTCTACCACAAGATGAGCAGAACATTTTGCTTCCTGCCAGGCTGGAAACACTACAATAGCAGTATTTCAGCATTTCCTACAATATTTCAGCATTTTTCTTTTCAATACCAATTTGCTTACCTATTTAAATATTAGTCATTGGTTGTTTAGGGATCTTCATTAGCTGTCTTGGCACGCTAAGGCACTTGGTGAAATTATGAGGGTGAAGTAGTAACACAGTTTTAGCTTTGCTGCTTTTTCCTTGTGAAAAAGGAATATTGGCGCTATGGGAAATCCCACAACCCCCATTACCATTTTTGTTTATTGTGGTTTACAGGAACAGCAGTTTGTGTTATGAATCACATTTTTCCATTTGCTGAATGGCTATAACATGTTAGTTATAACTTCTAGATTTGACTGTCTATCACACTGAATGCTCAATAACGCATACAAAGTAGCTTCAAAATGCAGTCCTCGTCCGAGGGAGGCCTTTTAGAAAATAAAGTTGTATTTTTTAAACATTTATTTCTAGCTCTTTGAAGCAAAGAAGCTCTAAACAGATCTCCTACCGTTTTTCCTATTAACTTAGATTGGAGCTATTGATATCAGCTGTGAACTAATAGTGCTGGGAGACATATGACAGATCTTTGCCAAGTTCAGTGGTAGTGCAGGTATTTCAGCGATACAGGAGCCCCATTGACAATACATTAATAGTGGCTATTTTAAAGCAAATATGGGTTTACAAGCTTGATATGAGATTATCCATTTTTTCTGCTATACTATTTATATTGTTAAAAAAAATGTCTCAGTATCTGGCACAAAGGTAATGGCAACAACCCTTTCATTCACTGAATACATTCATTTCTGACTCCATGGAATTTCTGTTAAAAATCTTGCTGGACAGTGCTTGTGGTATAATATATGGGATCGCTGTATTCAGCAAATATGCAGTACCCCAACATTTGAGTAATTTAAGATAAATTTAATTTAAATTTAGAATGGTCATATCACTTATGAATTAAGTGGGGGAGAACAAGCCCACACTGGCATAACGATAGCAAGATGACACTCTAGATCTTTTTCATTTTTAACTTCTATATTAAACAATGGGGGAAACAATACTACAGAGAAGTGCCAGACTGAAGGACAAAACTGTAAAAATGAAACATCGTGTCACTGTCATCGCAAAGCTGAGCCCTGTATAAACCCTTACAGTAGTACATCTACTCACCAAGAGTGGGAAGTTACTAATTCCAACAAACAAAAAACAATCAACCAAATAACCCCAGCAACTCCTTAATAGCCAACAACTTGAAAAGAGTTGGCTGGAAACACAAGTGTATGAAATTACGCCAAGCACATGATCTGAATATTTCCTGTAGATTCCAGTTGCATTCCTTGCTGTATTTATAATTGGACCTCGAATATTTGTTACCTATAAGTGTCTTTCTCTGTGTTGTGTGTAATATCAATAAAGAGGGATTGTGAACTAGTACTTTCATGGAATGTTATGAGCAATATTAAGGTCTCTTCAAAGTGCAGAACATATTTAAATAGTTACTGAAATTCTAAATCTGGAGTCTCTCTATGCTCTTCTTAATGCTCTTGAGAAAAAACCACTTGAATTTCACAAGACAGTCAGTACAGGACACATTTTTCAAAAGCTGACTTGAAATTAGAACTGCAATTTTGCCTACATGGTCATTTGAGCATACTGTCATGCATAAAAATCCAAATTTGCAAATGCAATGAGCATTTTCAAGAGAGCTAGTCAGGATTTTTTCAACAAAATATTTATGTTGAAACAGATTTTTTTTTTTTTTCAGGAAAGGGTTGGTTGTGCGAAACTTTTGTTGGAAAGGTTTCTCATGTCCAGGAGGGAATTTCTAGTCAAAATGAGAGAGACAGACCACCTACCCTACAATATCCAACTGATTAGGATATTCATCTGGGATGTGGAAGGCAAGTTGAAGCCCCTGCTCTGCCTGATAACCACTTGCCTATTCTGGGATCTCTCTCTTCTTCTCCACCCCCCCCCCACCCCAACCCATGAAACACCTCAAATGGTCATTCTGACATGAAATGGAAAGTTTGTGAAATTTTTTTTCAGGATTTTTTCCCTCCCCGCTCTAATTTGCAAGTCATGCAGGCACCTACCAACTTCACGGTGCATGCTTAATTTTTGGGGGGGCATGGGATGGCATAAAACTACAAACATATATTAAGAGGTTGGCTTGAGGCCTCTGAAAAAGAAGCCATATATAATCCAAAAAAGGGACAAGTGAATGGGGGCACATCCAAGAAAAGGATACTCATTACCCTAATAATTTCAAATATATCTCAGATTTCTTGGATTTTCAAAGGAGCCTAAGGGAGTTAGGCACCCAACTCAAATTTTATTTTGAACATCCTAGCTGTTGTTCTTAATTTCAATTACTTTACCTGGATGTGGCTTTAACTGTTTGCAACAGATCCATAATGTAGAGTGAAGAAAACTTGATTAATGACAACAGAGAGTGGAGATCAGGTATCTTTTCATTTTAACAACATGCCCCAGTTCTGGGAACTTGTGAAGAAGCATTAGTTCATATGAAAAGAAAACTTTTTTTTCAGTAATGTTTCAACTGAAAGTCTTGCCCACCAAACTAATGTGTGTCTTAAGATACTGCTCTCCCTGAACAGGAGTAATGGAAATAAAATTTGGAAAATACGGCATTTTGTTGCTTTTAAAGCTTTTCATTTAATAAAGTGTTATTGATATAAATTAACCTCACTGCTCAGTATTTGTATTACAGCTTTCTTGAAATGGCATATGTTAGTGCTTTGATAAAGGGAAAGAAAGGATATTTAGTTTCACTAGAACTTCTCTAAGTACCAAAGTAGCCTTTACTGAAATAATATTTTGCAACTACTGGTAGTGATATAGATTTCTTTTAGCAAGTCAGACTAACTTGCTTCAAATATCTGTTGCAGTTCTGCAAGAACAGTGGACTAGGAAGTCAATTTTCCACCCTGACTTGAGGGATGGTAAACACTATCGTAAAAGATGAGCTGAATTATGGCACATATCCTTTCTGTATTGATATCAGCAGGTCCTGTGCTCAGACCCTGGTCCAAAATCCATTGAAATCATTGAGAAACTTTATCAAACATTAAAATAGTTCAGGGTAATCTGTTAAAAGGAAAAGGACAGAACAAAAGATTGATTCTAAGGCTAAGCCACACAATGAAGTCACAACAAAATAAAATCCAATCCTGAACTCTGATTTCAAGTAGTGCTAGATGCCTAAATCATGGTGAGGATAGTCTTGTGTGTAAGGTGGAAGCCTGCACACACCTGTTATATTGAGAAGAGGCAAGACACTGGAGTTTCCAGAACTACCATGGGATGTTTAGCTAGATAAACTGATTAGATATTAGAATCATAGAATATCAGGGTCGGAAGGGACCTCAGGAGGTCATCTAGTTCAACCCCCTGCTCAAAGAAGGACCAATCCCCAACTAAATCATCCCAGCCAGGGCTTTGTCAAGCCTGAGCTTAAAAACCTCTAAGGAAGGAGATTCCACCACCTCCCTAGGTAACCCATTCCAGTGCTTCACCACCCTCCTAGTGAAAAAGTTTTTCCTAATATCTAATCTAAACCTCCCCAACTGCAACTTGAGACCATTACTCCTTGTTCTGTCGTCAGGTACCACTGAGAACAGTCTAGATCCATCCTCTTTGGAACCCCCTTTCAGGTAGTTGAAAGCAGCTATCAAATCCCCCCTCATTCTTCTCTTCTGCAGACTAAACAATCCCAGTTCCCTCAGCCTCGCCTCATAAGTCATGTGCTAAAGTCCCCTAATCATTTTTGTTGCCCTCTGCTGGACTCTTTCCAATTTTTGCACATCCTTCTTGTAGTGTGGGGCCCAAAACTGGACACAGTACTCCAGATAAGGCCTCACCAATGTCGAATAGAGGGAAATGATCACGTCCCTCGATCTGCTGGCAATGTCCCTACTTATACAACCCAAAATGCCATTAGCCTTCTTGGCAACAAGGGCACACTGTCGACTCATATCCAGCTTCTCGTCCACTGTAACCCCTAGGTTACCTTGGTTTAAAGGCTCAAATGATGGTTTATTTAAATTACTGGGGCACTTCCCTTTCTTTCAATCACAATTCTAGTTACAAATCATACCAAATAAAATGCTAAACCAAGTCTAGTCCACTTTACAACCTTCAAGAAAAGATAAAATTAACAAAGATGCCTTCATACATTTGACTTGCATCACTCTCTTCACTCACTGTAATTATATGAAATATGAAAGCAATAAAGCCAACAACTCCTATTCTACAGAGCTTTTTCTATTATCATAACTATTTACAGAATCTTTCAATTAGCTTTACTACCAGCCATGAGGACAGCATCTCTTCTGGCCTCTTAGAAAATATATCCGTCTAATTTCCCAAATTATTGGATCTCTTTAATGGACTTTCATAATTAGCACAATTTTACTAAAATGAATGAATTACTTTTACAATTTTGTTAGACCTCCTTTGATATTTTCATGCTTTGTATCACTCATTACAGCCTACCCATCTAAAAACATATCAACTAGTTGATGTGGCTTTCTCTAGTATAATGTTGCTGATAAGCAGTGAGCCTGCAGGAAGACTATAAAGTTCGTGGATGGTAATTCTTTACGTCAAGGTAATAAAGAAATGTATCTAGTTCAGCTGGTCTGAGTGGCCCATCATGCCATTTTATAGACAAGCAGCTGGCAAAGGCACAGTTCCTGGGAGCCTGCAGGATTGATAGTCAGACCAGTAGACCAGAAGTGTCACTGTATACACTGTAAGTGTATAAAAATGAAATTGAGAGAAAACAGGAAATTTGAATGAAAAATAAATAAATCAATCATTTGACAACCCCCCCCCTTTTTTTTACAAAAACTATCAAAACCCTATAACTACCGCTCCACCTTTTTGAATAAATTATTTCCAGCTCTACTTTAACTGAAAATTAACTTTTTTGACCAGCTCTGTCCCACCCACTGACAGACGAGCTTGCTATCATCAGTTGAAATGAACTGGAATATATCCAGTTCCTCTGGCTGCTCTTATTGCACTTACTGTTACCACAAAAAAAATATTAAAATTAGCCTTAAGGTAGTCCAAAAGGTAGGGAAGTGTTGTGTTTGTTCACCACCACACTTCTGGAGCCCATCACAGTACTATACAAATTGTATTTTAATACACAATAGTGTCTTTCACAAATTCTTCACAAAACAACACATTATGGTAGCGTCCACAAAGCTGGAAGTAACTCAGATACCTCAACATCTGATATATTTAAATGTAAATTCATGCCAAGGCTCCTAAGGGTGTCTTGCCTGCAGCAAAGCCTGGAAATTTGGTCCTACTCTAATACTGGATGACAGGCATGTGGGGTGGGCGGTGGGAGCTAGTTCCTGATGTAGAATAGTGCTGCCAAAAAGGGTTTATAAGGCTTTCCCTTGGATATGAGGGAACTGATAGGTACCCACTGCCCCCTTCCACCAAGCCCATTGGGCATGCTAGGGACATGTGCACAGCCCTACATGCAGGGCCCAAAAGGGTGCCAATTGCCCACAGGGAGTGGGTGGGAGGAAGAGGAGTGAAATAGGAATAGCCCATACTTTCCCCTACTGTCCTAAACAAAGTTTCCCAATACTGAGGCTTTGGTGAGTGGGTGACATTTGAAATTTCATGGAAAATGGCACTCATGAGATTACCAGTCCAATTTTGTACATGTATTACATCTGGGTAGTTCAGAAAAGCATTCCAAATAGTGGATGCTTTTCTGAACTAAATCTCTCTTACACGTTGAAGAATAGTATAATTATCTAAACACAGGGTACAGAATTTGCAACTTTTTTCACAGACTAGAGAAAAGGAAAGAAGTACATATTTAAGAACGGGTTATATTCAAAACAATTTTGCCGCCACTGCAACAGATAAAAAGCAAATGAAAACAGCCAATTCAGAATAGGTTCAGCACTAATTTCTTTGGACAAACAAACTGTTAGGGGTGACCTCATGTGATAGGGTATCCACCCCACACCAAAGTGGAAGGCTGCAGGGAAGTAAGCTGCAGTCACTCCCTGAGTGGAAAGAGTTGGAAGATAGCAAACCCAGGGAGAGTGGGAGCCACTGATGTAGAAAGAAGCCCAGGGAAACAGCAGCAAGGGGCAAGACTGCAGAGAGATGGTGGCTGCTTGTTATGGGCTAGAACCCAGTGTAGAGGGTGGGCCTGGGGTCCCTTACCTATCACTGGGGAGTAGCAAAGGGCATTAGAGACACCAGCCAGACAGCAGGTCTGGAAAGACTGAGTTCTTCAGAAGGGGAGGACTTTAGTGACCTGGCCTGAGGGCTGAGCCACAAAGAGGAGACTGCAGATCCAGGAGTGAGTGGAGCTGCAGAGCAAGAGAGGTCGGGGAGAGTGCAAGCTGGCAGAACTAATTCCCAAGACGGCCAGCAGGAGGCGCTGCAAATGGTGAGTGTGCCCCATGACACCTCAAAAAAAAAAACATTACCAAAAACAAAAAACAAACCAACCAAAAATTAGTCTCTTTAAGCATAACTCTGCAAGAAACAGAACAAAGCGGTCAGCCCATAAAGCATACCATTGTGACAAAATATGAAGAAGCCATTTTCATCAAACCAACAAAACTACTCAGCAAAATTTGGTGTGTTTTTTGGTTTGTTTTTTTTTTTAATAGAAAAATCTGTAATATATTTAACAAATAGAGTATAGAACTTTTCATTTATTATTGTAACTATCAACAGATCACTTTTCAGATTTCTTCACACTATGGCTAAAACCTTACTAACAGTAGTGCTGAGGCATAGTTATCGCTAGCAGGATTTAAGAGCTGATGGTTGTTGGAGTCAGCAGGAGTCTTTCCATTGACTATCATGGACTTGGGTTCATGCTCTAATAGAGTTTCCCTGACAATTTATTTAAGTATTATTTTATAACTCTATTGTGAGCTTTTATCAGAGTTTTAGAAAACAGCTATAAGAAGTGGGAGTGGGGGAAATGTCCACCAGGGACAGGAAAGCCATGTTAGAACCTTGTCATGACTAGAGCTTGGCAAAAAAAATTGGACAAAACATTTAGTTGAAGAAAAATGAAGTGTTGGTCAACCAGAAACTATTCACGAATAGTTTTGGCCATTCAGAAAATGGCCAGAGGAGGACAAACAGGCAGTAGGGCTGCCATGTCCATCTTTTCAGACCACCTAACCAGAAGAAGAGGTGGATGATGCTTTTTTAAAACTACTAACAAAATCAATCAAAGCACAGGACTTGGTGGTGATGGAAGACTTCAATTACCCAGACTTCTGTTCGGAAAATAACATGGCACAGATTATTCAACAAATTCTTGGAATGTATTGGAGACCATCTTTTTTTCAGAGAAATTATTAAGGGCACAAGAGCAAACTATCCACTGAGTAGGAAAGATAGGAAGTATGGCAAGGGATCACCCTGGCTTAACCAGGAGATCTTCAATAATCGAAAACTGAAAAACAGAATCCTACAAAAAGTGGAAACTAGGTCAGATTACAGAGGATGAATATAAACAAATAACACAAGTACGCGGGGACAAAATTAGAAAGGCCAAGGCACAAAATGAGATTAAACTAGTTAGAGACATAAAGGATAACAAGAAAACATTCTACAAATACATTAGAAGCAAGAGGAAGAGCAAAGACAGGGTATGCCCGTTACTCAACAGGGGTGGGGGGAGGAACAATAACCGAAAATGTGAAAATGGCAGAAGTGTTAAATGATGTTTTTGTTTCAGTTTTCACCAAAAAGATTAGTAGCGATTGGACATCTAACATATTGAATGCCAGTGAAAATGAGTTAGGATCAAGGCTAAAATAAGAAAAGAACAAATTTAAAAATACATAGACTAGTTAGATGTCTTCAAGTCACCAGGGCCTGATGAAATACATTTTAGAATACTCAGAGGAGGTATCTGAGCCATTACTGATTATCTTTGAAAAGTCACGGGAGACAGCAGAGATTCCAAAGGAATGGAAAAGGGCACATCTATAAAACGGGAAATAAGGACAACCCAGGGAATTACAGACCAGTCAGCTTAACCTCAGTACCCGAAAAGATAACAGAGCAAATAATTAACCAATCAATTTGCAAACACCTAGAGGATAATAAGGTGATAAGTAACCATCAGTATGGATTTGTCAAGAACAAATTATGTCAAACCAACCTAATAGGTTTCTTTGACAGGGTAACAAGCCTTGTGGATATAGGGGAAGCAGTTGATGTGGTATATATTGACTTTCATAAGGCTTTTGATACTGTCTTGCATGACCTTCTCATAAACAAACTAGGGAGCTACAACCTAGATGGAGCTATTATATGGTGGGTGCATAACTGGTTGAAAAACCATTTTCAGAGAGTAGTTATCAGTGGTTCACAGTCAAGATGGAAGAGCATATCAAGTAGAGTCCCATAGGGATCAGTTCTGGTTCCAATTCTGTTCAATATCTTCATCAATGATTTAGATAATGGCATAGAGAGTACACTTATAAAGTTTGTGGGTGATACCAAGCTGGGAGGGGTTGCAAGTTCTTTGTAGAATAGGATTAAAATTTAAAGTGATCTGGACAAACTGGAGAAATGATCTGAAGTAAATAAGATGAAATCCAATATGCACAAATGCAAATTACTCCACATAGGAAGGAACAATCAGTTCCACACATACAAAATGGGAAATGACTGCCTATGTCGGAGTACTGCAGAAAGGCATCTGGGGATCACAGTGAATCACAAGCTAAATATGAGTCAACGGTGTAACACTATTGCAAAAAAAGCAAACATCATTCTTGAGTGTTGTAAGCAAGACACAAGAAGCAATTTTTCCACTCTACTCCACATTGATTAGGCCTCAACTGGAGTACTGTGTCCAGTTCTGGGCGCCACATTTCAGGAAAGATGTGGACAAATTGGAGAAAGTCCAAAGAAGAGCAACAAAAATTATTAAAGGTCTAGAAAACATGAACTATGAGGGAAGATTGAAAAAAACGGGTTTGTTTAGTCTGGAGAAAAGAAGATTAAGAGGGGACATGAAACAATTTTCAAGTACATAAAAGATTGTTACAGGAGGAGGGATAAAACTTGTTCTCAACCTATGAGGATAGGACAAGAAGCAATGGGCTTAAATTGCAGCAAGGGCTATTTAGGTTGGACACTTGGAAAAACATTCCGGTCAGGGTACTTAAGCACTGGAATAAACTGCCTATGGAGGTTGTGGAATTTCCATCATGGGAGGTTTTTAAGAGACGGTTACACAAACACCTGCCAGGGATGTCCCCCATGAGTGCAGGAGACTGGACTAGATTGATCTCTCAAGGTCCCTTCCAGTCCTATGATTCTATAAAATAGATTTTTCTGATCCACAGACAATTCCAAATATTTTTTTGAACTGTCACTGAGCTGAAAAATCAGTTATTCAGGAAACTCTATTAATAAGATGATTATTAATTGCACATTTTTGCCATATGACAAAAATCCTTATTTCTATGAGTACAGTGTTTAAGGGGAAAGTCAAAGAAATTCTACTTCTCTAAACTCAATGATTTCATATATTTGTTCCATTATCTGTGTATATTGTGGCGGGTTGGATCACAGAAACCCCCTTGGGAGCTGCCACCTGATGTACCAAGACTATCCCTGCTCCTGTTTTCCCTGCCAGCTCAGGACTCCAGCACCCTGTCTTGCTGAGCCAGACACTCCCGTCTGTTCCAACACAGACCCAGGGTCTGAATAACTTGCCCCAAAGCTGCAAGTTTACCTGAAAACAGCTCACAGAAGTATGCTTGTCTTTAGCACTCAGATGCCCAACTCCCATTGGGGTCTAAACCCAAATAAATCCGTTTTACCCTGTATAAAGCTTATACAGGATAAGCTCATAAATTGTTCGCTCTCTATAACACTGATAGAGAGATATGCACAGTTGTTTGCTCCCCCAGGTAATAACACATACTCTGAGTTAATTAATAAGGAAAAAGTGATTTTATTAAATGCAGAGAATAGGATTTAAGTGGTTCCAAGTAGTAACAGACAGAACAAAGTAAGTCACCAAGCAAAATAAAATAAAATGCACAAATCTATGTCTAATCAAACTGAACACAGATAATCTCAGTCTCAGAGATGCTTCAGTAAGTTTTTTCTCAGACTGGACATCTTCCAGGCCTGGGCACAATTCTTTCCCCTGGTACAGCTCTTGTTCCAGCTCAGGTGATAGCTAGGGGATTCTTCATGATGGCTCCTCCCCCCCTCTGTTCTCTTCCACCCCTTTATATATCTTTTGCATAAGGCGGGAACCCTTTGTCCCTCTGGGTTTCCACACCCCCCCCCCCCACTGGAAAAGCACCAGGTTAAAGATGGATTCCAGGTCAGGTGACATGATCACATGTCACTGCAAGACTTCATTGCCCACTTGCCAGCACACACATATACAGGAAGACTCACAGGTAAACACAGCCATCTGCGGATAATGGTCCTTGTTAATGGGAGTCATCAAGATTCCAAACCATCATTAATGGCCCACACTTTACATAATTACAATAGGCCTTCAGAGTTATATTTTATATTTCTAGTTTTAGATACAAGAGTGGTACATTTATACAAATCGGATGATCACACTCAGTAGATTATAAACTTTGTAATGATACCTTACAAGAGACCTTTTGCATGAAGCATATCCCAGTTACGTTATATTCACTTATTACCATATTTTTCTAAAACTATTCCAGTTACATTATATTCACTTATTATCATGTTTTTATAAAACCATATAGACTGCACAACGTCACATATATATTTATTTGGTTTGAATGATCAGTTGCTAAATCTGTTCTAAGTGTAAGCCCCAGAGCTAGAAGGCTTAAAAGAAAAAGAAGCTCTCTGCTCCCCCCAAGGGGAAAAAACAGCTGTGACAGCCTTAATTTACATTTTATAATTTCACCCATTGCACATATGTGTAGTGTTTCATGTTATAGAGTTTGGAGTTTGTGTTCTGTTTTTGTAAATCAGTGTTTCCCAAATTCGGGATGCCGCTTGTGTACGGAAAGCCCTTGGTGGGCTGGGCTGGTTTGTTTACCTGCCGCGTCCACAGGTCCGGCCGATTGCGGCTCCCACTGGCCGTGGTTCACTGCTGCAGGCCAATGGGAGCTACAGGAAGTGGTGCGGGCCAAGGGACATACTGGCCCGGCCTGCCAGGAGCTTTCCCTAAACAAGCAGCATCCCAAGTTTGGGACACACTGTTGTAAATGATATTAAATATTTGGAGAAATATTAAGAGGGAAAAACTGTGAAAGAAATAGCCTGAGAAAAGTAGATCACTCTGAGGTGACCGGTAACAGACTGATTCAGTAGTGAAACTCTGTTGAAGTCACTTGGACAAATGAATTTCCCTTTTAACTGCAGGCCAAAAGTGACCATGCTCCTGCAGCAGCAGCAGCTATGTATGGAAAGTGCATTTAAGGAAATGGAATATTAGGATGAACCAGGCACATCAACAAGAGCACTGGAAAAACATGTGCCCCAGCTGCATGCACTGAGTATTCTCTCTGGCAAATGGTGTTGAAATAATCTTTTAACCCCTTTTCCACTCTGTCATCAGCACAGCTCTGCATGCCATTTCTCTCCAATTACAAATAATCACGTTGAGCCTTGCTGGCTCTTTTACAGCTTTGCTTTAAGTTCTTTGCTTGTCTCCATGCCAACAAAAATGAATGAGTCTGTCTAGGACTGTTGCCATAGTGGCAGCAGAGAAACCGCAAATGCATCATGGAGCACTGGAGCCATGTTAGAAAGCAATCACATTGGTGTGACTTTGTATGTACTGTGTAATTAAGAGTTATTTAGCTTACATAAAGGGGAAAAAAAGTTCTATTTTCATTTTCTCTTGGAAATTGATTGTGCTAGAACACAGCACATAGAAGCTAAACAATAGAATCTAACAATGGCAGTTCTCTCTAGCTCTTATCTTCATGCCACTTCCCTGTCAGCGCTTACAGATCTCTGCAGATGAATAGAGAATCGCAGAGACAAATTCATGCCATAGTGAAAATGGTGAATGAAGGGCTCCCTCCCTGCCCCTGCCCAATGTACCCACAATCGTGCCTCCCAATTTATAACCACATTTAGACCATTTGCCAATGGTGCAAATATAATGAAGGTGAATTTTTCCTACATTATAAACAGTTTTCTTTCGTAAGCTCTGTAGCAGGGACAGTGTCTTTGTTTTCTGTTTGTACAATGCGGCACTCATAGGCACTGCCGCAATTGAAATAATAAATGTGAATAATGACAAAATAGTTTACAGTACATACAGTAAGCAAGAACAAAATAAATATCTGCAAATGATAACTTTGGGGCTGTTTGAATCCTATTGCCACTACTAATTCTGGGTCTGGCAGGGATGAGAGAACACAACTCACTTTATCTCACTTAAGGAGAATCTCTCTTATCAATTGGGAATACTCATGTTTTTTTTCTCTCTTGTTGATCACCTTAACACTTTAAATAGCCTCAGGTGAGGAGCTGTCTCAGATCTTCATGCTTCAAAGCTGATTTTTTATTTTTTTCTTCCCATGAACACTGTTATCACGGGAGTGATAATGTTTATTAAACATATATTTTTTAAAAGAAATGGATATCAAGGGGTAATTAAAAGTATTCTTTTTTGTCTTTTTTAGAGAATGCTGTCTTGGAGTCTCAAAAGGAGAAAATTAGTTGTCTTTTGTTATTGTTATTTAAGATATGGAGCAAGTGAAAATATTTTCTCTTACATTTAAATGTACTCATTGTAGGCCCTGATCTAAAGCTATTTAAGAGCAATGGATAGACTCCCACTGATTCCAGTCAGCTATTGTTCAGGGTCATAGGCTCTTACCTTGCAAACCTTCACATCTGTGCATAGTCCCAATGAACTCAATTGAATCATGTGCATGAGTGTTTGTTGGATGAGGGCCAGAGAGTGAGATCCTCAGCTTTCAGAGTAGCAGCCGTGTTAGTCTGTATCCGCAAAAAGAACAGGAGTACTTGTGGCACCTTAGAGACTAACACATTTATTAGAGCATAAGCTTTCGTGGACTACAGCCCACTTCTTCGGATGCATTCCGAAGAAGTGGGCTGTAGTCCACGAAAGCTTATGCTCTAATAAATGTGTTAGTCTCTAAGGTGCCACAAGTACTCCTGTTCTTTTTGCAGATCCTCAGCTGTGCAGGAGCAGTTGTGCCAACACAAATTATAAACAGAGCCAGGCAAAGAAATTGGCAAATAGTAAATTCACAAAAAAATGATTTTTTAGGGCATTGAAATTATTTGTGAATTTGGTTTGAATTGAGAAAATAATGCTGGCCAATACACCCCTCCATCCCCTCCTCCCCCCCCAGAAAACAAAACATTCAAAATTTTGAAATGGTTCATCTAAAAAATGTCAAAATGAATTGTTTCACCATTTTTCCTTTGAATTGACATTTTCAAAACAAAATGTAAATTTGGAAAAATTGCTTAAAATCAACATTTCATTCCCAAAATGTCATTTCGAATCTCCATTTAAAATGTTTTGTTAGCTCTAAATGTGCCCCGTTCTCCATTTCTTAAAGAGCATCCCCGCCCCCAGCTTTCATTTCAGTGAATGGAACTGAGAAAAAAATCAGTTTTTGTTCAAAACAACCCCCTTTTCCCCACCAAGTTCAGCCACCAAACCAAAAAAATCAGTTATTCACAGTACTCCACTTGTAAATCTGACTGAATGTGGCAGCCTTAAACCAGTCCCAACCACCAGCCACTTAGGCCAGGTGTAAGTCTACTTTTCACCCCCTAGCATGTGATTTCTAAGCTATATAAAGTATTTTCTGTATTCAGCAATGTATTATTTATTACAGAATTATTATGAAAATATCTGAAAATTAAATTTTGTTGAAAAGTTTTGCATTTAAAAAAAATCCGTTGTATCAGTAAGTGACTCTTATATTGAAGTATGTGAATATTTGTGTGTTTGAAGGGACAAGGTCAAGCATAGATGGCTAAGTAAGGTTGGTGATAATAAATGATCAAGGTTAACCTGGCAGCAGGGAACTGACTGCATACATACACTGTATCACTGGCAGACTTGCTAATATTTTTCTTTACTTAAATTGTTGAATTTTGTAATTAAACTTTTTTGTGTGTGAGAGAAAGGGAGAGCGCTACAGCACCACCAACACAAAATCTATTTTCAAAGCTTAACTCCCATTTTAAAAAGAATTTGCCTGGGACGGAGTTTAAATTTTAGTATTAATATTAATCTAACCTTCTGCGTTTAATGAATACATTAGATATATATCATCCCCGGCTAGGCAATTACGGAAGCCATTAATATGGTGTGGGTATTATATCTAAGAAGTCAAGACATTCCATATAGTAACAGTGGTTCCTTTATTCTAAATGTACTTACTTTGGGCAATTGTATCTCTTGGCCTGTGTGCCCCGTGTGGACTACTCAGACCTTAGTTCTTGGATGTGCAGAGATAAATGGATGCTGGGTACTCCCTCTTGAGAACAGGTGGTTGGTGAAGGGTAGGGAATGAATTGATGTCTGAAATCTAAAGAACTATATGCCCTTCTGTGATGCATGGCTAGAAAGGGGTAAACAGCTTGCAGACTGAATGACCGAAAGCCTACCTTTAAAGTCATGTCAGAGAGGTATGTGAATGATAATTAGGGTAATTCATGCTGAATAGGCTAGAACTTTGAAATGCAAACCTATATTGTTAGAAGTAATACTAACTGTGTGTATCTTAGACGCTACCCATAAACAGACACTTCCTGTCTGTCACTATAACTATTGATTCAGAGATCAAAAGGGAATATTAACATTTGGATGAATCTTGGGTAAAATAATGTCATTTCTATATGTCTCTTTGAAGTTTGTAATAGACTGCCTAGTGGATAAATTGCCCTATGTTAATTTGTGTAACTTATTACTGGTGGTGTTTAGAAAGCAAAAAGGTTACATCAAAAGCCTATTGCTTAACCAGGACTGTGTGGTCAAGTGGATGCTAGAACACTGTATAAAAAGACCCTTGAGTCCTGATTCTGTCATCTCAGATCTGCTTAAGCTTCATCAGGGAAGTTTGATTCGCAAGACTGAGGTCCCAGTTATGCTGGTGTTTTGCCGACAGACGCTGGTCATCGGTGAGCGGGATCAAACCGAGGACTTACGGAGTTTAGTGCATGAGCTAAAAGCTAACTGGCTCTTAGCTAAGGCTGCACAGCAGACTTATTTAACTCTCTTTAAGTGGTCTTGGTGCCACTAGATGGGAGAGAACATCACACCCAGAAGGTGTGTGGGTTACACACTTCCCATAGCTGAGGAAGTGCACCCTGAGCTTCAGAATCTTCCCAGTTGAAATCCTGGACAAGCCCCCCACTTGTAATGCTAACAGACCCCGGTTGTCAGTGGGTAGAATTGAACCGGGGACCTCTGGGGCTTAGTGCATGAGCTCATTCAACTCTAAGTGGTCTCAGTGCCACTAGATGGGACATAGCACCACACCCAGAAGGCATGTGGGTTACCCTGGTTTGCCCTGAATATGGTATTTGGAGATTGGACTATGACCTATGAACTGAATTCTAAAGGAACTCTTTGCAACTACAAATCTCACCATCTCTGCTATGTTTCAGAGTAGTAGCCATGTTAGTCTGTATCCGCAAAAAGAACAGGAGTACTTGTGGCACCTAAGAGATTAACACATTTATTTGAGTATAAGCTTTTGTGGGTTACAGCCCACTTCATCAGATGCATAGAATGGAATATATAGTAAGAAGATACACACACAGATACAGAGAACATGAAAAGGTGAAAGTTGCCATACCAACTATAAGAAGCTAATTAATTAAGATGAGCTATTATCTGCAGGAGAAAAAAAACTTTTGTAGTGATAATCAAGCTGGCCCATTTCACACAGTTGACAAAAAGGTGTGAGGATACTTAACACGGGGAAAACAGACTCCAACATGAAAGGATGTTAGGACTCGTTAGACTGACCTCACACTTGATAAGGCAACTCCCATACTTCCATGTATTTATACCTGCTCCTGTATTTTCCACTTCATGTATCTGATGAAGTGGGTTTTAGCCCACAAAAGCTTATGCCCAAATAAATTTGTTAGTCTCTAAGGTGCCACAGGGACTCCTCGTCATTGTTTTTTTGTTTTTTTTAAGGGAACTGTGTTGTTTGGACTTCTGAATAACCAGTAAGGTAATAAAGAAGCTGTTTTATGCTGGCTTGGTAAATCTAAGCATTGGAATATCCACCAGCTTTATGGGGTTCGGGCTGCCCCATTCTTTGCAGTTCACCCTAATTGAGTGACCATAGCTGTCCCCCACTGGGACACTAGGGTCACACCCTCCCTCTTCTTCTGCAGCACAGAAAGGAGCAGGAAAGGCCAAAAATTAGAGAAAAGAGAGCAAAAGCAGCCTGTTCCTGGCCACAGAGCCTTTGTAAACTCCTAACCACTATTAACATACGTTCAGAGGCCCTAAAGACAGGGCTGGCTCCAGGCACCAGCCGAGCAAGCTCGTGCAGATTCTACAGGGTGGCATTCCGCCCAATCCTAGGGCGGCACGGCCGCTTTTTTTGTTGTTGTTGTTCGCCTATCCAGCCACCCTGTAGAGGGCAGCGGCGCGGAGGAGGGGAGCGCCCTGCTGGGAGCGGGCTGTGTGCTCCGTCTGCCCCAGCCAGTGCCAGGTATGTAGCAAGCCCAGCAGGGCAGCCCACATCCTTCCCTCCCGCCGACCGGAGGGGCGCAGAGCCCTCCCAGCAGGCGGCACGGTGGTCGGGGCCACGTGGCGAGCGCCCCGCTGAAGCCCTGGCCGCCCCCCTTCTCTCTCTCCCCCTACTCCTGCTCCCTCTCCCTACCCCCCACTAGCTGGGGCACGTCTGCAATTTAGGGAGTCCCCTTGCACCTGCGCTCCGACGGCCCCGCAGATTTTTTTTTCCCTGCTTTGCCATTCCTGCTGTGCCGATTTTTTTTTTGCTTTGCCGTTCTGGCCACCCCGATTTTTTTTTTTTTTTGCTTGGGGCAGCAGAAAAGCCAGAGCCAGCCCTGCCTAAAGAGGAGGCTTATCAGAAGGGAGAGAGGATAAAACAGCTGCCTGGGATGGTAACAAGTATATAAATTTCCATGCACTTCAGTACAGGTTTGGCCAAAATTAACTCTCCCAGAGGGGTTAGGAATGTGAAGCCATGAGGAAGGAGTTAGTGTGTGGGCGCTATGGTAGAGTGAAAGGCAGCCAAGCACTCTTATGTGCTATGCTCATCTGAAGAGAAAGAGGGGTCTGGAGCAACCACCTGCATGCCAGATTTCTCATAACATGTGAGGTTGGAGGCAGAGATACTTTAAATCCCATGTTTCCCACCCCTGCTGCAAACTTCTCCCCATGGGATCCTTGAATGAAGAATTCCACAGAGTTAAGTCTAGAGCTTTCTGACTACCTTTCTTCCTCCCACCAGATTTTCCATGGGAAGAGAGCATTTAGATCTAGACACTAGGCATGTGTCAAATGTTATTTTTCAAGCTGTCATGGTTTGGTTTGGAGAAGAGAGAAATTTTCAGAGCTCTGTAAAAAAAATAAATTTTGTTACTTTTGTCGAACAAAAAAACAGTTCCACTGCCTCCCCGCCCCCCCCCCCCCCACACAATAAAAAGAGAAAGTACTCTCGGTAAGATGGAATGCAAGTTTTCTGACCACAAGGAAGTTTATTGGGAAAGTTATTGTCTAAATCTCTGAAAATGATAAATGATAATGTGTTTATACAATGTTTACCAGCAGGGCAAAACAAACAAAATGCTATAATTTTTGTCTGACACGCATAAAAACAGCTTGTCAGTGTGATTTTTAAAAAAAATATTTTATATATAAAATATATGGCCCCAAACCTATAACACCTACGCACATGATTAAAATTACTCACCTCCATAAAATTACTCAAGTACATTGGGACGACATGTCCATAAAGCTACTTGTGCAAAAGTACTTGAAGGATGTCAGCTTATACTTATATTGTATATACAATATGTATGTTTGAAATTATGGGTCAGACCTTTGGATCATATATGTTTTAGCATAGCTCTGATAAATACAAAGGAGTTATACTAGCTGAAGAGCTGCCATCGTTTTATGTATGTATACATAAATATTACAGCAGATCCTCAGCTGGAATAGCTCTAATGTGTAGGCAATATACAATTACCATATCATTATTACTAGACAAGAGTAGTTCTAGATTACATTAAACTAATTTTTAAAGACATATTATATTTTCATTGCCCCCCCCCCACCCTGTAATCACTATAGGGCAGAGTTAAGGCTGCTTATGTGGCCTAGTTGTGCATTCCCATATCTTAACATTCTTGAATTTCTTTTCGATTTAACTTGAACTCTGAACTTCTATGATTTGCAATGCTTGGTTTTAGGATAATTACAACATCCCAGTACTGAATGTGTTTTACCTTTAAGTTATTGATAGATACTCAAAGTAAATTCTATCATAACATTTTTTCTTGAAATATAATATATATATTTTCCATATTTTTATATGTAAGCAGTATAACATGCAACAGAGTGTGCATTCATTCCTCAAGAGACACCATGTGCTCCAATTAATAAGGGATTTTTTAACAAGTTGCTATGACATTTATCAATTATTTTAAAATCATTTAGATAGCTGTAAAATTTTTCTAATTGCTTTATTTTTAGCAATCAATACTGAAGCATTTATAGCTGTTACCTATATAAAAAGTGTCACCTTATTAAATACTAATAAAATGAATGTCCTTCCAACTGGGAAATAAACTGCCAAGAATAGCCAGAATAATATCCTATTCTAATACCAGTGATGACAGACACCACTTATTTTACTATCCCAAAAACTCATCGGCTTCAGAAGTCCCAGATTCTCTCCATACTGGCACTTTACTATTCACAGTTGCTTCCTGCTCACACTGATCACTGCAAAGAGCTACATTGAAACAGACACACCAAGATATGCATCTCAACATGAAGTATAAAAATTGAAAAGTGAAATAAAAGCCTCACTGAGGAATTTTAAAAACCAGAAAACCCTTTAAGGAGGCTGACTCAATATGAGACACTTAAATGAAATTTGTAATCCAAATAATTTTGCTGAGAGTAATCTAGATTGTGATGAGTACAGCAGAACGGTAAAGAAAAATTCTCTTTCAGTTTGAATGGTGTATCTAGAATGCACAGGTAAAGCAACTAAGAAGATTGATTTCCATTTGTTTGGGATGAACTAACACAATTTGACACCAACAATAAGGCAATAGCAACAGGTCTCACACAGAATCTGAAAAATGCAATCAGAAACCATTGCAGGTTCAGATGCATTGGTAAGCAATAAGGTCATGTGGAGGCAGACTTAAATGACAATTTATACCCTTTGTTTATTTAGATTCATTGCTCCTTTGGTAACTGTTAGCAGTACTGCTGATACCCTCTTCCATGTCTCAAGCCACTGGAGGGTAAGATCATCATGTACTTTATCCACTCTAGCAAGCCAGATGTTCAATCTCACTGGAAATCTGTGAGTTATGTGGCTCCTATATCATTAATGGTCAGTCAGTCCCAATGGCAACTGGGAAGGAGAAAAGAACACTGTTCCTCTGATAGAAGAAAATATTAGAGCTAATAAGAGCTTGAAGAGAGAAACTTTAAAAGTTTGAAAAAGATGTAATCAGGGAAGACTTGGCAGCTTTGGAAATGACAACTCACACTTGCATGTTTGGGGCAGGACACTTTCATTCAGCTCCTCCAGAAATATAGTAGATCACAGGAATACCCAAGTAGGTATTAAATGAGAATTATGCAAAGTTTATATGGAGATATACGTATCTCATAGAACTGGAAGGGACCCTGAAAAGTCATCAAGCCAAGTCCCATCCCCTGCCTTCATTAGCAGGACCAAGTAATGATTTTGCCCCAGATCCCTAAATGGCCCCCTCAAGGATTGAACTCACAACCCTGGGTTTAGCAGGCCAATGCTCAAACCACTGAGCCATCCCTCTGCAAGTTTGGCAAGGCACTATCCATTTATAAACCTGATAGGCCAAAAAATAATATATTCTACATCTTCAATTGTCAGCTCCTCTTAACTTTGGATGTGTGTGTTTGCGTATAGATACCTTGATGATGACCTGAAAGAATCAAATTGGAGAGCACAAAAAAAAGTCACTAATTATTTATGAATTTTTTGTCCAAAACAATTAAACCAAATTACAACTGTCTCCTTTAATCAAGGAGTCCTTTATTGGGGGGGGGGGGGGGGGAGAAAAAAAAAAAGAAAAGCCACACAGCCACAAGAGCAAAGCTTTAAAGAAAACAATCAGTTTACAAGCAGACTTGATTTCTGCATTCAATCAAATAAGACTTTATTCCTAATATAGGTTTTAAAGTAGAAGCTTTGCTGACCAATTACACATTCACATGGCATATGTTTATTTGTTTCATTTCTATTCATGAGGGCAGTGATTGGAAGCAATTACATACAACAGTTTTCCAAAATGAAAAGCCACACTATGAAAGGAGCAGATCACCCACTGCCTTTAAATAAACATGGCATTTTTATGTATCTGGATGTATATTGGCAGTATTATTGTACCTTAGGTTACAAAGTGTAGAACCCAGTTCCATGCATATACTGTAGTTCTTGTTCTGGCTGAAAACTGCAAATGTTCTCACGGCCATCATTAAAAACACACAGGAAAGGAAGGGATAGATACTATGAGGCTCTCTCAGGTTCACTTCCAGATGACCATGTTCCAATAGCTCCACAGAGGATTTGGAAGGGGGAGGGCTTTTTGATATGGTATCTATCTCCCTTCCCTTCTCTTGTGCTTTTAAAAATGGTCAGTGAGTAAAAAGCTGAAACCTAACAGCGAGATGATACGGACATTTGCCCACAGAGGCAGCAACAATCTAGATAAAAGGAATATAGAAAAATTGTGGCAGTACCAGCCTTCCAGCAGGGAAAAGCCATACATTTTCTTGTCATGCTTAGGCAGGTTTTAAGAGACCAAGTCATACTGAATCCCAATAAAACTAAGACCATACAGACATCCCTTGCTCCTTCCTTTCAAAACACACAAGGCTGAGTAAGAACTCAGGGCTTATGTCAGAAACCATTCCCCCCAAAAAATCAAAGGGGGTCACATTAACAACATTTCATGCAGACTCCTGGCCAGATCGGAAAGGACAGTATTTCACATGCGCTGCTGGATACACCAACATTTCTAAAAGGAACTTGTGGAATAGGAGTGCTATGGGGTCAATGACAGCACAGTAGCTAAAAAGGCTACTGTACAATTTTGCCTATTCTGTGTAGGAGTAGTGTGGGTGTAGTGTGGCTATATCGTGTTTAACCTGAAAGGGAAGGACAATAGATTTTAATAGTGACGACTGAGTGTGTAACTTAGTAATAATGAATAGGGAGGAGAGATTTGCAGGATGGGTGTGTGTGTTGGGGGGCACTGGGCAGATGAGCACAGGGATCTTGTTCCATGAGAGGGGGCAGCCTGATGGAAAGGATACATCTGATGATGGGACAAGAGTAAGGAAGGAATAAGGCAAGAGCACTAGGAAAAGCATAGGGAGTGTGAAGGAACATAGGTCAGGACAGTATCTAAAATCGTGAGTAGGGGAGCCAAACCAAAGAGGGCTCATGGAGCGGTGGAATCAGATGTTGATAATTGTGTGGGACAAGAGGAACAAAATGAGATCTATACCAAAGCTAGAGTAAAAGGAGAAAGGGAAACTGGGGTAAATATAAATAATGATAGGCTCAAGTTATACAATTCAGATTTGAATCCAATTTTTTATAAAAAACTAAGTTTGGATCTAGGTTTATTTGGGTGGCCTAACACTTTTGGCTATAAACTATCCTTGAGACCTGTTTGAGAAGCTTTAACCTCTCCTTTGCAGCAGGCCATTGACATTAAGCAGGGACAATACCTTGGGTCTAAAGGCATGGCTTTCACTTGTTCCGTGAAATTCCATTCAAGTTTGATTGAGGTATATACTGTTAGAAATCACCATATCCCTTCTCCCACTTGTGTTCCTCAGAAAAGTTTTGGCAACCTTCCATAATAATAACTGTATGTGAACATTCCAAAGAGCCTGGCCTATGCAGTCACCAAATCACGAAGCAGCAGCACTCGGTGGGCTGAGAACCCACTGTTGGATCTGGCCCAGAACCTCAGAGGTACATGCCCTGCCTCTTGGGGTACCACATACTGCAGAATCTCCCTCAGATCCTGGGAAGAAGGAGGTAGCTGTGCTTCAAAGCTACACCCTTTAAACCCTGATGATGATGACAGGGGGATTGTTACAGTTATACATAATGTTTTACTTTTATATTTTTCATTTTAAAACAATGTAGGTAATTACATTAAAACATTATATAGGTTGCAAAATCAAGCACTCAAAAGTTAGGAAATACCAGCTTTGTGGTTGCTTGTGCAACCTTAGTTCTGCCCCCTTCTGTGTATGCGTTACTATCCCATTTTAATTAAATGATCACATTCTTTTTTCCATAGGACTCCTGACTCATTCAGTGCCTAGGATGCAATTCACAAGGGACAAAAATTAATGTTTCACAGATATTCCATAACTTTTGAGTGATTGAATTTTCAATCTAAATAATTTTATTTTAATATAGGTGTTCTAGTGTGATTTTGTTTGTTTGTTTTTATGTAGTAAAGATTTTCAATTTAGCAATACTCCTAATTTGGATTTAGACTGAGTCCCACTCCTCCAAATGTATGTTCAGCCTCTGGGTTTCAGGCCCCCTCCAGACATCAGCGTTGTATATTTCCCCTTGCCTTTCATTTGTGCAGCTGGAATAACGTAGTTCAAATAAAACATACCCTGGAGTTTTAAATCTCTTACCCCAGCTCTTTGCGGGCAGCAGTCTAAATCGCTAAATTTAAACATGTGCTTCAGTACAATATATTCTCGATCTCTTTTCTCAAGAGAGACATAAGACTGAAGTGGCATGGAAACAGAATTACCTCTCAGTAATATGTGGAACATGTGTGTATCTTGTTGAAGACTGTGATCACAAAGGGCACTGTGTAAAGGAGTAGACCCTTAACCTAATTCAAAATACAATATGCAGCAACACAATGTTTTTGCAGACTGTGGACTTAACCTTTTGTAATCCAATCTTAAAATATGGCAAAAAGTCTTAATTGTGACAAACCTCTCAACCACAATTGATTTTCGTTCATTAAATTGTAGTGCATGTATTCAGAAGAAAGAAAGGAAGGAATAAATTAAAGTCAAGAACTACAGTTGACTAAGGTGGAATCAGTGACAGTCAAGTAGTAACTAAAATTTGTTTAATTTCTCCACCTTTGATTTTACACTAACTGAGCATCTGCTGTCCACAAATGTTAAAATAATAATCTTTTTAAATGCATAGTAGTGAGTACATCCTTCTAAAGAATGATTGCTGGGAGACATACTGAAGCAAAGTCGAAATTAAGAGAACTGTACATAGAAAGAGTTCAAACACATTAAGATTTCTCAATAAGTAAAGTGAACAGAAATGTCACCAAAGGATTTTCTCATTATGAATAAGTGGAATCTTTCCAAGACATAAATCTCACAGTACTTGACATCAGCTGTAATTTTTCAAGTTCCAGTCTAATTTATCTTATGTTAATTATACATCCCTCTGGTAGGGTAAATAACAACCATTAAATTGTTCTACAAGATAGTGACATTGCTGTGTCCTCAATGCAAACTCACAATGCCTTCAGACACTTGCATTTGAAAGATCTTGCTGAGAAGTTAGTTAAATGCCCACACATAACCATGGTAACAATGAACATGTTGATCAAGCTAACAGGTTCAAAATTAGAAATCTGTCTTTAGCAGACACTTCTAGCCCTAAATAAATAGCTTGATATTTTTATACGAATAAGTTAATTAAGAAAAGGTTAATATTCAAATCAGAACCTAATTTGCATATATGTTATATATAGATACATCAAAATGCAATTGTGTAAGTTGTTAAGATATAATTGCAGACTTTATCTTCTGTTGCAGTGGAATAGATCATAAAATGCAAAATGGAAAGAAAGTGTCTAATATTATGTTTACAACTTAGAACGTAATGCTTTCAGGCATTAACTTTAAGAGGCTTAATTGAGTTATTTTTCCTAACAGTTTTTCTACAGTTTGAATAGAGAAATCTGTGGCTTGCCTATCCTCTGTGCTTCTCTGCTGTTTCATTAGCTTTTCATACAAATGGTCCCATCTCACTAGCATTGTTGTTTACCTCACCTCATGACATGCTGTATTGTTTACAAGGACATAATCAGCATTTTATGTAGAGTAAGGCTACTAATGGAATGCTAGTACTGTATTTACAATAAGCCATGAAAGTTCTACACAATTCTTAATATAATTGCTACAATGCTGCACTTCATTACTTCAGTAAGTAGTTTCCCAAGGCATTAGTCTGCGGATTTGAGAGTCCAAAAATTTCTTTACTCTGGTTTTGGACTAGTAAGATAACAATGGACTTTACTTCTTTTACTCTCCAAAGGGATCAAATCTCAGGATAGTAAGAATTCATAGCACATAAACCGCATAAGCATGATTTTGGGTTATTGGTTGCCTATACAGCTCTCTCAGACACTCGCTCCAAGGCATACAAGTGACCAAGAGAAAATATTTAAAGAGATTCATGCTTATACTGTAATTTTCAAATACATAGATTTTCTGTTGATGTTAAATGAAATGAAGGCAGCATTGTGAAACAAATACATTCTAATCATTTTGCTGTACAATTAAAACATGTTTTATACTGTACCTGCCATTTGTTGATTCACAGTATGAAGTAAGCCATTATAACACAATTCTGTTAGAGTAATGGTCAGAATTCCAGAGTATCATTTTTTCTGTATTTACATATGGAATGAGGAAATATTTTATCTTCAAAATCTTTGTAGTTTTACAGGAAAACATAAGACAGAGTATATATAGCCACTTAAATTGTTTTCATGCTCAAAGGGACCATCAAAATTAAGATGATCTTGGTCACAAGACTGTTAGGTTTGGCTCTACTAAAGAGCCTGAAACCAAAGATTACTGCGGGTTTGTCCACAGAGTGTGGTATTGCATATTACGGGGCTGTGATTCAAAGCTCCCTAATATGCTGCCTGCCAGCCAGCCCATGTAGACCCTGCTAGTGCACTCTAAAAGTTCCCTAGTGTGCTTTAATGTAGTACTGTTTGAAAGTAAATCAACTCAGGGCTGAGCATCTTTCCTGATCAACCTTGCTTCTAACCTTCTTTTAGCAGGGAGCTTTAGAGAAGGTTGTGGTGAGAAAACTTCAGTACTCTATGTAGTTATGAGATTTTCTTGACTGGCCACCTTGGTTTGTGGTTCTCTCATGATGAACAAAGGTCTGTCATTCATGTCAGAGGTTTTTCATATATTCATCATGGAATACTGTTATGACATGACTGTGGATCTTAGCAAGGGTAGGTAGAACTGCTCCATTCTTTCTCTGCTAGTGATCCCAGATGGTAATAGTAGGTTACTTGCTCATCTGCCCAAAGGACTCCCTTGTGCACAGCCTCAAGGCTATATCCTGTCACCTTTCCAATCAAAGTTTATTTGACGTTGCTAGAGTAAATAAGGAGAGGGTTTTAACTGCAGTGTTGTCAATGTGCTGATGACTCAGCTTTATGTATAAAGTTAATTATACTCAGTTGGTTTGATCTCTCTGCCTTCCCACTGTCTGGGCATGAATTCAGCTTGCATTAGAAACCAGCTGCTTGAAAATGAATCTGGAGAAGACTGAGATGACACTAAGTGGCTTTTGAAAGCCAAAGAGTGTGTTTTTGGCCCTTGTTTTCAGGAAGTTTGACTACCTTTGGTAGACGAGTTAACAATTTGGGGATCATGCTAGATAGATCCTTGGATACTTCTGGCAGAAGTAGCCAGATGGTTTTTCTTCCAGCTTTGCTTGGTGAGGAGATTGTGGAATTTCTCTTAGATGTGGAAAATGGCCACAAGGGCGGATTGAACATTTTATCATTTTGGACACTTTATACTTTTTGTTGTGGACATGGAAACAATGAGACATGTATACTATAGTGTGCTTAAATATTGAGATCACTTTATTAAAGCTATGAACCAATGGAGAACCACATCAGGACCATCCCAGTGTGAAAGACAACTGGGTGCCAAAAGCCCTGGGATTTCAAACCTGGGGTAGTTATGAGGGCAGTGCCTCTCAACGCTCTGAGGCCTGCCCAGAGACCGTAAGTAGAAGGCAGTATCTCAACCCATTCCCCTCCTCTAAGTTGATGAGAGGTAAGATGAGGAAAATCACATGCTACAAGACGTGGCAGCACAGGGAATGTGGGGAGTTGAACAAAAAAGAAGCAACATCCTCCCCTTCTCTCAACTACACACACTACAGGCCATTGGGAGGGGAGAGCCAGAAGACACACAGCATTTCCCTAGTCACTCCAACTTCAGATCTCCTCTTCTCCCCTACTTGGGAGAGGGAGGAAGTGAGGCTGTCTCCATTGCTTCTGTACCCATCAGAGTCACACCCTGTTAAGCCAGATAAGCATTTTCAACCAAAACATGAACTGGACTTCCAAGAAAACAACAAGAACAACAAAATTATGGAAAGTGTCTCCATAGAATACTAAAGATATGAAAACTTGAATTTTTGGCACCAAATTGGTTTTTTGGCTGAAAATTATTTCAGTTTTCAGAAGTTTTGGGCCACAGAAATCTCAGTGTATTTTATTCTCTTAAATTTTGCATGTGGAATCTGTATCAGGGCTGTGCAGAGAAACCAATACACTAAAATTTCAAAGATAACCCATCCATAATTTTCTATATACAGAACCCTAGATTTACCTGTGCAAGTGAAAAGAATATTTTCTCAAATCAGTTATGCAGACATTAAAGTGAGAGGTGGATGTCTAGCTTCCTTAAATCCCAGCCTAGATGTCTAACCAGTTTGCCTGCACAAATCTGTGTGTACATTCAAAATGTTTTGCACAGGAGAATGAGAGTGGAACCTCAAAGGCCAGATTGAGAACCATTTACAATTTTTGCCCAAGAAGCACTCAATTTGTTTGATTAAAAATGTTGGTAGAAATTATAGTAATAAAAATAGTAGAAATAAAAATAAATTATTCTTCTACCCATCCAGTGCGGAGGTCGGAGTGGGGAGAAGGAGGAAACACCTTCACAGGGCCAGTCCACCCTGGTAGAGCATAAAAGCCATAACTCCCTCCCAAAATATACACTTTAAATCTCAAAACATGTGTGCAGCCACACACTGGTGGTGGCAAGATCTTGTGCCATCCTTCCATAAAATCTTAACGTTTTTTGGCATAGTAAAGACATGCATGTATTGTTCTAAACAAACAGGAGTTATGACCCTTCTGACCAAAAGGGTGGACAATCTCACATCACTCTTAAGTTCATTAACATCTATTTCATGAAGTCTTGTGCTGTTCTGGTCTGCTTGGGAGAGAGAGCCACAAGTTCCACTGGACATGGTGCACACTAACCAAACAATGGAATGGAGCAGCTAGAATTTACACACTCAGTTAAAAACCAAGGTCCTGTTGCTTCTGGTGCTTACACAGACTTCACACTGGATTGCAGTGCAATGTTACTCAGAAGAGGTTGGCAGCAGGAGTGCTGGAACAATTTTTTATAGTGGGGGTTCTGCTGATGGAAACCATGGAAACAATGTATTTGGTTGTTATTACTACGTCAAGCCTGGCCGTGCGGCAGCACCACTGTTTGCCAGCACAGCCAGGGCAGTAAAAGATTAAATGGAAAATGAATATTTAAGGACTTTATATCATCCCCATTACCATATTATCTGAGTGTTTCATGATCTGTAATGTAGTTATCTTCACAACAGTGATGAAGTAAGAAATTAATATTGTTTCCATTTTACAAATGGGTAACTGTGGCACAGAGAAACTAATTTCCCAAAGTCATAGAGGAAGTATGTGGCACAGGAGGAACTGAACCCAAGGCTCCCAAGTCCTATGCTAGTGTCCGAATCACTGGACAATTCTTCCTCTCAAGAGCTCTAAAACTTGAACTCCCATGCCTTTTGTATTAGTCACGTACGGGCTTCGAGTCTAAATCCATTAAAGTCAATGGAAAGTATCTCAAACTTCGACAGGTTTTGGATTAGGCCTTGCACATTTGTTCACATTTTTTCCATGAACATGCGAGGAAATCAACAATGCTCTATTTATTTAAGCCTGTTCTGGGCCAGAATATAATATACAGCACGACTTTCAATCTTAAATAGACACCTGAAGCATACAATCCTTGGACATGACTGACATCTTGATCATGGTAGGGGAAAAGGGAAGAAAACAAACATGTACCATAGTGTGATTGGTTTGTACTTCAACTGACCTTATTGACCATATGTCAGAAAAAAATCAGTAACTGGAGATGTTCTGACAAAACATTTTTGAACAAAGTGCTCGTTGAATAACCTTTTTTCTATCAAATGCCAATGAACAATTTAAGAAGCCACACAAACTTGGCACTAACTGGAGATAGTGAAGATGCTGTTTGAATAAGAACTAAAATAATTTGCAAATGGAGTTTAAGAAAAAGGGATTTTAAAAATATGTATCTACTGGGAAAATCAACTGCTGCTATCCTTAGAAATTCCCTCTTCTCTTTTCCCACCACCAAATCTGGTCAAGAGTGGCAACACGGAGAGCTGTTCACCTTCCCCCAGCTACAAGGTTATGTGCACACACTCCCTATGCAGTGTATGAAGCTGCTGTAAAGGAAAGGTGAGTGGGGATGTAAAGAGACATGAGGCACCAGAATGAAATGATAGAGGAAAAGAAATCTGACTGTTATATTTAGTTAGGATTAAACTCTGGCATACGGTAATTGCAGAGGAGATGTCAGAGCCTACTTATACAGTTTTGGTACAGAGATTATAAGTGAGAGTTTATGGGTAATTCCTGGGCCCTTTCCTGTAGTAAGCATGTGGGGTAAGATGGGAAAGTGATGATGACTCATAGGAAGTGTATAAAACAAAATCATTTATTAGCAGGAAAGCAAACACACCAACAAAGCCATAACTAACAACTACCTAAAAATCCCCTCTCTATAGGACTTCATATCTGGAGGATATTAATTATTGCCTAATCTCAATCATCCCACCTAATTAGAGCATCTATCTGAAGTGAACGTGGGGTATCTGCTGCTATTGCTTTAAACAGTGGAATGCCTATACTGCCTTAGTTCCTGCTGACTGAGTATTACTGCACCTGAGACTCCTTAAATTAGTCACAGCTGGGATGACTGGAGCCTAATGAAAGGCGATTGTCAAGAAGTGGCTGGCAGAGTCAGTCTCTCCTCTAGTTTAAACTAGAGCAAACAAGTGCTGTTACTCCTTCAGGCTTTCATGAGTTGTGAAATAAACTAAATGCTTTCTACTTTCATTGCAAGACATTGTTTTCTCCTCCTAACTTTAGTTCAGAAGCAGCCACATGGGTACATATATTTTATATAACATCTATATTCACTTTTATACATGCATGCACACACACCCCATTTAAAAAAAAAAAAGAAAAGAAAATTCCCGGAGTAAAGAAGAAACCAGAAAGACACATCTCCAGGGGATTGGAGATGGCAAAAAATAGGATTCCATCAAGAAAACTAAGATCTTGCATCTCCATGCGTACAAGCACGCTCTTGCATAGGGTCCCATGCACTTTGGCTCCATGCAAGCACTGAGATCTTCCTACATATGTACAGTTATAGGACCATGGCATAAAAACATAGAACCCCCCATTTATTGAACAGATATCCCCTATCTACTATAGCATTCTAATATACAAATGTGAGTTGTGTGTGAAATGAACTCCTTCCTGCTTTGTAAATAAATGCTTAACTAAATCTATAAATAATTTTAACAGAGTAATACATATATGCTTTACTTTAAATTCCCTATGGGTTAGAGAATCTTAGGCACATGATGTACTATATTAATTTAAGAATTAGATTTACTAAGACATTTATTAAACAGTATATGAACACTGAAATGTGTGGGGAAAAGTTCTCAGTAATGTAAAACATCCGAAGATAAAAGGATTAAATTAACACACATGAAAAATTAATCAGTATTATAAGTTTCAGAGTAGGATTTCCATGGCTGATACAGACTGTTTATTAGCACTCATATGGCCTTGTCTGCTCAGGAACAGTAGGATATTTTTCTTTCTCTGGTCACACGGTAGCGAAACAACAGAAATCATTGCAAAAGTCCAATCCTACCCTCCCATCCCCAAAAACCCACCTTTTGGACCCAGAAATCCTCATTCTGGGCACTAATGAGATGTTCCTTTCTGCCTGTCACCCAGTAGAATGCCACTGATGTTGGCCTCAGTCTTTTGTTTCTGGTACCTGATGCCTCCCAGCCCTACTCTGCCTATGGAGTGAACAGCAGCAGTTATCCATTAGATTTTTAGTTTGTGTGTGGCAGGGTTGCAGTTGCTGTCACCACCAGTGCTCCTCTCTTCTTTAAACATTTCAGCAGTGGGATCCAACCTTTCGACAAGCAGATGATCTGGTGGTCCCTTCTGGCCTTAAATGCTATGATTCTGTTTCAGTTTTGACCAGTTGTTATTACAACTTCTTTTAACCTATAATTAGCTTAACTTTTGAAAAACAATGTTTATAATTGGGGAAAAAAACAGATGTTCTTGGTTTTGAAATAAAATATTTAGACAATTTTGAATTTTCTTCAAGGGCTTTTTTTTCCCTTTTTCTTTTTAAGTCTATTTAACCTTTCTCTTGAAAAGTTCTGGTTTAGTTTAATCAGCATTTTCTGACAGAAAAATGTTTTGTTGAAAAATCCCCAACCAACACTATACTGTTGTCTATTTGCATTCAGAATTCAATTCACAATATTCTTCTTGCATCAAAGCTGCTAACACTGTGCTTAGCCAGGTGGCTATCAGAGGTTGAGAATTAATTGTTTTATGCATATGTTTTGAGAATTAATGACTAGAGAAGAAAAAAAAAGTACAATGGCAAAGCACTAATATGGCAGACTTCTAATACCGATTAGAAGAGTACAAAATTTAACATCATATGTATCTTACTCCATATTTATTGTTAGAAAGGCATGATGATTTCATTGTATATATGCATTTCAAAAGCCCAAAACACAGCTCTCCATTGATCCAGAAAGACAAGCTAATTATAAATCTAGGTTCTGCACAAAAAGAGAAAAGATTTCATTTTCTCTCCTTTTGTTACCCCATACTTGATAAAAGAATGGAATATTTCCATTTTCATATAAAGCTTTTCAACAGAACAATCCCCTAGATAAACAACTTACCCTCTTCATTATTAACTAAGAATTCCAATAGATATCTTCCAGGACTGTTACATACTATTCATTTTAAAGCAGTTTTCATCTATGAAGTGAATTATTGGAAATAAAAACTCTGTAATGACATTTTTGAAACCTCTTTAAGAGCCACGGCAAACATATTATTGCATTCATGGCACTAAAATTTAATTCTCATTGGACTTCAACTGTGGCTTCATCTGCATAGTAATAACCTTTTCTTTTCACCAGTGCAGCTCCTCACTAAGGTTTTTAACTGGTTTGCTTTTAAAATACTGCCTTTAGATGGTTGCTTGCAGATTAAAAAGGATTTTGTCTAAAAAGTGCAAAATAAATGTACTCATGAAAACAGTGGTAAACTTCTCAGATGGAAGTAAAGGGCCAGGAAGAAGAGAGTGAAATGTCCTGCAATCATATGAACATCTTTTGTTTGGTTGTTTTTTTTAAGTCTTTTTTATTAAGACTGCTAAGTTATTTTCCTCAGGAAACTGAACTCTGCCAAAAATGGAAAATTTGGGGTAAAACCAAGCATCTTCCTCACTTATTTTTTTTTTAATATCTCTGGAAACCTGTTTATGGGTTCAAAGCATCATAACACCTGATCTTCTCTTAGTACTCTGACTATCCAGAATCTAAATGTGCTAACTCATCCAGATCTCACATATACCTCAAATTTATATATTTATTTAGATTTATAAAACTTCCTGTAAGTGCCCATTCCATAAATTAAACTAATTGAACAGAAGATAATACGACTGCTCACCCCACGTTGACACATTAAAAATAGCCACCAGTTAATAAGAAGACCATAAAATAAAACCATATGGCTAATTGGCTCCCTGAGGCATTTAAAAAAAACCTGGGGGACGGGAGGAACCCACACAGATACATCTAATGGTGAATTCAAGAGAGAGAACTATAAATGCAAGACCATGTGTACACTCTCAATAAAATATAATGACTGCCAATCAGAATGTAGTCTAGAGAAAAACCTTGCTAACTGAAAAACTGCTTCTTCCATAGTTGAACTGGCTGATTCTGTCCACTGGCGTGCAGATGCATTTTACTAAATAAATAAATGGACAGGTGAATGGGATGGAAAATTCACCCACCACCAGAAGAAAATGACCAAAGCTCATTTTGTATGCATTATAGGTAAGTGGTCCTGAACAGAATAAAACTTGTGAGGACTTTGATAACCATGACACGACCACCAGGCAGCATTCACATTTTGGATGAATATTATGATGAACAACATAGAAATTTGCTCAGTTTAAGAACAGCCAAACCGTGTATGACAGATTTGGACACTAATAGCACCTGCTGATTTAAATCATTAACAGACGTATATAGAGATAAACATTATAGTAAGGCAGAGGATGTCTGTTTACATGTTTATACATAAACCCTAGCCACTTCCCAAACAGTGTTAAAGTACTTGTTTCAATGCTGTGGTTCTAGAACATTAAAATCCCTCAAAACTGTTTGTACAACTGAGACCCCTGTTGTAGAACTATGAGAAGTTTCTTTAAATATGGAATTATTCAGCCTTCATTCCTTCTGGTTTTTGGACATCTCAATGTCAAAACATATCCTGGTGCTAAACAATGGTGTACAGTGAATTTTTGTCTCGATCTCTTCTTGAAGACAAAGACAACACATTAAAACTTAATTTCCTGATGCTCAGTGTTTACATTTCTATTATTTTTGTGCACTTGTAAATTCTTCCCCCACAAGGATACCATTGGTCTGCATCACTGTCACATTGTAGGCATATTGCCAGCATGTTCAGTCCTGGGAATTCCACCCCAGGAAAGGGGGGGTGGGGATTTCTAGTACTGCTGAATCAGAGTCAAGGCTACTTTCCTTTCCCAAAAAACCTGTTTCTGGCTTTAAAGGGTGTGCTGGAACTCTATTTTTCCTGTAACAATTCATGTGGCAAAAATGTTCTGAATATTGAAAAATAAAGTTATGGAAGTTATCACTCCCTAGGTAGATGGATTACTTTCTCTATGTGGTAGCAGGACAAATATATTTCTAAAATTAAATATCAGGTTTTCAAGAAAATGGAGTTTATAGGAGTGAGTGGTGGGGGAAGAGGGGCAAAATCCATTCTCCAAGCAGGGGCCAGGCACTGGACTGCACCATCATTTCTCTCTGGATGATATTCTGGCCTCCATTTTCTACTTATGCCAGGTGTTAGGACCATTAGATTTGTGTAGCTGGATATTCCTTTGGCCCCTTTTTAATGTCCATTGCCTCCTTTCATGTCCGTCTACATGGAGCAGGCACAGGAAAATGCTATTGTAGCTGCTGTGCCCTACATCTCCTCCGAAGCCAACACAGATAACGCTAACCATCCATAGTTCAATTTCACTTGACTCACTACTGAGTAAACAAAATCCTACTTTTATATATATATATATATAAAAAAGTTATTCTTGAGAAGAGCCGAAGTAGCAGCCCTGGCACCTTGAATTCTCCCTTTGGATCCACAGACCTGTCTGCAGTACAGCTACAGCTTGGGTTGTAGTAGTGTTGGCTTCCCCTCTCTGCCTTCCCAATAAGTCTCAAAACCACCATGGAGGAACTATCTCTATGCCTATCTTCTCATCCCTAGAGTGTCAACTGTCAGTCTTTGGCTTCTCTTGGCACTAATGATAGGATTGGCTAACTAGTGCCCGCGATGGCAGTGATTTTTGTGATATGGATACTTGGCCCACTGGGAATGTCAATGAGACCACCAAACTCATTTCACATAGCCCAACAAATCCCTGGATGAGATTTGCCAAATTAACTAGTCGTTTTGGGTGCCCAACTTAAAATACCATAGCGGCTCCTAATTTTCAGAAAGTGCTAAACCATTGGTTCCCAAACTTTTCGGCATCACGCCCCCTTTTTAATTTTTGAGAAATCCTCATGCCCCCAACCTCTCCTTTACCATCATCCAACCCCGCTTTTAACGAATTCAATTCATAATTTAAAATTAAAAATAAACAGTTATTCTTGGCACAAAAATTTAACAAAATGTAATTTAAAATAAGAAATAGCATAAACAAAACAAATTTAATGTGAAGGATGATGCTGCATTTTCTTCACGAGTTGGGAAATCCTAGGTTTGAAAGATGAAAGTGCGCAATGCAAATCATTTTCAACATCGAGTCGATTCCTTTGTTTCGTTTTTATTATGATTAAACTTGAATAGCTTTTTTCACAGAGGTATGTTGATGAAAATGGAAGAATAATATGTAGTGCTTCTTCTCCAACCTCCGGGTAAATTGGGAAATATTTTATCCAAAATTCCTCCAGGCTTAAGATTTTGAAAATATCTTTCGCACTTGAATCATATTTCATTTCAAGTGCTTGTTCTTGCAATACTTCTGGCAATACATTGACATCAATGTTGAACAGATTACATGCTAATTTATGAACAGGGTTGCTAGAAAAGTTGTCTTGAAAATAGCGGATGAATTTGTCAGCAAGGCAGTCCAGATGAAACACAATTTTGTTCTTCACATCCTCTTTACAAAATTCTTGGAAACCTTCATTTTCAGCGAGTGATGAAAATGTTGGGAAAGACAAAAAGTTAGGCATCTGAGCTTGCATTCGACGTTTCCAAAGCTTGATTTTTTCCGTAAACGCTTTGATGGCATCGTGGTGCACTATAATGTTTGCAGTGTTGTTTTCTTGCAGTTTCAAATTGAGATTATTAAAAGATTAAAAAATGTCCACGAGGTATGCCAGTGGAAGTTAAAAAGTTTGGTCCATAAATGCAAGATAAAACTCTTCTTTTTTCTGTTGCTTGAGGAAAATTTCCACTTCATCTTTCAGTTCAAATAATCTTGAAAGCATGTTCCCTTTGGAAAGCCATCGTATCTCCATGTGAAACAAAATAATTTTATGATCTGCTCCGAAATCCGTGCAAAGAGCTGCAAAAAGTCTCGTATTTAAAGTGCTGTTCTTCACAAAATTGACAACTTTGATGGCCAAATTCAATGAGTCACGTAGGTCATCTGGAAGGGTTTTAGCAGCCAATGCTTGTCTGTGTATGACGCAGTGAGTCATGGTTACGGCTGGATTTTTTTCCTTCACCAATGTCACAAATCCAGAGCGAGAGCGAAGCATCACTGGAGCACCGTCTCCAACCAGTTTTTCCAATGAAAGTCCATTTTCTTCAAAAAAGTCGGAAACCATTTTCATAACATCAGAAGCCTTTGATATGGTCATCAATTCCTTCGAAAAAAGCAGTTCTTCTTTCACAGTTCCATAGTTAATGAATCGAACATAGACGAGCAACTGACAGCATTGTGCTACATCAGTGGTATCATTGCACTGAACTGCAAAAAAGGAGAAGCTTTCACTGCCTCCACAACTTGAAGTTTTAGATCTTTCGCCATGTCATTGATGCGACATTTCACGGAATTGTCGGAAAATTTCCAATATTTTTTTCTTGCTTTCAGCACCAAGCACAATATCAACTGCTTTCAACAAGCAAGGCTTCACAAGAGTTTCTCCTATTATGTGCGCTTTCTTGGCTTTAGCGATGAGCAATGACAGTTCATAAGATGCTTCTACCACTTTGGCCAACGCCTGATGAAAAGCTCCAGTAGTGTCCAGCTTCAAGCGTTTTAAATTTTGAAGTTTAGCAGCAAAAATCTCTTTTGGTTTGTCTTTCAAAGCGCTGTGGTTCTTTGTTGCTCAAGATGACTAGGTCTCAAGGCATCATTGCTGAGAATTGTGTGGCATACTACTCATTGAGGATGATCAATCTTGTTTTTTTCCATGATGGTGAAACCATACTTAATGTAGCCTTCATCGTACTTCCTTTTCTTAATCGCAGCCATAATATACTAATAAAAAAAATCTATACAAATAATTTTCCTGATTCCTGAATAATAATGGATGCAAGATAATTTGAGTTATCGCTCACGTTTATTTACTCCTACTATTATGTACGGATGCATGCTGCCCTATATATACACCCCACCACCAGTCCGGCAAGTAGCCAGTCTTGCGCAGTGAGTGGTGAAGGTACCCACTCCCATGTTAGAACAGTCTCGCAAGCGAGCTAGGAAGTTTTAAAAAGTTCCATCGCTCTCTACATCATTCTTTGGCCTCCCCACCAACTGAAACGGCACTCCTACATGTCAAAAGGCAAAAAACATAAAAAATATTCACATTTTGTGGTATGAAATTTGAAAACATTGCAGTTATATACTTTTATTTATCGTTGTATTTTTATTATAATTGTACTTTATGTTATACCTTTATTCTTGTCTACTTATATTCATAATCAAAACCAAGAAGATTATTAATACTTTATTGTAGTTAAATAATATAGGCCTTTAATTGGACAATTTTATGAATAGTTATTATTATGTATACAGAATATGTATAATTTATTGTCTGTTGGTCTATTAAATAAATAAAAAAATTACACTCATAAAAAAAATTTGTTATGAAAATTTCACCGCCTTGCGCCCCCCTTGGAATTTCTTCATTTCACCCCCGGGGGGTGCACCCCCCAGTTTGGGAACTGATGCTCTAAACATTCACCCTAAGGTGTTTTTAAGTGGGCACCCAAACAATTGAGGTACCTATAATTATTAATCATTTTTTAAAACTCTTGACCGTTGTTTCTAATGAATCTTGGCTTAAGATGTACGCTGACAAATTTCCATTGGCAGTGCTTGGAGTCAAAAAGAGCTGATAGAATGATGAAATCAGTGTTCCAGCAAAAAGAAGAAAATCCTTTAAATAGTTCCTATTTCATCACTTTGGGTCCGAAGGACAAGTAAGCCAAACTACTACAGGTCAAAGCCAAACTACTACAAGTCAATAGATGGGAGTTACTTTTTGATCTTTAAAAAAAATGCATAAGTTTACATTAGCAGCTACAATATAAGAGATTAAAGGAAAGGAAAATAATTCTTTGCACATTACTTTGAAAGCAATGTAAATGAGTACGGGCTCAATTCTGACACCATTAATCACTTTGAGCTTTATCTTACTCTGGTTTCAATAGGACTACTTGTGAAATAAGATACAAGTCATCTTAAGAATGGTAGAATCTGGCACTAAATAAGCATTTACTATTAATCATCAATTCAAACTGGTAGATTACTTTCTTGATGTGTATTTACATGTCTGACTCTGATGCATATGCAAATCTCATTATGCATCAAGATGCAAATATATCTCCAAACAATGGGGAAAATGGGGTGAGTTCTTTAAAAATGGAAAGAACACATTCTGTCAGCCATATTACACTCAATGAATTCCATAGATCTTAGCATGGATGATCTTCCACATGACAGCACAGGGTAGCAGATGAGAATGAAGCGTACTCAATTGTGCTTGTTTCTTTCTTAACCTTTCAAGATAGTTTTCTTTTTTCCTGAATTTTTGGAGTGGTTTTTTTATTACTTTTTGTTAGAAAGCCCCAGATCCCTGGTTAACATTTGATCCCCATCTCTTAGTATGTCAAGTAGAGGAAAACTCTGGACAAATAGAGTCAGAGTTTAAGGCCAGAAGGGACTACCGGGTTATTTAGTCTGATCCCCTGTATACCACAGGCCACCAACACCTGTACACTAAATCCAACAAATCTCACAACTTTACTAAACTAGTATTTTAACATGTCCATAAAATAACTCTGTGTATGTGCGTGCGCATAGAAGACATTATGAACTATAATGCAATATAGCTATTCATTCCACAATAAAGAACTAAAGCGAGGGTTAGCTAAGCACTTACATTAGCTGCTGGTGGTAGAAAGACTTTTCACTTAGCATCTAGTCTCCCAGGGAAGGAAAGAGGAAGGTATTTTTGAGTATACTATAAATGAGACAAAATGAAGACACTGTAAATGGATTTGGGGTTTTATCTTAGTTTAACATTCTATCCTGCTCTCTCCTCTGACCCAGCTTCACCGTATTATTTTTTGTGAATAAAATAATGTCAAGTTTAGGAAGAATATTATTGTACAACAAGGGTCTTAATCAAGGGATTTTAGTGAATTGGAACTAAGTTGGTTAAACAGATATTATGGAATACGAAATTACAGTAAGGGCAGAATGAAAAAAGGAATATCAGTCTTTCCACTGCACTGGTTTTGTTGATTTTGATTGAGGTAATACCAAATGTAGAGTTTTTCTGTAATAATAATTCCTATACCCTTTGAGTAGACATTTGGAAAGGTCAGAATGTATTCATACAACAGTACAGTAATCTGCTATTGATACAAAACCTGAGAATACGGTTTGACATGAAGCTTTCTCAAGAGTATACCATTCACAATTATGAAACTGTTTAGGACAACATAACCTATTTGAAGAGTCTTGAGACACATCTTCATTGAAGCCTAATACTTCCAAATTGAGTGGAAAAGGGGCCATGAACAATACTATACAGTAGGGATTGCATTTGTTTAAAAACATGAGAATCACGAATAAAGGCACATGGGAGAGAGAATGTAATTACCCTTTATGAGTTAAGTTAAAAAATCTAGACTCAAGAGAAGTTACTTTTAGACAGCATAGAGACTGCTTATTATGTTCTTTATTCACTGGAAAAATACATCATTCAAGTCCCTCATGTGGTGTGTCATGCTGAAAACGTACAGACAAGGCCTCACGTGTTATGCAGCAAACTGGAACTAAATTCTATAATAAGGTCCTTGGATTCTGTACTACTCTGATATGCCAGTCTGGAAATTCTACAGTCATTGCATTTAAGTTAAAATGAAGATTTTGAAATAAATTAAATATGAAAATTAGTAATTCAATGAAGAGGCTTAAGCCCCATCTTATTTTTTTTTTTTACTGAATTCAGTTGATATTACAATTTTCAATTGATATATTAAATTCACTGTAGACACATTCTGTTTTCGTTATGCTGCCAGTTTTTTGCATGATAAAGATGATGTCGGGGGAAGCGGGAGGTTTTGGCTGTCTAGGAAACAGTTTGTCTTTTGGGAGCCCTCCCCCTTGGGAGGTATGGGAGGCAGTTTAGGCAATGCGGAAGACGCACATTAGCTCTATGATTCTGTTATATTGATAAGCAGCAAAACAGTGTGCAATGTTGACATTTGAGATATCACCTATAGGTTTCAGAGTAAGCGATTAATTGAGATAAATAGAGGAAAGTCACAGATCTCAGATGCACATCTCAGCTTGTGCTTGGCTAATGTTTTCAGATTCACAAGCAGGAGGGCTATACTTTTGTGTTAAATTAAAAGTAGAGCACACTTCTGTGACAAGGGGTGGATTCCACAGCAAATTTGGTTGCAACAGAATCAGGAAGATCTGAAAACTGGTACTTCCTGAAGACAGCCTAGTGACATTGAGCAAGCTATGTTCAAATGCCAAGCCCAGTTGTGAGGTGCAGGGGTGGAAAACATTCTTCTTTAATCAAAGTAAAAGTATCAACAAAATGTTAACATCTGGAGTCGGGCACACTAAAATGAGTTCTTCAAAGACAACCATCCTAACACAAGTAGTCCTTTCCCAGAACCTCATGTTTCCTCATCAAGGCCTAGATAGTCTTTCCCATTCAGTCGGCTTCCGAACATTTTGTTAATTCATCATGGAGGGGAAAAATATGCACAGCTGGGTCCCTGGCTTTTTTTTTTTTTACACCAGGGAAACCATGTACCAGTCTCGCTGCTCATTGAGCAGATGAACATACTGTAGCTTGAGTTTTCCTCCCCCTCAGTGAAGCCCTGTATCTCATCTCTTACATGCTGTTTCTTCCAGATCTCTAGCAAGGAGGCCAATGAGCCCTCTGAAACCTGTTTCCTCTCCAACAACAGGTCTTCCATAACCTGTCTCAAAAGCCTAGTCCAGTGTTTACTCTCTTTATAATTAGTATGTTTTTCCTAATATCTATCCCAGATTGGCCTTGCCGAAGATTAAGCCAGTTACTTCTTGTCCTACGCTCATTGAACATAGAGAACAATGGACCACTGTCCCTTTTATAACATCCCTTAATATATTTGAAGATCACTTTCCCCTTCACAGTCTTCTTTTTTCAAAACTATATATGGCCAGGTTTTTTTTTAACCTTTCCTCATAGGTCAGGTTTTCTAAATGATTTATCATTTGTGTTGCTCTCCTCTGGACTCTCTCCAATTTGTTCACATCTTTCCTAAAGTGTGGCACCAATAACTGGACATAGTACTCCAGGTGAGGCCTCAGCAGTGCCGAGTTGAGTGGGACTCCGGGGTTTTACTGTGACCCTCCTGTTAATATACCCCAGAATGATATTAGTCTTTTTCACAATTGCATCATATTGTTGACTCATTCAGTTGTGATCCACTATAATCCTCAGATCCTTCTCAGCAGTACTACTGCCTCGCCATTTATTCCCATTTTGTAATTGTGCATTTCATTTTTCATGCAAAACTCTATGAAACAAGAATTCTTAATTTCAAACAACTCTAGGGCTATGTCTACATAGCAACTGAACAACAAAACTTTTGTCTTTCAGAGGTGTTAAAAAAAACACCTCCTAAAAAGACAAAAGTTTTGCTGATGACAAGAGCCAGTGTGAACAGCTCTTTGTCGGCAGGAGCGCGCTCTGGCCGACAAAGCTAACATCGCTCGTTGGGTGTCTCGATATAAGCTGCGTAGTGTAGACATAGACTAGATAACGCAGACAGAATGTGAGATGAAAAAGCAGAGGATGGAAGCCAAACAGCTTGAATTAAACTCCCTCTAGTGGAACAATAAGAGCAATTTAACACCACGGGGCCATATAGATTCACCTAGCCCATCTCGGCATAATCACTGATTCCTTGGTAGCAAGGAAAGGGAAGCGTAGTGCTTTGCACTTGTCTTTATCAAATTTCATATTGTTGATTTCAGACCAATTCTCCAATTTGTTAAGATCCTTTTGAAGTCTAATCCTGTCCTGCAAAGTGCTAACAACCCGTCCCAGCTTGGTGTCATCCACAGATTTTCGAAGCACACTTGCCACTCCATTATCAAAATCATTAAGGAAAATATTGACTAGTACTGAACTCAGGACAGACCCCTGTGGGACGCACTAAATACACACCCCGGTTTGACAGAGAACCACTGAAACCACTCCTTGAGTATGGACTTTCAATCAGTTGTGCACCCTGTCAGTAATCAGCATGTGTGTAGTCATGCCAGTGGTTAGACCAGGAGTCAGGCCTACTTGTTAGAGCAGGAGTCTGTAGTCAGAAATCAGAGCCAAGGTTCAGCACTGGAGTCAGAAATCAGGTGCTAGAGGTAAGGGTCAGAGACAAAGTCAGCAATGAGGAATTGGAGCCATGGATCAGGACTAGGTTACCTGGAGTGAGGCAAGACTGGGGACCAAGACAAGAGCAGTGCTGTGTCCAACGCAGGAACGAGGTTGGAAACAATGAGGCACAGAAATCATCACAGCCATGGTTTGAGTAGCCACTGAACTACTGTTGTTGTGGGACTTGTGGAAGAGCCAGTCTGCTGAGTCTTCCTGCCAATCAGGCAGCCTAGAACACAGCAGATGCACTCTGTTGCCTGGAGGCAGGCTCTGCTGCAGGCCCTGTTTCCTGACACACGCCATTTATAGTAATTCCACCTAGACCAAATTTCCCTAGTTTGCTTATGACTCTCATGTGGGACTGTGTCAAAAGCCTTACTAAAATCAAGATATAGCATGTCTACTGCTTCCCCCCCATCCATTAGGCAGTAATGCTCTCAAAGAAGAAAATGACATTGGTTTGGCATGATTCGTGTTGACAAATCCATGGTGGCTATTACTTATATCCCTTGTTTTGCCTATCCACAAGATCTTACTTCCTTTTCCCCTGTCAAAAACTGTGCACTTCAAAAAATTTAGGATAGTGGTTTTATCAGGTACTCTATGCCACCAAATTGATTATTGTGATATTTAGTGATCTGTATGCGTGTTTCCGTGTAGGCTTATGCATACAATGTCATGTGTGTCCATACAGAGATTATCTTTGGTAGTCAGAGCTTTCATTGAATACACAACAGTGCTATAAATACAGTTTAATTACCTTCTGATGTTCCACGATTGGTGGACCATTTGTTTTAGGGATTAGCAATCATAATGTGTTAAAAAATATTCTAAAGTTTCTACTGGAACACGTGACTCAGCTGCTTTAATATGCACATTTTGCTGAAACAGCACAATTAATTCTCTTCAGAAAAGTGCACAATTTAAAGAGCAGAATCTGCTTTTGATCACCACTCTGAAAGCTTCATTAGCACATTTTTATTCAGAGCTGCAGCTGCTTCTCTTTAGTGGTTGAAAGTAATCAAACTGTAAACTCATACTTCTGGAGACTATAAAGCAGCATCAAAGTATCAATATATTTTTGCTGTAGGTTTAAGGCACACTCTGTGGAATAGAGTGTATAATTTTCCTTATAATATACACACTGTTCACAGGAATGACAGTTAATTAACAAGTCACACACAAAAGTAAATATTTGTAGTGATTACAAAATAAGAATTGCTTATCCAGAAGCATAAAAAAACCTGCCAGGAAAATAAAAAAAAGTTACCACGTACATGACAGAAAGGCCCTGTAAATGAGGCAAATGACTCACTTTAAATTATGTTTTTATCTTCATTTGAATCACTAATGTGTACCCTATGATAGATTGCAATTTATAATCTAAAACCTACTCTAATTGTTAGTTATCATCTCTTGGCTGGTTTGAGCTACCTGCATAATTGTGACTTGGAAAAACAAATACAGTGGTCAAACAGAATGTGAATTGCAAGGCAATCTAAGTACCTATATGGCTCCCATCACCATGTAACTATGTACAATATGGTGGCAAAAATGCCAATGTGATCTTAGAGTGCACAAAAGTAGCAGTATGTCACAGACCGGAAAGAAGATGGTCCTTTATGAGGCACTGGTGAGACCAAATGAAGTGGATTCAATTGTAAATACCACACTGCATAAAACAAAATTGATAAACAGTGGAGGAAATTCATAGTAAAGCATCATGCCAAAGTCCCTGACCTGCTGAAAAGAGGATTTATCGCAGCTCTTAAAGAGTGAGAAAAGACGCAGGAGTCCAGGAGTAAAGGAAGAAGGGCAATCTTAGGCCATGTGGATCATTCTTGCTACCACGGTTATATAGTTGCAACAAATCTTGTACAACGTATGTCAAGTAAGGTGTCTATGGAAAGGTTATAATTTGCTGAATATGATTATGCTCTTTGTATGCATGTATCATTTTTGTAATTGCAGTTATGAGTATTGGCTCTACACCTGTATTTCAAATGTTTTCTCCTGGGTAGCACCCACAAAATATTTAGCCAGCACATTGTGAAGGAACTATTCAAGTTAAATGGCCTATTAAGGAACCCCTAACTCACAATGGACCATGAGAGACACCCATCTACACTTAATGGACTTTTCTGTGAACGTTCCATCTGGAGTATAGGTAATGGCTTTTACTGTGACTAAACAAAATCATGCATTGACATGTGACTTGCCCATGTGACTCCAAACACTGTCTTACTACCTGGAATTTTCCACAGTAAGAACAATGGGTTTCTCTTCACTTGAGAGAAGCTATCAAAGGCGCTGAAAACATCTCCATTTTGCCTCTTTCCTGTTCAAATCTCTGGACTATGCACTTATACTAATGGGACCATTCTAACCAAAGGACTGAGGACCTTCCAATAATTTGGAAGCAATCAGAGACTTAATAAGCCAGCAGTTTATTCCATCACTGCTACAAGCCTGATCCAAGAACTTTACACATATTTAATGTATTTGATTCCTTTAACTAATTTTAATTCTCATCTTTCTTTTTATAAATAAACCTTTAGGTTTTAGATACTAAAGGATTGGCAACAGCATGATTATTGGGTAAGATCTAAGTTATATATTGACGTGGGTGTGTGACTGGTCCTTTGCGATCAGAAGAACCTTTTGTTTGATGATATTGGTTTTAAATATCTTTAAGTCTAGTGTTTTTGGTGGTGATACAAGGACTGGAATGCCTAAGGAGACTGCTGTTCTGACTTCTTGTTAACCAGTGTGGTGAAACAGAAGCTTACTTTTCTTGCTGGTTCGGTATATCTTCGAATAGAATAAACACCAATTTTTGCGTGTATCTGACCTATTTCTCAGCAGTTTGTTCTGAATTTGGCATCCTCAGTTGTGACCTTCGGGGAGACAGTGACACCATCACTGTAGTTAATCCATCTTTCCAGCAGCAGTAGTTAGATTAATGGATGAATGTTTCCACTGATCTACCTGCATCTATAACAGGGGGATAGGTCAGCTTAACTATGGCATTCAGAGGGTGTGAATATTTTAAGTGTAGGCCTCACTTCTTAAACTGCCTGAATGATAGGTGGTTATTCCAAAACGAAACCTTTGTTTTTAGAGATAGAGTTTGTGAGCCAGAGCTATGCTCAGGTCAAAAGTTTCAATAGGAAAGGAGTTGCTCAGAAGAGAGAGAAAACAAAATAACTGGACAAAAGCAAATCAGAAGAAATCAAAAGTATTTTAAAAGTGATGTTAAAGCGTTAAATACTGTATTACATTAGCAGCTTAGAGGATTGTCATTTTGGTGCTCAGATGTAATAGGTAAGGTAAGATTTAAGGCAAAGAAAACTGCAGTAAGGTCACATTCCATCTTCTAAAATATCTCCGAAGACATAGAACAGGAATGATAAGTACATTTTGTTGCTGTGCATTATTTTACCTAACAATGTGTTTGCTTCCTTTCAAAATCTTTCAAGATTATCCCTTGCAATTGGAAACTTTTAGCTAGCTAAGAAAAGGTGACCACCTCAACAGCAAAGCACAAACAAGAGTGCTTGTGAATCCACCATGTTTAAGGCTGATGATTGCAAAATTGCAAAACATCATCAGAATTCTGTATTGTCAGTAATCTTAGCTGAGCTGATAGCCGCTAGCCATGTAAAATAGTGTAGTACGTTAATAAATAGTAAAACTGTTGCATTTATTTGAGAGTCTGATTTCTTTCTGGTCCTTGCCTTTCCCACTCCAAAATTAAATGATTACCTGTGTATAAGAAGTAAGACCGGTATACATCTTCACCATTCACATAGCCATGTGACTTGTGGGACTACTTACATTCTTAAAGCTAAGTATATGCTTAAGTGCTTTTATGGATCAAGGTCTCAGTCCCTCCAGGTTATACTGGGAGTTGAATGATGAAAAAACATTAAGAGAACTGAATATGTAATATCATGACTTGGCCAAATGATGGCATGGGGGAATGAGGAATGATGTTGTTATGTATTAATCCCTGAGGGATGTAATCCTCAGAAAGAGAGCGGGGATTTTTTTGGCTAGCCCAAAACTCAATCAGAAATAATGGGATGTAACTAAGCAAAGAGAAATTTAGGTTCAGTATCTGGGAAAGATTTATAAACAGTGAAATGTATACCATACCACTATTGCAAGTTTGCTTTGGAGATCGGTGTGGCATGCACACATGCATATGTATCTATCTGGGGTATGTGCTTGCACATGTGTAATGCCATAAGTTTTATTTTTGCCAGTCTCAGTAATATCTAAATGTGCTAGCTGGCAGAGACCAGTCCAGAATATTTCAGGCTGAAAGGTGAACATTTGAGGATTTTATAGTAAGTAACTGAAAATGGAAATAGGCTACTTTTACTACTGTTAAGTGCTGTAACTATAACAATTTTTCTAACTTAGTAGCACTTTCTTGAGTTGTCCTTATTCACAACAATAGTTCAACCAACCTCTGTGGAATTAATCAAAAGAGTAAAGATTACTTGAGTAAAAGTTCACAGCTAGTGAGGGGGGTCTATTAATAAAATAGATGCATCAACAGTGAAAGAAAGTCTTCCCTACTAGTCCCCCCAAACCTATTGTCAAACTGTTAGTATGTGGTTCTGTTCCACCCAACTGTCACAGGGTGTGCCTACCCTCAGTTTCTCTTCTCTCAAGGCCTCTGACTCCACACAGTCCAAAGGGGTATAAGACAAAATTCCCTTTTCAGGGCCTGTGGTATACAGTAGTGTCCCTCCCTTAGGACAGCTTCTCTCCCTGCAACTGAGCCCTGATGGTCTTATATCAGGCCCAGTGCTCATTATCCAATCAACCGCCTAGATGGGATCCTTAAATTAACTCATCATGGGTGGCTTGGACCCGCATTCCTCTTACAAGGGCCAGCAGCCCAGTGATGCTGCCTAATACAAGACAATTTTTTTCTTCAGATGCTATTAAAATAAGCCATATAATTAAAAAAAGTGATTTGGAAGAAACATTTTATTATTCCCACATTCTAGTAGAGCAGCAACACTGAGGGACCACCACAGATACAGTAGATAGGTCCTCCCAAAATCCTTCTTCTCATTCTGTCACTCAGGCAATACTCCCATTTCTTTAACATGCAGAAATCTGCACACGGAGCACAACAAGTTCACATATGATCTGCTGATGTGCTAATGTAAAATAACAGCAAGAGGTACGCTTAACTGCTATTCCTTTGAGAAAATTATAAGTAATGAATGGGGAGCTATTTAATTAAAAATGAACTCTTCGTGGTTATGCATGATTAAATTTGCAGGCCAATAAAGATTAACATTTAGCATTTGCTTGTTTTAATGATGCTCCAAGGGTCTATAGAACTGTTTAAGAACAACAGCTATTCCTGTGACTAAGAGTTAACACTGTTACAGTGACAAATCTGGATTTACTTTTGCACTGACTCTCAGAGGAGAGTCTGTAAGATAAAGTATTGAGGGCATTCAAAATACAAAACACCACTTCGATAAAGTACCTTTTTAAAAATCAAAATATTTTTCAAAGATGGTTTTGGCCCTTTTTCCATGACACTTTCCTTTGATTAAATAATTACAAAATAATTGTGCCAGATTTTCAACAGGACAATTTTACCAATTCGTGTTTAGTCTGGGTTTACATGTGGAAATCACAACTTGTCAGATGAATTGGGGAAATGTGCATGCAATAGTTATGCTATGGAAAATTTGGCCCATTATCTTATTATTTAATCTGAGACTTATTACACTGAAATTTTATGCATGTTTAGAGTTAAAACGTTGAGTAACCTGATGTGACACAAAATAGATTAAAGGGGAAAGAACAACTATGTACTTAAGTATTTATACCTTGATCTAATAGCAGGTTTACTAAGTGAGCAGGCTTGTAATTTAGAAACAAAGATAAAGACTTAAATACATTCATAAAGAAACCCCCATTAGAACTATTCATGTGTGTATGTCAAAGTCTCTGTATTTCTGAGCAGAAAGAAGTTTAGAATTACCTTATCCCATTGTTGTAGCATTCCAATTTCAAGGCTTTTTTGTTTAATTTCCAGTATTTTGCAGCGCAGCATACTATAGTTTTAAAACTCAAAAATGACTTAGGGAATTTCTCCCAAATTTACCTTAAAAAACCATGAACAAAACAAAAACAAACACACACACACACAAGTGAAAGAAAACAAGAAAACAACAGCAAGTGAAAACAGAATTCTAAGGGAGAAGAGTATGCAACCAAAACTAATGTGTTTTCACTGTGAGTGCTGTACAATTATAATTTTAACACAATATTTAAATATTCAATTAGATTAATTCACATTTTAACAGATAAAGTTGCAACTTCAGGTAACTTCAATGAAAACTTTTTAAATCTAGAAATGAGACATTTGGTTTGATTAAAATAATATATGCACATTCTCACATAAAACTAGAACCAGAATGAGCCTGAAACTTATTTTCAAGGTTTAAAGAAACTGAATTAATTTTCTCCCTCAATCTCTGCACTTCCTGGTTTCTGGAATAATTTGAGAAAATCTGTTCCTGGCTGAAACTCAGAAGCATTGGAAGTGTTGTAGGGAACATAAAGTCTGGAAAGTCAAATGTGAAAGTATAATTAATAAGGCCAAAAAGGAATGTAAAGAACAACTAGCAAAAGATAAAAAAACTAACTTCTGTTGTTGTTTTTTTAAGTACATCAGAAGCAGGAAGCCTGCCAAACAATCAGTGAGGCCACTGTGGAGAAGCTAAATAAACAAGGAAGCATTATTTACCCCTTCAGCTAACACAAAGACTAGGGGTCACCCTTTGAAATTAATAAGCAGCAAGTTTAAATAAACATGAGGAAATACTTCGTCATACTACACACAGTTAACCTGTGGAACTTATTGTCAGGGTATGTTGTGAAAGCCAAAATTATTATTGAGTTAAAAAAAGAATTAGATTAATTCATGGAGAATAGGTCCATCGATGGCTATTAGCCAAGATGGTCAGGGACACAACCCCATGCTCTGGGTGTCCATAAATCTCTGACCACCGAAGCTGGGACTAAATGACAGCCATCGCTCACTTGATAATTGTAAGTTTTGCCCATCACTAACAACAACTGTCTGTGACAGAAATATCAGTTAATTCCTCACCATGGTTTATGGAAAAGAAAACGAATACATATATTCTCTCTTCTTATCTCAGGTTAAGTCTGAATGGCAATCAGCTCTCCAAAAGACACATATTTTTCCCCTCAATGTGATGAAATCTCTCAAGAAATACTCATGCTGATAAGCCATAATATCACTAAATAGATTCAGGAAGATTGTCAAATAGCAAGGACATTTTTGGAGACTAGAGAACTGAAGGGGTATACATGTCACTCAGCAACTCAGATAGGAAAATTTCAGAGGCTGCATACAGCTGTATGCTCAACAGTACAGTGTGGTCTGTGACTACCTTTGCAAGATTCTACCCCCTAAGGTGATGAGGGAGTTCAAACAAATTATTTTTCATAAAGCTACAGATATCAACCAAACCTTTACTTTCTGTCACATCTTAGATAGTAAATAGGCTTTACCATGGGTGTACAGCATTCATCTTGAGAAGTTATTTTACTTAGATGTCTGAAGCTGAATTTAGACATAGCTTTAGGTACTAAATGTTATGCTTACCAGAATATTTTCCATAATTTAATTTTGTAAATCTTTCTACCCATTTCCTACTGCTTTAAGTTATATAAGTATCTAGGTTACAGACTTAGTGGGGCTCACTTTCTAGATGGATCCTACCAGGGTTCTACATTTTACTTACCAGTATTTCTCATGGCTTTTATATTATAGACAGACTCTATACGCAGCATGAAAGACGGAGTCATTTGAATTGGAACAGGCTTCTCATCAGTCATCTAGTTCATCCCTCTGCATCATGGCAGGATAGATTTCATTATTCCTGATAGATGACTGTCAAGTCTGGCTTTGAATATCTTCAATGATAGGGATTCTACATACTTAACCTCCCTTGGCAGCCTGATTTATTGGCAAACTATTCTTATAGTTATGAAGTTATTCTTAACATTTAACCAAAATGTCCCTCCTGCAGCTCAGTATTATAGCTGATGATTTGAGATGAATAGAGACTGAAAATGCAAACAGTATGTAAAATTATTCATGTGCTGAATTTTAGCATGCAACCTGATTAACCCAATGTATAACTCTGGAAAAAGTTAATAAGTCTATAAATGCAGCAGGTATTGTACATGGAGATAGACTGTAAAATAAAAACAAAATTGGGGTTCTCTGATGATCTCATTCAACCTCTGTGTCAACAATGAAAGCCAGCCAGTATGGCCAGATGAGAGGTTCATCTTCACAGTTGTGCTTCTGGATGAGAGAGATATGGTAGTAGCTCCATAGTTAAGGTGGACAGATAATTTCTAATCTATATAGTATGGATAGGCTTGGAAGGATTAGATTTTTAATCAGTAAATGTCAAATGTCAATTTTATAGGACACACAAACTGATAAAAAGTATTTCCACCAATGATAACTGTAATTTACAGTAGGCAAAGTAAGAGAACTTAGACTTTGATTTAAGGCTACTTACTTCATCTATTTTGAAATATGATGTTGCCAATGTGTTTTAACAGTTATAAAGCTTTAGCTTTTTGAATCTCAGTGTCTATTGTCATTAATTATGCTCTGTCCACCCATTGTTTCCTGCAACTGTGAAAATTTAAATTGATTAAAAAAATGCTTAGCTGTTATAATTCTGTGCAACTGTGAATATTTAAATAATAAAAATGCTTAAAAACAAACATTGATAGTCATCGAAATATGAAAAAAATGAAACCTGCCAAGCCTAAATATGTACACGCCAGATCCTCAGCCTGTGTAAGCTGGCACACTTCTACTGAAGTCAATTAGCTTTTCTTGACCTGCTACTCACAAACAGGGAAGAACTAGTAGGGGAAGCAAAAGTGGATGGGAACCTGGGAGGCAGTGACCGTGAGATGGTCGAGTTCAGGATCCTGACACAAGGAAGAAAGGAGAGCAGCAGAATACGGACCCTGGACTTCAGAAAAGCAGACTTTGACTCCCTCAGGGAACAGATGGGCAGGATCCCCTGGGAGAATAACATGAAGGGCAAAGGGGTCCAGGACAGCTGGCTGTATTTTAAAGAATCCTTATTACAGTTGCAGGAACAAACCATCCCGATGTGTAGAAAGAATAGTAAATATGGCAGGCGACCAGCTTGGCTAAACAGTGAAATCCTTGCTGATCTTAAACGCAAAAAAGAAGCTTACAAGAAGTGGAAGATTGGACAAATGACCAGCGAGGAGTATAAAAATATTGCTCAGGTGTGCAGGAGTGAAATCAGGAAGGCCAAATCACACTTGGAGTTGCAGTTAGCAAGAGATGTTAAGAGTAACAAGAAGGGTTTCTTCAGGTATGTTAGCAACAAGAAGAAAATCAAGGAAAGTGTGGGCCCCTTACTGAATGAGGGAGGCAACCTAGTGACCGAGGATGTGGAAAAAGCTAATGTACTCAATGATTTTTTTGCCTCTGTCTTCACGCACAAGGTCAGCTCCCAGATTGCTGCACTGGGCAGTGCAGCATGGGGAGAAGGTGACCAACCCTCTGTGGAGAAAGAAGTGGTTCGGGACTATTTAGAAAAACTGGACGTGCACAAGTCCATGGGGCCGGATGCGCTGCATCCGAGGGTGCTAAAGGAGTTGGCGGGTGAGATTGCAGAGCCATTAGCCATTATTTTTGAAAACTCATGGCGATCGGGGGAGGTCCCAGATGACTGGAAAAAGGCTAATGTAGTGCCCATCTTTAAAAAAGGGAAGAAGGAGGATCCGGGGAACTACAGGCCAGTCAGCCTCACCTCAGTCCCTGGAAAAATCATGGAGCAGGTCCTCAAGGAATCAATTATGAAACATTTAGAGGAGAGGAAAGTGATCAGGAACAGTCAGCATGGATTCACGAAGGGGAAGTCGTGCCTGACTAACCTAATTGCTTTCTATGATGAGATAACTGGCTCTGTGGATGAGGGGAAAGCAGTGGATGTGTAGCTGAACCCTGACTCTGGTATTGAGAACAGCAGCTTGATCAGGTGTGAATTTTAAAATTAAAGACTTCCACATATTTAATCCAAAGGCGGCCCACACGTATATTTTTGCCTGCAGATGTGTGATGTGTTAACCACTAAGTATAGAAAGAGATGTGTATGAGAAAGATCCTGATGAGTCTGAACATTTTAGCTCTATGTGCCCTACAGTTATCGTCCATTTACATCAGGGCCGGCTCCAGGCACCAGGCAACCAAGCACATGCTTGGGGCGGCACCTGGTAAGGGGCGGCCAATCTTGGGGTGACGGGGGGCAGCGCGTCGCGGTGCGGCATTCCGGGGGGGCGGGGGTGCTCCGGCGGTGCGGCGCTCAGGAAGGGGTTCCGGCGGCGCGGTGCTCGGCGGGGGGGCGGGCTCTGGCGGCGCGGTGCTCGGTGGCGGGCGGCGCAGGGCGCGGCGCTCGAGGGGGGGTTTCGGCGGGGGGGGGGGCGCGGCAGGGCGGCGCTTTTTTTTGCTGCTTGGGGCAGCAAAAAAGTTAGAGCCGGCCCTGATTTACATTCATTTGTCAGCCATTCCCCTTAGGTGCTTGTCCAGCAAGGCACTTAAGTCCATGCTTAAATATAAGCATATAAATATTAGAAATACAAATTCTGCATTTTACTTACTTATTCGTCATTACTAGAGATATGACAGTAATTGAAAATATTATAACAAAGTTGCTAAGTTATAAAAAAAATAAAAATACATCACATTTAAGGTGCTCATATTTCTCCACAGAGTTGGCTTAGTGACTCTGTATTTAAGTCATTTAACTGTAACATTAGACGATCTTTTGTGTTAAAGCCAGGGCCGGCTCTAGGATTTTTGCCGCCCCAAGCAAAAACGATTTTGGCCGCCCCCGTTTTTTTCTTATCCCACCCCCCTGGCCCCGCCTCAACTCCGCCCCTTCCCCAAATCCCCTGCCCTGCCTCCTCCCGCCAGGCTCTCAAGCCTAGGAGGGAGGGAGGGAGAGGGAGAAGCTGCGCGTGCGCCGCGGCCACTCAGGGTCTCCCCCTCCCTCCCAGGCTCTCAAACCCGGGAGGGAGGGGGAGTTCCCGAGCGGCCGTGGCACGCGAAACAGCTGATTCGTGCGCCGCTGCTCCCCCTCCCTCCCAGGCTCTCAAACCCGCGGCACGTGAATCAGCTGTTTTGCGTGCCGCGGCTGCTCGGGATCTCCCACTACCTCCCGGGTTTGAGAGCCTGGGAGGGAGGGCGAGCAGTGGCGCGCGAACGGCAGCAGCGGAGGTGAGTTAGGGCGGCTGGGGCACATTTTTAGGGGCGGCATGGCCTGCGCCAGAATGCCGCCCCTAAAAATGTGCCGCCCCAAGCACCAGCTTGTTTTGCTGGTGCCTAGAGCCGGCCCTGGTTAAAGCAGAAGTCCCTTTCAGATGTCATGGGTATCCATTGTTTAAAGCACAGATCCTAGGTGCTTTTGAGTAACATCTACTCTCCCGTGTGACAGACGAGCATATCCTTCAAAAATAACTGTATCCCAAACTCATTAAAGTTAACAGAAAAGTCTTGTCTACATTATGCAATTTGCCTGTTGCTAACAATAGGTGTCAACAACAGGTACAGTTGAACTGGTGCTGAGGGTTTTGTTGCAAATGTAGCCAAGTACAAACAGTGCCTGCTATCATTTCAGTTACCATGGGAAAAACCTGCTAGAACTCTATGAGTCTAAAACCTTGTCTTTAAGGATAGGATTTTGAACAATACTTTAGAAATTGGGAAAACATTTTCTCTATTTCCTAATGCACCGATAATCCGTAAGTGTTAGCTTATAATATTATTTCCTTATTGCAATTATGGCAGAACAATGTCAGACTCCCATGATTTACTTTTTAACGATTTATGTAATTTGTGTCTATTTTCAAATATTGATCTGTGTGAAGGAACAGCAGCACTGGGACCATCCCTACAGTAACTTCAGCACGGATGGATAGGCCACTAACCCTCCTCCACAATTTTCTTCATTGTCTGATCTGATGGTGACTCAGCACTGGTGTGTGTGGAGGAAGGGTGGTGGGGAAGCAAAGATGAAACTTAAAAGGAATTCAGTTATTCAGTATCCAGGGCAATTCAGCCTTCTCTTTGCACCCAGCTTGTTTCCCTTTACCCCACTAATCCCATATGGGTTGTTTAGCTCTTCCTTGGCTGCCAACTTATATACCAATCACACCTCAAAATGCTTTTCCTATATGTTACTCTCAGGGTGATTGGACAGGTGCATGCACAAAGCCTACTTTGGAATAAGGGATGTAAAAGCCAGCTGGCAGATGCTGGAATTGGAAATGCTGAATAGGAGAGGAGGGCATTTGGCACTCAGGAAAGGAAGAGAATTACACAATTAATACATATCCACATGACTGCGCATAGATATTAAACTTGGGCCAGTATTTTGTATGTACAGAACAGGAGCTGTGCAGCTAACAAAGGGCAAGTAAAGTGAGAGTCTAATGTGCTGCAAGTTACTGCTAAAACATAAGCTACAGCAAAAACTTAAAGGGATCCTGAAAATTTATGTAATTTGCTCTATTGCGTAAAACCAACAAAAAGTCAGGAGAAGATAGGTCCCATATTATTTAGTGCTCTAAACAATACAAATAAGATCTAGATTCTCATTTGCTGAGCAATAAGCAACCAATACAGCTGTGGAGCATAGTGACTCTTGTGGGTAGAAGCACTTGAGCAGTCAGACACCAGCCCTCCACTCTAGCTGTAATTTGCAAATGGTTTTCAAGTATAGTATCAAATAAAGTGCATTATCTAGATTCCAATGAGTATTCCACTGTTAAATCTAAGAATACCTGCGCTTTATAACATCTTAAAGGGGATTCAGATAATCAAAAAAACAGTTTAAAAGCTACTTTATGAGAGCATTAACTTCTTAATTCTAAATTCAGAGTAAACACTGCAGATTTTGCAACTATATCTATGGCTGTACAACAGGAAAACACTGTCAAATACCATACACAGAAATTACAAATAAACCAGCATTTGAACCATACATTTGGAATGGAGTTGTAGTATTTTGTTAAAGTTGCTACTTCCTCATACCCAATGAGTAGGGGGGAATTCCAAACTTACTGGCAGCCAATAGCTATGTTGGTTTAATTGGAAATTCATGAAAACATTATTGTTGAAAGTACAACCAATAACTGCTACAGTTTCAGCTGACAGGTTCAGTTACACTAAGTGCCCCTCCTGTCATTTGCATGAAGAGAAAGGAGAGCAACTACATTTCAAGCACAATAGCAAATGTCAAGGTCACAATGTAAAAAAAAAAAAAAAAGATTCAGTTCAACTTTGATTAATTTTAGTATAGGTCTTACAGAAGAGAGATAAATGGCTAAAAAGATAATTTATACACATTGACATATGGCTAACTATGACTACTGTATCATGCAGGGTCTCAGAAATGTAGTTCTGAAGCCCTTTTTGGCCTAATCACTTTTGCTACAGGGCTTCAAACTAGACTGCACAAAGCACTAGAAAAGACAACTGGGGTTTGATCCAAAGCCCATTGAAGTTAATGGAAAGACTCCATGCTCCTTTGGAACAATCTTGCACCGGCTGCAAGAAGGATATACTGTGTCCTTCTGAGTGTGTTATCTAACTACAATAACTCCATTTACTCTTTAACCTGAAATAGCCAGAAATGTAATAAGAAAAGTCACCTTTGTTAAGTTTACAGTATTTCCAGGTCTCAACCAGCATTTTTGTCATAATATTTCTTGCCTAGAATTTGCGGAGATGTGTGAAAGTTAAAATAAGACATAAAACTTTTTCAACCTCTAAAAGCGTACGGACTTAGTTTATGTACTCTTCTAACCAGTGTCTCAGACTCTAAGTGTATTCCCTTCTGAGCTCAGGAAAAGTTAACTGAAAACATAATTCTCTGAGTAAATCCACTTACTCCGTAAACCCAGATACAAAGCTAACCTAGACATCCTGCTAATCTAGAAACTCCTGGACACTAAGGGCTTCCCAAAGAACATGATAGACACGCTGTCTGGCACAGTTATGAATTCCTGAAGGCTCATTGTCCTGGGCAATTCAGCATCCATCTAGACAATGTTACTAGCTCCTTTGCTCTAGTGAATAGCTACAAATCTCCTATACATACTCCCAATTGGGTTGCTATTAGGTAAGCATGAAACCTTCTACACAGCCAACAATTGTGGACTGGATCCACTGGGGAATCCTCCTGTCCTGATTAAATGACTTCTTCAATCAACAAAGTGAAGGTAACTGTTCTTCAGTCTCCATAGTCCCCACCTCCAGACACTCTCGGAAGACTCATCTTCTCCATATTATTCACTAGTGTAGTTGGTCAGGAAAAAAAAAGGAAAAACAGTGAAACTCTTCAAATCATTTTATCTAAACATAAAACTAATTTAAAACTGCTCTTTTGAAAACAAAAACATGAAAAACAATGATTAGGAAGTGTTGCTAAGAGATGGATAAAATATTAATATTGATAAAAAATTGTAACAAACATTTTAAACATTGATATTTTATGAAAATGTTCAAAAAGGGTATTTTTGATAAAAATGCATTTGAAAAAGTTCAAACTAATTCTACTCAATATTGTGGGGGTTTAAGACAACAAAGGCTGACATGCCAAAAGTATTCCGACAACACGTAGGTCTGTATCTGCTTTGCATAAATGTAAAAGGAGAAAAATACGGCTTTGATTAAATTAATATCTGGATGAAGAGCAGCTGAATGGAAATGAAACCAGGCATAGTTGAGGTAACATTGGTAGGAAGAAGAGGAAGCACTTTGAAGAATTTCTCTCTGTTATATCACCACCACCATTGAACACATCCACCCTCCAGTTAAATCAATCTGCAGCCTTATGTTTCTTTTAGATTCCTCGGTGATAAAGTATGCTCATGTAGCCTTGAGAGCCAAACACACTTGCTTCCACATGACAAACCAAATGGTTACATCTCATCTTATCAGACAGAGTTCTGGCCAAGTGAATCATGCATTTGTAACCTCCAGGCTTGATTATTACTATTAATTACATATAGGTATGAAAGCACCCATCCTGAAAAAGTTCCAACAAAATACAGCAGTCCATCTGCTTAGCAACATAAGTTGTTGTGAACACATTGTCCCTCTGTCCCAACTGCATTCAGAGTTCAGTCCAAAGTCTTTGTTCTGACATTCAAGGCCTATTTAATATTTGCCTTAGCTACCCAATAGATCACCTCTCTCTGCAACCAAGACTTTCAAGGCAGCTATATTTCAAATGGAACAAAGAAACTGTTGACCAGTGGGGGAGTCCAATGAGTGCAGGAGACAATTTACATGGAAGTTGGACCTAAGCTATGAAACTCATTGTAAGGGACCAGGACATAGGCTGTCTGGCCTCACAATCACAGCTTGCCTGTTCACCTGGTGGGCAGCTGGTAAGTTCTACTATGTGGACTGGGGACAGGAACCCCAAGCTTCCAGAGTCCACAGCTCCGTGGGGACCCAGGTTTCTAGGATCCTCGGCTCAAGGGCAGCCCTACTGTACAGATTGACTCAGGGCCCTGCTTTTCCGAGGCCCACAACTCTGGGGCAGACCAGATTAGGAACCCCAGGGCTTCCTGATTCCTTGGCCAACTGGCTCACCGGGCTGTCCACTTGGAAATTGCAGGCCCTGGGAGCCCTGGCAGCTGCCAAGTAAAACTGACATTCAGTTTCACTCAGCAACTGCTGGCCTCAGGGAGCAAATTTCATTTCAGAAACTCTACATATTACGTTTCTGAAACTAAGATTTCCAGCTTTCGAAAACTGTCAAAGAAACTTGGTTTCTTTCTAACTGATAACAAAAACAAGCTTCAAAATGCCAATAATTTCCCACAAATCTGAAATCCTGATTTTCAGCCAGCTCTGCTTGAAAATAAGAGGCAGTATCTAATGGTTTGAACATAGAATTAAGAAGGTGGAATTCCTTAATTCAAATTCTGGTTCAGACATCAAATCCTTTTTTAGCTTTGAGTAATTCTCTTAACTCTTAGTGTCTATAGCACTTCTAACCTTCAAAGTGTTTTATATAAATTTAGGCAGACAGATTAAGTATCATTATTATTAAGTAGAAATTGAGAAAAATCTTGGAGACTCAGACAAATGATAACTGTAGTTGAGATTTTTTTATTAGACAGAGATAACTGTACAAATTAAATGGCCCACACTACATATGAAATGTTCTTTGCACTGTTCATGTACTTATCAAATTGTGTTATTTAAAGAAGGATGATAAACTGCTACCTGTGTATTCTCATGAACACAAGCATCAAAATACTGTTCAAACAAATCTGGGGGTATTTTTAGTTTATTTTTTAGTTATACAATTAATTCCCATAATATGCTTCAGTAAACTTAATACTAGCCAGTCTAATGTACAAGGTCTAATAATGTAAACTGCTTATGTTAATACAAAGGTTGGATGTTGATAGAGTAATTATCTCTCGCAATCAATTTCAGTTCTTGTTTTCTTTGAGATAAGCAATAAAACTGCTAATAACTTCAGCATCCTGATAGATTTTCAAAGAAAAAAGAAAGGATCAGGGAAACCTAACAAAACAGGTAATCAGTTGTCCATTAACTGCTGTGATTTTTTTTCCTTTCAGAAACATTTGGCACTGAAAACATTGGGGAAAATATATATGGAAATCTAATATTAAATTTCCTAATTTGAATATATATGGCCTTATATAGAAAGGCAAATATTTCTTACTGTAATTTGGGAGGGGGGGAGGGAAAGCTGCCAGATATCCAGATGTGTACACTCCAAAAGAGTATTGCTGGGAAGTGTCCAAATCTCACATGAGTACTCTAGTCAAATATTGGAGAATGCCTTCAATTTTTTTTTTCCTCAAGGAGACTAGAAAACACTCATTGTCAATGTTAATTTTATTATGTATACTTTCTTGCAGGTACTACATAGTATAGGCAGAAATACAAGACAGATCCCCACTGGCAGGGATTTAAAAACTAATATTTCATATGACACATCAAGGGATGAACCAAAAAAATAGATATGGGCTTAGGGAAAGCATAGCTGGGCAAACAGTAAGACTAGGCAGTTACTCAGTATAGGTTAGTGTACATTACGATGTTTTGAAGGCACCCTGAAAGAAATGAGTCTTAAACAGAGATTTGAATAAGGTAAAAACAACGAAGAGTCCTTGTGGCACCTTAGAGACTAAAATTTATTTGGGCATAAGCTTTTGTGGGCTAGAGCCCACTTCATCAGATGCATGAAAAGAAAAATACAGGAGCAGGTATAAATACATGAAAGGCTGGGGGTTGCTTTACTAAGTGTGAGGTCAGTGGTATCTTGCTGTTAATTGATTTATCTTGTTAGACGGACTTCACACTTAGTGAAGCAACCCCCATCCTTTCATGTATTTATGTCTGCTCCTGTATTTTTCACTTCATGCATCTGATGAAGTGGGCTCTAGCCCACAAAAGCTTATGCCCAAATAAATTTGTTAGTCTCTAAGGTGCCACAAGGACTCTTCATTGTTTTTGCTGATACAGACTAATATGGCTACCATTCTGAAACTTGAATAAGGTAGTTATCTTGCAGATCACTTTAGGAAAGGAATTGCACATGAAGGGGGTGATATGGAAGAAAGCAAGGAGATGCTTTTAGGATAAACAGGCCGATGGGAAATCAAGACTGGTGACAATGGTGGAATTCAGACAAGAGGGTGGGCAGTGTTATAGAAAAAAGTTGGTTATGTGGTGGTGAGGACACAGTTATGTAGAGCCTTGAAAGCCACAGTAATAAAAAGGTTTAACTTGATAAATTTGAGAAGAGGAGCCAGGAGAGGGAGGTGCAACAGCATGTTCAGATTAACAGGTGAAGACGGTGGCTTTAGAAGCCGTGGGGGTTTCGTGGTGAGAAGTGAATGAGATGTGGGTGTCAGGGAGGTCAGAGCGGAGGTTACACTAATCAAGATGGACGATGATGAGAACATGAATTAGAGATTTAGCTGTATGACAGAAAGAATATTTACAGTTCAAAGCTGATGTATAGAAAGAAGTGGCAGGATTTCCTTCTTGTTTACCCACCATTACTGGTTATAAAGATTCTATAGTTGAAATTAGAGCCTGGGTATGACAGCACTTAGTTCATAGCTAACTGGGGTTCAAATCTACCTCACACTAGCCCGCTTTTGCACTGACCATTCATGTGGACCCCAAGGAGATGCACTACAAGTTGCCTAGTGCACTTTAATCTACTCCTATTTCAAAGCCGGGTAGGTTAAAGTACACTAGGTACACAAAGTACTTTTGATGCATGCCAGCAGGGTTCACATGGACACTCAATGCATGGCAGGCCAGCATAGGTTAGTTCACCAAAAGTAGGTGTGTAAAGCTAAGTGTTCAGATAGAGAAGTCCTTAGCTAACAATTCTGTTGATGATGTACAAGTTAAAGAAAATTGAGCTTATAGCTAGGTTGTGACAGCAAGAATAAAAGGTAGAAAAATTATTTTATCACTTTGAAACCATTGCAAGTGACATGAATGGTATGAAGTGATGGACAAAAAGAAAAAAAACAGTTATCTTGGAAAAGAAAGAAAGATGTATTTTCTTTAAACAGTCCTTTTCCTAACTGTAGCCACAATTTAGATTTTTTCCCTATAGGTTCCCAGTGAAAGTATCTCACTAAAAGAGAAAAGATAAATTTATTTATTAATAAATCTATGTATACCATCTCTCTGATAGTTGGTGATATACTCTATCAGTTTAACAGATTTTTATTCTGTTTAAAATGTAGGCTCAGATTTTCATTAAGGCTTTGATCTAGCTTTTAATATTGATTTCACAATTTCTGCACCCATGTTTTTCCAATGCAATAACTTGCATTAGCATGTGGAATCTTTATTTGCATATACAAATTGGGTTCATATGTATATACTCAATGTGCAAATACAGTGTGCACGTGTCAATTCAAATTTCGGCATGTGAAAAGTTTGTCATATTTCAGAGGTCACTCTTGAAAACTGTTCTAAAATATTCACATTATTAGCAATTCAACAAGTATAATTTGGTTATCGTGAAGTCTAATCACATAAGCACTTAATTATTTGAAAGTCATTACAAAAGCTTACAAGTTGTGCATGGTGAAACTCAATTCAGTTCTCAAAACTATGATAGCTCCTTGCTCTGCTCCCAAATGCAGCTGAGGCCCTTAGTAAACTGGCTGTGCAACATCTGTTGAAGGTCACTGGGTTCAAACATGAGGAGATAGGACATGTCTAAGACAGACAGGACCTAACCATAAAGGGCTTTATTGATCAAGTTAACCAGAAATGAACTGCAAAATGTGTGTAACATGCTCCCTCTGAGAAATACCACTAAGTCTGCACCAGCTGAAGCTTCCAAAGGGTTTTTCAGACGAACTACAGAGAAATCCAATCTGGAGGTGACAAAGACAATTATAACAATACCAAAATCCACACCCAAAAATAAAGGTCACAGCCACCTAGCCAAGCATACATGGACAGCAGCAACTGTAGCTACCACAGCTCTCTGGGTATAGAAGAAGCCAAGGATCCAACCTGGGAAAACTTCAGCCATATAAATCCCTCTCAGCTGAGGTGACATCCAGCTCCTCTGTCATTTCTTTTTGTTGTTATTTCCTTCAGCTTCACCTCTGGGTCACACTTCAGGTAACTAGAGATGGTCCAAGCCCCAATCTAGTTTACTTAGACTTTAGTGTTTTCAGGAGGGACTGTCTTTTTGTTGTGTTTGTTTATAATGGGATTCCAGTCTCTGATTCAGATCTCTAAACACTACTGCATACAAATATTAAATAATAATAGCCACCCACCCTGAAAGCTGGACCACACTACGTGTGTCTAATGAAATGGAAACAAAGAGCGAAGTGTCATCAACATATTGATGGCACTGCAATATAAGCTGCCATATTCCCTAGCGATTGTTACCTTTTGCTAAAAATTGTACTGTATTGTACCTGTTAATTCAGCATATATACACTCAATGAGAATATTGTCAATGTATATATATATATATTTCTTTCTTTCAAAAAAGATCTTTTTTCTTTGTCATATATTGTATAACATAGTCAATGACTATTTAAACAATGAAATACAACCATCATTTAACAAGAAATGATCCTGGACCTTATAAAGATAAATGTCTAAAATAAATGAGCATACTGCTAAATACAGCTTTACAGCACATCAAGATCAATGCAATAATTAATGTTCTTAATTTACCATTTTTGTCATCTAGTCAGATTGCAGTGACATACAGCTTTTGTTCAGAGGAAAATTAACTATCACATACATTATTTTTTTAATACAGAGAATAATGCAACCAAATTGAAATAGAACAAAAGACTATAAATATATACCAAAAGAAAAGTTTGTTTATGAATAATTAACAGCTATATGAATTTTAGCTGGAGACTGTCATTCCAAAAAGAGGGAAGAAATCTCCACAACAGATATGAAGGAAATGTATGTTGAAAATCTTCCCTCAAAATACCCTGTTAATTACGGGGTATTGTTGTGCATATTAATGAGCTTCAGCAGCTACTCTTCACTCAAAGTTCTCATTATAATTTAAGAACGAACAACTTTTAATCAAACAAGTGTAAGTGTACTAGATGCTGGGGAGAGTGATTTTATTTGGCTATGTCATGCCACAAGCTAGAAACACGCAAGCATCTAGGAGCTGATATTCTATTGCATAACCTTATTGAACAGGGGGGAAAAGGAATGTAATAAGAAAATATAAACAGTACAGCCTTCAAAGATAAAGCCCATCACAATGTAGTCTACAGAATACCGATCTATGGGAGCAGCTTTATTTATTATTTTATTAAACCTGGATTCTTTGTATCTTTCCTGTGCATTGCAATAGGGCAGTAGACTCACAGCAAAACAGTAAGCAATTCTGTTTGAAAAGCCAAGATGGATAAAGCTATAAGCCTGTTTTTTCCTCCCTTCCTCCCACTGAGACCATTTTAATGTGGTTCCTAAATCTTCGCTCCATCTCATCTAAATCCTTTAGGTTAATCCATCAGAAGCAGTTTATTCTGAAACTGATAGCATATTGCACCTTGGATTTAGGTGTCTCTAATAGTCTATTTCAACTGAAAGGCAGGAATGAGAAATACTGGTTTATAAAAAGGTTATATTCTGAAAAGACGTCAGTACAATACTTCATAAGCTATACACTCAAGACATGTATTTATATCACTATCACACAAACTGCATTAGTTATTGTTTGCCTATGAAAACAAATGGAATTCTCTGAATAGATATAAACAAACCTAATAGCCTGTCACACTTAAGTATAAGAGAAGTCATGGCCTGGGGAAAAAGAAGCAAGAAGAACAAATTTATAGTAAAAAAAAAAAAATCCCAAAGATCATTATCTGTATTATTTTAATGAAAAGTAGTTTTTGTTGTTGTTTTGCCTCATAGTAGCCATGTTCGTGTTCTACAATAAAAAACGTGCTCAGATAAATTAATTTTATGTGGCCATTGTCAAGTATACATCTTACCACGTTAAGATGATACCTTTGAGTCATTTAAGCATCCTTAGCACACTTAGATGTAAATCAAACATTCAGAATTAAGTAGGAAAGCTCAGTTTCTATGTTGCCTGTCATCTTCCATAATTTGATTCAAAAACTTGACTGGTGGGAGTCAATATGATGAACAGTAGAAACAAATAGATGCTTGAAGACAATGAATAACACTCTCTCACAGCCTATTGAAACTAGGTGTTTGGGATTACTTTTCAAACCTTCAAAAATGTCATTAGCTCAGCTGTGATCACTGTTTGAAATAAGCTAATCAAAGTTTAACCAAGTCAGATTGTGTAATTTCTGTAATATTAACCAGATTTTATTTTTAATCTTGATTATATGTGGTAAAACATGTACTGTAAATGCTAATATAAAATGATTTTATATCATTGAAGTAGTAGGCCTGTTTAGGAACTTGCACGTTACCAGCAAAGCATGCAAGCAGACGGCTCCCCACCCCCACATTATATTAGCATCAATCTAAAGGAAAAATAAATTCACATTCTAAAACAATGTGTCTTCTACAGTTTGTGGTTTTCTCATGCTAACACTAAGGCTATATACATACTCTGTATGAGTCTATTATAATATTTTGCACTCTATCTTTGGCCTATATATACACCAATGGGGAAAATTCTCTGTGTATACTGCCCCTAGTGTCTGAGGAGCCTATGCACTCTATTAAATCATTACTTTACTCTTTAAAAACATAGAAGGATAATGTTTATCAGCAGGCCTCCCCTTTTCTGTTACTTCTATAATTAATGGCCAGGCATTTTTAGAGCCACCCTACAAAAACAAATTCACATGTTTATGCAGAGGAGAACACAAAGGAAAGTAATTTTAGTTAATATGGCATGATTTTCCTCTAAATATTGGGACAAAAACAGTTTTGAAAAAGGACAAAACTTAACCCGACAGCTTCTTTTTTAAAACTTTATGCTGCTTGTTATTCCACATGATAATGGACCAAATTACCACCCTTTAAACTAGCACACATGTGTTTCAATATTGTAGAGATAGATTTTAGCTTTGGGTACCACTCTGAGCAAAGGAAGATGCAAATGCTACACACCCTCAAGAGTAGTTTCAGAATATACTCTGACACCAGGATACACCTCTCTTCCATGGCACAATTCCCTGCACTTTGCTTTGAAGGGAGGAATGGGGATTAGTAAATTGCTAGTGATCTATACCTAAACAAATTACAACCCCAACATGGTGTGCTGGTTGGCCTATAGTGGTGAATAGGAACAGCTATATTAATTATGTTACCACACCCCACCCTCGGGCCGCCAACAATTATTCCTGCCAAGGAATCAACAAGGAGATTTCTGCGCACTTGCTTTCATATGCATTAAACATGTGACCCATACTCTCACCCGTAGGCTTCAGCTAAAAAAGGCCCTTCTGTGGCTCCTGTTGAGAAGGGTTTTGTCAGAAGCCAGAATCAGAATATTCAACTTTCCCCCTAAATTATCACTGCTGAATACAGGTTTTCCTGCAGGTCGCAATGCATCAAATTTGCATCAACATGAGTCCAAAAAAGTAAATAAGTATGTAGAAAAGAGCACTTGCCACCAATCTCTCTTTTGAACACGGTCATTTAAAAATAGGAAAATAGGATTCCTATAATGGAACTGACCTGCTGTCCATCTTCTCTTGTATTTTGTTTCCAACAATGACCATTGTCCAATTAATCAAAGGAAAGTCAAATCCCGCATCCCAATTTACCAATAATCGACACAGCTGGGTTATACTAGACCACGTGGGAACATTTCTGATGCCAGATAATCTTCTGGTTATGATCAAAGTCATGAAGATTAGACAGTCTAAAGATTTCAGCGGTTATCAGTGGACAGTGGGAACACGACAACAAATACTGTGCAAGTTACCTTACTGGAAATATTTTATTCTAAAAGTATTTCTTATTAACGCATATATAGGCCTTTAAAGGCTTCACAGAAGTGATGCCATCCACATTTTATATATATGAGATAGTATTTGAAATTAGTGTAGTCAATTCTGAAAATACTGAAAGCTTAATTAAATAAATGTATAGAGCATGTTGCCCGAAGTGACAAAAGAAACTGCAAAAGCAAAGTTACTTTTTACTGCACGTATAGCATAAAAGAAGATTGCTATATTCTATTTTTAGATGACATCTGCAAAGACTCCAAGCTATGCTGGAACAGAGGAGATGTATCCCTCAGCCAGTTAAGGGTTTCATACTCTTAATGTACAATTTTCTTTAAAAAAGAAAAATCTTTGGGCAATGGCTACTTCATTATACATTTATTTTTCATGTCACCCTCTGCCTCCTCCTTTCAAAAGGGAGTCAAAAGGTTGGGAAAACATTGTAAGGCTCTTCTTGAAGGATAGGAGAAATAGACCAGTGAATCACAGCAGAGCCTATCCTTTAAACATGATGCATGGAGGACAACCTAAGCAGGTTCAGTGGAGTTCCTTGACTGGAAGGAGTCAAGTAAAACGCATTGAAGAGAGCAGAAACAACTGAGTGTGTAATGCAACTACTGGAGATTTTCTTTTTTTTAAAGAATCAAGGTTAGCCTCTTTGCCTGCAAGTCTTAGCACCTCCTGCAGCTCTTCTAAAGCCAGTTGTTGCAAAGTCTGAAACCCTTAGCTTGCAAACACACACACTGTAAAAATACAGGTAGAAATTAAACTTAAGGTTGAGAAGAACCAAATATCCTATAAATAAGGGTATCTCACTGAAAATTCTCATAATTGCAACCTGAATGTATAAAAATTATTATCCCCTTTGTTTTTAGGAAAACATTCACCTAGATATATACTTAATCTGAAAAGAAATCACTGCAGATACACAAAATATTGCAAATTTTATTCCTGGGGCACTAGTAAAACAAGATATTCTACAGAAATGATTCTAGACAAGACATCCTCCTCCTTGCCTTAAGTATGAATCTTTAGAATTGCTAAGATCAGAAGCAACATCAGAGTCTGTATTCATAATTTGAGTAGTTCATCAACTACATAGTGTTGTCTGTTTGACAAAACACCTGTGTGGCAGTTAGGCCTGGTAGAGAATTGAAATGTAGTATTCTTGAATCTGCACAATGTCTGGAAACCAGAGGGAATTCATGTGGCCTCACACTGTTTAACAGGTATATTTAAAAAGAAACTCTGAAATGACAAATAGCTTTCTAAGATTCAACATCCATCACAGATAATCACCACCCTGCACTTTAAGCAGGGAGGGGTTTGTCTGGCTGGCCAGTAGAAGAAGGCAATGCTTTCTGGATTGGAGGAAGAGGGGAGCCGTAAAACTGCTGGAAGAGCAGTCAACATTGTGGATGACTCACCACCTAGGAATGAGGGGTTTTTAAAAGGTCAGTCTGGGCCTGGCCTCTCCCCTCATCACTTGGAGCAGGCTGGGCAGCAGAATCTGGTGCATGGCTTGCTGCAGGACCATGTGGAACCGAACATGTGAAGCAGCATGACTCCAGAGGCAGGGAGACGGGTGAGCTTGGGAAAACAGGGGGCTGTTACCCCTTGGCCCCAGAGACAGGGAAGCACAGGCAGAGGCAAATTACACAGAAAGGGGACAGCGGAAAGGGGACTGCCCCAGGTACTTCCATCCACAGGCAGGCTGGAAGCTGCAGTGGGGGAGGGTGAATTTGCAAGCAACACTAGGCAGCATCTGAAACAATCATCAACCTGCCTGGGGAGAGGGGGGAATGAGGCAAGGAAATTTAATTGTTTCATGTACTAGCCATGCTGCAAGTGGATGTATGAGGCTGCAATTCTTTCTGGCTCAGGTTGCTACTCAGGTGCCTGTAGCTTTGCTGGAAAGGAGACAAGCAGAGGCAGCAGCTGCAGCGCAGGGCAGTCCCAATGGAGACCAAGGGCTGGAAGGGGACACAAGGCAGACAGTATTGCAGCAGTGGCAAAGGGGGGGGGGGGTCACAAGTATGAGGGTTGCTAATGCCCGAGGGGGAAGGAGGGAGGTTAATAACCCAAAGCATAACCCAGGGCAGCCTCATGGACTGAGGAAGGGAAATGGCTGAAGGGAAGCATCCACACATGCAGGTTGGTAGGCTGTGTGCATTAATGGGGTAGTCAGAGCTGTGAAGCAAATGGTCAGTGAAGTTGTTTCTGAGGTTTCCTCCACAGCATTACAGTGCTTCCAAAGGGCACAAGTTCACCTAGAACCAGGATGTTCTCTTCCACCAAACACAAGGAACGGCGGTTATGCTGATCCCAGGGGTGAGTGTGATCTGAACCACACTAAAGTTGGGGACATGGGTGGCAGAGGTGGTATCCAGCCTTCCAGCCTGGCAAGGGGTGGCAGTTGCAGGGGCCACTGCCAGGTGCAGGGACCATGCTCAACCAGTCACTCAGTGACCAGGGCCGGCTTTAAGCCGATTCAGCCGATTCCCCAGAATGAGGCCCCGTAATGTCTGGGGCTGCCGGCAGAGTGGGGAAAAAAAAAAAAAAACACGTCCTGCTTCTCCCCCCTCCCTCTAGTGCTTGCGCCGCCATACAGCTGATCAGCGCAAGCCTGGGAGGGAGGGGTGAGGAGGAGGAATGCGGCGTGCTTGGGGAAGACGCGGGGCCAGGGCAGGGATTTGGGGAGGGATCCAATGGGGCAGTGAGGGGGCGGGAGCGGGGCTGGGGGCAGGGATTTGGGGAGGGATCCAATGGGGCGGGGGGGGCTGGGGGCGTGGACAGGGCAGAGTTCGGGCGGGGGAGGGGGGGGGCGTGAGACAATTCGCGTCCCGGCGTGGGGCCCTGCACTTGCTAAAGCCAGCCCTGTGAGTAACTTCACCTGAGGGGGACTGGAGTCAGCTTATGGGGGTAGTAAATACTCTGGGCCCAGGAGTGGGAGGTCCAGAAGCCGCACCTTCAGTGTGGGCACTGATGGTATTACAGCTGCTGCAAGCTAATTTGCATTTACTACAGCAGCTTCAGGCAGCTAGGTGTTCTGGGTCTGCACGGGGTCACAGGGCAAGCCCAGCATGGGCTCAGGTTTGGGCAGCAGGACAGGGGCAGGCCTCCGGCAAGGGTAGCGAAGCCCATGTTGGAAACAAAGCCTCTGGGCACATGGGGACTCATCAGCCATCAGGGCATGTAACCTCATGGGGCAGAGTAGAGACTCCCGGGGGGGTCTCTGGGGGAGCAGGGCTCTGCGGAGCTCCCTCCTCATAACCTGAGTACGGTTATGCCAGGGTGGCTGACCCGATGGGAGTTCACCTACTCAGTACAACTAAATATAAAATCCTGAGAAGCGAATACGTGAATATATTATCCTTAGTGCACAGGGAGGTGTTGACAGACAGTAAACATGGGCAAGGCAAGCAAAATAACGAACTGCCCAAGAGGTCAAGGGTGCCTAGAACATGAGAAAATTGGGAGATTGCCTTCCTCATATATGCGGTGTTATAGTACAGGCCTACCCACAGAAGAGCCCTGCCTTTGTTAAGTATACAGATACAATTAGGCGGCCACACAATATGTTTGGGGGCATGTCCTGCTAATTATAATTAGAAGTTTTAGTTAAGGGCAGCAAAACAAACTGGGATAAGGTGGCATCACACACTGTGGTTGCTGTGGATGACACCGAGGGCGCCAGGGGTTTGTTCATACTGCAGCAAGTTCAGGAGGGGCCCCAAGCACGTAACAGTCTTTGCTGGGCATTTAATGACGGTGGTTGTTTTTGCAACCCCTGTAGATACAGGCATGTTTGCAAGACGACTACTGCCGGCAATTATATTTCGACAAGGCTATGCCCATGGGCTGTTCAGTATTCTGTGCAGCTTTTCAGAAATTCAGTACTATGTTGCACTGGGCATTGGTGTAGTCAGCAGGACTAAACCAAGTAGTGCATTATTGGGATTTTTTTGTTGTTGTTCACCTGGGGCACCTGAACTTTGCTTGCAGGGTTGTTGCCCCGTTTTGTGCCCGGTGGGCAGCGGCAATGGCTGGCATAGCCAGGCCACACCATTACATACCAGTCACTAGACATATGAAGGCGCATGTGAGGGTGTAGAAAAGTTTTCTGAGTCGATTTAATGGGGTATCATTGTGGAGGGAGCAATGGTTATTACAAAGGGCATTAAAATCCACTCAGATGCGACAGGGGGTGCAGGTTTTGGGGTGTTATCAAGGCATATGGCGTACACAAAATGGCCTGCCACCTGGACACAAATCGGGGTTGTGCGTGACATGACCTTCTTGAAAGTTTTCCCCATTTTAGTTGTGGTGGTCATTTGGGGATCAGTGCTGGCTAATCATAGAATATCAGGGTTGGAAGGGACCTCAGGAGGTTATCTAGTCCAACCCCCTGCTCAAAGCAGGACCAATTCCCAACTAAATCATCCCAGCCAGGGCTTTATCAAGCCTGACCTTAACAACCTCTAATATAAGGGTGTGCTTCTGGTGCGACAACATGGCAGGTTATCAATTGCCAAACTTCCAGATCGCACATGGTTATGAAGTTGGTAAGGGTATTTGTTCTACAATGCTTAATCTTCAACATCTGTTTTTCTTCCAAGCATGTGCTGGGCATGGATAATGGCATAGCAGACACCTTATCTCGTTTCCAGTTTGACAGATTTCGTGAGCTTACAATAGGGGCTAGCCGTGAACCCGAGCACATGCCACGGGCTCTCTGGAACCTCAGAATGTGATTTGGTCGGTGGATTGGAGATTTTTGGCTCCAACTTACAAGTTATTTATTTCATTTTCTTTTAAGGAGTCTTGTCAATTCAAGGATCCAGAGAATGGGTTGCCTATGCAGCCCTCCGTAGAGGGCAGTTGGTTGTTGCAGTACCGGGTCAAGGACAATGCAGCTGTTGGTGCCCCTTAATGATCACACATGGGACAATGGGTCCTTTATCCCCAGTAGGGCTGCTAGGCAAAAGACCATTTAGAGATGTCTGGGAACCTGGCTGGGTGTGGGAAGGAGGCAGCCAAGCTAATGGCTGGTGCCTCCATGTGGCAGATGTTCAGTGTAGGTACTCCAATAAATTAAGGCACAGAAGAACTGAAAAAATGGCTTGGAAAAGGAATTAAGGAGAGGTGCTTGATAATCGAGCAAGCCGGAGGCAGTTGGGGACTCCTATGATTGGTACAGCAGGAAGCCCCCCCCCCCCCCATCATTATAGTCCACCTTAACCTCTCCTAAGAGGGGCGGGGGGTCGGTAAGGTCCCGGCCAGAGAATTGCTGGAGGTACCTGGCCCCAGAAAGAAAATTGCTGGGGGGACCTGGATGAAAAGGGTGGGAGTTGGTAAGGTCCAGCAGTGAATCTGGACATAAATTTTGGAGGGACATAAATTTTGCACCTGCACTGTACATATTTTATCTGCCGTGTTAGTCGCAGACATCTGTCTAATAATAAAGTTGCAGCCTGATTAAACCCATATCTAATGTCTCCTGTCATTCTTTCGGCATAGCCAGACAACATCCTAATGCAGAATTATTATACACTATACTAATCTAAAATACTGTAAATTACATAGCTCACATACAGCACCATACATCTAAAAGGCACAGCTTTCTTATTTGCAATGGCAAGTTTGCAAGTTGCAGCAAAAAATATATTTTCTTCATTTCCACTTGACAAAATGAAGAAAAGATTATCTAGTTTATTTACCCCCTACGTACAATTTCTTCTGTGAAAAGAATTTAATGAAAGTTTTAAAAGACTTTTCTTCAACTGAACTGAAGAATTCCAATAATAATCCACCTACTAAATATTGTAATTTGTCAAGATTTGGTTCCTGGTGCATGGAGCATACCTGTCAAATAACACCAAAAGTTATAGCTGTCATGTTGTTTGTCCTAGCTTTTTCATAGTTGTATTGCTTATCTCCAGACAACAGCAAATCAATCAATTAATAAAAGATAGGTGACGGGGGGAAAATGATAGATTTAAAAAGAGCGGTGCATGTCATCTTTATCTATTTTTCTTTATGAAAAATGTCTAATAAAATATATCTTCACAGTTTGTAAAGTGTTGAGATAGCAAATGGATTTTAACAACAATAACTTGTTATAGAAATATTTTCTTCAACATCACTCCAGAAAGTATCTATGATACGGATTCACCAAACTCAGTGATGTTGGCCTGATGTTTAGGTCAGGGAAAACATTCCAGTAATTAGTTGTCCTCTGGGGTGCCTTTCACAGGATAAGCATTGCCATTGTTTTTAATCTGTGCTGTTGGGTTTGGGTTCAATGAAGGGCACATCGGAGGATCAACAATCATTGTAACAAACAAGTGTTGTGCTTGACCTGAAAGATAGGCCAATACTACTAAGTCTGTCTGGTGAATGGCAAATCAGTGTCAGACCTTTATGCTGGTGACTGAAAATATTTAAGATGAACAAGCATACAATTATTTCCACACTTCATCAGCATAACAGTGGCTCCAGCCATTCCTATCCAGCACATCTTACAGAGTGTGAATAGAAAACTACTCCTTCTCTTGGAAGGCCCTAACTTGCAGGACACTACAGGGATCCATATTATTCCCACTTTTCAATATCTGCATAACATCCCTGGGAAAGATAGAGAGAAACCACAGGCTCAGCCGTCAACAATATGTTAATCTCAATTGTGTAGTTCATTTACCACCAATGATCCACCATCATTGCCATTAAGATGTCAGAGCATCTACAAGAAATTCAGATTGAAGGCAAAAAATCAAAGTAATGATGGGTGAAAGTTGGAAATGCTTTGAAGAATGAGCCAAGACAATGCTCCCACTTTCCATAGAAGGCATATAAACCCCCCATTCATCAAAGTGGCAAGACCTGTGTAAACATGATTCTTTCACCTCCAGCTCACTAGAAAACTTCACCCCTTCTTCCCAGAAAGGGGTCTGGTCAGAGTGAGCTATACTTTGACTTCAGGCTAGATTACTAAAATTTACTGTATCTGAAGCTGGATGTGAACCAGCTGGTACAGAATGCAGCTGCCCTCATTCTTTGTGGGGTAGGCCACCATGAGCACGCTATGTCCCATGCTGAAGTCCATTCTTTTGCTCTCAGGCAATTTCAGAAAACAATTTAACTCCTTGTTCTTAATCCTCAAAACACATAATACATCAAGCCACACCTACATTAAGGACTGAATTTCAGCCTATGGACCACCAACACAGTTGTGCTCCTCTGGTACAATGAAGATTATAAAACCCAAATCAAATCATGCTGGAGCTGGGTGCAAAGCATTTTCATTCAAGTGGATCTGGCTATGAAATGAAATTCCACAGTGACTTGAGCAAATGCAGACTCTTACCATCTTTAGGAAACACTTTAAAAAATAGAAGCCTTTCAAATGTAGCAAAAAAATTGCACTTGCAACACTGATGTGCCCATCCACCTGGACCCCTAAAAAAAATAACTCTAGAAACATGAAAACAAGTCAGTCAACCAACTAACCAAAAAACATTACCTCAAACTGATTTTTTACCCAAAGAGGAAGAAGGAGCCATAATATCCATGAAATCCAGTAGGGACTCTGCTACTGCTATTGATTTTACAGAGAAAGCACTCCGATATTATGATGACTGATCACATAGTAAATATAGATAAAGCTAGGGTATATATTAATATACATATGCACATGTACATATACCTGGATACATATGTATTATATAGACATATTTTACATCAAACACAGTCATTGCCATTAAAGATGGGCCCAAATGAAAACCTGAAACTGAATACCCCCAAGATCTGGGAAATTTTAGATCTTGATCTAAATGTTGTGGTCCGATATATCAGTGTTTAGTATATATGATTTCATATAAGTGGAGATATTTATACTAAAAGCTTCAAACTATTTTGTGAGGAGAGGGAGGGAGAATAATCTTTTGACATTAACTGGGAGAAAGATGGGAGTCACTGGTCCTATTCTTGGTCAGAGGTGGACTGGCACAGGGTTAAGTAAGAGGCTTCCCCAAATGCACATTTGCTGTTCCTACACAAATGGAAAATAAATTTGAAAGTTATGTTATTGTCTAGAAAATTTACGGACATCTGGAGTAATAGGAGTAGTCTACAATCCACATTATTGCATATTTATAGAGTCATGTAAAGGCCATAGAAACCTTCTAAACTGAGCATCCACAGTGTTTCCAGTGGTTAGAGAATGTGCTGATTTATAATAAATTAAATACTTTTAATATGTTAGCAAAGAATGAAGTAACTGATTTTTTAAACAAAATTTACTATTGACGCAAAAGGCAGGTTAGGTTAAAAACAAAATTAATTTAGCCATATAACAGTCCAATGAAACCCAAGTCACAAATGGAAAAACATTGTTCAAATTGGAGTTTTCATAAGCTGTTTTTGACTCCTACTGCACAAAGATTACAGAACTTAGAATTAAACTGTCTTTCTGCTAAATCTGTAGATCACATCAGACTATCACACAGATTAATAGGAAGAACATTCAGGTATTTGTACTAGGAGTATAAAATGTATTAGATAACCTATACTCTTCCACAGTTATCAAAACCATCACCTAACCAGTACATTTTTTCCCTGTAATTAAAGCAATAAAACCGAATAAAATCACATTGTATCACATTTACCATAGCATTTTCACAGATTTCTAAAAAAAAGTAATACAATGCAATGGCAGTTTGGCCTTTTCATAGAAACATAGGACTGGAAGGGGCCTCAAGAACTAATCAAGTCCAGCTCCCTACGCTGAGACAGGACCATGCAAACTTAGTCCAACCCTGACAGTTATTTCCGTAACACCTGTTTGTCTTTGTTTTGTACATGTCTAAATAAACAAACAACAAATAATTAATCAGGTTTGTGAATTACTGTATTGATGGGAAAATTAAAATAGAGTGGAAAATGTAGAAGAATGGATAACAGGGTTGTGACAGGGTGAATCTAGCCTTCGCAGATTCCTACTACACCCTTCCCCAACAAGCAGTAATGTGGGAGAAATCAAGCAGCAAAGGTGAGTCTTCCAGGCCTGCCTAGAGAGGCCTTTCTGGAGCAGCTATCTTGGAAACTACAGATACCCGGTCCTCCAATGCCTAGAAGGGCTAGTGACAGCCAATCAGATCCCAGCAGGCTCAGCCAAAAGTGGCTGCAGGGCCATAGCAGGGCAGTAACTGGCTGGAACCAGAGGAGCAGGGAAGTTGACTCCTCTCTGGAGAAAGGAGCCTGTAGATTAGCCAGAGCTTATCTCTGGCTAGATTTACAGAGCTGGATTTGCAGGGAGCCAAGGACCTGAGAACCTGGGCCCTGAGCTAAGGATAAAGATAAAGAGGCCAGATGGAAAGAGGCCCAGGGAAGTAGCAGCAATAAATTGAAATGAGCAATATGTGGCTGTTGTGAATAGGGTTCCTGGGTTGCAACCCTGAGTAGTGGGTGGGCCCAGATTCCACAACTGGTCACAAAGAAAAGTGACATAAATCCCAAAAAAGTGGGGATAGACCTAACCTAATCCTCAAGAGTGGCACAGGGCTTGTTTGGAAGCCTTATTGAAGGGTTGAATTTAAATAACTTGGTGAGTGACTTTATTTTGTTAGACTCTTGTTACCTCAGAAGTGGTTCACTTTGACTTTGTGACCCAGCCAGAGGGCCAAGTTACCGAAGACCCACCAAATGAGGTCAACAACCTATAGGGCAGCAAAAGGACTATAGTCTACACCCAGCTGTAAGGAGGTGCCCAAGAGAGCAGAATCCCCTTTACAATGATGTGGCGGAACCAGTAGGTAAGCTTTTGATTGTTTAGCAGAAATAAAGTCAAACAAAGTGACAAAAGGAAAGGCAAGCTTGTATTGGAAAAGAACCCCCGGCGCATACTGGATTTCAATAGTAATGATAATCTCAATACTCATACTGTTGCTCCAAGATAGTGAGAGTGGATCGATTTCTAAACCAATAGCCACACTTACCCCTCCACACAAACTAAATTACTGTTTTCAGGCTCTTTCCCTACAAGTACGCAGTACTGTGTTAACTCACTGTCTTTCCATGGCAACTCTTTGCAAGCATCCCTTTTAAGTCAAATACTCTGTATTTGCATGTCAGACAATAGAGTTGGTCAAAGAGTATTTGTCAAATAAGTTATTCAACAATTTTTTTGTTTTACAATATGTAATCAGCCTGTCAAATACTATTTGTCAAATTATTAGATGAGTAACTGCGATATGGTAATATTTGTAAAATAATTTATTTAACTTTTTAAAAATATTTGTGTAGTCTAGCCCAGTAGTTCTCAAATTGTGGGTCGGGAACCCAGAGTGGGTCACGACCCCATTTTAATGGGGTTGCCAGGGCTGGCGTTAGACATGCTGTGGCCTGAGGCCAAAGCCTGAGCCCCATCAACCGGTGCCGAGGGCTTCAGCCCTGGGTGACAGAGCTCAGGTTACATGCCTCCCACCTGGGGCTGAAGCCCTTGGGCTTGGCCCCCCCTGCCCAGGGTGGTGGGCTCGGTCTAAGGCTTTCAGCGGGGCTTGGGCAGTCTCAGGTTTCAGTCCACCTTGCTGGGGTCATGTCAGAAGGGGGTCACAGTGCAGTGAAGTTTTGAGAATCCCTGGTCTAGCCATTACTCACCTATCCTATAGTGTGAAAGTGGACAATTATGGTACATGTGCTTGCAAGGAACAAAAGTATGGTGAAAGGGAAATCACCACACACACAAACCTCTGAACTTATAGTTCTACCTACTGCACAAAAATAATGTAATACATTTTGCTAATCTTTTAGTCTGGAATTCACCGCATGCAGAGGGACACCATGATTTAAAAAACGTGGAGTGAGGGTTCCCTCTCTGACAGATAGTTCCAAACTCATGACTTACCTAGGCTGTCCTCCTACAGCCTTTGGGGAGTCAGGAATTCACTCAGACCCACTTCAACACCTCGATCAGTAAACAGATCAAGCACCCCTCCAACATCAGCCCCCCAGTCACTGATCAGGGGCCTCCTTCCCTTTGCGCTCTGATTGATTCTTGCATGTACTGCAAGCTCAAAGGGGTCATGCTTAGGTTGATTCCCAATCCCCGAGCTCAGATTTTTTTTTTTTTTTTGCCATGCAGACATGCCTTAAGCCAGGGTAGAGGACTCTGGCTTAAATGGCACACAAGTGACACATATGTCTCATGCAGACCCTGTCAATTTAGCCTTTGTCAACATAATAAAATGCATTGTAATAATTTCATGTTCATAAATACAGCCAGTCAGAATTTCTGTCAGTCAAAATTTTGACTCATAATATTGCAAAAAACACTATCTATTTTCTGACCAATTTTAAAGCTTGTTAAAATTTTCTGCTGACATTACATTTTGTTTTATAGGAAGTACCATTAATACTGATGCAGTTTAATGGTGACTGTCAACATTTTCAATCTTCAGCTACCTTTTACAGGGGTCATATGTAATAGTCATAAAAGTCTGCCACACAGTAGAATGTGGCATACAAGGTCTCAGTCTGGTAGTGATAATTTTTTTTCTCTAGGACTTTAAAACAACAAATAAAATTGATGAGTGATTACAGAAGGCTTTTGCACCACTATGATGAAATGGCTTGCTATACTAAATTTGGCATATTGTCTCTTAATAACTATGGTAAGACATGAAGAAAGTAATTACTTTGTTTAGAGATGTGGTTTACAAATATATTAACTCTCTTCCCCACCCCTTCTGGACTAAACCAATAGTTAACAAAACCCAATCTGTTCACTGTGCACTGGGCCTTTGGTCAGTGTCTGAAATCACTAGTCCTTACCTGGTATCATGGGGTTTTAGTAGTCCTTACTACTTATGGTGGATTTCAGCTCTACCTTCCTCAGTGGGCCAGTAGGTAAACCCAGGCCTTCCTTCTCCAATGAGTTCTAGTAGACCCTCTAATAAGCAGTCAAGGCCTGACTACACACACCCATGGTTGCCTCCCTGACCACTTCCTACTTTGCCTTCTTAGGCCTTTGCCCAGCCTCTTTCTGGGCTCACGGCATATCAGCTGTGCTATCTCTGCCTCCTTCATAACACTTTCTGCTATCCAACTGGTTCTGCTGCTGCGGCTGGTTTTCTACTCCCTTGTCAGGGCAATCTGTCTCAACAGGAGTCCTCCTGCTCCCTGCAGCTCCTCCACCAGTGTAGAAAATCCTGAGAGGGCTCACTTCCTGCAACTTTCCTTCCCAATTGCCATGGGCTGCCTACTGCAGGTGTACCTTCTGTCAGAGAGGCGCTGACTGCCAGCAGCCCTGCCCAGCTCCCCAACTCCATCCAGGCTTCCCTTGCTGAAAGGGAGCTGCAGATCGCCTCGTCTTCCTGGTCAGCCCCTACCTGAGCCAGGTTCAGCCCTTTTAATTCTTTCCTTGACATAATGAAGGTGTAGCTGAGTGAAGCAAATTGAGCTCAATGACTCTCATTTACCCCACAGTGCGGTTGGTACTCTCTATCACAACAAACCATCAGATAATGACTTTCAGTCTCTATTGGTGATCTGTAGGAGAAAGACTGTATATCCCATTATCAATTATCTGACAATCTTTCACCCTTAAGTATTACTTTGTATGAGTAACCAAAAGTGTAATAATCTTTTTTGCACACTGCTGGCAAAAGCTGTGGGTTGATATTTACACATTGATGCAATTAATGCTGAAAGAGTCCTCATATTTCAATACTTTTTAAAATTTCTTTACTAAACAAAAAACAAATTGACAAATGACCATCATTTGATAAAATTATTAGTGATTTGTTCACTTCAGTTAAGGGGAGCATACAGTTTGTGGAATAATCACTTAGTCATCTGCAACATTTCAGTTCAGTTTCTAATATCTATTTAATGTCAAACGTCTGTTCCGGCATGCTTAATAATTCAATGACACAATGTTTGAAAAATGGGTAAAGTGTAAACAGTCTGAGTCAGACAAAGTCATTTGATCACCCTTCTTTTCAGATTGGTTGTTAACATGCATTTCTGAACCCACTGTGCAAAACATTGTACAGCTCATAATGCTTCATCTCAGAAACCAACCAAATTAGCTACACTTCTTTTTAAAAGAATTACACAAATGGTGCATATATATCACAATATTTATCCATTCATTTAGATTTATAACATGAAAAAAGAGTTTTATCTTAGGTGCCTGTGACAGAATATTAGAAAATGCAATAAAGATTAAAAAAAAAAAAAAGACACGTGTCTACACTCCTCCACTCTTCCAAACCAAAAAATACCTAGAGAGCTCAAATCAAGCAATACCCTTCCACAACATACCTACTAATACAAACCTTTACCATGCTTCTCCCACCGCAAAATCGTCGGTAAGGAGATGGGTCTTGCAGGATGACCTGAGCATCAACAAATTAAGGTTATTTTGGATCCAGATTGCAACATTGAGGACCCTTCTCAGAAAATACCTTGCTGACTCTTTCTCTTTTATGCCAGGGGGGCTCTGGCTCAAGTACTTCCACTGACCTCAAAGAAGAAGTATGATGTCTCAAACAAGTAGGTACCTGGCCATTGATGGTTTTATCAAAATTCTACCTGGAAATCAATAGGCAGCCAGTGCAGATCCTGGAACACCATGTAAAGTCAGTAGTGTGACTCACTAAGCAGGCTTCAGTTTCCAGGTTAATTTAAGGTGTAGCCCAATGTAGAAAGGACTTCAGCAATCTAATATTGAGAGCACAAAAAAGGCCCCTACATGTTGAAGTTATTTCAGGGTCCTCCAAAATATTGTGTTTGGGAAGGGAAAAAACCCTAAGAATAACTTTGTCTAATAAACCAGTGTTGACTGATTTTTAATCTGGCCAGGAAATCAGCCTAGATTTGCCTCCCTATCCTGCATCTGTCATCGGGTTGTTAGCCCCCCACAAAACTTACAAGGATAAGGTAAACATAAAATAATAGCTTTATTTATAAAACGTTAAGGACTTCCAAGCTATAACTATAGAGGATCAAATACAAACACAGCTGCAGCTGTAACAACCAGGGGTTTAATGCTTTGACCCAGAACTATATACAGGACAGGTAATCTGTTTTGTCTGTACCTGAATTGTAAGCTTCTTGGGACAGGGAGTCATCCCCCCACTTCCCTGTTTAAAGCACCAAGCACACTTTTACAGACTGATAATCATAAAGTTAATAAGTAATGAACTCTGCACAAGAAATGTCAAAGCCTTTCTTTCTTCTAGGTCTAGAGTTTTTCACTCCCCCATCTTCCATCCCTTTTGACTTGCTATCACAGGTCAACATTTTCCCTGGATAAATATAGCCACTACAGAGGTAGCATATGGATTCTTCAAAAATTTCTGCCATCTGGAATGTCTCAAATTTACTTCTAGTTCATCAGGGGCTAGATCCCAAAACTGAAATCAATGGAGTTTTGACAATTAACATCAGCTGATGATCTGGCCCTAGATCTTTATTTTTCAGAAAATATTTCTCCTCTTCTGAAGTGTCTTTTTAAAAAAAAAAAAAAAAAAAAAAGCTGAACTCTTATGCCTCCATTTATAAAAATCATTCAAAGTACAGCAACATTAATGTTCATTATTTAAGCTGGTTCAAAAGTAGTAAAAAAGCCAAATTGAGTCTAGGCACAGTTTTCATAGAGAAAATTCTGCATATTAAATAAGAGTGCATTTCTGAGATTTATTCCTAAGGTTACATTTTTAAATAAACCCTTTATCTGAATAACACTGATGTTTTTACCTAAGAGTTAATGGGGCATGTATATTTTGACAAAACACCAAAGGATAGACTAAAGTTTGTTGTGCAAGAAATAGAAGATATATTTTGTTCTTGTCATTTTTAATGGGAGGTCAAATGAACAGTATGTCAAAGTTCATATTATGCATGGGGCTGAAGAACACAGAATAGGTTCCTCAATTTATTCCACTGGACACTCTATAAAATTACATACATATTTCAATAGATATTCGGAGAGATTGTCAACATTTTAATAAAAAAGACATACGATAGTTTATGATTTAAAGAGTTTTAGTTCACAGAGAACATTAATGGTATTAAATTCATTGGTACTTTCCTATCATCTTTAAGCAGAAGGATTATAGCAAAAGAAATAATTTTTTCCATTCCTTATCTACAGGCTCACAGGGAGAGGACTATGGCAGACCTAATTATATTCACAATGAACTCACAGAAGAGTGGTGCAGAGGTGAAATTTTCATTAAAACAATTACTCATATCTCCATATGCTAATTCATATACAGATACTACTAAACTGTAGAGTAGGGAGTTTCTAAAATATGTATCAACTGCATTTGAGTGCTAATGAGCATTCTGAATACTTGTCATGAGAAGGCATGTATTAGGAGTCTTGGTAACTCTCAATGACAGAGGAAGAGGCACACACAGATAGTCAACCTCCAAATTAAATTCAAAGCATGACATTTTTACCCATTAGCCATAGGTAAGTAGAAACAATGTGACATAAAATGTCACAAGCAAGGTACTCCAGGTTGAATACATAGGCCATTACCTTTTTAATGATATGGTAGGCAGTGGTGCAGCATGAGATGATATTGCTCATCCTATATAACCATGTCGCATGGAGAATTTTCAAAAAGTCGTTTGCATAAAAGGGAAAAAATATGATATAAAACTAAGGCTTTATGAGAAATTACATGAGAAAAGCGTTAAGTCTATTTAAAAAAAAAGAATAAGGAAGAAGACTCTACAATTGATAAATATTTAACTTCTGAAAATGTATAAGACTTACCAATGTGTTTGGGGTTTTTTTGTTAAATAACTGGCAGGTGAAAAAATGACAATACTTTATCCATATTTCTTGAGGAAAATTTAGTGAGGGCTAATATTTCAAGGCAGTCTATCAATTTTTATCATATTTGAAGTTCAGCTCTAGTATTTATCTTCTCATTGACATGACCAGCACATTACAAATTTTAGCATCTCTCTTCAAATCTAATCATCTTCTTTTCAGCCTGGTTGATATTGTAAAATGTGCTGCAAGCTTCTTTTTTTTTTTAATAAATTACAATGAGTCAGTGTACGTTTTTCTTACAGAATGTTAGTGCTTTATACTAGTCAACAGAATATAAGGAATATGTTTATTTTTGTAAATACTATTAAAATATGTTGACTTTTCTTAAAAAAAAATGTTTGTTGTAAGATACCAAAAAACTGAAGGCAAATCCATGTCCATTATCTGAAAATCTGCTTATTAAATACTAGAACTAAAGATGGAAGGCAGTGCATGAACAATTTTAAACAAATATGGACAATATCAGCTATAATTAACTATATGATTAGATACAACAATTGTGGGCATGATAGTAACGTATAGGTGAGATGTATTAAATAGAGAAAACAACTGATAGGTCTTTTGCAAAAAAATTTTTTAAAGGTTTTCATTATTGTCAAAACCAAACAAAAAACCTAGAGTGTTCATGGGAGAGATTTGAGAGGGGGAGAAAAGGGGCACCATATCTCTTGTTCTAATTGTTCTTTATAGCAGATGGTATTGTTATTAGCTTTTGTTTCTTATATTGCTACATACTTATTACATTTCAGAGCAGTGATCAGCTCTGTTTTTTTTTTAAACTAGACCATTAAACTTCTTTATTAGTACTTTAGTACCTGATGCTACAAAACACTTATGCACATGCTTAACTTTAAAGCCACTAAAAAGCCAGCGGGATCAGTAACATGCTTAGAATTACACGTGTGTGAGTATTTACAGGAATAGGCTATTTCAGTACCTTGCAGGACTGAGTTTTAAGGAGGATTAGCACATTCTCATCCCTGCCAGAGATATATCTGTATTACCTAAATAGTTTGTGTTGTGAGAGGATAAAACAGATATTAAAATGTCTATAATAAAACTTAGATTGATTTGCATTCCATTTCTACTATATTTCCTTAATTTTGTCTTGTAACAGATAAGCAAAAAAAGGAGTTGTCTGAAAGCTGTAATATACATGTAACTTGGACGTCCAGATTTCCTTAATATAGTGGCCACTGACATGTAAAAAAATCAACTTCATTAGCACTCAAATGTTACTGTGACCAACGAGATCAAACGGATGATTAACAACAACCTCCCTCCCGCACCATTTCACAGCACAGCTAAAATATACTTTCACATCATGTAACCTAACATGCAGTGTTTTTCACTCCTGTTGAATATTACCTGCTGGCTCTGAATCCTATCACCTTCCCACTTTGAGGGCCACAAGGTCTGACCTTGGCCCATGACCCCAAGGACCATCACCAAAATCCCAAGTCTTTAACCTCTGAGGAACTGTTCATTTTATTATTTTTAACCGCACTGGAAATCAGCCACAGCCAATGACTAGCTGGGTTGCATGCTCCCAGTCACAACTCCTGACCAATCCTTTCCCAGAGATTCCATTACCATAGGTCAGAGCCTCCATCTTGTTACATCATCCTTGAAAAATTAGGCCCGTCGTAACAGATGCATCACTGAACAATCTGTCTCCAGGAACATCCTGGTGACCTCTCTATTCACTTTCTTCCAACCCTTGTCCATGCTGGCTGGGTCCGCGGCTTCCCACCAAACCCACTTTGGGGGCATTTCTGACCATACTAACCTAACCTCTGTCCGTGACTGCCTAATCAAGTGGCATCCTTCTGGATTCTATTCCAGAAATTGAGTTCCATGCAGTCCCTGAGATCATTATTCCCAAGATGAAAAGCCAGGATTGGGAGGCAGATCTCCATTGTTCATCAGTGAGTGAAGTGTCATGAGCTGATCTCACTGTGTCTCTCTTCTGCTGAGCCACTGGATGCAAACAGCTTTGACCCTGAAGCTCAACTGAGATCCGCCTGCCATCCTGGCTGCCCTTTTGTGGGCCCAATGCACTATCATGTGCCCGCAAATCCAAATATTGGGTACACTCTGAATGCCCCCTGAAAAAAAAGTGCATTGGGGCAGTTACATTTTACTGTTTATAGCCTCTTTCCCTATGCCCTAACTTAGGTTGGCCCACAGAGTTTGGGGGTATATTTACATTGCAATTAGACATCCACGGCTGGCCCCTACCAACTGACTTGGGCTTGCAGGACACTGGTTAAGGGGCTGTTTGATAGTGGTGTAGACATTCTGGCTTGGGCTGCAGCCTGAGTTCTGGGAACCTCACAGGCCTGGTCTCCAACACAAGTCCAAACATCTACACTTCGATTAAACAGCCTCTTAGACTGAGACAGAGTCATCTGGAATGGGCCAGCTGCAGGTTTTTAATTGCAGAGTAGACATACCCTGAGGGGCAACCGAGTGCTTAACTAGTCCCACAGCTGTCATGAATTAAGGTTCCAGAGTGGTTGTGGCATCACCTGTAGATCCCTCCTTGTCAATGGGGCTAGTTCCCAGAATCTGTCATCCTGAAATTGAGATAGAGTATTATCAACATTATCCACTCCTGGGATTCAGATCTCTATATAAGATATTCGGTGAAGGAAGAGAGGGGGGTGGTTCCAAGTGGAACATGGTGGGGCAGGACACAATACAAGCAGGATTCCAAACCTGGCCTTTCCTCTCAGCCTCTTACACCATACCTTCTTTTTGCCACAGCAGACCCTCTGTGTGGCCTCACTATAAACTAGAAATAAGACAGTACTCCACTTCTATCCACTTGGGGATGACTAATTTACTGCAGATAAATGTTACTGCTCATAAGTGATAAAATACTTTAATTAAAAGTTGAAATTCTGCTTCCGTGAAGTCCAGCTACCCCTCCCCCACCTCAAAAAGAATATTGCACTTTAACAACAAACTCTACATTAAAAAAGCAACCCTACCTATTTTGAATAATTAAGTGATCTAACTATTTTCCTGCTGCTGTAACCCTTCATCATTCATTGTCTGGCTATGTCAAAAGAAGGACAGGAGACATATTGACATGGGTTTAATCAGGCCCCAACTTTATTATTAGATGTCTGGGACTACTGACAGATAACAGTGTACAGTGCAGGTAACCCCATGTTTATTTTATTCCATAATTACCCGTCTTTTACCAGCTCCCTCTCTTTTTCCATCTAGGTCCCTCCAGCAAATCCTTACCATCCACCCCCTTCCTCATATGAGGGTTAAGGTGGGCTCTAAGAATGGACCCATTGGCTCCCTGACATACCAATCATAGGAGTCCCAACCGCCCCCCTTCATTCCTTTAATGAACACCTCTTTTTAAATCTTTTCCCAAGACATTTATCTGATCACTGTATACCTTTCCTATGGAGTACCTGCACTGAACATCTGCCCTACACTTAAATAATGAATTGCGACATATGGCCTACCACCCGTCATGCCATGCGTGAACAAAGCCCTTCATGAAACCCACTGTGGGGAAGGCAACCCCCCCCCCCCCCCGCAACTGCACCCAAGCCAATATGGCAGTAAGGGAAACATTCCTTCCCAGCCCCCCTAAAAAAGAGGCGGCTACCATAATGCCCAGAGCAGGTGATGATCAAATCTGGTATTTTACCACCTAAAAGGGAGGGTGGGTCCTGCTTCAGTGTTGGTCCATGTAAAAGGGAAGGGTTCAGGTGCTGAGCTGCTCTTTTTAAACCCTGCATTCCAAAAGAACGAGTCAGCGACCATACTGACCTCTTTTGTGCAGCAATCTTCATTTGCCCCCACCCGCCATAAAGCACTGTTCCCGTCACTCGGCTAGCCAGCCAAACAACCCCCCCCCCACACACACTTAAAGGTGCAGGGGAGTCATTATCATTCTACCGGATTTACTCGATCCAACCAATCTTAATTTTGTCAACTTGTTTTGTTCTGGAATAGAAATATGCAGTTGGAGGCACACTGTTGATTTTGTATATTTTTCATTATAAAGTTATGATGTACATAAGACTTCTCAGGAGAAGAGGCCTTACAAAGATATTGAGTCCCTGGATAGAATAAACTATGCTAGAGTTCTGTATGTTTTCTTGGAAGTTTATTCACTTGGTGGTGCACTAGAAGAACATATTCTGAATAACTGATCTTTTTTAGTGTTAAGTGTCCTGATCTTAGAAGTTTACTTAGAAGTTGTAAGTTGATAAATAATAGTACCCTAGATGATGGGTAAAATTTTCAAAAGCATTTATGTGACTTATGAGCATGAGTTCCATTATGTTTCAGAGTCACATCAATTTCCATGTCATTATAAATAGGATTATATTTATTTGGGCAGGGAAGAAGGGTGGTGTAATTGACCAAACAGAAAAAAAAATGTTTAGAGAAATAGTTTTGAAGCATTCTGAAACTTTTTAAAAAATATTGCCAAGAAAAAAGAGTAATTCAAGAAATCAGTGAAAAGTTTCCTTTGCGTCATTTTTATATCTGTAAAACAACTGCACAGAAAATTAATATCTGTTAGATATGTACAATAAATGTTACAAATTAGTTGATAAATAAATTAGATTTAGCATATTGAGCTTGTCTTTCACTCCCAGGCAGGCTGGGGCAGAGAGCACTTTGGAGGAAACATCTGGTGTTGCCCTCAGTAAATCACTTTGACCTACATATGAGAAAGGAATTATAAGATGCAATGCTGCTGAATTGGAGCAAGGCTTTGCTTTTTATGCCTTTCCTAGTGTTACCAAGGGTGTGACAAAAGATTTAAAAAAAAAACAGGCTACAGAAGGATTGCCGACTCCAGCCATCATCAGCATGAAAGAGAGTTGCTGCAGCCCAAATATAAATATGTGGTATTTAATGGAAGAAAATGGAGGAATCCCAACGGAAACCCTCTCAGGTAAATGGAGGTATTGGCAAATGGCAACAGAAAACACATTACAAAGCATAGCCATAACATTTCTGTCAAATCCCCTCTCTCTCTCTCTGTCTCTCTCTGTATTAGAAAGTAATATATGTGGCTAGTTCAAACACATCTACAGAGGTATTTGAGACTGACTGGAATGGAAAAGATACACGAGTAGCCCATACAAGCTCTGGATAGACTTCACCACCTTTGTGTTCTGTGACTGAACTGGGACTGTCAGCAGCAGCTCTAGATCTTGCTAGGGTCTGAGTCTCCCCAATGGGGACAACAACGACGAGAATTATTAAGGTATTTTCTATAAACAGGAGAAATAATTATAAGGTATCCATTTTGCTGTGGATTCCAGATAAGAATCTGAGAAGGATCACAGGATTACAACTTGAGACTATATAATGAAAATGGTTTCAGTGAGAATTCACTTTATATTTTTGTTAAAATACTTTTAACACAAATGGATGGATGTGTCTCTTTGCTGCCAAACGAGATATTAGATTAACAGGCAATTTAGTCTCTAAAAGACTCTTCGAATTCCATTTGACACTATTACTTATTTAGCCATTTTTTGATTAGCAAGTCATTCCACTTCTTCACAAAGGTTAGCGAGGCTGCAGGACATATTTAGGATGATAAACTAATCACCTCATAGAAATAATATTAAAAATACTCTTACTGTAATATTAGTATGGTATTTGCAATTTGTAAAGCATTACAGTTCAGGTTTGTTTTATTTAATAAATGGGAGAAGGAAAACCATAGTTCTTAAGTTTATGTAGCAACAGTAATAAATTATATTCATTACAGAGGTTTGAGACTATAAATAGCATCCCTCAAATTCCCCATCTTTGTCCTTCAAATTAGATTATGCCCTTACACCACCAATACCCCCTCAAAAAAAAAATCCCCAAATTTCACTTTGCAGCATTCAACCCGTTAGCAAGTTTCTACATTCTGAAAATATATGTTCATTTCTTCTGGGCATGCTCACCAGAAGCTGTTTCTGTGGCGTGGTCAAAAGTGTTCTATATCCATTTTACCTAATAAGTAATATTGGGATCATACAGAATATTTTTGTTTCATATGCTATTCACAGAGTCAGACCCTGAGCTATCGTCAAGGAGCATACAGCAAAAGTTGTGTGCACACATATACATGCCTATGAAGGTGACCCTGTTGGAAGGTCTAGTCTTCCTGTGCTGTTTTTGAATCACCTGCAGGGTATTGTAATATACACCGGCTACTAATGTCTCCCATAGGATAAATCATGCATTCTAGCCATGTTTCGTGTGCTAGCAGCAGGGATGGGGTATGGTGGGGTAGGAGACTTTACTTCATCAGAGAATTGTCATACACAGAGGTGACCTTCCTGGGACCAGCTATGCTAGCTATGGGACCAGATACTCACAACAATGCAATGTTAAGTGGCCACATTCACCAGACACTCCAGCTAATAATATCTAGTTTCTTATTCAACTGTTTTATTAGAGAGTAAAGACAAAGAAAATGCATCAAATCTGCCCTCTCTTACAACTGAATTTTTATTATTTCATGAGGAAAAAAATAACTCACATACCGAGCTACTGATTTCAACATTTACAAGTTTAAAACAAACAAGCAAACAAACAAATCCCCACAACTCCTGCCTACCACCAAACCAACCATTGCTATGAATTCTGCTTCAGGAGATTTAACAGATTGCCAGTAACTGTAAAGACATTAGGGAGTCTCATACTTATGAGCCCGGGACCAAACATTCATGCTGGGACCTAAACTCATAATTTTTGCAATCTGGTTTATCCCAGTCAGGGATATACATTGTATTTTTTCCTAGAAGGCAGCTGTGAAGGAGCAAACAGCTGAGAATTTGAAATAAGAGTTCAGTTGTTAACCACAAAATTGATGCTGTCTAAAGAAAATCTAAAATGTGTGTAACTGCAGCGACAAATAGCAGTTTGCAGAATAATGACCAAAATCCAGCATTGTGGTATCTGCCATCTAACTTCCACATCTACATTGTTTTACAAACAATGAAATAGTATTTGCATAAAAAGATAGCACATCATAGAAGTCCCAATCTCCATCTAAACAATTTAAAACATGACAACGTGGAAGGAAGAGTGCACAATGAATACCCCTTGCAAATGATACACTTTATTTCTCTATGTCTCATTTCCGCTGCCTCTTTTTTGGGTGGTAAATTTTCTGTTTGAAATCATTATGACTGACAAGAGAAAAGAAATGGAGATGAACTCAAATTTTGTTCTTTACACCACCTTTTATTGTGGAATATATATTACAGCATTTAAGAGACCTACACATTTAACATTCCTTTTGTAGAGGAATTTCAATGTCGTAAGAAGATTACAGTGTCGCTAGCTAGGAAACACCTAGAGATGAACTGTTATAGTTTGCAAGGCTGTTGAGTGGAAGCCTTTAAGAAAATATGTAGTGTCCAGTTCTGAGCGCATCTTTTGCACTTCATTTCAGTGGAATTAATCAGAAAACCTAGTCAGAGAAATTTGTTATGAGAATGTGCATAAAATATGCCTTGTTTATTAACTCATAACATACTTGTTATTGTTGCTACTACTACATAGAATAGGTTTATTTGAAATCCTAAAGTCCTTCACTGTGTGAACTCCAAGATGATAGGTATATTACCTTAGTAGACCTATCTGTGCACCAGTGTTTAAATCTGAACCATATAATAATATAAATGCTGTTGCGTGTTCACTTGATGGTATTTATTACTGGATCGGACTGAATCTTCCTTGATTAGTGTAGTCATTTTTGTAACTTTGCTGTCAGGCTTAATTGTTGTGCACCTTTTGGTTTCTGTGTTTATATTTTCTTTGGATAGTAGTCTTATGAGACAAAATGATGATGTTTCAATATTGATGTTCCATGGTCCCGAATGGCACTATTACTTTCTCCTGGTCTTTATGAGTATATAAAAAAAAAAAAAAACACAAGAAGGAAATTCATAAAATGGAGACCCTTATTCCAATTCTATAACAATCCATCTACTGCTAATTCCATCCTTGTTTGGTAAGAACTTGACATGCTTGACTGTTGTTGCTCAGTACAAAATACTCTTTTCAGTTTCCTGTATTTGGTGGTCTCTGGCCTGAAAACTTTTTTTTTTTCCTGAAGGCTCCATTTCCCCATCTGTCTGACTAGGCAAACTAATCAAACAGAGGCTCTCTGATCACTCTGTTTGTGACTAACTCTACTGAACTATCTGTGTTTGTATGTGTTCTCTATCTTGTCTGGTTAGGTCCTCCTGAAATGCTTCAAAGTACCCTTATCCCTCTGAGGTGTTTCTAGGTGTCTCCATTATTTTACTGATCTTTCAGAGACTAATATCTAGATGTATTTACTTCTGTGCCTTTAAGGTGAGGAGGAATCTGTGCAGAAACTATAAACAGAGCCATGTCCTGATGTCAGTATGTCACAAAATCAATTCTAATGAGCACTTCAGCTTTCTTACAGCCTGATCCAAAGCTCACTGCAGTGTGTGTCTTTCCACTGATTTCAACACTCTGTGGATCAGGGCCCCCATGATGGGGTGTATAAACCCTGCAGTGGATCTGAAGGGGTTAAGGAGCTACTCTGGGCCCAGGTGGCCCTGGCTTGCCCCACCTGCAGAGTATGCTCCTGCTGGAGGTGGAACTTAAAAGGGAGCCAGGCAGCTCAGAAGGGGTCTGACAGGGCAGGGAGAGAGTCCTATCCTGAGAACTCCTGGGAAGGGTGCTACAGAAGCCTTTTCCCAAAGAGAGAGAGCCTGCCTGCAGGGCCAAGATGGGATAAAGGGTCAATTATTCTACTTTTCTTTTACTACTTGGAAGAAAACTGTAAGACTTTGGTGAGAAAATGGGTGGAAGGAAGTGGCTGAGGGAGACAGCCTTAAGGCACTCTGGGGGTGGGGTGGGACATTGGTGCCTTTTACAGGTCCCTGTGCCAGAGCCCGGTGGAGTAGGAGGGCCTGGGCTTCCCTATCAACCCCCCTCATTACAAAGGGCACAAAACCCTCATATACAGACTCTCCTTTGGGGAAGGAAGGAAACTGTGAAGACCTCTAGAACCTCACTGCTGGGGCTGGACACCTGCAGGAGTAAATAGATACCCCTGATGGTGTCCTTCCCCCACCCAATTCTGAGTGTGGGGGACCCCATATCTTCCTTGGGATTTCATCACTTCCACACACAGGGAAAGAGAAGACTGACTGGTGAACTAACAGGAGGGTTGAGTCAACACCCACCAAAAGACAGACCATCACAGGCATGACTGTGACCTAGGGGAAATATTGGAGATTGAGTGAGCAGAGGACTAGCCCCCTAATCACTAGGCTATGCCACCAGTGAACACCTCCCATCTTGAGGCTGCTTGATTGGATACGATTTTAAGTTATGTCTCTTTTGCATTCTATCTGGAAAAAGAAATACGTTCCCACTGAGACACTTTGACAGAATCATTTTGGATTTTCACCAAAGTAACTCAAAGCAGAATCAGGCCCTGCATTTATGACTACCCACTGATTTAAAAATCTTTGTGAATGGCTTATCTGGCTCTTTTCCATGCTAATTACAAATCTTAATGTGTCCCACTAACTTAATATTTATAATACTGCTAGCCTTCAAGATTCTCTGCTCTGAGCTTTTAGGATGTCTAATAGGAATGGGTACATATTTATGCCTGCCTCTTTCACCACATACTTGATTACTGTGGAAATCGAATGCTTAAGATACTCTTGGGGAGATGGTCAGCTCAACTCTTCTAATGATAATGCTGGTGTTGGTGGAAAACTGGCAGGAATTTTATGAGAACGTCAATATGCTTCTAAAAGCTCCTGATCTTTCACAATGTAAACAGTAAATATCCCGAACCCTGCAACTGTGAGGCTGTATGTTGGGGATTATTCCACACACAGATCTGGGATTATATTACAAATGAAACATTTCAAGCATTTTGATTTCTGTTTGATGGTGTGTCATTCTGTGCTCCTGAAAATTTAATTGTATATACTTCTACACTTTTCCTTCAACTTACCCAATTTTAATAGTAGTACAAATTAGATTTGCCTGAGGAAACACTTTTTACTTATCATAATACATTGCATCATCACAAAAATGTTTTTTCTATTACAGAAAAAAAAATCAAAATTTATTAAGGAAGAGTACAAAAAGCCCTTAAACTGTTAACTCAGTCATAGAAAGACCAGTTAAATCAATATAGATATAAAATTACTAAAATAGTTATGTATTGGGGGTAGCCGTGTTAGTTTGTATCCACAAAAACAACAAGGAGAACACTTCAGTCTCCCTGGACATTCTATAACAGATTTAAAAGTAGCCATACTTGAACAAAAAAACTTCAGAAACAGACTTCAAAGAGAAACTACAGAACTGAAATTCACTTGCAAATTTAATACCATTAATTTGGGCTTGAATAGGACTGGGAGTGGCTGGCTCACTACAAAAGCAACTTTCCCTCTTCTGGTATTGACACCTCCTCATCAATTATTGGGATCAATTCACCCTGATTGAATTGGCCCTGTTAACACTGGTTCTCTGCTTGGAAGGTAACTCCCTTCTCTTCATGTGTCAGTATAATAATGCCTGGATTTGTAATATTCACTCCATGCATCTGAAGAAGTAGGTTATTTTACCCACAAAAGCTTATGCCCACATAAATCTGTTAGTCTTTAAGGTGCCACCAGACTCCTTGTTGTTAAAATAGTTATAAATCAATTAGCAAACACGGGAGAGACACATCTTATCAAATTTGATCACATGAAAAGGTAATGATTTCCCCAACATAACTTCCTTTGGATCATACTATCATTAAACATATAAAATACTTTTTGAAATTACTCACTGCTATATATGAATGTTGGTTTACAAACATAAATTCCTACCATTTACTTCAGCAGACACAAAATCTTCTGAAAGGTTCTGGAATTATGTCGCAGAAGCCTGTGGCTGACAGAACTTCAATCATTCTCCCATGATGAGGAATGAGTCAATGCTGGGAAAAATTCTAGAGGATGTGGTTAATGGATGTTAAAATGTTAAATGGGTTACACAGCTGAGAAACTAATGGTATTTTTTTTTTTTTTTTGCATACTGCATCTTTAAATTTCAAATTATTTTCCGTGTGGAGAGTTTAGCAGCCACTTCATTTTCATAAAAAGAAGAACAGGAGTACTTGTGGCACCTTAGAGACTAACAAATTTATTAGAGCATAAGCTTTCGTGGACTACAGCCCACTTCTTCGGATGCATATAGAATGGAACATATATTGAGGAGATATATATACACACATACAGAGAGCATAAACAGGTGGGAGTTGTCTTACCAACTCTGAGAGGCCAATTAATTAAGAGAAAAAAAACTTTTGAAGTGATAATCAAGCTAGCCCAGTACAGACAGTTTGATAAGAAGTGTGAGAATACTTACAAGGGGAGATAGATTCAATATTTGTAATGGCTCAGCCATTCCCAGTCCTTATTCAAACCGGAGTTGATTGTGTCTAGTTTGCATATCAATTCTAGCTCAGCAGTCTCTCGTTGGAGTCTGTTTTTGAAGTTTTTCTTTTGTAATATAGCCACCTGCAGGTCTGTCACTGAATGACCAGACAGGTTAAAGTGTTCTCCCACTGGTTTTTGAGTATTTTGATTCCTGATGTCAGATTTGTGTCCATTAATTCTTTTGCGTAGAGACTGTCCGGTTTGGCCAATGTACATGGCAGAGGGGCATTGCTGGCACATGATGGCATATATCACATTGGTAGATGTGCAGGTGAACGAGCCCCTGATGGTATGGCTGATGTGATTAGGTCCTATGATGATGTCACTTGAATAGATATGTGGACAGAGTTGGCATCGGGGTTTGTTACAAGGATAGGTTCCTGGGTTAGTGGTTTTGTTCAGGGATGTGTGGTTGCTGGTGAGTATTTGCTTTAGGTTGGGGGGTTGTCTGTAAGCGAGGACAGGTCTGTCTCCCAAGATCTGTGAGAGTAAAGGATCATCTTTCAGGATAGGTTGTAGATCTCTGATGATGCGCTGGAGAGGTTTTAGTTGGGGGCTGAAGGTGACAGCTAGTGGTGTTCTGTTATTTTCTGTTTTAAAACTACAATACCCACCTGCTGAAGTGAAAAAACAGATTGACAGAGCCAGACGAGTACCCAGAAGTCACCTCCTACAAGACAGGCCCAACAAATTAATTGGCCTCTCAGAGTTGGTAAGACAACTTCCACCTGTTTATGCTCTCTGTATGTGTGTATATACATCTCCTCAATATATGTTACATTCTATATGCATCCGAAGAAGTGGGCTGTAGTCCACGAAAGCTTATGCTCTAATAAATTTGTTAGTCTCTAAGGTGCCACAAGTACTCCTGTTCTTCTTTTTGCGGATACAGACTAACACGGATGCTACTCTGAAACCTTTCATTTTCATAAGAGGCCACAAACACACACTAAGACTTTATTTTCACTCTTTCTTGTTTTGTAAATTAAAAAAAAATCAAGTATTTCTGAAAGTGTAAATCTTTGTTTTGTTCATTATATCTGGGAAACATAATGAGTAAGCATTGTTATGTTCTTTTAAAATGTTTGAGATCTTTAGAAAAGAGGGGCATAAAGCAGAGATTAATAATCATTGTTTTGCATATATTTAGTTCACCCCTCGTCATACAAATGCTATGTCATTTTAGATGCAAGGTCTTTGCTCAATATGTCCACATATATTAACAGTAACATATTATATAGCTGCTACAGCAAGTTAAAATATCACCACTTGTTTATCCAACATAATGTTACTATCACTTAACATTTGAAACCCAACATGCACTCAGAAAATAGCTGTTGGGATTCCTGTCTGCTTACAAACTGACAGAGATGAAGATGGTAAGACAAAAAAGACTTAGTGTTTATTAAAACATTGTGTGTCAATGTAACAACTGAGCTGGGGGAAAAAATCACAGACTGTGACCATCCCCCAGGGTGGACTCTGGACTGTGGAACCACTGTGACCCCTTTAACTTTCCTGCCCAGGCTGTCCCCTACACTGCTATGCTAGTGAACAGCAAACCCCTTCAGGCTTTGTTCTCACACAGCCATCAGCAGGTAGAGGCATACCCAGTTAAGTTGCATGATTGCTCTCTCAAGCCACTCCTGAACTGTAAACAGGGAAACACCAGCAAATCCCCCCCTCTCAGCCCCAGCCTTGCACCCCAGGAATGTGTGTCTTACACTGCTCAAGACTTTCTTAAGCAATGCAAGCACATTAATTAATTCAATGCTCCGTCAAAGGGTAGTGGACATGCATTAACTTTTGTAACCTGAGTAGATTCCCCAAACTTTAATCAAAAACGCACTAGCTTAGATAAAACATTAGAGTAAGTTTATTAACTAAAGAAAGATACTTTTTAAGTGATTTATAAGGGATATAGACATATTGGTTACAAAAAGAAATAATAGATATAATTACAGTCTAATTCCTAATCTTTATCATGTAAATCACATTTGAAGTAATAAGGTTTCTCTTATCCAAAAACCTACAGAATCTGTGCTAACTGGAAAAGCTTTCCAGGTAGAACCACTCTTCCCAGGAGGAGAAGTGAAATGGTTATGTCATTGCCCCTTATTTTATACTCTCCTCCAGGTGCTGTGTCATGGAGGTTAGGATATACTATTTCTTTTGTTTATCTTTTTTTACAGTGCAAGTATTTGTAATAAAAATAACAATATAAAGTGAGCACTATACACTTTATATTCTGTGTTGTACTTGAAATCAGTATATTTGAAAATGTAGAAAAACATCTAAAATAGTTATAATAAATCCAAACTGGTATTCTATTATTGTTTAACGGTGGAATTAAAACTGTGATTAACACTGACTTTTTAAAAATCTAGTTAATTTGTTTTGCATTAATCAATTCTAACTGCAATTAATTGATAGCCCTAATAATAAGTTAATAATTCTATCACTACTAGTTATCTAACTTTACATTTCAATTCTGAATTAACATCAGGAAACTGATGGACAGATAGATGGCTGAGATGATAGGCATACAAAATGAAACCCTTGCTTGCATGTTACAAATATTATGCACCATTACAAATGTCCTTTTCTTTGGTACTAGAGCTGTCATTCCTGTATATGCCACATAAAAGAACAAAAATTCTAATAGGGAAATGTGTTTAATACTTGCTGTACATAAACATGTAGAGATTTAAGATTGTATTATTTGCAAGGGTTGTGATTTTAGTTACTATTTAAAAATAAATCCTTGAGTTTGGGGAATTTAAACAGTAATTTAAAAGGATTCTAAGCTTTCTGTTTTATTAAAAAAAAAGTGCTACTGTATTTTATTGTATCATCGCTGGCTGTCTCATAGTTACATGGCCTGTATCAGAAATGGGATTTGAAACAAGAGCTTTCTCAATTAAAATCAAATTTCTCTCCAATATCTCCAAGTCCTGTAAATTATACATAGCTTTTTATTTCATATTACCAATTATCCAATTATACTACTTTTAAATTTTGAAGGCGCCTACACTTTTTCAAACATGTTATTTAAAAGATTTTACAAATGTAAATATTAAAGATTATCAAGCTTCTTTCCCGCCTCAGAATAGCAATAATCCTCTCTCTTTTTGAGCTCTACTGACCACACTGATTAAGCTTGGCATCTGGTATGCATCTTTCACTTGAGCTTAAGAAATAAAAAACAGTGTAAACTCAAATTGATGCCAGCTATTGGCAATAGAGCTTGTGATAGCAGGGACTGCCGCTTAATTAGATCCTGGTTGTTCTTCATAATTCCCGTAGATGGGATGCAGCTAATGAATGCAAATGCTATCAATCAAGTCAGATATATGTAGTTTAACATATTAGTCGTTGGTCCTGCATACGGATTGGTGCAGGTGAATCCATTGTTCGACATAGACCCCTCTGCCTCCACTGGGGCTCCAGGTAAAAGTATGGAGCGTCTGATGTACATAAGCAACTCATGAATATAAGAAAATAAGTGAGCTCTGGACATCTCCATTCTCCATTTCAATTTCTAAGGACTCATCTGTTCCTCTGGCTTAATCCTTACCTCAAGTCAAAATAAGTGATGGACAACCCCCCAAGGATCCTGATATTTAGTTTGGGCATGCAATGTAAGTTCAGATGCTCAGAGAATGGCATAAAACAATATAAAACTTCAGTGAGGCTCTGCATGATCACAGTTGTTTGCCCACACATTATTCTTTGCCGGTTTGGGATCTAAGTGTTTGTTTTAAAGGAATTTTGAACACACAAAAATAATACTATTACTGCTACTAATATACTACAGTGGTCACCGTTCAAAAGTCATCATTTATTAATAGTTTCCACACAGTAATCTCTCAGTAATTTCCTATTCTCAGTATGAGGGGAAATTGTTACAGCTCTGGCTCTGATACCACTATGTGGTAACCACAGGAACCTACTGCCAAATTATTTGCTCACTGTGATGCTGTTATTTTTATGGCAGAATTTTTATGTATGTGCATATTTTTATATGCTTCTTTGAGAGCTGTACCCATGCGAGGTATCAAGATGTAAAATGTCTCTTTTGTTGCTTTAAAGTCACATTGCCTCACTGCATGTTTAACTATGTTTATACCTTAAACAAAATAATCTTAAATTACAAACAAAGGGATTGAATAATCTGATAAATGATCCAGTAATCTGGGGTTTTATCCATGCCATGTTATCTTTAAGCATTCATGTATTGCTATGTGCAGCTCAGCCTAGTCATGTAGTATGATACCCAGTCCATACTGAGGAGTTATTGCATTTCTGAATAGCCTATGTGGCAGCCTCATTGCTTTCTACAGAGTTTTCTTGGCACTTGATCAGTAATAACTGCCCCTCCCCCCATTTCATATTTTTCCAATGGTTTAATCTCTCTAATTGATAACATTAATGTTTATCAGGCTAAAAAGATCCTTAATTTGTCAACCTTAACCCCCATTTAACAACAACAACAACAAAATAGTGAAAATGTCTCTTCTACATAGACAATTTCTTTCTGGTTCATCTTTCCCAAATCATTACATATATGTTGTTAATATTTCTGGTTTCATCAGGGAGCAAAAAATAGAAATACTTTTGAAACAAGAAAAAGGCTCTCAAAAGAACATCCGGGGCCTAACTTCATGTACTTAACTTCTCTAGACCCCTAGATTTTTTTTTCTTATCTTACAAGTATTTCTAGACTATATCTACCAGATAAAGGTTGCATTCTTTTAAGAGGATAGATCTGTGCCATTTTAGAGACATTCTGTTTTACCACATCCTTTCCATTAATTACTTCTTATCCTTTCCACACCTCTATACATTTACCACAACTTATTTTTAACAGTTTAAAAAGTGACCTCTCTTTTTCAAGGCAATTGAAAATATTGCTCCACCTTTATTATGATAAATAGCTGACAGACAGGGCTGGCTCCAGCGTTTTTGCCGCCCCAAGCGGTGGGAAAAAAAAAGAAAAAACGCGATCGGCAGCACTTCGTCAGTAGCTCTCCCGCCGCCGCTTCTCTCTTCGGCGGCAATTTGGCGGCAGGTCCTTCCCTCCGAGAGGGACTGAGGGACCCACACCTGCTTGCTGCACTGGTGCCTGGAGCCAGCCCTGCTGACAGAGGAAGACAATGCTACATATACTCCGTGGCTCACAAAGGCCCAGATGAGAGACAGAGCAAGTTGCTTTTGCACTGCTGACATCATACTATGGGTAACATCATGGTTCCACTGAAGACAGTGGCAACTCCCAATGACCTTAATAGGACTAAAATTTCCCCCAGTTGAGTATTTTGTCAATGCAAGATCTCTGTCATATGCATAGTACAATAGTATCCATTATTACAAGATTCTACAAATGTATATCTAGGGCAGGGGTTGGCAACCTTTCAGAAGTAGTGTGCCAAGTCTTCATTTATTCACTCTAATTTAAGGTTTTACGTGAAAATCAGCTCGCGTGCCGCCTTCGGCACCCGTGCCATAGGGTATTATTTTAAAACGGTGATCATATAATGAAACACTAAAATCATAATCCATATCAAAGAGCATGGAATGTACAACCTTAACTTCATCATTTCTTAAATTTGTAATAAATATATAAATCACAGAATGAACTAGTGCAATAAAGGTAAAAAATAAATTTCTTGGAAGTCTATAATATATTCCCCAAAACTGTATTTCTGCATGTATAGTAAAAAGTATTTGGTCCTGCCATGCGGGCAGGGGACTGGACTCGATGACCTCTCGAGGTCCCTTCCAGTCCTAGAATCTATGAATCTATGAAAAAAACAAAACAAAACTGGAAGATCAAGACTGTTTGTGCAGCTTAAAAAGAAATGGGAGGATTTGGAATTCTAAATCAGAACATCAAAGACAACCCAGAATGTAGTGTTAATTCAACAAGGGCTGTTTTCTAGAAGTCAGTCAGCCTAACTGTTAAAAAGTCTTAAGTTAGCCTTCACAGGCACAAATAACTGAGTGTGCATTCTGTAGCCCCTACAGTGTAACTGCTGTTTATAGGCACAATAAAAGTAGATCACTAACTGATCTCATAATTATTTCTAGGATGAAAATCTAAGTCATTTCTCAATATCTGACCCAGTATTATATGATCAGGAAAAAACAGAAGTAGTGCTGGGTATCTCAGCTAGTACCAGTTTGTGGAATGAGATTGGGACGGTAACACAAATGGTAAATCTAAAATATGCTGAGGTTCACTAGTGCCTGGCAAGCTAGTGCCCATAGAAGGCAGTATTGGGTGAAGGTAGGCCGCTTTTTTCATGCTTTGTCATGTCATTACAAAGTCTGCTCTCCTTCCCTTTTGGTTTACTGGTTGCATGGGTAGCATAAGGTTCAACTCTTTACACATGTAGGCAGTTGTGTTTTGTGTTTCTGGATCTCATGTGTTTTTACAGTTGTCTGTTTATTCAAATACTTTTGAGACAGTTAACCAATTGCATAGGCTGTGCCCCATGGAAACAATCCACTCACTCTGAGAACAGGAATTGTGTTTCACTTCATAATGACTTGCTTCACAGGATCACAATTTGGGGTAGTTTGTTCTAGCAGCAGTGTTTGGATTCTCTTTCACTTGGTTAGAATTACTGAGGATAAGAAGGGAGTCTTCCAGCCTTACTTCCAGCTGCATTTTTCTGTGGATTTCTAAGGATGCCTGAGCTCTCGCAACAAGGTTCAAAGTTTCCTTGTGCAGTAGCTTGCTTGGCTAGCTCCTGGAATTGTGCTAGCAAACAAAGGCCTTCATTGATTAGACCTTGAACTGTTACGTTGTTCTAGCTTCTGACTTCCCTTAGCCTTTCACTTTGGCCAGGAGAGGATGTCATTAGGAGTTACCTTGTTTTTTAAAGTTATAATAAAGATAACATAAAATTAGCCAATTTTTTTGGAGGGGGGGGAGAGGAGATTAAAGTGTTGTGTTATAAAGGGTTAGAAAAATCAACTTCATTGCCTAAACATCCATAAAGTAGTGCTCCTTCACATAGTACTCCTTTTTATAAGGATCTGACCGCCTATCTTACAACTTCAAAACAGCAGGCATCTGGTGTTTTATAAAATAATATCTGATGCAGGCAGCCAAGAACATCAAGCAGCCACAAGTGTCCTGATCATACCGACCAAGTTGCTCAAATACAAAGAACTAAGACTGAGTATTCCTCCAGGCCAATGTCAAGTGTTAGAATATGGACATTGTCAGCATCTCAAATAGACTGGTGCCAAATGGGACAACTAGCCCAAAGAAAGTCTCTCACGGGGACATGGTCTTAGAGCCATCTACCTCCTTTCTGAGCCAAGAAACCATTAAAAAAAATATCTTGCTATAACATGCCAAAATCACTCCTCCCCCCCGCCTTTAGAATAGCTACCTAATAAGGCAGGCTAAAAATAGAAGTTTAAATATGGAAATCAACATGTTTAGTTTTAAATGAAATTATCACTTGTGAATGGCATCACAGTATCAGCACAGGGAACTGAAGTCCTTTAGTTCTCTATAATTCATACAGCAAAAGAGTAAGCTTCTCTCTACTCTTCTGCTAATGTACTTCAGGGATCATTTTTAAGGTGAGACTGGTAACTCAGTATCCATAGCTATTCAGTTCTCATTTTCTCCTCTGAAATTACCAGCAAGGGTACCAATTAGTGCTAATTGTAATAGTGCTTTTTATGATCTGGATATTTATCAGACAGGAATTAGAAAGAGACCAGACAGTTAATTTATAAAGACCAAACAGTCAACAGAGATTAGTGTCTTTTGGTCATGATCAACCCAAATCATCTTTGAACAGATGAGCTAAGGTGAAGAGCTCGGTCTTCTATTAATCAAAGGCTCTGTCTCCTATTAAGCTTTTGAGTCCCCATGTGCCCCCAGGGCACAGGGCAATGTCAGAAACTAAAGACTTTTCTTAAAAGGGGGAGGTGAGACATTTTAGATACAAGTTTAGAAATCTCCTGCGAGTTGCTGCTATCGTAATACTACAGCAGTGCCAGTCACTCACTGCTTCTAACATTGGAACCACATCCAACATAATTGGGGTAAGGACCAGACATTTGTGCAGAAGAGGATATGCTACCTATCTCAGAAGAGTGGCTAACAAAAAATAGCCCTCAAAGGGTATTCAGAACACAGGCAGCAATGTTGCACCACACTGAAGAAATATTTAGCTCAACATGTGATATAATTGTGCAGATATTATTTTATGCACCACTCTTGTTACAGATTTTAATCACCAGGATGCATCCAGGATTTATAACATTACTGTAGTTCTGTGGGCCTTAGTGCTGCAATGTGCTCTGAACTCACTTACATGTGCCTCAATTCTGAATTTCCTTGATTTGGTGGGTATAAGTCCTCAGTTAGCATATTCTTTTCACATACTGTTGTGTTTTTGTGTTCCATTGATCAAGGCACAGTATATATTATGTTTCATAAAAAGAACTGAAAGCATTCTATTTAATTTCTCTCACCATATAAAAAGGGGAAATAAATCTCCCAGGAAGAAAACAAGCCACTAGTAAGCAAACATTAAACAGCTGACTGATAATGTAAGAGATCACTTTTTTACAGGCGATCTATGAAAACAGATTAAAAATACTCTTACCACTTATCTAGTTTTCTTGCTGAGACTTTATATGGATGGTTTTTGAAGCTTAACATGAACTGAATAGAATACTAGGCATATGGCATCAGATTTCTAAGGGCACTATTCAGGTAGGTAGTCATTAAACACTGTGATTTATAAAAGCAAAACCCCCACTTACGTTTGACAGAGCAAATCAAAGGCTTTACTCATTTCATGAAGCTTAGGGGGACTTTTTGACAGAGTTGTGACAAAACATTTCTTTAATAAAACCACATCAAACATCTAATGAAAGCTTTTCCAGTGTAAATAAAAGTACTCACGTTACAAAATGTGTACTCTTTTTCTTAAGTCTTTCTATAGGTAATGATGTGCAGGTTCTCTTAACCGTAGGAATATCAATATCATATGCTTTCAGCTTTGCATGCTTTTCTTTAATGGCCCTTATTTAAAAACAAAACAAAACCACCTTGCCATATTAAACAGTAATGGTCCAAAGTTGTATATGTTACAATAGCAACTTGGTACTTTCCCATCCTTCCTTCCTTTTTAAAAAAACAAAAGGAAAAGCAAAATATTTTGACAATGATTTACAGGTATATTTTCAAACAGAAGAATAGATAATGTTCTTGTATTTATAGGGCTTAGGTGACAGATTGAGTTTAGAAAGCAAAGTTGATGATATCAAATGCTATTACGTAAATGTAGAGAATTTGAACATTAGAAAAATGTTAGTATCTCATATTTTGTAGCTAGAATTAATTTCTTGCTCCTCACAACATTAGTACTTGATGGTCGTGAAAAGCACATTTCTTGAGGTTCCTCCTTGAAGTACTGCTTTGGCTAGGAGGTACTTTTAGAATCAGAATTTTGCAGGACTGGAAAATGGCAATATCACATTCTTGTATTTCAGAGAAAAATATTACAGAATGGTAGTTTGCTTGCTTGGATAGTGTATGATTTAGAAAATCTGAAATACATATGCATCTCATTCTGTGAGCAAATATCTCTTCTATAGATAGCAGCCAACATTTGTATGGTGTCTTTCATCTTTTAGACTGCAGACTGCACATATTCCCAGACAAAAAGAAAATGTTTGGTGTGTACAACTAAAAGCAGCATATTTCTGCCTACAGCTGTTAAGTTTACTTCAGGAAATTTCAATGATATTTGCCATTCTGGTACTTCATCCAGCTAGTGAAGGTAAATGTTCACATCATGTTTTAATGTCATTAATTTTAATTAGAAGAAAAGTTATGGTTGAGATTACATTGTCATTTGAAACATCATTTTGTATTGTGGGGGTTTCCCCTGGAAACAGAACTACTGTTCTGGATTGGGGGATCCCTATTTCCAAACCTTATCAGGAATAGCAATATGAAGTATATTCAGCGAAGGTTCGAGCTCACACATTCCACATAGTGGAATGATAGATGCAGGGTTTGAGTCTGCTAGTTCAGGACTCTTTAGCACTTTTTCTTTGAAGCTGGCATCGTATTGTCCAGAAGCAATGCCTTCATGTTTAAAAAGTCAGTCTCTAGCCCTTATGGATGTGGAGAAAACCTTGAAAATGTGAAGCTCATGTAATCATTGCAGTGTGGAATACCAGAATCTGCAGAGAGCCTGAAACAACAGCTCTGAGAGGTTTATATCTATCGATCTATCCAAAAATGGGCAACTCAGATGTTCAGTGATGACAAAGTAAATGTCAACATTATGACCTATTTGACCGCTATTAAAATATGCAAGAAAGTAGGACTGCAGATTTGCACCAATATATTGTGAGTGACAATATGCCATTTTGATGCCACAAGTGGATGATATTTGGAAGAGGTATATGAAGGGTAATATGCAAGATGATGGAGTCTCTAATCAGTAGGAGGAACTGGCTAGGGTGCATTTGTGCTCCTTTATGTAAATCAAGGATAGCTCCCTGTTGAATCAGTTAGTTCTTCACATAATTTTGGTCTATTGTGCCAAACATGCCTGTCCCAAAAAAGTTCCTTTGTATCAGTCCTTAATCATAGAATATCGGGGATGGAAGGAACTTCAGGACGTCATCTAGTCCAACCCCCTGCTCAAAGCAGGACCAATCCCCAACTAAATAATCTCAGCCAGGGCTTTGTCAAACTTGCCCTTAAAAACCTCTAAGGAAGGAGATTCCACCACCTCCCTAGGTAAACCATTCCAGTGTTTTACCACTCTCCCAGTAAAAAGGTTTTTTTCCTAATATCCAACCTAAACCTCCCCCACTGCAACTTGAGACCATTACTCCTCGTTCTGTCATCTGCTACCACTGAGAACAGTCTAGATCCATCCTCTTTGGAACCCCCTTTCAGGTAGTTGAAAGCAGCTATCAAATCCCCCCTCATTCTTCTCTTCTGCAAACTAAACAATCGTAGTTCCCTCAGCCTCTTCTCATAAGTCATGTGCTGCAGCCCCCTAATCATTTTTGTTGCCCTGCGCTGGACTCTTTTCAATTTTTTCACATCCTCTTGTAGTGTGGGTCCCAAAACTGGACACAGTTGAGGACTCCAGATGAGGGCTCCCCAATGTTGAATAGAGGGGAATGATTACGTCCCTCGATCTGCTGGCAATGCCCCTACTTATACAGCCCCAAATGCTGTTAGCCTTCTTGGCAACAAGAGCACACTGTCGACTCAAATCCAGCTTCTCATCCACTATAACCCCTAGGTCCTTTTCTACAGAACTGCTGCCTAGCCATTTGGTCCCTAGTCTGTAGCAGTGCATGGGATTCTTCCGTCCTAAGTGCAGGACTCTGCACTCGTTCTTGTTGAACCTCATCAGATTTCTTTTGCCCCAATCCTCTAATTTGTGTAGGTACCTCTGTATCGTATCCCTACCCTCCAGTGTATCTACCACTCCTCCCAGTTTAGTGTCATCTGCAAACTTGCTGAGGGTGCAGTCCACGCCATCCTCCAGATCATTAATGAAGATATTGAACAAAACCGGCCCCAGGACCAGCCCTTGGGGCACTTCGCTTGATACTGGCTGCCAACTAGACATGGAGCCATTGATCACTACCCATTGAGCCCAACGATCTAGCCAGCTTTCCATCCACCTTGTAGTCCATTCATCCAGCCCATACTTCTTTAACTTGCTGGCAAGAATACTGTGGGAGACCATATCAAAAGCTTTGCTAAAGGCAAGGAATAACATGTCCACTGCTTTCCCCTCATCCACAGAGCCAGTTATCTTGTCATAGAAGGCAATTTGGTTAGTCAGGCATGACTTGTGTTTGGTGAATCCATGCTGACTGTTCCTCTCATCTAAGTGCTTCAGAATTGATTCCTTGAGGACCTGCTCCATGATTTTTCCTGGGAATGAGGTGAGGCCGACTGGCCTGCAATTAATTAGATGCATTAACCAAAACTGCTTTTGGTTTCAGTTGTGACTTATACTTGTAATAAAATTGATAAAGTGCAGGCATTGGGTGAACTTTTGGAGCTATATATTCATCAATCTATTGTAATAAGTTCTCAGCTCACATAACTATTCAAGTATTTAAATGTCTCTACCTTTGTCTCCAACCCAGATGAGCAGATAACAGCATTTTTCCTCCTCATCTCTGGATTTTAGGTGACCTTTAAAAGGAGCTCTGAATGCTATTCAAATTTCTTACTCAGGAAGGTTCATGATGTGTGGCTGAATTCCAGCACATTACACAATATTGGCCAGTTGTCCTTTTGCCTGGCTATGCCGAAAGAAGGACAGGAGGGTTAAGGTGGGCTATAAGAATGGGGGGTTGGCTCCCTGCCTTACAAATCATAGGAGTCCCCAACCACCCCATTTACTCCTTTAATGAACACCTCTTTTAAAGTCCTTTTCCAAGCCATTTATCCAGTCACTGTATACCTTTCCTATGGAGTACCTGCACTGGACATCAGCCCTACACTTAAATAATGAGTTGTGACATATAAATTTTAAATTAGTGGAGATATCCTATCTCCTAGAACTGGAAGGGACCTTGAAAGGTCATCGAGTCCAGCCCCCTGCCTTCACCAGCAGGACCAAGTACTGATTTTTGCCCCAGATCCCTAAGTGGCCACCTCAAGGATTGAACTCACAACCCTGGGTTTAGCAGGCCAATGCTCAAACCCAAAGGGGAGGAGGGATAGCTCAGTGGTTTGAGCATTGGCCTGCTAAACCCAGGGTTGTGAGTTCAATCCTTGAGGGGGCCGCTTAGGGATCTGGGGCAAAATCAGTACTTGATCCTGCTAGTGAAGGCAGGGGGCTGGACTCGATGACCTTTCAAGGTCCCTTCCAGTTCTAGGAGATAGGATATCTCCATTAATTTTAATTAATTTTTTTTTTATGGCCTACCAACTGTCATGCCATGTGTGAACAGAGCCCTTCCTGAACCCGCTGTGGGGAAGGCGAATACCCCCCTCAACTGCACCCAAGCCAATATGGTGGTAAAGGAAAAATTCCATCCCAGTCCCTCTAAAAAAGGGGCGGCTAGTGTAATGCTCACAACAGTTGTTGACGAAACCTGGTATTTTACCACCTAAAAGGGAGGGAGGGTGGGTCTTGCCTCAGCCTTGGTCTGTATAAAAAGGAAGGCTCACGGCACTGCGCTGCTCCTTTTCAAACCCTGCATTCCCAGGGGATGAGTCAGTGACCACTCTGCCCCCTTTACAGCAGGTTTCATCTCCCCCCAGCCATAAAGCACTGTTCCCTTCACTCGGCCAGACCAGCCCAAACCCGCCCTGCTTAAAGGTACAGGGCGGTCATTCTTGGGCTGCTTCTGATACCAGGTGATGTTTTTATTTGCTTGCATGTATATAACCTATATGCAGCAGCATAAAAATTATTCCAATCAGATCAACTCAGGTAGTAGACACATTTCACTAGTGATATACAGAGGTTCTAAAAAGAACGAAATCACAACTAATTCAATATTTTTCCCCAGGGTGTCACTATACATTCAATTAAACAGAACTTGTGAAGTGAAATCAAAGTTTTACACAATGTAAGGGAAGTTGGGCGTTGCAACAATCTTAACTATAGCCATAATAATACTGTATCTTCTCAAGCTTTCACTTCTTTAATTATTGCTTACAGCAGCTGATTCTGCTGGTTTTCCATAAACTCTGTTCCATCTTCTATAAATCAGTTACACCCAAGTAAAAGGAGCCTAAGCATATTCATTTCACTTACCATGTTTGCTTTAATAGAATATCAACAATTTTTTTCAGTCTCATGGAACTCCATGACACTGTTTATCGTATAAAGCCAATGAAAGATTTTATTAGCTATGGCTGCTGTTGCCACTTACATTGGCATATGTATGCATATTTTCTTTAAACACTTTTCTGCCTTTGGGTTTGTTCATCTTGTCCTTTAGCATCTAGCAGGTAAAAAGTGGTGCAGATTCTCATTGAAACAAACCAGAAGAAGAGGTCTGTTTAAGCTCCCACCAAACAAAGTTGGCCCAGTGAAAGATATTACCTCACCCATCTTGTCCCCCAAACAAACCTGTAGTCAGTGTTCCTGTAACTAATTACTGCCTTCCTCATTCAGCTTTTTTGTTTGTTTTTCATCTGTTATCAGCTCTGAACATATGCATGGAGGTGTCCTGCTTTATCTTAGACAAAAATTCTGACACTGTATTGCCCAGCAGCTCCAAACACCTGCTGATTTCCTGCACTGGGTAGAAGATGAGATCTTCCGCACACTCCTTTGTATGTGAATGTGACTCCATACAAAACTCTTTCTCAAACAAGGTGTCTGTGTCTGAAATGGAGTTGCTGCTCATTTGACCATGGAGTCCTGCTAAGCTCCAACTCCCACTAGAGGAAAATGATAGAAAATTATCTCGTGTTAGGAGAAAAGGGTGTGGCATTACCACAAGTACTCAGGCTGCCCCCTTCTCTCACACAACAACTTTCTAGCAGTGTATTCTACTTTATGCATATACCGGTACTGAGTGCTAATTTTCCTCACTCCCATAGAGCAAGCCTGATGTGGCCTGTTGACTACACATTTATTGGTCCAAGGATCTACACCACTCCTTACTTGGTATCATTTAAAGGACAAGGTAAATTATCCAAATATAGTTAGAAAATGCATGTTTTTTTCCATTCAGAGAAACAGAAATACCTGTTCTTAAAATCTAAAAGTACCTTAACAACTTTTTTTTTCAGCTATCAATATATATGTATTCCCTCTAGGACACACAAGTCCTCGGTCAGAGGATATCTGCCTGCTAGAAATGAAGACAAATATTTCAGGGTTTACTTGAAAGTTGGACTCACAGAAAACTATCAATACTAAAATCTTGATTAAAAGTTTTACATCTAAGGCATATTATAAAAGTTTCATTTCAAAATATTGCTGTGTCAAAAAAGGCATAGGCGAAAACCCACAGTATGCTCAGATACATCTTATATTACTGAATAATGTTCATTTGTATTGTCCTAACATAAAAAATGGTAAGGGTTTAAATATTCAGGACCGGTGCTTCAATCTTTTTTGTTCTTAAACAGTACTGTACTTTCAATTAAAATTCCTATACTACAATGTACAACATATAAAACTAAAAGATAGTCATAGAATCTGCCATGTGGCTAGCCTTATGAATGTATTTTGTTAACCAAAAATGATAAGACCTAATTAAATATACAAATATACAATTTATTTCAGAACCTTAAAGGTAATTCCTAACCAGTATATAAGGAATGAATAGCTTGACTTCCAAAACCAAATATAAACTGTAGCATTCCCTTCTCCTCCCACCAAAAAAGTAAAAAGGGAAGTGAAATGGAAGTGGACAACTTCTGTAACAACAGTATTTCTGTCTTTCTAATTATCTGATAAGGATACAGTTAATATTTTCTGAAATCCACAAATGCATCAGTCATACTCCTATATAATAGCATAACAAAATGTAGTTTTCTAGTGCATATCATATCTGCAGCATAGCCATCTCATAATAAACTGTCTTATAGACCTCAAAATCCTTCTTTCACCAGTCTTGCGGCTCCACATTCAGATATTACAATGTGTATAGCCTGATTTATACATCTTTCATTCAGTGCAAAATCATTTCTATACACATGGATTTCTCAATGTCCTTTTCACAAATTATGTCAATACTGCTATATTTCCTTTTAGAGTGGTCAGAATGTGGAGGAGAGGACAGTAAACTAGCCACTAGCCATGAGGGCTGTGAATTGCAGGAGCATGAATAATCCTAAATAGCTCACTATTCAGGTAAATTAAAATATTTCACTTTTTGTATGAGGCTTTTTTATTTCTTCAGCCTTCCAAAGGAGCCATTTTATGAAGCTGAAACACCATACTGTATAATTCAGGGTACTTTCATTATCCAGGAATCAAACTATCATTTTTTATTACACTGACCATATAAGTGGCTTATTGGCACACAAAAATATTGCTCCAGTGGCAACACTACAAATACTTGTATCTAGAGATGAGCCAAAACTGAAAGCTCAAGTCTGAACCAATTCCAGGAGGCGGAGAAACCCTGGGGATCCAAACCTTTCCCTTATAGTTTTGGTTCTGGATTAGTCCCACCATAGGACAGGGCCTATTTTTCTTCTCAAGTGGATAAAATTATCAGAATAATATTATCATCATCCATTGTTTACATCACAGTATTGTCTAAAGTCCCATTGCACTAGATACTACATAAACACAAGCCTGGACACCTTACCATCTCTCAGCTGATTTCATGAGATGTTATCTGTGTTGGAGAGAACTCTTGTGAGAATAAATTTGGACCTAAAACATAGCTCATATTCAGTTTCTGAATCAAAATATCAGCCTGTTTATCTAATTTCTCCTTTAACATCACACACAAGTAGAAAACACATACATCCTTACTAGACAGAGCACATTTAGCCTCCAAAATACATGTATATAACTTCTCTTTCAAACTGAATTCTTTTCTGCAATAGTTTACTTACTAAAAAATTCTCCCTTCTACTTGTGAAATTCTCTTAGAATATATAAGCCTTGATTCATCATTTCTGTATTGACTCAATACTGCTTTTTCAATTAAGTTAATGCAAGTTTCCTGTCCATTGGTAATGTGACTCACTGAGTTTAGTAGGTGAACAGGGGAAGCTGGTGTAATTAAAAAAAATAAAAAAATCTTTGACTGGATATCCAAACATTCAGAAATTAAGAAGAGTCCTTTATTTGGTTTACCAGGGCCAACACGGTTTATTTATGTATTTATTATTTTTGCAATACAAGGTGATGTTTTTTCAAAACGAATATTAAAAAAAAATCCAAACTAACTTTGCCACAAATGAACAGCATGGAAAGTAGCCAAAATATACATAAGTTTACAGAAAATATTTTTTTTCCTGAAATTGTATTTTAAGTAACCCAGGAGTCTGTCAATTTAAATGTACAGATAGCACTTTCCCTCAAGCTACATAAACCACAGTGTAAAGTAAGGGAAATAAGTTTCAGTAGTTTATGGTTTCCATTCACCCCTCAATAGATATATATCTTTCTGAGCAGAACTTATAAATCACTGTCCTGTCTGCTTTGTGTGCACATCAAAGATCCTATGACACTACTGGAGGTGCTCAGATACCACAGTGATGAGGGCAGCATAAGAACCTGTATAGAGCAGAATGGAATAGAATTTGGTATGGGAGAGATGATCTGTGGACTACAATATTAAATAAAAGGAATGTGATGGGTTAAAGTACATGTATAAAAGCATTTTAAAATCACATTGGCATTTCTCAAGGCAGCATAACTTCTCCAGCTACCTTCCTCCCTCAATCTTTTGAACCCATCTTCATGAGCAAAATTGAACCAGGTGGGCCTGATTCATATCATAGGATGTGCACATATATTTTATATGCACGTGACAGGAGGAGAGAGAGAAAATGAGAAATCATTCTTGTGACATCCAGTGCAATTGGCCTTACTCCAAACCCTTCTCTGTCTTAATGCTGATTACCACTTTTTTCTTCCAAGTTAATCGCACTGGTCTATAATTTTTGAGAAGTCGTCTGCTTCAGAGATAAAATGTGCTATTTATTATGTATTTTGATGTGCTGAATTCAAATATGACCATTAAAACAACTGATTGGCTACTGTTTCTAAGATATTTAAGTTTTTACATTTTATGTCTATGTATATTGTATAGATAGAGTTTTAATCATAAATTGCAAACCTAGGTCTTTTCATGTGTTTATGGTTGCTTTACATGATAATATTTCACCTGTCCTGTTAATGTAACACTTTAAAAATCAGCAAAAGGGTTATATAAATAACATTTATTATGAAACAAAAGGCAAAAAACTGTGCTGTACATAGTTTAGTCCTATTCAGTGTCTACTCGGCGCTTCTTGGCTTGTCTCTTGTATTCATTAAATGGAGCATCTCTTGTCACTGTCCAGCAATAGTCTGCAAGCATTGATGGGCTCCATTTGCCCTGATAGCGTTTCTCCATTGTTGCAATGTCCTGGTGAAATCGCTCGCTGTGCTCGTCGCTCACTGCTCCGCAATTCGGTGGAAAAAAATCTAGATGAGAGTGCAAAAAATGTATCTTTAGTGACATGTTGCAACCAAGGCTTTTGTATGCCTTGAGGAGGTTTTCCACCAACAACCTGTAGTTGTCTGCCTTGTTGTTTCCAAGAAAATTTATTGCCACTAACTGGAAGGCTTTCCATGCCGTCTTTTCCTTGCCACGCAGTGCATGGTCAAATGCATCATCTCGAAGAAGTTCACGAATCTGAGGACCAACAAAGACACCTTCCTTTATCTTAGCTTCACTTAACCTTGGAAATTTTCCACGGAGGTACTTGAAAGCTGCTTGTGTTTTGTCAATGGCCTTGACAAAGTTCTTTATCAGACCCAGCTTGATGTGTAAGGGTGGTAACAAAATCTTCCTTGATTCAACAAGTGGTGGATGCTGAACACTTTTCCTCCCAGGCTCCAATGACTGTCGGAGTGGCCAATCTTTCATGATATAGTGGGAATCTCTTGCACGACTATCCCATTCGCAGAGAAAACAGCAGTACTTTGTGTATCCAGTCTGCAGACCAAGCAAGAGAGCAACAACCTTCAAATCGCCACAAAGCTGCCACTGATGTTGGTCATAGTTTATGCACCTCAAAAGTTATTTCATGTTGTCATAGGTTTCCTTCATATGGACTGCATGACCAACTGGAATTGATGGAAAAACATTGCCATTATGCAGTAAAACTGCTTTAAGACTCGTCTTCGATGAATCAATGAACAGTCTCTACTCATCTGGATCATGAATGATGTTGAGGGCTGCCATCACACCATCGATGTTGTTGCAGGCTACAAGATCACCTTCCATGAAAAAGAATGGGACAAGATCCTTTGGACGGTCACGGAACATGGAAACCCTAACATCACCTGCCAGGAGATTCCATTGCTGTAGTCTGGAGCCCAACAGCTCTGCCTTACTCTTGAGTAGTTCCAAATCCCTGACAAGGTCATTCAGTTCACCTTGTGTTATGAGGTGTGGTTCAGAGAAGGAGGATGGGAGAAAATGTGGGTCCTGTGACATTGATGGTTCAGGACCAGAAGTTACATCCTCTTCCTCGTCTGACTCAAGTGAGAATGATTCTGGTGCATCAGGAACTGGCACTCCTTCTCCGTGGGGTACTGGGCGTATAGCTGATGGAATGTTTGGATAATGCACAGTCCACTTTTTTTCTTCTTTGACACACCTTTCCCAACTGGAGGCACCATGCAGAAGTAACAATTGCTGGTATGATCTGTTGGCTCTCTCCAAATCATTGGCACTGCAAAAGGCATAGATTTCCTTTTCCTGTTCAACCACTGGCGAAGATTTGTTGCACAAGTGTTGCAGCATATGTGTGGGGCCCACCTCTTGTCCTGATCTCCAATTTTGCAGCCAAAATAAAGGTGATAGGCTTTCTTAACCATAGTGGTTATACTGTGCTTTTGTGATGCAAAAGTTACTTCATCACATAGCAGAAGTTATCTGCACTGTTCACACAAGTACGAGGCATCTCTGCTCACTTTGGCTAAACAGAAATGTGTCCCTTTGCAAAATCAAACACTGACAAGTAATAGAGCACGACACTGTATGATTTCTAGAGCTGATATAGGGCAATTTGTTCAGCAGAGTGATGTAAGCTTCGTTATGATTGCATCATCCATGACTTCTAGGAATAACATGATGCAATTCATATCATGTATGATGCAATACCAGCTTCAGATTGCATCATTCATTGTTTTGCCTAAAAAGCAAGTACTGTCCAAACCCAGTCATAGATCCAGTCAAAGATGTATTTTACTCATTTCTGGTTTAAATTGAGATCCCTTCCCTTTATAACTCACTTATCCTCCGCCATTCCCAAGTCAAGGGTCGTATATACTGACCCAATAGCATATCTTGAAAACTAGAGCCAATCAACAATTTTAAGTATCATTTTCATTCTCAGTGACCCAGAATTAGTAACGTTTGACTACATTTATTTCAGAAGCATTTTGGCTGTAGAGCAGTGTTGTCAGCCCTGAAATATCATCAAAATAGATAATGGGATATTTAGGACAACCACAGTCTGGCAGCAATGGTTTTGTTTTGCTTCTTCCTGCAGGTATCAGAAAGGGCAGTACCCTGTGAAACCCAATTTGTTGGTAAAAATCGGGCTTCAAAATACATTGGCAACCCATACGGTAATGAACCTATTTCTATGCAAATAATCTTATTGCTATTCATTTTTGCCCTTTCTCATGAACCACCTTTTGAATTCTGAAAGATAGTTCAGGAATTCTGAAAAAAACAAGTATTTTGGAAAAACAAAAACAAGAATTCCCCCTCCCCCCGAGCAATGCCAACCAGGGTGTGTCTTTGAGGGGGCAGGAGCATTGGAAACATCTCAATAGGGAGCAACTGACACCGTGTTCTTCATCCCGCCCCCCCCTTCTTTCCTTTCTCTTCTTCCTCCTTTCCCTTTGCTTTCAGTGCATGGGGGCAGCTCCTTCTCTCTTCCTCCTGTCATCCCCACCCCCTTTTCTTCCTTGTGCTGCAGGGCATGGAGGGGAAAGCAATCGTATGATGCATCTGGCTCTGAGAACTGATCTATCCTTTGCTGCTACCACTGGGTGCTGGGGCATGGTGGTGGGGCCAGGAGATTGGCTCCTAGCATTTCTTCTCTGGTCTACTTGCTGGATCTCCGATGATGCCAGGGATTCAGGGTTTTTTCCCCACATGGTTAAATTGGCAAACTGCTCTGTGGATTTTTTCATCTTCCACACAGCCTCCAGCTGGTCCAGTTTGGGGTGTTTAAATTACAATTGTCACAACTTTGGCAGGTTACAATCTGGTTTGTGGGTTAGAAAGGATCTGATGTGAGGTCCTGTAACTCAGTCTGTTGCTTGGGCATTGATTCTGAGCATGGCAATACATGATGAGGAGGTTTTCGCTATGTCGTGTGAAGCTTGTGGCTTACCTCTTCTAGACTCTGACTTCCAGAAAGGGTGCCTGGGCAGGTTGGAAAGTGTAGAGGGGGCATGTCCTTAAGAACACTCAATTTTATAATCCACCTGGGCCATTAGAGCCAGTTGAAATCTACCATGGAACAGCCCTACCAGATAATTTGGGTTGGTTACCCCAGTTACATAGTACTTTTAAATGAAGTTGAAGCTTTTACGTTTATCCACACTATAGAGTCTGTTTTATTGTTTCTGTTGTCAACATTGATGAACCACAACTCACTACTCAAGGTTACTTTGCCTTGACTCCCATCTACATTCCATCCTATTGTCAATATCCTTGTTACAAGAAAGCACTTTTTTTTTAAAGCTACTAGAGATGATGTAGCCACATACACGATAGTGAATGCAAAAGCTGCCAATGACCAAAGGGAAACTTCATTTCTTTTATTGTAGATTATCCCTTTCTAACAAAATGCAGGAAGTATATGGGTTCACCTAGTGCTACAAATAAAGTATAATGCAGTTTTGCTGCCAAAATAAAACAAAATAGTTATAGAAAATGTTTTAAATAACTTAATATATCATGTCATGTGCCTGTCAATAGTTGTACCATAAGATAGTAGAAATGCTATTACAAATCTATTGTTTATCTTAGGGATCATTATATAATAATGAAACATTGCATAAGATGTTGCAGTACTCACAAAGTCATAAAACCTGTGAACTACAAATGTGAATCTGAGAGACTAGCATGCAGCAGGTCACACTCAATGAACTTCTACTGGTCTTCTGTAGCTTGCGCAAACCTATTCTAAGAAATATAGACATCTATCTGTGAAGTTGTTGACTTCCATCTATATGAAGGATTGTGTGCGTGTACTTTCTTCCAGTGTCTGTGCAGAAATCCCATGAACTTATTTAACAAGAGGGGGAGGGGGAATGAGAAGAGAGAGATATTTTGATGATGATGAAATTGACAGACATTCATATACTTCAGCTCTCTTTTTTCCATCTTTTATAAAGGCAAAAGAATATGACGGAAATCCATTGATTTCTATCACTCCTCAATCTTGTTTCCATGAATTCATATCTCATATTTTAAAATTAATGCAGTTCTGGATCTGAATTAAGTACACCAAAGTGAGGAGAAAAACTGTACAAAAGGAATGAAAAATGTCATTGCTGGTTCCAATTTCTTTCCCATATTCAAACAATTACCATATGTTATCAACTTCCCAACAGAACAACAAAATAATATGGCAATATTATTTTCCTATGCTAAACCCTTACTAAGATAAGTGAAAAAAACCATACAAAATGATGATATAATTTTAATTCTTTCATTCCCACTTCTTTTCATATACACTTCCATTTTAAATATAAACTTCGGAGAAAAACTGTACTAGCATGAGTATATTTGTAGAAGAAGAAGAAAAAAGTAATACATAAATAAATAGGAAATTCTTAGAGAAAACATACTTTAAACTATTAACACATTTTGGTATGTTGGCTATGCTACTTATTTTAAAGCTGTACCTACATTTTGTACATTCACATGTACATATACTACCCTATATAAATGCTCAATAATATTTTATATTGGTTGGAATATACTTTGGGAATACTGACAAAAGGACCATATGGTATTGTGCGCTTAGGCCTCAATTCAGGAAAGTATCTCTATTCAGGACTGTACTTAAGCACACATTTAATTGTTATCGCGAAGAAAGCAGGACTTTATGTAGCTAATGTCACAGTTTCAGGGCAACTGCACCCGTATTGCCCCCGCCCCCTCCATGGTCCATTCCAGGAGTTCCCAGTCAGGTCTCAGGTCTCCAGTTATCACCTGTGTCTGAACAGGGATCCTAATCTAACCAGTTGGTTCTAAGGCTGCACATACAATCATACACTGTGATATCCCCAACAAGCCAGTCTGCCTAAAGGCCAGCACCTGTTCTTTGCTCCCACTCCTCATGGACTACTCTAGCAGTTACAATGTACAGCACAGTTCTTTCTAAGCAAGCACATTTACTCTTAAGGTAAAAGCATTTCAGAGAAAACATATAAAACAGTAAACAGATTTAAACACACACTAAACATATCAGGAGTCACCCATCAATCTTCAGGGGCCCTAATAGGCTAAAGTCTTTTCAGCAAATTCTGCAAGTGTTGGGGGCCCCCTTTGGACATAAGGTGCTGTCAGTTTGCTGGATCAGAAAGAAGGCCCTGTGTCAGTTCAAGCGTATTCTTTTATACCAGAAGCCCTTTCTTTGTCTCCTAGTCTCTGGAAAATCCAGCTTGAAACATGTTATGCAAACCACTCCAGGGGTGGTACTCTCTAGCATTGTTTAGTCTCAGTGACTTACCTTAATCGTCCCACTCCTCCTACCCCAATTTTTAGTTCCTGTAGGAGCTGTGATAACCCTCATCCCATGGAATAGAACACATATAGAAACCATTAATAGATTTAATACAATACAGACCCCAAAAGATATTGCATGTGATTGCAATAGCTGTCAGAACTAATTTCCCCCCTGTGGCTTTGTCTACAGATCATTACACATTCGTTAAGTATTCTGCTCTACAGATGCAAATAGGCTATACATCTCTCCATCAGATGGAGTTTGATTCTTAGACATCTTTGTTCTGATCCTGAACGAAAAAAGTCAATGCGTGCTCTGACGCTGGCTTTAATGAACATAGGACCAAGCCCTTCGCCAAGTCAGTCATACTGTATAGTAGGGGTTCTCAAACTGGGGGTCGGGACCCCTCGGGGGGTCACGAGATTATTACATGGGGGGGTCACGAGATTATTACATGTGTTTGGTCACACCCCAAACCCCGCTTTGCCTCCAGCATTTATAATGGTGTTAAATATATATATATTTATATGGTGTTATATAAATATATAAACAAGTGTTTTTAATTTATAAGGGGGGGGCTGCACTCAGAGGCTTGCTGTGTGAAAGGGGTCACCAGTACAAAAGTCTGAGAACCACTGCTGTATAAGATCATGAAGAACATCTGCTTCAGCCAGATCTGATATCCCACTGTGCATTTTACTTGGGGTGTATTTCCCCATTCATGTTTTTAAAGGATAAAAAAAGGATGCCGCATTCAATATGTATAGTCACTGTAAGGCTATTATCCTCTTTGCTGCCCTACAACTTGAAATTGGTATTTTAGAAATGTCTATTTTAAAAAAATCATTATACATTACTTTGGGATTTTCCTAAGAAAATACATGAGAACAAGTAATAACTAAAAACCTAAAGTGATTATGTAGCTTCCAATTTTCAAGCTTTACCAGTGGTGGGTTGTTGTTGGTTTTTTTGGCCTATTTTCACTTGTTTTGACTTAATATACGTTAAGATCTTTCATAATGTATAAATCCAAATACACACAGGTGAAATCTTTGCCTCATTGAAGTCAATGGCAAAACAACTATGGACTTCAAATTAGTCAGGATTTCACGCAAAATCCTGACTCTGAAACAAAGCCAAAGGTGACTTATTTTCAAACTCATGCTGATACACAAGTTATTATTCCCCTTAGTAATAAATTAATTAAACATTAAGAAAGTTAATTTACACTTTGGGACATATGCACCAAAAAAAAAACTTGATTGCTGCTCAAATTATTTCTATTTTACAAACCTTATGGTGCTCCCTTTACATATATTAAAAGACCATCACTGCATAAGATCTGTGGATTTTTGGTAGAGATGGATGAATACTTCAAAAATGTTTGCACAATAATTTATTTAAGTAAACCTCTTTCAGTAACAAGTAAGGCCATATCTCCAAAACTAGATCTTACCAATGAACTCTGGATTAGAACACAACTTTTTTAAAACAATATATCCTTCCTTCATTTGAGAATAGTCCTCAAGCAGCTTATAATTTATTTTTAATGTATTTGTCATCTGAACTACTTGCTAAATAACGTTTATGATTAATTCTTTTTGTGTAGGTTGTTTGTGAGCGATTCACGGTCAGAATTTGATTAGAGCTAGTCAAAATATTCTAATTATTTGCTTGAGATACGATGTTTTTGTAAATGTCCCTTACTGTAAATGTTTCTTTAGAATATTAAAGGGAAGTTAACATAAAATGGGCACAAACACAACTATAGTTATTTTTAATTCAAAAGAATATTTGTGGAACATTTTGATTGTACTCATCACAACGGTATGGGTTATAGAACCAGGTATGAGCTATAAACCACAAATGTTTTGTGTAACATTATCTTTAAGCACATGTGTCAGTCCCTGCCTATTCAACAGAGCACATACTTTAATGTTTTGCTGAATCAAGATCTTAGAGAGCTGGGAGAAAAATGTATTCAAAATCATTATTTTATTTGGGCTGAGTTTCCTTCAGGTAGAAGTCTCTTCTCATTTGGGTTAGGACCATATACCTACTTTTTCAAATTGAAATTTTGTTTTATATGTGTGTGTGTTTAGCATTTGACTTGTTCCCAACAATCCCTGAATGTACAGGGATTAAGAAATTCCTTCCTGAATATGTTCGCTAGAGTATATCTGATTTAGTTGATGAGATATGCCATGGAGGAGGAATTTATTAGATAACAAAGATAAGTTTCTATTTTGTTTCTTCATCTAATTAATGTGATTGTACCCAGTGAGATGAGCAGAAGGACAAGCATTTTGGAACTTTGGGCAAATAAGAGTCGAGGTTTGGGTTTTATGTGTGCATAATTAAATGCAGAAACTCATTTTCCAGTCACCAAGAAGACAGAAACCAGAAACTCTGAATACACCATGTACTATGTATATATACTATATATTCAAAGTCCCTCCACGCTCATTTAACCCCTGAACATAGTATATCTGTGGACAGAATTTAGTGTTATGCTATTATTACAATTAGTGATGGGCAATCTTCAAATGGTTCAGAGATTTCAATAAACATCCAAATGGTTGTTGATCATTAGAACCAGATGGTATTTACACCCCAAGAATTTTGAAGCAATACACATATGTGGAATTGCAGAACTACTAACTGTAGTATGCAACCTGCTGCTTAAATAAGTCTTTGTACCAGATGACTAGAGGGTAGCTAAAATCATGCTGATTCTTAGAAAAGTCTTTGGAGGAAATCCTCATGAGCTTATCTTTAGCAAATTGGTTGAAGCTATATTAAAGAACAAAATTATCAGACAAACATGATATGTTGGGGAAAGTCAACATGGCTTTGATAAAGGGAAATAATGTCTCACCAGTCAATTAGAATGTTTTGAGGGAGTCAACAAGCAAGGGTGATTCAGTGGATATAATATACTTAGACTTGCAGAAAGCTTTTGACAAATTCTCTCACCAAAGACTCTTAAGAAAAGTAAGCTGTCATGGCATAAGAGGGAACGTCCTGTCATGCATCAGTAACTGGTTATAAGATAGGAAACACAGGGTAGGAATAAATGTTCAGTTTTTACAATGGAGAGAGTTAAATAGTGGTGTCCCCAAAGGATCTGTACTGGGGCCAGTGCTGTTCAACATATTCATAAATTATCTGGAAAAGGATGTGAAAAGTGAGGTGGAAAAATTTGCAGGTGATTCAAAATTACTCAAGATAATTAAGTCTAAAGCTGACTGTGAAGAGTTGCAAAGGGATCACTAAACTGGGTGACTGGACAACAAAAGGGAAAATTAATTTCAATGTTGATAAATACAAAGAAAAGCACACTGGAAAAAATAATGTCAACTATACATACAAAATGATGGGATCTAAATTAGTTGTTACCACTCAAGAAAGAGATCTTGGAGTCATTGTGGATAGTTCTCTGAAAACATCCACTCAGTGTGCAGCGGCATTCAAAAAGCTAACAGAACGTTAGAAACCATTAGGAAAGGGGTAGATGATAAAACAGAAAATATCATAATGCCACAATTTAAATCCAGGGTGTGCCAACACTTGGAATATTGTGTGGAGTTATCGTCCCCCCCATCTCAAAAAAGATATATTAGAATTGGAAAAAATACAGAGAAAGGCAACAAACATGATTAGGGACATTGAACAGTTTCCATATGATGAGAGATTAAAAAGATGGGGACGATTCAACTTAAAAAGAGATAACTAAGGGGGGATTTGATAGAGGTCTATAAAGTCATGAATGGTATGGAGAAAGTGAATAAGGAAGTATTATTTACCCTTCACACAATACAAGAACTAGGTGTCACCCTCTGAAATTAATAGGCAGCAAGTTTAAAAGAGACATAGGGAAACATTTCTTCACACAACATACAGCCAACCTGTGGAACTCATTGCCAAAGAATGATTTAAAAAAAAAAAAAAGATAAGTTTGTGGAGGATAGCTAGATGCACAGATGCAACCCCATTCTCCTGGTGTCCCTAAACCTCCAATTGCCAGAAACAAGGGCCATTATACTGGTCTGACCCAATATGGTGGTTCTTATCTAAAACTTATTCAAACCTCTTGAGTGCGATTAATTGGTTGCAAGTCTCAATGTCCTGCTACTGATAGGACAGGAAAATCACATTGATTGCCCTTTTTCTGGTTGTGGTGCATGGTTTGTGTGTGTTTGGTTCCCCCTTCAAAACTCCACCCCCTGGGACTGCTTCTGACACCAGACAGAACTGTGAAGTGCAAAGATGTGCACAAGTAACTCTTTAATCTTGTTGACCAAACAATTTTAAATATCAAAAGTTCAGTTCAATTCTGGTTGAGTTGGGGATGTAAATTTGGATCTTTTCTCATTTTAGCTCAACTGTTTCACCAATCCCAATTTCAACATTTAATAATAGGAGATTTTCAAGCAGGAATATTATTTTAAAGGATTTCATTTAAAAAAAAACTGCACATGACAATAATTTACTCTTGACAACATGCATGTTGGAAATATGGAATCGTATTTTTAATTTCAACATTTGATTGTTATCTGTGGTCTTATGTACACATACTTCTTTTCATACCATAAAATGATTTGAAAGGAAACTACCCTCTTTCCCCAAAAAAGACCCAATAAATCTTAGGAGGGGAAAAACAAAGGTACTGATAACGAACTCTACTATTGTTTTAATACAGCCCAACATAAAGTGTGTCCTAAGTTTTCAGACCTTATGTACAGTTAATGTGTTTGCATGCTGACAGAATCTAGTTCCACAAAAAGGCTCAAATACTGTGCTGTGCTATATGCACACAATCACCTGAATACTTTAAATACCTTATTTATTGTTTATTAAAATTAAGCCACACATTACTCCATTGGGAGTATTCTGTACTCTGTACAGTTCAATTATCTACAGTTTTCTAAGAAGGGGAGGAGAAATGATAAATGATACTATAGGACAATGTTGCATTAGCATACTCAAAGGAAACATAAAAATAAAATAAAGTCTTCTGATTCCATAGGAATAATTCAAAACATTAACATCAAATACCATTTAACTACATTTTAAAAGGTTGCTTAATAAGCACCTTGGGTGTCTTAAGAATGGGTTTATTTAATTTTTGAAATATCTTATTCAGTTTGTGGGTTATTAGCTCAGTACATCTTTAGTATTCAACACCACTATATAGCTACTATATTTTATATATACACTAGTTTCTCCCAATTTGTGGAATAAATCTGACCTTACTGACTTTATTGTTATACCAATAAATAGCACAACAACATCTAATTAGAGATCTTATGTTTTAAAGTTTCAGTTTGAGTCATGAACAGATATAAACTGACTCAGACAAATATGACTCTTCAATGCCATCCAGAAACAGCATTTCTCTAAATAGTTTGAAAGTAATGCTGAAAAACCTTTTGGGCACACATATATTTGTGCCTCTTGGCTTTAACTTGACATAGAAAATGCTTATGAACATAGCCATCATTTTGCCAACCATCAAGTTATGGACGAAAATAAAAATAATGGTAGCACAAATGAGGGTCTGTTTATGTAGAAATACACTACATGTCTGCTCTGTGGTAGTATTTCCAAAAAATCAATTTCCTCATCTTTGGGTCAAATAAAGAAATACAACTAAATCTGCTACTGACATTTTATTAGCACTTTGCAAATAACAAATCCCTTTAACTTTCATCCACATCATAATGTCAATACTATTGGTAGTGAATAAGACACTTTGTTTAAGAAAAGAGAGTTCACCCCATGAAAAATCAATTATGTGGCTCCGCTGGACCTGAAAGTGTAACTGTTATAACTCAGATATATTTGTTCACTACATTGAGCGACATTCATTAACACTGTTTCAGGTTTGCAGGTCCCTTGAATGTAGTGGTACATTGCAGAAAAGGATAGCACAAATCTGCTTTTTTGGCTCTTCAAACTAACTGGAGTATTCTGGCTTCAAAAATGTCCTAATAAAATGAAGCTATCATAGGTTTTGTTCCATTTTAATACTGTTCACAAAAAAAAAACTATACACCCAACCACTTATTCTCCCCAGAAAATGCCCTATCATTGAGAATGGGTGCCCCAGGGCTACGTGAAAGGAAGTGGAAAGTAGGAATCAAAGACTCAGTAAGACCATCGATCAATATTAGGGTGGCAATAGTGATGGCAATGACACATAAGCAGAAATCAAGACTTGGAATAGATCTAAACCTGGAGGAGAGTGGGACCAGATAATCGAAGAAGAGGAGGCATTATAGACAAGGAAGAGAACACAAATTAATAAGACTCTAAAAAGACGCAGCTTATAATAGGAATAGCAAATCATTAATTGCATCACAGAGGTAAAGAGACCAGAAGGTCATCATCAGCAAAACCAAATCATCCTTCTTTGCAAATTTGCCAAAGGTGTTTTTAATACACATTTTCTACATATAACCAATAACATGCATTTCATTACATTTGGTCTTGTTTTTTTCAGTAAAGTACATAGATCCCTGCGTGTAGTTTTCTGCATATGAATCTGGGGTTTATATGCTGTTACAGCCTTATACGAGTACATTAACTGAACATTTATAGAGAACCTTTTTCATCAAATCTGTGCAGAATGTTCTGATTATTATTTCTCAAATGCATATAGGGTTTTAATTTAGCCCCTGGTTTTAGGCACACAGAAATGATTGCTCTATAAAGAAGATCACTAATTTCTAATTACTCTTTAGCCAGGAATGTGTTATACCTAGAAGGATTTAGTGCATTACCAGAAGTGTTGGGATGATTTTATGAGCATCCTGCTTTCATAATAACTCTATTGTTTGCTTTAGATTTTATTACTCTTTTCACAGAATAATAATTGTACAGTAAGTAGAATCTCTCTCTCAATGTATTGTAGAGCTGAATTAAATGCATGATGATTGTGCGTCAGGTTAATTAACAAAAGGAATAACCATCAACCCTGATAATTATAGGATCAGCTGGTGCATCAGTCCGGGACTGAATGGTTAGTACTTGCCATTAAATGTAGAAACTGAATATATTTTTCTTTTCTCCAGTTACAAAAGCTGGAGGGGGGGGAGGGAAGGGGAGTAATCTACTCTTCAATATTTATTTTTTGGTATTTAATACCGATATGAAATAAAGAACCATCTCAATTAATATAAATAAATGGAAGAGTTATATAATCAAGACTGATTATAAGCTAAAGTCACTGAAACAGGTTTTTTGCATTTCAGGAACTAAAACAAAACAAATGAACAAGCAAAACCTACATTCACAACATTTCTGAAAAAAAATGAACCATAGATTTTCCATCATTCAACTGAAATATAGATCAGTACAAACTGAACATCCCTTCTTTCCCCACAAAAAATATCCCATAAATAGCTGTTTAAAAATCTCCTAAATTACGTATGGCCCAAATCTGACCAACTCTAACACTAGGGAATATCACTGCATTGTAAATATTTTTAAAATTTTATGTTTAAGACTAATCTATCACCAATTGAAAAAAAACAAAATAAAACAAAAAACCCACTACATCCCAGCAATGTTTTTCTTGTGCTGAGAAGATAAAGTCTGTCAGACAGCCAAGAGAGCAGAAGTTAACCAACAAACCCTATCACTAGATCAGCAATGATATAGGCTGTGATGCTGATGTGATAACCAGAAGCAGAAAAAGCTTTTTGCTTTTAGTCCATAACAAATCAGAAAAAGAAGAAGTTGTTTTTATCAGATAGAAAAGAACAAACTGGTAGGGAAAGGCATTTAAAATAGTTGTGAGCAAATTAAAGACCACTAAAGGGCATCTTTATGTTTAAGGTGTTTCTTTGGCTTTTCTGTGTGAGCATGCTTAGAGGACTGAGCCTAAAATCACATTGCTTTAAATGGAAGGTCTGCCTGCATCGGGACTGTGGGTTTGAGCCAACAGTGTGCTAAGGACTGGGACGCCCTGACTATTTCAAAATACAATATACTTTTAAAAATTGCATGTACAGTGAATAAGCAAATACATTATTTTAGACTGAAAAACTTGTGATTCACCAGTTCACACATTTGCAACAGCTCAGTTCTTGGTCTTGATGAGACTAAATGGTGACCCAGAATATGGTAATAATTGCAGGTGCTGGTCAGTTATATATGGAAATACTTTTATCTATAAAAGCAAATTATCAGCATTTGGTAACAGGGATGAACCATAGGTCAGGATTACAGATTTCAAATCTGTTGGTGTTTCTAAAGCCAGTGGATGGAATCCTGGCTCTATTGAAGTCAATGGCAACCCCCGCCATGGAATTCAATGGGGATTTCACCCAGCATCATTATTCTTTCAATGAATGGAAATGTTCAGACCTAAGCCTAACAATGTATAGATTTAAGGCTCAACCAAGCATATACTTATGCAAATGAGTGACTTGAGTCACATGAATAGGCCCTATGAAGTCAATGGGATTATGAATGTGAGTGAAATTACTCGCACGCATAAAGTGTTTGCAGGATCTGGTCATTATATTGCATATGAAGCAAGGACTAAAATATGCCTGCAGCATACTGAGGTTAGTTTACATGTTTCCCGTGCTGAAGTTTTGGCTTTGTCTTGCAGTCAATTAGCAAATAGAAGTGTACAGGAATTTAAAGTTTGAGCTGTAGGCCATTGTACTGTAGCTGAAAGAATAGGTTCACAAAGATGGTGATTTTGCACATTTGAAAAAAAGCCCTGGAGAATTTAATTTTTTTGTTTTTTGTTTGCTGGTGTTGCTGAAATACGCCATGAAATATTTTGCAGCATTGAAAGTCAAAGTGTACTTGGTTTGCTGTGATGTGCTTTTCTTGAGACAGATCTTAACAAGAGCCAAAGCCCTTTGAGAGATGCCTGGGAAAAGCTGATAAAAACTGAGGGCCATATACTGACACCCTTACTTGTGTACTTTACACTACTGATTTCAATGGGATTACTCCTCAAGAATAAGGCACTACTTTATGTAACAGAAATTGACCCTGAAAAAAGACTTGATGATTAAGGCCCAGGTGATTAGCTCTGATATCATTTGCAAAGGTACTAGTACTTCTTACTCTTAACTGAATTAAAAAAAATGCATTGATGTAATGCTAAAAATCACAAAAGGCCAGGCTGGAATTGCATATGTTAATGTTTAACAGCAAGGCTGATAGGGCTCGATTGCATATCCTGTATGTTTTATGGTATACATTTTACAGGAGAGATCTTGCAAAGGGATCCACTGCATAGCCCCTCATGCCCAGGTTGATTCCCTTTGACTTCAATGGGACTCCATGCTAGCAAGATGGATCTGCACTTGCAGATACCTTTGTGGGATGGGCACAATGAGGTATAATATCAAATTAAACATTTCAAGAATAAATCAGGATCAGAAAGTGTTTATGGCCCATGTTGTGTTCCTTGGCCCAAGTTAACCATAATATCTAATTTTGGACCGTTGCTAGGAATTAGAAACATGCATTTATTTTAAAAATTCCAATTAATAAATAATTTGGGTGATACTATTCAATCTGAAGGTATAAATGTTCACAAAAACTCTAATATATAGCAGGTTTTCCTTTATAGATAAACCTATTACACAAAACCCAGCAAAGCCAAGTGTTTTGTTTAAGTGAATATTTCTGTTTGTGATATCCTATAAGAATAAAAAAATATCTAATTTATAATTTTCAATTTAGATAACACTTTCTAAAATAGATGTCACTGGAAGAAGGCAATTGATTCAGATTGCTTAGACAGTAGCACATTTCTGATAGGAGATAGAGATCTTTTCACTAGCACTAAAGAAAAATCAAAGGGAAAGGAAAAGAAATATGTTGTCTCAGGAAAGGTATTATCTGACATAAATTTACTTTATACTACTCCAAAGGGTACATAAAGTAAATTAACAATTATTCTCAGTAAGGAACAGGCACTAAGTAGTGACTGAAGATGTGAACCTTCTACCAATAAATTTTATAAAATGCAAAACTAGTGCTATTAAATAGAGATTTTCTTGTTTAACCACTATTTTCAGCACTAAATACACTAGGTATTTTAAAAGTTCCTCTAGAGCAAATTCTCAGTCTGGTTTGAAAATATATATATATATTTGTATTTAAACTCCCAAACCAGAGATTGCACCACAGCCTTTGCTTCCACTTCTGCTTTGAGATGGGCTTTAACTTTGATGTTAATATACAAGGTATTCAGAGCAGCAGCAGTGAAAGCACAGTTCACATTACTAGGTTGGGACTTTGATAGTGATTCCCCATCAGAAGTCTGCTTGGTGTGGGAGAGAAACAAGGGCTGCAGTGCATAGAAGAGTAGAAGGGCATAGGGCTCACTACCTGCTGTCTGCTGGCAAGATGTGTGTCTAGGCAGAAACACGGAGGTAACGAAGCTGAGCCACTATTACGCCATAATTTTTAATAAAACAACAAAAAAACCCAACACCACCACTCTTAGGAGGATTTGTCCCTAAGCAGCTCTGGAGGCTGCTGCTCCATTACTTGTGTCAGCTCACAACACACAGGCACCATTCATCCATCAAAACTTTTGTGAAGATGTTCCACCTTCCACAAATCTAGGGAACACATAATTGAAACTACAATTATGCACCAGCTGAAAGGAAGGAAGGAGGAGCCTAGAGAAGTCAGATGGACTGCTCTAAGGCTGCAGCTGTTCCAACTTCCTGGACATAAATAACCGGCTGTTCAAAAAAGCATGTTGGCAAAGGCTCCTACAAGATGGTGACCCGAGCAATTCAGTGGTGGGCAGACAACCACAGAGAGAGCAGCTTCTAGGGAAACAGTTGAATTCCCAACTTTCTGAGGGCCTGTGTGGAAGACATCATGAAGTCTCCAGGTTGGAGCCAGGGTGTGTATGAAATAGTTACGTCCTTTGCTTTCCCTTAATATTGAGTTACGAACATTAAAAAAAAAAAAAAAAAAGCAGCTGCTTCTTTTCCCTAATCCTTAGCACCAGTGCATCACACATCCTGTATCACAGCTGATATAATATAAAAGTATGCTCTCTGTCGTGTTGTATTGTATCATACCAAAGTATCATGCTCAGTAATACTCAGTATTCCATGTGAAGTGTATGGTACAGGTAGAAGAAACAGGATAGCGGTGTTCTCTTCAAGGCTCTGCCACAGACTTCTGAGTGACATAAAACAAGTCCCTTAAATCCCTCCATACCTCATATTAGTGAAGATGATAATATATAATAATAACATAATGCTTATTTCATTAATGATCACATGATGAACAGAAACTATAGTGGTAAGCACCAGAGAAATATGTATAACTAACATAGAGAAGTGCTTTCAAAGTCATATAGGAAAAGAGGATTTAATTTCTTTTCCCTATAAATATGATTTACAGCATCTGTCCTTCATTTATGATCTACAGCATCTGTCTTTCATTTATGTGAATGTGTATACTTCTGTGATATCTAGTATGGAAGGTAAAGTTGATATAATAAGCGTAATAATAGAAAGTGATCTTTTAAAGCTCTTACAAGTTAACGACAACTGTACCTAGACTTACTTACTTATGTTTTCAAGTCATCACACTTTATCTTCTCCATTTACATTTATGGCTAATATTTCTTTTACTAGGAGAGCAATGTACCCCTGCCTTAATACTGTCATTTATTACCAGTCAAGAAGCTTTCAAGAAAATCTACATTTTTACTATGCTTTTGATATATTTAGATTTTACAGTGCGTATACACACATGTGCACACTCATACACACACACACACACACACACACACAGGGCCGGATTAACCTTTTGTGTGCCTAGCGCCAAACATATTTGTGGACCCCCATGGAGGCAGTGGAGCATGGCATGGTGAGGTCAGTACCCAGAGCAAGGGACCAGTGAGGGGCAATGGAGCATGGCATGGCAGGGGCGGCCCCGCTCTGTCCAGCCAAGTGCGAGGGCACTATTTACAAACCGGCAGTTGCCAGACTCACAGTGGCCTGCCCGGCCCTGTGCTACCAGCGTGCCCCTTCCCCTCGGGGGAGGGCCCATGCTGCGCCACACAGCCCCCACCCCCGGACTCCCTATGGCTAGAGCCCCCCCCCCGGACCCCTTCACAAATGCACAACGCCCTGCACAACACCACCCCTGCCCAGTGCCCACCTGCCCACAACCCCACCACAACTGCCCAGCACCCCCCACAGAACCCTCACTCCCTAGTGCCACAACACACACATCTTCCTCGCTCCCTCACAGCCCAGCACCCCCCCAGACCTCTAAGAGACCCACTCCCTGTGTCATAAATATAAAGGGAAGGGTAACAACATTTATGTATTGGCACCTGATTAGAAGGACCAATGGGGAAAGAAGATACTTTCAAATCTTCGTGGGGGGAGGTTTTGTTTGTGCTCTCTTTGTTTGTTCCCTCATGGGACAGAGAAAGACACCAAGCAGGTAAACCAGCTCCTAAAAAGATACCTGAAATGATACATCTAAAATTACAGAAATTGTAAGTAAATGCAAGAAAATGCATTAGATTATCTTTTATTTTAGCTTGTGAATTTTCCCTATGCTAAGAGGTAGTTTATTCCTTATGCCCTGCCTCCCTGCCACACTCACCGGCCCAGGCTGAGCTGGCAGCACAGTCAGGGCTGGTCCCACGGTGGGGAATCGCTCCAGCCCCTTGGGAGTGGTGCGATCAGCCAGGCCAGGACCTGCCCCGTCCGGGCTCCCTGATGACCCACTTGCCTGGAGAGGCCCAGCCAAGCACCCTCCACTCCTGTTGTCCCCCCCGCCCCAAAACCAGCTGAGACCTGAGACTGGCCAGGCTTCTGCACCAGTCCCAGGTAGCTCAGTTCTGGGAGACAGGCAGGGCCCCACAGGTGGTGGTGGGAAGCAGAGACTGCCTGGAGCCAGAGGTGCACTGGGGTCCAGCCAGGGGGCAGAGAGAAGCAGGGAGGTGGTGACGGGGATGGAGAGGAGCCCTCAGCCAGCTGGCGGGCAGGCTGAGAGGAGCAAGCGATGGGCGGGGGGAGCCAGCGGGGTCTCAGGGCACAGTGCAAGCGGAGCAGGCTGGGGCTCCTTCTGAGCATGGGCCCGGTTCCATGGCGCCACTGGCACCATTGTAAACCTGCCACTGCACACACAGAGTGCCTTGATATCACATTTCCTCTTCAAGTCTATCTATTTTAGGAACTTACACGGCCCCTATTATTGTAGTATCTAAAGCCCAGATCCTCCAAGGTATGTAGGTGCATAAGGCACCTAAATACTTTGGAGTATCTGGGCCTTACTGCCTCCCAATTTTTAATGTATTTATCCTCCTGACACTCCTGTAAGGTAGGGAAATGATAATATTCCCATTTTACAGATGGTAAATGAGGTACAGAGAGGCTTTGAGAGTTTTCCCAAGGTGACTTGGGAAGTCTGTGGCAGAGCAGGAAGTAGGTCCTCCAAGTTCTAGGTTAGTGCCCTAACTACTGGATCATCTTTCCTATCCCATAATAGTGTACAGAATACTGAACTTACTAGATACAGGAAAGATCAGTTATGACATAGACATTTCATTTTAAATGTTGTTCTTATTAAGTAACTTTATCTGCATAAAACTAGATTTCCAATAGCCCTATAATGTGAAAGATGGATTTCAGTGTAAATTGTTCACAGCTGACCTATTCATTCTAAAGTGATCTAGTTGCCAAAGCCTTTTTTTTACCCTGTCATTCTGATCTGGGCTCTGGACAGCCAAAATGGAATGAAAATTTTATGTAAATAAATTTGGCAGAAACTTCCTGCAATTATGTTTCTCCACCCACTGCCTGATTCACCTGGCTGTTAGATGAGAAAAAACAAAAAAACAAAAAATTGTGTGTGCGTGTGTTTTGTTTTAATCCACTTCTGCGTTTGATTTAAAACAGCCACCCTGTCGCCAGCCAGATGACCATCCCTTTTTTGTAGCATTCACTATTTTACTTGATGATAGGAAAAGGTATTAATATAAAGGCCTAAACCTTTATCCTCGGCCTCAATGGAATTATAATGATTTATTCTGGTTGAGCATCTGGTTCATGGATTTCACATAGCACATTCTACACTGGATGGAAATACAATACACCCCAGGAGAGTCCTTTCCACCACAGAGAGAGACAGGAAGCCTAAAAGACCATATTTATTAAACATGAATACATACACACACACAAACACCAGAAAATAACCACACATTCTCTGCATCAGAATATGGAAAAGCAGGCAGAGGAATAGTTGTAGATTATGGAGAGTCACTAGTTTCCAGCTAGATGTGCTAACCTTACATAATAAGCCTGATTTTGAAAATACAAACTGTAAAACTAAAGCAATCTGCATGGGTTAAAGATATCTGGAACGTTTGGGGTAAGTTAGGCAAAGCATCTGGTAAACATGGGGCAAGGGGTTTGTCTCAGAAGCACTACTCTCATTGCTTTCACTTTCTGAACACCTCCATAATTTTGGATTTGGCTAGTTGTAAGTCACAAATGGCTTAGCATAGTAACTTTATATGTGTTAGGACTGGTTCTTCTGACTAGTTTCTGGGGGAGGTAGATTTGTTAATGGAACTAGCTGTCAGTCATAGTTTCCATATACATTACAAACTTCAGGAGTTTATAAATGATGCAGGGTGATAAAGGGGGGAAGAATAGGCAAGGATGAAAGGCGTCTCAAGGAGGAAGAGTGAGAGGATAAAAGGGACAGATCAGTGAAGAAAAGGGACCCATCTATCAGTCTAGAAGTCGGCCCACACATATATTCACTTGATATACCCTACCGCTATATAATTCTCTTCCCCTATGGTGGGGAAGTGCTTTTAGCTAGTTCATTTATAGCTAATTTAGTAAAAGGTGTCAACTTTATGTTTTTAATTAGGATGGGACATTTATTCTCTGACTCCTGAATTCAAGTCTAAACTATTTTTAAACCCAGCAGAAATAATCTCACATAAATTGCAATGTATGTCACTTGGAAAATAAACTCTCTTTCATCAGTACATAAACAGAACATAAGACATATTTAATGTCAGCATGTCTTCCTACCAAACACAGATCACAAGTCAAATAATAATATAACATGGTTACTGACCATAGCCTATGGCATGTATTAAAAAAAGAAAACTGATGATAATACCAGTGTATCTATTTCTTTAGCTTAGTCACATAAAATATAAAGACAACATGTAGAACTACAGTAATACCAAAATAAATAAACTTGCTAAAATGCTCTGCAACAAATTGGTTCTTACATCTTCCCTGGTTGTCAGATCCAAAAATATCACAGTTCTCCTCTCTTGATCTCATTCATTTTTAAACACTTCAAAAGTAAGCCAAGTCTCTTCTTGAGTGGTCACACTTTAATTTAACATTAAGTATAGAGCTTTTCCTCAGCAACTACAGAACTGACTAATGTATATTCTTTATCACAAATTATGTGAGTGCATGTCTTCATAGTGCTTTTATTTTTTTTCCTTTTGTGGTAGCTGTAGTTTTAGTCTGCTTCAAACAACACTGCACACCAAATTTGCCAATAAGATATATTTTTGCAGTGGAAGCACCATTCCAAAGTGATTGAGAGAATACTGGGGGGCTGAAAGATTATGTACTACTCAAGTGCATACATCATACATTGAGAAGATAATTGGCAGCCTTATTTTGGAGTAAATTAACTACAGCACTACTCTATCTCTGCTCTCCTTCATGAGAGTCAAACAGGGTATATTGATATTTACTGTTAGCATAATCACTAGAGAGTAATTGCCTGCTTCTAGTCACTAAATAAATCAATTTCATATACAAGAAAAAATATGGAGAGAAACTGGATATTGTGCTTAAAGAAAACATGATTGATTGTCTGAATTTCTCTCAAATCAACACACGGTATGATTTCCAGATATATAATGACTAATCTAATAAGTGGAAATTACAAATCATGAGGTTTATGTTTAGCTTCTCATATTTTGGGTGGAAGTGGTGCAAGATGGACAATACTGAGATTCATTAGCACATAAGAAAACAAATTTCCAATAAACTCAGAAATGTTTCCACAATTTCTGATCGAGGCATACTATAAACACCGTAATTAACTGCCAGATGCGATATACATTTATATTGGACTTAGCAGAGAAACAAAGAGAACCTGACGTGGATATTCCTGCTCTAAGATTCTTTTTTATATGTTTTGTTTCCTACTCCAAACACACTGCCACTAGCTTCTTTTTTTTTTTTGGTGTTGCTGAGACAACTAAGAATCTATTTCACCTTCAATCCACAGGGAAAACCTAAACTTTGCCTGCTATTAAGGAATGTTGCATTGGAAATGACATGAAGTGCACTGCAATCTGAAGACCCAAGATATAGCACCTATATCATCTCCCAATATTACCAGATAATTCTAGAAATCAATTCAATATAATTTTTCCTTGGATAGCGCTGTGCCATATTCTTTCTAAATTAGGACTGGCCCTTGTGATACTGAGGTTTGGAGAGGAGGGAACAGCTGAAAAACGGTTGGACTAACCCTTAGGCAGCGAGGTTGTTTTCTGTAATAGAGTACATTGCTATTACAATATGTGTGGGATCAAACAATGATGTAACTTGTGTAGGAACATTGAAGGTTTTAATGTAAATGACATTAAAAGCATCTTTTCCCCTGTCACCAATGTTATGTATGGAATACATGGAGTGAAATTCTGGCCTTAATGAAATCAGTGTGAGTTTGCCATTAACTTCAATGGGATCAGAATTTCACCATTGGTATTCACAGGTGTGCACAATATGATTGATCTGCTGGATGGTTGTGCAGGTGGTCCTGATGGAGAAGAGTCATGGTTGTATTCCTATGGAAGGTCCTCTTAGAATGATGCCGCTCTAACATAGCAACGTCAGTTCTAGAAGTGTTGCCTTCAAAAGGCAGCATTCCACAAACAAATATAGTGGGCTCCATCATGTTATTTTCTGCCATAAATAGCGTAGGCTACCTATCCTACCAAAACACTGAACACCCTCCCCATTTCCCATTCAGAAACCTGAGCTGCCTACAGGTCTCTAAAACAGGCCCAAACCTAGACCTCATTCAGAATGCTGTGCACACTAATTGGAACTTTGTAAGATTGTGTGGAAACATCACCTAGGCAAGGTGAAACAACAGTCATCAAAACTTTTGTCTCTAGCTAAGTAGTTGCAATGTATATCACAAATGACCTAAAACAAAAAAAGGCAATGTCTTTCTTTACAATATCAGAAAAAGATATTAGGATCCTATAATTACCTGTAACTGTTAATTCTGTAGTTCTTCTGACAACAAAGATTCCATATTTTAACTCACAAGTATAATTTCCAATGTCATCTTCTCTAACCTCCCGGATGATGAGTGTGTCCTTTTTGAACACAATACTCGGTCTCCATGTTTTTGCCTTGCATTCCTGTTCAAAGACAATATAATACACCCATGACTGAAATCCTTGTATTTAAATGTGATTATTGACAACATTGCCCAAGTCAAAGAGCCTAGGAAATGGCTTAGATAATTACTTACGATATCTCACATAAACTGAGTCACCCAAATATTCTACTTCATTGAGTCACATGAGAGCTGTCTGGATGCCAGAAAGGCAGGGAATTTATTCCCTTAATGATGATGCTCTGAAGTAATATTGTTAAAGAGTTCCTATTCTTCCTATCTAATTAATATTGTTTCTGGGACTATTACATATACAGAAAACGTCTATCATCATTATGTTAATGACAGCTAGAGGACATGGGAAGTCATTGTAAAGCAATAATTAATCAAAAAGGAGGGAAGTAGGAGCGAATGAGAAAACAAGGAAGAAGCAAGTTGCATCTCCGTACCTGAAATCATCTTAGAATTTGCTTTGAAAGGTTTTACTTATCAATGATCTTACTATTGACTCAATGAGATAACGCAATGTCTAATTTGTACTATTTATATATACAAAATATAATGTGTCCCAATTTTAATTGCTACTGATAAAATTCTATATGTTTCATTCTTGCTGAAATACATTCTTATTTTGTTGTTTAATAAGTGAGCCCATCTGCAAGATTGAAATTTGTTTTGGTCTAAGAGTTGTGTATGTGTTGGCAGTTTTTACTGGTTCCCTCTCATATTGTTATTTTTTTTTCTCTTTTTTTTTTAAATTTGCCTTATTAGATTTCAAATAATTAAAATAAAACATGATATAGCTGCATGCTTTTGGATATTTTTCAGGGTTTTCCAAATTTCTTCATCTTTCTAAGAAATAAGTTACAGGCCAATGGACTAATGTCTTTGAGACTTTTGATGTAACAGTACAAAATAATCTGCTCATTTTGCCCAGCATAGCAGCTTGCTGTGCATATAGTATATAGGCTAGTTTTGTAAATGTCATTCGGTCTGTTTGTTAGAATAGAAATATGTCCATGCACATGATAACCCACAATGGTCTTTTATGAATCTTTGCAACCTACCAAGGGAAAATAGTTTTTAACATTTTAAATCCTTAGATATGTATTCTATTACATATTTTAAATCTTAGATAGCATATTTCAGATGAAGCTACTGGTTGGGCTACATAATTATTACCCTACATTTTCAGAGGCAGTGGCTCAGCCAGAATCCTCCTAGATCATAATTCTTTATAATCACTGGACAATACAATTTACAAGTACTCATAGTGAGGCTAGGTACATCTGTGTGTTTTGATAATTAGAAAGCATAGTGAAATACGTTTCAACTGGAAAATGACAGTTAATTATTCCTGTATACCCAAACTTATTTCAGGTTTACCTATGAGATCAGAACTATTTTGGTTTATCCAGGAACTAGGGTACATTAAAAAATAGACCCTACAATGTGCAAAGTGCTGAGCACCCTCAGTTCCAACTGCAGTCAATGGGAGCTGCATTAAACAAGGACCTCGCAGAACCAGGGCCTAAATAACTCTCCAGAAAAGCAAATTAATGCACAATGTTGAACTAAAGTTATCAATAAGCCATAGAGAAATATGGGTACTTTAAAGTGAAAGCTAATTTTCTATCTGGGACATCGTCATTTCCCTTTTCTTCCCCTAATTGTGCAAACAATGGGCAGATCACAAGCCTTAAACATGAGTTTTTATTCTTGGAGAGATTTGAAGTTTTAATGTTATTGAAAACATGGGATTCTTGTTGAATTGTATGAGGTACAATTTAAATTGTGTATGCAGGTAAAAAATGTGCATAGCTTCTTCTTGAAATAATGTTTTCGCTTCATATCTTTCTGAGTGAATTTCATGTTTGGAAATTGAGGGTTCTACTAGCACAAGCTTGAATCTGGCATAGTGCAGACAATTGCTGTGTCTGCTTCCCCACCCAGCCTTACCAATGTGTATCATACCAGACCACCCTGGTAACATTTTTTCTTTTCCAGTTTTGGACTTTTCAGTTGAAAGAGGACCACCAATTATTTGGTTGTTTTGTGGTACAGCTAGATGGGAATAGGAAGATACCAAATAAGGAGTTTTCAATGTTACCTAAGAAAGCATTTGAATCCTTGTCTCTCTACAACTAAAACTCTAGTATATTAAAACACTTTACCATCTAGTTCTTTTTTCATCCTATCCCCCCTTGTCTTATTATTAATGTATCTTAAATCCATCCAAGCTGTATATCACGTCCAGATAAAATGTTGAGATTATTGAAAATGCAGCAGAACTTGACATAATATTTTGTTGAAGGCAACAGAAGTCTTCTGTATTCCTTACCTTATACCACAGGATTTCAGGCTCTCTATATAGAATTAAAAAATCCTCTATGTCAGGGCATGAGATTTCCTTGCTTTTGCTAAGTTCAGCTTTTTCAAAGTACTTCATCTTTGAATTGTAGCAGAGTCCAGTGTCATTTTCACCCACTGTCAGTGAGATGGATACTTTCATACAGTAAGTAGAGTTTCTGCAATATAACACAAATAAAAATAATGGGTCCAGTGTGAAAAATAAATTCCAGTCACATAATTGTTTTTGATGCAGTTATATTCATTGTAGGTAAGAGAGAGAGAAATCAAACTATTCTTGCTTTATGTCTTTTGTGTGTAGTCCTTACGTATTCAGAATAGGCTCTTCTCTTTCCAATCCCCACCTCAACCACTAGATTTTAATGTAATAATAATAACTGGCATGAATCCATGAATCAACCCTTTCCTTTCCTCTGAATTCCCTTCCCTCCATCATTATAGTCCATCCATACTGTTTATTGGCGGGCAACTTCCTCCTAAGTAAAGGCCAAGAAAAGCTTCATGCACTAACCAGCAAAGCACCATAATCATCCTTCTGCCAAACACTATTACAACAGCTCTCTGAGGTGAGCAAATCAGTTTACTGCACAGCAGCCTACTGTCAAATTGGAACTTTTGGCATCACACCACGAACTGGCGGGTTAGCCCCCCACATTCATCAAATGTAAGCAGGTTTTCAAGTGAAGCAGTAATTAAAAATATAGTTTTAAACATCATTTGATTAAAAACCAGCCTTGTGGCCTTTCACCCCATAGAAAACAGTTTAATCTCAGTGTATTTTAAACTAGAGGACTACCAGTTTGTTTACCTTAGCCTCTCATCCCCATATTCCCAGGACAAAATGTTACCCCTGCATTATCCTCAGCTTTCATTAGCTTAGGCTCTGTCCTGCAACTTATTACTTTCCTTTGGTGGCCATATGTTGATATGCCAGACACCCAGAGACTGGGGAACATTGTTCTGCTTTCCTCATTTCACTATGTACTTTAATTAGTCTCAAAGACAAAATGACTTGAAAGGATTTATTTTTTCATTTTGGTTTTCCAGATGGGCAGGATGAGAATGTCTAAGGTTGAGTACTCTCTAGCAGTACACTGTGACAGTGCAAGCATCTTCCCCTACTGTTCTTTAAATGCATTTGACCCCTAATCTGCTGAAAGTGGCTCCTGCAGAGAGCACGAAGACATTTTTCCTTTACTTATTTTCACTCTCAGACTCTGTGAGATGACTGCTGATTTACAAGAGTCTAGTGTATATCTAGCATTGCAGACTCTCAAAGATAGCTGCATTTTCAGATTGCCTTTAGATGTCTTAATACCTGTTTACTCTTTCTGTTTATCAGGAAATGATTAGAAGGCTAAAAGTAAGGAAAATAGCATACAAAGAGCACCACAGCCTCATTTCTAGAAGAAAATGTAAACCTCAAAGGCACTATTTATTAATTACTAATAAGAATATCATTTCTGGAAGCGCAGTAATTCTGTCAATGACCTTAAATCATGCATGTCTTTTCTGGGCAGGAAAGGCAACAAATATAAAATATCTTCCCCAGAGTGGAGTCAGCTTGTACTCCCATCCTTGGAGCTATCCGATGCTTCCCATGTATACTTGTGATTGGAGTTGGTAAAACTACTGTATCCATAGCAAACAATTTAATTATTGAATACAGATCATTCCTAAGTCACACATTTTCCTAAGTTGTGACCTAAGTCTGCCGATATTGGTATTTTTTTTTCTTTTCTATGATTGGATGACCTAACCTTTGTCAGAAGAAGGGGGCCAAAGCAATTCACCAGGGGCATGGATTTTCTCACTGTGGGAGTATGCTACTGGGAGACAGGTAGAAGGAGATAAGCAGGCCTGGGGAATTTAATTAGTACATTTTAAATTTTCTTCTTTCTACATGTCTCCATTATGTTGCATATATCACCCCATGATTTGAAAATTCCTTCCTAACAGAGGCAGAAGGGAAAATCACTTAACCTGTAATTCTGCTTCTCTAAAGAAACCAGCTAGGCAGGAATCTCACTCTTAGTTCACATCTCTCTGGAACACATCACCCGGTATAAGAGTTATTTTTTCCTTCCTGCCTAATCAAAAGCCCTGTCCTGCTGAGCATATGCCAACATCAGGTACCGCAACGGCACCGGAACAATCCAGCTGGTTCCCTTCTAACGCCGGTCAGCACAGGAAATGGTGTCTCTAAGCTTTAACCAGTGCAACTGCCCTAGCCAGTTAGGTTCTGGGTACTCTTTCTAGTGTATGTTCGCAATAACTTGGTTTGCTACAGATCACACTTTTTTCATTATTTTCTCTGCCATTTCTTCCCTAAGGTTCCTTTTGAGGCAAGTTTGAGGTTTCATCCTCCCAACTAGTCATTTCCTTGGCTCCCAGCAGAAAGCACCATGGGGATTCTCATGTCAGCTAAAGTCTGGACTTTCAAACTCCTTTCATGATATTCTGGGCAGAAAATGCAATGCAGACCTCTACATTTTATGATCCTGTTTAGGATGAATCCTAGTCTGGGTGTATCTGTGGTTTGAGGAGAGATGTGGCACCACAGTGACTCACAGTTTAGTGCATAAGCACTTCAGATGAAACTGGGTCCATCTGCTCAGATAGCGGATAGGGTTCCAAAGTGCTGATGCTCTCAGTTATGAAGTGCCAAGCCCAGAGTCTAAGGTGCTGACATGTCCAGGCTGGGATACTTAGACAACTGGATTCTATGACGTAGGGTCCCTCAAAAGCACTTTCTACTGGGAGCTCGAAGCAGCATAAAAGGAGCATAAAGCTTTAGCGTCCTTCAGATGACATGTCTCCCTATATGTTTTTTTCCTCCGTGAGCCTGAATAGTAACAGCACTGACAAGGAGGCTCATATGGCACTCTGCCAGGAGCCCAGGTTGCATCCAGGCCGTTCTCACTGTAAGGAACCGTAGAGAAAACAGAACAAAATAAAATGATGTGAGCCGAAGAAAACCAGGTTACTGGACTCAGAGAACCAGAAAAAGATGAAAAAATCAGTCACTGCCTAATGGCCTGAGACAGTTAGGTCTGCAAGGCAACAACTCCAGTGGGGAGGTGGTTTGTTGGCTGATGGCAGCTAGCCTAGAAGTAGGTAGAGCCCATGAGCTAAGAAAATGTGTATCGTATAGCAGAGCCTTCAAGTTAGCCTACAAGTGGCTCAGAGGGTCAAGAATCTTAGAACTAGGGGAGTTTCCTATATGACTCTCACTGGAGGCACTAGAGCAAACAGAAGCCTGTACCACTGGTAACTTTAGAGAAATTTTATATTCCACTGGAGACCAGATTGTATTGTTTGAATAGAACAGTTATTGTATTTACTTTTGGTTTTCATTCTTCACAAGGTAACTACATTTTGTGCAACTTCTGTAATCACTTGAGCCGACAAGAGGATTGAACCCTGGACCTTCAGCAATAAAAGAATGAGTTTCTACTGTTTCAGCTAAAGCATTAAATTCTGTAATGCAAACCAGTCACATCACTGTTCCCCTCTGGTGTTATCTGGAGAGTTTTGCCTGGGCTTGTTTTAAGCCATGAGGACACATTTTCAGCCTCATAACTATATACATGAAAATACAACCTATAATATTACTGTAACAACAATTACTATAACAACAATGCTCAGTGCATCATGAGCCTTCCAAAGACACCTGACATGACAAACTTGGATACCACACAATCATTTTATAAGGATGAACATGGGGGTGCTGTGTGTTCCCCCCGAGATACAGAGCGTCACAATCACATTTGTGGCCCAGCCATCAGACAGGGATGAAAACCGACACTGGGCTGGAGTGGGTTACACATATAACTGCACAGTCCTATTTGCAAAGGCTGCATATCTTTCTCATTTGTCTCCATGGCGAGTCTCTGGCAAGGGGCTTAGGAAACTGTTAACTGTCATATTCTGTATATAACAATATTTTATAAAGCCTTTTTGGGGCAGAAACTATATCTAGTTCTATATTTGTACAGCTCATAGCCCAGCAAGGCGAATATGCTGATCAGGTCATCTGTCTGCTACTGTTAAATAAATGTTAAAGAAAAATATCTAGCAAGTATATTGATTCATTTTCCCAGGCTGTATTTTCTGCCATCTATAACTATTCAGTAGAATTACAGTGTTCATTCCTAGTTGCAAAGGGAGCAGACACACACCCTTGTCCAACTCACTGCAATAGCACTAGACTTCTGGCCACAGATTTTGGGAACACTGTCAATGACTGTGTTAATCTTCCCACCCCATATTCCACTCCAGTTTTAACTGCATTTCTGTGGCACTCTTTCCTGTACCTTTGCTGCCTTACTACTTCATCCTTTTTCCATCGGTGGTGTTTAATTTCCTTAGATATACACCCAGAAGTGTGCAGAGAGAACACAAAATACCAAAGTCTTGTTCATACAGGTCACAACCACGAAAGGATTTCCACACACCATCCACTCATTCTCTATCATTTAGAGCCCTTAACATCTTGACTGTTAATTGCTGCCTGATTCATCTAAATGCTTCTTGGTTGGAATATGTATAGCACATTGCATGTGCTACATTACCTCTAGATTTTGACCCTGAAGTGAGTGTGATAGGGAAGGAAAAGGAAGTGGAGATGGGGTGGAGGAGGTGGGGAGGAGGACGAGGGCTGTATATGAGCTCTGAATGGGGACCTGGGAGAACAGGTAAGTGTGCATGTGTGGGTGAAGGGAGGAACATGGGATACTGGAAGGCAGGAGGGAACACCGGGAAAAGTTATTTAAGATAGGAGGTGTCTGGATGGGAATAAGCAGAGTAGAGAAAAGCTGTGCTTTTATGAATCCTGGGCAAAGTCATAGTTCAAACTCCATCTCCTGAGAATGGCACAGAACCCACCACCATGTCCTCACCATTTCTGCTTTGTTTGGGATTTTGGAGGTGGTGGTGTTTTATTTTTTCCTATTCTGCTCCTCTGCTAAAACCTCTCTCCTTCCCTTCCAGATCCCAAGCTCTCAAGGTGCATTCCCGATGATTGTACATTCATACCTAGTGTGACTAGGCAGATATATACAAATTCACACAAGTAGTTGTAATTTTCTCTTTCCACAACCACCTGTCTAACAATTTCACTTGTGTATGTTCACAGAAAGCAAATACATGAGATAATGAATAGTGTTATACAGAATTTGCAATATGTTTGTGAATAACTTTCTCCACTATTTGCCCATTTTTACCCATGACATCTATAAGTCATATTTCATATCATAATATCCGGATGCACAACATGGATAGAAGCATAATGCTTTTCAGGTCACAATATTTCTCTTATATCTGAAGCAGATGTACAGGTTTAGATTTTAGCTTTCACCAGCATGATTCCAGTATTTGGAAGTGAGGAGCATTTTAGTAGACTGCTCTGTTGTCATATCATGTGATTGTTTTGTGGTGATCTAACACTCAGAAATGCAATCTAGATGGAGCTACTATAAGGTGGGTGCAAAACTGGTTGGAAAACCATTCCCAGAGAGTAGTTATCAGTGGTTCACAGTCATGCTGAAAGGACATAACAAGTGAGGGTCCCCCAGGAATCAGTTCTGGGTCTGGTTCTCTTCAATATCTTCATCAATGATTTAGATAATGGCATAGAGAGTACACTTATAAAGTTTGCAAATGATACCAAGCTGGGAGGGGTTGCAAGTGCTTTGGAGGATAGGATTAAAATTCAAAATGATCTGGACAAACTGGAGAAATGGTCTGAAGTAAATAGGATAAAATTCAATAAGGACGAATGCAAAGTACTCCATTTAGGAAAGAACAATCAGTTGCACACATACAAAATGGGAAATGACTGCCTCAGAAGGAGGACTGCAGAAAGGAATCTGAGGGTCATAGTGGACAACAAGCTAAATATGAGTCAACAGTGTAATGCAGTTGCAAAAAAGCGAACATCATTCGGGGACGTATTATCAAGAGTGTTGTAAGCAAGACACGAGAAGTAATTCTTCCACTTTACTCTACGCTGATTAGGCCTCAACTGGAGTATTGTGTCCAGTTCTGGGCACCACATTTCAGGAAAGATGTGGACAAATTGGAGAAAGTCCAGAGAAGAGCAACAAAAATGACTAAAGGTCTAGAAAACATGACCTATGAGGGAAGATTGAAAAAAAATGGGTTTGTTTGGTCTGGAAAAGAGAAGACTGAGAAGGAACTTGATAACTGTTTTCAAGTACATAAAAGGTTGTTACAAGGAGGAGGGAGAAAAATTGTTTTTCTTAACCTCCAAGGACAGGCCAAGAAGCAATGGGCTTAAATTGCAGCAAGGGAGGTTTAGGTTGGACATTAGCAAAAACTTCCTCTTAGGGTGGTTAAGCACTGGAATAAATTGCTTAGGGAGGTTGTGGAATTTCCATCATTGGAGATTTCTAAGAGCAGGTTAGACATACAGCTTTCAGGAATGGTCTGGATAATATTTAGTCCTTCCATGAGTGCAGTGGACTGGACTAGATGACCTCTCAATGTCCTTTCCAGTCCTATGATTGTCTCACAAAGCCTCTGTAACTCTGCCCATTAGAAAAAGAAACAAGATAAATAAATACTGCAATGACTGACTGGGCAGCCTTTGTCATATTCCCAAGTGGCGTGTGGACAAAACCCTGGGAGTGACATTGATCTAGGTAATTAAATTCAGTAACTTAAAGTGAACTGTCAAATGTGCCTTGTTTTCTGACAATATGATTGATATAATTTCCAGCATCTGGTTTAGAACAGATAAGCACATTCAGGGCACAGGGTGCGTCCTTCTTTAGTAGAAAGTGCTTGGTATATTGTGGACATTGCAAGAAATAAGAAATAATAATAATATTTAATTTAACAGAAAATCATAACAGGATAGATAGAATATGAAATATCACAGAATAAAGGGAAACTTCTCAAGACTGCTAGGCCTAAACATTTAAACTACCTTGTCAATATTTATAGTTGACAGTCTCTGAGGGATTCAAACCAGGATATTTTTTTCTTAACAGACATTTGCAATATAGCACTCCAAAAACATCACAGACACTATGCTTTTTTTACTGTCATCTGCATACACTTTTTTTCCCCCCAGTGTGACATTATATCTAGGGCAGGGAACACACACACACACACACACACACAAAGTTCACTAATATTTGTGTGAAATTTTAAAATAAGTTGACTGACTGCATTTGAAGCCCTTTTGGGGCAGACCCTCAGCTAATGTAAATAGTCATAGTTTCCCTGATTTCAATGGAGTTACAACAATTTACACCATCGGAGGGGCTGTCCCCTAGTGTTTACTTTCTGTGACTAGTCTAACTAATGAGTTTATTGGCTGGAATGTTTACCATAACCTAAACATTTAATGAAGTATTTCCAGAAAGCAAAGACTTATACTCACCCAGTCATAAAATGATGTGTCCAATGAAAGCATTTTTGAAATGCTGACATTCAAAGAATGAACGGTTTATTACAAATCATCCAACATCTAATATGGTGCCCTTTTCTTTGATTTTTGTTTTTAAGGTGCTTGCTACAAAAAGTAGTAAAACATTAAAAAATGGGGTAATATGGTAAAGCACTGTTCTCTAAGAATTTTCAACAAGTGTTAATAACTTATAAAATTCTCAGTGTCCCCTAAAGCAGTTTAAGAATCATCTAGAGTTACTGGTTTCAGCTCAGTGACTGTATTGTTCATACTATGATGTTAGTATAGGATAGAGTAAAATCTATCATCTACTTACTTGTCCTTATTTTAGTATTAGAGTACTCCCCCCGAATTTAAAATCGAAACAAAAAAAGCACCTTTTATTCCATCAAAGCAAAAAGAAATTGATTGATTTGATCTGCCTTCCTTAGACCATGTTTTCTTCCTTCCTTCACTTCCTTCACTGTGTGTGAAAATAATAGTGATTTATGTGGGCAATGAGGTGCAAAGGCATATTTTAATATTAGAACAGGAGTACTTGTGGCACCTTAGAGACAAGTACTCCTGTTCTTCTTTTTGCGGATACAGACTAACACGGCTGCTACTCTGAAACCATTTAATATTAGAAGACATGGTTCTCTGCCAGTTTTGCACCACCAAAGTTAATGGAGTTGCCTCAGCATAAAACAGGCCAAGAGTGTCTATTAGCAACAGTCAAGGAGTGGTTGCAGAACTACTAACTGTGGTATGTAACCTATCACTTAAATAAGCTTCTGTGCCAGATAACTGGAGAATAGCTAATGTGACACCAATTTTTTAAAAAGACTTCAGAGGGAATCCTGGCAATTACAGGATGGTAAGCCTAACTTCAGTTGAAACTATAGTAGAGAACTGAATTATCAGACACCTAGAGGAACATGATTTGTTGGAGAAGAGTCAACACGGCTTTTGTGAAGGGCAATCATGCCACACCAATGTATTAGAGTTCTTTGAGGGGTCAACAAATATCTGGTCAAGGATGATCCAGTAGATATAATGTATTTGGACCTTCAGAAAGCCTTTGACAAGGTTCCTCACTAAAGGGTCTTAAATAAAGTAAGCTCTCATGGGATAAGAGGGAAGATCCTCTCATGCAGCCTCTTGCTGGTTAAAAGATAGGAAACAAAGGGTAGGCATAAATGGTCAGTTTTCAGAATGGAGAGAGGTAAATAGTGATGTCCCCAGGGGTCTGTACTGGGACCACTACTGTTCAAAATATTCATAAATGGATCTGGAAAAAGGGGAAAACAGTGAGGTGTCAAAGTTTGGAGATGATACAAAATCACTCCGTTTTAAATTAAATTAATTAATAGTTAAATCCAAAGCAGACAGTGAAGAATTACAAAGCAATCTGACAAAACTGGGTGACTGGGCATCAAAATAGCACATGAAATTCATTGTTGATAAATGCAAAGGAATGCATATTGGAAAAACGAATCCCAACAATATATGCCAAATGATGGGGTCTAAATTAGCTGTTACCACTCAAGAAAGAGATCTTGCAGTCATTGTGGATAGTTTTCTGAAAACATCTGCTCACTGTGCAGTGGCAGTCAAAAAAGCTAACAGAATGTTTGGAATCATTAGGAAAGGGATAGCTAACAAGACTGTAAATATCATAATGCTACTATATAAATCGATGGTACGCCCACACCATGAATATTCTGTGCAGTTCTGGTCGTCCCTTCTCAAAAAAGATGTATTAGAAATTAAAAAGGTACAGAGAAGGTCAACAAAATGATTAAGGGTATGGAACAGCTTCCCTATGAGGAAAGATTAAAAGGACTGGGACTGTTCAGCTAGGAAAAGAGATGACTAAGGGGGGAGATGATAGAGATCTATAAATCATGAATGGTATGGAGAAAGTGAATAGAGAAGTGTTAACAAATGTATTAGAGCATAAGCTTTCGTGGACTACAGCCCACTTCTTCGGATGCAGAAGTGGGCTGTAGTCCACGAAAGCTTATGCTCTAATACATTTGTTAGTCTCTAAGGTGCCACAAGTACTCCTGTTCTTCTTTTTGCAGATACAGACTAACACGGCTGCTACTCTGAGAGAAGTGTTATTTACTCCTTCACATAATATAAGAACCAGGAGTCACCCACTGAAATTAATGAGCAGCAGGCTGAAAACAAACAAAAGGAAGTACTTCTTCACACAATATACAAGAAGCCTATGGAACTCATAGCCAGGGGATGTTGTGCATGACAAAACTATAATTGTGTTCAAAAAAGAACTAGAAACATTCATGGAGGATAGGTCCATCAATGATTATTAGCCAAGATGTTGAGCTAAATGGACCATTGGTTTGACTCACTATGGCCATTCTTATGTTCTTATAGTTGTAGTACTTTGCTAATGCTTCTATTCCTTGGCTTCTTGGTTGAGTAGTTTTTTTCTATAAGTAAGCACTGGAATTTGGTAGGGCCTTACAGCTTTTTAGAGCAGACTATGGTGATGGTTTCTTTTTGACATGTAGTATAGGAAGTTCTTCTGTCTGTCTTGAGAAGAAACTGGTCGAACCAGGATTAATGGGTAGGAGTTCTTGTGCCTTTTATGTCCATACCTATCCTGAGGGTATAGTCCAGGCAACATGTGTGGGTCTCTGCCAGTGGTAAACATAACATGGAGAGTTTGGATAGGAAGCTTGGGATTGTCAGATCAAAGAAGCTGTCTGCATTGCTATTGAAATTTCCCAAGATTATGAGTGTTGTGTGGATCATCACTATGTCAGAAACTGTTGCCACTATTAGCTTGTTTAGGAAGCCTTGGATGTCTTTAGACAAACATATTAGCAGGCTGCCCAAGTTAGGCTTGTCTCTCAGCTCAATCAAAGGATTGTAGTACAGTAATACTACTTTTAATTATAGCTGGCTGGAATTTTTCTGAAGCACAATATTTTGCCAAATTTATTACATTCTCAACAAAACTTTCATTGAAAAGGCAGTTTTCCTTTTGAAACCTGTCAGCGTTCCAGGATCCACAGGTCCAGCAGGGAGGTCATCAGTCCATCCAGAGTCCTGGCTGGAGCCAGGACTCTAGGGATGCCAGGCTCCATGTCAGGAAGACTCCCAACTAGAGCTAGTGCTCTGCGGGCTGGCAGGGTTTCCATTCTACAGCTGCAGCTTTGGGAGTCCCAGCTGGAGGTGGGATTCTGAGGGCTGGGAGGCTCTGCAGCAGGGAGTCTGCCAGGACTCTAAGGACTGGGTCATCACGCTGCTGTGGTTAAACTGACAAGAGTGTCACTTTCACATCCTTTCTTTTGGGAATATCATGTTTCAGTGTTTCCAAAACAAAAATGGGTTTGTGTGTGTGTGTAGGGGAGGGGGGAGATATTCAGTTCATGGGAAATTTGATTTAGATTTGCTTTCATTCCAATTCAGAACAAAAATCAAATTGCAAAATTCCAAAATATCTTGTGACGTGAAACCCCCAAATTTCAACCATCTCTACTTTTAATCCCTGATTTTTCCAGCTAGAGGTTGGATTGGAAACACACAAGGAGCCTGGAGATGTATCTAATTGGCATAAAGTGGAATCTAGTTAGAATACTGCATGCTAGGTCCCAAAACCTTCATGAATAGATACAGAGCATATTGTAAAGAGATACAGACCTCTTAAATACAAAATCATCAAGATATTTAGAGGAGTGAGAACTTTAAGTGAAGGATAATAAAGCTCAGGAGTCAGCTTGTGTTTCTTTATTAATTTCAGACCATCTTACCTCTGTCTTTTTGACATTTTAATTTCCTTGTGTTTCTCTTACAGTTTTGACTACCTGAAGCCATGATACTAACATCTTTAAGGCACTATAAAAAGACACTACTCGTTAGTATGATAGATAAGCTGTAACAATGACACGTATCTTCTGTAGCAAGAAATTGAGACTGAAAACCAACAATAATAATAATAATAAATAAAACAAAGCACTTGGAGTCTCTTTATAAACAAATCTAGTGTATTTATTTCCACCACAGCAGAGATGCCTATGTACCAAAAGCAAAAGGAAAAGGAAGGTGTTACCCTCTATGGACATAAATTATGTCACAGGATTGTGGCATTTAATCAAACAAGTTGTCAATTAACAGTACTGTTGAAAAAAAAAAAAAAAGTGGACTGAGTGTTAGGCTATAAAGAAACATTGCCGACTACTGCATTTTTATAAATAGTTATTAGAGGAGATCTATGCAAATGTTCCATGAAATAGTGGAAATACAACAGTAAACATGGTTTACCAGGTTGGTTTAACTAATCTATGTTTTAACTCATGAGGTAAATAGGTAAATCCCCAGGACAACAATAAACGGAGAGCAACATCACCTGATCAAAAGAGAGAGAGAGAGAAATGCATAGAGGATAGTTTCATAAAATGTTTCAATTTTGTTTTGCTTTTATTTGGTTATGTGCTGTATTCTGGCCCACTGAATATCTCTGTGATTGGTTGGACATTGTGCCTAAAACATTCTAGCTCAAATTTAAAATTTTGCACTTATACCCTAGGCAACCTACTCTGGTTGAATATGAGGACATGTATATTACTTGCTAACTTTAAAAGAGGTTGGAGGCAACATTTTTAGCATTGTAATAGGTCAAATAAAAGGATGAAATCATTTCAGGTATTTCCAAACACTGAAGTGTTAAGAGATTACATAAAGATTTGGCCTAAATCCAGATGATTTGATGACTCAGGAATATCTAGCCTGCTTACATGAATCTTATCAACTTCTACAGCCATACTTCTGGAAATAATGTCACAACATGGGTGAACAGTAGCTCGCTGTTGCTATTCCACTCCCAGAAATACAACCTTTAGAGACAATGTTTTCAAAAATGATGTGAAAGTTAATTTTCCCTCCCTCAACGTTCTCACAGGGAAAGTGGATGTTTTCTAGAAGTCACAGACATCTGAGTGGGGAACTTCTAGGCATTACCCACTTCTGGGTGGATTTGATAGGATATTTCAATTCTTGACCATCTCTAGTTTTACTATTAAGGTCAATTGTTATTATACAAACTGTAAAGTGGCACCAGGCAAAATCCATCCAGAAATGTTGTTAAGTCTACACAATGCAGAAATACATCAAAAGACTACCTGAGGGAAGAGTAAGAGATATAAGTAGTATATTTCCTGCTATTTTATTCAACGTTGTGTATAACATTGCTATAACACATAGTGTTTAATAAATGAAGGACCATTATAAGCAATTTTCCTCCTGTTAATTGATGCCTCTAATACATGGGGAAGTGAGGGTTTGTGGCCACAAAATTGGTAGAAATCTCAGCATCTTTTTCAATATTTTACCATTACTAATATAGAAGAGGTTCTACCAAGCTATTAACTTATGTTTATAAACAGAAGAAAGAGCAAGTAATATGAATTAATCTTATTTCATTACAGCCACATATGGATAATGAAGATGATCATCTAAAATGTTTTCAGTTGCTAATAATACATGAACACCAGGTTTTGTTCCAATGCGTATCACTAACTAGGATTATTTATTCGATGCTGTGAAAGGCTAACACTTACATCTAAAGCATTAAGAGCACTGTTCATTTAAATTCAGCTAAATACAATGGTAGTGTTATTAATATTAACAAAACAATGCTACTAATTGTCATCTACCTGTAATTAAAATAAATAGCTAACACTGCCAGCATTTGAAACCCTTATGGAACTAACTACTAAGCTTAATACAGAAGAAAGGAGGTATATAACATCTATTGATCTACAGATTTATACTGTAGCAGTCTGGAGCCTAAGGGGCAGAGAGATCCAGAAAATCAAGGATCTTTTTATGAAACATTTCTCTTTTCCATTAACCTCTACAGAAACAACAAGGAGTTCAGTAGCACCTTAAAGACTAACAGATTTATTTGGGCATACGCTTTTGTAAAAAACCCACTTCTTCGGATGCACCTGGTGGGTTTTTTACCCACGAAAGCTTATGCCCAAATAAATCTGTTAGTCTTTAAGGTGCCACCGGACTCCTTGTTGTTTTTGTGGATACAGACTAACACGGCTACCCCGATACCTGATCTTAACCTGATCTAGAAACCTTACTTTGTTAGCAGCCAAAGCAGTCATAATTCAGCCTTAAGGGGCTTGCTTAGGAAAAATGTCAGTGGGTAACTTGTAGAGTATAAGCCTCTCAACTGATTATTATTTTTATAATGGCCTTACAGATTTTTATTTCTTCCTTTGTCCTCCTAACATAATGATGGAACCTAATTGGTGGGCTGGTCAGCTTTGTTCCTCATCTTAACTTCTGAAGATGGCCCAAGTCAGAGTCTAGTGTAGAGAAATGCAGAATCCACTTAGATTATGTTCTAGTGCCTCAGGTGCAGCTGTTTTTTTTTTATTAAATAAATATTAAAGTACTAAAAGTATATACAATGCAGTAATGAGAAGGAACAGGCAACAGTAGTTTAAGACAAAAAATGCATCTAAAATTCCATTGCTTTTGAAACAGGTAAGTGGAGGAGGAGGAGGAAGGGGGAAGAGAGAAAAAGCACACACACTGGGTACGTGTGAATGAGAAGGGAATGTGAAAGAGAATGTGTATGTGTGCCTCTTGTTATAAGAACACAGAAAGCTCCGATCTGATGGCTCTGAAGTAGGGAGGCCAGAGGGGTTGAAGGAAACACTGCTTTTCTCTTCTGTGAGCACCACAGTGGCTATGCCCTATTTCCATAACAATGTGCACAAGTCCCACAAGATATTTGTTTTAATTAGCACATTCATATTAATCACACCAGAAGTACTGAGCTATTTCATTGTATGCTTCATTTCTCCTCTCCTAAAAAAAATAGGCACACACAGTGTAATCCTGAACTCCTCCTTGTCCTCATCAGTATCACCTGAAGAGGATGTCAGGTTTATACAATGTAGTCCCTCACTGACTGTAATATTTACTGATAGGCAAAGAGCACCTATGCCTTACTCCAACTTCTGCTCTTAAAGTGCTTGTGTTTAAAGAAGCTACTGATTTTGAATTTTTATTGATGCTGTGATACCAAAAATTGCCTTTAGAAAGCAGACATTTTTCCTTTATAGCACTCAAAAATAATCATTAAGGCTTCCCTTGTGAGTAAATCAGTAAGATGTTTTTTTCATGTATTACATAGCGCTCTCTTGCTCTCTGACTCATTAAAAGTCTGAGTCAAACTCATTCTTTGTGAAGGCACTAGATTCAAGACCATATTGGTATGTTCCCACGTTTCCATAAAATTTCAATTAAAAAAAATGCTAAAGTATTCTTTGAAAACACACCACATTGGGAAGATCTTGAAATGGCAATTACCCCAGGGCTCAAATGGATAAAATAAAATGGAATTCCATCATTTCTCCACTAAACTTAAGCAGAGGTTAGAGAGTTTAGTAATAAAAAATTCAAAGCAAATTTCCCAGTACACGCAAGATGGTGTCGCCAGGAGGGCTTTGGCTTCCTAGACCACGGGATGCTATTCGAGGAAGGACTGCGAGGCAGAGATGGCGTTCACCTTTCAAGGAGGGGAAAGACCCTATTTGGACACAGACTGGCTAACCTAGTGAGGAGGGCTTTAAACTAGGTTCAATGGGGACCGGTGTGCAAAGTCCACAGGTAAGTGGGGAACATGGAGACCTGGGAGATGGGTCAGAAATAGGAGGGAGCGTGGGCTATAATGGCAGAGAGAAAGGAGGGTCAGGGCAAAACTGGGAGGCAAGATCAAATCAGTATCTTAGATGCCTATATACAAATGCGTAAAGTATGGATAATAAGCGGAAGAACTGGAAGTGCTAATAAATAAATACAACTATGACATTGTTGGCATCACCGAAACTTGGTGGGCTAATACACATGATTGGAATGTTGGTGTGGATGGATACAGCTTGCTCAGGAAGGATAGACAGGAGGAAAAGGGAGGAGGTGTACATTTTTAATATAATTTTTTTTATATTAAAAATGTACACACTTGGACTGAAGTGGAGATGGACATAGGAGACGGAAGTGTTGAGAGTCTCTGGGTTAGGCTAAAAGGGGTAAAAAACGAGGGTGATGTCATGCTAGGAGTCTACTACAGGCCACCTAACCAGGTGGAAGAGGTGGATGAGGCTTTTTTTAAACAACTAACAAAATCATCCAAAGCCCAAGATTTGGTGGTGATGGGGGAACTTCAACTATCCATATATAGGTTGGGAAAATAACACAGCAGGGCACAGACTATCCAACAAATTCTTGGACTGCATTGCAGACAACTTTTTATTTCAGAAGGTTGAAAAAGCTACTGGGGGGAAGCTGTTCTAGACTTGATTTTAACAAATAGGGAGGAACTCGTTGAGAATTTGAAAGTAGAAGGCAGCTTGGGTGAAAGTGATCATGAAATCATAGAGTTTGCAATTCTAAGGAAGGGTAGAAGGGAGAACAGCAAAATAGAGACAATGGATTTCAGGAAGGCAGGTTTTGGTAAGCTCAGAGAGCTGATAGGTAAGGTCCCATGGGAATCAAGACTGAGGGGAAAAACAACTGAGGAGAGTTGGCAGTTTTTCAAAGGGACACTATTAAGGGCCCAAAAGCAAGCTATTCTGCTGGTTAGGAAAGATAGAAAATGTGGCAAAAGACCATCTTGGCTTAACCACGAGATCTTGCATGATCTAAAAAATAAAAAGGAGTCATATAAAAAATGGAAACTAGGACAGATTACAAAGGATGAATATAGGCAAACAACACAGGAATGCAGGGGCAAGATTAGAAAGGCAAAGGCACAAAATGAGCTCAAACTAGCTACAGGAATAAATGGAAACAAGAAGACTTTTTATCAATACATTAGAAGCAAGAGGAAGACCAAAGACAGCGTAGGCCCACTGCTTAGTGAAGAGGGAGAAACAGTAACAGGAAACTTGGAAATGGCAGAGATGCTTAATGACTTCTTTGTTTCGGTCTTCACCGAGAAATGTGAAGGAATGCCTAACATAGTGAATGCTAATGGGAAGGGGGTAGGTTTAGCAGATAAAATAAAAAAAGAACAAGTTAAAAATCACTTAGAAAAGTTAGATGCCTGCAAGTCACCAGGGCCTGATGAAATACATCCTAGAATACTCAAGGAGCTAATAGAGGAGGTATCTGAGCCTCTGGCTATTATCTTTGGAAAATCATGGGAGACGGGAGAGATTCCAGAAGACTGGAAAAGGGAAAAATAGTGCCCATCTATAAAAAGGGAAATAAAAACAACCCAGGAAACTACAGACCAGTTAGTTTAACTTCTGTACCAGGGAAGATAATGGAGCAAGTAATTAAGAAAATCATCTGCAAACACTTGGAAGGTAGTAAGGTGATAGGGAACAGCCAGCATGGATTTGTAAAGAACAAATCATGTCAAACCAATCTGATAGCTTTCTTTGATAGGATAATGAGTCTTGTGGATAAGGGAGAAGTGGTGGATGTGGTATACCTAGACTTTAGTAAGGCATTTCATACGGTCTTGCATGATATTCTTATCGATAAACTAAATACAATTTAGATGGGGCTACTATAAGGTGGGTGCATAACTGGCTGGATAACCGTACTCAGAGAGTTGTTATTAATGGTTCCCAATTCTGCTGGAAAGGCATAACGAGTGGGGTTCCGCAGGGGTCTGTTTTGAGACCAGCTCTGTTCAATATCTTCATCAACGACTTAGATATTGGCATAGAAAGTACGCTTATTAAGTTTGCGGATGATACCAAACTGGGAGGGATTGCAACTGCTTTAGAGGACAGGGTCATAATTCAAAATGATCTGGACAAACTGGAGAAATGGTCTGAGTTAAACAGGATGAAGTTTAACAAAGAGAAATGCAAAGTGCTCCACTTAGGAAGAAAAAAATCAGTTTCACATATACAGAATGGGAAGAGACTGTCTAGGAAGGAGTACGGCAGAAAGGGATCTAGGGGTTATAGTGGACCACAAGCTAAATACGAGTCAATGGTGTGATGCTGTTGCAAAAAAAGCAAACGTGATTCTGGGATGTATTAACACGTGTTTTGTGAGCAAGACATGAGAAGTCATTCTTCCGCTCTACTCTGCTCAGGCCTCAACTGGAGTATAGTGTCCAGTTCTGGGCACCGCATTTCAAGAAAGAGGAGAAATTGGAAAGGGTCCAGAGAAGAGCAACAAGAATGATTAAAGGTCTTGAGAACATGACCTATGAAGGCAGGCTGAAATAATTGGGTTTGTTTAGTTTGGAAAAGAGAAGACTGAGCATGTGTATGAGATTGGAGGTAACATGCACTCAAATATTATTGTACATAGATATTACATATTGTGCGGAAAGATACGATTACTGAAAGCAATGCGCCATATAAAAAGGAATTTTAATGGAAAGCTGCTTTTGGGAATTACACTTACACCTGGGACATTTGCAAAAGCACCACAGCTAACTTTAACTACAGCATCAATCAAGAAGCTAAGACACTATGCACAGTCTGCATGGTGAGTCAAAGTATGGAATTACAGCCACTTGTAACTGGCCTGAATTTCACCCCAGTATGTACATAGTGCCCAAATGTGTAAAATACAGAGTTCAGTAATTTGACAATGTTTGTGTCAGTCACAAGAACATTTCACCAAAGGTCCCTGTGATAGAGAAATCACCACAGAAGAAAAGCTGGCTCAGAGAGGCAGAAAAAAGTTAAACTAGAAAGTTATCCTAATACCACCAAATCCCTTCCCTAAGGAAGTTCCACATGGATTCCTCAGATAGAGGAGGAGGAGAAACCCAGTGGTAGGATGCACAACGTGGAGTTGGTTCCCTCCATTCTTCTACCAACTACACCACAGAGATAGAAACATTAACCCTTTAATACCTTAGGATAAAACTCCTCTTTAAAGACTACCTCCTCTGGTCTCAGGAGAAGATATCAGTGCCTGCTTTTTTGCTGGGAGAGACCTTCTTGATCCACTTGAGTGAGATCAAAGGACTGCAAATTTAAAACCTCACTTAGTATCACATGCTGGCAGAAATGTAGTGCTGCAGTCTCGAACATCAATACCAATTTCTGGGGAGTTTATTATTTCTCTTCCACTTTCCCATTATGGGTGGATGGTGCTCATATCACCTTGCTTTCCTAGTAACCAGGAGGGAGCTAAAGCAGGAATACTGTTTTAATGGTTTAAATAGAAAGGAAACAGACAGGAGAGTAAACATGAATTGGCAGAGGATCTGACTGAAGCCAGATGGTCATAAAAATGGTCTCTATTGCCTGGCCAAAGCAGTTCAAGCCAGAGTGCCTATGCAAAAATGGGTTCTTATGAAGGAGTATTTACTACCTGGTTTGTTACATACAGAGGTACTGGAACAACTGTACAACTGGGACATCCTATACAGTGAGTCAATCCACTTTTTATATAACTTAAATGAAAAACACTAATTTTGGAAATAAAGTAGTTTGCTGTGTGGCCTCTCTATCTCCTTCCCGTCCAAGTGCTGAAGCAATATGAGTACAAACAATAGTTCCCAACCTACAGTTGAACTGTGAAAGTTTCTGTACCTTTGTGTCATATGCTAAACTAGCTTCTTTTGTTAAATAGTTAGTACAATACATCAAGCAAATTACCAATTGTTATATAATCAGTGAAGAAGGGGATACATTAATATTTTGACCTAACTGGAACAATTTGTTCTTCTCTGCATAGGGTGATACTTTTTGGTCTCTCATGTTCCATTACATTATCTCTTAGGGCTTGTCTATACTTACCGCGCTGGTTCGGCGGCAGGCAATCGAACTTCTGGGTTCGATTTATTGCGTCTAGTCTGGACGGATAAATCGAACTCAGAAGTGCTCCCCGTCGACTCCGGTAATCCTGCTCGCCGCGAGGAGTACGCGGAGTCGACGGGGGAGCCTGCCTGCCGGGTCTGGACGGCGGTAAGTTCGAACTAAGGTATGTCGACTTCAGCTACGTTATTCACGTAGCTGAAGTTGCGTACCTTAGTTCGATTTGGGGGTTTAGTGTAGACCAAGCCTTAGAGTTGTCAATAGAGGACAGTATTTATTTTGAATATTCTGGGGACAAAAATATGGATATAAAGAAGATGCCTATGGAATCCTTCCCATACCTCTTTCTGAAACCTAAAATTAGAGGAGAGTGAGCATATTAGGCTTCCTCCTAATATTTCAAAAGAAAAAAAAAAATCAAGCATTTCTGCATAGGCCACCTCAGGTTCTACGTAGTATCCAGATACCATCACTCTAAACCCCAGGAAGTTTGTGATTGCCCTCACAGCTGCTCTGAGACCACTTTAAAATGAATATATAACCTATCCTTAGTGATGCTTATGACCACCTATTGTTTGATACATTCAACACATTTTTAGACACTCATTTTCCTAGATTGATTTGGTAATTCACAGGCCTGTTATTCTCTTCCTTTGGAAGTAGGACTAGAGAGGGGGAAATCAATCGCTCTTGGATGGTATGAAGCCCTACAAATCAAATTAAAAACTGTTCTGCATTTCCTGTGTACATCTAGGACTGGAAATGGAAATACCAGAGTCCTGTGAAAACACTTGTTTTGTGGTAGTCCCTTCCCTACTGGCAAATAAGAAACTACTGGGGGGATGGAGAAGACAGGGAAATAAATAACCCTGATCTTAATGAGGATTAAACTCTGAGTTTTTATAATAATGGAAAAATCCTGAAGTTCTTAATAGAGATTTTACACAAGTAAAATGCATATAAGAATTACAGCATTTGACTCAATAAATGATATTTTATAATTTGTGTGTGTCTTCCATCCAAGGATCTCAAAGTGCCTCCCAATAGTTAATACATTTAACCTCACAACATTCTCTTTGAGATGTTATTTTATCTCCATTTTACTTATTGGGGAACAGGAAAGTTAAGTGAATGTCCCAAGATGCCATTCTTCTTACATGAACATTCTAAATGATATATTACAGATGTGCCTGAAGATGCTGTAAATTTTAAAATACGTCAGAGCTAGAAATAGAGAATTGTTGAAAAAGAAATTCCAGGTAAATTAGGATACCAACACAAGCATATTACTGCTTTCCATATTTTGTGGTATGGCCCAGTCAGAATGTGACATGTTTGAGAAGTCAGACTGGGGCATTTTATTGCAGTGTAGATATACTGTAACTACATGCATATGAACCTACATTCTTTGTCTCTCCCTCTGCAAATGGGTCAGAGATGTAAAATAAATAGGCTGTAGGATCTTCAGCTGCCCCCATGAGAAGAGCATCATGAGTGTGAGGCACAGAAGGGTGCTGGAAACCATGATGACATCTTTTCATTCCTTAGCTAGTGGTTATCAACACCTTGCTGCTGTTTATAATTCTCAGAAGGTTGACTCATCCAGTGTGTCTGGAAATGAAAATCCAAATCCATGTAGATTGTGAACAGCAGTAATAAGAATGGAGAAGGCATACCTAAGTGGACAGGTTCAAGTGATTTTACCTAACTGGGGCTGTGCAAAACATGTCCATTTCTTGAGCTTTGACAACATACCAGTGGGTTAGCTTTTCACATTCTAATCTAATGAGACATCCTAAAATACACCCTGTGGTAAATACAGAAAAACTCATATGGTTACTTCCTAGGCACGGTGTTATTAAGCATTGGCTTAAAGCCTAGTCACAAGATTGTATAATAAAAATAAGTGAATAAAGAAACTACTCTACCAAAAAGCACTTAAAATCTCAGTGAGTGTGAAGCTTAATCTAGTTTATCCTTTACTTGCCAGCCTACTACTCCAGCTAATGTACTTCAGTCAGAAATCCCTTGACAAACCTGAGACTGAAAGCATAGTAAGAGCTTGTACATTTTATATTCATTAAACATTTTGATATATTTTTATTTATTGTATTCCCCTTCTGCTTTGTTTTAAATGTTTGGACGCTAAAAACAATTTAGACTATATGCCTCCTTTTTTTTTTAATCTCTTGCCATATTTATTTAGCTAAAAGCATCCTATTCCTGACACTGCCCTGATCAGTCTAAAAATTACAGTGTAATACCAGCAGAGGAGATACTACTTTTTGGTCTTTTCTGCCATCTCTGATGGCATTTTATATAAAAATTAAAGGTCTTCTGGAATTTTTTTTTAAGAGAGTAGAGAATAACATTAGTGGCCTGGCCAACATTCATTATTCTTAGGTATCCAATTTGTAGAATAGTGGCAGAATAAAGATCCCAGAAACTCTCTACTTCAAGACCTTCTCCACAGGGTTAGCTTTATTTAAATAACAGAAGGTACAACTAGAGCTGGGTGAATAATTCAGTTCACTGGCAGTTAAAAAAAAATTAAATCATTTTTGGTTAACCCCACACCAAATATGTTCAACATTTCCTTTTGCTTTTGAGCATTTTTCATTATTTTTTTTAAATAATAAAAATAGAGATAATTTCAAATCAAAAAGTCCATGAATCAAAAAGTTGAAATGTTTCATTTTGGAATTTGGGGTTTTTTCCATCAAAACAATTTGCCAAAATTAACACAAATTTTCATAAATGTTAGGTTGACTCAAACCTGCATTTTTCACCAAAAAGGTTTCAGTTGAAAGATTTTGCCCAGCTCTAGAAATAACCTAGGCCTAGTAAACTCAAAATACAAATTATCTGAAGCTTTCCCAGCTTCTTCTGTTTAGTAGACCTTCCTGGATATTATTCACAGTCCTCACACTCACTTCTTCCATAGCTTCTTAGCTCTCCCCACTTGAGTCTTCTTCCAAGCCAGCTCTGCTTCCCACCATCATCTGCCTCTCAGGCCTTCTGCTGGACTAGTGTGAAACACCAACTCCCAGGTCTTTCCTGGCACCTGAGTCTCTCCCTCATAAAGGTCAGCTGCCTGTATTTATAGCAGGCACCATTTGTAACCTGCAGTCATGTGACCCCCCCACACCCTCCCAGGGTATATCTACACTACAATAAAATGCCCCTGGCATGGCTGTGGTTAGGCCCTGGTCAGCTGACTCAGGCTAACAGTGCTTAGTTTGTGAGGCTATAAAATTGCTGTGTAGGTATTTGGGCTCAGGCTAGAATCCAGGCTCTGAGACCCTCTGCCTTTCCAGGGTCTCAGATCCCTGGCTTTAGTCTGAGCCCTAAAGTCTACATTGCTATTTTTAGAAGGATGTGTCTGTCTTTATTTCTCCTCTTCTTCTTCTTCTTTTTTTTTTTAAAGGGGTTGTTTGTTTATTTTTAAATCAGGCGTATGGTGAGAAATTAGCTTCAACCACAGTTCTGGAGCAACTACCACTACTCCATAATATCAAAGTTATCTGTGCAACTTCTCTTTTTTAGTCTTTCTGGAAGAGACAAATAACTATAATATATTTCTGTTTCCAATTACTGAAAGAAAAAGGGGCAACACGATAACACTGAGATCTTAACTGATGATGCAGTATGCCAATTAAATATGTAGGGAAGGCTTGGCTGAGGTGTATTTAAATAAAGTGTTGTTGATGCCACATTCAAAGTTTTAGGGGGGAAATGGATACAACACTCTTTCTGAATTATAAGCATTTTTTGTTGGTTAGACTTCATGAATGAAATCCTAACCACGTTGAAATCAATGGCAAAACTCCCATTGACTTCAGTAGGGCCAGGTTCATCCTACATATGTGCATGATTAGTGGTAGATATGTCATTCTCTCATTGTTATTATGAAACCATATGCATGAAAACAACATTTGATTCTCACAAATTCATCTACTCCTACTTTTAAGACCCACATTAAGTTATAATCCTCCTTTGGTTGCACCATACAAATGTCCACAGTAGCCCAATTGTGATGTCTCATAATAATAATGAAACAGCAGTTGGAACAGTTGAATTCTTAAACAAAGATCATATTCTCATGCAAATATACTTAGACATAAAGGACAAGAGGACAGAAATATGGAATGCTGAGTATATGTTATTTTGTATGTGTATATACTTTGCATACATATATATGAAGTATTTGCAGACTTGTTTCTAAATATTTTGTCTGGTTTTTAACTGAGAATTGTGGATGAGTGTTGGAAAGGAAATCCATAGCCACAAAGGGGTTGCATGCATAACTGATTCAGGTTTAGGAATAAAGAACAGAACTCAAAAGTATTTTCAGATATATGTAATGTAAAAGGAAGCCTCTGTTTTAACGTGTGAGATATTTTATACAGAAAAATATTATCCTGAGCATGATTCAGCATGACAGCAATCAGACAGAGAACTAAGCAATCCAATCTATTCCTATGGAAAGAAAATAGTTTTAAAACCAAAGTAATCTTCACATGATAATAAATGCTCACAGAAAAACAGAGTATGAAATACATTTTCCTGTTTTGATATGTGTTCTTTTTCTTCTGTAAATATTTCTGAATGAATAATAATGATTGCTCTGCTACACTTTAAAGTTGGGCAGGAGGGAAAACAGAAGTTCATTTTATTTTGCTGTTCCTTTTTACAACTGAGGGTTGCAACTAGTATCAACCATGGGAAGAGGAAGAGGAACATAAATATTGGATTCTTCCTGGTTCCTGCAGCCTATCCCTGCAAAGTTAAGCCAAACTACTCGGTGGTGACTTATTTCCTGAAGATGCTACTTTTGGAAGGTGAGCCTTCTGAGACAAACATACTTCTTGCATGAGTAATTCTACTGTAATTTGTGGCAGAAGGGCCATTTCCCAAGTTCATACTATTAGCTGATACTGTATCATGAGCAGCAAAATATCCATCACCTATATCGCTGTACTCAAATTTTTCCGGAGATTGTTAAAACCACCTGTAGAATTCAGAATATTGAGTAATAACATGTGCTATCTAGGGAGAGCCAGAGTCATTAAAATCTTCACCTGGCTTCACACCAGTGTCCTGCTTGAGGCTATACAAACCCATTAAAAATCCATTTTCCAAACAGCTTACTTTTTCAGAAATTTGGCCCAAAGTTACCACAAAATAACTCATTGCTTTACCCATAGAAACTATGTAGTAATGATTATCTTCCTTGCCAGTCACCTTCACTCTTTTAAGCTGCTGAGCTCTTCTTAAGGCAGAAACTCCTCATCCTGATCTCCAAAAGCCAGTGCAGATTCACTTTTAATTACATTTCATTGCTAAAGTTTCCTTCTCAGCAGGGTCCAGGCTTTTGGCAGTTCAGTTCACATTACTATTTTCTACCTTGACTCCCGTGAGTGACTCCAGGCTTCATCTCATGCCTCATCAATGCTCTGCCTGGAACATTGTTCCTGACCCTGTGAATCCTGCAGCCACACCCTCCTCCTCTAAACCCCCTCATAAAAAATGACCTCTCTTTCCAATAGTCGTCTCTCTCTGATTCTCTCAAGCAACATTTCTCAAGGCTGCTATAAAATAAAAAAGGAAGAGTAGAAAAGCAGGATGGAAGAGAGGAAATGAGGGAAACAATACAGGTTAAGGAGTACTGGAAGATAAAAGTGGAACCAGCAAGGGAAAAATAAAAGAGGCAAGAACAGATATCCTTAACACTTCTCTAGAGCTATGGCAGGGAGCTAGGGAGTCAGTGGATTTATTAAGAGCAAAGAATGGAGTTTCTTGTTCAAAAAGCTTCACTGAGGACTCATCTTTTTTTTTCTGATGGAGTGCTCTCTGTAAAGATCTGTCCTAGTCATAGACCTGGGTTTCTAGTTAATTCAGAGATGTCTTCATGATGATTAATATACATGTAAATATTTTATCTTTCAAGAGATTCTGAGTCTGGCCAGGTGCTGCAGAGACTAATGGATTGTTGCTGGGGTTTTTTTTTTTAATACAAGCCAGATAATTTATTGTATTCCAGAATGTCTAGCATTAGTGCCTAGCTTAGTGACAAGGTGGGAGAGGGGATATATTTTATTGGACCAACTTATAACTTTTAATCCATTGATTAAGACACTCGTGTGGGATGCAGGAGACACTCCTGATTCGTAGGTGAATGCCCTATCAGATTATTGGAATTCTGGGTCTGTCTCAGTCTCTGCTATTGAAGCTGTTCCACTTTGTATAAATAATTTTTGAAAGAATGACTTGAACTTGTGTCTCCACCATCCCAGGCAAGTCTCTAACCATTAGGATATAAAGCCATTCTTCCTTTCTGGCCCAATGACTGTTGAAGTATTTTATACAAAATGGAATAGCTTCAACAGAACAGATTGAGAGAATATCACAGAATACCTTTTAGCCCAGTGGTCAGGGCACTCACTTTGGAGGAGTTACCCAAGTCCCTGCTCCAGAATAGGAATCTGAACCTTTGTCTCCAACATCCCCAGTGAATACCCTAATCACTGAGCTAAACATTAGAAAGGAGGTACCCTCCAAAAAAAATCCGGCATTTTTTGGCATATAAACTATTACTTGGAAATAATTTCACCTTGTTCTAGTTATGTGTCTTGGTATATATTTGTGTAGCATACTGCAGATGGTTATATTTGTCCTCTACTGTATTGACACATATAACAGTGCTGATTCTGGCTACCAAATCAATTTGTGATTTTATGCCATACCAGACACAAGTGTGTCTTTTCAAAGGTCATCAGACTGCTTGCCACAGGAAGAACTGCCTTTTATGGATTCTTTGTGGCTCGTATGTAGATCATCAGTTCCATCCACTGTGTTGGGTGGAGCAGCCTACAGCACATGCTTCTTAGACTACACTGCATACTTGCTGTGCTACTGGCACCCTTCATCACTGGAGTGGATTTTCTTCCTTTGGCTACTGTACAATTTTACACTACATGTTGTGCTGAGTTGCTAGAGTTTGGTCTACAGAACTAATAATCTAGTATATCTGGCAAAGTTGAAAGGTGTTAGTGGGACTAGTAACCTCAAAATACAGGTCATCCCACATCCGTTCACCAGCAACCCACCTGTTATTGGGGAGGCGGTACAGACTACTCTATAATTAAAGGGACTAACTCTTTCCATTATAAACAAGGCTCTACCAAATCCACGGTTCACTTGGGTCAATTTCATGGCCACAGGGTCTTAAAAGTGGTCAATTTCAGATGTCTACATCTGAAATTTCATGGTGTTGTAACTGTGGGGGGTCCTGATCCAAAAGGGGATCATGGGCGGGGGTCCCAAAGCTGTTGTAGGGGAGTTGCAGGATTGCCATAGTCACTTCTGTCCTGCCTTCCGAGCCCAACTCTGAAGGCAGCAGCTGCGGAGTTTCCTGCAGCTGGTGGAGGCTCCCATCTCCCGAGTGCTGCTGGGAGCGCCCCAGCCTGGGGCTCCTAGCTGCTAGTCAGGGTCAGTGGTGGAGTATTCTATGGGCCAATTTGAAAAATGGGTGCCACGGCCCTGGCAGGAGCTGCGAGGGGCAGCAGCCCTGAGCTCGGGCACCCTGAGCCCCAGCTGGAGCCATGGGGAAAGGGGAAGCCTGGAGCTCGGGCAGGAGCTGCAGGGAGCGAAAGCCCCAACTCCCGCTTGACCCATGGGGGGGTGATAGCTCCCAGGCCAGTTGCCCTGAGCTCTTAGAAGGAGCTGCAGGGGGTGCAAGGAGCCCCGGGGGCAGCAGCAGCCCTGAAGCTCGGGCATCCCAAGCCCGGGGAGGGGGGGGAGAGAAAGTTTGGGGGGGGGAGGGGCAGCCCCGAGCTGGGGCAGGAGCTAGCAGGGGGTGGCAGCAGGTGGAAGCCCTGGTGCTAGGGTGCCCTAAGCCCGTGAAGAAGCCTCAGGGGGAGGGCAGAAGCTCCGGAACTAGGATGCCCTGAGCCACAGGAGAAGCCACGGGAAGCAGCAGGCACAAGCCTGGGTGCCCCAAACCCCAGCCAGAGCCGTGGGGGGTGGCAGCCCGGAGCACAGCTCTGGGGTTGCTGCAGCGCAGAAATGAAGGTGGTACCACCTTCACTTCTTTCACTTCTGCGCCGCCTGTGGAGGTGGGTCTGATCTCCCCCATAACAGCCATGCAGGGGAAAGACAAATCCTGTTCCTCTCCAGCCCGACTGATTTCGGGGAGATCAGATTTTAAAGGGAAGGGCTTTTTTCATGGTCCGTCACATGTTTTTCACAGCTGTTAAATTGGTGGGGCCCTAATTATAAAAAAACTTCTTACGGCTTCTTTTTTTTTGAGAGAGAGAGAGAGAGAGAGAGAGAGAGAGAGAGGGGCTCTAAGACTTCTATTGTTTGCAGAAGTCCTTTGAAATTTGGCAAAGAGGAAGCCCTCTGCTAGAGAAGTGCCTTTTCTTTGTAACATGAAATTCCAAATCAGGTTTTGCAAACAGTTGCAAATCACTATTCTCTTCTTTTGATTGAACACCTCTGGAAAAATTTGGCACTGGGAATGCCCAGGGTCACAAAGAGGTGGCGGGGGGGGGGAGGAGGGAGGGGGATAAAATCAGCAACTGAGTCCCAACATCCTTCTCCCCACCTGGGAATTGAAGCGCCAGGTTGGGTGCTGTGCAGAGCGAGCTGACCTCACATTCACCCTGCAGAGGGTGGGCTCAGCTCCCCAGGGTTGCAGCACTACCTGGTTTTGATGCAACCATCCCTCCTTTGATGGGGGGGGGGGGAGACTGGTTAATACCTGAGTGGCACTACAACCCCACATGCCAGGTAACAACACCACCCATTCAAATTCCATGGGATATGGGGCCCTCTAAAATGGGGCAGGGGACGGCTGGGGCAAACTGTCCCTTTTGTCCCCCTGGCAACTCTGAGAATGTCTGGGAAATGTTGAAGCAGCTGGTTTAGTAGTAGGGAAAGAAAGGGTAGGCTACAGCTGACCAACCCTGGGACCCAAAACAGGGTCCCCTCTGGGATAACAGCCTTCTCTTGGTATAAAATAACATAGTGCTGTAGTCAGGTCGTAGCAGTCTGAACTGTACAGGTGGATATTAAGAGATCAAACCCTGATGATGTGGGGGTGTAGTACTGTGTGCTTGCTATGGTTTCATATAACCAAATTTTATTTTTACCTTAAAAACACACAGGAAAATTACATTAAAATACTAAGTTAAAATAACATTATTGCAATGTCAAACACTCAAGAGTTAGGAAATCCCAGATTTATAGTTGTTCACAAAACCTTAATTCTGCCCATAGTGCATATGCTTTTTGTTATAACCTTTAATTATACGATCACATATTTTTTTGCACCTCTGCCTCATTTAATACACAGGATAGACACTAAAAGAGACAAAATTAAGGTGCCATGGGAAATCTTAAATCTAGCATTTCCTAATTTTTGCGTACTTGACATGTCAACTAAGTAAAGTTATTTTAATACATGCAATATATATTTTTAATTGACAAACCTCACTGACACCTTGTACACCAAGCTTCACCCTGAAGCAATTTTTACAATAAAGTTATATAAAAAAAGAGAAAATAAGGGATTATGACCGAAAGTGTAACAGACCTCTGGCTGTGGCACCCCTGTAACACCATTCTTTTATCACTTGCCCTCATTCCAGTTTTAATAAGCTCTCTTATCTTTTTATGATCACTCCACAGAAATTAAACAGCAATGCAAATGCCATCCCCATTTTTATAATACTGACTCTTACAAAACTTCATTAAATTCAGCAAATGATATATATTTTTAAATGATCAATATATCTGTCATTTTGTCAATAAAATCTATACAGTGTCAGCATAATAAGAGTGTTCCGTACTGTATTTATGTGTTTGTATATTTCATAAGCAAGGGAAGATTATTAGTTCCACCACAAGTTCAGATGAAGAAATGGATTTCGAAAGCTTAAATTGTTTGAATACTGTAAGAACAGAATTAATGAATATTTGTTTGAGTTTCAAAGTTTACTCAATTTTACTCAAACATTTAGCCAAATGGGATTTTATTCATACAAATATTCTGGAATGATTTTTTCTCATCTGAATACCCATACCCTTCTGCAAAAAAGGGTATTTTTGAATGAAGAGGCATATTGATGTTCATTATTCCATAATCTCTTCTTAAAACATTTCAGACATCCAATCATGGAACAGAAAAAACACCACATGACTTATAGTGGATAACCAACTACACATAATATACAATGAATTGCAAATTGTCCAAATGAATTGCATATTAACAACCATTAATAGATAATTATTCATCCAGAATAGTTGGTGAAAACATAGGTATAACAAATACATTGGTACAGATCTGTTCATCCATCTCCATCTCAGGTACTTATATGCCTCCTATTACCATAGCATCTGAGCACCTCGCAATTTTAAATGTATTATGCCAACACCTCTGGAAGGTAGGAAAGTGCTATTATCTCCATTTTATAGAGAGGGAACTGAGACAGAGAAACTAAGTAACTTTCCCAATGGTGACAGAAGAATGCTGGACCTTTCTTTTTCAGGTTTGATTCACAATTAGCAAATAGAGATAAAGCTGTATTCCTGATTTATTTTTAGCCAATTAATTTGATCAGCCCTCATGAGAATCTCATTTTTACCCATTTGTTCAGATTTTATAGCTGTTTTTTCATAGTGATACATAATAGGACAGTGAGATCAGTGGGAAAACTGCAAGGACAAAACAAGACCAGCAGTAGTCTGAGAAACAGCAACTCTGATTCTGTATGCCAACAGCAATTTTAAGGCCAAATGCAGATTGGAACAAGCAGGCATAGAATCATAGAATATCAAGGTTGGAAGGACCTCAGGAGGTCATCTAGTCCAAACCCCTGCTCAAAGCAGGACCAATCCCCAGACAGATTTTTGCCCCAGATCCCTAAATGGCCCCCTCAAGGATTGAGCTCATAACCCAGGGTTTAGCAGGCCAATGCTCAAACCACTGAGCTATCCCTCCCCCAACTACAGAGGAAATAATTAAAGTCACCATTGGTACTCAAAGCAACTTTGAACATTAAAGGTGTGGAAAGCACAGATTACTTTTACTGCTGCATATTCTCCAAAGGTAGGTTATTAGTCCTAATGTCCTCCTCAGATATTAAAAAACAACCACAACTCTGTTTTAGCAAACCTATTATAAATTGTAATCTTTGGAGAACATATAAATGGAGTAATACAGGTATTTTGCATGATTCTCTATGGCTTTAATAAGAGAGAGAGAGAACATCAATAGCTAGCTATTGTAGTAGGTTAGTGCACTACATATCTAAATTATGCGTTAGGAGGATACACAAGAAAATTAGTTTGGTGGTCTCATGCTAGTCCCCAGACATGCACATTAAAAGAAAATACAAGTGTAGAATTGAGCATGACTGCAAAGCTTTGCTCAGAAAATTCCCAGACTGCAATAACAGGCGAATAATCGGTATTGACGGTTGTGATCAAGGTACACTAGCATTGAGTGCTCAGTAGGGAGAGTGCTTGTAGAGTATGAGCCCACTATGCCTGGCTTAAGCCAAGACTAGTTCCTTCCAACTAGTCAAGTCAATATTTTTTTTTAAACCCTAACATCTGCAATTTTCCCTTTAATATAATTAAGTTTTTTTGTCATTCATTGTTGTAATCAGTCTCAGCTTCCTAAACAATCATATTCTTCTCTGCTGGGCCTACACTCACTTTTTTTTATTACACTGGGCCAAGAGCAAAAACATTTTGAACGCAATGCCTGTCTATCATGTAAAAAGGCTGTATAGAAAGAAAAAAAATGAATCAGGTTTTAAATAGTACCTGTCATCTTTATAGAGCACTTTGAGTAACCGTGCAGACAAAGCCAAATTGCCAGTATGCACCAAACAATAGCTCACACATAGCCTCAGAAAAAAGGACTTGCTTTATTGCTAGACAGAATATTGGTTGTATGTCAGTATCTCTTCAACTTCCACCTGGGCAACTAGCAAAAAGAGGCAGATGAGAATTTTGTTCAATGTCTCAGTCAAAAGACATCACTTCTAACAATAGCACAGTACTCCTTAGTACTGCAGTGCAGTATCAGGATTTAAACACATTTTTCTCCTCTACAAAACATCCATTTCATTCCAACTGAGAAATATGTAGGACTAATTAAAAACAAGGAGAAGCTGCACTGTTCAGTGGTGGTACTAGCGCTGCCCATCTCTGAGGAGATAGCTGCATTTCACTGAAAGCAAGTAATCCCTGTGCAGAGCATATAGTCTGACTTGAGTGTTAGGATCCTTCAGAATTAAGAGGGCTGAACAGGACATACTCTTAAATATAGAAACAAAAGCCAAATGGTTCAAAAGTGACTAGCTGTTTTGGGAGCCCAACGAATTGAAACACCTTAAAAGGCCTTGGCTTTCAGGAGGCGGGTACTAGCACTTTCTGAAAATCAGTTCCCTTTAAAGTGTTTTAGTTAGATCCCCCCACATTGATTTACACAAAATCACCAGTTAATTTTTTGGAAATCTTGACCAAAATATTTTCTCTGTATGTACAATTTACAAATGTATATCTTTCTTTGATATTTTTAAATAGGGTTGCCAATTTTGGTGGGACATATTCCTGGAGGTTTCATCACATGACAATCTTTAATTAAAGATTAATATTTAAATCCTGGGGACTCCAGAATAATCCTGGAGGGTTGGCAACCCTCTTTTTAAACCCAGTCTCACATATGACTTCACATTCAGGATATATTGAATTTTAAATGGTGCATGCTGCTCTTTATGTATCGGAATTTATTGCTGTGGTTTGTTATTTGTAATGTCCAAAAGCTCCAGTCAAGAGCAATGTCTCATGGTGTTTGGTGCTGTGTACAAACACATAGGAATACACAATCACTGATGTGAAGAGCTTATGTCCTAAAAAAGGTAAGAAGCCTCAGCCCTAGCAAAGGATGGCAGAAAGGAATACAGCACAAAAACAAAGTGATCAGGATGATGCTGATGCTCAACCTGGCTTGTTAATTCCATTTCTTCTTTTCTAAAATTGGAATTTATTTTAACTTGTTTTGTTTGTATTGCAGAAAAGCAAGAGGAAGTGACTAAATAGGAAGAAAGGAGTGGGTTATAGGAAGTGAAAATGGAAGGGAAGAAAAAGATAGGAAGACTGACAGGAGCATGGAGGATAGACAGAATCAGACTGGCAGTGGAGAAATGCCATGCAGTAGGATGCATGCAGGTCTGTTGTGGGCTTTAGCATGATATAGTTCAAATCATTCCTGATTTGAACTAAACAGAAGTTTTCCCACTGACTTCAGCAGACTTGCGTCTGGGGGTATGGGCCAAAAGTGTAAAAAGCTATTAGAGAAATTAGATGGTTTATTGAATACAAAGTGCATGGTATCTTCAATTCTCTGAGACTACTGTTCAATGTTGTTTCTGAGATTCCCGTTCTGAAGCTTTCAATAGTCTGCCACTAAATTGAATCAACACATTTTGTTACAACTGAGAGAGAACCACTTTCATAGAATATTGTGTTGGGGAACATTATTGCTGAGGAATCTATTTACCTAACTAAAATATTTACAGGGTGCCAATCCACATAAATATTGTACCTAGACACAATCTACCCCTCTTTAAAACACATTTGTCAGAAGAGCCAGGGACAGAGCTTCTATAGCAAAACTTCAGCAGATATTTAGAAACATTCTGGAGCACAAACATTCCCAAGCTTTGGAAAATGTACAGTGATTTAAGAATTCTGAAATCATGTGACAATTTTCACCAATTAAAACTGCCTTTTGCTGGTACAACAAAAATGTCATGCTCTTCCCCATTGCCGCACACACGTTGCAGGAAGTCATGGGAAATATAACATGATTTGATTTCACATTTTATGTAAAGTTTGCACAGACTTGTTTGTTATAAATGGTTCCCACAGTATTTCACCTAATCCAGAATCACTTCTGTTGACTTCTGTGGTTCAACCAGCTTGACTCCAGGAAGAGAGGCAGCCTAGAATGGGAGTCCTTTAAAATCAATTTCAGGCTTTAAGGGTAGATGTTAAATCAGTTTATAAAGTCAGTCAGTAAAAAAGAAGCCACATAGCTTCTATTTCAGACAGGTAGGCACATGATCTATTTGGAACAGGTGGCAGACAATTTCTACGAGGAGACTTGGGAACACATTTCCCAGAAATTGTGAACAGTTTTTAAAGTAAAAATTAAGTTGCTGCCATGTGAGACACAGATGAAGAGCAGGTTTTCTTTTTTAATAGCATAACTAGATTCTGAAATTAAGCTCAAGATGTCGGGAAGAGCCAGCACAGATGTCAAAAAAAAGTGCATGCCCTTGAAATAAACACACATTTTAAGCCTCATTCCATGCCAAGACAGGGAAAATGCTGTGCCTAGAGAATTCCTCCTTTCCAGCGAAATGGAACAAGACAGGTTTAAGAGGAAAAATTACCCATTTTTTGAGACTTATTTCCTGTGTCAACTTTGAGAAAACAGCTGCTACTCAAATTGCCTACATATGGTGCTCACTAAGACAAAATGTGCTTCTTCAGACATAGGACCTATTATAGTACATTACCTTGTGATGTATTTTGATGTTATAGGGAATTTTTATTTATTTCTTCAATTTGCTTTTTTTAAAAAGCCTATTCCAGGCTCCAGGCACTTTTAGAGATGTTTAAAATTTAGAAAACTAAGACTTAACAGTCACCCAAAACAGTGATTTGCCGATCTAAATGAACCCCCAACTCTCAGATATATAAATCATCCCAAAATAATAATCTACCTTATCCAATCAACCAATATCTCCCACCATCATCCTCATTCGAAGTCCAGCAAAACAGAAGAGCTTTATAGCATATCTTGAATGATTACAAATTAGGTTCTGTCAGAACAAGTGAGTTTCAGAGGTAAGGTCCTTCAATGAAAACACCCTGTAATCAGCTCTATCCCTTTCAGATATTGAATTTGCAGTTCAACTTGCAGTTCAAGCACTTCCACTCTTTGTAGCTGCAGCAACACTGTAGGTAGCCAGTGTACTGTCAGGTAGCCAAGACCTAAAGCATTTAGGACATTATAGATCCAAAACCAACATGTTAAATTCTGCCAAGAATTCAATTAGAAACCAGTGCAGACTATGGAGCAGAAATGTAATGTGTTCTCTGTGGGAAAGAAATGCTTAATGCGAGGACCAGCACAGAAGGAAAATGTGGACTACTTGATAAAGCATTGGCCTGCAACTCATGAAAGCTGGTTTCTATTCCCACCTCTCTTTGGCCTCTCTGGCACCCCTCTGTGCCTCAGTTTCACCATCTATAAAATGGGGATAATAATACTTACCGCCTTTGTGAAATGTTATATACAAGCTTGGTATTATTACTATATCTGGGTGTAAGAAGGGATGACTCACTGCTGGCAGCCCCCTCCTGGGTGAGTATAGCGTAGCAATTCTTTTCTCTCTAGTGTCCCCTGCCAGTCATTACGCTGGTCCTATAGTGGTCTGCCTTTTTTTGCAATTCGGCCCTCTGGCCAGGTCACATTTTAGCCCCACCCCTTCTGGGGTAATAGAAAGTCCAACCACAGTGCATACATCTGTTCCTTAGCCCCAACTTTCCTTATGCCCTTCTGTCAGTCTTTTAATTGTCCATAGCCTCTTATGCCAGGGATCTTCATGTCTCCCCCCAGAGGCTGGGAGAGGAATCCAGGCACTCCCTCTGTACTGGTTCCAGTCAATGGACCCCAGTATAAGCAGCCAAAATCTGCTCTGTCAGGCACTTTGCCACAGACTCCCTGGACTCCTTCCTACCATTAGCCTTTCTTTAGGCCTTTTCTTCAGCCCCTCCCTGGGCTATTTGTAATACACAATGCCTCCCAGGGCTTCTCTGCGGAGGTCTGGTTCCTCTGAAGTGGTCCTGGTCAGCCACAGGCGCATGCTTCCAGGTATCTTTCTTTTCTAGTGCCAAGAGAGTGATCGAAGAGTTCTTTTTCCCTCTTCCCCTCCCTGCAGACTCTCAAACTCCAGTGCAAATGCCTGTAACAGGGTAGAAGACCCCTTACCTGAAATCAGGTCCACGTCTCTTGTCCCAATCCAGGAGTGTCTTAATTTGGCATAGTGCCCCTAGGAGTTATAAATGAGACAGCCAGAGGAAGCCAAGTGTTTAGATATGATAGGGAGAGAGAGAGAGAGAGAGAGAGAGAGAGAGAGAGCACACACACAAGGGTTCACAGCCACACTCAGAAGAACACCACAGCTGGGTTTAGAGCTTCAGGGAGGAGATGCCTCTGAAGGAAGGAGCGGTGTGAGTCTAGGTCTAGTGAGCACTAGAACTAGATTAGGATGGTGAAAGCAGAAGACAGTCAAGGGGTCATCTACAAACGTCACTAGGCCAGAGAACTTTGACTAAAGAGGACTGAAGCTGAAAGCAGTAGAGAAAGATGCCTGATGGCTCTCAGAGCTGGACAGCTGAAGCCAGAGAGGGAATGATGAAGGGCTGAGTTTGCTGATGTCTTTGGGCAAGACCTAGAATCAAACTGAGGAAGAAACAGGCAGGAGAAAGAGTGGGGTGAAAAGTGGTAAGAAATGCTGGTGCTGTAATGGAGAGCCAGAGTGTGGCAAAAGATGCTAGAGCAGTACTTGCCATATTGATGGACTACTGGGACTTGAAAGAGTGAATGTATTGCTGAGTTATGGTTGTGGGTCTCTGGAAGAAAGGTAAAACTGAGTTGTGTGCTGTGGTTGTACAACAGCCTCCCACAGGATGGCACCCCAGGTGGGGCCACCCTTTTACAAATGGTGGAGAATGTGGACAGATGATCGGGCCCCTGGGAAGAGAGGAGCTGCAAGTGCTGGGAAGAGGGAAATCGAGTGAAAGGGTCGCTTTCAGGGCACTCTGAAGCCATGAGTAGTGCTCTGGAGATGGCTGCACTAGGACAATGGCCCATAGGCTTTACCATCACTTTATCTAGCTTTCTTCAGGCTCAGAAGACTCTGGTTATGGCTCCAGACCTCCCAGGCTTCTCTGTGCCTTTAACCCAAGAAAGGAATCTGCCGGGCACCTGTCTCCTGGGTCTCCTCCCTGGTTTGTTTCTATACTGCCATGTGTGCCTTGCTTTATAAAGACACAGCTCCTTCCCAAGTGGGTTTGATCACTTTTTATAACAAACACCCCTCCAGAATACCATCCAGTGGCCTAAGTGGGCTCAGCCCCCTGTTAATCTGTGGTTAGCCTGCCTAGGGGTGTGTATACCTCATCACGCATCTCCAGAAGCTTCCAGACTATCTTACAGCACACCGCTTGTGGTTACAAGAGGATGTTTAACTAAACGTGAGGTGCACATCTAAAAGAAAAGGGGTCGCTCCCCATTTCGCCAAGTGCAGATGCAAAAGGAAGCTTAGCCACAGTTGCTACTAGAACAACCTGACCTCTGATTTGTGAACATGAGTAACGAGCACATTGTGGTGAAAGCCTAAGTAAGGAGCACAGAAAGCATGTTTTTAAACTAGTACAGGCAAGATACAAAATTATTTCCTTACTAGCAAAATATAATTGTGTTAGAAACCCTGTCTAACTTATTCTTTACCTGAAATGTGAGAGTTGATCCATCAGTTTTTAGGGTTTTTGAATAGATTTCTATGTAAGTACATTCTACAAGCAAATCAAATTCTATCAGGAAATTTGTTCACATACTGATAATCTTCAGTATACAGGAGAGTGTTTTTTTTCTTTAATATGACTAGTTTTTCAAAAACCTTCATTAACGTCAATACAATATAAATCATTATATAAATTATGTTCAAATTCCATATGTTACTATGCATTATGCAGTGTTTTAATACAGAATAATTAAAATATTTTATAGAGTCAGCTGTGCTAACAACGACAAATGTACCATTCACATTCATTTCAGGTGGGCAAGTGCTAACCCACGTCAAGTCTGATGCTACCATTAAACTCTAACATTTTTAAATATAATGTTTACAGTTGATTATGCTACAAAATGGAATCTTTTGCTTTTAGATCACATAGATTAAAAACAGTTACTTATAACGTATATGCCACAGCTTCAGACGAAATGCACCTGTATTTCCCCCTCCATGGTCCTTTGAGGGCACCCACTTAAGGTTTCCAGCTCCCAGACATCACTTCTTTTGGGTAGAGTTCCGCATCTGTCCCCCTCCTGACTGGGGTTTTAAAGGCTGCACAACTCCCGGCCTTACACTGTGATATTCCTAGTGTAGTGGGGCAGTTGCCCCACTTCGGCAGAGGAGGGATTAAAGCAGGCTGGAGGGAGCCTATGCAGAACCTGGCCAATCAGAGAAGGGCAAAAAGGCAGCCAATCAGGACCAGGCTGGGACCTATATAAAGGCTGCAAAGCAGCGGAGATGACAATCTCTTCCTGACAAGCAAGGGAGAAGGACTGTCTTCCTGTAGACCGGGATGAAAGTAAGTCCAGTGACTTACCAGTATGCTGGGGCCAGCTCTGGCCCCTGGAAGGGGCGGGGCCTAGGGTGGAAGGGGCGTGGCTGAGGGAGTCAGAGCTAGCCTCAGCCTACCCTGTAAGGTAAGTGTCCCCCACCCCACCGGGGTAGCAGCAGCAGCCCGGGGCTCCAGGGGCTATTTTCAAGACCCGGGTGCTCCCCTGCTTCTACCGCCCCAGCCCTGTAAATAGCCACGGGAGTAGGGTGACCAGACAGCAAATGTGAAAAATCGGGACAGGGGGGTGGGGGGTAATAGGAGCCTATATAAGAAAAAGACCCCAAAATCGGGACTGTCCCTATAAAATTGGGACATCTGGTCACCCTACACGGGAGGCCTGGAGTAGTGGCAGTGGGGCTCCGGAGGCTATTTAAAGGGCCAGGGTGGTAGAAGCAGCGGGAGCCCCAGACTTTTTAAATAGCCCCCGGAGCCCCGCAGCCCTACCCCAGGGCTCCAGCAGTGGGGCTCTGGTGGCAATTTAAAGGGCTTGGGGCTCCAGCCCCTGCTGGGAGCCCCAGGCCCTTTAAATTGCCCCCTGGGGAAGCCGGGCCGCCCCGGTACGGCAAACCGGCTCTTGCCAGTACGCCATACTGGGGCATACCGGTTTACTTTCACCTCTGCTGTAGACAGAGCACCTAGGCTAGACCAGTGCTGGGCAAGCTCAGGGGAGCAGAGAGCGAGCTCCGGCCTGTTACCTGCCAGGAGGTGGCCCCTGATGAAAAGGGCCAAGAAGGTGCATGGGCCAAGGGGAAGTGGCCCAGGGTGCACAGGGGGAAGAGGGGATTGAAGGAGGGCAGTGGGAGGCTGCCACTAGAGGGTCCCTGGGTTAGGACCCAGAGTAGCGGGAGGGCCTACGTCCTCCCCTTCTCCCTTACACCACACCTTACCATGGAGGAGCATGACTGCTGGACAGTGCCATGTCCCTGAGGCAAGGGACTAGACTTTGGGGCAGCAGGTGGCCATGAAGGCAGGTACAGACTGATGACTGCTGATACCCCCAGAAGGGGGGGAGAATAGAGCAGGGGCACAGCTGGAGGGCTGTGTCCAAAAGAGGCTGCTGCAAGCCAGGGAGCAACATGGGTCCCAGAGAGTGCAGCCGAACAGACAACAGGCAAGACACCACCTGCAGAGGGCACACCACAGCTGAATGAGCTAATTCCCAGAGCAAGCCAGTAGCAGGTGCAGTGGTGGTGAGTCTGTGCTCCATCACATCTAGCAAGCGAGTCTTCCTAAAGGCCAGCACCTGTGCTTCGCTTTCTCTCTGAGGGCTATGACTGTTGGATTGCTAGCAATTACAAGTTATCAGAGAGCTATTTCTAAACAAGCCATTTATTCTTAAGGTAAAAGCATTTGAGAGAGAACATATAAAAATGACAAAATGTCTTATGAAAAAAGCAACAGAGGGTCCTGTGGCACCTTTGAGACTAACAGAAGTACTGGGAGCATAAGCTTTCGTGGGTAAGAACCTCACTTCTTGCATCTGAAGAAGTGAGGTTCTTACCCACGAAAGCTTATGCTCCCAGTACTTCTGTTAGTCTCAAAGGTGCCACAGGACCCTCTGTTGCTTTTTACAGATTCAGACTAACACGGCTACCCCTCTGATACTTAAAAAATGTCTTATGTATATGCAAAAACCTTACCAGAGATCTCCCATCAGTCTTATGGGGCCCTGGTAGACAAAACCCTTCTGCAAAGGTTGGTGGCTCTATCCATTTGCTGGCTCAGCCTGGATCAGTTTAAATGCAGCCATTTTATACCTAAAGCCATTTCTTTGTCTTCCTAATCTCTGGAAACCCAGTATGAAACAGAATATGCAAAGTTCCCCAGGGGATAGTACCTCTCTGGAAGTGTTTACATCATGAATGATTCACCTTAATACCCCAACACATACACTGGTTTAGTTCCTGAAGGAGCTGTGGTAACCTTCCCCTATGGGAGTAGAACACAATCATACATACAACCCCTAGCCCACAGTGATACATGAACTTAATACAATATGTTTCCCCAAAGATACAGTATGTTGCTGTAAATATAAATAGACTAATTAAAAAACAACCCATAATCCTCTTTTGTTTGGTCTATGCAATAAGATAATTACCAATGATGGGATTATGCATCCTCACCTTTAGCCTGGAAGAATAGCAGATATTGTGGATAATTATCTTACGGTAGGTAACACATAGGTAGTCAAATTGTAAAAGTGACAGCAGTATGAATATCTAAAAGGCATATTACACTAATCTGCACAAGACACTAGCACTTCCCATAACTTTGTTATGCCTACTATAGTTATTATAACTCAGTGAGACTCGATCAGACACCTCAGAACTTTATGTTGTCTACAATGTACTATCAACCAGCTTGTTTTTGTATTTTGCAGGCTACCAGTACAAGGTGAAGGCTTTTTAACACTTCTAAATGAAGCACTTGAAAATGGCTACTACACAGGCATAGTAACTTTGTTCATAAAATGCCAAATATGCATATTTGAATAACTTCATGATGGATATATAAAGTAGACTGAGATTTTACAATAAACCATAATGGCTTAGAACAGAACACACATTTTAAAAATGTATTAATGTATAATTTACATGATACATTGCACCATTATGGTTTATGGAGTAAATAATAAAACATTACAATTTGTCTTTATATTCATTTCCATACCAACTTAATAGTCATTGTGAAACAGATCATTGGACCATCTAAACCAGAATCATGTATCACAAAGTAGCCAATGCTGGAATGTGTGAAACCCTTAAAATGTCCTTTCATATAACACTGTAGGAGAGTTGGTATCCGATCCAATCTAGTGATTAGATAATTCCCACATGCATTTCCAGGGGTAGGTCTTAATTATTTTTTAATTCTAGCAAAGTGCACTTACAGATGCTATTTTTATTGGGATAACACACTAGTTTTCTAAATGATCTGGGAAACTTACAATGTTTCAATAGCAGCAAATTCTACAGATATTCTTCCCCACTGCACTCTCTAACACATTTTTTCTCTTTCTTGAATTTATTCTCTTATCACAATCAGGGCAATATATATTTCTATGCTATTAAACATTAAGGTCCACTTCCACAAATGGATGTAGATGCCTACATCAAGATTAAAGCATCACCTGATCCAAAAAATTTCCCTCAGCTGCCGCCTAAACCAGTAGGCACTTAAACTCACTCCTAAAGTTTCATTGTAAAAGTCCCCAAGGCAACTAAGAGTCTGCCTCTGGGCATGAACACTGCTGCATCAGACAAATGTCTGGGTGCTTATCTCATGCCTAAGCGGCAGAATAATCCTCAAACCAGGTGAAGATACACGTTGCCTCAACTATCTCACCTGTGGGGCCAGATCCAGTAGGTTTGCTCTGTGTATGCCTCACTCCCCACAAAATAGAGGCCTCCTTTATAGCTTTTAGCCCAGGGGTTAGGGCACTGGTGCAAGATGTGGATGTTTCAGTTCCCCCTGTCTGATAAGGAGAAAAGATTTGAACAGGGGTCTCCCACTTCTCAAGCAAATGCCCTAACCACTGTGCAACGGGAATATTCTGATGTGGGTGGGTGTCTCAATCTCTTCTGTTGAAGCTGTTCTACTTTGTACACATACTTAAATAATTGAATACACATTGGGCCAGAGAGAATTAGTCTCTGTAGTCCAATGTCACTGAGAAAACCCCTCTTTTCCCACATAAGACAGAGGAAGCTATTGTAACAGGGTCTCCCCACATCCTGTGTGAGTGCCATAACCACTGGGCTAAAGGTTGCAAGGGAAGCTTTTCCCCTCTCCCTCACCTCTTGGCAATGTTTTGTGGAGCAAAGCATGCACCGCCGTCTTTCCTGCAAGAAATGGTTTAGGCACCTGACTCCAGGAGATGGTTCCTGGTTGTGGATCCCAAGCACAGATAGGTGCCCTCCTCCAGCCCAGTGGAGCTTAGACACATAGCATCCTGAGAGGTGCAAGACTTAGGCACACCACTCTCTTTGGCATCTACTATTGGCTACCTTAGGCAACTCCTCAACTAACATGCTGACTTTTGTGGGATCTCTCCCCATGCATTTTATAGGAGCCTGGGGTCAGAATTCAGGGTTTGTGGAGTCCACTGAGTAAGCTAGGCATATAAAAGTTAGGTGCTGAAACAATTAGCATTGCAGCACTGAAGTCCTTTTGTGGACCTGGGCCTAAGGTTGCAATTTTTTTTAATAAAAAATAAGAAATACAAAAATGAAGGTTCCTCTAACACATTAGACATTGCGCATGCAGTATAAAATGTTTTCTGTATGTTAAATATATAGATTAATATGTGTTTGTGTAGCTAAATACACTCTGCATACGTACTTTAATATTTTTTTAACTAAATTCTATTTTAACAGTTGTAGTAATATCATGAAGACACCTTGTTTTCCTTTTTTTAATTAAATGAGTAAATACTGTTCTGAGCAATAATTCTAGCATTTAAATGGCCCTAATGTGGCTTTGAATTTCTCCCTTCACGAACCTGATTGTCATGGGAGAGAAGTTAGTTGTTGCCACCTCTACTGTTGCTCTATTTTGAACAGATGCAGTTTCCTGCAATGTTGCTTTAGGGAAGCTGCTGTATAACTGTTTACTGTATAAGGTAAGACCACTATATTTTCCCAGCAAACACACTTATTTTAAAATCAATTCTGAAGAATATTCCAGAATGCAACAAAAATGGCAGAACCCCTAAAATTAGTTGCAAAATCTACAATTCTCTCCTCGAACATTTACAATTACTGTAATGTAAAATTGCGCCAGCAGTATCCTGAAAATAATAACTTCTGTCTATTACGGCAGGTGGGGAAAATATAATTGTAATATTGCAATGGAGGCAGAGCTTCATCAGGCTCAGAAAAACTTACCAACTAAACAGACATCAGTAGGCTCTCTTTGAACATGTCCCAAAGCAATTTTTCAATTACTTCTAACCTTTTCATGTTAATCCCCTGCTTTCTGCCCACATCTAATAAAGGCTTAAGGAGGCTGTAGCTATAGGCTGTGGATAACTTTAATTTGGAAAAGCTATAATACTAGTACAGTTTCAGACTACTACTGTTATCCTCCCATCTTTGTAAGTCTTTACTTTATGGCTTTAGCATGACCACACACTTTTTACATTTGGAAAACATACAGCTTGTGGGAGTACGATGAAAAACAAATGAGACAGATTGCTGGTTTTATACATGTCAGGGCAACATTCTATCACACTAACCTTTGATATTTTCATTTATAATTTCACTTCAAGGTCATGAAAGAATATGGGATTTTAGGCAATCACTGAATGACTAGCGGTAAGGCATTCTTGTTTTTGTGGTCACTGATGAGATGAAACTGTTTGTTATGATTGATAATGTAGATCAGAGTTTCTGTGGTTTTGAGTGCACTGGTACAATAAGAGTTTATATTGTTTTAGTGGTCTTAGCTATGAACTTCCATATGTTGATATACTTGAGTTTCTTTTAAGTTCAACCACAACTACTGATTACTGTGCAAAATATACTCCCTATACATCCACCACAGTATACTACTTTCTCCCCAAAAGTCTTCTGACAGAATGAAGTACAAAATATTGGACCAATGTCTGTTGGTGAGAGAGACAAGCTTTCAAGTCACACAGAGCTCTTTCTCATGTCTCTCTCACCAACAGACGTTGGTCCAATAGAAGATATTACCTCACGCACCTTGTCTCTCTAATATCCTGGGATTGATATAGATATAACTACACTGCATTCATGCAGATCTTCAGACTGTCTGGCTTCTGATTTTATTATGGGTCCAATTCAAGTTCTTGCGATGGATCGATATAACCCTATGGCTAAGATTTTCAACAAAACCATACCTAGGCACCTAAATAAAAGTAGCCTGATTTTCAGAGGTGCTGAACACCCCAATTTCTTTTCTCCTCAGGTTCTTACACAACCCTTATCACCACAGTACCTTAATGGCTTTCAGAAGTGCATTAAATTGGTGTGGCTAACATCTTTCATGTATGGTTTGTTCTTTTCCCAGGGAGAAGATGGTATATGCAGTCTAGCATTATGTTTTGTTTGGGTTTTTTTCAATCGAAGCAGGAGATATTGAGCATCTTTGAAAATCAGATCTATTTTATTTAGGTGCCTTAGTATAGAATGAGGTGTCTGGCTTTAGGTGTCTCAGGCCCTGATCCTACAAACACTTAGTTTAGTTAGTGGGACAACATACATGCCTAATGTTAAGCAGATGTTAAAGTCTTTGCAAGATTTGGTCCTTAGTCTGAAAACTGTGGCCTATATATTTTTCTTGCTGGCTACCTTAAGAGACAATGTCTTCCACTGACCACTATTTGAAAGGAAGCAGGGTCTCTTTGGAGCAGTCTAGAATTAGAGACTCTGGAATCTGTTTCCCATGTAGATGCAACACAGCAATATTTGTTCACCTTCAGGGCACAATGAGCTACTCACTTTACTCAGGCTTTTAAAGAGGATGGGGACGAGTTTAATTCAGTTGACATTTGTCAATATGTTTGTGTAGCACTGATGTTTTTAATTGGTCTAAATGTACCCAGAGGTTTGACAATAGGGACTTTTTTATAAATCAATAAATACACAGAACAGTTTATAAATCAATATAAACATAGAACTTAAATATATATTTTAAAGATATAATAAAACATATATATATTAGAGTTTTGTCCTTTGTGTGGGGAAAGTGACTGGTGGCGTGGAAGAGTGGGAAACAAATACAGCCTTATAAAGCTGTAAAAGCTAGTAATTTATATTTTACAGTCCCAAACAGCCACAATCCAAACATTACAGAGAATGTCAAAGCCTTTATATGTATATAAATGTTAATTTGTATGTTACTGGAAAGATATCTTCAAAGGAACTCAGATATGTTAGTTGTCCATATCATATTTTTTACCCAATATTTGTGTATGGACTGAGGAAGATTAATCAAAATACAGTTGAGAGATTAAGAAATATCACTCCAGTGGAGAAGTGTTAGTCACCTTCTCATCCTCACCATCTCCCAAATGTATTCACCAAAGGGTGTCAAGCATTCAATTAAGCACCTTACGTGACCATGCCAGACACAAAGTAGAAGCCACAATTGTTTTTCAGTCCATGGCACCAGGGAATTAAAAGTCATAAGCAGTCTGCTAAATACAATAAATCTCCCATTGACTTACTGGGCCTTGGATCAGGCTCAGTGAATTTATACAAAATTGTTTTCAGTGTTGAATGTAGAAATAAAACAAACACATATAACAACAACAACAAAAAATAAACCTTCAATGTTCCTGCAGTTTAAAGGAGAGGATATAGTAATCAGAACTGGGGACTGATATGCACGAGTGGAGATGTGCGAACCCCAGCAGTTCCACTTCACAGTAGAATTGCTGAACTGCTTCAGTGGGAATAGTTTGTATAGTTTTATGACATCTAGTTTCACCTGGAATTCAAAACACTAATGCCAAGATAAAACTGTCAAGTGTAATAAGATTCATCTCCAAAACAGTAAGACTAATCAATGTCATTATTACACAAAAATGGAAGAAAAACAGTGGTTAACATTGATGCTTTCTGGCAAATCTTTCAGTGAATGCTTTCTTTTTTCTGACTTGTATCCTGCAAATAGTTAAAAGATTTAGGGGAAAAAAATGCAAATACTGGCCAGTTCTTCTGTTGGATCCTGAAACAAACAAGCTAAGAGTACTTTTGCATTGCATTTGAAGGAGTCACAGAGTTGTAGAAGGAGTCCTACCTGCCTCTTCAAATGATTTGCTGAATAACACCAGGGAAATTATTTAATGTTTCTGTGTCTCAGTTTCCCAAGTGTAAAATGAGGACATCAATACCAGCATATTTCATTCCATAGGCGCTGATTTTATGGTTCCTGGTGGGTGCTCTACCCCCTCTTTGTCGAGGCCCCGCCCTCACTTCAGCTCATCCTGCCCCTGCTCCACCCCTTTCCCCGAGGCTCCATCCCCACTCCACCCCCTCCCATGAGGGCCCCTGCCTGCTCTCCACCCTCCCACAAGCACCTCCTGCCAGCCGCCAAGGCCTACATTTCCAAGAGTCTTTAGATATCGTGTTCTTCGTTTTATGGGTGCTCAACTTAAGACACTTTATACGGGACTGATTTTCCGAAAGTGCTGAGCACCTTTCCCTCTGCACATCATGCCCCTTTAAGGCTGAGCACCCAAAAAATAAAGCATGCCAAATAATCAGTCACTTTTAAAAATTTAGACCTTCCAAGCATTATGTATCATGTTTCCCCTAGCTAACATCGAACATCAGTACCAGAAGAATTTTTGGCCATCTGTTGAATTTTATTTGAATATTTTTCTCCTTTCTTGGGTAATTTAATATACTAAGATTTATAAACTAACCATTTGCAGTTTGACAAAGAAGAATAAATGTTGTAATTAATTAAAATCCTAATAAACATTTTGCAATACAAACTGAATGTACTTAAGAAAATAACATCCATTCTGGGCCAAAGTTCACAGTACCCTAAGTGAAGGCAGACTTTAGCTCATTGTGTGCATTAGAGCTTGTGTTTAAATACAGCTTTCCATGAAATAGGGCTGAAAGGAAACATCTTCTGTTGAGATATGATCATGAAAGATGAAAACAAAGCAAAACAATTCTTAAAAAAATCTCCCACAACATTTCATAGTAACCTCTGTTATGAAGAGTCAGTTGAAGTTTAAAATGTCAAGTGAAATTTACCCTAGAGAACCTATTCACCAGGGAATTAAAAATTAACTAAAGCCTCTAAACCTTATTTAGCAGTGCAAACAAGCCAGAACATTACCAAGGTTACCATTCATTTATTGCATATATATTATAGATTTTCTATATACAGTTTCCCAAAATCATATAGAGTAATCACATGCTGTACCCAGTCCCATAAGTCTATACATAACATTAAAAGGAAAGATTCCTATTGTGTGCATTTAAATTCTCACTCTCCCTAGAAGCAAAACAAAAACAGCTACATCAATTCCTTGTTCTTCATGAGGTAGCCATTCAATGCTGGGTTAAACCTTCCTATTTGTTAAAGTATATTCAGTATTAAATTTGAAACTTAAGTTTATGTTGCATAATTGGGGTCAGATTGTCATTGTTCATTGCCTTTTTTGTGGGTACATTATTAAGTAATGGAGTTCTAATAGCCAATGCATTACTCTTCTATATGTTGAGAATGAACTCCTTTTCTCTAACTCATGATATCATAAAAACAAAATTAGAATGACTCCTACTCTGCTAACAATGAGTGCAGTCTTAATAAAAGCAAGTGACTAGTATTACTTTAAAAATTCAAATTCAGCTGATAAAAATATTGCCAACATCAAATCATAAAGATGCCATTTTTCTCCAACCCAGAAAAAATTACTATAAATAACCTGGGTAAAACAAAGATTGCCAATGTAGTGAGACATATGAGTTACCAAAAGCAGGTTAGAACTAGATACCTTAGCAGCAGCACGTATATTCCTATATAATTTTAACTTACACAAATGCACTTTAGGAAAGGGCAGGTTACAACACATTTTACAGTGGTAAATCAATGGAATTTGGGGAAAACAAAAAAACCTATGGAGAAGCAAGTTAATTATCAACATTCTTTCAAATGTTTACCTAGAAAAGCTTTCCACAAATAAAATAGGATTAGCTTTCTTTAAATGGAAGTGTGACATCGGTTCAGTACCTCAAAAACATTTGGTTGTGCTACTAAATCTGTACATATGAAAGAAAAAGTATCTCACAGTAGTCAGGATAAACTGGTATAGGCATAAATTGTTCAAAAAACTGAATATTATTAGAACATAATTTCAACCAGAACCAAATTCATTTGTCCTAAAAAGATGCAAATTGAACATTCACTTGAATACAGAATGAGCATAAAATTAAGTTGTAACTAGATGTAAAGGGGGAGAGCTTCATCTCTTCTCTGGCCCTCTTATCTGGGTCAAAGAGCCAGAGGAACATAAATGGGCTGTATAAAATGTCTGCATAGGATTCCCCTAGTGCAAGTACTACAGAAAACAATACAAATTTTCTTTCAAGCCCCTGCATAGAGGACTTACTGGGGGCAGGTGGAATGTGCCAGTCATGTGGCCATAGAATGCAGCATTGGTGATATTCTGGGTAATGTTGAAGCTCGTAGGGCAGCCTGGGGATGCTGCTAGAACTTAGAGAGGCCTCCAGGGCATAGGTGCTGGAATTGGGTGCTGCCGCATCCCCTGGCTTGAAGTGGTTTCCATCATACAGGGTTTACAGTTTGGTTTGATGGCTCTCAGCACCCCCCATCACCCATACAAATTGTTCCAGCACCCCTGCTCCAGGGTGGACTAAATTATGCTGAGGACTTCTCCAGTCCCTGAAATATTGCAGGATTGGGAGGATGCAAAGGTAACTTAAAGCCATTTTAGTTCCCTGTCATTCTGAGCTACAAATTCTATACTGAGCCTCTTAAAGTACAGCATGAAATCTCACTCCAAATCTCTAAATTCTGGCTGCTGAGAGCAAATCACCCTGGAACTCTGCTCAGTACACTGCCTCATCATAGGATACTGGGTCCAGTCCACAAAGTCTCAGACCTTATCTTCAAAGCCCTCCACAGAACTAGCCCTATATATTTTAGAAAAGGCCTCTTTCTTTGTGACAAAGATCTCACTTGCAGCTGTGTTCCCCTCAGGACCTATGAAGCTGCCAACCTCAAGCTTGAAGGTTGTGAGAGCAGTATACAGGACTTTCTTTGCAATAGTGAAGACTTTTGGACTTCATTTCCACAGGACTGCTGAATGAGCACACATTTCAATACCTTCAGGATAAAGCTTCTTTGAGTGAAAGAAGCAAAATTCATTTGATTTATTTTTTCCAGCTATGCAACTAAAAGCAGCATAAAAAAAATGAGGAAGTGGATGAAAACTATATAAGATGAAGAAGTAAAAAAAAGAGGAAAGGAGGGGGGAGAAGAGTGAGGAGAAAGGAGGAGGAAATGCAACCTAAAAGAAAAAAAAATATACGACTGCAATTGGAGAAGCCAGGAAGAAAACTAGGCCACATGCCATTTGTGGATTTATTTTTAACTTCCTAAAAGGCGCTCAGCAACTATGGTGATTGCCCCATTTTAAAAACTGGGATTGATTGATAAAGACATGTTCTTTAACCAGAGAGCACATGACTTAACAGCAGATCCCGTCATTCAACATTTGTAACACTGAAGGACAGTAGATGATTCTTTACCCCCAAGAAGAGTCATTAAATTAGATCAGAGAATAAAGTCACAGAGAAGTCAGTGATCTCAGTAACAGCCATTTTCTGGAAAACAAATTAGTGATGGTAAGGAAGGGAATTCATGATCAAAGTGTCTAAAGGTGAAGCTTGTGTGCACAGTGAGAAGCCGTGACTGATCAAGCAGATGGTCCCAAGCCAAATATACTGACTAACACATTAGTGGACAACTTATTCTTAGACAGAGCCATCAGAGTAAGGGGGCACTGCTCATTTTGCTCTGCACCCTTAAGAAGTCCCTTCAAATACCAAAACTGTCACAGGTCTTATTGCCTTCCAATCAGGAAAGGAGACATGAGAGCTCTTAGGCCTTTGGGTCCCAACTTCTTAGCATGAGGAGGGGAAAGATGTAAAGGAAAAAATCTACACAGCTCCTTAAATGCCAACCTTTCTGGGGAATGGAGAGAAGAATGCTAGCCTCCATAAAACAGTGAGGGAAAGCTAGACTGGAAATGAAGAACTTCCACATGCACTTTTCTCCTGGTCTCTTAAATCTCTGACCTTAGATTGGAGGAGGAGGCAGAGAAAAGATCCGCATCAGAGTCCCAGTATCAATTTCATTCTGTCTTCATTTTAAAAATCCTACCACTGTAATAACAAGACTCCCACACAGACTTGACACACATTATTTTGTTCCCAAAGGATCAAAGTTATGCATCCTGCATCCCACCTTTATACAGCCAACTGCTGAGACTCTCTCCTTTACCCTTCACATGTTTTTTTTTTCTTTTCTGTCCATATCAGGTGATTCCAGGTTGTTCCACACCTCACTTCAACAGTACTACCATCACAAGGGGGACAAGGTTTCTAGCATCAAAATAGGCCCACTATAGGAATCCATGCACATTCCTAGAGATCCCAAGCTCGTGTGCCAAAAATATCTGTATGGACATTGTGGCTCCAGCGGAGACTTGGGCTGGGCTAGTCAAGCTCAAGCCTACGTGGGCGGGTGGTGTTAAGCTCGGGTGGCTAACCCGAGTTTCTTCTGGAGCCACAATGTCCACACAGCTGTTTTTAGAGTGCTAGCTCAAGCCCCATTAGTATGAGTCTGTCAGTGTGGGTTGGGAGGCTCATCCCATCTTCAGTGTAGACATACTCAAAGATGCTTACGAATCCATAAACAATTCATTTCAATTTCCATGTTTCATTAGTTAACAACACTCAACATTTTTAGCTATGGATACTAACAGCTTGTAAATCTGCACTGGAAAACACAATTATTGCAATGAATATTTAACCTCTTTAAAAAACATGAAAAATCCAACATTTGATCATTTTATTCCAGCCAGATACGCAAGTCATTAACAGTGAAAAAGAAGAAATAAGAATTGTTGTTTCAATACTATAATATTGTTCCTGTGCTAAAACAAATCTTATTTTGTGAGCAACTTTTATGTAATGTTGATGCTTTTCATAGTATATTGATTGATTTATAACATGAGGCCACCCAAGAGGCTCTCCACAAATGTACAAAGGATTAAAGATGACAGAGACACAGACACCTGACAATATGAAATGAAAATTCTGATCCCAAAATATATGCCTCTCTCTCTCTCTCAAGCAAAACCTAAGGGGCATGAGAAGTCTTACATTTGCCCTAAAGGTTAACAGACTTGCATCTTGATAGAACAATAGGGAAAGCAAATGCCAGGTCTAAGAGCCATCTACAGGCACAAGATATTCAAGGACTGTTGCACCATTGCTGTAAAACTGGTGCAGATGTGAACAATTTCCCCATATTCTTAAACTCTTGGTCTTTGGCATAGGTTTTGATGGCAACAGCACAAGTTAGTTTTTGGACAAATCACATAACGTAAAAATACTTGAAAGAACGGATACTGTAATCTGGTAAAAAGAAATGTATTGGGTTTGAGGAGAATAGCAGTAACTATCACTGGAAGGATACAATATTTCTATTGGTTTGGGACAAAATTGAACAACTGAAAGAACAATTTTAATCCTCAGGTTCTAGTAGAAGCCCTCAAAATCAGTCTATTTTTTTTTCTTTTTACCTTTTTTGAATCATTTGAGTAATTGAAAATGAGACTGATATCAACTGATCAAACACACAGTGCTCACAGTTAAATATATATTTAGTTTGATATGGACAAAAAGTTTGACAAATAAGTACCAAGGATTTGTAATAATTACTTTATGCATTTGCCCTGAGTACTCCCATTAACTATGCCAGGCAATTTCAATGCAAATCTTTGGAGACACTTATTTTTTATGCCTTTATAATGCTGTTTTCATGTGAGATTATGATGACAAAACAATTAAAATTCAAGTCTTAGGAGACCCAGTGGCAATACTAATACAATGTAATTTAGGACAGTTCAGTTCAAATGCAGCAGCTGGTTGTCAGTGAGGTCTGGTGGTTTACCCAGTTTTGCTACTGGGTTAATAGAGGCACACTGAGGTCAAGTGACTTGCTTGAAATCATCCAGTCAGAGGCTCAGTCAGAATTAGAACCCAGGACTATCCTGGTCTGTGCCTTTCATTTGTCCAATAGGGGAAAAAAGAAAAGAAAAGAATATGCAACAGATTTAAAGACGTTATTAAAACCCTACCAATGGAAATCAGTATACTGAAATAAAAAAATAACTATTCTTCACAAAAATTATATTGTACACTTGTTATATAAACACAGCAAGGCAGGCACCATACAGATCCCTTGCATTTAAAAAGAAGCACTGCTTCTTCGTCTGCCAACTGTTAGGAGATCAATGCAAAATATATCCTAAAGTAATATGGAACAAGGACGTTTTACAAGAAAATGGCTGAACACACCAAAAAGCAGAAATGTCAACAGTTTATGTATTTATTTCACTATATTAAAAGTACTTATCTAGTAATTTAGGTGCCTTTATAATTTGATAAATACACAAACATTAAACTGGGTCAGTGTGTATATTACATAGATATAGATAATTCAAAAAAAGCCTCCCAGTTTGTCACAAAATAAACTCCCCTCCTTCAGTTCCACCACATATACCAATCAGCTACCTGAACCCTCCAAGAGAAGTTCCAGTAATATAAACAGTGCAAGATAATGCTCATTGGAAAGAATGATCTGAACATTTCATACACATTGATGGATTCTAAATTAGCTGTAATTGCTCGGGAAAAAGACCTAGGAGTCATTGGGAAAAGCTCAATGTGAAGCTGCTGTCCAAAATGTAAAGAAGATGCTAAGTTTTATGAAAGTGTGAGAGAGAGAATAATAAATGGATAGCACATTTTCAGTGAATACTCAGAATGACTAGGACTGAACAATCTCAAACGTTTCAGAGGAGAACAATGAAAATGATTAAATGCACAGAAAGACTTTTATTTATGTGAGAAGAGAATAAAAAGGTTAGGAATATTTAGTTTTGAGGGGACTGTTGACTGAACGGTATTCTCAGTTGGAACTATCTGAAACTTGGCTGATTCAATTAACCACCAAGGGGGCAGACCAGCAAAAACAGGTCCTTAGTTCTGATGGGAAATGTGTAACTTCATCCCAAAACAGAAGTGGCAACAGAGTATCCGTGACACTGTTACCAATCCCCACAAGAAACCCATTACGAGAGTAGGACTAGTTTTTTGTGCCAAGCCAAAAAAGCAGACCTGCCACAAACAGTGCGCAAACTAAAAGTCAAAAAGTAACAAGTGTGTGTGGTGGTGGTGGTAAAACAGGGCAAAAAAAGATGCGTGTAATCTTAGCCCAGCCATGGAGAGGTTTTTTTCATGCATAAGGTGGGGGAATGCAAACATGGGTGAAAACTTGGAGGTGCTCAAGGAGAAATGGACAAATGGGGAATCAAGGTTGGAGTTGATGGCTTTATAAGTCAGTAGATGTGATAGACAGGGTAGAACTAAATGGTGAGAGACCTGAAAGGAGGAGCTTCTGTTTGGTGCCATAGAGGAGAGGGAGCCCATGGAGAAGCTTAAAGAGGGAGTGATATGGTCAGAGCAACAAGCCAGCCAGATAAACCTGGCAGCAACATTTTGAATGAATGGTAGGTGAGTCACATGCTTGGTGTCAAGGCAAGAGAGAAGGAAATTACAGTTATCAAGGTGCAGGAAGATGAAGGCCTATTATGAGACAAGAGTCTAACAAGAGTCTATTATGTAGTGAGAAATGGTAAGACATGCATATGGCCTGGCTATGTGGATCAAGGGAGAAGGTTGAGATAGCTCAGTGGTTTGAGCATTGGCCTGCTAAACACAGGGTTGTGAGTTCAATCCTTGAGGGGGCCACTTAGGGATCTGGGGCAAAATCAGCACTTAGTCCTGCTAGTGAAGGCAGGGGGTTGGACTCAATGACCTTTCAAGGTTCGTTCTAGGAGATGGGATATCTCCATTAATTTTGAGTCAAAGAGGTCACCCAGATTAAGGCCAAGAGAGAGTGGGAGGATGATGCTGTTGTCTATGAGGAAGGAGAAACCAGGGAAAAGTAAAGGGTTGGGCTGTGATTGGGGAGACCAAATTCTCTGGCATGTTGAACTTAAGTTGCCAGCTGGACATCTACAAAAAGATTCCAGAAATATGGGATGAGATTCAGGGCTGGATTGATGGGAACAGGTCTTTAGTAGAGAAGTAGATTTGCATATAATCAACAATAAGATGATATATAAAACTATGATTGTGGATAACAGCACAATGAATTGAGGTATAGATAAAGAAAAGCAAGGGAGGCAAGACTGAAGCTTTGGGGATGTCCACTGTAAGAAGGAGAGAGGAAGAGGAGGACCTTCCAAAGAAAGATCAGAGTGGTAAAACAAAAAACAAGAGAGCCAAAGGAAGGGAGGATTTCAAGATGCTGAGCGCAGTCAGTGTTTTAAAAAAATACTGAATGATCAAGGAAGTTTGGAGTAGAGACACTGGGTCTTGGCCAGGAAGAGGTCTTTTGAGATAGCGAAACTGATGATAGCAGTTTCAGTGGAGTGGAGAGGGTCAAGAATGGAGCTGGAGGGTAGGAAATGAAGGCAGCAATTATAGAGATCCCGTTGAATATATCTGTAAGTGAAGAAAAGCAAGAAGATGAGGCACTAGTTGAAATGACAAGCAATGGGATGGTTTTTTTCATGATGGAGGATACTAAAACATTCCTGTATTATGAGGAGGAGGAAAAGTAGGCTAAAGAGAGCAAAAGGTTGTGGAGAAGGAGGAGTGAAAGTGGGAGTAAGTGAAACTGGATAGGATGAAATCACTGGGGGATATGAAGGAGTTAGAGAAAAAAAGCAGAGAAGAAATGTCACTGTTGGTGATGCAGGAGAAGGAGAAGAGAATAGTAGGACTAGAAGGAGGAAGTGAGAACGGGGATACAGAAGGAGGAGGAATTCATGTCAGATGTGGTCAATTTTCTCTTTGAAAATGTCAATGAGATTATGAGTGGAAAGAAGAATGGGGGAAGTGAGGACAGTATTTAAGGAAGATGTTGAAAGTGGTAAATAGATAGCTGGGTTTGTGGAAATGGGATTTAATCAGGGTGGGGAAGGGTAGCGTTATTTATCTAAGAAAATGGCAGAATTGAAGGAGGCAGGGAACAAAAAATGCAGTAGAGAAAAACTGTGGTTACAGGACTTCCACCAAAAATACTCTCATGTATGAGGGAGCAGATGTTAGGGATTGGCCGATAAGATCTTGTGAGGTGGGAAAGAGGAGTAGTAGCACCAAGAAGCCCCCAATGAAAATAAGACCCCCATTGTGTTGGACTTTGTGCAAACATAAAATAGAAGACTGTCCCTGACCTAAACAGCACACAATCTAAGACCACAATTTGGGAAGCATCTATATTCAGGAAAGCACTTAAGTATGATTAATTTTAAGCAAGTTTTAAGTCCCTATGAAGATACATGGGCTTTAAACATTTGCTTAAGTGATTTTTTTTTAATAGAAAAAAAAACACATCCTTTTCTGAAATGGGGCTTAAACAGGGACTAAGCATAAGAGGTGATAATAGAAACAAGAGCATTGGGAGGAGAAGATAAAGGTGACAGCAGATTGAAACGTCAGACCTTGCTGATTGGGCCAACAAAAGAGAGGATAGTATCAAAATCTAGAGTTTAAGACTTCACTTAGTCACTTAGTCCATCCCGTGCTTTGTTGCACATTGGGCAACCCACATTTGCCATCCTTGCCTGTCAACTTCCAAATTACTTTGCTCTCCAAATCTTTCCATTTCATGTTGAGGTGCTTGATGTCATTTAGAACTGTTTGTTTCCGTGTTATTCATAATCTTCCTTTCTTTCTTCTTGTATTTTCTGGCTTCCATTCAAGGGAAGCATTTGGTAAGAATTTTTTTTTTCCATTCTCAGTACATGTCCCAGCCACTGATGTCTTCTTTTGTAGATTATTTGTGAGAGGGTGCCTTGTCCAGTAATTTTTCTGATTTCTTCATTTGTCTTCCTATCTCTATATGTTATTCCCAATATTCTTCTCAGACATTTGTGATAAAATGCATCCAGCTTTGGGTATCTTTCTTGGTAAGTTGCCATGTCTCATTGCTATATGTTGTAATGGTGATAACAATTGCTTTGTACACATTCAGTTTTGTCTTGAGGGAGATGTTTTTGAGTTGCCAGATGTTTTTGAGTCTTCCAAATGCAGCATTTGTCTTCCCAATTCTTCTTATTATTATTATTATTTCCTTGACGCAGGTACCATCTTGGCTGATGGTACTTCCAAGATACATAAAATTGTCCACCTTCTCCAATGTCTCTTCAATTTTGATTTCGGTCCCTATAGTCCCCATTAACATGACTTTACATTTCTTTGCATTGTATCTCAAACCTATCTTCTCCATTACTTCTTTTACTTGGTTTGTGCATTTTTGTAGTCCATTGGCATCTTTGTTGATAAGAGGGATGTCATCAGCAAAGTCTAGATCAGATAGCCTTGAATTGTTCCATTTTAGGCCATATGTATCACTGCCACACAGTTAGAATCCATAGTCGATGACTAGCATAAACAAAAAAGGAGACAGGATGCACCCCTGCCTTACAACTGTCTTGATGCTGAATGGCTTACTCAATCCATTTTCCATTTTAATGCCAGCATTTTGAGTCGGCGTAGAATGCCTTCATAATGTTAATTAATTTTGTTGAATAAGTAGAAGACACCTTCATTTAAACCCCGAATTAATCAGGGAAACAACCACCTTGTAGTATATCATAAAGGGATCTCCTAAACTCCTCAAATTGAGTTAGGAGGAGAGTGCTAACTGGACCTAATGTTGAAGGATCTGGAGAGTGGTCAGTGGCAGAAAACCAGAGGCTTTATCCATGATGTTTATCAGCATCTCCCCCAATATATATGTGTTTAAATATTTTTATACAACAGGAGAAAATGACAAATGCCTCCAATAAAGCCCATTATTTTTCAGTATACTATGCGTATACAACAGGAGATGGATGACAAACACTCTGCCAAATCCTCAGATTTGCAGAAGTATTTAAAAAAAACAACCAAATACCCCACAGAGGTTGATGATAAATATGACAAACAATTAATTCTATTTTCAAAATTCAGGAACTAAATGCTGGAATAACAGGATGACGTTGCACAGATTGGAAGTATAGATGACCTAAAATACAAAGACTTGAGCTGTTGGTGAACAGATTCTTTTCTTGAAGTCCTTACTAAAGGCTTGAAAATTAGTTTACCGAGAGAAAATTCTCAAGGTCAAAAGTTGAACTCCATTTATCAATCAGTACTTTGAGAGGAATTCTGAGTATTAAGGCGTAAATGAGAAAAATATACATTCATCAAAGAAAATCGTGGCTGGGAAACTGGAGGAAAGTATTGCAAAGTATTTTACAAAGTAGGGAGGATATCATCTTTCTTTAAAATAAAAAGATATAGTTACCCACTGCAAGTGTCAATGGGACAAGAAAATAAGAAACAAAAATATTAAAGTGAAAACTAAAGACAGACAACTTCATAAGTAAAGGAAACAACCATGTCATTTATTTCAGTCTATGATAAAAGACTGACAGCCCATTCTAGCCAACTCTGACTTTCTGATTTCCCTTGAGTGACAGGCAATGCTTGCTAATGTGTTATGTATATTATCAGCTCATTGTACGCTTACACATATGCCCTTCAACACTTATTTCTTGCAGTAGCTTTTATTCCATTTTAAGAAAAAAAAATCCAACTTTGTGTGAACAATGATATAACATCCATGAAAACCCATAAATCCCTGTATAATTCTGAAGCTCATGACTGAAATTGTACAACGTCATTCTTCCTTTGACAAGCCATTAACAGGCTTCAGAAGAAAGTTCCAAGAAAAAAATGCCTTTCAATATTCTTTAGGGATTTCCTATTTTCATTTCTTCAGTGCTAAAACACCCTACAGTGCTAGAATCCTTAAATAATGCTCTCGCTTTGAAAGCGTACTCTATAAATTACAGTTAATTAACACTTAAAGGTAAAAGAGGAATACTGGCAATTATATTATGCAACATTTTAAGCAAGAACTACTTTCTTATCCTTTAGAAATCAATCAATAATTAATTCACTAATGAGGCAAAGAAAAAGTAATAAAGATATAAGCACAGTCTTCCACTACTGAATTTGCTGTATTAACAGATAATAGAACTAGTTAGGAATTTTCTGTTGAAATGATTTTCTGCAAAATTAAAATTCTGATTTCCAAATGGAATATTTTATTTTGGGTTGGTTTGACCTGAATTAAACCAAAACATTTCATTTTTTGAGTCAACTCAAAATTAAACTGCATCTGCCTAAGATGTCATGGTCCCTCATGAGTTGTAGTGCAGGTGATAAATGCCCCCATTCCCTCCTATGAGTTGGGTTTCTTGGACAGTCAGCATCTCCCATGAGGCACTATAGCCTCCCCTCTGTCCATGGGGTTAGTGTATCATTGGCGTTATATGACTGTGGTGCATTGTGGGACATGTGGTCCAACCAGAGAGACTGGCCCATAGGGAAGAATAATGGCATGAGGTGCCCAATCTACAACTCTTATGAGGCATCAGAGCACCTGAATCAGATGCAATTAAATATCAAACAGGCATGAAAGTAGGCATTTTGATTCAGCTGAACACACTGAAATGAAACGTTTTAATTCCGGAATGGTAAAACGTTTAATTTAGAACAAAAAGTTTCAAAATGTTAAGAATTTTTTGAGGAACAAATTGTTATATGAAATATTACTCTATTGACTTGATTCAGGACAAATCCTGCGGGACAGAAATTCCGATTTTCACTCAGTTCTAATACAAAGAGCTTAGAATACATCTATATTTTCTATATATGATCCCTCTCTTTTTGTGTCTGATACAGATACATACTCAAATTCCACGAATACAAATTATATTAGAGAGTGCTAAGGTTGCCCATAAATACTCTAAAGTTAGGATAAGTGAAGTATGATCCTGAGTGTGCTAACCTGAATTTGTGTATTACATTCTGAAAACTTTAATAATGTGTCCACACTTTAAATAATATGATACAATTTTCCCCAAATATTCATAATATTGTTTGACACTCAATTTCTTACAGATTACAAAACTGTACATTATTGGGTACTTACATGCCAAAATGTAAAGTTAAGCCATTTTGGAAAAAAGCAATAGACCGATATTTTTGCACTGGAAAATATTTTTTGTATATTAATGTCTTTGATAACTCAAATGTATGAATGTTTTTTGCCTAACATAAAACAATTTATTTCCCCCCTTCTTCCCTACTTTTCTGTCTTCTCTTTGGGGTGTTTGTCTGTTTATGTTTGGAAGAGATCAACTATGACAAATTTAAGCCCAAAAAGTGAATGTTCCAGAAAAGTGAAAATGGGTCTGAAAATTGAGATGTTTTATGATAATTGTTTTTCATCTTTAATAGCTGGTCTATCCCCACAGCATCTTCATGCATTTGAAGATTCCAGGCAGACTCTTTTTACTGGGACTTGATGCAACTCTCTCTTTTTTCCATAAGGAAGATATGGAATTTTCTAGCATCTGGGAATACTTCTTCCAAGACTTTTCTTGTCTGCACATTCTTCCATAGTTTTCTATGTAGGTCTTGATACTTGTGATTGGAATGAAACTTTATACTCTATACAGAGTCCTAAGTATTAACCTTTTATAAGGTCCCAATTGTATTTCAATATGTATTCTCATATCTGGTCTTGAGTAGCTAGACAAGAAATATCAGCTTTACAGAGCTTACATTGAAGTTTGGCTGAGTTACTGTCACTTATTAGAAGACTTGTCTCTTTCCCTCCCACCCTTGCCTTACTCATTCTGTCTTTGTAGTGATATAAAAGAGAGCTCTTGTGACAAATAAGAAGAAAATAGCTGATTTTAAATATTGACTGACCTACCAAGTCAGCTCACAGAGCTAGCAGTACAGGTTTCTTTGCATGCCCATAGGGGTAATCGGGTAACTATCCAAATTCATCATAATTTCTGAGGACAAAACAGTTTCAAATAACTTCAAAAGAGTGGACTTGTACAAACTGATTCTAGATTAAGTATTAATCATATATTTATTCATGATTCTGAATCTTGTTGCTTGAAACTGGCTTCAATGGTAGAGGTCCTTACTTTGAAATGACCCGTTGTATGAAACATCCTAGTAGTTCAGTCTTAACTGTAAAATGAATCAAGTGTTACAATGAGGGCTTGCCTACATAGTGTGTTAGCGCACACCAGCTGGGGTTTAAATTGTAGGGAGCCCCAGTGCGCTAACAGTCTGTGTGCATGCTGGTGGTGTGCACTGAAAGCTTCCCAGTGTAGATTCACCAACTTAAAACTAAAGTAGCACTGTTGTGAATCCAGTCCAAAGAGTTTTGTCTATATGACTAAAACAAAAGATACCTGATTCTTTAAGCATCACCATGAGAACATTACAGATTTCAAATCTCCAGCATGCTTTAAGATTTGATTTTAAGACTACTGCAACTACTGTTTAAGATATTTGTAGGTTTTCCATTATTCAGGGTGTATAAGAAAGGTGAGACTCTCAGTTTTACGGGGGTCAAATTTAGGGTCTGTGAAATGGTTCATTAACCATTTCTTTAGAAACATTTTGCGCTTGACAAGTCAAAGGAAATATGGCTAACAGTCAATTTTCAACATGTAGAGTTCAGAGGGCATTCTATGTTTATGTATTTGGGGGAACCACATGAAGTTGGAAAAGTTTAATAAATATCACCTTATGCACTCAGATCCAGAGCTATCTGATTTACAGCAGCTGGGAACTGGCACATTACATTTAGAAAGAAAGGAAATAAGATAAATATATTTTTTTTTTGGTGAGAAAATAGTCACATAGGGAATACAAGCAGTATTGACGACCCCAAGAATACAAATAACATATGTCAGGCCCATAAAATTATGAGATTTGCTTAAAAATCATGTGACTAACAAAATACATAAATATATTTGGGGTTCATTTATTTACTTCTTGATTTTGAGCCTTTAGGGAGCTCTCAGGTCAGTCACATTCACAAGCTTTTCTCTGCAAACAGGAGGGCTAGAAACTTACTGTTTTTTTTAAAAAGCTAAAAGTTTCATATCCATTTCACTTGACACCGGGAGCTGGGATTTTAAGAAAAAAATATTGTGAAGCTCATGTTAATACCCTGAGAATTGGCAACACTGTGTAAGGCTACTGTTTACTGTAATAGTTCTACTTATCTTCTCAAAGTTCTGATGCTTTGAGAATGGGAAAATAGCATCAGGATTGACTGATTGTTAGGAATTTGTTCATAAGGTTAGCTTTATTATTGTCATCACATACAGTATTAAGTTATTTATAATACACATAGGCTAATTTGGAAAACAATGGAAACACTATCCTGTCAAAGGGTAGGATTTTGTTTTAAGATGATGTCACTCAGGGTAGGAAGCATTACGTTGGCTGAGTGTGTCATGACTGCATATACTACTGAAGAAAAGTAGAAACTCAGAATTATCCCTCCCTCCCCCCATGACCCTAACAGTATCCCAATGAGGCTCAATTGTATCTGGTAGTGAGTTTCAGTTGACCTGAACAGGTGCATGTACCCCAACTCATTAATGCCATAACTTATATCTAAATGGTGTCATGTCAGATATCAGCAGAAAACTACTGATCATTAAAATTATTGTATGGTGTCTGTATGGAGAAAAAAAATTGAAAATTACAAATATATTGGGAATTATGTTCTTAAAGGGCCTCTGCCAGGCAGGGCTAAAATTACCCCAGACTAGACAAAGGAATGGTGAAAGGTATTTCTAAGGCCTTGGCTACACTTGCAATTTACAGCACTGTAAAGCCTCCCCCAGCGCTGTAACTCACTCCCCGTCCACACTGGCAGGGCACTTACAGTGCTGTATCTCCCTGGGTACACTGCTAAAGGTACTCCACCTCCCTGAGAAGCATAAGAGATACAGCGGAGTGGCTATGACTCACGGGTGTGAGTGTAAATGCTTGCAGCGCTGTACTAATCATCTTGTCAATTGGCCAATCCTCTCCATTGCTGTGACCGGCTGCAGGAATGCGGAAGTGCCGGTTTCAAAGCTCGTACCACAGAGAAAAAGCAAACAGTTTGCTGTTTGCTTTGAGTGAGTGAATGACTGAGCAGGGGGTCGGGAGTTCAGAGCTTGCAAAATAGAGAGCTGACATGCTCCAAAAAGCACTTTCCCTCCCCCCTCCCTGTCACACTCCACCCCACCCCATTTTGAAAAGCATGTTGCAGCCACATGAATGCTGGGATAGCTGCCCATAATGCACCGCTCCCAACACAGCTGCAAATGTTGCAAGTGTGGCCACGCCACTGCGCTGGCAGCTGTCAGTGTGGACAGATTGCAGCACTTTTCCCTACTCAGCTGTACGAAGACAGGTTTACCTCACAGCGCTGTACAGCTGCAAGTGTAGCCAAGGCCTAAGGTACATTGAGAAACAATGGGAATGCAATTTACATAGACGGTAACACAGGACCATCAAGCCAACAAGGGGAGGAGATAACGACTCAGCATCACAGCAGGGGGAGCAGATTGCAGGAAACAGATCAATTTGCATTTTAGAAAACACCCGCAGGGAAGAAAATAGCATGAAACTTTGTTCACCAGGAGACTCCATGTTACCATCCTCACAGCTTGAATGAACTTTACTTTGGGTGGGGGGTGGCAGTAACCTTCAGAATAATTCATTTCAAAGATTCAGTGGACTATAAAAAGAGGGGCAGAGACCCCCAAGCTATCTTTCACCCAAGAGGAAAAAGGAACCAAGCATTTTGGACTTCGTGGGAGATCCTGACAAGAGAGGCGGTCAGCCATCTTGCCAAAAGGCAAAGAGATAAGGAAACTATCTTGAATAATGATTCTAACTTTTTTGTTGAGGCTTAGCCTCTAGAAAGCATTTTTCTCCTTTATTTGCTTGTAACCATTTCTAAATCTGTCCTTCATACGTGAACTCACTTAAAATCCTATGTTCTTTTGATAATAAACATGTTTTACTTTTATCTAAACCACCCAGTGCTGTGTTTGAACTGAAATGATAGTTAACTCTAGTTAAAGTGATAAGCTGTGAATTTTGTGATAAACTTTGAATTAGAGGAGCAAACAAACCTCATTATTCCTCTGAATGGTTCAGAAAAGGCTACACATTGGAGATCACATGGTTCTGGGAAAATTCAGGACTAGGTAGTGTTGGGGTCATCTTGCCAGATATAAACATAGGTGGTGTATGCCAAATGCAACAAACAGGCTGCTGGAATCAGCATTGCTGCGTCAGAGCTACTAAACACACACCTGCTCAGTGTGTGCTTGTCTACTGGTCATCAGTTCCAGGCTGTGAACCACAGCAGCAGAGAATTTAAGGGTTACAGGTCAGGAAGTGACACAACCCATTACTGGTCTGGATTGCACCCCAGAACGTGACACCCTCCTATGCACAGATATATTCTTAGAAAACTTTGTTATTTGATAAGTTGCCCCAGACTTTCTTCTGATTTGTCCAAACACAACAATGATTTTTGCTTACAAGCTTTTATATTTGAAATGTCCTCCGAAAAGTTTTACTATAAGTAAATTAGACTGCTTATTCTGAAACACAGACTGAAGATCAGAGATGTGAGAAGATCAGAGAATATGTCAGAAGACTTAAGATCAGAGACTAATGAGGCACAAGCGGCATAATTACTACATGATTATTATGGTACTGTAAATCTTACACTGTAGTTCTCATGTTTATTTAATTGTGATGTGGGACTATCAGTACAAAGCAGATAATCAAGTTGTTTCTTGAAAATTGAATACTCCCGTTTCTCTTAAAAATATTACTTTAGCTATATTACAGTAGCAGATTGTATGAATTATGTATGAGACAGGACTGAAATTATGATGCCAAATCAAGTTCCATGGGAAACTCTGACAGCACCTGGATGTGATGGGCCACTGACCTACTACACAATTTTGGACAAGTCATTTCATGTGTGTCTGTGGCAAGGAGCCAGCTGCAGCAGTGTCAGTCTCCTAGTAACACACAGGACACAGCTGTTCCTGGCAGGGGCTGTATGATGGATTGCACTTCCCAGTTGGTAGAGGGGTGAAGCTAGCTACTACTGGAGCCAGCAGCAGCCAGAGCTTGTGGGTTGCTGAATGTGTTCCACACCCATAGCTGTGTTTGGGCCTCCTCTCTGCCCCTGTTCCCACTGCAGCTCCAGACCAGCCTGCTCTTGTGCCCATTTCAATTCCTGTCCTTCTCCATCCTCTGACTCCTGGCTCTACTTCCCCACTATGCCTCTGGCTCACCTACTGGCTCTGGCTTGTGACTCCTGGCTTTGACCCTCAGTTTTGCTTTCAACTTCACCTAGGGTTGCCAACTTTCTAATCACCGAAAACGAACACCCTTTCCCCACCCCTGCTATGCCCCCAGTCACTCCATTTCCCCCCTCCCTCCATTGCTCGCTCACTCCCACCCTTCCTCCCTCACTCATTTTCACTAGGCTGGGGCAGGGGTTTGGGGTGCGGGATCTGGGGTGGGGATGGGGATGAGGGAGTTGGGGTGCAGGAGGGGGCTCCAGGATGGGGGGTGGGGCCGAGGAGTTCTATGTGTGCTCTCGGCTGAGGCAGGAGATTGGGATGTGGGAGGGGGTACAGGATCTGGGCTAGGGATGTGGGCTCTGGTGTGGGGCCAGAAATGAGGGGTTCAATTTTAATGGCAGTCAGCAGCTGCCAGGGTCCCTTTTTGACCAGGCGTTCCGGTCAAAAACCAGACACCTGGCAACCCTAACTACACCTCCAACCATCGCATGCTGCTGATTCTTGACTCCAGCTCAGCTCTGATCTAACCTTTAGACCTGTCCACTACCATGGCTCTGACCATTAGGTCTCACTGTCCACGTCCCAGTTGTGATCCTGACAGTTTGCCTCTGTTCCCCTTCCAATCATCATTTTTCCTGGGTAGTACAGAGTTTGCTAGGCTGTTGGCCATCAGGACAGTCTCCCACTCCGTGACAGATTCTCAGCTAATGTAAAAGGTCATTGCTCCATTGACTTCAATGGAGTTATTAAGAGAATTTTCACCAGCTGTCCTCTGCCCTTCTGTGTTTGTACAGTTCTTAGCCCAATGGAGCTTTAAGTGCTACTGTAAAAGAAATAAATAATAATAATTAGAACTTTTCACCACATCGCATGCTCTTGTTTCAGTGTTGTCTGGTTTACATCTGCGTGTAGGGAAGGAAATTGTGTGAATTATAGTGGGTTGAGTTCTACTCGATGCTAGGGCATACACTGCTATTTAATTTTATTTTTGTTCTTATACTTGTAACACTGGTGCCTAGAGCCTTGGATAGGTGCCCATTTTTATTCTTTTATCATCCAGATAAATAAATTCATTAATACTTACGGCACGATTGTCAGTTTCAGTCAGAAGCTGCAGTTAATCAAGAACTTGAAAATGTGCAGATTTGTTTTAAACATTCCATAGTTACAGCTGGTGGATTTACATTAACTAGTAGCCTATAGTGATTTTAGTTTTTTTGTCACCATAAATCCACGCACTACTACCTTACTTCTGCACTGCTGCTGACGGCGGCGCTGCCTTCAGATCTGGGCAGCTAGAGAGCGGCGGCTGCTGACTGGGAGCCCAGCTATGAAGGCAGAGCTGGACCCTCGGTCAGCAGCCACCACTCTCTGGCTGCCCAGCTCTGAAGGCAGCAGCACAGAAGTAAGTGTGGCAATACCATACCATGCCATCCTTACTCTGCGCTGCTGCTAGTGGGGTGCTGCCTTCAGAAGCAGTGCAGAAGTAAGGGTATATAGTGTAGGTTAAAAGCACACAAAAGACCAGATTTCACCAGGGGAGACCAAATTTCACGGTCTGTGATGTGTTTTTCTTGGCCGTGAATTTAGAAGGGCCCTAGGTATGTGTAGCTGTATGCTGAAGACTGAATCAATACTGTGGTGTCTATCTACACATGGCAGCGAATGCCTCTGGCAGAGGGAGGCAGCGGAGAGTTGTGGAACATTTCCCAATTGCCTCCCCACTCCCAGAGCCTTTCTCCACTACTAGAGTCTTTCTCTGAGGCAGGGAAAGACTCCAGCAGCTTCCTACAGCAAAGAAAGGCCCCAGCAATGAGGAGCTGCCATGGGGAAAAACTCTAGCAGCAGGATACCACACTGCTTAAAATACCATTGTAGATGTGGGAGGCACTGTTGGGTGTATAGAGAGCCGTGTAAGGTATATACCATAAGGTTCTATCTTGTCTTTATTCTACTCACCTATGAAGTGCCTTAATATTTAACTCTATTTACACCTGTGCTGGGGGGTGTGTGCAATGTATGTACTCTACACTCTGAAATATGTAGAGGCGTAGCCTTGATATATGGTATGGTAGAATAATCTTACTTTTTTAATATTTTAAGCTATGCATTTTTATCTTATTGTATTCTGAAGCCTTGGCATTTGTTTTGGCTTCTACACTAATGTGATAAAGGGGTAACGGTCATGGTGAAAAGGTATACTAAGCAATAAATAGCACTGACAGTTGATTAAATACCAGAGCAAAGCTGAGGCATTTAATCAGTGCATAAGCTTTTTATTGCCTGAACATTCCAATATCAAGAGAGCTATTGCTATTAGAACAAAAATAAAACACAACTGTTTCAGGCAATGCAATCTTACAAAAAGAAGCCACAATATCTTTCCTGAAGATGTTTAGTACTGGTGTGATGGTGACATGACTCATAATCACTAATATTTTCCAGTGTTGGGTTTAGAAAGTGAAAAGAAAAGTATTTTACTGTTGTACATGTGGAATGTCAATAGAATAGCTTTGGGTCAAGAATAGACCGTTGTGGGGCCCCAGTATGAACAACCCCGTGGATGATGGTTCCCCTTTTACAATTATTTCTTGTGATCTAAGTGGTTTTTAATCCTTTAAATCTATTTAAAGCAGTAGTTGTGTGTGCACAAAATCTAGGCCAGTGGTTCTCAACCTATTTACCATTGTGGGCCACATATACTGCTCTCTGTATGTTATGTGGGTCGCATCCACACTGCATGTACCTGTATGGCTCTGAGGATGTCACATGCGTCACATCTGTGTGCTGATTCGCCCACAGATGGCTGCAGGTTGAGAACCACAATCTAGATGCTACCATAATATAAATGACAACAACAATTCACCTTTCTCTTGGGTAATTCTACAAACTGAGTATTATTGAAATATACAGTCCACTGGGTATCATCTGTATTTAAATTAACTCTATTCATTAAATGTTTTCTTCTATTAAACTATATCATCATTAAGAAAAAATCTGTTTGAAGCTTTGAGTGGACAATAGATAATTTTGGAAAAACCTGATTTTCAGATAAATGGGATATCACAGCCTACCACGCTCTGAAGTCTGTAGTGGAGGGGTAAAAAATGAGGGATTTTTGTTTGGAATAATGGGGTTGTAGAAGGGAAGACTCCCCACTGTCACGGCCCTGTGTGTCTGGGCATGGCAGCTCATTCCTCATCTAGTGCCTCCTGCTGACAGCCACTCTGGCCTCCAGTGGTCTCTCTTCTCATGACTCTGACCACTGGCTGGGTCACTTTAAAGTTTCTCCCCTTCTGGGGCATCAGCATCCCAAACAGTGTCCCCATGAAACACTGGTGACTGATGTTTTCCACACCTACAGAGCTCTTCTAACATTTAATTCTTCTGTCACAGTAGTGGCCACAGGATCCCTCCCTGGATTCCTTTAATCAAACTCAAAAGCAAACCACATCAAAAGCAACTTCTGCCCCCTTCTTCAAGCTTACACTTTTAATCCATCCTGGGTGCTCTCCATTCATCTATAAAATGCTGACTCTTAAGAGTTACCTCTCTGGAACTTGCTTCTACTCTGGATCCTCCACTCTCATTTACCCCCAAGGCCATGTACCTGTGGTTGGCCTTCTCTCAGGACCACTCCAGATGTCTCCTTCACTTCTGCTGTCCTTTCCCACCAGGGCATAAATTCCTTCTTGAAGCTCTTCCTTGGTTGATCACCTTCCTGGGTTTTCTTTCCTGGAGGTCCAGGTCCTACCCTTTTGTCAGAATTCAGAACCGCAGCATGCTCCACCCCAGGATCTTCTCTGTATAATTCCCAATTTGACCTTCTATTACTCAGATTGAGACGGCAGAGTTCTTCCCACTCTCCCTGCAGTCCCCTTCTGCTCCAGACTTCCTTTCTTTATAGCAGTCACCCTGCTCCTTCTCCAGTGGTGCTTCATCTTTAATTAATTGCCTCTAAGGTCCATATTAACCCTTTCAAAGCCAGGATATGATATATATCCCATTAAAAGGGTTTTAAATTATTATCATGTACAGTTAAATGCAATGCATGATCTCTGATCTCAATGTATTCACAATGGGACAAAGTAAATCATCAAAGTCTATTGTCAGCAAGAAATTACTCAATATTTATGGTTATTTTGTTTCTATGGTGAATATAAAAATACCTTTAAGGCAAGGTTAAAGGATACATATGTTATATTTATGGTTTACTTATAGCCTAATACAAAATCATTAAGGCTAAAATCAATATAAACAATAAAACAGGGATCTTAAAGCAGCCTACTCTCACTCCTCTGTAGCAGATTTACACATTCCAAGTACTGAGTTAGGGAATACCTGTAGTTTGATTCCACTTCAGTGTGGCTTTAAGATTTTCCAATTTCTTAACAGGTGATACTCAGATCCCAGTGGTTTGGAATTAACATCATTAAAAAATAGAATTGAGAGTCTTCTAGGAAACTTTCTGAAGGTTTCATATAGAATTCTTGATTAAACCTATATATCACTTACAAGTAGCTGACCAGCTTAACCCTAGTCTTGTTTATCTATAGCCTTGTTTTTAATGACCTTCCTCCATATTACTTGTTCCAGAAAGTGCAAGAACAGAAATGTTAGTGACTGGGAAACTCTGAGGGTGGAGGTTTCAAGGGGTAGAACCTACTTATCTTGGTGTGTGCAGAAAATAGGGAGATACACTGCCTCCTCCCTTGGGGCAATGTGTGCCTGCAAGGGTGCACGTATGGAGCTTCTCCAAGCACAGTGACTCTGATTATGACAACACTTGCAAAAGCCATGCAGCAATGAGTGAAGATATTTTTCTTCCCATGCCCACACAAGTGCACACAGATAACTTGGCCTCTGTACTTGCATAAGGTACTAATTCATATGAAGGCAAAGAAGCAAACATGCATGTTAAACAAACCATTAAGAGTATATCCTTTCTTTGCTACTAAATCTGGTTCTGCTTCCTCTAATATTGCAGATATTAATGCTAAACTTTGATACTACATATACCTTCCTGAACCTATACATTCTCTAATGAATGAATATATAACTACTATATAATACATACCTGTAACTTATTTCGTGATCTTTAGAATTTTTAAGAGCATTTGAATCTATATGCCTAGTCTGTTTGCTTTATTTTGCTTTCCGCCAGGTAACTAAATATGTAGATGACAATAAATATATTACCTGAATTGCACTATTTTAATAGGGTCACAATATTGTCAATATGGAAATATTTTGGCATATTCTGTTAATGATTGCATATCAAAGCTCCTAAGTTTCCTCTACACTGAAAAGATACCTTCTTAAATTAGTTAAATTTTAATAATTCTCCAAAAAATTTAAGAGTGCAAATGAAAAAAAAACAAAAACAAAAAAACCCCTCTCTCCAACCTTTAGTCACTGGTATGCACTGCCAGTAAAGTGCAAGATAGATTGGATACTCTGAATTTGACTTCTTTGCTCACTAGCTTTGTTGCAATATAAACATCACTCTAAACACATGCAAAACATGAAAAATACTGATGTATGAATTCCCATAAGTTACATTGCATTTTTAGGCATCTGGAAGCAGATTTCCCACCTCTGTGCTGTGAACAAATCCAGTCATTGCTGTAGGGTTTTTTTATATATACGACGAATAATAGAAGTTGTTGTCCTAGTAACACTGAGTCTATTCCATTTAAAAAGAAAATAACCTCCAAGATGCAAAGCAAGTAAAATAAATGGTAGCATTTAAATATCCAGATTCAACTTTTATTTACTGTAATATAGCTAGCTGCAAAACTGGCCTAACATGCAGATATTTGACTTCTTCATGGAAGCTAATAAAAACTCACCAAAATAGGAAGTCAGTCACACATTAGACCATACCATACATTCAAATTATTACATTTGAATTACTAGGATAGAATTCCTCTTACAGGTAGTGTTATTAAAAGAAAGAATCCACAGTCATTACCACACTGTTGTAATTAAATTTTACAGCAGTATTTCCTGTGGTAAAAAAGTAATTACCCTGGTTTAATAAAGGTTGATTTTTGAGTGGCAACAACTATAACTGCATGAACTGCAAGTAGTTTTTCCCCGCATTAAAACTAATGTTCTAAAGGAGAAATTAAATTGAAGGTCCAAAAAAATAAATGCCCACTTCCCAAGAAGTGAAAAGTAGCTTTCACTGGATTTAGTTAATGTTAAGGTGACATATGCAATGTTAGCTCTGCCCTCTTTTGCAAATACATTATGCTATGGGCTTCCTGCAGATCCCTACCTCATTCACTGCAAACTTTCAACTATTTTTTTTCCCATTATTCATGGACATTCATGTCTGCCACAGCTGCAGGTCAGCTAGGAAGCACGTGGTACTAGATTTTCCCCGGGGCCAGGATTCCAGTTGTCCCACACAGAGAGCATGTTCCAGGATCCTTGCTCTAGCTTTTATGTTTGCCAAGTTCTATGAGATCCTTTTGATAGAAGAAAGTACTACAGACTAACTGTGACTTTTTAAAATGTATCTAAAGGGACCTGACCCACTAGAACTGCAAACTACATTATAAAGGATAAAAATGTGTATTTTGACACTATTCTGTGGAAACATACAGTCTTTTACTACCAAATTTAATAAGCAGCACAAAACTATCCCTGAATACTGTAGAAGTTACATTTTCAAAGTCTGTCAAGCCAACACTTCTATAGAAATGTAATTTGCAGACTGAATATAAACTTATTATTTTAGATATAAGCTAATATTTAAAAAGGAGAGAGAAGAATTTCCTAGAGTTTCTATCCAAACTGTTGTGATTTTATTTTTCCTTTGCTAATTTTTCACACCCAGCAAACACCCATGAGACATGATTAAAAGTTGGAGGCTTTTTCCAGTAAGGAATAGGAAAAAGTTTACAACAACCCCCTAAACAAATTGTATATTATTAAATATAAAGTTATTTTATTGCCCTAATTTAAAAAAATCATTTTCCTTTTGGTGAACAATCTGGGTGTTTAACAAAGGCCTCTCTTTTTACGTATGCCCTGTGGACGACTAGCCCTGGCTATGAGGTTATTACTGAGACTCCTGTGGATTTAGAACCATTGCTGGAAATTAAAGAGTCTGTCCTGAACACGTATCCCTCTCCATTTAAAAAAACTACTCCTCATAGAAAATGGAGCAATGTTTCAAGAGCGAGGGGCAATGTTTCTTGCCAGACAGCGGATCTGATATAACAGTTTTCTGAAAAATGAACTGGTAACAGACCTAAATTTTAGAGGGCATTCCCTAGGCTCATAAAGCAATCTACACTGCATTTTGGCTTCAAGATTTGAAAGTCAAACAGAAAAAAACAATTTATGCTGATTTGCAATTTAAATGTTCACAAATGAACTGGAGTGTTTACTGCCGATTTACACTGTAACATTATTGTAGATATCACTCTTATTGCAGGTGATTCTTTTCTCATTCCCACTGAGGTATGAATCAATGGCAACACAGCTGCCAGCAGAATAAGGAACTGTCTCCCTCAAAACCTGAAAGAAAAAAAAAAACTACTTTGAAAGCCACTGTTCTGAGAAAGGCTAGTATATCATGTTGCAGCCGGCATTCTGCAATTTGGAAATCAAGCACATCCTCACATTCTTTACTTACCTAGGGATTATTATTCTATTGATTCCCACATGGTGGCCTAGGAGAATGATGGAACAACTCAGAATGTGGAGATCTCCTTGTGTGACCCATTAATTACCACAGCTCACAGAGGAGTCTTAAAAAGGAGAAGGATTAAATACTTCACCATTACAAATTATGAGACTTAAGCAGTTTGTTAATAGTCTTTACAATTCTCCTTTAACCTCCAATACTACTCACCATGGGACAAAATGTAAAATGAGTATGAAATGAGACAAGAAGTCAAAGCCAGTGTATATGTTATATCAAACAAAAGCAAACACCCCCTTTCCACCTTAACACACAAATACTACACACACAATTTTATATGGGTATATTTATATTACATACAAAACCAGAATGTTAAAGTTGGAAAATCAAGCATTTCAAAGTCAGGAAATGCCATAATTAAAGTTGCCTGTGCAACCTTAGTTTGACGCTCTTGTGCGGATGCATTATGACTAGGCTTGGAAGGATGACATTTTCATTGGTATATGTCGGTAAACGTCGATTTCACCATATACACACAAACTGACAAAAAATACTTCCATCGGCAATAATTGAAACTTACTGAAAGGCAAAGTAAGAAAAATGCTGCTTGAGGATTTATTAGAGTTTAATTTAAGGATATTTACTTTGTATATTTTGACGTGATATTGACAATTTGTGTTTTAACAATAATAAATCTAACTTTTTGAATCCCAATATCTACTGTCATTAAAAAATTATTGTCTCACTCCTCCTATGGACAGACCTCTTCATAATTTTGTGCAACTGTGAAAATTTAAATTGATAAATATAGGAAAAATGCTTAAAATAAACATTGATATCTGTTGCAATTATATAAAAATCACATTCTGCAAAACCTAATTATGATACTGTATTTAATTACATGATCACCCCACAGGGCCTGCAGTGCTCATTGAATGGGTAGCTGTTGAATCTTTCTTTTTATCCTCAACATTCATTGTGTGGCCCCAGGCCTTAGTTATTGCATACTATCCACATCCTGCAGTGAATACAAAACTTTTAGTTTTCTCATGGGCTTTTGTATGCTGCTCTTATTATAGTATCTGAGGGCTTCAGAAATGTTCATCTTTCAAGCTGAAATGTTTCAGGCCTTGTCTCTTTCTGAAGATGATTTTCCTTTTTTAACGTTTGAGCCCAAATGGTTCACCATATATGTACACAAAGGGATTAGTGCTATGTTTTCACCGCAGAGTTAACACAGGTTATCTACACTCAAGTTAACTCTCAATTTAGTCTAGCTCAAGTGAGAGCAGCCACACTTTGAAATAACCCTCACTCTGCACAGGGTGATTGTGTTAGCAGATGCGGAGTTGTGTTAACTTAAATTGTAGCCTATATCCTGTAATGGGACAGCCAACTTGAGCTAAAAGCAACACCACAGTCAAGGTATGTGTGATTAGAACTTAATTTAGGGGCAATATTCAAGTTAACCCTGCAGGGAAGACAAGCCCAGGGATTGCTTTGTCTCCAAAAGAGAGGGAGAGAGATTTAATTTTATTGTGGAGTCACTAGCACAATTATTGCTACAATGGCGGGTGTGGGAAGTTGAGGCTGCCTAGAAATTTGAAAGACTGGAAATTCATTTTTGAGAAGTTCTGCTACATTTTTCCACAAGACTGAAGTAAAATTTTGGCCACCACAAGCAGCCTGCTGAATTAGATGCAGAAACATCCATCCAATGCCATTCCACCCCTTCCATCCATGGTCATCAGAGCTTGGTCCTATATTGCCAAGAGACTTTTCAATATTTCTTGACTTTATGCCTAAAAGGCCTTACAGTGGACTTACTTCCAGGGACATGTTATCTCTTTAAATGTTTAAATGCTAGTGCAAAAGTGAGAGAAAGCATACTACTATAAATGCAACCCACAACTGCTTGAACATACCTCCGATCCTGGGTTGGCAGGCATTTATAAGTTTTTGTTAATAATGCACACATGCAGCAGTGTCTTTTACAATAAATCTCTGCTAAAATGTTTTTCCCCATTTGGAATCCATCTTGGATCCCCATGCAGATGTGAGAAGAGGTGTGGGGGAGATAGAGAGGGGAATGCTGGTTGTCTGCCCAGCAGGGAACATGGACACACCATTACTGGATGCCGGATGGGAAGGATGGTGATTTTCCATACACAGCGGGGATTGGAAGGTGTGACAATAGCTGCAGCATACTATGTGGATGTCGGAGGGGGAGGAAAAAAGGGGAGAAAGTTGTCATACCCTGAAGGGAACATACAAGCAGCATTAAAAGAGGTGGGAGTGATAGTACCTGTATCCTAAAAGGAACCTACAAGTGGCATTTCTTAAATTCATCTTCCATCAGACAACAGATTGTTCTTACATACACAACGGACCCTTTATATCATATCCTTCCAAATATAACTAAAATGGTGAATCAAGTCCTTGCCTGGCTGCGGAGATCCTTTCTCAGCTTCCTCCCTGTTCCATTCCTCCACAGTCTGTTCCTCTACCTCCTTCTCAGAGTCTTGGGTTTGAGCAGTGTGGCTGTGGTCCCCCGTTGAGAAGCTTTGGCTCCTCCACATTTAAGAATGCTGTGCCTGATGATGGCCCTGCATTTGGTTGTCATCAGGTTCTCTGTGGTCAGTCATCCACAAACTTCTCCAGGGTGTAAACAGGCTCCATTCTTGGAGTATTGGAGAGCACCTGGACAAACTGCTCATGCAGTAGCTCCTCAGGCTTTTACTAGACTAAAAGTTGTGGTCCTTTGCTTGGTGGTACAGTATCTCTAGATATTTGATCTTGTCCCAAGAGTGGTGGCAGTACTGTGGATCCCTTCCTCAGACAGATTTGGATTATGTACTGTTATAACACTGCTGTTTTGGGGTCTTGGATCCAAAATCTTAAGTCCGATTGGAATCACACCAGAATGAAATAAAATGCTTGGTGTCATCCACAGGCCAGCTCGCCTCATGCTGGGGAAGAAGTTTCTACTCAGTCACCATTGGCTGAACTAAAGTGCAGAATCAGAGCTAGAACCTCATAGAAGGAGGGGTCCAAACATTCAAGTGGGCATTTATATGCTATCGAGATAACTTCTGGTCATGAGATGGGGAGGATAAACACAAGAAATATATCTGAGCAGCAATTTGGGGAAGACATTGGGAAACTCTTAGCACTCAAGTGGACTGTAGCCGAGTCCCTGCTGAATTACTAACTTGAGCATCAGCGACAGGCAAGCATCACTCAAGCTCAAAGCACCACTTACCACAAGCTAGATTGTGTGCAGATGCAAGTAGGGTTGAGGGAAACACTAGAGTTATACCTCTAGCTAATGCTGCAGTGAAGACATGGCCTCCGTTATCTAATTAACAATTACTCAGCTAAAACAATAAAGCTTAACTTAGGAAACCTCAAGAGACTCCTGCTAAGCCATCATACATTATATTATGCCATCTCTGAAGAACATCTTAAATTGAACCTTTGTACCTTATCTTTTAATATATTTCCCTTATACTTGAGAGGTAGAAGCTGTTGTTTGAGAAAAGTAGTTTATATAGCCTTCTATTATTTATTCTTTTCATTCATTGGAGCAATCAAAAAAACCTTATTCTGTATGTCCCAAAACATTCTTAATATAGTGTCCAGGGAAATACTCAGTACAAGGAAGTTTCTGTTTTAAATGTCACAGACACTCAACAGTTCCGTAGCATACTCCCAAGCAAAAGGAATAAATAGTCCGCTGGGGGGGGGGTTGCCTGCCAGAGACAAATGCAATCCATATTTAACAGAGATCATACAAAAAGAATTGCCTAAAGTCTCCTTATATATTGTCAGACCTCTCAACTAGCTTGTGCTAATGTAGTATGCAAGGTGTGACTAACAGCAAATTGTCAGAACTAAAAAAACCATTTGTGTTTGAAACTTAATATGATGTGGAATTCATTATACTACATGGGAGCACACTTTCTCTAACCTACTTTCATGTTTCTGAACCTTACATACTAAAAACATTAAAAGAACTTCTGAATATCAGTTCTCTCAGTTTCAAATTTGGTACTTGGAAAATGAGGAACACACAATTAGTGACAGGTTTCAGAGTAGCAGCCGTGTTAGTCTGTATCCGCAAAAAGAACAGGAGTACATGTGGCACCTTAGAGACTAACAAATTTATTAGAGCATAAGCTTTCGTGGACTACAGCCCACTTCTTTGGATGCATATAGAGTGGAATAAATATTGAGGAGATATATATACACACATACAGAGAGCATGAACAGGTGGGAGTTGTCTTACCAACTCTGAGAGGCCAATTAAGCAGGGCCGGCTCTGGCTTTTTTCCCGCCCCCACCCCCACCAGCGTGGCAGGGGAGCGCGGCCGGAGCCCCGGGGGGAGGGCGGCGAGCCCCGTCCGGGGCTCCGCTTTCCCCGGCGGCGAGTCCCGGTCGGGGCTCCGCTCTCCCTGGCGGCCAGAGCGCTGGGGGGAGGGCAGCGGGTGGCAAGCCCGCCGCGGCTCCGCTGTCCCCGGTGGCCAGAGCGCCGGGGGGAGGGCGGCAAGCCCCGGCCGTGGCCCCGCTCTCCCCGGCGGCCGGAGCCGGAGCACCGCGCCGCCCCCCTCCAGGTGCCGCCCCAAGCACAAGCTTGGTGGGCTGGTGCCTGGAGCCGGCCCTGCAATTAAGTAAGAGAAAAAAAAACTTTTGAAGTGATAATCAAGATAGCCCAGTACAGACAGTTTGATAAGAAGTGTGAGAATACTTACAAGGGGAGATAGATTCAATGTTTGTAATGGCTCAGCCATTCCCAGTCCTTATTCAATCCTGAGTTGATTGTGTCTAGTTTGCATATCAATTCCAGCTCAGCAGTCTCTCGTTGGATTCTGTTTTTGAAGTTTTTCTGTTGTAAGATAGCCACCCGCAGGTCTGTCATTGAATGACCAGACAGGTTAAAGTGTTCTCCCACTGGTTTTTGAGTCCTATCCTGAAAGATGATCCTTTACTCTCACAGATCTTGGGAGACAGAGCTGTAGTCCACGAAAGCTTATGTTCTAATAAATTTGTTAGTCTCTAAGGTGCCACAAGTACTCCTGTTCTTTTTACACAATTAGTGACCACTTGTGAAAAGTTTGAAATAAGTGACTTGCCCAGCATCTATAGGAACTCTGTTGCAGACACAGGGATAGAGTCCAAATCCCCAGGGCAACATTCAACTATCTTAACAATGAGACTGTGCCTTTTCCCTTTCTGCAATCCTCTACCTCATTCAGCACACACCTTCCCACTTCTGCAACAAATAAACAGCCTGTGTTACTATAAAACCCAGATTCATTCCCAGAGCATGGTCCATCCTTCACAATGAATGAGGAATAAATAGTAGGTGATTATGTAATTAAAGATTGAATGATAATGCATAAACACAAGTGGGCCAAATTAGGTTTGTACAGACAACCTTGCCCTCAGGTCATCTTCTCTTTAGACTCTGAAGGCAAGTACATCTCCAAGTACTCCTTGGATAGATCCAACCTCAGTTTTGCACTGTTGCCCCAAACCATAATAATAACTTATCAACTTGCAGTACTGGGTAAACATCAGTGTGGAAATAGCATTGGCTTTTCTTTCTCTGTAGTGGCGATGTCTGAGCAGTTGTGATTTAAAGTGTGTCAAATCTTGTGAATCACTAGGAAACATTACTGAAAATTTCTTTACACTCACAGATTTCAGACAGACAATCATCCCAACCGGATATATTTATTCCAATGTAGACATGCTTCAAAATTAGTCATTCTACAATTAAAGCAGAGCTGGCCAAATAATTCATTGTGAAATATGTTCATTGCAAATATATGTGTCACTCTATATGCATCCGAAGAAGTGGGTTGTAGCCCACGAAAGCTTATGCTCTAATAAATTCGTTAGTCTCTAAGGTGCCACAAGTACTCCTGTTCTTATTGCAAATCTTGACATTTTTCATCAAAGAATTATTAGTGATTTTTTTTATTCTACCACCAGCTGTAACTAAAGTCAGCAATGATCTCCCTAAATCAATGGCTTTAGAACACTGTAATAAAAACACATTTTACTGCTCCTCTTCAACCACATCAGACTTAACCTTCCTGTTACTGACTTGAGAGTCCTGCATGACTGCCTCTCCCTATTTATCTTGCCTCATGAAGTTCCAAGTCCTCCTGTATCTATTTTACTCTGCCAGTGATGCTACCCCGTTTTCCCATTTGTCACTTATTACACCAATACAGTCTCTTCAGCCATATTACCCCTTATAAATGAAAGGTCCTTTCTGGGCTCATCTGCCGGCCTCCTAACACTCTCCACATTCAAGTCCCTCCTGAAGATTTATCTCTGTCACCATGCTGATAAGAAACTTGCTAACTGAAGTTGTCAGGCATGAGGAGTAACTTGGGTATAATTTCCATGTTCCTTCATTCCTTCCTTCCATCCACCCACCAATATATACATAGAGAACAATGTTGGTATTCAGTAACAAGTATATCTATATAACTCCGTATCTGTTGCTTTTGTTCCTCCTATTCACTGTCTGGATCGTGAGAACTTTGCATCAAAGTTCATATCTTCTTCTGTGCTTGAAAGTGCTCAGGTACACTGTGGGTTATTATTAGCCAAAGACCTTTGATTTAGCCAGGCATAAAGTACTCCTCCAAATAACTCCGAGCAAGTGTATCAAATGTAGTAGTGTCTGTCAGCTGGATTGCAGGACAGGTCATTGACTGCTTTGCTGGCCTAGGGAAGTCATTTAACCTTTTTGTGCTTCACTTTAATTGCCTATCTCACAGGGGTGTTGAAATGTCTAATGTAATCACTTTGAAGATGAAAAAGTATTATTTAAGTGCTAAATATTATCATTATTATTATCACCAGAGCAATCATACATAGCCTTTCCACTAGTAGCATTAAAGGACATTGCCTTGTGGATCTATATTCAGGACTCTGTTTTTACTAATACTCTTCCAGCTCAATATGTTTTCTGATCTGTAATTGTGGGAAGAAATGGGATAGACTAAGTTACATTAAAAGAGGAATCAGGATTGTCTAATTTTAAGAACCCTAGTAACAGTGAAAAGAATTGAAACTTACAAGCCTCATCAATACAAACCACTTGAAAATTATTTATGGTCAGAATTAGAATCAGAATTTTTTTGGTGGAGCCTTGAAGTTTGAAGGAAAAAAATATATATTAAACATATTCTTTCCAGTGATGTTATTCTGGTCGCCTGAAACTGACATTCTACAGGACAATGCATTTAATCCTCACCTTTGTTGGCACATCTCATTTTGGCAGAGTATTGTATTGTTCTTTAAACAGTACAAATTGCCAATAAGTTGAACAGTCTTGTCAAATCCTAAGCATTCAAAAATTATGTCAGGCCTCAAAAATGAAGATATTTTAAAAAATATATTAATTGGGAAGCTTCTTCCCCCCACCACCCCACTCTTTTTTTTTTTTTTTTTAGCTTTTAGCATTCAGTCGGGTCACACACTCTAGCTTTTCTCTGCAACCACTAGGGCTAAACATTCCCTTCTATTTTAAAAACAAATTCGGAGATTCCACTATATTTCTGATATAGCCACTGGACACTAGGAAATGGGGATTTATGAAAAACATAAAATATCTCAAGACTCACAAAAAATGAACAGAATTGGCAACACTTGAGTAAAGTTTCCAACTTCCAATTATTTATTTTTTCTCACCATCTTAGGGTCTGTCTCATTTCCTCAGCTATTGTTTGTTATCTTTTTTGTCACCTTATGTTTCTCAGTGTTTTGTTTTTTGATAATTTCTGATTGTCAGGATTTCATCTAGCCTCTAACTGTCCCTTAAACAATTTGTTCTTGATTTCTTTTCTTTGCTCCTTTCTCCTTATTTGTAAATTATCTCTGTGTCTTTGATTTATATGTGCTTAATTTTCTCTTGTTTGCCTTTCCTCAAACAGATTTTTGATATTTGTAATATCCTTCCCATTGGAATTTGCTTTGCCTGTTTGGTCTCATAAAGCCTGAATCTGTAGACCTTCAAGGCACAGTTCCCCTCCTATCTCAGTAGCAGACTCAGAATATGAGAATTGTTTTTTTTTTGGCTAGAGCAGGAAGGAGGAGGCAAAGGTGGGAGAAAGTGGAGTACGGGCCTTAAGCTACAGGGTCTTCACAGGCTGGGGGAGCTCCCTCCCCAAACTCCCCTGTGTTGTAAGCAGTGATGGTAGGACACAGCCTATTCCCTCTCATTTCCCCCTTCCCCTTTTGGAAATCACTGTCTGCAATTGGGCATTCTCTCACTGGGAAAGGGGGGAGAGAAGCAGGGCTTGGAGCAGCAGAAAGGACCCTCCTTATGGCAGCATCAAGGAAGCCCTGCAGAAAGGTAGGACTGGCCTACATCGATGCTATTTGTTGTGGGTAGCGTGAATTAATTGTACCAGGGTTGGGTGAGTAATGGTACTGGAGTAGAGATTGGTGCCTCAATTAATTACACTAGGATTGACCTGAATTGTCTTGGTGTGTAGGGGCTGAGTTAATTGCAGGGGAAACCAGTGGATGGTCTGAATTAATTTTCCTGGAGGCAACCTTGAGAAATATCTCCCTTCCCTCCCCAGGTCCCTTCACCATCGTGCCTCAGGACAAGCTGAGGCAGGGACATTCTCTTCAGCTTCCCCACCCCATATCCCCAATCAACCTGGCAGAGACCTTTTCTCCAACTTTAATCTCATCTGTAAAAGTGTGCTGCTTTTTCTCATGATTTCATGGAGAGTCACTCGATACTTGTTTTTTTTTTTTCAAAACTCTATTTCCTGGAATCAGATAATTCATGAGAATTTCAGTTTTCCCTTCTTTTTAAAAAAAGGAAGTTTCTAACTCTCATGTTTGTGAAGAAACTTTGAAAATGTGAACCTTAAATACTAAAAACCATAAGATAAATAGAAAAGTAAAAATGAATAATTTAAAAAATATATAAATATTAAGCAAATCTCATGAATTTTGGTGGATTTGACTTATGATTTTTGAACACTTGGGGTTGGCAAGAATATATAACACTGATTTAATGCGTTCACACTATTTAGTTATGAAACAACTTTTCAAACATATTTTATCCTTAAAAAAATATAAGCTGTCAATTATGCCAAAACATACAACAAAATGCAGGTGTTCTACATTTTGGTTGATTGGCACACAATTGGATGGTTTATGTCACACACTGGCAGGTTGGAAGTCTTGAGGTATGCTTAATGTATGTGCTTAACTTTAAACACAATCAATTGGTCTGCTCATTTGTGTAAAATTAAGTAAGTGTTTTCAGGATCAAGGCCTAATCTGAAACAAGACATAGAAAGTGAACATAAACAATTTGTAAGAGGATGGCAAAATTATGAGTAAAATTATCTCTGAAGGTAATAGAAAATCAAAGTAATTATTTTAAACCTGTGATAATCATTTTACTTCTTTTCTCTCTCTCACTTTTGTTTTTGTTTTTGTTTTGCTTTCTACTTGCACTCAAGAATTTGTCGTAATTTACATTTTCATTGCATTGTCTCCCAAATGTGCAGGTGACAACATTTATCCCTCCACCATGTAAATGTCCTGACAGGTAACTTGCAAGCATTTGCTTGTCTCATCATAACTATTCAGAATTTCCCAATCCCAGTCGATGTACAATTCCTGTTTTTTTTTTAATAATGACAATCGTACCTAGCTGTTATATAGCACTTGTGATCTGTAGTTCTCAGAACACTTTACAAAGGAGGTCTACTATATTCCCATTTTACAGATGGGAAAACTGAGGCACAGGGAGGGACATAACTTGCCCAAGGTCACCCAGCAGGCCAGTGGCTGAGCTGGGAATTGAACCCAGGTATCCTGAATTCCAGTCCAGTGCCCAGTCCAGCTTTTAGCCACTGGAAAATTTCAAGATTCACCATAAAAGTGAATTTAGATTTGGAAAGGAGTAAGGCATGATGTTACTATTCCAAATATTCTCCAGGTTTACAAAATGGTCAAAACTGAAAATATACTACATAGCAAAATAGTTAGTATAGTTTACTGGTTTAATAATAGAAATATATGTACATGCGTGTAATCTCCTTTAAAAATCCTTGCCTAAATAAAATGACAGAAAATAAAAAGGTAAAGGTGAATTATTACCTTATGCTGCTAATTTTATCTTTTTATTAAAAATTACAAACTGCAGTAAAATTTTCAACTTTAATTTTAAATGTACAAACTTTTATAGTTTGCTACTGCAGTCACATTGTTATTTTCTCATCTGCTTTGCAATATGTAAGCAGCATGTTTGAAATCTCATAACTAACCTTTACTGTGTCAGCCTCATATCAATTATTGCATAAGATGTTTATCCACCACTTGAATTTGCACATTCTGAAGGTCTCTGTTCAAAAGGTAGGTCTCAGACTGATCATTAAAGAGCAAATCTGGTTGCCCTTATTTTAAAAATGTCTACTAAAGACATCAATACTAAGTATCTGGATTTAACTTAATTAATTTTGTTTTCTATCTGATGTGGGGACATATGATAGGACATCTTTGTTTTGCATTAGTTTATATAACATGTGATCCCTTCTCCCCAGATAGATTAATTGCAGTTTACAGTAGATGGAGCTGGTTGAAAAAATGTCAATTAAATGTTTCTCTTATTGAAATGAGTCATTTTGCAACCAAAAAAAAATAAAAAATAAAAAAAAAAGTTTTGCAGAAACATATTGGCTTAGATGAAAACTACATCAGGAAGGTTTCTCAGGTCCAACTTGGAATTTTTGGTCAAAATGGGAGAGAACCCAGTCTTAGCAAGTATGAAAAATCAAGTCACCCTATATGGTCTTGAACCTGCATCTCCTAGACGACTGCCTTAATCACAGGGCTACTGGCTATTGGAGGGGAAAAGGAAGGCAGGAGAGGGAAGGCATCTGTCCATCTGTCTCTTTCCTGTTTATTAGTGAAAAATCATCAGAAGTCCTTTTTATTCTGTGTTGGAACAAAAAATTCATTCTGGAACTGTAATAATTTTCAGTTAAACAGAATTGTAATTTCCTATCCATCCCTAACAGTTGAGTCTGGAATAGTCCAATACTTCTTTCCTTTAATAAGTGGTCAGCTCCATTTCTTACTAGAAATAAAGTCAGCTACTGTAACTTACAGAGGATACACATTTTTTCTGAAGATTCCAGTTTTACAAGATCAGCCATCACAAACAGACCATATTAGGAAACTGAGCTGAATTTTGTATAAAATAACTTCCCCCATGTCAGTGGGACATGATTTTTTTAATTATTGGAGCAAAGAAGAAATGTGACAATGAATACAAAGGAGGTAAAGCCTGCACTACAAGAAAGAATAATTAAAATCCTAATGTACTAGCAAGACACTGATGTAATTTGCAGGATAATCTCTATTTTATTCCATTGATTCCCTTAAGAAATTATGATCTCAGTATTAAAATAATTAACAGTAAAAGAAAACTGGTATCAGATAAAGAACTCTTGCAAGAATTTCTTTCTTGGGCCCCTGACTATGGGAATCTGTTTCTTCAACTCCACTAAAACTGGCTCTATAGTGGCTTTTGCCTGGTCACTGTCACTTTAAATTCATCTCTCTCCTCCAATATTACATCCATTCCCAAATCCTGCATATTAATTACTACTGAAAATATTACTTTCTTCTCTACCCCATCCCAATATTTCATTCATTCTTTGGTGATCTTCCACTTCTATCTGCTTCTCAGCTTCCTCTTCTCCAGTTTATTAAGACATTACTGCTAAAATTATCTTCTACCATTACAAAGAACTTATCACTCTCTTATCAAATCTCTTCTGTGATTTTCCTTTTCACACAAAATTTCCATTCTCAAACATCTGCACAACTTAAATCCTGCTTCTATCTCAGTTCTTATTTCCTTCTATTTTTCCTCACTTCTTTCTATCCATCCATCCACACCATCATCCTAACTGCTCTTTTTGTATCTTTGTTTACAGTGTGCCAAACTGCAAGCTCTTTGAGGAAGTCTTTTAATTTGTTTGTATAGTACCCATCACTAGGAGACCCTGACCCTACCTGGGGCCTCGGGACTTGACTGCAATATGCCATAAAAACATTAAACTTAAATAATGTAAGCACCTGAACTTGCTCTCTGAGTTACGTGCCCAATTCGCATGTACATATCAGGCTCTTATTTTTCAAAATTTAGCTTCTAATATTTTGGTAGAAAGGATGGATTTTTAAAGAAATGCCTGACAATATTACATTCAAAAGTAGTATATCGGGAAGAGCCAGTCAATAAGGTAGGCTCCCTGGCATCTACTTTAAAAGTGTAGGATGGTTTTCAGTTAGAAACATTATATTATATAGAACGGCACAGGGAACTAAAAGATTACCTTCTGAAGAGACAAACATTAAGAAATCTCAGTTAATACTAACTTCTACAAAAGAGAAACAAATAAAAATTATATAGTAACTTTGACATTTGTGTAAGCTACTTTAAACAAAATTAACATAAACAAGATCAGAAAATAAAACATACGTATAAGTAATAAATGTTGAAAATCATTTAGGTGAAATATTTATAATTCTGTATGTATCTAATTATCTGGGGAAAAATCCTTCTCAGAGTCAAGTGGAGATATTTAGAAATCAGTACTAACGTTAAAAGAATGCCAGGTATTGTGGCGTTGTAAATCTCACTTGTAAAAGCTTTTATGTTACTTATGATGATTTAGGAATGGTGTCTGAAGTTTATGAAAAAATGAATCCTATTTCTTTTAGGCTCAACTTTCCTCCTACCCCAAAAGCAGAGGTGTCTTTGCCATCCTTGTATTTTATTCAATATTTCTGACAATGGAAATTACAACACCTATATGTATATATGTACAATGTGATTGTCAGGAACCAGTGCACAGAGGGGTTGCTATCCAAGAAGTCTTCACGGGGCAGTGGACTAAGACATTACAGGATTTGAACTGCTCCCTAAATGATAATTTAAAAGAATTCTTCCCTGAAAGTGGTGAGTTTTGGTTTGGTCTGTTTTTTAGTATATAATTGTTGCGTTATTTTGGCTTAAAATTACAGGGTTTTTTTAGATAAATGAATTGTACATGTCAGTAATATTGTAAACTTCATATGTATATCCTTAAATTACAACAGTATATGAAGATACATCACAAGCATAATTTAGCTCTTCGCAGTAATTGCAAGTGTATACTAGGACTGTAATTACTTAAGTTAGTTAAGTTGAAATAGCCTTCAGGGGATATGTCATTCATGACAGCCTCTTCCAAAAGTTAATAGTAAGCCAGAGAAGAGCAATGCTGATAATCTTTAAAATGAATATGAAGACTCAAATCCAGCTACTGGATAAATCTGATGTTATATAAACTAATGATGGTTATGTCTACACTACAATAAAAGACCCACAGCATAGCCACAGCTGGCCTGGGTCAGCTTGCGGGCTTGGGCTGCAAGGCTATAGAACTACAGTATAGACCTTTGGGACCCCATGAGTGGTGAGAGTCGAGCTGGTCTCAGAGTTCAGGCTCCAGCCTGATCCTAAAGTCTACCCTGCTATTGTGAGCCTTTCAGCCAGAGCCTGGTGAACCCAAGTCAGCTGACCCAGGCTCTGAGACACGGAGCTGTGGGGTTTTATCTCAGTGTAGACATACCCAATGAAACTTTGCTATGAGTTAAAGAAATAGGATTACCTTTTCATAAATTGATGGTAGTCTCAATTTGTTGTTCATATCATGGCTAGGGAAAGAATGAAATAAGACGCTAATACACATTCATTTATACCATTTTCATTTCTACTATTTGGAGTTGTTTTTAAAAGCAAAATGTTGTTGACAAAGTCAATATATTTCTTTATTTAAAATACCCTTGTGTGGAGCACAAGTAGAATCAATTTCTACAATTAAACTAAGCGGCAGAGAAGTTACATTATTTCTTTTATGCAACTATATTGTAGAATTCCCATATTCTAGTCTTTATAAAAGCAAAAAAGTTTCAACTAAGTTATGTATTGCAGGGGTTAAAAGTGTAGCTAGATAGCAATGAAAATTACCTTACATGTTGTGAAAAGTCAGAAGCACCTTCATGTTAACACATCGGCAGAATATCATTGACTATATTATAGAGCATAGGAAGACCCTGATCCTGAGGCCACTGCCCTTACTGATATGTCATAGCAGGATTAATGCAACTCAGATGTGTATTTCCACAACACAATGATGTGCATTGCTCAATGGCTGGAATTTGAATGCTAGACAAATTCAGACTGAAAATAAGGAGCAAAATGTTAACAGTAAAGGTAGTTAACCATTTGAAACAACTTACCAAGGATTGTGGTGGATTCTCCATCACTGACAATATTTAAATCCAGATGGGACATTTTTCTAAAAGATATGTTGTAGTTCAAACAGGAATTAATTAATGGAAATTCTACGGCCTCTAAGGTCAGACGAGATGATCACTAGGGTCCTTTCTGGCTTTATAATATATGAATAATTAATAATCTACCTTTTTACCACGCATCTGCAGCCTTGAATCTTTAAGTTCTTCCTATTGTGGATCTGCCCCAAAATAAAAATTGCACTTGGTGGTTACCAAAAAGCTTCAAGTTTAGGTTATGATAAGTACACAAATCTGGATATCTGTTCTAACTGTTTAGGCCTCTAGATCTGGCAAAAGTGGGCTGAAAATTTCATGAGAATAAGATCACTTCTCACATCCTGTTTTCATTCAGAAGTAGAACCTCCCCTTATCTGAATATTTCAGAACCCCCAAAATGTTAGGTTTAAATTTGATCCTGGTAATGGTTGAAGATTCAAGATTGTGGGACAAGTTGGTTAATTTGTCTGAATCTATTTGCCCATCCCAACTAGAAACGTATTTATCTGGGCAGTTGTTATTCCCAATCTGAACCTGAAATTCAAAATTGAATCTGAACCTTCAAAGCAACTCAAATTATTATACAAACTATAGGGTTATACCTAGTTGATTGTTGGGTATGCATTAACTCAGGTGAAGGCAGGTCACAAATATTCTTATTAATTGACACATTTGTAAACTGCTTCAGTGTCTTTACGATGCATTAGGTCAACCTTAAAAAGGCTCTTGCTAGCAATTACTTCATGGAGCTATTTTGCTTAGCCTTATCATAACCAAGTCTGTCTTGTATACCTGAACAAGAATTGCAATGTTTGACATGTATGTTACATAAGAATGGCCCTACTGGGTTAGACCAAAGGTCCATCTAGCCCAGTATCCTCTCTTCCGACAGTGGCCAGTGCCCCAGAGGGAATGAACAAAACAGGTAATCATCAAGTGATCCACCCCTGTCGTTCATTCCCAGCTTCTGTCAAACAGAGGCTAGGACTCCATTCCTGCCCATCCTGGCTAATAGCCATGGATGGACCTATCCTCCATGAATTTATGATTGGTGTTGGTGTTGGTCCTGCTTTGAGCAGGGAATTGGACTAGATGACCTCCTGAGGTCTCTTCCAACTCTAATATTCTATGATTCTATGATCTAATTCTTTTTTGAACCCTGTTATGGTTTTGGCCTTCACAACCACCTCTGGCAAGGAGTTCCACAAGTTGAATGTGCATTGTGTGAAGAAATACTTCCTTTAGTTTGTTTTAAACCTGCTGCCTATTAATTTCATTTGGTGACCCCTAGTTCTTGTGTTATGAGAAGTAGTAAACAACACTTCCTTATCTACTTTCTCTACATCAGTCATGATTTTATAGACCTCAATCATATCTCCCCTTAGCCATCTCTTTTCCAATATGAAAAATCCCTGTCTTATTCATCTTTCCTCATATATAAGCCATTCCATATCCCTAATAATTTTTGTTGCCCTTTTCTAAACCTTTTCCAATTCCAATATATCTTTTTTGAGATGGGGTGCCCACATCTGCACACAGTATTCAAGATGTGGGCATACCATGGATTTATAGAGAGACAACATGATATTTTCTGTCCTATTAACTATCCCTTTCTTAATTATTCCCAGCATTCTGTTTGCTTTTTTGACTGCTGCTGCACTTTAGTAATTTTGTATCATCTGCAAATTTTGCCACTTCACTGTTTACCCCCTTTTCCAGATAATTTATGAATATGTTGAATAGGACTGGTCCCAGAACAGACCCCTGGGGGACACCACTATTTACCTCTCTCCATTCTGAAAACTGACCATTTATACCTACCCTTTGTTTCCTATCTTTTAATCAGTTACCAATCCATGAGAGCACCTTCCCTCTTATCCCGTGGCAGCTTACTTTGCGTAAGAGCCTTCCGTTAGGCACCTTGTCAAAGGCGTTCTGAAAATCTAAGGTACACTATATCCACTAAAAGAACAGGAGTACTTGTGGCACCTTAGAGACTAACAAATTTATTAGAGCATAAGCTTTTGTGGACTACAGCCCACTTCTTCGGATGCATATAGCCTATATCCACTGGATCCCCTTGGTCCACATGCTTGTTGACCCCCTCAAAAAATTATAGTAGATTGCTGAGGTATGATTTCCCTTTACTAAAACCATGTTGACTCTTCCTCAATAAATTATGTTCACCTATATGTCTGACAATATTCTTTATTATAGTTTTGCCCAGTTTGCCCGCTACTGAAGTCAGGCTTACAGGCCTGTAATTGCTGGGATCACCTTTGGAGCCCTTTTTTAAAAATTGGTGTCACATTAGCTATCCTCCAGTCATCTGGTACAGAAGCTGATTTAAATGATAGGTTACAGACTACAGTTAGTAGTTCTGCAATTTCACATTTGAGTTTCTTCAGAACTCTTGGGTGAATACCATCTGGTCTTCGTGACTTATTGCTGTTTAATTTATCAATTTGTTCCAAAACCTCCTGTAATGACACCTCAATCTGGGACAGTTCCTCAGATCTTTCACCTAAAAACAATGGCTCTCCCTCACATCCTCAGCTGTTAAGACCGATGCAAAGTATTCATGTAGTTTCTCTGCAATGGCCTTATCGTCCTTGAGTGCTCCTTTAGCACCTCGATCATCCAGTGGCCCCACTGGTTGTTTAGCAGGCTTCCTGCTTCTGATGTACTTAAAAAAATTGCTTTTACTTTTTGAGTCTTTGGCTAACTGTTCCTCAAATTATTTTTGGGCCTTCCTAATTGCATTTTTACACTTCATTTGCCAGTGTTTATGCTCCTTTCTATTTTCCTCACTAGGATTTAACTTCCACTTTTTAAAGGATGCCTTTTTGCCTCTCACTGGTTCTTTAACTTTGTTGTTTAGCCACGGTGGCTCTTTTTTTGGTTCTCTTACTATGTATTTTAATTTGATGTATACATTTAAGCTGAGCCTCTATTATGGTGTCTTTAAAAAGTTTCCACACAGCTTGCAGAGATTTCACTTTTGGCACTGTACCCTTTAAATTCTGTTTAACTAACCTCCTCGTTTTTGTGTAGTTCCCCTTTCTGAAATTAAATGCTATAGTCTTAGGCCACTGTGGTGTTTTTTTTTCCTGCCACAGGGATATTACATTTTATTATATTATGATCACTATTACCAAGCGGTCCAGCTATATTCACCTCTTCTACCAGATCCTGTGCTCCACTTAGGACTAAATCAAGAATTACCTCTCCTCTGGTGGGCTCCAGGACCAACTGCTCCACAAAGCAGTCATTTAAGTCATTTAAAGTCAAGAAACTTTCTCTCTGTATCCCGTCCTGAGGTGACATGTACCCAGTCAATATGAGGATAATTGAAATCCCCCATTATTATTGAGGTTTTTTATTTTAATAGCCTCTCTAATCTCCATGGGCATTTCACAGTCACTATCACCATCCTGGTCAGGTGGTCAGTAATATATCAGGTGGTTGGTAATATCCAGGAGGTGTTTATTTAAACAAGCCACAAAAATTCTTTTTCTCAAATGTTCACAATTGTCCAAGAAAATAATATCTTTGAGCACAGCAACAAAAAAAAAAAAAACAAATTAGATAAGAAAGCTTTCTTTAACATAACTAGGACCATACAATAAAACAGAGGGACTCTAGTAGTACACGTGGTTTAGATTCCAAAGCTCAAATGCTCAGGATTTATGAGATGCTATAAAAATTAAAAGATATTTGCATAATAGGATACTGAGGCCTGGCCTATACTACAGAGTTAGGTTGACATAAGGTAGCTTACGTCAACCTAACTCTGTCAGTGTATACATTACAATGATGCCCTGGCCGATGTAAGTCAACCACGACATCAACTTAAAAACTCCACCTCACTGAGAGGCATAGCACTTAGGTCGATATAGTTAGGGCAACACAATGTCCGTGTAGACACTGCATTACTTACATCACCAGTTGGCTGTCAGATATAGATTAAATCTCAGGAAAAACTTCTTAGCTGTAAGAACAGTAGGACAATGGAACAGACTGCCTAGGGAGGTTGTGGAAGCTCCTTCACTGGAGATTTTCAAAAGGAGGCTGGATAGCCATCTGTCTTGGATGGTTTAGACACAAATCCTGCATCTTGGCAGGGGGTTAGACTAGATGACCTTTGTGGTCCCTTCTAACCTTATGGTTCTATGATTCTATGATTATGACCAGGGCAGCATTTTTGGTGTAATTTTTTTGAACTTTCAAGATCAGCAGACTAGTACCTGGGTCCTGTAGGGACTCTACTGGAAGGGTGTGGAACTGTGGAATATACATTGGCAGGGGCAAGCAGTTATATTAAAACTTGAGAAAGTCAAAGATGGATCAAGGAGGCTTTGGCATATCCATTATCCTACGGGAGGGTGGCAAGCCTGGCCTTAGCCCAGGGGAAGCTTTGAGAGCATACATGGCAATAAGACTGGGAAGGGATGGGCCCCTCTTTATGCAGTGACGGGAGTCCCCTCAGAACATATCCGTTTGTTATGGTGTTGAGACAGGGACTGACGAGGCTGAGATTTCCAGCCCATGAATTTGGTTCCCATGCATTCAGGTTTGGGAAGATAACAGCAGTGACAGGTATGGGAGCTGGGGCAATTCAAGCAATTGGGTGTTGGCATTTGAAAGCATATAGAATGTATGCGAGACCCCAGTGGAGAGTCAGCATACATTTTTTGTTGTGTTCTTATTCCAGATGTGGGAAGATGGGCCATGCAGATGGTGGTGTGGATCTGTGAGCACAGTATTGTTCACTGGGTGCGTAAGCGGACATTCAGGTTGCCTGAGAGTTCACAGCTGGGGCTCAGTGATGATGCAATCCTGAGCTGGCACAGAACAAGGGGCATGTTACAGGACCAGTTGATGTCACTTTTGTACACTGTGGGGGATCATCAGTAGGCACCATATATAATAGTGGTGTACCTTGGAGAAAATGATTTAGAGATTTGTAAAGGGGTAGCCTTAATGCTCAGAGTTAAGAGGGACTTGAGGCAGATCCTGGAACTTTTTCCAGGAGTAAAAACTGTGTGGTGAAACGTCCTTCAATGCAGGGTGTGGCAGAGAGCTGTGAAGCCCCCTCCCACCCACAGTTTGATAAAACTAGGAGTTATATCAGTAGGGACATGGCCAAATTCATGGGGATCATAAGGGAGGTTGGTAATTTTGCATCCTGACATAGCATATGGGGCAACAGAATTATTCAGAGATAATGGAATTCACCTGTCAGACTTGGGCACAGACACATTTTTGGTTATTATAGGGGGCAGTGAGAGATGTCTGGGAACCCTGCTGGGTATGTGGGGGAGGCAATCAAGCTAATTGCTGGTGCCTCCTTGTGGTGGACGTCCAGTGCAGGTACTCTGAAGGGAGGGGATACAGAGATCACATGGATGGTTTGGTAAAGTATTTAAAGAAGGCGTTTGTTAAAGAAGCAGAATAGGGAGATGTTCAGGGCACCTATGACTGGCACGGCAGGGAGCCAAACACCCCCTCCTCTATAGCCAACCTTACTCCTCATAGACCAAGATAGAAGGGGCGGGGGGCTGACGGAAGTCCCCAAGTAGATATTGAAATGATTATGGAGTTACCTGCACTGTACTCTTTAATCTGCTGGGTTCTTCCAGACATCTAATAATTAAGCCATACCCAGTGTCTCCTGTGCTCCTTCTGGTATAGCCAGACAACAAGGAAAATAATGTAAAAGGGTATCATAGTCACAAGTTGTTGCAAGAAGAAGGATGCAGAGTTTGAGAAGAGAATACTGACTATTGATTGCTATCACAGAAATAATATAAGTTGTAATTCAAGCACAAACTCTTACCAGTACGTACACAGCATAATGACAATGTACAAAAGACTATTTTTTCTTAGCAGCTGTACGTTAATGAGTCATCGGGCAGTAATAATGAACAAAAAGTTGATCATCTAGAGAGACAGACTTGATCCTGGAACTGAAAAGGCAAGGTTTTTTTTATAAAAAATCTGAGAATTCTTTAGAAATATATTCATTCAACAATAGTGCAATCTAGGAAACACAATAGATAAAAGCGTGATGGAATATCCACTGTAAACCTTTATTTTCTACAGCTTTCAACTTCCTCAGGGTTGCAACGCAGAATACAGGTCACAGCACATGAAAGTACTTTTGTATATAAGATAAAATCTGTTTACTTTTTTTACATGTATAAGGCTGCTACAAAATAATGGGTGGTATGCATCATTACTCTATAGGTCTAGCAATCTTCTCAATGCTACTAATGTGATAGTGATCAAAGAAGATAGCCACAGGGACAGCAAGCCTTCTCCTCCACTTCCAGCCCAATCTGGTGACCTCTCCATCTTGCCTCCAGGAAGCATTAACTTGGTGGAAGGTATCTATAGCCTGCATGTTTGAAGCAGATTAATTGAATATAGCAAAAAGGTATTGCAAAATGTTGATGATGCTGTGCATGTTTCTTATGGCTGGCAGCATTTACTGAAGGGCAAAGGTGAGGGCTAGAATGGGAAGTTGGAGAGGATTGATGTTGCAAGCATAGGAGAGGGGAGTGAGAGGATGTGGGTGTGTGCATGCACACACGCACACAAGCACCAATCTTTAGCTCCTGAAGTGAAGGGAAGGGAAGGGAATCAGACTGGCAAAGAACTGTCCTCAACAAAGTGGGAAGAGGCATTCCACTTGGGATCAGATTATTCGCTTCTGCTAGCACATCCTTTTGGGAGGCTGCCCAAACCATGTATCTAAACATTTATATATAGTACTTCACTTATCACCATATCTATATACTCACAATTCAGTATCCCAGTTGCTCTATTTTTTCTACAAGCTGAAAAATTTCTTTTCGTCACTGTTTACATAAGGATCAGGGGTACAGAAATGGGGTAGGATACCAGCAGAGGAGAGGAGAGCAGTTGCAAAGGGCAAAGCAAATGGTAAACCCTGGGCCACTCCACCCCTTCTTCCTATGTCTGGGATTTGAAGAAAGCTGTATGTAGTTTTTCTAAAGCTCACCTTCCTTACTTGCCTATTTATCTGTTCTTTATGCTCTGATAGCCCCTACGTGAATTTCTGATGGCCCAGGGACTTGTCAACCATCCATTTCTGTTCTTTACTTCTGTTGCTCTTAACAACAAGAGGCAACCTCCTTCCAGAGGTCATGAGAAAATTCTTTTCAGTGATTCCCTCCCTTCCTCCCCAACAATTTAGCTCCTCTTCTACTCTGTGATAGCACTTTATTTACTAATGGATCATTGAGCCTTTGTCCCCCAAGACATATGGCAAGTAGAGGACCACAAATGTCAGAGCAAGAATGGATGTGGTAAGAGGGAAACTCTTAAGACTATTTGTGACATGCAGTTGGGAGTAGGAGCCTACTAACACCATTTATGTGATTCAAGTACTGCCAAAGCAATATATCGGATAGAGAGAGAGGACAAGCTGCATTCCGACTTACGGTACATATTAGTTCTTATGGAGGAGTAAGTGTGCAAGGAATTTGAAGTCAAAGTCAAGATCTCTTCCTGAGTTATGAATACTCCTTAAATAAGAACTCATTTGCTATCGTCAGAAATGTGATTTCTCTACCACCGTCATTTTTGAGCTTTAGAACTCAAAGAGTTGGGTTATTTGCTTTAAACTTTTCAAAAAGTTTCATTTGTAGCACAATGTTTTTCCTTGCTCCATACAGTACTCAAAACAGTGCAAGTAGTCACACTATGGTCATGAGTGTATCACTATGCGTCCCCTTTGCCTTAACTGAGCTGCTCAGTACAGCCCTAAAGTAAGCTTAGCATCATTGTGGAATTGTTTTAGAGACCCTTTGAACAAGAACAAAGAATCTTAAAACACACACACACACACACACACACACACACACACACACACACACACACACACACACACACACACCCCATTACTGCATATTACAATATCTTTCTTGGCAAAAATTACATACAAGCCTACATATGCCTCTCCAGATTCTACAGCTCACTCTGCCTCCTGGCACCACCTACAAGACAGCAGCACAGAATGTTCTAGTAGTTTCAGTGGTGATGACAGTAACAGAGCTGTCATGATGGTGCGGTTTTTCCTAGCTATTTCAACAGTGATAGCTTTGGAAGAGCTGCTAGAACCTTAGTGAATTTTTCTGCACTGCTTTACCTCAAAATCTCAGATATTTTTTGTAAACTTATGTTGTTAAGACCATTAGTTCATAACGTGAGAATTTAGGAGAGGAGGCATTCACTTAGTAATTCACTATTTTGTGTTTTATTGTTTTGCCTCACATTACATTCTCTAATAAGGTCACTGAAGTACTGTATATATTAACTTTTGGGGTCCAACTTTACAAACTCTTATTGTTGGGTATAGAGCATATTATCATAATAAGGCCCACTGATTTTAAATGCTAATAGGCTTTATACCTGACAATAAAAGATTTCAGGATTTGGGCAAAAAGGTCATATTTATCTGCCCTCTATCCACGCACACAGAACTCCTGTTGATATCCAGCAGAGTTTGTGGGTGTTTTAAGAGTAGCATTTCATCCCAAGTAAATTATATGAAGTTCTTAACCATCATAAACAAAATCTGTTTAAAAAGGTGCATTAATACAGGCTACCAGGATACAAAAATAATAGTTTTCTAGGAGTTTTAATGTTTATCACATACAGTGGCTCATGATAAAAAACAAGCATTTACCTATAATTACCACTGTGCTTCCCCTCTGCAAGCAGGGTTTTTTTATTTGCATCATTTTAATTTATCTGTAAAATTAATTCTATATTGAAAAGATAAGTGGGTGGCCAGATGGTCTCTATTATCTCTGTGGGCTGGAAACAATACATCAATATGACCTATCAGAAATGCAGAAAGAAGTGGAACATTCATCTCCAAAATAAGAAATAGAACTACGCTTGATTTTGTGATAATGGGGTTTAATACTACATGGTGCTGGGCACCTTTGGAAGGTACCCAGCATCCTAAGCTCCCAATCCAGGACTGAGCCAGTGACAGTTATAGAAGGGTGCATATACTGTAAACTTTTTAATGAGTTTGCTTTGATTGCATTTAAACCCATTTTTAATTCACTTTATGAAAATATTCTATTTAATTAGTTATTGGCAAAACATTTTGCAAAAATCAGTCTGTACAAAGGTAATATTGGAGAAAACGTGTAGAAAATAAATTCTGAATTTGTAAACAAACAATCACACTAGAAACTTCATTCTCATAGTTATGCACATCGAAGAGGGAACTGTAACATGACTGATATGTCCAATAAAAACTAATCAATATACTTCACATTTTGAATATAAATCTACAAGCTAAAATTATAAATTATACAGCAAATAATTCTGAATATTGAATACTTTCAAGAAAAACCTAAGTTACTCATGAAACATTCACAATCAGGGGGAAAAAAGACCAAAATCACTGAAAACATTATGTGCTGTGGATGGTAGCATAAAGGTTCAGTATTAGGAGCAATAATTCTACTGTGTTTCACTGTATTCAAGCATAATTTTTTTTTAAAAGTACCTTATAACACATGCGTAAAGACCGCTGTCTTGCACCACTGTTGGCCGAAACCAAATAGAATCCTCTTCTTTACTCATTCTAGTTCCATCAAAAGCTATAGGTTCCTCAAAATCTCCAGGTCCAGAGCTTTTGTACCACATCAAACTAAGGCCAGCACTTTGTGCTAGAGAGTAATTTGCTCTGATATAGCCATAAAATAATGCACATTTTATACGAACAGGCTCTCCCACTAGAACTTGATACTTCTTGTAATCCACCGACCAGTCAGTGCATCCATCAGCTAAAAGAAAAGAAAGAGAGAAATAAATGTGTGTGTATATACAGACTGTATATATAAACTGTATATGTAAACAGAGGCTTCAGCCAACTAAATACAGTAGCAGCCTAATAGCAGAGCTGCAGTTTAAAGTTACATAGCTGAGGTAAAAACACTCTGTCTTACACCATTCCCACTGAAACATCTAGCAGCACTATTAATTGTTAAGTACATGCAAAACTTGCCTTTTTTTTCTTTTTTGCTATTAACACCATACTGTGTAGAAAAGAGTTATCAGATGAACTTAAGGTAAATCTTGATAATTCCTATGATTATATGCAATTATTATTTTTCTCTACTGTGTAACTTTAAAGTGAATTATTATAAAGTATTGGAATTAAATTAGTGTAACATGGTGGCCACCTGCCACAGAAGGTGTCATAATCAGTGAATTGCATTAATCAAATTCCTTCAAGGTAACAATGTAAATGAAAGAAGGGAATTATTCAGTCTCAAATGATGTTAGGACAAGGAGCAGTGGCTTGAAGCTAAGAAAGGAAAAGTTTAAGTTAGATCTTAGGAAAAAAAAGTTCTTAACAGTATTGGTGATTGTGCAGCAGGACAGAGTATTAGGAAAAAATGATTCAAGGCATCCTCACTTGATAAATGAAGGAACAGGTTACTAGGAAAATCTGAGCTTTCAGTGCTACAAAATGCTGGGGATGAGATAGTATGTCCTATGTTTGGTATTTTACTGTCCTGCTACCAGTAATTCTGTACTTCAGTTTTCATAAAATGCTAAGCACAGACTAAATTCTCAGTCAAGGTTAATGCTATCCAATCATAACAGCAACATAGAGGAACAAAGTAACTCTTCAGGACAGGATCTATCAATTAGACTTGCTCAAAAAAGAGGGGGTTTTGGTTTGTTTTTATTTTCTTGGGAAATGTTGACTTTCTACCAAAAAAACCTCTCAAACTTTATAAAAAATCGTATTCCAATAAAAAAATCAAAAACTTTCAAGGTGAACAGACACTTGCAAATAACTGCAACAGAGGGTCCTGTGGCACCTTTAAGACTAACAGAAGTATTGGGAGCATAAGCTTTTGTGGGTAAGAACCTCACTTAAGGACCCTCTGTTGCTTTTTACAGATTCAGACTAATACGGCTACCTCTCTGATACTTGCAAATAACTGTGTACTCAAAAACCCAATTTTTGTCACAAAAACCTTTTGTCAGAAAATGTACAACTAGCCTTACTATCTATTGCTATGTATTTGTACAATGCCAGATTCTTTTTTTTTTTTTTAATTGGGGAGAAAAATCATTTTTAAGAGTCCACAGATAATATAATATACATATTTTTTATAAATGTAAAGGAGTATATATTACATATAGTCAAATGTTATGATGACATGAATATATAAAGTATGACATAGTAGTATAACTGCTGCCCAACATTGTCAATACAGTACAGGACAATATTAGAATCAGGGTGTGTAAGGAATGGCCATCCATATAGTGAAATATTCCATATTGCTTGTGGATTAATTAGTTTCCTTATTTAATTTTGGGGGAGGCCAGAGGGTGTTCCATTTTCAAATAACCCAAAGTGTCCATCCCTTCCCCCCGCCAAAAAAAATCACCCCTGCCAGAGGCCTAGATCAGGCAAGATTCAGTATTGCAGAAGAGATGAGTTTGCGATACAATACACAAATGTATTTTTTTTTAAAGTCCCATATCTTGGAAATCTGCAGGGGTTGGAATGGGAGCTTTATACAATTTAGAGGGGGCATATGCCCAGTTTTCCAGCAGGGCCCCAATGTTCTTAACAGTATTGGTGATTCTAGAATGAATTTCCATTTCTGATAGTTCCAGTCTTTACCTTACTGAGCACCATAAATCTGTCGGCTTGGAAACCCAGAACTAATCAGTAAATTAAAATGCATCTTTGAGCAGTGTTAACTCCATTATATAAGTTATTAGGTAACAGCTTCCTCATGTTAGTTCATTATCAGATTGTAATTTTGACCTTTACTATTTAATTTAGTTTGTATGCTTTTGGTTTATAATGCCACTTTATTAGCCTTGGTTTCTCTCTCAGGACCTTCAATTTTAGTGACACCAGATCCCTTGAACATGATGAATCCATGGAAACATACTATGGAAGAATACCTATTGCACTATATATTTTTGTTTGTGTTGAATGGAGGATCAGCTATGCAGAACACTTAACCTTGATTTATTTCAGTTTAGAATTCCCCATGGAAAAAATACCAAGACAATACATGTATTTGTGTCACTTGCAATCTAGTTTAGTGAACTTAGTCAAATGTGTTGGAAGGCATAATACACTCATGTGCAAAAAGAAGAGTTAACTATTAAATGAATAATGCTTTTAAAATTCAAGAGATGTAGTATTAAAGGAGTATTAAAAATAAATTGGCTATACAAATATTCTACTTGCAATGAAGCTCAGTGAAACTATTACTGCATATATAAAAATGATATTTCTATGACAACAAACAAAACCTGAAAATCTTAAATGCAGACAGTTTTTCAGTATTTTGCTCTATCGCTGTTTGCTGTAAAGCACAAATATTATTTAAGTATTTATTACTTACACTGTAATATAACTACAGATTTATATTTGGTAGTTTTACTGTAATTTTGGAAATAACAGATGGTACTAAATGCACCATGACCATGTTACACCAACTTTCTGAAAAGTGTACTAACTTCCTGTTAGTTTTTGGATTTGATTCAGCTTCTTGGTGATGATCTCAAGTTTTATGTGGCTTGAGTTCTGGCTACTTGAGAAAATAGCTCTTTATATATGTCAAAACAACTGGGATTAGCTAGGATACTTCTTCTGATTGTACCTAGATTTGAACATCTGGCAGTTAGGAGTCAAAGCTCCCAGCTTTGAGACTTATTTCCCCCACTGGTCTGAAATAGCCTGTCTGTTGAAATTCAGGGCACAATGTAAAACCCAGCCATTCCATTGGGCTCTGAGAGTATAGCCCAATTCCACTTTGTCAGTTGAGGCGGGCAAAACTTGAAAATAAATCCTTAGAATTTCAGTGGAAATTTACAGTTAAAAATCCAGAACCAATCACACACTCCTATATGTTTTGGATCTTGGTTAGATTCGAAAAGAGAATGGGGAATACCTTCCAGTTTGAATGCAGTCAAAATCAACTCACAGCTCTTCTCAAAATGTCTGCACTATCTGAGTCTAATTCCAATCTTAGTCCTAGCCCTGACTGAGCCTCAAATCAAAACTCAGATGAGAATGACTGTGGTCCTGACGAAAAGGCATGGGGCCTACAGGAATCTTAGGTTCTGCTCCTCTCTCTGCCACAGACTTGGACAAGTCTTTTAATCTACCTGTTCCTCAGTTCCAATATGTAAAATGGGATAATGATAGTTACCATTCTTTGTAAAAAGAGCTTTGAGATCTCATGATCTATACATGCTAAGATTCATTGCCGAGTTTACCAATAAACCAGATTAGAAATCAGATCACCACCTCATGAGATTATTTCTGTTTACAGTAAACTTAATGCCACCAGAATATGCCATATTCAAAGGAGAGGAGCATTACTGAAAAATGCCTTGCCATTTCAGAATTTTTTTAAGTGGACAAAAAATGCTAAAATTTTAATTCCCTTCAAAAACAGGCACCTTAGTGCCTGGGTGATATCACCAATTTATCATTTTCTCTCTTTCTTGCCTTGTTTTACTGGAAAATGCAATAACAAATTTGGATGCTGATTTGTCTATAAGACTTTGTGCTGTACGGCTGGATAGTCCCACTTTGTACAAGACTCAAGAAGAGATCCTAACCGAGTGAAGTTTAAGCTTGAAGAGATAGCATATTGCCTGCAAAGCAATTTTCAAAATGTAGCATTTTTCAAAGTTTCCTGATGGATTAACCATAATTCCCATCAAGAAAAAAACAAAACAAAATGAAACTCTTCCTCATATTTTGAGTTGATAACAGGTTCACCACTAGAGGCAATATGTCAGAGTTTTGTTGTCGAACAGCATCATAGAGTTAGTGGTTGCAGAAACACATGCATATAATGTACTGACACCAGGGGATCAGTATTTTTACAGCCAACAAAAAACACCTAGATTTCTCTTTAAAAAGCAACAGAGAGTCCTGTGGCACCTTTAAGCATAACAGATGTATTGGCGCATAAGCTTTTGTGGGTGACTCTCTGTTGCTTTTTACAGATCCAGACTAACACGGCTACCCCTCTGATACTAGATTTTTCTTATGCAGATCGATCCTTTCTGAAATCAATGAATTATTTATATTTAATCTTCCTCTACTGAAAAATGCTCTGACTTGTCACTGGACAATTAAATAACATAAGACAATTTTAGGACTGGTCTTCTGAGAAAAGCAACTGGAATAGCTCCCAATATGGACACGTTTATTCTGAAATAATAATGTCTACACACAAACTATTCCAGCATAGCTATCATGCTTTAAATTCATACCATACCTTAATCCAAAATAACTGTGAAGCATAGACAAGCCCTTAGGTTTCCAGAAACGTTGTGTATATATCTATAGACACATATAAATACATCACGTCAAAGTGTAGCTTCTGAATTGACATACTTGTGATACATAGAGACTGATTACCTGCGTGGTAATCTAAAGTGGTTGTCAAAAGTTTATTATTAGAATATAATCCCCAAGAAAACTACAGGCCAGTTCAGAGACAAAAAATGAACAAACAAAGCACACACTTGGATAAATTTAAATATAGCCACTACTATTCTCAACACAGGTAAAAGTAGTAAGAGAACCCCACTAATATTGTCATGTCCCCTCATACGCTCCACCTTTTTCCTATCAAAAGTTCATATTAAAAAGATGTTTGGTTGTTTTAATAGAGTTAAACTATAAGTAAATAATTTCCCAAACACATTAACAACCCAGGAAAATATGCATAATGGAATCAGAATTCACCCCATTGTAAAATTCAGTTGGTTACCGATGATGAATTAAGGTACAGAGCTGTAGAATCACGGTCAACACTAAGCTTAAGGAAATATATTTGTCCCTTTTTCATTTGTGCTTTTAATGTGTGTGTGTGTGTGTGTGTGTGTGTGTGTGTGTGTGTGTGTGTGTGTGTGAGAGAGAGAGAGAGAGAGCGCTGTTCTGATTTTGTTCTTACACCAATTTTACACCAGTTTAACTCTACCAACACTTCTATTCAAGTCAGTTGTAGCTGCATTAAGCTCATTTCAGCTGGAAGGGACTGTAAATATGTTAAACATAAGATGTGGGATACCCCACTCTGCTCAAGTGCAATACCAATAGGTCTGGATCCATGAGAAGGTGAAAATGGGTTTTTGACAGAAGGTTTAAAGCACTCATACCATGATGGAATTGTCTATCTGTTATTCCATTAGGGATTTTTTTTTTTTACACTGGTACTGACAGTGATATTTTAGCAGGCAATTATCTCTCTGTATTTGAGATATCATAGTGATAGGGTAATACAATAGATAAAGAAATATACACAGAGAAATAGACAAATGATACTTAACAGATACTTAAAAAGGGGACGTGCTAAAATGCACAGCAAGAAAGATCTGATGTAGTACACTTACAATGACTAAGAACAGCCAGAGGCATTTAAAGAGATTAGAAAATCTGGCTAACAAAACAAAAAAAGAAGTTTTTCTTCTCCACTGAGAATTTGTACATATTTAGTTAAAGTCAAATAATTCTAGGTATACGAGGGTCAGATTCTTCTATACAATTCACATGAGGTGACATAGGGTTGCCAATTTTGGTTGGATGTATTCCTGGAGATTTCAGCACATGACATATTCTTTAATTAAAGATTGATCTTTAATTCCTGGAGACTGCAGGCCAATCCTGGAGGGTTGGCAACCCTAGGTGACACCTTACATGAAGAATACTCTCACTGAAATCCATGGGAATTAATGTCCCGATGCACAAATAACTGCAGCACATAGGGATGTATTTTCAAAGGCACAAGTATCAATTACATATCTAACTCCCATTGAAAAACTCAGTGGGAGTTAGGCACCCAACTGACATTTCTGTTTGAAAAAATATCCCATACTTAACGTCACTGGGACTTACTAAAGCACACATTTAAGTGCCTTCCTAAATAGGGATGGACTAAAGCAGAAGCTTAAAGTTAAGCAGGTGCTTACATGCTTTGCTGAATCCCCTCCAAAGACACTACTCAGAAGAGTGATAGAGCATGCAGAATGCTATTTGTGCCACTGAGATATGTTCTCAATTTTGGCCCACTTCTGCTTTGATCATATGCTTTTCTCTTCTTCATCTTTCAATGCACTTTGTAAAATCAGATCCAGTGTTACCCTTCTTTGTATATGACAACAATGATCACAGCATCACACAATCAATACATACATTCATGCTGGCAGAAAACAATTATGACAAATAAATATGTACTGAGAATTTTCTCAAGCTTGAGCCTTTCTCTGTCTATATTTCTATTATCACTCCATCAAGCAATCACATATTTATTTTATAAATTGAAAAATACTTGAATAATTCAACAGCCTTGAAATTTCAGTGCTGCATTCAACTGAGTGGCTGTACTCCCTGATCTCCATTTTAATATGCTGCCAGTTATTGCTACTCATAATAGCACAATACAGGGACCATTCACTCAGTTATTTCCTCGAATGGCTTCAGAGTATGAAGTAAACCACACACTACATCACTGTCCTTATAATGAGATCGTTCTGGTGGATAAACAAACTCCCTGCAGGCCCTACCTACTGATAGAACCCAGTGAACCAAATATTTAACACTTCTAAGAGCATCCTCCCTGCCATTTTTCAAGATTGTATGCATCATTTTCAAGGGAAAATTTGATGCAGAGAAGTAGAAAATTGAGCTACTGACTTGTGGGTCCATTGCCACAACCTGGCATAGCAACAAAACCTCAATTCAATTTCTGGTTCTTGTGAAGTAATAGAGGTGCCCACGTTTCCAGTATGATTTCGGAAATCTAAATTCCTGTTATATACTACCAATTTAGATATGCCATTATGTGAAAACCACACTTTCAAAGAGAAAGTTTCTAACAATAACCCACACTTCCTAAAACTGCATCTGCATTTTTTTTAAAAGATGTGTATTAAAAAAGATGTCCCCCACTCCGATTTTTTTTTTAAACACATTGGGATTCTTTAACATGAAATCCATAAACTTTTAGGAATTCATGCTGGAACACTTTCACATTTAAAGCACATTATCTAATCAGCATTCTTATCACATAGCCAATTTTGGAAAGGTAAAACTAGCAGTATATCCTGAGGCATTTCCTGTACCTTTTTCAGGTTGTTTCCTTTAGTTATTTCAATTAGAAAAAACAAACATTAAAAAAGGGAGGTGGAGGGAATGCTCTCAAAAGAATAGTGCTTGAACACAGTGTGTTCAACAAAATGCTTGAACCGATTAGCCATCCACCCACTTCATCTAGTGTCTGTGTTCTGATTATATTACAAATTCTGGATTGTGCTATTTTTTCTTACAGTATCATTCTAATTGATGGTAAGAATAATAATCTCCTCCCCAAATGCAGGAAAATAGGGCTCAAAAATGTTACACACATTGATAGTTTTAGAATGAGAAAGGAATGTGATCAAGCTATTTTTTTAAATAGACCATTGTGTTGTCATACTGTATTTTTTTAAAAAAGTTTCAATATGAAATTGGAAACATGAAAAGAGTGATGTATCATTGATGCTAATAATTTAAAATGACAGTCAAGTACATTTTATATATGATTTATTTCCTTTTGGATTAACATTGTTATCAATGTTATCAAATGTGTAGCTTTGCACATTAGTAGGCTTAGCACTTTCATTCCAAGTTCCTATTTTCATTTTGCTTCTATCTCAAAAATTACATTTTGGGTTGAAATTTCTCATGCTTTAGTTTCATTCCAAATGTTTGTGTTGTTTATATTTTTAAGAGAGGTACGTAAAAATTATTTTAGATATTTTCAGTTGTTAAGGAATGCTTCAGTTACATTTTCCCACACAATACCCCATTTTTCAGTCAGTTGAGTGTTTAAAACATTAGATTTGGCCCTTTAAGAGAACTAATGAGTGCATTTGCTATATGTAGGGGGAAGACAGATGAAGAAATAAACCTGGTTATGAAAGAAAATTGTGAGTGTTTGCAAACAGTTAATTTAAAATGCTTCATTCATTATTTTCCTTGACTCCCAAGTGAGGGACTAGAATGATCACAAGTGTGGATAGTTGATTGATTCAACTAGTACAGGAAAGAGGTGAAAAGACCTCTATGCCTAACATGTTTATAATATATGCTCTACTCACTGAAGAATTTGGGTCTTTCACCCTGGACAAGCCCTGCTCAAGATCACATCTCTGAAACAGTAACCCTCCTTAACTCATCACTTGTACCATGATTTATAAAATCGGAAAGCTCATGATAGAACAAACTAGATAAGTGATGAAAGCTATATCAGTCATCAGAGGGAAAACGGCAGCATGCTGGAGTGCATAGGGTCTGAATACACTCCCCCCCCTCAAACAGGTTTCTCCGTACCCAGAACTCCAACCCTACTCTGTGACACAGGCCAATAGTGTCTCTTCTCTTCTTTGTCCTTCCATAAGGTTCACTGTGATGGTCAGCAGTAAAGAGTCAATATTAATATATTTTAAGGAAAGAATTTCCTTGTCATTACCTTCACTGGCCTCCTACTTTGTGTGGTTGCATGTGCCTGTCTTGTTGGAATTGTATGTCTTCAGGTCAGGGACTGTCTGCATTTGGTATCCTATCACTGGTACTTAACAAATAATAAAGAACAAAACCCAACAGTTTCTGAGCTTTTTTTTTTTTACTTTAAAATCTGATGTTTGGCTCTCACTAGGAATTTGGATCCATGCCCACTGGAGAGTGACTAGGGGTAGCGATTTAAAGGGCCCGGGGCTCCGCTGCGGTAGTGGCAACTGGGGCTCCCAGTGCCTCTGCAGCTAGTAGCTCTGGCAGAGATTTAAAGGCCCTGGGGCTCCCAGCCGCCCCTACCACAGCTGAAGCTAAATCAGGATGTAAAGGGCCCAGGGCTCTAAAGGCCCTGCCTCTTCTGGTTTAGGCCAGGCCCCTTCCGGTTGAGTCCCCGCACCCTGCTCAGGACTCCAGCATACCGGTAAGTCCTTTAAGTTACTTTCACCCCGGGCAGGGAGATGGGTGAAAAAACATTTCACGTGCCCTTCTGGAGAGTTAACATAAAAGCTGTGCTCAACACACCTGGGAGATTAATCCTCCAGATAGATCACTTTAATGACTTCAAAAAAGTGAGTCAGAGAGATATAAGCCACAGAATTATTGCTGATATGAAATACATGTATGTCAGAGGATGATGTTTATTCAACTAATAAAGTCAAAGTGCAAAAAGTTGGTAGTTCTAAAACTGTTCAATAATGTCATTAATATGTATATTAACATGCAGAGTGATTGTCTACATCTGGAGTAGCCAACCTGAGCCTGAGAAGGAACCAGAGTTTACCAATGTACATTGCCAAAGAGCCACAGTAATATGTCATCAGCCTCCCATCAGCTCCCGCCCCCCACTCCAAGCGCCTCCCGCCCACTCGCAGTCCCTCCAATCAGTGCCTCCTCCTCCCTCCCCGCACCTCCTGATCAGCTGTTTCATGGTGTGCTGGGAGACTCGGGGGGGGGGGGGGAGGGGGAGAAGCGAGGGCATGGTAGGCTCAGAGGAGGGGGTAGGAAGGCATGGAGTGGGGGCAGGGCCTGTGGCAGAGCTAGGGATTGAGCAGCGAGCACCCCCTGGCACACTGGAAAATTGGTGCCTGTAGCTCCAGCCCCGGAGTCGGTGCCTATACAAGGAGCCGCATATTAACTTCTGATGAGACGCATGTGGCTCCAGAGCCACAGGTTAGCCACCCCTGGTCTACAGTAACATACAACATTGTATTAAATACACATTAATATTTCATAATTTATTTCCACTGTTACTGTATAAATGATAGCACTACTTGGTAAAAACGTGAAAATATTAGTTTTACTAAAGTGTCAATCATATCTTCAGTGGTACTATTTGTAAGCTCTCATTAAACTTGCATTCATTACACAAAACTCCCTTTGACTTAACTGGGCTCATCTAATTATGGATAATAAGATTTGTCTCTGTGTTATATTTCACAGTGAGCCCTGCTGTACTCTAAATAAATAATTTTTTTGAATTCATGATATGTGTGAGCAGGCATTTCAATCCACAACTATAGCTATTGGTATGTCTGTAACTATAGAGTCTCTACACATTGTCATATTTCATAGTATAGACAAATGCTATTGTGATACATAATGAAAAAGGTTATGAAAAAATATGTAACTCGTGGGACAAAGTATTATGTGACTTTGCCAGAGCAAATATTCAAATGCTCTTAAGTGGTAACTGTGAAATGAGTGCATGTCTCTACTTTATTTGATTAACTGTGTGTGTGTTTGTACACATTGGGGCCTAGAAAGTAATTAAAGTTTTCATGGATAGAAACATGATGTCAATATTTGCATCAACATATTAATGTGAAATTTACAATGTTGTTATAAATTAGTTTTGAAAGGATTTGTGGTAATTATTAGTGTTATTTTATGCTCTCTACAAACATCTGAAAAGTAATACTTGAGACAAGAACCCACTTCAGTTCCTACTACAGCCATGCTAGAGTGAGCTGCAGGGACAGGAGCACTTCATAAGGCTGAGCATGGTAGGTAGGCAGCTAATGTTCCGTAGCAAGTAGTGCACAGGTGCTAGGAAACCCCAGTGATTTCATAGCTACCGCATTAAGCCTGGTGGTGAGTCATAAATGTCATGGCTACTACTGCTCTGTCTAGCAAATAAGTGAAGCTGGAGTGGGAGTGTTTCCCCTGCTTCTGATCTGCCTAGATACAGGGAGGGTCAGACTAGGATCTCAGTTACACCAGCATAAATCTGGAGCAAGCAATTAAAGATTGATGAGGACACAGCAGCCAAATGAGGACAGACACATGCATGGAATGAAGTAGCAGGCTGCAACTTTTATTAAACTTTAACACAGGGAAGGGGCGCAACCTGCCCATCACTCTTACTCTCTTATACCTGATATTTAATTGGTTCCAGTGTGGGGTTTATAGGGCTCTCTAATATATAACCTGTTAACTGGCACCAGGTTTAGAGGCTAGGTAACCCATAATGTGAGTGGCTCTCTTCAGCCTACCTCCCCAAGAATCAGTTCTCTCTGAGTCCCAGCACCATCTCTCCTGCAGGGGGGACAGAAGGTGCAGCAGGGTGGGGACCTCGGCCTGCAAGGGCCTCAAATTCTGACTTTCCCCACAAAGGCCACAAGGTTTCACCCTATCACATGAGCCCAAGGCCCATGACCAAAATCCCAGGTCTTTTACCTCTGGGAACTGTTCATTTCATTCTCTTAATCACATTGGAAACTGGCTGCAAGAGGCTGTGAATGAACACCACCATCCAAGTACTTCAATTAGGTACAAAGCACATTCCTACTTTACCCACTGTAGCTTGAAGGTGCTGCAAGGAAGGCAAAAAAACCTGCCCAGTCCTCCACCAATTGGCCCATGGAAGAAAAGTTTCCTTCCTCATCCCTTAAACTGGTAATATATGCTGCAGGTCTAGCCTGTCTGGTCAGGTTCCCATTGCTAGTTCAAGTGGGCTGCTGGAAATGAGCCAGCAGAGGCTCCACATGGCCCTTGCACTGGGCTAAATCCTGGGAATGGAGAATAGTGGCCTTGAGCACCCCTCTCTCCCAGCTAGTCAATGGGTTCCAAAAACTCCTAGTGGGAGGAGCTACCTATTGTCCTTTGGCAAGTGTCTTCCTCCCTTGCTACTGGAACTGTCTTCCTTTCACCACTGGCCCCTCAAGTTAACCCACCCATTGATGAGGATAGGTGGCATTTAGGAAAAACTACCCATCTCTTCAACATGAGAAATGCCAAATTTTCTTTACCTGTAAAAAATATTTAAAAATACCTTGTGATGAGCTGCACTAGCTAACAACAACAAAAACACCTATATCTGGAGATGCTGCACTTTGGGAGCCATTTTATCAACATCAGCTACATAATACTGGGGGGGAGGGGGGAATCCTGGCCCCATTGACATCAAATAGAGTTTTGCCATTGACTTCAATGGGGTCAAAATTTCTCCCCAACATTTACATAGAGATGACTGACTGGCACTATAGAGCTGTGGTTTCTTCTCACCTAATACTAATATGGCTACTTTCAGTCTCAGCCTTGCTGCCTGACAGTTGCCAGGAAACCAACACAATACTTGTATTATTAAGAATTAACTATTCTGGTGCTTAAAGTGTGTATTAAAAATAACAATAATAGTAATGTCCAAATCACACAAGGGGGGGCATTTTTTTCATTTACTATGGTGACATCTATCAGAATATAAAAGTTTCAGTGTGAATCTGTCAGCAACAAAAGCAATTAATGGTATTTGTGATATGCTTACCCACAGACACCAATCCAGAAACATTACTGCAGCAATTAGAGGATATGTACTAATGTCAAAATAAAAGAACAAGCCATTGCCAATCCAAAATTTGTTATATTGAGTGGATTTCCTTTTATGTGCAATGACTGTTAATTTAATGAATGCTGAATGCATCATGTAAGAAAAACAGAAAAGAAAAATAAACTATTTAAACTATGTTTTAGTGCCAACAGTTACAAAACCACAGATTGACTATGTTTACAAAAAGGGCTTCTCTCTGTGTATGGTATGCAGGGATAATTGAGTGTTTCTTAACAAATTTTTAAAGACAGATCAGATTTGTTTGTGCACTAATCACACAGCAATTCATTTCTAATTGAAGAGGTATTATGCTGTAATTGTTTATTAATATATGTTCCCTTATTGCAGATGCCGCCAGCCAGAAAAGAAGGCTATTTATTTCCAATAGAAACTTCTTAAAAACTCTAGCAAGGAAAAATAATACACACCTGAAATTTGAAGTGAAAAATATATCAAGAACCATGTATCTACAAGGTAAGTATTATGAAAAGTCATTGTACTTCGCTTTGTACATTTCTTGACTTTAGAAGAATTCATCTTCCCATAACATCTAGATTCCCTTCCTTTTTTTGCCCTGATAACCATATTAAGTCTGGGAACCAAAGCTTATGAAAGACATAGTAAATCTGTGAAGCTTTGCTCCCAATATCAATTCACATGCCACTTGGTATTCCTTCCGATCCTACATTCTTTATGTTTGATAAGCTTTCTCAAGTAACCTACAAAGAGATAGAGGCCATATAATATAGTGGATTGATACTGTAATCTCATTAGGCAAAAGAAATGAGAAACAGTGTTACTTTAGTGGAAATATATGAGAAGAAAAGCTTTCTTTTTTTTTTTAACCAAAGCTCACTTTAAAGTTTAGCAGGCATACTTAGCTTAAAGTGGAGTATACTGCAATCTAGGCTAGGATTTTTGAAGGCACCTAAGTGAGTTAGGTGCCCAAATCACATTGAAATTCAGAGGGAGTTAAGGTCATAACTTTGAAAACCATAGCTCTAGTCTTCTGCTGATTGATAAATCAATGCAATTAGCTCCCCCTAAAAACAAATCAAAACACATTAGTGTAAATTAGTTACCACAATAAAGAAATGCAGTTTATTGTTGAACTGTCTTGAAACAAAATGTTTTGGGTCAGTTCAACAAACCAAAAAGATTCACTCCCGGTTTGGAGATGAAGATACTGCTGTACTCCAAATTGGATTCATATCAGCATGAGGATTGCTATATCATGAGGAATATCTTTCTCTCCTGCTGTTTATTTCACTGTATAGCAGTGTGATGCCATTCAGTTTTGTGTGAACCACACTACTTCATCACTCAGTATTGTACTGAATGTGTAACAATATCCATTATTGGGAAATGAGGCAATAGAAGTGTCCAGCATTATGCTGTGTATCATATTTTGACACTCGGCGTCAATTTTAATTCACTGCATATGCCTCGGTGATACCAAAAGCAATTGTGTTTGTATATATGATTATATTATACAATGGGGCTGAATTTTTATTTAATTTTATATTGAAGTGTGATTCTTTGTTCTTTAGAACAAATTGTCATTTTCTGAGAAATATCACATCTTCCAACACCACATCAATGTTGCAGTAACAACGGTGACAAAAACCAGACACTAATAATGATCGCACTTCTAAAGAAAGAGTCCTGCAGTCTCCAAGTAAAGCTCTTCCAGTTGTCCAAAGAATGGACATTTTTAAAAAGGGTGTGAATGAAGTTAGAGCTGGTGGTAGAACAACCTTATATCCTAGGTTTCCTTATGACAGTTTTAGTGAGTGATGCTTCACTCTATTTGATCTCTATGCAGCTTTTATAATACCTCAAATGCATAGAGGTAAAGAAAATGCTGGTATATATTGTACCTTCACAGAGATGAAACAGTTTTTGATTTGTGATTATTTAAAATTTCCTTAGAGGTTGCTCAATTCAATGTGTAATCCCTCTTCTATTCAGCTCCTTTCCCTCCCCACCACACGGTTTATTTATTAAAGGTGGGTGTTGCTGAAGTTTGGGTAAAGAGCTGATGAGACTCTGAAGTCTCATGTTGTAAACTGGAGGCCTGCCAGCTCAAGGGTCACTGGAGTCAGAGTCTGATGCTAACAACACAGGAAATCTAATTTGGAATTTACAAACGGAAGCTTGGATCTCAAGTGTGTGCTCATGTCTATGGAAAAATGTTATTATGACATTTGGTGTCAGCATGGTGCCTGTGGTGTTCCATTGTCAAGCAAAGCTTTGTTTTCCATCCCAGATTCCATTAGTCTTCAGAGAGGCACATAAATGACAACATTTATAATGTTCTGAGTAGCAGGGTTGCGTTAAGCAGAAAAATAACTGTTTTTTTTTTAAACTCACCTTTATTTCCCCCTGTTGGCTTCTATAAGACAAAAAGAATTGTCATTGCTAAGTATTTATATTACAGTAATGCCCAAAGGCCCACACAGGATCAGGGCCTAACCATGCTATGAGTTGTATAAATACACAGGAAGACAATGATCTGAGGAGTTTACAGTCTATTTATGTGACCAGCAGGGAAGAAACTGAATGCTATCCCAGATTTATTGATTATTTTTTTCCTATTGCTGTGTGAATGGCCTAGAAATGCTGATTATGTGTTCTTGAGTTTTTAAATGAGAATTTCTAAGTGCACTATTATTGTTTTTATAATTTGTATTATTGTAGTGCTTAGGAGCTCTAGTCACACACAGACACACGGTGTGCTAGGCTCTGCACAAATACAGAAGAAAAAGAAGGTTCCTGTCCCTGACAGCTTACACTCTAGGTATAAGACAAAAGACCACAGATAGTTACAGATAGATGGGGGAGGACAAGAAAACAATGAGAATATTGGTCAGAATGATAGGCAGTGGTCTCATCTCACCAGCAACCTAACTGACGTTTTCTGTAGAAAACTACAGTTGTAAGGAGGGTTTTGGAGGAGGATAATGAGGTGCCTTTGTGGATGATTATAGTGAGCTCCTCCAAAGTATGAAGGGCAGCATGGGAGAAGGCATGAAGGTGTTCATTCGAAAGTATAACATGGGCAATGGAGGCTGGCATCATGGTCTAGCGTCAGGAGTCGACATCACAATACTGAATCAAAAATAATATTTCGGGTGGGGATAGGCCATGAAGGACTCGGGGCTAGGAAAATGACTTTTGCAGCACCGTAGATATAAGAAGGGCAAGATTGTTTTTGTCAAGGCCAGAGAAAAGTAGGTTGCAGTAATCAAGATGTGAGATGATGAGAAACTGAAAGCGAGTTTTACCTGTGGAGCTGTACAGGGAAGGTTGTATTTAGAGATGTTATGCAGAAAGAATTGGCAAGTTTTAAATATAGCCTGGATATAAGAACCTAGAATGAGGTCTGAGTCAAAGATGATGCCCCAGCTTATTGGCCTGAGTGTTAGGCAGGATGGAGGTGTTGTCCATAGTGGTCAAGAAAGGAGGTACATAAGAACATAAGAAAGGCCGTACCGGGTCAGACCAAAGGTCCATCTAGCCCAGTATCCTGTCTACCGACAGTGGCCAATGCCAGGTGCCCCAGAGGGAGTGAACCTAACAGGCAATGATCAAGTGATCTCTCTCCTGCCATCCATCTCCACCCTCTGACAGACAGAGGCTAGGGACACCATTCCTTACCCATCCTGGCTAATAGCCATTAATGGACTTAACCACCATGAATTTATCCAGTTCTCTTTTAAACTCTGTTATAGTCCTAGCTTTCACAACCGTCTCAGGTTGAGGGGGAGAAGATTACAAAGCTCTGTTTTAGCCATGTTAAGCTTGAGCTGATGACTAAACATCAGTGAGCGGATGTCAGAGAGATAGTCTAAAGTTTTAGTTTGGACAGAAGACGACAGAAGGTCTGGAGCACAGAGTTTGCTCTGTGAACTATCAGCATAGAGGTGGTAGTGGTATTTGTGTTTGTGGATCAGATTACCCAGAGATAAAGTGTAGCGGCAGAAGATAAGGACACAAAATTTATTTTCATATTGAATCAAAGATCAAATCCAAGGTCTTCTTATAAGTCTGCGCAAAATTATCTTCCCAGCATAGGCGCTGACTTACTCAGATCCTGGGGGGTGCTCGATCCCCACTGCACCTCAGGCCCCACTTCTAGCCCTTCCTCCAAGCCCTCCTTCCCACCTTTGCTCTGCTCTGCCCTGGCCCCACCCCCACCCCTCACCCCATCCCACCCTGTCTGGGCCTTTGCCCTTAAGTGGGTCACGATAGGGGGGTCTGGGCCCTCTATCTACATTGGGTTCAAATCCAGGGCCCTGTGGGAAGTGAAATTGGCAGGGTCCTTCCTGAAAAGAGTCTAATTCTAAGTCTGTTCTCTAAGGGGGTGCTGGTTGGGGAAGGCTCTGCCTGTGGGCCTTCTCTGCTCTGTGATCCCCTCTCAGCCTTCTGTATGGCTCCTTAGAGGAGGGGTCCTCTCTCCTGCACTCTTTGTCTGGGCTCCTTTTAACTCGCTCCTCCAGCTGGTGCATGCTTGGCGGACCTGGAGGGGTGGGACCACCTGGGTCCGGAATTACCTTTTAACCCTTCCTGGCCCAGGGTGGGGATTGAATAAGTCATCACAAAGAACAATATCTGAAGGAGTGGTAGAGAGGTAGGAGGAGGCACAGGAAAGGACCAGATTGCAATACGACCACAGTTAATGTTGTCAAAAGTCGCATGTCTGTCTTTTGATTGCAGGGTTTTATACTGCTACCCATCTCCGTAGTATCTGAGCAACTTCACATAAAATCAGTAGAAGAGTGAAGTTCCTCCTGGATTTCCTGAAGTCTCTGACACACCTTCATTTTCTGAGTATACAAAGTCTGCTTGGCTTACAAACTCTGCACTACTGTTATTGTGTTGTGTGTCTATGTATGAAAGAGAGAGAGAGTGTGTGTAACTTTCAGGTCTTACTTTGCTTGTTTCTGGTGGGGAGAAGGGTTGGGAAAGGCAGGTAAAAAAAGTGTCAGTGCTATGAATGTCATTATTGTTTTGGTGAAAAGGAGAGAGGCTAGAGAAGGGCCCACACTGCTCAATTCAGATCCAGATATGGATTTATAACACTTCAAATGTTGGGCGTGACATAATGGAATTTTGGCTGGATACAATCACGACCTCTGATACTTCTGAGGGTTCAGGTGGATAACTGGGAAGCATAGACACTGACTCCGTGGGTGCACCCATGGAAAAAAGAAAAAGTGAGTGCTCAGCACCCATTGGCAGCCCTGCAAAATTGGCTCCTCCCTCTCCCTCCCAGCGCCTCTGGCCTGCCGCGATCAGCTGTTCCACAGCATGCAGGAGGCACTGGGGGAGGGGAGGAGAAGGGGAGGACTGGGGGCAAGAAAAGGTGGGAAGGGTGTGAAAAGAGGCAGGGTGGAAAGAGGCGGGATGGGGTGGGAATTGCGCCAGGGCAGAGGCGGGAAGAAGGGCTTGGAGGAAGAGCTAGAAGTGGGGCCTGAGGTGCAGTGGGGATTGAGCAACCCCCAGGATCTGAGTAAGTCAGTGCCTATGCTGGGAAGATAATTTTGCGCAGACTTATAATAAGACCTTGGATTTGATCTTTGATTCAATATGAAAATAAATTTTGTCATTTTTAATATATCAATGTCTTGAGTGGGCACTTCCACTAATGATGGGCTCAATTGTGGCCTACTTTGGTGGTGGTATGGAGCTACACTGCACTGGCAGGGCAGCAGAATGCCTCTTATAGATCCCTGGTGAGTAAAAGGAAACATGGACATGGCTACACCTTCTTATAAGGTGCATCATATTGCCATATAACGTGGGTCCCATGTTACCAGGTGATGCAGAGGGAGGAGGGACAATGGTTCCACAACCTCTCTGATCCTGCATTTCCATCTTAAGAAGTAGTTTGTCCTTCTGAGTCCATGCTTTCCTAAGCAGAGGAGCAACAATTGTACCTTGCCCCTATGAGGTCCATGTAAGGTATTGTATGAATATTTGTGTCCTACCTCTATAGCTCACAGCCCCTTCATGATATTGACCAGAGATTTTTTCCCCCTTCCATACTGTTTTTTCTTAGTACTTTGCACTGAATGCCATTCCTTATCCATGCTTGTAATAATAAATTAGTACCACTACAGGAGCAAAGAATAGGTATTCCTCTGGTGTGTTCTTTTTACACCTAGTCTAAGCACTATCAGGGTAGAAAAAAAATCCATTTCTCATTTGACACCTTAGGCTTTTAACCTGGGTCTACAAACAGGTGGAATAATAATATTTACTAAACTCTCCTGGTTTATTGCAGTTTTCTTAATGTCCATGGAAACTTCTGTGATAATATTTTTTTTTCCTGGCTACCATTTTGTACACTGCTGTACTGCAATGTGTATGTAAACTCAGCTCTTATAAGGGTTACTGACAGTGTTATTATCACCCTTTCATGGAAGGCTCAGTCTTTTATGGGAATAACATACTGAATAAACCCATTTACCCATTTTTGGGTCACTTAACCACAGCAAATAAAGTCTTCCACAACATCAAAAGGATTCTATTAAAAAGTACAGATTGATCTGATGCTTAAATTAAGCATTCTGTTAGAGGTTCCATTCCTCTCAGCTACCTTTTAAGTGTGATGTTGGAAAAGCTTCACTAAAGGATTAATTTTGTTTATAAAAACTCACAGCAGGCTGTCCAATGTTACAAGCAGCATTTTAGAATAATGAAAATAGAGCATGAGACAGCTTTTGTGTGACAACTGTAAATCAGTACTTTAATATTGCACTAACCATGAAGACTAAGCAGTGGAAAAAAATATTCCCTGTATGTATGTTGTATGTGTGAAAGCTCACTGTATGGCATATTATTTTACACGTATAACAGAGCAAATACATTGGATGAGGCACAGAAGTATTCATCCCATGATTTTCACATTCCCCTTCCCCCTCTCCCACCAAGCCCAGGAGTTTTCTTGTTTTCAGATTTTTATTCATGGCAGCAGAGAAAAGAAAGGCTTTATTTTATTTATTTATTTTTTTAATTGCAGGGATTGAAAGTTCAAAATTTAATTACAAAACCTGTGTGATTATATATGTTCTCTAGATGACATGACATTTTGTATTATGGAGGTATTGTTAACAACACCATAGTTAAGACTGCATTGAGAGTTGCACTTAAAGCAGGATTAAAATCCCTCTATTTCACACTTCATTGATTGAATTTAGTTTCTAGATTTAACACAACAACTTTTCAGAGCAGAGCTGAATTTTCTATTCTATTTTTATATAACATTTACTTTTTTTCTCTAAACAGAGGAAAGTGTGATTTAAAAATGATCCTTTTATGATTTCCCCCTTTGTTCCCCTAAGAATCAGTGAGTTATGGGTTCTTTGTACCCAAAGAGTGACAGTGACCCAAACTTCAATCCTCACACATACATACACAGTCCCATCTCAGATAGGCCACTTATCAAAATGTTCCATTATTCCACTGCTTAACCATACCATAATTTAGCCCCACAAGGAAAAAGTGTTGGAATTACCCAGACCCAACAGCTGCTTTCCTTGCTCTCCTACTGCTCTTTTTCGCTATGTCCGACAAACACCCTCATCACTCCTAACTAGAGCTAGTCAGAGAAACTTTGATGAAACCACATTCCATTGGAATATGCAGTTCCAACAAAATCAAAGCCCTCTGCAAAACTGGGTTGATTTTGCCAGAATTTCATTTTAAACCAAAACTGGGGAAGAAAAGTTCAAAACAGAACAACCACCTTATACATATAACCTCATCTCCAACCTTATACTTTTAACACTAGATAAACTGATAAAACAACACATTATACCACTGCACATGTCTACAGCAAATAAATCTTAACTTAGCTGAAGTTGCATATTGTGCATGCAAAGTACCTTCTGCGTGGATATGAAGTTTGCAGTTTAGAAAGTTGCATGCATATGTGGCTAACCTAGTTATAAAGTACAGATTGCACGTGAATTCTGGCAAGAGGAGGAGGGAGACATGCAACGTGCTGGTACTTGCTGGTGGCAGGTGCCCAATGCAGGTGCTTATTCAATAGTGAGTTGGTTTCCTTGATAAATCAGAATTGGAAGCAGATTAGAAGCCAAGAAGCTGGTAATGGGGCTGGAGCTCCTAATTAGTGCTACAGTAAGGAAACAATCCACTCTTCCCCACCACCTTAACCCTGAGAGGAAGGAGGGATGTGGAGGTTTCAACAATGGTGCTAGGACCAGGTTAACAGGGATGGTGGTGGTTGGGGACTGGCAGCAGCCCTCCATCAAGTGGAATGGTCTACAATAGAAAGGATGACCTGCTCTGTACAAGTTATTGCCAGATAGTTCCCAGATGTGCTACATAATGAAGTTGCAGCCTAATTATATCATATTCTGGTGTCTTGTCTTTCTTTCTGAAGTGTCTGGGACAAGGGCTGCTGAGCTTGTAAGGTGAAAAATGTTAGGGAAGCCTCTTTGCAAGATTTGCAGTCTGATAAATTCCCCACCCTGATACACTTCAGCATCTGTGCAGGTCATAAGGTTTTCTTGCAATGCAAGACCTCTTAAAGGACAAGGCATTTTGATGTCCTCCAGCCAAAGAGTCCCAGGGTGAGGGAATTAAAATGCACTATTTTCAATTTGTAGCAACTCATCTAAGAACTGAACAGTGAAGCTTCACTTTGTTCCTCCCTTCCTATGTTTTTATTTTACAAATAAAAAGCCTTGGATGTTTCATACAAAAAAAAATCATTTGCCTTTTTGGAGAGGTTGAGCACCCAAATTTCATTTTACTTCAAAGGGAGTTGCAGGTGCTCAGCACCTCTGGGGGGAAAAAAACAAAAAAACAAAAAAACAAAACCTTGCACAAACACAGTTGAATCAAGCAGCTGTTCAGAATTAAATGTATGTTCACAGTGTTTTACAGTATACAGCCACCTCTACTCAAAACTCATGAAATGCCAGTGTTAAAGTTGCAAATGCAACCTTAACTCTTCCCCTTTTCTGTCCTGGAATTCTGAAAGCTTTTAATTCTATGATCACACTTTACTTTTGAAGTAATATAATATAAAGTTATACAATTTGCTACAACCTGAGATACACATTCTATGTGGTATGTTCTGCACTCAGTTAAAGGGTCCACTCATTCTCACCTGCCACACATTATATTTATAAAGAAATGGAATCAAGTTTTCAGAAGTGACTAGTGATTTTGGGTGCCCAAATTGAGATCCTTATGTGCCCATGAAACAAGTCAGAGGGTGGATGCTCTGTACTTTCTGAAAAATCAGGCTCAAGTTTGTCTCTCAAGTTTGGAACATGGATACTGAAACACCCAGAATCACTAGTTCCTTTGGTAAATTTAGACCACATTGTAAAAGTGTGATATTATGGTTATTTCAATCCAGATGACCTAATTCTCATATCACAAACAGAGGATTCTATCTGCTGGAGAGAAAAAGCAGAATGAGCAGCTTCAGAATTAAGGATACTAAATATCTATAGAAATGAACGATTGACAAAAAATTAAAAGGGATAAGATCAACATTTCACAGAATAATCTTTTTCAAAGTTTTCCATGAGTTGTCAATAGAAGCATAATTTTAAATTTAAATTATGAAAAAATGCAATTTTTCTATTACTCATAGATAATTTGTGATGTTATAATGTTCATTCATCTAAATCAAGGAGCCAGACATAAGAAGGGGTGGAGAAGGAAGAGAACAAACACAATTTAAACCACTACATGAAGCAAAATTACCTTAAACAAAAATTCACACTGTGTACATGAGTGCAGAAATGAAAATGAAGGTTCCACAACTAAAAAAATAAAAAGCATGCATTTAAACTACGAAGCAAAGCATACTATGACAGATTTACCTTAGGTACAGCCTCTTTCATTATACCCAATATAACACAGCCAATTATTGTGCAGCACCATCTGTTTCCTCAGACCTGCGTCTAGCAGGTTGGAAAGGCTGTTTTACCTCCTTTCTGGATCTGTTAAATTTATCTCAGACGCAGGGGAGAAAGAGCATGTAAACTGCTGTTGCAGGAAAAATGGACATATCCTGATGATTACAAAATAATAGGCAATACCCAATGATCAGATTAATGTTTTCCTTCCATGGATCAGGTTTCCAGCTATAAAATAACGAATACTAATACACCTACTCATAAGTCCATTTGTAGCATATAGATGATCTTTTATTAATGAAACCTAGTATTTTATCCTTTGAATATAAATTCTGAAATTTGGAATATTGTAGCTTTTCAAAAAGAACCTACAAAACACAAACATTAAAAATAACCATTATAGGCCAGTCCTGCCATTGGATCCTTACAGAAGGGCATTGAACGTTTATGGAAAACAGCTTTCATCAAATTTATTAAATTTATAACATTTAATGGAAAAGTATTTTCAGTCACCCCATGACAATGCAGGATTGTACATGATAGCATATTCTTGAGTGCTTTGTCCAGTCTAATTATAAATGACTCAAGTGATGGAGCTTTCACCACTGCCTTTGGGAAACTATTTCACCATTTCTCAAATAGTTAGGGCATTTTCCTTTGCTTAATTTCCTTCCATTACTCCTACTTACGATTCAGAACTACAAACTATGGCTGCTATTTGAAAGAACTTGAGACCACTCAAAGAGAGTGTCAAATTGATTATACCCTATATAGAAGATTATGTTCCAATTAGGTCATTATGATATATTATTAAAATTTTGTAGCAATTGGAAAAGTACAGAATACAGAGACAGTGTGCAACAGTGGATCCCAAAATAACAATTTAGAATAATAAAAAGAGAGACACTTACAGAAATAAGGCAAGCAAAATATTGTGGGCAATGAGTTTTCAATATGGTACATGGGAAAGTCAGATGACTCAGATATAACTGTAAAAGTGATATAATTGGAATGCCCAGTTCTCTGTAGAAAGCACAGAAAATGAATACGCATCTACCCTTAATATTATTGCCCATTTAGCTGAATGATAGCTCAAACTCAGGCTTTGCAGGGTGCTTTCTGTTTCAATGAGAAACTACTGACCAAGTCAGTGCATTTTTTACGAGCTTGTCTACACTGGCGGCAGCATGTAGGGTACAGGCATGACACACGTACCTACATACTGCAGTGAAAGCCAGGTGGCATTCATCCTGCGGTATATACAACTACACCCAGAGGTGAAAGGCTCTGACAGAGGGGAGGCAGCAGACTATTACACTGCTAAAAACAGCAGTGTAGATGAGGGAGAAACTGTTGGGCATGTAGACAGCCTTGAAGGTTATATATTGTAGGTTCTGGTACATCTGCCCCCTCTCATAGCATCTATGTATAGAGGTTTAGGGAATCGGGTTTCAGGTTTTTCCTGCTTTGGGCAGGAGACAGTATGGGGGGCGTATTTTGCTTCATCCCCACCTCCCAGGTTAGTTTCTCTGGGACAGGGAGATGGGGAGCAATCAAGCCTTGCACAGGTAGATGGAGACCTGTTATTTGGCTCAGGGTGAGCCAAGGGCAGGATACGTACAAGGGTGAAGGGGTGGGGGAGCCTGGGGTAGTGTGTTTGATGATCAAAGGCAGGCTATTAACTTGGGGAAGGGGGCACTCCAGGTGAAGCACTCACCCAGGCAAGTGAGCTGGCTGCGTTTGATGGTGGGACAATCAGCAGGGATTTGGTACAAGTAATCAGGTATTGATACAAGTATTGTGTCTGAAATTGTTTCCACAGCATTACAGGCCATACAAAGTGTAATGGATTGCCCAGATCCAGGACATTCCACTCAGGTGATTGCAATAGAGGAGGGAGACGCTGAGGGCTGGGGTGAATTAAATCAACAATGGATAAAGGTTCCCGATTGCATTTTCAGATCCACACACTTCTGGGAGCTGGCAGCAGGAGCCAGCCGGGAACCCAGGCAGAAGCCACCAGCGCTATGGAACCCTGGCGTAGAACAGTTGTCGGTGTGGTGCAGAGATCAGTTGCTCCACGCACATGGCAGAGCTGTGAGAGAAATTTTAATGGTTTCACACAATTTCAGGATCAGGAAGGCTGGTCAGCAATATGGCCCATTACAACAGGTGCTGTGGTACATGCTGTCATTGGCAACCCATCGACTGCTGTCCTCCACAATTTCAAATCGTCTTTCTGCCATTACATTCGGCAATAGGCTAAATGGTTATCCTGATGCTTGCAGTGGTTTTTTAGTTTTAATGTTTTTGGCAGGTTGGTCATGTACCGGTGGCTCCAGGGAGGATTCCCGTCGTCCCATCACAGTTTTCATGCTCAGGGATCTCATGCAGATCCTTGGCGCCATATGTCAGAGTGGACGGGAGGTGGCCTTGTTCAGGGCAGCACTCCTGATAGCATTTTTTGGTGCTTTCAAGATCAGCGAGCTAGTACCTGAGTCCATTAGGGACTGTACAGAAAGGGCTTTGGAACTGCATGATATACAATGGCATGTGCATTCAATGATATTACATTTGCAAAGATCAAAGATGGATCAAGTCGTCCAGGGGGGAATTTGTTATCCTCCAGGAGGGTGGTGAGCCTGTGGCCTGCCTCGTTCAGGCTTTGAAGGTCTACATGGTGATATGGCGAAATGGGGAATGCCCCCTTTTTATGCACAGTGACGGGAGTCCCTCACAGCATATCAATTTGTTACCGTGTTGAGACGGGGGCTGAAGAGGTTGGGGCTGCCAGCCCATGAATTTGGTTTCCACTCATTCAGAATTGGGGCAGCAATGGCAGCAGCGTAGCTAGGTATGAGAGCAGAGGCTATTCAGGCAATCGGGTATTGGCATTCGGACGTGTAACGAACGTATGTAAGACCTCAGGCAGTAAATCGGCCTTAATTTGTTGTAATCTCATTACAGATGTTGGACGACCGGCCCTGCAGATGGTGGTGTGGCTCTGCAGGTACAGTATTATTTTTTGGGCACATAGACATGCTTCCAAGTTGCCCGAGCTTTCGCAGCTGGGCTTCAGTGGTGAAGCAATACTCAGTTGGCATGCAAAGAGGGGCATGTAATGGGATCAGCTGATAGCGCTGTTGTATGCTGTGCGGGCCAGTCAGTGGCCGCCCCAGATATAATTGTGGTACACCTTGGGGGAAATGATTTGGGAATGCTTAAAGGCAGGGAACTAATGCTCAGAGCAAAGAGGGACTGATCCTTGAAATTTTCCCAGGAGTTAACACTGTATGGTCAGACATGCTTCAGCACAGGGTCTGGTTGGGAGCTATGAGCCCCCCAGAGGGTGGATAAGGCAAGGAGGTATGTGAACAGGGAATATGGCCAAATTCCTTGGGACCCTAGGAGAGGCAGTAATTTCACATACTGGCAGAGTACATGGGGCACCACAGTTGTTTCAGGATGATGGGGTTCACCTGTCAGACTTAGGCACTGTCATGTTTTTAACTGATATAAAAGAGGGTATGAGGAGATGTCATGGTTTGGGGATGAGGCAGCCAAGTTAATGGCTGTATGGGAGGGGGGAATGGAGGGTAAAATCTCGGATTTGCTGGAGGGACTTGGATGGAAAAAGAGGAGCTGGTAAAAGCTCCCCGGGTAATTATGGAATGAACATGAGGTTACCTGCACTGTACACTTGTATCTGCCATGTAGTCCCAGACAGCTAATAATAAAGTTGCAGCCTGATGAAACCCATGTCAAACATCTCCTGTCCTTCTTTCAGTATAGCCAGACAATATTCACATCTCTTTGTTCACTAAACAAAACAGACAACTCTCTTTTTGCAGAAGCCTTAGGCCAGGCACACTTACTCTATCCCAGGAAATAGATCTCTTGTCTCTGTTTCTTTCTAAAGATGCACACAGACTCACAGCAAACAAAGACTCTCCTGCAGATTCCCACTCAACACTTTTGTCCCAGGTCTCAGCCCCTGAGATTGAAATCCCCATTAGTCCCCTGGGCTCATGATGATCTTGCTAGATTGCTCCAGGCATCCACCCCTCTGCTTTGTCTGCAGCTGTTTTTTGCTACACAAACCAGTTTCACTTGGGTGCTTTATTATACCTATTTTCTTTAACAAGGTCTGTAATTGCCTTTGCTTTCAGTATCCCAATGATTGTCCATTAACACCTCCTTCATAACAGAATTTCAATAAGTTTGTGGAATAATTTATTCCTTTTGCCATCCCCCTAATGTAAACAATCCCTTTCTACCATGATCACAGCAGGGCCAGAATCAGGATTTTGAAGAAATTTTGTGAAGAAACTCTTTGGAGCCCTTCTGAAGCTCATTGACTCATTGCATGTTAAAAAAGGAAAAATGTTCTTGGTGTCCCAATCAGTCTCCAGAGGAGGGAGAAGATGACCCCCAACTTTTGTACTGCAGTCCTTGCATAACTGTCAACATTTAAAACTGTTTTTAAGGGTCAATTCTCCTAATGAACAAGGGCAAGTTGTGTCATTCGTAACTGAGGCAACACTATTCTTTCCTGACGCTATTTGGTCATGAGTTCCTCTCCTCCCACAAGGGAAGAATGTTGTGACCTTTGACCATGGGTTTCAGTCTCCAAACGCCAACTCTAAGCTCTGTATGTCATACTTACAGGATTGGAGATTCTATCACTGAGAAGGAGTGACTATGAAAAAAAAAAGGGGGGGGGCTGTTTTAGAAAATCAGCTGACCATGAGCTCCCAAAGCGATGTTGTGGCCAAAAGGACTAATGCAATCCTTGGATGCATCAACAGGGAAATCTCAAACAGGAGTACAGAGGTTATTTTACTGTATTTGGCACTAGTGTGACCGCTCCTGGAATACTGCATCCTGTTTTGGTGCCCATAATTCAAGAAGGATGTTGACAATTTGGAGATGGTTTAAAGAGCCACGTGAATGATTAAATGATTAGAAAACACACCTTACAGTAAAATCTCTCCTTGAGTCTATCTTAACAAAGAGAAAGTAAAGGGGTAACTTGATTTCAATCTGTAAGTACCTACAAGGGGAACATATATTTGCTAATGGGCTCTCAGAGAAAGGTATAACATGACCCAAAGGCTGGAAGTTGAAGCTAGACAAATTCATACTGGAAATAAGGTGTAGATTTTTAAAATGAGGGTAATTGACCATTGGAGTAATTTACCAATGGTCATGGTGGATTGTCCATCACTGACCATTTTTTTTTTAAATAAAGATTGGATATTTTTCTAATACATACACACACAGAATTATTTTGGGGGAGTTCTATGGCCTGTTTTATATAGGAGGTCCAAATAGATCAACAGTAGATCAGCACAACTTTCATCACTAATGATTAATGTATGTTATGAAGGCTATTCCTGAAACTAAAAGGGGACAGAAACAACCACTACTGTTTTTTCCTAAATGAAAGCAGAGATTAGCCTTGACACAAAAACTTGCATGGTAAGGGAGACACACTCACCCTTCCAGTATGATTTAGAAGAAATCAGAGTACAGACAACCAAACAAAGGGCTATGTATGTAGCATTTCATATTTGTCAGTTTGTCTAAAACAGCTCAAAATTCAGACAAAAAAGATAGACAAATGAGATCCATTTTATCCACCGAGAAACAAATTAACATCAATACAGAAACCAATGCTGTACTGCACTCTTTGTCCTTCTTTTTAACTCCCACTCCAATTTCATTCCATTTTAAATTCCTATTCGATTGTATTTTTCTGAATAGTGAACCACTCAGGGAATGCAACTCTGACCTGTATGTCTGTATGTTTTCTAGTTAGTGGAAGAAATATATATATTTTCAGGGAGGTGTTCTAGCCAAGACAAATACAACATAAAACTAAGTGATTCTCATTATTAAGCCTACTTTGTCAGATATGGGATTTCAGAGTCCCTGAATTCAGTAATATTATTATCTGTTATAGGAGATAAGGCAAACAAGTGCTAATTAAACTTTTGGACAACAGCCAAGCTATCATTGCTGAAACAAACAAGAAAGGCAATGGTATGATTTTAAATATATTCCGTTTAAATATATATTGCTTCTTTTTTTTACTTTGCCAGACCTTTTAGGTTTTAGTGACATGATCAAAAGAGTTTAAAAAACACAATGATACTTAATAAGGCACAAAGTCATAGAATTTCAGGCCAAAAAGGACCACCAGATCATCTAGTCTGACCTCTTGTATATCACAGGCCACCCATACCAGCCAGGTCATGCACACTAAACCCAATAACCAAAATTAGAACAAAGTGCTACAGCCCACAGTAGGTAAAACTATTATGTGCCACTGGCAGAGAAAAGAGGAACCAAGGTGGACCAGTGCTAGAGGCCACCACAATGGCAGGAAAATGATTAAGTGTTTGGAACATGTTTAGAGATTGTTTATGAAGAACTAGAATTTAGTTTAGTAGTATTGCTCAGGTTAGAATATAAATTGCTACACAACGAGGAGGCAATTTCTAGAAATAACTAAGAACATAAGAACATAAGAAAGGCCGTACCGGGTCAGACCAAAGGTCCATCTAGCCCAGTATCCTGTCTACCGACAGTGGCCAATGCCAGGTGCCCCAGAGGGAGTGAACCTAACAGGCAATGATCAAGTGATCTCTCTCCTGCCATCCATCTCCACCCTCTGACAGACAGAGGCTAGGGACACCATTCCTTACCCGTCCTGGCTAATAGCCATTAATGGACTTAACCACCATGAATTTATCCAGTTCTCTTTTAAACTCTGTTATAGTTCTAGCCTTCACAACCTCCTCAGGTAAGGAGTTCCACCAGTTGACTATGTGCTGCATGAAGAAGAACTTCCTTTTATTTGTTTTAAACCTGCTGCCTATTAATTTCATTTGATGACCCCTAGTTCTTGTATTATGGGAATAAGTAAATAACTTTTCCTTATACACTTTCTCCACATCACTCATGATTTTATATACCTCTATCATATCCCCCCTTAGTCTCCTCTTTTCCAAGCTGAAGAGTCCTAGCCTCTTTAATCTCTCCTCATATGGGACCCGTTCCAAACCCTTAATCATTTTAGTTGCCCTTTTCTGAACCTTTTCTAGTGCAAGTATATCTTTTTTGAGATGAGGAGACCACATCTGTACGCAGTATTTGAGATGAGGGCGTACCAATGATTTATATAAGGGCAATAATATATTCTCAGTCTTATTCTCTATCCCCTTTTTAATGATTCCTAACATCCTGTTTGCTTTTTTGACTGCCTCTGCACACTGCGTGGACATTTTCAGAGAACTATCCACGATGACTCCAAGATCTTTTTCCTGACTTGTTGTAGCTAAATTAGTCCCCATCATATTGTATGTATAGTTGGGGTTATTTTTTCCAATGTGCATTACTTTACATTTATCCACATTAAGTTTCATTTGCCATTTTGTTGCCCAATCACTTAGTTTTTTAGATCTTTTTGAAGTTCTTCACAGTCTGCTTTGGACTTAACTATCTTTAGCAGTTTAGTATCATCTGCAAACTTTGCCACCTCACTGTTTACCCCTTTCTCCAGATAATTTATGAATAAGTTGAATGGGATCGGTCCGAGGACTGACCCTTGGGGAACATCAGTAGTTACCCCTCTCCATTCTGAGAATTTACCATTAATTCCTACCCTTTGTTCCCTGTCTTTTAACCAGTTCTCAATCCATGAAAGGACCTTCCCTTTTATCCCATGGCAGCTTAATTTACATAAGAGCCTTTGGTGAGGGACCTTGTCAAAGGCTTTCTGGAAATCTAAGTACACTATGTCCACTGGATCCCCCTTGTCCACATGTTTGTTGACCCCTTCAAAGAATTCTAATAGATTAGTAAGACACAATTTCCCTTTACAGAAACCATGTTGACTATTGCTCAACAGTTTATGTTTTTCTATGTGTCGGACAATTTTATTCTTAACTATTGTTTTGACTAATTTGCCCGGTACAGACGTTAGACTTACCGGTCTGTAATTGCCAGGATCACCTCTAGAGCCCTTTTTAAGTATTTGCGTTACATTAGCTAACTTCCAGTCATTGGGTACAGAAGCCGATTTAAAGGACAGGTTACAAACCTTAGTTAACAGTTCCGCAACTTCACATTTGAGTTCTTTCAGAACTCTTGGGTGAATGCCATCTGGTCCCGGAGACTTGTTAATGTTAAGTTTATCAATTAATTCCAAAACCTCCTCTCGTGACACTTCAACCCGTGACAGGGAAAGGGACCTCAGTGATGCCATTACATTACTCTTTAGAGGTAAACTGCCAGAAAAGGATATTTATATGTACCCTTTGCTACTGATCAATGTAATGAAATTAGCTATTGAGAAGTTCTGCTCTGAGTGACACCTGCTACCCATAGTAGTAAGCATCCTATAAATCATGGTTAAAAGTAAATGAAGTAGACTATAATAAATGAGGATAGAGACTGTGTGGTTAATCAGGTAGTGAAAACGCTGCATAACATGCATATATTCATTAGAAAATGGCTACATCACTGGAAGATCTTTGACATATGAGTTTTGCTACCCACATTCTATCTACCTGAGTGGAGAGATTATAATTTGGTGATTGGATGAGTTCTGTGGCATAAAGAGTGCTGTCTCCGAATAAAGTGGTACAGAAAGTAGTTTATTGTTCTGAATATCCAGTCAGGGACTGATTCTAACACTTTTGTTCCAAGTAATCTTTTTTGCTCCAAGGAGCTATGGTCTCTTTAGGCCCACTGAAGACAGATCTGGATACTTTATCAGCCCATGCAACAGGTGGAGTACAGTGAGAAATATTTGCATTTCTCTTAATAGAAAATTCATCCAAAACTGCCGCTTCACACACACATAGTACATGAAATTATCTGTGTAAGTAACTTGTTTAAAATGAATAACTTCCAAGTAAATTCCACACCAGTAGTATTCATCAATGCACTTCACTCTGCAAACAGTGGGATATTCAGACCACATACATGATTAAAGAAAGCACAAAGGTAGGAAGAGAACAAGAGGGGAAAAAAATCAGAACCATTACCAGTTCATTCATGCAAAACCTAAAACATTAGCTGAAAAGCCAGGTATTCAGATCCGGATTTGATCATCAAAGAAGTGATTAATGTGGACAGCTATACTGACTCAGTATAGTTAAACTGCTGCTACCATTGATACCAAAGATGACAGTCTTGAAGCAGTACCACAGTACTCAAATTTATTAAACAATGGCGCATTCTTTGGACGGAGTGTAAAAGTTTCTTTTCTCCTTGGACAATCTTGTCTTGTATATTAGAAAAAATGAATTCTTCATTTGTCTTTGATTTCTTCTTTGACCTTCTAACAGGTACCAAAGCAGTGATACAGACCAATATCATACTTATATCAAGTCATAACTAGCAGCAGAGGCTTTAACTATCCAAAAATATCACAATAGTATTTATTCTTTAACCCTTTCTAAAATTGATACTTTGACCAAATGTCATCATAGTTTTCTGAATTTATTTATAGAGAAAAATATTAAATTTTATAATTCATATTTTGATTAGTAAAGAACTGGATGCTGTCTAGTTTTCTAGCTAACAGAAGTAAAATCTCTGCCTTTTATTGCACCACAATTGATTGCCACATGACCTGTATTGTCCACAACAGCTTAAAAAGCTGTCAGTTACCAATGCAAATGCTGTTAATGGACAGATAAACTTAGAAATAAAATATGCTACCTGAAACCATTTTGATCTTAGTAATTGCCTTAATTTTTGATCCTTTTTTTTTTTTTGGTCTACTATGTAAATGTTGTCCTTAAATATTAATGAAGATGTTATCATGAGATAACACAGTACACGGAGTATAGAGAGCCCTCAAGGAATCAACCAAATGAATACAGGATAATGAATCCCAGGAAGAGTTACTGGAACTACAAATCTTTCATTTAATTGCAATGGAGATTCCTCCTATCTCACTGAAGTTTCACAAGTTTTTTCTCAGGTTGCCATTATAGTAACATCTGGTAACATTTCCCTTCATGATATCTCAGCACAAAACGCTTGAAATATTCCAATTGGATCAAAATGTGTGAGAGTTACCAAAGTACTGTTTGGAAAACTATCAACATTTTTAAAGTGTTTTAAAATAGAAAATAACATTTACCTTCCTCGTGGTATTTTGGAACATAAGCATTGCTATGCTAGATGAGATCCATGATCCATCTAGCCCAGTATCCAGTCTCTGACAGATTCCAGCTTCAGAGGAATAAAAATAATAATAAAAAAAAAAAAAAAAACAAGAGAGACCTCACAGAAAACAGATTTGCTGTAATCTGCATCCCTGTGAAGGTTTTATCCAATCCCTGGTAGTCAGAAATTGTTTTTAACCCGGAGACATAACAGTTATCCCTTTCAATACTCTTTGTTATTAACTATTATAACTGTGGATATTTTGAACAAGGATTAAATTAATGAAGTCAGGCTTCCAGGATAGTTTAGTGTCTCATAGCAATTAATTGTACTGCCAACTGGAGTCCTGGATAGATTCAGTTCTGGAACTTGCCATCTACGATGGACTAGGGGTGTTAGGGAATCAGTTTCTCAGACCCTAAGAGAAGTGTCTTATGTTGTTCAACAGAAGGCACTAAGGGTAACAATTTTTAAAATGACTAAATGACTTAGGCATTTAACAGCCTAAATCACACAGAGGTGGAGACAGCAGCAAAATGAGGACAGACATGCATGGAATTGAGTGGCAGGCTGCAAGTTTTATTAAACTTTTAGCACAACGGAGGGGCACTACCCCGCTCATCATCCATATTCCCCTATGCCAGGCATTTAATTGGTTCCAGTGCAGTGGTTACAGGGATCCTTCCCATATAACCCATTAACTGGTGCCAGGGTTACAGGGCTCCTTACCATATAATCCATAACTCAGCTGTCTGATTCCTAGCACCCTCCTCCCCGCAAGGAGGACAGAGGGTGCAGCAGGGTGGTGACACTGGACTGTGAGGGTCAGAAAGTCTCAACATATCATTTGACCTCTAAGCTCATCACCAAAATCCCATGTCTTTCTGGGACTGAACACCACCAGTCCAGTACCTCAGTGAGATACTAAGCACGTTAAGTCATGTTGACCCATGGAAGAAAAAAATCCTTCCCGACTCCCTAAACAGGTGATAGCCCACAGCATCTGTCAGGTCAGATTGCCAATCCTAGTTCAGGTGGGCTGCTGGAACAGAGTTGACAGACACTCCACATGGCCCCTGCACTAGGCTAAATCCTGGGAGCTGGGGAATGCTGGCCAGTTGGCACCCCTCTCGCCCAGGTGGCCAATGGGTGCCAGAGGGTTGCAGGGGGTGGAGCTATTTATTGTTCCTTGGCAAATGTCTCCCTCCCTTGCCTGGGGACTGTACCTCTTTCACCGCTGCCCACCTCAGTTTCCCGCACCCGTTTATGCAGGTGGACGGCATTTGACATAGGCTTCTCAGTGACTTTTGAAAATGGAACTTAGACATCTACATCACTTAGGAGCTTTGAAAATGTTTAGCCTAAGTCTCATTAACAGTATTTATGAGTTCCAGACGGAATTCTGCCCAGTCCTCCTCATGAGAGAAAAACTAGCGTTGTTACAGTGGGTCTTCTCCACTGCATTGCAGTAGTAATTTTCACCCATAAAGTGAGTGAAAAACAATATAACTTATGAAAATGAATGGATGATTTGGCATCATTTAACACCTACTTTGAGCGTGTCATTCAGGACTGATCAAAAAAGTATGAAAAAAATGAAATTTCAGTGAAAATGGGGAAAAAAAATGTCAAATTCCACTCACCACCAATTTCCCAACCAACTCTCATGTAAATAGATACACAAAGTGCAGGGTATTTGAGCATCAGGTCAGGTCAATATAAAGAGAGAAAAAAGGGAATATGGATTCCACGATTAATTCTGACAGTCTTTTGTGCTAACTTTTAATAGAATATTGGCAATGTACTGTCTTATTAGGGTACCAGTTTTTGGCATTTGGTCAGAGGACTAAAGAATAATAATAAAGTGTCAGATCTTTAGTAGTACTGGCTTCCAAATTTTGACTTCAATCTTAGCAAATGTAACAGTATCAGAGTAAAAAGTAATATACTGTTTTCTGCTCCTTCATTCCCAAAAACATTTTGCTTCTGCAACCTATAATTACTATGAAGTAATAAATATTTTGATTTCATTATTCCGTAACTGAATATGTATCTACTTAATAAAATTCTTAATAATTAGAACATCGCAGCATAACTGGTATTCTGTTCCAAAAGGGAAAAAGAAGTTAATGTATAGAGCTGTCAGCATTTATGAGCTACATATTGAATGTAGTAGTACATTATTGCATTGCTGGATTGGTTCACCACTCTTTTTGAAACAATAATTGCAAAAATTACCTTGATTCCAAGTTACAGCGACTATTAATAACTTTTATTCTTTCCTATATCAATATATTGAGTGGAATATCACAGCACTCACTTCTTTTACTCTGAAAATGATCTTTACCTCAACATTTCTCATTTGTATATAAAACTATAATACAGACATACTTACCCACATGACAAAGGCATTCACACCAGAAGATCATAGGTTTACTTTTCAGCAAGGACCTGGCAATTAGTGCACTAGTGGTGGTGAGTGAACTCAGTAGCATTTTTAGGTGAGATTTCTTAACCATATAGTATTGCCAACCTCAAGCATTCAAAAATCATAACTCAAGCACCCAAACTAATACGATTGGCTTGAATTTTGACATTAAGAAAAGGCAGGGGAGTTTTTATTTGCCTGTTTTTTTAATCTTACAGGTACACACAAGTAACAATTTCAAGCTTTTCTTGGCAACCATAAGAGCTAAAAAGGTTTTTTTTTTTTTTTTTTTTTTTTTTAAAGCTTAACCTTAAGAAAATCACCAACTATGAGAGTGTGCAACAACTGGGTGCATTGTTGATTTGCAGGCAGAAGTTAAGACTAGAGCTAAGTAAATATTTTTTTTTTACTTGGTGACTGAACCAAAACCACCTGGTTTACTTCCAACAAATATTGATTTTTTTCTTGCTCTCCCCTCCTCCCCCCTGCCAAATAATCATTTGGCTTGAATGAAACATTTCAAACATTGATTCAAAAAGATATTTTCAAAATGAAATGTCAATTTGAAACTATGTTTCATTTTGAAACAAGCTATCAAGATGGGTTTTTTTTTTTGAAAATGTGAAAATGAACCCTTTCAAATTTTTCAGAAAAAAAATCCTCTTTTTTTTGTATTTAGCTGAAACTATTGGCCGAATTCCACTCAAATTCACAAATAGTTTCACAGCCACCCCAAAACTGCATTTTTTGGCAAATTTACTATTAGAACAAAAAACATCACCTAACTCTATTAAAAATCCCATACACCACTGTGTAAAAGAGCCTTTTTCCAGTCAATAATCTTTTTTCCTAATAAAAGTAGTTGTAGTGTCAAAGGCCATAAACCTGATCCTGAGCTATTGAAATCAATGGTAATTTTGCCACTGACTTCAAAAGAACTGGATCCAGCCATCTGTGAATTAGTGCTGAGTAGCTAATGGATGCCGCCCTATCTCCCTGAACAGTTACTGCAGTGCCAGTTATTCATTAGTTATCTTAGACTCCATCTGTGTAAATGCAAAGCTTTCCATTGATTAGCATGGCACCCATTTTCCAGATTTTTTTTTTTAAGAAGTCACTGGATTTCCAATAATGTCCAATAATGATCAAAGACACTGGGTAACCAGAAAAATGACAACTACGTTATTGACGGTCTTTACAAGAATATGTCTGTATGTAAATTCTGTACATGTGCAGTATTAACATCTTAGATCAAATGATGCACAAGAGTGAGTGAAAAATCAAGACTTAAATGCTCTCTCATCTGACAGAGACGGAGTATGATGGGTACAGTTGAGGTGGGATTAATATAAAGAATAAAATAAAAAAACAGAATTGTATTACATATACCTTATTATGCCATCTATGATCTGTGGATTAATACCTCATCCCCACAAAAACAGCACTGTTAATTCTTTAGCACCAATACCTTATTATTCAAAAGCAGCATAAAAGAGCTAAAATTTGGGACATTTACCCAATTTTTAAATAAGAACAATAAAATAAATTCCTAATTAACAATGCAGATAAACAAGCCTTAATCTATGTTCAAGCCTCCTATTTTCACATGAGTGATTAGTTCAATTTTCATACATTTCAGAAGACAAGCTGTCAAAAAATGCTTTCCCTCCCGTTTATTTGCTAAAACCACTACCTCTCTCCTACTATATTATCCGAAGTCACTAAACAAAATATTTAGCATGCTCTTTTAGAAATTGTTGTATGCCAGAGATTTGTATAATGTGCATGGATCTATCTATCTATCTATCTATCTATCTATAAAAGTGACATTCATACTAAGTTCTAAGAAGACATGAAACAGTCAGTTTTTTATATCCCACCCCACCGCCCCCAGAATTTGATAGAATACACTTTTTACATATTCTAGTTCCCAGGACACATTAACAGGTCATTGAGAGGGAAAAGGTGAATAAGTATTTTTTATTTTTTTATAATCAAGGTCTAATAAGGCATGTATGTAAACTACTTCCATCTATCACTTGTCATCTCTTTTCAAGTCATTTTTTCCCTCCAAGTCACAATTTTTGACTGCTATAGAATGATTAGCACAGGAAGAATTCCACACCAGGTTTAAATATATTGTATTGGTTGTTGATAATTGGTATTCCTAAAGACCCACTTTTTTAGCTTGGTGTGTCCAATTCCACAACTGATGTCTATTTTCTTCTCCCTTCCTCCTCTCACCCAGTATATCAGATGTGTTTCAAAAATGTCTCAGTTGAATCAAAGTTTGTTTAAAAAACTTTGCACCTCATCGTATTACATATCTAATCTGGTTCTCATTGGCTAAGGGCTTCTCTAGCCTGATCCCAAAGGGCTCTGAACCCTGACAAGGGAGGACAGGTTTGAAGATGCACAACAGAGATGTAGCTATCACTGAGATGGTACCACAATCCTTTGATAATTCTTCTGTGTGCCACTACTTACCACAAAATGAGCTAGGGTCAGGACTTTGTCCTTAGACATTAAAGCTTTGATCTCCAAAACCATTAAACATGGAGTATCACCAATGCATTTAACAGGACCTGTGATAAATGAAGGGGAGGATGGGGAAACTCCCTTTATGGACACACAACCAGCCAGTTAGCAATAAAATTCCTCTTAGTAGCTGTTCTCTACTTTACCTGTAAAGGGTTAACAAGTCACAGGTAAAAGGAAAGGAGTGGGCACCTGACCAAAAGAGGGAAAATACTTCCCTTTGTCTGTGTGTTGTGGTTCTCTGGGAAAGAGGGGAACAGGGAGCAGTTATGTTGTGAGAACCTTTAGGCCAGGTATGAAAAACCATCAGACCATACCTAAAGATTGCTTATCTGAATCCCAGAAATATAAGTAAATTAGGGAATGTCTAGGAAGACACGATTAGGGTTATTGGCTTGTGGACTCCTCTGTGCTCACCCCAAATGTTTTGCTTGTAACCTTTAAACTGGACCTCAAGAAGATTATTCTTGATGTTTAAATTTTGTAAGTGGGTATTTTTAAATCTAGCAAAAGTCTAAGTTCCAAATGTATTTTCTCTCTTTTTGTTTTTAATAACATTTCCTTTTTTAAATAACAGGATTGGATTTTGGGTGTCCTAAAACGTTTGTGCACATGTTGTTAAATTAGCTGGTGGCAACAGCTGATTTTCTTTGTTTTTCTTTCTTAGCTTTTTCCTAGAGCAGTGGTGAAAGGGCTTGAGGGTCTTGAGGGTACCTCACAGGAAGGAATTCCCAAGTGCACCTTTCTGGTTTCAAAGGGTTTTTTTTTTTTTGCATTTGGGTGGTGGCAGCATCTACCCATCCAAGTCAGAGAGAAACTGTAACCTTGAGAGTTTAATACAAGCCTGGAGCGGCCAATATTAATTTTTAAAATCCCGGTGGGCCCCCACCTTCTGCACTCGAAGTGCCAGAGGGGGGAATCAGCCTTGACAGGGCCGTTCACATACTTAAAGTTAGACATATGCATGCACATTTGTAGAATTGGTATTTAGTGTAGATTATATTCAACTTCTCCCTCCCATTCCATTTTTTTTTTGAAGCAACATATTGCTAGGACATCTTGGAGATGTGCTGGTACCAGCATCCTCCATCTGGAATGCAACAGCAGTCTCGTGAATGGTAGCTGGCATTTAAGTTCTAAGGGCAGAGACGATTTGTCTTGTTGTAGTACCTCTACTTTGTCTCTTGCTTGTCTCATGAGTAATAAACATGTCATAGTTTAGTGAAGAAATCACAATAATCCTTCCCCTCTTTTACTAAAAAGTCCCATTTTCAGAAACTCTTACCATGGTCAGAATTACCAAGCCACAATGGCACAATACACAATAGTTTCCAGCAGTAGCTATTTATGATTAAAAAGATTCATTAGATTCATTAGATGTATATTATACAGATATTAATAGGTTTTCCAAATTTTAGCTCAACCCTTCCCCACCACTCCCACACCAAAAGAAGGAGGCAGTGTTAAAACTGTGAAATTAAGCACACAGAAGTCCTGGGATTCAAAAACTGAAAGCTTTCACCCCAATACTAACTCTGCCAAATGAGTTTTTTTGGCAGGGGACTCTCTTTTTGTTCTGTGTTTATACAGCACCTATCACAATGGGGTCCTGCTGCATGATTGCGGCTCGTCGCACTCAATACAAATAAATAATAATAATAGCAGCACATATTTACCAATCTCTATCTCTGTATCCTCTGTTAAATTTAAACCATGTATTACTTTTAAGGACATTTAATCTACACAGTAATTAAAATACACAAGGTATGCACAAAGGCTAAAGCTAACTTTGTGGCAAAAATAATTCAATTTTTGAAATTTTTTGAATTTTGAAGGCTCGATTTATCCAATTCATCGGTACATTAATGACGGCTTTTGTAAGATGTTATATTATGGAAGCATCAGTAGAGACAGATAGTTAAGACTGCATTGAGATTTGCACTTAAAGCAGGATTAAAATTCTTCTATTTCATACTTCAATGATTGAAATTAGTCTCCAAATTTAATGCAATAACTCTTCAGAAGATAACTGCATATTCCATAATACTTATTTGCTAAAATATTAACTAATTTGTAGAGGGACTATTTCAAAATGATTCTTTTCTGAGACCCTAACTGGTTTTGTTCCACTGTAACTCAACAACCACCATCAGTACAAATTCCAAACTTCATACACCTATATGTACAATGTCAGATCATCTCAGATACAGGACACATTTCAATCTTAAACTCAACCACAAGAAGAGTTATTACCAATACTCCTTGTCAATTTGTTAAGCTTCATAAAGATGACCTGATGGAACTAACCAGATCTTTCCATTCTATATAACTTCCACCTTCCTTTAGTAGCAGTACTATCTGGTCTTCCCTCATAGTTCTTCACTTCAGTTCTTCTTAATTCCTTTTCCTACTATAACAACGTTGAGTGCATTTCCTGCCATCATAATAACTGCAAATCAAGTAAATCCAACATTTATCCTTCAGACCTCTTCTAAAACTACTATGTCAGGAAATCTACATAAATCAGCTAATTAATGGTGGCGAGATTGAAGGGTAGAAGGAGAACTGGTACTTTTTTGTATTTAAAATAATAAAAGTAAAGTTATATTATAAAGGTATATTTTATGCTATCCCTCCGCTCCCACACTTCATATGGCATTTGTCCTCTTGGACTGTACACTGTTCAAGACAAGAACATATGTATTTGTACAGCACCTAGAACAAATGTGGTCCAATACCGATTGAAGGTTCTGCAAACTAGTATAATACTAAAAAGTAATAACAGCTAACATCCAGATCAACCTCAAGTCACATCTCACACCAACCAAACATCTCAGTACGCAAACACTCTCAAAGATCCCTTTCCTAAACAACAAACTCTCAATTCCAACCTATATCCAACCACAGTATGTAAATCCGGTACCTTACACCCATAATCAGAGTTCAGCAAGATTAAGAGAAAGTGTGTGTGTGTGTGTGTGTGTGTGTGTGTGTGTGTGTGTGTGTGTGTGTGTGTGTGTGTGTTCACGCAGTGGTAAAGTCTATAAACTATTATTTGTAAATGAAAGAAAGAGCAAAGGTTGAGCATTTGAATAGGAACATGAAGAACTGGATGTGATGATTGTTGTTGATTAGCTTCCACATATCCTATTTTGTCATTTAAAGGGCTGATAAAAATCAATAATTTAAAAATCAAAAAATATTCACACATACCACATTCTAAATGCTCTTCATAAAAACTTTGCTAATTTTACCAAATTATTGTCAAACACACTTTAATCTATGGTTTTAGTGTTTCTGTACCAAGAATTCAATCTATGCTTGAAAGGACTAGTTGTTTGCAAGCCAAATCTAATTTGTGCCATCTTTCCATTAGCAAGGCCTAGAATGTTTGCCAACACTATCTTAACTGCATATTCAATAAGCTTCTTCCTGCCAGACTGACAGGATCCTACCTGGTAGGGTTACCAGTGGTTTATTAAATATGCAGACATTCAAAATGAGGTGATACTGTGTTTGACAGTTTCTGCAAACTGACATTTTCATTTGCTTGGTTTCTTGTAACAACCCATCATGCAGATATATTACTTGCTGAAACCTCATAAAAATACATTTTCTCCTTGGGCTGCAAGCATGAATTTATAATGAAGCTTACACACCAGCCCCTTTCTGTTTAGGGGAAAGAATGTTTGCATAGAGTAAAAACAGACTCTTGTCACTACACAATACCATATGTATGAACAGCAAAGCAGGCAAGCAAGCAAACAAAAAACAAAACCAAAGCAAGGAAGCAAACACTTTGCCTTTAATATCGCTTTTTTATCATATAATTAAAGTTTTGTCCTACATGGGTAGTTTTTATATCAGAAATGTGAGGTTCCAACTTGCTAGTCTTGCCTAGAGCTAGAGGATCAAGAATCAATTAACTAGGGGCAAGGAAGCACAGTTCCTTCAGTCCTTCTACCCCCACCAGGTATGTCATATCACTCACTCCTCCCTGACCTCAAGTGCCTTCTACTTCCATATTCTTCCTATTTTATTGCAACCACTCCTCACCTCAGTTTGTGAAGCTGTGCTAAGGACAAGAGGGTGCCACACAAAATCGCATTTGTTTGTGCATCGCTAAGACTGCTTCTTTTGGAAAAATGTTGAAGACAGACTATCAAATGATGTTAACATTTCAGCAGCAGCACTCAAAGGCCTCCACTGTGGGAGAGAGGACTGAGTCTCATTTAGTGAGAACTTCAGCTTAGGTTTCAGCTTTCTGTGATGTCACACTCCCAGTCATCCAAACACTGCCAAAGTCCCTCAGGAGAAGTCAGGCAAATCAGGAACTGTTTAACTGTGTTTCCTTTGATTTCACTTGGTTGGTTTTAACCTATAAATCCCTAAAGGATGTGCGACCTGGAGAGATGGCCTCTTTCCCTGTTATGTACTGCCACAAGCTATAGACGTAGAGCCTCAGTATAAATGAGATGGAACTGATGACATGGCATTGTTAGTGAGAAGTCCTCTATCCAGAGTTGGCTGCCCCTTGGTATCTGCCAGACCCCATATTTGTTAACCTCCCAGACATGCTGCAAAGCCCAATATCAAGACCATTGATGAAGGTTAATATTTCAGACCAATCCTTCATTTATTTATATTGTGATTTTTAATTTATGGGCTAGGCATCTGTAAATTTTTGCTGGACATCTACAATTATATAATTTGAATAAGTAAATAGATACAATTTATAATGTCTCAGTTCTTCTTCTTTCGGGGGAAAACATTGAGAAGGTTGTGGCAGGAACAACTTCCTCAGCATTGAATCTTTAAGCCTGGGCTTAGACTATGGTTTGTCATATTGGTTGACTATATCTTCCAGCTTAGATGAAGATCAGATTCCACTTTGACTGTGGATGTGTCAACTTCTTCCACACTGTTGTCCGTGTGGTGTTGACTCATCTGTGGTTCCAAGCAAAAAGTAGACAGAATTCATCTTAAGAGGCTCTGTTCTTTTCTTCCCAAGATATCCACAGAGTAGTATGAGGCAGTTCTTCCCTTGTGTTCTACCATGCAATTTATCATAGATTTCTTTTCTATTCTGTCACCCATTCTGTTCAAAGTGTACATCTGTTTCCCTTGGGCAAATAGGATACCACCTTCGCTCCAAGGTATACATTATATGAACATCCTGGACAATTGACTGAAATAACCAACTTGCACAGACCAAAATGCTATCAAACAGTAAGCTACCCAGAGTCTCATTAGAGACAAAAGCCTTTCACCTGAGTTGTCCAGTCCCCCAAACTGAAATAAATGCCACTAATTTTGCACAAAATAAAAATAAATTCAGTATGAATTCAGTTTAGATCATCTCTTCAGCATGTAACTGTTTGTTTTTGTTTTTTGCTGTGCAGGCAGGCATTTGTTCAGCCTAAAACAAATGATTCTGCTGGAAATCATCTCACCCTGCACAGAGACAGCATAATTTTCATCTTTTTCAAGTAATAGGGCTATTTTGCTTTCAGAAAATAATTATCTGCACAACAAATCAATCTCCTATGTATATGTTATAGGCTGATTAGTAAAGTATGATTTTCTGGAAGCACACAAGTCCAAGGAAACTAAAATACATTAATTGACTTTTTCATACTATGCATAAAATGTAAGCCGTACAACCTCAAGATGGAGACTTTTGTTAGGGCTGGTGGGAAAAAGGATAGTAGCTTCTTTAAGGGTCTCCCCCGACTTGGCAGTTGGGAGGAGCTAATACTCGGGGAAAGGAGAAACCATCACCTGAACTGGTGATCAGGCATATCGGTCTCAGGTAAGCCACTGGCCTTGCACATCTGGGGGGAGGGTATATAAACTCTGCCCCACCAGACCATGACCACTTTTATCCCCAGTCAGCAGTTCCCATCCTTCCACTCTTGGGATTAACACAGGATTGGGTATTGTGGTCTACAGGGGGTCCGTTCCGTGCAACTGAAGGTGGATTTAGGGGGAAGATGTCCCCTAAGAAGCTTAGAAATAGGGTGGGGGCTCCTAACATCTGGTACAGTGAGGAGTTCCAGCCCCTTAACCCCGGTTCAAGGGGAGGCAGTGAGGTTCTAGGGACAAGTCAGGACCAGCTGGGGAGGGTACTGGGGGCTGGGGTGTGATAGCAGCCCTTCACCAGGTGGCAATGATTATGAAGAAAGGTTGATGTGCATATTGAGTTATTGCCAATTAGTACCCAGACAAATAATAAAGTTGCAGCCTAATTAAACCCTCCCTTGCATCTTGTGTGTCTTTCCTTGTTTCTGGTATAATGTGTATCATGTAAAAGCTTCTGCCTTACTCCGTAGCCAGAGATTTTTCATTTGACATGATTAGTGCAAGTGGAGGACAGAGAATTGTAATCTTATTTTGGAGTTTGATATAAACAAGATCACTGTGTAAATCCGAACATATCAACTTCTGTTCTGAGGGGAAAAAATAAGTCTTAGTGTGATACTATAAAGTTAATTGGGCCACTGGGAAAAGCTATCTCAGGTAAATGGCTACACTAGATGTTTCTTTACTACCATGTATAGATTTTCTTCTCCTTTGAATGCATCAGTTTGGGTTACATATTCTCTTGGAGACTCACATTTAAATAATGCATAAAGTTTCTCTTCTTTTATACAATATCAATACAATATGCAAGAGTTCAGCAAGATGTTCTTGCCGGGAAATGAATATCTGGCTCAGCTGTACAAGACTCGGATGACAAACAGGGATGTTTTCCCCAGAAGAGTGCTAATCAGCACAGGCTGTGCTTTATGCACTGTACGGGACACTGCTCTTGTTGCTGCTGCACCACTCTCACATAATATTGGAACTTGATTATACTGGATGTTTAAGCTCTCATGTAACGTCTGCGTACATACAATCATGCAAGAAGTTTAAAGCTTTAAAACATTTTTATGTCTAACTGAAAAGGTATAGAGCCACTGCACCTTCAGTATTGCAAAGTATTAACATTGGATTGTATCAAAATTTCCGGACAGGAAATAACATTCCCTTTGAGAAGGTAGAGACAATAGCAAAGACTGTATCTTCCACAATCAGCAGCAATTAGACAGTTGCTCTCCCTCCCAACCATAAACACTAGTCTTTACTGAAAATTCAACTTGGAATTTTTGAAAGGCTTTAAAATCCAATCAATATTCTGGTTTGTATGGAGTAAACCACATCTGAAACTGTCACCCTCAAATGTTCACTTTGCTGTCCAGGGTGAGGATTCAAAGGGGCTGGCTGGAAAAAGGCTCTCCTGACGGAGCCAGGCATTGGATAATCTTCCCCTCTGCCTCCATGGAGCGCTTGGCCTCTGCCTTTCCCTGTTTAGTCTTGAGATTCAGTTTGGTATAGCCTCAGTGTCTTGCATAGCTTGAGACTCCCTCACATAACTCAGGTGAGGAAGGGGACAGAGACTCTGGTTATCCAGGCAAGTCCCTTAGCTGGAGGTTTAAGGATGAGTGGAACTGAGGTCTTATTGATTTCTGTTATGTCTAAGGTCAGTGTGGCCATCTTGAATTTGTCACTGTAACCCCCTGCTGGGTAATGGTGGATTACTTTTTCCTCAGATCAAGTAAATGGTTAATGAATTAAGTTGCAGACACCACATTTAACCCACATTTCTGAGCCTCATTACATTCATAGTGAGATCAATGCACATTTATATCATCTGTTTTAAAATGTTAGTAAACATGTGCAGAACCTATATTATGCAAAGCCATTGTTACAGTTGTGCTGTGCTTGAATTTTGGGATGTCATCATGCCGTATCCCTGCTTTTTAAGTTGGAGGATACTATCTTTTTCACTTGCTTATATGGAGCACCGGCTACCACCCTTTAAGGGATGTGGCTCTAAACAGTCGATTATAAAGTGACCTCACACTAAATAAAAATATGAGGTTGAGTGAGAAAATGGCATCTTTGACTCATCCAAGGGTGCAAACTGGAAGTTGTGAAATCAAAGGATGATCTTTGCAACCAGTATCTGCAGTATTTATGCACAGCTGAGTGAATTAGGGCACAGAGCCCTCTTAACTTTGATTTCCTTTGCTTCTGTCACCATCATAATGTTTTATTTAAACTTAGTTTTAGTATGTTAGAAAATGAATGGCAGCTAGGCGCACACTGCACTATGAACAGAGGCAATATGTAAAACAGACATTGTCAAAAATATGCCCCATTAGTATCTGTTTCCTTACCCTCTCAAAATAGAAAACAGGGGGTACATTTGCTTAAGATAAATTATTTCTGTGGAAGAAGTGATCAAGATGATGACTTTGTGACTGACTTTCAGAAGCCATATATACATAAGGAGAAGCTGGGGGTGGGGCGAAACAGTGTGGTAGAAAAAAGAAAGGCAGTACAATAGAGTAGTCTCCACAGAATAAAATATCTGCATATTTTCTATAGAAAAACAAGGACATATTATGAAACAAAGTATCTGTGAAAGACAGTAAATAGTCCCAGTTCCAAGGGCTTCCATGAAGCATATATACTAAATTAAAAGTAAGGTGTTGCAAAGATATCCTGGACATAAAATACAGTGATTAAGCACTAATTCAGACATTTCCAGGACACCTGTTTATTAGAGTTTCTTTTTCCGGAAGGGGGTGAGGATGGACTAGGGGGGACTACCAGAGGGCAGGGGCCTGAAAAGGACGCTGCCGAGTGGGGAGTAACGCGGGTCCAGACACCAGTGAGGAACAGATGACGGACGGGATACCACCAGCAGAGGGTGCTCCCCATGGACTGAGCTAATTCCCGGAACAACCAGTGGGAGGCGCTGCAGTGATGAGTCCCAACCTTGTCACACTGTGGAAAGCACTTAGCACATTGTTGCTTCTAACACCAACAAATTATTAACAATAACTCAAATCTCCATGTTTAGGTTTACTCCAAAGATATAACACTATTATCAGAGTTTGAAGGAGTACAACCACGCTTTAACAATCACAATTTCTAAGAAAGTTAATTGGAAATAAGAATGCCTAGATTTATACCTTCTTCAGAAGCCTATCCAGGCTCAAGATACATCTAGAAAAAGCCACTAAACAGGGGTGGGCAAACTTTTTGGTCCGAGGGCCACATCGGCATTGCAAAACTGTATGGAGGGCAGGGTTGGGAAGGCTGTGCCTCCCCAAACAGCCTGGCCTCTGCCCCCTCCCACTTCGCACCCCCCGACTGCCTCATGGTGGGCCATGAATGCTCACAAAATTAACAATTCAGAGATATTCAAATAAACTCTATTTAATAAAGATACATTTTAGTGGAAATAAACATAAAACCTTACTACTTATTATAAATATATCATCATAACAACGTATTACAATAATTAAACCAAACTTAATCCCTTTCCACACCCTCTTTGATTAATGGGAACAATGCAGCTGGTCACCTTTTTTTACAATGGCATCAAAGTCCGGTGTCATTCTTGTTGTGGAAATCCACAATACCGAGCTGAGATGCTGAACAGTTAACTTGAATCTGTAGCGAGATTTGTTGTAATTCAGCAGGGAAAATGTTTGTTCGCACATGTAGGTGGAGCCAAACAAAACAAGGATTTTCTGTGCCACTTTGCGGATATTTGGGAACTTTGTATCACTCAAGGAGGCATAAAACTCATCCAGTTTTTCTGAATTATACTTTTCCCTCAAGGTGGAATCGCACTGGAGATCAATGAGCTCCAGTTGTCATTCTTGTGGGGCTTTCTTGTAGTCAAGTGACAGTGGGCATGACACCAGCTCCAGTGTCTTCTCTATATTCTCAAAGTCATATAATTGACAAGAAAATTCTCCGTGCAAGTCGCTCAAAATTTTGCTGTACTTTTCTCTCTTCTCTGGTGACACTTCCAAGTATTCCAGTATTGGAAAGTGAGCGAACACTTTGTCCTTAATTTGTTTTGAAAACAAGACTAACTTGGCTTTGAAACCTGTCACAGTAGAATACAATTTGTGTACAAACACATTCTTTCCTTGCAGGTTTACATTAAGTTCATTTAAGTGTGCCAAGATATCCACACCAAAAGTGAGGTTGCACATCCAGTCTGAATTCTTTAATTCAGGGAAATCATTTTCTTTCCCCTGCATCTCCAGAAAAGTGCTAATTTCATCTCTGAGCTCCCACACTCACTGCAATACCTTTCCTAGGCTGAGCCAGCGGACATTTGTATGATAAAGTAAGTCCTGGTGTTTGGCGTCAGTGTCTTCAAGAAGGGAAATTAATTGTCGATGATTAAGTCCCCTCACTGTTATCTAGTTCACTATTTTCACTACTGTGCGAACAATGTGATCCATGTCCAGGACATTTTTGCAGAGGGCCTCCTGATGTATAATACAATGCAGAAAAATCACCTCTTTATCAGGGTCGTCTTCTTTTACTTTGTCCTGAATTCTTTTTAAAAGTCCTTATGTTAAATTTGGTGATTCATCCGTGGTTACCTTTGCCAGTTTACTTCAGGGGAGCTTCAGATGTTCAACTCTTCAGACACCCTCTCGTATAAATCCAATCCCTTAGTTGTGCCTTTCATTGATTCCATGGATAAAAATTCCTCTGTGATTTCAAATTTGTCGTCAATTCCTCTGACAAAAATCAGTAACTGTGCTGTGTCCTCAATGTCAGTGCTGTCATCGAGAGCTAATGAAAATAATGTAAAGCCCTGTGCTTTCTTGTTCAACTCAGAAGCCAAATGTTCATCAATCACTTCTACACAACGAGTAACAGTTCTTCGTGACAAACTAATGTTCTCAAATTTGTTTTGGTATTCCGGGCACAGCATGCCAGAAACATCAACCATGCATTCTTTCAAAAACTCCCCTTCAGCAAAAGGCTTATTTTGTTTAGTGATTTTGAACATCAGAACGTAACTTGCCTTTGTAATGACTTCCTGAATTGCAGATTGTCGCACATAAATATTTTGCTGAGTTTTTAAGTTTGTGGCGAGTTCCTCAGCTTTTCTTGCCCTTTCCTTAGTTGTTAAATTGCTGCCATAATTAGGATGTTTCGTTGAAAAATGGCGATTCAAGTTGTACTCCTTGAACACCGCGATGCTCTCCTGACAAAACAGGCATACAGTCTTTGAGTTCACGTTTGTGAAAAAATATTTTGTATTCCATTCTTTGTTGAAAACCCGACACTCATTGTCCACTTTTTCTTTTCTTTTTTTTTTTTGGCAGCATTCATTTGAGAGAGAATAGAAAATCCTAACAGCTGCCCTTATTTCAAACTGCTGTTTTACAAGATGCCATGCACTGTGAAAAAACTGGACCCTCTCTCTAGCCTGGATTTGTTGGGCGTCAGCACCCTTGACAATTTTGAGCCATGCCACTCTATCCCAGAATCCATGTGGACAAGAAGAGGCAGGTGTAAACTCACCTGTAACTTTATGCCCCAGCATTCCCCCCAAAATGTTCTTACTGTTGTACTTTGAGTTCTGTTTGCATAGTTGTGTTCATTAAAAGTTTGTATATAATAAGGAATGTTACCTCAGTGTGGCAAGAGGACTCATGAGGGGTGGCACGTGGGGGGCTTCATGGGGTGGTACTAGGGACTTCTATGGACTCTGCTGGCAGTGTGACACCAAGGCAGCTGTGCCACGTGCAGAGGAACCCAGATGGGAGCAGCTGTGGCACTGGGCGGTTTCCCTCCACTCGAGGCTCTTGAGGGTGGGGCCATAGGAAACCGTGAGGGGATTTGGCACACTGATGTGTAGAGGTGGTGGGGTCATACCTGTGCAATGTGGCATTTTGCATGCTGAATCTTCCCCAAAGATGGTGCTCAAAATGAACTGCTCATCACTGAGAAGCGCTGGGCAGAGCGTGGCAAGCCCCTGCTCACGCTCCATCGGAGCCCCAGGTGAAGAACAGCAAACCCCCTGGTCCTGCTCCCTGGGCAGGAGCACCAGGTGGAGTGTGGCAAGCCCATGGCCCCACTCCCCCAGCCAGAGCGCAGCAAGTCCCTGATCCCACTCTCCCTGCCAGAACACGACAAACCTGCTGGTCCCGGCTCCCCCGGCCGGAGTGTTGGGTAGAGTGCGGCAAACCCCCAGCCCCGCTCTCCCTGCTGGAGCACCGGGTGGAACGTGGCAAGCCCCTGGCTTGTGGGCCGGATAAAAATGGCCTGCCGGCCATAGTTTGCCCACCCCTGCACTAGAACCTACTGCTAGATTTTTGAAAGCTCCAGAATGGTATAAGTATTCTGAATTGACTTGTTTAGGTTGTACACTGGAATTTGATAGGTACATTTGCATAAGGATAGCCCTATTATTGCACTTGCACTCAAGCTGTGGATGGAAACCCGAGTACTTAAATCTCCTATTAGCTGAATGAGAGTGAAAGTCAGGTAATAAGAAACATCGGTATTCTGATTTTTGCCCGGAATTAATGTTATGGGTAAAAAAAATGCAGGGCAAAAGGAAAGCAGGTTCTCAGCCTGACAAAAAATGTCCTCTTCTAAGAAGTATAGTGTAACCTCCATTCATCTAATTATAAAAACTTCCATCCCGTTTGCTATATTTTATCAAAATGCTAAATCCTGGAAGTTGTGAAGTCTGAAGTCACACACCTCAGAAAATAGCTGTACTTTAATACTTTGATGGAGTACAATTCCCCAAATCTCGCAACCCAAGGATAAAAGGTAATGTTATAATAAATTTTGTGTGCAACCAGTAAAGGGCTCACTGGATTCTGTGATCATTTTTCTCTTTATATAAGTATAATATAGAATTGGAAAAGTATTTTGACGAGAATGTATGTGGCATGTAGCCTCGTTACAAACTGGTATTTACCTTTAAATGTTATTTTCTAAATAAATAGGCATATCCTAGTCTTTCAACCTATAATTTATTTTGCTTTGGGCATCTGATCACTCATGCTCTATCTACCAGTTTATTTTGTGCTAAGCAACTCCATCTGATATCTTCCTTTTCTCTTAAATTTCAGTGGAAATATGAAATAATCAGATCCAGCGACTTTATTCTTCAGTGCACTCATACATAAACACTGGTAATATTCTAAACACCATATTGTGCCCTTCCCAGCACTATAGATAAGAAACCTAAATTAATTCTTAAGAAAAAAAGAAATTAGTTCTTATCCAAAGATTGGATTTCAGCAAAAAGGCTCCACCCAATCTAGGTTCATGGGCTGCAAGGAAATCAGCTTCAGTCATTCTCTCACAAGTAGCCCCACCTTCTGCTAACCAGTTGAGAACTAATGTAGCAGGATAGATCTAAACTCAGTCTAAACTCTTGAACCTACCATAGTCTATTTCAGAGGTAGACAACCTATGGCACATGTGCCAAAGGCAGCATGCGAGCTGATTTTCAGTGGTACTCACACTGCCCAGGTCCTGGCCACCGGTCCAGGAGGCTCTGCATTTTAATTTAATTTTAAATGAAGCTTCTTAAACATTTTAAAAACCTTATTTACTTTACATACAATAATAGTTTAGTTATATATTCTAGACTTGTAGAAAGAGACCTTCTAAAAACATTAAAATGTATTACTGGCACATAAAACCTTAAATTAGAGTGAATAAATGAAGACTCGGCACACGACTTCTGAAAGGTTGCCAACCCGTTACAAGATAAATAATTGGGGGGGCTTTCAGATCAGTGGAGATAATTAGCAGTGATCAACATTTTGGGGGAAAGAACAAAACTTCCTTTACTGCACCAAACTGCAACCATATGCTGTGTGTCTCAAAATAACCCAAATTAACCCAAACTCTAAGGGAAAAAAATAATCATGGAGGTGCTTAGTGTATGGCAAGACTGGAATGGTGTGTCATGCTGCAATAATGAAGAGCCACAGATTTGTTTTCTTCTACCACTGAACACAAGAAGCTTTATTTGACTATGGACAACTGTATCATCTTGAGAGCTATCATCTGTCTCTCTGCTTCACTGTAGAACTTCTCCTAGAATATTGCTCTGATTGCTCAACCCTGTCCTGATTTAAAGGAACAGTACACATCCTAACATAATGCTACATATATGTAGTGACTGAGTCACTAGATGCATCTTCATTTATCCAATAACGTCAGGGACAGGTGTGGCCAGGTGAATTTATTCATGAGAAAATAATATTATCACAGACCTCGAGGCCACCATGCTCTAAGCAGAATAAGCCTTAAATCACAGCAATGCAGAACTGTTAATACACAGAGATCTAATTAGCTTAAACAGAGTGAATGCTTTCTGGCATTCTTGGCCTGCTGAAACAAAACAAGGCAAACAAGTGGATGTCCTCAGCTCTAGTGATTTATGAAGATAATTACTTAAGAGCCATGAATCAGATTTTCAAAAGTTAAGCACTCAAATCCCACTGGGTTGGGAGCGCAACTCCCTGAGGTTCCTCTGAAAATCTCATCACGCAACTCAAAGTGTGCCACACAAATCTTCTTTGGGTCAAAAATAGAGTGAGAATGAAATAGAGGGAAACTTCTGTCTACTTTATACTTGAAAAATATGAGCACTTAGTGTTCTTACAAGGGGGTGAAAGAAGAATACTGTATTAAAAATGTGCCCCCCATCCTTGAGGTATTTTACTCTAGAGAAAAGACCAGTGAGACTGAAGTAGTATTTTAATCAGAGCCTTCTCCAAAACCCAAAGAGGACTCCTGTTTTATGAACCATGGAGTGAATCTTTCCAGAGTTAGGGAAAATCATATGCTGGAATAGGAGATATAGTAGAGTGGGAAGATTCTTCAGAAGCTTGAATACTATAATTGGTGAAGAAAGTCAGGGGCAATGGATTGTCTTGTCTGCTTTGCCTTTTCACACAGAGCAGGCAATGAAGGAAAGAGGGGGAAGAAAGAGACACCCTGACCAGGCAATTCAGAAGACATCTGGTGCAGAACTTCAGGAGGCTTAGAGTGAGGCTAACAGATCTAGAAAGATATCCCCATCTTGTGCACTTGGACTGAAACTTGGGGGTATCAAATGGGATTTCCAGATAAACTAGCCATTGTGAAGGGAAAAAACTTGCCCTAGGTGACTTGAAATGAAACAAGTTTATGATGAATCACAGCTGTCTGTCCACACTAGCAAATGTAGGATTAACGGGTTCTGTAGAACAACCATAAAATCCCATTATGTTTTTCTTAAATCTGTGGAAGCCAAGAACTCATCCAGTTCAATCTCCCCTGTGATAGATCAGATTTTCTCCACCTTGAAATGTTGAAAAGTAGCAAAACATTTGAGGATCATCAAATCACTCTCTAGAAAAAAGGCCTCTGTCCTTTATGATACGGTGTATAAGGGTACGTCTACACTACCCACCGGATCGACGGGTAGTGATTGATCTATTGGGGATCAATGTATCGCGTCTCGTCTAGATGTGATAAATCGATCCCCAAACGTGCTCCCCCTCTACTCTGGAACTCCACCAGGGCGAGAGGCGGAAGCGGAGTCAACAGGGGAGTGGCAGCCGTTGGTCCCGCGCCGCGAGGACGTGAAGTAAGTCAATCTAAGTCGATCTAAGATACGTCGACTTCAGCTACGCTATTCTCGTAGCTGAAGTTGGGTATCTTAGATCGATTCCCCCACCTCCCCAGTGTAGACCAGGCCTTAGAAAGCACATCCATAAATATTCTTGCTCAAGAACAAGGACTACAACTTTGATGTCTGTGAATTTAGCCTTAGTCTGCACTAAAGATGCTTTGTCTTTATAGCTATCTCAGCAAAGCCTCCCAGTGTAGATGAAGTTTACACTGGCCAAAGAGTACTTTTGCCAGAATAGTTTACACCAGTTCCCTGAACTAAATAAACTATATCAGCAAGAACTCTTTTTTCCCTTTTATAACCGCATCTACACTAGAGCTTTTGCCAATATAAAAATATCCGAAAACAATCACACCTTTAATCAATATTGCTATACCAGCAAAAGTTTCAAGGACAGACTTGGCCTTCGTCTCACTGCCTCCCTGTTCCATGGGTAGGATGAAATAAATCTGTAGCTTGAAGGGAGAGAGTAGAATTCTGTCAAGTGTTCTGAGGAGATAACTGACCAGTTTGTTTGTCAAGAAGACCTTTTCACCTGGAAAGTTTTTAAATCTGCCCCAAAGGGAAAAGCAGAGAGATGTGTGCTAATATAAAAATTTCTCCTTATCTGGTGTTGAGTTCTACAGGAACTCTGATTTTCCTGTAAGTGTTGGCAATATAAGGACATTTGAATCAAGATCTGAAAGGTGATTTCTTTACAGATCTATGGACACTCAAGTGATCCTGGAAAGAGCAATAAATATATAGAAAAGGAGTTGTTGGGGTCTTTTTACTAAATAAAAAGTTCTCATCATAGAGATCCTATAAAGCCTTGGCCTCAAGAACCCAATATGTCATGTGAAGGGGTGTGGCAACATGACAATGATTTAGACTGAAAGTTATAATGGCAGGTTCAGACCAAAATCTCTCTCGTCTCAGGAGAAAAGAGGACAATATCATAATAGACAAAGAAATATTATGAAGGAATTTTGAGGGTTAGCAAAGATTCTAAGTTTCCCTTGTACTCTTGAATTCATAGGGAACTTCTTGCTCCTGCACCTGTAACTAAGAATTTAATGCCTGTGAACAGAGAGCAGCCATGAGATCTGAAATTTATTCATTCGTTAAAAAAAAAAAAAGACGTCACTTGCTGTCTCTCTTCCACGGTGGTGAAGTATGCTAGAAGCCTTGGTCTTTTTGTGGTCTGGAAGAAGAGGCCAGAAATGACTTGAAAGGAGCTCACTGGAGAAAGGAAGAAGTATTAACAGCTGGGGTCTGAAGGATGTGAAGAATTTCTTCCACCAATGCCTCCTCTGCCCCAACCTCACACATGCATCTGAAGATCTGATTAGGTGCCTGATTAGATAGGTATTAACTTTAATAGATCTCAGGAACTCTTGGGCTTCTATTTTGCCTGCAACTGTGTCTTGTTTCTGCCAGAGTTTTACCTTTAACGTTGACCAAAGAATTCTCCCAGTGTTGGCTCTGTAAGGAAGCCCTTGGTGGACCTCACTAACCACGTAGGGCATAATCCCTTTTCCAAATATGAAGCACTTCCACCCTTGCCTTTTCTCCACAGATGCCATATGAAATACAGCAGCAATCTTGTTAGATGCATCTGAATACTCTAAAAGTAGAGCAAAGAAGACATAGAGGGGATGCTGGGTGCAGAAATTACTCTGACTGGGTCATGTAGGAAGGTAAAGCAACCTTATGACTGAAGAAGACACAAAACAGTTTTTAAGTTTTCAAATGTCCTTGAAGTAAATCTCCTTTTATTTTATTTCTGTATTATATTCCATCAGTCTAACTATACTACACTTGTTTAAAACTACATTAAGTTCTCAAAATAGCCATTTATTTTTCTATTTTGACAAAATCCTTATATTTTGCTTTTGACATATATTTTATGGAAACAAACAAGAAAAAGCAATTTCAAGAGTCAATCATCCTAGGCTGTACAATGTTATTTAAATAGGTCATTCTGTTGGAAACAGAAATTGTACTCTTATAATGCAGTTGCCTATTATGTCACATTGGTATTGTGTTGTCTTGGACCATTATATTCGATATTTTTGTTAGTTCAGTGACAGAGTGGTCATCATTAAAAAACTTCAGTTTTGCCTTTGTATGAAGATAACTACTTTGATATTCACTGAATTTCCTATGCTTACAATAGACCAAGGACTACAATAAATATTGAAATACTATAGCAATATCAGTTACTTGCAAAGACAATGGTTGACATTCTAATTTGATCAAAATAGATTTCCTTCATACATTCCAGCTTTTCTTGGTCTTTCGGTGATTCTATTTTTTGAAGAAAATATAGACTATGAACATATTTTAATAAAAGTATTTTTCCACAGTTAGATAATGGCAAATTGATGGCAAATACAAACACACACAAATAATTTTCAGGTAAATAGCAAGTGCTTTGCTAATAAGCTTTTGAGTTATTTAAAAATGACTCCTTATTGATATTTTTATGGTAAGTCCAAGCAACTTTTTTTCATATCCCCCTACCATGTAAACTAAGCTTTTAATCTTGTTTTCTACTCCAAAATCTAAGATGTAGCCTAATATTAATACAATATCTATTATATTTAAGAATAAATAGTCATAAATGTTTCTATTTATATCATGAGTGGCAAGGCACCTCTTCTCTCTCGCCAGCCTTAACGTTTCTGCCCTCTGGCGATGGTGAGCCTGGGGTAATCAGTCTCACTCAAACAGGGTTTGCCTTCCCCCTTTGGTGCTCCCTTAGCTGTGTCGTCAGGGTAGGCTCAAGGGGGGAAAGAGCCTAAGTGTGCTCCTTCCCCCCTCAAAAAAGGGAAATAGTCCCAGAGACCCATAAGTCCCATAAGTCCATAGACATTCTAGGGCTAACATATCTGCTTTCCATTACCCTCTTGCAGCCATCCAGCCTGACTTTATCACAAATGTGTATTTTTAAGACAAATATGATTGTCAAACAGGTGACCTGGAATGTAAGCTTCCTTAAAAAAATGAACAATTTATAGATATACTCGTGCAATCTGATTCATGCAGGTGGATCTTTATGTCCCACAGAATGTTTTGAAGTTAATAGGCCTCTACATAGGTGCAGGGGTTCTCAGAATTTAAGATCTAGAATACTGCTTTTAAACACAAACCAACTTGGCAAGTGACCGATGTAATTTTAATCAGAGTAGTTACAAGGGGCTTTTTTTTTTTTTTTTTTTTTATTAAATCAACCCATGTATCACCTAAGCATTGTCTGCATACTGCCAGAGATACAAATGCCACAGTGTGAGAACTGCAGTACTATGCTATCGACAGTGGATATCCCACTGACAAATGATTTAAATATAGTCTGATTATTGCCCTTAGTTGTAACTAAACTTGGCATTATTGAACCTAATGTTGAGTTCAGAATTTCTCAGTGAGAAAAAATAATGCTGGGCACTTTTAGGACCACTGTTTTTTCGATGTAGGTTTGGCTGTTTGTGCTTCAATTGCCCAGTTTGAAAGTATTACTGCAGAGAATCTATTCAAATTAAACTACCATTGCACACCTATATAATTGGGAAAAAATGCCCAATTGAATTATAACACTAGGCTTCAGACTCAACATCCCACTTAAATGGTTTCAGGTAAGATAGCTCTACATTGCACATTTTTTAAAAGTACCTTAATAGCGAAAGTTCCTTTTTAAAGAAAAAAGGAATACTTGGATTCTTCAGAATGTGAATCTTTCTCTGCCATGAAGACCTAGATAAATACATCAAGCAGACCATGAGTTTGACATCCCATCTCTGCAGGGTAAAATCATGCTCTTGAGTTAAAACATCTGATTCTAGCTCAAGCCTTGAAGTAATAATTCAATGGTCAGTTCTCCTTTTCTTCTCCTTATCTAAGAAACACCAATAGTACTTAAAACACACCCCATGATGGCAGCATAAAGATCTGGAACACTGCTTCCCTTGATGCGAGGCAGAAAGCTTGGTGTCAGTGTAGCAATATGTGGAGATTAATATGTTCAGCCACATGTGGGATTCTCAGCAATATGAACAGTTATCATATAGCCTCCTAATGCCTGACCTTAAACAGTTCTTGACACTACTATCAAGTTGAATATTAAGAGGAGCTGGATAGACTAGCTCCCAACAACATGCTTAAGGCATGCTGTCTGTTCCTTCTGCAAAATTATTTAATTTCATTCAAGAGGATTACACTCCTAATTTCTTTCTTTAGAAAATTCACAAACACATAACTAATATTCAGAATCTCTTCAGAATGACTTGTTATAAACATAATGCTCTAGAAAAAATTACCTCAAGATAAAGTACTACAATTAAAATTTTTGTAAAGTGTTTCATGCACCTATTTAAAATACATGTATTGTTCCGTATTCTAATTCTGTCCTCCCTCTCCCTTAAATAGAAGGATTTTCTCTCTCTGCATCCATTAGAATCATAGAATCATTGAAGACTAGGGTTGGAAGTGACCTCAGGAGGTCATCTAGTCCAACCCCTGTCTCAAAGCAGGACCAACCCCAGCTAATCATCCCTGCCAGGGCTTTATCAAGCTGGGCCTTAAAAACCTCGAAGGACAGAGATTCCACGACCTCCCTAGGTAACCATTGCAGTGCTTCATCACCCTCCTAGTGAAATAGTTTTTCCTAATATCCAACCTAGATATCCCCCACTTCAACTTGAGACCATTGCTCCTTGTTCTGTCATCTGCCACCACTGAGAACAGCCCAGCTCCATCCTCTTTGGAACTCCCTTTCAAGCAGTTGAAGGCTGCTTTCAAATCCCCCCTTAGTCTTCTCTTCTGCAGACTGGATAAGCCCAGTTCCTTCAGCCTCCCCTCATAAGGCATGTGCCCCAGCCCCCTAATCATTTTCGTTGCCCTCCATTGGACTCTCTCCAATTTGTCCACATTCTTTCTGTAGTGGGGGGGCCCAAAGATGGATGCAATACTCCAGATGTAGCCTCACCTGTGCCAAATAGAGGAGAATAATCACTTCCCTTGATCTGCTGGCAATGCTCCTATTAATGCAGCCCAATATGCTGTTAGCCTTCTTGGCAACAAGGGCATACTGCTGACTCATATCCAGCTTCTTGTCCACTATAATCCCCAGGTTCTTTTCTGCAGAACTGCCGCTTAGCAGTCGGACCCCAGCCCAAAGCAGTGAATGGGATTTTTCTGTCCTAAGTGCAGGACTCTGCACTTGTCCTTGTTGAACCTCATCAGATTTCTTTTGGCCCAATCCTCCAATGTGTCCAGATCACTCTGCACCCTATCCCTACCCTCCAGCATATCTACCTCTCCACCCATCTTAGTGTTATCTGGGAACTTGCTGAGGGTGCACTCCATCCCATTATCCAGATCATTAATGAAGATGTTGAACAAAACCAGCCCCAGATCGACCCCTGGAGTACTAAGTTCAATACCAGCTGCCAACTAGACATTTGTTGATCACTATCCATTGAGCCCAATGATCTAGCCAGCTTTCTATCCCCTTATAGTCCATTTATCCAATCCATACTTTTTTAACTTGCTGGCAAGAATACTGTGGGAGACCGTATCAAAAGTTTTGCTAAAGTCGAGGTATATCACGTCTATTGCTTTCCCTATATCCACAGAGCCAGTTATCATAGAAGGCAATCAGGTTCGTCAGGCATGACTTGCCCTTGGTGAATCTATGTTGACTGTTCTGGATCACCTTTATTTATGTTCAGACTTTTTTGAAGGTCAACCAAAGCTTTCAGTCTTTACAATAATCACTACTAGAGGCCATTTTGAATTCTGTTGTGACGAACAAGTCTTCATAGCCACTTTAGGAAATGTAAAATGCAAAATTTTTGCTGGTAAAATCCACGGAGAGTCTTCCAATCCACCCCAGTGAAGCAAATGGGTGAATGCTTCAATAATATCTTTGTACAAGAAGGCAGCCCCCTTTACTTTAAGATCTGATTTTCTTCTCAGTTACACTGATTAGATCAGGGATCGACAACCTTTGGCACGTGGCCTGCCAGGGTAAGCCCCCTGGCGGGCCAGGCCAGTTTGTTTGCCTGCCGCGTCTGCAGGTTCAGCCGATCGTGGCTCCCACTGGCCGCGGTTCCCATTGGCTTGCAGCGGTGAACTGCGGCCAGTGGGAGCCGCGATCGGCCGAACCTGGGGACGCAGCATGTAAACAAACCAGCCCGCCAGGGTGCTTACCCTGGCGTGCCGCGTGCCAAAGGTTGCCAATCCCTGGATTAGACACTAATGTAATTCTATTGACTTCAATAAAGTCAGTCCAGATTTAACCCAATCTAAGAGAGAAGAGGCTAAGCTCCTACTTATCTGGTAATGGAAAGGCACTAGTTCCTTCATAGTTGAGATTTAGGCTGCCTTCCCATTTTATTAGACAAGGTGAGTGAGGTAATACCTTTTATTGAACCAGTTTCTGTTAGTGATAGATGCTTCTGAGCTCACACAAAGATCTTCTTCAGATACTGAGAGTTGAAAAAGAGCTCTGTGTAAGCTCAGAGGCTAGCTCATCAACAGAAGTTGGCCCACTAAAAGATATGACCTCGCCCACCTTGTCTCTCTAATATCTTAGGCAAAACATGGCTTCAACACTGCTTCCCATTTTCTGTCTCTCAGTATTTCTACACCGCTCGGGTAGCTGTACACTCACAATCTTTGATTGAGCTAGCACACTAAAAATATCAGAGTAGCAGTGGAGGTGTGGATGGTGGCATGCCTCTAGGTAAGTATTTGGGTGGCTATACTGTGCTGCCATGGCTACACTGTTGCTTTTATCATGCTAGCTTGATCAAAGCTAGTGTGTGGATGTCTACCCAAGTTGGAAATTACATCTCTAGCTGCAATGTAGATGTACCCTCATTAGGATTCAGACTCCAAACTTTACCATAACCAAACTAATCTACCTGGAAATTTCATATGCCAGATCTTAACGTAAGTGAAGTTTCTTTTGTCCTGCATGGTTTGGCAAAAATTGGACAACTCATTTGGATAAAATGAACTCAGAGGATTCAAAAATAAAGGGCTTTCCCTTTTGAAATATATCCCATACCTATAATTGGCTCCTCAGAATTACAAAATGGCTTGGCCAAAAAAAGGTATATTTGTTTTGTCTTCTTGTGCTTATTTTCTTTCAACTAATTTTGAAATCTGGATAGAATTACTTATATAACTAGTTGGAATTTTTTCAAAATATTTTGATTAAAACAAAACAAAAATGTATTTTCCCACCAAAAATGTTTTCTTACTGACTGTAATTTTTTTCCTCACATTGTCCATGTGCCCAATAAAGGCTGCATGGTAGATGTATGTGTTTAAAGCATACTTCAGACTGAAGCACAGTTAACATGAAGAATAATGTTGTAAATTGATCATGCTTATTCAGTAACTCATAAAAAAAAACTGTTTGGGTGAAATAAAAGTAGTGGTAGTAGATAACATATAGGTGAAGTCAAGGAAGCACTTGAAAACTGGCTAAGATCTAGTTAATAGCTAAGAAATATTCATTATCATTCTGCTGGAACAATGGCCAACTGTGGTGAGACGAGAGAGAGGGTAATTTATTTTAATAAAGTCGGGGAAGGTTTTTTCTCTCTCTTTTCTTCTTCAAGCTATTGTAACCCTATCACAGAGCAATGATACTTTAGATAACTTTCAAATTTAAATTCGAGTTTCAAAAAAAATGTTTGCTGTATTTGATTTTCATCCACCTTTTATTTATGGTACCTTCACTGAGCTGTATGAAATGCACTGTCAGGAAGATTAGTTTTATTTAGTATCAGTAGATCTTCTGAGAAGAATGTGAATTATTAAGAGGCTGAAGAAAATGCTGATCACGCAAGTCTCTCAGTTTTACCTGCCACAATGTGCTCTCCAAATTCACAATCTAGTTTTTCCTTCCAATAGGCTCACAATAAAAATCTCCTTCTGACCTTCTGATCTTAAACCCTTTTAACTATTCTTTTTTCTGAATTATGTTTATTGTAATAGCACCACACACAACAAAGTACATTATTATTATAGTATCACTCATCACTAACAGATATTGGATGATATCGCAATACTATCACAGTACAATAAGGAGGGGCAAGGGAGTTCTAATCTACATACACCTCTAAAAAAAGTGTGTTTGTTTGTTTTTAAATTAACCTACACCTTCCATCAAAGGACCAGAACAATTTGTGAATGTTCATGTATTTGGATGCAGCATCTTATTTCTTCTCATTTAGTACATAATTTAGGCCCTTATCAATGAAGCTTGTAAATATGAGTACTAGTTATATGCTAGAAATTCCACTCTGAAAATATTTGTGCAGCTGTGTAATACTCAAGGCGAGCTACTGCATATTTCAACCACAATTAAATTGAGATCTGACATTTACAATTTTCATGTAGCTGCAATGAGCTCCCAACTCCCCACTGCAACAGGCACTAGGCCTCTCTCCTTGCTAATGAGAAGCACACTTTGTTTCTACTGAGAGCTACGGGTGAACAAAGGAAAAACCCTCAGATTGTTCAGAGAAGTTATTTGGTTGTTTTAATCCTCTCAAGTGTCGCTTTAGGGCAGTAGTAGGGTTAAATGCCTGTGACGATTAGGGTAGAACAGGAGATTTCAAAATGGAAAGAGAATATCTATGCACAATTTATAATCTGGTCTTTAGGGAATTATCACAATATGTTCTCAACAGTATATCAAATGTACTTACAAAAATTGATGCCAGCAAGATCCAACAAAGGGTATTTTAAATATGTAGGCAATTTGGAACATGAGTTTAAAATAGGCTCTCAAGGATGGTAGCTCCAGTGACTTATACATACCTCTAATGGATGAAGGTTAAAATGACAAAGAGAAGAAGACTCAGCTTTTTAATTATATATCTCCTCCCATTTTAAACCTCCTTTTAATGTGGTCCGCCATTACTGTCATGCAGGCTCTGTTTAGGAGGACTAAAGGAGACTCCATCTATCAGTACACATCAATGTACTTTTTGAATATTGTGGCATGGGATGCTAGAGAATGACACTAGAGGGATTAGAGAACGATGCCCAGTACTGAAAATGCAGCCATCAGATCCCCTCCACTCATGCCAGGCATAAGTCCGAAATATCAAGGTTTCTCCTCTCCCTTGTTAAATTTGCAACAAGTGACATTAATGGGCTCAACAGATAGAAGCCTCATTCAGGCCTCCTTGCCAGAGGATGTGAGATTGGGATAAAAGCTCTTGCAAAGAATGAGATTTAAAATGGTAGCAATTTTAACAAGATAAGCATACTAGGGGTCCTACTCTCTTGTCTGTTTCATTCATTACTAATCTATCAGGACAGACCTGACTCATCTTCTGTACAATGGTATGTTTATTAATTTTGTAGAAAAGATCAAATAGTTTGAGTTTAATATCTTGCTCCCATGTTTTCATTTTAGTGGTATTAGCAATTCTATAAATCCTACAACAAAGAGTTATTCATGGGGTGCTCATTTATAGTGTATTTACTCAGAATGCTCCTTTAATTAATGGCAAGTTCACAGAGATATTTAGGTTGAATTCATAAAATAAAACCCTATTATTTGGATATGCTTCTTTTATACAGAATTCTCCCCCCCCCCCATTTTTGCAAACAAGGAATGTAATGGACCTCCCACCCTTCTCAAGCCATATCCTTGGTCTCTGCTTAGTCCCCTTGCACTAACAGAATGGCAAAGGAACCTTAATTACCCCCAGAAGAGCTGCTGAGAATTCCTAAATTGTGGGGAAATCCTGGGCTCCTCCTCTCCCCCACAGTGCCAGGGGTGTGTTGGGTATAATAAACCACATTGTGGGGTACAGTGGAACAGTTCTGTAGCCTAGGATTAGGTGGTGTCTGCCCCTCACTGCAGCTCAGCTGAGCCAAGTGTGAGCCCAAGACAGACTGAGGACTGTGACTTTATTGTGGTCAACTTGTGCAAGTTCCTCAACTGTGCTGTAACAACACACTTCTACCAGCAGGGGTTTCCCAGAGGTAGCAATGGTAAGAAGAGCCCCTGTTAGAATGGCTTCATGCTTCCAAAGGAACTGGAGAGGGCAGGAGGCAGGGGACAATCTGGGGGTACAGGGTCCCCCCAAATGATATTCTCTGAGTTTCAGATGACTCCCCCAAGATCTGCACAGATCTCAAAAAATCCACAGATTTTGAGAGTTGAACCCAATGACACTTCTTATGAGGGGAAACCTCACCTCCTTCTTCTTCACTAACAAGGAAAGTAAATACTAAAACTGATCAGAAAATGTCTGTCGCATGCAACCCCATGGAAAAAATGACTTTTCAGTGAAAAATTGAAAGCTGGTTATATTTGTCCAAAAAATGTTTTTTTTTTATTCAGAAACGCCACCATCGTGTTCCATGGGAGTTGTATGTGAGATGCCCACATTCTCCTCTGTAGAGTGGGTTTCCTGGCCATACTACAGCTTACATTTTGCACCTACATCTCTTCTCTTGTCCCTAGCCACAATGCATCATGGGAAATGTAGTCCAGCAAGGAAACCCAACACATAGAGGAGATGGGACATGAGGTACAACTTCAGTTAGAACTACAACTTCCACAAGGAATCATGGTGATATTTCCAAATGAATATCTTTCAATTTTGGCCGAAATATTTAAGGTTGTAGCTGCTAAGCAAAATCTTTTCAGTTTGTGGGTATTTGCTTTTGCTATGAAAAGTTGAATCCCCACCCCCCAACAAAAGAGATTTTGTTTAGTCAAACCCCTAATTTTCCATAAACAAATACTTTCACTAGTAATTTTGTGACCAGTCCTAGTGTGTCCACATTATACATATTAGGATGAAACTCAGGGAGTTTAAAAGTATATTATATAAATTATTCCCATACAGGTGGACATGAAGCACAGAATTAGAAAAGTTTGACTAAAGCAGGGATTGGCAATCTTTGGCACGCAACTTGCCAGGATAAGCCCCCTGACAGGACGGGACGGTTTGTTTGCCTGCCGTGTCTGCAGGTTCAGCCGATCACGGCTCCCACTGGCCATGGTTCGCTGTCCCAGGTGAATGGGGGCTGTGGGAAGCGGCGGCCAGCACATCCCTCGGCCTGCACCAGTTCCCGCCGCCCCCGTTGGCCTGGAGTGGCGAACTACAGCCAGTGGGAGCCGCGATCAGCCAAAACTGTGGATGCGGCAGGTAAACAAACCGGCCTGGCCCACCAAGGGGCTTACCCTGGCGAGCCGCATGCCAAAGTTGCCGATCCCTGGACTAAAGCATCACACACCAGTTTGGTTTCACAAACACGCTTTTTAGGCAAGTGAGGAAGAGGGTGTGTAGGCTGTCAGCATGCTGACAGAGAGAGATGCTGTGACAGATTAGGCTGCAGAAGGCAGTCTATTTAATTCAGCCAGCAATGTGATTAACTGGGCTGAGGAGTACTGTTACAAACTGGCAAGGAAAGATTAAAGTGGAGATGAGGCCCATGCATACAGGTCTTTTGTAGTTTTAACCCTTGGGTCTGCATGCCATGTACCTTTGGGTGAAGGAATAACAATCCATTGTTTTCAGAAATCTGTTTCTGTGTTATTGCAATCTTATTTTGTCAGTGGCTCTGGGAGGAAAAGGGCTTACAAGGGCCAGTCAGGTGGTAAACAGTCAGGGGGCCTGCAGCCCAAAGATCCAGTCTTAAAGTGATAAGATTGCATGATTCCAGAGTGAGGTATACTCGAGATGACCAAATGAAGACTAAAGCACTGCACCCCCTGTAACCATGACCCTGGCCTTGTATTATATGCTCTTTGAAGAACTGTATGTTGTTCTTTATGGTGTTTATGCTATAAACTAATTCCTAAGTATCATTGACTCATATTCCTAAACATACCGAGTTAAAAAATTTTACACACAGAGAAGAAACTACAATTTCCACATCAGGTACAAAATACCTCACCTTGCGTGCTACTGCTTATTTATCAGATATAATGTAACTACGCAGGCTATAACCATTTTGCACCAAGAAACATTATTTATAAAGAGAGATTTCTGAATAATTTGTTCTGCATGCTACAGCTGTGGATATATGAAGGCAACAAACATTTAAGTCCTAGGCCCTCTATGTTTGCTAACATGGTGCAGAAATAAGCTGTCATATTTAATCACAGACATTAGCATGGAAGATGTGCTGGTAAAGCTGAATGTTAAGAAACAATGCTAGTAGCCAGATGGGGTCAGGTTGACATACATTTTTAAGTCTGATTTACAGAGCATATGATTTATGTCTGTTCTGATTAAATCAATAAGGACAAATATTGTTTATCAAATCTGACAGAAAACAGCAGAACAGGTTTCACTATGCAATGCTATTTACTGATGTACAATATAGTCTGATAGTGTGGTTTAACTAGGGCGGTTTCACACAATGCTTTTTTTAAAAAACCTGGAAGTGGATTGGAGATTTCTTGGAAAAAATGGAAATGGAAAAAAAAATATCCAATTATGGCTTGACCTTGTGTTCACTAAAGTCAATGGGAAAACTCCCATTGACTTCAGTGGTTCAGGATAAGGCATTTAGTGACAGTGTTAAGTTCCTGTGTAAGAGGATTTAAAACAGATGAGCTTCAACTAAGACTTCAAGAGAATTCACTCTGTTTTCCTTGTCGTGTTTGTCTGACTTGCATTGTTCCTGGCCTCTTCAGTTTTCATGTTGAGTTTTTATGCTCACCCTGGGTAGTTTAGAAATTTCTAAATTATTGTGACCATGGGGGGTTAATTTTAAATTCATGTGGCTCACAAGTTCCACTCATTATGGAGCTTCAGGCAATCATTTCATTGACTGAGGTCTGCTTTCAGTGTTCTGACTTGCTTTCAGTTAAACTTAATGCACCTAAAAAATTCCATTTAAATACAAATTGTTTAAAATAGATTTTTAAACAACAGCATGTTTCATAGCTGATTTCTTAAAACAGGTATTTGTGTTTCCAGAGGGAGTTTTGATTTCTGCCTAATTCCACAATTGTAAATTAAGATTAAAAATGTAATATATTTTCTAAAGGGATTTTGGAGAATCAGATCTCTAATAAAAATTCTTCCCTCTTTATAAGTTGTTAATATATCTGTGAGAAATGTTCCTACTCTGTTAAAAATTGAAAGGGAAAAATAATGTATTTAAGAAAATCTGTGAATTCAGCTGCAACTCTTAGCTAAAATGAAATATTTTTCAAGTGGCATATTGGGAAAGAACATGCAAATTAGAACATTTGTATCACTTTAAGTAATTAAAAACATGAAACATAGAAAGGTCTATGAACAGTAGGTCTACAAATGGCAGGTAGTTCAGCAAGGACCCTGAGGCGGGCTAATTTAACATTTTTTAAAAAAGTAGGAATGGCCTAAGTATAAAGCCAATATACAAAGAATTACACCAAACAACTCCAGAAGTGGTTGGGTCTAAAGCAGTGTTTCTGAAACTGGGGTCACCACTTGTGAAGGGAAAGCCCTTGGCAGGCCGGGCCGGTTTGTTTACCTGCCTCGTCCGCAGGTCCAGCCGATCGTGGCTCCCACTGGCCGCGGTTCACTGTTGCAGGCCAATGGGACCTGCAGGAAACAGCGGCCAGTAAGTTCCTCAGCCCACACCACTTCCAGCAGCCCCCATTGGCCTGGAGCAGTGAACCGCGGCCACTGGGAGCCGTGATCGGCTGGACCTGCGGACGGGGCAGGTAAACAAACTGGCCCGGCCCACCAGGGGCTTTCCCTACACAAGTTTGAGAAACACTGGTCTAGAGACTTCCCACACACATCCTGGGCTGGCTGGGCACGAATTAATCTGGTGTAATTTACAACCCACTGGCAATAGCTCCAATTGAATATTAGAGCATCCAGGGATGGTCAAGGTATAGCGATGTAAGGGCATCCATATATAGGCCTTGTTTCAGGAAAGTATTCTTGACCACTTAAACAAGCACAGGCCTTAATGGAGTGTTTAAAACTAAGCACGTGTTTAATTTACTTCCTAAGGCACCTAAATAAGTGGCCTGATTTTCAAAGATGCTGAGCCCCCAGTAGTTTCTCAATGGAGCCCTGCTTGGCTGAAAAGATGCTTCTGGAAAGAGCCGAATCAGAGCCCACGTGTGTAGATATATGTAATTCAATTAGCAGACAGCAGTAATTAATTTGGAAGAAAAGTAAAATGTCGATGTTAGGGTCAAGTATATTGTAAAACAAAATGTTGCAAGGGGGAGATCAGCCAATTTATCGCCCTGAGCCATGTTCTTTACTCAGTAAAAACAGCTGAGCAAGTAAGGGAGAACAGCAGTTGGTGCTGATGAAGTATGTTGGTGTGAAGAGCCAAGGAAGCAGAAAAGAGTCAATAAGCATCTAAGAGTTCAGCTTTCTGTGAACACATAGAACAAGCAAGTAGCTAAACAAATCCAAAATACAGTTAGTATGTGAAGCCACAGTCACTTCAGTGAGCACGGCTAACACGGAGAGCTGCTCCTTCCTCATAGTGGAATGCTCCATTGGGGCTTCAGTTTAATACTGTATGTACTCATGACTACACTACAGTCACTACTATATTATAAAGTATTGTCCTAAATATTTATAACTGAACTTGTTTAACACTTGTTAAAATAAATGATGCTATGCACTTGTTGTGAGGCAATGTCCCTGATTTTTTATCAGGTTTCATTTATTCATTAATCACCCCATTTGGAAGTCTGCACTGTCTCCCCCATCATTAATGCATTATAGAAAGGCTCTAATATACTCCGAACAGCCTTTGTTTATTTATAGATAAAACAAGTTTTAAAAGTTTTAATTCATGCACAATCTGTTATTTTAGGCTTATTTAAAAATATATTTTTTTCATCATACAAGTCAGATGAAGAATTCCACTTCTCTTTATTAAATGGTAAGAAATGTCTTTGCAGGTGACTCTTAATTATTTTGCATTAATTAACAGTTACATCACTAATGCAAAATACTGTATCCTGAAAAAGCATGTTCAGCATATCAGAACGCACAGTTATGACAATATGATCAATCATAGCCCACTTTTTATTCTGGCAAGTAATGGACACACAAATAAATGGACATCTATTTTATTTTTACCTGTCTGGATGACACATCAATAGCAAAGAATGCAAAGGAAATTAAATTTAGTCTTGGCAAAAACAATATCTCTCGCCTGAAAAAGAAAGGATGTTTCTTCTATTTTTGAAAAAATTCAAAATGTGACTCCCAGATTCCATCTCCCAGAGATTAGACATTTTACAGAAAAATATTTGTATATAGATGTTCTATTTAATTTCCAAGGACAACTGAGTAAAACAATTGTGGAGTCACTGAAAAATACAAAAAGAACAGGAGTACTTGTGGCACCTTAGAGACTAACAAATTTATTAGAGCATAAGCTTTCGTGGACTACAGCCCACGAAAGCTTATGCTCTAATAAATTTGTTAGTCTCTAAGGTGCCACAAGTACTCCTGTTCTTTTTGCGGATACAGACTAACATGGCTGCTACTCTGAAACCTGAAAAATACAGACTCTGCATCAAGTCTTTTCTTCTAATATGTAATTTCTATGCATAATATATAAAATCACCTCTTTGTGGGAGGGTTAGAAAGAGGCATGGAAATAAGAATATTGCCTTCTCATCAATCATGTGAGTAAACACAAAGTCATAGAATCTGAAAATAATACATTACAATCAGGGAAAGCTGGCTGGTATGGCGCAACACAGCTAATGCTGTACAGGGGAAGTCACTATAGGATATCTGTTCATAAGACTGATTGAGATCACAGAATTGATACTGCGTTTTTGGGGAACTACTGGCTGATCATCATTGCATGTGTATCAACCTATCAATGTAAGCCAGTGGCAGCTACTGCCCAAAATACCTGGTGGAGTTCCAGGTAGTTCTCTCTCCTCCCCCTCCTGAGTTGACCATATTTTCCAAAGTGAAAAACTGAAACTCTGAAGTCAGGAGGTCACAGGAACATATTTTGTTGAGTGATAAGGGAGGCTGGTAGGGAAATGGGAAGAAAAAGTATGCCTCTTCCCTCGCTTAGCCTTCAAACCCTTTCTGTGATAAAAAAGCATAGCTATGTTACAATGACGAGCATGGTGGAAGAACACAATGAGATTTCCCCCACTTACTTTGCCTTTTTTACTCACCAGAAATTCAAAGTTTTCATTAAACAAACAAAAGCGTGTATTCCCGGCTTTGTGCATCATATGTACTGCAGGGCCAGAAGTCCCCAAGTGTAGATAATTATACTGCAGCCACAAGGAACTGGAGCAGCTCAAGCCCCCTGTGGCTGCAGAGTCTCCAGTGGCAGCAGACAGTGCTGCACTATATAGTACATCAACCTCACCACGCAATTGAGACATTATTGGTGGGATTAGCCCAATTAGCCTCTTCTGACTAGCAGCCCTTGACATAACTATTTATATGACTCATTACTCTAGTGCCTGAACACCTAGAATAGCTTTCAGCTGACCTATAAAACAAGCTTTAAGAGCATTTTTCACTGGATGCCATAATCTCCATTACTGCTTGTGTAAATGATCATAACAAATATTTTATCTGGTAAAGTTAGCCTCCAACTGCTTTGAGAATATGCAGAAGATGATAATTTTCTCAAATGTATTATTTATTCATTTTTATTTGATTAATAGTTTTTCAATTGTTTATTCTATGGGCTGATTGTAAGGAGCTGGCATCCACGCTGTGTTGCTTAGTTTTGATTGGTCAGGCAAATTGCATGGTATTTTTCTTTTTCCCTGATTGGATGAGCATGGAAGAACTCCTGATACAAATATCTGCATGTGCAAATTTAAAATTTGGTTTCCACAACCACTCAGGTATACAATCTGAAATTTAGTCTCTGAAAATTTTGGCAAATAAAACTTGATTACCCTATTACTTGCAAACAAAGGGGCACAAGCAAGGCTGAAGTGAATTCTTTAAGCATGTTTAAATAATAATTGCAGGGAACATTTTGCATTGTTTGTCCAGCTCAGCTGCTCATCCCTCAAATCAAAGGTTAGCTGTTACAAGACCAGCTAGACACAGGGAAGAAAATGGGAAAAGTGAAAAACTACCAATTCCTCCTAAAATCCAAATGGGATGGCTTGTGTCTCACTAGCAATGGAATGCTGAATGTGCACTGAAAGTTATGTGACTGCCATATAAAACAGTGGTACTCAGCCTTTTCCATACTGAGATCCCCCCTATTCCCTTACTAGGAATCCCTTTTCCCATCTAGCCGGGATACATTCTCCTCCCCCTTCCTCCACTTAGCAATACAAGAAGGACAGAGTGGTAATGAGTCCTCTATAGATTATGAATTTCAGGTTGAGAACCCATAACCAAATACATATTATGCACTTTCTGACTGAATTTTTCATTCTTGTCATCAGTGTTAGTACTGTTTATTAAACATTTAATTGTTTTTTTTAAATAAAGGAAATATTTATGGAAATACTAGGACAACTCTACAACATATTGTAAAATATACTATTCATTAAATTAATAAATGATGTTTGCATAGTATTGTCTGAACGTATTCAGCATATTTACATTTATGTGTATCTTTTGCCCTTCTGCACATTTACAATAATTATTATATAAATATTAACTGAACAGATTTTTTTGCTCATGGTGCGCAATTTCAACAGGGTTTGTTATACAGTGCTGTGATACCGATGTTGAAATATATGCTTTATTACAAATTACTTGCTTTCAGAATGTAATCAGAAAAATAGAAATCCATATCATTAGAACAACAAAAAGAAGCAGATATAACACCTTCAGTTTTATGGAGGTTTTGTCACATGTTCAGCAAATATTTTATTGAATTTTAAAATTAGAGATTTACAAAACTAAATATATCTATCCCTCCTTCCCATGTAAGAAAGCAATAAATTATGGATACACCTCTGGAAGTTATAACACGTAGATGGAGCCCGGCTCTTGCATGGAGCCATATTGACTTCTATGCAGGCACAGCATTCCACCCATGTACCGTCAACTGCAAATTCAAGGTCTACCTTATCTATTCTTTCGAAACATCATGTGTGAAATCCTATGCCCATTGAAAGCAATGACAAATCTCCCATTGACTTCAGCAGGGCCAGAACTTCAACCCAAATATGGATACTATTTGGGTCAAATAGCTGTTTGGAATTTTCATAGCCTCAACATCGTTCTGTGTTGAGAGCATCCTGATCCAAAACAGCTGCATGAATAGCGTGAAAGTAAAATGCTCTAGTCTGATAAGAGAAACTAAAATTAGCACAATGCTCTTTGACATCTGAAAGCAGAGAATTGTCTTCTAATGGCCTTACTGCACAGTGGTAATGGGCGAAAAATCCCTTATTCATACCAAAATAGCTCAATTACCATGGGATGGCATGAATTTTTATTCACTATAACTTCTCTACACCCATTCCCTCAATGATGCTGCTGTGAGAACATGGAAAATCTTAGCAAACTGCCTCCTCTGAGGAAACATGTCATACCTTTGAACCCCATCAATTACTCTGTCTCTGCTACTGTCAATGATGAGAGCATGAGTTCTTAAACAGAACTGATTTTCATTACATTATTTATTGTCTTTTTTTAATATTACTCTTTCTGCCTTCCCAGAAGCAGTAGACCATGCTTTTGGCTTCCACTGTGGTAGGAAAAACAGTTCTTAAAATGCAAGCGGAAATAGTGCTGATTGATCTTCCCTCCAGTAACTGTGAGGTTAATGAAAAATGGCGTTAGGGCACATGACAGTCATGAAACCAGAGTAATGAAGTGTTACAAAAATTCTCTTTTTGGAAACAGGAGTTGCGTGTTCATTCAGCAATATTTGTTATGATAGCACCTGCAAGCATGGCTTCAGCTAGGGCCCCCTTAGCATTTTCTTATTTTCCAGGATTAATAAGCTTTCTGTAAAAGTTAACCCTAAGCCAAAATTTGTCATTAAATACTAGAAGATTAATTTTATGTTATTGATTTAATTATATAAAATTAAATACAATGAGGCTCTTTTAAGTTAGTGGAAGTGAGGAATTGTTGTTGTTTTTCTTTCTATCTTTCAATACCTAATGAATTAATAATTGGATCGCTCTCCTTGTTAGTTTTCTATAGGATTCAGAAAAACCCTTACTGAAGGTAAAATACCAACTCCGCAGCCACCTTGTTTAATGTGAAGCTTATAAGAAGAAAATAAAATGCTGGCACTAAGTGTATTGGTGTTTTCATTGGTTGACTTGAGGACATGAGTGGAAAAGACAATTTGCTTCACAATCTGCACGAATGTGGGTGAGTTCTGAAACTGCTGACAATATATGGGAGCACTGGATCACCTTTGGGAAGGAAACTAGCACCGGAAGAAAGGCAGAGGAAATTAGTACTTCAACAGTATCCAGCACAATGCACATATGTGCAATCTAAAATAAAATAAAAATTAAAATTAAAAAAAAAGTTACATCTTGTATGCCTTCTCATGTTCACACATTGTGATAAGAAAAATATTCAGTCTCTCAAAATTTAATGAAACATCAAAATGCCACAGGTCCAAAATCTCCTGAGAAATAATAACTAAAGCATTTTATCTCATATTCAGAGGTAAAAATTGGGCTCTTAAAATTGTCACTATTCACTAGAAATATAATGTTACTTAGAAATACTCTATAATGGTACTGTTGAAAACCATGTTACAGAAATAATTCTATAAAACAGACTGGCTTTTTATCTCACAAATTGACAATGTATATACAGCAATATTGTCCAAAGGCGTTCTGTCAAGGTACTCAAAGTGTCTATGGTCAGAGACTCTACCATACTCTTCGCATGGGAAAACTAAGTGAACATTGTTCCAGCTTATTGACAAAATATTCACAGAAGTGGACATTTAAATAAAACGCTAAAAACCACAAGCAGTAGTTTGCTGCTGATTCATAAGACAGAAATGAGATATTCACCAATATGGACAATCAATAGTCTAGTATTCACTTCTCTTAGTGGTGAGCCACATACATTTTCAGTAAGCCCAATTTTGATGAATCATCAATCCAATATGGAGTGCTGACCATGGTACGACTAAGGCCTACTCTACATTAAAAGAGTACACCACCAGTTTAACTAAATCAATTTAGTTAAACGGGTGTACTTTTTTAGTATAGGCAAGGACTAAATGAAAATAAATTTACTCTTACTGTAGGTATACCAGACACTATTATTAATTTAAAAAGTAAAAAATAAATAACACTCTTTTCTTCATCTCTCATAGGGTTGCTGGGTGTCCGGTTTTCAACCAGAATGCCTGGTCGAAAAGGGACCCTGGTGGCTCTGGTCAGCACCACCGACTGGGTCGTTAAAAGTCCCATTGGTGGTGTTGCAGGGCTAAGGCAGGCTCCCTACCTGTTCTGGAACTGCACTATACCCCAGAAGTGGCCAGCAGGTCTGTCTCCTAGGCAGGGTGGGAGAGGCACTGGGCTCCGCACGCTGCCCCCCACCCTGAGCACCAGTTCCACACTCCCATTGGCCGGAAACCACAGCCAATGGGAGCTGGGGGGGGTGGGGGTGGCTGTGGGTGAGAGCAGTGTGTGGCGCCTCCTGGCTCCCCCACCTAGGAGCTGGACCTACTGCTGGTCACTTCCGGGGCGCAGCGCAGAGCCAGGATAGGCAGGGACTAGACTGCTTAGCCCCACTGCACCACTGACTGGGAGCTGCCTGAGGTAAACCCGCGCCCCAACCCCAAGTCCCAGACCCAGCCCTGAGGCCCCCCAAACCCATACCCCCTTCCTGCATCCTAAACCCCTCATCCCCGCCTCTGCCCCAGAGCCCATACCCCCTCCTCAACCCACGGCCCCCTCCCACACTCCGAATTTCTCAGCTCCACCCTCCAGCCTGGAGCTCCCTCCTGCACCCCAAACTCTTCATCCCCTCCTCAGCATGAAGCCCACACCCCAACTCTCTGCCCCATCCCAGAGCCCCCTGCTGCACCCTGAACCCCTCATTTCTGGCCCCACCTCAGAGCCTGCATTCCCCAGTTAGAACCCTCACCCCCCCCTGCACCCCAAACCTCTGCCCCAGCCCAGTGAAAGTGAGTGAGGGTGGGGAGAGTGAGCCACCGAGGGAGAGGGAATGTAGTGAGTGAGGGGCAGGGCCTTGGGGGAAGGGGCAGGGCTAGGGTGTTCAGTTTTGTGCGATTAGAAAGTTGACAAATCTACCAGGCAACTTTGTTATCAGAATAACACTGGAGAGGGCTTTTATGATAGACCTTATTCATTTAAATGAATATCTTACTTAAAGAAAATCTCACAAGAATCCTTTAGTAATTTTTAATAAACACTAAAACATGTCTCCCATCTGCAGTATAACTCAAAACTTGTTTTAATTCTCCAAAAGGCCTAAACTTTCTCTAAAGATGAAATATGTGAACAGCTAAGTAACAGTTAATTACTCCATTTCCTCCTTCAAATGAATAATATTTTCCAAAATAATCCAAAGGCCAATATCACAAATAACCAGAAATGAGATGGGATAAATAATGTATCTACCCTACATCTTACCTTCATAAGTACATGAAAAATACATGGATATGGCTTTTAATTTGTTGACGTGAAGGGGGAAGAGTAGCTTTCGTGCTGCTGCTACTCACCCTCCCATGCAGGTAAGTAGAAACTGGGCAGAACATTGACTCTCTCCTCTCCTGCTCTCCACTACACAAATCAGAACAGCTGAACCAGCACTGCAAGAGAACTAATCTGCTGCTGCTCTGGAGCAATAGTCAATTACTTCCTCAGTGGAACAAAATAGGAAGCCCAACAGGAAATTGTCACAATTCCCTTCTTGGCCCAGACCAGGTACAGATACACGCTGACCCCTATTATGAGTTGAGAATAAACACTCATTCTAGTCCTAAGAAAGTAATAAAGCAAGATATAGGCACACAGTAACTGGAAGGTCATTCTTTTATGAAACAATATGAAAGTGAGCACAAAGGTTTTGGAAAAGCTGTAGTAACTTTAAAAAATAATCTATATTATAAAAATGACTGAATTAACCACCATGCAAGAGTGAAATGTTTCAGGGGGAAAACAGAAACAAAATCTTCCATTAGCCGTTCACAAGATATTTTCAAGAAAGTGTGTCATTAGCATTAGAGCTGCGCAGAAGCCAAAATGTCCTTCCCGGGGAACATGTTGCATTTCCAAAAATGTTACATTTGGAATCACATTTCCAATTCCTTCCACAGGGGAAGGAAATTTAAAAAAAGATACATTTTGGAAGAACTGAAACTGTACTTTTCAAACAAATCTGGACTGAATGGGAAGCCAAGCCTACAAACTGTGTAGCCCTCTCACCAAGCAGGTGAGCAGTCCAGGGAGCCAGCTCACCAAGGAGCCAGTTGCCCTGCTCTGATGTAGCCCAGAGAGAAGAGGAACTGAGCTGCCTGGAAAGCTACATGCCCCTGGCTGCCTGGCAGCCCACGAGGCAGGCTGCTAGTTACTTCAGTGATCCCAGGGAGCTTAGAATCCCAATAGCCTGCCAGGCAGGCAGTAAATGGAGCCAGCCAGCCAAGGAGCTGGGCTGCTCAGGATGCCAAGTAGCCAAGTAGCTGGAGAGCAAGCCAGCAGTGGAGTGGACCTCCTGACTACCTGGAAAAAGAACGAGGAGTCCTTGTGGCACAAATTTGTTAGTCTCTAAGGTGCCACAAGGACTCCTCGTTCATTTTGCTGATACAGACTAACACGGCTGCTACTCTGAAACCTGACTACCTGGGTAGCCTATGCAGCCTGAGCAGCTTGGCAGCCCCAAAGGCAGGCAACCAGAGATCTTAGTGAGCGTGGCAGCTCACCGGGCAGGCTGCCAGGGGATGGGGAAGACAGAGGAACCTTGAAGCCAGGTAGGCGATGAACCCACCAAGCTTGGCCTGCCAGGGAGCCTACTCTCCAGCTAGCGGGCCGGTGGAAGGCCTGATGGCCAGCCTGGCTGTCTTCATCTTTTCCATAAAAAATGTTGACAGAATCAACACATTCCTGCAGAACCTTTCAATTCTGCTGACTTACATTTCCTGACAGAAAACTTGTTTCACAGGACATTTTTTTTGACAAGTTCTAGTTAGAGTACATCAAAATATGCTTAAATTTCTATGCACAATTAGTTGATTCACACCAACCCCTGAAACTGCATTTCCTGTGGATCCATGCTTCCAGTAATACATTCTAGATTTTATTTGGATGTACACACATAGGTTTACATGGCCCCCAACTCTGCAATATCTGAGCAACTCTCAAGAGGAATAATTAACAATCTGGCTCAGTCTTCATGCTTCCCCAGCTTGTAGGAGAATTAGTTTGATTAGTCCACAAGTTGTTTTTTGTTTATTGTTCTGTATGAATGGGTGTGAAAGAATTGTTGGAGAAAAGCTAAACTGAAGACATGAGTTTTGCAGTGTGTTCTTAAAAAGGAAAGGTCCACGGTCATTCTCATCACTTGTAAAACTGAGATCTACCGTCTAATTCTAGCTCCTGTGTAAATTGTGTGCACTGTGTTCATGAGCCTCTATATAGGCAAGTCAAGGAGACAGAAGCTCTTTCTCAAATTGATGGGGGCTTATCTAGGGATTTGACTACCAGGAGAAAGACCTTGAATTGGATTCTGTATTTGATAGTGCAGAGATCATGACACTTAGGCATGTGTTCTCTGTTACCTGCATGGCTTAACAAACAGTTTACTACACTTTGCACCAGTTAGTCAGGTGTGATAAGAAGAGCCAAATGTAAATGGCAATGGATATTTTTTGTGACCATGGCTATTTAAGTATCCATTAATACTAAGAAGTCAAAAAAGACACAGTCTGAAGAGAATTAAATAGAATAGGAATGTGTGGGTATAATTTGCCCTGATGAATATTTATTGTTTATTTTCACGAGAAAGAAAGAAATTACCTTAACTTTCAGATCCAAAGCAGAAATTGTGCTTAGGAAAAAATGTTACTTGTGTATTTCATAAATTTGATCTGAAAACACCTGATACACAAATGTGAAAGCCAACAATGATGTTTTTACAGAGCCACTTTTTAGATTAAAGCCATACCTTGATTGCACTACAGTTACCAAGGCTACAAACCTTTTGCTCTGTGAAGTATTTATTATAAATGAACAGAAATCCAAATTCATTAAACATTACATTGACAAAACAATTTTCATCCATTTTTAAAAGAGAAAAAGTAGCATTAAAAATAAACCAGTGCTTAACAAGGAAAGAAAGAAAAGAAACCCCCCTTATAATTTACAAAAGACAGCCATAAATGCAATTATTTCTGATCATTGTTTGAGTTTTCTAATCTCATGACTTCACTGTGCCTGTCTCTCAAACACCCTATCAGGCTATCATGTAAACATTAATAACAATGTTTGCTTTAAAAGACAAAGCTAGAAGTTGCCTTTAATATATTTGGTTACAATGTATTTTTTTAAAATTTCTAAATAAATGCTAAAAGTATATAATATGAGAAAATGAAACTAGAATAGACCTAAACAGCTAATTTGGAATCACTGCAGTCTAGTATGTGAAGAAATCTATTTAGTAGCAAAATACCTCTAGACTTGTGAATGACACAAATCCAAAAGGACACAGACTGTTGCTCCATAGGAGATCAATCAGTTTAGTAGAAATATCTGTAGCAGGAATCAATACTATAGTGGATATGCCACAAATATTAAGCGGTGGCAGATAAATAGGGGTCTCATGCAATGAGTTAACTCCTCACCATCCCCACCACCACCCAGCCTCAGAACACTAATTTCCTTGACTATCAACATTTAACCCCAAATCTCATAGTTAGGACAAGTTGTGCTCAACATAGTACAGGGTAATGAGGAGGGTAGTAAACAGTCACTTTGCTGTCCCAAATGACTTCCCAAATGAGTAGCTGTAGTTCATCAACATTCCAGCCATGCCCCCTACACCTAAGGCTGGGAGAGAGGTGGTATGGAGTTGCTAAAAGGGGAAAGGAGCCAATTGCATTGATTTGCCTGCTAATTGAGAATGAAAGCCTCAGTTTTCAGTCTCACTGCAAGCAAAGGTTCTGATCCTGCAAATGCAATGTCTGGGAGCAGTCCAATTGAAATCAGTTGGACTGCATATGTAAGCAAATTTACTCATAAATGTAAGGGTTTGCAAGATTACACCCAAACTTCTTTCAAAGTATACAATAATTGGACACAACCCCAAATAACTCCTACATAACCAAAACCAAGTAACTTCTCTGTGTGAAAGTATCTGAAATTTTTGTAATTATTAAAAGTTAACCTGCAGTATGATAGCATGAACAGTGGAGTGTGAGTTGGTGTTCCCCCTCTGTTGGATACCTTCCTACTCTGTTGAATTTTCTGCATACTTTTAAAATATGTCTCATTACGATGCATCACTACCTGTAGGTAATTTGCTATAGACCCAATTTCCCCTCTACTTCCTTATATAGAAATTGGAGAGACTTATGGTTTCCCCCCTTACCTTGTTTCATTAAAGAGGACACACAAGCTTTATCTATGAATATTATAGTATTAATAAACTATATGTGTAGACTGAGAGAATACTTTATATAGTATGTTATATTCTTTAAGAACAACACTTTACTGCACATCTTTCAGGAGTTTAAGCTTAGTGCAGAATATTTGGGGGTGGGCAGCTGCTATCCGGTTTATACATATATTCATAGGAATTCAGTAGTCTCATAATAGTTGTGATCCCAAAACTGAGCGGGGGCAAGGGAAAATAACACCCTGAATTATTGTGCTTAACACTATAAACTTTATGGAAATGGAATCTATGATAGAATCTAACTACAGTCCAAGTCAGCAGATTTAATGCAAACTGAATTGACAATAAATTTATCTGATAAAGAATGAAAATGAAAATTGCAATCTTGGCAATAGTTGCATATAATTTGCATATCCATTATTCATTTCCTTAGCATGTTGTTGGACTAAGTGCCTAATGGCAATGGCAAAAATTCTTATATATTCTCTCTCACAAACACACATGCAGAGCTACCTAATTATTGCAGAACTCCATAAAATCTTCACAATGCACAAAAATGTGTCATTCAGAGCAATGATCAGTTTGATAAATAACTCTTTATAAGAAAAAGGACACCTATGTTGTAATGTTATAAATGAAGGTTGTATTTTTTTTTAAAGAATGAAGTTATCAAATTGGTTATGTTCTATGTTTCTTCAGTGCACACCATATCGTGTTTTCATAATATCCTAGCTAATGCTCCAAGATATAGATCTATATGCAATTATAAATTGTGGCAGCTGGCAGTTGTCAGAGAGAAATAGATAATCTTGGTTCCTTTCTACAACACCCTAAACTCTATTTTATTTTATTTTATTTTTTCAATCAGATTCTGAGTGTCATCTAAGGAAAACAATTTGATAGTATAGGAGTGAAAATCACTCTGTGACATAAGACATTCCAAATGGAAAAGCATATAACTACCCTATTTATAGATATTTCAAGACAACAGAACTAGCCAAGGAAATTCTTCTACATATGCCATCATTTTTAATACATTTATTATTTTTTTCCATCTTTAAAAGTTCTCTTCTGCTCAAAATGAGGTTTCCCCTCCCTCCCGTTTTCAGCAGGATGTGGCTGTGTAATGCCTGCTTCACGTACAATTAAAAAAAATGTTAGTAATGCCTGTGGGTAAATTGTTTTCATTAAGCAATTACATAATCCAAATTCTGGCATGACATAACCCCACAGTCATGCTGTGAACTGTAGCCATTTTAAGCTGGGATCTCTTCAGATCTCATAGTTACATAAGGACGGAGCTTAGCCAATACTTTGATGAGAGTGGTCATTTTTCTCTTTCCAAAACTGAACATAAACTTGGTGTTACCGAATACTGTGCTATTGAGGATGTTGGATGAAACCCTGCCCCCCTTGATGTCAGTAGGAGTTTCAGATGACACATTACACTGAGATCCTGATCACACGGGGTCATAAAAGACCTCTGGACACTTCTTTTACTGCAAAGCACATCAGGGTAGCTGCAGAAAATTCTGCTTCTCCAGTGCATGATTTTACTTTTTGCTTTCAAATATTTCTGTGCACAGGGTTTATTTTAATATAGTGTCATGGTCACAGGCCACTGCACATAATACAATAAATACACATTTTAAATTGACACTCGTCCAAAAAACACAAACTAAAAACCACAAGATTAGCTGAGACTAATAGGATGACAATCCATTTAACGAAAACATTGTCAATACATAGCAAATATTCTAATTTCTGAGCTGATATGATAAAAGGCATCTGGGCCAGAAATAGAGATAACCATTTATTTCTTGGGTGGGAGAACAGGTGACAAGATAATAAGTAGTGTTGTAAGTCTTTAACCTGGCCAGACCTGCATGGACAAAAATGATTTAAGTTTTTCAATACCAACATATATCCCTCCCAAACTGGCCACTTGCATGGTTTGGAAACAGAGACCTGTGAAGGTCCCCTTTAAAATGCAGTTGAAAATATCTAAATATTTCTCATAATGATGGATAATCTTAAAATGAGAAAGCCAAAGAAACATATTTGTTGTATGAACAGCTGCCATATCCAGTTGTCTGCAGATCTCTTCTGTTCTGAGCTTAATGTTGTCACACTTTTTTGGATAGTCTTAACCAAGTCAAGCTCCTACAAGAACCAAAGAATGGAGGGCAGTGAACTTGTAAAAGCCAAAGGAACTTCAGAGTATGTATCTTGTTGAGCTGATCCTCCAGATGTAAACTTGGAAGGCACTGATGATTCATATGCCGAATACAGAGCCAATAATTAATATAAAGGCATTAGGCTTTGGTCAAAATAGCACATTTCGCTACCTCTGGCCTCAGTAAAACACCTGGGGTGTAATTTGGGAGGCTGAGCATTCTGCTTAAAATTGTGTGCCGTGCCAACCCTAACTAACTAAGATTCTTGCAGAAATTTGGGACTGCAATATGTAGTATTTAGGCACACACTTCAGTTGTGAAAACTCTAAGAGCTGGTGTGATTAGATTGACCCTGTAGACTTGAGTGGAACACAACACTGCTTTCATAATTTAAGGCTTTCTTCTTTACCTTCTCTGTGTGTTTATCTCATATGCCAATATAAGTAAAACATCTAATAGCAAAATCTAAATGGGGGGAAATCCTGACCTGTTACCCATAATGACCATCAATCATCCATGTATACGTCCAAAGACAATTACTTCAGTTTTCTGACAGTTTATGGGCAGGTACTCCCACTAGCATAAACAGCTCAAGTCCTTTAACATATGCTTCAAGTCCAGGGAAGTTTGGGACAGCAGAACCATGTAAAGAAGGACTAACACGAATCTGTTCCTAATTTGGGGAGGGAAATATTGCATCCCTCCTAAAGTCATCACAACCTCATTAGTATAAAAATTAAAAAGGAAAGGGGCCAATAAGCAACTCTGATGGACAACTTTTATGGTGGATACAGGGTCAGTTAGCTCACCTGGACCACTGTAAAGGGGTATCAAGATATAAAGGAGCCTAAGTTCTATGCCGGCCCTCTCAAGTTTCTTCCAGAGATGTCCTTTGTCAATAGAATCAAGAGCCAATCTCAGGACGACAAAATCAGCACAAAATTTTCCCAGCTTGAAGGAACAATATTTATATATCAAATGAGATCGGACAAAGTAGTTATCAATGGTAGAGCAGCCATTCCAGAAACCAGCTTATTACTCAGGAAATAAATTACAATTCTCTGCACAGTCCTCTTATCTGGTGTAATTTAAAAAAAAAATCACATTTAAGAGACTAACTGGGAGATAATTCTCAGGATAATTTCTGTCATTTTTTATAAAGTGAAACAGTAATACACTTGGCCGTACTAAAAAGTTTTGCTAACACATGGACCCACCAAAAACTTCTGCTGGAAATGTACACAGAGATAAAGATTCATATACCTTTATCTCTATAATACTGGATTTCAAATGTTATCAGAGTACTACAATTATAGTGGAAGTGCATTATTCATAGATTCTAAAATAAGAGAGCTTTGTGATAATCTAGTCTAATCTCTTATATTACACAGGAGACAGGACTTTCCTGGAATATTTCCTGTTTGATTGAGAACATATCTTTTAGAAAAAACATCTAATATTGATTTTAAAATTTCCAGTGATAGAGAATCCATCACAGTGGTTGATAAGTTGTTCCAATAGTTAATTACCCTCACTGTTAAGAAATTGTTTCTTTTTTCTAGTCTAAATTTGTCTAACTTCAACTTCCAGTCATTGGGTATTATTATACTTTTGTTTGCTGGACTGAATAGTTCTCTAGCATCAATTATCAACTTTATATTCCCGATATAGGTGATCTTAACCTTCTTTTGATGAGATGAATAGATTGAATTCCTTGACTCTCTAGGCATATTTTCTAATTATATAATCATTCTTGTGACTGAACCCCCTCCAATTTTTCAACATTCCTCTTCAGTTGTGGGTACCAGGACTGGACACAATATTCTAGTAGCAGGCACACCTGTGCCAAACATAGAGGTAATATAACTTCTCCACTCCTATCTGATATTCCCCTGTTTATAAATCCACAGGTTGCATTAGCCTTTTTGGTCACAGCATCACACTGGGAGCTCATGTTCTGCTGATTATCTACCATGGCCCCCAAGTCATTTTCAGAGTAACTGTTTTCCAGGATAGAGTCCCCCTACTCCTGTAACTGCAGCCTGCATTCTCTGTTCCTAGATGTATGATTTTACATTTGGCCATTTTGAAATACATATTGTTTGCTAACACACAGTTTACCAAGCTAACTTATTTGCCAAACCAAGCCACCACTTTGGCAGTGAGCTACCAATCCAAATACACTAGTATGTCTATTGAATGTATCTGTTATATCTATGCACATATACCCTCTATTCTTTTGTGTGTCCAATCTGAAAAAAGTGGACAGGAAAAATATTCATAGTTTAAGCACTGAGGTGAGAAGCAAATAAGACAAAAATGTTAAACATATGTAAAGAAAGAAAGGCTTATGTTGAATAGTATTTTACTCCATTGGACTACTTACAGTAAAAGGTAAGTATATCATGAGTAAGAATATCAGAATTTGGCATATAATGTTCATTACCCTTAAATATAATTTATTTCAATGTGAACTATTATCTTTGTGATTGGTAAAGATTTTCCTCTGTTGAAAAGCTACTGAAGCTATTTCCTAGGTATGGAATGTAATTTTTTTTATAGAAAATATTAGCGTTTATTGAAGAGAAATTAAGACTAGTATGCACAGGTATCCTATGTCATATTTTATGTTGAAAGTTTGAGTAAGGAAAACATATCCAATTGAAATCCCAGAAATATACATACAGATTACTTTTCAAAAATCCTTATAAGATACGCATAATGTATAGGATTTGTGTATTTTCTATGAATATCTGAGGAAATGTAATGGCATCAGCATTTACTAGCATCCTGGCAAGGCATAGGTTGTTGAATATTTTTTCCCATTATAATTGATGAAATGCTTAAACCTAGGGGTATAAATTTCATGCTATATGGCCAATGCCTTTCATTTACCTTCTTCCACTGCTAAAGCTTCCTGAGATGACATTTATCCAGAGAACGGCTCTGAAAGTAGGATGAATAAGATGTGCTCCAGAGGTAAATTTGAAATTCAATATATGATAATACTATAACAAATGACGTGTGAAGCAGAAGGAATAAGCCAAATACATTATGCAGTAGGACAGATCAGCAAAAGGATGTATATGAGACTCCAAAATGACATTATCCTATGTTTAGCAATAAACGTGTGGTATTTGTTTTGTGGAATTTTCCATGGTACTCTACGTCGCCGGAACTGAGATCTTTTGTTTCATCCCCACTATGTTGTAATTAGGCTATCGTGATAGATGCTGAATAGTTTGGATAGAACAAATATTGGCAAATGTGGTACATTCCACTGTTTATTCTTCTCTGTAATTGCACTGGCCACAAGACTACTATGATAGCTTTGAATGGGGATAGATGACATAGTATGACCAGAAAGACCTCTGTATTCAGTATAACATATAAATAACTATACGAGATCAGATCAATCATCCATTTACTCAAATGTCCAGTCTCAGATAGTAGCCAGTACCAGATGTTTCACAGGAAGGTAACAAGAACACCCAGTACTTTTAGGTCAATTATGGAGTAACCTGCCATAGGATAAGTTGATTCTTAACTGTCGCTGGTTAGTAGATGGCTTACACCATGAATTAGGTTTATGTTCCGTCTATTTTTTTTTAAACCCTACATCTAATGTAACTGTGGATGGTCTCATCATCCATATAAATATCCAACCTGTTTTGAACCTTTCTATAAGAAGTTGGTTTCTTTGATATCTTGTGGCAGTGAGCTTTGCCGGACAATTGCGCATGATTAATCTAAGTCTAAAACTGTGATGTTTATAGTATTTTGGACATATTGGACAGTTACAAAGTTAGCATTTCTGGGGAAAGCAATGGATGATTAGCTGAAAGCTATTTTGGATGTTTAATGCTTTTAAAAAAACATACAGAACAGAATTTTATATTAATAGAAGAGCAGAGCAGAAAATATTGTACATATTTAGCCTCTTCTTCAGCTCATGGAATGACTAAGTAGTTTGTGATGTCCTTGAATTTACCCGAATTTTCTTTATCCTGTAACTCTATGGCTTACCTACAGAAATTGCTGTTAATACAGTATTTAATATTCACATCCCTATTCATGATGGGTGAATGGAAGATGTATGGTTTTGTTTCCCACTTGGAGGAGCAAAATGCTTCTACTCAGTGGGAGGGACTAAAGCAGACAATCTCAAAGTAGGCTTTGAATCTCTAATGGTAAGTAGCAGTTTAGGGAGCGAAAGCAAATAAACAGGGGTTAAAGTACTTAACAATAAATTAAACTTTATCCTTACAGGGACATAAAGGTCTTGTCTAAGACATTATTTCTAGAAAAAAATAGACTGTCAGCTTTATTGACTAAGTGCAGAGTTTAAATTCACTTTCCTCTCCTCCTCACAGTTATATAAAGTAACTGCATGAAGCCCTCAGAGACAGGGGCATTTACTATAAAGTTATTTTGGCATGATGAGCTGCAACCTTTGGATATCAGCATGGATCTCTTTGTCTTGCACAATACATTCAGGACTTGTGTATACTTGAGCCTTAATTCAGATTACATTAGGATGTGAATTTAAAATGCAATAGCTATTTCTGAAAAACTCCATGCATAGACAGCCCCTTAGGTTTGAGGATACCAGCTAAACAATTTGCTGGCAAAAATCTATAGGCATCTGGAGGCATCTAGTCTTTTAAAGAGGGTTAGATATATTGGATGAAATTTAGGCCACCATGGGGTGAGGGCTTATAGACTCACAAATACAATGTAACTGGGAGGCCAGGGTATTTAGTTTTCACATTGGTTAGAACTGAGCCTATCATTTAGAGACTATTGGTGGTTTGGCTGCAGGAGTTCTAAATTTGTCAGTTCAAGATATGGGCAGCTTTTGCATTAGGGTGCATAAGGAATCTTTCTGGTGGCTGTTTGGGTGTCCCACTCTGGAGTGTCGAGTGGTGCAGTATAACAGAACAGTGAATTGGGACATAGCAATTGTGCGTGCAGAGCTTTCACTTTCATTTTTGCTGCCATCTTGTGGCTGCACCAAATAAATACCAAAAAGGAGGACCCTGTTAGTTCTCTGAAGAAGGGAATAAGAGCATGTATCTCCTCAAATGTTATCTTTCAATGATCCTTTGTCTTTTGGCACTGGTTAGTTGTGTACTGTAGGTTAAAGTTTTGGCTGATTTTACCATTTTACTTTTAACTGGGAAATGTTTTCCTTCTTCTCTTTTGATTGCAATGGGACATTTGTTTCTGTTATATCCCTAAAATAATGGTTAATGCCATTACAATTATAAAGCTCACATAGAATGAATATGTGTGAATAAAACTCAAAAGCTTTTAAAATCTAGAAGCCATGAAGTTCTATTAAATATTAAATTATGCATTTCAGAATTCCCCTTGTATTGTTTGTTTTCTTTTGTCTGATACATAATGCCCTATCTCACACCAGACAGGCCAACTGAAAAAAGGAAATCTCTAATGGTAGATAAGGTGTGTTCTGCAGTATTTTAAACTGTTAATGGTGGGGTTTTGGATAAATACTATGCATTACATTTTATATGCTGTATGAACACACGCACACACACACACACAGATAAATGCCATGGTCTGAAGCTTTTTCATCTGTCAAGAAACACTATATGGATCCCACTATTTCCTCTCCTGTTCCTGACTGCTTTAGAACACACAGCTACTGCAGGCTATCAGTTCCATGATTACCACACAAAGAGTTAATGTAGAGAGGCGCTAAAGGTATAAAGTTCTTATTCAAGTACCATTACATGAAAATAATATGTCAATATATATTACTGGCCCAGAAGCATCTTCAGACTATTTACAGGGATGTCAACAGTGCACATTCGTAGCATCTTTGGATACAAAGTATGCTGGAATAAATCAGATTCTCTTCTCAGCCCCCATAAAAGAATGTATGGGGGCTGAGAATAGAATCTGATTTGTTCTAACCTTCACAATGCTTCCTTACAGCACACAGTATGTGGTTGTTCTTTGTGTTCCTACCCTATATAAACTGTAGCTCTCAATTCCAAATATGTTATAAATAATATGAAAGAAAACACCTCAAAAAGACCTATTCTGGCTTTTACTCTGCAGGACAGACTTGCTTCTGCAGAAAGAATGCTGTCCCTCATACATTTGTACAGCTTTATCACCTTATCCCTCTCCTTTCAATCTTATAGAAACAATAAAAATGAAACAAAACAAAACAGAAAAATACACAACACAGAAACAAACCACCAATGCTCCAAAATTTAGTTCTTTTATTTGTAAAGTCCTTAGAATCAGCATGCCTCAACTCAACCACCTTGAAATGAGTAGTTAACTATGATGTTTAATTAACATATGACATTTCTATTAAGACAGAGATTCTTTGGCTTGCCAGATACTTCTGTCCTTTGCCCTCTGGGTGTGTCAGCTACAAGATGACTCTTTACCTAACAATGCCCAGTAATTATAACTGAGCTGTGAAAAGTTTAAGAAAGAGGTAACAGAGAATAAGTGGTCATGAAGATCATAGGCTTCATATTTGTAGTATTGGGCATGTTTGAAGAGGATTAGTAAAATGATAGTCCTCTTCTAGCGGATAGGTGAGAAGGTAAGAGGCAGAAGCATCTGACAAAAGCCATAGAATCTTTGTCTTAGCAGAAGTGCAATATGGTAATTGAGCATGTTATCAAAATTTAGGACTCCGTTTTCCTAAGGTTGCTGAAGTTAAAGCATGCTGATTCTAAGGACTTTTTCTTCCAAAATAAAAGAGCGAAGATGTTTTTGAATTTCCTCATAGAAGAAAAAAAGAAAAATTAGAAAGATAACGTGATGAAGGTGTTCACTATGAGAAGCAATACTCTTCTTATACAGTCATATCTACCCCATCAATGTAAAGTCAAAGGAGATTATTCTGAAGTGATGTTTTAAAGTTACAATTCCTGATATTAGCCCTGAAAATATCACTTAAGTATATAGTGAACTTGTAACTACAGCTGTCTATTTTTTCAATTGACACATTTTATGAAAAATACCAGCCTAACTTTTTTTTCCTCAAATTTCCTCAGTGTTGGAAAAAGTTAAAGTAAAATAAATAAATAAATAAATGAAAGGAAAAATGAATCTCTGTAACTCTGCTACTCTAGCATTTCAAAATTTGGAAAATTTTTGAAAAGAAACATGGCATGAGAGATACAGATATATTTTTTTTTCCTTTTTGGCACTCTAACTTTTCCCAAGTTGAGAAAGTTTTGAAAAGTTAAAGAATTGCAAAATGGAAAGTGAAATGAAGAAAAGGTGAAAAATTAAAAAATGGGTTGGGTGGGGGAGCACCAAACACTGGGAATTGTTTTTTGGGAGTCAGTGGCAGAAAAAATAGAGGAGATGAAGAAAAAGATTGAGAAAAAGAGGGGGAAACAAAAATTAAGTATTAAAAAAAAACAAAACAAAAAGTGGAAGGAAATTGCTTTCATTTCAAACCCAGTGAAACAGAAGTGACTTCATCTTATTTTTTTCCCAAAATTGTCTTTCCACTTTCTTTAAACTTTGAATATAATGAAACAGTTCCTTAGTTGATTAGTCTTAAAGCAGAACTCAAAATGGCCAAAAAATAAAAAATCACATGCGCTGGAGCTGCACAACAATAAATAAGTTTAGTTCTTATTTTTTTCATGATTTCAGAAAATTTTATATCTTTGATGTTGTAAACACTGGTAAATACGAGACTGTACTTCACACTTCTTTATTCCCTGGGCAGTCTCTTAATATGCGACATGTCTCTGTCTCACCATTTCCTCCCCGCCACCCACACACACACCATTAGCTCTTCAGATTGGACAGCTTCGAAATTTACAAAAGACCTAGCACAAAACAAAATTTATATTCTCAGTATCATCTGGGAACATTACATAGAGAAACATTTCCAAAACCACCTACAGGAGAACATAGGCAAAATGTTTTAGGGCTGTGAATTAGCCATCCATCATTCAGTCTTCTTATTAGATTACTTTTAAAAGCCCTTTGGACAACTATCAAAACTACCAGGATTAACAGTGACCTATCACAGCTATGTTAATAATATAAACCCAGTGCAGTCTAAGCACTTTCTATTATATATCACTCTCCGAATAGCTTCAAAACTTACAAGTTACCCAAGAAATCAATATTATTACTAAAGCTTCTCTAAACATATTGGTCTCGTTAGTTGCGTTAAAATTGGGCCTTCTGCAGACTCGCCATTTCAAAGGTATGTAAATCTGTGTGTGTATACACATGCAAATTGTTGCAAAGGACGTTTTCCTTAATCCAAAAGAAACTTCTAAATTGAGCACTAGCTTCATCCCACGAACACTATGGCTCAGAGAAGGAAATCTATGCTTTTAAGTACTATTTGTTAAATAAATATTGTGAAATTTGTTGAATATATTTTACATAAGGAGGTAGAGCTGGTTAATATTTAGGCTTTATACTTATCCATTCATGCTATTTGACAACCTGCTTTATTTTACATACTGTGTCCCCAATCAAAAGCACTTAATGAGTGCAATTTTTAGCACAATTAGTCCCATTTAAGTCTGAATGTACTGATGTTTCTTCAGTATTTGTTTTTTTTTTTCTTGCTCTATGTTTTATATATTACTAAGTATTTTTTTAAAAGAATAAACAGTATGCTGGACATATGTGAAGGTAAAACAATAAGAGCATCTATCCTTTTCTTGTTTGAATAACTTCTCTATGCACAGATTTTTTTGATATTAAAAATGTGTAAATGAAGTGACTTGGAAAATCAAGCCCATTGTTTGTGATAGAAGACAATACATTGTAGTCTACAATATTTCAGTTGGTACTTTTTAGCTGAATTTAATCTTTGTACAGTTCTACATATTAAGTGCCTCACACAGAACACAAAGAATCAACGGTGGCCACCTGAGGTTTATGATAAATATCTAATGAGAGAAGCAATCAGGATAAATCATGATGAGTGACCAAGTTATTTATCTTGGCTTCTGTCGACATTCATAAGCCAAGGGCAGCTATGGTTTACTATATTTTATGTCACAAAAAGTGTGGTAAAGAAAAGCATGACTTTTTTATTATTATTAAATAGAATCAAGGATATCGGTCATAAATGAGCTCTCATTGCAAACAGACCCTTTAGTAATGTAAAAATCTTAAGCATTAGACAGAGCAGATTCTGTAGGTTTCTGTCCAAAGGGAAAACTCTCCCATCACCCCAGTTTGTGAAGCAAAAGTAAATACATTATGTGGCTTAGAGGACAGCTAAAAAAAAAAAAAAAAAAGTAAAAGAAGCCTTTTAATACATACTGTTCACTACTTGAAAGTGAAGCACATGATTGAGTGTTTTGCTGAATTAGATCCTTAATGAAAAGGATGTTGCACAGCTGTTGGGAAAAGGGAAAATTTCAGTTTAGGAAATGGGGGCAAAACCCTACTTTTACAAATAGTGCCATGAGATGTTTAACACATACATACATCCAAGAGACACTTATTACCTAAACCACATACAAATAAATATCACATAAGGAAGAGGTCAGTGCAATCTGTTGAGATTTGAATTTATGGTCCAGAAAAGGAATGAAATCCTGGGAGTTTTGCCACTGACTTCAATGGGGCCAGGTTTTCACCCTATGTGTTCCAAACCTTATTCATTTCACGTTATGCTCAAGTACATGCTGGAACACTGTAGTATCCAATTGCTTCCCAAACATTAATGAGTTTATTCTCAACCACCCTCCTCCAGTGAGGTAGTGAAATATTATTCTCATTTTACAGATCTGGAACTAAAGCACAGAGAGATTAAGGTTAAACACACACACACACACGCGCGTGCGCGCACACACACGGAATCCACTGGTTAGTCCTGATTTTCAGAGGCACTGCACTGAGTTCAGCTGGAGTTGTGGATGTTCTGCACTCTGAAAATCAGGCCCAAAATATCTCAAGTTGGGTACCTAAAATGTGCGTTACTCATTAGACACTTTCAAAGGGGTTAATCTAAGAAACTTGCTCAAGGTCACACAGGAAGTCTGTGGCTGAAACCAGATCTCCTTACTCTCAATTCCAGCACGTGAGCTGCAAGGTCATCCCTCTCTTCATAGACTACTAAATTAACTCCTCCAGCAAAACAATAGAATAAAACATTGCCACAGGATAATGGTCTCCAGAGCCATCTAAGAGCTGTTTCCAAAGTGCAGTCACATGTGGCACATGCTCCTCCAGCACCTGCACTACTGGAACTAGGAGGAGTAGCAATCAAATGCATTTTCATTTTACAAGAAAGAAGATGGAATAGATGAGAATACCAAGAACTTCATCAAGAGTAGGAATCTCTTGTGGGATGGAAAGTGGGAGAGAAAAGAATGAAGAAAGGGGTGTCCCATAAGAGATTTTCATACTTAGTAAAAAACAAGCTATGATTAACTTTCTACTGGTTGATAAATCTGAGTATAGTGCCATCACTGTTGTTCTGACTGTGCTGTTACTTTTCTATTATCTCAATTGGTTGACGCAGACGGAAACATTTTGCCTGATGATGCAGTAAAATTACAATTATTCACTGTCCTGTTATTGACCTGCTGTGCTCTGACTGGATGAGACATAGACTGGGTTAAATTTATCTCAACTGCAACACAGGAATGAGTATAGCCCACTGTGTACATCAACTGGTGAGAGAACAGATGACTAATGAAAAGTAGTTCTTAAAATCATTCTGCAGATGTAAAGTGCAGGTGTAGTAAGAAATGTGACAGTAGCAATGGTACATTGAATTAGGGAAAACATATCCAACAGTTATTAGAATGTCCCATGCAACCTCAACTGAATTCAGTGGAAAGATTCAGTGAGGTGGAATGGGCCCTGATGCCCAAATTTTTAAAAGTGTTTAGCGCTCACAAAGACGGTCTGATTTTCAATAGAGTGCACTCTTGGAAACAAACAAATTAAGCCAAAATAATTTACAGGGGCCATATTTTCAAACAAAGCTAAGCATGCAGCAGCTTCTATTGAAAACAGTGACAGTGGCGAGCACTTTTGAAAATTGGAACATTTCTTTAGGTTCCTAGACCAGAATGACGGGGTGCTGAGGTTTTTTTTGTTTGGTTTGGTTTTTGTTTGTTTGTTTGTTTTTTTGTTTTAAAGCTGTCCCTAGCTAGTTAGTACATATTCTCTTTCATATAGGATCAAATCCTTCCCCAGTACCTATTCCAAGATAACAGATTCAGGACAGAGGAGTTCTGCACAATGATAGATTCATTAGAGCTACTCCCATTCCTCCCTCTCACAGAATCCCACTGTATAGAGAGTTATCAGAAGCTCCCCAAACGCAGCCTAAAGCAGCAGAACCATCATTCCCTACAGCATCTGAGCACTTTGGAAGAGGAGGCAGAATTTACCATATTATATCCTATAATGCTAACCCACAAAACTATTTGAGCAGTAATGCTAATAAGAGGTTATTTTAAAACCCTCAATGGTATGCAATAACAATTCAAATAGGAGCTCCTTAATAGGTTTTATCACTTTAAGTAATATATATGAGAGTTTATAAAACAGACGAGTTACAAGGTTAACTTTGATTTTATTAGAAATCAATAAAGAACACGTACTTGACCAGTTGCATGAAAATAAATATATGACAGGAGGCATGTAATGTTATTGAGCAAGGAGTCTGTGCTTAAAATGAGTATTTTTCTTCCATACTACCTTTTAATATGATTGTAAGTGCTTCTGTTTACATTGGAACTTAAATATGCAACAGGAAAGTTAATTTTCATAATACTTCTTACTATGATTTTTTGTCAGTTATATTAGTAATGATATTTTTTAAAATTCCAATAAAATTATGTGTTAGTTCATAAAAAATAAAATGCCATATACATTCTTGATGGCTAATCCTCATATGTCAATTTACATGATACTGTTGCAGTTGATATGGAATATTGCTGCATTTTCAAAAGAGATTTTAGGGTTGTGTTGTTTCTTTTCACAGTAGTGTGTATTTGGAATTTAATTTGAGCTTTTCCAAAATACATCCTTTTGTATTTTTTTTCTAACTAGCCACCAACTGATCTGTAATTAAACAATCATACAAGGGATTTTTGTTTTAACCTCTCTGACTTCACTGGGTACTATGTTTGTGTTTGAGAGAATTACTGCTTAAGCTTGCAGCTTTTTTTAAAGTCTCCTTACTTACAGCTAAGACATCTGAGCATCAAACCTGTCACCCCAAATCATTCTCTGCCTTAGTGACTGGAAATATCACCAAATACGAAACAATATGCTCAATATAGTCAAAAAGGGGGGTTACAGAATCCTTTTGAAGAGGTTACTGATAATGCCCTTAAAGTGGTTTTCTACAAAAGCAATTTTGGATGAGCACTTCCACCACCAAAACTAAATACAGTAGCTAACTTCCATAACAAAATTCTCCTACAGCCTGGGAATCAAAATAAACGAAGATGTAGTTCTGTTGTATGATAGCACAGCACCAGTGACTTAATATAAATATATTACCTTTAATTTCCCCCCTTATTTCATAGATTCCAGATGATTATTTTTTAATTTCAGTTTGTGTATGATGGTTAAAAAGTAAACAAATCCTAACTTTTCCATTATTTCACCTGTTGCTATAGCTAAGCATGTGGCAGAACTAAGCAGGATTTGGCATCATAGGCCAGCCCGTGGGGTCACTTGCCTCAGTAGCTATTTGTTCACCACAAGAAGCAAAGAAAGCTTTGCAAAATGTTCTCTCTCTTATCCAAGAAGGGCAACTTCTGTCAATCTGATGAAGATCATGGAAATGTAATACAACAAACTGGGACACAAACTCTGCATCTGGATCTATGCAGAAAGATCCCAGGTGCCTGTGCATGGAACATCGTTGTTTTCTCCCAGGATTGCAAGATCTGGACCCAGGCTACACAACATAGGAACAGAAGAGTAGCAGAAACATGTGATCATGAATTTAATTCTCAAGCATCTCTTGCATCAAAAACCAAAACAAGAATACCTCATATACTGTAGTATTTTAAAGGAGAATATGGTATGCAAGTATGTTTCACACGCTCAGAGCTCTAAATTATAGTGCCTTTCTTAGGCAAGTCTGAAATGGAAAACTATTTTATAGTCATCTATCTTTTACATTAAGAATAGATATTCATGAACTTTTTCAGACAATAGTAAAGTTCTCAACTCTGCTTCCAGAATTTAAATCATTTTAGTGAGGGATTTTTAAGGAAGAATAATGAACCAACAACATGTAATTCTGTTCAGTCAATGTTTTGTAGAGTAAAAAGGGAGGTAGGTCTTTTGCAAATACTGTACTCTTGGATTTTGCAAAGGTAGATACACTCTTGGAATTGTAGTAAATAGAGTGGTTATTACTAAGATGAATACATTGCCATGAAAAGATTGCTTCTTTTCATGGAAAGATTTTAAAAGCCATTACTTCTGCTCAGCAATCTAGATAAAATGTATCTTAGGGAAGGATTTAATTTTAGAAGTTGCTGCATTTGGAATGCTGGCTAACCAGGTGCCAGCCCATGCCAAGGCCCTTAGGCCTCACTGAACACTGACAAATGCATAGCTGGAAACCTGTCTGGCTCACCTGTGTGTTGGCATTGTTAAAATAGATGTTAAGTTTATAAGAATGTGTTTAGTGCGTAGATTTTCTGAAATGTTTGTAGGATGCTGCATGTATTGATCTCACTTATAACATCTGTATCACATGGTATACATGTTATATTGAATGTTTGCATTGTAAACCTCTGTAATTGTGCAACTCTCCAAACATGAAATAAGCATTAATTAATGTAAAGTGCTGGTCCTGCACACAAGAAGGCCCATTAAAACCAAATAAGCCATTGTGAAATATCAAAGGACAAAGACTTTGTTGATTGCTCTGTTCCCACGCCCATGAACAGGGGACGTGCACAAACACTTTCCCCATCATTTTGAACTCTGGGGGAAGGGAATAAAAATCCCTGAGCAGACGTAACTTTATCCCTTTACTGCTTGGAATTTGGAGATGACAATATTTCTAAGCATCAGCAGGTGATCACCAAGATACTTGGCCTGGTTTAGCTCTAGAGGACATACCATAGCAGTTTCTATTACCTTGTGGAACCGAAGACTGTAACTCATTTATGTGTGTATGTTTGCCTGCTTGAACCTGGTAAATAACTCTTATTTTCTTTTTCTTCGTTAACAAATCTTTAGTTAGTTTATTATAGGATTGACTACAAGCATTGTCTGGTGTGACGCCTAAAATGCAATTGATCTGGGGTAAGTGACTGGTCCATTGGGACTGGAAGTAACCCAAATATTATTGTATTTTTTGGTGTAAGGGACCATCTATCACAAAGCCAAGTTTGCCTGGGGGGCAAGATAGACCAGAGTACCCAAGGGGACTGTTTGTGACTCCATGGGTAGGCTGCTCTAGTGCTTGAGGAGTTTACACTTGTTAGTTGGTTGGCAAAATGTATGTCTAGAACTCACAACCAATGTGGGGCTTTTGTCCTGCTTCTTAACTGTCTGTCCTGAGGTTAAAACAACGAGGAGTCCTTGTGGCACCTAATTTATTTGGGCATAAGCTTTCGTGGGCTAGAACCCACTTCATCAGATGCATAGAGTGGAAAATATAGGTGCAGGTATAAATACATGAAAAGATGGGAGTTGCCTTACCAAGTGTGAGGTCAGTCTAATAAGACAATTCAATTAACAGTAGGATACCAAGGGAGGAAAAATAACTTTTGTAGTGGTAATGAGAGTGGCCCATTTCAAACAGTTGACAAGAAGGTGTGAGTAACAGTAGGGGGAAATTAGTATAGGGAAAATTAAGTTTAGGTTTTGTAATGACCCAACCACTCCCAGTCTTTATGCAGGCCTAATTTGAGGGTGTCCAGTTTGCAAATTAATTCCAGTTCTGCAGTTTCTGTTTTTGAAGTTTTTTTGTTGAAGAATTGCCACTTTGGGGTCTGTTATTGAATGACCAGGGAGATTGAAGTGTTCTCCAACTGGTTTTTGAATGTTATAATTCCTGATGTCAGATTTGTGTCAATTTATTCTTTTGCATAGAGACTGTCCAGTTTGGCCAATGTACGTGGCAAAGGGGCATTGCTGGCACATGATGGCACATTGGTAGATGTACTGGTGAACGAGCCCCTGATGGTGTGGCTGATGTGGTTAGGTCCTATGATAGTGTCCCTGGAATAGATGTGTGATCAGAGCTGGCACAGGGGTTTGTTGCAGGGTTTGGTTCCTGGGTTGGTGTTTTGTTGTGTGGTGTGTAGTTGCTGGTGAGTATTTGCTTCAGGTTGGAGGGCTGTCTGTAAGCGAGGACTGGCCTGTCTCCCAAGATCTGTGAGAGTGAGGGATCATCCTTCAGGATAGGTTGTAGATCCTTGATGATGCACTGGAGAGGTTTTAGTTGGGGGCTGCAGGTGCTCTGTGGGGGAAGGGGTGGCCCAGGACCCCTACTGCTGCTGGGGGGGGGGGGGGGGGGGCAGGTGGTGGCACATGGCCCAGGACCACCACTGCTGCTGCTGCTGGGGGAGGAGGGTTGGCAGGCTCCCTACCCAGCTCCGTGAGGCTCCCTGGAAGCGGCAACATGCCCCTCCTCTCCTAGGCGGAAGGGCCGAGGTCTCCGTGCACTGCCCCCACCCCATGCACTGGCTCCAGAGTTCTCATTGGCTGGAAACTCATTGGCCAAAAACCTGTGGGCGGAGTCAGCATGCAAAGCCTCCTGACCCCTCTGCCTAGGAGACGAGGGATATGTTAAAAGAAGAACAGGAGTACTTGTGGCACCTTAGAGACTAACAAATTTATTAGAGCATAAGCTTTCGTGGACTACAGCCCACTTCTTCGGATGCATAAGTGGACTACAGCCCACTTCTTCGGAGGGATATGTTGCCGCTTCAGAGCCCTCTCACCTCCTCCTGTGCCCCAACCCCCTGCCCTGAGCTCCCTCCCACATCCAATCTCCTGCTGCTGTTGGGGGGCGGTGGTGCGGTGGCCCAAGACTACCACAGCAACGACCAGTGCGGCTGGCCCAGGGGCTGCCCAAGCTGCTTAGGCAGTGCCCGGGCCAGCCACACCAGCTGCTGCAGAAGTCCCGGAAAGTCATGGAATCCATGTCCTCTGTGACAGACTCGCAACCGTATTTATGAGTGATCCTGCTGCCTCCTCAAACAAATCTTTTCCTGCTCTCTCTCTGGAATGTTTGTTATTTTCTAACAAACTCACCATTATCCATGTTTCCTTCTTCTATCACTTCCTTAACTACATCCACTTTTCTGAAACCTGAGTCTTCCACATGGACACTGCCTGCAGAGGTGTACCCTCTCATGACACCCTTTCCTTTTCTCAAATCCCAGATCCTTAGAGAACCATCTAGAACAGGTGCTTTGGTTTTGAGTGCTTACTCTTTAACTTTTGCCATTTTCAGCCCTACCTATTCCCCCTCCTTTAAACTCCATTTCATCAGATTTGTCTATTATAAATATAGCTCTTATGTAACCACCTTCTCTACACTTTCCCTTCCACCTTCATTATTCTCTCTCTCTCTCTCTCTCTCTCTCTCTCTCTCTCTCTCTCTCTCATTTTCATCTTTCAGTCACTCACCCTCACTCTCAATGATGAGAGTTTTGAAGTTGACATCCCATGTGAATCCTTATCCTCCTCATTTCCCAATGTAATCAGTAAACTGAGCTGGCTTTGGAATAGCTCTGGTACTGGGACTGCCTTAAATAAATTGGCCTAATTAAGAAAAAATATAGCAAAGAACTTTATCACTTGCTGAAGTGTCCATAAGATGCTCTAGCACTGAGATGAGCTCACCTTAGCCCACCCAAACAATTCATAATGTTTTAGGAGTTTAACAGCTAGGCCCCAGCTAGCTAATTCCCATCCACTTAATCTCTTTTTGAAAACACTTTAGCTGACATTTTGCTTCATTTTAAGATTTTATGGCATCTGGTTTGGTTTAAGACTAACGGTGTCACAGATTCAATGTGATTGTGCCTGTATTCTTCCTTCCTGGTCCACTCCAGGAGTGTCAGTCACCTTTTAGTTCTCCAGCTGTCACCAGCCTCTGGAAAGGTATCCATGTCTGACTCTTTCTGGACTGGGGTTTTTAAGACTGAACAGCCCCCTGCCATACACTGTAATATCCCCAGCAAGGCAGTCTGAGGACAATGACTGTGTTTTACCAGTGATCACAAGCTCTTTCTCAGAAGAGCATATTTATTTTAACGACAAAAAAGCAGAGAGAGAAAACATAAAAAAATGAAAGTTCCCACATGCTTACCAAACAAACCTGGTCTCATCCATCAGTCTTATAGGGTCCTAGAAAGCCAAAGTCTTTCCAATCTTTCAGCAATAGTTGTGGTCCCCCTAGGATCCAAGATCCTGTCTGTTTGTTGAATCAAAAGGAAGACTCCAAGTCTCCCCAAACTCAAATTTATATTCTGAGTTCTTTCTTTGTTATGCCTTTCCTCTGGGATTGCACTGAAGCAGCATATGAAAACCACCTAGTGACTGGTACCTCTCTGGATCTGTTTATAATCTCAGGACTATTTTTAGTTCCCAGAGGTGCTGCAGTAACCACCCCTCCTCTCTGTGATGGAGTTGCATATAATCCCTGGCCCATAATTATAATAAAACATTAATAAATTTGTCCCCAAAGATACTTCATGTTCTTGCAATATCTGTCACAAACAGGTCCTTATATACTGCAATGTATCTATCTGCGTTAATCCCAGGTATCTGAAGGCTTTGGTGGTCTTAAGGTGAAGGTGTATTCCAACAAGTGACTTTCTAAAAATGATAGTGTGGGGTTCCCCGTCCACTGGGATTTCAGTGATTTACTTCCTTTCAAATAGGTTCAATTTATAAGTTAAACAAATCAAAACTATAGTTGCTTTTTTAACTATTAGCATTGAAATCCAGGTTGGGACTTCAAATTAAGATATTTATGGTTCATTGCCAGTAAAAACAGATTATGCATGCTAAATTCTGTCCTCGCTTACACATGAATAACTCATTGTTCAAATGATGCCCTCATTCATATCTGTTCAACACAATCATCTTCAGTGAGGTTGCACAGAGACAACCTGCAAAGAGAACTGCATTAACAATATTTTTCATCATTACTGAGCTGGGGGGAAATCCATTTTGTTCTTCCTAACCTGAAGTAGACCTATACGGCTGACAGTGCAGTGACAAGTAGTAATTTAAAAAAAAAAAAAGTTGTTTCACTATGTAAGCAGACATGAGGGAATATATGCAATGAGCAGATCTGCTATGAAGGGGCTATTTTTACATAATCACTTTTCAGAATAGAACCACGCATCAAATTGGTTGAAGATGGTGCAACACAATTAAGCTACTTTAATTCAGTTAAACCTTTCACAGTTAAACCATTTTAAATCCTTAAAAAGGCATATAAATTGCTTTAGGAGTTTGATGCAACTCAAAATGTGGTTCTACTCTGAGAAAGTGACTATTTATGTTTTGCTCGTTCCTATTTAATAGAAATGAAATGTGTGCATACCGATTCATATTATACCTGCTCACATAACAGACTAAGCTATTTGTACTTTATTTTATAATATTTTTAATTTTTACTCCTCACAGACCAGCATAGTTCATTCAAATATGGGATTGTCAGCTTTATTCTTTTTAGATTTATGAATATCAATAGATGATTTAATAATTCATCTTCTATTATACATAGGTTCTTATACCACGTTCCTCCCAGTAAGATCTTCCAATGGTAAAGCAAAATTCAGACAATTACATTTGTACAGGGTCATTGAAACCAAAGAGCAAACTGGGAGCATAATCTGAAGACAATGGTGCTCTACAGATGAAATTGAGGGTATAATTTGGGTTGGTTATTTATTCCTGGTAGTGACTGTCATATTTTTCCATATGAAAAAGAGCAATCAAATACTTTCACTCTGAATGACTTATTTGAAACTAAGCCAAACAATGGGAGAACAAAAATAAACCATCCACGAGAGAAAAAACTGTCTCTCCCCTCTGTGAAAACCTTGCTCTGAACACAAAATGCCTGCCTGCCTCTGTAGACAACAGAATCCTAAGAAACCAGACACCGGACAAAACACTGATAACCAATTATTTGAAAGCTAAGAACAAATACAGCTTGACTGTCAGTTCCTACACTGCTTTTCAGGAATGGCAACTAGAAACTTCCTAATTTTGCTTGTAAACTTGAACAACTTTGTTCTAGAAGTCACTGAAATGCAACAGATATGTAATCCCACAATAACATTTTAGCATTCACACATTTTAGAGAAGAATTACCAATGAGCAGTGAATGGTCTTAGCGTTGAAGCCAGCAGCATTCTAAACTGCTTTAGTATTAAGGGTTCCTAAAAAAATTCCAGAGAACTTATGTGAAAAATCTGTTTCCGAAATTCTAATATGACAAAAATACCAAATAGATTTTCTCGATATTTTTCTCCCTCTACAACCCAGGATAGATCTGCTCAAATAATACAGAAGTGATTTGCAAATATTTGCTCTAATAAAAATCATAGTGCTTTGTACTCATATTCTATTCATCTGTATTGTCCCAGTTATGATTGTGACTTTAATGACACCTCTTTATACATTTCAGGCACACCCAGAATTTTTTTCTATGAAAAATGAAGTGTCAAATGTTCTCCTTATGCACAAAACAACTTTATAACTTGAGGTGAATTAACACCTTGTGGACAAGTTCTCCTCTAATGGTTCATACTTTTGTAACTTTTAAAATACTTCTTCACTCTCACAGAAAACAAGGCACTGCATAATTAGAGGGAATGCTGATGCTCGCTATGCCTAATGCATACTCAGCAGGGATTTCAGCCCCTTTTCCTTATCCGTATAGCCTTCCTCCCACAGGTTACTAGGCCTTTTACCTTAAACTTATTAGCATATACTTCAATTAGTTGCCATGGCATTTTTGTGGTGAACATCTGCTTATGTTCCCAACATAAACTATCTAAAGCTGGTATAAATTGCCTGTTAGCAATTTAGCAACACCTACTATGTTGTGACATCTTGTGATATAGAGTTGTTTGTGTGTTAGTTGTCAAGTTATTAGGCTTTGGGCCTTAGTGAGTTGGCTAGGCTAAACTATTGTCTTTTCAGGCTTGAGACCTGTAAGCTTTTGCATTACTGCCTTAATCCATACCTGAATCTTACCTACTTATACCTATAGACTACAGTTTTGTTCCTTTCTCTGTCACTGAGACCATCCTGCAGTAATACCCCTCTCTCTCTCTCTGTCTGTCTAGTAATGAGTACAACACTCAGCACTATGAAATATGGGGAAAGGAGGCTAATGAACTATTAGAGATACAATCCTCTGGATGTAACAGAATATGGGTTACTCTTTTGTGGTACCAAAGGCACTTTTGGAATAGAGTGGGAGCTCAACCTAATTGCCCTACTTACATTTCTTTCTCAGCAGGTTCTAATGTCCAAAGTTGTGTGATAATTATTTTGAATCCATAATGGTTGTACTAAAATACCAGTTTTTAGTTAGTTTCTTTGCCAAATTCTTTGGGATCTCTTATAGTTATGAACATTTTTTTTATTAACCACATTCTATCTATTGTTGTCTGTATTATTATAGTGCATTTCTTAAATACTTTCCAGTTATCGTGCACTGGCAATGCCAAAGATTCATAAATGATTTCTGACAGTGACATAATAATGATGAAGAACAAAAAGCCTGGGTTTGTTTTTTAGTTGATTGAAAGGCAGATGTTTAGGGTGATTGGCATAGCACATACAATGCCAAGTTTTACTGAAAGTTTAAAAGGGAAGGAAGGGTTCTTGTCAGACAAAAATGACCTTGAACGCTGCCAACTCAACCAGACATTGTAAGCAAGGTATAATTTTCCTTTACTTTTTCACCTGAGTGCCTTTTGGAGACTGCATGTCAGTTTTAGAAAAGTTAAACCCTAAGTTGTGTCTAGCTTTTTTGCTTTGGCCAGTGTTCTCAAAATGTAGCAAAATATATACTTTTAACTTCTTTTATGAGTGTTCCCAGAGACATCATGACAGTCACTACCTCTGTGGCCTCACTTAGGACTGTCAAAATAATTGAGAAATGCCAGGTATTTAGTATAAATTAATTACTAATAATTGAGGACCAGATCCTGGTACCCTTATTCTCATTGGGTGGCTTCTTAGTCCTCAAACGGTCCCTCTTATTTCAATAGAACTGGTTTCAATGGAGTAAGCTACTATTCCATATGAATAAAGGGTATCAGAATGTGCGCCTGATTGTGCTAAAAATCAGGCACAGAAATGCTGATTAAGAAAACATGAGGCATATTATTTAACTGGTTAAAATAATTACATAATGTACTGATAGTCTACTCAAACTCACCTATCATTCTACAACTCCTTTCAAGAAAAGTGTTGCCCCGCATCATAAATTAGTGTTATACTGGCCTAAAATGTAGTCTCTTAGTGTAGCTATTTTTTTCTTTTTAATGCCTATTGAACATGTGTAGTGTCTGCCCTTAAAAAGTTGACACTTTGGCCTTAATAGATAAATATTGCTACCTCAGATTTTGCCTGTGTGTGTGTGTGTGTGCGCCTAATATAACAGGCAACAGTACAGTAGACATGGAGCTATTATTTAGTTGTCTACAAACGTCATCCTGCTACTTCTTGTGCACAAATAAACTGCTGCCTCTATGCAAGACTCCACTGAGTCACTGGGGTTCCACAGGGACACAGCTGTCTGGCTGCAAGCAATAAATTGCAGGACTGAAGATCTGTATCTTTTTTTTCAGACTGATCAGTGGTGAAGCAGGATTGCTGTAGACTACTGGCCGCATGGATTCCCTACTCCCAACCCTGACACAACCTTTATAGTCCTTAGGTCTCTCCCAAATACCTTGAAAACATGGTGGTTTAAAACACAGACCAGTCCTACAATCTGTGACACCAGGTCTGAGAAACTTTCTATTGCCTTTGAAAAAAACAGGACAAAGTTTTGCTCCTAAAATTAAATTTCCAAAAGGCTTCAAAATCAAAATTAAAATGTCACTTAAGTGTATTTTTCTTTTAAACACTATGGTATAATAAATGATTACTGTATTTTTTGGTTTGAATGTCTTGGAAATAAAATTATTTGTCCAGATTCCTCAATATGCTCCAGCTGCTTTTGCAACATTCCAGTGACATGAACCAGTTGGAATATTCTGCTGAGTTGAACGAATACTTTTTTTCTCCTCAATCTGTAAACAAGTGTCATATTCTCTAAATTAAGTTATTTATTAATATTCTGGATAAACGCCATTGTTTACTATGTATTATAGCTACAGTAAGGGATTAAAACAAGCAACACCTCACTTAATAGGAAGGTTGAGGACTAGACTCTTAATCATAATCCTGATTTTAGAAAGAGCAATTACTAAACATCAATAGCTTAGTTTGTCTAAAATGTGTGCCATCTGTCCCTTGCATGGGTACTAAACAATGCAAACTAATAGCTTTGACATCACTCCCGTACAACATGTGCTTCCTTTTACATAAAAAAATGGAATACTTTAATCAGAAAATCAAATTATTTACTGTCCGGTATCTGCAACATTATTTTCTGGCTCCATGACAATAATCCCTTCAGAAAATTAGCTAATAAAGAAACTTTTCTCCAGTCCATTAAATAATCTCTTTACTATGTTATGGATGATAAATGAGAAGTTTTGTTTTAGACACTTGTCAGGAAAGCATTTATTTATACTTTATCCAAGGGAAGAGTACTTTTAAAATGACAGTACAAACTGTCCATAACTTTGTTGAGCTTGCTTTTACCCTGAGAATGGACAAAAAACAGCAGCACATACTTTGTGTCAGGAGAACATGTGACCTCACCTTTTTGTAAACTATGGGTCAAATTCAGTCCACATTTTAATCATAGTGAAGGCTCCTATTGACATTGGTGGTGCAGAATTGTGCCCCAAAAGATCATATATTTTCTGTATATCGCTGAATGTTTCTGCATCACCTGCCCCACCTGTACATTGTAGAGGTTGGAGCACAGGGCAGAAATGAGAGAACAATTCTCTTCCCTCCCTCCCAACAAGATTTGATTTGACAAGCATATCCTCAGCTATGCTGCATGTAAATAATGTATTTTTAATTATAAAAAATATTATTATTTTTTTTTAATAGGAAGACTACATGGCTAGCACCCAAACAGAATACCAATCCTTCCTTATCCTCTAGGCCCCTATCAACAAACATTTTATTGCTACTCCATTTCCAACATAGCTTTTCACTTATCATTTTAACTGGATTGTGTGGTGCAAAATGAGTGACAAAGAAACATCACACATGACACTAATTCTAACTAACTTGTTTTAAAAGAAGGGATGGCCAGGCTGTTGCAACATGGAATGGCTGAAGGTGTGTAGTTTGTCTTTTGAGCAATGTAGGTAATTGAAGACCGGTCACCCATCTGATAACAGCCCACTTAATTAAATCTTTCCCATCAAAATACACAATTATAAATATTGAAGTTAGTCCATTTTTCACTGTTACTCCAAAATCAAGCTCAATCAGAAGAGAAGTCTAATGATAACTCCCCACTGTTCCCAACAAGCTCTGAGGCATGAAGGGTTTTGTTATTATTGTTCCTTTTCTTCCCAACCATCATTTTCTTATTTGTGACAGGACAGTCTGGACAGAGGATTAGAGCTTTATTCCAGCATTTACCATCCCTCCCCTTCTTATCTGTTATTGCTCTCTCTTCTATCTACTGTGACAAGCAAGGAAATTTGAACCCTTACTGTTACAGCTCAAGCTATACCTATTACAGCAAGTCACCAATTTAACCCTGACTAAACAATAAAGAAATTTTACCTGCTTCTGGCTACTTTTTTGTCAGGAGCTTTGGTGGAGTGGGACAAATAATCCAAAATGGAGGGCAGGGTTTTTATAAGGTCATGTCTTCCCACCAGGAAGGGTTATACTAATTAAGGGCACAACTGGGATCTATACATACACCATTAGCCCAGATTGCAGCCAGTCTAGATGGCTCTGGAGAAGGGAAATCCAATACCAATCAGGCTGCTTCTTTTTGGTTGGTGAAGGCTTTTTTTTTTTTTTTTTTTAAGTAGTCTGGTCATGTATGCAAAGCTATCATGAGCTGCAGGCACTCTGGATCTCTGAAAATCTGATCACTTTTATTTAGGTGGCTAAAGATAGATTTTAAGGATTTAGGTGTTCCTGTGCTGATTGTTGCAATGCCTATTTTTACACAGCTTGAAAATCACTGGAATCCACAAAGCCTCAGTTAGGCACCTGGGTTCCCCTATGCAATATAGGGGGAGAGATAGGCACCTTAGAAAGCGATTTACAAAGAAGCCAGCACTCTAGGCAAGGAGCTTCCTAAATTAGCCAGTGGGAGATGCTAATGAGAGCAGTGTGTCTTAAGCCCTGCCCGTCACTTAGAGTCTGGGCTGCAAGAAGGCACTTATCTCTGCTTGCAATGCTCAGTGGGGAGCCCCTCTCCTAGAGTCAGGCATTTCTTGTAAGAATGATTTAGGCATCTGACTTATTCCACACAAAATAGCCCAGGGGAGAGGCCCTCCCTTATATAATGTTTAGCCTGGTGATTGGATTACTCACTTAGAACACCAGAGATGCAGGTGTTCTAAATGAGTAATCTCTGCCTGATAAGAAGAAGCAATTTGAACAGGGCTCTAACACATCTCAGAAGAGTTACCTAACCACTGGACTACGGGACTCTTTTGATCTCTCTAATTGAAGCCATTACACTTTGTATTAAACAATTGGACTACAGAGAGAATAACTCTCTAGTTCAATGGGAAGGGCATGATCCTGCTCCTCCTCAAGGAGATGAAGGAATTGAACAGGAGCTCCTACATCTTGTGTGAGCACCCTAACTACTTAGGGTTACCATATTTTGAGTGTCCAAAAAGAGGACACTCCACGGGGCCCCCTGCCCCCAGCCCCGCCCATGCCCCCGCCCCAACTCCACCCCTTCCCCAAAGTCCCCGCCCCAACTCTGCCCCCTCCCCTGCTTCCCGCGAACATTTAATTCGTGAGAAGCCTGAAGCAGGCAGCAGGTAAGCTGGGGAGGATGGGAGGCGGAGGCGTGGCCCAGTCTGGCCCCTGCAACCGAGTGGCTCCCTACGGCTGCCGGCCCCGGCCCCAGCGTCTCCAGTCTGGCTTGGCTTCTGGGGTGCCGGCCCGGGCCCCGGCCCAGCGCCCCCGGGCCAGCCCCCGGCCCAGCACCCAGCGGCGCAGGCCCCTTCCTATTTTCCCGGACATGTTCGGCTTTTTGGGATTTCCTCCCCGGACGGGGATTTGAGGCCCAAAATCTATTTCATTTCGGGGGGGGGGAGGGAGCAGCATTGAAAGTATCTAAATGGTAGCAATTAAATCATGTGTCTTGTTTCAATAAAAGTGCATAATACCATGGCAAAGTCTGAGGCTATAGAGATGTTTTTGCATAACTCCTGCCATATGTAATATTTTAGTCATGTTTGCCCTCAGAAGACACTGCTGTGCTATTTCCCTTACCTTCTTTCTTAGTGAAGAAGGCTTTAAACTAGTTTCAAAGGGGCCAGGTGACAAAAGCCCACAGGTAAGCATAAAAAGGGGAACTTAACAAAGGGCTAGAACGTGTGTGGGGAACATGGAAATTTACAAAGGTGTCATAGGAGCAACAAGAGGGAAATCAGTGAGGAAATCTGCTCAACACCATACACAAATGCAAGGAGTATAGAGAAAAACAGGAAGAAATAGAAGTATTAATACATAAGTTAAATTATGACAATTGGAGTCTTGGTGGAATAAGTCTCATGAATGGAATGTTGGTATAGAGGAGCAGAGCTTGTTCAGGAAGGATGGGCATGATAAAAAGTGTTGCATTATACATCAAGATTATGTACACTTGTTCTGAGGTCTAGAAGGAGGTGAGAGGCAGGCTAGTTGAAAGTCTGTAGGTAAAGAAAAGGGGTAAAAAAAAACTGAAGTGATGTCATGTAGGGGTCTGCTATAGACCACCAACTCAGGAAGAGACATAGTTGAGGCATACCTAGACAAAAGAATATATGTGAGGCATATCACAAATAACAGAAGTATCAAAAGCACTATACCTGGTAGTAATGGGGGACTTTATCCAGATATCTGTTGAAAAAGTAATGTAGCAAAACACAAAATTTCCAAGGTCTTGGAAACTTTTTGTTTCAGAATGTGGAGGAAGTAAGCAGAGGTACAGACATTCTAGACTTGATTCTGACCAAAAGGGAGGAATTGGCAGCAAATCTAAAGATGGAAGGCAATTTGAGTGACAGTGACCATAAAATGGTAGATTTCATGATTCTAAGAAAAGGAAAAAGTGAGAACAGCAGAATAAGTACAGTGGTTTTCAAAAAAGCAGATTTTAACAAACTCAGAGAACTGGCAGATAAGGTCCCATGGGAAGAAAATCTAAGGGAAAAAGGCATTCATGAGATATGGCAGTTTCTCAAGGAGAAAATATTAATGGCACAACTGAAAACTATCCCGATGAGAAGGAAAGATAGGAAGAATAGTAATAGGACATTTATAGATCCATCAGGAGCTCTTTAATTATCTGAATACCCAAAAGGAATCTTACAAAAAGTGGGAACATGAACAAATTGCTAACACAGGGTACAAAAGAATAGCACATAGGGACAAAATCAGAAAGGCAAAGGCATAAAATGAGCATTGAACATAAAGGGCAATAATAATAGCTTCTTTAAATAGATTAGGAGCAAGAGAAAGGTGAAGGAAAGTGTAGGTCATCTACTTAGTGGAGAAGGAGAGCTAAAAGCTGATGACGTCAAGAAAGATGAGGTGTTTAATGCCTATTTTGCTTCAGTCTTCACTAAGAAGGTTAGTGGTGACTGGAACAGGGCAAACATAGTATCTATTTTTAAAAGAGGGAACAAAGAGGACCCAGGGAATTATAGACCAGGGAATTATAGACCAGTCAGCCAACTTCAATACTTAGAAAGATGCTGGAACAAATAATTAAACAATCAATTTGTAAGCACCTAGAGGATAATAGGGTTGGTTAGAAGAAATAGCCATCATGGATTTGTCAAAAACAAATAATGACAAATCAACCTAATTTCCTTCTTTGACATGGTTATTGGCCTAGTGTATAGGGGGAACAAATAGACATGCTAGGTCTTGATTTTAGTAAGGCTTTTGACACAGTCCCACATGACATTATCATAAGCAAACTAGTGAAATGTGGTCTAGGTAAAATTACTGTAGGGTGGGTGCACAACTGGTTGAAAAACCATATTCAAAGAATAGTTATCAATGGTCCCCTGTCAAACTAAGAGGGCATATCTAGTGGAGTCTTGCAGCGGTCAGTTCTGGGCCCAGAATTATTCAATATTTACATTAATGACTTGGATAATGGAAATTTGTAGACAACATGAAAGTGGGGGGTGTGGTAAGCACTTTAGAGGACAACATTAGCATTCAAAAGGAGAATTGGTCTGAATTCAACAAGATGAAATTCAGTAAAGATAAGTGCGGAGTACTATACTTAGGAAGGAAAAATCAAATGAAAACTATAAAATGGGGAATAACTGGCTAGGAGGTGGTACAGCTGAAGAGGTTCTGGGGGTTATAGCAGATCACAAATTGAATATGAGTCAACAGTATGATACAGTTGCATTTTGGGGTCTATTAGCAGGAGTGTTGCTTGTAAGTCAGGGGAGGTACTTATCCTGCTCTACTCAGCACTGCTCTACTCAGTTGGAGTACTTATCCAGTTGTGGGCATCACAATTTAGAAAAGATGTGAACAAATTGGAAGGAGTCCACAGGACAGCAACACAAATGATAAACAGTTTAGAAAACCTGACCTATGAGGAAAGGTTAAAAAATATGGCCATGTTTAGTCTTGAGAAAAAAAAACATAGAGGGGAACCTGATAGTTTTCAAATATGTTAATGGCTGTTAAAAAGAGAAGTGTGTGTGTGGGGGGGGAGATGCCAATTGTTCTCCATGTCCACTGAAGGAAAGACAAGAAGTAATGGGCTTAATCTGCAGCAAGGGAAATTTAGGTTAGATATTAGGAAAAACTGTCTGACTATAAGGGTAGTTAAGCTCTGGAATCAGCTGCTAAGTGAGGCGGTGGAATCCCCATCACTGGAGGTTTTTAAGAACAGGTTAGACAAATGTCTGTCAGGATGGTCTACAATACGTTTACTTGGTCCTTCCCTAGCACAGGGGTTGCTCTTGACTCCTCCAGATCCCTTCCAGCCATACATTTCTATGATTCTTTTATTTTGTAGACCAACCCACGGTGCAACAAGACTATTCCGTTTTGTTTTTTTAAAGAGAAACCTTCAGGCTTTATGCAAGATTAATGAAATTCCACATTCTAGAGAAAAGGTTTAAAAAAATAAATCAAAAACTACCCAACAACTTTGGTGAAGAGATCTGAGTGCATTTTTCATCCCCTTCAATATATCTAGGTCCTTGGTGCTCATGAGGGGATTATCTAGTAACCACCAAGAAAGAGACATTGTTCTGCTTTTGCTCTGCTTAATAAGGATCTATTTAACGAACGCCAATATGAGATTAAGAACTGCTGTAAATGAGGGCCAGAGGGAGGGAGTGAAAAGCGTTGAGCAGAGAATGTGTGGGTATTTGTTTTAATACACTAGAGCCAATTCTCAGCATGGAGCCTGCAAAGGCATTGCTTGTTGAAACACTGCCGAGATAGATACAGCACTTCAGACCAAGTCGGCTCCAGGAAAACAAAAACAATTATTTATTTGCCATGAGAGGTTATTGTGCACTTTCATTATTGAAATCTGAACAGTAAAAATAGAGTACAAGTAGTGATAAGAAAATTCACTATGTGTTATCAATTATAGGAGGCACAAACTTATGGTTGATACCTATGCCCTAAAATCAACAAAGAATGAGTTTTTTTCTAATATGTGGTTCCTCCCCAAAACACACACACACACACACACACACACACACACACACACACACACACACACACACACAAAACACTACCTTCTTTTTTCCTTCTGTAGATTGTGGTGCCTACATTTTTTTTCAGTTTAGTATGTGTCATTTTGTGCAGAACCTGAGCAGGACCAGATTTAGGCATAGACTCTGTGCATAAGTCCCCAGCTCCTGGAGTCATGTGATTACATCCATCTTGGCTTTCAAGGGACAGTGGAATAATAACCATTAAAATAAATTTCTAGCCCTCATGGTTTCAAAGAAAATATGAAAAAAACTTTAAAGCATAACTCACATGTAACCAATGCAGAATACATCTTCCTGAGTCTGCAGGCAGCCTGATACAAATGGGTCTGAAAAATATATATCCTTCTCTGTACATCTCCAAGACACACTGCTCTGGGAGACTAATGCCATCCCAACAGAGAACGGTGCATAGCTATTGAAGAAGAATGAGATGGACCTGGATCATTCACCCAAGCAGATACATCCCAGCAACTGAGGTAAGTAGTGTGGGCTCTCTATGCTCCTTAAGAGAGGAGGGGCCCCTCATGCTACTTCCAAGGAAAGAAGGCGTCTCTCCATCACAATGCATGACTATCTGGGCATGTAGGATATCCCCTGATACTGCTACTCTAAGTGGGAGATGGGGTCATCAGGGCAGAGCCAGGGAGGGCCTCCATATTGTTGTATCTAGGGCCCCAGTTTGCTTTAATCTGGCCCTGAATTTATGCCCGTACAGTGTAACATAAAAGATACTGTTTACTTTAAAAACGGACAAGCATTATAGATACATATGCACTATATAACATACAGCTTTGAGAATAGTGGTTGATTTTTTTTCTCCATTACATGTGAAATGTTATTGTTTGCAATTCATACGTTAATTTTCGTTAAGCCTACGAGTAAAACATTATAGGATGAATTCTCAAAAGTGGATTAATTGTTCAATTTTGCTGGTGTGAATAATTTGTGCACGCAATCAGCATTGCACATAAACGTCAGCAACTCAGTTTGCACCAATAAGCTTTACATGCAAATCATTACAGATATAAGTTTGGAGGCCAGCTCGGAAGCCCATTTTACCATATATAATTTAAATTGTCCGTTTCTCTTTATGAGCCAAAGCATGTCAACTTCTCCAGAGTACGGCATGACCAAAATACAACAGAACATGCACAATTTTATCTCCCAGTGATTTCTCTGATTTCTTTGCAAAGTCCTTTTACTGAGACTTTGTATGAGGCGGTAGAATTTTACCCTAAGCTGTTAGAAATCTAAAATTTTAAGGGAGGTTTGAATTTTTAAAGGTACATTCACGTAATAGATGTGCCCCAGCTTACTTTTCATACTTTGGAGGCATTTCCTTTTTACTTTGTACTTTGGAGGTATTTCCTTTTTAGTGTCTCCATGCATACTTATTATGTTTGCAAACAGTAATCTGCTTATAATGCCTGTATTTATCTGCAGACACAGAACATGCAGAATTAACAATAAAGAAAACTATGACAGATTGAGAAGGATAAACAGTATTTGACAATTCAATGGCAAAAGTCAATGGACCTCAGTTTATATGCCAGACACCACGTACGTTTACACTGGAGCTGAAGTAAAAAAAAGCATATGGACACACGGCAGATAAATTAGGCCTGCCAACATCTACAAAGACAGCAAATTAGAGGGGATTTTTCCACACAGCCAAATGCCAGTCTTTCAGTGCAATCCCGTCTGAATTGAAACCGATCACACAGAAATCCATGATGTGATTAAAAACAAACATATTTAAATATGATACTTCATAGAAAACAGAGCCCTCAGACAAAAAAAGTCCTCACTAACAATACCCTAATGAATGGATAATTGAATCTACTTCAGCACAGAGAGCCTGCTATCTCTCTCCCTTTCTTTTCCCCATGATCAGCTGGAGCAGAATAATACCTGGCTGAATGTACAGCCTTCCTTTTCTAGGCAAGGAAAAATGTATACTACCTGACAGAACACCAGCTTCCCTAATGCCAACCTTCAATTTAATTATAAAAGGAGAAGGGATGCTGAAAAGACTGATGTGTCAGTAACCATCAAGATCATTAAATCCAATCCCTAAGAACAAAATGTTGAGTCATTTTCAGAAGCCCATAAATGGAATGGCTCCCGGCCTCTATCAAACTCATTTTGAATAAGTGCCAAGTCAAGCTCTGCTTATCAAGTACAGCAATCTGCTTGCATCAAAATTAAAGATGCAGAAAAGTGTTTGCGCCTCTGGTGAAGAAAAAGGCTGCAGCGCTGTAGCTTGTGAGATGACAGTCATTATGCAGGTAGTCTCAATCTTCATACCAGGCTTGAATGAACTCATTAGGTTGTGCAGCTCCCAAGTGCACAGCTTTTTGATTTCTAGATCCACTGACAAATCCACATAGACCCTCCAAAATCCAAATGAAGAAAATAAAGTACTTTAAAATGGTATTACTCCTGATTTATATGAGAAAACTTCTCACACCATGGTAAGAACTTATACAAAGAGCAGCCAAAGGAAACCATTTGCAATGCACAATGAGTTTCACTGACAAAACTCTGGAACTATGCTACATATTCTTGAGCACAATCTACTGGCACCTTATCTGTTAACTATTTACACACACACACGCTCATCCTCCTCATTTACAGAGAATTGTAGAAGCATCAGACCTACATCATCTAGTAAAATGTTAAGAATTGTGTTTTTGTTAAAAAAAATAGACTATGGCAGTAAATGTTCTAAATGTGCTCAAATGTTGGCACAAATAATAATATTTGTATCTTTGCAGGTAATGCAAAATGAGGATACTAATCCATATATACTAATCTCGTAAAAATGAAGGGAAAGTCGATACATTTTTGTCACCAATAAGATCTGTAAATGGTGTGTGTTTATCTGTAAATGGCATGTGATAATATACTGATCCAGCATCTCTAGACAACTGGCACCTACAACTAAGAAAATTACAGTTTCTACAATCTTATAAATAGCAGTAGAATTCTGTGTAATCACCCTTATTAACTGCTAAAATGTGGCTAGAAGATTGAATTACATAGCAATTCTTAACAAATCTCAAAATGTGAGATAGCATGGGGTATTCTCGCTAAAACAATAGCTATGACATTATGAAATTGTATATAATTTGACAAATATTCAATTTTTGATCTTTATGACAAATATTAACATTCTGAAGCTAGTTTCAGCAAAAAATCTCACCGTCTATAACTTTTTAAACAACTTTCTTACTGAACACACAATATCGACACAACAATAATCTAAGAAGCTACCTTTACAAGTATTGAAGGATTTATCTAAGACATGGTATACTATCAGTTCTAGAACTTATAGAGTATGTCTAAAGAAATTTCTGGCTCATGCTCAAAATGAAAACATCGTAATATGCAAATCATTTATTTTCTTAAAAAAGAAATGAAGATGTGATTAGAACTACATGCTTCATTCATACATGAAACACTTGATGTTTTCAATCCTGCCTACAACTCTACTTGCCTTTCCTTCTACACCCCCACCCATCCCCTGTCCTTTTTTCATCGTACTCCTGAAGCCAGGAAAGCCTAATCAATATTTGGCAGGTCCTCTCCCTCCTCTCCTTCATATCACTTTTTCCTTTTGTAAAACCCACTAATTCTATGAAACATACTAGCAATAACATCCCCACAGTATTTTCTGGTTGTTCACAGTACATCTAGGCTGCAAACACTTTGGTGTAAGGATTTTGTTTTGCATTGTTTTCTTTAGCATATTATACTTATTTTAAGTGCCATGTAAAATTACAGTGGTAGATATCTACATATGTAATTCATCCAAAAAATAGTAAATTATCCAGTTATTTCTGTTTAGAAGCTGTTTTTCAAATATCTAAATATTGTATTTACTTTTTCAAATTTGCATACTAAGTATTGTTTCATATTCATGGTTATTTTACTTTGCAATATTTCGGTATGTTAAACAAAAATATTAAACACTATAGTACAGGAATTTGGAGATACGTACCAAATTGTTCCATAAGTGCTATATGAAAAAGAACTGGGAGGACACGTGACTAAACATCCTACTATAAATTTTGAAATTTCCCTTTCAAACTCTTTTACAGGCAATGTCTGTTTGGTAATACAAATAGGGTCCTGCTCTATGAACTATAACAATAATAATATAACGATAGTAGCCAGAGCCCTCTGACACCATTCACTAGGGTTCTGAGAGTCAGAGATGAGGACACAAGGGACTAGTAAGGCCAATGGGAAGGCTTCTGCATGGGATGATGTGGACAAGCAGTTTGCTGGGCCAAGAATGAGTCAGGGCTGCTCAGTCCCTCAGTGAGAGGGGGCAGCAGGACTCAGAGACAAAGAAACTAGGTTTAGTTTCAGTTTTGAATTCAGGAGATGAGAGATAAGCAGAACATCTTAGGGCATCTGTGATTAATTTCCACTCCCCAAAAAGAGTCTTCCAACTGCTGTAGTATCTAGTGCCTGGGTCAGGCAGTTCCAATCCTGCAGAAACCAGGGTCCAAACCAGGAAGAGATCTGACCTGGCACTGTGTATTGAGAACCAGCTGAGACCTCTACAGCACTGCAGACCAGGGAGACAGAAAAGGCCCCTGTCCCATCTAGGGGCAAAGACAGGCTTTATTTATTTATTTATTTAAGCTACTCATCATTCACAGTGCTGAAGTATTCACTTCCAGCCACCTTCCTGGGAAGTTTCTGAGTGTTGGGAGGTGGGAAATTTGCTGATGTGTTAGCATTCATAGTTACCCCTACCCCTTTCCTTCTCCAGATCCTATTTTCTTGCTCCTGCTATTTCCTTGCTGGGGTTTGTATTGATATACTTCACTGTTTCTTGACTATGCCTTGCAGCAGTGGTAGCATTATTCATTTTCTCAAGTGACAGCACTCTTGTGTTTCTGGCACAGTGAGGAGTCACTAGATGTCACAAAAAAGAACCCAGGATCCAATCAATGTAAGGAGAGGGGAGAACCCACTCCAAGTAGCAAACACCAAGGAGGAGGCTTGATACACACCTCTGGGAAGGGGCTACATCAATATAATAGATTCACAGCATTTAGGCCAGAAGGGGCTGTTAGATCATTTAATCTGACCTTTGTGTATCACAGGTCATTAAATTTCACCAATTTACCCCTATATTGAGCCCAATAACTTGTGTTGAAGAAGGCATAATTTGTTTTTTGAATAAAGCATATCTTCCAGTAAGGCACCAATCTTGGTTTGAAGACATCAAGAACATAAGAGGAAAAGAAAAGAAGATTGGCTGTACTAGGTCAGACCAATGGTCCATCTAGCCAAGTATCCTGTCTTCCAACAGTGGCCAGTCCCAGATGCTTCAGAGAGAATAAACAGACCAGGGGGCTCATCCAGTGATCCATCCCCTGTCACCCAGTCCCAGCATCTGGTAGACAGAGGTTTAGGGACACCCAGAGCATGGGGTTGAATCCCTGACCATCTTGGCTAATAGATCCATTCATGGAGGAGACAGCCATCAATGGCTAATTCTTTTTGGAACCAGGTTATAGTTTTTTGTCTTCACAATGTCCCCTGGCAATGAGTTCCGCAAGTTGACTACGCATTATGTGAAGAAACTAGTGTGAAGAGATGGAGAATCCACCAGTGTCTTTAATAGTTTGTTCCAATGGTTAATTACATCTCTGTTAAAAATGGGTGCCATATTTTTAATACAAATTTATATGATTTCAGCTTCCAACTTTGACAAGGTCCTTCACCAAAGGCTCTTACACAGAGTAAGCTGCCACAGGATAAGAGGGAAGGTGCTCTCATGGATTGGTAATTGGTTAAAAGATAGGAAACAAAGGGTAGGTATAAATGGTCAGATTTCAGAATAGTGGTGTCCCCCAGGGGTCTGTTCTGGGACCAGTCCTATTCAACATATTCATAAATGATTTGGAAAAAGGGGTAAACAGTGAGGTGGCAAAATTTGCAGATGATACAAAATTACTAAAGATAGTTAAGACCCAGGCAGACTGCAAAGAGCTACAAAAGGATCTCTCAAAACTGGGTGACGGGGCAACAAAATGGGAGATGACATTTAATGTTGATAAATGCAAAGGAATGCACATTGGAAAGCATAATCCCAACTATTCATATAAAATGATGGGGTCTAAATTAACTGTTACCACTCAAGAAAGAGATTTTGGAGTCATTGTGGATAGTTCTCTGAAAACATCCACTCAACGTGCAGTGGCACTCGAAAAAACAAAAAGAATGCTAGAAATAATTAAGAAAGGGATAGATAATAGGACAGAAAATATCATGTTGCCTCTATATAAGTCCATGGTATGCCCACATCTTGAATACTGTGTGCAGATGTGGTTGCCCCATCTCAAAAAATATATATTGGAATTGGAAAAGGTCCAGAAAAGGGCAATAAAAATGATTAGGGGTATGGAACGGCTTCCGTATGAGGAGAGGTTAATAATATTAGGACTTTCCATCTTGGAAAAGAGACGGCTAAGGGGAGATATGATTGAGGTCTATAAAATCATCACTGGTGTAGAGAAAGTAGATCAGGAAGTGTTGTTTACTACTTCTCAAAACAAAAGAACTAGGGGTCACCAAATGAAATTAATTTGCAGCAGGTTTAAAACAAATAAATGCCAAACAGATTGAGCTCTTTAAAGATCTTCAATCTAAGGCTATTTCTCCCATCCCTCACATTATTTTTGTGGCTTTTTTTCTGCACTCTCTCCTATTTTTCAACATACCTTTTAAAATGTGAACACCAGAAGCAGAGACAGTATTCCAGTACCAGTCTCACAAATGTCATATACAGAGGTAAAAAATCACCTGCCTATTTCTATTCACTACATCCCTGTTTATACATCCAAGGAGTACACTAGCCGTTTTTTTTCTAAAGCATTGCACTGGGAATTTATATTGAATTGCTTATCCACAGGCCCTTCGTTTTTACTTTTTATTTTGATTAAAATTTCCTGGAATTTATCAGTTTTACAATTTAAAAAAAAAGTGAAAAAATAGAGAAAAATAAAAGTATTGAAAGTAAAAGCAGTTTAATGTGTGGTTTACTTCATGGACTGCACATTACTAGTATGTACACATATGCATGTACACATGTGGGTGTGTATCTTCCTCTACATTGCTCTACTTAAACAGACATTTACATATAGTCTAATTTATTATTACCACAAGAAACATATTTGATTTACTCAACAATAAGTATTTGCATGTACATGAGTGGTCCAAAATTCCTGTGAAAAACCCCCAAATAATAGCTTTTGCAAAACACTGGGATTTTTTTAGTAAAACAAAATTAAACTGAAAACCACAAAGGCTGAAAACAAAGGACCTTACTTATTCACAATGACCTCTAAATGCTACTACATAATCTATAGTGAAATCCTGGCCCCTGAATTGTGAATTCAATGGCAACTTAGCCATTAACCTCAATGGGACTGTACAGGAGTCAAATGGTTAAGGAGTAAAGTGATTAACACCCTGATCCTACAAAGAGTTATGCACATGCTTAACTTCATCCACTGCAAAAAGTGAATGGGACTATGCACTGCATAAAGTTAAACACATCAGTAAATATATATTGCAGGATCAGTAAACCGCTTCATTTTCAGTTTAAACCTATTTTTACCTAAAAAATCCTGGGTTTTCAAAAAGTATTTTTTTTTCTGATTTTCACCCTACTTTTGTATTCTTCTCATATATAACAAATACTTTGTTTTATTAGGAAAATTCAATACATTGCATGAGATATATGTATTATGATATGTATATGCAATGCTGCCTGTTGAAGTAAGGCTGTGTATTAGTCTAGAAGATACACACAATAAACAAACAGGTACGTATGCAGGCTCTGAAGTGCGTGTACATCTGCACATACTGATAAATCTTACGCCCATCATGTACACATGTCAAGCTATCAGCAGATAACAGGTTAAAGATCTGAAACACTAAAATGGGAAGAAAATGAAAATCTATCAGAATACGTTTCAGAACACAAGGAAGAAAAGGATGACGTTGAGTGTATGTGCTCCAAATGTTATGGCCCCGTTATTAAATGTAAATATTTATAGGCTAATAGTTCTAAATCTACAACAGTAAACTGTTTATTCACATGAAAAGTTTTACCTGGGGATTAGAGAGATATTGTTTTTTTAATCTTAGCAGTGTCATTGTGTTCTGAGTTCTGTTTTAGTACTGCAGCAAACCACATTGAATTCCATTCATCAAAGCATTAATCTCCTGAATACATTTTTCCTCTGTCCTTCTGTCCACCAAAATAAACCCTGATATTTATCCAGAAAAAATTATCAATAGTTCTTTGCACTGATTTTTTACCTGCTTTTGTTGTTGTAGTAATAAACACCAATAACTTCCCAGGAAAAAATAAATAAAATAAACACCGAAAACAAAGGGCCCTAAGGATCAGGAATTTAGGATGGATCAGGATACCTTCATCACTAGCCATTTAAAATTATGCCTTGAATGGAATATGAATTCCAGTGAATAATATTGAGTTCCAGTATTAAAAGATTTTCTAAAGCTACTGTATTTTCTGGCGTATAAGACTACTTTTTAACCCAGGAAAATCTTCTCAAAAGTCAGGGGTCGTCTTATACGCCGGGTGTCGTCTTATAGGGCGGGTGCTGAAACTTCCGAGCCGGACTGGAGAATCTGCGGTCGCCGCATATGGTGGGGGGAGCTCAAAAACGGCCGCGGCCGTATCCCCGCCCGATGACGAGGTGAAGGGGGTGCCTCACCGGGAAGGTGTAAGTGAAGGGTGGAGCAAGCTGCAGGCGTCCGGGACGCCCGGGGTATGGAAAAAAGAGATAGAGCGGCGCTGTGCCCAGAAAAACACGCCTCTTTCACCCGTCTGGCCTGCCCTTGTATCCTATTACCGTACCTCCTTCTCTGCCTCTCAGATCTCGCTCCTGAGGACTGCAGTGAAGCGGCGCAGGCGCGCATGTGCGAGATCTGAGAGGCAGAGAAGGAGGTAATAGGATACAAGGGCGGGCCAGACGGGTGAAAGAGGCGTGTTTGTGCTACCGCTCTGATAGTCTTGGAGACAGGGAGGGCTGGGCAGGCAGGGAGAGCTGACCAATCCAAGCAGGCTTTGTATACAACAACCAGCCAATCGCTGGTAAGGTACATCGCTTGCCGTGATTGGCTGGTTGTTGTATACTGGGTACCACATACAGTACAGCACCAGTATCTGTACCTGTTCATACAGTATAGCACCAGTACATACAGTACAGTATACAAATGTCCAACAGTCAAAACCCCATCATGGCTCCACCAGCAAGAAGAAAGAAATATGAAGCTAGTTTCAAACTTAAAGTTGTAAACTTTGCCATGGAACATAATAACTGCGCTGCTGCAAGACAATATGGAGTAACAGAAAAGATGGTTCGGGACTGGAAAGCAAATGAAAAAGCATTAAAGAGTATGCCGAGGGGTAAGTGTGCATTAAGAAGAGGCACTCCACATTGGCCAGAACTCGAAAAACATGTAGCAGACATGGTGAATGAGCATCGCCAAAACGGTTATGTAGTGACACGAAATAAAATACATTTGTTTGCACTTCAGTGGGCCAAATCTAACCCAGATCACAGCAACAGATTTAAGGCCACTGTATCCTGGTGTACTAGATTCATGGGAAGGCATAATATGGTACTGAGGCAAAAGATGAAAATTGCCCCAAAATTACCTGCAGATCTTGATAGCAAAGTAAATAGTTTCCATCCATACGTAATACAACAGCGCACTAAACATGGCTATGCGTTAAGTAGTACTGGAAATATGGATGAAACTCCAATGAATTTTGATATGGTTGGAAATAAAACTGTCCATCAAAAAGGTGAAAAAACAATTTTAATTAAAACAACAGGACATGAGAAGTCCAGTTTTACAGTGGTACTAGGATGCACAGCTGATGGCGCCAAACTGAGACCAATGATTATTTTTAAAAGAAAAACAATGCCGAAATTCAAGTTCCCTGTTGGTTGTTTTGTACATGTGAATGAAAAAGGCTGGATGGATGAAGAAGGGGTAAAGCTATGGCTTGATAATGTATGGAGCAGGCGACCAGGTGGACTTATTCAAAAATGTAGTCTACTGGTGTGGGATATGTTCAGGGCTCATTTAACTCCCAGCACCAAGCAAATGCTTGCAAGACTAAACATAGATGCGGCAGTTATTCCTGCAGGGTTGACATCGTTGGTACAGCCACTGGATGTGTGCCTAAACAAGCCATTTAAAGATCGCATTCAAGAACAGTGGAATGAATGGGTGGTTAGCGGCGAAAAGTCATTCACAAAAGGAGGAAACATGCGTGCTCCACAGTTGGATGTTTTGTGCAAGTTTGTCATAAAAGCCTGGAATGATATTGATGCAGAAACAGTAATCAAGTCTTTCAAGAAGTGTGGCATATCAAATTCATTAGATGGTATGGAGGATGACTACTTGTGGCAAGATGAAAAGGAAGCCGAAGCTGAGACCACACCATCTGATACGGAATTCGATCCATACGATGACTGCCTTACAAATGTATCACAAGATGTCATTGATGTACTTATGATATCAGATGATGAACAGGAGGATTTTGAAGGCTTTTAAAGGGAAACTGTCACGCCAGCAAAACCTGTAAAAATACCGTAGCTTGCAGTTATGATGGGCGTTGCTAACTCGCCAGGGACTTGCCCGGCACTTGCTCTCTCTCTCTTGTTTGTTATCTTCCTCCTATCATCATCAGTTCCAGTTTGGTTGACAGCTTAGAAAACAAACAGCATGGCAGCTCCCATGGGTTTATTGTCTTATCCTTCCTTTCAGCTTTAGAGAATTAGGAAAAGTTTAATCCACTTGCACTGTTTTATGTTTACATGTTTGATGACAAACAGCCTTATGTTTATAAGTGACAGTTTTCCTGCTAAGTACCTGCATGTCATAAGCATTTGAATTAAAATTACCATATGAAATCAAATCTGATGTTTTTTTAATTTTTTTTTGGTGTGCGTTGGAAGAGGGGTAGTCTTATACGGCGAGTATATCCCAAACTCTATATTTTAACTGGAAAAGTTGGGGGTCGTCTTATACGCCCAGTCGTCTTATACGCCGGAAAATACGGTAGTCAAAATTTTCTAATAAAATATTTTCCATATGAAAATGTGGTTTAGTAAAAATCAAAATTTCCTGTAAAGAAAATGTCAATTTCAATTATATGTTTTGATTATATGATTAGGAAAATCAAAATGAAAAAGTTATTGAAATTGTCATTTTGAAATGACATGTGAGAACAAACATTTTAACTTTCTTTTTTTAAAAAAGCTACAACACTTTTTGACCATTTCCAGTTGAAAAAAGTAAAACCAACCAATCACTAACAAAAAAAGTGAAAAAAAATGTTTTATTCACTTGTTTTCTCACTTTTTATATGTTTTCCAACTTTTCCTAGTAGAAAAAAAGGGGGATTTAAAAAAAAAAAAAAAAAGAAGGAAGAAAACAGAGGGGAAATTCTGCAAATCCCCAGTCCACAATGGACAACTGTAAATTAAGAACACGATAAAGGCTCATTTGAATCTCATTCAAATCTCATTTGAATAAGAGTTCATGTACAGCAAACGCTTTTATTGTGCCCCATGTTATAACCAAATAAATGACCAACAAAATCATTTTCAGCTTTGACACATCGGTAAACAAAAAGATGTGTCATGCTGGAATCTAGATTGCCACATCTACTATACCCTCATATGCCATATGAAAAAATAACATGAAGTCACTAGCCATCAGAGAAACTAATGAATAGTTTGAAAGGTCACTACTACTCTATTGAATAAGCTGATATACAGTGAGGCCTGATGGGGTGACAGTTTAAGGGCACCAGGAATTTTAGTGGGGATAGCCCCACCAATTGAATAGTGTTGATTTTGTTACAGCTGCATTTAAAAACAAACAGGGGTTCTCAACCAATGAACTAAACTTAAGGGGGGAGGGGAGGAGGGAGATTTAATCAGAGGTCACAACCATCCTCATTTTTCTCCTTTTCTTAGACTTTCAATACAAAAAATCAAAACAATTATGTTCCTATCACTTATGGTTGCAGAGAGAACCTCAGAAACATGAAGCAAACAACCAATAGAGTGATGTATTAGGCGTGCTAGTGATAATGTAAGATTCAGGCCTATATTTTCACCTGAGATAGAATTTTAGGTCTTCTTTGTCTAGTTGATTCTTGATACACATATTCTTACTAATATGTGTGAACAACGGACAAAGACACTGTGTATGTTGCTTCTGCCTAGCCAGGTGGGTTTGTTAGTATAATGGGAACAGATAAGAATAGTTAAAGTGTTACTGGGCATGGTGGGAGTATAATATACGAACACACACTTTAAGACAGCATCAACTCCTATCTCAAGGCAAGGTCAAGCAACCTCTTGGGAGGGGCAAGGGGTGATTGGGTGGAAGGTATAAAACACTAAAAGCCCAAATAAATGCCGGTCCCTGACCATAGTACAACATCACTACTTACCCCTCCCATGGGATACAAAAGAGGTGGCACAAAGACTCCAGAGTCACGCACCCGCCCCAAATGGAACATGACCACAAATTGTAAGGGGTGGGACCAAGGGCGTGCATTTCAGGTATAATTATGCCTGCTAAGGAAGGGAGAGAACAGGACCCTGGGAAACCAGTCTCTGCAGTCTCAGAGTTATGGACATGGTTGCTGAAAACTAACCCCAATAAACATCACATTGCCTGCACCTTGGACTTCTGGTCTTCTGCCTTCTGTCTGTGTGACAAGAACCAGGAGAGAAGGTTAAGGGAAAGCCCTCTAACATGATGCCTGCCTGAGTTTTCAGAGAGAGTGAAACAATAACTCTAAGAGGTATCAAATTATGTTATCCATGTTAATAAAGCCATGTCGAATATACAGTGTGTGGGCATATGATTTGTTATTTTTCCAATATGCTGTGGAATTTAGTATTCCTCGCCAAATAATGTGTCATTTTGCTGCAGCCAGGTACCAAACTGTTTTATCTCCCTGCCCTGCTGGGACTTGCCTCTCCGGCTTTCTTCATGAAGAGCCATGACCACTCTGCCCATCATATTGCTAAATGGGCAGGGGGAGGTGGAGGGAGACTATTGGGGCAATTTCACTATAGGAAAGATGCTCCTGTTATGCAAAAGACTGAGACTTTTTAAAAATAATGATAAATTCCCCCAAACAGATAGGTGCTTTTTTGAAACTGAAAATGTAGTCCCTGGCCCTGGTCATATGACCTGGTCACGGCTCCAAAACCAAACACACTAGTCACACAAGAGGGGACAATTCTATTTACCACTAAGTTAAGCAACATCTCATTGTAGGATCAATGATGCAAAATAAGCTTAATGTCACAAGTTGAATCACTGACTATTTTATGGATAAAATTCTTAGCATCAGTGTCAACATTATTGTGGATGTTCTCCTCTCCCTGAACAAAATTGCTTTGTAAAAACTCCCTAAGAACTCCCTTATACTCCAAAGATGAACCACTGCTAATTTATCTGCAGTACACACTGCATGTTCTCTGTTTGCATTGTGAAAGGGCTCCATTAGAGACAGTCTACTGCATAAGTAAGAAATATTTTCTCTGCTCCACACATTTTTGTCCTTACTTTTACATTCTCTGTCTTTAATTAAATATGTCATAGACTTATGAACCCAACAAAGTGGGAATATTAAAATAAAACAAAATAGTGAGTTTGTTTGCCCTGTGGATTTTCCCTGAGCTTACCTCAGTCTATTAAAAATTCAACAGCATTGTTATTTGTCTTTTGCCATATGGCCTTTCTCACCATTTCAACAGGGGGAATCTCTCTCCAGATTTTCAAGACTGTGTAATGTGCACTCTTTGAACTGCTGCAAAAATGAGGTTGACTTCCTGTTTTAAGTACCAAAACTCAATAAATGCTTCAAAGTGTGTCAAAATAAGAGACTGGAGTGGTTCTAAATTAAGAAAGTCAAAAGTGGGGAAATTCCCACAAAATACCAGACATTTGGTGTGGGGACAGGGTTCAATCTTAGAGTAGGAGAGACTTGCACAGAAAGGTGAAAAGTAGGGCTTCTAGTTGAAGAAGGAAGCAAGAATAGGTGTTTCTCAGTCAAAGATGGGGAGGGATTTACTGGAATAATTTTGTAATCTGCATATTAGAGATCCAGGTTCCAAAACAGGATTCTGACTGAACAGTATAATATGTGTGCCAAGTAGTACCAATAGCCAAGTAGTACCAATAACTACCCTACTCTAATATATTTCACTACTTAATTTGCTCACTTCATTCTTAATTCATTTTATTGTACTTAGAAGTAGGTATTGGGTAAGGGTCTTAGGACAGTGCATAACTGCAATACCTGGGCTAGAATACTACAATATTTATGCACGTTGGGAAGAATTATGCAATGACATTGTGCTCTTGACATTCTTGCTGTTGTCCAAATCAAAAGATCTTGTTTTAACATTGGTTTGCATTTATTTTACTTTCAAGTATCTTCTTTTCAATCTACATGGAGAGTTAGATGAAGTCTGAGTCTGCCTGGAGGGAAAACAGTTTGTACTTTACTATCTATTATTACTATCTATTTCTTGCGTGGGTGTTTGGGACCAGTTTGAAGAAAGCCTTCTTTTGACATCTAGTGTATTAGGATGGGGGTTGGAGAAATATTCTCCACATCTGTAACTGCCTTAAAGTGGAATGATCCAGTATTTTGTTTGTCTTTTGCTTGATGCTCTGGCGTATTTTTTCTGTTATCCGTGGCTACTGTATTCTTCTGACCCATTTTCCTGTGCAAAGTTAAGAATTATATTTAAATCACTCCAGATATGAACTGGCCTGTAACTGACTCCACACATGAATTTGTTTCTGTTTGTCATCAGGATCAGGAGGCAGAAGAGATCATCATTGAGGTTATAGATTTGTAACGGAAATGGGAATATGTCCTTTTGTAGGGTCTTTCGTAGTTAGAATATCTTCTGGCAGTTTGAAAGCACACTAATTTACTCTTTGCAAAGATCTAACAAGATAAAACTAGTTGCTGCAATAAACATGGTTTAATGCTGCTGTTTGAATAGCTCAGAAAATGCTACCTGCTGCCCGATATACAATGCTGCTCCATATATGTGATTCCAGTAATGTATCATTGCCCAAAAGGGAATGAGTTAAAAAAATACAGCTATCACTAGGGAAACGTCTTCATTTTAAATTGCTTTGATTGTATAACACATTCCTAGTATATCTCAAACTGAACTAGATTACAGATAAATGTCATTTTTTGCTGAGTCAGCCCCAGTCTCACTAGCGATCTACTTGGATAAGTTAATTTCTTGCTCTATTTGATTTTACTCTGCTTTGGCAAATGAAACAATGAAAAGATCTCATCTATCTCCCTTAATCCTTTCTTTATGAAATATGCGTATTTTGAGACTTTGATATATCTAATATCGATATGACCTTACCTCTCAGGTATGTTCAGATATGTAATGAACTTTAAACCAGGAGGAAAATGACATTTTTAATACTCTACTGTTGGCAGATGACTTCAAGAATGAAGTGTGCAAAAGCAAGAGCAACTAGTCTGATCTGATCTTCATCTGCACACAGAAACTGCTTCTCCCTCCAGAAATTGAATGCTTCAGGTAAATGTTTCCCCAACTTCTAAAATGCAATTTACCTTCCCCAAGGTGCAGGGGACCAGAAATTATAGTATCCCAATGATTTACTCTCACTGTTTTATAGAAATCATTATAATTCTCCCAAAGCCAGACATTTCAGCCAGTCTGTGTAACAGCACCATTTGATTAGGAACAATCCTGCTGACTTGGGATGTTACAGATTCACTAGGCTTCTAGACTGCCCTCTAACCTGTCCCCACCCCAGCCTTATTTATATGCTATTCTGACCTTACTTCAGCCCTGTTCCTGACATGCCCCAGCCCTGCACCATCCTCCTGTCCCCCAGATCCTTGACTCCAAACTGGCTTCGACTCTTAGCCTGCACCAAGATTTTGACTACCATCATGATTTGGCTTGTCTAAAAACTTTGACCCCAGTTCTGACCCACGGCCTGTCCCCAGACCCCACTTTCAACACTGCCCTCTGCCCAGTCCAGATTTTATATCCAGCTTTGACCCTTGGTATCTGTTTTTGACCACTACTCCAACCACCAGACATGACTACCCTGAATCCAGATCCTGACCCTTATCATAGGGATAATGAACTTAATCCCTTTTAATGGCCCAAATTTAACTCCCAGCACCTTTCATAACAAGCTATATCACTGAAATTAACTTATTACATAACCACAGGTTGAATCAGAACCACTTCTTAAAGTAAATCCAGTACAAACCTCAGGAGATCAGATATCCTTGTACCCAAATGGTGAATTACCTTGTGGTTCTCATGATTATCACCCACTCACCCACCTAATGAAAGAACTCCCTACCTACAAATTGTCTACCTAGAATAAATATGTCCTCTTCTGGAGGAACTTCTCTTAATGAAATAAGCCTCCTCTTCTATCATGAAGTATGTGTCTGCATTAACAGAAATCATCCTTCCTTGGCCATATATTTTTCCTTTTTCTATAACAGGGGCTTCCTGGACTGGATAAAAAGAAGAAGCCAGTTCTTAGATAAGTAGGTTCCCCTAAGTCATCTAGGACATTAAATACATCCACCAATTTATCTCTAACTTCCTATTTACTTTAGCACATACAGTAGTGCTGTTAGTTTTCCCTTTTGTCTAACAAGTTTTTTATTTTCAGATACCCAACTCAATGTCTACAATTCACACCAAATTCTTTTTAAATAATTCTCACTTTGTTTCACTACTTCTGGCAACTTAGTTTTAGCTTGTGTGGGGCAGTAGGGTGGGAAGGGCTGTTGGCAGGGGGAAGAAGATTACTCTGATAATTTATGCCTCAAGAGAAGAGTACCATATATCAATCTGAAAAATCGTGAGGATTGTTTTTTGCACATTCTGATTCCTTTTTGACAACTCTGTTTCCATCAAAGTTTGGCTTCTTTTTGTTTCTTTACCGAGAACATTTTTACCACCTTCCTTTAAAAAGACTGATAAGATCAAAAGGGTCAAATTCCAATGAAAAATGGGTCAACATTCAATTCCATTTTCTGAGGGGAGCTAAGATCACCATCATAAGTTTCTCTTTTATGTACACATCTTATTTGCCTTCTTTCACTCTCCTCTATCTGCCCCTTAATGTCAAAAGGATGATGTTCTCCTATCTCTCTCATTAATCATCTTTGACATTCAGTTAAGAGCCTTATCCATGGCAATCTTTTTGTAGTGTTCTCTAGTTTGTCTTCACCTCCCCAAAGAAAAGGGAAACGGTGTCTTTAACACTGTGATCCAAAGATATAATGTGGTACACTCTTTTGATCCCTAAATGTGTTTTCTGTGAGGGTCTTCATTATATTTCATCTTGCCAACCTACACTGTCCAAGTGTGACCAGATTACAACAAAGCAATCTTCAGAATGATGGACAGAAGAAGTGTTCACCTTGCAGTGGCATGAAAATGGCTGATATTGTGATGATGATGATGGTCATCCTCTCTTCAGATTAATTTCAAACAATTCCATTACACTTCAAATTGCTCTTGCACATAACATTCTTTTTTTCCCTATCAGTCAAGTAAATTGGGTAAACTAGTTGAAAGAAGAAACTTTATTGCACACCATGTGCATGGCTGTTTAAAAAAGGTCTCAAGATAGAAGAGAGTGTCCCCATAAGATACCACTGAGCAAACTTCAGATATAACATAGGTTACTTAATTCTTCTAAAATTCTGAATAACTCTGCTTAGTTTAAAGTTCTCTCTAATCACTGGTGGGTTACCTCTCTATGAGCAGGTTACTCTGCCTGTGAAATGTCTTAAAATACTGCACTGGAATATGTTTTCTTAGATTAAGGAATAATGTATAAGTGTATGAACAAAAAGAGGTGTCCACATGTTTTTTTTTTCCCCTTGTGTCCAGAATTACAGTGGAAATAATCAAGGGATTCCAGAGAGAGGGAAAAAAAATCTGGTAATACTCTGTGAAATTCAACAGCAAAAGCTAGTTTTTTGTTAATTTATATAGTATGTTTTCTTAACATTGCTGATTACAGTTATGCAAATATTGCATTTTGTAAATATTCATTTGATTTTCTTTACCAACTCATCTTGATTAGGTTTGCAGACCTTTGTGTTCCCATGCTATGATATTCTAGTAAACAAGTTTGCTAGTAGGAATATTTGCTGAAGCAGCAACATTTCACTGAATTTTGCAGAATATTGATGGAAAACAAAACTTTATATTCTTATTGTCAAGTACTCATATCAAAAATAGGCTTCTAAGAGCTATACTTACCTAACCAGGGAAATGGATCATAACATGTGATCGAAACACAGGTTCTCAAAACAGCTTGAATTTCTATTTTTGACTGTCAAAGAAGGGAAGTAATTCTCACAGCAAAAAAGTTCAGTCACAGATATGTTCAGATAAAATATTTTTCAAATAATGTTGGTCAAACAAATTTCTGAAAATTATGATCTGTTTTCTGAGAACAGAAAAAAAGGCCAAATTTAGCAAAGTGTGTGTTTTCAATAATTTGACCAGCTCTACTGAACCACTAGTCTTTCATCAATTGTCAGAAAAAAAGACTGATGAGTGAAGATATGGGACATATCTACAATACTGGATGAGGACTAGAATAAAGTCAAAACACAATATTTTAAAAATAGACTCAAAAGAGTTTAAATGAAAATCAGTGGAATTTAGGCTCCTAACTGCCTAAGTCACTATTCAAAATGGGTCTGGAGTGCTTATTTTACCCATTGTCTACATATATTGTTTTTGACATGTATTTAACAAGGCTCTAATGTGTTTTTAAGTTTCTTGTTGAAGGAAAGAATATCTTTCTTTGGATTACTATTGTTTTATAGTCTGGTCATCTCCGAAAAACACAGATGAGATTATTAAAGCTTTATGTGGCGGTTAAAAGACTTTGGGGAAGTTTAAAAATATCTATTTTTTCTAAAGCATTATTTTACCTCTTATATATCACTACTCACAGGCACCAGCACTCCTTGTGAATCAAATAACCAACATTTATAACATTTTGCTTTGTAACAGTTTTTATCCAGCTTCTTTTGTATTTCAAGAGTGGGATTTTCCCATATGTGTGTGTGTGTGCCGACATCAATTATTGGCAACCATCAATCCAGTGTTGCATTTTGACATATTCCGTTCACATTGGTTATATAAACACACTGCTTGGATGAAGTAAAATGCAATTAAATAAATTGCACAATGTGCATTACTAAGTGAAAAGTAGAGCTGTTTGAAGAGTTTTTGGTGATTGAATTTGTCAGCAAATGTCTCTGTTTTCTTGAATCATTTATTCACTAAATATTTTTTCAGCATTATTTGAAGATCTAGTGTTAACCTGTTGGAGGCATATTGGACATGTGAAATGTAAAAGTGAATAAGGATATGGCTGCATCAGCCAGGCTTATTGGAAGATGGAAGACCATTTTCATTCCTCTTGTGAAAGACATTTTATATCTACTGCACGTTAACATCAAGTGAATGTTCTGGAAAACATAATCCATACTAAAACTAACTGAAGTAAGGAGCACCAGCAGTGACTCATTCCATGATGATGTAAGTCATAACCTTTCACAAAGCACAAGCCCACATCAGTCCTAAACAATATTGTCAATTATTCTTATCACCAAGGCACCAAATTAATATGACTAACTACATAGTAACTTAAGAGACCCTTATGGTACAATGTGCATTTATATACACACACACACACACTTAAATGCACGTTGTACCATAAGAGTCTCTTAAGTATACGTATATAGCATATGCACTGTAACTCATACTATTACTACTGCCAATTTCCACAAAAATTACACTAGAACAGCAAAGACAACTATAATATATCCTCTCCACAGAAAAAAAGGAACACTATTTCATATAAAATTCTTTCTCATTATGGACCTATCAAAATGTCATTAAACTACTGCAATGGGAAGCAGCACAGCCAGGCAGCATTACGGAAGAAATCCTTATGGAGCATGCTTATTAAATAAGAAAATAATGTTGAATACTGAATTGGAATCTAAAATTCATCTTACACTGAAGATTTGCATAAGGCATCACAGAATAGATGCACCCCATAACTCAGCAACTGAACCATTTCTGAAGTGTTTTTGGCTTCCCGATTTAACTAAAGTGGTGTCAGTTACTAAAATGGGAGAGGTATTTCAGAACTAAGCATCACTTTAGAAATATGCAGCCATTTCAAAACGTAGTGACCCCTGGCATATTAAATCATGAACATTTTGACCTTTGATCCATGAAATAATGCATCTTTTGTGTAATGCTGTTGGGCCGCGTCTGCCTAAAACTATGTGCACTAGGACATAAATTACAGATTAGAAAGAGGAAGACTTTTAAAATATGAATGGTCAGTTATAGGGTATACTGAACACTAACAGGGGAAAAGAGTACAAATCACTTAATAAAAAAATGATAAATATTTCAGTATCCAGAATACAGTTATTTACTAAAAATATGAATAAAATGTTTACCCTGTCTAAAAAATATAGTGCTGTTGATAATGTTCAGTTCAAGGCTGACATGAGCTGCTGAGAGATGAAAAGGTTGAATTCCAAATTCAATTTTACATTAACCCATTGTGTGTCCAAGCAACTGCAAACGCAAGGGCTACATTTATTACATAATGGAAACCCTGCTTGTGTGGGGTTAAATTATACCTTTATAAAGGCAGAATAAATTAGGGAAAGGAAGGAAGGAAAAGCACTGTCTTTGCAGGGGCACATGGAGGCAACATGCACTGGGATCACAGGCAAGTGGCAGGAGGTGTTCCTTGCTACACATATTTAAAAGGTGTAGCAACTTCTCCTCCCCTACAGCTATCTAGTAAAGATAAGTGGTGGGAGGAAGTTGGTGCCATTCTCATGATCTTGCCAGGCCTGGAAGCACTACCTGTTTCAGTTCTCCAATGAGCACTAGTTCCCTGGGTTTGCATCCATACACAATGTTCATTGGAGCACTAGGAACAAAATTATGGCTACTTGCTGTGTAGGCATTTTAGGAAGAAAGGGAAGGATTCCTTGTACACACTTCCTATTTTACCACATCCACATGGGACAGGAACAACTTCCCCATTTATCCCTGACTGGTTGGCAATTTTTTGATGAAACTTTTTTCATCAGAAAATGGTCAGTTGTTGAAACTGAAAAGATTAGCGGAACGGTGCTGGTTTTGATAAAATGCTTATTGCGAAGTTTCTCAGCTGCAGGATGGAATTTCTGGTCATCTCCCTTTAGAACTCAGTGCTTTTGAATTATTCTCCTTGTTGCCTAAGTCATGAAACTACAAATTTCTTAGCAAACTGCTGTTAGAATTAACTTAGCTACAACAGACTATAAAAGGAAACGCCATGAGGCAAGTCACCTCGCTCTCCATCCTGTGGTGAGTTAAGCACCAAGAAGGCTGGGGTGGGAGGAGTAAAGAAATAAAGCTGAAAGGTCCAGCATGTTTATGTTGTCATGATATATTAGGGGAAACAGTACAGAAAGACTATAACATTTGGAAACTCCAGAATTACATGTACAGAAAGTAGATTGTGCCAGAAAGATTTAAAGGAAAACAGACTGCAGCCTTTTCATCTGGTAAAAAAGTTAACTGTCAGGCTAGCTAAGACCATGGAAGTTGCTTGAGGGAGGTTGCAATTGTGATTGCAACTTAGGGTGACCAGATGTCCCAATTTTATAGGGACAGTCCCGATATTTGGGGCTTTTTCTTACATAGGCTCCTATTACCCTCTCCACCCCAGTCTCAATTTTTCACACTTGCTATCTGGTCACCCTAATGCAGCTATTTAAGTATTAGTCATGTTCTAGTAGGTTTGTTTGTTTGTTGGAAGGGAGAGATGGACCCTTTAAAGGTTTCTGCTCACCACTGCCTAATGCCACAAGGTTGTTTCCAATGGATTTGTCAACTGGTAATTTGCAAAATAAGTAGATGGAGTGATGCAGTATGGTATGTGACACTATAGCATAGGAAGCTCATATAAAATAATCAAATTAATCAAACTAATAATAAAATAATCAAATCAGCCAGAAAGGAACTCATTTTGGAGGACTTAAACACCTCTGTTACTTTAAATATTTCAGCTAGGGTCTAGGATTGACATGAATGTTAACAGATCACAGACCATACAATAAAAAATACTATACCATTTCCATTGGAATCTCACCAGACTGGGATAAGGGAGACTATGTGTTGGCATTGTCAGACTATGTCAAATATCCTGCTGCCTATACTGTGGGCATGCTTCATGAATAAAGCATATGGGGAGGTGAAATCAGAATTCAACCCATTAATTTAAATGGGAGCTAGTCACCTAGGCATTCTGAAAATCCTACTATGCTCCTATCTGCATCTTTAAGGCACCTGAATGATACATTTAAATATCTGTCCCTCTCCAACTACCAAGAACTCTGGCTTTTGTGCACGTCAATATTGGCTACAGAACTTGAGAGCTGGAAGGCCTGCCTACAGAGGACTTGACTTGTTAACTCTGTGAACTTTGCCTTGGAAAAGGTTGTGCACAATATGAAAATACGAGGTCTTTATTCCTTGGCTTGTATATACAATGATTTATTATTACACCCGTACCCTCTGTATCACGCTTCCACATCACGTTTTTTTATAACTATATACAACACCTCTCCTTCACTCCTGTCTGTCTTCCTCTTTTCCAATTTTTCCACTGTCAGTTTTCTTTCTTTTTTCCCCCTTTCCTGAAAACCACAGCCTTTTGTTCTTCGGATTGATTGTACAGTTTGATATCTATCTAAAATATAATAATCTATAACCAAATATGTTAAACACTTGAAAGATCAGATTATCAAAAAAAAATCCTTCATTCAAAGACAAAAGAAAGCTTGTGGCTTGTACCTGACTTTAAAAAAAACTCTCTGAACTATCACATTTCAATAAATGTAATGCCTTTTGCATACATTATTCATAGGAATACAGAAGTGTTATTAAGATGCACATATCCTTTGTGTTTGCTAAACAGACAACCAGTCTGGGTTACATAAAAGGCTTTTTGAATCTGCTAATGCTCTGCTGCCTGAGGATCCTAAAACAATAAAATATCTAATGATTTATGGACCAAAAGAGCTTGAAGAATGTCCACAGAATATAGAGAAGAATGAACTCTGGCAAAGAAGGTTGACAAAGATGTATGAAATCAAGGCATTTTTCTTCCTGGTAGACAAAGTACAACATTTTTTCTTGTAAATAGGAATTTCATCATATCTCTGGTCAACTTGATGATATCACCCCAACCTTGATAGAAAGTTTATAATATTTCTGAAAAATAAGCACAGAACACTAAATCAAGGATTCTTCATGGATGCAGATTGTATTCTAAGGCTATGAAATATTGTTTGAGAAGTATATTCGTATTTTTCTATCTGCATTTAGCTGAAACAGAATGATCTAGAGACGTATGCAAAACATGCATGTTAACCTTAAAAATTTCACAGAGATTTCAACTACTAAGGCTAGAATAAAATAATAGCTTGCAATATACTTTAACATATGTTTCAGAAAACCAATATGTAAAAAATAAAAATCAACCTTAAACTTTACCACATAGGATCTGATCCAACACAGAATTTAAGCACATGAATAGCCCAACTGAAGTTAACTCACACCCACATGGTTAACATTGTCCATGTTCTTAAGTACTTTACTGGATTTGGACTCAGCTTAATTAAAGCTGAATACTTATCCAAACCTGAAAAAAGCCGCTACCCCAGGATCTCAAAATCTCTTGAACTTTATTATTAAAATTGAAAAGCCCAGCAAACGTGACGTCCTTTCAGCTAGACCCCAAAGTGAGTTGGATTGCAAGGTCATAATCTGGGCCTTACATTAGCAGCATCTACGGGAGAGGGAATTGATGCAAAAAAAGGGAGCCTGGAGAAAGGTGTGTGGGAAATAGAGATTCCCACAACTCTTGCCACTGAAGTCAGTAGGGTCAGGATTATTTCCTATGTATCATACTATCGCCCTAGGCACAGGATCACCTCTGGGATGGTGCAGAGTTGTCCTGCCTCTAGGAGAGTTCTGACATAATCCCTTTCCACCCAGCTATTTAGATGGTGCAGCCTGTTCCCCCTCATCAATCCATCCCGTGTGTGCCAGTGGTGGCACAACCTTAGCCAACCTTCCCTCTTTGAAGTGGCTTCCATTTCTTGGGGTGCTATGAGACAGCAGTCATTGTGAGCCCCACATATCACGGACTACTACTGTGTAAGGCAACACAAAGCTTCCTTGCAACATTTCCTGTCTCCACATATACCTGTGTTACAGGCCTGCCACAATCTAGGCCTCGATATCTTAATAAGAGAACACCATTTTCAAAAGATCAAAGGTTATCAAAGTTTTGGGAAGATTTACGATACGCTTTCTTCATCAACTCTCTCATTTACATCAATGAAGTCAGGAACAAAGTCCCTCTATTTTTTAAAAGTAATATAAAAATTACACACACAGACTCTCTCTCTCTCTCTCTCACACACACACACACACACACGGCTGTGGAAGCACTTAAGACAAGTGTCTCGGTGGGTTAATGTACTTGTTGCTCATCTCCTGAGTTTAAATACTACTGTAAATTAGGTCAGAAGTATTTGATGGTTGTTTCCTATTACCCATTTTTTGCACATCACAAAATTGGCATGTTTGGCCATCTTTGCTTAACAGAGACAGAAAGGGATTGGAACAGAAAGGGTAACTCAGAGTGGAGATGACGAGCATAAGCAAAAGTGTGTGGAGAAGTTTGAACATCTGTCTGCTTGATGCTTGGTCATACATGGCCACAAGGGTGTACAGAGGTAACGTATGCATATGGCTTCACAGGACTTACCTAGACCCCAACTCCATGCATGAAAGAGAGCAGGGCTGAGGACCCAATTCAGGCCCCTCATGAGGAAGTGATGGGGAAAGGCAGAGCTAAGTCATAGTTCCACCCCTCACTTCTCCACTGGCTATGTCTAGGGTTACCATATCTCATAAATAAAAAAAGAGGACCCTCCACGGGCCCTGGCCCCGCCCATTTCCCCACCCCTAGCCCCGCCCCAACTCCGCCCCTTCCCTAACTCCGCCCCCTCCTCCCTCCCACTCCCAGCCAGGGGGAAAGGGCTGCCCCAGCGCTACCGGCTTCAGGATTTGCCGGGCAGCCCCCAGACCCTGCGCCCCCAGCCGGCGCTTCCCCAGCACAGCTGGAGCCCGGGAGGGGAAGCGCCCAGCCGGCATTTTCCCGGACATGTTCGGCTTTTTGGCAATTCCCCCCGGACGGGGGTTTGATTGCCGAAAAGCCGGACATGTCCGGGAAAAACCGGACATATGGTAATCCTATGCATGGCAGAAGCCTGTAACCAGAGCTCCCCACCAGCGTCCATGGAGCTGCACAAGCTCCGGGACACTCGGGGATTCTGCACCAAGGGGCTGACTGTGAGCTACACCCCAGCAAAGCCCTGGCTGGGCTGGGGAGGGGGTGTGCCCACCACCCCTGTGATAAGTGAGGGAGGGTCCCCAAAGCCCTGGTGAGCAGATCTTCCCTTCTCTCGCTCCGCTCTCGAGGAGCCGCCTGCCCAAAGCATTGCTCCAAAGCACTGGTTCTCAATCGATTTCCCATTGTGGGCAGCACATGCGGCTTTCTGGGGGTTCTATGGGCTGCAGCCACACAAGATACGTGCTCCCTGTATGGCCCTGAGGATGGCACATGGGCTGCAGCCGGGTGCTGATTGGGCTGCAAGCCGCTGGCGGGCTGAGAATCACTGCTCTAAAGAGCCACAGCGTGCTCGCTCCACGTGAGGCTGAGTTAGCTGCCCCTACAGCACCTGCCAGAAGAGGGCAGTCATGACCCGATTGCACCCTCCTGCCCCTTCTTCAACCACACAAACGTTGGGGTGGATTGGGAGTTGAACTGAACGGCTAGGCAAGCTTCGCCCACAGCAATGCCATGCCCCTCGTGGCTGGCCTGCAGCACCCTGCCACACCAGCCTGATCCCCAGCCCTGCCATGCAGCACCCCCTGCTCTGCCAGCCCCCCCAATGCACCACACACCTGCTCTGCAGCACCCTGTGCTCCACCAGCCCGATCGCCTCTGGCCTGCGCTACACGGCCCCTGCTCTGCCAGCCCAGGACCCCCTCCCTAGTGCTGGCTCTCAGCTCCCAAAGGATTTGAAGTGGCTGGTATGTGAAGCCCAGCACCTGACCTAGCCCATGGCATCCCTCAGTGGCACTAGCATGTTTGCATCAATCTCCTGTCTGCAGACAGACTCCCCCTCCCCCGTTACAGATTCTCCCCCCGTGCCCCAGGCCGGGCTGAGCCACGGTGGGGTCCCTGTCCCTTTAAGAGCAGGGCTGGGCTGAGCCGAGCCGGCGGGGGGTGGCTCCGCTCCCTGCTGCAGCCTAATGCCGGAGCCTGGGCTGAGAGCCAGGCTCGTGTCCTGCACCAGCTCCGGGAAGGGGTTTTTCTGCGGCTCCCGCAGTCCCCCCCGGGCCGAGCCGCCCCACGGTAGGGGCGGGTTGCTTGAGGCAGGGCAGGACCCGGTGGGGCCGAGGGCTGAACAGGCCCGGCAGGACGGTGCGGGGGCTGCTGGAGGGAAGCTGGGGAAGGGGTGGCACGGCCTCAACCCCCTGGGGCTGCCTGCCCCGCGGAGGAGGCAGAGGGGCACAAGCCGCAGCAGGACCCCAGCCCCCCGGGGGAGGGGATCTGGGGCCAGCCCAGGGAGGCAGGAGCAGTCCCGGGGGGTGCTGGGCGTGTGCAGGGCAGAGCCCTGGGAGAGCCCCAGCCCCGCGGCGGGCAGCGCTGCAGAGGAGGAGCCCGCGCTCCCCGGAGGGCGAGGGGAGCCCCAGGCAGGGGGAGCTGGGCCGCCCGCACCCACCGCTCGGGGCTGCTCCATGCTGCTCCCAGTACCACTTTCAGCCGGCGCGGCTGCCCTATCAGCGGCTTTTGGGTCTTTAAATAGCCGTCCGGGGGGAATCCCGGACATTTTTAGCTTTTGACAAATTCCCCCCGGACGGCTATTTAAAGACCCAAAAGCCGGACATGTCCGGGGAAACCCGGACGTATGGTAACCCTAGCTATGTCTGGCAATGGTCCAATACAGCATACTTCCCTCCTCCCCATGTCACACAAACAGGTGCTATGGAGATTATAGCTCTGAGCCAGTCCTCTTTCTGAAGCTTCCCTGACACAGAGCAGCTTTGCACCAGCCCTTGCCCAGGGCCATGAACTCTCAAGCTAGCCCTAAAAAATTAAAAACTTGTGATTTTCCTGGTAATTAGTTTTGATTCAGTTGCAGGCTTAGGCTGATTTACTGGGATGTTTCCTGGGAGGCTCCAGGACTTGCAGTCCCTGTAAGACTGCTCCAACCAGTGGGAGATTAATCACACATCCATTGGACCTACAGATCTGAGCCCAGGAACCAATATATTGTAGATACATAGATCCACTGAAGGCTGGAAGAGAGGTGAGTGTCACTGGAAAAAATTGAAAGCAGAAAGTGAAAGAGATGGGGATTCATGCTGAGGAAGCTGTGCTCTATTCAGACTCTTGAATTAGAAATTAACAGGCTAACTGGTTATGCATTATGGGGCATGAACTGAAACCTATTCAAACACCAGAAGCAGCACTAAATTCAAAACACAAAGCTAAAAGAGGCATGAGGAGAATGGTTGAGTTCACAGTGGGAGTCTTGAGTCCAAACACTGAGGCAGCTGGGTTGGTGAAGATACTTGCTTTCAGATGACAGGGTTGGATGGAAAAGACCATTCCCATCCTGCCCAGATCTTGGAGGAGATAGTGGGTAGAAGCAGCATGAGCTCCATTGCCATTACACCTCTCAGAGGCCCTGGTCTGTTTTCCCTAAAGTCCTTTGTCTCTTCTTTCCTATGATATTCAGATACCAGTTGTCTTTGAGACTAGATACTATATGTATGACTTTCCAAGTACTGATCTTTATTTGTTCAGTAATAAACCTACAACTGAAGCACACAAAAACAAAGTACTATAATATATTGTACTTGCTTGTTTTCAATACTACTTCTTACACATGTATGAATGAAATCTTTATTTCTATATACTTCATTGCAAATATACCCAATGGGAATCAAAAAAACAAACAACAGGAATAGTTCTATTTTGCAGATTTTGTTTTATATAGTTTATGAGGTTAAAAATACCTTCATGTGCATTTTTTTTCTTAATCAGTCCTAGCAGCTGCATAATAGGAGATAGCTATTCTTTCCCTTTGGGGCGGGAGATAGAACAAGGTGACCTACAAAGGGCATTTATCCCAAAGCGGTTCAACTATACAAACAAAAATCAATAGTTTAACCAACATCATTTGTTATCTTAGGACACTTAGAAGTTGTTTTTGGTAATCTGGAATAGTGGCAATAAAAAAATCATTTATAAACTTTTGCATATTAAATATGTAGTGAGGATTGATACAATTTATAGAGGATAAAAAAACATGCATGTTATTCCTTTGCCAGAGTAAAGCACGAAACATATTCTAACATGAGAATTTATGTGTAAAAGTGTAAAGGTAACCTCTTGGATTTCCCACAAGAATTTGTAAGCGAAAACCAGAGGTCAACTTCCAGGGTAAATTTGATTTGAGTGTTAAATGTAAGAAGGATTAATATTAGAAAATATAATCTCAATACAATATTTTGGTTCATAGAGGAAAATAAGGATTAAAGCACAGGTTTCCAAGGAAAAGTGTTTGTTTGGAGTACAAAAATCAACATATATAAGAAAGGAATAGCATTTCTAAAGCTATGGGATAGACAAAGCCAGCTATGCATTTTTTAAATAACTTGATGAAATATACTTAGATGCTGGCCATTTATAATCTTCCATAATAAAATAAAATAATAATTAATAATAACCTGTATTTTCATCTCATAGGAGATTTCTAAGTACTTTAGAATAAGTAATGTTTACACCAAATACATATAGACAAGATCATCTGATTTACTCTCAGATATTTCCTTATGCATTCAAATTATCAGGTCAGGTGAGCTTTATTTTTATTTTATTTAATTATTTATTGTTATATGTTTGGACAGCCAGAGTCATTACTTCGGATGAATTGTTCAATATCAGCCACAATACGCAGTATGGGAATAAGTCCATAGATCTCTTTTCTATGCCCATCCCAAAAAGGAGTTTAAATGATCTTTTAAAGGAGAATATTCAAAGGCACCTTCAATTATGTTGTTTAAAAAGGCACTACACTACAATATGCACTACTTTAAAAAAGTAAGAGCAGTTTGATACAGACTGTGGCTTTGCTCTCTTCCAGAGCACATGCATATATCTACATGCCCTTCCAAGCAGACAGGAAATGTAGATGGAGGAGGAAAGAGACCACCTTCCCTTTCAGCAGCCAGAATGGGGTGGGAAACCAGTGTCCTATAGTGTTGAGTAAAGTCACAAAGCAGCACAAAATAATTACTAAATGATGTTACTTCTGAGATTGCATTGCAATATTTGTGTCATGGAATTGCATCAATACATGATGACACTGAGTTACAAAGACACAAAACCACAATATGAGCATGACAGCTTAATGCCACTGGGCAATTATTTTGTGGCTTTCTGTAACTTTATTCACTGGGAAAGTGGCTCTCCAGTTGTCCAAGGCTGAGTGCTGCTACTTTATATAGTACGTGTTTAAAAAAAACTATAATTGAGAGGCTATCCAGTAATTCCATCACTCTGCAGCCTTCTCTGCCCCTACCCTCCATCTACTGTCAAAACAAAAATAGATAAAAATATTTCTGCTGTAAATCACTTTTCTCTGTACTAACTGCAGGAAAAAAAATAAACTCATTCCTTGAAGAAAAGTGCAGATTTAGTTACTTATCCTGCATTTTCCCATCAATCCGTAAAACTTATAGAGATTTAGTAAGCCATCAGCTGTCGTCTCACCTACCTCATTATTTGTAAAGGATGTTGAAATATGTTTCAGTAATGAGCATGTCACCTTTACAGAGTGGTAATTCATAAACAGTTGCATACATTCAAGTGATATAACTAATATCACTCTTGCATCATGCACTAAAGTGTGATTGATTTTTTTTCAATATAATACCAAGCAGCATTAAAAAGCCTACATGCATAAAATTAAATATATGTGATGAGTTAAAATTTGCTGTACAATGGTTTTTGTTTCTCAATATGAAATCTGTTCTAATGTCTCTTTGGAAAGAAAGTGCATAGTAATATAGAAATACAGGAATTGCTATCAGACCAACCTAGTTCAATCCTGGTGCAAAAAGTGGCCAGTACCAGCTATTTCAGAGGAAGCATCTGTACATTAGGCATTTCTGGGATAATCTACACCTAGGACATTTTCCTCCTAAATTCCCTATAGAGAGACTTGCTTTTGCCCTGCAGCTGGAGCGCTGACATCTTTTCAAAGCACCAGTTAGTTTTTTAAAATATTTACATTATATCTGTAGACATTCTTATTACACTGCTCTACAGCCAAAATGCTTCTGAAATAAATGTAGTCAAACTTTACTAATTCTGGGTCACTGAGAACGAAAATGATGCTTAAAATTGTTGATTGGCTCTAGTTTTCAAGATATGCTATTGGGTCAGTATATACGACCCTTGACTTGGGAATGGCGGAGTGTAAGTGAGTTATAAAGGGAAGGGATCTCAATTTAAACCAGAAATGACTAAAATACATCTTTGACTGGATCTATGAATAAATCTTTGACTGGGTTTGGACAGTACTTGCTTTTTAGGCAAAACAATGAATGATGCAATCTGAAGCTGGTATTGTGTCATACATGATATGAATTGCATCATGTTATTCCTAGAAGTCATGGATGATGCAATCATAACGAAGCTTACATCACTCTTCTGTACAAATTGCCCTATATCAGCTCTAGAAATCATACAGTGTCGTGCTCTCTTATTTGTCAGTGTTTGATTTTGCAAAGGGACATATTTCTGTTTAGCCAAAGTGAGCAGAGATGCCTCGTACTTGTGTGAACAGTGCAGATAACTTCTGCTATGTTTGTGGTGAAGTGACTTTTGCATCACAAAAGCGCAGTATAATCACTATGGTTAAGAAAGCCTATCACCTTTATTTTGGCTGCAAAATTGGAGATCAGGACAAGAGGTGGGCCCCACACATATGCTGCAACACTTGTGCAACAAATCTTCGCCAGTGGTTGAACAGGAAAAGGAAATCTATGCCTTTTGCAGTGCCAATGATTTGGAGAGAGCCAACAGATCATACCAGCAATTGTTACTTCTGCATGGTGCCTCCAATTGGGAATACAAGAGACAAGCCAAGAAGCGCCGAGTAGACACTGAATAGGACTAAACTATGTACATAATAGTTTTTTGACTTTTGTTTCATAATAAATTTTATTTATATAACCCTTTTGCTGATTTTTAAAGTGTTACATAAACAGGACAGGTGAAATATTATCATGTAAAGCAACCATAAACACATGAAAAGACCTAGGTTTACAATTTATGATTAAAACTCTACTATCTACACAATATACATAGACATAAAATGTAAAAACTTAAATATCTTAGAAACAGTAGCCAATCAGTTGTTTTAATTGTCATATTTGAATTCACCACATCAAAATACATAATAAATAGCACATTTTATCTCTGAAGCAGACAACTCCTCAAAAATTGTAGACCAGTGTTATCAGTATTAATGGTTAATCTTTTAAAAAAAAAATTCTGCTATGATATATTTTGGCAAAAAGTTCCACAGGCAAATAGTACATTGTGTGGGGGAAAAAAATCCTTTTGTCAATTTTGAGTTTTCCACTTTTTATCTGAATTAAATATCCATCTTTTCCTTGCACTATGAGAAAGGGTAAAGAAAATTTCCCAGTGCCCCTTTTAGATATCATTCTTTTTTTTTTTTAATACTTTTCTCACACCCTCTGCCTAAGGTAAACTTTCACAATCTTCTCAGGCTTCCTTCACATGAGTTTTTCCTTCCCCCAATCACTCTCATCACATGCCTCTGAAATCTTATTATATCTGCTATATCCTTTCTGAGATGAGGTGACTAACACTTATCACAGTATTCCAGGTGAGGACATACCATTAATTCTTACACTGGCAGGATAATATTTTCCATATTATTCATCATCATATTTGTGCATGCTTCCTGTACAGGAAGACACTGTTAGGTTAATTTTTCTGCAGCATGCTGAAGGTACTTCTCTTCCCCCCAATGTTTATTAGGTGGCATGGAGAGAGTCTTTGTGCAGCTCACACATTATGCAATTTCCAAATTTTTCTTTCAAATGGAGGACAGGCAATTGATATGAATTTTGAATTTGGAAGAAATTGCACATTAAGCAATAATTAACTTAAATGGCAATGTAATAATTGAAAGACACCATTATCATGCCAGGTTATGTGCATAGTCATGTCTGAATTACTACGGTAAATAGCTTAGAGGCAAATGAAATATTAACTCCTGGTTTGATAGTATACATTTTAAGAGAATTGATACATTATCTTGACACTATAACTCAGCATCTCAGAATTCAGACTGGAAAATTTATATAAACTCAATGTTCTGTTAAATTCACTAATTTAATACATTAAGTTGTAGCTCTTAACTCAAATCACCAATGATTTCATAAATCAAAGTCCTTCCAACATTTCTATGGACTACACTGGGACTTTAGGCACAGTTCTGAGCCAGAGATGGTGAGGAAGTTATACTACTGCAGTAGGCATTCTAGATCAGAGGCACACTGCCTCCCCTGCTTACTCCTTGCTGTAGGAGATATTCATTAGCTGCTGGTTTAGGCCAGCAGTAAATTATGACAACCCTTGCTTATTCTGAGCTGTGTTGGACAACGATAAGAGAGAATGAAACCATGGCTCAGCACCAGTTCACAGCTTCACCTTGGGAGAGAGTACATGGGAATGGAGCACCCACTTACTCCTATGTGCCCATACCCCAATCAGGAATGTAAGGGAATTTCTTACTCCCTTGCTAAGACATGTAGTACAAGTCATAGTCTAGCTCTAAATATGGTCCAGAGGTTAGTGATTGAGCTGGAGTCAGAAACCTGCATCCTAATCCTAACTCTGTCAATTACTTGCTATGTAACCGTTTGCACATCTCTCACTTTCCTAATATGTAAAACAGGAATAACATCAAATTTATCTCAGAAAGGCATACTGAGTAACTCAATGATTTCTGAAGAGTTTTGAGAACCTGAGACCAAAGACACTTAGATGTTAAATACTATTATAATTACAAAATAATTATAGATAATAATATTACTTTTTTATATTATAATTGGTACATACCCTGGTGGAAACAGAAATGTGCCTTTTGAGTAACTGTCCTAATTACTGGAGATTCATAGGAATGCATAGTGCTGGGAGATTTTTGATTTGCTATTAAAATAGGCCTATGTGATGTATAAAAATAGGTTCTTTCTAGGTATGCACACAGTAATACAATAAAAATAAAGGAAGCATAATAAATAAAACATGAATGAATTTTAAAAACTGTGCTAAAATATGTTTTATTTCATAATACAGTAAATACAGCAGGGAAAAACTGAAGTAAAACAAAAGGCTCACGAAGTAGGACACCTGTGACAGCATATATTAAGTCACGCCTGTGAACAACAATGAATAGACTTTAGAGCTAGACCAACTGTTGTTTCATTAAATCAGGACGACTGCCCCATTTACCCATTGCTTTCCATAGACATACCCATTTTGCTGTTACTTTATCCTCCAACCTTCCTTTTGTCTGTTTCTTCCACGTGTGGTATCTTGATGCTGAGCTTTCTGGGACTGCCACAGAGTCTAGCACAATGAGGCCCTGATCCTTCACTGGAATCTATAAGGTACTGAAACTAAAGCAGCACCAGGGCTGCAGCATTGGTGTGGTTACAGATTTACATTACTTAAATGTTTTCTGCTATAGAACTGAGGCACTGAACTGTATCATTCACTAGCCTAAATAGTGGAGTAAGACTACATCTTGCTTCTGATTCATTGATGGCATTGACCTTCACTGCCCCCACCAATCCTTGAATTCTATAGGAATTATGGCCACATGGCTAGACATTGGGTGTAAAAAAAAAAAGAGAGAGAGAACAAGTCAGAAACTCATTCTTGTGTTCAAATTTTGAGATGAGAGTCATGTGCAGTAAGTTTAAAACCTCAGAGGTATAGTCCAATTATGAAGAATAAAATATAATTTGATTTAATACAGTGTCTTTCAGACTTAAGATATCCCAAAGCACTTGTCAAAGCAATGCGTTAGATACCTCACTACTTGTGTCTGTGTAGGCAAACAGCAACAGCTCTACACTGAGCATTTTCACACACACATATGGACAGTAGAAATGATGCGTTGATAGCGTAACTGTTAAATAGGACCTGTGGCTTTCCTTCAATACATGCCACAATACTTTACATTTCTACCTGGACAGCCAGTATACATCAAGGGATGCATTTCTCTTTCAAGGCTGGCACTCTCAGAATACCACTCTGGTGTTAGTGCTGGATATGGGCCAATGTTCCAGTAGAGCTGGCTGAACCAATGACTTTCCATTAGTTAATGGTAGCAGAAGAAGGAGAAGTTATATAATGGGTCTGGAAAATATTTTTATTACACTACAGTGAATATGTAGTAAAGTGGTCATCGGGGGTTAACTGAGCTATCCCATTTATTGTGGGATGGAGACATAATCCACCCTTCCTTACTTCCTTCTTAGTCAGTGGGAGTTTCCACTCCCCCTTGCACACCCCTTGTAATGCAGCTAAATAGAACAGCAAGTTCCCAGCCTGCAAGCCTGTGAAGAGACTTATTTTTTATTGCACCGAGCAGTCCTTTTGCAAAAGAACGCTACTTAGTTTTGTATTAACATTTGCTAAGACAGTAAAGAAATCAAAGCAATCATTTAAGACTTACTTATATAATAAGTACCCACAAGTGGCAGTCTCCCATGCCATAGTTTGAACTCCTGTTATACTCTGTATCACTGAAGGACAAACCCAATCTCAGCCCAATAACACTGCAATTGCACTGCTAGTGTTTCTCATCTTACTGTGGGAATCTATTTTTTCACAATTGGCTGCTGCTGCCCCTTTCATTGACTAGAATGGAAGATATCTGCATTCTTTAATAGAGGGTAAACCTCACAGCTAAGAGCATTTTAGGAGCTTGTCATTTATTTTTAAAATGGAGCTTGCTTCATTTTAGGACACATTCCATCTTTTGAAATTTAAGTTTAGATCTGTAAAATAATGTCTAATCATATTTGCATTGTTTTGTCCATAAATAAGGTGACATTTTCTTTCTTCCACATAAACAGTGATTCTCAATAATGTGTCACAGAAGGTAGTGCTGCCGCTACCCTCCCTAAGGTGCAAATAAATATACCAACCACAGGCCTCTGGGTTAAAGGCCTCCAAACACAGCTATGTTAAAGAATTAAGTCAATCTGAAAAGCAAGCTACTCACTAAACTGTTACCATGAATATTAAAGCCACATAATCAACCTAGGTTCAAGCAGCCTACAACAACATCCAAGGACAGTATTCCAAATCACTTCCTTCCTGCCTTATCTCTCTGTGTGTGTGTGAGTGAGTGTGAGAAAGAAATAGGGACCCTGTAATATTGTAGATATTTTTGTTATGCTTATTGCCACATAGTGGCTAATGTGAGATAGCTATTTACTGTTAGAAGCCCCAACGCTATAGTGAGTATCATTCAGGGTGCTGGAAGTGTATGAGGAAGTTTGTTGTAGTTGGAGACTGATTAGTTTTCTGTGTGAACCTGTACTGGAAGAAAACATCTCTTTTTTCAGTTCTAATCTGTTTTGAGTCTTCATATACTACAACCCTCTAGTGCTGACGCCTCATATTTATTTCCTGTCTCTTTCTCAACACCACCACCACCAATGAAGTAACCAACATCAATTTCAGCTCTTTCCTCCATTTCATACTGGAAACCCAGTTACAAATTTGAAATACTGGGTTAGGGCACTTACTTTCACATAGCAGTAGGGTCATAAGCAAAAAAGCTGTAAAAATAAATACTTATCCAAAGATAGGGTGACCAGATAGCAAATGTGAAAATTCAGGACAGGGGGTGGGGGGCAGTAGGTGCCTATATAATACAAAGCCCCAAATATCAGGACTACCCTGAAAATCGGAACATCTGGTCATCCTATCAAAGATATGTGGCCAATAAGCCTCATGATGCTTAAATAGTTTTCCTGTCAGCACTGGGGAAAACATTTTGATCTGAGGGCAAAATGATAAACAGCTAGAACAAGTGAATAATTTTGTCCTTCTGGGATATCCTTGCAAAGGTAAAAGGAGGAGAAACACACATGCACACTGTGGTCACTGGCCAAGTAAGTTTGCCAAAGGGAAAATCCTTTCCCAAAACCATATATGGTGATTTGCAACTAATCAAAGACCAGCACAACAAAGGTCACTGCATATCCAAAGTGTGTCACCTAAAACTGACTTATTAACTTGGATCTCTATCTTGGATTCTAGGAATCAAGATGTCATTCTAAAAGGTATCCTGTAGTTCTACTACACATTGTTGGATAGATGCAGGAATCACTGGGTGAAATTCTATGGCCTGTGTTATGCTGGAGGTCAGACTAGGTTTGTAAGGCCTGGTCTACGATGGAGTGGGGTGGGGGGTCAATCTAAGTTGTGCAACTTCAGGTACATGAATAATGTACTCCAGTGGAGTACCGGAGTCACTGGAGAGTGCTCGGCGGTCGATTTATCGTGTCTAGACATGATAAATCAACCTCCGCTGGATCGATCGCTGCCCATCGATTCAGTAGGTAATGTAGACCTGGTTGCAAGAGTTCTCAATGTCTGAAGAAGGAAGTAAGAATTACTTCCAGCTTCCCACTGCAAGATGTTTACCTTCCCTCTTTACAACACAAGACTTGCAAGAACACCAAACACTAGACAGCTTCATATGTGACAATTGTCAGACAATCATTTAAAAGAAGAGGAGGATGGGGATTCTAGTGCCAGCCAACTGGGGGCAGATGAATGGAGAAAAGCTAGAAGTGTTTCATACAGATACAGGAATAATTGATACATTAAATATTCCTTGATATTGAATTGATTATGAAAATATGATGAGAAAATGATGAAATTGAGCAATCTTGTAAGGCTTGCTTATGCCATATTATATGCTAATAAACCTGACCCAAAATCTGACTTGCCGTGCTATGAAGCAGTGTTGTACTTTCATTGCTGAAGATCGTTTAAAAAAAAAAAAGAACCTGCATCTCAACCCAATAATACTGCAGTTCCTCGGGCTTGCCTGAAGTGTATAATAGAGATTAACTAGATCCTCCAAAAGCTACACATAATAACTACATTTCATTATGAAGAATCTAGTGAACTCGCTAGTTGCATTTTTCCTATTCTCACTATTATCTAATATGTGCAACTGGTTGATTGTTTCTAATCTGACATTTCAAATAGTATATGAATTATTCAGAGGTTTATGCAGCAGTTGAAGTATTGCAAAAGTATAAATGCAACACTTAGCTGGTATATGTGGTGACTCAGTAATTATTTTTCGTGAATGACTTTTAATTTACATTTATGTATGATTGATGTGATAGGACATGCAGGGAATACAACAGATAGTTTAATCAACAACATGGCCCTCATGAATAATTTTGATGGTGAAAGTTCTACTAAATTTCATGTCACTTTTCTCATTCTAAAAATGAGAATTCAGTTCCTGTTCACTGGCTGATGTAGAATTTATCATCTACACTCATTACAAAATAACTTAAAACTTATGGAGGATGGACAGTAATGTAAATGGAAAATGGACTGTTACACTAGCTGATGCTCCTTTTTTCTTTTCTTTTCTTTTCTTTTCTTTTCTTTTCTTTTCTTTTCTTTTCTTTTCTTTTCTTTTCTTGTTTTGTTTGTCATTGCTAACTATGGGCCTGGTTCTAAGTCTTCTACGAATTCATCAGGCTTTCGATCACACCCTACTATCTGTTTGTATATCTAACAGTATGGAGGACGATTGCTTTAACTAGAAATATATTCCAAATGATGGCCCCTCCTCCATGGGCATAAAGGGCACTAAACACAGCATCATCACCATGGTTTTACTACACAGGATGTGTCAGTGTAGCAGAGATCATGAGATTATGCAGCAGATTCTGCACCTTTCATGCACTGTGGACATTTTCTTCACCGTGCCTCTTTCCATGGCATGGAGGATGGGCTTGATTTGAGGAGGTAGTAGCAGCAACAGCCACATTCCCAAATCCCTAGACTGGAGTGCCTGTGCAGCTAGGGCACCAGGTTGGAAATATAGGAAAGCCAGTCCTCCCGCCACACTACACCCATGCACAAGGCCCCTTTACTTCTGTTGTGTACAGGAGTGTATATGCTTTGAAAAGTAAGTAAGATGATACAGTTAGGTCCCTGGCCCAAGATTCTTATTTAAACCATCCAGAGGGCATTATGGCAGCTCTTATTTTCATGGAGTGAAGAAGAGAGAGGCAAAATATTTCTCCCAATATAAATGTTGTTATGTAGCAATGTCGTATTATTATGTAATCATGAAAAATAAAAATAAAGTTAAACCCCTCCCCAAACCCTGAAATATATATTTAGAACTAAACTTTGAATAATCAGCCCTAAATTATCAGAAAAAAAAAACCCACATGCAATGACACTTCTAATTTGCACACATAATGACCACTTTTGTGCTTACAGTCATGATAGTTATGCATACATGTTAGGTGCACAAATGTTTACACATTTCTATTAGAATAGTTCTTGCTTATATTTGTCCTATTAATCTTTTACAGACAATGTTTGATAATTTAGGCGCAACCAACTAGTGAAACATGTCATCTTTTTTATGAGTTACATGAGCTTCTAATTAGGTTTAAAATTGCATTTTACTGAGGATAACTTTTTAAATTGGGGAAACTGAATGATAGGCTGTATAGGAGTTATTTCTTCTCACCAAAGGCCAGAAGAAAAGTGTCACACTAGCTATGTCATATTGTTGCCTTATCTGGAAACAATTATGTTGTGGTTCTTCTGAAGTAAGAAAAATTAGAAAATCCACCCTATTTCTTGCAGTGGCTGGTGGACACTTTCCATAATCTCTGGCATGCCTATATTTTACTAAACATAAAATAATCTGTCATATGATTACCCGCCTTTTTTGTTGCAGCAAATCAATTTATAGTATTTTCACACTATTGAGTATTAAAGGGTAAATAGAAAGTAGTTTATTATTAATATCAGACTTGAAAAAATATGCATTAAAACAGTTAATCAAAGTTGGTTAAGGACTAGACTGTAACTTGGGCTAGATTCTCAGAAATAGTTCAGTTCCTGTTTAGGTGCCTCCATGAATAAGCCAGATTTTCAAAGAAGCTTTGTTGCTCTCAATGAGAGCTTCTGAATGCTGAGAACTTTGGAAAATCTGGCCCTTTCATATAGATGCCTCAGAGATACCGGAATAAATTTGCAAACTGGATACCATCAGATTAGGCCTGACTAAAGACTGGGAGTGGTTGGGTCATTACAAAACCAAAACTTAATTTCCCCAATACTAATTTCTCTCTACTGTTACTCACATCTTCTTGTCAACTGTCTGTAATGGGCCACTCTCTTACCACTTGAAAAGTTATTTTTTCTCCCTTGGTATCCTGCTGTTAATTAAATTATTTCTTAGGCCTGATCTACACTACGAGTTTAGGTCGACTTTAGCAGCGTTAAATCGAATTAAGCCTGGACACATCCACACGACGAAGCCCTTTCTTTCGACTTAAAGGGCCCTTTAAACCGGTTTCTTTACTCCACCTCCGACGAGGGGATTAGCGCTAAAATCGGCCTTTGCAGGTCGGATTTGGGGTAGTGTGGACGGAATTTGACGTTATTGGCCTCTGGGAGCTATCCAACAGTGCTTCATTGTGACCGCTCTAGAGAGCACTCTCAACTCAGATGCACTGACCAGGTAGACAGGAAAAGCCCCGCGAACTTTTGAATTTCATTTCCTGTTTGCCCAGCGTGGAGAGCACAGGTGACCACGCAGAGCTCATCAGCACAGGTAACCATGATGGAGTCCCAGGATTAGAAAAGAGCTCCAGCATGGACAGAATCGGAGGTATGGGATCTGCTCACCATATGGGGCGATGAATTAGTGCTAGCTGAATTCCGTAGCAGTAAACGAAATGGCAAAATATTAGAAAAGGTCTCAAATATTAGAAAAGGACAATAACAGGGATGCACAGCAGTGGTGCGTGAAAATTAAGGAGCTAAGGCAAGCCTACCACAAAGCCAGAGAGGCAAACGGAAAGGCTGGGGCAGAGCCGCAAACATGCCGCTTCTACGCAGAGCTGCATACCATTCTAGGGGGTGCAGCCACCACTACCCCAACAGTATGCTTTGACTCTGTCAATGGAGAAACACGCAACAGGGAAGCGGGTTCGGGGTACGCGGAAGATGATGATGATGAAGACAATGAAGATAGCTCACAGCAAGGAAGTGGAGAAACCGGTTTCCCCAACAGCCAGGATATGTTTATCACCCTGGACCTGGAACCAGTAACCCCCGAACTCACCCAAGGTGTGCTCCCAGACACTGAGGGCACACAAGGGACCTCTGGTGAGTGTACCTTTGTAAATATTACACATGGTTTAAAAGCAAGCGTGTTTAATGATTAATGATTAATTTGCCCAGGCAATCGCGGTCAGTACAGCTACTGGAAAAGCCTGTTAACGTGTATGGGGATGGAGCGGAAATCCTCCAGGGACATCTCCAGAAAGCTCTCCTTCATGTATTCCCAAAGCCTTTGCAAAAGGTTTCTGGGGAGGGCTGCCTTATCTCATCCGCCATGGTAGGACACTTTACCATGCCAGGCCAGTAGCACGTAGTCTGGAATCATTGCATAACAAAGCATGGCAGCGTATGGTCCCGGTGTTTGCTGGCATGCAGACAACATCCATTCCTTATCTCTCTTTGTTATCCTCAGGAGAGTGATATCATTCACGGTCACCTGGTTGAAATGGGGTGATTTTATTAAGGGGACATTTAGAGGTGCCCGTTCCTGCTTGGCTGAACAGAAATGTTCCCCGCTATTAGCCACACACTGGGGGGGAGGGGTGAAGTGATCATCCCAGAGAATTGTGTGTGGGGGGTGGGGGTGGGGGGAGGTAGTTGGGTTTGTGCTGCATGTTAACCCGGAAACCCCAGCCCCTCCTTTTACATTGCAAACCCATTTTAAATCACCAGCCCAATGGGTCCTTGGTATGGGAAATGAGGACGCTGCTGTTTGAAACCATTCCCACATGTTATGAAGGTTAAAAAAGCCAAAAGACTGTGGCTTACCATGGCTGCCTGCAAGCCGAATTCTTTTGCCTGGCACTGCGTGAGTGATCTCTCACACCAAACCGGCAGGCCTTCAATATAAGAGGAAAAATGCGACCTTGTAACGAAAGCACATGTGCTGTGTAATGTGAACAGCAAAATTTAATGTGAAAGAGTGTACCCATTGTTCTCTAAAATGTGTCTTTTTTAACCACCTCTCCCTTCTCCTCCACCAGCTGCAAATGTTTCTCCTTCGCAGAGGCTAGCGAAGATTAGAAGGAGAAAACGGTGGACTCGGGATGATATGTTCACAGAGCTCCAGATGTCCTCCCACGCTGAAAGAGCACAGCGGAATGCATGGAGGCAGTCAATGTCAGAGTGCAAAAAAGCACAATTTGAAGGAGAGGAGAGGTGGTGGGATGAATCACGGGCTGAACAGAGCAAGTGGCGGGCTGAAGATCATAGGTGGCGTCAGCTTGCAAACAGAAGGCAAGAGTCGACGCTCTGGCTGCTGGAGCATCAAACTGATATGCTCCAGCATATGGTTGAGCTGCAGGAAAGGCAGCAGGAGCAGAGACCGTCACTATAGCCCCTGTGTAACCAACAGCCCTCCTCCGCAAGTCCCATTGCCTCCTCACCCAGATGCCCAAGAACACGGTGGGGGGGCCTCCGGCCACCCAGTCACTCCACCCCAGATGATTGCCCGAGCATAGGAAGGCTGGCCTTCAATAAGTGTTAAAGTTTTAAACTGCAGTGTGTCCTTTTCCTTCCCTCCTCCCCCACCCATCCCAGGCTACCTTGGCAATTATCCCCCTAGTTGTGTGATGAATTAATAAAGAATGCATGAATGAGAAGTAACAATGACTTTATTGCCTCTGCAAGCGGTGCTCGAAGGGGGGAGGGGAGGGTGGGGTGGTAGGTTTACAGGGAAGTAGAGTGAATCGGGGGAGGGGGCGGATGGTTCATCAAGGAGAAATAAACAGAAGTTTCACACCGTAGCCTGGCCAGTCACAAAACTGGTTTTCAAAGCTTCTCTGATGCGCACCGCGCCCTGCTGTACTCTTCTAACCGCCCTGGTGTCTGGCTGCGTGTAATCAGCGGCCAGGTGATTTGCCTCAACCTCCCACCCCACCATAAATGTCTCCCCCTTACTCTCACAGATATTGTGAAGCACACAGCAAGCAGCAATAACAATGGGGATATTGGTTTCGCTGAGGTGTATCCGAGTCAGTAAGCTGCGCCAGCATGCTTTTAAACGTCCAAATGCACATTCCACCACCATTCGGCACTTGCTCAGCCTGTCCAGGCTGCCTGTGTACGGCTTCATGAGCCATGGGATTAAGGGGTAGGCTGGGTCCCCAAGGATAACGATAGGCATTTCAACATCCCCAATGGTTATTTTCTGGTCCAGGAAGAAAGTCCCTTCCTCCAGCTTTCGAAACAGTCCAGAGTGCCTGAAGACGTGAGCATCATGTACCTTTCCGGCCATCCAATGTTGATGTTGGTGAAACGTCCCTTGTGATCAACCAGGGCTTGCAGCAACATTGAAAAGTACCCCTTGCGGTTTATGTACTAGGTGGCTTGGTGCTCTGGTGCCAAGATAGGGATATGGATTCCATCTATCGCCCCACCACAGTTTGGGAATCCCATTGTAGCAAAGCCATCCACTATGACGTGTACGTTTCCCAGAGTCACTACCCTTGATATCACCAGGTCTTTGATTGCCCTGGCAACTTGGATCACAGCAGCCCCCACAGTAGATTTGCCCACTCCAAATTGATTCCCGACTGACCGGTAGCTGTCTGGCGTTGCAAGCTTCCACAGGGCTATCGCCATGCGCTTCTCAACTGTGAGGGCTGCTCTCATCCTGGTATTCTGGCGCTTCAGGGCAGGGGAAAGCAAGTCACAAAGTTCCATGAAAGTGCCCTTACGCATGTTTTGGCATGTCCTGGCTCTGCATATACTCCAGGACAATGCGCGTGGTGTTCATAGTGCTCATAATTGCCGCTGTGATCTGAGCGGGCTCCATGATCCCAGTGCTATGGCATCTGGTCTGAAAAAAGGCGCGAAACTGATGGAGGGAGGGAGGGGCGACTGACGACATGGCGTACAGGTACAGGGAATTAAAATCAACAAAGGTTGCTGTGCATCAGGGAGAAACATAAACAACTGTCACACAGAATGGCCCCCCCAAAGATTGAACTCAAAACCCTGGATTTAGCAGGCCATTGATTTCATGGAGGGAGGGGGAAGCAAATGAATACATCTATTTTTTACATCTTAAGCTGGCAGCAGACGGTGCAGCATGACTGATAGCCCTCGGCATCTTCTGGGTGCTTGGCAGAAGATACTGTACTATGACTGTTAGCCATCATCGTCAAGACGGTTCAATAGGACTGCTGGCAGGACTGAGTCTCCAGGAGACAAAGCATGTCTGCCCAGGTGCCTCTGATTGAACTGGAATACGATGATGACGGATACCAGTCGTAATACACCATCTACTGCCAAAAGGCAAGGGGCTGCTGCTGTGTAGCAATGCAGCCCCACGTCTGCCAGCACCCAGATCGCCGATGAAGGCTACCAGTCATACTGCACCGTCTGTTGCCAAAAGGCAATTAGCTGCTGCTGTGTAGCAATGCAGTACCACATCTGCCGGCACCCAGATAGCCGATGAAGGCTACCAGTCATACTGCACCGTCTGTTGCCAAAAGGCAATTAGCTGCTGCTGTGTAGCAATGCAGTACCACATCTGCCGGCAGATGACATATGGTGTCGGTGAGCTGATCTGAGCTGAGCGGGTCCATGCTTGCCATGGTATGTTGTCTGCACAGGTAACCCAGGTAAAAAGGCGTGAATCAATTGTCTGCCGTTGCTCTGACGGAGGGGGAGGGGCCTGATGACATGTACCCAGAACCCCCCGCGACACTGTTTTTGCATCATCAGGCATTGGGATCTCAACCCAGAATTCCAATGGGCGGCGGAGACTCCGGGAACTGTGGGATAGCTACCCACAGTGCAACACGCCGGAAGTCGACGCTAGCCTCGGTACTGTGGACACGGTCCGCAGACTTCATGCACTTAGAGCATTTTATGTGGGGACACACACAATCGACTGTATAAAACCGATATCTATAAAATCGGCTTCTATAAATTCGACCTAATTTCATAGTGTAAACATACCCTATGACTGACCTCACACTTGGTAAAGCAACCCCCATCCTTTCATGTATTTATACCTGCTCTTGTATTTTTCACTTCATGCATCTGAACCCTATCTGATGAAGTGGGTTCTAGCCCACTAAAGCTTATGCCCAAATAAATTTGTTAGTCTCTAAGGTGTCACAAGGACTCCTCTTCCCCACCCCCCCAGAGAGACCTGTGCTTTTTTGAATAGCTGGCCCCAGTTGTAGAAGCAGAACACTTTTGCAACTATGACTCATGGACTACATGGCTGTACAAGGGAGTAAGAACCAACCCTATTATCTTGTGTGGATTGCCCAAGCATTGGACCAAGGCACACAAAAAGGCAGGTGCTTAGAACAATTCAGCTGAGCCAGCATGGAAGGTATTATTTGCTGCTGGTAGGGGCCAAGAGAAAATTATGACACTCCCTACCCAAAGCTAAGAGAAAACACTGAAAGAATTGTGCTTGAGAGGGGTGTCACAAAGGGATGATGACTCCTGGAGCTACCCCTGGGTTCTTGGTTAGGAGTATGCCTAATGGCACAATCTAGCCCTGTCTGTCAGAGTGTATTCTTTACAGAGGGAGCATAACATATGTTTAAAAATTTAAGCATAGATTTTAAGGAACACCATAAATTCACATTCATTGGTTTGTCAGTGCAGTGGAATAATACACTATAATTTATTACTAAGGGTTTTCAGTGGGTGATATGCTACTAGAGAATGAAGGATAACTGAATAGATAATTTACAATACAAACTGAATAATCATAATGGCAATTTTTGACGAGGACAGTGATCCAAATTAAAAGGCCAAATTCTGCCCGTAGTTACTTATTCACAGCTGCTAGTGATGTCAATTGTAGTTAGGGAAGAATTTGTCCCTGTATAAGAAAGAACATTGGATTATTCTCCACTTTCAAAAAGAAAAAGGTTCCAGAATCCCAGACCTTCCACATGCAAGGAAAACAATGGCATAATCATTTTAATCAATATGAGCCACCTTTGTTGAGTAGTATCTTACTTGGCAAGTACTCACATTGGTTCAATGGTACTGCTTGCAGAATAAGGATGATTCAGTGTCACTATAGATAGTAATTTCTGGGTTTTAGTAACTAGATATTATCAAACTATAGCATATATGTTTTCCAAAATATAAAATGGAAAGTGTATATTCATATATACTCTAATATACTCAATTTTTGAACTAGATATTGAAGAACATTCTTTAAAAAACTATTTAAATGACATTTGTTTTAGATAACTATAGAATTTGCATGACTTTTAAAGCATAGACTATTGGAAACAAAAACAGTTTTATAGAAAAGTACTCCACAATGCCTCCACAATGTCTTCTGATGAAAAATATTGCATCTTAGAAATTCTGATGAGTACAACATGCTATAGAACTATGAGGTCACATATAGTTTCTTTGCAACCATGAAGACTAGAAATTTACTTTTTGTTAACTTCTTTATTGAAGATGTCACAGTCACTTGACTACAGGATTTGAAGCTTAATTTGAGAGATTCATGATAAAATTCTGAGAGTTGGTAACAGTGGTAATGTAACCCCTTTTGATTCTAATTGTCTGTGTAATGTTAATAGCCTCAGGTTGCCTTATTTTAACTACAGATTGTTATCCTGTGTCTTGTTCCAAATGTGGCTGATATTCATTTGGGCCGATATTTTTTACTCTGAAATCTAGTTTTGTCATTTCCAATGAATTGTCTGCACTCTGCCAGTTCCAAATTGCATAAGAATTTGGAGTCAGGCAATTATGGTTCTGTTGCCACTGATTTCTTGGTCAAATCTGTCTGTAATTCAGTTTCCAAATTTGCAAACAGGGGATACTACTACTTCCCTAACTTTCAATAGTGTTTTGAGTCTTAATGCTCTTCAAAATTCTTTGAAGGAAGAAGATACAAAAATTCAAAGTAGTAGAATTATTACAAGTTCATCTGGGTCTGACTCTCAGTTTTTATGGTAGATTTGTTTACTTAAAAGAAAAATGATGCACATTTAGCCAAGACTAGGGTGACCAGATAGCAACTGTGAAAAAACGGGACAGGGGATGGGGGGTAATAGTCGCATATAAAAGAAAAGGTCCCCCAAAAAGGGACTGTCCCTTTAAAAACAGGACAGATGGTCACCCTAGACAGGACAAGTATCTAGGATAATATTGAAAGGACTAAATATTTTCTCTTTGTACTTGTATGTAGAAACATATTTTCATATTGTATTTTGAAATCAATCAGTCTTTGAGTCTTCCACTCTTGACAAGTTAATAAACTGATCTGTAAAACAAATTGTTTCATCTATATTTTAAAAATATATTTGTGGTAAGTAAGAATGGCTGATACTGAAGTGATTTCCAAGCCACCCCATATACCCAAAGCTCCCACAAATTGTGATTCAGTCTTAATATGACTACCAAAATAGGTAAACAATTAACTAGATAATTATCCAGGCTAATGTAGTTGAGAAGCAATAAAAATCACAAGAGGCAAAGAAGAACAAACAAAAAGAAATTCAGCCCATTATCATGGTAATGATATTTCCGCAATTGAAACTCACTGAGTGGATTGATCCTGGTTGCTAGAATTAAGCAACACTGCACTGTCAAGAATGGGCCAGTCCATCATATACACAATGCTAATTTTATGTAGCTCCATCTCCTTCTGTGCTTTCAGGCATGTTGTCACACATGGGTAATGAAATCTAAATATTTTGCAACTTGTTGTCAATCATAAAGTGAAATAAAATAAATGTTATAAAGAGTGTCAGAGAAAGTTTATATCATCAGTTACTTCTACAGTCTTCTAGCACTGATGAATAATGGCCTGTAAAGCAATGGTGGGCGGAAGGGGAGAAACCATCTACATTTGGAGATTTGATTGCTAATAGAATTTTATGCAGTGTCTCACAGTTCACATATTTAAATTTCCCATATTCCATTTTACAACAAAACATAACAAACCTGTGATCATCTCTAATCAGTCACCTAGAATGAGTTATCAGCATTGTCACTGAGTTATCATTAATTCAGCAGGACAACCTACAAATGTGAGGTGTTTTTTTTTTTGTTTATATCCATGGTGTGGGTTCAAATGCATTTATGTAAAAGTACAAATTGAGCATGCACAAATTTGGGAAAGCCCCCTATATGGACACTGAAAAGCATGCACTTTTCAGTTTGAATTGAGTTTCTACCGTTCATTGTGTGACATTGAGCAACTTGTCTGTGACTCACTTTCCCTGTTGAAAAAATGGGATAACATTACTGACTAGTCTACTGAACCTGCATGCTGGGACTACTAGTTAACATTTGTAATGCCCTTTGAAAGTTTACAGTGTTTAAGAATAGTTATTGTAGATAGAGCGAAAAGCAGGGGATTTTCAAAGGCACAAAAGGGAGTTTTGGTATTCAACTGAAAGTCAATGGGAGTTGGGTTCCTAACTCCCTTCTGTGAAAATCTCCCCATAATCATTAATTTACAAAACTCTTACCTGCTGACAAAGAGAGCTAATGTGGGAAAGCGTGGTGGTCTACTTTGTCTGTCTTTTTTTTTTTTTTTTTTAAACATGGTTTCAAATAAATAATGTTGAAAACCAGGAGGTGTGGTTTTCTATCAGATTGTGATATTTGGGAGAAATAGGCAAACATTAAAATTAACTATATTAATTAGGGTATAAATGTGAACATTATAAAATATAAGATCATAATTTACTGTAGCAAACAAGAAGTTGTTCTCATCTATGATCTCATGGCATCCATCTATGCAAATACCAGTATTCTTTTTCTGTTCTATACAGAAATTACCAGGGCCATATCAAACTGGCTAACTCTTGGTTCAAAAGATAGTGTTTACTTCTTAGGTTTGTCTTTTTAAATTTGATAAAGTAAAAATCTACATCAGAAAACAGCTGTACCTTAGCTAGTCACATGACTTACGCTTGTTAGATGCAATGAACAGTTTGAGGAAGCAAGGAGAAAGTTTGGTATGAAAACCTATGTGTTGGGAAAAGAGTTGATGCCAATCTGTTGAACAACAGTGGAAAATCAGTTTAACATCCTACTTGGCACTAAGCCATTTAGAGACATCAACAAATATATTTATCTTGATAGTGAGATTACCTGGAATAACTGCAATGTTGAGATACAGAGAACAATTACTTTGGACAAAGCTGCCTTTGGAGATCTAAAACTCATCTAAACACAAGCACTTTAAAGTGTACAGTGAGTAAACACATGTAGGATAGGCTTCTTAAATATTTTGTGGTATACACTGAAAAACTCATGCTGTAGTCCAAAAATGAACACCAGCTGCTTACAATGGAGATGGATGCTAAATACTGTATATACAGATAATCACCTCAAGAGGTCATCTAGTCCAGGCCCCTGCACTCAAGGCAGGACTAAGTATTACGTAGACCATTCCTGACTGGTGTTTGTCTAACCTGCTCTTAAAAATCTCCAATGATGGAGATTCCACAACTTCTCTAGGCAATTTATTCCAGTGCTTAACCACCCTGACAGTTAGGAAGTCTTTCCTAATGTCTCACCTAAACCTCCCTTGTTGCAATTTAAATCCATTGCTTTTTGTTCTATCCTCAGAGATTAAGAAGAACAATTTTTCTCCCTCCTCCTTATAACAACCTTTTATGTACTTGAAAATTTGATTGCATGTCCCCTCTCAGTCTTCTCTTTTCCAGACGAAACGATAAATAATAGAAGTGTACTGTATGTCGATATCTGAGCATTCAAGTTTGGACAATATGTCACGCACCCAAGGGAATTTACTGATTCAGTTCTTGCAGCATTTTGACAAAGCAAGTATTCTCACATTTGGCATGATTCAAGTCAGTTCCTTGTTTTCATATTTCATTGTACTTTGACATCATCCAGCGTGAAGGGAAGTCTGGAGCATAATAACATGATGCTGTGGAAATTTAAATGTAGCAAACATCAGCAGGTTTGTGGGCATCTCTGTCCCTTCTGCTACTATTGTCTTTGAAAATATAGGGCCAGAGTCTGTCCTAACATTAATTTCAGTGTGAGTTGTGTGGAAGTATCTGAAAGCAGACTTTTGCTCAGACAGCCTAGTTTAACATTGGTTTGTTTTCTTCAGACTCTCATTTCTATGATGTACTGTATGCAGTAAATCAGTATACGTTAGTTATAGCATAACACTAAATTGTGTCTGAATGAATGTAGTATATTAAGATAGTGTTTTGCTGAAGGATTTTAATAGCCTTTACAAAACAAGTGTAGATTTTTTTTAAATGAACATATTGCCACTCAATGTAAATGCACCCACAGGTAAAAGATTGAAAAAATATTCACACTGTAGGTTGAAATATGTGAATAAAGTAAAAAGAATAGAAAATGAGAGGCTCACAGAAAAAGAGACAAAGATGGTGGAAAAATAGCGCTCTTCAGGTTTACTTTGACAGAGTGCTAGCAGTTTATCTCCTTTTATCCAATGTGTTTAGTGCATATGTTTTCACAACTGCCAGCTGATAAACTGTGGGGTTTTGTTCTGTTCTGTTCTGTTCCAATAGTCTAGCCAATTTAGCAGTCCCAGCAAGAAAACAAAAATCTTTCGGAGAATGACAGGAGCTGTCAAAATGAATAAAAACAGCTACATGTTTCTTCTGATCATGAACTTGTGGAGAAGCAAACAAACAAAATAATAATGAAAAGTCCACCTTCCTAGTGGACTCTTATCTCATGCTGGTTATAGTACATTAGAATTTACATTTGAACTAAGTGACCCATTGTGGCTCATGTGAAGTATCTCTTCAGGCTGCAGCATCCTAGGGACGGATTCTCCAGAGAAATGCATTATGTGTTTCTCCTTCTCCCCACCATAGTTGTTAGAATTTTATTTACAATATGATCATTCCTTGTTATCACAACTCCAAAATCAAATAAATGATCATCCTGGAAATAATTATTTACTATTAAAAGACAAGCAATTTATAAATATCATATTTTGGTATTCTTTCCATATATGCAGGCTTTCAATAGAAACTGAAAAATCAGTAATTACCCCTGAAAGTCTTCATTATCTCATTTCAAACTGTAACTGATAGCTTAACGAGTTTTAGTGATTCCAGCTGGAGAGAAAATGAAACCTGTACTGGGTAAAAATTATTCCCAGACCGAAGGGCAGTAAGGGAGACCCATACTCCGCTCAGGTCGTTAAAGTATGGGCTATCTTTTCAAATGGGAAGAGATCCAGGTTCTGGTTTTTTGGGAGCAAGCTAGAAGTCTTCTCCTGCAATGTGTTGACTCAATGCCTTCTGAAAGGTGCTTCAGCACTCTCCCATCGAGCACCTTGCTGGTTTGTGCCCTACAGCCACACATTCTGGTTCCATTTCTTGGCACCCACAAAATGGATTGCAGGCACAACTCTCAATGAGTGCACTTTTAGTTAACTCAGTTGCACCCACAGATGCGAAGTCAGAGGAGCTAGTAGTCAGATTTGCATCTGCAGTTCAACTGCAGGAGTTTATTTTGCAAGCACAATTTCCACCTACAAAACATGGCCATCATCTGGCCCTAAATAAAAACACTTCAGAAGAGGATACTGAATATTGAAACCTATCAGGATTTAAATTAAATTGAGGTTGAAGGCTTAGCTGTGAGTACAGTAGCTCTTAGAGATTTAGAGAACAAAAAGCATGTGATCAGAGTACTGTACGTGTCACCCATTCATTTTAATTTCACTTGTACCCTCAGACAGAAGGGAAGGGTTAAGTGGAATGTTTAGAAAATAAGGCATAATGTTTTGGTTTTGATTAATAACTATAGACAAGGCCAGGGCAAAAAAGAGAAAGAAAGCCTACGGTAAATAAAGGTCTTTTGGGGAGATGAGAAGACAAGACAATTGACAATAAGGCTGAAGAAGTGTTTCATTTTTCCACAGATTAATGTATCAAGTTTGTGGAATATACACTGCAGTGTTCTTTATAATTTTCCCTATGTTTTAATATTGGCAAACATGTTTGACAAGTCGAAGAATGAATGCACATCAGAAAATTGTATTAAACTGCATGAAAGTCTTAAGAGTCTAGCCAGCTATGAATTACAATGATATCGATATGCATTACAATGATACCAAGCTGATTTGGTACCTTTGGAAGAATAGACAGACTACTAAAATGTATCTAAACCACCTTGACAATGCATAAACCTAATCCAGGTCTTTATGGCATTTAAGCATAATGGTCTTGGAGGACCTGCTGCATAAAAAACAGCTTATCAATGTTTAACAGACCTCAGTACAATGTTGAATATAGGATTACAGACAAACAAAAACAGATATCACGGAATCCTAAGGGTTCCTGACCACCACCAGCTAAATTTGTCTATAATTTGTATTATCTGGAATAAAACAAATATGAAACATGTATTATTTTCTCTCCCCCATTTCTTTCCTAAAAAACAAATAATAACAAAACAAAAACCAATTAAAAAAACCCAGCAAGCTTCTCTATTAAGGAAAATCTGTATTATATTTTATTAATTTTAATAACATGGTTGGCAGGTAAGGCAGGACATATTTCTTTATTCTAAAAAACCATCAGTATTAAGTAGCGCCACTGTTCAGGCTTACTTTAAAATATTGTAACCAAAATTTTCTTAAACAGAGGAGTTTTTAATACAGTTGTATAGTACAATGCTCACGATGAAGTCTTTGAAAGCTAAACAGTTGCTTGGAAGAAAATGTAGAACTAAATGGAAAATTCTATTAAAAGCCTAATGAAACCTGGTCCGACTCAGAAACGTAAGTCAGGTTTCTCTTCGACAGTTTTCAGCTTAAATTCCTTTACAGCCTGTTCTAGATTCAGAACTCTATTCTGTCCTTAATTAAAACTTATCTTGACCTTTTTTTGCTTGTATTTTGATTGACAGAAGCAATGTGACATGTGTCTTAGATTAAAATTATATTAAGCCTGTATTTATTTTCCTAGATTTGGATGTGCACATGTCAAAATATTTACCTGGTGAGGAAGAGGTGCATATATGCCTGAAAAAAGATGAGAGGAAAAAGGCAAAGGCAGAGGAAGAAACCCAATTAGTTACAGCAAATTTATTTCTGTAACCAAACTAAAGACTGTCTAAGTGGGTGACTTAAAACAACAAACATGATTTTTACATATTTATTTATTTAAGGTGCCACAAAATTTGGCTAATTTTCTGTCCCATTATATTTCAATTTCTTATCATTGGACTTTTCATTTCAGTCTTGAAGGAAAAATGCTACATTACTGTGAACAGCTGCTCTAGAGTATTTCAGTCCTGACACAGGGAATACTGTGAATCATATGAATCCTCATGCATTTTCTAGCCCAATTTTGAAAACTCAAGAGATCTGGATAGTTCTGATAAGGTTATCCAAGTATCCAAACTTTGGGGGTGATCATCTGAACTGAATTGCCAAACTTTTTGAGGTTTACTAGTTGCTGTCCCAAAATATCTTCAAAACTTCAAAATATTTGGTGCATAATTTATCCAAAGCAACTTCAAACTTCTGTGAGCAGCACTTACTCAGCAAATCATTGTATAGTAAGTTTCACTGATCTTGACAGCATTACATGAGCCATATTAATATTTTGATGTGGTTGAATTGTTCAGAAAGAGCTCTCTAGTGCATTAGGCAAAAGTATAGTTACATCTTTTCCTTCCAAGTACTTTTTCCTTTTAAATTAAGGCATGAAAGTTACCAAGGTCATTTCTAAATAAGCTTCAGCTTTTCATTAAAAATATGTTCCTATATTCTGTTTTGCAGAACTTAAAACAGAACCGTATACTAAAGTCAAAATAAGTGTTCACTCTATAAATGCAAACAAAGATGTTTATTGAGAAAACAAAATAAAAACTCCCATGTCATTTACCATCAGTATTTATCCTTCTGCTCATATATGATGAGGATGGTGAGTGCCATATAAATACTTAGATGAATGCACAGACTGACATTGGCAGTGTCATTAACACATAACATTAACACTCAATACTTGAAAACCTATATTTAAACAAATTGTTTTAAAAAGTAAATAAAGTCCCCTTCATTTGATCCCTTCTTGGTTGATTCATTTGCCTTTAGTTGCCAGTGGATAAAAGAATTAATTGATATAATTTATTTGGACATTACTAAAGTCTTTGACAAAAGTCCTCACAAGAGGCTATTATGGAAAATTCAGTAAGCAGGAGATTAGAGGTGAACTTCTGTAATTGGTCAAAAATGAGATAATAAACAGAGGGAGTTTTAAAAAGGGAGTAAGAATAAATAGTTTTGATAATTGCAAAATATCAACAGTGATTCCATATTGAGATTGGCGTTTAATATTTATTAGTGAGCTAGGAAAATGGCTAATAGTGAAGTAACAAATTTGTAGGTGACACCAAACTATTTCAGTTATTCAGATCTAGAGATGGCCGTGAGAAACTTTGGTGGGACAGAGGAATGGGCAGCAACATAGCAAGTGAAATTCATTGTTGACCAACACAAGGCAATGCTCATTGGAGAGGAATAAGCTTAACTGCTGAGACATATTGCTGGGTTATAAATTAACTGGAACTGCTCAAGAACAAATCTTGGTCCTTGTGAATAGCTCAGTGAAATCAGATGAAATGTATAGTTGTGGCATATTAAAAAAAAAAAAGTTAGGATTAGACCTGTTCAGGAATTTTCTGATTAAATTATTTTGATCAGAAGATACCAATTGATAGAAATGTTTTTGTTGGAAAGGGTCAGTTTCAATGAAACTTTATCTGGGAATGGTTTCTCATGTCCAAGATGGAATTTCTGGTCAAAATCAGAGCACTCTTAAAATAGCCAAATAGCTTCATGGTTAGAGCACTTAGTTGGGATGTGGGAGATGCAAATCTAAGTACCTACTCTGCATGATTTGGAACAGATCCTTGAAGCTAGGTCTCCCGCCAGGCTTTTGGCTTCTGGGTTGGATCCATCTCTCCTATTTTAGCTGTTTGACTCTCTCTCTAGCCAACATTCATTGAGCTAGAGCTAGATTGACTTTATAGCCTACGGGGTATGGCATCCCCCTGGTATGTGGAAGACACAGATTCAAGTCCATTGGATAGTTTACTATTTATAAATATGATTTATCCAACAGGAGATACTGAGAGCACTTCATAGCAGCACAGTCCAAAACCTGGGGGTTGGGTTCTAACCTAGAAAGCAGGAGACCAAACTTTAAGTCTCTGTCCCAAATAAGGCAGAATGGGGACTAAACACCGGATTACTCTTGTCTCTCACTCTGTATTTTTTGTGGGTTTTTTTGAAAAGTCTCAATATGGAACAGGAAACTTTTTGTAATCTTGAAAGTTTTTGCTCAGCTCTAGGTAGGGGATGCATAAAGAATGGGACAGAATATAATATTGAAAATATTATAATGCAATTACATAAATCAATGGTATGTCCTCAAGTGGAATAAGATACTCTTGTCAAGATATAGCAAAAACAGGAATGATCCAATAACAGGTGATATGAATGAGGAGGCATGGGAAAACTTATGTGTGAAAAGGAACAAACAATTGTGACTGTTTAGTTTAGAGAAAAGATTAATCAGAAGGTGCATAATGGAAGAATACAATCTAGTGAAGCTATAGTACAAGTCACTACTCCTATTTACCCTCTCTCATAATACAAGAACATGTGTCTATTCACTGAAATAAAAAGACAATATAAAATGGAAGAAAATATATATTTACTTACACAACATGTAATTAACCTAAGGAACTTGTTACCACAAGAGATCATTGAGGCCAATGGCTTAGTATGAAAGAAAAACTATACATTTTATGGATATTAACATAATCCACAGTTACAGATTTTTTTTTTAAAGGGAGGGATATAAACTCATGCTTTAGATTACAGGACAACCACTAAAGGTAAAATTTTCAAAAGTGCCTTAGGGTATGTCTACACTGAGGCTGGGTGTGGGCTTACCAGCCCTGTTAGACACATACACACTTGCTCTGCTCTAGCTACTGTACTAAAAATAGCAGCGTAGCACAAGCAGTGTCAGACTAGCTACTGGAATATGTACCCAGGAGATCTAGATAGATTTATACTCAGGCAGCTAGTCTGAGATGCCACCCTTGTTACCCCCTGCTATACTGCAATGTTTAACATGCTAGCTCAAGTGGAGCTAGCACATCTGCCTACCTGACCTGGGAAGCAGGCTGCCAGCTGCAGTGTAGCTGTACTCTAAGTGACATAGGAGCCTAAGTCCCATTTTCAAAATGGACTTAGACATTTTGGGGGCAGATCTTAAAAGGTGTTTAGGAACCTACAATGCAGAGAGGGGCCTAGTCATATTTTCAAAGCATCTACGTGATCTGCATCTTTAGATGTCTAAAAACCTTGAAACAATCAGCCTGAAGACGCCTCAGTCCTATTGACTTTCTCTTAGACTTAGGTTCCTAAGTAACTAAATCACTATTGAAAATGGGATTTAGATTTCTAAATCACAAAGACACATATGAAAATTTTATTCTAAGTGACAGAGAAATAGGAAGAAATTTCTCCTATGGACAGATTATTCCATAATTTTCCAGTAGGTAATTTCTTGCACCTGCCTGTGAAGATTGACCCCTTAGAGCCAAGATATCAGCCCCTGGTCTTATCTGGTATTTCAGCATCTATATTTTTCATAGAAACTGGAATAAATACAATAAGTGCCAGGTGATTTAGATCTTTTAAAACCGCGGTTAAATACCTACCTCCAATATTTGTGGTTTCTTGCGGTTCCATACAGGAACTGAAATGGATCACTTAATGTGGATTTATCAGGAGCCATCAAAAACTAAAGGCATTGCAGAAGTATCAGTCATTGCAAGACTAGGTATAGGAAAATAGAGGAGGCCATAAACTGACTAAACCACCACTAACTGCAGGATAAGCAGGATAGAAAGATGGGTGATGTACCATTATATAATCAAAAAAAGAAAGTTGCATGCCCATACCTGAAATTATTTTCCATTTATAATGAACCTTATGGGGAGTCAAAGTGTGGTTACAAATTTTGCTTGAAGACTGAGCATAATACTCTGTAGGGACCCAGCATATCCAGCTGAACTCCTGAAGAATTAATTGCTAGTTGATTTAATCAAAGTTAATATTGCCTTGTTGTTTTCTTAATTACAGAGGTCATAAATCTGACTTTGCACTAAGAAAAAGCAGGATAAAATCCTTAATGTTTGAATGACACCACTGCAATACCAAGGATTAACTGGAGAGCAGAAAGACCAAGAAATCTGAGGAAAATTATCGAAGAAACACATATCAAAATAAATAAGAACTGGCACTAACTAAGGGAAATATACAAGGAAGAATGTGTATCTGTAGCACAGATTCTAAACTGTGGAGAAACAGCTCATTTCATGACAAACTGCTCAACAGAAGATCCAGGATGTATAACTGTAGAACAACAATCGTTTTTGTTTCAGACAGGAGAACAAGGGATTTGCAGACATTCTGGGAAAATAAGAAATAAAATGGAAAGCTCAAAGATCCTTTCCACACCTACAGCTTGCCTTCCTCATGTCAGCGATATTAGGAAAGCAAAATGAAGAAATATGCTGGCACACACAGTAGACCAGACATCATGGAGCTTATTACACCATCCATTTTTTTTAACCGTGAAAGTAAACTACCATTATACAACAAGGTCTGGAAATATGGTTAAACTAGTTCTGGTTGGAAATTGTTATTTTCTGCAGACATTACCAGTTTTTCAACAAACATTCCCTGCCTAAGAGACCCCCGGCATGTGGTTTTCTCTCTTCATCAAAAAGCTGGGCAATTTTGTCTAACAAAATATTTGGGGCGGGGGGCGGGAATAAAAATAAAAAAAATATATTTTCATTGAAAAATGTTGGACAGAGAAATTTTGACCAGCTCTGGTTACAAAAAAGGATCTAACAACACATTACCATCCTGTAATGCCGATGGCACTGTTGTCATTTTCCTGAACTGTAAGAAAGCACTAGATATGTCAAACCATAAATTATATGTAAAGGAAAAGCCCTTTTAGTTTGTCTGTTTATACACTCTTCTATAGTTGTAGTACCTGAGCACTACCTGAACATTAATGGATTTGTCCTCACAATTCCCCACTGAACTATCATACGGATATTTTAATACAGATGGGGCACTAGGGCACAAAGGGATTAAATACTTTGCCCAAGCCCCCAAATAAAGTCTCCTGACTCCCACAAGATCATAATTGCTTCCTGTTTGGTTCAGGAACTAAACTGTGAATCAGCATCTAGCAGACCTTTCGGGAGAAGAGTAGGCAGAAAATCTGAATTGGTGCTAAGAAGGAGAGAGTAGGAATCACCAACCATTGTTCAAGGTCAAGTCCTTCTCTTAGGACGTGACTGGTCTCTAGGAGTGAATGCAAGTGCAACTGGTTCCTCTTTTGTTTGCTGTCAGTCTGCATTCAGCTTCACAGCATGGCTACTGCTGATCTGCTGAGAGCAGGTAGCGCCAGACTCAGGGAGGAAAGAAGATGTGAGGAAGGCGTGGGGCCAAGGAACAGCTGTGGAAGTAGTGCTCCTAGCTCTGTCCTCAGCACAGACTCCCTCATGCTCCACAATCAACATGGTGAACTCTTGTCCTCCAGTCATGGGATTTCCCATTGCTAAATATGCCTCAACTTTGTAAGTAAAAGGACTCTCTCCTTTTCCAGCCTGTAGCCCAGATCCATGAATCCTGCCTTAATGCACCCTTATATGGAGGCATGTAGGGAGCTTTCCCTTCATGGAAATGAGAAATAAGGGGACCTGCTCTCTTTGAGCAGAGACAGTGTTCTCTGGACTGTGATTAGGTACATTTACATTTTTTTATTTTTTACTGGGACTGTATGTAGGGCCATAATTTGTGCATTCTATTATTTTTTATATATTTAGATAACATTCACCTCAAGGCTTCTACTTTCCTAAGTAATATATTTTCTTACTTTTAGCTTTAACACCAACACAATACTGATTGATTGATACATATATCCAGGACCTGGGCAGTGATTGCTGTTCTGTTGTAATTCCTGAAATGGTTTATTGATGGCTTTGTTAAGAAAGATTGGTGCCTCTAGGGTAAGTGTTTAAAAGGGCTTGGATGCTTTCATTTTTCACTCTTTATATCTATATCTCTTTTCATGGTGTTGTATTATAAAACTATTTAATGGAAGATGAATATTGCTAGTCCCGCTGGCACAATGTAAAGCATTGGATTTGCTTAAAAATCAATACCTTTATTCCAAATGAATTCAGTGCTCACAAAATATATTCGATTGACAGCACTTGAAAGTGAAGGCCTACATTTATCCACAGAAGAGCAATGTGGACTTACTTATCATGCCCCGTCAATGAGGTTCAATTCTGGTCTTAAGGACCACACTTAAGGTAGAAAGGATGATTCACCTGAATGCACATTCAATCCTTGGTATCTCAATTGAGAATTCCACAAGGGTGCTGAAACATCTGCGAAGGTAGTTTTTTATAACACAGACTGAGATGAGCCTGATTTAAAACTGAGTATTGAACAGCCACCAAGTGGTGGTAACTTTCAGTAACTGTTAATTTGGTCCCGATTTAAACTGATGATCTAAGGGTGAAAGGTCTCTATCTTCTACCATTCTTCTACTCATCAAATACATTAATAGAGATTTCAGGAATTTACCAAAGATAATCTCATTAGAATTCTGTGACTAACTCTCAGTAGCACTGTAGATGTGCAGACTCAGGGTAAATCTTAACATCAAAGGCCATTTTAAACACAAATTACAAGAGAGTTTAATCATTATTGTGAAGCACCTTAACCTAAGGGACAGAATAAACTTTCTTCATAGAATGCTGATACTTGGGGGAATATGTGCAAAGACTGAAAAATTAGAGTAACAAAATAATCGAAGGAGAAAGCAATAACTTAATTTTAGAGGCTGAAGTGGAAAAGAAGATTTAAAGATACAGTTTTGTGGCTCAGGTTCAAGCTCCAATTTCTCTCACTCTTGCTAAAATGAAGAACTAACTAGAAACAAACAAACAAAAAACCTTTGTAAAGACAGAAAAACAGTTCAAGAGGATTCTTGCTTTAAAGTCATGAAAATGTGGCTTGCAGGTCAAATGTAGCAATTATTTTTGACCCTCAAAATGGAACAGAGACAGTAAAGTCATTGGCCCTACTCAAGCTTGGCCTGGAGGGCTGACATTTAGGGTTACAAAAACATTTCAGTCTTTGCTTCCAATTGTCACATTAAATGCAAAGTAGTGAGAATGTGCAGAATGCCCAGAAAATATATACCTTGACATCCCACTTATAAGCACTCAACCAGCTGATCCATTGCCAAAAGAAGTGACAAATGATATAAATGCTATAAAATCATGAATGTTTATGGAAGTGGTGGAGCAGAATGTTAGCAACCACTTACAATACAATTAATAGATTAGTAAAGCAATTAAGGACCATTAACAGCATCTTGTCTGGCATCAAACATAGAATTATACCTAGTTATTCTTGCATTGAGCCCAGTGAGTTGTGGTTGGGAAGTAGTAATGATCCATACGTCCATTGTACTAAGACCTTCAGTTGTCACTGGTGAGCGCTCTCCTTACAGATTTGATCCAAAATGTAATCTTAGACAAACTAAGGTATAGCCCAATCACTGTGCAAGTGATCGCAGCCTTTTTAGGTACTGTGATGGATGCCTGCAGCCATTGATAACTGGGAGGAATGGGAAGCTGAATTTGGGAATCAGATAATTAGAAATCACACTAGTGTCAGTACAAGGGAAGATAATCACTGTGATTTTCAAAAGAAATCTTACAGTGGGTGTTGGGCTCCTTTGGAAAGCCCAGCCAAACCCTTTAGCTACAAGCATTGAATACAGTAGCACAGAACCACCATCACATCCCCTGTTAAGACCCACTTGACTTTTGCTGAAATACCCAAGAAAGCAGTCAGAGCTTAATGGCTCAACTGACAGGTAGTTGGGTAACGTTGATATTTATTTATATTATTACAAAACTAAAGCACAAATGTAGTCAAATAAAAGTGTTATATAGTTGACTGTCTCCCTTTCCTCACCTTTTGTAAGTTGCTCATCTTCTTATTAGGACAGAAGCCATTTTCTATGTATGTACAGCACCCAAGACATCAGGACCCTGATCTCTAGGCAGATTATGAATCATATATTAAAATACTGCAGTGCTTAAAAGAACAAAACATCATCCTGCAATGCTAATGGAAAGTCTAGATACTGATTTAAGCAGAAGGATGCATACTGATCAATAATTACTAAATGTGAGCTAAGTATTATAATGACAATGCATTTTAATGATTTGCTAGCATAAGCAGTTGGCATCTGACCCCAAGTGATGAATACAATAAAAAAGCAATTCACACACTATTTACTTGGGTAATTAGCATAGACGTTTCAGAGTGGTAGCTGTGTTAGTCTATATCAGCAAAAACAACGAGGAGTCCTTGTGGCACCTTAGAGACTAACAAATGTATTTGGGCATAAGCTTTCGTGGGCTAGAACCCACTTCATCAGCTGCATGAAGTGAAAACTCAGACATCACATGGGCTTGCTGGAGTCCATATTATCAGACTTCCTTTGATAGATCATTGTTTTGTGACAGGTTTCAGAGTAGCAGCCGTGTTAGTCTGTATCCGCAAAAAGAAGAACAGGAGTACTTGTGGCACCTTAGAGACTAACAAATTTATTAGAGCATAAGCTTTCGTGGACTACAGCCCACTTCTTCGGATGCATTGTTTTGTGGTGCCTGCTGCATGTTCAAGAGGACACAGTTTGGAGTATTCAGCCAATGCCCACCTTCCCTTTTTGTCTGCAGTGCCTTTTCATTCTGCAGCACAGATCAGTGACATGTATTTTAAAGCTAGCAAAAGCAGATTTATATTACACATCCTTTTGTTTATTTATTTCCTCCCTGCACCACTTGTGAGTGTTTATGAAACATACAGCACTAGTCTCTGACCCAAACCCATCCCCATCCTTTTTTTTTTCTCCTTGTCATAGTGACATGTCCTCTCAAAGGTGTTGTACTATACGGACAAGAGGAACAAAGTCATCTGATATAGTGCAAGAATCTAGTACATAAGAATGTACATTAGGATGCTGAAGCTTTGCTAATAAAGCAGGATTCAACCACTACATTTGTGTATGTGTATATTTGCTTTCTACTACACAGCAAAACTGATGACGAGGTTATTGAAAAGAAAAGAAATCCAGTACAAAGAGGCATGACAAATCCATGGTCACACAACACAATATAAAAAAAATAACTGCCTCAGCCTTCTTGGGGGAGAAAAAAGGCACCTCTATAAACTCTAAAGTAAGATTCCATATTGGGGGTGGAGGTCAAGCCTAGAAAGTGGAATTCCTACAATGGGAATTGAGAGCACTTGGCATCCTGCATGAATGCTTAATACACCTCTACCCTGATATAACGTGACCTGATATAACACGAATTCAGATATAACGTGGTAAAGCAGTGCTCCGGGGGGGGGGGGGGGGGGGGGCTGTGCACTCCAGCAGATCAAAGCAAGTTCGATATAACGCGGTTTCACCTATAATGCGGTAAGATTTTTTGGCTCCTGAAGACAGCGTTATATCGAGGTAGAGGTGTACTCTGAAGGGTTAAGTCCAAATGCATAGATCGCTTCATTTGTAAGCACAGTGGCCATTTGTGTTGAGGAAAAAGGAGGCTAACAGCAACTATGTGTGCAGCCATCATTGTGATCAGCCATAGTACACCTCCTAGCCAAGAATCTAGTGGAAAAAGACTGTATCTTGCTTCTATTTAAGTCACCAGATGTATTTTATTGACTCCAACAAGCTGAAGATCAAGACTTTTAAGAGCAAAGAAATACCATTAACTTAAAAAAAAACTGAAAGAAAACATCATAAAAGGGAAAAGATAGAATGAACAAAATGCAACAGTACACCCAGAAGTATGGCATGGTCACGGTCTTTATTCCAGCATTGCCAGTTCTTATGATTTTATAATGAGACTCACTGGGATGACTTATGCAACCCCCATACAGGCAAGAAGTAGTTACAGAGCAGCTTTGGGCTCAGGAAGCCCCTCCCCATCACATCTGTGAGGCATGTCAGTCTTGGAGGAGGAGCCTTAATAAAGGAGAAGGCCCATGCTGGGGAGGTGGACAGACCTCTGATCCTCAGCTCCCAGAAAGGAGTTCAGCAGAGCACCAACCTACCTTAGGTTGGCTGTGAGCACAGAGCAGTAGAAGAGATGTCGGCAGGTCTCTGGTAGGACACAGAAGCTGATGTTGTTCTTTATTTCTGTTAATTTAGTTTCCTTTCCTTTGTTATGTTGAGAACTGGAGGAAGGGTCTTGCCCCTAAGACAGACCCCCACAGAGAATACAAGGCTCTTGAGGAGAATGTAGGAAGTAGCGCAGGGAAGAAGCAAGAAGTCTGAGCAGACAGACCCTAACCACTTATACAATGGTCCCTAGGGAAGCCAGGGTAGAAGGAGAGGCTGTGTTCTACTACAGCCTCATCAAGAAGACTAGCAGGAAGACACCAGGCACTGGATCAATCATCGAGAAGGACTATTGACTGTTGACCCAAGCAGTTGACCTGGTGTGAGGTTCTGGGACTACTAGGAGAAAATCCTGATTTACCTCAAAGGGGAGAGCCCAAATGTGACCCAGAGAGAGGGCCAAGTCACAAGACAAAAGGGGACCAATGATGGACTTGATCAGCAGGACTACTGAGGAAAAATCCTGCAATGCTGCCGTCATCCACATGGTGGCACAGTGGCTGGTGATTGAATTTGTGACCAGTTATTTGGTGTTTTTCTTAAAGATCCAACTCCTGGAGTCATGAGAAACTCACATTTTAAAGGTAAGTTTTTAACCCTCATTCTTGCAGGAAAGAGCTTGAAAGTGTGAACACTAAAGGCTCAAAAAACAGAAGGCAAATATAAACCCTGTACAATGTATTATTTTAAAGTACTCATTTTAAGCCATTATCAGAGGTGGGAGGGTGACTTATGAATTTTGCATGCTTGAGGTTGGCAATGCTGTACTTGTTTCCAGTATTTTAGTCATGAGAAAGGAGCAATTTCTCAATAATGTCAGATGTGGACAAGAAGACTCAGAAATATCTTGGATGGACTTGAAACCAGAAGTCTAAAATGTCACAGGTGCGTCGATTAAATCATGGTTTGGGCATGAAAAACAGTGCACAGATGGGTTGTACAGTAAAGCTTAAGACTACCATGTTTCAAATTACTCGCAGGTGATCTGGTAGTTCATATCCCCAAACTAGAACATACTTAACTTGTCTAGCATTTGGAAATAGCCATCATACATGTGGCAAGGAAAAACTTGATGTCTAGCTCAGGTGATAGAATTCAAAACCCAGAAGGAAAAAGGACAAGTCATCCATTATGGATGAGGCAAACACATTGACAAGTTGTGAGAACTTCAGGTTAATCAGGACATGAGGATTCCGACTAGAATGAAGCTGGTCATGCAGTGTAGTTGTAGTCATGTTGGTCCTGATATTAGAGAGACTAGGGGAATAAGGTTCTCTCTCTCACCAAAAGAAGTAGGTCCAATAAAAGATATGACCTCACCCACCTTGTCTCTCTAATGAAGCTGGTCACACATTTATCTGAATGGAAGACAGCTCACAGCTTGTCAGAACTGTGATGCTCTGCAACAGAACTGAAATGAGTATGTAGAGGCATTCATTACCCAGAAGCAAAAAAAAAAAAAAAAAAAAAAAAAAATTGACACAGACCACCTGCGGACAGAACATCAGCAGAAATGTAATACGCTTCAATTTGCAGAAGAAAAAAACAGCACACTGTCACCAAGACAAACAGATACTACAAAACATTTAGCTTCTAGAAGGTTTCGTAAAGAACTGGGGGCCTTGAACTCTGTGAACTCTATGCAAAAGAAAGCTCAATCTATTTTAGGTATTTACACAGTGCTAGTCACCAAGGCACTGAGGCTGGATACTTTTCTCTGTATATGCTCTATTGGCAGATGCATTTTGAATATGTACATTTGGAAGAAGAGTGCATAAAGAGTGAGACAGAGAAGAATAAACTGGAAACCAAAGTGAAAAAGCTAGAAGTCAGCAATAAGGTAGAATCCACACTTCAGACTGCTGAAGACTGAAAAGAAAGTGTTTGAAAAAAGATCTCACTCATTTACTGGGGGGAAGTGGAGGTGTAGGGCGAGAGGGAAATTGGGATTTCCTGAATAGGAGAATTATTTAAAAAATAGTATTCAACTATGCAAGTTACCAAAGTGCCAGAGAAGATCCCATAATAAATGTAGACAAAGAAAAATAAAGTAGTTTTTGGAGGAACTCTGAATGTGTACTGCAGTACAAAGGAAAGAAGAATCAAGAAGAGAAATATATCCTGCTTTCCATCCAGGAACTGTACAAAAAACAGCCAAGCAAACATAGAAGAAAAAAGCAACAGAGGGTCCTGTGGCACCTTTGAGACTAACAGAAGTACTGGGAGCATAAGCTTTCGTGGGTCAGAACCTCACTTCTTCAGATGCAAGTGACTTGACTTGCATCTGAAGAAGTGAGGTTCTGACCCACGAAAGCTTATGCTCCCAGTACTTCTGTTAGTCTCAAAGGTGCCACAGGACCCTCTGTTGCTTTTTACAGATTCAGACTAACACGGCTACCCCTCTGATAGAAGAAAAAGTTGTACAAAACTAGAGTTATGTGGGAAATGGTTTCCCCGTCCCATGAACATTTTCAGGATATCAAACATGTTTCTTATTCATTTTGAAATGTTTTGTTTTTAATTTTTTTATTTTTATTTTTAAAGTTTTTTCTTATTCTAAATAACTTAAATTTGAAACAAAGTTGTTTCAGTCTAGGAAACTAGAATTATTTATTTTGAAATTGTCAACACATTTTTCAAAATTATGTTAAAAACTTTGTCAAAACCAACCTTTCCCCAACTAAATGTTTTCGTTTTGATAAACCAACTTGTTCTGATAAACATTTTATTAAATAATTCCCTAACAGCTCTGTACAAAACCACCACAATTCCAGGAAAGCTACTGATGGAAAATGCCTCAGGATCATCACAGGCAACTAAACCCTTTTAGAAAGCAATCCTTCACTCAAATGCATATTAAAGTGGACAAAAAACCTCCAGCATATATCCACAGCAAGACAACTAGGGGAGGTATTCAGGACGGGGGGCAGAGCCTTGTGTGATGTAAATCAGTGAGAGTCAAGGGGATCTTGCCACTTTACACCAGCCAGGGATCTAACCCAGTAATGCTGTCCTACATTTGAGAAAAAGGACTAGATTAGGCCATAGGGGAAGCGTAAAGATGTGTCCCTTTAAACTCACCAACCTGTAAGAATCCCAGTACCACTAACAGTCAAATCTAGTTCCAGAGCTATTTATTAGAGTCTGCAGTAGTTTGGTCATCTGTACTAAGAAAATCAGGTTAAACCTGTATCTGTGTATCACAGGATTTTCTTTCAGCAAGACAGCACTTTTGTTCTTTCTGTCACAGGGTGTTAAGGAATCTCCTCCTGACTTCAGTGGGGATTGGTTCCTTACAGGTCCGACACCCCCTTCTGCCACTTATTCTCATACCCCGCCACCTCTCTCTCTCTCTCTCTCTGATTCAGGGTCCTCTTTCTTTATGGCTTAGCCCTCCAGATAGTTCGCTCAAGTCATCCCCTACCAGAGCATCAAAGTCTCTCTATACAAGATAGGAGTCTTCTCTCCACTGCCCAGAGTGTGTCACTTCCCCAGCAGCTGGTAGGGGAACCCAGGCCCTCCCTCTAACTTTAGATTTCAGCAACTAGCAACGGTGGTCTGCTTTCTCCATACCCTGTTTCTATTTTCCTGGACTCCTACCTACATCATCTGTCTCCCCTCTCTGGGTCTATCACCCCAAACTCCCTCCTGAAAGAGAGTAACTGCAGACTATTTAACTCTGTAGCCCCAAACACACCTCCCTTCTCACAGATAGTGACTGAATATTACTTCCCAGCAGTCCCTTTCTGCTGCCAACCTCCTGGCTTTATACCAGCCCCACCTGTTCCTTTTCAGTTGGGCTTCATCATCCGTCAGCCTTAAAATCCTTGGCTCTCCCCCAGGTGCAGTCTATCAGGTTAATTAATCTAATTTAACCTGCTTCGCCTTGTGTGGGGTGAACACCCCATCATACCTTCCTCTGACATTTGTTCCTCACTTGAGCTCTGCTGCATACTCTGCTCTAGTCACTGAAGCAGCATTGTAGCACTGGCTTTTTTGCATAAATTGCACTCAGGCTGCAATATTCTGAACTTATACACATGTAAGCACAATTTGGATGTATTCTTCAGACAGTGCAATTTTACACCCTTTTTGGCACTGTCACTGTGCACAGTGGATGGGGACAAGAGGGGCAACAAGAGAATCCTTGATGATTAGGCTACTTCTCCCCTCCCCCTCCCCCCCGTAGTGCACACACATGATAATTTATTCACATAAATATTAATATTTTCCCTCTTTTCCGTACTTTTTAAACAGGGGGCTGTGCCCCTACCACTTTTGAGAACCTAGACTCATCAGGTGTACAACTAGGATGGGGGAAGAAGGCCTAGCACTTCTTCATCCCCTGACCACTGCTGGGTGGTGTAATGGCAGAGCCCCTTCCCTGCTGGCATGATGGAAGGGTGGCTGAGTCACATTTGAGCAAGCAGCATAGGGACATAGCACATGAGTGTCAATGCCACTCAATTTGCTCTCTGTTGGTTGCTTCCTCCCCTCCCCACACATTTTTGCAGTCTTTCCAGCACCCATGGGTGCCATATTCCCTTCTTCTGTGCCTCCCTTGGGAACCACCTGAAGCTTTGAACATTAATAACACAGAGATGAAACCAGTGAAACTGTGTTAGATAGAAATGTAGCCTTAAAATAAATATTCAAGATGTTCTAAAATCAGATGAATAATGTACTTTGTGGGCATCTTGAATCCTAATGGGGAAAAAAACCAATAGTACTTTTTATAATTTATTAACTGAACACTGATGTACTGATGGCCACTGTGCATATGATAAGGGATGACACAGGTCCTGTCATTAAGAGAAGCTCTTGCTGAGACTTCAGCAGAGTTACATAAAATGGTATGGCAAAAACAGCAAGAACTTCTACCCAAATCCAAAGCCAAACTTTTGATACATTTTAACACATTTTTATCTCATGTTCATATGCTTCCTAATTGAGCTCTGTTCTGGAAGTAGCTCTTACACATTCAGTTTCTCTTCCCTGAATGGAAATAAAAAGTATGAGACTTGCCATACAGTAAATAAGTGTAGTTCACTCAAGAATTGTCCCCAGTTCACTGCTCCAACTATCTCCTGTGAGCAAATGCATCCCTATAATCACACCTGACACACCACAAAATATGATTTGTGAGGTATCATTTCAAAACTAATAATCTGCTGGTCAATAATAACATGGTGAAAGCTGTGTAGCAACATTTATATTTAAAGTTACGAACATAACCTGAAATTATGACTGAAATGTGTTTACCCGACAAGTCTGGGGAGTGGGTAAACCAGTTTCTAGAAGACAAAGGATAAGCTCTAGCTAGGTGTCATCAAAGTTGATTGGCAATCACTCTCAAGTGGCCATTCTTTGGCAGTGAAGCAGGACAGGGACAGATCAATTTTCATTTTAATAAACAATACACACATACACACACACTCACCCCTAAAATGACAAAGGAAGCAGCCTTTAGACTTTGGAAGTGGTTCTAATTTGAGAATTTGGTCAGCTTGTTACTTGGAGTATTTGGTAAAAATGTAACCTTGAACTTGAGAATTTGGTCAGCTTTTTGCTGGGAATATTTGGTAAAAATGTAACCTTGAACCAAGTCTAGTCTGTTAAGTTTTAGTGACTAGAAAGCATTTATCTTTATTTCTCTTGTAACCATTTCTGATTTTAATGACTTATACTTGCACTCACTTAAAATCTATCTTTGTTGTTATATATTGACCCCTTAAAAATATCTGAACTATCCAGGAGACAACTGGACAGTGCAGAACATAAGTTTTGGGGAGAAATTCCAGACTGGCAGTGTGTTGGGGTCACCCTGCAAGTAGCAACCCAGGCTAGTGGAAGCCAGAGTCTGATTGGAGAGTGGCTGGCAGGCTGCAGCTATACACAGACACTCAAGTTTGTTACCTGCATGCTGGAAGGCTGTTTGTGAGTAGCCCAGCTCTGAGCCCAACCCCTCATTGTTCTGAATTGCACCCCAGATTGTGATATCCTCTTCTCTTGTTCTTTTTTTTGGGGGGGGGGGGTTACTTTAAAATAATCTTTTTTCAGTAGCTTGACTCAAACAGTAATATTCCATAGCAAAACTGTATTTCCAAACAAATCAACATAACATAGCCTTAACTCTCTCCTAATCTGGCTGTTCTCAGAGCTACCTTCCCCATCATTTAGTTCTCTAGATTCAGAGGAACTGTCAGCCTTTTATCAGTGCGGTCCTGAAAGTAAAGTGACCCATCAGGTCTTCCGCTTGCATGAGTTTGATTTCTGGCTGTATAGCATGACACGTTTTGTAATCAATAACACTTGTTGTTATGCAAGCTAAACTACAAGGAACTTCCTACTACAGGGGTAAACGTTCAAGTGTGAAGGGGACAGAGCTTACTCAGGAGCTGAACTAAGACTGTGGAATAAACTCCCACAGGAACAAATGATGATCAGAAACCTCACCACTTTTGTCTCCAATTACAAGGTGAACTTCTTTGACCTGCCTTCTCTAACATAAACACAGAGCAGCATGTACATCTGAAGAAGAAACCAACAAAAACTAAGAGAAAAACCTGCCAAAACTACTGTGCTACACTACCCACACCGTTCCCCGTGAGGAAAGGATGATGGTGAGAATAAACCAGGTATGACAGATGTCAGTCACATTGCTCTGAGCACTAATGGAAACTGAGTGTTGTAGTTGAGAATAACTAGATGAAAATGAATTTTATCATTCAGAAGATCAGCGGGCTCAGCCTCTCCAGACCCCAGGCACAACTTCAACAGAAGTTAGGCCCTCTCTCTAGCATGAGAACAGAGGTTAGGATAGAAGCACAGAAATACATTTAGGGAATCTACTCATCAAGTGAAAAGCAAAATAAAACTGTGGACAATTTAATTCAGAAAAGAAAAGGATCTGCCACATAAAGCAAAGAGTTCAGTTTAAAATTAATGAAGATGTGGAAAGGACTTTGTAAACACTGAGCCCTGTTTACAGTAATTACTGTTATTTTTTTTTAATAAATGATAGAATTAGAGGAAAATAAATTGTAATTAATTAGTAATTAAGAGAACCTCAGTTGTTAAGAAAATAAAAATAGTATAAGTTGTGAAGCAGCCTCAGAACAACTGTCACCTCAATATAAGACTCAGACAAGGAAAGATAGTTAAACTAACAATTGTAAAGTATTTCTTTTATATTGGACCTCATGTTGAAATTGACATTGACTTTCAGTAAGAATTGTATTAATGAAATATAATATCTGAATACTTGCAGAGTTATATTAAAGGTAGGAGAGAAGTATGAATATAAAGTATAAAATGACTTGAGACAGCAATTTGATTGGCTTTTTGATGTGCCTTGATGCATATTATGCTGAATGAAATTGTCTTCAACACTCAGAGGACAGGAATATTGTACAATTACTGAAACATGACCATACGATTCTGTGCATTCTCATAGGAATTACCACGATGGAACAAATGAGGGAACCAACTAGTCGAGTATTCTATCTCTGACACTGGCTTGAAACAGATACTTCAGAGGAAGAAACAAGGTGCCGGATAATTGTGGACTAACCTGCCTAGAGAGGCCATGTCATCTTAGCCCTGTCATTTAGTGCCTGACTTATTCCCAGAAGCATGACAGTTTATGTCTTGAACCATGAAAGATGTAAACCCTCTTGCTTCAAATCATAAACCAACCATTATCTGACAGGTTTTAAAAGAAACTTGCTCCACAGATAAGCTATTCCATAACAGCTTGCTATCTAGTTTCCTTGATCTTCCTCTGAAACCTAGCATACTTACCAACATCAAAGAAAGAATACTCGACTAGACAGACCACGGGTCTGGGATACTCTGGGATTGCAGTTTCTGTATTTCTGTGTGATGTAGAGAATTATGTGGTTATGCTCCAGTAAATATACAGCATCCTTGCAACAAGGAGGCCAACTACGGTGATGGTTCATATTTTGTGGATGCATGTCAACACGGGACTGACTAAGACTGCCATTCCACTGACCTGTGTTTAGAATTTTCAAACTGTTTACCGGAAACAAAGATGTCACCTCAGCTGCTAACTCCATCTAGTGGAGGCCAAAAACAGAAAGGAAAGTTTTCAGTCCAACATAACACTAAATTAAAAATCTCTCCTCAAGTTATTGTTATATTGAAATTCTTTTTAAAAAGCCCTTTCAATTAAAGATAATTTATTTTTTTAAATGGGCTGTCAAACTGATGGAAGAAAACTGTTTATAAAACAAAATATATATAATTTGGCTCTTCCTTCCCAATCTTAATTCAGGGTTCTTCCCCCTACTTTCTATTTCTTATTACCTGTTAACAGACTACAGTATCACACTTCTCTTCCCTCCTTATTTTGTTAAGATGATTTATTTCCTCTAATCTCAGTTTATTTGCTTATACAAAGCATAATAATATTACTTAGCATTTGTAATACTTTTCTGGATAGTTTTCTATTCTCTTCTATGGGACATTTCCCTAGCAAATATGAGGCAAAGCCAAGACAAATAGTAGGGGAAATTGTAAAGTTAAGGGAATAAATGCAAAGAAAAACAATTACATTAAAAATAATATGATTTTTTCCTGTTGAATGAGCACTAGTGGTACAATGAATATAGATTCATATATATGTGCTCCTTTAATGTCAACATATTTCAGAGAAAATGCCAGTATTGACAGTCATTGAGTCAACAGCAGATCCCCTCCTACACACAAACTAAAGAATACTGTATTTTCAGGAGATAGAAATATTAGTCACTGTTACTGTTTTTCTTAATCAGTTTCAATCATTATTTATTCACTTCTCTAACCACGACAAATACCTATGTAATGAATTGGGGTTCTCTGTGCCACTTCTGAGTTATGGATTTTATGAAATTGTATCCTGAAATTACTGTTTTTTTGGAAAACTTATATGTATGTGGATCCACCATGAGTTAGCACAGGTTTGTGTCATGTCTCTGCCAGGCAAGAGACAATGGTGAGTGATCAGCACTCAGCGATAGTCTACTCAAAGTAAAACACCTTGGGACATAGAGCAAATTCAATCTGGGAGAAGATACTTCCCCCTTTTGTACGAAATGGGTGGGGAGGGGAGAATTGGGAGAAAGGGAAAGTTGCCAGGAGGAGAACAAAAGAATCAGGTAACCCCAACAGGAATCTATAAAGGGATTTACATTGGGTAACTGGAGAGAGAGCCATTTTGCACCAGATTAAAATAAGGGAGGCTGCTGCAGGGACAAGGTGTGGGAGGACCCTGACTGACTGGCAGAACACAGACGATCTCCCAAGGATTCTCAAAGGAAGGGTGAGCTAGTAAGGGACATTATATTTAGGATATTTAATTGTTTTGTATGATCTGTATCCTCCTGTGCACCACACGATCAAATATAAAAAAGCTTAAAGTTGTTAGATTATACAAAGTGTGTGCATTGTCTGCTTCACAGCTCCTGTGTGCTCCTCAGGGTTAAACTGTAAACCAGAAGCTTCACACCTGGGGTGGAATTCTGAGGGCGAGATTTGTTTAAGTACTGGAGAATCCGAAGGGTAAGTGCTGACCCTAGGTGGCTGGTCAGTGAGTTCCAACATGAGGTTCTGCACCCTGAGTGTGTTCAGACTCCATGAGTTTGAAACACTCCAGGTATCCAGACCACATGGCTTGGATTCAGTTCACAGAAGTCCAATTGGGTGGCCCGGAAAAGCTGCTCACTAGGATTTGTGACAACATAAAATTAAGAATTGTGTTTATTACTTCTATTAATTAGATGTCCAAATGGAAACAACAGCTCATGTATAGGTATCACATCTTCATTAGAAATATTTAATGTATCTGCTGTAGTTACTCTGTCCTGGATGAAGCAGCTCCAGCTACTAAAGTGAGAGCCATATTATGCATTCAACATTTCAGTTATGTATTTTTATAGTATATTCAATTTCTTCTTAAATCAGTTATTGAACTGAGATTCTGAAAAAAAGAAACTATAGAAATACATAAATCTTAGAGGAATTTTGGAATCTATTACAAACTTCACAGTGCCCTGAAACAAAGTGTTTTCCTTCTGGCAAAATATTGTTGACCCAAACCAATGCTTCTTGATGTCAATGAGAGTCTTTCAATGTACCTCTTTGGGCATTAGATCAGTCCCACACTCCAATAAGGCAGCTAGTGGAGGTGGTTTATTTATTTCCTGTTCTGTTGTATAGTAATGTCAACTGCAGGGCAGTAAGTTAAAAGGTACATGTACATTTTTCTGGATCAAAAGTGTTCATTTAAAAGCTGTAGAAAACCTATTTGTTTCATTGGCTTTTCACTTGAAAGAAGAAATTTCACTACAAGTTTTTCTCCTTTCTATATAGGAGCTATGGTCCATTGTTTCCTTGTGAAAAGAGTCCAATTTGAAAATTATAATACCACATAGCTTTAGACATACAACATTACAAAACCAAGGATGGAGTAGGTTTACTTGGTCCTGCCTCAGTGTAGGGCAGAGGTGGGCAAACTATGGCCCGCAAGCTACGTCCGGCCTGTGGGACCCTCTTGCCTGGCCCCTGAGCTCCTGGCCCGGGAGGCTCAGCCCGGCCCTTCCCCTACTGTTCCCCCTCCCCTTCAGCATCAGCTTGCTCCGCCACAAGCACAATGCTCTGGGCAGCGGGGCTGCAAGCTCCTGGGGCAGTGCAGCTGTAGAGCCCAGGCCTGACCCGGTGCTCTGTGCTGCGCAGTGGTGTGGCTGGCTCCAGCCAGGCGACACGGTTGCCTGTCCTGGTGCTCTGGGCGGTGTGGCTGTAGCACCGCCAGCTGCCGGTGCTCCAGGCAGCGCAGTAAGGGGGAAGGGAGCAGGGGGGTTGGATAGAGGGCAGTGGAGTTGGGGTGGTGATCGGGGCGGGGGTGCGAATGGGGGCAGGGGGTCCTAGGGGGCAATCAGGAAAGAGAGGGGGGGTTGGATGGGGATGCAGGGGACAGTCAGGGGCAGAGGTTCCATGGGTGGTCAGGGGGCAGGGAGGAGGGGTGTTTGGATGGGGCAGGTGTCCCGGGGGCCGGGGGAGCGGGCAGTCAGGAATGATAGGAGGGGTTGGATGGGGTGGCGGGGGGCAGTCAGGGGCAGGGGTTCCAGGGGTGGTCAGGGGACAGGGAGAATGGTTGGTTGGATGGGACAGGGGTCCCTGAGGAGGCCATCAGCAATGAGATCAGGGGTTGGATGGGGTGGCGGGGGGCAGTCAGGGGACTGCCTGGAACAGGGGGGTTGGATGGGGCAGGAGTCCCAGGGGGGAGGTCAGGGGTTGAGAAGCAGGAGGGGTTGGATAGGGGGCAGGGCCAGGCCATGCATGGCCATTTGGGGAAGCACAGCCTCTGCTAACCGGCCCTGCATACAATTTTGGAAACCCGATGCAGCCCTCAGGCCAAAAAGTTTGCCCGGCCCTGGTGTAGGGACTTGATTTGATCACCTTTCCAGGTTCCATCCAGCCTACATTTCTATGAATATACTTTTGGTTCTATATTTTGTGTTTTAATGTGAATGCAGTGCTTATAAAAGTTGCTGGACTGACAGCTCTGGAGACTTAAGTCCTTTCCAAGATACAGAAGTGGAAGTGCAGAACAGGTATTCTTGCCAACATGTTTTAAACTGGTCCCGGAGAAACCACCTACCCACCCCCAGAAGTGACAGACTAACTCAATGTCCATATTTTTCCTCTGCTGAGAAAGCCAACTAGAAGGCCAATTGTGATTTTAGCTTTCATTATGCAGATGAATGTCAACAAGGAATGGTCTAAGGCTGCTAAGTCATTTTACAGGGTTAGTTTTGAACAGGTAATTTAAATATCTTCCCTTTTGCATCACTTATAACCCGAACTATTCAGGTTCTCAACAGTTTAATAACTTGAGAAATAAAACACTTTTTAAATATTAAAGCCATCCAATCTGTTTATGGCAAATTCTGAGATTTAGGTTTACCTTCTATTTTCTGAAACAGTTTGGCCTTCTCGATGTGTTATTAAAAAAAGCACAGACATACACAGTGCATTTGAACATTTTCCTTTACCTTAGCTAAAAAATTACTCAAGTGCATTGAAGCCTGGCATTCAGAACTCATCTGATATTGACAGAAGTGACCAGATCAACATCTTAAACACATTAAAGAGAAAATCTAACTGACCATCAAATATTCTAAAGCACAAAGTAAACTTATCAGTATTAAGATGGTGTCAGGATCACACACACACACAAACATTCACACATAACAGAACAGGAACTGAGATATGATTGTGTGTACAACAAAGTGTTTGATGCATCTTGCTGGAGACCCTGCCACCCTGTGGCATCCTGCCTAAAGAAGGTGTCCTTTTGGGAGGAAGACAGAAGAAGTTTAGACCTCCAAAAGCTGCCTAGAGAGGCCACCCAGTCTCAGCTGCTGGTGAAACCTGAGAGAATTGTTTCTCCAGTAGTTAGAGGGGCTAGGCAGTCAATCAGGGGCCATCAGACAACATTAAAAAGAGCTAGCTGATTCTGGGGTACAGTTCTGGGTAGAGACGGCAGATGAGAGAAAGGATTATTACTGTCTTAACCCAAAAGCCCAGTCATGTCAGGAGTCTACCTCTAACTGCTCCTTTTGGTTGTGCTAGATGTGGAACTTAAAGCCAAGGTGGCCATCTTGAGTTGGAAACCGAATGACTGCTGTAATATCAAAGGGAACTTGTGTTGCGAGATGCTCCACTGATGACAGACTTGTGACATGAGGTAAAGGGAAAAATATTTCCCATTTTATCTTTTATTCATACAATACCAAAAATAGACAAAGCCACCATGATTAAATATACATACATATATAACATGTAACAATTTGTAACTTGAATTCTACTTCATTCAAAGTAGAGTTTAATTATACAGTAACTCCTCACTTAAAGTCGTCCCAGTTAATGTTATTTTGTTATTACATTGCTGATCAATTAGGGAACATGCTCGTTTAAAGTTGTGCAATGCTCCCTTCTAACTTCGTTTGGCAGCCGCCTGCTTTGTCCACTGCTTGCAGGAAGAGCAGCCCGTTGGAGCTAGCTGGTGGGGGCTTGGAACCAGGGTGGGCCGGCAGCCTCCCTATCAGCTCCCCGCTCCCCTAAGTTCCCTGTGCAACAGCTGCCCAGCAGGCTAGCAATTGCAGCTGTCCCTCCCCCCACTGCCATGTGCTGCTCCTGCCCTCTGCCTTGGAGCTGCTCCCTGAGACTCCTGCTTGCTGTGCGGGGGGTGCCCTGCTCCTGCACCCTGCTTACCCCATCTTCCATAGAGCAGGGGACACACACGACAGGGCTCAGGACAGAGGGGGCTTGCTGGCAGCATCAGCTGAGGTCTCAGCAAGCTGATCTAATTAACAAGGCAGTGTACTTAAAGGGGAAATGCTCATCTCTCTCTCTCACACACAGTGTATGTCTCTGTCTCCGTCTGCGATGCTCTCTCCCCTCCCTCCATTCCTGCTGCCTTGTAGACTGAGAGAGTTAACCCTTGAGGGCTCAACTAATTGCTAGTTCATCATTTAGCAGTAAGACATTCCCTGGAAAATATCCCACCCTCTGACTCCTCCACCTCAACCACGCTTCACAATAATCATCACTGTGTACCAGTATTAAATTGTTTGTTTAAAACTTATACTGTGTATATATAGAGATAGAGAGAGAGAGAGAGGTCTTTTGTCTGGTGAAAAAAATTCCCTGGAACCTAATCCCCCACCCCCTTTACATTAATTCTTATGGGGAAATTGGATTCGCTTAACATTGTTTTGCTTAAAGTTGCATTTTTCAGGATCCTAACTACAACGTTAAGTGAGGAGTTACTGTATATGAGTTACTGCATATACAGTAAACAGGTTTCAGTGCATGTATGAACACACAATATTTCAATATATACTTTTAAGTAGAGCTCAAATCTCAGATTGTTTCAGTGTACATACAAATTGCAGTTTTGCTTAAGAACAGATTTATGCTTATAGTGTTCTATGAAAATATGACTTCATTATTATAGGAATCCTCCACATGTAAAAACAGGCTGATGGCTGAGTTCTGTTATGAATTAACTGGTTGCGAAATATGCCACATATGAGCTATAAATAGGCTGGCAGAACTCAATTTTTATTTTTGGTATAATTTCAATATAAATGTTTATTTTTACGTATCTTTCCTCTTTTCATCCAATTAAACTTTCACAGTGGTGCAAAATTGTGGGTTTTAAGCATTTTTTTGTATTTTTTTTTAAACTTTCACAATTGCAGGAAATTATGGGCAGGATCAGACAAAAGGAGGTGATCAGACAATAATTATTTAATGACAGATGCTGAAATGCAAAAAGCTAAAGCTTTACAACAGTTAAAACAAATTGTCAATGTCACACGTCAAAGAATATAAATATCCAATAATCAAGCTCTGATAACTTCTCAAGCAGCATTTTTTTTTTGTTTGCCTATCTGTAAATTTCTATTATTATTGATGGAATTTGTTTTTGCCAGTTTGTGTGTGTAAGGTGAAATCAATGTTTACCAATATTTACCAATAAAAATGTAATCCTGGCCTATGAATAACTCTTCTTTAACACATGAAGAGAAGTGACACATCAAGCCCTCTGCAAAGTCTAACATATTCTCTCTCTACCTCTTCCTCCCATTCACCAGCCTCAGAATAATTTTATTAAAATGCTGGTAACTTTTTAGAAAATATTTAGGTTTTATATCATGTTCAGTGGAACTGGAGTGTGAGCACCCATGTTCACTGGAGGGACTGTTATTGACAGACCAAGGAAACAGGAAATGTGGGGAGTTTGTCTGAAACAACTCAGCCACATGGGCAGAGAAGTTTATAGAGCTTAATAAAGTTACACTTGTACAACATTACCTGTATTCAGCATCATTCTTTACAAATTATTATTCGTTTAAGTTAGTGATGTGAAGCCAAGGAATTTTGATGCCACCATCTTGAATGTTATAGTAATACTGGATAGAAGAGCTTTCTGCCCCTCCTCCACGACAGGGTATTTTTAATATAATTATTTGTTAAGAATTGTTTTTATATAGAATAAAAACAATCAGGATATTCCCAGGTTTAGAAAAAGACGTAATATTTATTATACTAATTTAATGTCTTGATTTTGAATGCTCACTATGGACTAATTTAAGTGCATACAGCTGTACTTCCAGCATGAATGCCTGTAAGAAATGTCATCCGACAGCCTATGATTAACATTTAATTAAAACCCTGTTTCATATTCCTCTTCTACTCTGCCTTGTTCACCTTTCCCATTTCCAGATGTTCAGCACTGGCTGTGATTGGCCATGGTCAGTGCCACTCCTTGAAAGCCAATAGATGGTGCTCTTGCACTTAGCAGCTCTGTCTTAAAATGTTAACCATGCTTCCTTTACCATGCAAAGGGAGCCTTTGTGATTACTTAAGTCTCCTATGGGCAGATAAAGATGAAGACACTTTAAAGAAGGTTTCCTGTGTAAGTTTTCAGCACTCTGCTTATAAAATGTAGTCTTGCTTTGTTCTGTTACTTCAGAAGATGTACCGATTTCTTGCAACTTTTTTGCAATGATAGAGCATCAGTGCTCCCTCTCTCGCTCTCTATTTCTCTCTCTTTAATTTAAGCAAACCTGAAGCAGTATAATCTCAGTTGGCTAATGGAGTTTTTGGTTTTGGCCACAGAATGCATATCAAGAATGGGGGGTGGAATGATTGCTTTTAGACCCATCAAGCACCTTTTCCTCCAGTCATGCCAGCCACAGGGAAGATGGTGGTGTACCGGGCTCTATGCTATTAGAATATCTCTCCACCCAAAAGTGACACTCCTATGGCCAGCTATGTTAGTTCTAGAACTGTTTAAAGCAATCCCAATAGAGCTGAGTATCCAGTCCTATATGCAATCCCTATACATAGGACCTAAAGGAAAACTGTACTTTTGTTTAGTTTAGGCAATATCTTCCCCTTAGGGCCTTTCTCATTTAATTGAACTATACTTACAGGGAAACAGAGGTAAGATGGTTGCTGGTGGTCAATCTGATAATGATGATAAGCAACTTCTCTGTTATTCAAATGCAAAATCTGAAAGAGCTATTAGTGTCTATGTTGCAGGTAATCTAGATCTAAATTCACAAATATCTGGTCTCTTAGATAAAGATCCATTCATGTAAGAAGTTGTTTTATTCTGATGTAACATCCGGTGATGATTGTAGCTGCACTAGCACTGTTGACATGCAAGGGTTAACCGGAGGTGTTGATTAAAAAATCATCTTTAAATAGTGACTGACAAAAGCCAAGAAGTTCAAAATATCAAGCATAACACACTTTCCATTATTAAGTGTGTCATCCATGTATAAAACAACATAATCCCTACTCCTAATGTTTGCAATCTAACAAGAAATATGATCTAATAATGAATTCTGTCCTTCATTCAGTTTCAATTGTAACTTGGATTTTTCTTTAGAGGATACATTTGTATTAAGAACAATGAACATTTCTTAATTCTCAAAGCAAGCCCTCCTTTTAAAAACCTTGGTCAATGTTAAATGAGCTGAAACTGTATTTATTCAGTGTTGTTGGCTGGCTGCTGTTTCACAGACTGACTCTTCTGTATTGATTGTTTGCATTGTATTGAAGTAGGCTGGCATAAGATTTTATGATTGCTGTCCCCGTGGGACATGCATAGAAACAAGACTTGTATCTCATCGCAAGGCTAATAATGTGAGAAAAAAACTTTTAAATAGATAAATGCACAGCTGAAATGTCAACTTGAGACTTAGCTTTGAATCGCCTCATTTTTTTCAGTCCAGCACAATTTTAAACATAGGAATTGTTGGCGCTTAATGTTTATAAGACACAAGATCTGCTGTTACCAGAGTGACTTGCCTAATAAAAGCCAAGGTGGGTGAGGTAATATCTTTTCTTGGACCAAATTGTGGTGAGAGAAACAAGCTTTCGAGCTCACACAGAGCTCTTCATCAGGTCTGGGAAATGTACTCAAAATGCTGCAGATAAATACAAGATGGAACAGATTTAACTTGAAAGCTTGTCTCTTTCTTATCACCAGAATTTGGTCCAAGAAAAGATATTACCTCATCCACCTTGTTTCTCTAATATATTGAGACCAACATGTCTACAACAATACCGCGTACAAAAATAAGCCAGTGATTAGTATATTATGCAGGAGAAGATTAAACACCTCTTCTCCAATTCCTCACTCCCAACGTGACATGAACATTCAGATTACAATTGTCACTTTCAAAATTCAATCCTTGGCTCAGAGAGAGAACTGTAATAAACATATTTGTATATGCTATTAGAAAGCAAACAGTAGCCAACCATGATGTAATTCTGCATTTCAACCCTCAATACTAAAACTATTTTTTTATTATTAATAATGGTAGCCGTAGGAATACATGCACAGAAGCAGTCAGTATGGTGATAACAAGAAAGAAAAAATGGGTGTTGGTTTTGAAACAACTGGAAGACTTGCTTATTCAGAAATGCTCAAAAATAACTAATAAGAGATAATCACTTAAATATGTGTAACCCACACACCTCCTGGGTGTGGTGTTCTGTCCCATCTAGTGGCACCGAGACCACTTAACGAGAGAGAGAAAATGAGTTGGCTTTTAGCTCATGCAGTAGAGGCTCATGCTCTAAGCTCCAGAGATCCCGAGTTCGAGCCTGCCTGCCGACAACTGGGGTCTGTCGGCGTTATAAGCGAGGGCTCATCCGGGATTTCAACTGGAAAGTCTCTGAAGCTCTGGATGCGCTTCCTCAGCTAGGGGAAGTATGTAACCCACACACCTGCTGGGTGTGGTGTTCTGTCCTATCTAGTGGCACTGAGACCACTTAGAGAGAGAGATAAACGAGTCTGCTCTGCAGCCTTAGCTAACAGCTAGTTGGCTTTTAGCTCATGCACTAAGCTCCAGAGGTCCCTGGTTCGATCCTGCTTTAATGTTTAGAATGCATACATCCAAACAGCAGGATAATATTTCTGGGATAGGCAAGTGTCCATTCTTTCCATTCAGGTCTTAAATTTAGATTTATTAAAAATACCAGTATAAAAAGTACAAAATGTAAGGCACCTTTTTGCTCCCTTGTGCCAGGTATGTCCCCTGCCACACATAGGGGCCAGGAAGTGGTCGGAGTCTTGACTTGGTCCCATCCCCCGTCCCCCCCCCCCCCCATCCCCTCCCCCGCAGCACATTGGGAAGTTTAGTCATACTAGAGATAGAGCTACCCTGGTTTACTCCCTCACTGCAGTGGGAACCTGTTTAATCTCATGACAGAACATATAGTCATAATCTAATCCATAATGAGGATTAAGCAACAACAGGAAAATGGTAATCAGAAAATAACTAGCTGGAGCAGTGAGTTACTCACTCTCATCTGGAGACTCATACCTATGGAAATATCCTGTCAATTTAGTATGATACCTTCATAAGGGTTCTACAGAAATGTTGGAGCATTCTATAGAAATTATTAAACTACTTATTTTAATAGAGAATTATATCCTTTCTATAGATTTTTGATGCAGCCATGAAAAAAAGGCAAATGTAATCCTAGAATGTATCAGGTGAGATTTTTCCGGTACAGACAAAGAAATATTAATACCATTGTATTAGTCACTGATACGACCTCACTGAGAATACTATGTATAATTCTGGTCACTCATGTTCAAGAAAGATGAATTCAAACTTGGGCATGTTCAGAGAAGGACTACTAGGATGATCAGGGGAATTGAGAACCTATTTTATGAAATGATACTAAAAGAGCTTGGCTTGCTCAGCCTAGCAAAATTAATGCTGAAAGGGGATGTGATTGCTCTCTATAGATATTTCAGAGGAAGGTAGCAGAGCTATTTAAGCTAAAAGATAATGTTGGCAAAAGAACAAATGTGTATAAACTTACTCTGAACAATTTGTGCTGGAAATTAGAAGGTTTCTAAGCAGGTGAGGAGTGAGGTTCTGGATCTTTCTAATGGGAGCCTAGGTAACAAACACGAGGAATTGGGATTGCTCATTTACGAGCATAGATTTGATTGAGTTGGTATTACTGAAACCCGGCTAGATGAGCCCCATGGTTGGAATGTTAAAACAATGGTTACAATGGGGTGTGGGGGGTGCCACTTTATATTAAAAATGGCATAATCTGTTTCTGAGTCACCAATAACTGAGAAGAAAATGAGCTTCAATGCTTATGGATCTATGTCCTAACAGATAAAGCCCAAGATGGGGTAATACTTGGTGTCTTCAACAGACCACCATATCACACTACACAATGACAGGTTACTTATGCAACTATCTATAATGTGTAGGAAAAAAGGCTGTGACCACAGGGGACTTCAATTTGAGTGGCATGTGCTGGAGGTCTCATGCTGCCAGCACTAAAACATCCTTGACATTTCTAAATATTATAGATGACAATTTCCTAACTCAAAAAGTGTCACATCCAACTTGGGGGAATTCGATATTAGAACTCGTCTTGACAGATACAGACAAACTGATCACAGAATTTAAAATTAAATGTAACTTAGTTACAAGTGATCATGACTTGATCACATTTAATATGTACAAACAGAATAAAATCCATACCAGTAATATATATATATAATTTTAAAGCACTATCTATCTATCTATCTAGATTTATAGATAGATAGTGCTTTAAAAGGACCAGTTTCTCAAAGCTGAAAACAATTATGAGCCAGATCAGTTGGGAGGAAGTATGTAAGCAGAAAAATGTGAATGATGTTTGGGAATTCCTTAAGAACACTTTAGATACCAGAAAAACCAAACTCCCACAATCGACGAAGGCAGTCATACTGGTTTAAAAAAAAAACTGGTTTAGAGGGGAAGTGAATGAAGCTATAGCATATAAAATAATAATAGTATACAACATATGGAAGAAAGGAGAAGTTGATACTAAGAAATACAAATCAAAAGCTAGGAAATACAGAAAATTGAGGGAAGCAAATGACACAAAGAGAAATCTATAGCTATCAGAGTTAAGGAAATAAAAAAGTTTAATTATATTAGGAACAAAAAGAATCCTAACAAGATACTGGTCCATTGCTGGTGGAAATTATCAATAATAATGCAGAAAAGGCAGAAGTATTCAACTAATATATGTTTTTATTTAGGAAAGCATAACTCAAGGATGGGCAACCTTTGGCACGCGGCCCACTGGGGTAAGCCCCCTGGCGGGCCGGGCCGAGCGGTTTGTTTACCTGCCGCGTCCGCAGGTTCGGTCGATTGCGGCTCCCACTGACCGTAGTTCGCCGTCCCAAGCCAATAAGGGCTGCGGGAAGTGGTGCGGGCCGAGGGATGTGCTGGCCACCATTTCCCGCAGCCCCTATTGGCCTGGAGCGGTGAACCGCGGCTAGTGGGAGCCACGATCTGCCAAATCTGTGGACACAGCAGTTAAACAAACCGGCCCACCCCGCCCCGCCAGGGGGCTTTCCCTGGCGGGCCTGCTGGCCAAAGGGTGCCGATTCCTGACATAGAAGATGTAGTCATTCCATTCCACTACTATTTCAGGAGGATGTTAAACAGCAGCTACTAAAGTTAGACATTTTAAAATTATCTGGTGTTGATAACTTGCAGTTAAGAGTTTTAAAAGAGCTGGTTCACAGAAGAGCCACAAGAATAATTCAAGGATAAGAAAAACAACCTTATAGCTATAGAATCAAGAAGCTTGATTTATTTAGCCTAGCAAAGTGAAAGTTAAGGGGTGACTTGATTACAGTCTGTAAGTATCTACATGGAGAACAAATATTTAATAATGGAGTCTTCAATCTAACAGAAAAAGGTGTAGCATGGTCTAATGGCTGGAAGTTGAAGCTAGACAAATTCTGGTGTCGATTTTTTAACAGTGAGTGTAATTAACTATTGGAACAATTTACCCATGTCAACACGGATAACTTTTAAATCAGGATTGGATGTTTTTATAAACAATATGTTTTAGGACAGGGGTCTCAAAGTCCCAGCCCACAGGCCATCTGTAGCCCAAGAACCTCCCCACTTCGGCCCACGGAAGAGAGACTCATGCAGCCACGTTGCTGGCAATGTCTGCTGCAGATGCCACTCCCTGCAGCTCCTATTGGATGGGGGAGAGGGAAAGAGATACCATCACTAGTTGCCGGGCAGAGTTAGCCATGGAGGCCGCATCATTAGTTGCCGGGCAGGATTAGCCATGGAGGCAGCATCACTTTTTTCCACAATAAATATAAACAAGTCAAAATACCAAACACGGCTATCTGATACCTTGCTGCAATCCTGAAGGTTTCAACTGCTCAGTCACTGAGGCCAAACATCAACAAACTGATAGGACTGAAGTAGGTGTCTGGCAAACATTAAAAACTCTATGGGAGGTGAAAAAATGTATAAAGTTGTATGACAGTTTTATTATTTCTGAGAAACTTGAAATAAGAAATATTTTCTTTTCTGAAAACCGTCTTCAGTGACATTGTTGGCCCACTGGGAGGATTTGAGGACTGGCACTGGCCCTAAGGTAAATTGAGTTTGAGACCCCTGCTCTAGGAATTAGTTTGGAGAAGTTCTATGGGCTATGTTATACAGGAGGTCAAATTAGATAATCAGAGCGGTCCCTTCTGGCTTTGGAATCTAAGAATTATTGCAGTAGTGAGAGCAAGAAAGCGAACTGGTTTTGAGATAAAGTCAGGATAACAGTACGTAACTTGTTTATATGAGGGTATAAAAATGTATCTCAGAGGGAGTATCTTGGCCAGCATAGGGGGCAGTGGAAAGTCCCGCCACTGACTAAGCTGCATCCATTGTCATGGGCATACATATCTTAGTATCCTTGTAAAGTCTGCAAGGTGCTATTACCGTGCTTCGTCAACAATAAACCTGGCGGGTGCCTTCGTACCTTAAAGAATCTTGTGGTCATTGGGCCGTTCGCTCAAGATCTTCTGTGCCAAACTGTCTGCGCAAAGCTGAAACAGCACACAGGAAAACACACACACACACACACACACACACACACAAACACACACAGCCAAACATCTGTCCACACCCTCCTTTTGGTGCATTTGAAAATAACTGAGCCTTTGAGTAGTAACTTCCTCTTAAATAGTCTAATTGAAATCAACGGGACCATTAACCCAGAAATGCACTGCTCAATGTGAGTAAGGATATTAGAATCTTTCCTTTAAAAAAATAAGTAGTTGAAAAAATTTGCCCTGCAAGAAACACTAATTCCACAATTTCAAAATTTAGTTGAACTATACTAGACACGACAGGGCCAAATCTGAAACCATCTATTTCATTGTTATTGTTGTTGAAGTTTTTTTCGGAGACAGAAAAATTATAAATCCTTATTGATCTTCAGTCATTTCAGGCATAGTTCTCATGATTAATTTAAAACATATTAAAGTGACTGAAAACTAATACCATCATTTTGAAAAGGTGAAACGGGGAAAATTCAAATTCATTTAGTAATACAAAAATAGTTACAAGTTCTTACTTTGTTAGCACAGAAATTCTTTTGCTTCACTAACTGAGAAATACTTCAAGTATGACTTGCAGCTGTCCCCTGAGATACCATTTCCCTGCAGCATTCAATATTTTAAGGGCCAGAGAACAAGACCAAACACATTTCAAAGCAATTTCTGTATAAAAATATTCCATGATCCTTTCTTGGCTTAAAGAATGAGATTTGGGGGTTGTTATTTCTGCTTCATTAGCAAAGCCATCATAGTACTTCAGTGAATTGTGATAGTCCAGCATTAGCAAAGAAAATTGAAACACCTTAAGGCCATTAGGTTTCAATGTAAAATGGCCTGTTACTTCTTCCTAAATTTAAAGTTTTGTGAAAGAAAAGCAGTACATTTCTCCTCACTCTTATAAATGATCATCAGAGGGCTAAAATAGTAGGGTCACTTGTTTTTTTGTTTCTTTATTTGAAAGGCCCTAAAAATACAGAATGGTGAAAAAAGACACGTTTTTTTCATTTAATTAATTTCATATTTTTGATTCTGGTAGCAAAGACAGGAACAATTCAAATCTTAAATTATCTTGAATGCTCTCCTCAGAGATCTTTAAAAAAAAATCTAGTAGCACACATATACTTAAGGTGCATTTGGGGTTCCCTCCAATAGATTAAAGAAAATGCCTGGAGGCTGTGTTCTGAAGACATTTCCTTAACTTACAATGTAAGGGTCATATAATTGCTCCCAGTCTAAGTTTGAAAGAGATCTCAATAGAAGTTCTGCCTGATGACTGAATAAAGAATTCAGATTTAATTTGTAGCAGAGTGTGCAAATTTTTTCTGCACAAATTTTTTTGCATGTCAAGTAATGTGCTGACACTATATCTGACCCAGGCAACCCAGGAAATATAGTACCCAGGAAATATCAAGAGAAAACCTTATTTAGTTGTGATTTCTAGTCCAATAAGCATTTAAACTTTTGGAGGTATATTACAAACTTTTGGTGTCTGGCCATGAATAATTTAGATCCATTTGAACTATAGAAGTTCTCAATCTACACCAGAGATTCTCAGCCTTTGATCAGCCACCACACCAAAACCATCACCTTTTTCTTTCATAACCTCTTGTCCCAGAATCCTTCATACTCAGTATCCCGAAATTTTTTGCACTCTTTTAGCCAACCTCCCACCAAAGTGCTACAGTAAAACAGAACAGCAAGGTTTTAATTTCATTGTATTTATTCCCTCTACACTTTTACATATGTGGGGAATTCAACAATTTCAGATCACATCTGTGATTCCCTCCTCTGTCCTCTGTTTCTTCTCCACATTTCCACCCAATCTTCTTTGGCCTTTCCCCTTTAATTTCTCCCATTTTCCTTACATTTCCCCCTCTCCTCACCTTTTTGTTCGGTCCCTCCTTCATCTCTCCCCTGCTCCCCTCTCAATGTTCCCTCACTTTGGGTATGTAATCTCTGTAGTTGTAAACTCTTCCTCTATGGCCAAAAGCTGTCTCCCTGATAAATAGCTTCCTCCAGAATCACTGAGGTAATAGATCACAGGGCTAGAAGGAGGAAAATATATCAATTTTCAAATAAAAAAAATCCTTAAACAAAAGCGCAACATAAATTTATAGTTATAACTTTATAGTTCCCTTGTTGATGCTTAGAAAATGGTCTTTTGAGGATGCCCCAGAGCAAACCCACACACTTACTTGGGCCCATCCCTTCACCACTTTCTTTCTGTTCCCTCTTCTGCCAGTTCCTTTTTTGCTTTCTGCTTTACTACTGATGCTGCTACTGGTAAACTCCTTCTGGCAGAACTTGGCAAGGACATGTACCATGAAGAAATCAGTGAAACTGACTATACAAGGACTGCTGTCAAATGCACAAAGTAAACAAAATAACAATTTTAAAAGAAACATTTAAATCATTAATCCCTTTCAGTTAGAGCAATCTTAGGGTTCACTTTTACAGAAAATACTGATAGAAGTATGATTCCAAGTTGATGGAGTCCCTTTCAACTTTGAAAACAAAGATACACAAATATATTTAGTTAATGACGAACATTGCTAAAGCTGTAAGCATCATTATTGTCGAAAGGTTACATCTGTGTTTGTTGTTTGTCCCCTTACTGTTTCAGCATATCTCCAAAATGTTGCTCTTCCTTTCCTATTTTTGTGGCTCTTTTTCTTTTATCTTTATACTCGGAAGTTGCTAGTTTGCGCTTGTCCTAAATATTAGTACTTTACAACTTTGCCCCTTATCTGTGAACTTAAATTACAAGCATCAGGCAAAAGGGTTGATCTTTGTGCTACTATAAGCTGCTACTCCTGCCACTGTGCTCCATCAAGTGTTACATTGGTTTTCACAACCTGCTCATGGCTAGTGTACAAAAAAATGGTTGACTGGTTAGGAAAACAATTTTACTGTTGTTTTGAATCCAATTATATTGCCAGTGTGGAAGAATCAAGAGTTCCTGGGTCCAATCACTGCTTTTTGATTGTAAAAATGTATCAGAATGAAATGATTATTCAAGACATAACTTTATGTTAGACTTTTATTACATGCAGGTAAAAAAAAATCGAAGTTGTTCTCATAATGACCTGAAAAATCAGAGACTGTAATGAAATGTGTAGTCATGCCCCAATTTCAGTGCTCCCATGCTGAAGTCAGCATATAATATCTCATACAGTGGAGAATGCTGAGATGCCAACCTGTCAAAGACTAAATCAGGGATTATCTTGTGATGGCTTCTATTCTTTTGAACAAGACTCCCTTTGGCAGTTTGCCAAGCAGTTGCTCTGGTGCATATTTTCTTGTCTTTTGGGAGACAGACAGGCATCATGAACTGCCAACTGCTTGTGAGACTTTTAGGATTGCAATTCTTCTTTCTTTTCTTGCATATTAATTTTTCTATTATTTCCTTACATGATAAATGCAATGTGTGCTCTTTCCTTTCTTGTTTTTGTAACTGCTATAAGTAATACTGAGTAAAAAGCTAAATCTTTATTTCTTTTGACTTTGTACACCACAAACAGTACTTTTGTAATGCTTAACACTGCTGATGCAGAGTCTCGTCTATACTACACCAGAAACTAATACATGCTGTCAGGGGCACCTTATAGTACAAATATATAGTCTCTGGAGTATAATGGAAGAGATCCAAAAAGTGAAGCAGAGGAGTTGTTCTTTCACTTCCACTGCAAATGGGAAATTCCTAATATACTGTAAGAGATGTGTCCACCCCCAACCCCTCCCCATGGTATTTGTTATTCATGTTTTCCAGAGTATTTTTTCCCTACAGTGGTAAGAACTTTACCTCTTTTATAGAGGAACAGTACAATAACTTCCAGCAGCACGAGATGATCAGTGCAATTTTCTTTGCTTATGAGGTGCACAGATTTTTCAAACACATACTGATCCAGCTGACAGTCTTCTATCAAAAATGTAATCACTTGAGTTATAGTGTTCTTTTACTTGATTTGTAGTGGATTGTCACTGAATCCCATGTTCGCCTTTCTTTAATAGCCAAAGACTTCATTCAAGTGTGTTAGGAGTAAATTGTATGTAACTTATCCCTATGAATCATTCAGCAGATGGAAAGCCAATGGATTTAACAATATATTGATTCAAATAGCTCTCTGATGGAAAAGATCTAAAATAAGACACCAGAGGTACACACCAGTTCTTCACATATCCTGATATCTCAGCAAGACTTCTGCTTCCACTACAGTTTGTTTTGTTTTGTTTGAGAGTCCCCAGCACGATTAGCAGATAGTAATAATACAACTGGCTAATCAGAAAATAATTCTGATGGATAATAGCCCAATATATCTGTGAATACTGTTAAAAATAAAGCAAAGATTTCAGAAACTGGTTGCATCTTACAGGTTCATTTCCCTCTCACCTCAAAACATAGTGTCTTTGACAATTATTGTCATGTATTATTTGATTAGAATCTCATTCTGCTAGGCACTGTCTAAACACAGAACAAGAAGAGGTCTCATGCCCAAATGGGTTTACTGCCTAAGTAACTATTCCAATGTGGAACAATATATTTATTGGTCTATAGGAGCAACACAGGAGGAGAGAGAAAACGACAGAAACCTCACCTTTCAAATAATATTGATGGCGGGTAAGAAAATGGACAAAAACCCCAACACTCCCCCTTAGTTCAATATGCTGCACTTATCTGTAGAAGATGCAGAGAGCTCAGGACATTGTATAACATGCACTGTATTGCAGTGCCTCGTCACAAACAAGCAACTGTAAGTTAAGGATGCAGTGCAAGTGGTGGACTTGTTATCAATAAACATGTTTCCACATGTTTTTTTGTTTAAAGTTTAAAGTTCTAATTATGGAATTGCTGAAGGTACACTGGACTAGGTGGGGGGCCTGACACTTTATACTTCAGAGCAAAACACTGGAATTCCCATATTCACCGTGGTGATATGATTATGATATGCTTTGTCCAAAGTATGCCCTATGCGGTATCATTTTTAAAGTCTTGACATGTTGAACATTAATATCCTGTTGGATTGTATGTACTATCATTATATGTGAAGTTATGAAGTTTTGCTGTATATGTTACTGAAATATGTTGTGAGGTTGGGAACACCCACAACAGCCTTTCAAGTACAACAATGGAGTAGACAGACAGCATTAAAGGCTCATCAACACCCATCAAGAAAAGAAGCCAGTATCCTAGAGACTCCTCAGAGGAAGCACGTACACCATGTGGGTGGACTAACCACGTCCAAGCAAAGATCTTTCCAGCAAGCTGGAAGAAAATATAAAAGAGAGGAAGTGACATGATCACTTGGCTTCTCTCTCCCCCTCCTCTCAACTCAACACCTGAAAGAAACGTCTGGAGGTCAAAGACTTTGAATGCAGGAAAGGAGTCCCAGCCTAGCAGTCTGTGTATTGAGGAACTGAAACATGTTTATACTATCTGTCAGGGTGAGAGACTGCTTGATTCAAATCCTGTTTAGTTTGTAGAACTTAGACTGTGAATTTATCTTTTATTTCTTAGGTAAACAACTTTGATCTCTACGCTTGCTACTTATAATAACTTAAAATCTATCTTTCTGTAGTTAATAAATCTGTTTTATATTTTATCTAAAACAGTGTGTTTTGGTTGAAGTGCTTGGGAAATCTCAGCTCAGTTTACAAAGGCTAGTGTGTGTCCATTCCACACTGAGGGAGTGGCGAATTTAATGAACTTGCATTGGTCAGGCTTCTGACCAGTGCAACACGTAAAAATTCTGGGAATGCAAGGCTACGGAGATGAGGGGAATTGGCTGGAGTCTCCCCTTTGAGGGTTCATCAGTGTCTGGGAGAGATCATTCATGTAACTGGGTTGTGTGTGTCTGTGTAAGTGCAGAACCTGCCAGAGGTATGTGGCTTGACATAGCATCACAGGCACCCCAGGTTGGAGGGACAGAGGGCTCTGCAGTCCCACCGTCCAGGTTGCACCCCAAGGATCCCGTCACAGGGGGATAAACACCAGCAAATTTGGATGCTTATCCAAACCTTTGGCTTCTGTTCCCAGCTCTATCAATAAACTTGCTGAATGCTCTTGAGCAAAGCACTTAATCTCTCTGGACCAACTGTGGATTTGGCCCAGAATGTTTCCTCACCAGTAGAATGATCATAACAATGTCTGCTCCCCTCTTTAAAGCACTCTGAGATCAACAAAGGAAAATGCTATAGAAGCACTAGTTGTTGTTATATTTTTATGTTTTGAGGTAAATTTTCAAAAGCACCTAAGTGATTTAGGATCGAAGGACCGAAGGACCAGATTTTCTAAGGAGTTTAGATATCTAAAGGTGCAGATAAATGCTTAGAGCGATTTCTCACCTAAACACTAAGATTTCAATGGGAATTAGTCACTTACCCTGCTTTTCAAAATCTCTCCAGGAACATTTTCCATTATATTTCAGTGCCTAAAGATACAGATAGGCACCTACTGGATTTACAAAAGAAATTAAGTGAACTAGGTGCCTAACTTCCATTAACTTGCAAAGAAACTTGGGCATTCACATTTTACTCAGTCTTCTACATGCATTCCTTTTTAAGATAAGCAAATTGTATGGATAAAATTCACACATCTATTGCTATCAATATGGGGCAAAATGCTAACAGTCTTCACTCAGGAAAAACTCCTATTGACATCATTGGGAAGATAGCCTGAAACTGACTTGCCAGAGTTGGTCTAGAACTTGAAATTTTATTTTATTTGTGGAAAAAATACACTTTGTAGACCATATGGATTCTCTTAGGTCATCCTTGCTTGTAAGGGAAAGGCTTTTATAATGCAAGAATTGTCTTGAAAATGATTGATTCATGATGGAGCCCTTACAGACCACAGTGGATTGAAATTCCCATAATTATAGATTTATATAACTGACCACAATAGCTCCAAGGAGCTGTTACAATTAATTGTGTCAATTCTCTTAAATATTTTTTTTGTTTTTCATTACACTTTTTAAAATTAATCAACAGGCCCTATCACTGTGGGTTCAACCAATGGATAATAAATCAAAGTCCATTATCACATAGAAGTTACAATGAAGGAGACTGTGGCTACTAGTCCCTTCAGTTCCTTATGGATTTGCAGTACAACAATGTGGCATTTATTCCATATTGCGTTTTGGAGACACATTGTGCATGCTTGCAAAACATTCAGATGAAAGACATGGTATAGAACTAGTTTTAAAAACAAATAATTTGTGTGAATCATAGGATTCCACATACACTATTGACACGTGCAGATTTTCAGAGATGCTGAGGACCAATAGTTTCCACTGACTCCAATTCCTCTGGAAATAGGGTGACCAGACAGCAAGTATGAAAAATCGGGACGGGGGTGGGAGGTAATAGGCGCCTATATAGCATTAGGCCCCAAATATCAGGACTGCCCCTATAAAAATCAGGACATCTGGTCACCCTATCTGGAAATTAGGCCAATACCACTCAGCAATACTAATATCAAAGTGTCATGGATCTAGGATTAGCTCCCCCTCACCCCCAAAAGGGTTTGTTTTTGGTGGCTCTAATTTGAGAGTACATTTGCAGTGTCTTAAACTGTTATTCCACATATCAGCCATCTTTATGAAACCTTCCTTACACAAACTGTAATATTTCATGACACAATGCAAATTTTAAATGTTCCTTTTGTGCTTAGTGTACTATAAGTCATTATGAAAAAACAAATATCGTTGTCTCAGAACAACCCAATTTCTTCTTCTCTCTACAGTGAAAATACAGTTGAATGGAAATATACTTGTATCTTAAGGAAAATTATAACTGCCATTCTTCCAAAAAGTCCTTGATACATTTTTTATTTTATTTCTACAGATTTAGAGATGCTTAAATATTACCTTTGTTATAACAATTTACAACCTCATGAATTGAAGCTACGGGATGTCTACAAGGTTGTCTGTGGTACCTCTAGTTATTGCAAGTGTGTGAATATTCGTATTTACAAGGTATCTTTTTGCGTCTTATTTGAATTGATTTACTCCTGTATCAACTTTCTTAAATAAATGCTGTGAAAACAACCTCTAATAATGTCCTCTGTAAAATGATTGGTGTAGTAGAGTTTGCTTAGATTCTAAAAGCAAATATTTGAAAAAAATCACTTCTCAAATATTTCTATTAATCTCCAGATTTTGATATTTTTATCTGCTATTAGAATAAAGACATTATGCTCTTCTTAAAACAAGTCTGTCATTATGAGTCATGTCAAATTAAGGCTCTTCTATTCTCAGTAGGATGTTCACCAGAGATTTGTACTCTGGCAAGCAAGAAATTCTAGACTTTCCTAATAATCCAGGCTTTGCCTTTCCATTCAACTCTCATAACAATGCATTTGCAAAAAGTTAGGAAGTGAGCCACAGTAATAGATTTCAAGATGCCATGGATCCAGTGGAAGCACCACAAGACACAGAATCTACTCATTTTGGGTGAGACACATTCTCTGCTGTTGTACGTTAGTTCTGAGCACATCACTTTTCTGCTTTGCCTACCAGTTTCAAATGTCACTTGCCTCCTTAGCTTGGATGGGAAGGCAAGATAGGGTCTCAGTGAAGAATAGCATTAAAATGCTATTCCATACCACAAAAAGACAGAAGTATGCAGAAAATGCCAAATCAACAGGAATATAACATAGAGGTGATCAAATTGAAATTCTCTGCAAAGAGCCAATAAAATCAAAGGAATTGCTACCTTTTGCCCCAGTAGAGAATGTGGTCCATCTCGTTTTATAGCTAGGAGATACATTTTAGGGTTGCTGGCAATTTGCTATGGGTTAGAGAATGAAGATCAAGTCTTCATGAGCTGAAGAGATGGGGGAGGGGAAGAAAAAGAATAATCAGTAAGGTACAAATAAAAGGAAAAAAAGCCACTGGAAGCTCGTGCAGCAGAAGAATGAGATGCATTGCAAGTTGTAGAAGACTAGGGAACAAGTAAGCCTCCCAAAGAGACACATGCACTTACCCCATTGTTTATGTTCATAAAAGAGGCAGAGCTTGCATATTATCCAAAGGTTCTTTGATATGAAAGTAAGAAAAGCCCTAGGCAAATTTACTATGCAAGACTGGTTCTTACAGATCAGATAATAAAAGTTGATATTGACCCTGTCAGCATTACAGCTGGGGTGACACTTTGTGAAGGATGAAATGATCTTGAGCAATTTTTGTTAAGGAATTAGGGAAGATTGCTCCCTGATGCAACTCCAGTGAATTCAGTGGATCTACACTAGTGACGAATTTATATTATTAAGGTAAATACACCTTCCTTCAAAAACAATAATGAAGGTTATTTTGCTCCATCATTTTATCGTTGTCTTAAAAATGTAGCCAGTGTTAGCAACTTCTCAGTCTCCACTCTTCTTTAAGTCTCAGGTGTCTTTCTCTTCAATTCCAAGGTCACTGTGCATTGTGCTGCACCAGGTTTATTTCAAGACTTTCCCCCCCCCCCCCGCCCCAAAGCCGTTTTAGAGCCTCCAGGGTCATCCAGAGAACACTAGCCTTTAGTGATCTTCTGCAACAAAAGTTCTGTATGTTGGAGATTTAAATTGATTTTCCTACTCTTAGCATGTAAAAATCTTGAGAGTGCTTTGTGCACCATCACCTGAGAGTGTGGCAGTGACACTCACAATATAAAATGTAAAGGCAGCATCTTTTAAGTCACCAAGGTGACGCTGAAACATTCCACTTATGCTCATGTCCAAGCAAAAGGAAAGATTTTTACTGTGAGTAGACAACTGCTAGCCAATACAGACACCTTTTAAAGGACTTTTTTACATGCTCACAGTTTAAAAATGAAGAGTGACAGAATTTCCCTGTCTTTCATTTGTACTTGTTAATATAACAAGTTCATACCAGCAGTGCGCTGTCTCAAGATGGTACAATTATTCACACAAGATTGCTGCCTTTTACTAAACAGCTGAATCTAAGACTTCTCTACCATTCAAGCTTTACTGTGAAGGTTTGGATGTAATGAATCTACAAAATGTTTGTGTAAAGTTATAACCTGGAGGACAGACTTTGTGTGTGTGTGTGTGTGTGTGTAAATTATGTTATCGGAGAAGTGGTAGTAACCCTATATTTTGTTTGCCTAATCCTTTCTATTAAAAAATAAATAAGCGATCCTGTACCTCTGTGGTATGCAACATGACTGAAATTTTGTAGAGGGTTGACCCTCATGTTTAGAGCAGAACCTTTTGCAGACCCCATAGATAGCCATTCATATTTGACAAAATTCCATACTGTAAAAATTGTCATTGTCTGTGGGGGGAAATATAGCATGTGATCATGTAACTAAAGACTGTATTATAATGACTATGCATGGCAGAGGAGGGTGAATTATGGTTGCACAAGCATTTCCTAACTTCGAAGTGCTTGACTTGGTGACTTTAATGTGTGGGTGTTCTTTTGTTTGTTTGTTTTTGGGGGTTTTCAGGATATTGTCTCTCTCCAAGTACTTAATTTCTCTTCCCAATTGAGGTCTATGAGTGCACATTTGATCTAATTACTAGAACAGAGCACAGAGTTTCAGCTGCTAGTATAGGACATTATCTCCGGTCAAAGAACCAACTCAGCAAGACAGAGAAGGGGGTGTGGGAGAGACTACAGGCCAAAATCCACCAGCTACTCAACTTAAGAGGAGCAGAGCAGACAAACTCTGTGGATAGACAGTTGTCAAACAATACATACAGAGGGAACCCCAGGCAGAGACTGCTGGTAGGAATCTACTTTGTTCTGCGGTGGGAGCATGCTCCCCTCACTGATTCCTTTCCCTCTCTTCTCCAAATAAAGTTGCAGGGAATAAGAGAGAAGATGGATGGGGAGAGAAAGCTGCTCCTAGTGGGCAAAGGACACAGCTTCTGCCAGAAATTCTAGCCTGAGGTAGCTGAGATTAAAAGCTCTTATGTTGAACCTTCTGTGGCTTGTAAGAAGCAGCAGGCAGGCTTGGCACTGGTTATCCCATCTTGGCTTGCTCTCTTCTACTTCTTAGACCTACTGCAGTAGAGGGTTTCCATTCCCAATTAGCAGAAAGGCTATGGTTTCTCCATCTACTGTCCCATTTATCCAAATGGACTCTGAAGAGGAAGAGAAGTGACATTGCTTTTACATGAGACCAGAGGTGAAGTAAGCCGGTACGCCCTGGTACGGCGTACCAGCAAGAGCCGGTTTGCCGTACCGGGGCGGCCCGGCTTCCCTGGGGGCAATTTAAAGGGCCTGGGGCTCCCAGCAGGGTGGGCTGGGGTGAGGCTGGCTCTGACTCCCTCAGCCTTGCCCCTTCTGCCCTAGGCTCCGCCCCTTCTGGGGGCCAGAGTTGGCCCCAGCGTACCGGTAAGTCACTGGACTTACTTTCACCCCTGCATGAGACAGTGTCTCAGTCTAGCATATGGGACACTATCTTTTCTGGTTTGTTAGTGACAGCATCAAAGTAGTGCCCTCAGTCTGACTTTAATCAAGGAGTGAAGAAAGAATCTGGGGGAAGCTGAAAGTTGAAGCTAGACAAATTCTGGTGTAGATTTTTTAACAGTGAGAGTAATTAACTATTGGGACAATTTACCCATGTCATCACTAACCATCAAGACTGGATGTTTTTCTAAACAGTATGCTCTAAGAATTACAAATTTTAAACTATACATTAAATTTTGTTTCTTCCCAAAAACCTCGCTATGCTTAAATGGCATGATTGGGAGTATAATCATTCTTCATCAGAATAGTTCTTGCACATTGCCAGTTGGTGATGAAGGGAAGAGAAAGTTAATCCAGTTCTTATTGAACCTGGATTTTTTTTTTTAAAGAATGTTAAATAGCTATTTTGAGGATGTCAGACACATGGTTTTTAGTTCCATGCAGTCAGAGTGAGACTGAGGGAAGAGGTGTTGGAAAGATGACATAAGCTTTTCCATCTCAAGCTGCTCTCGGATGAAAATGGTCCCATGGCCTTGTTGAGATTCCTGCTGAATAACTTGGCAGAATGAGGAGCCAAGATCTGTGGCAGCTCATATATACTTGTGAAAGGCATATTCAATTTAACTCTGGGAAATTTCATTGTCTATATTTGGCACAAATTCTAAATGGAGGAGATGAGTAATTATGCTAAAGTTTAAAATTAAATGTCCTGATGGTTTGATCTCTTGAAATATTTTTGCTTTTCACACAACTTATATTGCTCAAACCTTGGTTTGATTAAGATGTTTGAATTGGTGCAAATATAGCAAATCCGTTCCAACAGAATAAAAGTTTATTTTTAACCTGCCTATTCAAACAGAGTTCTGAAGTTATCTGAGGGTAAAATTGCTTTTTGCCTATTTTCCCCGCAATCTGCTTATTTTATAATATTAACTGCCCTGATTTTTTTACCACAGAGATACGGTTGCATACTGGTGCCTCGAACCCTTCCAGAATGTTTTGACTACCAGCTATACTAATTTCTCTGAAACCAGGAAATGAAGAATTTGAGTAATGAGAACTTAAAACTCTGAAAACCATAAAATATAAAGTTAAGGAATATGCCACCTGTGCAAGGCAAGCATAGCTCTGTCCTCTGAGTATTGCCCCAGTATTATTATTTTCTGTCAGTATTATTATCGGCATATCATGCTAAGCACTGTGCAAATACAGAACAAAACAGTCCTTACTCCTAGGGGTTTACAATCAAAGAGAAAACAGATGGCTACAGACAGAGAAGTACAAGCCAACAACGAGACACTATTAGTCAGCATCATAAGTAGTGGTCAGCATGTCAATAACACACATACTAACACCCTAACCTTACAGATTATTTAAAATTCTTCAGGGCAGAGCATGTGAGTACTGTAGAACAAGATCTAATACATTCCCTTTGCTAAAATAAAGCTCAGGTCTAGGTCCGGTGTAGGAAACAGGAGCGACGTATGCTTGGTGTACACTCATGGTAAGCCTATTCCAAATGAACCACTCCGCACTTGCTAAATGATATCATGCCTTCATCCTTGCCAGAGAATTCCTTCTGAGACATTGTCTTAATCTACTACTAACTAATCCCTGGAGACCATTGCCATGGGTGGGAGGGCGGGCAGGGAGAGGGGCTCAACCTTATCTATGGTGGGGATCCCCTATAATTATTACTATAATAATAATTCATTGTATGTTTCTGTTAATGGTCAAATGTGCACATATAGATGTACAAGGAACAGCAAAGCAATTCATTTCATTCACAGATGCTGAATACATACATCTTTCATGGGGTGAGGAAAAGAGAGCTGCACTTTCACATTTTTTTAGATCCCACTTTATGAACATTGTTTTAGTAGTCAATAAAAACTGAACAGGACTCCTTCTGAAACCCATTGGTGTTAATGCTGAATCTGTCAGTGAGTGAAGTAGCTGCAGAGCAACATGAGGTGCTGAGGGAGCTATTTCTACAATTTTCCTATCACCTGTCAGCCGGAGTTTGAAGGGTGTATCAGAAGCTTGAACCTGGTTCCCCTGCAGACTATTAGTAGCTCGTGCCATTGCTGCAGCAATCAGTGCTTATGTGCAATGTCCCATGCTTTGTAAAACAAATAAATGAATACATCTTTTGGTGTCTTCTCAGCCAAAAATACCTGTGTATTCCTCATCTAGCAGCTAATAGAATCTTTTTCAATTCCTTTTTAAAACCGTAGGTATCATGCACTTGTATTTCTCATTTTTCTTTATGCATGGTTTTATACTTATTTCTCATCCACTGAGAACAGAATCTGTTGTATTACAAAGTTACCTAGAACCAGAAAGACCATAGGCCCATTATACCCGGAACTTTTTCATGTGTGCTTGCCTGATCCTGATATAACTATTTTGTGGTTCATACTGTTTTTCAATATGTTTGTTTCCTTGTTTTGTCTGGGATTTTACAGCTTACATCATATATTTGCACATAGTTATACACAAAGACACATTTTGGCATTCAAGTGGCTCCCAGTTAGTTAATTTTTCAGATAACTAATAAGCTGGCACCAAACATTTGCAGGCAGGAAGAATTTTACACCTGTCTTTTAAACTGTGCACTTCAGTATTTAGAGGTATATTTTCCAAAGATCAACGTCCCTCTTAAAGGTACAAGTGTCAACTACGAAATGTGAAAATCACCTTTTTGCAGGCCCAAAAAAATTGAGACCAGGCCTCAACCCTGCTGAAAATATAACGGATCAACATACTGAGAACAACCATTAGATAAATACGATTTCTTACAGATCCAGTAAAACCTGGACAGCTCCAAACAGGCTTCTCAACGGATTTACCTCCCTCCAAAGTGACCTATCAGTTAGGCCCCTGGAACTTTTCTAGGCAACCTTAGGGATTATGGAGATCTCTAAGGTCTTCCTAAAGTCCTTTTCAAATAGAGCTCGGTGGAAAACTGTTTACCCATCCTGTGAGACTTTTCAAGATTTCAACATTTTTCCTCTTCTGAGTGGGACAAAAAAAAGTCAAAATGTTTTTCATGAACCAATCATCCAAACTTTTTTTTTTCTTTAGATTGGGTCAATTGAAAGGTTTTGTTTCAGTTTTAACCTTTTATTATTTGAAAGCATAAATGTACTATTTTAAAACAAAGTCATTTAAAATAAAAAAAAACAAACTCTCCCCCCCCTAAAATAATGCTTTGAATTGGGAGATTTATCAAAATTGACCCTTTCCCGATACCAGTTTTGGTTTCAACAAATCAGCATTTTCTGACCAAAAACATTTAACTCTTAAGGTCCCAGCCAGCTCTATTTCTAAATTCTCTCTGCTCTCTCCCTTGGCCTAATCCAGACTCAGTGAGTTTTTTCCTGTTATATGATAACATTAAACTCTAACTGGTCAAACCAGTCAAATAAGAAAGACACTGCTCATGTTATTGAGAGGACCAGATGGCTCTGAGGATTGGTATAGGAATATAAAGCTTTTCACCTCCACATCACGGATATATGAATCTTGCTCAGGTTAATAGTGACTAAAAGACCATCTCAAAAAAGCCATAAGATAGTAAAAACTAAGTCTAGAAGATTTGTGATATATACTGACTTGGCATTTATTAATGCATGGAAAATCTTCCCACATGAAGAGAGAGTGGAAAAGATAGGAACTGTTACTTCAGAGAGGAGATGTATACTTTGATCATGTCCCTTCTTATCTAAGAAATTAATAGTATAAAGAAGGTAGATCAGTAACTTCGTATCCTCCCTCATGACACAAGAGAAAGGGGACATTCAATGGAATTTAAGGTGGTAACTTCAAAACTGATAAAAGGAAATATTTTTTCATACAATGCAATTAGCTTTTGAAATTAATTGAGACTAAGATCTTAGCAGGATTCAAAAAAGTGCTAGATATTTATATGGCTAATAAGAAGATCCATAGCCATACACATTTACAAAGTAAAGAAGAGTTTTGAAAGAAATACCTCTCTCAAGAATTGGCATATAAACCAGCCTTTAATTGGGGCTTGAGAAGAAATTTTCATGAGGGCAATTTATCCCACAACTGCCTACTGGAGGGTTTCTTAATCTGAAGGAAGTGGTATTGATCAATCTCTGAGAAACAGGATACTGGGCTAGACAGACCACTGGTAGAAACCAGTATGTCAATTCCTATGTTCCTAACGTTGTTTGCAATCATAGCAGTGAGGCTAAGAACTGAATGAGGCATGGAAAATAACTGGCCTCTTTAACCACCCCAAGAGATGACTTCCCAAAGGTCAGGCATGTTGAGGAACATTGGCAGGGCAACACTCTTCTGCTGTCAAGTCTGTACATCTGTTCTGTGGACAGTCAGAAGGAATCAATCTCCTGGGCAGCTATCAGTCTGGAAACTTTCATGAACATTATATTCATTTGCATTTAAAACTGCAAAGAAAAGAGCTTAGGAAAAACAGAAGCTCCCACAGTGTGGTTGTTTTTTTTTGTTTTTTTGTTTTTGTTCTTGGAGAATTGTTTTGCATACGGCCAGTCAAGGTGAGAAAGAGACTCTTTGGGAGCTATTTCAAAAGTATAACAGAACTTATAAAATACTTTCTTCTTCATTTGGTTATCTTAGGGTTAATGATAGTGGCAATTGTATATGTGTTTTAAGGGCAAAAGAGATGACTTATTTCCTTAGGACTTAAAACACATAGGTTTATATCTTTAACACTGTTTTTCCAGCAGCTCCACTGTGCAGTTTTAGCAAAACTTTCCTTCCCCAATCAAAGCACCAGAGACAGCCTTTAAACTTTCCATCTCAACATTTACAGGCTGAGTGCTTTTGCTAACCATTTCATCCTCCAAAACATCTAGTCTCTCATCAAGTTTTGTTCATCTTGATGCAGCTTGCATCAATTTTTACCCACAGCTTGTTCTCCAGGGATGTAATAGCTGACAACATAGTTCTCAAGAAGATGTTGGGGTAACATGCGTTTCAGGAGAAAAAAATTACATTATGAATAGCAAAGTTTCAGGAGATGAGAGAGTGTCTTGTATTGAGTGCGTAGTCTCCCTTTTATATGGATTTACTTTTAAAGTCTTTATCCCAAGCTCTAGATGCTTGTAAAAAATATCATAGTACATTAATCTACCCAACCCTCTCTTAAACCAATCCTATTTCTTCTAATAAACCACACATCAAATCCATTTATTACAAAAAAATTACCCCTGTAATACTCTCTTGAATCAGGGAAAGCCTGGACAGTGTTACACCATTACCTAAAGGAAATAAGATCTGGGTTCTGTTAAAACAAAATAGACACAAAATAGACACAAGCTAGAAATTCTAGAATCCAAAACCACAAGCTCCCAAACCTATTATTGTCTCTTCCATTTTAAAACAGCGAGGTGATACCTCACACACTTCTGATTGCAATTATGGTTGTATCCCAACCTATTTATGGTCTTTTGGGTCAAAATTGAAAAAAAGGATCTACCACAATTACCACACTGCAAACATGAGTAATGCATTCTGGTGCCACTCCCTCAACTATGTCACAATTATATAATTCCATCCTATAAATGTGTATGGCATTGTACTATCAGCCAGAAAAACAGTGAATCAATAACTTCTTACTGCACAGCTTGGACTAGCTTATTCCAATTAGCCAGAATTTGGCAATTTTCTGTCACAGTTATTTTATAAAAAATGCAGCTTCTGCAAAATCAATTTTTCCCAGGAAAAAAGTTGTCATTTTGCTGATCTTTTAAATTTAGTTTTTGCATTTTTTCTCTTTCTATGGGCTGGGCCGCTGGGCTTTCCTGGAAAATCAATTTTGTTATTGTTCTTTGTGGCCTGAGCTCTGTGTCCAGACTACATGTCCCATGATGCATCATGGTCTCTCTTCTGGTTGAACTACCATGGTGCACCATGGGAGTCCCATAACCATCATGATTATGGCTACGATTTAGTCACAGAGGTTGCAGAAGTCATGGAATCTGTGACTTCCAGCTACCTCTGTGACTTCACCCTGTGGTGGTTGGGAGCTGCAGGGTACACCACCATATTGTTCAGACTGGAGAGATTGCTTCCCTTAATAACCTATATACCTGCCTTGGGATCACCAGGGTGGGAGCTTTCCTCTGGATTGGCTGAACCCTGAAGCTAACTGATGACTCATTTCTCTCAAGCAGGCTCAGAGGTAACTCAGGGATGAGTCATCACAGGAAGTAGTAGGATATGTGGTGCCATAAACTACTATGGAGACAGGCAGGCCCAGCACTTTTTCTCTTTTTTGCCATCCCCTTCCCAGTGTAAAAGCATCTGAATAATAAATTTTAATATAATGGATACAGGAAATTCTCTCTCCTTAATGAAAGTTCCAACTGTGCAATGTTGTCAGTTGATTCAGGGCTGTGACACCACCAAACCACCCAACTGTCTGATCAGAACATGGCTTTGGGCAATCAGTGTCTCCAGCAGACTCTAATATGACACAAAGCAGCTTCCTCTTATTCCAATCATGCCCTCTTCTATTTTTCAATCGCTTTGATTAAAATAAGCAGTTGATCTTTTTATCCTTGTGGTTATCAGAGTGCACACAGTATCACAGCTTGCACGGCATATGATAGCTGATATAGTATAATGCCAGTGACAATATCTAAGTAACAACCTTTACTATAGTCATCTTTAATTATCACTTGGGTCTTCTTGTTATTTGTTTTCCTCTTATTCTGGATCTTGGCTCTTGTGATAATTATATAATATCTTTCTATAGTCAGTGACTGAATTATCCTAATACTGCTTTAAGTAATACAAATTGAGCAAAATTAAATGTGGAATCTATATTATTTTAATATCAATATTTTCTCTGTACAGGTGTTGATCAAATTAAACAGAAGATGAAATGAACAAGTAATTGAATTAGGTGAAAATCACAATATACAGTAAAACTTTATGCTTTATAATGAGGGTTTTTATTTTTGGGAGAGAAATGTTGTAATGACACTGCTTCTATCTTTTCCATTTTAAAATCAAAGGAAATAGGGTGAGACTTGAAGGAAGAAGAAAGAGTGCTAGTGCAGGTGGAAGGCAATACTTTAATTCAGCAAAACCCATGAACATGTACTTAAGTCCATTTCTATTCACTAAAGCACTTACTTTTGTTGAACAGGGATGGACATCACGTGCTAGCTATTTTCTTAGCTACTGTTCCATTGCTGTTGACATAAATAGGATTAAAATAATAGCTATTAGCAGTAATTTCAATCGACCTCACCTTCTAGATTCCTGTATGGTGAAGATTCTGGTCAATACCCAAACCTTCAATCCAGAATGGACTTAGGGGTTAAAGAAAGAAGGGATCTTTACCTGGTAACCATACATTTGTTTTTGCTCAGGTTGGATCTTTAACTTTTTATTATTGACCTCTGTTTTCCAGACATTAAGGTACCTTTGCAGAAGTATGGGCTTTTTAAACAAGAAAAGCCAACTGCTGGGATGTGTGAACACCCCTGTCTAAATGTGCAGATACCCATCCCTTTCTATTTAAGGAAGCATGGGAACAAATGGTTTGATTCTTTGGTTTTCCCTTTCTGCTAGAGACAAAATGAGAATGCAATAAAATCCACAACACAAGGAAAATTAAGATGTGTTTGGTAAACTAATTAGTCCTCCAGCTCTGCAAATGTAGGTACATAAACAATTACTTTATACAGCAAATGCTAAGAGTTTGGATAGCCTCAGTATAATCCTCACTGGCTACAAAATGGTATAAATCTCACAACTCCCACCCATTCACTGCTATCCATAGTCTGGCCAGAGAGCAGGAATTGTGAGGCTAGAAAGGGCCTGTGTGCTAAGAAAATGACTAAAGAAGGGCAGGGGTGTTTTTTCCCCCCTAGCAAACAGTTTATTCTCCCAATAACTAACTAACTAATTTTTTTAAAGTAGTTTTGGTCAACCTGAAACTATTTGAAAATTTGACACAATAGTTTCAGCCAAGGAAACCTTCTTTTCAGAGTAAGTTGCTCTCTTCCTCCAAATCAGGCAGAAATAAGATTTGACTTTACACCTCCCCACCCCCAAGTGAGTGCTTTAATCACTCTGTCTCTGGCACAGTGAATATCTATTACTAAAAAGTGAAACAGCTTAAATAGGGGAGATGTAGAACCCTCTACTGCAAAACAGCCGGTAGCCTGGTGATTACAGTACTCATCAGAAGGAGAGGAGACCTGAATTCAAGTCTCTGCTCCAGATTAGGTATTCAAACCTGAGTCTCCTGCATCCTAGAAAGTGCCCTTCCCACTGGCCCAGAGATCAGGACCACATGGAAATATGTTATAGAGATGAAACCAATGAGGTTCCTTAGAAATGCAATAGATCTCTATACAAGTTTCCCCAAAAACCTATATGGACAGATGTTCAAATAGTATAAACTGGTGCAGCTTCATTGAGTCAATGGTCCTATGTCAGTTTATGTATAAGAATTTAAGAGCATGATATCCTCCTTTCTGTAGATATTTTGGAAATATAGAATTGTAGATTAGGGACATAATTTCATGTTAACAGTGGAGGGTGTTTCAAAACCCATAGAAATGTTATAATTTGCTATTAAATTCCACAGAACTCTTCCATAATGAGGGACTGTCTAGAGCACATCAGTACTCTTGTTTGGATAGACCCCCACCATGTCTCTGTGATCCTTGGGTATGCAGCCCCCTGCTTATAAATAGCTTCCCTTCTATAGATTCTCTACCAACAGGTGGGTTGGGGATGATCCTGGGTGAAGGAGCTGGGGAGCAGACCAATGGAGAAGCATTGCAAGTAATAGCTGCCACATCAGGAATTGACAGGTGGGACCGGGAGATTGTGGGTAGGTCAGAAAACTGACAATGGCCCACACCTTTGGACGAGGGAAGGGGGAGAATGTAGGAGGGTCATTTTTTTTGAGGGCAGGGGGGAGCCGGAGGGCAGAGAGATAAAGATGGATGTATACATCTTCAGTTCCTCAAAGTAAACAGCATACTGCTCCAATGTGCTCAACTGACTGAATGCTTCTATTTTTCTTTTCCATGAAGTTTAAGGATATGTGACTATGCTATCAATCCCCAAACCTCTTTCTCTGTATATTGCTTTATGTTGCCTGGTTATACTAATAAGTGGACGTATTTGATTGGTAATAAAAGCTTTTATTATTCTCTATGATGTATTCCATCAATCTCCCGCTAAACAAGAAACTTCAGTTTAGCCCACCTATCAGGGAAAGAATCTGTGATAAAGTGTTTATTAGTAGTGCTGGTACAAACACTTGCAATAATTAATCAGGCTCTACAGTGTGTGGGTGTTGGTGGCCTGTAATATATAGAAGGTCGGATTAAATTCTGGATTTACATTTTATGATTAAATTATATGCAGAATGCAAGGGTGACATCCTGGCCTCATTCAAGCCAATGAGTGAATGAGCGCTTTGTCCTTGATTTCAGTGGAGCCAGGATTTCACACCCTATGTAATGACACTACATTTTTCCACAGATGTCATAGATTCCATCATTTTCTTGGCATCTGAGAAAATGTTTGACACTGGGCATTGACAGATTAGGGAACGGTAGGGTATGTAAACATCAACAGTGGTTTCATAGGAAGCAATAAAAATCCATCCATTTGATTTGCAGCTTTTTCAAATACTATTGTATTCTGTAGAATATGCTTTCATTTTCTTAAAAGGGGAATATAGCTCCAGTCTTTTTGGTTGAGGATGGAAGTGCATTCATTTGTATGATGTATCTTACTAAAGCTTGTGTCAAACAGAAAAAAAATACTGATAGCATGAACAAAGGAAAGAAAGATATCTAGTCTTAAAGGGATGTTACTTTCAAATTTCACTTGAAGCTATTTAGATGATTTTTTTTGAGGAAATTCAGACCACAAATATCCAAACTATAGCAGTTGTTTTAAAAAAAGTGTATTACGCTACAGTAGAGTATTATTATTAGTTATTTTTTATTACCATAGTTCTTAGGAGCCCCAATCATGGGCCAAGTCCCCATTTTGCTAGGCGCTGTACAAGCAGAACAAAAAGGATGGTTGTTTGGCTAGGACTCTAAGAAATCAAGTAAAAAATAAATCCCACTCTATCCACCCCAGCCATGTTTCTTCCTTAACACAAATAAAAAGGAAAACAAGTTCCAAAGATTTGGCTGAAATTGGAATTACTTTTACTGAAAGGCATCATTGTACATTTTCTGTTTTCCTTTACCCAGTGTTTTATACTGAAGTAAAGAGCATGGTGTAGTATTGCTTTAAAAAAACAGCTTCAAAAAGGATAATTACATTTCTCTTCAGGACAGGTGGATAACTAAAACGCATTGTCGTTATTGAAGAATTTGCTTTTGTATTGGCAAATCTTATTTTGAGAGGAAGAGAAGGGTTATTTTTCTAATATTCAATATTGTACTACTTCACACTGCCAAAATAAGATTGTTCAGGTGGATGCTGGGTAAGACAAGAACTGATAAACTATGTAATGAAATGGTATGAATCATGATGTAGGTAACTCCCCTCATGGAAAAGCTGAGGGAGTATCAGCTGAGATGATGATCATGGGAGAGAGCGGGATGTGGGATCTGTTTGTCAGAGAGTGAAAGATCTAGTAGTCACATGACAAAAGACCATGAGAAAGACCCAGACAAAAGTGGTTCTACATGCTGAAGGAGGACAATGAGAAAGTCAATATCAGCCTGTAAGATGCATTCAACAGAAATGCTTGGAGATGAAAAACAAGAGCGGCCAACCCCAACTAGTGGCACAAGGCAAAGGTGAAAAAGAAGATTAAGACATAGATTCAATATTGTATGTGTATATATATATATTTATAATACATTCACCTTTATAAGATCATATATATGCATACACATTATGTAAGCCAAACTGGAAAAAGGTAGACACTAATGAGCACACATTGTTAAAGAATTGACCTATTGTACTGTCAGTACAACTCAACAAATCTGGTTTCCCGGAAGATACACTGCTTCAAAACCTATCAGATTACCTCTCAGTCAAAAAGTACAGAACTTTGCAAATCACACTGAGTACATTCTATTAACTAAGAAAATGGGGCAATCAATATGTCTGATTTAGATTAAGTAAAACACAACCAAAATAGAATTTTAAAAACACTTATTGAGGTTAATGTTGGCTGTGGCCTGAAAGACAGACCTGCAAGATACAATTCCATGCTATTCAGATGATAAGCATTCATATGTGGAAAAGTGTAAAGAAAAGATTTTTATGGTGATGCTGCATTTATGATTACTGACAGTATATCTTTAAGTACATGTTAGGAAATAATGGTTTAATAAGATAAAGGCTTTTCAACAAAACTTCTATGGCAACATGCAGGAACAGTACATTTCTTCACTGTCAAGGAACTTTCCCATCTGTCTAACTGATCCAAAACAATCTGACATGTACAAAAAGTTCAGCCATATGTGATACTGAATGTGATATTGTAAAAAAAAAGTTACTTTAAAAATGAGCTAGACATTTAAAAATTGACAAGTTGCACAATGGGTCAGATCTGTGTGTTCAGCTGAGCAGTTCTCAGTTCAGGACTCAAGAGTATTGGGAAAAAGGTGACTGTACACCTTTTTTTTTTTTGCATTATTCTGATCCCTGGAGTAGTTTGGCCCTCAAAGTAAGACAAGTCAGCCTCAGGGTTACTCTAAATTATGCTGGCTGGTAATGGTGGCTCAGGAACTGTTACCCTGCCCTAAGATCACCAAAGCCCACAGCATGCTTCAGCAATGCTTCCCATTCTAACCAGGGGCTCCCCCATACCAGAGGAATCCTTAACTACCTTGGTAGGGAAGGTTTTTGACTCTTTGTGCCATCACAATCTGTCTATATACAACATTTTTGGCCTATTTAGTAATAACTTGATGTCCTTTCTCCAATTCAGAGCTCTAATGTATGTCCATGAAGTTGGATGAATAGAAGAGCAGAAGAATAAGCTACCCCTTATGTGTCATGTTTAACAACACTAATTAAATGGCCAAACCTTTTCTAACTAGCCTTTAAAAATAAATTACTGTTGCATCATTAGTTTAACCGTTTTTTTAGTAACTTAGCTTTGCTGCACACAAGCCATATTTTGAATCAGATTGCATTTATCCTGGTCATCATCAAAAGAAGATTATTAAGTCTGCTCCAGATATAGTAAAAACTGTATTCTGTTTTACTTAAAAATATTTGCCAATTAGTTTAACATACTCAATTGCAGCATCAAAAGTGTTTAGCCATTTCTAAGTGTCTTGGAAGTAAAGTTTGATGATTCTCAGTGGCCATTTTCCTAAATCAATAAGATTATAAAGTTGTAAACCTAGTTGTACAAGAATAGTTCTATTTGAATTTTCCAGGAAGTTGTTTATGTAGTTTTAATTAAGGGTGTGGGTTTGGGTGGGTATTTCTCTTAGGTGTCCATATGATTTTACACAGTAAAATATTTTAAGCAATATATAGTACATGTTAAATTTCAGAATTTGTGTTTATGTGTGAGCTGCTATTGTTAGTCAATAACATGATTTCTAAATCTGTCCCCTTTTTTAATTGGCATGTTAGATACAATTACTGAGAATAATGCTATCTTAAGAACTCATAATACAGTATGAAGCTGAACCAGCACCTGAAAACTAAATGGAAAAGTGGATCCAATCAGATAATCAATATGAAAATAGACCTTAACTATGCCACCTCTAGAAATATTAAGTTATTTCAAGGTAATGGCAAGCTAAATAATTAAAACTCTGACCTTTTCCAATGTTCACACTACTGAGTGTGAAACTTCTCACATTACATCTTACTGTGTTTCTCATGGATTAGGTCATACAGTTTTAAAGCCTAGAGCTAAAAAAATGTACATCCTTTTATCTGCTGGGGTCAGTAGGTATATATGTGTGGAAGGGAAGGAATACTGTATCAGAGCCTAAATATAAATGTGGAGCTAGGGTTTTTTTAATTTGTTTTTGTTTTTTTATTTTGGGTCACGAAAATTGACCGATTTTAGTTTTTCCCCAAAAATGAATGGTTCATCAAACTTTTCCCCTGCCCCAAATTATTTTAATCTTTTTTTTAAAAATCCAAAACTAACTCAGAATCTAACCCTTCAGTAACTATTTAATAGGCATGTATAACCCCGAGCTGGTCATTGGTGGGTGGGATTGAACCTAGGACTTCTGGAGCTAAATGCATTAGTCTCTATTGCATGATATAAAAGCCACATGGCTGTTAGCTAAGGCTTTAGCAGACTCATTAATCTTGAAGTGATCTTGGTGTCGCTGGATGGGGACAGCACTACACCCAAAAGATGTTTGGTTTACACATGCACAGTGAAAAGGGGAAAGACAGGAACATAAGAACTGCCATACTGAGTGAGACCAAATGGCCATCTAACCCAGTAACCTATCTTCCGACAGTGGCCAATATCAGATGTCCTAGAGGGAATAAACATAACAGGTAATCATCAGGTGATCCATCACCTGTCATCCATTCCCAGCTTCTGGCAAAGAGAGACTAGGGACACCATCCCTGCCCACGCTGGCTAAAAGCCATTGATGGACCTATCGCCCATAAGTTATCTAGTTCTTTTTTGAACCCTGTTATGGTCTTGGCCTTCACAATATCCTCTGGCAAGGAGTTCCGCAGGTCACCTGTGTTTGTGTAAAAAAAAAGTACTTCCTTTTATTTGTTTTAAACCTGCTGCCTATTCATTTCATTTGGTGACCCCTAGTTCTTGTGTTATAAGGAGTAAATAACACTTCCTTATTTACTTTCTCTACACCAGTCATGATTTTATAGACCTCTATCATATTTCCCCACTCCACACTCCACCCCCGGTCATCTCTTTTCAAAGCTGAAAAGTAAAGGAAAGTTTCACTTTCAAACTTCCAAGGGAATATTAAATAACAGTAAGAATTTAAAAAGTATCTTGAGAAAGAACTCCCCCTTTTAAAATGTCACTGCTGAGGATAAAAGTAACTCTGCTAAGAAAGAACAGCCCAAAATTTTGTCTGAATTAAAATTAACTTTATTGCCACTAAACAACATTTTCAAAAAAAATCCATGTGATCAAAAAGTCTCTGTAAGGTTAAAGAAATCCTTTCCCAACAGGATGCAGACATTTTTTCCTCAGTGGTTCTACTGAGAAGAAACAGGTTCCTGCCTGATGCACTAATGACAACCACTACTGAATAAAAGAGGTCTGCATTCCTGACAAGTTCCTGTAGTCAATAACTAGTCAAATCCTCATTCTAAAACTAAAATAAAAAATATGAATTTATTTCCATCCAACACCCCTACATGCTAATTTGGGCTCAAGTTATTTTCACCAGAAGGGAGGGTTTGATGGAAGAAATACCAGTTGCCTTTCCCATCTCTGGACTGTGTCACGGGGACACCTTCAACAAGTCAATTAATGTCCCTGTGCCTCATTTACTCCATCTGTAAAATAGGAATTCAGATTATTTCTATACTTTTGTAAAATGTGAGGTCTATGGATGAAAAGTTCTCAGTATTATTTTCATTATCATCTTCTGCAATGAAATGCTATCCATAGTAGTAATTTCCAAAGTAGATGGTGCCATTACTGGTCCATTAGCACCTCTCGGGTTTGAATTCAACTACTATCTGCACAATTTCAAAATATGACATATGATGCCTGTATCAGATGTTCTTAAAATATAAATGTTATGCATGGTTGCTAAGGTTAGCTTCTGTTTCAAAAAATGCCTAATAGCTTATTTGCTTTGAAGAAAACATGAAAATCTATTCTAGTTCTATTAAGTTAAATTCCAAAACAGTGAACAGCTGAATCTTTTCACATCTTTATTTGGCATGAGTATATTTGCCAGTTTTAACTGTTTCCCATGTAAAGAACACAGGAAAGCAATTCTATGGGTAATTTACTGGAGTTTAAAAGATGGAGAATCATTTGTATAATCTCCACTCCACCGTACCTTTTCTTTTTAGAAATTTTGACTAATTCTTCAATAAATACTAGTCTGAAAAATGCAACTTTAATTATAGCAGCCATACACAATCATTGCCTCATATTACTGATTATCACAAATGTTGATTTTTACTGTGAAATGCTGTGTTATACTGATGTAGCTCCATTTGATTTAAAGAGATGAAACAGATACATGGTGACATACTGCAAACTTTTATAGTAAATGCAAAAGAGAAGGATGCAGAATTGTCCAATTCCTGTGTGCAACCTCAAAGAGTTGTTTTTTGAGACAAAGTGTGGTGTATCTCAGTGTGTTTTCTAAGGACGGGAGAAGTCCAGTAGACTTATTGTAGACTTGCTAGCATTGTGAATCCCCATTTGCCTAGAGAAGGATGCAGTTAAATATGTTTTGATGAAAGTTTATTTTTAAAGAGATCAGTAAGATCTGCTTCTTTAGAGAACGGAAGTGCTAATCCTTTTGTAAACAATGATTCAAGCTTGATATTTTTAATATCATTTTAAATTGAAATACACTTTGTTTTGTAATGTTCTTACTCATTATGGTGCCCTTACATTGTATCATCATTTTTATAGAAGCAAGACATTGATGAAAGACAACGCACTATGGAACGAAATATCCTTTGCAGGTCATGCTTTCATGCAGTCCTTTGCAGGTCACTGCTTTTACACCAGTTTATTAGAAATGTGTCAGTGAGGGCCCTGAATTAGTAGCACTTTCACTTCTGGGCCAAGAAGACATGAGGACTTGGGCTTATGTCCATTGCTAGGACAATAACATGCAGGAAAAGTTCTTTTATTTTCAGATGTCCTTTAGATGAGATATTAAACTGAGTTCTCTTGAAGCTGTCCTGATGGAAGTTAAAAGCATGATCCAAAATTTTCAAACTTGCATGCCTAAGGTGAAACAGCTATATCCAGATGGCTTTAGGTACCAAACTTTTCCCAGCCACATTTGAAAATATTGTGGATGGTGCTTTGCCCTGATGTGTTGGTCAACCATAACAGAAGAGATTTTAATATCCAGTTATGTTTGTGTTATATTGCTGAAGCACAGAATGGCTGTCCAATCTGGCTGCAGTCATTACAGAAATACTATCTAATGCTTTTCAATGCCCGAAGTATAATAAATGCAATACAAATCATATTTTGTTCTCTCTCTCTCTCTCTATATATATATATATATTTGTTCTATAAATAACATGCTCACACTTAATAACATATTTTGTTATTAAGGATTCCTAAAGTGCTTAAAAATCTAGACTAGCCATAGGAATCCCTTCATTCACTACTGAAATGCAGAGTGGCTGCTGTTCAACAGTTCACAGCAACATCCCACTTCCTTGCTTATACTGTAGTGAGGAAAATGTTGTATCCAGCTGAGATTACAAGGAGAATTAGGAAGATAGAAGATAGTCACTCAGGAGATCTGGGAAATAAAACTCCTAATCTTGTGAAAAGTGCAACAGGATAGTTAGTGACTTCAAATGGTTAATGACTCGGTTTTACATCTCATCCAAACAGAAACACCTACAGCATCACAGTGTTCCCTAAATAGTTCTGTAGTGACTCAAGACGAAGAGCATACCTATTTAATCTAGACCAAACCTAAGTATTCATAGCTGAGCACCTATCCAGTCTGAATCCAGCTGCCTCCGCTTCGGTTGTGAGCACTTGTAGGATGGGTCACACACTATGATCTATCCTGATTCATGTTTGAAATAGCTTTAGAAGGAAGCATAGTGTTTACAGGACTACAGGTAATACTGTGAAACAGATCGAACAAAACATGTCTGCTCATAGGCATTCTCCTATGCATAAACATACTTACTAAGTTTTAGCAATTATATTTAGAAGAAACCCAGATACAGGAATTCCAAATTTCCAAAGAAACTAGTCTCTAAGAAAAACAAACCTCTCAGGTCAGATTGCATCTAACAAACACTAATCACTTTCTGTATGTGGATAAATCTCATTAAGCGTCCTGCTTCCTTTAACAGTTTTATTTGTCTTCAGCATCAAAATGACTAACGGTCACAGAAAAAAAAAAAACTTTAAACAAGGAAACACTGAAAATAAATAAAATACACAAATAAAAATGAGCAGTATAAATGTGAGATATTGGTCAAGTTAAATTTCATGAGTTAAACTGCTCCTCTTAAATGGTAAATGTCAGAAGTTTGACCATATTCACTGTATGTGAGAAAATATATTTGATCGTATTTTGATATGATGTGTTCTCCACTCCATTTCTGTTACATCAAAGATGCTGTATTTGCTGTCCCAGGTGCTATCATTTTCCTATTTGATCCACACCAGTCAATTCAGTTACTGGTGTTTAAATGATAGTTTACAGCAATATGTCCCAACAATAAAAGCTATAGTGAGACAGGCAGCTGGGCATATCCTGATAGCATGGATGACTTTTTATAATCAATGCCATAGAAATGCATATTTATTAATTTTTAGCTCCAAAATCTGAATCAGGTACTTCATTTCATAGGTATTTTCTTTGGCAGCCCATTTTCTGTGCTGCATTTGAAAAGAATTTGTAACATGGTTATATGCAACAGCTCGGGAGTACAAAACAGTATTTTTTTCTTGAGTAATATTCTTTACCATATTTTAAACTATCAAAAGAGAAAAAAAAATCCCAAAGGGCAGCATTTGACAACATTAAATTAAACAACTTCTTGAGTTACTTGTTTTGTAGAATGGCTTTGCCTACCAGATCAATATTCTGAAGTGAAGTATGGTTCCCTGCTGACTTGACTTTTGCCTTCACCTTCTTCCTCTAACCATCAGCCCCATGGCACACAGTATGCATTGTTCACTACTTCTGCAATAAAGTAGCTAGGTCAACATTATTCTACTTGACATTAATGAACAATCATAGACAGACGCTGACTATTTGCAAACAGGGATAAAATGTTAATAGTATGTCCCTATTGTGTTTTACAACACACCACCATTGCACGTTATGTTTAATTTGATGGTATAGAATTGTGTATCAAATATGTGTAACAAGGTGCAAAAAAGGAGGGGCACATGAATAACTTACACTTTTTACCCATTGTATTTTTAGTATCTTTATTTTTTTCTTATTTTCATAAGACATAAAATAAATGTATCATTTGTGAAATACTTAGATACCCTATTTATACAGTTGTTTTTAGACTAAATACTATAATTACAATGGCTTATTTTTATTATATTGTATTATATTCTAGGAAGGACTGGTAGCATCACTTAAGGTAAATCAACACTTCCCATTCAGAAAATCACAGAAATGTGTGGCGGGAAGGGACCTTGAGAAGTCGCCTAGTCTAATGCTCTGCGCAGAGGCAGATCAAGTATACCAAGACAATCCCTGACATGTGCTTGTCTAACTTGTTCTTAAAAACCTCCAATGACAGGGATTCCACAATCTCCCTTGGAAGATTATTGCAGAGCTTAACTATCCTTATAGTTAGAAAGATTTTCCTAATGTTTAACTGAAATCTCCCTTGCTGCAGATTAAGCCCATCTCTTCTTGTGCTACCTTCAGTGGATATGGCTCTTTGTAACAGCTAGAGTGACCAGATAGCAAGTGTGAAAAATCAGGACAGGGTGGGGGGTAATAGGTGCCTGTATAAGAAGAAGGCACAAAAATCAGGACTGTCCCTATAGAATCGGGACATCTGGTCACCCTAGTAACAGCTCTTAACATATTTGAAACTGTTCACACTTAATTGTTATCTAGTCCTTCACCCCATTGTATTTTCTCAAGATTAACATGCATAGTGCTTTTTTTAAATCATTCTTCAGAGGCCTGGTTTTCTAAATCTTTTATAAGTTTTGTTGCTCTTCTCTCAACTCTCTCCAGTTATTCCCTATTGTGCATTTGATTTTTCCTTCCAAAGTGAAGTATGTTGCACTTGCCTTTACTGAATCTCATCTTGTTGAATTCAGACCAATTCTCCAATTTATGAAGGTCTTTTTGAAGTCTAATCATATCCACCAATAGGCTTGCAACACTTCTCAGTTTCATGTTATCTACAGATTTTGTAAATGTACACTGCACTCCTTTATTCCAATCATTAATGAAAATATTGACTAGTACTAGGCCCAGAACCAAGCTCTGCAGTCCCTCACTAGATATGCCATCCCAATTTGACAAATACAGTCTTTCAACAAGTTGTGCACCCACCTTATAGCAATTTCATCTAGACCACATTTTTCTAATTTGCTTATGAGACTATCATGTAGGACAAAAGGCTTAAAAAAAATCAAGCTATAGCATGTCTACAGCTTCCCCTTATCCACCAGGCCAGTAACCCTGTCAAACAAGGAAATTAGATTGGTTTAGCATGATTTGTTCTTGTTCTGACAAATCCACGCTGGCTATTACTTATAACCCTATTCTCCTCTAGAAGCTTACAAACTGATTATTTAATAATTTGTTCCAGTATCTTTCTGGGTATTGAAGTTAGGCAGACTGATCTATAATTCCCCAGGTCTGGTTTGTTCCCCTTTTAAAAATAGGTACTATGTTTGTCTTTCTTGAGTCCTCTGGGACCTCACCCGTCCTCCATGAGTTCTCAAAGATAATTGCTAGCAGTTCTGAGATTGCTTTAGCTAGTTCCTTAGGTACTCCAGGGTAAATTTCATCAGGCCCTGCTGACTTGAACACATCTAAATTACCTAAATATTCTTTAACCAGTTCTTAGCCTATTTTGGCTTGTGTTCCTTTCCACTAATTGTTCATATTTTAAGACAGTTTCAATTGCTTTTAAAATTGTCAAAATTTAACCATTTTAGCAGAAGTTTTCCATTTTGGGTGCCTGCCATGGGCTGATATTTTTGGTGGTTTTTTTTGGGACGCAGGAGACAGCCAAAATGGTTCAATAGTTTCTGAGAACCAGACCAAGGATAATGCATTGTTTTGCCCATGTTAAAAAAATTCTTGAGACCATTTCTCTGAAATGTTCTTTTGCCGCCATGCTTTGGAGTATGGATTTGAAATTTGGTAGGGGTTGCCTTTTGTTTCATGGATGTGCCTTTTGCCATTCCCATGAAATAGGGCCAATTTATAATCATGGAACAAGGGGGGAAGACAAATTGTATGAAGAACCCATAGAGAAGACTAGTAACCATTATGAGCATGAGCATTATGAATGAGGATGTTGACAGTGTTATGTGAAGAAGACTTCTTTATGTTTGTTTTAAACCAGCTGCCTGTTAATTTAATTGGGAGACTCCTAGTTTCTGTGTTATGTGAAGGGGTAAATAACACATCTCTATATTCTCCATACCATTCATGATTTTATAAACCTCTATCATATCCCCCTTAATTGTCTCTTTTCTAACAGGGACAGTCCCAGTCCTTAATTTCTCCCCATTTGGAACCTGCCCCATACTCCGAATCACTTTTTGGCCTTATCTTTACCTTTTCCAATTCTAATGCATCTTTTTTTTTTAAGATGGGGTGAACAGAACTGTAGTATTCAAGATGTGGGTGTCTCATGGATTTATGTATTGGCATTATGACATTTTCTATTTTATGTGTCCCTTTCCTAATAGTTCCTAACATTCTGTTAGCCTTTTTGACTGCCACTGCATATTGAGCAAATGTTTTCAGAGAACTATCTATGACAACAACTCCTTCATGAGGGCTTGTACATTGTATATTGTTCCATTGCTAATTAGCTAAAGGGGCACCACCTGGTGCTCCTGAATGCTCTCAGGTATAGCTCAGAAGGTCATCATGAGCCAATTATGCCCTAAATCTTCTAAGGGTCATTGGCCTCATGACAAGTTGTTAAAGGAACAGAAATTAAAAACAACAACAACAATATAGAAGGGGTGTGTTTAGAACTCCTGAGGTTTCTGACTCATAACTCAGGACACCTACCCTAGAATTAAGAGTATTTTGCTGGAATAAAGCAGGGACACTAATATCAATTTTATTTGCTGCCTCCTTTCTAGAAGTTGCTCTATGTATATTCTTCAGAATGTTGCAAGGAGATGTGCTGAGGGAGAATTCTTAGCAAAAATGGCAGTCTGGCTGCTGCAGGGAAGCGTAGGGGTTCTGGGGAGCATGGTCAATAAAGACAGAATGTGCTTATTTTGAGTAGCAAGCGCTACTGAGCATGATGTGGAATGTTATTGTTGATTTTTGATATCTTATAACTCAGGACATCTCAACAGATTTTTTATGAGACCAGCAAAAGGTGTAGCTATGACTCAGGGCTATCTCCCTGCCAAATTATATTTTGACTGCTGCTAAATATGACAGCACTTTAATTCTAAACAAACAAACAAAAACCACATGGAATAATGTCCTAATGGTAACTGCAGCCAACCTTAAAATAGCTCTCCCCATAATAACAATTTAAAAGATAATTGAGTAGAGGCAGCATTCTCTAATACAGGTTTGAGTAGGGGACAAGGAATAAAGAATTCTGGGGCAAAATTCCGGCTCCACAGAACTCAAGGGCAAAACTCACAGTGATTTCAATAAGGTCAGTGCTTTACCCCTAGTTTCTAGAGCTGGCTGAATTATTTTGTTGAAAAAAATTCTACCCCCCCCCAAAAAAAGACCTTTTTTCTTCACAAATTGCTTGCTACCCGATCCTTATTTTGATGAATGCATCTATCCTTCACATGTATTGTCTTAAAAATGTAAGAAAACAAATGTCAGCCTCTCAGGCCTCTGTGAGCTTTTTATTTGATAATCTTTAATCTTGCGGTGTGACTGGGCAACTCGATCACATGATTTTTTCCTATTTCCTGATTGAATGACTAATAACTTCTTTAAACAGAAGAATGACTAAAAATGAATCGTTTCAGAGTAGCAGCCGTGTTAGTCTGTATCCGCAAAAAGAACAGGAGTACTTGTGGCACCTTAGAGACTAACAGATTTATTAGAGCATAAGCTTTCGTGGACTACACACCACTTCTTCGGATGCATATAGAGTGAAACATATATTGAGGAGATATATATACACACATACAGAGAGCATGAACAGGTGGAAGTTGTCTTACCAACTCTGAGAGGCCAATTAAGTAAGAGAGAAAAAAAAAACTTTTGAAGTGATAATCAAGATAGCCCAGTACAGACAGTTTGATAAGAAGTGTGAGAATACTTACAAGGGGAGATAGATTCAATGTTTGTAATGGCTCAGATATTCCCAGTCCTTATTCAATCCTGAGTTGATTGTATCTAGTTTGCATATCAATTCCAGCTCAGCAGTCTCTTGTTGGAGTCTGTTTTTTAAGTTTTTCTGTTGGCCAAACCGGACAGTCTCTCCGCAAAAGAATTAATGGACACAAATCTGACATCAGGAATCATAATACTCAAAAACCAGTGGGAGAACACTTTAACCTGTCTGGCAGACCTGCGGGTGGCTATCTTACAACAGAAAAACTTCAAAAACAGACTCCAACGAGAGACTGCTGAGCTGGAATTGATATGCAAACTAGATACAATCAACTCAGGATTGAATAAGGACTGGGAATGGCTGAGCCATTACAAACATTGAATCTATCTCCCCTTGTAAGTATTCTCAGTGGGCTGTAGTCCACGAAAGCTTATGCTCTAATAAATTTGTTAGTCTCTAAGGTGCCACAAGTACTCCTGTTCTTTTTAAAAATGAATCATCTACTCCGAATTTTCAGATGAATAATTTTTATGCTGAAATTTGTGAGTTTTGGGGGGAATTACAAATGTTTTAGTGAATAAACTTTTTTCTCTGAATGCTTGAATAATGAATAATATGACCTATTGTTTAACTGTGAAGTGAACTTGCAATCTATATTGACAAACTATTTACAAATTACTATTGGGTCTACTGCTTTTTATTTGGATCTCTATGACAGATTGGCTGGGAGATCTTGGGTGAGTTTTTTCTTTTTATGATTACTGATTGTAAAAAGGATACTATACTTTCCCACTTCACAGGCCTGTCACAGGTATGAGTAATGAGTGTTTGTAAAGCACCCTGAGATATCTCAATGTATCTCAAAGAGTTTTTAATGAAAATGGGTATTTTCAACACATTTTTGTGAAAAATGTCAATATCAAAAAAATTCATTAATTCTATATATTTTTATTGAAACAATTTTTTTATCAAAACTAGGTGTTCAATAATCTGTTCTGAAACATTTTTGATAAGAAATTTGAAAACAAAATTCTGAAAAATGGGCCCATTTTGAAGGGCTTTGAAACAAACAAAAAAATCAAACATTTAAAAGTTTTGGGCAACTAGTTTTTCATTTTTCAGCCAGCTGTATTTATTACTATATGCATCTTATCATTTGAAAATTGCAGTCTATTAAAAGGTAAAGAAGGCTAAGGCACATTTTAGAGCTTGCAGACATTGCAAATTATTTTCTATATACAGTACTTGGAAAGGTTGCCTTTGTCTAAGCTCTTGTATCCAAACACTTGATCTAAGGAAACTAAATGTTAAGTAATAAACCATAATTAGATATCCACACTGGTAACAATAATGAATGCAAAAAGTAAAACAAATTATAATATAATCACCAAAGCAAGGCACACTGTAAATGAAAGAATTGTGTTAAAGATGCTGAATTGGGAACATTAGCAAAGGTTGAGAGAGCATAATTTAAAAGAAAAAAAACAAAACCCTAAAGACGGCCACCTTGCAAATATAATCTCCCTGATACCATTAACAATATCTACTATGACTTTGCAAGTGAGATCCAAGGGAACTGATTTCCACATTCAAGATCAGGCAATCATATTTCTCCCTGATGGGCAGTGAGGTGAATCAGAGCAGCAATGTACCAGTCATTCTGGCATATCTGAAATCCAGGCTCACACAAAGTTTTAAGTGGGCATAATATGGAATCCAAATGTTTGTGAGTCTATAGGTAGCAGGGGGTTTAACATCAATTCTTGAGTCTAGACATAATGGAGCAATTCTTTTTAATCTGAAATAAAAGATGGCCTGGTTCTGCTCAATGTAGATTTTTATTTTTTGTTTCAATCAAATTTTATCTGACAAAAGATACCAGAATAGTTATATAATAAATACAATATAATAGTACTTTACAGATTGGATCCTGAAGCAGAACTGTCTCAGTCACACAGTGATTTTTTTATTATTATTCCATTTCTTATGGTCAGGAAATACAAAAGTACTTTAACTGAATCTACTGGGAAATTTATACCCCTTTCTCTTTGAATAGATTCATAGATTCATAGAATATCAGGGTTGGAAAGGACCTCAGGAGGTCATCTAGTCCAACCCCCCTACTCAAAGCAGGACCAATTCCCAACTAAATCATTCCAGCCAAGGCTTTGTCAAGCCGGGCCTTAAAAACCTCCAAGGAAGGAGATTCCACCACCTCCCTAGGTAATGCATTCCAGTGCTTCACCACCCTCCTAGTGAAATAGTGTTTCCTAATATCCAACCTAGACATCCCCCACTGCAACTTGAAACCACTGCTCCTTGTTCTGTCATCTGCCACCACTGAGAACAGCCGAGCTCCATCCTCTTTGGAACCCCCCTTCAGGTAGTTGAAAGCAGCTATCAAATCCCCACTCATTCCTCTCTTCTGGAGACTAAACAATCCCAGTTTCCTCAGCCTTTCCTCATAAGTCATGTGCTCCAGACCCCTAATCATTTTTGTTGCCCTCCACTAGACTCTTTCCAATTTTTCCACATCCTTCTTGTAGTGTGGGGGCCCAAAACTGGACAAAGTACTCCAGATGAGGCCTCACCAATGTCGAATAAAGGGGAACGATCGCGTTCCTTGATCTGCTGGCAATGCCCCTACTTATACAGCCCAAAATGCTGTTAGCTTTCTTGGCAACAAGAGCACACTGTTGACTCATATCCAGCTTCTCGTCCACTGTGACCCCTAGGTTCTTTTCTACAGAACTGCTACTTAGCCATTCAGTCCCTAGTCTGTAGCAATGCATAGGATTCTTCCGTCCTAAGTGCAGGACTCTGCACTTGTCCTTTTGAACCTCATCAGGGTTTTTTTGGCCCAATCCTCTAATTTGTCTAGGTCCCTCTGTATCCGATCCCTGCCCTCCAGTGTATCTACCATGTCTCCCAGTTTAGTGTCATCTGCAAACTTGCTGAAAGTGCAGTCCACACCATCCTCCAGATCATTAATAAAGATATTAAACAAAACCGGCCCCAGGACCGACCCTTGGGGAACTCTGCTTGAAACCGGCTGCCAACTAGACATGGAGCCATTGATCACTACCTGTTGAGCCCGACAATCTAGCCAGCTTTCTATCCACCTTACAGTCCATTCATCCAGCCCATACTTCTTTAACTTGCTGGCAAGAATACTGTGGGAGACCGTATCAAAAGCTTTGCTAAAGTCAAGGAATAACACATCCACTGCTTTCCCCTCATCCACAGAGCCAGTTATCTCATCATAGAAGGCAATTAGGATAGTCAGGCACGACTTCCCCTTGGTGAATCCATGCTGACTGTTCCTGATCACTTTCCGCTCCTCTAAGTGTTTCATAATTGATTCCTTCAGGACATGCTCCATGATTTTTCCAGGGACTGAGGTGAGGCTGACTGGCCTATAGTTCCCCGGATCCTCCTTCTTCCCTTTTTTAAAGATGGGCACTACATTAGCCTTTTCCCAGTCATCTGGGACCTCGCCAATCGCCATGAGTTTTCAAAGATGATGGCCAATGGCTCTGCAATCACATCCACCAACTCCTTTAGCACCCTCGGATGCAGCGCATCCGGCCCCAGGGATTTGTGCTCATCCAGTTTTTCTAAATAGTCCCGAACCACTTCTTTCTCCACAAAGGGCTGGTCACCTCCTCCCCATACTGTGCTGCCCAGTCCAGCAGTCTGGGAGCTGACCTTGTTTGTGAAGACAGAGGCAAAAAAAGCATTGAGTACATTAGCTTTTTCCACATCCTCTGTCACTAGGTTGCCTCCCTCATTCAGTAAGGGCCCCACAATTTCCTTGACTTTCTTCTTGTTGCTAACATACCTGAAGAAACCCTTCCTGTTACTCTTAACATCTCTTGCTAGCTGCAACTCCAAGTGCGATTTGGCCTTCCTAATTTCACTTTTGCATGCCTGAGCAATATTTTTATACTCCTCCCTGGTCATTTGTCCAATCTTCCACTACTTGTAAGCTTCTTTTTTGTGTTTAAGGTCATATGAGCACAACTAACTAAAACACTCTTCTAGAAGATGTCTGAGAATTGTGGCAAGGCCTTATAGTGCCAGGGCAGAATGATAGAAAATAAGGGATAAATTTTGTTAATTAAAATATTAACATTAATTTATGTATAGTGAATGAGTTTGGGTAGGATAATATTTATGCCAAGGCTTTGGCCTAGCCTTTGTTGGCCTGAGTGTTGGCTTGTCTAGTTCTCTTATGTAGGCATGCTTAAATAATGGTCACAGCTGACAGAATAAAGGTGATGTTTTGTACATGGAATGTATTGTGTTGGAAGATGTAAATGAGAGGAAGTTAATCAGTACAGTAAAACACCCAAAACATCATACTAAAAAAGTCCCTACACTAGGGAAAAAAACAGAAATATGATGACATGAAGACATGACAACATAAAAATAATGTAGACAGGAAAAGTTATGAAAACTGAAGCTTGTGCATACATAGTGTATAGGTTACACAGGACACAACACTTGACTTTGATTGGAAGAAAGCTAATGAATATGTAATACAAAAAGGTAATGATCCCAATGAACAAGTCAGAGAAATAATGGGCCAGTAACTAAAGGAATGAGACTGAAGGAGAATGCCAGACCAAAAGAGAGATTGCTATCATGAAGTTCAGGAGAGCTTTCCGGAATTGGGAAATTTCCCTGGAATTGGGACCCTAACTGTTCCTTCTATCTGTTTATTGTATGTCATAAATATATGATCAGAAACTATAAGTGACAACGATTCTGTCTGAAAATTTATAAATAAAGAGAAAAATGAATTAAGCCTAAATTGGGTGGATGTGTGCCTCAGTTTCCCACCTTACATGTATTTAAGAGATGAACTGGTAAACATATGTCATGTGTGAAAAATGAAAGAGTGTATTTCAGATCTCTCGTATAGCCAAATTCTTTAGGATATCAGGATGGATGAGCAATTACCTTCACAATTTCAACCCAATTTCAACCTTATTTCATTGCTAGGTTACTTCATTTTGACTCACTGAAGCAGACAGAAAGAGAGCTTTCTTACAACCTTACTCACGACACAGAGGACAGTTTGTGTAGTTTTAAATTAAGAAAAGTGACCAAACATATTAGCCATATACCTTACACAACAGTGACTGTCATCATAATATATACAGGAAACCTGTAACTTTTTTTTGTAATTGGCAATTACCAGAGATAATGAACATTTATAAAATTCTAAGAAAGGTTATCCTTTGGGCTAGTCAGATTTGTCACAAGCATGTGACAAATAGTTAGTGCTTTATTGCTTCAGGCTTATTGCCTGCTTTAGCCAAACTCTTTGCTCTGTAAAGGGATATTCAGTTAATACCTGAAGCCCAAGTTAGAAACCTGGGTTGACAATTGAAACATCATCTATTAAGATCACTTGGGTTGCAGTTACACAGTGAAGCTGATTTTAGCTCGAATTTGGATGCCTGTACTTGAAAAGTAAATTGGCCTATAGCTGGCACATTCCTCCAAGCATTTATCTTCCTGTGAGACCAGAAATTATATTAACTTTTACAATGGACTAGAGTGCAGCGAGTGCTGGAAGACTCTGACTAGGTTCTGAGCCATTTGGAGCTTGAGGGCCATAACATATTCAGTCAGGCCCCATTGCTTTGCCACTCTTTAGTTTGTGGGTTGCCTGATTTACTTTTCATTCCAATATACTGTGATCCAGCCCTCCAGCTTTATACTCCTGGGATAAACAGAGCTTTAACTTTAAAATACCTTTTTTTGGGGTAGAGGTGGGGGATGGAGTTGAGAGTGTAACTTACAACTTGAACTTATACAACCACTAATAACATTGAAGAATTCTATCTACAAATTGTTTTAAGTTAGTCAAAAAAAATATCCACTATTACTCCCTTAGGCCCCAGTCCAGAAAAGCACTTCAGCATGTGAAATATCCCAATGAAATCAATGAAACTACCCATGCACTTAAAATTAAGTGTTTTGCTGGACTGAGCATTAAAGCAGACAATCAATTTACTTCATATTTGCTTTTTCTATTGTCACTTCAACAGTCCCCATGACTTTCTTTTAGGACTAGTGGGAAAATGTCATCCAAAGCTCATTTACAATGAAAAATTAGAATTTTGACTAAACAAAAATTTTGATGGAAAGTAACCATTTTCACTGAAAAATTGATTTTTCATCAGACAATTGAAAGATAGATGTTATAGTTTTCAGTATATTTTACCTGAAAATTTTAAACTTTTAGAAACATAAAATTGAATATATATATTTGAGTTTTTGGCTGTTCAGCAAAGAGTTTTAATAATTTTCCATCCAAAACCCCAATTTCTAACAAGTTCTATTTTGCTTGTTAAGATAACTGCACGCAGTATTTTTGTACCTTCTCAGGAATTCCACCAACCTTGACTAACTGTTGGAGGTCCTTTTTTAAATCAGGCTGGTTCAATTATGTCCATATTCCAAACTCTCAATATGTTTTCCCAGCTTAAGAACTTTCACTTTCTCAAGATTTCTTCATATTTTTGCACAGTATCTTATTAACTGTACATTTTATAATTCAGGGGTTGTCTAGCTAATAACTATATACAGCCATAAAACAGTGTCAAACACACAGCTAACCAGAGAGACTAATATACTATTTTTTTTTCTACTGCTCTGCAACAAAGGCACAAACAAATCAAGCCCTATGCATCCTTGAGAAGTTTAAAAAATATATTTCTTAAAGCAGATTCTGCAGTTGATCCTAGGTCACAATATAATGTAAGGCTATTATAGTTTTATGGTGCAATATCTTGCACCATAAAAGAACTAGGGCTAGAAAAATATGATGATTGAAAGAGAGGACTCCCAGATTTCTAGCTTTGTTGGATTAGACACTTACTTTAAAACCATGCTTTGTTACCCCCATACTGGAATTTCAGATTGATTTTTTCACAGCCAATATCTCAAGATCTGTTGGCAGAAACCAATACTCTAATACACTCCTCTTGCTCCCTTGCACAGATCATGGATAGCAGTGTAGAGAGGAGAGCAGCTATTGTATGCTACTATATTGCTTGCACCAGATAAGTGCACATGGGCACCTCTGCCCGAACCAGCCCCACTCCACCACACAGACACCTTGGTGTTTAAGGGGAATGTTTTGGGATGGGTATATGTCAGTTACTTGCAAACAAGCAGCAATGTGTATCCATTCCCACTGAAATTGATGAGAGAAAAGAGGCAGGAGACCAGAGTTGTGAGAAGGTAAATTTTTGTGCAGTGATGTCTCAGTTGTTTTCAGGCCTTCTGGGACCATAGGTAGAGAAATGAGTTCCTGGGCAAAGCCAGGAGTGACACTTTGGCTTTGTCTACACTTTTCATTCCCATCTCGTGTAGATATACTTGTGCTACCTCTGAGCTAGCATGCTAAAAATAGTGGTGTAACTACAATAGCATTGGTAGTGGAGGGCGATGGCATGAGCTATCCATCCTGAGTACAAACCTGCCTGGACCCCATGAATACATACTCAGGAAGCTAATCCAAGTTGCTGCTTACTGCTGTCCATGCTACTACTACTATTTTTAGTATGCTAGCTTGATAAGAAGTAGCACAAGCATGTCTATACGAGCAGGGAATCAAATCCCTAGCTCCAAGTTTAGGTGTAACTCTTGGTTATTTGCACTGCTGAGGCTAGGGAAGAAGTGGAGATCATAAACGCACAGAGACAACAAGAAGTAACACACTCTGGCACATTAAATACTCTTTTAAAAACTGTATAATGAGCACTTTAATCTGTGTATATCCAGAACTTGTATACGCTTTTGTCAGGTTTCATTGTCAAACTATTCATGTGGTCTCACACAAGACTTATGAAAATAAACATCTGAATGTGTAGAAAAGTCCACATTCATGGGTTCCACTCTGTATGTGAAAGTGCTTCTTTGAAAATCTGGCCCTTGATCACCATATCTGGTGGTCGATGAGATACTGAATTTAGCAGCCATGTGGAAACTACTGATGGTGGATGACTAGTGGACTAACGACTAGTTAGTGGATTAACACAAATGCTTTCATGACTAGTAAACTTCTGCAATCACCAGCTAACGATCAGACAAGTCAATTTGAAGGCAAAATAGTCAATCCCTGGTTGTTTTAAATACTTTATCTCCCTGTTTTTCTCAAATACTTGAATTCTATGTTCCATTAGCAAAACCATGTATGCTCAATTACTGATCATAAAGGTGTCCTTCAAGGAAGCATTTATCATTTCTGTGAACAGATATATACCTCCTTCTGGATGTATTCTTGCATTACATTCAATGTACTGTATAATACATTACCTTAGTGCAACATGACAAAATATTAACTGGAAAAAAGAATGTATTTCCCACGATAAATTCTGAAAATCATAAATGCAACAGAGTATAATTTAACTTAGTAGCCACTAACAAACTGGTTACCAATTAATGTTAGGTCGTCCATCATTTGGTCCACATTAAATATTTCCCTGGAGTAACCTTTTCAGCAGCAAAATCTGTCTTTGACCTCCTCCTGATCTTCAAATAATTTTCTTGGCATGAATGTTGAGAATGTATACTTTCTAATCTCTAAATTGTCAAAAGATACACAGATGCAGTTTCATTTATGCCACTGCAAGTAATTCTGGACTAGCTGTACAAAATATTGAAAGCCATATGATTTCAAGACAAATCAAAGTATAAAGGAATAATCTACTGCCTTTTTGACAGGGACACAAACATTGAGCAGTATACAGTCACATTCTGCCTACAAATATAACATCTGTAGCAAACATATGGAGCTGCCATGGAAGAAAAGCTGCTAGGTTTGCGGAGAGAGACCCTAATCAAAGTGATGGATGCTGAATGTGATGCAGAAATTCAGCAGATCTCCTTTTTGAAGGAAGACACTCAGGAAATAAATACAAAAAGCTGTAATAAATGGGACAGGCTGCAACACCTGTAATACCCTAAGGATAAATGTTAATATACTTTTGAGATATGTTAGCCATGAATCATTTCCCCTAGTACCATATATAGAAAATATAAAGTAAAAATGAAATATTCTTGCTAAAGTAGCGTTACCACATATTCACCCAAAGAGGCATATATTATATTATATTATATTATATTATATTATATTATATTATATTATATTATATTATATTATATTATATTATAATGTCTATAGTTAGCCATTAGGAAGTTAGATTGTTTTACACTAGCTTTTTATCTTGTTGTGGTAGCAAGGAATTGTTTTATCAGTTGCCTGTTGTATAAAGTTGAAATACAATCATTTAACAGGATTCAAAACTAGGACTTAATCTAATACATTAAATATTAAAAACCAAATTCTGCTACTCTGAAAAATACCTATGTGTGGGAGGAGTCACATTGAAGTCAAGGAACAAGGTATTACTTAATATGTGTAACCATGGGAAAATCTGACCCTAAATGTTATAACAAGCTATACAATTTAAAAAAAACAAAAACAAATATATTTGGAATGATTATTACAAATGCTAGAGAAAGCAAACAAATATTAACCTTGGAATTTTCTTTAGCTCCACTTTGGGATAAATTAAAGGTATACATCATGTGTAAAAATAGTATCATCGTCAATAGGAATGCACTCTGTGATGAGCCAGGTCGGTAAGCGATATGCAAGTCTCCCCTCAGGCCTGATTAGAAATGCCACTGCTATTCCAGATATTTCACCTCTTGAGCAGGAATTGTATGTTGTGTCAAATGGTCTGGCATATGTGTTTCATATGGTTAAATGTTCAATATGGGCAAATGCAGGACTACAAATTATGTATCGCTTGTGACCTAAGCAAAATTTAAACATCAGGATGAAATCTTGGCCCCATCAAAGGAATAGAAATTTTGCCATTGACTGCAATGGGGCCAGGATTTTACCCCTAGAGATTAGAGTTGGGGATAGGAGAAAGAAGACTTGAGGTTCTATTAATGGTTTGACAATCACTTGATACATATCTGTGGGCAGTGACTTCACCTCTCACGTTCCTTAACTACAAACTGGGGATAATGATACTTTCCTAGCTTCAGAGAAGAGCCATGCAAGGTATTATTAATTATTATTTTATTAATGAATTGGTAGTGTACTCTATTAGGCTACTAAACCAAAAGTCTGAGACAGCACTCCTTACTCAGGTAATATTCCCCTTTACCTTAACAAGGAGATTTGTCTGAATAAATTTTGCAGATTGGCAAGCCCAATGAGTGAGGTGACTGGTTTTCTTCCAGCAATTGTTTTTTTTTTTTTTTCTTTTCTTTTTCTTTACTCCTTTATCATTATATCCAGCTCTAATGGGCTGTGGGCCCCTTACTGAAACTTAGTAGGTTTTTTGGTTGGCCCTCTCCAATACCAAAGAAAGGGGAAAGGCTAAAGAGATATCAGGATCTTGAGACTGACAGTCCCCAGGGTCAATGGCGAGAGGCTAATGTTCGAAGTCAGCTTGATTAACAGGTCAGGCCAGCCAATGAGGGAGTCAGGAACCCGGGGACCCATCCTCTGTGTGAGCTGGAGCTGCCTAAACCAGAGCTGGGCAGAACTAAGGGGAGAGCAGCAGCAGCCCCAGCTGAACTGGGGGGAGGGATAGCTCAGTGGTTTGAGCATTGGCCTGCTAAACCCACGGTTGTGAGTTCAGTCCTTGAGGGGACCATTTAAGGATCTGTCTGGGGATTGACCCTGCTTGGAGCAGGGGGTTGGACTAGATGACCTCCTGAGGTCCCTTCCAACCCTGATATTCTATGATTCTGTGAACTGGAGGCAGAGCAGAAGCAGCCACAACTGGATGGCCCAGAAGGCAGAACTGGGCTGGAGCCAGAGCAGCAGAGCTGAGTAGGAAGAACTGGGAGTTGGAGCAGCCTGTAGCTGGGGAGCTGGAGTAGCAAAGACCAGCCGCACCGACCGGGAGCCTGGGCTGTGCTACAGCAGAGATCTGCGAGGCCAGAGCCGGGATCATAGACACTGGCTGTGCCACAAGTAATACTGGAGCTGAGAGCACCGAGTGGCTGGGAAGAGAGACTTGGAGACCCTGGGCAAAGAGGGCACAGCGCAGAGAGACGTTGCCAGAGAAGAAAGCCTGGAAGGTTGGACTGGAGGTGAGGGACGTGAGCCCAACAGGAGGGCCAATACTGGGGAGAAGTGTCCCTGCCACCTAGAACCTGAGGGTGTGTGGCCACTGCCAGAGCAGGTGTCTTCCCCACAGTATCACCACAGCTCAGACAAGTCCTTGGAGGGACACCTGGGATGAGTGAAGAATAAGCTGTGAACTTTGCTTAAATTGCAGAGACTGTTGCTTATGGTGTCCCCATGCCCACAGGGTGAGATTTCTTGTTGCCTTTAACTTTTTCCATCATTTTCCTTAAGGTTTCTCTTTAATAAATTGTATTTCATTTGAACTTAATGTAGTGATCAGTGGGTCAGAGAAGTGGCCGGTCTGGAAAGAGTACCCAACAGTGGGGGCACTCTGTTCTCTGTCCTAAGTGACCACAACAAGACGAGGATTAAGTGTCCCAGGAATCCTGGGCCCAGCCTTGTCAGGGTTATGAAGACTCTGCCACAAAGGAGAGTGGAAGGGGAGTCCTCAAGGTCAAGTTTAGGCATTCAGGCAAAGGGAGTTGGAGCGAGGATTCAGAGCCTTTCACTATCTGATTCCACTGGGGTAGTGCAGAAGTCAGGAAAATTCCGCACAAGAGCGGGACCATTCCCCCTCGTACACAGCCAAATAAGCAGGAATGTATTTCTTTTGGGGTGTATAATCAACCACATGGGATCTATGAAAGGTCATTTCCAAAGACTTTGGACAACTTATACTTCAGACTTTGCTACAGTTTTAGTTTCAATTATATATAAAATAGCTATAAGCTGTTACTCGATAATTACCTAATTTTCACGAAAAACAAAATGAGTTAGTGTAAATGTTTAAATAATATGACAAATGCGTATTCAATTCATATAAAACCAAACAGATGAACTGTGGCTCCAAGAAAGTAATGTTCTATATACCACCAAATCCTTGGAGGCTGCCAGTTTGCATGCATATTTATTGTTCTATTAATAATAATGGCTTATAGGTGTAAAAAAATTGTTATAAACTACTAGAAAATGGCTAAGCATTGCTAAGGATTTTATACTGTAAGCACTGGGGATATATGATTGACATTATGCTACAAAAAATGAAAATATTAAAGCTACTATTCTGAGTTAAGCCAGAAAATGTCTGCTACAGTTCAAATAAGAAAAAATATATTACCAGTAAATATAAATTAAGGTAAAAATGAATTAGGCATTATAGTTTCATGATAAGTTCCCTTGCTATCACAAACTAGAAAAATCTGTTTTTCCTCCTTCTTTTATCTTTTTTCCAATCCCTGCTCTGTTTTACTAGAAATGTTATGTAAACTAGTCTCTCTTAAACAAAAACAAACAAAAAAAAAACTTTAATGATATTTGTTACCTCATGCAAATGAAGTGAGCTGTAAAATATTACAAGCACATAAGTACATATCCATGATGCTAATTTGGGAGCTATTAGAGATTTATTTTTTAATATAAAACAGAACAAAACAGTTTTAACGGGTTATTCAGAGTAAATAATTAAGTACATACACATTCAAATAATAAATAAAATCCACAATAAATAGAAAAGCATATTTGCAGACCAAAATAAACTTGTAATAAATCTTATAACCAAAGGACTACTAATGTTATCATTTCAATGCTATTCAATCTAGAGTATTGTACCTGAAACTCTCAAACTCAACAATTAATTATTTCAGTTATCATCGTTATTAAAGAATGGATCTACAGTAAACATTCTCTTAATTTAATGCTGCTAAAATTTCCCTGCAGCCTGTATAATTTCCTTGTACTGTGGATTTTCTGTTTTAACTACCTTTCTGATTCTAACATAGATCATACTAGTGGTGGCTGACCACCCCCTATCCTCCCTCACAGCTCCCCCAAATAGGTGTTTGTGCTGACAATTCCACATCTAAAATGGATCCATTCTCAAGATTCCATTGTAGATATGTCAGCTTGGCAGAATTTGATTTTGTGTGTTTGTTTTTAAGCATTATTAATTTAAATGTTCACAGCTATGGGAAATTATAGGGATGGGGTCAGACAATTATTTAATGAGTGTGGATATTGAGATCCAAAAAGTTTAAGGTTTATTAACCATTAATATACAAATTGTCAATTCACTTGTCAAAATATACAAAATAAATACCCTTAAATCAACAAACCTTACCTCTTTTTACTATTCATTTACTAGTGCCTTTGTAGCAAGCCTTATTCAGAAATCTCAGTCACTGAATTTTGACTCTAATAAGTTCTCAAGCAGCATTTTCTTAATTTGCCTATCTGACATTGTTATTGTTATCGCTGGAATTATTTTTTGTTGATTTGTGTGCATGTAAAGTAAAATTGACGTTTACCAATAAAAATTGAATCCTTCCAAGCCTATAGATATGTTATGTCAAAGAAAAACTTTTAGAAGAATCCGTACCTGTGGATGAAAATCTCTCCATTTAAATTGTTGTACTGGTAAAAATGAGTAACCATGTAAAACTGCCACCTTCCTATATAGCACATATAGCACTCCTCCTTCTGTATAGTCTGAGTCATATCTGCTGAGTTAACTGATCTTGCAAATGCTGAGTGCTGTCAAATCCTGAAGTGAATGAGATTTGATGGTGCTCAACACCTTTATCGTATATTTTATTCAGGTTCTTATAATGTGCCTATCATTATAGCATCTGAATGGCTGGAGTTTTTAAATAGCTGTGTACTCCTGTTTAGCAATACAGAGCAAATAAGGAGTGTCTCAGAGACTGAACTGGGCTTATTTTTATACTTGCAGTACTCATGTATCATCAACAAAATTATGGAATAAGACTCAGATCCTGAAAATACTGAACTCTTCTTACTGTTACGCAGGTGTATAAGTGTTTGTAGGATTGGAAACCTAGCTAGATCAAAGATAGCCTGGGTACGTCTACAGGTGCTGCACTCATACTCCCCAACTGCAGTGTGGACATACCGGTACTCTAAATTCTAACTGCAGAATCTCCACTACTGCAGATGATTTTCTTCTCCCAGACTGAGTTTCCATGCAAGCAGTTAGAACTCCTTCCCACCCCACTAGCTTTTTTTTCTTTGCTTGTTCTCTGAGCTAATTTGATACAGAGTGAATGAAAGACCAAACAAATATGGAACTCCATATAGCCATTTCTACTGTCACCTTTCACAGTATAACCATGCTGATACATGTATTGAAAGCAACTGTTTAATTTCACAAACTTGTTAATCACATACCAGTCTCATTGCTGTTGAGACATATTTGCTTTCAAAGGGTGAATGCTGGGGGAGTAGCAAAGGGTTTATTTTTTCTTACCAGATTTTTACTCAATGATCTAAGCAGTTACATTATAGTAAGTATTTTAACATGTCTTACATTTAAAAAAGAAAACTGATAGCTTGCCTACGTCCTGAACCTTTAAAATTTGTGATAAAAGATATCCATGACAGTGCCAATATTTTTGCTTTCGCTCAGCAGGAACGTGTTTACAGATATGACTACAAAAGGCGTACATTTGCAGGGATTTTTCTTTTCCTGTAATACTCATTTTAACATAATTAAATATTTTGTTTAGGCCTCAATATGGAATTCCTATGTATGCTCAGGCTGTGTGCCTAGCTTTCTGCACATAAAGGACTGGATTCTGCTTGTCCTTACTTGAACAAAGAGGAAGAAGAAAAAGATCAAGGAGTTTCCCCTTTGTCCCTCCTGTGGCCATGTGAGGTCTAGTCAGAATTGCAGCCCCAGTACAGCTCATGTGAGCACTGGGATGAAACAGAGATGTTTTGATTAGCTCACAAACATTTCACAAAGAAAAGAGGCAATAGTCAGCTAATACATTAAACATTATATTATTTTGATTTGTTCTGCACCTAAAATAGAGTGCCCCACCCCTGTCAAAAAGTATACAACATGGATTTTAATTACTCCCAGAACCTAATGCTCTGGTAGAAGCAAAGCTATAACTAAATTTACTCCACCCTGATCTGCCTCCTGCAACTGAGGTCCTTACAGATTCCTCCCTCTCACCTCCCCCACTTTCTATACTAGTGTGTCTCTGGTGTTTCTGATGGGCTGTAACATGGAATTATGCCTTGGGGAGAGACGCTGCCTCTAAAAGGAGTACATTTCAGGCCCTTTATAATTATGCATTAGGAATTATTTGTTGATTTCTACTGTAAATAGCTGCCTTTCTCAATAAATCCTCTTCTGGCCAACACAAAGAATGGTGTTGATGGTCTCTTCAGGAAAACAGGAGCAGCCCATCTCAGCTGGAAAGGTTACTATGATGCAGGGTCTTTATGGATAGCAGTGGGAGGAAATTCACAGGAAAATCTAAGGAGAACTCACCCAACAAAATAAAGGATGCAGATGATTGTAAGAGCTATAATAGCTACTAAGATTTATAAGAATATAGCACAATTTCCATGTCATAGTTTAGGGCAACTGCACCTGCATTTCCCCTCCATGGTCCCTCAAGGCCATCCACTCTAGACTCCCAGCTCCTCATCCAGCTCCTCTCTTGAGTGGAGACCCATAGCTATCTTCCCCCAACCAAAGTTTTTCCATGCTGCACAGTTCCCTGCTTATACTGTGATATTCCCAGCAAGCCAGACTGCCTAAACAGGCCACCATCTGAGCTTTGCTTTTTCTTTGAAGCCTTATAATTAGTGTGATTGCCAGCAGTTATAAGTTACCACACAGCTCTTTCTATGCAAGCACATTTATTCTTATGGTAAAAGCATTACAGAGAAAACATATGAAATATAATAAGTTTTCATATGAATGCTAAAGGCTTACCAGAGATCCACCATAGGGCCTCAATAGGCCTCAAAATCCTTCCAACCCCTCCAAGGAACAACTGGGGCTTCCCTTGGACAGAAGTTCCTGTCTGTTTGCTGGATCAGAAGAAAGGCCCGAGGCAGTTTAACCTCAGGGTATTTATCCCAAAGTCCTTTCTTTGCCTCTTTGTCTCTGGAGAATATAGTTTCAGCTGATATATTTGAGACATATTCGACATCAGAGTGACATTTAGATACTTTATAAGCACCATGTTAGAGGCTAGAGCAGAAAGGTGTAGATATTATATTGGAAAGAACGGACAAAAGTAAAGGAACTAGTATTGAAGGAGTTAAACTTTATAGTCATTTAACATTTAACCACTCAGTAGCCACCCAGTGGTAGCTCACAACTGCCTCCCCTCAGATGTTTTGAAAAGGTATATAATGAAGTGCCCTCCAATACCTTCCTCCCCATACTTCAAGTTTAAATCTATTTGACAGGAACAAGGAAGACCAGCAGTTGATCTGCTCAGAAGCACAGTTAAAGACAATAAATTAGCTCTCTGCTGAAGCACAGAAACATAAACATACACAGTCAGATCTTGTAAAACAACAAGCGCTTGCAAGAAACAAACATGCTGATAGTAGCATGAGTTAAAGGAGGTGGCAGGAAACCTCGCTATAAATTGACTGCTTAACACAACATCTGAAGATGCTGACACATATAACTAATAATGTCTGGTAAATCTGCAAACTGATGACTAAGCAGATGCCAGACAACTTTGGAAAGGAAGATTTATCCTTCATTTGCCTAAGATGCAGAGATAAATATAACAGAGTGAGATTTAATGCTCCTAGATGAAGAAGCACCTGCTTATTTATAAGCCTCACAATCCTCAATAACTTTTACTCAGGATGAAGTAGTTACTGCAACAGTATTGTTAACAGTGAACATAGTAGGCAACCTGAATTTTTTGTGTTCCAAGTAAAACATATATACTATTGTCTAGAACAGGGGTTGGCAACGTTCGGCACACGGCTCGCCAGGGTAAGCACCCTAGTGGGCCGGGCCAGTTTATTTACCTGCTGACGCGGCAGGTTCGGCCAATCGCGGCCCCCACTCGCTGCGGTTCGCCGTCCCGGGCCAATGGGGACGGCGCGGGCCGAGGGATGTGCTGGCCGCGGCTTCCTGCCGCCCCCATTGGCCTGGGACGGTGAACCGCGGCCAGTGGGGGCCGCGATCGGCTGAACCCACCGCATCAGCAGGTAAATAAACTGGCATGGCCCGCTAGGGTGCTTACCCTGGAGAGCCATGTGCCGAACGTTGCTGACCCCAGTCTAGAACAATACAGTCAACTTTTTTTTTTCTTTTCAAATTGGGCCTGATTCCTGTATGCAGATAATATTAATCATTTATCTCTACATATCAACACCATTTTCACCTTCACACTATCTCAGGATCTTTAATAATTACACAAATCCAATGAGTGTTGTAAATCAAGGCTGATCTCTGGTTATCTAACACCTACTGCTGACTTGGAAGCTAGGATTTTTGTTTGTGTGTGTGTTTATTTTATTGTGGGAAAGCCAAGGCAAAGTAATGAGTTTTACACATTGGGCAAGATCCACAAAGGGATTTAAGTGCCTAACTGCCACTTTCAAAGTCAAAGTCCAAAACTTAGATCCTCAAACTAGTTTATTGACTGAGCAATGTAGTTGGGTTGGCCAAAGCTATTTGCCTATTTGAAACAATTTTTATAAATTTGTCCAAAACTTTTTTTTTGGGGGGGGGGAGGATTTGGATATGGTTTATGAAGGAGGAGGTGGGCATAGCGGTACTCTCCTTACAGTTATTGGGCCAGGGAAAGTGTGTGAGAATGACTCTATAATCCAGTGGTTAGGGCACCCAACCTGGGATGTGGGAGTCCCTGTTCCAGGGACTATTTAAGCATTTATACACAGTAGAAAAGCTTCAACAGGATAAACAGAGAACCCCACCCCAGAATATCCCATATCCCAGTGGGCTCCCACATCCTGAATAACTGCTCTAACCCGTAGGCTAAAAGTTATAAGGAAGGGGCTCCTCCTCCTCAGTTTTTTTTTTTTTAAGGTCTAAGGCCTAACTCCATGAGAGGATTGATGGCTATGAATTCCTCTGGCCAGGACTTAGGAACCTAAGTCCCTTTATGGGGTGGGGCTTAGGTATCTCCCTGTCAGTTTGCTGGCTTTTGTAAATCTCATTCTTATGTGCCTAATTCTTTCCATGGATTATACAGAGAGCCTGGGTGCTTAGCTCAGGGCTGTGGATTCCACTGGGTGGCAGGGTGCCTAAAAGGTTCACTTTGCAATGCTGACTCTAAGGATATGTCTACACTACAGCCCTAAGTCGACCTAATATGGGTTGACTTACAGCCACCGCAGTAATTATTGTATAGAGGGAATGGGGTGGGAGCAGCCACCCAGGCTTCTTGCCTCTCTGAGTGGGGTGCCTCCGGATAGCATCCTGGCTGGGAGTGGGGGACTAGGGTTAGTTGGGCTTTAGCTGCCCGGCTTTCTTGTTAATTTCACAGCTCCAGATCCATGCTGAAGTCATGACATTGACAAGATAGTCAACAGCCAATGTAAGTAATGCAGTGTCAACACAGACTGTGTTGCCCTGACTACACCAACATAAGCACTTATACCTCTTGTGGAGTATTATGTCAGTGTAATAGGGTACCTACATCGATGGGACAAGACTGTAGTGAGGACACCAACATAATTAGGTCGACATAAACTACCTTACATCGACCTAACTGTGTAGTATAAACCAGCCTTCAAACCCTTTTCTGGATCTATCCCTTTGCCTCAAAGGCCGCAAAATCTGTGTTCATATTGTTTTGAAGAGGCAAGTTCCACAGACACAGGCCACTCTTGGACACAGAGATGATCCATACCTGCCGATAGTGGGGGGCGCAGACTGAGGGTAATGGCTTCAGCAGATGTTACTGTGTATGCTTAGTCCATGTAAGCACACTCGGTACAAGTCAAGCAGCAAGCCCGCGTGCCCCTCATGCATCACTTCTGCTTGGAAGTCTGTTCTATGATAGCTTGGGTTGAGCTCATTGATTTGCAGATCAGGCTCTAATTAAGGTCCCCAATTTAACCTCTTCCTAGATTCATAGACTCCAAAACCAGCAAGGACCATTGTGATTATCTAGTTAGACCTCCTGTATGATACAAGCTATAGAACTTCCCCAAAATAAGCAAATCCGGAGCAAATCCAAAGACATGTTTTCCATCCTCCTACTCTGATCTTTCAACACTTTTAACTACTTCAGTCTTTTTAACTCATTCCTTCTCTTCCTGAGCTTTTACAATTGTGCGCCGGATTAGTCTCCTACTTCTAGGACCAATATCTCAATGACTTCCTTGACAACTTCACTTCTGCTATACTACCAGCATCCCGCAGACGCCTCTCTTTGGCCTGCCCTCTTCTCCTTCTACACCTTATTCTTGGATGTCCTCAGCTATACTAATGCTCTCAGTTATGCCCTGACCTTCCACCCTCTCTTCAGACTGCCACTGTCTTTCAAACATCAATTAATCATTAATTATTAATGAATCTCCCATTGATCATTCAAAATCAACAGGGAAAAAAGTGAGAACTTTTACTCCCTCTGAAGTCCCCCCTTCCTAGCTCTATCCTGGCTGTGATCCGCATACTTCTCTCCAAATGACTTCATGTAAATATTTATTTGAGACTACTTGAACACAGAGTAGTTTACAGTGGTATCCTCAGTGTGTGCGTGTGGAGGGAATTCTGAAAATACAGTTTGTTCAATTATAAAGACCTTTGGAGTCTCAGGTTAGTCCAGCAGATATACTGATAACTATAGTTATTAGTTCCCTATCAATATGCCAAAGCTTGCATTTGTTATGTCATTGTTAATTACCCTGGCAGATATGTTTAAGAGATGGTACGATACTGAACCTTTACAAGTAGATTAAGTGTATGTCTGACATTTCTAAATCCTTGTCCTTTTTTCCCCTCCCCTGCCATCAGATATGATGGTCAGACTTTCATTGGATCCTCTTGTCACTCCCTCTTCAAATCTTAATGTTCTAACAGTTTTTCCCCCTCTGTCTCAGCAACTCTCTATGACATTTTCTTGTCCTAAATGCTTATCTGTCTGTTTAGTAGAATGTTCTGTTGTACAGGTGTAAGGGTTCAATATATGAATGCACATAGGAGTTAGCATATGTTTGTCTTGTATGTCTGCTGTACGCCCTATAGTATAGTTTTGGCTCCAGTGAGCTAGAATGCTGATGTATTATGCAAGATACACATCACTGCACTATCTTTGACTATGGAGAAGAACTGCATCCTTCTCATACATAGATTTATGAATATGTTTTATGTATGCTTCTTTTGTGCAGTTTTAAAAATAAATATATTTCGAAAAGGTGTTAGAGTATACAGTGGTTAAAAATGACAGCAATTACATGATTTTTTTTCTTTCCCCCTCCCCTTTGCCCTTATACCGACCCTATTATTTAGTTCCTGACTGGACGTTCATCAAGTTAATTTTATATATTTTAACCCATGGTTCCCTCATCTTCCCCCAGCTCTGCAGAGAAGATGACACATTCAGAAAAATAGAGACAAGGTGGGTGAGGTAATATATATTATTGGGCCAATTTCTGTTGATGAGAGAGATAAACATTTGAGTTACTCAAACCTCTTCTTCTGAAAGCTTGTCTCTCTCACCAACAGAAGTTGGTCCAATGAAAGATATTACCTCACCCACCTTCTCTCTCTCTCCTGCCCTGGGACTGACATGGATACACTGCATACAACATTCAGAAAAGTAATTCCTGATATCAAAGAGGCTTCTGTGATAATGGAGTCTGCTGGTAGCTGGAAATAGTCTATATGGAATAAGGTGTGGGGCAATCATCACTAGCTATTTGACTTCCATATTTTATCCATTTCTCCCAGCCCTTGTCTTTTTTATATATTTAAGTCAGAGCCCATGTACCTCTTATATATATTGGGCACTACCTGCGAACCATACATACATACTACTGCTGAATCTATAGTTATTACTACCACTACTTCTCCCAATAATGATGATGTTGCCTTCATTTTAAAAGTAGCTTTACAGTATATCCAGGATATTGATCTCATTGGGGCAACTTTTGCAAGTCATTAAAAATCCCATTGCAGTGGTAATTACATACACATATCACAGGAAGAATGAACCCATTTGTTAGATTACTTCTCAATTTAGACTGTCATATATTGTAATGTACAGTGCATTGTACATATTAATTTTTCCAACTGGAATCCCTCTCACTCACTAATGGGTCAAATCAACTGAAAAGTTTGGAATTGGATCCAAATTTGTACCACAATGTTTGGATTCAGGATATTGTATTACAGCAATATGAAGTTCTGATCTAAACTTCTGATTTAGGCTTCTCTTCAATATGAATCTCAAATTGCTACAGTGAAACATGAAAACTAACAGCTCTCACCTTGGCAAGAAGAAATTATAGGTATCTGTCAAAGTTTTTGCAATGTAGATTCAAAATATATAGGTCTCAGAAATGTTGAGAAAACTACATGAAATTTTACCAGAAAGTTCAATATAAGCAGATTTTCTGACCATACATTACTCTTCTTTTGTTTTTGTTTTTCTGCCACTGCCACACTGAATTTGTAGAAAAAATGGACATAAGAAAATGCAACCCTGTAGGTCCGCCTGTATACGTGAGTTTGCAAGCCAGAAGCCACTGATAAATTTTGAAACAGAGTGATCATTAACCCAAGAAATGAGAGTTAATCCTGTTCCCATTGAAATTAATGAAAATTTTCTTCAATGGGAGCAGAGTTAGCCCTGAGTTTGACTAATATCTAGTAACTACAAGTTAAGACTTTCTATGGAGTACTATCTCAGAGTTATTAGGTATTGTTGTCTTTTTTATATATGAAATTAGCTACACTAATAATAATAAATGGAGATATCCCATCTCCTAGAACTGGAAGTGACCTTGAAAGGTCATCCAGTCCAGTCCCCTGCCTTCACTAACAGGACCAAGTACTGATTTTTGCCCCAGATCCCCAAGTGGCCCCCTCAAGGATTGAACTCACAACCCTGGGTTTAGCAGGCCAATGCTCAAACCACTGAGCTGAGATTTGCAACCTGACTTGTGTACACACATATGAAGATAATTACTTAATTGAGATAATTAATTAACTTATTTGTCATTACAAATAAGACTTTTGTACAAATGAGACTTTTCATTTATGACAGTTTTTGACAATGTGCAATCTGTATTGCAACAGTATAGAGATCATTAGTACTCATTTTTAGCCACAGATATAAGTCATACTACTGAATATATCAAAACCTTTAAAGCCTATTAATTAGTAACACTGGCAGTTGTGTGATATCTTATTGTCATTCATCAAACAGCTTTATTTTGGTTTGAAAGGATATAACTAAAGGGCTTCCCCCCCCCATCATTCTTCATTTGCAACCTCACATAGAGACAAACCCACACATAATATGGCCTCATTGACAGAATGAGTGTATCTGAAACAAACAAATTATGTTCGCAAGATAATGTTTTATCACTTTGTGACAGCAAAATGGCCATTTTTTTAAACCCAGTATTGGAAGATGATGTATAGAACAAGAGCAAAAACAAGTGACTTGTGTTGCAATAGCATTATAAATCTTAAATTTCTTTTTATGCAATATTTTAAGTGTGATTAATATCGGCAAGTAAAATCAAATCACAAATTCAGGTTTGCAATGAAACAGATGCTTAAATTAATAAACAGAGATATTCCTCTTTATTTCCACCAGAAAGATCTCCCAGGAGTTTTCTTCACTTTGTATATTCAGTAATTTATTACAGCATTTTTTTAAACCCCTACATTCAAAGCACAGCAAGAATCTGGAGCCAGCCAAATGGCCCAGTAGTTGTACTATATTTTACCAAATAAGGATCTAAACCTGATTGAAAATATTGTCCCGCCTTCGCTCCTTGGTTAGCATAGCTTAAGAGATCTAACAATCTGTGGTAACACACAGAGACCCAAGGTTTTCAGTTAACTCACATGGTACATTTGAATTAATGTGATAGAACTCACAATCTTCATCTCTAAAGGAACTTTCAAGGCAATCTCAATTAGCTGTCAGTGGTAGTCCAGTTTATTCATTATATGTATGAACAGTACAACCAGTCCCTGATCCTTCATCGCACTACAAATAATCAGATGATCTTCCTTTCAAACCCACCAACAGCAGAGAAAATAATTTCAGACTGATAAACACTTGACTAGGGCTGACATTCCATTCATCTCAGAGCACATGTATACATATAAAATTGCACACATATCCATATACAATCTGTATACTGTATAGACATATAGAAAGCAATATTATCTAGTGGATTGAGTATGGGATTGGTAGCCAGGAAGTCTAAAGTCCTAATCTTGACTGCTATTGTCTCACTGCTTGGCTTTGGGCAAGACACTCAACCTTCCTGTGCCTCAGTTCCTCATCTGTAACACACACATATTGATGCTAATCTACACAGTTTATATGACATCGGGATTAATGTAGTATTTGCAGAATGCTCTGAAGAGTAAAAGTGCTCTTTAGAATGTGAATTGCAGAGAGTAAGAGCATCAAGACATTAAGAAAATCATAGGGTGAGTAGGGGTGAGGGCAATCAAATACTTTACCAAATAGGAGTGAGGTGCAGTGTTTGGCGGGGGGGGGAGGGGGTGGAAACAGTTTGAGAAATGCCATGCATTCTATAAAGTGGGGAGAGGACTGGGGGAAGGTTACCACCTTCAAGTGTTGACCATAAAAGTCTAAATATTATAGCAGGTTTTTTTAAAAAGTTAATCTTACAAAAAACAACCAACTGGCAGAAAAAATAAGCGGTTCCTTAATTTAGAATTGATTTTCTTTGCTTGCTGGACAAGCAAACACTATAATACAAAGTTCTCTTCCTGTTTTGTAGCTATGTAGGGGCTCCAGGGGAAACATTGGCAACGTGTTTCATAAGTCTTCTTGTAGTTAATAAGATAGCCAATGCGGTAATACCAAGATCCTATTGGACACTGTGCTAGAGTTCTAAAGTCAAAGATGTTGACTGAGAAAATAGGGTGTGTCGCTAGTAGAGGATTTCTATTATGAGATAAGCAGGAAAAAATAATGTTCATTTTAATGGTTAAAACTGTCTAGTGCTTAGCTGTGTCTAAATGGTTCTGGATTTATATGGATTAAAATCTAGATTAAAACTACATCAATGTGTCTGGAAAGCAATTTTATAGCTTTAAGTATTGTGTCTGCAATGAAAATATTTTGTTCCCACAAATCCAAAAAAATCCCCAAGATTTTCAAGTGACGGTCAAAGGCTGAAAAAGAAGAATGGTCATCCAAGATACTCAACTCCTTATTGTATTAATTATATTTACAAATGATACTGCATTGCATTTTACAGGGGGTTAACATTTTCTCATTAGGAAAATTAATTAAATATAGCCTTATAGTGCACTCCATATAGACCAGTTCATTTTAAAGAGTCTAAACTTGCTTCTCTTAAGAAAGGTAGAAATCACAAATATGTCCAAATATCAATGAATTTGTTTCACATTTTTGTATTGCTATTTAACCTAGCTGCTAGGTTCTAGCAAATGCAAGCATTAAGCATTTTGAATACATATGCAGCACATGAGAAAACACAGCATTGTATATAAACTACTGAGCCTTACTGCAGAACTTCTATTAGCACTAATTTTATAATGAGTAACTTTGACATGCCAGGGATCCTCCCCTGTCTCATGAGGGACAATGATGATTTCCACAAGATTGTATTTATTAACAAAGTTTCAGGGAACCAAATGAGACTGTCTCCACGCTTGTGGGAAGAAATAATTCCAGCATTATCCACTAAGTGTCAAATCCTGGCCATCTTCACTCTCAGCAAACTGGACCTGAAAGCCAATGAAACTAGTGCTTTCCACTGTGCAGGAATAAAGGGAAGAGGCAGGATACAGGAAGTACCCTGCACAGGTGCATGACAGAGCTGTGCTCTGCAGGACTCCGTGTGAGAGAGCGCACAGGGAGATTTGAGGGAGGGGGCAGATCATTCTGTGGCAGAAGCAGAGTCACAGCTGATGGATCTATTACTTAAGGTTCACCCGCACGAGAGCTGGAAAGGGTGAAGATATATACGCTAGTTCTGATTGAGGTAGTGCACTAAAAATAGCAGTGAAGTCACAAGCTATCTGCCCCACGTTCTTACCAAGGATTTCAGATGGGACTGTACTTGGGGCAGCTACCCTGTCCTGCCACCTGTGCAGCTGCAGATACACTGCTATTTTTTATCATTCCAGTTTGATCAGAGAACGGGAAATTACACCTTCAGCTCCAGTGCAGACATATCCTGAGTAGACCTCCATCCCCTTATTACCCTCTGGACACTTCCTGTTTATTAGCGTTTAAAAGAGAACTAGATAAATTCATGGTGGTTAAGTCCATTAATGGCTATTAGCCAGGACAGGTAAGGAATGGTGTCCCTAGCCTCTGTTTGTCAGAGGATGGAGATGGATGGCAGGAGAGAGATCACTTGATCATTGCCTGTTAGGTTCACTCCCTCTGGGGTACCTGGCATTGGCCACTGTTGGTAGACAGGATACTGGGCTAGATGGACCTTTGGTCTGACCCAGTACGGCTGTTCTTATGTTCTTATGTTATTCAGGAGAACATTTAATCTAGCATATGAATCATGTCACTATATTTTCCAGTAATTCCTGCTTGTGGATGGGACTAGATTTTATAGTGGACTGTTGTTTCCTTCTGTGACCACTAGTTCATCTCTTTCAATATCTCTCATTCTCTTGCTTGTTGCCCTGTCATCTACTCCTCCTGTAGCATGTCACTCATTAACCTCTCTGAATTTTCTGTTTACACTGTTCTCTCACCTGTCTCTCATAGATTCCATGGGCTTTCCCCTCTTTTCCCTTACTCTGAAGCGTTTCAGTCTCTTTTCCAACTACTTTGTCTGTTCTAGTCCTATTAATCCCCAGCCTTGGCTCCCCTCTTGCCTTAATTATCTCACCCCCTTCTCGCTCTCATTTGGTTGAATGCCTCTGGAGGGATCCTGATACTATGCAGGCTTCTTTCACTATAAACACTTTCTTCAGTCATGTGGTCTTTCCTGCCTGGCTCCTTGTTAAGCTAACCTACTCCTCCCTTTCCACTCCCAGGTCTCCAATACCCACCAACTCTTCTCTCTTTTTAATTCCCTATTCAAACCCTGATCTTCCCTCTATACTCAGGAGCTTAGAAATTGCTTTAAAATGTAAAAGTGATGGCAATTCTTTCTCATCTGTTTCTGCCCTTTCCTTCTATCCCTTTTACTGCCGTTTCCTCTTCAAATAGCCCTTGAATTTAGCCCTTAGCCCCCCTCCTTTTCTTCCTTGGATGAGCTCATCCACACCTATACTTTCAGTTACCACCTTAATACTAATGACACAAAATAAGTGTTTACCAAAAATCTCTCCCGCTGTGCTGAGGTTTTTATAACTGCCTATGTCTCCAGTAGCTCCTTAGGAATACTCTTTAGTTCCTCAATCTTAGTAAGTCTAAAATTAGCCTGTCATGTCTTTTCTCTTCTCTCATTACAAATGACAACACTCCCATTTTCCAGGCTTCTCAAGATTGCAACCATGGGACTCTCTTCAATCTCAAAATCTCTATTCTCACCAAATCCTATCACTTCTCCATGTACATCATCTCCAAAATATGTCCTTTCCTCTGGGTTCCCGCTGTTAAAATGGCTTCTGCCTGCATCTCAGTACTTGTCTTTTACTACCCCATATATTATGCTCTGTCAGCTTAATCTATGCCTAGTCTCATTTCCTACTCAAGTCTCCATAGTGTATTCTTGTGGCTTCCTATATCTAGAACAGCCTCCCTCCTCTAGTGTGTCAATGAATCTTTGTCACTTCTTCAAACCCCTCTTACTAATCCACTTCATATGTATATAAATTAGAAGTACTGCAACATCCAGTCCCCCTGCTCTCTTAGCTCTCCCTCACAATGCTTTAATTTACCCCACATTATAGCAAATCTCCACAATAAGTATCCATTTTATTAAAAACCTTTAGAACTATGAGGACATGAGCCCTGGTTAAATACTCATCTGCTGATTCTAAGTTATATCCCCTTTCCCGTCATTTGTCTGTATCAGTCTGTTTAGATTGCAAACTCTTCATGTCAGGGACCTGTTTTCTTATATATCTGTAAGGAACCACACACAACAGTGATGTAAAAATACTTTAAATAATAATAATAATAATAATAAAAAAACACCATGGGACATATTCTCTGCTGGTATAAGTCCACTAGAACAAGACCTTTGCCCCCATGCCCTTGATATTTTTCCATCTGCTTTCTTGACCTTACTAGCAACTGGCTTCTTTTCTGGGTGCACAAATCTGCATTTTTCAGATACAGATTTCAAGGTGATTATCCTTAAAAGTTTATACAATTACCAGTATTGAAAGCTGTTTAAAGTATCCCGAAGGTACTGAATGTCTCCTCCAAGATACCGAGTGCCCCAGATATCACTGAAATCTAAGGGTCTCAAAAGATCTTGTACAGTTATATAGAACACATATGTCTAAGAGACTTTTTGGTATCCATAGTCACAAAAATATGCGGAATGTTTTCAGCTACTGTACTGCTCTAAGATGCCAAATTAGATGCAGTGTACTTAAGCATCACCTGGCACATCTGAATTTTACAATACATTTAAAAGAAAATCACTAGAAGTGTCAATAGTCTGAAAAGCTATATCATAATTTAATCTGGGGCATACCTGAAGAAAAATCCTCTGAAACAATTATTTCACTGTTTTCAATCCAACACTTAATTTGAAATTAGTTCCGGCAAGACTAAATTACAGAGTATTTGCATCATCTCTCTGCCTGATAACTAAAACTAATTTACAAATTTGTAAATTCAAAGCACCTTGTAAATTGTCAATAAGGCATCAGATACTTCCCTTAATATAGTTTACACACTTTAGTAATTTCATTTACTGCTTTGCTGTTTTTGTGGGGTAAGGAAAAGAATAGCAAAAGCATAAGTGATAAAATCCATAGTAAGATGCTGACTTCATTAATCAAAAAATGGCAACTTTTTTTTAAATGACTTTGAGGGCAAATAAATACTTATTATCCTAACAACCTCTACATTCTTCTACTATTTTAGTACTACCAGAAAATAATATCTCACAGTGGCCTCACACTATTAATTCATTATTATTTAGCATGAATTTCAGAAAATTGGAATTATTATGACAAATTGGATTTTATACTTCTTGTTAATAAACTAAATAAAGTTCTGCAAATTTACTTTTTCTAGTTGCAAGTTCTAAATTAATATTATATCACCATAGTGGTACTCAATGCCTCCACAAACAATATCTATTTTAAGAATAAGTAGGCACGATATTGGAATGTACAAATCGGAACTGTTTGATGATGATTACATTTTGACATGTATCATCATGTGATACATGATGATACATTTTCAATCCGTTTTGAAAATAAAAACTTTATTTGTAATTTAGATTCTTGTCTATCAGAACCAGCCATCTGGATTGATGACTGCTGTTCATGTCTTCTTCAGCTGACATAAAGGGATCCCTTGAAAGATGAATTTTTAGAAGTGAATGCACCTTGTAGCAAGGCATTTTCTCCTTCATAAAGAACAATCAGCTGAAAATAAACTGACTAAGCCCAGTGAACACTTATTTTGAAAATTATACACATACTCATATATGAAGCTGAAACTTAAGTTCTCTACTGACAAATATTGACATGTTTCTTTGATGAATCTTAGGGTTAGAGTCTGTCCCAAGATGCGTTTGGGTGGCTCCCACTGAAATCAATGAAAGCTGTGTGTACATCTGAAAGTGGAAGTGGACCTTCATGATTGGTGAGTGAAATGGTTTGAAGATGCTAAACATACATATTAGAAAGTTTCTGGTTCCACTTCAAACAAACCTAGATGGACAGTCCCAGGTGGGATAAAAGCAAGAATGAATAAATATAATCCTGTTCAACCACACTAACTGCCCACATCAGAAAGAGAGAGTTGACATCTGAACAACTTTTGGTGAAAGGAGTGCCACCTGCCTTATCATTAGATTTATAAGTGTAAAGATCTTTATGCAAGCCAGGATGAGTATACCTCCCTCTGGTATGAAGCAGGGTATTGTTTTATCAATTCCATAATTTCAGCACCACCTGAGACAAATCGAAATTGTAAGCCTAAAACTATTTTTGATCTTATTTTGACTTAAAAAAAATTACAGCTAAACCTATGATTTTTTTAAAAATATGAATCCCTACTAAACATCTACAGAAAACCAATCCCTCTTCTTCCAGGAAAAAGGTGGTGGTGGGGATTAAACTAGCATTTACTTCTTTATTAGTGTTAGCTAAAGACTAGAGTGGACTTTTGAAAATCAAATGCAGACTGGGAAAAGAGATGTTGGCTTTTTCACTGGGAGCCATATCAGCTCCTTAAGGCCCTGATCCTGTAACTCACCACACATGGGTGCCCCCTTCAGTGGGGTCTGTGTGAGTACAAGGGGGTATCCATGGAGAAAGTGAGGTGGAGACCTGGGGCCTAATACTTTTCCTTCACATGAATGCAACTAAGTTATTTATAGGATAGACCATCATTCTGGATAATTAAGGGCGAGGAGAAGAAACCCTATTGTAAATAGGGGCCATTTTGAGAAAGCTATGAAATAGTGCTAGTCTATGTGACCTATTATCATCTTGTTGTAAAACATGAGGGGAAAGGTCAGTGTGTAGCACACACAAATGTTAAACACCATACATGAAATCCTGACTCAACTGATGTCAATGAAAAAACTCCCACTGACTTCAACTAGGCAAGGATTTCTCCCTATTAAACAAAGGTACAATCAGAAGGATGCAAATTTATTGTCTTGGCTGTATTAGCTCCTCCATCACCATCAAGATTCCCAGCTAAAATAATTACCAAGTAAAAGCAGAAAATGTGGCTGTGAAAGTAGTTCTCAAGCCATTTAATGCACCGAATTTTAGTTGTTCTTATTGCTAAAATATGCTAGATTACACACATTTGGGGTCTGTACACTCAACATACCACATATTTCAAGTGCTATATAAATAATAAGGTATCTACATTTTCAGTTAATTTTCATAAAAGACAACAGGGTTTTGCCTTCTATATTTGGTGCTTTGAAGCCTCATTATGATAAACAAATTAATCAGATGGCATATTTATTGGCTTCCAAATAACAATTTCTGTGGAGTTGTGTGTCTTGCTATGATACCTGCTTATTTGGAAGCAGTAGCTTTGAAGCAGGTACATTTCATAGTTGCTATAGAGGCCTGTTCCTAGTCCTAAATTCAACAGAGGTTTTGCGGTCAACTTCCATGCAAGCAGCATCAGAGCCCAAAGGCTTGATCCTGTTCTATTCTAGACAAGGGCAGTTTTTTTATTGACTTGAATGGAAGCAGGATCAAGCCCTAAATGAGCACACTATTGAAATGGATTTTACTAACATGCTGGCATTTTAAAATGTTTTGCATACAAACAGATCATTAGTATAGAAACACAACAGAGTGTAATGTAGTCATTTACATCACCACCTTCCTAAAAATGATATGCATGTTTCAAAATTTAATAGGTGATTTGTACTCAAAATACACAACATCAGCTCTAAATAGCCTCACCTTTTCTTGCATAATGTATCCTGTTCTAATTCCTAAAAATAAAGCTAGTGGCTCAAAGGCACTAAACAAAGCCTCCCACCACTAAATTTTTTTATTTGTGCAGAAAAAAATTAAGAGCTGGATGCTCTATTTCTTTCCATTTGCAGATGCATAAAGCAGTCACTTTAGAAAATGAACACTTTGTTAAATTTATAGCTGGTGTGTTTTCATTTAGCTTAATCTCTGCTGGCGCAGCATAAACATACTATGTTTACGCTGCGCCTACTGCAAAGCACACCCAGCAAATTTTCCCTTGGCTGACAAAAGGGAAGAGAAAAGCCTTCCTTTTTGAATGAACTGCATTCTAGAGACCATAATAACATATTTGCATAATTTTACATAATCAGAAATATCATAAAAAGTAAAATGAATAAAGCAATAAAGTTTTTGTTTCAATTAACAGCTGGGCACCTGAACACTGGATAGCTTATTCCTAGCATTAGCTGATTGATGACAATTTTACTGTTAAAAAACAACAAGGAGTCTGGTGGCACGTTTTTGTTGTTTTGTGGATACAGACTAACACGGCTACCCTCTGAATTTTACTGTTTATATTGACAGGGTCATAATGCATTTTGACAAAATGATTAAACAGGCAGATCACACTATCCAGTGCCCTTTTTGGTATAAAGAAAGCTAAAACCTTACATCAGCTGGAACCTTTCGCAGTGCTCTGTTGCAACTTTATGAAATTATCTTGATGAACTGATTATAGTTACTAGATGCTGGATGCCATTTGTTTCTGTAAAAGAACACCTCTCTTTCAGCTTCCACATGTGAAGAATGATTATGTTCTAAATAGTTATAATAAATAGGTATTTATTATTGCTGAAAAACCTTCATAATTTGGATAATCCTTTGAGTATCAGAATAATCATTTTGGCAACATGCTGCTACTGCTGCTGAAAAACACTGATCGAAAAAAAAAAACACATTTAAGAACAGTGTCAATGTTTGGATAAAAGACTAAAAGTTAAGCAGAGGCTGGTACGGCATCCTCAACTCACTGTTGTATGGGGACAAAAGTTTCAACAGATGTTAAGGAAGGAGTCAATTTTAACAAAGTTTTCCTGACCATTGTCAGTGTGTCTCACACCATGTTATGCATAAGGATCCTGCAAATTGTTCCACAAAGAAAACCCAGAGATGTCATAGATTGCCACAGTCCGATGGTAGGAAGAAGTTTGTAGGGGGGCTCTAGTCTGTATTTAATATTTCCTATCTTCTCCTTATACCCTAGAGGCATCTTCTTCATCCATGACTAAGGCCATGGAGATCTGTAGAGACTGCAATATAGAAGTATGAGTTGGGCAAGAGATTTGCAGTATAGATCAGAGAAGCTAATATTGTCCTGAGACTGGGAATAGCTTTATCTTTGCTTATTAATGTGTTTGCAAATCATATAATTCATTTGTTTACAACAGGTAACAGTTTTAAAAAACTATATTTTGTAACTTCGAAACATTCTTTCTCCTCATTATGTTGCTGATCCTGGTTCATTGTGCTAGGGTAGAATGGGATTTTATTATTTAAATCTACTTATCTATATAAATCAGTGGTAAAGTCAAAACCCAAAAGAAAAGAGAAGAATTTAATGTCACGGACAACTTCTAAACAGTAATCATGGTATTTGCAACTATAAAACAGTAAAGCTGCATCTGTCTAGACAACATAAAATATCATGGGTAATTAATTTGTTTTACACAGCTGGTCACTGTTTGTCTCTATGCTTACTGAAGAAGTTCAAGATATGTAATTAAGTTAAGCAGATCCTCTTCCTCATCAACAGATTCACTCAAGGAGTCTCTCTCTCTCTCTCTCTCTCTCTAAAATAAGTAAATAAAAAAATAAAAAAACTAAAAGTTTGCATCTACAAAATTTCAACACTACCAACAAACCTCTCAGGTATGTGTCTCCACTACTGTTCAAGGTTACAAGAAGTTTAAAAACAAATATATGAAGATATCTTGCCCAGACAGCAGAGTTTTATTTAGGGAGGAAAATCATTTTAATCTCTTCTGTTATCTGACAGACCTGGAAAGGTAGGAATCTTATTGTGCTTATATTTTAAGCTATTTTCACTCTTACTAGAAAGTAACCTTTTCTTTACCCAACAATGATAAAGACTAAAATCAGTACTGAGCCATTTTATATGCCACAAAACCTTTCTCTGAGGCAACAGTAACCACTGAGCAGTTTTGGCTGTATTTTCAAAGGATGAATTTCTATTTGAAGATAAAATTTGTACTTATGTGATTCTTTTTGAAGTAGGATATGATAAGTTTTATCAATTCATAGGTTATAAACTCACAAGGGACCATTGTGATCATCTAGTCCAGTGTTTTCCAAACTTGGGATGCCGCTTGTTTAGGGAAAGCCCCTGGTGGGCCGGGCTGGTTTGTTTACCTGCCATGTCAGCAGGTCCGGCCGATCACGGCTCCCACTGGCCGCAGTTCACTGCTCCAGGCCCACGGGGGCGGCGGGAAGTGGCGCCCAGTACGTCCCTCAGCCCGCACCGCTTCCAGCAGCCCCCATTGGCCTGGAGCGGCGAACCGCGGCCAGTGGGAGCCGCGATTGGCCGGATCTGCAGATGGTGCAGGTAAACAAACCAGCCCAGCCCGTCAGGGGCTTTCCCTACACAAGCAGCGTCCCAAGTTTGGGAAACACTGATCTAGTCAGACCTGAATAATACAGGCCATAGGACTTCCCTGCATTAATACTTCTTTCAACTAGTACATATCCTATAGAAAAAATATCCAATTGTGATTTTTAATTTTTCCAGTGATAGAGAATCTACCACAGTCCTTGGGAAGTTGTTCCCATGATTGTACCCTCACTGTAAAATATATGCACCTTATTTCTAGTCTGAATTTATCTAGCTTTAACTTTCGGCCACCAGAGCTTGTTATACCTTTGGCAGATATTTTAAGAGCTCTCTATTATCAATTGTCTGTTCCCATGCATGTACTTCTAGATTGTGATCTAGTCACCCCTTAACCTTCTCTTTGTTAATCTAAACAGATTGAGCTCCTTGAGTTTTTCATTTTAAGACATGTTTTCTAATCATTTGATCATTCTTGTGGCCATTTAAACCTGTTCCAATTTACCAATATGCTTTTTGAATTGTGGATACCAGCAATGTATTCCAGTAGGGATCATACCAGTGTCATAAAGAGTTTATAGGTCCAAGGATTGTATTACCCTTCTGACCACAGCCCCACACTGGGATGTTATGTTCAGCTGATTATCCACCATAATTATCAAGTCTTTTTTAAGAATCGCTCTTCCCAGGGTGGAGTCCCCATCCATTAAGTATGACCTACATACTTTATATTTGCCGGTATTAAAACACTTACTGTTTGTTTGCATCCAGCTTACCAAGCAATCCAGATCACTGGGTGTTAGTGACCTGTTCTCTTCATTATTTACTAGTTCCCCAATTGTTGTGTCATATGCAAACTTTATTAAGTTATGATTTCATGTTTTCTTCGAGGTGATTGTTAAAAATGCATGGGATAAAGTCCAATCCCAAAATCTTTCAGGAAAAAAAAAATGCCCTGCATAGTCTACAAGGTCTTCACCTATGATGATTGCTAGGAGACCCAAAATTGAGACATTATGGTTTCTATTAACATTCACCTGATTTTTTTTTCCATTCTTTCCTATAGATGTAGTTTCTCTAATAATTAATGAGTTGAATTTTCAGCCTTATTAACTTCAATACGAAAGTACTTTCTGTTAATTAGGTGATTATCCGTACCAAATACCCACTGTACCTAATTCTATTTTTAGAAATATCCTCATGTCTTGATTCCATTAGGGAAGAACAGGTTTTCTTTTAATAGCTAGATTATTATGCTTAGATAGTCAGAACAATTTTTTTCTGAACAGAATGTGTGACAAATATCCACCTGAGTAGATTTTCAGAAGTACTTTCCAATAACAGCATAAAAATAGGATAAGCAGATGCTTATCTTGAATTGTTTGCCTCTGCATCATTCTTTACCACAGACTTGATTGAAGTCATAAAACTGCTCTACTGTGTTTTGTTCAGGTGACTCACTGAGTATGTTCTAAAATGGATGCCCAGGAGGCCTTTTGTTTCTTGTAAGAAGGAATCAGTTAAAATTTCCCACCTTGTTAGGATCCTCAGATCTTTGGGGATTGGAGTTTGAACAAAAATATGGTCACATGGGACTATTCAGGATGTGCATCCCATAGAAGAATGTATTCCTGGGGGAAAGAAGAGGCAACTGCTTAAGGCTAAAGGGGAGAAACAAGAACAGCTCCAGGGAAAAATGAGGAAGACTGAAGAGCTTTTGTTTAGCATACTCCGCTATTTCCTTTTCTTAACTTGCCAATCTTCCATTGACAGCCCACAGCCCACAAGATTCTATTGATCTAAGGCTGGGGTAGCTTCTCCCAATATGTCTCCAGCTGACAAAATTGATGGATCTGGGTTCAGCTGTCTTTTTTTATTGAAAATAAATAAATAAAGCCTGACCTCATTCTTGAACATTTTGAACTTTTTTAGGTTAAAAAATACAATTGAAAAAACATACAAATTTCTCTTATACATATATTTTAAAACTTTTATCCAGGTCTACAGTAGGAGTTCTTTGCAGATATAGCTATACCAGTATACTATACTGGCAAAGTGCACCTAGTGTGCTGCAGCTTATATTGTAAAACCATGCTTTTGGTGGTATAGCTTATTCCAACACGGCTATGCTGGCAGAAATTCATCATGTAGACATGGCCCTATAATAGTACTATGGGAGATTACTTTAAATATAAGGGGTTCCAAAGGGTAACATTATCCAAATGTGAAACATAACATCCTTCCAGTAATTTTTATTCTAATAAAATACTGCAGTTGAGCAGCATTAAGTACTAGTCATTGGCACCTTAGAAGTACTCAAGATAGATAACTTGCACCAAAAATGTTTTCAATGGATTTTACCTCTTTGCATTCATGGACTATCCACCAGTGAATCACAATTTATTTGACTTGGTCTGTATTTTCAGTTTATTATTCTTAAAAATATATATACTCTATGGAAAGATCACAAATACCCTAAATTAAACCTTAGCTGATTACTTGTGATTATTCATGTATATTACATGACATTTCTATTCACTAATAGAACAGTTATGGAGTATACAAGTACTTCTGGCTTTAATTCTTGGTGGTATAAATTTAAAGTTTGGTTTTATTGAACACTCTGGCAAGCAACTTTGAAATTTACTTCCTATGAACATTTAAAGCTTGCCTATTGAATATTCACAGATTGAACAAAAAAAGGGTGTGAGATAGTTGAAATAGATCACTTAAGAACATTAGGGAATGCTTAAACCAAAATGTCAGTATTAAAAAAAAAATCCTGAAGCAAGTAACATTGCTAACCAGACTGCTGAAGTGAACAATATTGCATATGTTATGTCTGATCGTGAATTCCTTTCTCATGTAAATTTCCCACTGAAGCCTGAATAAGGAGCTCAGGATCCAGCGTTATATAAGAATTCACTTTCCATCAGAAAGAAATATGAATAATGAGAATATCTGTGGTTCAGTTTAGGTCTGGTGTAAACAAGTGCCACCCCAATAGAATTGCATCCATTCCCATAAGATCTGAATCCAATATTATTATTTGTATTGTGGCACTGCCAGGGAGCACATGTCCTAGACCAGAATTCCATAGTACTAATGCTGTACAGACACATAACAAGTTCAGGACATAGTCCGTATTTCTAATTGTTTTAGTGATTAATAGATCACAAAGACAACACTCTATATTCCTAATATTCTGCTGTAGATCTTATATTTTTGTTATCATGATTTTAACTTGACTGCATCTATATATCTATCTATATATATATATAATTTTCAATGTTGCCTCTTCAAATCTTTATTTAAATAACAATATACTTATATATCATACAAAAATATATTTTTAGAGAGAATAGAAAGAGTGAGAGAGTAAGAGCGAGAGTAGCAACTTTTGAGGTGTTACTCAAATAGTATTTTATTTCCAAATGTGGTAAAATAATTCTGTCAGGTTAAGACTTAGTCAACTAAGCTGCAGCCTGGAAAGAATTTGTAAACCTGAGCTGTAAAATCCTGATTTTTTTCTTTTTTTTTTAATAATGGAATTGTCCACATAGACTTACCTAAAGTGGTTGGAATAGAGCTACTATAAATAATGTTGTCCAATAATAAAGAAAAGGTGTGACTAGTGTGGCCTCAAAATAAATAAATCTGTACATTCTCTTGCCAGAGTTAACAGTCACCAAGGGCCTAGTCTGTCTGAAGGACACATTCTCAGTGGCAAGATAACAAGATAATAAATTACTTTACTGATGTATAATTGCTTATAAATCTAGTAGTACTAGCAACCTGACTATACTGTATTTTACCAGCAGATTAGCTGATTGTTTATTTCATATTAAATTTGGGAGACTAGACACCACAGGGAATATGTCCTGTCACCCATAACCATTCATCTTCAAGTCCATGAAATCTATAGGGTGAAGTGACCAGAAGTCTCTCTCTATCTGTTTAGGCCCCAATTCATCAAATCAATTAAACACATGCTTAAGTCCATACATAATCAACCAAGCAATTAATCAACTGGTTAACATTAAACATGTGGTTAATATTAAACCTGTGCTTAATTACTTTGCTGAATTGAGCCATAGTACTTAGACCAGATGAATTTGTGGGTTTAGTCCAATTGAAATTGGTCAGCTATGTACATTAATGATTGCTAGCACAATTGTTACCCATGTGCATGGTCTTAGCAGAAAGCCAAGGCACTGAATGGGTACAGAGAGAAGTGATCTCATCTGAAAAAATGGGGTGCATTGACAAACTGCTGCTGCATTTGTTGTATGATTAAACGAGAGGACTGCAGTATTCAGGATGTCACTGAATGGACTTAAAAGTAAAAATAATTGTACACCTCTACCCCGATATAACGCAACCCAATATAACATGAATTCGGTTATAACGCAGTAAAGTAGCACTCCGGGGGGGAAGGGGGTGGGGAAGCTGCACACTCTGGTGGATCAAAGCAAGTTCGATGTAATGCGGTTTCACCTATAACACGGTAAGATTTTTTGGCTCCCGAGGACAGCGTTATATCGGGGTAGATGTGTAATTAATTTTTAAAAGATTGATAGCACCAGACTGGTTGGAAGCAGCAAATGCAGTAGTGATAGACAGAAAAAGTTTGCAATTATTGCAAGACTACAGCTCTGCAAGTATAGCTAATTGTTACATATCCTGACTTCAGAAGTTATATGCTGTAGGAAATACAATATGATCCATTAGACGCTAATGTTAGAAAACTTTTAAATAGGCTAATATTAAAGTGGTTAAAGAACACATTGCCTTTGGAAGTTAATCAGGTAAATGCCACTTATTTCAAATATAAGTACTTCCTTTGAAACTAACAGTGTATTCACCAAGGAGACATTGCATAGCTCTTTGTACAGTATTAATCAAAAGTACCTATTTGGAGGCAAGATTATTATTAATAGCTAAATTTAAACTTTTTTAAACCTATCTTTTTAGCTAGAGGATAAAACCTTTCAAGACCTCATTCAGGTCAAGCAGTGACAAACTGGCACATCCATTTCCTCGCCTGACTGAGTATTAGAGCTTGTTGTTATGACTATTGATGTTCTGACCTTTTTCTAGGTTATATGTCAATCATATCTTATTCCCATACATATCCTCACAGTACTATGAAGCTCATTGGAACAACTATTACTAATTCATAAAAGTGAGGTTTCTTTAGTCAACTTGGAAATGATAGGCATTATTAACAACTGTATCTGGCTACTACATATACTTAAATATTAAGCATTGTGTAATAAGCATTTACGTGCTTCATCATTAGATGTTAGTCACTAGATTATAGTTCTCAGTTGTGTTAGATGCAGAATGTCCCTATAGCTAGACAAGAGACAAAGCAGCATAGTACCTTGTAACTATAAGTCTAGCGTTAGAGTTTGCCAGAAAACCAGAATTTTTCCTCAGAAAAAAACCTCTTTTGAAATTTTCCCACTGTGAAATTCCAGTTTTCCCACAGGATATTTTGAAAATGTCACTTCCCCCCACTTTCCTTCAGTTTCCCAAGATTGTCCAGTAGGGAAAGAGTAATAAATGGTACGAAATGTGGAAAACCCCACTTTTCCACACTTTGTTACTAGTTTCCCACTTAGAAAAAGTTGGGAAACTAAGAAAGCGTAGGAAAGTGGGGAAACACTTTTCAAAATTATTGAAGATAGTGAAGTCCAAAGAACACTGCGAAGAGTTACAAAGTGATCTCGCAAAACTGGGTTACTTGGCAACAAAATTAATAAAATTAATTGTTGATATATGCAAAGTAGCACACACTGGAAATTATAATTCCAACTATATATACAAAATGATTGTGTCTAAATTAGCTGTTACCACTCAAGAAAGAGATCTTGGAGTCATCATGGATAATTCTCTGAAAACGATCTGCTCATTGTGCAGCAACAGTCAAAAAAGCTAACAATGTTAGGAAACATTAGGAAATGGATGGAAAATAAAACAGAAAAATATCATAATGCCACTCTATAAATCCATGGTATGTCCACATCTTAAATGTGCATGCAGTTCTGGTCACCCCATCTGAAAAAAAGATACATCTTCTTCTTCCATATGGAAATAGCAATATTTAAAAGTTAATAGAAAGTTCTGAAATCAAATTGAGGTCTCCAGGAAATAAAAAAATGCACCTTTACTCTCCCTCCTGGAAATGAAAAAATGGGACACTTGTTCACAATATGTTCAATGGTTTGGAGATCTTCAATTTCGCTCTGTGTCGAATCCTCAATTCTCCATTTTGCATAAGGTGCGCACATCTTCCATATGATGTCCTGATGCAGTGAATTATCATCCAGTCTCTTTGGTAGAGCAAGAAACCAGGCAGTTTGGTGGTGGGAATATCTATGAGATACTTGTTATTTACATCAGAACCTGTCCATTAACTCTGCCAGGTATCTTCTGGGTTGAAGTTGGATGACAGATGAGCTTCTCCAGCTGCCCAGAATGGGTGGCAGGACTTAAGGTGGATGAAGAAGGCTGTCATAGAACAGAAGCTTTCAGTTAGCGAGAGCTTTCTTGTACTCACACAAAATAGCCATCTCTTCCTGTACGGTTGGAGGAAGGATGTTTGCTAGGACTGAAAACCAAGGCATTGGTGTGGATTTCAGGGTTCCAGTTATAAGTCTCATAGCTTCATTTAGATGGGTATCAACAGGGTCTGCGTGCAACCTTTTTCCCCAAATAGGTGCACAGTACTCAGCCCTGGAGTAAACTAAAGCCAGATTTGCCATTTGTAGCATTTTATCATCATAACCCCAGTTAGAACCTTCTAGTTTTTGCATGATATTAATGCAACTCTTCATTTTGTGGCCAACCTCTTCCAGATGTTGTTGACAGGTAAGGCTGAGATTGAGAGTGACTCCTAATGTGGATTAGGATATGGGGCGATTGCCTTGCTGCAGAAATTTATGTTCAGCAGCCTCTTAGCTTGAGAATTGTTGACAAAACCATTTTGATGGATTGGGTTTAACTGTTTTCCATCCACTTCAGATCAGCATTAAGGGTGCCTTCCGCTGCCTTGAGTGTTGCAGGCTGTGTCATTAGTGCCAGGTCATCGGCAAAAATGAACTTGCAGAATATCCTTTTGAGCATATTACTTATAGAGATGGACATGGAACGTTCTGTCTGAGAGCACTGACAATGAGTTGAAATGTCTGGTCACACTGAAGCAGGTTGGATAGCTTCAGCTGTAGACCCTTATGCCAGGTGGTTTCATAGGCTGATGACAAGTTGATAAAATCTGCAGCTGTTTCTAGGTTCTGCTGGAAGCTGGCCTCAATATGTGTAGTCAGTGCAAGCATTTGGTCACAGCAGCTTCACCCTGTCCTGAAATCTGCCTGTTCCAGAAGGATTGCAACTCCAGCATAGGGGTCAGCCTCAGCATGATCACTCACTCCAGGAATTTCTATGTTGTACAGAGGAGAGATCTAGGACAATAGCTTTTAGGGTCATTCAGCTGCTTTCCAGATTTTAAAATAGCAATGAACTTTGATTGTCTCCAAACTGTTGGGAGGTTACTGGTAGTGATGTCTTTTGTGAATAATGCTGCCATCCAATCGGGCTCCCTCAGCCCAAGATACTTAAAGTCTGGAAGGATGCCATCAATGCCAATGTTTCTACTTCAGTAACAGAGAGGGTGGCATCGGTCTTGGCTCCTGTGAAGAGTTAACAGAAACTTGATGAACGGACACTTTGTATGCAAGATTGTTTGGGAGCTATTTTCATCTCTCTTTTCTTTTGTCAGCTTTGAGTTTCTTAGCAGAAGACTGGCAATGCTGTTGGTGATCACTTGTGGTGTTTGTATATATGCCACTCCACCTAGGTACTGCAGAAGGTCTCATGCTTTGCAAATTCAGGCCACCCATTGTTGTTGTCTAGTGGGTCCAATGATTCCAGGAGAGCAGTGGCTAAGACCTGCTCACCAGTAAGTAGCTTTGTACTTCCTTAGGAGCTGGGCTTCAGCATAGCATAAAAAGTCCCTGTAACTGTAAGAGAAGTTTTTCTTTTCAGCTTTAATAATAGTTGAAGTTTTTTGGATTTGGGGATACTGATAATTATTTTAATGGTGGCGGTGAAGCCCATTTCAGGTTCCAGTGTGAAACTGGTATGCTGATAAAAGTACAGAGAAGGGCAACAACAATGATTAGGAGTATGGAAAGGCTTCCATTAGAGAACAGATTAAAAAGACAGGGACAGTTCATCTTAGAAGAGAAACAACTAAGGGGTGATATGATAGAGGCCTACAAAATCATGAATGTTGTCAAGAAAGTGAATAGGAAAATGTTCTTCACCCCTTCACATAACACAGGAACGAGGGGTCACCCAATGAAATTAATAGACAGCAGGTTTAAAACAAACAAAAAAGGAAGTGCTTCTTCACGCAGCACACAGTCAACTTGTGGAACTCATTGCCACAGGATGTTGTGAAAGCCAAAATTATAATTGGGTTAAAAAATAGATAAGTTCATGGAGAATAGGTCCATCAATGGCTATTAGCCAAGTTGGTCAGGGACACAGCCCCATGCTCCATGCATCTTCAAACCTCTGATTGGAAGACAGGGGATTTATCACTCAATAATTGCTCTGTTCTGTTCCTTCCCTTTGAAGTATCTGGCACCAGCCATTGTCAGAAGACAGGTTATTGGGCTGCATTCCCAGTATGACCATTCTTATGCTCTTATGAGTTGGAAACACAACAACTTGCCTGGCTGCTTGAGGGGACTCCCCTCACTCTCCACTGCCTCCCCTACATGGAGGAGCTCTTCTTCTATCCCCTCCATTTCCCATCTCCATCCCTATCCTCTGCAACCCCTCAGGTTCCCTCCTGCCACCCCACATTACCCTGCATCCCATTCTCCTGTAATACTTACATCTTCCACCTGCTCCTCCTCACTCTCTTCAGTCACCTTTCATGGTGTCTTTGCTGCTCCTCATAATGCCTGTGTCCTGTCTAGTCCCCTGAACCATAGAGTGGCAGCCATTTTGCTTGTGGGGAAAAAAGAGTGAGAGGTGGCAAGCAATTTCACTGAGGGTAGCTCACTTTCACATGCAGATAGACTGAAGGGAAATGGCAGCCATATTGTTGGCTTCAGGTCCACTGTCGGTAATAGGAGATGGTGGTCATCTTGGAAAATAGAAAATTTAAGAGTTGGCAGACTTTCATCTTGTGTTCCCAAGACAAGTAAACCTCTCCCCATACAAAACAAATCACAGTAAGAATTGGCAATGCTGTAACAGATACGTCAGATTTTGTTGATCATTTGACAGCAGTAATAAATGATGAAGAATCTGGGTTTAGACTCTTCATGCATTTATTTTATCTCATTAACACTACTGGGTTTTATCATAATGTGTGGGGTAAAGTCTCACTAACATACAGTATGTACTTGTAAAGCATATCTATAATTATCACAGTTAAAGAGATTGCATTTAACACAGCTGGTAAACATTTGGTTTAATCAACATGCAGGGTAAACTCTCCTCATTTCTCCCAGATAATTGTTAGTTGCTCTACATTTTCAGATTGTCTCTTTCCCCACAGACAGTTTTTGTGGGGGTGAAATATTAGTTATCCCCACCATTCTCTGTGCTGCAGTTATGATAATACAGAGTGTATAGAGATGGTGTAATATCCTAAATATTTTAATTGTATAAATCAGAATGTATTTGCCTGAGTCTGACTCTAAGAGAAAAATAGAAGCAAAATCATTAAAGTACTTCTCCATTGCTACATATCTCTGAAACTGATAAACAGCAATGGCAATTCCACATTGGTACTGTGGCCGGGAGGTTAATGTACATGGCATGTTTTACAGATTGTGTTATAGTGGGGGAAAGCCATCAGAATATTGGAGAAAATGAATAATGTACAAAACATTTTCTATGAATTTAAGCTGAAATCAAGAAGCCAAGTTAAGGTCAGAACTGGAGTCAGGATTGGGAACACGAAGCTGAAGGGTAAGCTGAAGTCACGGTCAAAAACCCAAGCGAAAGGTGGAAGCCTCAGTCAGAATCAGGGCAGGGATGCAAGGACTAGACAGAAGTGAACTAGGCTGAAGTGGGGAAATATCAAGGCTGGAGCAGGGAGTGAAATTGAGAGTAGGGCAAGTGCAGCTGTGGGCACGGTACATATTGAGCAGCCAGGGGGCTGTTACCACTGCAAGGCTCAAGCAGTGATTAATTTGTAATGAAAGAGGTGCCGGGGCTCAAGCAATTTTTTTTACATTCATGACTGATGAAACAAGCCCATACGTGCTTGGGCTATGAACTGCCAAGCCTAGAGATGCTGGGACTCAGCCCTGACAAGCTCTGGCACAAATTAAGCAACAGGCTCACGTAGCAGACTGTTGGTTCCCCTGCCCAGTCAGGAAACATGACCATTTGGAGAAGGCTCATTGGGCCCAGCTGAGCTTCCTATGTTGCCTAGTGACCAGACTGGGAGTCTACTGGGCACCTGACAGTGGGGATGGGAAGTTTTGTGTTTATAAGTTGTGGCTCTGTCGGCCTGGGGCAACAGAACAGGATTTTCGTTGTATAGGAAATACATCACTTCTACAGTCTTAGAAGCCCCAGAAAACAGAATAGAATTTACTCTGGATAGATGAAGATAGCTACTTGTCAAAGATTCAAATGCTGGAGAACAAACCTCTCTCTGCTAAAAGAACGAGGAGTGCTTGTGGCACCTTAGAGACTAACAAATTTATTTGAGCATAAGGTTTCGTGGGCTAAAACCCACTTCATCGGATGCATGCTAGAATCACTTTTAAAAGTTCACATGCTCAGTTCCATTTGCCATCATATATGGGATATGAAGGAACCCCAAATGCTGCCAGTAAATTTGTTTATAGGAGTGGATATCAAATATTTAATTTTTTTTTAACTTTACAGTGAAACCAATGAAGGGACTTTTGTGATCCCCAAACAAAAAGAGCAGCTGTTTTATGTATCTTTAAAAACGAAGGGGAAAGAGAAATCAGTCAGATTTTCTCAAATGCTTATAGCTCTACTTAAAATTCACTAAAAGGATGTTCAAACATCTTTCTAAGTATTAAATACATGGGCTGTGAGCTCATTTTGCAAAGTTACCAAGGTAATAAAAATGGTAATGCAAAAGGAAATTATCTTATATTAGTATAAAATTCAGCCCTTCCAGTACTGCACAGTCACCTTATCATTACTGTTATACAGCCAATGACATAAGAGTTTTATGCCGTGTGATTACAGAACAGTGTAGTCCATTTTTATTATTAAGAGTTTGTAATAGAAGCTCAAACACAATATTATAGAATTACTTTTTCTAATGTATACAATACAGATTTTACTTCTAAGAATATTTTTCAGTAACAATAAAAAGGGTTTCCTCATCTGGTAATAGGAAAATGTATCTATTGCTTCAGTCACTGAGAATTTGATATAGTAATGACTGATAAGAGAATCTGATCACAGAAACTCACTATTGCTATAAAAATATACTGCAACCAATATTTTATCGGATGAATTTAATAAGCATATCTGAATTTTCTGGAACAAATTTTATTCAAGGTTATGAATTTTTGCAAGTATTTTTGTTTGTTTGTTTTAAATGTAACTTTATGGCTTGATTACCAGTTGTCCTTCAATTATTCACTATTTGCTTCTTGAACTGTGTTGTTTTTCTTCAATTGATCAGTGCAACTACATGATATTTGTTTATTTTCCTGACAGAATGAGTGCATGTGAAGTTCTAGCATGAATGCTTGTAAATATAAACTGAAACACGGTTGTCCACAAATATTTCTGTATGTGACTGAAATTTATCTTCTGCAAACATTGATAGTAGTATTATTATATTACAATAGTGCCGAGAGGCCTTAACTGAGATGGGAATCCTATCATGTTAAGCATTATCTCCTAGTAAGGGACAGTGCCTACCTTAAAGAACTTCCAGTCCAAATAGATAAAGGGGGGACACAAAGAAATCAAGTGACTTTCCCACGAATACAGAGCAGGTCAGTGGTAGAAGTGAGAATTGAACCCAGATATCCCCAGTCCGAGTCACTTGCTTTTGCCACTACACCCCGATAACACCTCATTCATATGTATGTTTGAAAAAAGCAAATACAAAGTAGGTGCGTAAATAGACAAAGCAAATATTACCTTTTCAAACAAATTATTATTAAATATTAATTAATGATTACTATTATTATTATTATTATTTTAAACAGGCCAAGCTAGTTCATTCTGGAACAGCTATTGAATGTTGAAAGGGATCTACTGCCATAGAAAGCACCTACCTTGCCTTTTTAGACAATTTATATTATTCCATAGTATGCTTTCTACTATATGTAGGGCTCTCGAGTGATTAAAAAAAATAATTGTGATTAATTGCATGATTAAAAAATTAATTGTGATTAATCACCCTGTTAATAATAGAATACCATTTATTTAAATATTTTTGCATGTTTTCTATTATCAGATATATTGATTTCAATTATAACAAGATACAAAGTGTACAATGCTCACTTTATTATTTATTACAAATATTTGAACTCTAAAAAAACAAAAGAAATTGCATTTTTCAATTCACCCAATACAAGTACTGTAGTGCAATCTCTTTATCATGAAAGTTTAACTTTAAAATGTAGAATGTACACAAAACTGCATTCAAAAATAAAACAATGTAAAACTTTAGAGCCTACAAGTCCACTCAGCCCTACTTCCTGTTCAGCTGATTGCTCAGACAAACACGTTTGTTTACATTTGCAGGAGATAATGCTGCCTGCTTCCTGTTTACAATGGAACCTGAAAGTAAGAACAGGCATTCACATGGCACTATTGTAGGCAGCATTGCAAGATATTTACATGACAGAAATTCATATGTCCCTTCATGCTTCAATCACCATTCTAGAGGACATGCGTCCATGTTGATGATGGGTTGTGCTCAATTACAGTCCAAAGCAGTGCGGACCATCACATGTTCATTTTCATTATCTAAGTCAGATGCCACCAGCATAAGGTTGATTTTCTACTTTGGTGGTTTGGGTTCTGTATTTTCCACATCAGAGTGTTGCTCTTTTAAGACTTCTGAAAGCATGCTCCATACCTCGTCCCTCTCAGATTTTGGAAGGCACTTCACATTCTTAAATGTTGGGTCGAATGCTGTAGCTATCTTTAGAAATCTCACATTGGTACTTTCCTGGCATTTTGTCAGATCTGCATCAAAAGTGTTCTTAAAACGAACAACATGTGCTGAGTTATTATCCAAGACTACTATAACATGAAATATATGGCAGAGTGTGGGTAAAACAGAGCTGGAGAAATACAATTCTCCCCCAAGGAGTTCAGTCACAAATGTAATTAACACTTTTTTTTTAAACGAGTGTTATCAACATGTCCTCTGGAATGGTGGCTGAAGCATGAAGGGGCATACGAATGTTTAGCATATCTGGCAATGTCGGCTACAAAAGTCCCATGCAAATGCTTGTTCTCACTTTCTGGTGAAATTTTAAATAAGAAGTAGGCAGCATTATCTCCTGTAAATGTAAACAAACTTGTTTGTCTTAGTGATTGGCTGAACAAGAAGTAGGATTGAGTGGACTTGTAGGGACTGAAGTTTTGCATTGTTTTGTTTTTGAGTGCAGTTATGTAACAAAAAAAATCTACATTAGTAAGTTGGATGATAAAAAGATTGTGCTACAGTACTTGTATGAGGTGAATTGAAAAATACTATTTCTTTTGTTTATCATTTTTACAGTGCAAATATTTGTAAGCAAAAATAATAATATAATGTGAGTAGTGTACACTTTGTATTCTGTGTTGTAATTTAAATCAATATTTTTGAAAATATTGAAAAAACATCCAAAAATATGTAATACATTTCAATTGGTAGTCTATTGTTTAACAGTGCGATTAAAATGTGATTAATCGTGATTAATTTTTTTAATCATGATTAATTTTTTGAGTTAATCACGCGAGCTAACTGTGATTAATTGACAGCCCTAACTATATGCATTAAATGTTACTTATGTAACATTATGAAGTGTAATTGTAGCTGTGTCAGTCCGAGGATATTAGAGATAATTTATTGGACCAACTTCTATTGGTGAGAGAGAGAAGCTGACTCAGTTTCCTGACTGAGATAGGCTATAAAGGCTGTTGAACCCAGAGTAAAAATTAGGGAAACCCCTTAGAGGCTGCTCTAACCTGCTGAACTGGCCCCTGGCAACTCCAGAACTAGGAAGGCATAATACAGGGATCGTCAACCTTCGGCCCGCAGCCCGCCAGGGTAAGCCCTCTGGCAGGCCGGGCCAGTTTGTTTACCTGCCACATCTGCAAGTTCAGCTGATTGCGGCTCCCACTGGCCAAATCACTTACCCCACATCACTTCCCACATCCCCCATTGGCCTGGAGTGTTGAACCGCGGCCAGTGGGAGCCGCAATCGGCCAAACCTGCAGATGCAGCAGGTAAACAAACTGGCCCGGCCTGCCAGAGGGCTTACCCTGGCGGGCCGTGTGCCAAAGGTTGCCAATCCCTGGCATAATACTTCCACCACTTTGTTCCTGGGCCATGTTAAACATCCCCACAGAGTTGAATAATTGAAAAGGGAACACAATGAGGCAGAAGCTACAGCAACTATGAAATTCGTTCCTGATTACACAGTGCCACTCCCCACCCAAGCATTAATCAACCAAGGTATTACAGGGAAGCTAAGGGGGAGGGTGGAGGTAGTGGAAAAGCACCACCTAGAATTTTAAAGCATTGATGTCAGAATCAAGAGCACTTTTTTGTTTATAACAAGTTAGTAGTATGGCAAAAATAAAATGTTTACAAGTTACATTTATTAATCAAATAAATTTCTGCCAGAAAAGAAAAGCCTCCCACAAACATTTCCTGACAGCAGGATATCTTCTTTCTCAACCTTTTCTTGTCACTCAAGATCAGCATTTTCAAGAGCTGCCTGCTGCTTAACTTAACTGCTTAGCTTAATGGGCAGCAGACACAGGGGATTACTGCACATAGATGGAGCTACAGTAATTATTCACTCATCTTGGGAGAGATGCTTCACTCCCTGCCACAGATCAATACCTAGCTCCTCCCCTCTTATGTTGTGCCTACCGAGTGGGAACCAAGCACTTTTCTTGTGGAAAGAGAAATCACAGAACTTTACTTATTATGTGGGCACATGAATCAGTCTGATATTGCTCAGGGTTTGGGAATGATCTGAGAATGTTCAGAGCATTAACACAATCATTACATAGTAGAATGGGAATCTCCTTTGAAGAAGGGTGAATAGTGCAGTAGAGAAGAGTCCATGTGTTGAACTGGCAGGCAACAGAGAAGATCTTTCTCTCCCCTCCTCCAGCTCAGGCCCAGCTCCAGGCACCAGCTAAAGAAGCAGGTGCTTGGGGCGACCAATACCAAGGGGCAGCAATCTGGTCGCTATCGGCGGCACGTCCGGGTCTTCGGCAGCAATTCGGTGGGGGGGTCCCTCAGTCCCTCTCGGATTTTTTTTTTTTTTGCCGCATTCCCTCTTCTCAAGGAACTTAGCATCAGCTCCAGTTTTTCTGAGCCACCATGCTAGTACCCCTTGCCCTCCTCAATCAAGTTCTTGTTGTCTTCCAGCCATCCATCACTTGAGCTGGGTGATTTTTTTTAACCTAAAATTTTCTTAGGAAAAATAATGCAGATTCAGCTAAATGTTTTGCAAATTCCTTTCACCAAACTGTTCATTACAACCCCTCCCCAAATAAAAACACGTTGACATTTGTGTTTTGAAATTTCCTTTAATTTTACTTTAAAATAAATTCAAGAAAGTTTTTCAAAAAGCTCTAAATCAAAATTAAACCTTTGTAACTTCAATTGACTAAAATTAAAAAAAAATACCAAAAGTATTTTTGTTCAATTTTTCAAGAAGAGTCAACATGGCTTTTCTAAAGTGAAATCATGCCTCACCAGTCTATTAGAATTCTGTGAGGGGGCCAACAAACAGGTGGACAAGGGTGATCCAGTGGATATACTATACTTAGACTTTCAGAAAGCTTTTGCCTAGGTCCCTCACCAAAGGCTCTCAAGCAAAGTAAGCTGTCATGGGATAAGAGGAAAGGTCCTCTCTTGGATCAGTACTGGTTAAGAGATAGAAAACAAAGGGAAGAGATAAATAGTCTGTTTTCACAATGAAGAGATGTAAATACCTGGGTCCCCAAAGATCTGCACTGGGACTTGTGCTGTTCAGTATATTCATAAATGATCTGGAAAAGGGGGTAAACAGTGAGGTAGCAAAATTTGAAGAAAATACAAAATTATTGAAAATAGTTACACCCAAAGCTGACTGCAAAGAGCTACGAAGAGATCTCCCAAAACTGGATGACTGGGCAACAAAATGGCAAATGTAATTCAATGTTACTAAATGCAAAGTGAAGGCCAAAATTATAATAGGGTTCAAAAAAGAACTAGATTAGTTCATGGAGGATAGGTCCATCAATGACCAAGACAATCAGGAATGCAATCCCATGATCTGGGTGTTAAACCTCTGACTGCCAGAAGTTGGGACTGGACCATAGGAGATGGATCACTCGATAATTGCTCTGTTGTGTTCATTCCCTCTGAAGCAATTATTAACTAGGATAGTCAGAGATGCAACCCCAATCAGTTATTCGTTCAGCTCTAAATACAAGCCCTCATATCTGCTGCTCAGTCTCCTTATTTAGTGATATTCCCTTCTGCAAACAGTAAAACTAAGGGCCTAGATCATGCAACAGCTCAAACTACTCCCTTATAACCTAGAGAGAACAGCTAAATTTTCCTGCTTTGCCTTCTCTAGTCCTGTCTGATCACCACAAATTTGTACCTATTAGTCTCCTCAGTGTTTTATTTTCTAGGGCTATTGGAGGTAAACCGTTAGTTCCTGTTGCCTTCAGTCAGAAGTCCTTCCATATTACCCCTACCCTTTTCACCTGTGTGTGCCAATGGGCCACCAGAGACTTGAGTATAAAATTAATTCTTCCTGTCTGCACTTTGTGTTACCAGGAATCTTGGAGTGAAGAGCAACATTAGTCACCGTTTACTGTAGCCTATAATAGAATGCTGACCCTTAAAAACTTGCTAGGTCCCCCCGAGATAAATAGAAAAAGATTACCTCCATGTCTGTTGTATTCCCTTGTTCTGCCCTAAACTGACTACTGGAAATACACTGAATATTGCAAGCACTCAAATAAGTAAATATTTGCATTTAGATAAGCTAAGGCAACCAGCAAGTTTTTAAGGGCCGTCCACATAGTTAGGCATAAAAGTGTGAGCTCAGGAGAAGATAATATTAAGAAAAGCAAAGAAAGCTATTTTAACACTTTTGGTCATTGAAGTTCATTCCCTAGTTCACAGTTTGTTAAACGAATGCTTGGAATAGCACATGCTTTGTCTTCCACACTGTAAATCTTAACAGTGCAGCATACTCTATGTTCCTAACACAACATAAAAGATACATCATTGCCATTAACCTTCCCCATAGCTGCTGATAAAGTAAAACAGGCCCATTCTTTATACAGTAACAGTAATGTATCTGTTCAGATAAATATTCCTCTTGCTGCAATAAAGTCTAGTATTTTACAACTGCATCCCATTTTTGCAAACTATAAAGTAGCAATTAAAATTGAATATGATCAGAATGCTAAGCAATGTTTTCAAGGCAAGTAGCATGAAAGAGCTTTTTTGAAACTTCTTTCAGTGCGGTGGTTTTCAACCTGTGGCCGCAAAAGGTTGTTGTTACCATAGAACAGTGGTTTTCAACCTGTAATCCTCAGACCCCTGAGAGTCCACAGACTATGTCTAAGATTTCCAAAGGGGTCCATACCTCCATCTCAAATTTTTTAGGGGCCGGCAAGTGAAAAAAGATTGAAAACCACTGCTTTAGTGAAAACTAAATTAACTGTTTGTCCTTTTGTTCTTCCAACATATGAATCAACCACTCATGTGGTATGTACATATATAATAAATGGATGATTAATGAACTTGTGAAGGCCTGGAAGTTCACTGTGATTAAATACCCAACAGTTTGTTAAAATGTATCTGAACTTGTTTAGCCAGGTGGGTAAAACTACAAGATTGAGTTTACATGATTTTCAGTACTTGAAACTTAACAGTTAGAGAACAGGAGATTGGGAGTAAGAAGTTCTGGATACTATTCTTTAGTTTTTTTATTATTATAATTATTTATATTATGATAGGAGATATCCTATCTCCTAGAACTGGAAGGGACCTTGAAAGGTCATTGAGTTCAGCCCCCTGCCTTCACTAGCAGGCCCAAGTACTGATTTTGCCCCAGATCCCTAAGTGGACCCCTCAAGGATTGAACTCACAATCCTGGGTTTAGCAGGCCCATGCTCAAACCACTGAGCTATCCCTCCCCCCAGTTCTATGCTACTGTATATTGGGCAAGTTACTGAACTGAATTCTGTATCTCAGTTTAGCTATGTGTAAATGTATACAATGCAATGTTTCCCACAGCAATGTTCTGAGTTTTAATACCTCGCTTCAGGAGAGGGATCAGTGATGCAGAATCTTATGCTCACATAGGCTGTGGCTACACTGCACATCACTAGTGGCAGCATGTAAAGTATGTGTAACTACATAATGCAGTGAAAAGCAGTCTGCAACATACTGCAGTGTGTAGCTATATGTGTCAGTGAACAGCTCTGGCAAAGGGGGAGGCAGCAGGGAAAGACTCCAGCAGCAGGGAGCTGCCAGAGCCTTTCCCCACTGCTTCCCCCCTGCCAGAGCCTTTCCTTCATGCCATAGTCTTTCCCGGCCACAGGGAAAGGTTCTGGCACAGAGAGGCAGCAGGACACGGCACTGTTAAACACAGCAGTGTAGACATTGAGGCACTGCTTGGGCATATAGAGAACCATGTAGGATTTATACTCTAGGGGTCAGGTATGACTTTACTCGCCTAAGAAGTGCATCATGGTCTACACTGCTATTTATGCCCATGCCCATGTGTGCAGTGTATGCATTCTACTCACCACTTTAAAGAGTGTACAGTGTCAACATATGCTTGGAATCCCAATGATTTCTGTGGGACTCCATATGAGAATAGGGTTTGCTCATATGGATTCTTTTGCAGGACTGACACCAATGTTTCCATCTACATTTTGTTCACCTTTTTTGATGTTTTCTTCAAAGCTATATTGGCTATAGCAGCTAGAGGCTTACTTTTACAAAAATGAAAGCTGAAAAATTCTGGAGAACAAGACAGTTGCTTCAGAAAGGTGTTGGTATGGCACATGAGGCGCACTAGCATTTTTCAGGCTTGTTTAACATAAATACACGTTAGTCTTGTGGAACTGCTAGAGAAATAACTACTCACAGCTACTTTATTCATTTGTCTGGTACAATGTTATGAGTGATATTTATTTATATACCACTAATTGCAGATCAACAAGCTTTTCAGACAAATAATGATCACAAATAATCAATACATAATAACAATTCTAAAAGTAAGTATATAAAAATAAGGTCCAATCCTTCAAGCAATTCTGTATGTGTGAATGCATGTACTATGGGGCCATGTATCAAGAGGGCTCCACTTGGCTGCATGGGTTTCCTCCCTCCCCTCCTCCCCAACACACAGGGCAGCATGTTGGATCAGGATCTAAATCTTCAACTGTGTTTCAAAACTAACCCAAGAGACTAATGCATGAAAGTTACTGGGTAAAGATCAACCCTAACAAGAGCTAAGTGTACAAAGGTGTGATGCTTGGATAACACAAATGGAAGGGACAGGGGAGTACAGTAAAAGGGGCATGGTCAACAATCAATCTGAAATATTCTATATTTTAAAAGGATTATAAAGTTGTTCGTGGTACTGCACCGGGCCTGGAGTCCCACTGCCAATTTGTGTGCTTTTACAACCAACTTTTCCTACTTCTTAAGTCACACAAACAACAGGTGAACCTGATTAACATGAAAGAGATAATACATAGATTGGTGTCAAATGCACCAGGTAAGAAACTGAAGAAAAGAAAAGGAAAATATTTCTCACCATTCTAATCTCTTTACATTACAGTAATCTTATGATACTTGTCACAGAAGCAGGTTAAAAAACAACAAAAACACCTTCATATATGTTCCTTAATGTTAGATACTAAAAAATCAGGGTAAATATTTACAAATTTGCATTGCACTTTAATTATGAGTCTCCTATTTTTTATGGCTATACAACATTTAAATATGCATTTCAATGTGCCTTCTTCAAACTCCTCAATCTCATATTATGCCCCTTGCTGAAGTATTTGTTACATGACATATGACTATGCTTTACTGCATATCAGAGAGTTGACTAAAGCCTCATATGCATAGTCAGACACAGAAATTTAGCTAAAGTAGCTTGTACAATTGATTTTTAAATTGTTTATTGTTGGACTGGCATTAATTTTGATAAGCTGACTCTGAGATGTTAATGCAGTATGGACTTGGATCAATATGAAGCTGAAAAGAACAGTTTTTATTCAGGCATATGCACAATGTGCTTTATACACAACAGAGTTTTAGGACACGATGCAAAATCCATTGAAGTCAATAGGGAGATTTCCATGCATCTCAGTGGGCTTTGGATAAAGCATCTGAAAATGAGACTTCATAGTTTCCTGCTTATTTATACCATTTTTGTCTGCAGATTTTGCCTTTGCAGTGCTGCTTCAGGTGCCAAATTTCTTTTTATGTTGCTCACAATAGTAATTTTGCATTTTTACTGACAACAAATATGACTCACCGTACTGGCTTTATAATCTTAATGGTAAAAATATATTTCACTACATGAGTGCCAAATGTCTCTGAGTCTGTTTTAGACCAAGGGAGTTCATCTTTACAAGCTATCTTTCTGTTGCTGTCTTTCTGGCCTTAGGTAAATGTTTCCCTAGCTACCACAAAATTTCATTTTGGAAACTGTGCATGTCCACATGTTAAATGGAAAATGAATTAAGAGTTTGTGGCTCTCAGTCCTGCTTTCAAGCCACTAGACTTTTCTTGTGACTCCAGAAAATAACAGGAATTCAGAGTTTCCATTTTAGTTCTAACACTGTCTCCCTCTGAAAATCACTCAATTTCTGTGGCTTAGTTTTTTCATGCTGTATTTTTTTTAATAAGGTGTTAATAATTTTTTCTTTCCCACCTTCCAGGAATTTTATAGGGATTGCAATGACTAGCATACAGGAAGCACATTGGAGATGAAAATTGAGAAGCATTATTGTAACAGTGTTCAAAAACGTAGACCACGTTTACATGGCTGATTAATCCTAATTACAGCTATCGGGGACCAGTAACACATGAGTTGTGCAACCTAATAGAGAATAGACAAGAAACTCAGTGATTTACACCAATGCACTTTACTTCTGATTCCATCTCTCTCTTACACACACATAGACACACACACACACTTGCATTGCAGACAACAGTCCTGCATTCAAGGGAATGCAGGGACTGTTTAATTGTTGCTCATAGGGAGTGCATGGTCCCCAATGGGAAGATTGAGAAATGGGCAGAGCAAAAGTTATATAAAGAGTTAGTTGTCTGAGGGGTTAATACGCTCCATCTCTTAAAAAGATGTAGCAGTGTGCACAGTGCCGGCTCCAGCCTTTTTGCCACCCCAAGCGATGAAAAAAGAAGAAGAAGAAGAAGAAGAAGAAGAAGAACCTGATTGAGCTGTCGCCAAAGTGCCGCTGAAGAGGAAGACAGCAAGTGAAGGACCCGCCGCCAATGTGCCGCCTCTTTCCCCTTTGAATTGGCTGCCCTAGGCACCTGCTTCCTTCACTGGTGCCTGGAGCTGGCCCTGAGTGTGCATGCTTACCCATGTAATACAGAACTCTGGGAGGCATTCTACCTCCTTGTGGTTCCTGTGCATTGATGCAGCTCTGCATTGCTAACTCAGAACTATGCCTCACAGGTGTGATTGAACCCTTAAAACAAAACTGCAGCAGTAACAGATTTTCACACTATATATCTGTCCTCCTCACCAGTTCAGTTTTTAAAATTCACAATATTAAGCATTTTCCTGGGTGAAGTATATCCAACAAAGTCTTTTCAAGCAAATTAAGTTCAAAAATGGTGTCCAAGGAATAAAACAAACTGTTGTCATAAATTCTGGGGTGTATTTTCATCTCAGTTCACAGGCACATATACTTGTTAATCCCAGCACATTGAGATAAAATGTGCCCCAAAGAATTGAAAAGCATCATTAATTGTGAAAGTTTTCAAAATTATTATCTTGTTTTGCCAAAGAAAAGAAAAAAAAAAGCTTCCTCAAGCATTAAAATACTTTGAGGTGCATTGTTTTATGTAATTACCATAAAAACCCTGGACATCTGATTGATAAAAGCAGCTGTTTAAAAAGATGACAGCTGCTACAATCAGAATGAGAGAGAGAGAGAGAGAGAAGAAAAAGTAATTGTGGGCATTGAAATTGAAAATAAGATAAAGTCATTTTTACGTTTAGTACAGCAATTTTAGTGAACACTAGCAGCACATTGAAAGCCTTTAGTTGAAGATGTACAATTTCCTTTAAGCAATCAAGAAAAGCTTATGAAGTATGGTTGCTACCTGCATCATAGTTTTACCCCTTCTTCCCATTCTTACACACAGAATAGCACAAATAAACCTGTTACATCTGATTCTTCAGATCCAAATTAGTAATTACTGATTCAGTACCTGCTTCATTGCAGCTTTTCTAAACAGACAATTTAGCACGGATCAAAGCAAAACACTGATCATGAAATGGATGCATCAAAATAATTCATTAACAAGACCCTCCTCTATACAGCCATATCACTTGCACTTAGCAGCAGCACAAGAAAATAACATGTAACACTTAATATTACATATTGATTATTGCAATTTTAAGACCAGTGTCACTTCAATACTTCACAGTCATATACAATATGATCCCATAAGAAAGACATACCACAGATGATCAGGCTCTATACAGTCCTAAATAAAATAGGTGAAAACATTCCAATAACATGACACTTCGACTTGAGAGTGTCCCACAACTACACAGTCTATAAAGTAGTACTATTAGTAGACCTAGTTGAAAAATGATACGTATTTTTGTTAATGGGTTTGAATTTGTTTAGTTTAGTTTTTCAATATTCACAAAACAAGATATTTTCCAATTTTCTGACAAAAACAAAACCATCGACCGATACAGCATTTCAATGACAAAATGGAAAGACGAAAAAAATAAGGATAGGGGAGGAAAAGTGAGAAAGGGTGGGGAGGAAAAATCCCAAACAAAAAACTAAAACTTATTTTGATTATCAGTTCCTGTTGAAAAAAAAAAAAAATTGGAAAAATTAAAATAATAATAATAAAAAAAGCTGCCAACATTGACATTCTTTAAAAAAGGCCATTTTTTTTTCTTGAAAACAAGTATCAAACATTTTTTTTTTTTTGGACAGGCCCTAAGTTTTAGTGTGGCTTTGGTTGGTTTATTGCGTATTTTGAATGATGTTCTGGGACCACTAGCCCCGATTCATAGTTTCTGACAATGGCAAAATCAGTTGGAGAGGGTACAGAATTGAGGAGAATACAAATCTGTCTATTTGACAGGACAATTCAGAATGTTGTTGGGACAGAGACATGGAGACATGTCTAGAAATATCAAGACTATAAATAAGATACACATTCTCTTTTACAGTGAGGGTAATTAACCACTAGAAAAACTTACCTAGGGCTTCATAAATTTTGAGGCCAGAAGGGACGTTATAGTCCTCTAGTCTGACCACCTGCATAACACAGGCCATAGAACTTCCTGAATTAATTCTCATTTGAATTAGAGCACAGCTTGTATATGTGGCAGATTTTCCAACACTTGAAATCTTTAAAGAAAGATTGAAGTCTTTGTAAAAGATATACTCTAATTGAGCTAGACATTATGAGCTCGATACAGTAACAATTCATTGAAATTCTATGGCCTGTTTTATATAGCAGGTTATCCTAAGAATAAAGGGATCCTACCCCAGTGAATTGTGTTGTGATTAGACTGAACAAAAAGGGAGAGGCCAAAGGACTAAGCAGAAAACGAGAGCTGGCCAAGATATTGGTCACAGGTGTACATGTGAGATCCCCAGATATCAAAGGGTAGCATGCTTCAGAAGGCCATCCTTGCTCCATTTATTTTGGAAAGACATTATTTAAAGGAAGTTTCATTTAGATGAATCCCTCCCCCCTCCATTTTAATAACTATGTAAGAATAAGGGGCCATACTGAGTTACTATAGTTAGGACCACATTCTTCCCTATTTTTTCAGCAGCCTTCAGGAATTAGCATATGAAGTTTAAGGGTCTGATCCTGCAATTATTAGCATGATAATCCCATTGAAAGTCAAACCCAGCAACTTATCCAGAAGACACTATGGCTTGTGTGAATGATAAACTACCAGCCCTCATTTTGAATTTCATGGATTTCGTTCAGTTAAAGTCAAGCCACTACTAAGTGATTTTATTTATTTATTTATTTTATATTTACTTTCAATGGTTTTATTTTGATATTTTGTTTGATGGAAGTTTATAAAATGCATGTGACTTATCAAAGAGACTGGAACACCTACGTTAAGCCTATTTCTAAGTCCTGGGTAAATAGGAAATGACAGGTTCTTTTAGAAACACTGTAATTCTGCACTAGACATCTCTGAGATAAATATGTGTCGTAAATAAGGTTATAAAAGTGTGTGGGAAATATTTACTCAATCCATGCAGCGTAGCCAATTTTTAAAGCATAATGTATTAGTCCCATTTTATTTTACTTCCTTCTTAAAGGCATGAACAAAACTAAGGAAAGCCTTCAATACCAAATCCGTAACAGCACAAACCAGGATAACTTCTGGTTTTGATTCTTCAATTTGAAGCTGAACAATTATACAAAAAAACAAACCAAAGCAAAACAAAACAAAACAAAATTCTCTGGCCGATACCAGATACAAAATCTATTTTTAAAGTTACTAAAAGAATCTGGTTATTTACCTGTACAGCAACAGTTGTTCTTCAAGATGTGTTGTGCACATGTGCATTCTACTGTAGGTATATGTGCCCCCAAAATCATTTTAGTCACAGACTTTTACCAGCAGTACCACCAGATGGCTCATGGGCCCCATCCTCCCTCATGCTCAGAGCTGAGGACATAAAAGTGGCTTGGCTGCCACTTCCCTCTTTATTCCTTCACACCACCATCTATGTAATACCTGAAGTATGAGGAAGGTGGGAGGAACATGGAATGTATATGTGCACAACACATCTCAAAGAACAACAATTACTTTTTAGGTAAGAATCCATCTTTTTCTCCTTTGAGTGACTGTACATATGTACATTCTACTGTAGGTGACTTAGGGTACGTCTTCACTTACCGGAGGGTCCGGCGGCAGGCAATCGATGTTCTGGGATCGATTTATTGCGTCTGGTTAAGACGCGATAAATCGATCCCGGATCGATCCCGGAAGTGCTCGCCGTCGACGCCGGTACTCCAGCTCGTCGAGAGGAGTACACGGCATCGACGGGGGAGCCTTCCTGCCGCGTCTGGACCCGCAGTAAGTTCGGACTAAGGTACTTCGAATTCAGCTACGTTATTAACGTAGCTGAATTTGCGTACCTTAGTCCGAAGTGGGGGCTTAGTGGGGACCAGGCCTTAGTAGCAGTTTCTTTACAGGCATTGGGACACTGGACACTGACTTGTTGAAGATGGTGTCATCTTGAGAAGCCTGAATAATAATGACTGTGTGTTGTGTGAAGAAATACTTCTTTTTATTTGTTTTAAATCTGCTGCCTATTAATTTCATTTGGTGACCCCAGTTCTGGTGTTATGAGAAGTAGTAAACAACACTTCCTTATCTACTTTCTCTATACCAGTCATGATTTTATAGACCTCAATCATATCTCCCCTTAGCTGTCTCTTTTCCAAGCTGAAAAGTCCCAGTCTTATTAATCTCTCCTCATATGGAAGCCGTTCCAAACTCCTAATCATTTTTGCCCTTGTATGCCCTTTTCTGAACCTTTTCCAATTCCAATATATATGTTTTTTGAGAGGGGGCGACCACATCTGCACACAGTATTCAAGATGTGGGTGTACCATGGATTTATATAGAGGCAACATGATATTTTCTGCATGTGTGGTTTTGGTGGAATCCTTACTGCTGCTCACCAAAATACTCTGAATATCTCAGTAGCATAGTCTCTCCTGATTGCTCAACCAGAAATCATTGAGATGGTGAGGTGGAGTGATTTGCTTCCTCATCACTCTCAGAATCTGACAGACTAGAGGGAATGCATACAGCAGATAGACTGACCATGGGAGAAAAAACACGTATCTGTCATGGAACCCAGGCTGCAACCCACCCTGGAGCAGAATCCTTGTCAAAGGTTTCTGAAAGTCCAAGTTCTCTCCATTCAATCACCCTGACTACATATTTGTTGACACCCTCAAAGAATTTTAGTAGATTAGTGAGGCATGATTTCCCTTTACAAAAACTGTGTTGACTCTTCCCCAACATATTGTGTTCACCTAGCTTTCTGATAATTCTGTTCTTTACTAAGGATTCAAACAGTTTGTCTGGTACTTAGCTAACTGGCCCTAATTGCCAAGATAGCCTCTGGAGCCTTTTTTTTTTAGTGGTGTTTCATTAGCTATCCTCCAGTCATCTGGTACAGAGGCTGATTTAAACAATAGGTTACATATTGTCAAATTATCAGTCATTGTTGTCAAAATATACCATTATTAACTGGTCAGAAATTTCAGCGTTTGTGTACAAATTGCCCAAAGAATAAAAAGAGCAGTCCCTGGCCATAGTCTCTGAAGGATGGGACATCGAGGGGTTCCTTCCTTGCCTCATCCTCTTCCGTGGGCTCCAACAACGAAGGAGACTGAGGGATTGTAGGAGGATTTTCCTTAGAAGTTCCCAATATAGGATAAGGTGGTCTAGATGTTCTTGGAGCAGTCCAAGACGTCTAATGAGGACAAGAAGGATAATCCAATTTTTGTACTGCCCATGGTGGTGGGTACGATACAGACTCCTCTTTGTAAGAATGCTTATCTTACTCCCTGGTCTGAGGGTCTCTAGAACATGACCTGTAAGCGGACCTAAAAGACCTTGAATTAGATATAGGTCTATAGTGGTCAGAGCTGGAAGGTGAGGACATATAGCTCTCCTTAGTGAATGGAGAAACTGCTCAAGTTGGTTTTAGCTGAAGTCTTGGTACAGGCAACACTCAGTGGTGTCCTATAGGCATCAAGATGGATGACAACAGAGCTGGTGGAAGAAACTGAGATGGTTGGAAGGCAGAAGAATGGGTCAATACTGACAGTGCCGGGGTGCAGCCATTGAGAGCAGCATGGAAGATGCAGGTGGGACTGATAGTACCATGATGGAAAAGACATTGAATGTGCCAACATGGTTGAAGCTAATATAATTGGTGCTGGATGATGTAGTAAAGAAGAGTCTGGTAGGGGAGACACAAAAGGTGTAAGGAAGGCCTGTAGTATTGACAGCACTAAATTAGGGGCAAGTGTTCTGTTGCCAATGCTGGTGGTGCCCAAAGGCAATGGTGCCAGGAATAAGGATTTTCTGAGTAATATGTAAAGACAGTGGTCTTGATGCCCCCGGTGGAGCCAGAGTTCACAGCGTCGGTGTTTGCAACCAGACCTCGACTTGGCACCAAAGGAATTTTTTGAAGCTTTCCTCTGGGGCAAAGTCTGAGACTTGGACTGTCTGTCTTTCTCAGAGGACATAGATATTTTAGGACTCTTTGAAGAGGCAACAGGAGAATATGAGTGGTGTTTCTTACACAATTTGAGCTTAGAAGCTAGGGCAGCCAGAGGGGTACCACAGATGAGTTGTCCATCCCCTCATGGTCAGGGTCAAACTCTGACGAGGGACATATTGCCTGCTCCATAAAATATACTATAGTCAGAAATGACTCTGCTTTTTTTCTTCTCATTGTAAAGAACGTACAAATAGGAAATCTGTTCCTCATATGCCCCTTCACTAAGCAAATTAAGCAGGTTTTTTTATGTATATCCATAACAGGGATCACAGCACTGCATGTGGCACATTGTTGGACTCCTGAATATTTCTTCAAATATCTGAATGAGAGAACTAACTATTTAAATGAGCTAAACTATGGTAACTCTAAACTAACTAACTGTATATAACTAGAGAAAATCTTTTTTGAAAGGCTTGCTAATTGAAGCTGAAGAGTGACAGGAAAGTTTCAACTATCACCATGGGCAGTAAGAAGGGACTAAGGGGAGGCAGATGCCTCTCCACTTTTATGTCCTCCACTCTGAACTTGTTGGAATGAGGAGTGCTGCCTACTGGTAATACTGGCAAAAGATTCCCACTCATGTGCATTGGGCACACATATACTTACAGTGGAATGTATATATGAACAAATACACTCAAAGGAGAAGGTGTATTTGCCAAAAAAATAAGAAATATATATTTCCGAGACATACGTGTATTCTATAAATAATATTTAGCTTATATGGCCAAATTGGGCTCTGAGGTACATGTGCAACACCAGTGGAGTTGCATGGATATTGTTAAGATACACATATATGACCTCAGAATGGCTTTACATTTGAATTCGATAACCATTCACAGATATGCTAGGCAAATCACAAAAAATGTGGAGGTTATGTTCATATAAGCTTCCAACTACTTAACTACGTACTTATTTCTCTAGCCTTTCAACATTTCTTCTTACATTGCATCTCAAAGAGGATTGTTATCCTTTTCTCTCTCTTATGCCAGTATCTAGAAATGCCCTAAATTCCCAATATGCTTCTTGGCCTTCTCAATGCACCCCTATAGGCTTGTCTCATCCTAGACACAAATCCAGCAGACACATGATTTCCCCCTTGCCTCAGCCAATTTAGTACTTCATATTTCATTCACTGTTTATGATTCTCTCAGAAACAGCTCAGAGTACATTCTATGCTTCCTACAGAAACAGCTACACAGAGCATTAGATGTGAAGGAAGAAACCAGCAAGGGACTTGTAAAAAGGGACCAGAGATCTGTGAGGCTGTGTGCATGTATGTGGTCAGTCAGCTCTTCATAACACAGCAGGCTCTTAAGGGCAACTTCTGGCAATACAGCTGGCTGGAGGATGACAATTCTATTCCGTACCAACTTCTGAGGTTTTGAACATTTGGTGTTGTTCTGTGTTGAACATCTTTGCAAAAATGGAATTGTGTCAAAATAGCCATTTTTGGATCAAAAACTAAGTGGGATAGGGGATTGTCCTTGTCTGTCCATCCTTACACTGGTGTTTAGGCCACTGGCCTTGGATATGAGAGATCAAGGTTCAAATCCCTGCCCTGCCTGATTCAGAGCAGTTTTTCATCCCAGATCACTCTGAATCAGGCACAGCAGGGACCTGAATGTGTGTCTTCCACATGCCACCCCATTGCCCTAACTATCAGGCTATAGAGTGTGAGAAAGTCAGAGCGTTTCTGTGTCTCTATTTCTTTAATCAAAAATGTTCCAACCAGCTCTACCTACTATCCCATTCCTCACTAAAAATATTTAGAAGGACTATGCTCTTCTCATCATTGTGGAAAGAAGATCAACGATTGCATAGGAAGAGGAGGGGAGAGTTCATATCGGTTGAGAGGAGAAGTAGGAACTTTTCCAAATTTATGAAAGGCTCAGGGGTTCCTCATGGAGAGCAGCATGAGGTTCAGGACAGTTCTTTCGATATATAGATGTAGGAGAACTGTGTATATTTATAATAACTATAATACTCATAATAACTGAGGCCTGGTTTGAAAGATATTTCATGAACATACTGACGGTTCATCACTGGAGAGGCACCACTGTGTTACTTCAGTTTTATGCAACTGTTTTCAAGGGACTTACACTATTTTAAAACTCCGGTGAGAGTTATGCAACTGGCTAGTTAGAGCTAGCTTTGAATTTTATATCAATTTGAGAATCTTATTCTCCTTTCACTTACATAGTTTTACAGTGGTTTTAACTCCACTGTCTGCAGGGCATCTCCAAACGCTTGTCTCACATGCCAGTTGGATTAGGTGGTGGAGGAGGAGAAGGGTGGGTGAGCAAGTGCTAAGATGCTACCTCAGAGCGAGGCCTCCCTGCTGAGAATCTCTTTAAGAGCTAGGTGGGCCTTGGCCTGATAGGGCCTGGATTTGGTCCACAGAAAGGAAAATGGAAAAGTAACAGGTAGTTCATCTAATACTCTGCCATCACAGGCTTATTCCTTAAAATATATTCTTAGTTTTAAAATATATCTCCCAGTGCACATTTAAATAACCCAGAAAATGAGGATTCCCACCCATTCCTATGGGAGACTGTTCAAGTCTTACAGATTTCTTCTTCAGAACAAAAATTCCTGATATTTAGCTTATTTTTGCTTTTTTCCATCCAATTACTTCTTCCTTAGGCAATTCTCACCTCACTTATTAGTGCTATACCTTTCAAATATCTGAGTTATATGTCCAAGCTACATGTATAGCTTGTAGGTATATTTTTCTACAGGATAAACGTCCCATCTTGTAGTGTGGACCTTTGTTTTATCTTATGAAGTATTTAAGATTCATATAGAAAAAGACAATATAATTTAAGGATGAAGTTTAACAAACACTAAAGATCAAAGTGAACAATGCTGCAGGAGGTTGAAATATCTTCTCTTAGTATGATTTTGAAATATTTATCTTCTTTTCTTTCTAAATCATTACAAAGTCTCTCTCCTGATAAAAGTCTGATTCTAGGTATATTGATCACTGGTGACAACAACTAATGGTTTTGTTTTTGTTTTTGTTTCTGTTTTCTCCTCTTTTGTTTGTGTTAGCTGTTGAAAAATGTGTGTGTTTGCCAAAGTTTGCGCTCTCAGTGGTACAATAAAAATATGTTGCTATAGGTGTTACAGGACCTCTGCTCTCAAAGTGGCCATAATGAATTATTCTTCCAAGAGGAATTGTAATTCTGAAAGATGATGTGTGCGTAAAGTAGACACTTTTCATGAAGGAGGACAGTATAGGCCAAATCAGTAACCTAAGGATGTGTAGGGAGTACAAGTGATTTCATAAGGAAGTAGAATAATCCTTCATGAAAACACAGCGTTCTGTCTTATACATCAAAACTCAAGAAGCTGCCTGGGAAGGCTCTAGCTTATGGTTTGGGGGTTGGAAGAGGGCATTAGATGTAATTTGCATTATTATAGGCAAACCTAGGATTGGAGTTATATGTCCAAAAATAATAATTCAAATAAAGAGGATAAATGAGCAGAGTCCTATTTTCCTCACCAATTTAAAAGAGTAACCAGAACCAAGGGGCAGGGATTGAAGGTGGGGAGAGAGAGAGAGATGACACTATCATTGCAAAAGAAAAAAAAAGTCACATTTTACAATTTGTAACCCACAAGGAACAAATAAAGCAGTGTACAATTATGATAGTACTGTAAAACTGTACATACAGTATTGCACTGAATTATGTCAGTAGCATTTAGTTTCAATCCATTAGAAGTATAAAGCAGAATGTTAATAAGAACATATATAGATATGGAAAATAATCCAGAAATTTGAATTTTATCACCCCAGAAAGCAGAAAATGCTTCAAGGAACAAATTTCTATTTGATTTGTGAGTAATGGGAGCATTTGCATTCTATTTACTGTTATTGTGTTCTTTTATCACTTTTATTGTTATGCTGCAGTATAGCTCTTTGAAGGTCTGCCAAACCACTGCGGCTTGCTCAAATGCAGGGTGGAATTTTAATTAAGCTTAGCAAAATATTCGTAGAATTGCTGAGCCTGATTACTCCTGTTGTCCTGATATACATACAGAGGACATTCTGCTTACTTGTTGTAGTAATGGACAAAGGGAATTAATAGATTTTCGTAAAATTATAAAACACAAAAAACAGTTTGTCATCAACTCTGTACACCCAGAATCCTAGCCTCTCTGCTTTTATTTAACACAATCACAGAGAGGTTATGTGTGTGTGTGTGTGTGTGTGTGGTTAAGTGTCCATTCTTTGATTTAAGAGTAATCAATAAGATGTTACATTTCATTTTATAGAACTAAGGTATCTCCCATCAAAACATATCTTTTTCTGGTGAAGTAGGGTTTCCCTTGTCCCACTAATATGACACTTAATTTCAGAGTAAGTGGAGTTTCACCATAATAGTAGAGGGTCTAGCTGGTCTCTTTTTACTTTCATCACAGAAGTTGTGTCAGGGCCTCCTATCACCCTATGCAGCTATAGGAGGCCCTACATAAGTCCACATCTTCAATCTGTGGTGGGAGACACTATAACAAATTGAAGAACCAAAGATTCCTCCTTCTCCCTCCCTTAGGAGTTAGTGGCCACCTTACTTCTCTGCTGTGCAAGAGCTGGGCTATCCTTAGGTACAGTGGTTATAGTTGAGCCATAGGTATTTTTTTGTTTTGCCTAGTCTATCACTCCCCCACTTATTTCTGTAGGTTTGGAAAGAAAAGAAGACAGAGATAGTTATCCATCCATTCTTAAAACACAAGATTGGTATGAACAGACTATAAAGGAAAGACAGGTGATTAGGAGACATGGAATATGAGAAGGGGGAAGATTTTTACTACTGAATGCAGTAAGGTGCTCTTACTACACTTATATCTATGGTCACCACTGAGTAAAAACAAGCTGATAATTCCACTGAAAGGAAGCACTTACCAGCTGGTAGGTGATAATTAACTAAGTAACCAACCAACCAGCAGGTATTTATGAAGCACTATCACTAATCTTAGGGCGATACAAAACAAAACTGAAGATATGGTCCCTTCCTCAAGGAGCCTTCTGTTCATAAGTGAGACAGTTGGAACACTACAGATATAGACCAGGTGACAGCAGAATGTCAAATAGAGGTGCTCAAAAAACAAAACACTTAAGCTTGGATTTAGAGATCTCCAAAGTTTAGAGGTGTTTAGAGCCTGGGATTTTATTTTCACAAATGAATTGTTATACTGGATCTGATTAATAGTCTACATAGTCTGAAATACTGTCTCCAACTGTGGCTAATAACAAAGCCTTTATAGTAATGTGCAATGCCCTCCATCCCCTGAGAGGAATATATTATAGATCTATCAACCTTATTTTTCCCCATCTATATAATTTAGAATGTGTTTGAACAATTATGTATCTTGAAACGGAAATTGTATATTAGGTTTAGGTTTGCTTAATGAACATATTTCCCTTGAAGGATGCTTGTCAGCTTCTTAGCTTTTTTTTTCTTTTTTGCTTTTTTTTTTGTCTGGAGGAAGGGTGAGATAGTGACAAATGCTTACCATTGGCAGTGGGATAATTCCATTACATACATCTATTTATAGTCATTTTAAACACACATCTCAATAAACTATTTGCTAATAGATTAGTACACAAAAGTAATTGTCCTAACTTTCGACCAAAATAGAAGGTCTATTTGTTCCCTTCTAAACTTACTTCAGTACAGCTCCATAAATACTAGATGCAAAGCGCGTCAAAGTCACTTGAAACACTTTCACTTATTTCAATAGGCTTTAGATCAGGTTCTAAATAAGTAAGCATAGGTCACTCAGAATTAAGCAATAGCATAACTAGGAAACTGAGCGTCCCTTCTTTAATTATTAGACTTTACTGGCCCTGGGAAAGGTAAAGGAACATGGTGGCTACCAGCAAGAAATAATGGAAAGAGAGAAGGTAGTAAGCACCAAAACATTAAAGACTGCATTTAAGAGATTTTGATTGTTTTAGCTAAAGTAATCGGAGGAGGAGAAGAAAGAAAGAAAAAGTGTGAATGGAGTGAGTGCCAGGATGATTTAAAAAAATAGTTTTCCTCCCCCCCTTCTCTCTAAAAAGCATCTGAAAGGTTGATAATTAGGAGTATGTGGCAGGGGAGGTAGCTGCTGATGGAGTTTGATCTGTGAATCAGTTTACAATTGCTAAGTCAGAATTTTTTAATATTTATTGTTGTGGCTTATTCAAGGTTTAGAGACTCCAAAATACAATAGCATTCATAAGAGTATTTAAAAATCCTGTACACTGACTTCATTTCATCCAAATATCAAAAGCCTGAACAACTGGAGAATGTGGTTTTATATCAACGTGTTAATGGGTTGGACCCTAGCTCAAGTGGGTCTATTATTAACCAGGTTAAAAAGGCACAAATATAGCTTGTAAGTTTTAGGGAGGAATTCATCAGTGAACTCTTGCAATCACTTTGCATGGAATATATATTTTTAAATGGAGGATTTGTTCTCAATAAAAATAACCAAGATAAAAAAAATCTTTCACAACTACTTAATCCACCCACAGAGACTAGTGATATGACAAAGATTTGAATGAATTATATAGCAAATTTCCAACTATATCAGTTAAATTCTGTATTCTTTTAATGGAAGAAAGTTGGGGAGGGATATTTAAGCTTATTTCTTGTGATTGCACTGCCATATACAATGGGGGAGGGGTACTACACAGTTTAAATACCCCACCATCACCATGGTCCTGGCTACTGCTCCTGGTATAAATTTTATAAGGGTCACTCACATCCCTAGGCTAGTGTGTTAATCTGGGGGGAGGGGGAGTGTTTATTGTTCAAAGGGCTGATGAACTTTATAAAATAATTATATTTTGAACCCTTAATGCATTATTTACAGGAGTTTCCCTTTGAGAGCTTTATCACTGTTAATATTGCTAATATATGGAGATATACCTATCTCATAGAACTGGAAGGGACCCTGAAGGGTCATTGAGTCCAGCCCCCTGCCTTCACTAGCAGGACCAAGTACTGATTTTGCCCCAGATCCCTTAGTGGCCCCCTCAAGCATTGAACTCACAACCCTGGGTTTAGCAGGCCAATGCTCAAACCACTGAGCTATCCTTCCCCCCTAAATACACAAATTTATTATTGTGGCACTGCCTAGCCTCAGTGACATCAATGAACGTTTATAAATAGAGAACAATTATGATTTTTTACTTTATCTATATTTATATTTAACTAGAACAGGAATCGGCAACCTTTGGCATACGGCCCGCCAGGGTAAGCGCCCAGGCGGGCCAGGTCGGTTTGTTTACCTGCCGCATCTGCAGGTTCGCAGCTCCCACTGGCCGCGGTTCGCCGCTCCAGGCCAATGGGGGGGCTGTGGGAAGTGGCGTGGGCCGCGTGCCAAAAGTTGCCGATCTCTGAACTAGAAGTTCTCAAACTGTGGGTCGGGACCCCAAAGTGGGTCACAACCCTGTTTTAATGGGGTTGCCAGGGCTAGTGTTAGACTTGCTGGGGCCTGGGGCTGAAGCCAAACCCCAAACCCCACTCACAGGGGTGGTGGGGCTTGGTCAGGCTCAGGCTTCGGTCCCCCCTCCTGGGGTAATATAGTAATTTTTTTGTCAGAAGTGGGTCATGGTGCAATGAAGCTTGAGAACCCCATCAATATTACATTATATTATTCAGTAGATCGAGACAGTGAGTCAGGGACATACAATGATCTAAGAAACTGATATTCAATCACAGCAAAGATAACATTTGCCACCTACATTTGAAACACTCCTAATATTGTTCAAGCTTGTTTTATTTCCAGGAATGGCCTGAAGATTGACATTAGTCATCCGATGTGCACCTAGAACAGTGCCAGAACTACACAACACACATAGGGAATGCTTTATATAGAGAATGTGTTTGATACACAGCTTCAGATGGCTTCTACTACAGGAATGTTTAAAATGGTTTTTCTATGAACACAAATATGTATTTTTCAGGAAATATTGTCAATTCCTTCAAAAAGCACCAACAACCTCAACACCCAAGAGAGAGTAATGCATGTTTACTATACAGATTATTTTTCTGTCCCTTTTTCTCTCTGGGCCAACATTTTTGTTTTCCTTCAGCATTACTGCTTGTTCACTGACTGCTCTAAAGGACCAAATGGCTGCTGCTAAAAAAAAAGGAAAAAGATATTTTCCCATAAAGAAAATAATTCTATTACCATAGAAAGGACCATTGTCCCAGGTCAATTATGTTCTTTCATGAACAAAAAGTCTTAGGCATGGTGGAATATTCTGCATCCAAACGCTAAACACAACATCAAAATTAGTTTTTAAAAAGCAGTGCTAACTACATCTGGCACATAACAGGGCACTTAAAAAGTAAATAATATTAGAAAAAAACTAAATGTGTTTTTTGCTACTCCTCTTGTAATAACAAGTTTTGAGACTGCTGCTCTATGCTTCTGTGATGATGTGTGCATTTTATCCCCTGTACCTGTAGGTTCTTCGAGATGTGTGGTCCCTATTCATATTCTGCTGTGGGATAAGCATGTGCACCATGCACCCAGAGTAGGAGAATTTTGAAAGTAGTGTCCGATGGTCCATGCATGCACCCTGGATCACCTCGTGGTTCTGCAGCAGTGAAAAGGGGCAGGATGGACCTTTTGAGTTCCTTCACCACGAATCAGAAAGATTTGAAGCAAAGGGGAAGGAGGGTGGGTGATGGAATACAGATAGGGACTCCACATCTTGAAGAACCTCCAGTTACAGATAAGTAAGTTCTTCTTATTATTCTTCAAGTGATGGTCCCTATTGTATTCCACTGTGGGTGACTGACAAGCAGTACCTATGTAGGAGGTTGGTGCTAGGATGAGGTGAGTAGAGTGGAGTGGAGGACCACCATCCCAAAGGAGGCATCACCAGCCGAGTCCTGTACCAGGGAGTCATGTTTTGAAAATGTGTAGAAGGAACTTTATGTGGCAGCTTTACAGATGCCTAGCAGAGATATGTCCTGAAGAGACACCATGGTTGTTGCTTCCACTCTAGTGGAGTGAGATCTCACCCTCATAGTGGGAGGGAGATTCGAGAGCTGATAACAGAATAGAATGGAGCCAGATATCCATTTAGAAATCTGGGTGGAGATGGCATAACTCTCTCTGCTGTCACAATAAATGGTCTCAGGGACCTCCTGATTGGTCTTATTCTCTGCAGGTAAAATACCTAAGCTTGTTGCACATTGAGGGAGTGGAGTCTATATTTTTCTGAAGATGCATGTGGTTTTGGGAAGAATACAGGTAAGTGAATGGATTGATTAATTTTTAAACTAAGTGAAGGATAAATTTGAGGTGTAGGTGTAAAGAAACTTTATCTTTGTTGAACACAGGGAATAGAGGGGCTGCCATCATTGCTTGAAGTTCACGACCCTTCTTGCTGAAGTGATGCCTACAAGGAAGGCAACCTTCATGGAGAGGAGGGACATGGAGCAAGTAGCTAAAGGCTTAAATGTGAGTCTTGTTAGTACCGAGAGAACAATATTCAGGTGCTACTGATGTATGATCTGTTGAGGAGGTGGAAAGGTTCCTATGAGACATTTCCAGAATTGGTTGGTGTGTCCAAAAATGGAGTAGCCCTCAGTAGGTGGATGGAATGCACTGATCACTGCTAGGTAAACTCACAGGAAGCTGTGGGAGAGAATTATGTCTTTAAAGACAGGATATAGTCTAGGATAAGGAGAATGTCCATAGCTTCTGGTATAACATCTTCTCACTGTGTCCAGGAGGAGAAGCATTTACATTTAGCCAGATAAGATTTTCAGTAGAGTCCTTTGTGCCACACAGCTGAGGAGCATACATATTCAAGGGACAATGCTCATCCAAATACTATGCCCTGAGGAGGAGCAGCTGTGGATTGGAGTGTTTGATCTTGCCATTGCACTAGGTCATGAGCTTGGGAAATCTTGGGATGGTAATCAGTGGGCAAGATGACATGACAGGAGGTTGGGGAACCAGAAGTGTCTGTGCCAAAAGGGGGTGATCATGATGACTGGCACCCTGTCTCATAGGTTATTGTGCAGCACTTGTGGTAGGAAAACTTACTGCTTGACATTCTAGGATATTGATGTGCATTCTAGATAATCGAGATGTCCATGCCCCTTCTGTCATGCATTTGTCCATATGGGCTCCCCAGCCTCGTACAGATGCAATGGTAATGATAGTTTTGTTCAAAGAACAGTGAAGAAAGGGGAATCCCATACATACATGGTGAGGATTTGTCCAGCATAGGCGGAAAGACTGTACCTTGGCAGGTACTGTGAGCAGAAGGTTCATGGAATGACAGCTTGGTGAGTATACTGACTGTAGCCATGCTCAAAGACAACAAAGATAGAGTCTTGCTAAGGGAGTGACATAAGTGCAGGAGGCCATGTGGCCAAGTAGGGACAGGCATGTCTTGGCCATTACCCAAGGGCTGCTTGTGGACAAGCTATGATCTCGTTTTCACAGTCTGGAACCTGTCTGTGGGCAAGTATGCCCTTGCAGTGATAAAGTTCAAGGTTGCCTGGATGAAGTCCAAAGACATTGTGGTGGTGAGAACAGACTTTTGAATGTTTACACTGACTCCCAGTGAGAAGAGGAGGCAAAGAATTATTGAGGTTGATGTGTAAGCCTCTTGACAGGATCAGATGGACTCTAAAGGGTTGTACTAGTCTCAGGACCCCAATATGGCCAGTGGGAGGGATTGATAGGTGGTTGTGGAGGTCCCCGTGGCATGGGGTACCAATGGCTCTGGGCCAGTTGTAGTGGTCATTGCTCCCAGGGTCGTGAGGGCCTCCTGGGAAATGGATAAGAGCAGTACAGGAGAGGCAGTTCTTCCGGTGGTTCCAAATCCCTTGAAGAAGAAAAGAGTGATTTGGGTTCCAGTGGGGCTACCTTTGGTGCTATTGTTTATGAGGACAGAGCCAATAAGCTTCAAATGACAGGTGGGGCCTCAGAGGACATATGTGTTCCTTGGAGCAAATGGTCCTGATGCAGGGGGGAGATTCTGAATCCAGGAGAGTGAAAATGTCCTGTGTGCAGCCATGGATCTGGATCTCCAAATTGTAAGAGGTGCTCTTTCTCTTCCGGCTGTCAGTGCCAGGGCTGAAGATGGTATCTGGTTCGTGTCAGTCTTTTCCAGTGCTGGAGGGTCCTGGGTCTTGTGAGGAGCAGTACCAAGGGAACACAGTCTGGAGCCGAAGGAGCCCAATGTTTCTGGGCTTTCTTCTTGTGCCTACGGGACTTACGATGTACTAAGTCTGCGAAGGGGTGAACTGGTGAATGGGACCTCCAATTTTTTTTACATGAATTTAGAGGAAGACTTAGTCCCATGCTTATGAGAGTGCTTCCTAACCACACCATGGGTTGTCTGGCCAATCAGCTTGGGTCAGACACCAAAAAGGGGGTGGGAAGAGGAATGATTGTTCTATTTGTACCACCTTACAGAGCATGGCCAGCATACTCAATGGGGTAGGGAGGAGAAAGGGAAGGAGAGGACAAACTGTTTCATCCTAGCACTCAGACAGTTTCCACTGAGGCATGGAGAAGCCCTGGCACAAATTGTGGCTCCCTGAAGCACTATCTCCCCACTGCTCCTCCTGGGACAGGGGGAGTCTGTAATACACCCTAAGTTGAATGCCACAATCTAGTCCCCAGTTACATCAATGAGAAGAGAAGGGATATAGCTCAACATCAGCAGACTTCTCAAGAAACTCCAGACATTGAAATATCGACAAAGAACATTTGCAAAATCAATGGAGCCTGAAGAGATGAAAGAGGGAGAGAAAGTGTCTATATTCACACATAGAGGGTTCATTTAAAAGCCACATTAATTGAATCTTTATTAAAAGGGATTTTAATATACGATTTCCTACTTTATTACACTAACCTTTGCCATTTATTCTGAAAGAGAAAGACCTTAAATGTTGTAGAAGTTGGGTATCTTTTTAAACCACCTTTTTGTAAAGTCACAGGGGAAAGTAAAAGTAAAAGTGGTATTAAATAAACACCGAAGATCAAGTTTCTCATAAGAAAAGTCATAGCACTTTTATTAACTGAATGGACACTCAGCCCATTCTGATGGGGCTTAGGCTAGGGGAAATGCTTAGTTCACCCAAAGCATGCTCAAGACTTAAAACCATTAGCATATCACATAACCATTCCCATATAGAATCGGTTGACATTATTTCAAACCAATTTATTTGTGAAAACTATCTCAAACTTTTGTTTTTCTTCAAGGTTTTTGCAGTTTATTTCAATAAAAAATGTACAAAATAAAGGTATGAAAAAAATTCATTTATTAAAACCTTGCTGCAGGAATGATTTTGATATAAAATGCAAATTAACAATATCATGAACTATTTCACCAAAAAGAAAAAGTGGGTGAAATTTTACCCTGCAAAATTAAATCTTTCAAAAGTTAGGGGAATTCCCTCCCTCCCTATTTTCAACCAGCTCTAATTCCATATTACATCTATGATAGTTATGTAATAATATAATAAAAGCCAAATGAAATAGAAGCCATAGCTTCAAACTAAAGATTTACAGTATATATACCATAGTACAGTGGTTCCCAAACTTGTTCCGCCGCTTGTGCAGGGAAAGCCCCTGGCGGGCCGGGCCGGTTTGTGTACTTGCGGTGTCCGCAGGTTCGGCTGATCGCGGCTCCCAGTGGCCGCGGTTTGCCGCTCCAGGTCAATGGGGGCTGCGGGAAGTGGCGCAGGCCGAAGGATATGCTGCTTGCCACTTCCCGCCGCCCCCATTGGCCTGGAGCAGCGAACCGTGGCGAGTGGGAGCTGCAATTGGCAGAACCTGTGAATGCGGCAGGTAAACAAACCGGCCTGGCCCGCCAGGGGCTTTCCCTGAACAAGTGGCAGACCGGCTTTGAGAACCACTGTTTTGATGTGCTCTAACTCCACAGACTTCCTTAGAGTTACTTCTAATTTACACCAGCACAGATGAAAGGAGAACCAAGCTCATAGGACCAAATCAGTGGTAAAACTCCCGTGGAGTTCAACTGGACTCAGATTTTTTTTGTCCCTCTATCTCAAGGGAATCATTATGTTTCCATTAATTCCATTTGAGATAATGGTGAATCTTTATTCGCAACAGAAGTGAAATTTTGCTCTAGCCTAAAATATTAGAATTTTCATTAAAAATTCAGTGGTTGCAGAAAACATTTTAAACCCCCACAAAAGTAGCAGTTTAATGCAGCTCAAAACATCAAACATAGAATATATAACAAGCCAAACCTCTCCCCATTGTTCTAAACTAAAACAGATATTGGAAACAAGGATCTCAACTAAATTTCACTAATCTGAATTTCAACCATTTCACCTGATCTCTCATTTGTGATTTCCCTAACCTCCTCCAACAAATCGTGTAGATGTCAGCTAAAATGTATGATATCAAACAATATATGTTCACTAACAATTAAAACACTACAGCTTCTGAAATGCAATAGCCATTCCTCTTCTTGCTGTAGAAAAATAATACAATATCTCAAATACTGGTAATTGATGGTAAATGTTGACATTTTAATAGCAACCACTGTAGCAGGTAATACTAAAGACCAATGGATGCGGTATTACTGCCATTCTGTAGCTATAATACTGAGATAAGGTGGGTGAGATAATATCTTTTATTGGAATAACTTCTGTTGATGAAAGAGACAAGCTTTTGAGCTACACAGAGCTCTTCTTCAGGTCTATAAATATCTACAAATGGCATTCCTGTGAGAAATTTAACATCTTCCCTATTTACTTTACTTTTTCTTAGAGGGAAGGAAAAAGAAGCAAAAATGGGTAACCAAATGAAATACACAATGCTAGAAATGTCAAAATGCTATGTTACATCTTTAAAAAATCTGGAATTAATGGGCTCTCTCCTTCTTATTCTGAGAAAGAAAAGTGAAATATAACTAATCCACTCTTTGTTACCATCTAACGATTATGAGATGTAACCAATTTTGCATAACATACAAATCACTACAACACCTACCAAACTTGTTATTTTCAAAATAAAACTTCATGAGGAGATTCGATTTAGAATTCGGTAGCTGGTCAGAATATTATTAGCTGTTCAATCTGTGAAAATTTCAGTAAGATGTTCACAGTCAGGGTAAAAGAGTTTTTAGATAATGTTAAACTGGCTTTTGGAACAATACCTTGGACTGCTATCATATTGTTTTGCACAAAGACACAGCCTTATATGTCCAGCTCTCTATGCATTGCAAATGGAAAACAACGTCTGTGTTAAAAAGTGCAAGCTACAATGCATGTTAATCTCAATGTTGCTCCTGGTTAATAATATTAAAGAAAATAAAACATTTTGGAATTAGGAAGTTACTGTCTTTCAGTTTGATTTAGGCTCCTAGATGCCTGAATGCCTTTTGAAAGGGGAGCTTAAACTCCTAAATCACTTGGGTGTTTTGAAACGTTTACCCATTATGTACCGTGTATTATACAAATAGTGTAAATAACAACACACTACTGGCTCCATTTTTTTGGCTTTTAATCAGCCACTAATCCCAGTTTTAAATGTCATCTGGAGCTCCTAAGGCTCCTTCTTTCACATCTCAGCAGTCAGCTGATACTGTTTTCTAGAAACAGATTAATGTTTTTTTCTTTAAAGTAAACAGTAATATGTATTGCATTCAATTTCATGGCACAGAGAACATTTAAGATGCTATCTCATACCTGAAAACATCCCACTAGTGCACACATATACACAGTATAGTTCCCCCCACTAGCAGGTTTATGCAATATGCATTTAAGGGACTGCTACAATGTAGATTGAGGTCAATGGGAGTCTATTGACTTCCCTGGATCAGCTTCTAAATTGGCAATTTAGAGAAGAATTGACTCACAGTGGCTAATTATACATTTCCACAAGAAAATGAAGACTGCACTTCTGGAGGTGGATTGTTTGGCCAGTTCGTCTATGCTCATTTGAAAATCTGTGACCTGTCTCACAAAGGCAGACTTTAATCTAGAGTCAAACATAAAGATAACACTGAAAAAACAGACCCCAAATATGTATTGGGGGGTTGAGGGGAAAGATATAGAGACAATGATTACTGTCCTTGATCTGGTAAAGGCCAGATTATACCATCCTACCCTGCGCATAACTCTTACTGAATTCAGCATGAGTCCTACTGATAAATGAAAAATGTTGGATGATGCTATAGCCACAGGCTATGAAACTGAGACAGAACATTTCATGTTATACCTGTACAGTGACTCATTATGGTTTTGGGTCATTCTTAGAAACTATAGGCCAAAATCAAGACGGTCAGGTACCCTTTGAAAATCAATTTAATTAACACCATGTCATGAGCCCTAAGAATCACAAGTCTTATCCAAAGCCCACTGAAGTTTCCCATTGACTTCACTGAGCCTTAGATCAGACCCTAAATATAGGATGCTGTTGGCAGGGACTGCAGGACTGGGAGAGGGGGACAGGATTCTCAGGCCAAAGGATAGAACTGAAATAAGGAAGAAAACTGAGTGCAGTTAAACAATTTGCCTATGAAAAAGTGTTTAGAATGTTTATATTATTACAGCTGTTTGTGAATTCAAGGGTGAAAAAAAGTGTTAATTGTTTATGAACTTGTGGAAAATAATCAGTATGGTGACTGCAACATTGCTACTATAGTCGATTACTAAAGCTGCTTAAAACTGTTGAGCTGCTTAAATCATTATTGTGGATTAGGGACAACAGGGGGGAAAAGGTCATAACATTAATAAATATGCCATTAATATTTACAAAAATAGTTTTTATGTTGAATAAAATTGAAATATTGTGGCACATAAATTATTATTTACATTAAAGAGAAAGGAAAAATAATGGAATGTTATTTCTAACATTTTTTTGTTTGATTTACTAAAAAAAAAATCACTATGGCCTAGACTCACAAGAAACAAACTAAGAAAAAAACACTTTAGGGCTTGTCTACAGGAAGAACCAGTTCATGGTGTGAATTTACCCCTCCCTGCCTTCCATGCACTAATTGTCTGTGTTGACCCTGCTGATGCACACTAACAGATCTCAAAGGGACTAGATCAAAGTGTATTAACACACTGTTCACAACCCATCTTGCCACGAACTAAAAGTTTGTGTAGACAAGCCCTTTGGCATTGTGAAACCAGTGTCACCCTGCCTAACTTTTAAATGCCAGATGGGATTCACAAAGCCTGAGTTAGGTACCTAGGCTCCCTATACAATGAATGAAGAGAAATAGGCACCTCAGAATGAGATTCACCCAAGCCAGCATGGTACGCAGCTCCCTGCCTAAGAGATCCAGTGGGTGTAAGCTAAGCCCCACCCCTCTCTCAGAGATAGACATCTCCCTCTGCTTGAGATTCTCAGCTGCAATCCCCTCCTACTTCTGCTCCTCTTCCCCTTGTCTTTAGGCAGCTAGGCCATTTTAGTGAGAAGGAACACCTCCCTCATAACTTTTAGTCCATAGTAGGATACTCACCTGGGATGTGGGAGACCCCTGGTTCAAATTCCTCTTCCATTTGAGAGGAAGATGGGATTTGAACTGGGAACTGCCACCTCTCAGATGACTGCCCTACCTATTATACTACAGGATATTGAATTGCAAAAACAAACAAACAAAAAACCTTTATTAACACAAAGCTCTTGTCCTTCCAGAATGTTGAGTTCAGCAAAACTCAAACTTCAGAAAACTTGGAAATACAGAATTAAGGTATATATCTATGTAACTTTGACTCTCCCCTCCAGACCTGGCACTAGCCACTGGTAATTATCCAAATGCAGCTGTATTCACTATGTGATTTGGAGCCTTACTGAACGGTTTGAATGTGGGCATTGGTAGAGGTGTGTTTCTGAGCTGGGCAGAAGGGATTAGTTGGAGGAGCATCGCAGAGCTGCAATTGTTATATGAGGTGATTGGGGTTTATGCCCATCCCATGTGTGGCACTAAAGGAAAGGGGAGCATATCTACCCAGAGGAGCTAGTCTGCATCATTTTATTGCAAACTTGTGTAGCTTATCTCAGTACAAAAGCATGGGGAGGCAGTCTTGAATTGTCATAATGAGATAGACCATGAGCAGGGCCAGTTCCAGGCACCAGCATTCCAAGCATGTGCTTGGGGCAGCAATCTGCCAGGGGCGACAGCCCGTGTGTTTTTGCCGCCCCGAGCAGCACGCCGAATTGCCGCCGTGGACGGCGGGGGCAGTCCGTGTGCTGTTAGGGCGGCATGCGCGTTTCCGTGGTGGTGGCAATTAGGCAGCAGCTTCTATGTTCAGCTGCCCGCGGTGGCAATTCGGCGGCTTCTGTCTTCCGGCTGAAGACAGAAGCTGCCGCCGAATTGCTGCTGCCGCGGAAATGCATGTGCTGCCCTAACGGCACACGGACTGCCCCCACCATCCACGGCGGCAATTTGGCGCGCTGCTTGGGGCGGCAAAAACAGTAGAGCCAGCCCTGGCTATGAGAGCAGTTTGTGGATTTACTGATGGGTAAGGGAAAGTGCAGGTTGAGATGGTATCTCTCGGCAAATGTGAAGGGGTTGTTAAATTTCACAAGTTTGGAATTCCGCAGGTTCACGTTGCATTTTCACTGTGCAGGAAAGGAGCTGAATGTGGTATGTGTGTTATGGGTGTTCTAGGACATTGTTTAAAGACGGCAGAGTTTAGGTTATGCGAGTGTGTACATTTAGCACAGTATTTCCTGGTTTGTAGAATGCTGTGTTGTGCTGAACTTGATGTTCTGGAAAGACACAAGCTTTCACTGGGAAACTGGAGCCTGCAGCCTGAACCTCCTCCTGCACCCCAACCCCCTTCCCTAGCCCTGAGCCTGCTCCTGAACTCCAAACCCCTTGGCCCCAGCCCGGAGCCCCCTCCCACACCCAAAACCCCTCATTTCTGGCACCACCCTGGAGCCTAGAGGAAACCCCGAGCCTTTGAGCACCCCCCGGGACTGTGTGTGGCCTGCAACTGATTTTTCTGTGGGTCAGTGGCCCCTGATCGAAAAAAGGTTTCCCACCCCTGAGTTGGACGAAGAGAGCATATAAGAAATTTCTGCATTTGTAATGAAGCAGAAGGATCAGAAGGACTGTAGGCAGGAAGGCGAGCTGAAGGGAGCGGAAAAGTCATGTGGCATTTTGTCAATTTTCTCTTGAAAGATTCAGCAAAATCCTGTGTAGAGAGAGAAGTGAAAGAAGGAGGAGGGAAGTGTTTGAGAAGTCAGTCAAAATGACAAGGTGGCTGGGATTGTGGGTGTGAGATTCAATTAAGTTGGAGAAGTAGAGTTGCTAAGCTATGAAGGTGGCAGAACTGAAAGAGAAAAGAGCCCATTTGTAATGGAGCAAGTCAGCCCGGTCACAGGTTTTCTGGCAGAGACACTGCAGTGCAATAGCTGGAGTGGAGGAAGAGGATGCTGGAAATAAGCAGGGAAGACCTTTCAAAGAGAAAGAGGGACAAAAGAGTCAAGGATGGAGGAGAATGAAGTATGGAGGGAATTAACAGCTATATCAATGGAAAAAAGGCAAGAGGGGGCTGGGAAGAGCAGCATGGTTGCAGATGAGAAGCCACCAATGCTGGTAGTCTGGAGGTCATGGAAAGTCCAAGTGACTGGGTGTGGGGGAGGGGCAGATAGGTGATGCTGAAAGAGATCAGGTGACGATTGGAGAGTGGGAATTCAGCAATAGAGAGAACAGAGAGCAGATCCTGGTGAAGATCAAGTCAATTGAATGGCCCATTTGGTGAGTGGGAGAGCTGAACCAATGGAACAGGTCAAATGAAGAGGGAAAGACAAGGAAAAATGCATCCAAGGAGTTGGATGGGTCATCAACAATGAAGCTGGAGTCACTGAGAATGAGTGTAACCAATAATCATGGAGCTTCAACAATTATACCTGATATGTGTCGTATCATACCTGAACAAATTCCAAACCATTTGTTTAAAATATATGATACAATAATCTGGGGAGTTTCCCCATATCTATACTGATTTGTTTCATAGTGGTTTCTGGGTCAAAGCCAGAACTAATGTAAATTGCTGTAGCTCCACTGATTTCAGTAGAGATCTTGCAATTTCCATTAGCCAAAGATCTTGCCTATTATTATTTATTTATAATACTTGAGCAGCTAGAATGTATTTGGTGCTTTTCATACATACAGTGCAGAATAAGCACTCTCTGCTTTTATGTGTTCACAAGCTAAGAGATGAGTGACACATGAAAAAGGGAGAAAGACAGAGAAATATAACCTAAAACATCTGGGGTGAAACTCTGGCCCCAGTGAAAACAATGGAGTTTTCCCATTGACTTTAGTACAGACATGATAAATGTACCTGTCTAACTCTGTCTTTTGATAATATACATCTCTGTCACTCATAAATATAGCAAAAATCTACATTAAAATATAAGGTTGCAAATCAAGCACTCAAAAGTTACGAAATGCCAGAATTAAGGTTGTCTGTGCCTCCTTAATTTGCCTTGCATTATGATACAATCTTTAATTATATGATCACATGCTATTTTTTCTACAAGATCCCAGTCTCCTTCAGTGCACGGGATGGATGATGCTCCCTTAATGAGCAGCTATTCAGTATCTTATCTCCTCATTGTTCAGTGGATAGCTCCAAGCCTTATGAATTTCCTTATGGGATTTTATGTAATGCTCCTTTTTATAGTATAGGAGTTATTCACAAACATTCATGAATTTATGAACATTATTATTCAAATTCTATAGCAGGGTAACTGAGGAGCAGAGAGATTGAGGCAAAGATAGTAGTAGTAATTTTGGGTGCCCAATTTGACACCTAGAGCATGATTTTTCAGTGATATTAGTGTTTTATAGAATTTTATATGTTCAAAGCACAACTCTCATTGACTGCATATTAGACCCAAGAGTCTCAAGTCAGGAACTCAGAAAATGAGGACTACATAGTGACCACCTGTGTAACATTTGGTTTAAGTTACTTGTCCAGCATCGCATGGAAATGCTGTGGCAGAAGCAGAGATAGAATCCAGTTCTCCAGGAGAGCATGAAACTGACTTAACCATGAGACCATCCATTCTCTTCCTGCAACCCCTGCATCATTCTCTATAAACTTTCCAACTTCTAGAAAAAATGAAGTAGGAGCCCTGCAGACAATGGGGACAGCAAAAGGCAAATCATTGACACAAAGGCTTCTCCCTTGTCAAATTAAAAGTCTCTGCTTCAAAGTATGGGAGCACTAGAGCTTTTAAAAGAAAGGGCTGTCTGAATTTTTTAACATGGAGAAACAAGTTATTTTTCCCTAACCTTTTCTCAGAAATTGTTGAACCATTTCTGGTCAAATTTTCACAAAAAGGCTGCTTGAGGCAAACACTAGGCAGGGAAAATTTCAGCCCAAACACTTAAAGTTTGTCAAACAGGGTCTTGTAATGGGAAGTATTAGACAACCTTAATAATACATGGTGTTACCAGCCTCACTTGTCATATATATTTAAATCCTCAGCATTGAACTGCTAGTTATTCTGCTGGTCAGTCTGGGAATTAAGTAAAATGAAGAGTTATAAATCCTGGTTTTGTATCAAATACCATTCACAAGAGTCAAGGTGGGTGAGGTAATATATTTTATTAGACCAACTTTCGTTGGTGAAAGAGACAAGCTTTTGAGCTCCTATAAAAGATAGGTCCAATAAAAGATATTACCTCACCCATCTTGTCTCCCTAATATCCTGGGACGTATATATGGCTACAACAACACTGCAATTCACAGAAGAGTCAGTTCCAAACTTCTTTGCCATTTCCTCTCTACACATTACTTTTACATTCACAAAATCTTCCTATGTATCTGTTTTAATTATATTTAATGAGTATTGGGTTCAATAACCACTAATTTAAGGACTTTCGTGAGATTTGATTCCAGCCAGAAATTAGCTTTGCATAAAGACACAATGTTGGGATTTATTTCCTTGTTTTAATTTAAAAAGAAAACAAATCAGACAATGTAAAGCTTAACTGTTGCACAAGCTTGTAACTTAAAATTCTACCTTCCTTGTAGTGGTTTTTCAACCTATTCAGAACCGCAGGGCCAATGGCACTGATTTATTAAGTGACTTCTTGTAAAGAAACACACTCCCAACCATTAGGACATGTAGATTTTCAGGTGGCCATAACAGTAGTTGAGATGTAAAATAACATGGACAACTGTGATAAATGAAGGCGGGGGGGGGGGAGGGGAGGTGTGATAGGTCCCTTGGGGTGATGGACACCAGCCAGCCACTTCGCTATAAAGTCCCTCTGGTGCCTGATTGCTTTACCTGTAAAGGGTTAAAAAGTCCCCCAGGTAAACACCTGACCAAAAGAGCCAATAGGAAAGCTAGAACTTTTTAAAATGGGAAAAAACCTTTCCATTTGACTCTCTGTTGTTCTCTCTGGGCTGAAGAGATGGGGGCAGTTGGAATGTTGTGTAAAGTTTGGACCAGGTCTGGAAATTCATCGTCCATACCTAGAAGAATTCATTGGCACAGGGAACGTTTAGATAGATGCTATTAGGGTTATTTCTTTTATTTTCTGTAAGGCTTGTGGATTCCCCTGTACTAATCCCAGATGCTTTTGTTTGCTTGTAACCTTTAAGCTGAACCCCCAAGAAAGCTATTTTGGGTGCTTAATTTTTGGAAGCTAGATGTATTTTCTTTCTTTTGTTTTAATAAAATTTACCTTTTTTAAGAACCTGATTGGTTTTTGTGTCTTAAAAGGTCTGTGCATATGTTTTTCAATTAGCAGGTGGCAACAGCTGGTTTCCCTTTGTTTTCTTCTCGGCTTCCCCAAGGGAGAGGTAGAAAAGCCAAGGGACCTCAGGGAAAACTTCCCAAGTGAGTTTTTCCAGGATTTACAAGAGGCAGTTTTTCACTCGGGTGGTGGCAGCATTTACCAAGCCAAGGTCAGAGAAAAGCTATAACCTTGGGGGTTTAATACAAGCCTGGAGTGGCCAGTATTAATTTTTAAAATCCTTGCGGGCCCCCACTTTCTGCACTTGAAGTGCCAGAGTGGGGAATCAGTCTTGACAACAACTATGTCAAGTTTCTTTCTAAAATAGTATCACTGAGCCATAGAGTAAATATTAACTATAGCATATTCTTTTCTAATTGTTTCGTAGCTGCTTTGTGTTCAGTCTCTTACTCTACAGTAGAGTAAGTTTTGTCTGTACTTGCTTGGTGGAAAACTAGACAAAAGCAATTTCTATAGGTTGCCAACATGACATCGTCAGTAAGCTGTACATTTTAAAGGAAGAGTTAGACAATATTGTTAGTTCATTATTTGCAAGTTGCACAATTTAATATGGTTATTTTTTAAGGAACAGTCACTGTTAACAGCTCGCTACATGGTGGCCTCTGGGATTTCAAATTCTATTGAAATTAACAATGTTTAAAGCAACAGTGACTTAGTGACCTTATCTGCTCTCATTTCAAGTTATCCAGTGTATAGGAAGGCTGTGGGCTTGATACTCCACTTGTTCTGTTCCATGATCAGGAGTAAAGAGGGGTGGCTGCACGGAGCCTGTTACAACTCTTGCACTCTTGCCTGCCTGGATCCATTGTGTCCCCTTCCTGAAGACCTGTCATGTCCCCTCTTTGTCCTAGCTAGCTGTACATCAATGAAGAGTTCTCCTACATAAGGGAAGTTCTCCTCTGATCTTCTGTGTATCTAGTTCAGTGTTTTATTCTGTCACCCATGTCCAGAAGTATCTGAATGCCTTCCATATAAAATCAATAGCAATGACAAAGACACTCGTGGACTTCATGGAGTCTTTGGCTCTTCTATTTAAAGACCTACACAATGCACAGTGTCCTTGGTGTATCAGAGAATCCAGCCTTGTGTGTTTTGGAGTGATTGGTTATCCACATGGCAGTGGTAGAGTGCACTATTATGTATTGTCTCTGGTTTTGGATTTCACTACAGCAATACATATGCTTTACTACTTGGAAAATATTATGTCAAGGGACCCACAAGCCCTCTTTGTGATACTAAAAGGAATTTGATCAACAAAAAATGATCTATGTTTAGTAGAGCTGGTCAAAACACTATTTGTAATCATTTGTTCAAATTTCAAAACACTGTGAATGGGTTTTTATTTGCATAGCTCTTTGGGGAATGACTGTTCTAAGTACAAACATCTGTGATTGCATGGGAACAAGGGAATTTATGCATGAACATGAGCATTCATCATTCACACTTTACCTTTCTTCTGTTTAAAAAAATTCAAACTACTGTTTGGGCTGTAGAAACATCACCATGCGGTGAACATGACCATGCATACTCCATGAATAATCAAACAGCTGAACTGAAGGTTTTGCAACAATTGTTCCTCCAAAGTATCTGGTACATAGTTCTGGGTTAGAGCAATGAATATATTTGCAAAAAGCAGGATCCATTTATGAACAATTCAAAAATAGAAAAAATAATGAGTATTTACAGTGACTAATTCTACAAGTGCTGTTAATGAAAAGCTTGGACTTGACTCTCGCTGCTACAGTGTGAAAAAATAAAAGAGAAATCCCATTAGAATTATTTTAAGTACAAGGCTAGCTACACTGGTGCACTTTTGTTCCAATCTGACAATGGATTCAACAAATTAGGGTTTATTTCCCAGAGCAACATAAACTTGTTTTACTGCCTTCAACCATTCTCAGGGAAACATCAGTATTGCAACATTAGAAATAATTGAGTTATACAATGAAACAGGAGGGAGAATTGACTACTTCGATCAGATTTGTGGTTTGTCAAACTGCAACCCTTTCTGGGGCATTGTGCAATGTGAATCTTCTGTGGGCTGCTCAGCACGGCAGGACTCAATACCTTTGTCTTTTTTAGCATTCCTGTAGTCTGAGCAGGAAGAAAACCAGCAATACAGTGAGTGTCTCTCTTGTCAATCTAGTCTCTGATCCGATTAATCATAGAATGGAGTATTGTTTACGATGTAAAATTGGACATGCTCTATATGTGTACTGATTGGAGAAATATTGGAGGAAAGTGCATGATAGAGTTCTACCACGGAGAACTGACAAGCAGGAAATACATACTAGAACTCAGGCTTTTTGATGACTAATGGTAGATTTTTTTCATAGAAGAAAGTATCCTTTTTCATGGCAAATTTCCAATGACAACTTAAATTCATAAGCATATATTTGAATAGTCAGTATCAGCAAACAATGGTTTATAAGGTGCTAGAAGTGTCCACCAAAAGTAAATTAATATTTTCTTTTTATTAACTCCAAATGAGCTGATTTCTAATATTTTCATCCTGTAGCTTCCAAGTAAGCAATTCTCATAATGAGGTGAAAAAAATCACAGAAAGTTGAAAATGTTCACACTGGGTCCAGTACTCAGCAGGTGTCATAGCTAAGGTGAAGTCAATACCTTTTCCAGTTTACACCACCTGATGATCTGGCTCAGAGATTTATTTATCTTTTTCATGGAAAACAGTCATCTTCAGAGTTTCCATGATGTCCGTGACAACCGTGAAAATAATCCAGCCTTTATTATTACAACAAGAGCTGAGTGGCCTATGGAATGTGTATGCCATTGCCAAGCATGCAGTAGGCACAGAAATATCATGGATTGCCTCTAAGTTTTTAAACAGCTTTTCAGAAACCTTTTTCTGTACACTGTAGTTCAGTATTCACTAATATGCTATACCATTTCCCATAATGTTCACTTAGCCAAGCTAAATTAATTGTATTTCATGTGGCCCCATCAGAAGTATTTTAAAACAAGGGTAAAAGTTTAAGGTTAAACACTCAACAATTCACCCAACAGAACTCTGAATATCTGACTGTGATGGGGTGTACCTGCCCGGCACTGGACAAGTAGTTAAAACTACACTGTGGGCTGAGGAAGCCACGTCCCCTTACTCCTGCTGGGCATTTTCCAACCGAAACCACAGTATAAAAGGGAGCAGCCCAGCTTAGTCTGGGCGAACTGCTGAGGAGAGATAATGTGCATTACAGGCTCCTGCCTGGGAGCTGTCAGAGTCCCAGACCACTAAGACCAGGCTTGCAAAGACCCAGGCGAATACATGGCTAGCCATGGAAGCCCGTGAGGAGAAGGAGCCATTGAGAGCTTCGCCTGCCAACTAACCCAGAGGAACGGAGGGCCTGTGGACTGTGGAACTGATAGGCAGGGTAGGACGTGGCCCAGGGGAACCAGACATTGGTCTGGTTGTGGAATTGGGAACTGAGTCAGTGTGTTTCGAAGGATCCCCGCTGTCCCAATGGGGGATACACTTGCCACTGATAGATCCCTGGGCAGGGACCTGGGAGAGTAGGGATCCTCCTACCCTCGCCACCAGCCCACCCCCTGCCTAGCTATCAGGCCGTACTGCCCTGCTCAGGAGGGCAATCTTATAGACTTCAGCACCTAGAACCACACTGCCCTGCAAGGGACGATGGCAGTTCCATTGGCTCTCACCATCAGGCTATATTGCCCTAAGATGAGGACCGTCTGATTGCACTTGGCTGCAAGGCCATAATGCCTTCTAGGGGTGACAGGGTGTACCTACCCCGTGATGCTGACATTTGTCATTTTTTGTTTGTTTTTGTTTTCAAATGCTTTATAAGTGTTTTTAGCCTTTTACTCTAACACAGAACCCCTCCTTCTCTTCGAAGGTGTGCCAAAAATTCATGTGGAGGCAGTCATTTAAAAATGTCTAGAGATCAGGAGCCACAAACGTGCCTGTCTCTCCCTTTTTGCTTCATAGAGGTGCTCATGGATTTTTCAGCTATTGGTAGAAACATGGTAAAATTAATTGACTCAATCATGAAAAGAATAGGTGGTTGGTGAGTTCTCCTATAATTTTGATTAACCCAAATGCACAAAATAAAACCTACTATAAAGCTTGGAGGTATCTGATTAGTCAAGGATAGTTGTAATGTAAAGTTTTAAAAAGATCAGTTGATTTTTTTTCCTCATACAAAAGCAATTTGGCACATAAGGGTGCTATCTAATTGCTATTTGGCTTATGATGTGCTCCTTGCTATAGATAAACACCCTCATATTTAGATTGCACTATTTCCATATATAACCACCTATTTAGAAAACAAAGTAACCCTCCTGAATATTATACATCAGATTATTATATGGTGTAAATTGGCACATATCCACTGAAGGTCCAATCAAGTTACACTGGTGTAGAAGTCAGTCTCATCTGGCATACATTTTGATATTGTCATAATGTTGCTGGAAGTGTTTATTTTTTAAAATTTGTAAAGAGTAACTAAACTGTGCACAATCACACTGCAAGAAAACAAAAGGATGTATGTTAACCAGATGTTCTGCCTAGGCAGAGCCTAACCAATAAACCACTGCTGAAGTAAATATCAGATGATGACTCTCGCAACAAAGTTACCACTTTGATCCTGCCTAATAATCAAGACTGTACCTCTGTGGCTGCCCTCATTTCCCCAGTATATTCTCACTGAAGTGCTAATGTTACAAAGCACTTTGCATGTTGCGGTAGCAGACTTCGGGAGCAAAAAGGGTTAAGTTTACATAAAAGCTAAAGGTTGCAAAAGTCACAGTTGTACTGCAGTTTTATTGAGGACTCATCCCAAAGATGTGGAGATTCTCATTTAGTTCAAGATATTGAGGCCTGTATTTTTATTCTGTGATGTTTGTGTTTCACTTTGTGGATGTCTGGTCCTACAGTTCAGGAAGGATATAGGAAAGCTATATGAAATACAAAGAATGCAACCAAAAAGGAAAAATAGGATTACAGGTTAAGAGTTATGAGGAAAGACTGAACAAGCTAAATGTATATACTGTAGTCTGGGAAGGAAGAAGACTACTCCAGGGGATGAACTCTTACCTTCAAGATAACAATATAAATGAAGGGGGAAATATATTCACTTTAGAAATGGTGAAATGGCCCAAGGAAGGATAAGTTTAGGCTCAGCGTTAAAAAAAGTTAATAAGAGCAAGTGGGTTGTAGAGAACATGAAGTGGTTAAGACACCATCACCAGGAGATATTCACATATGGATTAGATATGATAGTGAAAATGAAGTAGCGAGAAGCCGTGAAATAAGAAAGAGGTCAGGTTAGGTAACTCCAGAAATCATTTCTGGTTCTAGAATCCATAGGCTGACTCCTGAATGGGTCTGGCAAATGCCAAGCCGATGCAGCAACCATGGGGAATGATCAGCATGTTTATGGATTAGGCTACAGTAACTCCTCGCTTAACGTTGTAGTTCTGTTCCTGAAAAATGCTACTTTAAGCGAAACGATGTTAAGCAAATTCAGTTTCCCCATAAGAATTAATCTAAATGGGGGAGGCGGGTTAGATTCCAGGGAAAAAATTTTCACCAGACAAAAGACATTCTATACATATACAGTATAAGTTTTAAATAATTTTAAACAAACTATGTAATACTGTACTCACCAATGATGATTGTGAAGCTTGGTTGAGGCAGAGCATAGTGGGGTCGGGGCACGGGGGCTTGCCCCACTCCTCTTGTCCGGCTCTCCTGTCAGGGAGCGGGGTCGGGGGCTTGCCTGCTCCCCGGCTGGAATGCCGGGCAGGCAGAGTGGGATAAGCCCCCGCACCCTGACCCCGATCCCTGGCTGGAACGCTGGGTGGATGGGTGGAGCGGGGTGAGTCAAACAACTTTATATCAGAATGTTGCGCGACTTTAAACGAGCATGTTCTCTAATAGATCAGCAACCTAATAATGAAACAATGTTAACCGGGACAACTTTAAGTGAGGAGTTACTGTATCTCTATTAGACTCTGTGATGGTCTCTTTTCTGAAACAATCAGGAAAGAACAGAATTATAAAAAATATAATACTTTACAAACATCTCAAAATACTTTACAAACATTAATTAAACTTCACAATATCTGAGTGGTGCACTAATATACACATCTTAAATTTTACCCTAAGTCACTTATTTGTAGTCTAAACATTTTGGAAGATTTTGTTTTTTCTAAAGCCTATTTAAATGCTGATTAAAAATGTAAATCAACCCCATCTTCCCCCATAAATATGTTTATAATATTATTTGAAATGTCAACAGGTTTTTTATACCATAACCTGATGTTATAAACTACACCTTTAATTTTCAAGGTAGTAATTTTTGTCCATATTTATAAAACAAGACCTACAGGGAAATGAAGCAATATATAATATAATATAATATAATATAATATAATATAATATAATATAATATAATATAATTGATGTTCCTGTTCGTGTTTTGTATGTCTGTCATTTCTGAAGATGTTCTTGAATGGTACATTTTAAGCATAGCTCAGTTCTGAAAAGTATTTCTAAAAAAGTGGCATTGGCCAGTTACATGGTTATTGACTGTGAATGACTTAATATCCAATTTTGTTAATTTGCAAGTAAGATACATCTGTGAGTATTACCCCCCTCCACCTCCCACCCCCACCCCACCCCCAAATGTGAGAGCTGACAAATGGTCAGGATTCTCTCCTTCTCATTAAGATTGAAGATCTTGCCAAACAAATATGTCCTTAGTAGCATTTATGCAACCTTGTTATCCCAGGAGTATACCCTCATCTGTGCAATCCTATGCTGAGGGCCTGCAGGAGACTGACCTTCTAATCCCAGCTTACGTTTACAGGACTGGAAGTTTTTTTAAAAAAGAAGTCTTTACTTTTAAATTGAGCAAAGTGGTTCTTGAGATGTTGAGAAGCAACAAAAACTGAGCCCCGCTATGCCATTTTTGCAGGGTCACTTGTCAAACTAGAACCATAATTTAATTTAAAAATAGGACTGAAGTGCACAAAAAAAATCTAGAAACCTTCACACTTCTCCTCTGCCCCGAGGTGTATAATTACTCATCTTGTGCAAATGCTCCTCTAAAGAAATTATGAACATTCATTCAAAAAATATATGAATTTGCTTCTAAGCATTCTGCATACATGCAAATTTTAGCTTGAGAAAAAATCACAGAAAGTGTTGGGAGACTCTTGTGAATATTCACAGACTGCTCCTTCAGGAAATGTATGCAACATTATTTTTCAAACTCATTGTGGTATTTGGAAGTCATCCAGTCAAAGAATAGGAAATACTACAGACTAGATAGTAACATTACAATCTGCCTTTAGTGAAGAGTGACACATAGCTGCACTACCCGAGGAGCAGACCAGAGAATGAATTGTGACTCTGAGTCACAATTTCTTCCCTGCTTTCCCGCAGCCTACTTCCTAGGCATCTATGACAGAGTAGCAATTCTTGCTGGTAAGTACGTATGAGAAAAGTGCCAGGGAGTTGCCCATCCATTTGCAGGGAGCAGTTTTGAGCAAGCAGCCCATTCACTCTCCGTGACCTAAGTCACAATATCAGTAGGACCTAGCAGAGAAATAAGGAGTAACTTGATTTCCCCTTATGACTCTGCATGGCCAATTAACAACCTAGTCCTACAGTTCAGGAGTGAATACTTGGCTTATGGGCAATCAAGAAACTGAAAGACATTCAGATCAGACAAACATACTAGTTTTGAAAAACAAACAAGTTAATGAAGCTTACAGTTTGATTACAGGGAAAAGGGAAAAAGGACTAGATTAAATTAATAAATGCTGTTCGGGAATTTTTCAACATTTTTTTGTTTTTGAAGGAAAATGCCATTTCATTGAAACTAAAAATATTCACAGGAAAAAAGATTGGTTTTGATTAATTTTCCATTTAAAAAAAAAAAGGAGTTTCAAAATTGTCAGTGTCCCATTTTTTTTTGTTTTTTAAATGAAATGGTTCCATTTTGGGGAAATCCAAATGACTTTTTGTTTAGAAATTTAAGTTAATTGATAATAAAGACTGTAAGAAAAAAAAGAAGATCCAAATTGAAAAACTATTTTGAGTGAGTGCATTTTTTATTTGATTTATGTTTTTGGTTTGTTCTGAAATTTTGATATTCATTTTTTGTGTGTGTCATTGTGTGGAAAAAATGGGATTTTTAATTCTCATAGGATGGAGAAACCTCTCCATGTCCAGCTCTGTTAAATTGTTTGCTGTGAATTGCTCATCCAGATGTCATTACCTGTGCACTTCAGAGGTATGTTGAAAATATTGCTTTTCAAATAATAAGGTAGAAGGAAATTATTGACCTAGAGATTAAACTAATATAAGTTTCTATTATGTTGTTTACATTTTATTTTGAAAAAAAATCATACAATATAAGAGCTGTTCAAACTCTGAGCTCTATTGACTCTTCTGGCAAAGACACATATTTGCTAACATAGCAATAGAAATATACATCCATAGGCATCAATTTTGTTTTTGATTCTCACATTTTAAAAATGCCTAAGACTACATAAAAATTGCAGTGGGCTGAAGTGAAAACATTCCCTTCCAGTTCTACAAGCATTCTCTTCTTTAACTATAGGGAATGACTCAGAAAACTGTAATATTACTAAAATCAAACTTTTTAACTTATCTATAAGGCTAGCTGGAAAACAATTCCACTTCGTGAAAAAAAGTTTTGGAGTTTGTTTTCATTTGGATGTGGAGGAGGGTGGGAAGAGAGCCACAGAGACCAACCCCAAATAGCCAACAGGTTAGGGCATTCATCCAGGATGTGGGATGCATAGGTTCAAATTCCTGTTCTATATCAAGCAGAGCCAAGACTTGAAGCTACATTATTGTAAAATCTGGGGTGGGTTTCTCTCTCTCTTGTTCTGATCTGTAATCCCATCCTGAGCTAGAGATTTCCTAACAAAATTTTCAGTGAAATGATAAATTTCTGAAAAACATTTTGGTTTAGACAAAATGATATTTTGTTCCTACCTCGGAAGGATGAGATATGCCCAATTTTGTTTAAGGCCTGCAGCTCTGGAAGTCTCTCTGCTTTGATATGCACACAGTAGGTAAGTGCCATCTTTCAGAGATAAATTAAGGATATTTTTTGTGTGTGTTTGTAAGCATTCTCTGGATTCACATTTTATTTTGGGGTGAGATTTGGCTTTTTCCAGGCTTTTCTCCTGGGATCTAACTGAATATATTGCCTGTTTAAAAACAGCATAGCCTCTTTAAGATTCTTAAAGTATATAAAATTTGAGGCCTTTCATCATGAATGCTTATAAATTAATATTACTCTATATCCCAGAAGCAGCATAATCTGGGGGGAAAAAAACAGGGTTGAGAATTCTTGAATTCTACTCTTAACTATGCCACCAATCTGCTCTTTAGCCATGGAAAAAACTGATTGTGCATCAGTTTCCCCATCTTAGATTATAACTAACACACAAGTATTGTGTGGATTTGTATTTGAGGTTTGCACAGAACTTTGAGCATGATAAGTGTATTGTATATGGTGAGTCTCTTACCTTTTTTATGCAGAATGAAGATTGGTCAATTTGGAATTGAAACAGATAATTCTATTACTGGTCCTTTCAAGAGATCTTAAGGTAGTTGTTTTTTTTTTTTTATATTAGCCTAAGACAAATGGTATTTGCTTTAAATGATATCATTTGTTGTATTAGCTTTTTTCCATTTCTCAAGCGATCATGGAATCAACTGCATCATTGCTAATCTGAAATGTTCAAAAAGTCCCAAATCAGGCCACCCAAAGAAGATTAGATTAAAAAACATGATGTGTTAAGAAAATCAGTGCTGGGTTCCAGTGAGAGCCCCTGGAAGAGGAGGAGTTTTCATCTGACAGCTGGAGGAGAGCCTTTGGGAAGGAAAGGGGTTATCTATTGAAATAATGGTATGAAAAGAATGAGAAGCAGTACAAGGTGGGCTAATCTCCTCTCTGCACCAGAGTAGCCAGACCCTGGTACCAGGTAGGGTGCAGTCTTGAGGGGGCGGGTATGTGATGAGGGTATTTACCCCACACATGCTGGGAGAGGGTTAATATAATCTGGAGAGGCCAATTACTCTGCCTGCTGGCACCAAGATGGTTGGCCAGGTCTAATTAGAAATAAAGCACAACTTGGGGAGAGCAGTTCTGGTTTCCATAAAAAAGATCATCTGATTGGAGGAAAAACACCAGGAGGTGGCGGCTTTGGGAATCCCCTTTTGTTTAGAAGCTGCATGAAGGAAGGCTGAGAAAGGGGAGAAGACCAGACACAGGCCTGCCTGAGTGTTTGAGTAAGGGGAGGAGTGGACTAGCCTTTGGACTCTGAGGTGGATTGGGTCGCAGACGAACAATTTAAGGTAGCAGAGGCAATCTATGATTGGGGGTGGGGGTGGCTGCCAGCTGAACTGAAGGTTTGGGTTTTTTGTATGTTACTTTAGGACTTTGGTAAAGGATGCTGTGGCTCCAGGAGGGGCAGGATGCTATACGGTGCTCTGGCTGGACGTAAGAGCAATGCCTCAGTCAGCCAGGAGGAGGTGCATTTGGGGCAGCAACTTGCCACAGTGCCCGTTGGTGCTCCTGATTGTGCAATAATTTTTTGACACAAACTTTTTTGAAGAATGCAGACATTACTTATCTGTCACATAAAAGTAGGATCATAACAACTTTTGTGTTTAAAATGAGTCTGAATGGGCAATTCTACATTTAATTTATTGTGTTAAGAGATCTCCCTGAAATGGCTTTTACCTTTCAGAACATATCATAAACTAGACGATTATTTTGATTGAATTGAACTTCTCTGAGTAAGGCAGAACACCAACAACACTACTGTAATCCTGTATGTCATCTGCTGAATTGTAATTTGATTTTCTTTAACCATTCATGGATCAGAGTAGCCGTACATGCTACATGTTGTATTTCATTATTCCTTCAAAAAATAAAACCTATTTGGCATCCCATTTGAACAGACTGTGTATGTTGCTGCTGTAATACTGGCTAATACTAACTAAAGCTATATTTAAAGGCACTTGTGAAGTTGGCTTTGACATTTTATATAAGAGTAGATGAGATATGAGATCAACTGTAACCAGGGCCGGCTCCAGGCACCAGCTTCTCAAGCAGGTGCTTGGGGCAGCCGGTCGGGAGAGGGGCGGCAGGTCCAAGTATTCCACGGCAATTCGGCGGACAGTCCCTCACTCCGGACCTCCCGCCGAATTGCCGCCGCAGATCGCGATCGCGGCCGCAGCTTTTTTTTTTTTTTTTTTTTGGTTTTGGCTGCTTGGGGCGGCCAAAACCCTGGAGCCGGCCCTGACTGTAACATATTGATAAGATATACTTGAGATGCTGGGATGCAACTGTTGAGTTCTGCTAATGTTCTTGGAAGATCAAATCCTTAACCCCCACTTTTTGGGATAATTTGTTATAATGGAGCAGTTGTAATCCTGGTTTAACTAGCCGAGGGGGCATTCCCCCAGACCAGCAGAATCCTTCAATAGCTCAAAGCAACCGCCATGGTCTAGTGTAGTGGTATGGTCTCGAGTCAAAAGGAGGTCTTCTCCACACTCTGATGATTGTCAGATGCCAGAACAATCCTTTTAGGCCATAATCAGCTAGATGTATGTTATGGTAGCCCTAATTCATGTCAGGAATGGCTTTGTCCCATGATACGGGATGTAAAACCATGCATACTCTTATGGCATGGGAGAAAGTTTCAGAAATAGCCCAGAATCATAGCCTACGAATGAGTGGTTAGGAACATTAATACCATCAGCAGGATGAGTAATTGTTAAGTCTGTAGAGAAGGAAGAGCAGCAGAGATGGGACAAACCTTTAAAAATAGATATGTAAATGTTTATAGTCTATAAGTAGCATGCAAAGTAAAACTAAAATAGAAAGGACTGTTCAGAAAGCAAGTGCACAGTGTATAAAATCTTCCATTTCATCTAGCGTAACCCTGGTAACAGCCCTTGTAATGTGGGTGAAAGTGTCTTCAATTCAGGAACACTGTCCCCAATTTTGGATTCCCATTGGACTGCAGTGACTGTTGAACATACTGAATTGCTGACCAGCTGAACAACTGATGCCAAACTATCCACTTTTAAAACGATTCTGGCTCCACACTATAAATACATTATATACTCGGGATTGTTTATGCCTTTATTATAGATGCAAATGTATCATTCAGGTCCCTTAAGTTGAAGCTCTCAGAAGTTGAAGCTTCATAGGAAAAGAAATACTTACAGTCACATAGATAAAACATTATTTGTTATTTAAACTCATTATGCACTCTCTACAAGTAAGAAAACTGAGTACATTTTAATGTCATTTTAACATCTGCATGTATAATGGACACTGAACACATTGAAAGGAAAACACATACTATGGTTTTCTTTAGAGCCTTTTAAACTGATAAAGAAGCTTGCAGGGGACATTTGTTTGTCAAAAGATTTCTTTTTTGTTCTGTTGGGTGACAAACAGTTATGTTAATATTTCCCCCTTTAATTTAAAATTCACCTTACAAGTTCAAGGTTTAATGTTTTCATGTTTCTGTTCACTGCATATCTGTGTAATGTATCCATATCTCTAATAGAAGTTATTGTAAGGTAGTTCATGAGTGTCCAGAAGCAGTAAGTTTACTTTTTGTGGGTGACCACATGCCTAACCATTAATTTTCTTTAGGGACTTTCTTCTGTCTTTATTTCTAGTTTATCCTGTGCTGATTTCAATGTAAATTAGATCTTTCCAAGGGTTTCAAAACTAAAACACATAAAAGAGAGGGGGGAAACCCCCCAAGATGCCTGCATCCCCCACCACCCACCCCAAACAAGTAAGACTTTCATGTGCCAAAACTTATTTGTGCCCAAGTAAACAATAAGGATTTTAGATACATTAGTCTCACCCATTATATCTATCTTATCTTAAACTTCTGAGTCTATGAAGGAAGCAAGAATCTGCTGTGAGTATACTGAATTCAGAGCCATATTCACTTTTTTTAGTTCCTTTATCTACTAAATCTCATAGACTCTTGTCCACCATGATCACAAGCTGAGGATTTTAGAAAGGATTATTAAAATGATTCTGTTGAGCCTAAACTTGGCTTTCCCTAAACATCCACCAATCCATCACAGCCTGTTCTGAGTCCTATGTAATGAGCAGTATTACAAAACACTTATCTTAAAGAGATATGCACGTTAAAATAGAACTGGTCAAAAGGCGTTGACAAAAATGATATTTTCTGGTAGAAATCTTTATCAGAAAACATCTTTAAAAAAAAAAAAAAAAAAAAAAGAGAACTTGCCAAAAAAAAAAAAATCTAGGTAGCTTTCTGTGAAAATGTTTGTTGAGTTAAACTCATTTTCCATCAAACAAAGCTGATGAAAAACATTCAAATGTTCATAGCTTTCAACAAGAATCCCTCTGATACCTCCATGGCCACGAAGGTATTTATACATGCTTGAATTATTCTTTATTTCTGGAAAGCATAACTTCCATGAGGGTCTGGGTCATGACCTGTTAGCCAGAACATGGATGTACAAATACCACTGTGAAAAGTAAATATGTGCCTGATCTGGAGCAAAACCTAAAGAAAATGTACTTCGGCACTGAAATATGAAAACAGATTAATCAGAAAAAGAATCTAATTCTGGATTTCTAAACCATAAATGTAACTGAAGCTAGATCTTTAAAATCGGAGCCAAATGCTTTTAACACCACTAAGATATTCTAATCAGTATGCCATTCTTATAAATTTCAAAGTTTCTGATTGTCATCTAAGAAGAAAATATCCCATCCAAACATGTGCTATAAAGAAAACAAACACTATTTCATGTTAAAGTGTGTTATGAACATCTGACTCTACACAGCAGGTAAAAGACTGAATGCACTGATGCTAGGGTTTGCAGCTAACCTTGAGAAAATTCTGTCAAGGTGAGGTTTGCACATATCAGTTGTGTGAGTGGAACTGAATGAATAATTGATTACTCAGTTTAGAGCCCGAACTGAAAAATAGGGATGGGGAGAGGGGGTGGTTTCAGGTTGACCTAAAACAGACTTTGTTTTTTCTGGACAAAATGAAAAGCTGAAAAAATCATTTCAGCTCACATAAAATGTTTAATTCTTCTGGGGTGGGTTTCTACTTTTTTTTTTTTAATCTATCTAAACAAAATGTCATTTCAGAACATTAAAATGTTTAATTTCAAAAAAAGTCTAAATGAAATGTTTTGATTTTTTTTAACTCCCACCACTATTTTTAGCCAAAATAATTCACTGAATTAAATTTCACAAATAGTCTTGGCTGACCTGAAACTGCATTTTTTTTTAATGAAAATTATTTGTCCAAAAAATTTCACCCAGCACTACTCTGCTTTTTTAAGAATGCTAGAATTAAAACACAATTAGAAACAAAGGGAGTTCAGAATTAAGACTTCACTTAATAACCAGCTTAACAACGTACTTTCGCAGTGACATAGTATTGCATAATAATTTTACAGTTCAATGAAATCTGTGGGTGGGTGTCACAGCGTGTCTGGCCTTACTAGAATGAAGTAGATCCAGCTTCCCTATGTCAGGCAAGTGCTCCCACTTGGTAAATTAAGATAGAAGGGCAGCACCTGAGGCCTACAAAAGATGAGGGGGTGTCCCAGTGAGTCAGAACCTATTGGTTCATTGGGAAAGGGCGGATGAGAGCTGCCAGAGACTAGGGGACTGGAGGAGTCCTGAAAAGAAGCATAAGAGGGTTCCTGGGTGAAGACTGAAGGCAGGGGAGCAGAAACAAGGGTTTGCTGGCTGGGGTCTCCAATCCAAGGGCTGGATAAGGCAGAAAGCAGGAGGAGGAGCAGAGAGAGTTGGCTGCTGGCTCTAAGTCAGAAAGCTGGAGCCAAAGGCCAGAGAGAGAGCTCATGGCAGGGGAGCAGTGGAGGAGCTTACCTGCTGACATCTCCAGGGCCAGAGAGCTGGAAGCAAAGTACCCATGAGAGGTCCAGAAGAAGTGAGGGGTGCACCCTGATAAGGATGTTCCTAGCAGAGAAGCTCTGGGAGTTTCTGCTGGGAAAATTAGGGTTGCAGTCTGGTCAGAAGAGCTGGGCTGGCTGTTCTGGCACAAGGACAGGAGAAGACTGGTAAAATCAGGGCATGATGAGGGATGCCAGAATTATATGGGCTGTATTGCTTAGCTCCTGTTGGAACTTAGGTGCATGGAACTTTCTTTTGTAACAGATTAACCCCACAATGGCTATTTGCATTCAGATTCTTTGGACCAATTACGGGGACTCTGAAGGAGGGAAAATGAGACATGCCATAGCCTGCCTTTCACTCCTTTTTTTGGTCTTAGTACTACCACTCCTTTGAGATGGTTTATTACAACAACATGGTTCAACTAGTCCATAACAAAAAGTCCCAGACATGTAGCCCATTTCCCCCCTTCACCCTCACAATCAGTCATTTAAACACTCAAGACATATAGTTCCTTGAAGCCCCACATATCACACACCAGCACCTTTGACCACACCTGGATTATCTGTCAGTTGTCCCCCATCCTTGTACCGTGACAGACACACTAGTCCTTCTGCCTGGAGTGTAACTCTGCTCTTCCCAAGGGGAACTCTGTCAGCCTCTCTGCTGGGGCCAACCTTCCCCAAAGAGCATCCCCCCCCAGCCCTCCTATGTTTCCTCTGGGTGAAACTCTCTGGTCATACAGATGTCAACACGTAAACCGCTCCACTACTCCCCTGCCTTCAGCTCTCTGGCCCTGGCTCTCTGGCTTGGCGATGCCAGCCAGGAAACCTGTCAGTGCTCTCCTGCCTTCAGTCTTCTCCCAGGAATGGTGGTTCTGCTTCTTTCTGGGACTTTCTAATCTCCTGGTTTCTGGCACTTCTCACATGCCTTTTCTGACTGCTCTGACTCAGTGGGACTCCCCCTGATCCTTTACAGCCCCCGGGTGCAGCCCTGCCCTCTTTACTGGCCAAATGGGAATGCCTGCTCTGCTACTGGGGAGCTAGACCTACTTAATTCTACTGGGACCAGCCAGCCTGGGATGGTGGGATTTTCAGAAGTTTCTAAGGGAGTTAGTCACCTAGCTCCCATTTAAAGTCAGTTGCAGATGGATACCTACCTCCCTTAAGGGCTTCAGAAAACTTAGTGTTCAATCAGACATATTTACATGAGAGAAATCAGTTAGCACAGTCACGGTGAAATTGTTGACTTGATTTATAGACCAATTCTTCTGGGTTTGGAAAGTTATCTGAAGTTATCTGTGTAAATACCAGTTTAATAAAAGTTTACAGCCAGTGAATGCAGGCTTCTGTAATTTTCAAGGTGTAACGAGTAGATGTATACTCTAGCCATACATTAAATGCACAAATCCTGTGGTATTTAAAAAAAATAGCTTTAAACAAGGTATGATCCTTTAAGAAAATATTTGACTGTGTGCCAGTTAATTCAGAATACACAATGCTTTCTGCATTTGAACTTCTTACTCTTGAACAGGGAGCAGGGTTCTTGTCTGCTATAAATTTGAAAGTAATTTTTCCCACAATGTACACAGAGTCAGAATGTATAAACCTGCTATTTTGGGAAGTGAATCTGCAATGCAATACGTCTTGTAGTAAGTTTAGTACAGCTTCCCTATCAGCAGCCCAATTCCTGGTGTAGCATTGCAACCTTTTCACTTGTACTTTCTGAGGACCCTTCATATAAAGGAATGATGTAGTCACACATGCATCCCACATCTGCACTTTTGACTGTCTCAGCTGGGGCAGCATAAGCTTGTGGTGGTTATTATTGACTCTGCAGCTTGTTGTGGGTTTAAATCTGAATTTCCTGGGATGTCTGGGTGCCAAATGAGCATCCTAAAAGATTGTGTGTGGGAGCAATGCCCCTCTGCCATGTACATTGGCCAAACCGGACAGTCTCTACGCAAAAGAATTAATGGACACAAATCTGACATCAGGAATCATAATACTCAAAAACCAGTGGGATAACACTTTAACCTGTCTGGTCATTCAATGACAGACCTGCGGGTGGCTATATTACAACAGAAAAACTTCAAAAACAGACTCCAGGGAGAGACTGCTGAGCTGGAATTGATATGCAAACTAGACACAATCAACAAAGGATTGAATAAGGACTGGGAATGGCTGAGCCATTACAAACATTGAATCTATCTCCCCTTGTAAGTATTCTCACACTTCTTATCAAACTGTCTGTACTGGGCTACCTTGATTATCACTTCAAAAGTTTTTTTTCTCTTACTTAATTGGTCTCTCAGAATTGGTAAGACAACTCCCACCTGTTTATGCTCTCTGTATGTGTGTATATATATATATATATATCCTCAATATTTATTCCACTCTGTATGCATCCGAAGAAGTGGGCTGTAGTCCACGAAAGCTTATGCTCTAATAAATGTGTTAGTCTCTAAGGTGCCACAAGTATTCCTGTTCTTTTTATGTAACCTTTGTTAAGTTTGCTGAGAGCATTATTGAACACAGCTAATTTTTTAACATGACCTTTGCTGTTTAGCAAACACGTTATGTGATAATGAGCAGAAATTATTAAGCAATATAGAATTCAAAATATGCCACTGAATTTCTACCTATTAAAAAAAAAGTGTACATTTTTAAACAGTGTGCATTCTCCTTGTTGCCTGTGTTGTTTCAGTAAAGGTTACTCCATAGACTGAAATATACAAAATCAGGTTTAATGGAGTGATTATGGTTTTACTATAAAGTCTTTAACAGTAAACTCTTATAAAAACATATGAAAGTGGCTGGAAATTTCAATCTCCCTCCTTTTTCTTTGTCATTATTTTAATTTGTCTTCCAGTGACTAGGGTGCTCAATGAAATATAGTACATTTGATTTTAAAGGATTTTTAGATTGAGTTTCCAAATCATGTCAGATTCCTATAGGAATGCATGAAGTGTGAGGAATGCACGAAGTTCACATCTGAGCTGCACACTGTTAGTTTAATCTCCTGAGGATTGTAATAGTTTGGTCTAATTTGGGTTGTTGGCTTGTTGTGGGGATAACTGAGTTTAGTAACTTGTGATATACAGATGGTTAGACTGCATGATCTTACAGTCTTTTTTGGCCCTAAACTCTATGCTTACACAGGCAGAATTTTGTGCTATGAACAGTAATCTGAGCCCTTGTTTACACTATAGAGGTTAGTCGACCTAAGTTATGCAACTCCAGCTATGTGACTAACGTAGCTGGCGTCAATGTAGCTTCGGTCAATTTACTTTGGTGACTACACCACGCTGCATAGACGGGAGACGCTCTCCTGTCTTCTTAACTTACTCTTCTCATGCCAGTGAAGTAGCGGAGTCAACAGGAGAGCGAACTGTGGTCAATTTAGTGAGTCTTCACTAGACCCACTAAATCGACCCCCAGTGCATCGATCACAGCAGCATCGATCCCTGGGAAGTGTTGATATGACCTGAGATTTCTTCCTTCTCTATTACTAGATGACAACATTCAATGAGAAATTAGAAATACAGAAAAGGTTTAGTATTAGTAGCAAATACACCACAAGTGAAGTTTTCAAAAGTGTTCAGTATTGGCCCTGTTGTTTCCTTTGACGTCAGTAATAAATTTTCCAATTTCAGACTGATGAGAATTAGGACACACTGAGTGATTTTGAGACTTCCACCTTAAAAAGCAGAATACTGTACACAATTTGCTATGCTGCTGAATGAGATATCAATATATCAGATTCATCCCCAGGGTAACTCTTCTAAAGTAACCATTGGACCTATTGATCTTAAAGGAATTAAGAGATTAGTATTAAGTGTTTTACACACCTTTTAAATGTAGATTTAGCTACATGCAACTCTGTTGGTTACAAAAAGACATTTGTTTGCACATAGCTGGCATTTATGCCTCTCTCCAGTGCAAACACACACTTCAGCACTAAAATTTGGGTGACCATATATCCCAAAGGACATCTTGCGGAACTGACCCGAGCTGTTCGTTCAAGCCCCCCTCCGCATGTGGGGGTGGCCCAAGCTGCGCACCTTTGCTCTGCATCCCTTCTCCGCAGGAGTCTGGGGTAGCTGCTTGCCCAAGCCCTGCCTGCCCCCGGCTTCTCCCCGTGCATGGCTGGCATCACTGCTTGCCCCCCGCACATTTCTCTACACCCCAATCTTCTGTCAAAAGTGGGCATTTGTCCTGTTTGCTCTTGCCAAATGACGATCAAGTTGGCAAAACCAAATGGGACAAATGCCCACTTTTGACAAAAAATGTCAGGACAGCTGAGAAAAGGCTAAAAAAAGGGACAGTCCCGGCCAAAAAGGGATGTATGGTCACCCTAACTAAAATGCAGTTGTAAAGAGGCGTGTACAAATTGTGTGCAAGCACACAATGGAGGCCCATGGAAATTATAGCTTGCTCTGTTCGTAGCACCTTATAACTTTTTTGTATTTTTGAACTTAGGTCATATGCCATAGAGTACTGAAGGGATAAAGGAAAAATTATTGTACCCGCTCTTCAGAGGTGTTAGTTTCACCAGTCTGGATTAGTTTCACACAGGGGAGACTTTCAAAGTCAGATAGGCCTCCCTTTCCAGTTGAAGTTTTGGGCCTATCTGCCATTTGTGTCTGAAAATCCCCAAGCCAAACCATTGTACCTGGGTTTTGTGCGGAGACCAATATATGGTTAGTATCAGTATTTACTAGAGTTGATAGAAATCTTTTCGCAGAACTTTTTGTGTGTGTGGCCAAAATAGTGATTTTTGAAATTTTATCAGTTTTCAAAGGAAAAACTGGAAATCACTTTTGTTTTCAGTTTAATCTCACTAAATTCAGTTTTCAGTTCAAAATTACAGGGGGGACGGGAGGTTAGAAACATTTTTGTTTTTTTAGCAAAAGCTGTTTTCAGAAACTGAACATTTAAATTTTTGGTTTCAGGTTTACATTAAAAGATTGGGGGAAAAGAGGAAATTAAAAATAAATTCAGCAAAAAACTAACAACTTTTTATCATATTTAATATTTACCTCAGCGCCTGTTTCAGATATTTATCAGGTTTAAATGGAAAGAACTCAGTGCACTACTCTGTAGTCTCAAAAAATTAAAATACACTAAACTGCCTTCAAGGCTGACAAGTATTAAGCAAGGAATCAATGCTAATTTATACCAGATGTCCTCAAAAAGTTCACATATTTACATGCAAATCAGCCTACACAGCATTAGACTTCATCCCAGAAAAAGGACAAATAATTAGTATGCTTTCACTGGATAATGATCTCTTTACAATAAGCCCAAACTGCATCTGATTGTGCATCTCCATAAAGATAACAAGTGCTTGATCTAACAGTTCTAACTTGAGCCCATTTCTGTGTGGAGGTCATTTGACCTGAGTTTATGCTGGAGGTCAGTCAAGATAGTCATAATGGTCCCCTACTGGCGTTATAAACGATGAATGATTAATATCTTGACAAGTCCTTTTTGCAAATAATTAATGTTACCTAGGGTTACCATCCGTCCGGGTTTCCCCGGACATGTCTGGCTTTTTCAGCGTTAAATGGCCGTCCGGGGGGGATTTCTAATCAAGTAGAAATGTTCGGGATTTCCCCCTTCCCCTCATGCGGAGTGCGGCGCGGCTGATTGGATGTCTGGCCTGATTGAAAGCCGCTCGCAGCCACTAGGGCCTCTAGCAGCCAGAGTCCATCCCCCTCCCCCGCTCCCTACTCCCCCACAGAGCAGCGCGGCTGTGTTTGATTCCATGTGGAGCCTGCAGCTCTCCCTCTGCTGGGTGAGTGGGGGGAGCAGGGCAGGCGGCGGGGGGGGGGTGTAGAGTCTGCAGGGGCAGGGCAGGCAGGGGGCGCAGAGGCTGCAGGGCGAGTGGGGAGCAGGGGGCACAGAGGCTGCAGGGCGAGTGGGGAGCAAGGGGCACAGAGGCTGCAGGGGCGGGGGGGGTGCAGAGGCTGCAGGGGCAGGGCAGGCAGGGGGTGCAGAGGCTGCAGGGCGAGTGGGGAGCAGGGGGCACAGAGGCTGCAGGGGTGGGGGGTGCAGAGGCTGCAGGGTGAGGAGGAGCAGGGCAGGCAAGGGCATAGGGGCTGCAGGGCGAGTGGGGAGCAGGGAAGCACTTAGCAACCCCCAACCAAGATCAGAGCGGGAGGGAGGAGGGGGAATGTGGGGTGCTCAGAGGAGGGAGCAGAGTTGGGGCAGGGACTTTGGGGAAGGGGTTGGAATGGGGGCGGAGAAGGGGTGGAGTTGGGGCAGGGCCAGGGGCGGGACCGGGGCCCCATGGAGTGTCCTCTATTTTAAATGTTTGAATATGGTAACCCTATGTTACCATGACATTTCCATTACTACAGAAAAAGTATAGCAAGAATACCACAATAATAACTGGAGAAAGCTTCTATTGTTGCATCCCTTCAGGATCTGTTTCACTGTAATTCTGTGACTGAGTACTGGCATCAAGGTGAATACTATGGAACAGGCACTCCCTGTAGGTTTGCTACTGTCTTGGTGATTTATCCAAATTAAAAGAAGAACAGGAGGACTTGTGGCACCTTAGAGACTAACAAATTAGTCCTCCTGTTCTTCTTTTTGCGGATACAGACTAACACGGCTGCTACTCTGAAACCAAATTAAAAGATGTACTTAAAGCATACATGTGCTGTAGTGACTGTCATTTGCTTTTAACTCAGGACAGATCTAATTGAACTTGTTCTGAAATAAGTTCTTTAAAATAAGATAATAAAAAAATCTTAACATATGTGCTATGTCATTTCACATCATATCGTATGTTATATATGCAGGCTGATGGTACCTAGCATAACCTTAACCGCTCCTTTATTTTGCACCACAAGTTCAAAGGAAGGCTGTTTACTTGCAGGTATAAGATGCTACTGATAGAAGTATCCTCATTACCACAGGTATCCCATATCTGAATAGCCAACAATAGTTAAAATGTCTTAGGGTTTATATAAAGTATTTTTATTGTTAAATATCACCACCTGGCTTTGAAATCTTTGTGGCCATTTGGTAACTTTCAGGACCTATCCCAGATTCTATCTTTCACTTAACATGAATTTCCTTTTCCAATTCTGCTAAAGTTTCTGATGATACCACTATTTTGGCCTTTTAAAACAGAGGGGTGAAATCTTAGCCCACTAAAAGCAATGGCAAAACTCCCATTGACTTCAACAGGAACAGTATTTCATCAGAGATATTCAGAACTCAGTTAGACTGAGATTTAACACATAGCAGCAGTTATGGATGTCTCACTGACCCACTGTAAAGGCAGCTACTGATGAGACTCTATTTGCAGTGATTCCCTTCTATAATATTTAGAGAAAATTCAAGTAAATTACAAGCCAGACTATGTCGCACTTGTACGCATAGAGTAGTACCATAGTTCATGAGTAGTCTCATCAAAAAATGTATGGGACTAGTCTCAGAGTAAAGCATTACTCACAGTAGGCAAAAGTAGCAAAATCTAGCCCTTAGTTAGAATGAACTAGGAGGAAAACTTATGAAAAGTACCAAGCCTAATTCTTCATTGTTTTGCATTTTATGTTGCAATTGACTAGTGAAAACTGAATGAAGAGCATAAATTACTAGCATTCTGAGCTGTTGTAGTGTTTTTACACCTACTTTGCACAGTTGTTAATGAGTACAAGAGACACAAAGCAGTGGAGAACAAAGCTCAGCATGATAAACTACTTAAAGAAACTATGCAAATCCAGTCAAATGAGCTTTGAAATTAAAGAACCAAATTCTACTTAACGTTGCTCTCCCCCCAAAAAATATGCCTTCTTTCTTCTTGTTGTTAAACTACAGTATAATTTACCGTGTCTCATTTTAATTTTATGGAAACTGTTGCTCCTCCTGCTTTAATTTTTTTTTCCAGTGGAGATGAGGAAATTTTAATCAGAGGGGTTTATCTGGATGTAATTTTCTTTGCATTTGGTGGGGGTATTCATCTTTTTTCCTTCACTTTCATGGTGAAACACATTCAGAATCAGATATGACCTTTTACGATTAATTAATAAATTTTCTGGTAATGTAAAGGCCAAATTCAGCTCTCATGTCAATTCATACAAAACCCCTTCAAGTCCGGGGTGCAGGGAATATTTTGATCACCATTACAATGGTGGGAATCTGGAATAACTCAATTGAAATCCATGTGGAGGGGAAAAAAAAGATCATGGTGGTACTCAGGTCCCAAATGGAACTATTCTGCATATACACTGGTGAAGTCAAGACCGGAATTTGGCCTACCTTTGTCACTGAGGGCAGTATTCAATAGAGCTGGTCAGAAAATCTCAATTGAAACAATTTTCCATCAGAAAATGTTTGAATAAAACCAATTTTTTCATGAGCATCCGTTTAAATTTTAAAAAAAGGCTTTTAAAAAGTTGGAATTTTTTTGAAAAACACTAATGTTCCAGTTTGACACTGAATTAAATAAGATTTTGATTTTTCATTTTTTTTTATGTTAAAGAAAACAGAAAGGATTGAAGTTGCAAGAATGTTTCAATTGGCCTGAAACAAACAAAAATAAACACTTAAATAGGAATTTCAATTTTGTTTTTGTCCCAATTTGTGACCAAAAAAAATTAAATCTGGGAACTTTTCATGGGACAGAAAAATCTGATTTTGAACTGATACTAATTTATTTAGCTGACTGTCAAGATCTGAAACAGCTATTGGAGGGAGACTGAAGTCCTTCAGCTGGTGTAAATCAGTTTAGCTTCAAGGGTCTGAGCAGTACCAGTATATTTTAGAGCCACATATATCCCATCCCAGTTAGAGGAAGAGTTACATTGATGAAGGGTCTCTGAGAGAAACTTATGGGGGATCCAAGGGTAGCACATTCTACCCTCTTCCCATCAAAAAAACAAATTTATTTTTAATAACTTCTAGGGAAGTTGTATTAAAAAAGCACACATTTTTGACGTTCAACTTTATTGTGTATAACTGCCGAAACTCTGTATTTTAACCAGTTCTTTTATTAAATAAATGGTCTGACTTTAAAGTTAACTGCAACCATTTATGAGGTGGTTAATTTTAGAAAGTAAATTGCCACTCATTATTTCACTATTACATTTTAATATTAAAGTTATGTAGTGGTGAATCAGGCCCTATCAGTAAAGAAAAATAGTAGCCTAATTCTTTCTTTGTTCCTGGTCAAATCTAATGTTTACAACACCACTCACTAGTACTTTAACTTAAAAATCACTCTTAACTACCTCATGCATATTGAGTATTATTTAAATATTTTTAATTGGCATTGGTGCCAATAGTGTATCATTACATTCCTTCCTATAGATTAACTTGATACTGAATATACATTTCACCAAAGCTCTACAATGACTAATTATTATTTCCTAAATAAGTAATGACATGAACTGAGTCAATGATATACAATTTAACAACTTCCTATTGTATGGTAGGAGCCATAATCTGAATTTTGGAACTATTAATTTGTTTACTTGAAAAAAATATATATTATTAATCATTTATAGTACTACATGTAATGTAAAACGATAGCAAAATACTTTTTAAAAAAAATCTTACCTGTAAGATTTGTAAAGGTTGTGAAATAAACTAACAAACATACGTAAATGTAAGGTTAACATTGAAGCTCCAAACCAAAATCTGCTCTAAACTAAAATGCAGTAAATCCCGAAAAAATATTTTAAATCAGCAGTTTCTTTGGGTTGACACTGATGTAAAAGGAATCAGAAACCAACCTGGAGTTGCAATTTTAGGGCTTAATTTTGACCTTAGAGCTATGTGTTTGGTTCCTAGGTCAAAATTTTCCCATGAACTTTGAATTTGTTGTGGGCTGGGGTTAGTGGTGGGGATGTATGCACTTGTGGTTGTTTTTTGCTAAGCTTGTGCTACCACATTACCTTTACTTGGATGCATGAAACCTACTTCTGCTCTCAGTTAATCTGCGGTAACTTTGAGATAACTACTGGAGTCAATAGTTACCCATATTTATATAGAGATTATGCAGAACAAAATATGGTATTTTCCCCATTTAACTAAAACTTATTTCATGATCTTCATGTTATTTCTTTCTTAGTACAGATATAGCATGAGGAATGTCTCCCTTTTATTGTCGCAAAAATATGCATATGACATCAATAGAACGTACTCACTGCCACTTGCAACCCCCACAATTTTATAAATTTATCATAACATAGTTACCAACATCTTCAAGGATTCAACCTTTAACCATGAAAGAACTTCTGGCTAACAAATATATATTTCTTGTTGAAATTCAAAGTTAGCAGCAAGAAACAGATGAATGGATCTTATCATGGAAATATATAAGGCTCTTACTCCAGATGAACATTCATAGATAGGGTTGAGCTCCATTAAGCATCTAGCAATAACTTCACAAATTAGAAAACGATTTATGAGGATACAGTAAATAAAAAAAATTGCAACCTTATAATGCTTAGGGGAATGAATGTCCTAAAATAAAATAAATGGCTTTAACATCCTATACATATTATAGATATAAGCTCCTCAACACACTTTGATTTAGAATAACCCAAATTGTTACATTATTGCTAAACAAAAATGAGGAGGTTAATGAAACAGAAATTAAAAGGTACAGTACCAAAAGTAAAATCCCTGCAAACTACATTGAAACTTTTTAAAGACACCATAATAGAGGCTCAACTTAAATGTATATCCAATTTAAAAAACATAGTAAGAGAACCAAAAAAGAGCCACTGTGTTGTTAAACAACAAAGTAAAAGAAGCAGTGAGAGGCAAAAAGGCATCCTTTAAAAAGTAGAAGATAAATCCTAATGAGAAAAGAGCGTAAACACTGGCAAATGAAGTGTAAAAATATAATTAGAAAGACCAAAAAAGAATTTGAAGAACAGCTAGCCAAAGACTCCAAAAGTAATAGCAATTTTTTTTAAAAAATACATCAGAAGCAGAAAGCCTGCTAAACAACCACTGGATGATCTAGATGCTAAAGGAGCACTCAAAGACGATAAGGCCATTGCGGAGAAACTTAATGAATCCTTTGCAGCGGTCTTCACTGTTGAGGATGTGAGGGAGATTCCCAAACCTGAGCTGTTCTTTTTGGGTGACAGATCTGAGGAACTGTCCCAAACTGAGGAGTCATTTGGAACAAATTGATAAACTAAACAGTAATAAGTCTCCAGGACCTGATGGTATTCACCCAAGAGTTCTGAAGGAACTCAAATGTGAAATTGCAGGACTACTAATTGTCATCTGTAACCTATCATTTAAATCAGCTTCTGTACCAAATGAGTGGAGGATAGCTAATGTGATGCCAATTTTTAAAAAGGGTTCCGGGGTGACCCTGACAACTACAGTAAGCCTCACTTCAATACCGGGCAAATTGGTTGAAACTATCGTAAAGAACAAAATTGTCAGACACATAGATGAACATAATTTGTTGGGAAATAGTCAACATGGATTTTGGAATGGGAAATCATGCCTGACCAATCTACTAGAATTCTTTGAGGGGGTCAACAAGCATGCGGACAAAAGAGATCCAGAGGATATAGTGTATTTAGATTTTCAGAAAGACTTTCACAAGGTCCCTCACCAAAGGCTCTTAAGCAAAATAAGCAACCATGGGATAAGAAGGATGGTCCTCTCATGGATTGATAAGTGGTTAAAAGATAGGAAACAAAGGGTAGGTATAAATGGTCAGTTTTCAGAATGGAAAGAGGTAAATAGTGGGATCTGTGCTGGGCCCAGTCCTATTTAACATATTCATAAATGATCAGAAAAAGGGGTAAACAGTGAGGTAGCAAAATTTGCAGATGATACAAAACTACTCAAGATAATTAAGTCCCGGGCAGACTGCGAAGAGTTACAAAAGGATCTCACAAAACTGTGTGACTGGGCAACAAAATGGCAGATAAAATTTAATGTTGATAAATGCAAAGTAATACACATTGGAAAACATAATCCTAACTATACATATACAACGATGGGGTCTAAATTAGCTGTTACCACTCAAGAAAGAGATCTTGGAATCATTGTGGATAGTTCTCGGAAATCATCCACTCAATATGCAGTGTCAGTCAAAAAAGCGAACAAAATGTTGGGAATCATCAAGAAAAGGATAGATAATAAAACAGAAAATATCATACTGCCTCTGTATAAATCCATGGTACGCCCACACCTTGAATACGGTGTACAGATGTGTTTGCCCCATCTCAAAAAAGATATATTGGAACTGGAAAAGGTTCAGAAAAGGGCAACAAAAATTATTAGGGGTATAGAATGGCTTCCATTTGAGGAGAGATGAATAAGATTGGGACTTTTCAGCTTGGAAAAGAGGTGACTAACGGGGAGGGATATGATAGAGGTCTATAAAATCATGAGTGGTATAGAGAAAGTAAATTGGAAGTGTTATTTACTCCTTCTCATAATACAAGAACATGGGGCCACCAAATGAAATTAATAGGTAGCAGGTTTAAAACAAACACAAGAAAGTATTTTTTCATGCAACGCACTGTCAACCTCTGGAACTCTTTGCCAGAAAGTGTTGTGAAGGCCAATACTATAACAGGGTTCAAAAGGTAGCTAGATAGATTCATGGAAGATATGTCCCTAGCCTCTGTTTGCCAGAAGCTGGAATAGGGTGACAAGGCATGGATCACTTGATGATAACCTGTCTGTTCATTCCCTTTGGGGCACCTGCCATTGGCCACTGTCAGAGGACAGGATGCTGGGCTTGATGGACCTTTGGTCTGACCCAGTATGGCTGTTCTTATGTTGCTAAATATAGTAATGACAAACATCTACTGACTAGCTTCTTGTAGAGTTCCACATTTATTTTCTTTTCATTTTAATATACATTTTAATGACACAGGCATGCACATCCATAGAGAGTATAAAGTAGCAGTACACTAAATGCAAGCAGGTTAGCAGGGGGTATTGCAGAGTAGCAGTCCCCAAGGGGAAGTTTTGGAGTGTAGGTGGAATTGACCTATTACTATGGCTTGTAACTGCTCCCTTGGCTGTGCTGGTGCTGCTCTGCAAACCAGTGCCAGGAATATGGGGAGTGGCAAGTGTGGAGTTATGCTGCTATCTTTTCCTATGTTTCTCTATCCCTTGGGCCACCATTGCCCAGGAGTCTAAAGACTGCCTCTCTGCCTGACCCTTCTGCTGCACATGAAAAGGAAGAAGGTATCTTACACCTTCCCACACCTAATACCTGCATAAGGCCCAGCAATATCTGATCTATGCCAATCTCTCAGAAATTATATCATGTAATGGGCCAAATTCTGTAAATTTACAGTGTTCATCCAGGTAATAGAGCAGATTTTTCCCTATGTGTTAACACAATAGACCAAATTCTGGGAAATATAATTAATGCTGTAAATGAATATTGGGTCTAAGGCCTGCAAAAAATGACCATTGTAGCTATTTTGGAATAAACCATTCTACAATAGCTCTTCTAGAATAGTTCTCTTTATGGACACTAGTCTGCAAAGGCAGTGACTGTCAATCAATTTTCCCTGGTAGACAAGGACTAAATGGTAAAATACTGTAACTTGTACAGATTTTGAATTTAGCAAGAATGTGAAACAACTGCATACAGAAGGAACAGAAGTTGATATAGGAAGAGGGGTATAGGAATAAGACAACTAACAGGAAGGTGTAAAACCAGGAAACCCTATCACTCAACCAGATTTATCTTACTCCCCTTTTTAGCTTCTTTTCTTGTTACCCTCCACTATTCCTTCATGATTTGCACACATCCTGAATATTTAACTAGTACACGTTACTGGACCATACTATTTACACCAGAGTTTTCCATCTTAAAAAAAATCAGTGTTCTCAAAACTAGTTTTACATTTGATATAAAATGCCACACATTTTCAAAGCATGTGCATTTCAGTTTATGCCTATTATCATATCCACATGTAATCCACACAACAAATGAGTCCCATAACATTTGTGTATTCAGAGACTATGACTATCAGTGCCAATATAAGGATATATATAGTTGTATACACTTGTTGCAGGACCTTCCCACAGGTAACCAGGGTCCACTAGTGACACCATATCTATGCCTCTCTCTGTTATGGTCCTCTTTGCAAAGTGGAAAAGATGCAAATTATAACTACTTTGGATAGCTTCAACTTGCTCATATTTTTATGCTACTTGGAGGGGAACTTATTGAATGAGGGAGATGTGACATGACCTCACCTCTGTTCAGGATAGCATGCAGATTTTTTTTTTCTATAACACACCCAGAACATGAGCAAGCCTTGTATGACTCTCTACACTTATTTTTGTTTAGGGAATGTTGGGTGAAACTTGCACCCTCTGTTATATGCGCTTGATGGACAATTGAGCCAAGAGATCCTAAGCATTACAGAAACTATTTTATTTTATTACTGCTGTCATCCAAACAACATAACCAGCTATTGCTTTTTTGTTGTTTTCTTTGTTTTAAGTAAGTTTATGAGATTATGATCAGGGCACTGGGGAGGAAACATGACTCTCAAACTGATGAAGAAAGAGGATGAGATTGCATCACTGAAAACTAGAATGTTAATGTTTTATGATTCTTTCTTTAATGCTTTTTTCAGTGCATCAAAGGAAGACCAGATATGTGCTTTCTTTGGGACAAATTCTGCACTCATTTACACCAGTAAACTGAGAGTAATGGAGTTACTCTGTATTTACGTCGGTCATAATGGAAATAAAAATTGCCTCAAAGAACCTAAGGCCATGTCTACACTGCATCTGGGAGTGAACCTCTGATCTCAGGTCCATAGACTTGTGCTAGCAGGGCTCACACTAGCGCTCTAAAACAAGTAGTGTAGACATTTCCATTCGGGGTTTGAAGCCTGAAGTGTGGGTTGGGCTTGAGAGCCTTAGCCCACTATCTAAACAGCTATTTTTAGAGTGGTAATGCAAGTCCTGCTAGCACGAGTCTGTGGACCCAGGCTCAGAGGTTTGCTGGCAGAGAGTGTAGATGTTTCCTAAAGGTTCAGAGGAAACCAGTATTTAGATTTTGCATAGTAAGAGAACGATCATCCAGGGAAGCATATTTTTGACTCAAAAAAAGTAAAACCAAGTTAACTAAAACTAAAAAGTTAGCTCTGCTCATTTAAGACAAGCTTCTGCTCAGCTGTAAGAGTATTCTACAATAATCAGAGCCAGTTCATTAATATAGAAATAGAATTTGTTTAGTTGTAACAGTGCAAATTTAGACTGGTTTGTTAGGCAGTGGGCCAAATTCTACTGTCACTCATTTTAACCTGTACAACCCCAAAGAAGTCTTGGAAGGACAAAATCCAGGCCAGATATCACTAATCTACAATATCTCAATTTGGTTTTAAATCATTCAGTTATGAATGGCTGATATACAATGAAGTACAGGTCCCAGTCTGGGGTCAGGTTTGCCAATCCTTTGAACCCTATATGATATGAACATTTTGACATGAGAATATTTACCCTAGTGAGATCTCAACATATGCTCAGCTCACCAAAAGATCCAAAACTCATCTGAAATCACTATTTACTGCAATGCAGCTTGTGGAATCAACATCAAGTGGCAGCTGGACCAAAAAAGAGGGAGATTTTAATGATTCTGAGAGCAAATAAAATGTATCAAATAAATTTTGGTTCAACGTAAAGCAACAGTTTTGAAACATTTCCTTGAATTGGGGGATCCCAATCAAAGAAAATACATTATTTTCCTATTTTCTCATTATGGGAAGATTTCTCAAAGTTGATAGCTTAGCAAGAAAAGTATGAATGTTTTATATTAATAATTAAACAGTCATTGATCCTCATCTTCCCACATACTATAGGATACTCTATCATAGTTCAAGTTCTTGTATGTACATATCTATCTATCTATTTATATACATATCTATACACACACACGCACAGTCACCCAAAATACAGCATTTAAAAACAAACAATTCCCCTACTTTAATAAAAATAATGAAATAGTTATTTAGGACTCAGCCATGCAAGGTGGTGAGCACAATGGCCCCAATCCAGGAGAACACTAACTTCAAATATATGAACAGTTCCCTTTTGTTGAAAGTTAAATACATGCTTAAGTGTTCTGCTGGATCACGTCCAAAGTGCTCAGCACCTAACAGGAATCAGCCCTCAATACCCATTCCACCTAATTATCTTATTGGTGTTACTGGCCTCAGTGGAGGAACACTCAATGCCTCCTGTATCACTTCAACTCCAGACTAAAGGGGGACTGAAACAGGGCTTCGAGCAGGCCCTTCACAATTAGGTGTATTTCACCCCCTGCATTTCACCTGACCATTAATTATTTTTATCAATGGACAATGAAATATGACAATACAGTGACATCTTAATTACATTTTAGACTTTTAGATTAGCTATTTTATTATGCAAAGTGTTTTAGTTAAGTTGTGTTTGATATAAATTTATAGATCATTAGCTAACTAATTATATCTCATGTGAAACATGGTAATTAAATTCCCATTAATGACAGTTAATTTGATGTTATTTTAAAAGTGAATTTTATTCTACTCGATTTTAATACAGGGATTGGGTGCACTTTAGCTTAATTATGGCTGTGTAAATTTAAACTGTTAGAAGAAGTGCTCACATAGCATCTTTTCCCTTTTTTAAGATAGACTTATTTATTTCAGCATTTCTTATTCTAATATTGGTTAGTTAAGGTTGTGGTTGCCTAAGCAATGAATAAATCAAGGGCCTCACTTTCCAGCTTAGTCACTCTTTTAATCTTTATTATAAGAAATATTCAATTTTCACTCTTTTAAAGAAAAAATATCATATAAGAAGAATAATGCTGTGGCATGTACATTTGTGTCAGTTTACTTGGCAGACTTCCATGCTGGAGTAGTGCTAAAGAGAAATCACAAGGTGAATGGCACTGTAGGCACCGGTAATAATCTGTGGATATAATGTAAGGCTTTTAAATATTTCCATAGACTAGCAAATACAAAGAGCTACCATATTATGCATCAATACTAATAACTTTTTTGGGAAAAGATATTGCAAACAGAGAATATTTCAAACAAAACTGTCCCCCTTTAGGTGATCAAAAACTGAACAAATATGGAAAATGTAATACAAGATAGTTGGGGCTTCAGATTTTGGATATCATCAAAGTAATGAAATATTGCCTTTTTCCCTTTACTTGCTAGTGAGTGTTAACAAATATTTAAGGCCTGATTTTGCCACTGTGCTGCTGGGCAATGCCTTACTTTGTGCATTTATATAAATTAAAGATCCAAAGCCAGATTCTCCCTCCGCTCCTTTACTCAGCTGGAGTGTGTCTTACTATAGGACTACTTGCTAAATCAGGTCCTATCACTGCAAAACTGTGCCGTCTGGCACCTGTGCAGAGTCCTATGAAATCAACAGGCTGTGCCCAGCTGTGGAGGTCCACGCTCTCCGTTCTCTTTGCGGGGTCCGCACCTAAGGCACTTACCAGTGTGAGTAAAGGAAAGAGAATCTGACTTCATTGACTTCAGCTAATAACGCATCCATGCAGATATACAAACACTGATACCCATGTTCAAAAAAATGTGTTGTAGTCTAATTATTAGGTTCCTCACCGGTGAATGTCAATCATTCACGTTAAAACACTAGTTACAGAAGCCTGTGAGGGTGCAGATATTAACCTATGCCTACGAAAACAATGCTAGAATTTCATAATATAAATATGTACTATCAAATAGTTTAGTAGCATGTGAATGCTTAATAATAAAAGGTCTGCATGTAAACATTGAGAAGCAAAATATGAATAGTACTTACATTCTAGATTAATCAAGTCTTCCTCTTGGAGCAGAACTCAAGAGTATAATTAAGTGTTTAGTAATCATAACAGGATACCCAATAATTAGATTAACACAAATTCCTTTTACCATATTTCTTAATCAAGCCATTTTGACTGATTTTTCCATTATTCAAATGTACTTCATGTACTGATATGGATCATCTCAATCCAACCATCCAAACAGTTTTGTTGTTTTTTAAAAAGTGATCTCTATCAAGGACAACTGGCTGTGAAACAATCTTTCAGAGGAGATTAAGTGAATCCAGAGTCTGATCATCTTTAGGAAACTGCAAAATTTTCCTCTGAGGCTGACTTTTCCCTGTAAGTGACTCTCCAAATATCCCTTTCCATTTCCAAATCCTGACCAGCCTCTTACCCCTCAAAACAAAACACTACCAAGTAGTTTTTTTTAACACTTCTCCCTTTTCACGGTAGAGACCCCGTCAAATCTGTAGGGACTTCGCTATTGCTACTGATTTTATGTGAAAAGCACTCCGATATTACAAGAATAGGCAGCAACCTAAAACCATAGGATAGGATAGATATATACATAGATAAAGAAAACGGAACCTCATTTTCCATTTTTAAGACTGTGAGGTGGCTTGAAAGGGAGAGAGAGCACTCAAACCCATTAATAAAAAGTAAAATGTATTAGTTCAAACATTCAGCTCTGTAGGAACAATTTAAGAAAGAATAGAAATATACGTAAGGAAAACACAATGTAACTGTATAAAACTATCAGTGTTTTATGATGGAGCACATTACATCATAGGAAATACATGTTTTGTAATATCTTTATATGGGATGAACCAAGCACCAACAGCAGTGGTAAGTAGTTAAGAGTGTATTGTTTCCCTTCTCAGAAAATGGATTTCTATACAATTTTAACACTTGTATAACAATCATAAGAAGCTTCAGAGATTAATATTTTTTCTGATGATTATGTTAGCATGAGACCCTTACTTAAAACAATCTCTTGCATGTATTTTCATATGGCCAGTGTAACAAATGACTATTACTTAAAAAACTTTCCCCCACAAACACACAAGTTTGTTCATTGTGACAAGTGCTTCTGGCCTTTCAAATATTCAGGCTGATGGATTATAATTTTTCTTTGATAAAAGCATTCAGGCTCATTCTTTTAGAATTGTCAGCTTGAAGCTGTACAGTGTATTAAATAAGCTACAACATAGTAGTGCACAGCCATGTTTAAATCTTTTAGGCATAGTTAGAGTAGCGGGGTCCTCCCTATACAAAGCACTTGGCCATGACAGCTGAAATTGCAAGACATATTTTATACCACTGCAGCATGGTAAATATTATACTGAAACCTTTAGAAACTAGAACAAATTTAATTTTCTTGAAACCAACTGGACAAAGTTGTTGTGACTTAGTTAATTTTGACTCAGCCTTATGGGCTTGTTACCCTGGCAACTAAAGCTTCCCATCTACTGTAGCAGTAATAACTCTTTCTAACATATGGAACCATTGGTCAAGCATAAATGCTTATGCTTAGCATATAACAGCTCCTAATGACATAATAACTTCAAGCTCTATTTGGGAGCAAGAAAATTTAGTCTTAGAATATTAACTAAAGTTAGGCTGTTTGAGATTATAGCAGATAATGCAAAATTAATCCTATTGTGGCTACTGAAGCAATATATATATTTCCCCCCAAAAGCTTGAAAATCCATTTACCAACAGTCATGCCATTAATCAGATTCATGGCCACATTTTACAGGTGGTTCTTAGCAATATACATGATGGAACTATGAAACCATGATTAAAATACATGCACTTTAAAACACTTCAGATATTTATATTTCTACTGAAGTGTGCTAGCTGCTTCTATGGGATATAGATTTTCAAGAGATCTGGAAGGCCAGATGCTGATACCATAGTGTGTTGAGCTAGATATGGACAGTAGGACTGAGCTCAGGGGTATTTATCTCCAATACAGTGCCAGGCCCTCAGCTGCTGTAATTTGGAATAGCTTTCTTGACTTTAGTAAAGAAGTAATGATTTACACAGCTGAGGAGCTGATCCATAATTCTCGACCCTCTTAATTGCCATATACTACAATCAGGATTTGTTGGAGACTGAATGAACATCAGTAAAGGAGGAGGAGGAGAGTAGGCAAACCTACTGAATAAGGCCTTATCCTCCACTTTGCTCCACACTGCTAGTAGAATCTAGCCAGAGAACTGGTATATGCATCCCTGAATGAATCAGCCTAGTGCAAGGTAGTCTGGCTATATCAAAAGAAGGACAGGAGACATTTGACATGGGTTTAACCAGGCTGCAACTTTATTATTAGATGACTGGAACTACCTAGCAGATAAAATTATACAGTTCAAGTAACCCCATGTTTTTCTGTAATTACCAGGAGGCTTTTACCAGCTCCCCATCTTGTTCAATCCAAGTTCCTCCTGCAAATTTATTGCCGGGACTTTACTATACCTAGTGGGGCTCCTACTAGCTCCTTCTTTTTTTCCATCTAGGTCCCTCCAGCAAATTTATTGCCGGGACCTTCCCATACCCGGGGGCTTCCGCCAACTCCCCCTCTTTTTCATCCAAGTCCCTCAGCAAATTCATTGCCGGGACCTTACCATCTGCCCCCACCCCACTCGCAAGAGGGTTAAGGTGGGCTATAATAATGGGGGTTGGCTCCTTGCTGTACGAATGATAGGAGTTCCCAACCGCCCTCCCCCCCATTTATTCCTTTAATGAACACCTCTTTTTAAGTAATTTTCCAAGCCATTTATCTGGTCACTGTATACCTTTCCTATGGAGTACCTGCACTGGACATCCGCCACAAGGAGGCACCAGCAATTAGCTTGGCTGCTCCACACAGAAAAGGTCATGTAGTTTGGGCAAAACCAGACACAAGGATCTGGCCCACAATGTAAGCTCCCCACAGACCAGGACCCACCAATTCAAATTGCCAGAACAACAGATGCAAAACCTGCAGACATGTCTCCTCTGCTACAATGATCAACAACCCCCACAACACACCTTTCAAGGTTCATGGGTCCTACGCATGCCTGTCACAACATGCGGTGTACCTCATCCCATGCACTAAATGCCTCAATAACAACTATGTGAGTGAAACAGACAATCACTGGGCTCTTGAATAAACTCACACAGCAAAAATTATAAAAGACAAAAATACCCTATCACTTGCCGGTGATAGGATCCTATCTGATTTATCAGTCCTCATCCTCAAAGGAAACCTGCACAATGCTTTCAAAAGAGAAATTAAGGAGCTTAAATTCATAACTTTGCTATACACTAAAAATCATGGATCGAATAGAGACACACAATTTATGGCTTACTACGACCCACAAACATCTCCCCCTCCCCCTTTTTCCCTGTGACTGAAAGGGTGTTAATAGGGCACTTCACCTTGAATGGTCCCTTGAATAATGTGTTAACCACTTATGCTAAACAATCTGTTCCACCTTGTATTTAGCTGTGACAATCTGAGTACCTTTCCCAGTCCTGAAGAGCTCTGCCTAAACTAGAAATCTCGTGCCTCTCACCTTCAGAAAAAAGAACAGGAGTACTTGTGGCACCTTAGAGACTAACAAATTTATTAGAGCATAAGCTTTCGTGGGCAGTAGCCCTGTTCTTTTTGTGGATACAAACTAACACGGCTGCTACTCTGAAACCTGTCACCTCCAGAAGTTGGCCCAATGAAAGATATTACCTCACCCTCCTATCTAAGATCCTGGGACCATCACAGCTACAACAACACTGCATACAATAATGGGGAAAACAGCAGCTAATACTTTGCACAGAGAATCAGGAGCTGTGCAGCCTAGAAAGTTACTTAAGCACTTAAATTCCAGATGCACTGAGGAGGCTCATGTAGGCTGAACGGGGGTTTTAATATTTAACTTAGTGAATGCTATAAAATAAAATAAAAACATAACTTCAGTTCATTAGAATAACATTTGCCTTAGAGCTATTAATCTCTATACAACCGAATAAAAGCAAAAGGATAAATATACAGTAGTTAGTAATTCTTGTGTTATTTTGTCTTCTTAAATATTAACTTTAAAATATACACCCACAGTAATTTATACGCTTGGCTTAGCAAGTATTTTACTATTGTGGCAAAGAAAAGAAGCAGCAAATGTTCCTGGACTTATTTTCTCAATTTTTACATATTCCTTAATCAATAAAAAATCCATTAAAAATAATTACTCCAGATCCTCTAATGGTGTAAACCGGCATAATTTGGCTGAATTAAATGGAGCTCTACCGATTTACACAATTTTACGATCCAGCCCTACAGAATTTGCCTGAGTAAGACTTCAAAGTTTGGTCCAACATGTTTATTTCTTTATTATTGTACAGTCCATATCTAGTGAGTTTTGCAAAAACGAAAGTCACGTGTATGCTACATATTCATAGCATGTGTTAAATGTTCTCAGTAGTCTGGGTCCAGATCACTTCTTCCCACAGGAAAACTCAGAGGAAGTGTGAGAGAGAAATTCTCCAGGAGGATATCCTTATGTTGCTTCTCTGCAATTGTTCTATTTGTGGAGGGGAATTGCAATGGGACCTGCTCCCAAATGCCACAGAGCATGGGAGGATGAGTTTCTCAATGGGAGGCCAGGGGTGTTCAATGAGGTGTTCAAGGGTCTTTGTACCTCCTCCCCAGTTCCTGGATACAATGAAGCCACACAACCAGGGTGCCTGGTCACCAGTGAGGAAAGACTGCAGTTGCCACAGAGACTGATCCCCCCTCTCCCTTCTTCAGTGAAGGAGTGAAGAGATGAGCACAGGAAGCACTCTGCTGCACATCGCTCTTAGGGACATGATCTGGCCATACATAGGCAGTATATTGCTAGATAACATACAGTAATCTAATAGAATGTTTAGAATACTTAATGCTTGGCAAAATTCTTAAAAGACATTTTAATGAAGATATTAGTACACTAACTTTTGGATTTTTCAGTCTGAGAACTTTATTTTGTAATTTTAAACTACCCCAAAATGTAAAAATCTAGTATTAATGTAATATTTTCAAAAGCCACGTAGGAACTTAGGAGGGCAAGTCTCATTGAAAGTAAATGGAACTTAAGCTCAGAAGTCCCCAAATGACTTTTGACAATGGGAAATGGGGTTTAGATATCTTTCAGAATTTAACCTTAATCTTAAACTGTTAGGCTCTTGAAAGATACATATGATTTGATTGTACAACAAGCTATTGTTGTACAATTGAATGGCTCCAATATCAACATGTCTTTCCTGTTTGAATAATTTCATTACCATGATTCTTTTTTTCTAGACAGAGCATGTAGGAGAAAGGTCCAGGTTTTGAAAGGTAATGAGGTGCCTAAGACAGGCACATAGTGGTGTTTTCACCACAAATCCTGTGTGGGAAGTGGGTGACAATAGAGAGAGCTTTGGTTCTGTCCCTCTTAACACACAAACCAGAAGAGCTGTGGAAGAGGAAATACATTGTGCCCAGGATAGGCCTAGCACAGGGTGCTTCCCCTTTTCCCCTTGGAGCAGGGAAACAATTGTTCTTGCTCCTGGGGCTGGTCATAGTTGTGCCATGTACGAGGCTCATGGCAAAGCCTCAATGGAGCCCAGAGTTTGTGAATTGTTAAAGGATTTTAAGAGTAGTTGGTACAACTGCAAAGGAATAACATAGACCTACAGTCCTGTCCATAACTACTAGTAAGGAGCAGATTTTACTTTAAGGCTATATCTACCCTTCGAGCTAGGGGGTCATTCCCACCTTACATAGCCATACTTGCACTAGCTCTCAACAAACTAGTGCACTAAAACTAGTAATGAAGCTGTGGTAGCACATTCAGCAATGACTGGTAGCATGGGCTAGCTGCCCTGGATACAAACCCGCCAGGACCCCATGGTATGTACTACCTCAGGGATCTCCCACTGGCCGCGATTTGCCGGTCCAGGCCAATGGGGGCTGCGGGAAGTGGTGTGGCCTGAGGGATGTGCTGGCTGCCACTTCCCGCAGCCCACATTGGCCTGGAACGGCAAACCGTGGCCAGTGGAAGCTGCGATCGGCCGAACCTGCAGACGCTGCAGGTAAACAAACCATCCCAGCGCGCCAGCAGATTTCCCTGACAGGCCTCGTGCCAAAGGTTGACAATCCCTATACTAGCTTAATGAGAGCTAGCATGATGGTGTGTACTTGAGCTAGGAATCAACCCCCTAGCTCCAAGTGTAGACATAGCCTAAGATGCATAAAGGTGGTTCTCACTGAAGTTAGGCGTTACCCACACACACATGCAAATCTCACACTCAAAAATGAAGCACAGCTCTGTGCTTATCTTGGAACAAAACTATTACAGCTGATCACATGCTGGAAACTTGTGAATATTTTGCAAGCGGAAGGGCTTTGGTTTGAGTCAACTGCACTAAAGCCCTTTAGTATTCATGAATTCATAGAGCTTCAAAACTGTGATTTGGTCAAATAAACATTCATCAAATGTGTGTTTTGTACACTCTGCAACACTTGCATGACTAACTTTGAAGCTCTAAAACTGAATACCAACCTCAGATACTTTGCAAATACTCCATAGAATGTCATTTATTTTAGACTAATATTCTTTGAATTTTATCAAATAAATAGATTCATAAAGATGAGGACAGGTTAGCAAAAAGCTTTCCAAAGAAAAATAAAGCATAATTTACCTTTTCTTGGGAAGTATTATTCTATTAATTCTGATGATGACACACATGTATCGTAAGCATCCCACCAAGACTGATGGGCCTAATTCTTTTCTCACATTGATATAAATTGGGAGAAACTCTACTGAAATCAGTGCATTTGCACCTGTGTAACACTGGGAAGCGAATTAGATCCATTGTGAAAACCCCCAGAAGATTCCATATCAAGTGTTTTTCCTCAGCAGAAATTAAGAGAAGAGACAATTGTGAAGGCTTCTCACAACACAGATATGAAGGTGTACACCATCCAGTTTCCACTAGACAAAACTCTTCTGCTGATGTATACAGCATATCAGTCATAAAAAACGTATAAGAAAACATCAGAACTGGAGCCTTTATCAAACAAACTGACCACTAAATTAAATCAACTCTTTGGAAGGGGTTGTACAGCTTAGCAACATAAAGGCTTCTTAATCCTATTTAAACAGGCTTGGCATAATAGAAAGAAATGCTAAAATTGCAGAAGGGGCTGAACAACATTCAGCCAGAAGCCCATATCAAAGTAATTTTGCAGAAATACTGTGCACTATGCTGCCTGCTGATTCAGAAATAAATTATTGGCACCATAAGGGGTAAAAATGAAGAAACAGCAAATATGAAATACCACACTTTAAAATGGGACACTGTAGTGAAAAAACAAGAACATTGGACAATGCAATAAAATGTGTGTTATTGATTTTCCTGTTACAGTATTTCATTAAAAATAATCTAGATGGTTCAGTTTGCTTCTGGACAGCTAAGTAGCTTCATAACACTGAAACAAAACCAAAATAATAAGGAAATATAAAATTAGCCAAACAATGAGATTTTTAAACTATTTTCAGCTCACAATTTTTCCTGAGTGTGTTATGGACTGAAAGGTATTATTGACAGATACTTACATTATATCAACGCTCTATGTATCACCTCTGGTAACATATGAGATTTAATAAAGACAATTGCCACCAAGGAAGACTGATTTGTTTTAATTACATTTGCTGATTCTACAGTCTGGTTTTCCATTTTGTTTGTTCAGTATGGTCAACCATAAATCAGTGTACTCTCTCTCTTGTATATATATACATATATACACTCAAAAATGGTATTTGTGTGAACACACAAGAAAACATCATCCCCATACCAAAGATCTTACAATCTAATTTATGTTCTAAATTACACTCTAGGGTTGTGTGTTTATTTACATGGCAAGAGCCTGAGTTTTACTTTTGTGCTCAGTTTTGGTATTTCATTCCAATCCACTGCTGCTGGGGTTTTATCAACAAAACAAATCGCGTGCAAATGTTCGTGTGTCAACATTCTTACTTGTACTGTGTAGCTGTCAATGAAGAATAATTTAACTCTTCCCTCATTTTGCTCACCATATATGAACCACACCGTTTTATTAACTTCATGATCCTGAATAAATAAATTCCCTAACTTGAAATTGAGCATTTTTATCTGGCTGTTTACAAGATATTCGAGTTGGCCTATGATCACAGGTTCTATAGAAAATGGTGGGGTAGAAGATTTTGTGTTTATTTTTCACATTCATCTTTTTATCAATCATTTATTTAGGTAGGCTTCACTATAGCTGTACAAATCTATCAGGCTGATTTATTAGATAATTTCCAATACATCTTTACAAAATTTTTATTCTGATGGCATAATATTTTGAGCTTAAAGAGGTGTTTTAAGTCATTATTTATAATTAGCACTTCTCAGCTGTAAACTTACTATTCTCCAACTCTCTCTCTGCATCCTTTTATTTGCCATAATTCTAAATTAAGTGGCAGTTAAGCTAGTCATTAAGGGGCATGTTTTGATATCCTTATTCATGTTGAACAACAGTTGACACCATGGGGATTCTCAGTGAAATAGGCATCCTTGTAAAATGAAGTTATTAGAGCTGGGTGGGAAACAATTGGGCCATTCTGTGAACATTTTCAAGATTTCAAAAAGTTTACCCATCTCAATTCAAGACTAAGTCAAAATCTCAAAAATTTGGTTCAGGTCAATCAAAATGTTATATGTATGTGTGTGTGTATATATATACAGTAACTCCTCATTTAAAGTCATCCCAGTCAAAGTTGTTTCATTGTTACGTTGCTGATCAATTAGGGAACATGCTCATTTAAAGTTGTACAATGCTCCCTTCTAACATCGTTTGGCAGCCGCCTGCTTTGTCGACTGCTTGCAGGAAGAGCAGCCCGTTGCAGCTAGCTGGTGGGGGCTTGGAACCAGGGTGGACCGGCAGCCCCCCTATCAGCTCCCCCATCAGCTCCCCGCTCCCCTAAGTTCCCTGTGCAGCAGCTGCCCAGCAGGTTAGCAATTGACCACAGTTCAGCTGTCCCTCCCCCCCCCACTGCCATGTGCTGCTCCTGCCCTCTGCCTTGGAGCTGCTCCCCGAGACTCCTGCTTCCTGTGTGGGGAGGGGGGGAGAGGGGGAGGGAGGAAGAGGGGGGACTAATGTCAGGGTGTCCCCTTCCCCCCTGCTCCTGCACCCCGCTTACCCCATCTTCCATAGAGCAGGGGGGACACACCACAGGGCTCAGGATGGAGAGAGCTTGCTGGCAGCAGCTGTGGTCTCAGCAAGCTGATCTAATTAACAAGGCAGTGTACTTAAGAGAAAGGTCAGTGTAGTTAAAGGGGAAATGCGCATCTCTCTCTCACACACACGGTATGTGTCTCTGTCTACGATGCTGACTCCCCTCCCTCCATTCCTGTTGCCTTATAGAGTGCGAAAGTTAAGCCTTGTTCATCATTTAGCAGTAAGGAATTCCCTGGGAAATATCCCACCCTCTGGCTCCTCCACCTCAACCAAGCTTCACAATCATCATCACTGCGTACCAGTATTAAATTGTTTGTTTAAAACTTATACTATGAGTGTGTGTGTATATATATATACATATATATATAGTCTTTTGTCTGGTGAAAAACATTTCCCTGGAACCTAACCCCCTCATTTACATTAATTCTTATGGGGAAATTGGATTCGCTTAACATCGTTTCGCTTAAAGTCGCATTTTTCAGGAACATAACTACAACGTTAAGTGAGGAGTTACTGTATATATATGTATGTATGTGGGTAGGTGGGTAAATGCACACTCTCTCTCTCTCTCTCTCTCTCTCTCTCACACACACACACACACACACACACACACACACACATTAAATGTGTGCGTGTGTGTATCTATGGCTCAATTTCCCATATAACCCAGTTTCACTCTGACTGGGAAATTGGACCATGTATTCAGACATATTCTTTAGGATATCACAATGAAATATTCTATCCAAATGCCAGTCATTTGTTATTGGCATTCTATATTTTTCCATAAAATCCTATTTGGACCATGCTGTGTGAGATTAGATTTACCATTCTTCTCTGTAAATCAAAGAATGTGCCCAAGTACAGGCAACATTTTGGTAAGTTATCTATTGAAAACTGAACAAAGATAAAGAAACATTTCCAGGAAAGAGATAAGAGTATTAGCGTTAAATGATGCATTTTCCATTAAGCTACATAGACCAGGGCTCACCTTTTTCCTACATTCAATTTTCACTACCTTAATTTAGTTTATACAATTACTACAGTTCTCATTTAATGCCTTATTCCACCACCTTTGCTCACATTGAGTAATACCTAAATCAATGAGTAGTCCCACTGGTTCCTCAGTGTCCGTTATTATGACTTGTACCTAAGGCTACATCTACACACAAGCTAGGAGTGTAATTCCCCCGTTCATATACACGTATTTTTGCACTAGCTTTCATCAACTTTCAGGTGTGTACATACTCCACCTGATTAAGCTATGCCTCTTCTGCAGTGGCTGCACTGCTATATATACTTGCTCTGGCTCAATGGGAGCTAAAGTGAGTATGTGTACATGAGCAGAGAAATCGCACCTCCAGCTTGTAGTGTAGATGTAGCCTAAGTGGCACGAGCTATCATGTAGCTTCTCTGTGCCTCCCTTTTTCCTAATTGAAAAATAGGGAAAATACTATTTTTACTTCTCTCGCAGGTGTGTTGGGAAATTTATATAATTAGTGAGTGAAATTTCTCTGTGTGTCAAGGGCCAACTCAAGGCCCACGGAATGACTGACGTTCTCAAAATAGATTTGAACTGGCCTGTTCACAGAGGAGAAGTTCACCACAGAGTCTGCATAGCATTTTGAATTTTTTTGCATGGTTGGTGATGTAAAAGTGTAAATCATTATAAATATAGTATTATCCTGTCATCAGGTATGGGACAGAAGTGGGACTACTCATTCATTACGGGACTACTCAACATGAAGCGTGTCAGAATCATAACATGTAAGTGGATGTAATCAGTTCCTCCTATACATTTTACTCATTCCATTATTTTACCCAGTTCATCACTTTCAAGACCTAAGAGCTGTGCAGAAATTGATTACCGGGATGTTAAAAACTAGTATACTTTACAATAAACAATAAAGCAAAGGAAAATATCTCTTATAATTTGCAGTAGCTAAGAAGACAATCTTTAATAATGGGGGAGACCTTTAACATGCTGAGTATGTCCGATTTACTTTGCAATAAGAAACATTGTATTCTATAAATTGAAAATGCCAGAAAGGAAAACCTGAGCTAGGTATTTAAAAAGCACTGAAGTACGAGTGTGCTGTACTCGTAATTGTACAACAAATTTGCTTTGAGCAGGTCACATTGGGCCAAATTCTGTCTGGTTAGGGTGTGAAGAAGAGGTTTCCCACTTTGCACAGTTAACGTAAGGGCTGTGCAGAATTGCAGTACTTACGTTTTGGGAAGTGCAGGGACTGTGCCCTTGGGCGTGGTGCCTCAAAGAGGAAAGGACAGCAGGGAAGCAGATCTGGTGGTATCAGCTGAAGGTAGCAAACCACATCCCATAAAGGGGTATACTAGTTGTTAAACAGCCTAAAAACGTGTGGGAGTTTCCAAAGGCATTCTCATATCCCCTCTGTGACAGTGCAGCTCTATACCACCCCTTGGTATAATCTGTGCCTAAATGGCACAATCTAGCCATTAACCTCCCTGTGTCTCCACATCCCTATAGGTCCTGTGGGGAGGATAATACTTTGTCTGCCTTACAGATGTGTTAAGAAGTTTAATATTTGTAAAGCACTTTAACAGATTCTTAGATGGCTAATAATATAGAAATGTAAATATTATAAATTTTAGTTTTATTCTGCCATCAGGTATATTTGCAAAACTTCCTCTGACTTCACTAATTTGTGTGTATATCAAAGGACAGAACTAATCTTGAAGTATGTGAGTGATCCCATATTTCCTGTAATGTTTAGACATTGGAAAGGCCTTTTAGAAATAGATTAGGGTAACCATTCTACTATGTGATGGAAAAAAGTCCAATATGTTTTTTATGAAATTTTGAGTTTAATAAGTTTCTCTCAGGAACTCTGGTGAATGCAGCTTAGAGAATACTGAAGGTTCAATTACACTGCCACATCCTTATAAATGTACTGATGGTACAATCACACATAAAACTTTCTAAGTAGAATATCTTATTCTCTGAGAAAAAATAGAGCTCTATTCTGCAGGAGAGTACATCAGACTAAAGTAAATATTCTCAGAATAAAAAATCTGGCAGACAGTCTTCCAGCATTCTATGATCAAAATCTATGTCTTTTGACCTTTTCTTTGGGATCACATTAAGGTGAATAAAGGTAATAGGAAATCCCCAGTTTGGTTTCCAGGTCTTTCCTTAAATACATCACCAAGACAGGTCATTAGCTTATTGGATTACTTTTATATGAAATTATGTACCTAATGATGACATAAATACTGTCAACATGTTAGAAACTTAAGTTTGAAAAAAATACTGCTTTTCTTTCTCTAAATACGCTGACTATAATTTTCTCAATCTGAATTATTTTAAGTCATAGTATTCATATCCCTCGCCCGCAGAAGGCAGTGGCTCAGTTTAATAAATTATGCAGGGCATCAGATTTAGATGGTGGAACAGGAATTTTTAAAACTGAAAGGGAATAATAATCTTTATAGGAACACAGATAGAGACACTATATCTAAGGGATTTAAGAGCACAAATCCTACTGACAATCAATAGTACTTGTACTCCTACATCCCTTGGCAAGATTTTTAAAATCTCCTTTGGAATAACCTGTCATGATAGGTTTTTATTTTTTATATTTTAAATCTCACCATCAAAAATAAAAGTAATATTTCATTCTATATGATCTAGAAAGCAATTGTGCTAGTCCATCTGTTTATACATTATTAGACTATTCAAACAAATGATTTTACTTTTACTTTAAATTTGCTCTACATTAAATATTAATGATAGATGACAGGTACCTCTTGGTTCGTCTAATCCAAACTTGCAGAAAGAACAGTAAAATATTATTTTTCTATTAAATGTATCCAGCTTTTTCCTGATGCTCTCTAATCACGGTGCCATAACTTTTTTTTTGACAGTGAAACTTGCTTAACTGATGAACAAATTATATGCATTAATATATAAACAACCTCCCAACCCACCGACAATCTAGGCTATATTTATCTTATTTAAACTTTATCCCCTTCATATATGTTTTACACATGCTGCTAGTAAGAATAATCCTTTTCCATTTGGCTTTGGTTGTCTCCCAGATATGCATGCAGAGCTTTTGTGCATTTCCTCTTTCCTCCTCACAATCTGTTGCCTCAAGCTATTAGTTCATAAACTGTGGTCTCTGGGACTGGCTGGCAATAGGGTGCTGGTAGTCGTCCATCTTTCCAGCTACTAACTCACATTAAAACATGCTAAAAGTATATTACATTAATTTAGTAATATTTTTTATATAAAGAATTGATGAAGTGGCCAAATGGATGTTATGTGATTGTGAACAAGATGGGAGGTAGGTCTATGAGACAATATTTCACATTATAAACCATATCCTAATATTAGAAAAGGTTCTGGAGCCCCTGTTTTAAACAATAAACTTGGCAAAAGATACTAATAAAGAAAAGAAGACTGCTAACCTTGTTAAGCTTACTAAGCAATCCAAATCCTAAAGCACTGCAATAAAACTATCACTGTGTCACAGACTATTTGAACACAAGAAGAATAGAAAAATAAGTCCAATAAATAAAACAATGGAAAAGTAGCTTTAAAATTATTATTGAATATTTGTATTATGGTAGCATAGAGAGGAAACACTCAGGATGAGGGGCTAGTGTGCTAGACACTGTACAAACACAAAGGCAGATACAGTCCCCTATCCCAAAGAGAATAAATACAAAACATGTCCATTCATATTTATTGGCAGACACCCACATGCACCTACACACCAAGATTAAAACTGTTAAAATCCTCAGAGAAGCTCAGCTGGGAAGTTATTGAGAATAGCATGGAAAGTTTACAAGCAAAAAAAAAAAAGTGGAGGAATTTAATATAAAAGTGGTGCATCCTTTCTATTCTTTCATAGAGTACGGCCTCAAATATTTTGCTTCCCACATGGGACAATATATTTTCTTATGTATGTCTGCAATACTGCTTTACTCCCCTCAGGATAAGTAATCTGACAACTGGGATTTCTATTAACTAAAAAGTCATCAGAATTACTGTTTTAAGTATTTTTGTTTAAAGAAATAATAGGAAATGGGAAGTAAATATGGGAAGGAGTGGGCTTAAGAGGATATAGAACAGATATCTAAACACAACCAACAAAGAAATACACTATAAAACAAACAAACTTACTTTATAATTAGATGTACCAGCTTTATATATTGTAACTTTAAGAAAATCATTAATCATATAAGGTCCAAAAATAGAGATACTATCTGCATCATCTGTCATGTTCTTATATTTCCTATTGAATGGAATGAAATCTTCTCCAGGCTCATTAGGTTACTGTTATTATTATTACATACATATGTTCAACTTGTTCACAAAAGGCTTGATTAAGCACCTCTTGAAATCAATAAAAGATTCCCACTGACATAATGCATTTCGGATCAAGCATCAATTTTCACTTTTTAAGGTTGATCCTAGAGCCTTTATTTACGCGAATGTTCTCAAAGACTTCAATTTAAGAGATACACAACTAGTCCCTTAAAACGAGTCTATGGCTCACAGAAATAAATACATACACAAATCATTCATGGCCCTGGTGGGATTCAAATCATACCACACAAAAAAATCTATACAGTCTACTCAAAAGGACCTATGAATAAATACCTTATTTACTTTCAGTCCAATCTTTTTCTTATACCTTTTTACAGACAATGTCCTAGTAAATAGAAATTATTTCCCTTCCTATTTCCACATAGCATCTTCTTTAGTTATGTATGCCTGCTATTGCCATTATTGGAGTCCAATGTATCTTGAAAGTGATTTATTGTTGAATTAATTTAAGTTTAATATCAAGGGAGGTTTTACTAAGACAAATGATCTCCTAACCTTTAGTGTTCAAACTGATTCCCTCAGTTCTTACTGCAAGCTAATCTTATTCTCTCTGGAGCAATTGGAACAGTTAAATAAGTAATTATACATATTGGACAATGATCCTTTAGTTAGTACAGAAATCTAAGAGCAGCAGATGAGTAATCAGAATTTCTGAAGTGGGGATTTTTCATATGAAATGTTAAAAAAAACAGGTGATAGTTGGTGAATGCACCAGGACAGAAACAAAAATGTTGATACGCTATATTGTACATAGATTCAGAAGGGGATTGAGTATATATGTGGTGTTGATGGTTAAATTCAGGGGGTAGGACACATGACATGAGGTCAAATATGAGACACCCACTTATTAAAATATTGTAAACCTTCTTTCAGACTTCCAACATGCTAACATGTTTTCCTCAATCTGCAAGGGATAGGAAGATAATATTATAGTGTGGAGTAGATGTATCAGAGTATCACACTTCTGATGCTCTACTCTTCATCTCAAACAATTATTGCAAAGACCAATATATATAAAAATGCAATGTTTATAAGCATGTGAAAGTTAATCATAGTGCCTCTTAGCTATCTGAAATAAAATGACATTCTAACCAAAGGTAACAAAGTTATTATGAGGCACCTTATGCACAATTATTTCACAAAGCATGTTTCTGAAATATTGCTTTTGTTGTTGGACTTTATCATATATCATCATCACTAACATTTCTGGAAAGGTTGATGTTGGTAGAGTATAACACAAAATAAATAGCTCAACCATTAATAGTAGCATAAGTTGCTTTCTGTTGAACAATACATAACTGGTAAACTGTACAAAGCTAAAGTAATCAGTGATGAGTTGGCAGTATTTTAAAAGAATAGCAAAACTTCCATAAATAACTTGAGGAAATATAGAATCAGTTCTTGCTGTGCGTTTAAATTCATAGAATGTTACTCAATTATTCCTGGTACCATTTAAGAATAGATAAAACAAAGACACAGAGACCATATAACCTACGTAGAAACTGGATACAAGAAATTATGATGATAAACATAAATTATCACTTACGGCGTAACAGATACATATTATAACCAGACCGTTCCTGTTACATGCAAAAGACACTCCTTTACCCATTCTATCAGCATTGTCTAGGGGTAACCCCTGAGTAGGCTGTTGGCAGCAGGGATTGAACTCAGACCTCTGGATCTTGAAGCATTAGCTTCTAATGTAGAAGGCTCAATCCAGCCACCACTAGAAGGGGGATACAGTGTCTAACTGAGCAGATATGGGTTGCCTGGGCATTATACTAAACTGTTCCAATCATTCAGCCCATGCTCTTCACTATGCCATCCCCTGGTCACAGCCTTTCAGATTTCAGCCTTGAATAGAAATCTCTTCCATTCAGGTAATTCATCTATGGGGAGGGGGAGGAGGGAGGGAACCCAATCTACATCATTTCTGCATGGCTTTTCAAACAATCTATTTCTCCTTGCAACATCCCTCTGAGGAAGATAAGTACTATTATCTCAGTTTTACAGATGAGGAAGTGAGAGATTAAATGACTTGCCCAACGTCATACACGAAGCCTGTGGAAGAGTCAGGAACTAAAACACAGGCCTTCTTAGTAACTATCCAGAACAATACAAGTTTTCCCATGTTCCAATTTGCGTCCATATCTACTTCCTCTACCCCCTCCCCATCTCAAAAAGGTAAAACATTTGGCAAAATCATGGTCTACAATAACTTATTTCTCTGCATGGTTACTCAAGATAAAGAAGTGGTTGCTCAAGTGACTGAAAACTGTTCTGGATAACTGAACTATTCCAGAAAAAAATGTAGCTAGGGGTGGAGACTGTTTGATTCTGACAGGCATAGATTAAACTGTAAAATCTTTGGGACAGGAACCATCTTTTTGTTCTATGTTTGTATAGTGCCCAGCACAATGGGATACTGGTTCTAGGTGCTCTAATAATACAAATACATAATACTAATTCTGATTGCTATTTGTGTACAGATATGAGATCAGAATCAAAATCTGTATAGTCTGATTATTAGCAGTTTTAAGAGTTTATTTGTTTCTAAGCAAACAATTTTCACTGACATCCCCATGTCCTTCTTTTTTTCATAGACAGTGCTTATTGTAGGCCAGACTATATTTACATTCATATTTTAATTCTGGGGAGAAAACAACAATAACTAGTAATGATGCTCCACCCATTATCATTATATGGTGGGTGCAGAAGTAGAGCTAGAAGAATGGTTCCATTAAGTAGCTTTGCATTATGAAACTCTATCAAGAAATATATTTTTCCACAACCTGAGTTCCCCTCCCACACAGATCCTGCATTTTTAACACTTATTTTTACCAGATCGAGACAAATAATGATAAAACAAGAGTAGGAAACAAATGCTTTACATGCAGTTTTATATGACCTCAATAAATCTGTGTGCTCATCAGGACAGTGATGAATTTGGGTTACACTTAGCACATTTAAGAAGCAAACACTATCAGGATCATCATCTCTTGTACATTTCCTATTTTCAGAATTTCACTGCAGCTACAAGTGTTGTGTGGACTGTTCTTGCAAAAATTCTCAGATCTCTTGCCCTCTGAGCTAAATCTGTTTTACTGTTTTCCTCAGCTATATCATAAGCAGCACTCGTCATTTCATTTTTAGACAAAGATAATGGTTCCAGAAGTTTAAATATAGTAGCTTAAGTCAAAAAAAAAAAAAAAAAAAAAAAAAAGCTTGAGGAAGAAGTGAATTATAAAGGAAACAGAAATAACATAATATCAAAAACAAAACCACAAAATAGAAATAATGGCATATGGAAGCACTGAACTAAATTTGGCTCTCTTCCTTGCCCCTCTTTCTGCAATACAGCAGTGACATATCACATAGCTCTGTGCAAAGTCTGAATGTGGGAAGTCTCCACAGAACTTTTGCTGTCCAGACTGAGAAAGATTAGACTTGCAAAAACCGTGATGCATTATCGGTATGATTCTGCACCCACTGAAATCAATGGCAGCACCCCAATTAACTTTAATGGGTAAAGGTTCAAGCCCTATGTCTACAGGAAGTAAACCATCCAAGTCTTAGTTGAGATAACAAACAGCTGAAAAAGTCATAAATGGCAGCCAGTAGGGAAGTTATAAAACCCAGAGTTTGTTGGGAAGAAGAGAAAGTGTAGTAAAATGAGGGCAAAAGCAAGTTCTTGGGAAGCTAAGCCATGAGGGGAAAGGACTAGTTATCCTTAAAACTCCTATGTAAAATAAAGATATAATGTAAGTGTAGCGGGGTGAATACCTGCTCCAGCCCGGAAGGGGTCGGAAAAGCCCTGCAGAGGGCTGGGGCTGACAAGGGAGTAAAACCCCGGCTGACTGGGGGAGGTGGCTGCAGGTGGGGCCATGCCCCAAACCAAGCAACTGGGCCTTATTAGAAGGCCAGGGAAGCCAGAGGGAGGAGTCTTTCTCTGACTTGAGAGGGAGACGGGCCTGGCTGCTGGAGAACTCACCCTAGAGTGAGGCAGGGCTGGGGAAAGGCCTTAGGAGCTGGGAAGCCCTTGGCCAGTAACTCCCCAGGTTGCTGGGCCTAGTTCTAGGCCCACCTAGGCATTGGGCTTGCAGAGGGGCAGCTGGAGGGTGGGTAAAGGCAGCCAGTCCAAACCCCGTGTTGCCTATGATCATCGGCTGATAGACTGCAGTCGGCCCCAGGGCGCAGGAGCTAAATGGAGACTGGCAGTAGCCATGACTGAGGCGACGTGGGGGTTCCCCTGGGGTGGGGAAACCCAGTGAGACTGTGGGGTTCTGCAGGGGGCAGCACCCAGGACAGGGGCACCGGGGTCCATATTTAGGGGAAAGAAAGTACCTAAAAATCCAATCCCCATGAAAAATAAAGTCTACTACTGATAGAATTAACAATAAGTTGTAGTGAAAGGTTTTCACCCGCAAACAAAAATGAATGTGCATAAATGGAGTCTCCCTGATACTTTTGAAGGAATCTGAAGGTAAAAATTTAGGGTTTTTTTTGTTGTTGAAGAAAGTATTTCCTGGCTATGACAGACATTTCTGTAGATATTTGTGAATTCCTAAACTGATGTACTATGTATATACTTAATTAGAGTACTAATTAGTCAGCTTTTCATAGCCACACACCTACATATACACAGACGTTTGTCACAGAAATGATTAATGATTCATTTCAACCTGCTGAAAACTGATTAGTTTTTCTGACTCATTTTGGCAGGTTTGGGTTTGGCTAGAGACCACTGTGGTAGAGACAGGGAGATTTAACAGGGAACCCCAGCAACATTTAGGCTTGGGGAACAAATCTGAGGTTTACAATCTTTTATTATTTCAGTAACCAAATCCCACGATGAGTGTAAGTATGAACAGATACACCATATGAAGACTTTATCTGGAGCAGTGTCAGAATGCCAATAGAATGTTATGGGGTAGTTGGGGCTTTCAATGGATCATCAAATATTAGGGCACATGTAAAAGGGGCTTTGCCATAACACCAGGTCCCAGAAGCACCTCAACAACTAGATATCCAGAATCCAGGCCCTAATGCATCTGGTGCAATTGTCACTTCCCACCTGACTATGCATAAGGACTGAAGTTATAGCTTCCTTTTGTATAAATGTAAAAAGGGGAATAAAGGAAAACTCATTGACCAGACTTCACACTGTATCTTCCTGTGCCCACTGTGCACCCACACAGGGCTAGCCACAAATGGCCCAATCTGAAGAACTAGTTAGCAGCAAAGTTAGCTTTGTGAGGTTTTGGCATATGGTATATTCACCAAAAATAGCGAAGAATTACAGTCATCCTATTTATAAACCCTCAGTCATTAAGCCACTCTCTCTATAGGCACATTTATAAAAACATAAAGAAGAGAGACTTCTGATTTACAGGGTCACAAACAGTATCTGTCTGCACAGTGCGGGCTGAATTTATAAAAGGGTGGGCATTTATATGCAACATTTCATGGACTGATATGTGAAACATTCATTTTGGCTACTACAGGGGACAATCATATGAGCAACAACTGGAATTTACATGGGGCATTAATCATATGAGTAGTAGCAACTACCTTTTTTGGCTTTACTGTGAGTAGCGACTGAATGTTAGCACTGTAGACTCTGACTGCCACATCTCACTCATGCTCAAGCTGTCTCTTGTAATTCATACTGCCATTTCACCATCAGAAATAAGATATTATGCAAACACCTGCATAACAGAGGACACGGTTGATTGTTATCCTCTAACTTTCTGAATCACAAAATATTATATGTGGAATTATTATCATTTGATTTCGGTCAGCATTTGCTTTGATATTATAAAAGTTACTTTGTATATTTTAACTGAAGAGTGAAAATAAGGCAGTACTACAATTGCCTTACAAATTTTAATATTGAAAGTGAGTGATCCTGATTAGTAAGCTAGAGCTGTCAGTGGAATAAGGAAAAACTGTTCTGATCAAATTGGTATTTATAAATTGTCAGGGATTTCTGAGTTCTTGCACAAGTGAGGTGACGACATTGTAATCCAGGCAGGCGATGGAGTTTGGACGCTTGCCCGTTAGCTCACATATTGATATACCTGAGTACCCTCTTTTCTACCAGTTCAGTGATATGCAAAACTACACTGTGATTTTCAGATATAGCAACTGTCTTTTTACCTTGACAACTGAATCAATCCATGATGAGAGGCTGGGACACTGCAGTACAAAATTCAGCAAACTCTAACTTAAGTTATTGAAAATGAACATTAATTATAACCCCGAGAGAATGCATGAAGAGAGATCAAACTGTAATTTGTTTATTTCTGATTCCCTTTTCTACATCTAAAGCCAACAGTGCAAACAAAATTTCACTTTTTCGTTATTTATTATCCTTTTCCAAAGATTATGAGATGATCAGTAGAATTGCATGGATAGACTTCCAATTACTTTCTGAAGATAAAAACCAATAACAGTTGCTCATGGCCAAAAAGAAACCTTTGGGATTATAGTGTGTATAGTTCTTTTGGCTTAAGGGACAAGAGACTGCTAATATTTATTTTTATGCATAACTTCCACTTTCTCAAACACACAGATCCTGGTACTCAAAAGAGAGCCACAAATCTGATATTACATATCCATAGGCCCGAGCACCAAGTAATGAGTAGCAGATATGGGTGGCTATGTTCCAGCCTTGCAACCTGTAGCCAAATAGGAGGTTGGATTTCATCCAGTTATCCACTCTCCCACCCCAGAAAAAGACTGTTTACTTGGGCTTTATGCAAGTGGGTTGGGAAACACCTAGGAACTTTTGAAAATCCCACTGTCACCTATCTGTGCCTTTAAGTGCCTAAACTCTTTTTAAAATCTGACCCCTAGCCTATTGCTGCCTCAGTTCCCCATCTGTAAAATGAGAATAGTAGAAATTCCCTAACTTGCAAGGGTGCTGTGAGGATAAACACATTAAAGCTTGTGAAGTGCTTTGAGATTTACCAGAAAAAAGAGCTATATAAGAGTCTGGTATTATTATTACAATAGATCTATTACCACAAGGACATTTGATTAAAATGCAGGCAATAATTGTCATCAAAATCTAAAACTGACAGGCACAAGAGTTGGTCTCTAATATTACATCAATCACCACCACATCTCATATTCATTACTTTCCTCAACAGCTCTTTCTTAAAAGTTGAAATTGTTATGATATGAACTAGAAAAAATGATGATTACTGCCATCAAGCCAAATCTTCAGAAGATTTCAAGTGCTTGTGACAGAGTCTATGCACTGGACCCCAACACACAAAGATATTATACAAGGTCTTGTTGCAAATGGAGCAACTGGTAGCTAGTCCTCACTAAAGAAGCAGGCCTTAAAAAGAAAGGATTTGGACCATGGGGAAAGCCCTTGCTCCAAGGGATGAACATACATTGCCTGGATTGTAAGGACCCTGCCACAGTGATTAAAGTCTGATCCAGCTCCCATGAAAATCAACTAGAGTCTTTCCAGTGACTTTAATAGGATTTGGACATGGTCCTTATTGTTGAACAAAGAGGAGGATAAAATATTGTCAACTTAGACTGTTCTGATGTTTAGAATTTTGGCTTTGATTGTTGGATTTTCTGGAAGACCATGGGCCATTTTGTGTTGAGAGAAGTCTTCTAGGAGGTTGAAATAAAACTCTATGCAAGACTTACAAGACCATGGCTTGATTTCCGAATCCTGAATTGACCCCGCTACTGGGACTCCGACAATTATCAATTACTGTAAGTATGCCAACACACTACTTGATTTATTACTTCCTTTCATTTTTAACTTCTTAATGGAATTTACAGACAAATTATAACACATTCATTTTGTCATTCACTGTAGAAAATTTTTTATCAGGCTTTCAAAATAATTATCTCCAACCACTGTTGCCCATGACACTGTCAGTTCCACCATTGTAATGGTGAAATGTACCGAAACCCAGTTAGAATCTAAAACCTCAAATCCTTTAAATCAGGTGAACTGAAAAAGAATGTTAGCAGCTTAATTTTAAGGCAATTTAGGGACAAAAATATCCCCAGTCCCAGGCAACTAACCCATTAGTTATCTGCCCTGGGAAATATTGTGAACAAAATAGAAACAAAAATCACCAGAATGGATGGAAAACAGGCTGAATTTTATCTTATCATTTCCAATGGCCCTTCAGCACCCTTTCCTCCCCCTGCCACACACACTCAGTTTTCAGGACTTTATAGCTGATCTGTAAACTTTACAAGGCAGTACAGAATCAATCTATGTTATGGTCTGCTTCACAGTTTAAGCATGTTTCTCTGAAAGCACGAAAGATTACCAGGATCTGAACCAGGCAGAATAAATTTTTATGAGAGCCAGAAGATTTCCCATAATATATGTTAAATCCAATTTTGTTGGACACACAGGATCTCCCTTCAAAATGGAAGACTCTATCTCTATATTTTAGTGCTGGGCAAATACATAATGCAATTCTGTACTCATTTTAATTTTCCAAAAATATATATCTAAATTTTAAAATCAAAAGTAATTGTTAAAAAATAAAATTATTACTTAGTTTGTATAGAGAGAAATGTGTATACATTAAACATTTATTTGTCTAGAGCTGTTCCCCCTCTCCACCCCACAGCAAAAAGTAATTTTTTTTTTGAATTTTCAAATTTGATTCTACCAGAACCATTTATTTTTCACAATGGCCAATGAATCAAAACAACAACAACAAAAATTTTCCCAGCTCTACTGAGGACTTTTATCTTGGAGAACACTTATGACGGACAATGAATTCTCTATGCAATAGACTGCAGAAAGGATCATATTGATCATTTAGTCTGACCTCCTGCATAAACACTGGATAAAGAATTTCCCTGAATTAATTCACATTTGAATTTTAGAAAAACAATCTTGATTTAAAAATGGCCAGTGATGGAAGATCTACTACAAGTCAACCACTGCCAGTAGGAGCAGAAGAAGTCAAAACAGGGGTTGCTGCACTGATGGGGACCATCCCTTCCTCCAACACATCCCCAGGACCCAAAACAGTGCAGGGAACAACATCTGCTCTGGGGCAGTAGGACCCAGGTGGTATCTCACCCTCTCACATGCTATGTGGTCTTGGTGGGGAAATGTAATCAGAGGCTCCAGCCAGTCAGGGCAGAATCAGCCAAAGCAGGAACCTCTAGACAGTCAAACAACTTTCTGCAATTTTGATCAGCCTTTCTCTGCCCTGTGCTGATTGCCTGTTTGCTCCAACCATCCTCCTTCTCTTTCCCCTCCCTCAGTGTCTTCATCACAGCTTCACACCACACCTTGCCTTCTTACCTTCTTCTCAGCTGCCCTGTCCCTCACACCCACTTCTCCTCCCTTTTCTTTCTATTTAGCTTGACTTCCCTCAACAAAAAAAAACTAAACACAACATTTGTTGCCATCACATTGTTAACTCCTTCTGTGTGTTCTACCCCTTCCCCACTACATGTCTGTCTTGTCTATTTAGATTTTAAGTTCTTTGGGGTAGAGATTATCTACTTCTCTGTGCTTGTCCGGTGCCTAGCCCAATGGACACTACCATAATAAACATGCTTAATAATTAGAGGTGGAAAACAATGGATATTTTTTTTGGTTCACTGGCAATTTCAAAACATAAACAAAATTAGTTTGGGGACAACAAAATGTTTCATTTTGATTTTGAGCATTTTAACTCTTTTACATTTTAAATAAAACTAAAAATAGATCAAAACAAAGGTGTTTCAAACTGAAATATTTCATTTTTAGTTACTTTTTTGGATTTTTTCCCTAAAACTATTCTACAAAACCAACATGAATTCATAAAATGTTATGGTGTTGCCAAATCTGCATTTTTTTGCTGGAAAAAAATTCAACTGAAAAAGGTTGCCCAGCTCTATTAATAACAATTATCTCTGGCAAGTCGTTCTGACGGTTAATTACCCTCACTGTTAAAAATGTGTACTTTATTTCTGGTCTAAATTGACCTAGCTTCATCTTCCAGCCTTTCTGGAACAAATAATTCATGCTTGTTCATGTTATTCCAAGAATATGTATATTAGTAAATGGCTGAATATATTACAAAAAATAATGCTTTTAAGGGTTCATCTTCATAAATTCATTTGGTTTCACTACAACAGTCGTCGACAGGGATTTGTTTGGTAGTAATGTGGATGTCATAAGTACTTTAAAAAGAAATTTGTTCTAATCCAGTATTATTATACCATTAAAATGAGGTGTCATTGAATTCTGAAATAGAGATGTATGATCAAGAATTTTAATGTAAGCAACGGATTCTCTGATTATCAGTTTAAAATGTACTATAGATATTGAATTATTGTCATCTCAACATTTACTTTCAAGTAAATTTAATCGCTTAAACTTTGGAAACATTTCTAGTAAAAAAATAAATACCAATGACAGTCACTGAAGCTGAAATTCCATTCTCAGATATTTCACTGCTGCCAAACACACCTAGTATGTAGAGTAAAATGCACTTTTATAGCTACACAGCCTGTCACCTTTGAAATTCTAACAATCCAATAGAACAGCTGTACTTCCGAGGAAGCTGCTATGTTGCCCTCCTGGACTGTAAATATCTCTCCTCCTGGAGCTCTCTCTCATCCATAGTGAAGGATTGCTTCATCACATGGACTATTTTTAAAATGTTTGCACAAATGAGTGTAAGAAAAGGTTGAAGGAGAAAGTAAAACAAAGGAAAGGAAAGGAAACAAACCACCCTTTTGTGAACGAGTATCTTGAGATCTCCTATTTTTAATAATCAGGAAAAGTAATTAGATCCTCAACTATATTTTTCTAAAGACTTGTCCTTAATCTCTCTCAATACTTTATTTTGCATTTCTAAACAACTGTCACTTTTTTTGCTTTGATTGAGGATGAATAAGTGCTTGGAGAATAACATTTTTCTCATATGATCAATATTTCAGGATGATTTAATTATCAATCTCATGCTTGTTTTAACTAACTTATCTGGCCTCCAAACATTCAATGAAGTAGAAACCTGATTGTATAATGAATGAGAACAGAACTTTCCTGTTCAAGGCATTTCAGTGAATCACTGATCCAAGGATCTGACCAAAGATGTGAACCTGTGTTTCATGCTACATTGCTCATATTAACTGGAATCACTCAAAAGTCATAGTTATAACTCATGTTTTTACATACAGAGGGTTGGGCTTAAGTATATACAGTGAAGGAAACATCACTGGGCAGGAAAACGATCTCTATCATCACTAACGTTTGTTTGCAGAATTTTAGGAAGGGAGTTCCAAGATCTCCTCTAGTACATTAGAGTTCTTGATTGGCTAGACATGAGGAGAGGGGAATTTAATGGGGAAGCAGGCAAAAGCAGAATTATTACTAACCAGCAGAAATACACGATTGACATGAGGTATTTCCCCCCTTTTTTAATGTAGGACTATTGAAAATAATTAGTAAAACGCTTGCCGCATTTGGGTGCATTTGTACTTTCTGGTACTCAGAAATCAGGCAAAGAATATAGAAGTATTGGGTGCTATGATTAAGAACACACACTTGACCTGGGCAAACTGATTTTTTGCATCGGTTACCTGAGCTGTCTCCTTATTTCATTCTCTGCAGGAATGAAATGGTCAAACTAGTGGGTATGGGTAGTGATGGAAGGATTGGTATGGAAGGGAACATATGAATGGCCATACTGGGTCGGATGAAAGGTCCATCTAGCCTAGTATCCTGTCTTCTAATGCCAGGGAATGAACAGAACAGGTAATCATCAAGTGATCCATACCCTGTTGCCCATTCCCAGCTTCTGGCACTAAGGAGAAATAGTACTGTTTAGATGCAAATTCAAGTGCACATAACAAATGAGAAGAACTTATAAATTGCACTTTTCAGTTATTTTAACATGAAAATAGACTACCAACTAAAAATCATCCAACCACGCTAGTTCTGATGTATTTTTAAAGTGTACTCTCCCGCCATTCCCTCAAATTCTGACTGCATGTTTTGTACTGCAAATGCATCAAAAATATTCTTATTTGAATATAGATGCAGCTTATAGAATGAAATATTAAGTCAGTTGCAACAACACTACACTAATGCAAATGCTAAAGCAAACCTACTTTAATTTACCTGTAGGCAAGATACTAAAACAATTAAAACCTAATTTCATCAAATTGATGCAACTCAAATTTTAGACAACATCACAGTACCCCAGAGGCTGCTACAACAGTAAATACCAGACAATAAATTGTATTAAATCAAATCAAAATGAGTACTTTGGTGTCACAGATTATTTGTGTGTGTGTATAATTTATACTTAAAACTAAGCAGAGAAAGTGTCTCTATTTTAAAAGGAAAACCTTAGAAAGTTCTATCATTGTTTAAACAAAAATGAACCCAAGTTTTCTTGTAGAAACTTTTGTTTTACTGAATTAATAAAGACATATTTAATATTATTATTTGTACTGCAGAGTCACCCTAAGGCCTGAGACTGAGGGTTTCAATGTTCTGGGTACTGGACAAGCACAAAGAAAGATAGTCCTTGCTCTGAACAATTGAACGAAAGGCAAATGGGATACAACATACAAACAAATGATCCAGTCTTGCAACAGCTTACACATCTGCTCAGCTTTACACACTGTGAGTAGCCCTACTGGCTTCAATGCCCCAAAGGCTTCAGTGGGACTCCTCACAATGCAAGGAATTAAGCATGTCAGTAAGTCTTTGCACAACTGGGGCCAAAATGCTCATATTGATGAGAGCCAGACAAGTAGGTTCAATGGGGTTAAGGAGTCAGGGGAGCCCCTACTAGAATGTGGTCATAGGTAGAGGTAGGGGAAAGGGAGGCCAAGAGCCCCTACTAGAATGTGGTCTGTAGGTAGAGGTAGGGGAAAGGGAGGCCAAGAGTTTGGACATAGGACAGAAGCAAGGGTTCCCCACATAATATCAGGGGATTTACTCATTTGGGCCTCAAACCCACTTTTCAAGTGGAGGGTGGCAAACTCTCTTCACCCCCCCCCCCCCCCACAACCCCCCCACAAAAAAATATTAAACTCAGAGTGCAGAGTTTCCATTCTCTTATGTGGCTAATACCCATGTAGGGGAGTATGGAGCTGAACAAGTGGAGGGCTTACAGCAAAGAGGTGGTCACCTGACTTAGTTGAGGAGAAAGATATCAACTTTGCAGAGAGACCAGCCTGGCAGGGGAAGAAGAGATACAGGAGACCTGGCTCAAGAAGAGCTAACAAATAATTATTTGTCATTTAGGAAAACTTTTTTAGGTTTTAATTCTCTCTCTCTCTTCCCCCACCTCCTATTTTATTATTCCCCCACTCGGACAAAAACAATTAAAACGCAACATCTCATTTATAAGATTGGCTGTAAGCAGCATCAAATTCAAGTGTTTCATTACAGATGACAAACCTCACTCACAAACACATTGTAACAATCTGAAAGCCTTCTGCCTGAAAATCATTAATCCATATTGATGCCTTCATTTCATTTGAATGAGTATTCCATGAAGACGTTGCAGTATACACAAATGAACCCTGACTGGATGATGTGATAATCTTTGATTCACTCAAGAGAAAGACAGTACATGATTTGAACCAAAAATTTACAGACTTCATTGCAATATGGAGACATTAAAAAATGGACAGAAATGGCAACATGAGTACAGTCCTATTGTGCCTATAGTTTTATCACAATCTCCTCTTTTTGTGAAATACTAGCCCTCAAGAATGGTGTCTGAATGGCTCCTGACTAAATAAGTGTCTTTACTGTTGAAGGAATCTTTGCCAAGGTTAGGGCTCTGGACAGTGCTTCTTTATGTAATTATTAGTATTATTTGCATGATCTGAGCATCTAGCAGTTCTAACTGTGATCGGGGTCCACTGTGCTAGACACTGTACAAAGAGCCAATCCCTGTTCTGATCTTATAAAATTGCTTTGTACTTAGCTCTCACAACATGAGTTGCAATTTAATTGCTTACTCCTGGGGGCAGTCTGTGCCAAAAAAAATAAAAATTCTGCGCCAAAAGATAAATAAAAATTCTCCGCAAAATATTTTAAAATTCAGCAAAATTCTGCATATTTTATTTGTCAAAATAACACTACATAATCACACCAGTTTCAATTATTTTGGTAATTTATTTAAAAATACCTGTCAGCAACTGTGTCTGTAACAATACAGACGTGCAAATTTCCCCCCAGGAGTAGAGACTTAAGGAAACCCCTATGACAAGCCAGTTCCTGTTTCTCTGCTCCCTTTCCTGCTCCCCAGAGCCCAGCTGGGGGGCCAGACATCCACAACCCCGCCCCCTCAGAGCCCAGTTATGGGGCCCACCCCAGCCAATGCACCCAAACCCCCTCCGCCATGAGCCCAGCCGTTGGTCCCCCCTAGCCCAGATACCCGCACCCCCTTCCCTCCCCTTCAGATACCAGCCATGGGGCTCCCCCAACCCAGATTCCCACACCCCCTTCCCTCCCCTCCAGATCCCAGCCATGCCCCCCCAGCCCAGATACCCACACCTCCTTCCCCTAGAGCCCAGCCACAGGGCACCGCCTTGCCCAGATACCCACCCACCCCTCTCGCCTAGAGCCCGGCCATGGTCCCCCCAGCCCAGACACCTCCCCTCCTCTCTTCCAGTCCAGGGATCCAGAGGGAAATACAGCCTGATGCTGGACCCCAAGCTCACACAGAGTTTCCTGCATGCCATCCTTTCCTTCCTTCAGGGCATGCTGGGAACTGCAGCTGCCAGTAATCCTCTAGCTACCTCTCCCTCCCCCCAGCAGTGCCATCTGTCTATGAACTGGGCTTTGCCAGGTCCAGTGGCAGCTAGCAGAACGGCAGTCCATTTCTGTGGGGGAAAGGAAATTCTGTGCACACAATGTTAATTTCTGCAAAATTCTTCATTATGCAGTGGAGCAGAATTCCCCAAGAAGTAGCACATGATTCAAACCAAGCATAACCAAAAATCCCCAGACTTTTCTGTAAACACAAATATTTTAAGAAACCCTTTCCTCAGTTGATAAAAGAATAGTAGTAATTCTAGGCATAGGTAAATAAATCAAAATTTGTAGAAAACAGATAGAGGATCAGCAGATGATACAGAGACATATTATCTTGTAAAAGATAACAAAATGCTGGTCAACAGAATGGATGATAAAAACAAGGGGAAAACTGCAGGTTTCCATCTGACTGGAGTTCTGAATAAAGTAGAAATGAGAGACCTGGGTTATTACATTGCTTAGCAGAAGTAATTTTTTGCCCCATTGGCTCAGTATATTCTATTTCAGTGTTCTCAACTAAAGAAAATGTGATATAAATTCCTCCCTTCCTTTGGTCTGTCTTAATTTAGAATCAGTACTTTCCTGTTTCAGTTTTTACATCTAACTATTTCTTCAATAATTGTTAGCAACGGATAATTTAATTATGTCTCCCGCCTCTGTTGCAGTGCACAACTGATAATCATCTAGCTTCATATAAGAGCCCATTGGTGCTGAGTTTCAATTTATTTCCCTGTAGTTTTAATATAACTATCCCAATTACTGTAAATTATAGTAATTTTTAGGTATTTTATCACATATGTTCTGTTAAAAAGCACCATCCAGATCCTCAGTGGCATAAAATTGGGACAGCTCCACTTCAGTCAATGGACCTATGTTGGTTTACATTAGTCGAGGATATAATCCTCTTTTTTAAAGGAAGAATATTAGGCTCAGCCTAATATTTGTCAACATTTAACTTTTTTATATATATTTCTACAAAATAACTAGTTCCTATGTAGAATGAGAGTGATGAAGGGTTAATTAGAAAAAAAAAAAAAGATGGTAGCACTGTGGATTTTCATCCTACGTATCCACTGAATCATGGTATGGTTAGAGATGGACCTTGCCTTAAGAGTCTAACTTTCTTGTGAGATTTTTGTTCTTAAAGTATCTATCTTCAAAGGAACATTCTTTTCACCAGTTTCCTCTCTCTTTTTTACATTCTTCTCACTTCAAAGAGACTATCTAAATGATATAGTAACTTAGCTGTGCTCTGAAAACAAATTCTCTTTCCATTCTACAAAGTAAAGAAGAGATTTTTTCTTGAATGTATTTTTTCATCAAGGGAATCTCTTTTACAATCTCAAGAGAAGTGATACTTCTTGAAGATATTTCTGCAGATTCCAATGTTTTGAATAACCTGTTTGCATATATTTCTAAAGAGAGAGAGCCCATAAGATTAACATAACTTTGAAGAAATAGTGCAGCAAATACAATTCTCATCAAGAGGCAGAGTGAACTTTTAAAACTAGATTATGGCCACATTAATAACTGAAAGAACATGATGTCACATGGGTGTAATTAGGAGAGTCAGGTGTGTAAAAAGCCAAACATGGCTAAGAACTAAAAAACTGGACAGCAACTGAACACAAACCCAATATATATGGCTGGTTGTGTTGTTGTGGAGGTGATTGTGTTGATTTGTATGGGGGTTGTGTTGTGCTGGAAGAGTTGTGTGGAGTTGCGTGGATGGTAAATGAGGGGTGTGTGCTGCCTTTGTATATTGGTTATTGTGTGGATGGTTGGGTTGATTTGTCTCAAGGGTTGGGGGATTGCGCTGGGAGACGTGTGTTGATTAGAGTGGGTGCACTTGAGCCAAATAATCCACCATCTGTGCAGTCTCCATTATACAAACAATGGAATTACTGTATATAAATTAGCTCTAGAATAATTGGTTGAACTACCTCTGATTTCAGTCTTGGCAATGGCATAGATCCATTTCTTACTGGATCTGTACCGTACAGGTATAATTTGTAAAGTCAAATGGCAGAGAACTTAAACGTTGGATGGTAACAGATCATAAATCCCAGTGATGATTTAACCTGGTGATACTCTGAAAACAAAACAAAACTCTCAACCATGCCTGTAACTGCTTCAATTGCTTTACACTGACAGTATAGACATTTTAGGCTTCAGAGTGGCAATCCTGGAATCTTCTTATATAATAACTATTAAAAAGGTATTTATTCCTAGTATCACAAGTGCTTAGTCGCTTATATGTTCTTTCCTTATGTTCTATTATTTGTATCTGTTCTTTGTATTGTGGTAGCACCTAGACACCTTCTTCTCACAGGCTGGCTGGCTCTTTAAAATAAGATCAGCTCAGCCTTTCTTGGGACCTAGCAACTATCCCTCAGCCTTGCTCTTGACCTAGCAATTCAGTGATAATTAAATATGCCAGCTGAGTGGGATGGAGATTTAATTATAATGACTGACCCAGCTGCAGGGAAGCAGAGTGAGATCTATTTAAACAGAGCTGAGAAGCCAGTCTGGAGGAAGAGACCCAGGAGAGAAGAGTAAAAAGAGTTTCTTCTCTGGAAAAGGCCTGGGTAAGTCAGTCTGGAAGATACCCTCAGAGAGCAGGTCAGGCACTTGTGAAGGGGGCTTGAGTTAGGCCCTGTAAGAAGCAGGAAGATCCCTGGGGGAAGTTCCCATATTCCCTAGGGAGGGGAGGCAGTGCGGGAAAAAACTGTTTGGAGGAAGCAGCATAAGAGAAATTCTGCAGGGCCCAGGAGTAGGAGCCAAGAAGCAGAGGTCTTCAGTGGAGCCCAGAGGGGCTGAAGAATTATTAGTTTGGGTCCATCTGGACATACAGATGGACCTCTTGATCCTCCAGAAGGGGAAAGAACTTTTAAGCCAGGCCATGGAAAACCCAGACAGACCACTGTGGGGCAAAATAAGTAGCTATCAGAGGGTGATAGAGGCAAAGTCCCCTGAAACATAAGCCCCTGACACCACAGGGACTAGTGGAAGCAGTAAGAGCAACCTCTTGCTCTTAATGCAATCAAATACGTTATTTGTCTTCAGTTCTCAGGTCCTTCGTGGCCAAACACTGCCCTACCTATAATCTTTCAAACTCTGTTGAGTTACAACTTCCATCTCCACTATGCCAGTGATGTTGGCGTTCAACACCCATTTGTTACATTTTCAAACAAGCACCTCCAGGTTTTCTCCTGTACTGCTCCTCACAAATAAGAGGAGCATCCTGTAAACATTCACAAGGCTTCCTCCTTGTACTGTTCCAAAAGAATCCATCCTGAAAACTCTCCTTTGCCATGACACCTGCTAAAAAAAGAAAACAAAAAACAACACAATACACCTTCACTAATAGGCAGCTGGAGTGGTACTGGATACCCACAGTCTATCATGCTGACCAGTGTTGTCTCATTGTTTTTGTTGTGCTTCCCCATCTGTCTCTGTATCTTGTTTTATACTTAGATTGTAAACTCATTTGGACAGTGACTGCATTTTGTTGTGTGTCTGTACAAAGCCAAACACAGTGGGTGCACTGGTCTATGACGAGTGCTCCTGGACACTATCACAATACAAATAAAGAATACAATCAGGGAGTAGCATTGGGTTCTGAATGAAAAGATGGTGCCTGACCCTGATAGCTTGCAATCTAAGTATATGGTAACAGGGCCGGCTCCAGGCACCAGCTGAGCAAGCTGGTGCTTGGGGCGGCAGATTGTTTTAGGCGGCATTCTGCCCAATCCTAGGGCGGCACAGCCGGTTTTTGGGTTTTATTTTGTTCTGCTCCGGCCGCCCTGTGGGGGGCGGTGGCGCGGAGAACCAGAGCTCCCTGCAGGGCAGTCCTCTTCCTTCCCTCCCTGCCGACCGGAGCGGAGCCCTCCCTCCCCAAGTTGGTCCCCCGCACCCGTGTTCCGCAAGTTTTTTTTTTTTTTTTTTTGATTTGCCGTTCTGGCCTCCCCTTGCTTGGGGTGGCCAAAAAGCCAGAGCCGGCCCTGTATGGTAAGATACAATGGACTGATACAAACAGAGGAGGTGGTGATGGAAGTTTGCTCATATTTTAATACAATCTTATTCCAGCCCATGCCTTAGATGACTAATATGTAACAGAGAGCAGCCAAGAAACAATGAAAAGGGAGATGTAAATAACAATAGCAACTAAATGGCCACAGCCATATCTGAGAAATTACCTGTGTACCCTACATGTATAACCAAAGATCACCTAGGATCTAATCTGTCATTCCCATTAAACAGCTCCTTACAGGCCAAAAGGCCTTATTCTTCTCACTGCGCCCACGTGGGGAGTAAGTTATTAATCAGTGTAAAGGTGGCAGAATCAGCCCCTTGTGGGGAAAGTATGGCTCACAAAAGTATGGCTCTGCTGTTTTTGTCCAGTGCCACTTTCGAACTGTTCAACCAAATGAGAACTTCCCTATCCAATGCCAACCTGTGAAAAACTGTCAGCAATACTGAGCAGCAATGTTGAGCAGCCATAAATCAACTTGCACATCTTCTGTTGAATGGCCTGCAAAGATATTTGTATCTGTTCTATAAATAACAAGAACTATGTTACTTGTGCTATAAATGGGCATATAATAATAAATGAGACCAGTATCCAACTTTCCAGTTATAAAATATTCCAGTCCACTTTTGCAGGTGTGCACAAGATCTCAAAGTTTCTGGGATAGGAAGATAAATGAGAATGAGAGTACAGTTCTGGCTCAAATACAATTTATCGAGAATTACAGTCACTGGCCTCTTATTTTATCATATGTGCTCCTAACACTGATTAAAAAGAGTAGTTGATTTTGTTATCTATATGAAACCCTCCTACTTTTTCTTTTTGCAGGAACTGTGGGCAAATAAATGCTCTTTTGTCCCCCATCCATAAATATCTGGAGGCCTTTTTTGCTGGTTATCAACTATAAAAGCAAAGTCAAATAACGGTGCTATCTCTATTATTGCTGTACACATGGGACTTCTTATTCACAGACAGAACACTTCAAATTCCAGGTACTTTATTTCAGCTGGTACAAGTGATAGGGATAGGGGGTGATTTATTACAGAGGTAGCATAGCTTAAAAAAAAAAAGCTTTTCTTTCACCTGTCTCTGTTCCTTTCCCCTTTGTTTTTATCCCCATCTCTTTCTCCAGTGACCGGAGATTCTATTAAGGATTATTTGTTGATTGGCTAGTTTTTCTAATAAATGGTCATAAGAAAATTTATTTCTATTGTTAAATGCGTGTGAAGCACTCTGAAACAATAGTGATGAGGGTCATTCAAGTATCTAGATAGATCAACTGAGTTTGCACATTTGGTGGGCTGTTCTAAGCACTCCCAGCTTGAAAACCAGTCAGCAGTAAAACTTGTTCTCTGATGCTATACACAGAATGTTGTGTATGCTGCTGGAATATCTGGCTGAAAAAACAAGCAAACAAACAAGTGTTTATATGACAACAGGTCTTTTTGTCCAGAAATGCAAGTGACAACTGCAACCTAACGCTCCTTTTACAGCACACTTGATTCTCATATTTAAAGTTTCATACAGCTATCAAGCAGCTTTTACAGAAAAATGAGTACCATAATTTCCTGAAGTATAAAAAGGGGTATGTGTGTTGTAATTGTATGGTGCTTATATATACACACACACCTCTACCCCAATATAACGCGACCCAGTATAACGCGGGTTCACATACAACACGGTAAAGCTCTGACACGCTGCTCTGAGCAGCGTGTTAAGGGTGCCGGGCCAGGCCGGGGCCGAGGGTTGGATAAGGGGCAGAGGGTCTCGGGGACCATCAGAGCCCACCCCCCCAGGGTCTGGGAGGCAGGAGCTGTGGGAGAGCACTTTTGGGGTCCCGGCAGTCCCAGAGTGACCTGGGGGACTAGCGGGGGGCCGGGAGCAGCCCGCTCTGCTTCCCTCGCCCTGGCCCCAGCCGTGTCGCTTGGGGGAGGGGCTTGAGGGAAGGGATCCCCTCTGTGCACTCACCGGCAGCTGCAGAAGCGGAGCAGCCCAGCCCCAGCCTGCTTCACTCCACCAGCTCCCAGCCACGGTGCTCCGCTTCCTGCTGCAGGTGAGTGCGAGGAGGTTGAGGAAAGGATGCACCCCATACTCACCTGTGGCGGGAAGTGGAGCGCCGCGGCTGGGAGGTGGCAGAGTGGAGCTGGCTGGGGCCACGTCTCTCCGCTTCCTGCCGCAGATGAATGCAGGGGGCGTCCTTTCCCCAGCCTCCCCCCATTCACCAGCGGCGGGGAAGTGGAGAGCCATGGCTGGGAGGTGGCGGAGTGGAGCAGGCTGGTGCCGGGCTACTCTGCTTCCCGCCACTGCCGGTGAGTGCCTGTCAGGGGGGTGGGGGTGTGGATAGGGGTCGGAGCACTTGGGACAGGGGGGTTGGGTAGGAGGTGGGGTCCTGGGGGTGATTAGGGACGGGGTCTCTGGAGGAGGCAGTCAGGGAACAAGGAACTGGGGGGGGGGCAAAGCAAGTTTGATATAACGCGGTCTCACCTATAACGCGGTGAGATTTTCTGTCTCCCAAGGACCACGTTATATCGGGGTAGAGGTGTGTGTATATATATATAAAATGTAACATGAGTTAATTACATATGGTGGCAGATTATAAAAAACATTGAGAGAAAAAATTAAATAAAACCTTTCCTTTACTAGTGTCTGCCCCTTTCCACCTAGAACTCGCCTGTAACTGATCATTCTCTATTTGATGTTTGTCCTTTCTATTAGCACCCCAAGCATCAGGTTAAGAATAAAGGAACAACTCATTTTTCAACAGTCTATGCAGCTGAAGTGTTATCTTACTGGTAAATCAAATAAAAATGTAAAATATATACAGTAGGTAGTTACATGTAAGGACTGTGATAGAAGTAAATTGAAGGAAGAAGTCAAAGGTTCAGTCTCATCCTCTAATACAGCAATGAAAAACACCATTTAAAATATCTTACCCTTTGGTTGAGTTCAGAAGTTAGTTGTACATACTTATAAGATAGGGAAACTGAATCCTTATTATGGTATAATAGGAAACATCCTTTGTTGCCCAGACAGTAGTTGTGTTGACCACAGCACTGAAACATTAAGATTATACATATGTCCTGAAACACCTCAATGCACGATGAACCTTTGATGCATGTCTCCGTGAAACAGTGGGTGTGAAGAGTATAGAAAAGCAGTGTGATATTTTTGATCTTTGTATTTTTAGCAGGGATAGAAAAGGAATACAAGGGTGAAGGAGAAGCAATGAGAGTGTAGGAAGTTCAGTAGATGGCAGAGGCAAAACCAATAGCAGGGACTAATTATCTGATCTTTGAGAAAATTAAATTCCATTAGCCTGAAATTTGCAGTAGACCCCCATCTTTATACAGAGACCAAACAAAACTCAAGATACAAAGAACTCAGGATACACGTTTGCAGCTGTGGACTGACTCTTTCTACAAAGAGAGGATTTTTTTTTTCAATATATTTTGATGAAGTACATGTTGGGTGGAGGGATAGGGATTAGCCCATATATGGACTAGAGTACATGAGATCACAAAATGGTAGACAGCAATTAATTTTCCAGGGAATGATGGAAAAAGGAAGTCCCCCAAAAATGTGCCCTGACAGAAGAGAAAGAAAGCAGCTCACTTGCAAGTAAAGAGTCTTTTCTACATTACCTTGAATTCCTGGTAGCAGAATTAAACAGAAATAGAACTAAACAAAATAGAGCCTTAACATTTCAGGAAAAAAGGTGTGTTTACTTTTGGATTCAGAGATTAAAAGAACAGTAATTTGTGATGAAGGAATTATAACTGGGAATTGGTCCAGGGCCGAAGAACTGAAAGGCAATGGATTCAGAGGATGATGAATATGGAAGATGAGTTTGAATAGTAGGAGGGTGGAAGACTCAGATAAAAGGAAGGGACTAGAGCCAGGCATTACAGTTAGAGAGGAAGAAAGGTAACTGGACAGCAACAGAAAAAAAGAAAGAAAGGAGAAACTGATTGAATTAAACTCAGAGGAAGAGAAGGCATGGAGGCCAGGAGCAATACCACCACAGCCAATACCACCACAGCCTGCTGGCCAGACATGAGAGAAAGAGCTTATAGAAGTACAGTGCACAAACAGAAGCAGAGTTTGCCAGGGAAAGTCACTTTTAAACGAATACAGAGATGGAAGAGTTTATGGACTGGTGTGATTGTGTTAGAGAGGGACAAGCAGGGTAAGAAAAAAAAGCAATTAAGTTATTGTAGAAGCAACATTGCTTAGGTTAAGGCCATTGGGACAGGTCTGCTGGTAGTGGCAGAGGATGAGACACCTGGGTTTCAAATTTGAGGGTGAGGCAACTGAGCGATGGTGGAACTGAGATGTGTGGAGGAGAGGTAAAAATGAAATTTGAGTATACAGAAGAGGGGAAATGAGGGATGGGAGAAGGATAAGTCAAGGTCCAGAAGATGACAGAAGGAAACGTAATGAAGAAAATGATGGATAGAGTTGAGTGGGAAACAACATTTTTCCATCCCAAATCAGAAGATGCCTGTTTTGTGGTTTCCTATACCCCTATACCAGTTCATACCTACATCCTCAGGACCAGAAAATATTTCTCAATTAAGCACAATTTGTTTTGATTAATTTAAGTTTCTTCAACTACTGTAAACTTTGTTTTTTGAGTTCTGGTTTATAATTCTGTATCAAATGCTTATTCTGCTTCATTTCTTTTAATCAAATTCCATTTCCCAACTGACATGTAGTAAGTATTTGCACATGGAATTGCACTAGCGCCAACTTTATTTGTTTATCTGCTGCTGTGACTTTTAAAGTTCTCTTGTAATTCAGTGTAAATGTAATCTTTCTCTGCAGGAACTCTCAGGCACAACTTGATTTTCAAGTTGATGATTCTCACTGCAGTGCAAGTGCATCCTTTACATTTTGAACATAATGTATATATCTCTGTGTGAGATGCTGACTATTCTTTAATACCAATTTATCCTATAGCTCGTTCCTTATAAATCATAGGATGATCTGATTTCCCACGGAGTGGAATGAAGCATGCCATAAAATTCTAAGATGGAGAAATCATGTAAGTTCTTATGTAGTCCTATCCCCAAATGCTTATTTAAATGTCCGAGCCTCATGGTTTTAAAAAATTGCCTTCCAACATGGATGTGGGATATCTTTGAAATCCATTCAGAACCTTTCTACCTGCTGTGCTTAATTTCAAAATCCAGTGCAATCATTACATATAAAACTGCTTTCCTTCTCTTAGGTGTTCTGTACAGTACATTAATTTTCTATCAATAATCAAAAACATGTTTTGAAGAAAAACATGAATAATGTTCATAAGATGCTTGTAACATGTAATTTTTTGTCCCTATTGTACATCGATTCATTGCATAAGCCATACATTATATAGTATTAATCATCTGAGTCTATTTTGAACCACGCCTATTTTACACGGGTTGTGATTTGCACACATAGGGCCTGATTCACCGTTCTGTAATGGAGCTGTACTGATGTAAATCCATCCATTGCTTTCAAGCAATATGTACAGTATGACACTTTAAAAAAATAATTTGAGGGATTTAAGCAGTGTTCCCAATCAAGGACTTAATCCAAAGACCATTGATGATGGAAAGACTTTGAGACATTAGTGGGCTTTGCATCCCTATGTGTATAGGGAATCTCTCAAATTGTGTGTGGGGAGGGGACTTTTAGAAATACATGTTTTAGTGTGACGACTATATTTCTCTGTATTTGGTCAGCTCAATTTGTCTGTGGATGGAATGGGATGGTCAAACACTGCTTAATATCCAGATTGTGTATGACATTAAGAATCAGGATGACCTCTTCACCAGCCCATAAGCATCGGATATTCCAGCTCTGACACACTTTAAGAAGAAACAACAGTTTGACGTGTGTGTGTCAGAAAACTTCAGCTGAACCTCAAGGAGCTCTCACAAAAGTCACTCACAAATCAACTAAGTATATGGGAAGCTATGTATTAATTTGAGAGGAAGTGGTTTATATGCTAGCACTTCTATAGTGCTACATTGGCACTTTGCAATCTGCCTTAAATAAACAGCAGCTCATAGCTGTGCTGCACCACGAGTAGAAGTAGGACAAAAGAGTGACTAAGAGCCTAATTTCCTCCTTGCTCTATGGGGGAAGTAAGCTTTCCCATGTTGCATCTCTTTTTCCAGCTCATCTGTGTTAGCTAGTACATTGGGGGACAGAGTCAAGGAAAATTCTGCCAACTCCCTACTCCTTCCCATCTATTCTTCACTCACCTGTGTGAGAGGGGAACTAGATGCTTGGTGACAGTCTGTGACACACATGAGGGAGTAAGAGGTACCTCGTGGCCACTTAGTCTCCTGTACTGGTGCTTAAGGTGCTCAAGACATGAGTATCATATTTGTTAAACACAAATGTAGCTTCAGCTATAGAAAATATTTCAGTCATTTTATGTTTCATTTACATTTGCAATTTGAGTTTTTGTGCTGATGAGAGGTGCCTGATTGACAGCTATGGTGACCAAAGTGCTCAGATCACAAAACTGGTATGGCAAGCGTGCCACAGTGCCTTGCCAATATGCCTTAAAAAAGTATCCACCATTGGGGATGACAGGGTGGCTTACTTTTTGGTTCAGTTCTTGGCTTCCCTGTTGAGCATGCCCTTTAATGACTGCTATGGTTGTGGTGGTGGGGTTTTTTGGACATCTGTTCACAAGGAACTGTACTGTAATCAATGCATTTTATACAAGCCACTTAAGACCCATCAGCTTTCAGTCAAAGGCTGTATTGGAAGTGGTGACTTTTCCCTGAAACATGGTAACCCAAGATCAGTACACTAAGGCAACCAGACAACAGTTTTAAAAAGCATTTTCAAGACATAGTCTGAACGATGAACATTCTTCTGTGTATGGTGCCATAAGTTTCAGTGATCCGTTGAAGCCTGAGAGAGCTAGCTTTCATGGACGTTTTGCTCTCACATACTCTTATTTTACCAGAAGGTGAAGAGAGAGCTCATATACATTACTGCTGTGATAGACTTTGTATCTGATGGTAGAGGAAGGATTGTCTGGTATGTCAAAGAAATGCAGCATTTAATGAAGGACTATGATAATGTCCTCACTCTATATTAAGTGGTGGGCGCTTTGTCCAGGTTAATGCAGAAAGTGAGTGGTCCTCTTTAATTGCAAGGGTGACTTGTCCAGAAGACTGGTAAGAAAGGGGTAATTGCCCTTTTAAGCCCTCCTGCTCCAAGAGAGAGAGAGAGAGAGTATTATCTTTGAAGCAGGAAGCAGTCACCCAGTAGTCAGCTGGACCAGGTCAGTCCGGGTACTTTCCTCTCTCCCACAGGGAATTGTTGATGGGTGGGATATATTTCCTGGCATAGCACCCACAGTGCTATGCCAGGAAAGCCCTCTTTTACTAAGACCAGGTAATCAGCACCCATGGTCCCACCCATGGATGTCGTTAAAGACACCAGGTTTTGTCATGATCCACGGAGGGGCTGGGGATGGAATTCTTTCCTTCACTACAAGATTGGCCGAGGCAAAGTAGGTTTTTCATCTTCTACGCAGCAGATTAGAGGCCCAGTGTATTAGAAAAGGAGGGTTAGGATATAATGTTGCACCTCATTATGCAAGTTTATGGTGGGTGTCAAGTGCAGGTACTCTATGGGGAATGGATACAGATCAGATAAAATGGATTGGTGAAGGTTTAAAATAGGCATTCTTTAGAGGAGCAGAGAAAGGGGGTTGGGGTTCCTATGACTGATATGGTGGAAAGCCAACTCCTGTACAGCCCCGCCCTATTAATCTTCATACAACTGGGGGGAAGGGGAGGTCTGGGTCCCAGCATTGGGTTGGCTGGGACAAGGATGGGCAAGAGGGAGGGTTGATGGCAGCCCCCCAAGTGCATGGAAAGGCTTATGGAATTACCTGCAATGTACAATTTTATCTGCTGAGTTCTCTCAGATATTTAAGAATAAAGTTGTGGCCTAATTAAAACCATATCTGTACTTCCTGTATTTCCTCTGGCATAGCCGGACCAAGCCTCAAGCATTGCTATGGCATTGTCCTTGCAATCAATCCCTACATTTTACCTAGTGTAAATGACTACAACTCTCCTGTAAGACTAAGGGGCAAATCCAAATGTGACTTGAATACTGGTACATTTACTGCAAAATAGAAGAGACTGCTTTATGTTCCCCTTCCTAGTACTTGCTTAGCCTACTACTCATCCCTTTCAACCTCCTCAGCATGTTAGTTACACTTATTTTTCACACCAAAGCAAGTCCAACCACGCTTAAAGTCACTACTGAATCTGCTTCAATGAATCTGTAAAAGCTGAAATGCAATATATCTTACTTTAGCATTTGGGCAGAGGGATAAAAAAATGACTGGATGGCCCTCAGGGTTGGAGACACCTTCCCCTTTAAAAAAGAGCATTTCCCCACTTCCAAAAAATATATATAAATAAATAAGTCAAAGACAAAGTAGCAACAGAGTCAATAAGTATATTTCATTTTAAAGTGCATCTTTGGCACTAGCAAACATGATTGGCAAATTCAGCCTGTAAAACTGCATTTTATATTAAAGAGATGGAAAGGAAAAAAACTGTGTTACTTATCAGCATAAGAAAATATGCTCAGCATACAAGGGATTTATTTTTTTTATATATGTAAAAGGGCTACCACCTGGTGGTGAAATCCCATTCAGTATCAGTTTCTCATGTTGAATATTGTATTTTCTTCATGCTGGTAAAGCCCATGATAAACATTTTGACAGTCAACCCTAAACACAACCCCCTGAAGTATTATGAAACCTCTGATGCTCTTTAAAAGCTAGAAGTCTTCCAACAGGCCACTATTGTTTTCCAGATCCCTATTCCTAAAGGCTGTTTGGCACTGTGACTGCCAACTGGCAATACCCAGCTGATGAAAACAATGAAGAAACAAAATGGCTTAATTTAAAGACTATTTTCCCAATGAGGACAAAATGAGTCTGCAGACAAAAAAAATGTTCCTTTCTTGTTCGGTCAAAACATTCCGGAAAGTTACTGTAAGCAGTATCACTAAATGACAATCCTATGGACTAAAATTATGTATTTTATAGAAATCAGTGTTATTATATGACATCTGAGTATTCACTACAGAACTACATTAATGCAAGATAGAAGTTTTTTAATGCGCACACACACAAAAATCAGGAAATAGATATGTAATTGAAAACTGATGGAGAAATGGAATGTGTTCTCCCTTGACTCCCTTCAATCTTGTACAGTTGTCTTGTCCCTTACTTATTTTTATATTGTCAATCACTAGCATTGATCGGAAAAATGGTATTTTCTATGACTATTTATGAAAGAAACAAAATCATGTTTTGTTTATTATTCAAAAAATTGTACAGATATTTTCATTTTTTTCCAGTGAAAAATCAAAACACAAATAGAAAATATGGAGGGTTTAGAAAAAAGAACAGATTTTCATTAAAAAATAATAAATTAAAGTGGCTGTTTGAGTTGAGAATTTCTTTATTTATCTAACTGTACTTTTCTGTACTTTTTACCCTTAGTCTAGGATCTTTGCCTTTTCAGGGGCCTGACCTGAAGCCCACTGAGATCAATGAGAATCTTTACATTTACTCTAATGGGCTTTGGCTCAGGCCATAGAAACAGCTTTTTTTTTTTTTTACTCATGAGGTAATAATGTCCCTGTTATAATCATCTTGATCCTTAGAGCTGGGCAATTCTATGTTTGATTTACAGACATTTCAAGCCTTTCAAAATTTTCTAACCAGGGCTGTCCTTAGGATTTATGGGGCCCTAGGCAGTATTATTAAACTGGTGCCCCTATGCCGACTTGTGGCACAGTCACCACCCCTGCCCGTGGATCTGCAGAAGACCCTTCCCCCCCATTGCTGACACACACCGAGCTTTGTATGCAGTAGACACCTCACGGCGGCAGAGAGTTATAGTTCCCCACAGAGACCCCCATACCCTCTCCCTCATGCAGAATGCGCCGCGTCAGTGCATTCGGCTCTGTGAATACGGCTCCTGCTTAAGGAGACTGCAACGTGCACTGGATGTGCAGGAGCCGACCCGCTCTCACCTGCTGTCCTGGTGGTGCCCCAAATTTTCGGGTGCCCTATGCAGCCACGTATGCTGCAAATGCCTAAGGACGGCCTTGTCTCTAACCATAATCCCACTCACTCCTCAATTAAATGTGTATTTGCTGTATACATACACAGAATAAACATGGCAAACTGAACTTTGGTTTTATGTTAGCTTAAACATCTCATTCATAGATAAAAACTGGGCATCAAGGCTAATGATAGGGATTTAGTCCCACTCAGCATGTAAAAGCAATCATTCTAGTTACCTGCACCTCATCTGGTGACAGTGACAGTAATTCTAAAGTACTTTTCTTATAATCAAGCATTCTGAACTATTTTATAAAGCATTTAATTAGCAAAGCAACATTATGCAGACAAATGTAGCAGCTAATATATGCCCAGCAATAACCTTCACACAGCCATGAACATCTGCATCAATGCCAGTTCATTTAGTTTTGTATTAGAATAGGAAATTAAAATACCTAGGACATAAGGTTTCTCTTTTGATAAGACCCCATTGAATCTCTATACTCCATTTCAACAACTATTAGAATAAGCACAAAGTCATCATTCTATTCAACTCATGCTGGGATACAAAACTTCCTGATGTTAACTGCTGTTTAACTAGTGTCAAGTGCCCATATCAGAAGTTTGTGGAATATTATGTTTTAACACTATGGGGGACACAATTCACTCAGAAGGACAGTGCTCAACTGACATATCATGTTAAGTCAGACAATTGAATTCTGATTTCTCAGTGGAAACTTAACGTAGAATAAAGTACGTGACTCTTGGATTCAGAAGTTAAGGCTACTGTCTAACCTGAAATATCAGCCCAAGTGTTGGTAGCCAGCTATTTCCAAAAGTAGGCAGCTAAAAGTGAGTCTCCTAAATCCATATTTAGGAAATTATATAAGCTGCCTGACTTTCAGAAGTGCTGAGCACCCGATAGTTCCTATTGAGGTCAGTGGGAGATGCCGAGAACTCCGTGATCTGAAAACTGAATTGCTGATTTCAGTTCCTAATAGGGATTCAGGAGACCAATTTTAGGCTCCTAATTTTGAAAATCTTGACCATGATTTTCTTTGACAATTAAGACATTCAGCAGTGTGGTCTCCAGAGAACTCAGATAAATAAATAAATAAAATAACCCTTATTTTTTTCTATAGATTTGGGGTCCCAAAGCCCACTGAAGTCAGTGAGTCTTTCCATATGAATTTAGTGGGATAATGGGTGCTGGATGGTGTGTGCTGGACTTAGAAACAAAATTATATTGAGTGGCTGAAATGGAAGTCCCATTTGAAGTACATAATTCTCCAAAATTTGTATAACAAAGTTCCCCTCTTTGCACATCTGTCTTGGGGTATGTCTATACTACCCGCTGGATCAGTCTAGTCTAGATGCGGTAAATTGACCCCCATGAGCTCTCCTGTCAACTCCTGTACTCCACCAGCACGAGAGGTGCAGGTGGAGTCGATGGGAGAGCATCAGCTGTCGACTCACCACAGTGAAGACAGCATGGTGAGTAGATCTAAGTATGTCAACTTCAGCTACATTATTCACATAGCTGAAGTTGCTTAACTTAGATCGATTCCCTCCCCCCGCCCCCAAGTGTAGACCAGGCCTTGGATTTACAATGGCCATTACTGATCACTTTATTGTTACTTTTGTAATCACAAATATTAAGGCTGCAGACTGAAATATTTTGCATCAACTTCTTTCAGATAACCTCCCATGATTGAAAAATATTTTCCCTTCTACTGTGTTCTCTAAAGCTACGTCATGAGAAAAGAAAATGTTGTTAAGCTAGTGTCACAGTACAAAAAAATGTTACCCCCTCCCAAAAAACGGCTGTGATGTAAAGAACTCTTACAGTTATAAAATAAGGGTGTTTGGAGGGAAAGAAGCTTGGGGAAAAAAGACTTTGAGCTGTGTTTCAAGAGACCTAGTGAAGGTATGAGTAAGGAAAGACAGAACAATGAAAGTATAAGCTCAACCTCTTCAGTGCTTTCATGAATGCTGTAAATCTTGATACTCATTCAATTTCTGTTCCATCTAATGCAATTTCCTTTTTTTTAATTTTACAAAGTCAAATATTATACCTCCTCAATGATATATCATTATACAGTAATTTTACCTTTTAATCATTGCAGAAATTTAGCTATGACCCAACTAAATCTGATGTTGAGTTACCCACTATTCCTGACTTTGTAATGATCACAAAAAGTGATCTTGAAAACTTTAAATATGATCTATGTATCATTTCACGCTTCCTGCTCTTTTGTTATTTAGTGGGTCTTTGACTTTGGTAGTGCTTGATGTGTGTCATAACTTTGGAAACTGGAGGTCTGAATGCTAAAGAGGACAAAGAACAAAATCTAGGCACTGTAGCTTCATTGTTGTTATTGCACTTCTCTCTCAGGAAATTTCCTAAAATTCCCTTACAGTTCCACTCTGATCAGTGTTATTTTTCTTCTGACAACTATGCAAAATTATTATATTTAAAGTTCCTTTGACTTTTATAATTACTTCCAGTAATGCTGAAGGCCAGGCTTCCTCTACTGTATCAAGTGTGGATTTTTTTCTCCTTACTGCATGAGGAGAATGCTTCACCTGCCTATTTATTATTCTAGTAGAAAAGCATTATTATCTAAATGAAGAAAACATTCATTAATAAAGAAAGTGAGGTGGGCATAAGAGATATGGGGGAAATTCTGGTTCCATTAACTTCAGTGGGGCCAGGATTTCACCCAGGAAGCTTATATGCAGCCATTTTGTTTATACATTACAATTACAGCTGGCTGGCAATTCCATCCCACAAAAATCTTTGTATTTATGGGGAAAAAAATCATCCTGAATGGGGACACTAAGTCAAAACCTTTTTTTTTTCCCCATAGAAATGAGTTTGATAACTTCCGTTGGAATTTTTCAGCTTCTTGGCAGCCCACCGGATAGGCAGTTGACAATTTTACTTTCTCCTTGCAGGCGGAAAGTGAAATTGACAACACCCTTGCAAGCGGTCAGCTGTCCTTTAGGTTTTCTGATGGAAAATTTTCAGCAAAATTGAAATGTTTCTATGATTTTTTTTTTTTTTTTTGCTTTTGAGAAACGGGCATTTTCTGACAGAAAATTTCCAAACAGCTCTATTTACAATATCCACATAATATGGAGGTGCCCACCTCACAAAAACCACCATAATCGCTGGTTCTAATTGGAAACTCTTTGGCAAGGACTATATTGGAATGGAGACTAAATGACTCTGATCCCTCTCTAGAACAGGGAAGAAGCATATTGATAGGACAGCACATTAATGCTTGCACTGTAGCTATCCTATTTCAGGAATAGAAGATGTTAGGTATGCTTGCTGTTAATCACTTACTTTTCCCAAAAATACATGAATTTAATTCCTTTGCTATTATACTCTTCTTCTGTGATGCTGTGGCAATGTTCCTCTGAAGCACAGACATGCTATTGCTATGTTGGCTCTTAAAAATAAGAGACCAAATACATGACACCACATCTGACATGTGTTTTGCTCCATGTACTACAGTACCTATACATAAGTACACTTAGCAGCTAAGTGACTGGAGAAGTAAAATGCTCAAGTTAATGCAGTAAAGCTATTAAATATATGCTATTCCACACTACAAAGTAATGTATTTAATGTTATGTATTTTGTGATACATGCATAATATGCTCTTAAAGAAATAATTATTCGGGAGTTTCATTTTTTATTTCTTACTTCTGCTTCAAAAGAAATTCTAAAGTGTGGAGGATTGAGCTTAATGAAGCAGATGCTTTCTATACCTAGGGCCTCTCTACCATATAATGTGGGAAGCCTTGAATTTCTTGATGCACAGGAACCCTGACTAGGAAAGGACATACTCTGTTGGGTTTGGTAGTCATTCTAGGTGCTTTCCTGAGCAATGACTGTTTACTGTGATAATTGCTTTGTGATTTCTGGAGATGATTGATGTAAAATAAATACATACATTAAAAATAAATGTTCACTCACTTAAAAAATAAAAGCACACTTTTGAAAAATTAATATCTTATCATGCTGAGATAAGCCAAGAAGTGAGCAGTAGTCTCAAACACGTAAAGTCATCAACTAACCCAGAAGGCAACCGATACTTGCCACGGTCATTGATAGTACAGTTAGTTGTCAACAAGTCTGACAACAAAATGTCTGACTAATCTTTTTTTCTCCCAGTAATAGCTACTTCTTCATTGATGGGGAAAAAATAGATTGTCACAAGATGTTCTTTTCCACATCTATGTCCCAGATTTATTGTCAAAGGCATCTGCTGTATCCCAACCCATTTCATCATCTAAAAATAAAATCAGAACCAGAAAAACTAAATATAAGGGCATCTATCTCTATAGACAAGAAAAAGTCCAGCATCATTAGTCTAATGCAGTTTTCATTAGATATCTACCTTTCAGAGTGTACAGTGCTCAAAACAGCTCCAGCATATTTCCTTGACTTGTTTTGTTTTGTTTTGAAATACACTACTTAAGATTAAATATTTTGCCACACTCTGGAAAGGATAGCTCTTCAATCACGTGTAAAAGACAGGAAGACAGCCAGGTCACTGGCACAGCAAAAAGCAACAGTAATTAGGCATTCATTATCCCCAAACAACTCCTATATGGTCTCCTGGGTGACTCTTCTTTGTTTTCTTTCCTTTACAGATTCTATGCTACAGCACCATATCATATTGTGTAGCAACCATCACCAAGGAAAAGGCTATAGTTACCAACAGTTACCAGACCAGTGTGTCTGATATTGCTATATTTCTTTATATTTAGGGATGAATAAAGAATGACTCCTGAACGGCCTTGCACAGATAGAGGGGCAAAGCCTCTAGCTTCTGTTCTCTTGTGTGGCTGCATACGAGCAACTTATAAATGTAGGGCAAAGCAAGGAGTGTTCACGTCTGTTCTTGCCCTCTGGTGAGCAGAGTACAAGAAAGGGGCTAGAGAGGAGTTAGGTCTGGTCCTGAATTATGTTCTTTCTAGAGCTCCTTCTGGAGCAGTGGAGCTATACACCATTCTTTTGGTTGGCATAACAAATGAAAGAACACATAGCTAACTATTTACACTATCGGTGGTCATCATGTGATAAACAAATGGGCCAGAATGCTAATCATTCAGTCAAGTTATTTTGTTCAACTCATTTTGCCCAACTCCTAAATAAATACATGCGAACAAGTCCACTTTAGGACTGCAGGTAAAAGAGAATAAGAAATGCACTTCTTCAATGAGATGTAAGGAAAAGCCTTACATTGTGACACAAACAAACATAACCCAGAGACACAACTATTTACAGCGGAGAAGAATGTTATTGCTATGCTAAAGTTAATTCTCAGTATTTAACTAATCTGGGCCATGTTAAGGTCCCCAAAATTCTGTTGTTGCCAATTAGAACAGGGATTACCAGATTACATGTATTCACTCATCCACCCAAATGTGTCAGAATCTTGGAGATAATTTTCTTTAGCTTTAATAGAATTTCTATTGAGGCAATTTATCCTCAGAGCACGTGGTGTGAATAGCTCAACTGAGCCTACTAAAAGATTATCCAGGAAAACAGCACAGAAGACTCAACTGTCAATGAGTGATTTTGTTACCAGCTGTTTTGATTGCAGGCTCACACACATACATCACCCTATACCTTTTCATTTACCCAGAATAGATTTATGAATTATGTACCACTTTGTAGATGATCATGTTACTGAGCCTACACTCTACACTTAGAGCAATTTGTTGTTTAGGTTTTCTTTAGGGGATATAACATTGATAGCTTTATTGTATTCTAGTGCATGGCCATCCGACACTTATTTGATAAAAGTCCCAAACAATGGCATGTTTGGATCCTTTTTAGGTTTGAATTTACTTCCTAAAATTATAGTTCATGAACTTTTTTTTATTGACTACAGAACCAATTACTCAGTCATTTCCCCTTAATGTTTCCGTCCAGGATCACTTGGAATACTTGGATGTAAGGAGAAAAAAATACCCAGCTACAGCACTGTGGTGGAGGCAGGAGGAAGGAGTAGTGATCTTGGGGAATGGAGTAGAGAGGATATGTATGAAAGCAGAGAGCTTACAAGTTGGGGAGGGTGGGCGATGAGAGGTAAAATCAGAGATAAAAGGGAAGAAAACAAAGGAATTCAGTATAAATGTGGGGAGGAAAAGTGTGAGGACAGTTAAGTAAATGAGAAGAGAGGGAATACAGTAAACATAGGAGGAAAGAAGAGGCACAGCAAAGAATAAATTAAGAGGGGAGGAGAAGATGGTGAGAAAAACATGTGGTGGTTGTAGCTAAAATTTTCAAAGGAGCCTGAGGGGGTTGGGCCCCAAAATATCATTGAAATTCAATGAGATTTGGGCATCTAATTCTCTTCTGCGCCTTGAAATAAATCTCCGTTTATAAGAATAAGATACAGGCAACGTCAATTTTTTTATTTTTGTTTGTTTGTTTAAAATATTAATCTATCCTAAATTATATAAATATGCAACATTTATTTTTTAACCTTTGGCTACATTTATTTAAGTTAGTACAAGCCACAGCCAGTGGAAAATCTACCCATGACAAGGTCTTGGCCTCTTTTTTGCATGCTACTTTTGCTGCAAACTGAATTTTTGGCTCATAATCAATAAAGAGGCTGAAATACAACTTTAGTGTAAGTTTCTTCTGTGGATATAATGCAAGTTGCCTATTTTCAGTGACTATCAGTTATTAAAGCTATATTACAATTCATTCATTATTAGATGAGGTATCTGACATTGAAGAACCTTTTCATTGTTCAGGTAGCAACGGTAACCATATATCAGGACTCTAAATCAATTATTTAATATACACACACACACACACACACACACACACACACACACACACACACACACACACACACACACACACACAGAGTTTAAAGGCAACAGCACTTCCTGTAGAGGAAAAGACTGGAAAAACTAGAGTATAGAACAAAACAAAACAAAAGAAAAGTATTCATAGAATATATCAGGGTTGGAAGGGACCTCAGGAGGTCATCTAGTCCAACCCCCTGCTCAAAGCAGGACCAATCCCCAGATAGATTTTTCCCCAGATCCCTAAATGGCCCCTTCAAAGATTGAACTCACAACCCTGGGTTTAGCAGGCCAATGCTCAAACCACTGAACTATTCCTCCCCCCGATATTCAATATTGTCTCCCATCCTATCAACAAGAGAAGCATTGCCAAGGATTCTGTTAAGCTTTTATACCTCAGGGAATGATTTCCACTAGCTAGATCCCCAATGGGGAAACTGGCTATTGCTGAAGATCCCACATCACAGCACATCATGGTCTACCTTGAAAAAAAAATGGTGATAATCTATTCAGGCTTCAAGGTTCCTCTGACAGCAGGTTGGCCACAGGGATTGTTACCAAGTGGCCAAAGTGGATTCCCTCTAGCGAATGTTCTAATTCTGAAGCTCTTCCGCACACTAAAAGACCAGGTTTGAGAATGAAAGATCCTGTAGAGTTTAATCAATATTGATAAGTTTCCCATAAATTTTTTAAGCCAGTGGATACAATTCTGTACCAGAAATATAGTACGCAGAATGTCTATGCTATTTTTTAAAGTTCCATAGGAATAGTATCTGTGTCTACAGGATTTTTGTGTGTGTGTAATTTATATTGAACTCTTTTGGCATTATCCTCTTAAATTCAGCAGAATTTCTTGACAAGGGTTAGGTGGCAGTACTTCACACTAACCACTGGGTCAGCCTTCATGAAACTTAAAGTAACATTTCTGACACCTATTTTCAGTACCCAGAGAAAAGTTCAACAGTATAACATGTTTTTTTAATGCTGTCTTCTATCATACATGCAAGGGGACACTGCTTTGTTATTTTGGGGTGTTTTATAAATGTAGGTTGCTGATGCTAATTTCTTATGCAGAAAAACTCATTAGCAGTCACATGAACTTCACAAACAAGTGAATAAAAATAGAGAGTTCAAATTTTCTGGCTACAACCTTGACATTATTTAAATAAATTAGGATATTTCTGGGAGAAAAATAATTATGAAATAAAAAGCAGCATTTTGCCATCAGTATCGACAACAATAGACCCCTTGATAATCTTGCCATTACACTTTTTGTTCAGGTGGTAAAAGGAAAGAAAGCAAAATCAAAGCACTCAGATTATTTGGGTTCAAATACAACAAAATAGAATTAATCCAATTGTGATTCCTGGACTAAATCAGTAGTTCCAGTTAGCAGAACAATGCAAGATCCGTTCCCCTCACTAACCACAAGCATTTTTTGTATTGCTTTCTTCAGAATACAGTGAACCATAGGTTTCTATGCAGACAGTTAGAAAAGACAAGTCTTAAAAAATCATTCTACATTCAAAATATTTTGACCAATGCTAGATTTCAGGTTACACAGTGAATATGGTCCAGTTAAGTGAATGAGGCAACAGTGAGATTAAGGGCCTCAAATGAGCAGCTAAACACATATTGCTCTGATTTTGCATGAGGTAGTGGTGACTTTGTATTGCAGTATTGCTGTGTGTTGATGTCCAATATTCCTTTACACAAGGAGCTCTTAGTGTATATATATTCTGACTGCTTCATTAACTCCTTAGAGCATGTAAGCTACACTTTACATAGAAATTGTACTCTGAGTCAGGGTGAAAGCCTCAAATGCTGGAGGCACAATGTAAGACACCACAGAAAAAATGAGGATGAAGGAGCAGTAAAGGACAGAAGTAAGGAAGAATAGGCTATGAGGATAGAATAGAAAAAAAATAACGTATCTATGAATTTAGCTATAAGTACCATAATATGAATGGCTGAATAAATAAGGATTTGGAATAAACTAATGTATATAGCTGGGGGTAATGTGCAGTGGAGAGTTGTAATAGCTGCACTGTGTGATCATATTTAACATTTTTATAAATGACTTAGCAGAGGGGTTAAACAGAACATTAATGAAATTCACAGATTAGAAAATGGAGAAATCATTTAAAATGATAGAGGATCGAAATATGGGTAGAAAATAGAGGTTCAACCTCAATAAATGTATCCCCAATACTTAGTTCTAAGAAACTTCTGATAGAAGAATAATGCTGAAACAGACATAAGAGCAAAAGAGACACCATATAGATAGGAGATAGTTTGCAATATGATATGGCAGCCAAACTAATTTAATTTTGGACTTATGAGTCAGGGAGGTGATAGTCTTTTTCTAAGAGACTTTCATGAAATTAAGTATCAGAGGGGTAGCCGTGTTAGTCTGAATCTGTAAAAAGCAACAGAGGGACCTCCAGACCAGTGACACCACTATGGGCACCTGCATGGCCCCACAATATGCCAACATTTTTATGGCTGACCTGGAACAACGCTTCCTCAGCTCTCGTCCACTCATGCCCCTTCTCTACCTACACTATATTGATGACATCTTCATCATCTGGACCTATGGGAAGGAGACCCTGGAAGAATTCCACCATGATTTCAACAGCTTCCACCCCACCATCAACCTCAGCCTGGACCAATCTACACGGGAGGTCCACTTCCTAGACACCACCGTACAAATAAGCGATGGCCACATTAACACCACCCTATACCAAAAACCCACCGACCGCTATGCCTACCTTCATGCCTCCAGCTTCCACTCCGGACACACCACACGATCCATCGTCTACAGCCAAGCACTGAGGTACAATCGCATCTGCTCCAACCCCTCAGACAGAGACCAACACCTACAAGATCTTCACCAAGCATTCTCAAAACTACGATACCCACACAAGGAAATAAAGAAACAAATCAACAGAGCCAGACGTGTACCCAGAAGCCTCTTGCTACAAGACAGACCCCAAAAAGAAACCAACAGAACTCCACTGGCCATCACCTACAGTCCTCAGCTTAAACCTCTCCAACGCATCATCAGTGATCTACAACCCATCCTGGACAATGATCCCTCACTTTCACAGACCTTGGGAGGCAGGCCAGTCCTCGCCCACAGACAACCTGCCAACCTTAAGCATATTCTCACCAGCAACCACGCACCGCACCATAACAACTCTAACTCAGGAACCAACCCATGCAACAAACCTCGATGCCAACTCTGCCCACATATCTACACCAGCAACACCATCACAGGACCTAACTAGATCAGCTACAACATCACCGGCTCATTCACCTGCACGTCCACCAATGTTATATATGCCATCATATGCCAGCAATGCCCCTCTGCTATGTACATTGGCCAAACTGGACAGTCACTACGCAAGAGGATAAATGGACACAAGTCAGATATCAGGAATGGCAATATACAAAAACCTGTAGGAGAACACTTCAACCTCCCAGGCCACACGATAGCAGATGTAAAGGTAGCCATCTTACAGCAAAAAAACTTCAGGACCAGACTCCAAAGAGAAACTGCTGAGCTCCAGTTCATTTGCAAATTTGACACCATCAGATCAGGATTAAACAAAGACTGTGAATGGCTATCCAACTATAGAAGCAGTTTCTCCTCCCTTGGTGTTCACACCTCAACTGCTAGCAGAGCACCTCACCCTCCCTGATTGAACTAACCTCGTTATCTCCATACTGATTTATACCTGCCTCTGGAGATTTCCATTACTTGCAAGGACCCTCTGTTGCTTTTTTCATGAAATTGCATCTAGTATAAATACATTTATTTCTTGCACAGCTTATCAGAAAAATAAATGTAGAAAAATAGCAGTGTATTTTAGAAAAAAAAACAATGAAAGTAGCTGAGAGGCTGGAAGGCATATCCTATTAGGAAAAATTAAAAACTAATTGTATACAAACAGTATAATTTGCTTAAATTGCAATTAAAGGAAGAAAAAGCTATCTACAAATATGTTAGATTGTGAACAAATGTTAGATTAGAAATAGAATTATTATTATTATTATAACTAGGAACAATGGGATATAGTTTTTTAGAAAGAACAAATTGGGCTAAATTTAAACTACTATGGAAAACCTTGATGTCTATGGGAAATATATTTGCATTGGAAGTGACTGGACAAGAAAAACTACTGGGTTTTTTTCAGGTATAATTTCTATAATCAAAAGAGGCTAAAAAATAACAGTGAAAATAAAATAAGAGATGAGTTATATCTTAGAGTGGAGAGTGCATTCAGTCTAATGTGACAATGAGATAACAGAACAAATATTTGTAGTTCATGATCCCTTCCAGATTTTCTAGACTGCCAGTATGATACTCTGGACAGAATATCTTAATCTGGTGTTCTGTGGGGGGAGGGATAGCTCAGTGGTTTGAGCATTGGCCTGCTAAACCCAGAATTTTAAACACAGTTATCACTTTAAATTTCATGAGGTTTTCCTGGTCTTGCCTTCATGTTAGGGATTTCTGTAGGAAAGCATGGGATCTGGGCCTACCAGCCGTCATTCTGCAGACAAGACAGCCTAAAGAAAGATGAAGAGAGTTGTGCCTCTGTTTCAGGGACCAGCCTGTTTTGCCTCTCTGTTTTGGGGGTCCTGCATGTGATTGTTTTGAATTCTAAGAAATAAAGTAGTGTTACATTGCAAACTTCCAATATGAGTATTTTATGTTTTTATCTGACTTCTGCATGTATATGCCATGAAATACAACAGTGTGTTATTTGATTATTGATTAGAACATGAAGAAAAACTTTCCTTCTTTCTTCACACCTAATTGGTAATTTAAATTTGAATTAACTAGTATCCACAGCTGCAGAATAGATTACTGTAAGCAAATATCAAGTTTATCACTTTAACAAACTCTCAGCATCTAAGAGGCTGGCTAGACACATCCACCAGTATAGTGGTTTGACTTTCTTTGTAACTTTGGCAGTGAATATGCACTTTTGGAATATTTCAGCTTCTGCATCAAATTGATTCTGGTTGACATGGTTAATGAATAATTAGCTGATGTCAATGTCATAGCCTTTCAGAAGAGATGGGGCATTAGCCCTACTCTCCTGGCCAAATTACAACTTTGGTAGTTATATTGTGCCTTGCTAAAGTTCTAATCTGGACAAGTTATTTGCAAAATTCTGTTATGAAGCTTAGCTGGTGAGGAATTGTTGCCACTTTCTATCCCTATGAGGTCTGCAAAACAGTGTGGTGTAAGTGATCCCTCTATGAGGATAAGGTGAAAAGCAATTTGAACCTTCAGGATGAAATGTCTGAGTTGTTTTTTGTTCTGATTTGATTATGTCAACTAATTGTGTATCAAATTTAAGGTAGCTTTAGTTTTAATTAATAAATTCTATAATATTCTAATATGCAATTTTAACAAGCTGGTTAACTTATAGCTAGACATAAGCTTAATGGTGTAAAATAGACACTGACCCATTTGGGGGCAGAAAAGAGTTTCACTTCCAGATTTCCCTCTGGGGGTCAGATTGTACAGCTACAACCTTTTGGTGTTCCCCTGTGCTTTGTGCACTCTTAAGGACCTGCATGGCTGGGTACCATCTGGCACACATAAAATGCTGTACAGCTATACAGATGAATAATAAGTCCTAGTATGTTGGAAATATAGCATTCATCTACTTTTACCATGATTAAGAAAGCAACTATCTCAATATATATGCACAAGGCTATTAAACAAAGCCATCTCCATTATAAAAGTGTGTTGGCACTTATAGCAATTAATGAAAATTAACTTATCTTTCAGTAACTTTAAAATAATTAGAATGGAAGGTTTAAATTGTCATTAAAATTAGGAATTGATAGAAGCCTCTATGCTTAGAATTAGAACTTAAAATCTCTGAAAGTTTGGAGATATTTGGATTTTGGAGGTATTTTCATTCAGGTTTATCTCTAATTAAATCGGTAATTTTCATATTCTCAATTTAAATCAGGCCTTTCTCTTTATTAGTGAGAAGTAGTTCTACTTTCCCCCTTCCTCTGAAATTCTACATAAATCCCCACCAAACTATTGGGTCAGGATAGAGAAAAAATATTATCTTGCAGAAGCTCAATTTTGGTTACTTCTTCATACTTTTCAATTGTTTTATGTGGATCTTTCTGAAATGAAAACCAGGCTTTGAAGGGCATGTTCACTTAAGATTCTGGTTTCAAGCAAATCTGCTTCATGCCACAGTCAGGACTGCAACTCAAGCTGTGAATTTGATAAGCTCTTCACAATTTCTGTACTGACAGGTATATGTAATCTCTCTATCGCTCATGTTTGTGAACGTGGCTTGGATCATTTTTGTCTGAGATGGTTATGGCAGAGGTAAAATAAGTAATCAATAACAGAGTGAGGATAACTGTAAAGTTGAAGTAAAATATAGACTACTCTGAAGAAGCTGAAGGAACCTTAGAGCTATTTTTCTTTAGAAACTCAACTTTCAAGGAAATTTGCGTTTACTATTTCTCTCTCTCTTTTTTTTTTTTTTTTTTGCCAAAAGTCATCTGTGAGAAAATATGTAGAAAAACCGCTCTGATACAGATGACAGCTTTATTACTGGATATTATGTAGCTAAGGGGACAGTTTACCTCACATACCCTGTGTAAGATTCCCACTGTTAGTAGCATTTCATAAACAATGTTATTCTGAACTGAAGTCATAACAAGACAGGAGTAATTGAAATGGGAATGCTACTAATATGATTTTTTTTTCAGCTTCCAACCACTTGGAGTGAAATGTATCAGGATGTCATATGACTGAGCAACTCCTAGATGAGGGACTGGAAGGGAAAGATTAACTGGATCTATCTGGAACACTATTGGCAGCAAGATCTTGCAGTACCTGGGTTTTAAACTCCTGTTGAGCCATACCAGGAGGACATAGTCTAAGGAAAAAGTTTCATATACTTATCTTCAGTGAAGGGATCTCTTTACAACTTCTTGGGAATCCTTACAGCCCTAATTTTGTTGGACAGCAGACAAGAAATACAGAATGTCTGACAATGGATAAAACAAAATCTGTTCAAATCTTTGGAAGAAACTTAAGAATGTATATTACAAGTTATTCTTATTTATGTATTTACACAGTTAACAGCAGGAAAAAGTCCATCTCACCTGGGGATGGTGGACCTTGTTCAAATGCGAACTGCAGGTGAAATAGGGATTGTATCTTCCCTCATATTGAATATGTAGGGGTAACCTGAGGAGAATACAAGTCCCTGCATGAATTGTTCCTTCCAGATAAAAAGTGCAAGAATTCAGACCAATCTAGAGTTCCATATGTGGTAACCTGTGTCCTCTATCACTGCTTCATATTTAAGATGGAAATGCCTGCTACGGTCCATTTTATGTTTTTTAGATGTGTTACCAGTGCAGCCTTTAGGCAGAGTTTGGATACCTGTGGCCTAAGGGATGAGAGGAGAAATAATGCAAAATAACTGCTGATGGCTATAAATGTTTTCCATCCATACCACTGGGTTGAGAGAGAGAGGAAAGGATTATCTGTCTGAGCTATGAGTTCTCTATGAGCACAAATGGCAAAACAAACTCTGTAGGATTTTGAATGAAAAATTACAAGCTACATCCAATTCCATGTAACATCAACATTCACATAGAATCAAAGAAATGTAGTGCTGGAAGGGATCTTCACTCTCCCTTGCACTGTGACAGGACCCCAAGTAAACCTAGACCATCCTTGACAGATGTTTGTTCAACATGTTTTATAATAAAAAGCTTCCCGTGATGGGGATTTCACAATCTCTCTTGGAAGCCTATTCCAGAGCTTAACTACCCTTAAAATTAGAAAGATTTTCATAATATCTACCTTAATGATTCTCCCTTGCTGCAGATTAAGGCCATCTCTTCTTGTCCTATCTTCAGTGGGCATGGACAGCAATTGATCCCTCTCCTTTTTATAACAGCCCATAACATATTTGAAGACTTATTAGGTCCTCGCTCTGTCATCTTTTCTCAAGATTTAACATGCTCATTTTTTTAAACTTTTCCTCATAGGTCAAGTTTTCTAAACCTTTTACCATTTGTGTTGCTTTCCTCTGGACTCTCTTCAATTTGTTCACATCTTTCCTAAAGTGTGGTGTCCAGAATTGGACAGAGTACTCAAGTTGAGGGCTCACCAGTGCCAAGTAGAATGGGACAACTTCCTCCCATGTCTTGCATATCACACTCCTGTTAATACACTACAGAATGGTATTCGTTTTTTTCACAGCTGTGTCAGATTGCTGACTCATATTCAATTTGTGATCCACTGTATCCCTGAGATCATTTTCAACAGGATAGCCACCTAGACAGTTATTCCCTGTTTTGTAGTTATGCATTTGATTTTTTCTTCTTCTTAAGAGTAGCACTTTGCACTTGTCTTTATTGAATTTCATATTGTTGAATTCAGACCAATTCTCCAATTTATCAAGGTCCCTTTGAAGCCTAATCCTGTCCTCCAAAGTGCTTACAACTCCTCTCAGATTTGTGTCATCTGCAAACTTTGTAAGCATACATTCCACTCCATTATCCAAGTCAATGGTGAAAATACTGAATAGCATGGGACCCAGGACTGACCCGTGTGGGACTCTACTAGATATGCCCTCCCAGTTTGACCACCGATAAATGCTATTTGAGTATGATCTTTCAATCAGTTGTGTACTGGCTTTACAGTAATTTAATCTAGATCACATTTCCCTAGTTTGCTTATGAGAATGTCATGTAGCCTTACTAAAATCAAGATGTATCACATCTACAGCTGCCCCCCATCCACTAAGCCAGCAACCCTGTCAAAGAATAAAATTAAGTTGGTTTGGCATGATTTACTCTTGACAAGCCTATGCTGGCTATTCCTCATAACCTATTATCCTCTAGGTGCTTATTAACTGATTGTATTATAATTTGTTCCACTATCTTTCCAGATATCGAAGTTAGGCTGACTGGTCTATAATTCCCTGTGTCCTCTTTGTTCCCTTTTTTCAAAAATAAGTACTATGTTTGCCATTCTCCAGTCTTCTGGGACCTCACCCATGCTCCATGAGTTCTCAAAGATAATTATTATCAGTTCCAAGATTACTTCAGCTAGTTTCTTAAGTACCCGAGGAGGAATTTCATCAGGCCCTGCCAACTTGAATGCATCTAACTTATCTGAATATTCCTTTACCTGTTCTTTCCCTATTTTGGCTATGTATTCCTCCTGCCTTGTTGTGTATCTGGTCACCATTAACACTTTTAGAGAATACTGAAGCAAAATAGGTATTAAACACCTCAGCATTCTTCATGTCATCGGTTATTAGCTCTCCTTCCACACTAAGTAGAGCACTTACACTTTCCTTCATTTTTCTCTTGCTCCTAATGTATTTAAAGAATGTCTTCTTATTTCCTTTTATATCCCTTGCTAAGAGTAACTCATTTTGTGTCTTAGCCTTTCTGATGTTGTTCTTACATAGCTTGTGGTATTATTTTGTACTCCTCCTTAGAAATTTTTCCATATTTCCACTTTTTAGAGGATTTCTTCCTGATTTTCAGATTACTACACAGCTCCTGATGGAGCCATATCGGCCACCTGATATTCTTTTTATCTTTCCCTCTGATTGGGATAGTTTGCTGTTGTGCCTTTAATAGTCTCCTTGAAAAACGTCCAGCTCTCCTGAACTTGCGTTCCCCTTACATTTTCTTCCCCTGAGACCTTACCTAACAATTATCTGAATTTGTTAAAGTCTGCTTTTTTGAAGCCCATTGTCCTTATTGTGCTGCTCTCACTCCTTCCTTTCCTTTGACCATGAAATGATAGCTTTCATGGTTCTCTTTCACCCAAATTGCCTTCCACCTTCAAATTTGCTACCAATTCCTCCCTGTAGGTCAGAATCAAGTCTAAAATAGCTGTCCCCCTGGTTACTTCCTCCACTCTTTGGAACAGAAAATTATCCCCAATTACATACCAGGAACATATTGGAAATTATGTGTTTTGCCATATTATGTTTCCAACAGATGGGGGATGTCAACTACCCAGGCATTATTATGAGGCCTTGTGTTCTCTTCGCTGTTGCTCTAGTTTCAAAGTTCTGAAGTGCTAAGAAGCCTGCACACAAAGATAAATAAACAGACTTTGCAGTACGTTGCATCCCCTATAGCTCTCTATCCCACTTTCTCCCCATTTTTTTTTAAATTTGCTTACTTACCACTGTGCTAAGACAGCAGACAGAATTAGGAAAGACTGCATTCTAATTTTAACCAACAGAAAATTAAAAGTTCACTAATAATCATTAGTTGTTCTCTATTTTCCCTCATTCTTTTCCCTGAAAGCCACAAAATGTTTCCTTCTCTCTTGGAATCCAAATAAATCAGACAAATAAATCACTGGCAAGTTCCCATAGCAATGCGGGAACCACACACAAACATTCAGGGTACAGTGATTCCTGTCCTGCTCTTATTTCCTATCCTATTTAAGTGGTTCGTTATTTTTATTCTATGTCTATGATTTTTACTTTCCATGCAAATTAGAAGTTAATGAAATGGGGGAGAGGGGGAACTATTCATTAATCATCCAATTGAATGATTTCCCTTGTTAATTACTTTAAAATAAAACTATTATTTACTGCTCAGACTACCACTTCCCATCACTCCCAGTTTCTCCTTATTCAAGAATAGAAGATAAAAGGCAAATAAAGCAATTGTATCCCTGATCTTACAAATATGTAACTTTATGCTTTCCTTTGAGCTAGTAGTTAATGAGATTACTCAGGAGCATAAGGAAGCTCACAGCCTATACTAGCAGTGATTATATGTGCCATAAAATGTAATCAAGTTATATCAGAGATGAGATTAAAGTGATAGCAGATTTAAGGATCTCCTTTTTAGTGGATTAAAATTCTCGTAGTTTTATATGGAGTCCTAAAACTGGAAATTTGCTCCCTGGTTTCAAAATTACTAAACAGCAGTTCATAGTTTAACATGAACATTTTCATAGCATCTGATTACACACAAACACACATGTCAACTGAAAATGGAATATGATTGGGGATTATTAGACATTTGATTTCAAATGTAGGGATTCAGCTCCCTTTAATTTCACTTTATTTATTAAGATCTGCAAGACTGAGCCCCAAATGCTTATTTATTTATTCTCCCTCTAAATAGTTTTGCATATGAGCTCTTTTTCACATGACTGTTTCAGGCTATTTCTGCTAATATCATCAAGGAAACATTCACAGTTTAACATGAAGCTGCCATTGACATGTATGTCTATAGCACAGTGTTGGCCTCAATCTCTTGACAGCCACAGCTTCGGCAATAATTACCCATTAGTTCGTTTACCGTACTGGCCAATTGTGACTGACTGGATCCCTGTACTCACACTCTACACACTATTGTAATAATCTTTCTACAAAATATGCCTTGTAAGGTATCATTTGAGAACTAATAACTCACTGGTCAGTAATATCATGGTGAAATGTGTGTAGCAATATTATATATAAAGTTATGAAAAGAAGCCAAAATTTTGACTGAAATGTATTTACTAGACAAGCTTGAGGAAGGGGTAAACCTGTTCCTCAAAGACAAAGGATAAACTAATGCCTCTAGCCAGGTGTCAAAGTTGATTGGCAATCACCTGGCAAGTGGCAAACAAAAGTATGGAACCTCTTTTCCCATGAGACTCCATGTCTCTATGCTCACAGTGGGAAGGAAATTTATCTAGGGGTAACTCCCAGGAAAATGCATTTCAAAGGGTGACTGGACTAGAAAAGTGAGGAGCAAAATGACCCGAGGTATTCTCTCCTTCTTTCTCTCTCTCTCTCTCTCTCTTTCACCCAAGAAGAAAAAGGAACAAGACTTTGGACTTTTGGAGGGATTCTTACCTGAGAATTTAGTGAACCATGTTGCTGGGAACATGTGATAAAGGTTTTACCTTAAACCAAGTCTAGTTTGTTAAGTCTTTGCTACTAGAAAGCATTTTAGCTATATTTCTCTCATAACTATTTCTGACTTTAATATCTTGCACTTGAACTTACTTTAAATCTTTCTCTTTGTAGTTAAATAAACTTGTTTTATTTTTTAATCAAAACTAATCCAGTGCAGTATTTAAACTGAACTGTTTGGGTAACTCCAGTTAAAGTAGCCAGCTTTTGGATGCTAACCTGTTACTGGAGCAACGGATGTACAATAGCTGAGGAGAAGACTGGACAGTACGGAACACATGTTATGGGAAAAAACGGGACTGGGAGTGTGTTGAAATTACCCTCAAATAGTAACCATGGGTGCTAAAAACGAGAGTATGCGTCATGTGTTGCTGACAGGTTGCTGGGGTCAGAGTTGCTGAACCAGGACTGCAGCTATATATGGACATTCGGGGTGTCCTGCATGCTGTTTGGCTGTTTGTGAGTGGCCCAGGTTGGGAGCTACAACAGCAAGCATTGTGAGGCACCCAAGGTTGCAGGGCAGCTGGTGACACAGTCCCTCACTAGTATGGACTGCACTCCGGAATGTGACACCAATATCAGCACAAATACCTCAGTGTCAGATGCAATAGCGTTGGTTGATGTACCTTTTGGTTAATATAGCCTGTAAGCACCCCAGTATGCACAAGACGGTTAAGGAAATACTGGTAGGGATAAAATATGAATCTGGAAGCCAAAAAAGGCTTGTAAGAACAAAATGTTACAATATTTACAATGTGTCAGACACGTCCGACATTTATTCTTTTTCCAAATTGAATCCAGTTAAATCAGCAAACGAGAAACAACTAAAAGGAAAGCAAAAGACAACAAAAGTCGGAAGCCATCATATTTTTTTCAGGTTGAAAGCATAAAACAAAAATGAATTAACACTGTTAGCCAACTCATGAGCTTTGAATCACCAGGGGAAAACTATTCAAACTGTTCCTGAGTCTGAGGAAGATTTTCAAGACCTCATAATTCTATTTCTTGCATTATTCACTTCAGTATTCATTGGCATTACAGCAATGACAATGTACCTGAATTTAGAATGTCAATCTTTATAAATTATTTTAGTTGGTGGATTTATAAAAGAATTCATACACTAAAATAATATATAGTCAACATTAAAGGTATTTTAGTTTGAATAAATCACGACAGCCAGTTAACAGTTCTATTACCCTAAGGTAAACTGCAAGTAAATAATGTTTAATGCAACCATTAGTAATCTATGAGCCTGAAATGCCCTTTCAAAATGCATAATACTTTTTTTCCCAATTTCAGTGCCTGTACCATATCTCTTGGTGAAACCTCCAGGTTTTGGCAGTGAAATTACTGATTGTAGATTGCTATTCTCTGTGGTGATGCTTGCATTAAGTTTATCATTCCCCCCCCCCCCCCCCCCCCGTTAACCATGCCAGTTATATGCTGACTGTGACTGTTTAAAGTATAGATGGTTTCTTTGCAAGAGACAGTTAATTGGATTTCCTATTGCCTCCTAATAACCCTGAATATTATAGTATCATGGCAGTGCCACTGGGTAGCTTGAGATAATGTGAATTGCACCTGATAAACACCCCACCACTGATGTTTCTAGTATAAACCTTTGTACACCTATGCAATAAAGATCTAATAGCTCATGTTGCTTTCCACAACTTTTCTCTGTTAAAATATGTTTTTATTTTATGGGGAGGTTTACTGTGTACACAGCAGAATAATCAGCAGCTGGTCTAACCATTTTTTGTTTGTTGGTCTATTGGGTGGAGAATAGCTGAGACAGAGGGGTTGTGGCTGCAGAGAGGGCAGGAAATGAGGATGGATGGTAGGCAAGCCTTGGATTGTATTTTTTGAGAAAATCTGTATTTTACTAGTCCCTAGGGGATGGGGTGGGTAAGTAGCAACTTTCTGATTTTAGAGCACATTAGTATGACGTTTCCAAAGACACACAGAGTGGGAAAAGAAATGTGTGTACTACCAAGGTTTCCAGTTTGTGGATTCTGGGCCATTCCTGGATCACAAGGTTGCAGAAGTATGTATGAGAGCAAGAAGTACACACTGACATGGGGATTACTGTGTACAGACTGATTAGGGGAGAGGAAGGCGGCCTGCATTGGCATCATATTTTACCCACTGTGCAGTATTGAACGGGTGACTGAAGAGGTTGTAATCTACCAGACATGAGCTAGAACTTATTCCTGGTGTACATCTCATGAAATGTATGAGAGCAGATATGGACTCCATCAGCAATTTGTAGCCAGGAGCTGTGATAGTTTCCTCTGCTTTGGCTGAGCTAAATAATTGCTACAGCAACAATATGAAAGCTATTAATAAGTGTCAAAAGAACATTAATTGGGAAATTAGAGGGTTCATGACTGCCCAGAAAATGTGTACTGTATGTCATGGAAATCTTACAAGTTCTGACCCCTTAGTGTATCTCAGAGATGGGGTACATATAATAGACAGGGGTCAGAAGATCTTTCTCTCAAACATAAAACTGTCAGTATTTTGGAACAGAAACCATCTCTGTGATTTCTCTTGCTGGCCTTGCCACATCCATCCATTCTGAACTACAACCACGAACACCATTCCTCTGTAACGTAGTTGTCCTTTGCTCCAGGCATTGCACGTCAGTCGAGTTATAGAGGTGGGGAAGTAATGCCAATAGAAATATTTGTATACTAGGCAGTGAAGACTTCAGGGAGATGCATTCCTTGCTTGAACTGGGGGTTGGGTGGTTGTGTACAGCAGTAGTAAAGGGGCCAGGCTGGAAGGAGGAATGCAGTGAACAGTCAGGGGTCTGGCTGGGGAAGTGTGCTGAAGAAGTGGGGGGTCAGCTAGTATACAGGTTGGCTGGGGTAGGTTGGCTGGTTTAGTATGCAAACTGTGGGACAGGATAGGAACAACTGCCTAAATTACTCCTATACACCAGTGGGGCAGCAAAATTCCCTGCATGAGCTAACTGAACCCTAGGTCTTGTTTTTATTCTATATCAGTTCTTATACTGGCCCCATCACCATAGTTGCTGGCTGTACAGGAATAAGTGGTTGCTCCACAATGCTGATTTCCATCCCGCCCCAGAGCAGATGGGTGGGGAGGGTCAGAACCTTGGCTCTGCTCCCCTTCCACCACCCATCAATGCATTAGGTAACACACATGAATCAAGGGGAGGAGAGTCTCAATTTGGTGCTGGCATTAGGAAATTATCCTCTCATTCCTGGAGCAAAAGGGAAGCAAATGGAATTATGCCTTAGAGTAGAAGACTGAGGGTAGTTCAGCCTACATGCCACCCCTTATGTAGGGCTATGTGTAAAGATCCACTGTCCCAGACATGCAGGAAGAATGAAAAGACCAGGGGATGTGAATGGATTAGGTCAAAATGTTATTAACTTAACTCATTGAGAACTACCCAGCAATAACTTGGACAGTACAGGTCTTCATCTCATATCCACCTATTTGGGGAGGGCTGCTGCCAGCCTCCTATTCCTCCAAACATGGTCCCAGCCAATTCCTGGGACCCCATCACCTTCCCCTTGTATAAGGTTTAAAAAAGAGGGGAAGAGAGGGTTGTCTCCTCACTGTACCAAACATTAGGAGACCCAACCTTATGCCCCATCTTCTGTAGGGGGTGCCTTCTCCTTAAGTTCACTTCCAACTCCTGTTTATCAGGGAGTCAGATCCCTCATGAAATGAACACCTGAACTGAGCTCGTGATCCAGGAGTGAGAGGGGGATCTAGTTGGCAGGACAGGGCATATTTCTTCTCTCTCTCTCTCTCTCTCTCTCTCTCTCTCTCTCTCTCTCACTTCCCACAGGGAGCCAAGGGCATGAGTCCCTTAGGGCAGCCCTCAACTGAGGTGATGTATTCCTCCTTCTTGCCCTCCTCCCCCAATCTAAAAGAAGGAAGATCCCTTAAAGAAGCCACAATCCTTTTCTTCATACTTGACCAGACAAAGGCCCACCCTCCCCTTTTGTGAGGTGTTGCAATTTAGCACTTAGACTACATCTCTACTGGGGGCTAGGAGTATGGTCCCAGTGGACCTCTGGGCCAAAGGTCAAGCAGACATATTTGTGCTAGCTCTCATTATGGTAGTGCACTAAAAATAGTAGCTTAGATGCAATAGTTTGGGCAGTGGCAGCATGGACTAGCTGTTGTGAGCTTGGAATCACACTTCTGTCTCCAAGTGTAGACAGACCCTTATTTTCCTTTATCTTGAGTTTACAGTGACTGCCAGCATTTGAAAGATGCCACACATCTCCCAGAAGGCAGGAGAGTGCTGTATTGCATAACATTAACACTGACTGGTTAATCAGGAATAACAAATAACTAAAAGCATTTCTGCATTCCTGATAACATGGTGGTTATATAAGCTGCTATAAGAAAAGCTTTTCTGTAGATGCAATTTAATCCATGGGTGCAAACATTCTGGGTCAAATTCATCCCTGGAACTACTACAGGCTCCCTGCCTGCTGTAGTGCCACGTGACCCCCGGAAGCAGCCACCAGGGGCAGATCCCTGCAGCCCCTAGGCGCATGGGCAGCCAGGGAGACTCCGTGTGCTGTCCCCGCTCCGAGGGCTGGCTCCACAGCTCCCATTGGCCAGGAACCATGAATGGGAGCTGTGGGGGGTGGCACCTGTTGGAGCGAGGGCAGCGCACGGAGCCTCCCTGGCCGCCCATGCATCTAGGGGCTGCAGGGATCTGGTGGCCGCATCCTGGGAGCTGCGGTAAGTGGGGCCAGGACCCCACACCCCCTCCCACACCCCAAACCCTGCCACAGCACAGAGTCCCCTCCTGCACCCATACTCCCTCCTGATCCTGTACCCCTCACCCCCCCACACACCCCAACCCCCTGCCCCAGCCCTGAACTCCTTCCTGCACCCCAAACACCTCATCCCTGGCCCCACCCCATAGCCCCCAACGCCAGCCGGAGTTCGTACCCCCTCCCACACTCCAAACTCCTGCCCCAGCTGGGAGCCCTCTTCCGCCCTTATTTCTGGCCCCAGCCAGAGCCCACACCCCCAGCCCAAGGCCCATATCCCCCCGCACTCCAACCCCCTGCCCCAGCCCAGAGCTCTCTCCCACACCCCAAACCCGTCATCCCCAGCCCCACCCAAAGCCCACATCCCCACCCATAGCCCTCACCCCCTCCTGCACCCCAAACCTCTTCCCCAGCCCAGTGAAAGTGAGTGAGGGTGGGGGAGAGTGAGCGACGGAGGGAGGGGGGATGGAGTGAGCGGGGGCGGGGCCTCGGAGAAGTGGCAGGGGCAGGGGCAGAGAAGGGGTGTTTGGTTTTGTGTGATTGGAAAGTTGACAATCCTAGGAACTACTCTGCTTACACTTACACTACAGATGAATTTGAATACCAGATTCTGTCATCTGACCTCTTTTATCCAGTACAAAGAAGTGACACGCACACTCCAACCCTGCTAGCACATTACAGCTGATTAGTCTTAGACCTCTGATTTCAGAGAATCCAACCAGTATTTCTAATGGTGATATCCTGAAGCTGCTGGTTGCATGTATGTAGCAAGTGTGTGGAGTTGGAGAAAACTGAAACTAGTTCAGAATGGTCAAGAACAGACTAGAGTGAAAATAAAGAAGTCGTATTAATGCACTTATATATGGGACCAGTATTTCCAGTACTATCACTCTGAGAAATTAGTTAGATAGAAGCCCCTTCTGTGAACTTGATCACTAAATAAAAGTATCATTTGAGACACAAAACAAGATAGAAGTCAGGATGGTTGTTATGTCATGAAACTCATGTCTTCCCAACAGAACTGAAATCCAGTATTTCTCTCTCATTTCAATGTTTCATGAGGAGACCGTACAAAGACTGTAGTAGGTCACTAGCAAATATCAATAGAATAAGATAGACAATGCAGAGGTGTGTACGTTTTATCTATATATAGAGAGAGAGCTTTGCAGTCAGCTGCAAAAAGATACATTTGTAAAGAAAGTAGCCCTGAAATAACTTATTTATAACTACAAATTGGGGTCAAAATACAAACCGCCACTTGATCAACTGGTTTAGACATTTTTTCCTGATTTAATAATTCCCCGAAATAGGAAAAATATGGTCATTATCTAGACAAAAAGATTCTCACTATTAAGTTAGAAGAGTATGAAAGCAGAGCAAATTGGATTGCATCAGGACTTGTACAGAGCATTTGCTCTCAAGGTAAAACATGCTTAGTTTTTAAACCCTACAGCATAATCAAGTAGTTATAAAATCTTCACAATCTCCAACTTCATAAAATGCTCTAGGGTGAATGCAATAATTGTAAATGTGTCTGCTTTGTAGACTAGTGGAATATTAAGTATCATAGCAGACTTGAATACAATAGATATTGCAAACGATTTAGGGTACTTTACATAGAAGCTTGAGGCATTAAATATATTCAAACAGTAACATTTTGACTAAAACTTCAACTACTCTTTTCCATCTTATTTAGAAGTTGTCCCTCCTTTAAATACCTCTATTTATTTTTTTCTGATATACCATCTAAAATTCATTATATATAATGGAAAGAGAAAATTAAATTAAATGAGAACACTATAGTGTATGTGACAAGACAACATACTTGAAATACACAAACAATTTCTCATGTAAATTGCATTAATATAGCATATAATCAAAATATCATATTGGTTTGTATATGCACTTAGCATTTTATTAACTCATCAATATTCCTTTTAACAGCAACAGTGTCTCTCCCAGATAAGTGGTTGTTATGAGTGGATCATTCATGCTGCTTTAGCATATTGGAATGCATTTCAAAATTTAAAAATATATTTAAATAAAGAATAATCACAACTACTTTATGTTTTCTATTTTTAAATTACCAGGATTATTATATTTTTTTCATTGTACATTATTGTTTTATTTGTTTGCTTCATAATAGACTTTCCCCCATGATACTGCCTTGTGATGGTGCAGTTACTATAGATCGTATGGGGGACATCTCCAACATTCACTGATGTCAACGGCAAGAATTCCATTGATCTGAATGAATTTTGTATAAAGATCTGATCAGAGAAAATGTGGTCAAGTGGCTAAGAAATGAAATTTGCCTTCCTGTTTGACGCTGGGAAACAGAAATTCACTGGATATGATTTTTTAAAAGATTCGAAGTGGCGGGCTGGTCAAAATGTTTCCATCAAAACACTTTTTTTGCTCTTAAATAACTTAGGAGTTTTTGAAAATTCTGCCTTGATGCATCAGTGTCTGGGTCAGTAAATTGGGAATAATTATATTTATCAATTTCTGTAGAGTAATTTGAAATCTATGTTGGATAGTGTAAGACACCAGGTTGCTTAAGCCGTCTGGCCTAGTGGTCACTGCTAGGCTGGTGTCACAGAGTCAAGGACAGCCATGAGGTGGTAGTCAGTTAGCAGGGATTAGAATAACCGCTAGAGCTGGAATCAATAGGCAAGAGTCCGGGTCACAGTCAGGCCAGGATTGGAGACTGGAGATTAGGAATAATTAATTACCAGGCTGAAGTTAGGAGGCAAGAATCGGAGTCAGGTCCGAAGTTAGAGACTGGAAATCAGGAGGCGAGGCAAGGTCTGGAGGCGCAGCAAGCAAGAATTCTGCATGGCTGCCCAGACAACTTCCTAGGCCAGCCTTCGAGGTTACTTCCTGAAGCACTCCTGCATGGCCTCCCAGTGGTGATATGGGAATATCAGTTATACAAGCCTCTGCAGACCTGGGCTCTAGTTCTGTGGATCCTTACAGATAATATAATTTCTATTAATAACAATTATTATTATACCAGAAGGTTGCTGTTCCAGATATTGTGCGGGTTTTATGGAGGTGAAAATCATCTTCCTAGGCATACTTCTGTAACATAAAATGAGATCCAGATGTAATCAGGCCCTTTATTATCATTATTGTCTTACTTTCATAGCTCCATAAGTATGAATAATGTTGTTCAATACAGATAAAATACACATATTTCCTTTCCCACTTGAGCTTGCAATTTTACAATCTCTGGCCCTGAGCCTGCAAACACTCATGCATGCTAGTTCATCCATGTGAGTAGTCCCACTGATATTAGGGCTGATAGGTCTATTCATGTACATACATTTACCCATATACAAAGCTGTTTGTAGGGTCCAAGACGACATTCCTCCCTTTCTACTCTCCTCCCAAATAATACACTTATTTAGCACTTTATATGTTCAAATAATTGTACACGCTAAATTCTTGCCACAAGAATACAATTATTTTCTGTTTGTTCCCATGTTAAATTCAAGGCATTCATTATGAATGTTAAAGCCATGGATGATGATAATATTGTAATACTTTCCAACATACTTTCCATTATATGGCTTGGTTCTTAGTAATCTGAAAAGATTGTCTTCCTTTCTGTGTCTGCTGAGACAACTAAAGTCAGCTGACATGCACAGTGGTACAGACCCTAGATTTGAACTATGCTGGCCTGTGAAGTCCCTGCTGCAAGTCTTGGAGTAAGGGTTAGGGTGAGGGGCAGGAGGCAAAATGGTGAAAGCAGACACCAGTGCAGCTTTTCAGACTTGTACTATGAACAATGGGGTGTTCTGGGGAGGCTGTTATACAGTAGACCACCTACTTTACTTTAAGTTACATGGTGGGACTATTGTGGTCCCCGAACAGCCTGGAATTCTGGGATCACAAAGGTGACTAAAGCCCCCTTCACCTACTGGGCTTTGAGTTTTGTTCGGCACCTCTTAGAGATACTCCACAAAATCTTGTCTGTGATGTATAGAAAAGGAGCAATAATCTAGACATTTTTTATAAGACAGTTCACATTAGAAGCCTTTTAAATTGAAAACGTCAGATTGCTTTTTATCAAAAATGTAAAACTTGGGTACTTTAAAATGATTATTATCTCTTGTTGGAAAGATATTCCAGGTTGTAATATCTGTATTTAAATCCATTACTTTATCATCCAGGGGAAAATGGCAGCTGCTTTGTTAAGATACAACAACAAAGTGTGAACTCCCTGTTCTAAACATGTAGCAAATAAATACAATTTTTGAACCAGTGTATATGCCCAATATAATTCATGGGGCTGGTGCACAGAGAAGTTAGCAAAAAGAGGCCATATTAGTAGCTGAATGACTAGAAGCTCAAGGTACTAATAATATTTGCTAAATGAAGACAGATCATAAGAAGGGACTTTTTGTTTCCATGCTTCTCAGCGTGTGGTGTTCTGAATATCTTTATTGGCAAAGGAGACATTAATCTCAAAGTCATTTGTAGAGTCTGGCCCAGGGCAATAGTAAATGACAGCTGTTACAATCTCATGGCTATTTGGTGACCTATTTGGACTGAGAGGTAAATTCAGTTTCTAGAAGCAGGTGTTCACAACACAAACCATAATCATAACTAGCAATCTGAACTGCCCAAGCATTAGGAGAGGCCAAGGACTGACATCAAGTCTGAACTATTCCCTTGGAGATCCATTTTCATAAAGATGGTTAAAGTACATTAGAGGGGAAATTTGTACTACCAGCAACATTGTGTGTTGAGAAAATATCTAAACTAGCTAAGTTGGCAGTCTCTGCTTTTGCGAAACTTAATTACATCATCCTCACTATATGGTAGAGAAAGATTTGCAACTTTATCCATATCACCGTCCTCCATGCAATATGCTTCTCCAGTCTGTCATGTCAAGTGCTCAGGTAGACATTGGTCTCACTGACTAAGACAATTCATACTGTAGAAAACTATTCCACCAATCATTCACATTTAGAAAAGTCCCCAACATATTTAAATGCAATAAGTCATAACAGCTCCTTGTTTACCCACAAACAAAGACATTCAAGTGTCTCTTCTCTGTAATATGACTTATACTAATATCATCAGGGACACACCAGAAAACCCTGAAGGGCTCTATCAAATCATTGGGGGTAGGAGTAAATGGTATGATAGATTATATTAAAGTTACTCTTTGTTCCTTGGCCATCTATAGGCCTGTTTAATCAGGGCAAAAACTAAGGAAAGAGGACACAATATCCATTGTATCTAATTACTATACTATCTGGGTGCTTCACCATCCAATTTATTTATCCCCACAACGCTTTTATGAGTTAGAGAAATATCTTCCTCATTTCACAAACAAATATCTTCCCCATTTCACTCTGAGGCACAGAGTGAGTTGCCCAAAAAACTATACAGGAAGCCTGTGGCGGAGCACAAAATTGAATCCAGGTATTCCAAATCCCAGGCTACCATACTAATCACTGTGCACCATATTTAGTCTAATTTACAAGCAGTATCCCTTGTGTTTTATCTCTGTGGCATGCATCCACGTATTAGCAAGGGGAAGGGGAAGAAACCAGGCAACCTTGAGGAAGAGGAAATAAAGTCTCCGAACTTCCATGAGAGATGGCTGAAATTTTCACCTCTGAAAAATCCTGTTTACAAAAATCATTTTTATTCTACCTTACTCCATTTTGCAACATTTTGAAAAGTGAAATTGTTGCTATTCCCCGTTTCTCCTGTTCCCCATTTCCACCTTAGTGCATCTCAGTTTATCCTTTTCCATCGCTCTTGTTTCCCAGCACTTTCAGAAATTTGTGAACTGCTTTTAGGCAGATTTTTTTTTTAATTTCTATGTATTCATTATCTTTAATAGTATATATAAAACTAGGAAAGGCAGAAGAGAGTTTTATAACTTTCTAACCCTTTGGCATACTTCCTGGCAGTCTCAGTAATGACTATACTTACTCTTAATTGCCTTCAACACACTTACATGAGAGCTACATTCAGTTGAATTATTTCCTGGATTCTCTCTAATTAATCTGAAAGCAGCTGTTTTAAGACCTGTACTGATTAATAGTTGCAAGACAGCTAAATGCCTTGTGCAGTAGAAAACCCTCAGAAACATACGTACATATATATACATGGTTCTCATCCTAGCAATAGTGTTTCTAGGAGACTGCTATTTTCAGTTGTCTTTTGCAACATGTCCTTAAATACTCAGTTCTGGTTCAAAGTCAGAATCTCAACCCAAGCATTTTATCTTGTTACCTGATGTAACAAAACCAGAAAAGGTCAAGAGAGTCCTGAGCACATAGGAAAGGAGAGAGTTTGTGAGCAGGGTAATGTGAAGCTACTGAATTTTATCTAGAAGCCTTTCCTAATTAGAGTTTCATTGGTCCATATGTAGATGTATTGCCTACCAGCTACTGAATGTCTAGACCCAAATCCCCATACCAGGGAATCTCTTGTGAGGCCAGAGATCTTAATATCCAGCAATGTACATGCTATTAAGCAACTACAAGGCTTATGTCCAGAACACTCCACAGCATTTACAGTAGGATAGAAATAGAGTGTGGCAAAATATTTGTTACAATCTATGATGTCACAAGTATTACATCAGTTTATATCATCTCCGGCACGACTTGACTTGATTGGCCTCTGGGTGCGACTACAATATAAATATTAAATACTAATAAACACATTTGGAAGTATGGTTTGTTAAGGTGAAATTACTGTATAGAGCTGGCTGGACAATGAGAATCTTGTTTCATTAAAAATTGAGGCTTTGACATTTATTTTTGTTCCATATCAGGATGAAACAGAGACTCCCCGCACCACCTCCCCATAAAAATACATGAGAGAGACCCAGCCCAAATATCCTGTAGGTCAGGTGGGTACTCTAACTACCAGGCTCTCCTGGGGGGCTCTCTTCTCCAGAAATTCCATTATGGACCTGAGAAAGTTTTGTAAAAACTAATGTTGCCTGAAACATTTTTGATTTTGACCACACACAAAAAATCCATAGAAAAATTACCACCGAGCTCTATTTTTGACACTAATCAGACACTAATTTATGTTATATTAATTATCCACTACTTAGTTTATAATTTGCATTCTTAAATGTTCTCAAATACATGGTTTCACCACAGACCATATTGGTTTCTTGTGTCTTAAAAATAAGGGTTGGATTGGTCTCTCTTGCTGTTCGAGCACTTACTGTAAATTTACACCCGCTCACTTAAACTGATCAAGAATTACAGCCTGAAGTTCTTGCAGTGGGTTTAATATGCTGGGTAATCCTTTTTATTTCATCAGAATACTAAGAAGCATATTATATTTATGGAATTTTAAATACACAGACCTACATCAAGATTCACCTCTGGAATCGAGATCTAACAGTTACATGTATTAAAAGAAAATCACATACAGAAAGCCAAATGGCAAGATATACTGGATTCCTGGAGGGAGTTTTGCTTCAGTGGGGATTTTTTTTTTGTAATAATCATTTCCTTTTAATTATATTGATCAACAAAATTTGCTTTTTTCTTTTGAGTTATCAGGAATTCCCAAGGACCAGAAAAGCACATGCCTCTTGCCCACTTTGAAACTGTATGCTGCTGTACTCCAGTTTCTCTTTATCTTCGTTTTCCACATAGGCCCTCATTCAGTTCCTATAGGGTGAAATCTACAGCTATCTTCAAAGGACATTTCCTGGGAGGGCAGGGAAGCCTGCTCTAATGTTGTCATTCAACCTTCTAAATTAGAGGGCGAGGGACAGGCTGAAGATCGGTAAGTATTGTACCTTTATAATACATTTAATTTGTCCCACCGGTTTGGGATGCAGGAATTTGAAGATCCCGTATGAATCCTCTCTAAGGCCTTGTCTACACTAGAAAGGTATACTGTTTTACCTATTCCAGTATAGTTTAAACAGGAAAACCCTCCTAGTGTGGATGCAGTTACAGCAATATAAAGGTACTATATACTGGTATAAAGCTATTCCTGAATAGGAAAGGGGAAAGTATTATACTAGTATTTGGCACCTTTTTATAGATATAACTGTGCCAACACTAGGGCTTTTACAAGTATAACTATTTTGGTTAAAAAACGCACCACCACAAAAATCACACTGTTCACTGAAACGGTTATACCAATAGACCTGGCTTGGATTAACTGTGATATACTATGAGTAAAATAAAATAAGCAAATCTGCTTTCCATGCCTGAAGAAAACCTGAAAGGACCTTTTCCTCAGCTGTGGATAGAGCAGAAAAACAACACCTGCAGAATATGTAATAAACATTCCTCTGTGTGCTCTGGAACAGGAGCCTTTTGTGACATGGAAGTCACAGATCGTTCCAGTTCTGTATTCCATACCCCGTCAAACTATTCATCCTAAAATTCAGGGTGCATGCTTTTGTTGCATATTTATATTCTGTGGGCTTGAGTAATAAAAAGTGATTCATGGCTATCCCATTCAGCAAAAGCCACTGGAGAAAACAGGTCAGGTTTCATGCCAAAGAATCCCTTTATTAGTACTATTATTTTATTGAGAGCAAAATGTCTATGTTACTATTCTTCAGAATGTATATGTTCAGAATGTATATGTTCTTACCTTTGGTCCACAGGTAAGCACAGATTGCCATGCTGCAAATAAAGCTCAAATATCCCGCCCCTTATGCCAATGGCACTGGATCTCACCATTGTGTTGTCATCAAAGCTAGCAGCCTTCTAGATACAAATTACCCTTTGTGTAGGTTAGCTTAAGCATCCACGTGAATTCACAGGATTTAAGCATGGAAATGGAGTCAGAGTTCTGTAGGGCTGATTAAGGGGTAACTTTGGCCTCATGAATCTAGCTCTATCTTCCTGGGTATTAGAGTTGTGAATCCAGTTGGAGGCTCCAGAGTAGCGACACGTTCATGTAAGCCATACATTTCTGACAAATAAAGACCTAACTTAGCATAGGTATTTCAAATGAAACTCACATGGCTTAAGCAGTATTTTTTAATTAAATAGGATAAGACAATTAAATTAAAATATTTTAAGAATGATCATTCAATTTAAAAAGCAAAGTACTCATAACACCACTTTGGCACAGACATCTGTCATCCTATCAACCCACTTGAACAAGTCCATTTTCTAATCAGGAAGAAGAATGCAATTGCTTAGTTTAATTTATAGTTTATTATTATTATATTTTACAGAAAAAACTATTATAAGAGAATATGGTTTTAATCAACACATCATTGAAAATGCATTCCATCTTCAATAAAAACTCAGCAGTGGGATTTTAAACTTTACAGCAATAAAAGGCATTATTACTGACCAAGACATTTATCACAATGGTCAATGTGGGTGGACGAAACAGCAAAGATTCAGTGGGAATAGTCTATTTTTAAAAGCTTTATCTGAGCAAATATTGGGCTTTAGTCTTCCATAGAGCAAATACATACTTATTAATTTTGACCTTTTATGGTCAGCCTGGGCACCTCTCAATTGAAGAAACTCTAGTGGAGAGCTGCATGCATGTAAACAAAATTATCGGGAAAATAAAAAGTCAGTCAATTTAGATAAAATTAATTACCACCTTGCTAAATGAAATACAATATAATGTGCATTGCACAAAGAGAATATGAATTAATTAAACTCAGTTTCATTACCAATTTTAACACAAATCAAAGTAATACCAGATAGCAGATTTAAACTTTTAGGGGAATCAGAAGGCAAAAGAGCATCTGCGTAGTAAACAATGACCAGTGAAAATATTTCATTGCTGTACTGTGACTCCCTCAGAATCCATGTGCACTATGAGTATGGGAGAGATGGAACAACATGAAATATAGACTCTATACAACATTATTTAAAGTAATAGAGAACAAAATAGGGCATTCAGTTACACAATAGAGTAAGACAATGGAAACCAATGAGGCTGCTGCTAGCAGAAGCTCAATTCCAATAATTCAAGGCAATCCTGCAAGGAAAAATTTGTTCTGACTCAAATTATTTTGAAGTTATAAATTTGGATTAGAATCTCACACAAGAGTTATACTCTGATAAACTGTGTGCCTTACTAAACACTTAAAACAGATGTAGAATAATGCTTGAGGGTTTCTAAGTGACTGAAACATTTCTAATGTTTCTAATAGGGTTACCAAACGTCCTCTTTTTCCCGGACATGTCCGGCTTTTCGGCAGTCAAACCCCCGTCCGGGGGGAATTGCCAAAAAGCCGAACATGTCCGGGAAAATGGCGGCTCTGCTCCTCCCCAACTCTTCGGCTCTGTTTAAGAGCCGGGCTGCCCGAACGCTACCGGCTTCGGGCAGCCCCGTGCCTCCAGACCCTGCGCCGCCGGAGCCCGGGAGGGGAAGTGCCCGGATGGGGGCGCAGGGTCTGGAGGCAAGGGGGCTGCCCGAAGCCGGTAGCGCTCGGGCAGCCCGGCTCTTAAACAGAGCCGAAGAGTCGGGGAGGAGCAGAGCCCCAGGGGCTGGAGCCTCCAGCCCCCGGGGCTCTGTGTAACTGACACAGTGTCAGTTACACAGAGCCGCAGCCGCTGGAGGCTTTGCTCCTCTTTGGCTCTGTTTAAGAGCCGGGCTGCCCGAACGCTACCGGCTTCAGGCAGCCCCCTTGCCTCCGGACCCTGCGACCCCAGCCGGGCACTTCCCCTCCCGGGCTCCGGCGGCGCAGGGTCCGGAGGCACGGGGGCTGCCCGAAGCCGGTAGTGCTGGGGCAGCCCGGCTCTTAAACAGAGCCTAAGAGGAGCAGAGCCTCCAGCTGCGGGAGCTCTGCTCCTCTTCGGCTCTGTGTAACTTATACAGTGTAAGTTACGCAGAGCCGCCGGAGCCCCGGAGGGGAAGTGCTCGGCTGGGGGCGCAGGGTCCGGAGGCATAGGGGCTGCCCAAAGCCCGAGCGCTATCGGCTTCACGGTTGCTGGGCAGCCTCCAGACCCTGCGCCCCCGGCTGGGCGCTTCCCCTCCCGGGCTCCAGCTGCGCTGGGGAAGCGCCGGCTGGGGGCGCAGGGTCTGGGGGCTGCCCGGGAAACCGTGAAGCTGGTAGCACTGGGGCAGCCCTTTCCCCCTGGCTGGAAGTGGGAGGGAGGAGGGGGCGGAGTTAGGGTGGGGAAGGGGCAGAGTTGGGTGGGGCTAGGGGTGGGGAAATGGGCGGGGCCAGGGCCCATGGAGGGTCCTCTATTTTTATTTATGAGATATGGTAACCCTAGTTTCTAAGTGACTGAAACATTAATCCCAAAGAAAAAGGCCTTTCATTTGACTACAAATTCTATTGATATGATACAGTGTATGTAACCACAATCCATTTTTAGACACTCAGGACAAGATCCTTAGCTAGGACTAATCAGTTAAAGCTTTATTGACTTCAGTGGAGCTATGATGCCAGCTAAAGATGTCTCACTCTCTATGGTCATGTCCACACTAGGAAAAAGTTGTGTTTTTAAACACATTAACTAACACAAGGGCCAAGAAAAAGACAAGGCCTATGAAGTTAGAATATATAATTTCCCCTTCCTCCCCATTTACTAAAATCGATTAAAATAATTGGACTAAGCAGTAATCATAGATTTAGTTTAAGAGACATTTGAGTTTCCCATGTTTCAAGAGATTGACAGATTGCTCTAAAGAGCTTGGTTTTAAATGCTGACAAGCTGATCACTACTTTTAATTGATTTCACAATGAGAGGATTTGGACAGGAGATGGGAATATGTGAAGATAATTAGCATACTGAATTGAATTGATGTAATAATATGTCTATAAGAATGAGATCTAGGACAATACATCACTGTAAACATTATACAAAAATCTGAGTAGCAATTTTATTATGAAAATATAATTACCAGCCCCTATAACCATTATACCAGCAGAGAGTTGAGGGATATTTTTTTTTAGGTTTATTCACCTACTGATATGAAATACCTACAATCTCTATAGGCAAAATATTAACACCTCCCCTCCCCCCAGACACACACACACATATATTTTCGGGCCCAGTCTGACATGCTGTTACACCTAGGTAGACATATAGAACTGCATCAGTCAAAGAGGATTGGAGCGGTCACACAGGTCACTCATGGCTCAGCCTGCAGGAATATGTCCTATTATGTCTAGGAGCAATGAGCTGATGCCATACTTTCCTGATTTCTGCAAAGTACTACGCACATTAGTCTGTGTGCGTTAAGATGCTTCTGTTGATTCTGCCAAACTATTCATGGTCACATTCTATTTTAGTGAAGAATTCAGTGACGTAAAGACAGACCTATTACATGCATGTAGATCCAGACATTTCCTACACGGGGGTGTTTGAACAACAGTGCTATTTTTGATGTAATTCCCACCAGCACCACTAGTAGCAGCCTCAGAATGACAGCCAGTTTGACACACTGGATCACTATTTTAGAGTTGGATAATTTTATTCAAAATTCATCTCCATAGTTTCTGAGGTTTGCCTGTCATTTAGCATTGCTCTTTCAAAACATTTTTTAAACTTTCACAAACAGTTCAACATTTTATAAAAACTTGATATGCGGTCTAAAAACCACCAATTAATGTGAAGAAGCTGATAGGTGACCTATATACAAAGGTTACTTGCAACCTTTTTCCTGAGAAGCTCTAACACCTCCCTTGTGTACAGCAGACTTTTGAAATTTGGCAGGAAAAAAGACTTAGGGCCAGAGAAGTATTTTTTCTTTCTCAATGAAAATTCATTCAGATTTGGCTGATATATAAACTTTCAAAATTATCATTTGCTTTTATCACTTGCACCGTCAGCAACATTTTGGCAACATGCCAAAATAATTTAGCATGACGGCTGAGCCCATGATAATGCTAAAGCTGCAGTAGCAGCACATACTGTTTTGGAAACCCTGAAGTAAGAGGGCTGGGCTGAACAGCCCCAGCCTCCCATAAAAATACAGTGCATGGCACTGTGGAAAAAATAATTAATATGCACAATATGCATTGACTGAATTAACTGGAGGAATTAAGGTTGCACAGAAAATTGTAAATCTGCCATTTCCTATCTTTTCAACTTAAATATCGCTATTTTAATCAAGCTGTTTTGTATATATACACATGTATTATATTTACATGCAGTAAATGTAATATATATTTAGTGAAGTCCCTCAGCAAAGGCTTTTAGGTGAAGTAAGCAGTGCTTGGATAAGACGGAAGGTCATCTCATGAACCAGTGACTGGTTAAAAGATAGGAAACAAAGTGTAGGAGTAAATGTTTAGTTTTCAGAATGGAGATAAGTAAATAGTGGGGTCCCTCAAGGATTTCTACTGGGACCAGCACTGTTTAACATATTCAAATGATCTGGAAAAATGGTTAAACAGTGAGATGGAAAAAGTTTGCAGATGGTATGAAATTTCTCAAGATAGGTAAGTCCAATGCTGACTGCAAAGAGTTACAAAGAGATCTCACAAAATTGGGTGAGTGGATAATGCAAAGTAATGCACACTGGAAAACATGACCCAAGCTATACATACAAAATGATGGGGTCTAAATTAGTTAGCACTCAAGAAAGAGATCTTAGAATCACTGTGGATAGTTCTCTAAAAACATCTGCTCAATGTGAAGCAACATTCAAAAAAGCTAACAAAGTGTCAGGAACTATTAGGAAAGGGATAGACAATAAGACAATACATAAAGCCACTATATAAACTCATGGTATGCCCACATCTTGAATACTGCGTGTACTTCTGGTGGTCCATCTCAAACAAAGATATATTAAAGAACAGAGAAGAGCAATAAAAATGATTAGAGTTATGGAACAACTTCCATATAAGGAGAGATTAAAAAGACTGGGACTGTTCATCTTAGAAAAGAGATGACTAAGGGAAATATGATAGCGGTCTATACAATCATAAATGGTGTAGAGAAAGTGAATAAGGAAGTGTTATTTACCCCTTCACATAATATAAAAATCAGGGATCACTCAATGAAATTGATAGGCAACAGGTCTAATACAAACAAGAAGTAGTACTTCTTCACACAACACATAGTGAATCTGTGGAACTAATTTGCTGGGGATGCTGTGAAGGCCAAATATATAAGTGGGTTCAAAAAAAAAAAAAGAATTAGATTAAGTTCCTGGGGGACAGGTCAATCAATGGCTATTAGCCAAGATGGTTAGGGATGCAACCCCACGCTCTGGGTTTCCTTAAACCTCTGACTACCAGATGCTGGGACTGGATGACAGGGGATGGATCACTCAATAATTACCCTGTTCTGTTCACTCCCTCTGAAGCATCTGGCACTGACCAGTATACTGGGCTAGATAGACCATTGGTCTGACACAGTATGGCCATTTATGTTCTTAAATTTTCTTCATATGTGCTGTTGGGTAAAATCTGCGGCATTAAAAGGTATAGTTCTTATACTGCTTTCACTGACTTCAGTAGTATCAATACTGGGTTCTAGGCCCAAATCCGCAATCCAGCAAAAGCTTTTAAACGTGTTCTTAAGCATGTGATTAGTCCCATTAACTTAAACACATGGATAATCCTGTTGAAGTGCTTTGCTAAGAGCTTGATCCTGCAAGGTCCTAAGAACCCTCAGATCCTACTGACTTCAACAGCATTGCATTGTAGCCAATGGAGTTGCATAAGCAATTATTGAAAGCAGAATTAGGCTCATTTGATATAGAATACCTTTTCATAAGCAAATATTTTAGTGTTACCATCATAATATATCGTTCTAATGGGGAGAATCAATCAGGTCTATTTAAATTGTTAAATTAATTAGGTTAGTCATCTGGCCTTTAAAACCGTTACTCTCAAAAAAAAACCCAACAACAAAATCTTGCTGCTTAGAAGTATGTTTGATCCCCAGTGTAAGTCTATAATATTGTCATATTAAATAATTCTATAATCTTCTGTCAACAGGCAAGAGTCATATGAATTACAGATTATAACTAGATCTGTTAGGCACAGTGAAAGAAGGAATGTTCCAATCTTTTAAGGAATACAGATCCACATTCTTTCATGAGATTAGAATTATTTATTTTTACTGGATTTACTTATAATGCGTATAATATATAATTAATGGAGATATCCCCATCTCCTAGAACTGGAAGGGACCTTGAAAGGTCAATGAGTCGAGCCCAGCCCCCTGCCTTCACTAGCAGGACCAAGTACTGATTTTGCCCCAGAGCCCCAAGTGGCCCCCTCAAGGATTGAGCTCACAACCCTGGGTTTAGCAGGCCAATGCTCAAACCACTGAGCTATCCCTCCTCCCGAAATTGACAGCAGCTGTCACAATGGCATATGTGCAAGGGTGAGTGTCACATGGACAGAGCAGAATCTTGCCTGGGGCAAACAAAACATTACGGGAAGCCAAATGATCAGGGATGAAATGACTGCAGGGTTAGGAGACAGGATCAGACTGCTGCAAGAATGTGTTTGTATGTGCATAGGTGGATTCAAGATGTAAATGCAGTGGTATTATAGATATATTGAGAGAGAGAGAGAGAGAAGTTGAATTGCCTACAATGATTACAGAAAAAAAGACCCATTTGTTAAAGTACTCAGAAAGCAGTACAGAAGACTCTTGCTGTGTATGACTGTGCTGTCTCAACTCTCAATAAATTATCTTTTACATACTTGTACTAAAATTCATACTTATATTTAAGCATATAAGGAAATGTAGCTACTGGAAGAATATGTGGTAGTGCACAGCATATCTTGTAGTACTTTTGATGTTCAACAATATTAGCTACATAGGGCAATATTCACAACTCCAGTATTCAACTTTCCTTATAGGCACACATCTCCTAATGCTTTCTGCATTGCTATCCATGGGAGTATCTCAGAATATAAGATCTGAGATCCACTTTAATGATCAAAGGGGAGAATTCTGTCCATAGTTTTTAGTCTGTAATACTACCTTTTAATGCAGCTAAAAGGAAAAATTTTCATAAAAACATGTGTGAGACTTAGGAGCCTAAGTCTCATTGCAAATAATGGGATTTATTTAGGAGCGGCGAACAGCAGAGGCTAACAGAGGGAGTTTGCCTGGGAGCTGTCTGAGAGGAGGTACGCTAAGTGCTGCATTAGGGGGGCTGTGTTGGTAAGTATCTGAGTGTCTGCTGCTAGGACAGTTGGTCAGTTTGACCGTGTGCTTGATTGCTTGCTTGTTTGTTTGAAAAGTGTGAATTGGGAGTGCTTTGTTCCATGTGGGCCTTGAGTGGGCCTGACTGGTATATAAGGGCAGTCAGCAGGAAACTAGCTGAGCGGCGAACAGCAGAGGCTAACAGAAGGAGTTTGCCTGGGGAGAGCTCACTGAGGCTTTCATCTGCAGGTTTCTCTGAGTAGTTCCTGCAACAGTTGAGGAAGTTCTTAAGAGTAAGGTGATATGGAAGGTGAGTTATCAGCTGTTGTAACCTGCACAGGTTGTGCCAGGTTTGTCTTTCTTCCACAGGACAGAAGCGACTTTGTCTGTACAAAGTGCAAGTTGGTCTCCATATTGGAAGAGAAGGTTCAAGGGCTGGAGAAATGAGTATCTATTCTGCGTTGCATAACGGAAAATGAAGATTTCCTGGACAGATGTCAGGAGATGCTTCTACGGCCACAGTGTTCTGAAGATTCAGAGCAGGCGCAGCAGGGACAGAAGGATGGTGAAGAAGTTTGGCAGCATGTGACCTCCAGAAGGAGAAAGAGGAGTGTCCATGCACCAGCAATGGAGATACAGGTGAGCAATCATTTCCATGTTCTCTCTACAGGTACTAATGCGGAGAGTAGACTAGATGACCCATCTGAGGGAAGGGAGCAGAAGGAGACTCCACCGATTGGAAAGCAAAAGGTGCACTGTCCTAGGGATGGGAGTTCCACGACCTCCACTCCCAAGAGGAGGAGGAGGGTGGTGGTGGTCGGGGACTCCCTCCTCAGGGGGACTGAGTCATCTATCTGCCATCCCGACCGGGAAAACCGAGAGGTCTGCTGCTTGTCAGGAGCTAGGATACACGATGTGACGGAGAGACTGCCGAGACTCATCAAGACCTCGGATCGCTATCCCTTCCTGCTTCTCCACGTGGGCACCAATGATACTGCCAAGAATGACCTTGATTGGATCACTGCAGACTACGTGGCTCTGGGAAGAAGGATAAAGGAGTTTGAGGCACAAGTGGTGTTCTCGTCCATCCTCCCTGTGCAAGGAAAAGGCCTGGGTAGAGACCGTCGAATCGTGGAAGTCAACGAATGGCTACGCAGGTGGTGTTGGAGAGAAGGCTTTGGATTCTTCGACCATGAGACGGTGTTCCAAGAAGGAGGAGTGCTAGGCAGAGACGGGCGCCACCTAACGAAGAGAGGGAAGAGCATCTTCGCCAGCAGGCTGGCTAACCTAGTGAGGAGGGCTTTAAACTAGGTTCACTGGGGGGAAGGAGACCAAAGCCCTGAGGTAAGTGGGGAAATGGGATCCTGGGAGGAAGCACAAGCAGGAGAACGCAGGAGGGGAGGACTCCTGTCTCATACTGAGAAAGAGGGACGATCGATGTTATCTAAAGTGCCTAAACACAAATGCAAGAAGCCTGGGAAACAAGCAGGGAGAACTGGAAGTCCTGGCACAGTCAGGGAACTATGATGTGATTGGAATAACAGAGACTTGGTGGGATAACTCACATGACTGGAGTACTATCATGGATAGATATAAACTGTTCAGGAAGGACAGGCAGGGCAGAAAAGGTGGGGGAGTTGCGTTGTATGTAAGAGAGGAGTATGACTGCTCAGAGCTCCGGTATGAAACTGCAGAAAAATCTGAGAGTCTCTGGATAAAGTTGAGAAGTGTGAGCAACAAGGGTGATGTCGTGGTTGGAGTCTGCTATAGACCACCAGACCAGGGGGATGAGGTGGACGAGGCTTTCTTCTGGCAACTAGCAGAAGTTGCTAGATCGCAGGCCCTGGTTCTCATGGGAGACTTTAATCACCCTGATATCTGCTGGGAGAGCAATACAGCAGTGCACAGACAATCCTGGAAGTTTTTGGAAAGTGTAGGGGACAATTTCCTGGTGCAAGTACTGGAGGAACCAACTAGGGGCAGAGCTTTTCTTGACCTGCTGCTCACAAACAGGGAAGAATTAGTAGGGGAAGCAAAAGTGGATGGGAACCTGGGAGGCAGTGACCATGAGATGGTCGAGTTCAGGATCCTAACACAAGGAAGAAAGGAGAGCAGCATAATACGGACCCCAGCATAATTCTGGACTTCAGAAAAGCAGACTTTGACTCCCTCAGGGAACAGATGGGCAGGATCCCCTGGGAGAATAACATGAAGGGCAAAGGGGTCCAGGAGAGCTGGCTGTATTTTAAAGAATCCTTATTGAGGTTGCAGGAACAAACCATCCCGATGTGTAGAAAGAATAGTAAATATGGCAGGCGACCAGCTTGGCTAAACAGTGAAATCCTTGCTGATCTTAAACACAAAAAAGAAGCTTACAAGAAGTGGAAGATTGGACAAATGACCAGGGAGGAGTATAAAAATATTGCTCAGGCATGCAGGAGTGAAATCAGGAAGTCCAAATCACACTTGGAGTTGTAGCTAGCAAGAGATGTTAAGAGTAACAAGAAGGGTTTCTTCAGGTATGTTAGCAACAAGAAGAAAGTCAAGGAAAGTGTGGGCCCCTTACTGAATGAGGGAAGCAACCTAGTGACCTAGGATGTGGAAAAAGCTAATGTACTCAATGATTTTTTTGCCTCTGTCTTCACGAACAAGGTCAGCTCCCAGACTGCTGCACTGGCCAGCACAATATGGGGAGAAGGTGACCAGCCCTCTGTGGAGAAAGAAGTGGTTCGAGACCTATTTAGAAAAACTGGACATGCACAAGTCCATGGGGCCGGATGTGCTGCATCCAAGGGTGCTAAAGGAGTTGGCGGATGAGATTGCAGAGCCATTAGCCATTATTTTTGAAAACTCATGGTGATTGGGGGAGGTCCCAGATGACTGGAAAAAGGCTAATGTAGTGCCCATCTTTAAAAAAGGGAAGAAGGAGGATCCGGGGAACTACAGGCCAGTCAGCCTCACCTCAGTCCCTGGAAAAATCATGGAGCAGATCCTCAAGGAATCAATTATGAAACACTTAGAGGAGAGGAAAGTGATCAGGAACAGTCAGCATGGATTCACCAAGGGGAAGTCGTGCCTGACTAACCTAATTGCCTTCTATAAGGAGATAACTGGCTATGTGGATGAGGGGAAAGCAGTGGATGTGTTATTCCTTGACTTTAGCAAAGCTTTTGATACGGTCTCCCACAGTATTCTTGCCGCCAAGTTAAGGAAGTATGGGCTGGATGAATGGACTGTAAGGTGGATAGAAAGCTGGCTAGATCGTCGGGCTCAACGGGTAGTGATCAATGGCTCCATGTCTAGTTGGCAGCCGGTTTCAAGCGGAGTGCCCCAAGGGTCGGTCCTGGGGCCGGTTTTGTTTAATACCTTTATTAATGATCTGGAGGATGGTGTGGACTGCACTCTCAGCAAGTTTGCAGATGACACTAAACTGGGAGGCGTGGTAGATACACTAGAGGGTAGGGATCGGATACAGAGGGACCTAGACAAATTAGAGGATTGGGCCAAAAAAAAAACCTGATGAGGTTCAACAAGGACAAGTGCAGAGTCCTGCACTTAAGATGGAAGAATCCCATGCACTTCTACAGACTAGGGACCGAATGCCTAGGCAGCAGTTCTGCAGAAAAGGACCTAGGGGTCACAGTGGATGAGAAGCTGGATATGAGTCAACAGTGTGCTCTTGTTGCCAAGAAGGCTAATGGCATTTTGGGCTGTATAAGTAGGGGCATTGCCAGCAGATCGAGGAACGTGATCGTTCCCCTTTATTCGACATTGGTGAGGCCTCATCTGGAATACTGTGTCCAGTTTTGGGCCCCACACTACAAGAAGGATGTGGAAAAATTGGAAAGAGTCTAGCAGAGGGCAACAAAAATGATTAGGGGTCTGGAGCACATGACTTATGAGGAGAGGCTGAGGGAACTGGGACTGTTTAGTCTCCAGAAGAGAAGAATGAGGCGGGATTTGATAGCAGCCTTCAACTACCTGAAGGGAGGTTCCAAAGAGGATGGAGCTCGGCTGTTCTCAGTGGTGGCAGATGACAGAACAAGGAGCAATGGTCTCAAGTTGCAGTGGGTTAGGTCCAGGTTGGATATTAGGAAACACTATTTCACTAGGAGGGTGGTGAAGCACTAGAATGCGTTACCTAGGGAGGTGGTGGAGTTTCCTTCCTTGGAGGTTTTTAAGGCCCGGCTTGACAAAGCCTGGCTGGGATGATTTAGCTGGCGATTGGTCCTGCTTTGAGCAGGGGGTTGGACTAGATGACCTCCTGAGGTCCCTTCCAACCCTGATATTCTATGATTCTATGATTTATAGTCCTCAACCACTTCAGGTTTTTTGAAAATGTTACCCTTTACCTATAATAATTTGCATTAAAATAATGAAGGAAAAAAACAGTTTTTCTCTGTCTCATGATTTTACATAAGAACATAAGAATGCAGGAATGGCGAAAGCTTCCTAAAAGTAGGGGGCCACTGGTGCCTGAACTGTGGCCCCGCCTCACCCAAACCACCTCTTTCCCAAAAGGTCCCGCTCTTGCACCTCTCCTTCTCTCTGAGGCCCTGTCCTGCACCAACCCTTCCCCCCTTCCTTCTCTCCATACTAGGTCAGACCAAAGTTCCACATAGCCCTGTATCCTGTCTTACTACAGTGATCAATGCCAGGAACCCCAGAGGGAATGAACAGAACAGGTAATCATCAAGTGATCCATCCCCTCTTGCCCATCCCAGTTTCTGGCAAACAGAGGCTAGGGACACCATATCTGCCCACCCTGGCTAATAGCCATTGATGGATCTATCCTCCAAGTTTTACCATAAGATATTTGATGTTTTTAGTGAAGTTCAGCTCTTGCAGTGAGACTCTTAGATTTGATTTAAAAATAAAAAATATTTCTAGCCCACACAGCTGCAAAGAAAAGCTTGAAAATGTGAATAACAAAGGTTCAAAAATCAAAGGCAAATAAAAAACTGGACAAGAATCTTGAAGATATGGTTTAGTCAAACACATGTTTGGGCTCAATATAGAAATAACTACATGAAATTCTATAGCCTGTGATATACAGGAGGTCAGACTAGATAATCTAATGATCCCTTTGGCCTTAAAATCTGTGACTATGGAAAAAAATCCAAATTTATTGTTTTTAAAATCTCAAGAATTGGAAGCCAATCGCATGATATTTGGGTCTATTTATTTATTTTAATGTTTGAGGTTGGCACTACTCAGAACATAAGTATCAGTCAAGCACTGCTCTGGCAAGAAAGAGAGATAAAAGCACCACTGGGTGAGTCAGAAAACCTACCTTCGCAGACCTACTAGATGTAAGAAGCAAAACAACAACATATGTATTATGACATAAGCAAATTGAGGAGACAGCTATGAAACTAGCAAGAATAGAATACAGCACAAAAACCCTTTTCCGTGTCAGAGAAAAAAAAATCAGTCATTACCAGGTACATTACTACTTAATGAATGTTTAATTACAGAATCTGACAAATCTTGCTCAAATGAGTTACTTTTAATTAAGCTAAGAAAAAAGAGAAGATATACTAAAATGTTAATGCAATTCAATATTTGTGGTAGCAGAGTAAAATGTCTTGAATTGTAATTTCTTCCCTAACTTTATCCTTGCTGCCCTTATCAATAAATAAGATTTTTCAATACTGCTGACAGGAAGATTTAATTAAATGTACAAATAGCTACAGCATAATATAAATCAGTTTCAAAGACCTTGCCAGGAAAGTGTAACATTATGTTTTTTTCAGACTTCAGGGAAATGATGAAAAAGGGTCAAGACACCTGGGTGTCCTTTGATATTCACAAATGAGAGAATAAGCTAATTAGTTCAGGCAAACTTTCTGCACTCTACATAGAAACCGTTCTTATCCCACTTCAAATCTTCCATCAGAATATTAAAACTCTAAATAAACAGCTTTTAGTTATTAATCATGTATTAAGTCAATTTTGTGTTCTAATGCCAAACTGCAAAAGGACAGTGAAGGCTAATGTACTTCTACATCAGATCTCACACAAACCATGAAGAGGCTTAAAGATTGCTAGATTATGAAACGTCAATGTGTTTCTTTCCTCCTGAACTATATCAGAGTAAAAACAGGTAAATGGTTTTGAGACATTTAAAACAACATTTAATGAACTGTAGCAGTTTTTTTTTTAAACTTCTCATGTGAAAATGTTCATTGTCCCACTTATAGAGATTTGAAAGTGCAGCACAGGTGCTGTTTTTTGATGATCCTATGAGAAATCTGTTTGGCATCTTGCACAGTCATTTACATCTGTGCACGGCGAGACAGCCAAATGGGGTAAAAAAGCTACCATTGTGTTACATGCACTTTGCATGAATGTAGTTGTCTACCCAAGTTGCAAGGCAATGGAGAATCAGATCCTAAGAATTTAATGCACTAACCTTCCATCTATGGAGACCAAAGTTAAATTTTTGTTTAGTCTGAGTGTCCCACGCTGGACTCCATGTGTTATTTGATACAGTTTAGAGATTGACTGGGGAGATGTCAGGACCCAGTCAGGAAGGTATTTCTCAGACCGTGACACGGATGCACTGGTAGAACAATATGGGCAGTGTTTCACAATGCTTGAATTTCCTAGAGCAAATCTAGCTGTGCTATCGGTATCCAGCATTATATGATATCTGATGGAGCAAAGAGCTTGTCTTGGTGTTAAAGACTTGCACTGTAATATTCTTAACATGCAGAATCATAAGAGAACTTGTGATGACAATGTGACTGACATGAAATTAAGCAAACATGTATATTTTATATGCTGTTAATTAGGATCTGAATTTTAATTTTTGCTTGGTATTTTCCTACTTGCATCATCTCAAGAACATAAAAAATGAAGGGAATTTAAAAATAAAAATTTCCCTAGTTAATCGTAATAGTTATTAGAGCAAATATAACAAAAAAACAGCCAACCCATCTCCAATGGAGATGGCGTTTTTACCATTACCAACTGATGTTCCTAACTTACATGATCTAAAACAGCTGCCCCAGACTAATACAGCACAATCTAAACTATCTTGATAGTGCCTCTGGTAATATACAAACTGCAAGCATTATAAGTTAATGACTTTTCATATTTCTTGGCTCCCATCCAAAGGGCAATATATTGCCCTTAATCTGAACAATGTCAATGGGAGTTATGCACATGACTTGCAGGCAGTATAGGATCATTAATGAGCAGAAAAAATACTGAAATAATGCACAGACAATACTGCTAATGTACTTCATAGAGATGCAGAGAAAAAAAAAAACCTTAAGGCAAATTTTGTAGCTTGCTTTTATTCCACTGCTGGGAAAGCTAACTGAAATCTGTAAGCATTTACTGCTTTGTGCCTTCTGTACATCTTAAACATTTGTGTGATTTGGCATAGTATTGGCAAACCACTATTCCACTGAGACTTTCTTCATCTCACACAGAGGTTTCTAAAGTGTGAGGCATGCCCCACTAGGGGTGCATGGAGGAATGTTCGGGGGGGAAGGTGAATGGCGATGCCAAGCAGCTCAGGCCAGCCCCCACAGCGGGTGGAGAGGGAGCCCCACCTCCGCTCCCCTGACTCACCTCAGTGGGTCACCCATTCTATCGGTCAGTGTCAACAACCATCACAGCCATGCGATTTCTGCTCCCAGCACTCCCCCTGCCCAGCACTGGCTCTGCCCCCAAAGACCATCTCATGTGCCTTCCCGCACCCTAAAAACTCAAGGGGGAAGGGTCAGAGGGGTGGTATTGGCCCTTCCCTAGTGGTGCACCTGGCTGCAAGGTAGAAGCAACCCACTGCTGAGGAAGCCATGGCTGTGCCATTGGTAAAGTATCTCTCTATTTGAAACTTACAGTTGTAGGTAATTTAATTAAAGTTGTGCTAAGGGCTCTGTTAGATTTATGAAAAAGCTATCCAGCATACTTTTGCATGTGTCTATTTTTGGTTGGGTTGGGGAGGGACGCGCAACCAAACTCAAAGGGGGAGCTCTACTGAAAAAGTTTGAAAACTGCTGATCCTATAGTTATTGATCTGTGCCCACAATAGGACAGCTACTCAGGGACACAGAGGTATACACAAAACTCTTCTATTTGGTCTTGTATCCTTGGAAAGAGCCATCTGCCAATCTGGTGGTATATGGAACTACTCTCTGCCAGATGGGATGGCGGAGTCTGTCCCTCCGCCTTTGTAAATAGCCTGGTAGCGGTGCTGTCAGATTATTTTCACCACCACCCTGGCAGGAAGTGACTTGAGAAGGAAGGACCTAGAAATACAGAGATTTCCCTCATATCAGATGTTAGATTAGGAAGCAGGAGCTAGAGCTACTCTTGGTAGACTCGTTACTGCCCTTCCTCAGTTTTGGGGTTGCAACTTGAGACATCTTACAGAGTCTTGATTTTCAGAGGGCTGTTGCTCATCACTTTCTGAAAATGAGGTCCCTTTAAACAGTCTCAAATTGGGTGCCCAAAACTTGCAGCACTCAATCACTTGAAAATATAGGACTAAATTTTCTGTCTCCTAATGACTTACCTTGTGGGTATTTCTAGTCCTGCATCCAGCGGCAGCTCCAGGCACCAGCGCTCCTGGGGCGGCAAGCTGTGGGGAGCGCCCTGCCAGTCCCTGCGAGGGCAGCAGTCAGGCAGCCTTTGGTGGTCCGCCAGTCCCGCGGCTTTGGCAGCAATTCGGCGGTGGGTACGCCGAAGCCGCGGGACCGGCGGACCTCCTGCAGGCACGCTGCCGAAGGCAGCCTGCCTGCCGTGCTTGGGGTGGCAAAGAAGCTAGAGCTGCCCCTGTCTGCATCCTCAGTATCTCCTAGGGCAGTGTTTGTCAATGACCGGTCCATGGACCGGCACCAGTCCCTGAGATCTCCCTGACACATTTTAGGAAGGCAGCTAGCTGGTCCTTGGTATCATAAAGGTTGAGAAACAATTTCCTAGGGGAGTTTTGAACACCATTTCCAAGCTGTATTTTATTTAAGTCCTTTTCACTATGATTTATCACCACAAACTGATGACAGTATGCCCCACACTGTACAAGATACAATAAAAGGGAAAGTCACTCCCCAATGAGCTTACAAACTAAGGATTAGATCGGGGTAGGCAACCTATGGCACGTGTGCCAAAGGCGGCCCACAAGCTGATTTTCAGTGGCACTCACACTGCCTGGGTCCTGGCCACCGGTCCGTGGGGCTCTGCATTTTAATTTAATTTTAAATGAAGCTCCTTAAATGTTTTAAAAACCTTATTTACTTTACATACAACAATAGTTTAGTTATATATTATAGACTTATAGAAAGTGACCTTCTAAAAACATTAAAATGTATGACTGGCACGTGAAACCTTAAATTAGAGTGAATAAATGAAGACTCGGCACATCACTTCTGAAAGGTTGCCGACCCCTGGACTAGATAGAGTTTGGGCCCTAAACTCATGGAAGGGGTAACATGCAGCTGGGTAAGCCCAACAGGAGCCTTAAGGAAGAACTGTGACCCAGAGATTCCTTCTCTGCATTGCTCTTGCTCCTGGGGGAGGAAATAATTCGCTGCAGCCCTTTAAAGGATATTATTGAATTCCTTAGACAGGCAGTCTGAGTAAGGCAAAATTAAGGCCTTGTCTACACTACAGAGTTTTGTTGAGACAAGTTATGCCAACGTACAGCCACCGCTGTAATTAAACCACTGTTGCATGTCCACACTATGCTCCTTGTGGCAGTGGAGCACATTCACACTAGCAGCTCTTGCATCGACACAGAGAGCAGTGCGCTGTGGATAGCCATCCCACTGTGCAACTGGCTGCAGGGTGCTTTGGGAAGGGTTTGCAATGCCTCAAGGGGCAGGTACAGCATCACATGATGAAGGTTTCTCAATCCTATCGTTCCATGGTCATCCTACTAGATTGCCAGCTGCTTTTCAACTGCCCTGGTAACCTGCAACCCAGCCCCATCTCTGTCAGAAAGCCTGGATTCTGCACTGCTCTTCAGTATTGTGCTTTGAGTTATGATCATAAGTCTATAGGAGCAGCAGGCGGGGAGGCAAGCAGGAGCTGCCAGAGACTCTCTTTGCTGCCTCCTCCTGCCAGAGCCTTTCCCCACTACAAGAGTATTTCACTGAAATGGGAATGGATCTGGCTTTTCCCTGAAGTGGGAAAAGACTCCAGCAGCCAGGAGACAGTGGAAAACAACTCTGCTAAAAATAGCATTGTAGATTGGGAAGGCATTGCTTGGGAGAGTAGACTGTCGTGAGTGTATATAACCGGGTTCAAACCATAGGGTTCAGAGGGGTCTTTACTCAGCTAAGCAGTGTTTCACCATCTACACTGCTTTTTGTACCCATTCTAGGGGGAAGTGTAGCATATGTACTGTACATGCTACTGAAAGGAGTGTGCAGTGTAGACATACCTTAATATATGGGAGCATTCCCATCTGCTGTATCATTGGTCTAAAGGAACACACTGTTTACACTGAAAACAGTCAATCAGAAAGTGTTTTTGAAATCTTGTAAATTTAGGTCACAGAATTTAGATACATACACACAGTAGCAACTAAATAAAACAAAGTTATTTGTTAAATATTCATGGGCCAGTGACGGTATTAACAAGCTAATTTCAACTGATAGAAAAAAATGATATTGTACAAGTGTTGCCTAAAATATGAAGAAACAGGTGTAAGAGTCTCACATAGTAATTTGGAAGAGACGGGAGGAGGAAGAAAAGTCAACAAACTGAAGCATTCTCATGTAAAGGGGCTTTGTTGTATCTTTGATCTGGTAAGGAGTTTTCTTTTTGTCTATGTAAAAAGAGAAGTAAGCAAGTCCCACTGACATATGACAACACTGGACATGATAAATACTGACCTCAGTAATGTGGCAACATACAGCTGTTGAACAACATGCCTATCCAGAAATTAGCAGTTGGGCAAAGTGCTCCTCCTCTGTCATTTCCCCTTCTTTTTTAATGAAGCAGCAGTGAGGAGCGGGTGTTAACCCCATCTGAGTACCCTGTCAGGACCTGTGGTCCAGTATTCCACCCTCCCCCAGCCCATCTCTTATTACTCTGCAGTTGACTTTTGGTTTCTTCAAAATCTGCTGCCTTGATGCTGAAAAATTAAAAAGTCAGTGTTCATATAGAACCAAAGCATTTCATGCTCCACTACTGCACAGTCAGCAATAGATGCAAAAGTTCAGATGCTAACCCCAAAGCTATGCAGACAACGATACACAAACAAGGGAGAAAAGAAATACAAAATCATTGTTGACTTGTAGTCTCTCAGAAACAGGAGAAGAAAAAAGATCTGTGTTTGCAATATGTGAAAGGACAATATTGGTAAGGAGATAAATTATCTTTGCAAGCTTCTAAGAAGGCATTATAAATAACGAAGGGTAAATATAATTAAATCCTAAAGGGAAAAAAAAAAGTACTTGGCATGGTCCCTTTAAAGAATAACAGTAGCACATTCTTTTCAATTCCCCTGCTACACAGGTTATAAGGAAAGGAGGAGTGTCAGCCTTTGTTATTTAAAAGTGCTGTCTACCTGAAGTGGTGAATGACTGGAATTGCACGTAAGGGCAGCAGTTTTAATAGAATATTAGTAAGGTTGTAGCAGCAGCAGCAGCAGCAGCAGCATGTTCTTTGATAGTCTGATCCTGATGGCACACTGGATGGTACACATGACAGAGAAAAGCTGAACAGCCAGTGGACCATGTGTGTGTCTGCCTGTGTGATATTTCCATTTAAGTGTGTAAGAGAGAGATTCTGCAACTGCCAGATGGAGATTCCCTAGTGATAATGACAAGCTAAATCAACAGCCAGTTATCTTGCCAGTCTTAGGCTGGCCCATTGAGGTTTATAGCCTTCACTTCACTACACTCACTGATAAGATGAAGGGCAGGGGAAAGAGGAAGAACCTGTATGTAAAAGAGTCCCTGATGATACATGTTTTTTTAAAAGGTTAGGTAGACCTGCTATTTACAATGTAGAAACTTTAAATTGATTAAGAGTATAGCTATTTTCATAGCAAAATTTGAAGAACAGAAAGATCGTATATACAGCAGCAGTAGGCCTTATAGAGAAAGTAGGCCCTAAATTAACCTCAATGTTTTCTTTGTCTATCACAGCCCCACACATACATACATAAAATAATAGTGAAGACAGAGAAAGATAGGGTGATACTTTGAACACAGGCATCTCTGTCAGGCATATTTTAAAAGTATTGCTGCTTTAATCTTTTCTATTAGTGGGCGTGGGTCAGAGCAGGGAGAGAGAGGTATCTCTTTATTACAAACTTTGCTGCATACCGTACTCACCAACAGGTCTAAAATTTTCCACACATCTGGGAATATTCCACATACTGTTCCAATAATAAAGTCTTCATTAATGTATATTGCTCATAACTTTTCCATGGTAAATTTCACAATCTGTAGTGACATTGAATTAGGGAGAGAGAGTTATTTACTAAGCACCACCCTAACATATGATGGTATGAAAAGTGTAAGGAGAAGAGTATGTGTTCTCATTTGAAAACACCCTGCCTATAAAGAAGTTTCCTTCCAGGGTTGATGTAAGGAAATCTCTCAGTTAAGATTTAGTGCTTCATACAATACATAGGATCTGGAAGCAATTTGCAATATAGTGCATGAAAAAATGAATATACAAATCCTATTAACACAGGATGGGAGTTACACCATTAATCTTACATTATACTCTAGGGAAAATTGACCCCTTTGTGGCTGGTGTGAATTATTCATATGAACTAAAGTTGGTGGCAAAGACAAAACAAAACACATCCAACCAGTTCATACGGTGCAATATTCTATGACTTGTTATAGAGTTGAAAATGTGTACCAGGAGCAAAAAATGAAAAGAAAAAAAGTTATTGTATTCTAAAGACATAATGTAAATAAATCTTTAATAATGTACACCAAAATGTACACCTGTATGGGATCAAATTCTACACTCCAATGTGGATACGCATCTTCCCCTGATTGATTTCAGAGTTATGTTCATATGTGAGGGAGAAATTTGGCTTTTAAAAGTTCCTTTTTTTAAATAAATAGCTTTCAAAATAGTAAATATAGAAGCAAAAAATGGAATTACCTATGTGATATACAAGGCACTAGGGTATATTAAAACGTGTAGATTAAGGCTTCTGCTTAGCAGTTGGCCCATTCAGACCAATTAGAGAGCATTGGTAATGCAAAAGAAACCTTGATCAGAACTACATTTTTGTTGACTCCTTTCAAAGTAGAGGCCATCTTCCACTTTTAGAAACTCAGCATGCCACATATTCAGTGGACTAGAGATGCCAACAACACTGAGGAATCTTACTGTGAACAGTGAACGCCTAGGAGCCTAAGAGGAAGAGGCATCGTAGGGTAGAAAAGAAAATCACAGCATGTCAGGAAGCAATAAAAGTGAAGGGACAAGGTATTCTATCAAAAAAGGAATGGCTCAGGGGCTTGGTGTGGTTTTTTAGGTTCCCCTGAACTAATTCTTTTCAGGCTGTTTTTTGTTTGGCATAAACAACATTGAAATATCACAAAATTTGTTGTGTAGAGAAGTTTTTTAAAAGGCCTTAAAAAGCTTAATTTGTGAGCAAGCCTTCTAAAATGAAAAAAATCCTCTCCAGTCGGGCATTTTATGAAAACGGGGGGGGGGGGGGGGGGGGGGGGAGGGGAGAGGAGGCATTTTTTTTCTTTTTTTTTTTCTTTAGCAGCATACAGCCATTGGGCACCATGCCTGTGCTCAAATTAGAGGCAAGGGAAAGTGAAGTCAAGTTCCTTCTTTATCATTCCTCCCACCCTTTTTTCCACTGACTAACAGCAGAGGAGTGGAAACCTGTTAGCCCCCATTCTAATCTTGGACCTTGCCTACACTTGTGGCAGTGTGTAGGGTACGTGGAGCTACACGCTAAAGTAAAAAGCATTTTCCCTATTGCATTAAAATGATCTCCACTGGAAATTTATTAGTAGTATAAATGAACTTTTAGAATTATTTATAGCTGTTTATAATAGTCATTAAACTTTATTTCAAACGGTGTTGGTAGTAAATTATCCCTCTCTCCTTCCCTTCTTGTGACATTCAAGTCTGTCACACAGAGAATCATATTCAAGACAAGTGCATGATGTGTCAGGGCTTGAAACAAAGCCCATTGAAGTAAGTGGGAGTCTTTTCATTTACTTGAATAGGGTTTGGAGCTGGGCCTTAATGTGATAATACTAAGAAGGTGAGAGTTTCAGTGCACAGTAAAAAGGCTCTTTACGCTCTCATACTAAGAGCAATTTCAGTTTTTCTGGTTCCTTGTCTCAACCTGAGGTATATTCCACTGTGCATTGTAAATCTAACAGGAGAAGATGGTAATACGATCATTTGAGATCTACTCTTTTGAGAAGAGGTTTTATTTTGTTTTGTTTTTAATAAGGTTATTAATTTTTTGCAAGCATATCTCTGCAGTGAGAGAGGATATTTGTCACTGACCTCAATGAGAACAGGATTCAGCCCAAGTTGGCAGTTATGCTTGTTTGGTAGTGCACAGGATGCAACAGCTTTTAACTTTATTTACTATAATCTTCAACAAACAAACTCAGTTTTCTTAAATGTCCCAAGTTCTCTAATTTTCTCCCACTGAGACCATGAACTGAAGTCTGCCTTCAGATGAGCTCACATACTATTGGCATGAGTGGAATTCATGCCTGTATCTGAAAACCAAATTCACTCCAACATGTTGAGTTGCCCTATCACAAAAGATTTTTAAGTGTACAAGGAAGAAGAAAATTTGATTGCTTTTTAAAGACTGCTACTCAAAGCATTATTACATCTCTCAGATTATTAACATTGCCTTCCAAATAAGTCACAGTTTTAATGCTATTTGGAATCTACAGTGGAAACAATTATGCAGCAGAAGATCCAGAAAAAAATTCCCTACTCTAGTTTCTCCTCCCCTTTTGGATTCTCCCAGGCTGGAAAACACTGTGCTTTCATTATACTAATGAAAAGGTGACAGATTCAACAGCAGCGGTCCCTTTAAAAGTGCAAACAAAGAACACTGTCTGGACTTGTCAGCAATATTGCCCATGCACATACATGGTGTCATCAGTTCCTTTTAAATTGTGTAAGCAACTTGGCTTCTCTTAGAAGGCAGAGACTACTATACTTTTTATACCTCCTGTTAGGTAATGGGATCTGGATTAAATCTGGACACATAGCAGCCTGGTTTCTTGTAATACTGTGTTTATATTTATGGAGATTATGTAGGCTTGGAAGGATTAGATTTTTACTCGGTAAATGTCAATATACTTAGATTTCACTGTACACACACAAACCGACGAAAAATATTTTCATCAATAAAAGAAATGTACAGATAGGCAAAGAAAAAAGTTGTTTGAGAAATTATTAGAATATGATTTAGGATCTTTATTTTGTATATTTTGACATGTGATGTTGATAATTTGTGTTTTAACAGTTGTAAAGCTTTAACTTTTTGAATATCAATATCTACTTGTTATTAAATAACGATGATTTGACCCCCACATTCTCTGACACACATAATTTCCCCCAACAGTTAAAATTTAAATGGATAAAACCTAGAGAATGATTAACAATAAATATGGACATTACCCATCAAAATTATAAAAAAATATAAAAACAGAATTCTGCCAACTGTAAAATTAACTGATTTATGCTCTCAAAATTTAAGAGAATTGCCTACAGTAGATACTGCAGCTCCCATTAATGGGTGACCAGGGTAATACCAACTGCTGCCATATTTTCAGAAGAGGTATGCTGTGATGATACACATTCATACAGTATACAAAGTGCTTACCTGAGCTGATATACACGCGGTTAATGGGCTGACACTATCCAAATTATTTTCAACAACAGAGATGCCGTAAGGGGATTTGAATCCCTAGACAAAAGTATCTATCTAATGGGGAAATATATCTGGACAGTAGGGTCATATTAGCCATCAACCTAGTTAGATGCCAAAGTGTAACTATTAGACCTTCCAAAGTAATAGATTTTTAAACTAGAAATTCAGAAGAAAAAATAGAGGCTTGTATAGTGGGAAATGATTGAGGTGGCAGCTTGTCTTTCACGAAACAGGGTGTCTCTGTTTGAATAAAATGTGCTGTCTCTTATCAAGTGGAAATACTAATTTTACAGTCAGACAGCAATAGGTTGTTTCCTCTCACCTTCCACCTTCAGTGCAGAAACATGATTTACAATTTTAAATAACGCAAAATGCCATTTAATATGTTCACACACTCCATTATGTTGCCACATGGAAAAGAATTATAGTTGTTCCAGACACACATTCTCAAAGCTGGGGGTGGCTGAACACTATGACACTCTTGATCTTTGAGGTTAGAAGTTCAAGAGAGGTTATGGAGAAAGGGAAGGGTGACAAATGTAATCATAAAGAACCTCCTGATGGAATCTCCAACAAAAAATATGTAGTGACATTGGCATCTGAAGATTGCCTGCCTGCCTGCCTGCCCAGTTTGTCTGAATGGGAAAAATGAATGGAGTCAGCTTTGCAGCAGCTTCTGAAAGACTGAAAAGTGGGTTTAAAAAAAAAAAATCACACATCCACAGCAAGATCCTCTAACAATTCTTGGCAGTGAGCCTTAGTGTGAGCAATCTCTTTATAATGCCATGAAAGAAGTTCATACTGATTGACAAAACCTTAGGAGAAGATAAATTAAATGGTAAAATGCTCAGAGCACAACATATGTGATGTACTCCTCCTGCAAATTGTAATTAGTCTGGGACAAAAATGAATGGCACGGAAAGGTGCTTGACTATTTATAGTGCTATGTTGTTTTCACAGACTTTTTAAAAAGTCTTTAAAAAGCCCTCTTTTAAAAACATAAATTTAAAGTAAGAAAAAGGATGTCTTTTGCTGGATGTTCTCTTGCTAATTTCACCAGGACACGTTCAGCAAAAGTACACAAAAGAATTACACTGCAAGTGGTCAAATGCTCTGCATCGACATTATCTTTATCACTGCTGGAGAAAATAAGTACTGTCCTTTCTTTATCTGAAACTTTTAAAGAAACTATCAGAAAATATGACTCACATTTCAAGTACTCTAGACAAACATCTATTTCAACTATAGGAAATTGTGAAGAGAACACTCTTGTTTTTTGCTTTTTAACATATTCCACAAGATGGTTTGATGAGTGCTAATTGTAGTAAGTCTGTGCAGACTCAGACTAACAATACACTTGTTTCTAGTTTTAGCAGCTTTGTGAAACACTAGAGAGCCCTTTGGGAACTATGGACCATATGATTCCATCTGCTGCACAGCACAGAGAGGAGCAATATGATGGCAAGAGTGGCACAAGCCATGTGGAGGGGAAAGGCAGATATACGTACGCTTCCACCAACTTCACTTGGTGGTCTGCAGCATCTCTCTATACCACTTGTTTATGCAGGGAGCTCGTTTTCCCTACCATACCTAGAGTTTAGGAGCAGGGAGCTATACAGAGGTATGAGGAGGTGACTATTTTTACATAGTCATGATTTGGCCCTTAATATCATGTTTCATGGAAGTCACAGGAGTGTTTGTAGCAATAGTGCTTTGAAGGGGAGGACGGTGGGTGAAACGTTTAATTGATAATATTGAGAGGCAGTGGGTCTAATGGATTGGACTGGGACTCAGGAAGCGTGGGTTTTGTTCCCACCTCTGCCAATAACCTTGGGGAAGTCATTTCTCCTCACTACACCTCTGTTTTGTTTCTTATTATTGATTTGTCTATTTAAGATTGTAAATGCTTCAGAGCAAGGACTATCTCTTACTATGTGTTGGCACAGTGCCTAGCACAATGTGGCTCCAGTCTTACTTGGGGTCAATAGGAGGTACTGTAATAATGATTACATCTTTTTAGGTCAACTTTAAGAAAAAAAGTCTGCTCACATTACCTGGAATTTGGAAAAAGATTAACCAGTACTAAACAGAATACTATTATATATAATCAGTACATATCATGCAATATATAGATTGCCTAGTGCTTACAACAGAAATAAAAAGGTATTTAGATACCGTAGACAGAATTCATGACAGCCAGGCATTCCAGAGAAAGGAGGTAACTAGTGGAGTACCACATAGATGGAACATTAGAACCAGTTCTGTACCCTTCATGTCAAAGACGTGTGAGAGACCATGCAGTAAATGATCACGCTTGCTGGTAATACAGAACTAGCAGAGGACATGAGAAAAGAGGGAGGGCAATAAAATTCAGAATGGTTTACACAACATACACAGGAAGGTTTACACAGGAAGATAAGTGGCTTATACAAATCATCATAGAAAAATTAATGAGACTAGAGGAAAAGAGTAGGGGAATATACTTTTCATGCCATAGACCAGGGGTCGGCAACCTTTCAGAAGTGGTGTGCCGAGTCTTCATTTATTCACTCTAATTTAAGGTTTCACGTGCCAATAATACATTTTAATGTTTTTAGAAGGTCTCTTTCTATAAGTCTATAATATATAACTAAACTATTGTTGTATGTAAAGTAAATAAGGTTTTTAAAATGTTTAAGAAGCTTCACTTAAAATTAAATTAAAATGCAGAGCCCCCTGGACTGGTGGCCAGGACCGGGCAGTGTGAGTGCCATTGAAAATCAGCACGTGTGCCACCTTCGGCACACGTGCCATAGGTTGCCTACCCCTGCCATAGACAGACACTACAAGATACAGAACAGAAGAAGGGGATCTGGGGATAGAAATAGATAAAACTATAAAACTTCTTTGCACAGTGCTTAACAGCAGTAAGATGGTAACAAAATTATAGCAAGTGTAAATAGGAATATTGAATATAAGCCAGAGTACATTGTTTTAGCACTGTAGGAAAAAGGAATGCAAAATGTGAAATATTGTATTCATTTCTGGCATACTTATAAAAAGGCATTATGAAAATGGATAACATAGAAAACAACAACCATAGTAATTCAGAGGCTGTCAAGGTTCTTAGCCATTCCAAACTGTAGATGTAAGTAAAGAGACAATTGTAAAAGAGTCCATGAGTTACACAAAATAGAAAATAGAAAAGATAGATGCTGGAAGTTTCTTAGTTCTAGTTTCAAATAGACAGTGGTCATAATTAAAAAGTTGACATGCACTGTATCTGAGACACTGCAGTGTTATAACTGTTGGTAAATGTTGACCTTTCTAAAGGTGATTTATACATTGTGAGGTGGGGTGGGGGGAAAAACAGCAAAAGAAAGGAGACTGATTTCCAAATTCTTTTCTTAACACATGCTGTTCTGTGGCAATTACTGCAGCCTGATGGGTTACAATGCTCCTGTGGTTGCTGTGTCCCAGCTTGGTTGGAGGGCTGTGTTGATGAGTGTCTCTAGCTATGAACCCACTATCTTCAGCTCTGTCTCCTTCCCTAGCCTGGCCCATCTTCGTGTGCTTGATGATATCTACAGCACACAGAAGCAAGGGGGGTAGAATAGTGTGTACATGATATTTCCCTGAATCCTGATCACATGTATAGCAGCAGTCTACCTATTCTGCTATGTTCAGGGCCTTCTAGAACCTTTATGTGTGCTGCAGTATTGGCCCTTCAAGTGAGGATGTTTCCACACATAGTAATTAAATTCATGGAATCAACTACTTGGGTAGCCATAAGAATCAGCTAATACAAGTTATATTCCAAAAGATTTATAGAAGCAATTAAAGAGAGAGAAAAACAATGTTGAGTAAAACTACAAACAAAGTCGCAAAAGAACTTGAATAACCTTCATTCTGTCCTGTTAAATTATGCTGAATTTAATAACTGGCTTAAGGGGGAAAAACATTTCTAATGTTTTAAATATTTCTTTTCCTTCCCTTTGATGATGATAGTTCTTAGACATATATCTTCACCATGTTACTTTGTTTGTTTCTTTTATCATCTTACCCTCTGAGGTTTTCAGGAGTTACCAAACAAAATTTACCAGCAATCAGAACAAAAGGAACTCAATGCATTGTCAAAACACTTTATTTACACTTTCTTTAACATTTTTTAATTGCAATCCCTACCAATTCCTTAATACCCACCGCAAAAGGGGGGAAAAAAAGGTTCAGACTAGACAGATAAATGACCAAATCACTATTATACTAGCAGTTTCCATGGTCTTCACTCTAGTACTTTTTGGAAATATATTTCAGAATAGTATAAGTTATTGCTATCAATATTACTTGGTCAGACCACCAGCCAGAAGGACTTCTCATTAACACCAGTAGGAATCAGAAAAGATCCCATGGCAGTCAACGGTCTACCACGGTAAAATGGTGTCAGTGAAGAGAATCATATACCAAGAAAAAATAGTTCCTTTTAAAATAAATTTCTTGTTCTTTACATGCAAACTTATATTTAATATATTAATCAGCTGCATAAATGGATACAGTTTTTTATGAAATTATTAATTACTTTTATCTGTAACTGGCGTTCCTGCAGAATTGTATGTTCTAATCTGGATCATCGGTCTTCTCCATTCCCCCCCCCCCACACACACACACGCACAAATAACTCCCCATTGCTAAGATGTGTGTATGTATTCAAAGGACTGGTGTGGTACCAGAGAACTTATAGAAGCCTTTACACTCCTAGACCAGCTCAGTTTGAGATTCTAGGGAAATTTCTTTACTCACTTACAACCCATAAACCCACTGAAGCTGGTGGTCCAAATCCACTCTAAATTAAGCCAGTGTAAATACAAAGTAGCCCCATTGTCTTGTCTGAGCATCATTTTAGCTCTTGAGGTTTTGGTGGGAAAATACCAACCAAAATTTAAAAGCAGTTAGAGCAAAGGAACTAAAAGCTCAATGTGTGCTAACTTATGTTGAGAGATTCTACATTTAAACTAGCATAACAGAGCAGAATATGTTCCATTAACTTCAATGGGCTTCAACGAGGGGCAGAGTGAGAGTAAACAGAATATCTGAGCATCCGATTCCAGCATGCAGAATCAAAGTACATTCTGATTTGTAAATTTGGGTTGCACTTGGGTTACCATCCTGTTATTTATCCTTTGTCAAGTGATATAAAGCTAACTCTTGAGATTTACTGATCACCTTCAGCTCTCATTGAAATCAATGTAGTCAATGAACAGCCCAAACAAGTTTGTGTATAAGCAAAAAAAAGCATAGAAAAACAATCATAATGCCAGATTTTCCTCTCACATTAGTTTTGAAATCAGTCAGAGAAGAGTGTACGCAGTACTTCTCAGGATTTGGCTATGAAAATTTAAATAGTTTTTCTTTAAGAGGATTTGCTTCAGTGGCTACAGCAAATGAATGGCTAACATTGTCCTTCCTAATTAGCCAAGAGAGAACTTATTGAAGAAGGGATGACTCACATGAAATCTCCAGTGGTGATGGTAACTTGCTTAAAGATAAATCTGGAGAATTTAATTCAGCTCACAATAAGTAAGTAAAATTAGAGTTTGGTGATCTGGCCCATTCAACACTACAAAGTGGATGGGATGTTTCCTATTAACTACTATTTTGGAGGACAATAATGTGACAACTCAATATGCTATAGCTCAAAAATCAAGGGTGTGCTAAGAAACCATGACTAAGATAATGTGCCAAATTGTTCTATGGGTAATGGAAAGCTTAGCTCACCTTTTTGTACATCTCCAAGGATTTAGCTATTTTGTTGCATGCAAGAGCGTGTAAACCATGTTGAGTGACAAATTCTGTTTCCTGCCTCTAATCTAGTTTTCAACAAAATCCACAGAAAGATTGTTCTACAAAACTTCTGTGATAGAATTCAGACATATTCTCTGCATTCTTTTAAGCATAAATCTCAGAAACACAATTGCACTTTGCATAGTCCCCTACACAGATTATTCCTGCTGCTGACAGGCACATGAGGATGTGGTTGTACACTTATTCAGACATGGGTCTGTTCTGCTATACAGAGCATGGATGTATCTTAGAGATGCTTCTGAGGCATATATATGCCCCCATTTGGGGGTGAGTTTTGCTTGTTCTAGAATTTGGCACTATTCCAAATGATTATAGCTGGAAAAATGATTTTGGGGGAGAAAATTGTGTTCCCTCATCTCAATGGGGACAGGAGAGGCACGACAGGAACAGTGGGGAGTGGTTATCTCTAAGGAAAAGGTGGTTTTGATCTCCACATTTTGCTCCTGCACTTTCTCCTGTGTCCATATGGAGGCAGGGAAGGAGTTCACATTTCCACTTGCTGGCTGCGATTGGCAAATTTAGGTGACCTAATTGTCTCCCTGATTTCCTCCCCATCCTCTCCTCCCCTCCCCCAACACAATGCAGCACTCTGCACCTGAGTTGCTCCTAGGTACACTGTGGGCTGAGCTGAATCTCCTTTTTGTGGTCAGGATTAAATAAATCATAAGAGGCCAAGAAAGACAGAATATGTAAGAGCTATTTTACATCTGTTCACTCTAAAAAAGATACGACCTGTATAGAATAATATGGCTACTAGTAGAGCTATATATATTTGTATATAAAATTTCAAATTCACAAAATTATCAGTTTCTCTCTTTAGGAATGGCTCTGGCTCTGTCAATCTGTTTTTTCACTTCAGCAGGTGGGTAGTTGTAAGAATGCTTGATAGAGATCTTGTAGGTGTTTGTCTCTGTCTGAGGGGTTGGAGCAAATGTGATTGTATCGTAGAGCTACACCACCCTATACCAGAAACCTACTGACCACTATACTTACCTACATGCCTCCAGATTTCATCCGGACCACACCACTCAATGCGTTGTCTACAGCCAAGCTCTACAATACAGTCGCATTTGCTCCACCCCCTCAGACAGAGACAAACACCTACAAGATCTCTATCAAGTGTTCTTACAACTACAGTACCCACCTGCTGAAGTGAAAAAACAGATTGACAGAGCCAGAAGAGTACCCAGAAGTCACCTACTATAGGACAGGCCCAACAAAGAAAGTAACAGAACGCCACTAGCCATCACCTTCAGCCCCCAACTAAAGCCTCTCCAGCGCATCGTCAAGGATCTACAACCTATCCTGAAGAATGATCCATCACTCTCACAGATCATGGGAGACAGGCCAGTCCTTGCTCACAGACAGCCTCCCAACCTGAAGCAAATACTCACCAGCAACCACACACCAAAAACGCTAACCCAGGAACCTATCCTTGCAACAAAGCCCGTTGCCAATTCTGTCCAAATATCTATTCAGGGGATACCATCATAGGACCTAATCACATCAGCCACACTATCAGAGGCTCGTTCACCTGCACATCTACCAATGTGATATATGCCATCATATGCCAGCAATGCCCCTCTGCCATGTACATTGGCCAAACCGGACAGTCACTACGTAAAAGAATAAATGGACACAAATCAGATGTCAAGAATTATAACATTCAAAAACCAGTTGGAGAACACTTCAATCTCCCTGGCCACTCGATTACAGACCTAAAAGTCGCAATATTACAACAAAGAAACTTCAAAAACAGACTCCAAAGAGAGACTGCTGAATTGGAATGAATTTGCAAATTGGACACCATTAAATTAGGCTTGAACAAAGACTGGGAGTGGATGGGCCATTACACAAAGTAAAACCATTTTCCCATGCTTATTCCTCCCTCCCCCAGTTCCTCATTTCTCCTTGTCAATTGCTGGAAATGGGCCATTTACATTACCACTACAAACAGTTTTTTTTCTCTCCTGCTGATAAAAGCTCATCTTAACTGATCACTTTCCTTATAGTGACAGGTTTCAGAGTAGCAGCCGTGTTAGTCTGTATCCGCAAAAAGAACAGGAGTACTTGTGGCACCTTAGAGACTACCGAAGAAGTGGGCTGTAGTCCACGAAAGCTTATGCTCTAATAAATTTGTTAGTCTCTAAGGTGCCACAAGTACTCCTGTTCTCCTTATAGTGTGTATAGTAACACCCATTGTTTCATGTTCTCTGTGTGTGTGTGTGTGTGTGTGTGTGTGTGTGTGTATATATATATTTTCCACTACATGCATCCAATGAAGTAGGCTGTAGCCCACGAAAGCTTATGCTGAAATAAATTTGTTAATCTCTAAGGTGCCACAAGTACTCCTGGTCTCTTTAGGAAGTTTCCAGTTTATGTTTTCCTTCCTATAGCAGAAACAACACGAGGCCTGGATTTTTGAGACCTTGAAAGCTGAAGATGGGATGGGAGAACATGCTGTAGTGACCTTATGCCATTCTTATGGATATAATTTTACTTGTAAAATTCAGCAAATGATTCACAAGAAATAGCTTATCTGATAATTTAGCTCTCTTTCTTTGTGTGCATGTTGTGTTTTCTTTACACAGACCAGTTTTTAATTCTATTTCATTTAAAATACATTTCAAACAAAAAAATGACTTCTACTGTTTGACCTCCATGGGTTTGCTAGTAGTATTCAGTACTCAGTGTTACATATTAAAAAGTTGAGCTGGGTTCATATAATCATAGAATACTTGATTATACCAGCATATGCAAATCTAAATTCTGCTCATGCATACCACTTTGAAATCTATTTTCTGTTAATAATCATGCAACTAAAACACTATCACTTGAATGTTCAAATAAAGCAAGAAGAAAAAGGAAACACACATGGCTAAGCCAAAGTCATTTACAAGTTAAAGTCAATGTACATGGAGGTTCATATGTTGTGGTGGTGTTTCCCTCTCCCCCTGCAATTGTCACCCATTTATATTGGGTTTGTACATATGCCACTCTTCCATGGGGGAAGCAGGGAGGGAAGTTATGCTGCTCTCTCAAGCATCACCCACAAATCAAGTTTATCTGCTTGATGCCAGAATGAGACCCCATTCAGAGTATATTGTACAGAGCTTCATTATGAGCTTGATCAAATTTCTATTGAATTCAATGGAAAGACTCACTGACCAACAAATAGGGTCCTAGCAGTATTTTAACCCTGCCATGGCACAGGCTGGCATATGGCTTTTTTCCAATAACCATTTCATTACACTTGTGCTTCGTAGTGCAATCAAGACCCCCTAACCAAACCTTTTTGATAAGTGTGACCAATTTTATTTCCTCCCACCTCTTTGTATAGCAGAATTTCCCAGAGTGCATTGCTCACTGCTACTCTGTGTATCTATTTCGCAGACAATCTATTCCCTACTGAGACAGTAAGGGACAACTGCCCTTCCCAGAATGCACTGATACAGAAAATGAGTAGACAGCAGGATAGGTAAGGATGATCAAATATGGTTCTGATGACAAAAAAAGTGTTATGTGGGCTGAAAAGTCATTGTAATTTTATATGTAAAAGCACTAACGTTACTAACAAATGTTTTTCGTCCTCCAGATATTATAAATGACTAACATTTCTGTCAAAATAGTGAGGGGGAAATCTATGGAGAGAAATTGTTTGCATTAATTAACAACCCTTTAAACAAGCTAGGAAATAAAAAAAATGTTTCACTTCTGTGCCTAAGTCATTTGCCTGAATTATCGTATGAATTAAGTATGGTTTAAAAAAAAGAAAGAATTTTAAGAAGTCTAAACAATTTATTATGATATTACTTCATTTCTCAACGTTTTCTTTGAAGAAAACATGGATTTTTCATTTTTTGCATTTGAATATTTAAAATAAGAATTAAAAATAGATATCTTTTTCAGCTGGTGATGACCTTCAACTTATTTTATTCATACACTAAGTTCAGCTATGTAGCAAAGGATGTAGTTATACAAACATGATACCGAAAAAACACTTTTTAAAAGAGTGTGATATAGTCATACTAAGCATATCTTAGGCACCTCTGCTGAAAAAAAGCCTGACAAACATATACTGCCTGGGGAAAAGGGATATGTATATATGTGGAATGCAGTCAGGAGATGTGAGAGAGAAACAAATTGACTCTTTCTTAGAACACTGGGATGAACTGAAGTATTTTAAAAATATTGCCACCACCTTTTTTCATCCACTCCAAGTTCCTATGTATAATAACACAGCTCTTAGATGCCAAAGGGAAAATGGTAGTAGCTCACAGTACTGATAATAGGTAAACAGTAGGTCTCAACAAACAGCACAGATGCAATTCATTCTTACTCTGTGCATACACCGCACAGAAATGAATTGATCAGAAATACAGCTTTTTACAGCCAATCAAATGGATATACAAGCTAATTAATTTTTACATATTATAGATCCAGAGTGTCCAAAAAAAGATTTTCCAACACCACCAAACAGAATTTTTCAATAACATAGTAAAACTTTGCCTTATCCATAATTATTTATTCCCCTATCATTTTCTGTGTACATCTGGATCTTGGCATTTGAAATCATGATCAAAACCAAGAAGGTGCCCACAGCATTCTGGCATACATGAGAATTATGTGCATTGCTAAGCTGCTCAATTATGTCCAGACCAACAATCATGTTATCATTTATAAGTCCAATAACCCTCCCTACATAAAGTGAGAATTGTTTGCTGGGAAATGACATGTCGATTGTTTAACTATGTGCCAAATCTACATTGCAAGAAGGTCATTTTTTATAGCATGCTTATCAAAAACGCCATAGCAAGAATTAATTATTTAGGTACATGCTTATACTCTTTGGAGCAGAATGAATAATGAATTATCTTTGGATCAAAACTATGAGTGTTCTAGGTTCCTGAAATTAGCTTAGCACACTTTAAAAAACGTTATGCCTACACTATTGTGATTTTATCAGAGTTGAGAACCAAAGTAGAGCCATCCTCTAGTCACTATGCAAATGAAGGAGAGTTCCTCACTTCCTTCATGAATTACTGAGTTCAGTACAGTAATAGTACAAATAGATCTAGGATGAAACTTTCAGAGTTTAGCTCTGCTCTGTGCCGTCTGTGAAGTTCTCATAGCAGTTTTCAAAGCATAGAAGTTGGGTCCTGTCAAAGTCAAAATCAAAACAAATGTTTTTTTTTGTTTTTTTTCCCCCTGTTTTCAATCATTTTACATAAAACAGCTATGCAATGTAATATTGAAATGACCAAAAGTTCACTTTACTATACTAAAGAAAATTCAAAGCCAGTTTTGCTTAGAGAGGTCTTATTGATTTGACTAACAGAATACTCATTTTTCCTGTTAAAAATAATTCTAAAAGGTTTATTGAAACAAATTTATTCCCCAGAAGCCAATTCAGTTAGCAACCCATAGCCCTGTTGTTGCAAACAGATGCTCTATTGCTCCATCCATGCAGTGTCCCAGTGATGTTACTGGTGGGTCTGTTTGCTTGATCAAGGTGCTATGATTCTTCAGCTTGCTAGAGCTCCCAAAAATGACTAATTAAAATTTTAGTTTAAAACCAGAAGTTGTTCTATTTAAAGCTGCTTGTGTTAATTGTTTAAAAATCAAGAGAGACAAACTATAATCAAAGTTTCAGAGTAGCAGCCGTGTTAGTCTGTATCCGCAAAAAGAACCTGTCTGGCCATTCAATGTCAGACCTGCGGGTGGCTATCTTACAACAGAATAACTTCAAAAACAGACTCCAACGGGAGACTGCTGGGCTGGAATTGATATGCAAACTAGACACAATCAACTCAGGATTGAATAAGGACTGGGAATGGCAGAGCCATTACAAACATTGAATCTATCTCCCCTTGTAAGTATTCTCACACTTCTTATCAAATTGTCTGTACTGGGCTATCTTGATTATCACTTCAAAAGTTTTTTTTCTCTTACTTAATTGGCCTCTCAGAGTTGGTAAGACAACTCCCACCTGTTCATGCTCTCTGTATGTGTGTATATATATCTCCTCAATATTTATTCCACTCTATATGCATCTGAAGAAGTGGGCTGTAGTCTATGAAAGCTTATTCTTTAATAAATTTGTTAATCTCTAAGGTGCCACAAGTCCTCCTGTTCTTTATAATCAAAGTGAGACTTTTTGAATTGGTGCTTTTTATTTCCTTACTGAGATATTTTTGGTAGTAGATGTATAATAGCAACAAATATTGCTTAGTTTAGAGAGGTTTACAAGTTTGTTAATGGGCAATTTAAAAAACAATGTTTGTACTTGTGTAAATATATTACCTTCATACATTTGTGTAGTTGAGTTTGTTTTTACTGACGGTGCTAGCTCCAATTGACCAAGTTTTGAGATTTATTTATACTGATGATCACCCTTCAAAAACATTCTGAAGTTTAAAGAATTTTGGATGAAATTATTTTTTTCTTTAAAATTCACCCCAATTGCAAATTGGAATTTAATTAAAGGCCAGATCCAAATCCCACTGAAAGCAAATAGAAAGGCTCCCATTGACTTCTGTGGCATTGGATTGTGCCCCTGATTTCATTAACCAAAATAATGATTTCCATTTTATCATGAATTTATTTGCAAAATCTTGAAATATAGAGGGATTAAATTTGTCAACAAAGGTAAAAAGACCGTAGAGTCCTACCATGCTCTGGCTTGTAGCCAATGACTGCACCACAACTAAAGGGGGGCAGAATTTGTGTAGGCTTACCCAAAGAAGGACAGCTCTGCTTTGTGGTGGTGGGGGTGGGTGGGAGGAAGAAGGTCAGAAACTGCTGCAAAAGGTGCTTGGTGGTCAACTTTGCAGCAATGACTCCCCTCTCCTCCCTCCCCTCCCCCCAGGAATGTGCATGAAGGTACGAAACCTGGGTGGGGCAAGTCTCTATGTGGAAGCAGCGAGAAAGCCAGCACCCACCTCCCTCCCCTAGTAGCCAGCAAGTGGAGATGAATGGCAATCTGGGTTAGGACCTGCTGTGGGCATTACGCTAGTTGCCCCTTTTAAAGGGCGGCTGGGAAGGAATTTTTCCCACACCACCAGAATTGGCTTCAGTGGAGTGTGGTTTTTTTTTCCCGCCTCCCTCACAGCGGGTGTGAGGATGGACCTTTTCTGGTGAATAAAAAAGGTGGTAGGTCATATGTCACAATTTATTTTGTAATATTGGGTGGATGTTCAGTGCAGATACTCCATAGGGAGGGCAGCCAGTGTCCAGATAAATGGCCTGGTAAAGCACTTACAAGGAGATACTGGATAAAGAATTAGAACTGGGAAGGGGGTTCGGGGACTTCCATGACCGGTATGTCAGGGAGCCCCCCCTTCTCATAGCTTTCCTTAAGCCTCTTTCGAGGCTGGTGGATGGTAAGGTCCAAGCCATGGGTCGGCTGGGGGACCTGGATGGAAATAAAGGGGGGCTGGTGGAAACCCCAGAGAATTGATTTGAATAAGCATGGATTTGCCTGCACTGTATACTTTATCTTCCGGGTAGTTCCAGACATCTATATAATAACGTTGCAGCTTGATTAAAACCCATAACAAGTCTCCGGTCCTTCTTGTGGTATACACAGACAATTAGTTCATTTTAGCATTTAATTGTGTTATATATTTGTGATGCTGGTAGACTAAGTGCCACCACTCTTGCCCAGGCTGCAGACCTCAGCTGAGCACTGACAAATTCATAGCTGGATACCAGATCATCTCACCTGTATGTTAGTATTGTTCAAGAGGTGTTTAGATTCTACAAAATGCTTGTAAGTTGCTGCATGAATCTTGTAAAGTCTGTGTTCCGTGCTATGAGGTAATATGCAACTTTTGCTTTATAACTGTAAAAATGCATGCTGTGAACTTTTGAACTTAGACAGGAGTGGTTCATCTGCCCATCAAGGAGCACTATCAAAACTAAGTGGGCCATTGCAAAGCATCATAATAGCATCCCAAAAACTGGGCTAATGGCTCTCTCCTACCCATAAAGGTGCTGAGTGCAAGGAAACTTTTCCCATCAACTTCAATTCTGAAAGAAAAGAAAAGAAAAGAAAAGATCTTCACCACTTTGCTGTTTGGACTCCTACAGGGCTGGAATTAGAAAACAAAAGCAGAGATCCTCACGGTCAACCTGGGTTAGTCCTAAAAGACATTCAATGCTGATAGATTACTACACCTCTATCAGCTTTTGGAACCATACACTGTAACTCATGTGTGTGTGTATGTGTTATCTACTGTATTTAACCTGTAAATAACTCTTTTGTTTATTTTTTCTAGTTAATAAATCCCTTGTTAGTTTACTATAAGATTGCTATAAGCATTGTCTTTGGTCCGAGATCTAAGTTACAAATTGACCTGGGTAAGTGACTGGTCTCTTGGAACTGGAAGCAACCTGACTCTTTTGTGATCTTTGGTGTAAGTGACCATTTATGACTAAGTCCAGCTTTTGAGGGTGGCAAGATAGACTGAAGTGTTCAAGGGGACAGTCTGTGACTCCAGGATTAGACTGTCATAGTGCTTCAGGAGTTCACATTTTTATTGGATTGGTGAAATCTAATTATTGAACATACCACCAGGTTGGAGTGTCTGTCCTGCTTTTTGACAGTCTGGGCTGAGGTTAGCCCTCACTGTCATGAACCACTCTAGACAGCATGACAAAATTGTGATTGACTCATATGTTATTGCATGTGATGAAGAGATTTAAGTTGTAGGTATAGAAATAAGTAAGATAGCATTATTGGAATAAAAGATTGATAAGTATGTAGGAGTGATATGTGTGTGTTAGTTATATACATAAAGCAAGCGGTAATGCAAAGCCTACAGGTTAAGGCCTGTAAGATTTCAGCTTAGCCACACTAGGCCTCAGGCTTAGGAAGGCTTGACATGAGTAGGTGACCTAGGAATAACCCTATTCCAGTAAAGTTACATGATTACTATAATGAAGGTGCCAATAGATGATGTTCTGGAAAACTATATCAAAATGTACGCGTCTAAACCGTAAGGCACCTGACTTTAACACCATGGAAAGTTCCATAGGCATGGGAAGTAGGAATATGGGGGGTGCTGCAGCACGCCCAGGTTTAGTGCCGGGCTCCACTCCCGGGGTCCCGGCTTCCGGCCCCATGCCCACCTCCAGCTGTGGCCCCAGCCTTGACCTCCATACACCTGTTTGAATCCCCCCTGCCCGGAGACACAGCCCTGCTCCTAGCCCCAGCTCTGGGGATGGAGGGTGTGGACAGAGGTAAGGGGGCTTGCTTTCAGCACCCCCAGATTAAAAATATTTTGGCACCACTGGAAAGTTCTGCTATGACCACAGGTTACCAGTGGAACATGTTTATATAAACGTTAATAAGATGTTAATAAGAATAAGACAAACTAAGAGAATAACCTTTGAGAAGCAGGGCACCTCAAAATATATGGGGTATGGAAGTACAGATAAGAAAAAGGAGAGATGGAGCGCTCATATATTCATAAGGTGTTAGATGTGGTCAGAACAGCTGGATAAAAAAATGTGTTTCCTGGTATGGGTAGGGTGGGAAGACCTCAAGGGAAGCCCTCAGTAAGATTCACCCTTCTATCAATGACCACTTGTTGAGAGATCCACCAAACTCAATAGCATCTTTGGATATGTGAGTATGAATACAGCAGTAGCTATTGCAGGTGCTCTCTCAGGTTCTGTATAAGTAATTGTAACCTTAATCGTCTGCTAGTAAAACTGATAATAATGACAAGACTTCTTACTTGTGTGTGTGTGTGGAGGGTCACTGTTTTTGTTCTTTGTGTGTTTCTACAGCCTCCAAATCTAAGGTTAATTTTCACCATGTTCATCTTAAAACTGTAGCAACACAGAAGCAAGACTCACTGTGAATTAACATAGAATTATCAATTCAATTAAAACAAAAGCTACATACTGATATCAGGGACTGAACTTCCATAGACATTAATGGAAGAAATATCTAGCGTCAGAGAATATTTTCAAAAACAGCTTAGAGAAAAAAGAGATTAGCAAAACCAGCGTGGACCAGAGGAAAGTAACATGTTGATAGTCAAACCAATCAACTATCAATGTCCCACTTTGGGTTATCAGAAGAAAAGTTTATTTTTATATAAATTAAGTTCAGACACTTTTTAATAAGTATTTTTCACTGAGAAACAGCCATAGGCATGTTTCTTTCTCAGTGAGATAGCATAACCAATTGCTAGAGATGAGCTAATGCAAACAAAGCCTATCAACAACTAATGTTGTCACACTTTTGTCAGCTATACCCAAACTAGAAATTTGAGGCAACAATAGGGTTTGTGGCACACTTAAAATGAAGGTATTAGTTCAATTTTGAAAAGCCATGAGAGATATTGCAAAATAACACAAGATTCATACAGTATGATGTCATGGCATTCACTAAGGGCTTGATTCAAATCCTATTGAAGTCAATGAAAAAAGTTGAGAAATAGAAAGTCCTGTTTACTTCAGTCAGCTTTGGATAAAGTTCTACATTTACTGTTTAATATATCAATACAGTATAACTACTCCTGAAGGCCTCAAATTTGCAGAATGTCATCTTTATGATTAACTCAAGGAAGAATTATCCTAAAAAAAGGTGGGAAAGCACACCAAATTGCAGTTTTACCTGACAATTTAATCATTTTGAAGCTATTTGCTTCAACATTTCTAACCTAGATTATGAGAAAAAGCTTTGCCAAGGCTGGAAATTTCCCCAGCATAATATTCTAACTATGACAAGACCTGTTCCTTCTTTTCATAGTCATAAAACCTGTAACCACATCAGGACTTCTTTCCCTAGCGTATGGATGTTTGACATAACAGACTGCAATGTATCTCCGGCTTCTACAGCCTCACCAGTATACCATTTGGATTTAAGGGATGGTCCTATCCATGTCATGTTTGCTGTCTTGCTGATCCCTGTTGTGAATACATTGTATACTGTCATTTCACCTATAAGAGCTCCAGAATTATAGCTGACTTGTAATAATGAAATGAGATTTTTTTTAACAGCTCCCCAAGAATTTCCAAATTAAGAATTACATAGACCGTCTAACCACACTTCTCCCTTTTCCCTTTGATCAAAAACGAGAGAGACTTTCCCTTCTATATTACACATGTATGTGTGTAACCAAGATAGTTCCTTTTAGAGCACGAAAAACCATCATCTTTTTAAGCAAACTTGCAAGCTCTGATCAAACCCGAAAGTTTTGAAATATCTTAAGGCTACAATAGTTTTCTGTTCATTCAACCAGGTTCCATAATCTAAATGAATCAGGGCCATTTGGGTTCTTATTCATGAAAGCAGCTCATACTAGATACTGTTCAAGGCCTGGGCATCAATCTCTAGTATTATGAAGAAACACACTTAGATATTGTAAGTTATTTCTAAGAGGTCAAACTTCATACTCTTCAGAAAATTTTAGTTACTGTAAGACCCACAAGTTCTTATGAAGGGAAGCTCTTTTTTTTGTTGGCAAGCTAGAAAGAATGTTTTAACTAGTAACTAACTGGTGTGGCTAAAGTACTATAAACAACTCAAAACAAATGTGCAGATCTTGGCTACTATCAAGAGAGTTCCCTCACCTATCATTAGAAATACTATCATGGCATGAAAATAATGAAACCTACAGCCTTATCATTTATGGCCAAATGTGTGCTATAATAAGAGTGAAAATATCATTGCAGTTGGTTAGGGCTATGATCTACGAGTTGTGGATGCCACACGTGCTTATGTAGATATTTCCATTAGGTACAAATAGCAGCATAAAGAGGTGTAGAAGGGCAGCAGCTTCTGTCCAAGGTAATAGGTACTCCTGTTTTATATGCCTGCCTAGGCTGTTCTTGCATTGGCTTCAGGGGAATGTCCTGAATTTGTCCTTTAGAAAATTAGGAAGAAGAGCCCAATCATATGAACTAGTGCCTCTCCCCAATATAGGAAAATGACTAGAAAACAAATTTGCAAATTCTCACACTCTCAGCAATTATGTGTCAACTATCAGCATTTATTGTTTTTCCTTCTGTGATTTGTAACCATGTCCCTTAACATTTGTTTTGTTTCTTGTTTCTTCTTAAAACCGTAAAACCCAAACGTGTGAGGAAAAAAAGTACAGTTATTACAATTAACCTCTAATATTGCTATATGCTGAATTGATTTGTTACATAGAATTTCTGCTGACAGTTCAAAAATTGATCTACTTGTTCAAAATCAGTTTGCCAAGAAATGTGTCAGAATAGCTGGCTTTATTGCTATTCTCCTTTGATTTCTGGAAAAAAAAAGTGTCATAAAACATCCAAGTTGTTTAATTATACATCAAGTTTTTTCTATCACTGTTGTTATTCATGTGGGCATGCTATGTCCTTGTCAAGGTACATCTCTGCATTCTCATAAGACAGCTATAACGATATGAGGGGATTCCCTACAAATCCTGCATCTTGGCAGGGAGTTAGATGAGATGACCCTTGTGGTCCCTTCTAACCCTGTGGTTCTATGATAGCACCAACTGTACACCTTGCTATAGTCTGCGCCTATGAAAGGTGTCCACTCTTTAAACTAAAGGTTTCCATTTTGGAAGAACCCCCAAATCGCCTTTTTCATACTTCCTTTTGACCAAGCATCCCCAGTCAAACTTATGGACATATATGTAGAATAAATTAAGCATATGATTTTAGTATGCATAAATACAGGGCAGAGTATGCTATGGTGATTACTAATCTGCATATGTGGGGGAAAAAAAACACTATTTCTAAATGTGATGGTTATTAACCAAGATTTAATGATTATTTTACAAAATAAATATTCTAAACATCAAAGAAAAATGTACTTAATATTTCCACATCATTTTTCATTATGAACAATGACTAAGCTATACAAAAAAGGAAATAGTATAACATTTTATTCTACCTAAATTTAAAAAAAAACCTATCCAAATATCTCAAAATATTTTTAAGGGTCACTCAGGTCTTGACTAAATAAAAACTGAAGATACTGTAAATTGAGAAAAAGCTTGGGAGTAGAAGAGGCTCCTTTAAAAATTTCAAGGAAGTTCCCAAGGGCCTGTTTCTGATCCCCTTCCTCGTGTTCCCTGGCAACTACTCCACAAGTGGTCCCCTTGAATTGAGAGGGAACAGTTAAGAATAAAGGACAATCCAAAGTGAGTAAAGAGATCAGAATCTGGCTCTATACAACACCCAGTGCAAAGAATAATCAAATGGGTTAATTTATTCAAACAATTGGCTAGATGAGTGCAAGTGAAAGAAATAATGTGTGTTGGTAATAGATAATCCACAGGTGTGTTTGAAAAAGCAAACATTAAAAGGTCAGCTATGACTGAGCAAATATCATTTATATCAATGAACAAAGAAATTGAACTCTGTTTCTCACACTATTTATTTTGTCGCCTTATGGGCTGAATCCTGTTATTTTTTAACTCAATGGATATTTTACCATTGACGCCAGAAGATTCAAGGTGGACCCTACATCAGTATATTTGTTTATGCATAAGCCTGACAAGATTTTGCATGTTCTACCTAGATATGAATTTTTAAGAGTACACCTAAGTTTAAATAAACTGAAAGCAAGATTATGACTGTCAAGTAGAGGAGGGTCTGTAAAACAGAAAATAAGTGATAACACATATATGGAAAGTCTAGTTATTTATATGGTTTTATTTATTAATTTCATAAAGTTAAATTTAAAGAGCTTGAGGTAGATGGAAATGTAGTACTATAGCTTTTGACATAATCCAAATGTCAAGCCATTAACCTCTAACTCTACCAACTCTATCCCAGTTTCATTTTGTTCAAGTTGCAAATGACAGTGATCGTTTTCTCCATTCAAACTTTATCTGTCTCCTATATATTAAGAGAACAAAGAAGAATCATAACATGACAACATTACATTAATACACAGCCCAGTAATTCAATCTACATGATGGCCCATTCCTACAAGCCAACCAGCTATTTACCAGATACCTCAGATTCTCTAAATAAAAGAACAAGTGGTTCTTGGAGCTCAAATAAATAAAACAAACTAAAAGAGCTGCAGAGAATATTTACTCTAGAAAATAAAGAATAAATCATAACAGTAAAAAGAAAACTGAAATATAAACCTTAAAATATTGTATTTTATTTTAAAAGGAAAAAGAAATGAGTGTAATGAAAAAATAGAGTGACAGATCTTCAGCTGGTGTAATCAGTGATGCTCCATTAATTTACACCTGCAGAAGGTCTGGTACAGTGGGCCTAAACTCAGGAATGACATCTAGTTTTCCAACACTTGACTTAGAGTGTATTCACTACGGAGGTAACACACACAATCCGCCAGTAGGACACAGCCACCAGTGCAAATCTATTCTGCTGCTCTGCTCTGTAGCTTGGTGACAACTGATCCTTCCCAGTCTAGAGGATACATGACTACATATTCAGTTTGGCCTAGAAATTTAAAACAGCTGTGTGGGAGGGAAGGGGGATGGTTGCTTGTAATGGCGGGATACATGAAAGAAACCTATTTTGAGCACATATTTGTGAGCTTGGCATGCTGAAAAAAAGGAATTACATAGTTATCAAAGTGTAACATGGCAAGTTTAATGTAAGATAGATTTTAATGAAGTTACTGTGTAACTACTGCACTGTTACAGCTATTAATTTATGTCCGTTCATATAGTCCATGAATCACAAATATTTGGCATCTGCCACCTGCTTAGAAAAACTAGATTCCCTTGGTTTTCAGTGTAAATTAATCTACAATTCTTGGCAGTATGCAGGGCTGGAACAGGAGTTGCACAACAGCACAGTCTCAGGAGATCAGGAGAACACACAGGTAGCTGTACTGTCTGCATTTTACAATGCATCAATCATTGTGAGCTCCTGAAGCAGATGCTGTTCTTTAGGGACAAAGAACTATGGCTACACAGATCTTCTCATCCTCAGAGAGAGATTGAACAAGTCAACAGAGGCTAAAGATCCAGCCACCCTCTTCACCTACAGACTTACTCAGTCTAGGAACTGGCACAGGACTTTAAGGGCAAATGAGATACATACACTTAGGCAACTGCCAGAAAAGGAGCTGTCAGATGCCCCATGTACAATACATCCATTCTAGATAGCTTTCAGAAGAATTGCCCTCCCCTTATCCTTTTTAAACAGTTTGAGATGAAATAGTGATTCTTCCCACCCCAAAGCAATGGACCTTTCCTTGGTACAGAAAATTACTTCAACTGTAAAGTAAAACTCCTACTCCAAACTTCCCATCAACTTGGTAATGGTAATATTTTACCATTTCTGCCCTCAAAAGCAGTCACACTAAATATGTGTATATGTGTAGCATGAGTTCAGTTGACGTTCATCTATTTATGAATTTGTTTCAAATACATTACCCAGAAATGGCAGAGTAAAACAGTCATGAACAGTTAAAGCAGGCAGCCTAAATGAGCATAAAATACTATTTCAATTATTTTTAGTTTGCCCTGAATTACAGATGGCATGACACAGGCCAGATGTTAGCATGGACACTTGCTTTTCATTTGAATCTTTCTGTGAAAAGCAAAAGACTTCCTTGGGCATTATAAAAAATTAATCAGACTAGAGGTCAACCACAGTCTTGCCCCTGAACATTGTCTGATGTTCTTTATAGATTATAGAATGGCTTTTTGAGGAGGCTTTGTCCTCTCGCATTTTAACCTACTACTGTTGTAGTACCTCTTTCAACTTGGAATTTTTATTGTATGTTAAATGACCCCTTGCGAAAGCTAAAATTGTCTAAATCAAAACCTTATAGTGTAGTTTAATATATTTGCACCATTCCATTGGTCTCTGTTATAACTTAATAAAAAATTTCAATCTTAAAATAATTTACAAAAATGTACCGATACTTCAATTATAACTGGATCACTAAAGTTTGTTAAGCAAATCCAATAATCTTTAGATGGATGTGCTTTTCTTTACTTCTATTTATACATTTTTAATGGATGCGTCATAGAATCATAGAACTGGAAGGGACCTTAAAAGGTCATCTAGTCCAGTCCCCTGCACTCATGGCAGGACTAAATATTACCTAGACCATCCCTGACAGGTGTTTGTCTAACCTGCTTTTAAAAATCTCCAATGATGGAGATTCCACAGTCTCCTTAGGCAATTTATTCCAGAGCTTAACCACCCTGACAGTTAGGAAGTTTTTCCTAATGTCCAACCTAAACCTCCCTTGCTGCAATTAAGCCCATTGCCTCTTGTCCTATCTTCCAAGGTTAAGAAAAAACAATTTTTCTTCCTCCTCCTTCTAACAAACTTTTACATACTTGAAAACTGTTATGTCCCCCCTCAGTCTTCTCTTTTCCAGACTAAACAAATCCATTTTTTTCAATCTTCCCTCATAGGTCATGTTTTCTAGACCTTTAATCATTTTTGTCGCTCTTCTCTGGACTCCCTCCAATTTGTCCACATCCTTCCTGAAATGTGGTGCTCTGAACTGGACACAATACTCTAGTTGAGGCCTAATCAGCGTGGAGTAGAGCGGAAGAATTACTTCTTGTGTCTAGCTTACAACACTCATGTGAATACATCCCAGCATGATGTTCGCTTTTTTTGCAATAGCGTTACACTATTGACTCATATTTAGCTTGTGGTCCACTATGACTTCCATATTCCATTCTATAGCACTCCTTCCTAGGCAGTCATTTCCCATTTTGTATGTGTGCAACTGATTGTTCCTTCCTAAATGGAGTACTTTGCATTTGCCCTTATTGAATTTCATCCTATTTACTTCAGACCATTTCTCCAGTTTGTCCAGATCATTTGGAATTTTAATCCTATCCTTCATAGCACGTGCAATTCCTCCCACCTTGGTATCATCCACAAACTTTATAAGTGTACTCTCTATGCCATTATCTAAATCATTGATGAAGACATTGAACAGAATCGGACCCAGAACAGATCCCTGTGAGACCTCACTCATTATGTCCTTCCAGCATGTCTGTGAACCACTGATAACTATACTCTGGGAATGGTTTTCCAATCAGTTTTTCACTCACCTTATAGTAACTCCATCTAGCTTGCATTTCCCTAGTTTGTTTATGAGAAAGACAAACAAGACAGTATCAAAAGCTTTACTAAATTCGATATACCACATCTACCACTTCACCCCATCCACAAGGCTTGTCAAAGAAAGCTATCAGATTTGTTCAACATGATTTGTTTTTGACAAATCCATGCTGACTGTTACTTATCACCTTATTATCTTCTAGATGTTTGCAAACTGATTGCTTAATTATTTGCTCCATTATCTTTCTGAGTACAGAAGTTAAGCTGACTGGTCCATAATTCCCCGGATTGTCCTTATTTCTCTTTGTATAGAATGGCACTATATTTGCCCTTTTCCAGTCTTCTGGAATTGCTCCCATCTTCCATGACTTTTCAAAGATAATCGTTAATGGAGTTAATGGCTCCTTGACTATTCTAGGATGCATTTCAACAGGCCCTGGTGACCTGAAGACATCTAATTTGTTTAAGTAATTTTTAACTTTTTCTTTCCCTATTTCAGCCTCTTCTGATCCTTCCACATTTTCACTAGCATTCACTAGGGTAGATGTCCAATCACAACCAACTTTTTTGGTGAAAACCGAAACAAAGAAGTCATTAAGGACTCCTGCCATTTCTACATTTTCTGTTATTATTTCCCCCCCCCTCCCCCGGCAATTGAGTAATGGGCCTACCCTGTCCTTGATCTTCCTCTTGCTTCTAATGTATTTGTAGAACATTTTCTTGTTACCCTTTATGTTTCTAGCTAGTTTGATCTCATTTTGTGCCTTGGCCTTTCTAATTTTGTCCCTACATACTTGTGTTATTTGTTTATATTCATCCTTTGTAATTTGTCCTAGTTTCCACTTTTTGTAGGACTCTTTTTTGATTTTTAGATCATCTCTTGGTTAAGCCAGGGTGGTCTCTTGCCATACTTCCCATCTTTCCTATGCAGTGGGATAGGTTACTCTTGTGCCCTTAATAATGTCTCTGAGAAACTGCCAGCTGTCTTCAATTGTTTTTTCCCTTAGACTTGCTTCCCATGGGATCTTTCCTACCAACTCCCTGAGTTTGCTAAAGTCTGCCTTCTTGAAATCCATTGTCTTTATTTTGCTGTTCTCCCTCCTACCATTCCTTAGCATAATGAACTCTATCATTTCACAGTCACTTTCACCCAAGCTTCCAAATTCTGAACTAGTTCCTCCCTATTTGTCAAAATAAAATCTAGAACAGCCTCTCCCCTAGTAGCTTTATCCACCTTGTGAAATAGTAAGTTGACTCCAATACATTCCAAGAATTTATTGGATAATCTGTGCCCAGCTGTGTTATTTTCCCAACAGATATCTGAGTGTTTGAAGTCCCCCATTATCACCAAGTCCTGTGCTTTGGATAATTTTGTTAGTTGTTTAAAAAAAAGTCTTATCCACCTCTTCTTCCTGGTTAGGTGGTCTGTAGTAGACCCCTACCATGACATTACCCTTGTTTTTACCCCTTTTATTCTTACCCCGACACTTTCAACAAGTCTCCCACTTCGAACCCAACATCAGTCCAAGTGTATATATTTTTAAGATGCAAGACAACACTACCTCCCTTCCCCCCCATCCCCCGCCTGTCCTTCCTGAGCAAGCTGTACCCTTCTATACCAATATTCCAGTCATGTGTATTATCCCACCAGGTCTCTGTGATGCCAACTATGTCATAGTTGTGTTTATTTACTAGCATTTCAAGTTCTTCTTGCTCATTCCCCATGCTTCTTGCATTAGCATACAGACATCTAAGATACTGATTTGATTCCACTCCTTCCCCTCCGTTCTGTCTTGTCTCTCCTTTATCCTGCTGTAACAGCCCATGCTTCCTCCAAATTCCAACCTTTCTCCCAGGTCTTCATGTTCTTGACTTACCTGTGGGCTTTGGTGACCTGCCCCCTTCTGACCTAGTTTAAAGCCCTCCTCATGAGTCTACCCAGTCTGTAGCCAAATATGCTCTTCCCCTCCCTCAATAGGTGGAGCCCATCTCTGCTTAGCAGCCCTTCTTTCTGGAACAGCATCCCGTGGTTAAGGAAGTCGAAGCCTTCCTGGCGACACCATCTTCGCAGCCAGGCACTCACCTCCAGGATGCATCTGTCTCTGCCGAGGGCCCTACTCTTGACTGGAAGGATTGAAGATAACACCACCTGTGCTCCCAAGTCCTTCACCCATACTCCCAGAGCCCTGTAGTTACTTCTGATCTGCTGAGGGATGTCATACCTTGCAGTATCATTAGTGCCCACATGGATGAGTAGTATGGGGTAGTAGTCAGAGGACCAGATGATCCTCGACAATCCCCCTGTAATGTCTTGGATACAGGCCCCTAGCAGGCCCGAGGTGCCATGTCAGGGCAACAGATGGGTGCCTCTGTCCCCCTCAGAAGAGGGTCACCAACCACCACTACCCTCCTGGAAGTGGTGGCTACGATCCTCTCAGCCTTGGGGGTACATGACATTGCCTTCTCCTCATTTGGGGGTGATTCCTCATCACTCATTGCCAGGGCAGCATAACGGTTTCCCATCACCATGGTTGGTGGGTTGGGAGTAGGGGTGGAGCACTGCCTGCTACTAGAAGACACCAGCTTCCAGTGTCTTCCCTGTGACAGAGCCATATCCTCCTCCCCCAGTAGTGTGACAGCAGTCCTCTATAGCTGGATAGCATCCTCAGCCTTGGATGTCTCCATGTGAATACTCGTGAGGAATTCTTCGTGGGCACAGATGCTCCTCAGCCTAGCCACATTCTCCTATAGCTCTCCAACCTGTTTCCTGAGATATTCCACCAGGAGGCACCTTTCACACTGCATGGTCCCCCCAGCCTGGCTTTCTGAGAGTGGGAAATGCAGGCCACAGTCTCTGTAAATCCACACCAGGATCTGGATAGAGGCATCCATGGTTAGGTCCCTTAACTTTGGTTATGTGTCCCTTTTCATGTTTGTATGCATAGTACATAAAGATATAACATATCAGTAATATCACACTTTTTAAAATGTTTCCCAAGAAATCTCTACTATTCTCAATGATCAAAAAAGAATGAAGTCCAGCTGTGTTTGTTCTGGATAGCTTCTTCACCTCCAATCCTGTATGTTATTTTCTCTATCTTTACATACAGAATTATATTGTCCACTCACTGGGATCAGTCTAACAAAATATTGCCCTTTTAGCCCAAATGTAGTAATACATAAATATGTGACCAATACTGTCCTCCCCCCACCCCCAACATTATTTCTTCACATATCTTCAAAAGTCTGAGCAGAATAATTAGTTTTGAGTGGCATGCTAAGAGTCTATTGCACTAAGCAAGGAACTAGGAACTAAAATTCATCAGTTGTACGCATAATTTAGACTCTCTGGCCCAATGAAAAGCTGTGTAGTCTTAACTTCTCGGAGACTGTTTCCATATCTGCATAGAAGGGATAAAAATACTTCTTACCTCCCTCACAGGATGTTACAGGGATTATTTAGTGGTTACAGTCAAATCAAGATCCTTATGTAAATCCTAAATAAACTGATTTTGAGTAAGGATTCTCCATTAGGATTGGAATATATGGAGGAATGTACATATACCTATCTGGAGTGTATGTTGGGGACAAAGAAATGAGTGCATAAAAGGAAGAGAAAACAAAAATATTAAATCATCACGGGCTATAAGGGCACAAAATTGAGCTGTGCTAAAACTATCAGGGGACATTGCCTACTAAATTTCACCATGTGTTTCAGACCTCTTTGACAAAACATCTTTTTTGTTCTGGAAATTTACAAAGTGTCTTTTCTCATGTGAAACCCATCTTTGTTTGCAAAGTGATCTCAGTCTCATGTGGAATTTGGATCTCTTGGGACACAGAAAATTTACACACCTAAACAAAAGTTTCCCCACACAAGAGATGGCCAATTATTATTTGAGAGTTAAAGTACATTTAAAAAATGTATTTAATATGGGTGTCTTTCAGAGCCCAACCACTTCCTGAGGTAAAGAATGACACCAGTAATGGTGGTGAGAGAGACTGGCAAGCCCCTGCAGACAAATACTACCCTCGTTGCTTTAGTATTTTGACAGCAAACTCCTATGCCTTTGTGTAGTTTACAACAGCATTAAGCACACTGGTGGAAAAATAATGCTACTAATAAATAATGGGGCTATCAAGAGTGGGGTGGATAAATGGGTTAAAATGATAATAAAAGTGACCCCAAATTTAAGCTTCAGTTCCTGGAAACTTCAAGTTCATACACATATTGCATACAGTATTTGTTAATGTTTTGAGAACATGTTAGAAGAATGATCTAGTAACTGCTTCTTAAGTTCTCCTTAGAACTGTTCCTATGACACCACTGGTAGTATTCTCCCCACTTATGGCTTTTCTACAAGGGAACAATGCAAATCAACTATGTGAAGTCAATGCAGATAAGTTAAAATGTGTTAATGCCTCCTTTCCATGTGGATGCTTTTATGCAAGAGTAAAGTGGTTTTTAGTTGGTGTAACTTAATCCTCCTTTGATACATGTGCTAATATCATGTGTATTAACATAGGCCATATTCAAATTTGGAGCTGAGTGACTTTGTTTGGCCCAATGTTTAAGTTAGCATTACTACAAATTGCTTGAAGCTGCCTTCCAGCCTGTAGGCAAAAAAGTTAGTAAGGTAAGGTCATTCACTCACTAAAGACTCTGCCCCTACCCCTCAGAGTCCCTTTTTACCTTGTCATGTTTACTGACATGAGGATGTGTGGAAATGAGAGAATGTGTAATATTGAATAACCATTTATGTATTTTATATATTTATGTCTGACCTAGGCAGAAATCTGTTACCAGATTTCTCATGTCCTGCTTATGAGGAACACATCTGTTTGTTGTCACCAACAGATTTTGCAAAAAAAAGTCTATCTCAGATAGAGATTTCAAATTATTGGTCCACAGTGAGCTGTAGACAACATGTTGGAATCTCTATTTGGGCAAGGCCCCTGAAGCAGAGTAAGAGTACCCTGAAGGCAAAGTGAAAGGTCCTGACCATCACTGAAACCAAGCCTAAGCTATCACTAAGAGAGAGACCACCTCCCCACATACAAAATGAGCTCAAGTTATTAGCTGAGAGCTAGTTCTGATGCTGCAAAGAACCACCATATGAGTGAGAAATTCTAAGAAGACATGAGAGTGCTTTTGTATAGAATTCAGAGACATCTGAATTCTCCAACACTCCAGTACAGTGTGTGTGTGTATGTGTATGTGTTTGTGTATGTGTATGTATGTGCCTGGTCTAGCAAATTAGGTCGGTATAACTATGTCACTCAGGAGTGTGAAACATCCACACCCTGGAGCGAAGCAGTTAAGCCAACCTCACCCCCAGCATAGAGACCACTAAGTTGATAGGAACAGAGGGTCCTGTGGCACCTTTGAGACTAACAGAAGTATTGGGAGCATAAGCTTTCGTGGGTAAGAACCTCACTTCTTCAGATGCATCTGTTAGTCTCAAAGGTGCCACAGGACCCTCTGTTGCTTTTTACAGATTCAGACTAACACGGCTACCCCTCTGATAAGTTGATAGGAGAATTCTCCTGTTGACCTAGCTATGGCCTCTCAGGGAGGTGGAGTACCTACAAGGACAGGAAAACTCCCCCTGTCAGTCTATGTAGTATCTTCACTGAAGTGCTACAGGGGCGCAGCTGCACCACTGCAGTGTTTTAAGTGTAGATAAACCCTAAATGTTTCCCCAGATAGAAACTAAAATGCCCCGTCTATTATTTAATTAGTAAGTGATTAGTCTGTGTTCAAAGTGTATTATTCCAAAGCTGCTAAGTGCCTGATTTGAGAATCATTTCTGCATCTATGTAAATGTGTCCAAGAGATTCAGTCACTGTTTTGGCCTGGGAAGGGAAATAAGTAAAGTAAATAGAGAATAAGGCATGTCTATATTACCATTATGTCAGCAAAACTTATGTCACTTAGGGTTGTGAAAAAACAACACGCCTTTGTTCCAGCATAAGTGGTAGTGTGCACAGCATGCCAGCCAACGTAGCTCGTGCTGCTCGTTGAGGTGTTTTATTATGTCGATGGGCGAACTCTCTCCCATCAGCATAGAGCGGCTACATGAGCGATCTTACAGCAGCACAGCAGCATCGGTACAACTGTGGCGCTGAAAGCTCGCTAGTGTAGGCACGACCTAACATACATTTTATGTTCAGAGAAACTGAAGGTGGAACACTGAAGTGGGAAACTATAAAGAAACCATTCTAAAGTTATATTTCCTTAAAACAAAGACAAGAGTTTATCTATGATTCTATAAGTCATCTTCTGTCTTTAGCAGACTCTTAGCCCAATTAATTGCATTAAAAGAAAGGTGTTTTTAACTTTCCAGTGAAGATTGCACTAATTCTTGTGTTAACCTTATAAATTTACTCATTGTAGTAATCTGCAAGCCAGATAAACTGAACCATTGATTTATTGATTGAATTTCAATTGTAACTTTGGTTTGATCATTGTGTTGTGTTAAATTTGATTAGTTTAGGGAATCTGAAATAACATTAGTTAGTGGCATATTTTGTTTAAACCTTGTTTCACATTTGTTTGCTTATTTTCTTTTAATAAATCCATAAAAGCCCCTCAAAACTTCAACATGGAAAAACAACCTATTTAGAGATACAGATCAAGTAGCTCCTGGATCCATATTTTAATTATTTAATTAAAATCCTATTAGTCAGTAGAGGTGTATGTTGTAAAGGGGACAATTTTTGTGCAGCTGACCACTTATACTGTCTGAGATTTAACAGGCCACTATCTGGAAAGGATTTATACCCTCCTGATGACACTCCCATAACCTACTTTACTAACTGAAAACACAGATGGCAATAATCTCCTTTCAGTTCACAGAAAACTAGAAATAGCGTTTATTTATTTAAAAAAATCAAATATCATTAAAATAATGATAAACAAACAAAAATAAAGCAACCACATAAAAGGAACAAACTGTTTCTGAACCAAAGATGGATTAATTTTACAGCATAGCTGCATTCCTTGTATAAAGTGCAAGAAGAGAATCTACAACTTGCCAGTTTCAGCTGATCCATGCCCTAATAAGAAACTGCAGACTTTCTTCCTTCACCAGGAAACCTGCTACTCTGAAACCAGGATGAATGTTTATTGAAGTGGGGGGGAGAGGGGGAAAGGAGGAGGAAAAGAAAAGGGAAGAAAGGGGAGAGCAAAGAGGTAAAACAAAACAAACAAACAAAACGCCTTCCACTGTTTTCTAACATGAACCGATTTTGATTGGTTTATGCCGCATCATTGTTCAGATAGGGTAGTATTTTCAAGAAAATTAAGTCCTTATTGTGCAAGGAACAGAAAACCTCTTGCTAGATATGGAGCACCCTCAACAGTCAACTGAAGCTGATGCCCATCAGATCTCTCAGTACTGCATGCCAAATCCCTTCGTTTAGAATCCAGTCTTGAAGTTACTTAAAAAATGATCACTGACTTAAATGAAAGGAAAATCACTCCTTTCATACTAGTTTTAGGACAACCTCCTTCCCGAAAGGAGCTCCTGTTGGAATTAGGCTAATCCAAATGAATCTGCAAATTGCTTTGACACAATTGTCTGTTTTGCATCAGCACACCCGACAGCTTTCTAAAATAAGTTAAGCATTCGTATCATTGCAATAAAATTATAGAACTGACTGCAGGAGCATTTATCTTCTAAATTTATTACTATGTCATAATGTATTATCATATTGATCCAATAATTGTCTTAGTAGATGCAAGATAACTGGTTCTCCAGAAACAGACAAAAATATAAATCTTACAAAGTAGCAACAAGAGATGTGCATTTTACATAAAGACGATAGCAGCAAAAGTTACCCTGAGCAAAAGTGTCAGCAGATTTCAGCATTGCAATCTAAAGCATGACCTTCTCCTTTTATGCTAAGCTGCTTTTTATATGTCCTTTGTGCACATAATGTTGATATCACTTCTTTCCTCCATTTTTCAGAAAGGACAAATCAGTAAGTATTTTACATTTAATCTAGAAGATATTTCATCGGCTAAAATGTCCTTAAAGTTTAGTAGCAAACACATTTTAACGGGCAGATGCTATTATTATATTTTTACATATCTGTTATTCAGTAATATTTAGCAACTGATTACATTTAAAAACGAAAAGCTATCAAACGCCCTCTATTTGTCCTTGGTTTTCCTTACCCTCCTCTGGTTCATTAGTCTACATAAAAATGACAGCACAATAGTCAAAATCCATCTTCTGCAACAGGTATTTCTGATCAAAGGACACTTTTTTTTTTATTGTCCAGTCTGTTTGCCAGCATATGCTAATCAGTGAGGCTACACCTAACCATCCCCTAGAGAAAGTTGGGACCTTAGGACCATAAACAAACAACTACTAAAAACTCAAGGATTGATCTATGTAAATATATCTATTAGCAACCTTTTGGCTTTGTATTTCCCTTCTGTCTCTATTACTTTCACTAATTTTGACAGAAAGGAATTTCACAAAAATCATGCATATGGATCTGTACACTGACTGGAGGTACAAATTAATTTCTAAACATGATTTAAGGTGGACTATTCCTTTGGTTTTGTGGTTATAAAGATCTTCAAGCCCCATCAATTGTTAATGAAAAGCTAACGTTTTGTAACAAACAGCAGCCAGAGGCCAATAAAACCAATAAACTCCCATAGTTTACACCTTGGATGGCCTTTTGTTACTTTAAAGTGTTTGCTCCCAACTTAACTAACAAAGCACTGTACCTATGAAAGGGTTCTCCCATATGTATTTAATAGGAAAAGGACAAAAATATAGAGTCATATCTGCATCCGACTGCTGATTTCTGACTCCTCCGATTACTGTCCTGTGCATATCAGGTCCAACATGGCATTCATCATCAACCTTTTAATTGCCTTTAGACAGGTACATTAAGAGGAAGTGACGCGGGCCGCGGGATGTGCTGGCCGTGGCTTCCCGCAGCCCCCATTGGCCTGGAGCGGCGAACCGCGGCCAGTGGAGCCGCGATCGGCCAAACCTGCAGAAGCGGCAGGTAAACAAACTGGCCCGGCCCACCAGGGTGCTTACCCTGGAGAGCTGCATGCCAGAGGTTGCCGACCCCTGGCTTGAAGGATATACTGAAAGAATAAAGATATGAAACCCTGGCACCATTGAAATCAATGGGATTTTTGCCATTGACTTGAATGGGAATGACAAAAGACTATGAACTGCCTTTATGAGTAATAAATAATAGTCATTGGGCCAGGGACAGAGAGTAAGAATGACTCTATAGCCTGTTGGTCGGGCACTCACTTAGACTTTGAGGGAGACAATTTCAAATCCCTGATTCAAATACTAGTATTTAATATGTTATACACCTTGGAACAGCATCAACAGAAGAGGCTGAGAAAGACCCACACCAGAATATCTCATAATCCAGTAGTGAGAGCGCTCACATGATAGGTCAGAACCCCATGTTCAAATCCCTTCTCTTATTCAGGTAGGAGAGGGAATTGCATATGAGTCTCCCACATCCCGGATCAGTTCTCTGACCGCTGAACTAAATGAATTACTAAATGCAAATAAATCATCCAAATCCAGCAGTTTCTTTTGTCTGCAAGAAGTTCACAAATCTATTTTAATTTATGCAAACACATTATTTAGTTACTAAGAATTTTCAGCCTATTATTTGTGAACTGTTCACTGTTCATTAGTCCTGGTATATCATTTGTCACCTGAATCACTTGATGGGAAAGGCTGGCCCTGTTAAAGTCAGTGGCAAAGCTCCCATTGGCATCAAATAGGGCCAAGATTTCACCAATGGAATTGTTTCTGCTCCACTAGGATGATAGACTGTTTTAAAAAAGAACAGCAGCAAATAGTCTTGTTCATGCAAGATTACCTTTTTTCACACATCAGTATGGGTATTCATAAGGACCGTCATTTACCAACATTTTGTGCAAATGTTTGCAGATAATGAATAAGAGGGCATGACCATGATCAAACTGAACAGCTGTCTGGAATTCAAACAGTAGTATTCAGCAAATTCTAGAGCTGGAGAACACATCTTAGAAGTTTAGTCTACCCAGCTTAAAACAATGCTTGCTATTTAAAAAAAAAAAAAACTTTGAAATAATTTCTATTTAGGCTCCCACATTGTTTTTGTGTCCTGACTTTCCTCATAAGTATAGAGATTGACATCTTTTGAACCACATACCTCCGGGGCGCACACTCTTTTTAAAGCAATTAGAAAAACAGAAGAATTAAAAGATTTTGAAAGATTACCGTGAGTTGTGTGCTATTCATGTAACTGTCTTTGCCTATACTCTCTGATGTAGACAATTTGCATGCTCACTGATTTGCTGAACGTCAATGGCCAGATTCTGCTTCCAGTTACACTGTTGTAAATCACAGTGGTATATCTGGAAACAGGATCTGATTCCTCCCCTCTTTCATTATTTCCATTTCTGCAGCAATCTATTGAACAACAGAATTGCAACAGAATTCTCATCTTTATAACTACAACACACAACACAAACAGCATGTTTTCTATATGGTAATTTGAGGGCCTAAAACTTCAAATGTTTCTTTGCGATTCTAATTAGCACTGACCGGGTTACAACTGTCAACACTAGGATCCGTTTTTACTGTATTATTTCATGGTTTGTTTTTTTTTTCCTGTGCACTGCATCCTTTTTATCTTTCCTTTGTTTATTTGACATCCCTGTAAAACCACCAGATGGCATTGCAGTGTTCATTTTATTTAGCATTCTTTATAGGAGAAACTGATAGGAACCTCACATCAGTATGAGGCTCCTTTTTCTACTATACTTCCTGTTTCATTAGTATTAAAGTTCTCTTTCAAAAGGGAGTCCCAGTTCACCATAAATAGGTGCACTGTGCCCCAATCACATGGGGGATCAGAGTTTAGTAAACATAATTTATTTGTAAAATATCTGTGGAGAAAATGTTAGCAGCAGTGCTGAGAATGATTTTTTCTCCCAAATTACCAGGAATGTAAAACATGTGCGTAGAAACATTTTTTTTTATTATTTTGGGGTGGGGTGTGCCTCACAGTTTAATTCTAATTGCACAATGAGATACCTTCAGAAAAATCCTGGGAGCCAAGCTATTTACAAACCACTTCAATAAAATTGGCTAAATATAAGTAAGAACAGCTTTAGCTAACTGCTAATGGAACCACCATAGGTTTCCTGTTCTCTTTAGAAATAGGTTCTTTCACTACCACTATTAGCTTTAAAAGGATTGATAATGTTGTCTGTGGGGTAGGCTATTCTGAAAACTCATACGCTCTTACTTTATAAAAAATAAACCTAAAACTCCAACTTCACACAATGTTTTTGATTTTTTTTTTAGTTGAAAAGAATTAGGGTTCACTTTTAAAATAATGCAATTCAACTGTACACTGCCACACTATGCAATACCGCATACACTTTAGGGAACAGTAACCTATAGTAATATGCCTCAAGACCAGAGCCTGATACTCTTGCTCACTCTGGGTCTATCTAGATTAGAGTTTGTGTTGTGCCAAAACCCAACTTAATTGATTGCCAATTAGCCCAAATTAATTCAAAATTGTAAATTTTAGTCTAGCACTCCACAGATATTTGTTCCTGACTAAGGCTTTGACTTATTGGAAATCAAATTAATTAGTTACAACAATCGAAACCTCTAGTCTAGATGGACAAGTTTAGTACCTTATTCAGCAAATAGTGCTACTGAAGGTTAGGATGGATTGCTGAGTAATGTTTTACTCAATGGGCCCGATCCTGCTGGGTGCTAAGCATCCTCCATGCCCATTGACTTTTGAAAGGTAGCAGGGAGTACTCAGTGTCTATCAAGACACGTTCAGCACTTACCCGGATCAAACCCAATATGAATGAGGGAGAAATATCTGGCCCATAATGTCCACAAGGTTTAGAGTCACAATTCAGCACTGAAGTACACAGCACACAAATCCACATTTGCACTGCACAGAGGGTCTCTCAACATGACATCTCTCCATAATGATCACCTAGCGAATGCTGGATTAACTATATAAAAGGAAGGACACAAAATAGCTTAGGTAAACGTGGCTTTGGCAAAGCAAGAAAGCAGAATGGACCTGATCTTTCCCATAAAAACAAGCAACTAGTTAAAAAATAAATAAAGCGGGCATTGACTATGGAGAAGAAGTCACTCCTCATGTACCCAGATATTAAATAGTTTCACAACTAAAATATCCCATTTGATACATATTACCTCTGTTATTAAGATAATGTTTTATAGGCCACAGCACTAAAAAGTTTACAGCGAAATATTTGCTCTTCTCTCGATTGAGGATACATTGAAACTTGTGGGATTTGTGTGGTCAACCTCAACTGACATGAAAAGAAGTTTAGATTTGCTCACTCCTGTTCAATCGAATGTACTTTCTTCACATCTAGGACTAGAGTAAAATGTTTCCTCATTTATTTTATTAATAGACTTGTGTTTGGAACTACTCAGCCAGCCATGTTTCAAAGTGGTGTACACAATTATTAAGTGCTCAGGAGTTAAAATAAATTAATTGTATGTTAAAAACAGTAATTTGAAGCCAGTCACTGCATTAAAGAAGTGACTTTAAAAAGAAGCATTGAATAAATCTTAAATATGTTCTGTCAAATATAAATAGGATCACTGTATGCAAAATATTGAAAGTCAAACAAAATATGTAATTACCACCAATGTAAATTAATTTAAAATATGTTTTTTTCTGCAAATATATTAAATATAATTAATATTTTTCCTCCAAAGTCACAATGTTTAACAAAAAATTCCAACGGTGGTTGGATAGTTTTGCAAATGCTTTTTCTGCAAGGCACCTACATATGACATTCCCTATATTCCCCCTATTTCCTTTAAAAGGTAATCCTTGGATCCTTCTTAATCACAACCTTCATGATCACACATTTAAAAGCATGCAGACGAATCCAACCTTTCTCTTACAAGATGAAGTATTAACATGCTTTGTAATCGATAGAGGCAATAACCAGAATACCAGGTTTTTATAGAGGCAATAACCAGAATACCTGCTAATTACACACACACACACCATTGTTATCCTAAAATAAAGAAAGAATAGGGCTAGAAGTCTAATTTTTAAGATATACAACCATCATTTCCCCCGCCTCCCTCCCCCCAAGACTGCAGTGTTCTAGAGTTAACCTGAAAAAGCAGGGATAGCTCAGTGGTTTGAGCATTGGCCTGCTAAACCCAGGGTTGAGAGTTCAATCCTTGAGGGGGGCCACTTAGGGATCTGGGACAAAATCAGTACTTGGTCCTGCTAGTGAAGGCAGGGGGCTGGACTCAATGACCTTGAAAGGTCCCTTCCAGTTCTAGGAGATCGGATATCTCCATTCATTATAAAAAAGCCACTGGGATGTAACTTGATCCTGATTATGAAAAGACTATGTTAAAATTTGTAACAAAAGCCTTTTCAAAATATAATACCAAACGTTATTTTGAAACATTGTGATTCTGAAAATGTTGCTTTATTGAATACATTTCCTTGTCTTTTATTTTAAGCATAGTTTTCTTGAAAAAAAAATCTACATACAGATTAACTGAAAGGCTAGAAATGAAGGATCCAGATGGTATTATAATAAAAAACAACATATAAGGACATTGTGTATGTAATCATATATAAGAATTGTTTTGTTTAAATTCTAATGGCCTCCCCCTACCCGCATATGCAACCCAAAGCAAAAATCCCCCTTCATTGTTTCTTAACACCGCAATAGCATAGCATTTCATGAAAGTGAGACTAAAAACCTAACAAATTCTGCAACTGACTCAGTTATTTTGATTTTCAAATATCAGAAATAAATAAAAACAAAAACACCAAACAAACAAGGAAAGAGACATCATAAAAAGTAAAATGTAAATTACATGGTTACAATTCTTTCAGATTTATTATTCTAGCCTGTTATTGATAGTGTTAGATACCTATGATTTTTCAATATGGAAAAATCTACTTAATACAAAAGTTGAATATAAAAATATTTCACCAAACTAGGACCAGGAGGCATTTGAAGAATACTGAGGAAAAATAGTGAAATAAAGTGGAAAAATATGGGAATGAGAGGAGAATCAGTGTTTACTAGTGCAGATCAGGAAATGAACAATTCCATTTTCTGAAATCTTTCAAGATTTCAGAATGTGTTTTCTTTCGGCAATGAAACAAAAAACTGCATATTTTTTCACCAGATCAGAGTATCCCAGGGGTCGGCAACATTTGGCACGCGGCTCGCCAGGGTAAGCACCCTAGCAGGCTGGGCCAGTTTATTTACCTGCTGACGCAGCAGGTTCAGCCGATCATGGCCCCCACTCGCCGCAGTTCGCCGTCCCGGGCCAATGGGGGCAGCGAGAAGCGGCGCAGGCGAGGGATGTGCTGGCCGCGGCTCCCACCGCCCCCATTGGCCCGGGACAGCGAACCACGGCGAGTGGGGGCCACAATCTGCCAAACCTGCTGCGTCAGCAGGTAAATAAACTGGCCCGGCCCGCTAGGGTGCTTACCCTGGCAAGCCTCGTGCCAAACGTTGCTGACCCCTGGAGTATCCAATAGTTGAGTGGATGTAGGAAAAACAGGTTCAAAACCATAAGAATGGCCATACTGAGACAGACCAAAGGTCCATGTAGCCCAGTATCCCGTCTATCGAAGTGGCCAATGCCAGGTGCCCCAGAGGGAATGAACAGAACTGGTAATCAGCAAGTGATCCATCCCCTGTTGCCCCTGTTTTGAATTGAGCAGAGCCTTGAATCTGGCTCCTCACATCCCTAACCACCAGGTTATTATCTATTCTAGGGTGAAAGTCTTCTTCTCCCAGACCTGGGGGGGAAAAAACAAAAATCCATCTCAACAAAAAATGTTGTCAAAACTGGTACATTCCCATGAAACATTTTAACTAAAAAACTTTGTTTACCAGAAAAAAATGCTTGATTTTTTGTTTCAGCTCTAGCATGTACAGCACCTTGACTGCAGAAATAGAGAAACAAATTAAAGTTCACCATTTATTATCTTATAAAATGCATAATAGGAGCTGCTTAAAAAAGTCTTATGGAAATGTCAAAATATATTAACAGATCTAAACAGCAGTTCAAACATCATATTACCCAACACACTTCCTACTAACTATTCTCTGATCTTATAACACAGCTGTATATTAATCGCCAGCTCAGAAGTGATAAAAAAAATCACCTATATTATACCCTTAGAACAGGCCATGTATCCCATAATCAATAGAGCACACAGTTAGGGTGCAACATTCACCCTATTCCTGGTATTTGGCTTTCTTGCTACCATGGAAACAACTATACTACATAAACCTTGACTCAAGCTTCTTTCCCAATTTTTGTTGTTTCCCTTCTGAACCTCTTGGTCTTATTTTCCTTTTGCCCCCCCCCCCCAAATCCTTTATGTCCTCCATGAGTCTTAAGGGAGGATTTAGCAGCTAAATCAAGAGTGATGCATCAAAGGGTCCTGCATTCCTACACAAGGTGTTAGCGTCTGCTACCTTGATAGAGACCGCAGGCACTTTGTTCGTACAAACACTGCCATTTAGCCTGTGTGCGTACAATCAGAAAGGTATCACTTGCTTGAGTTGATGGTTTAAATTATAAGATGATTAAAAACAGAGTTTAACAGCTTTTACTCCATCCCTCCTGCCTTCCCTTTAGCTCCTATTCTACTTTTATGTGCGATGCAGAACGTTACCATAACACTATTAATTCTGTAATAAGAAGATACTCAGAGTCCTCTTCTATAGCACTTCCTTACCACTTAAGCCACAGAGATTGGTAATGACCCTTTTACAAAGTTTACTGTGATAGACAATGGAAGTGCAAAAATAGTTGAGGGTGGGGAAAGGGAGAGTCCAATAAAAACAACTGTATGTTTTTTTTTCCTTTCCCCCCCCCCCCGTGCAAACAGGTTACTTTGGTGAGTTCCACTGCTTTGATGAAGTCTGCATTTTCCAGACACCCGCAACTAAAGCACCTTGTAAATTAAAAACCTTATGCAAATCAAACTCACTTAGAAAAGCTTCACATATTTAAATGCAGATATTTAAAATCTTTAAGATATTCTTATGCATAAAGCAAAAACACAAAAATTCTTTCCAACATCAAAAAGGAAAGTTTAGGAGATCCATCTAGAGTAAATTTTATGACAATTCTGTACTTGAACCTCAATTCCTTTGAAGACATGGAGACAAAATTGTCTTGGTCCACTGACCTTATAAGGATTTTGTTTTAATGCTGTGATACTACAGAATAACAGATGGAACTCACAGGTGAAAACTGAAGTGCAAAATAGTATTGTAAGTGCATATCACCCCCCAGCAAAAAAAATTCTAGTGAATAGTAAGCAAGGTGGACTGCTCAAATTGTAGTAACTGTGGTTTCACCAATGATAACACCTACCTTTTAAGACTGCAAATAAAGTACAAATAATTAAGTATTAAAATTAGGAAATAAAAAGGAACTTATTTCATCTCTTTCAGCTATTACAGAGAAAGACAATTTACAAATTCTTGTTTCCGGTATCTGCATTACATCCTGAATTATTACACAAGGAATCTCATTCTTTTCTAACTCATAGATTAAAACTCTCAGGATATGTGATTGTTCTCAGTCCAGTGTTTACCAGCATAAATATTATTTTCCCATCTTAGGCTAGGTCTACACCACCCGCCTGAATCGGCGGGTAGAAATCGACCTCTCGGGGATCAATTTATCACGTCCCGTCGGGACGCGACAATCGATCCCCGAATCGACGCTCTTACTCCACCAGCGGAGGTGGGAGTAAGCGCCATCGACAGGAAGCCGCAGAGTCGATTTTGCCGCCATCCTCACAGCGGGGTAAGTCGGCTGCGATACGTCGAATTCAGCTACGCTATTCACGTAGCTGAATTTGCGTATCTTAAATCGACTCCCCCCTGTAGTGTAGATGTAGCCTTAGTTTAACATTGTCTATTATGCACCGTGACATCAAAAATAACAGAGCACATCAGATTTTAAAGTAACAGTTACCCCATTGTTTTTTGTTTTTGTTTTTTTTTTGCTTTGGTTTCTCTTTTGGCCCCCAGTTTCTGATTTTTTATGCAAGGAAAATAAGAACTACAGTAGTATTCAACTTTGAAAAAAGTAAAATGTACTTTAACCATCCAGAGCAACAAACGATTTCCCAAGAAAATAAAAATAAAATCAGCTGAACTTCTGATCCACATAGATATAAATTTTGGTTTGAATGGATAAACACAAGTAAACATAATCCAAGAGGCAGAGGGGATTTTTTCACTCAGGTCAGTATTTCCACACGGAACAAAAAGTTCTGTTTTTCTGGTTATAGACTTTTCCTGTGTTTCTAAGAATAGTCTGCAGAAAGTTGTATTATTCTCAGGAAAACAATTTTACTTTCTTAATAAAAAATCCTGCATCCCCTTTTCAGGCAAACCCCCCACTGCAGTGAAAAGGTCCCTAACCCTTGCTCACATTGAGTAACTCCTTACTCTGCAACAAACCCCACTGAGTTCAGTGGGGCTACTGACTTTGTAAGGCACTACTCATCATGAGCAATGGTATCAGAATCCAGCCTTCAGTGTTTACTCAGAAAAAATTCTCATTGAAGTCAGTGAAATGTTGCCTTGGTAAGGACTGATTGAACACTGAATCAAAATTTCAGGATCAATTCAATATTATCTTCTGGTTACATAGCACCTTTCATATGAGGAACAAATTGCTTCACAAACAACTTGTGAAGCCTTACACTACATCTGAGGTAGGTATAGGTCTATAGCAGGTGAAAACTAAGGAAGGTTTGCTTATGGTTACACAGGAAATCAATATCAGAGCCTGGACAGGTCTCCTGATTCCCAATCCTAGGTCAAATCAATAGATAAGGATAATTACATTTGGCCTGTAGCTCTGATTTCTCAATTTCCTCTTTCTTTTCCAGGATTACAAATGTAATTTCATTTTTTTTTGTCTAAATCAGGTATAGTTTTCGTTATCACATCTGTACAGTGTGGGTGAGTTCAGAGTGTCATATTTCATTGACATTTTTTCTTGGTTTGGCTAAACTGAAGGCACTAAAGTTTTTCATAACTGAAAATTCAGCACAGGTCCAATTTTTCTTGCATTGAAGATAACAGAAAAAAAATTGAGACAAAAGTGAGACGATAAAAACCAAAGACACCATTTGTGTAAGATTGTGGTAGAACACAGATGTACACATCATAGTTGGCCATTTCTTTTGGTCCCTTAATGTCACTGTAAAATTCGTTTTTGTGACTAAAATAATGGAACATGCTTATAATGATTTTGCATAAAGTACAACTCCACTTTAATGGACATGGGCTCTAATAGTAGAAAACCTAAATTCAGAACCTCCCAAATGACGCCTATCTCTGTAATAGATTACTCCAAAACTCCAAAATTTTGATGTTGCAGGACCAGGATCTATATTTCTAACACAAAATTAGCAGAACCATTTGCACACAGTTAGTATTTTCTATTTTCTTGTTTCCTTTTAATAGGCTGGAAAGTATTATAATTTATGTCAATTTTGCACGTCACAAAGGACATTCAACATGAATGAAATCACTTTTGGGGGGGCAACTTTAAATTTTGGAATGTCCTGGCTTTTATACACCTTAACATTGTAGTGCTGCTACTTATTTGTAATCTGTGCCCTGACCACACAGACACACACTTCTGACTATTTGAATGTTTTTGGTATTTCATCAGCTTCAGGGTAGATCACTACAAAATGATATCAATTTACAACTTGATCATTTGAATATTATATTATTTGAATATTAATAATTTATCAAAAATATGAGATGATCTAGGGACCAATTCTGCATCACTTTGCGTCAAAGTGACTTCAATAGATAGAGATTGAGGTACACAAGGAATACAGGTTTAGTTAAATAATAGAGTGAAAACTACCATAAGCACACACTCCAAGACTAACAAAAGTGGTTACCCAATGGAAGTACTAAAAAAAAAAATCAAAATTTCAGTTGAGATATTTGTGTGTTCTTTGTTATAGGAGTTTGTATAAATTAGTGTCTTGTAAAGTTTTCACTGTACAATTTTATGACTTCAAGACAAAGATTAAGAAGAAAAAGTTCAAGCATTTAGCAAGGATGACAGCCAAAATCAACTGTCACGACTGGTACTGAAGCTCCTTTATTCCCATCATATATTAATATGCAAATAGCTTGATAATGCCTTGACTCAACTCATCTTTAAAAGTCATATGAAAAGTGTATAAGTCCTCAGCAATCCAGGTGGAGGCAAAAATTGTCAGTATTTGCTTTGGTGTATTAATCTATTCATTCACAATTGAGTGGGCCTGTACTAAGTTACATCACATCATTTATTATTTCTAGTGGTTTTGAATTTAATGTGCTTGAACCTGTTCCTTGATTTACTGAATTGTATGACATAAACCAAAATCACCTGAACAGCATATCTAAAAATTCTATTCTAGAAGGTCTACAATCACTAAACAATTACAGCCACAAATACAAGATAATATTACAATTGCAATAATGCTATTCCAAAAAAAAACCATTCAAATAAAACACCGTCCCCCCAAAAAGGACATATTACATTCTATTTAATTGAGAATAACTTAAAACAAATTCAAAAAAACTTCTCCTTTTAGAAAATAAATCATCAGATTGTTTATATGACTTCAATTAATCCATAGCCTGCTGCATTTTTTCAGTCAAAGGAATGTAGCAGAAAGCTGTCCATAGATATCTATAGAAACCGCAGAGTTAAAAATATTCCATTTTGTTGTTATTGCTGACTTTGAAACCCTATTAACCACTGTGTCCAGAAAGGAATGAAACAACTTTTTACTCTATATTTTCCAAGTCACAAACATGCTTTACATACAAATTTGTAACCACAACATCAAACCTAATGGAAAAAGGGAGAAAATCTACTTACCTGAGCCCCTCTTGGTCACAACCTTCAAGCTCTGAGAAAGAGTAGCATACAAGAGAATCAAGTGTGGAATAGGAGCTTTCATCTTCCAGCTCTTAAAGGCTGCTCCCTAAAGCACCAAAAAAAATATATATATCCTGTAAGAATATTAAAAAAGCTTCATTTTTATGTTTTTGCTGAAATACATTTTTAGTAATTAAATCATAAAAAAGAAACCGTAGAAGCGTCACCTCAGTTCAACTTGTGCTAAGATGCTGGGCTAGGACCAAATACAATTAAAAAAACAGAGCTGAAGTCACTGTAGAGCACTGTAATACCAGGAAGATTATTTCTTTTTTTTAGGCTTAGCTCTGGAGCCTCAATACCACTGTAAGGGGAAAGATTTGTAATTTTGTCCGCAGCATGAAAATGCACCACACGGATCAATGTACCTATTAAATCCTTCTGACCAAATTATATGCTGGGTCAAATTCCACGGAAACCAGTTTATGCCAGCAAAGAATTTGATCCTTTTACCGAATTGACAAAATAATGTTTTTTTTCCCTTTCTTTTTCTCTTTAATTTTTGAAAACATTCTGTTTATCATTAGACCATTAACCTCTTACAGAAAAAAAAAATATATTTAATTTGCTTTCATTGACTCATTCTCATTGGTTGTTTCGTTGCATCTAACACTAAAGAGTTATTAAAAAACAGTCTGGTCATCTTTCTGATAAAACTGTAAAAGGAACCTGTAAGAGGAACAGTTGAATAATCTTTTAGTCTAAAGTATACTGAGTAAGAGTTAGCTATGGGCGCAGTTGTATAATGCCACTACTTTCAATAGGCGTCAGGAGTGCATAAGGATTGCAGGATTTGCCTACAATGAAGTCACTATTCATCTCCTAGAGATCCACATTACAGGGTTTCTCCAGCTAATGGTTCATTCCTCATCTGTATGGAGTGTGTATGGGTATGTACTCCCATTATTTCTGGACCCGACAGAACATGCTCTGGGGAGTGAGCAATATATTCAAGAGGGACAGAAGGGGTTGGGGGACCTAGTGCACTATCCATTCCCACCCTCCTTGTAAACCAGTGTGGAATTCAATGGCTACCACCACTTTGGGCACTCACCTTTTCATGGAGTGAATGGGATTGCCCTCAGTGGGTTGACCCTCACAAGGCCAGGTACTAGCACTGAGGTAGAGGGTACCAATATTGATCTTAGGACCATCTCCCACTATTTTTTTTTAAATGGGAATTTTTTTTAAATCTCATCCCTACTCAACAATACCCATCTGTATACATGCCATGAGGAGCACTATACACAGATTTGTGAGCTCAGGAGAAAGATCTGGCACTGGGGAGGGGCACTTTAATGATATAAAGGAAGGCCCCATCCTTGTTCCTGTTGAAATCAATAGGATTTTGCATTGAACCTGAAGAGTAATATTTTCAAAACTGCCTAAATGTTTTAGAAGCCAGTGTCCCACTTTCAGAAGTCACACTGAATGCCACTGACTTTCAGTGAGATTTAGGTCCCTAAATGCCTAAGTCTCTTCTGAAAATGGGATTTGGGGTCCTAAGTCAGTCACTTGGGTGCTTTTGAAAATGTTACCCTAAATGTCATTATTGTCTTAAAGCAGGTGGGAAAAACAGATAAGAAATGGGGTAGATGTAGCATAGCATATAGAAGGGCAGAATTTCTTAGATAAAGACTGCAGAACCTCATTGAAAATGTCACTGTCAATTCTTGTATAGTACAGTTTTACTTTTCAAGACATTTGGGAACTAAGAGCATCAAACCTGCGACAGCTATGATTATGACTTTATTAGAGATGAGAAAGCAGGAAAATGTGCCTTGACGGTCACATTTTTGCGCCATCTCAGAAACTTAATGCTTATGTATTTATTATACAATGTCTCGTATTAATTCATTCACTTGCTCGGAACCCATTCTGCTGGATTTGCATTCTCAGGTGGGGGAAGGTCATTTATCATTAATCACCAGAGGTCACCAACAACCTTAGAAAGAGAAGATATAAAAATTAGAAAAGAGGTCAAATTAACTAGCAGGGTGAAGAATTAAATGATAAATCTGTCTGGATTTCTGTGAATAAGATTCAGCCTAATGCTAACTCTCAGCCACGGTTTTAGTTTTCTAACACATGATTTTTGGTATTTAGAATTTTTTAAAAAGGTATAAATGAAGGCTAATTACCCAGAGGTGAATCAGAACAGATACATCTAAAGCACTGTGCCACATTGCACAGCAGGCCTGAGTCAAACATTTCTGAAACCAAAATCCCATTTCTCAGTCACTGCACTAACTGATGCTGCAGGAAATCCTGAAGCTGATATCTTCAGCCTCCAGGGTATCAGCTACAGTCAGCCCCTCGCTCTGTGTGAGCCTAATAAATGCTGTCCAAAGAACTACAGGATTTTACTATGTACTGCAAGATCACCAAATGAATTCTAGCTGTGAAAACAGATCCAAGTACATTTTTCTTATGGCCATATGGCTGAAGAGAACATTTCTTATTGTAAATGTATATATATATATATATATATATTCATAACAAAATCATGCAATAATTTTAAAGTTTGAATCTAAGAAGACATCAGTAAATATAACAACATGAATGTGTGAGGGACTGAGTGGATCAAATTCCTCTTCTAATTTTGGCCCATTAACTTTTTGAAGTAAACAGATAATGAAATTTCATAGTCATTCAAAATCTTTCACCTGAATATTTCTAAGCTCATCTGAAATATTCGTTAACCCTCAAAAGACAGCTGTGTCCCAGGTCCTAGCAAGTTTTATAGTAGATGCTTGGTAGCATCACCAGTATAATTAAACCTGCAACATAATTTCAATCACAAGACTTGTTTTCCACACACTGATCTCTTTCAAAAGTATCACCTTGTGAAATTTCCCATACAGAGCATTTGCCTAAAAAGTTTGACCAAAATACTGTTGGCTGGTTTTGAGTATGGCAGGGCCTGCAAAAATATACATTTAACTTTAAAATAATTCACCACATATTTTCAAAAGAGAGTAGAGCATACATAACCAAAGTCTGAAACAAGAAATTTGGCATGCATGTGTATACCATTGAGGACAAGGCCTTTGCTTGCTCTGTATGAAAAATGTTTTGATTTAACAAAGAGCTGGTCATTCAAAAACAGCTTGCTTGAGCATGTGCAGTAGTACATTCTGCTAAATCCACAAGTGACTATATATGTGAACAAGTCCATACTTGTTGGTTCAAACAACTTCTATGCCAGGAAGATCCAAGGTGAATAGCTTCAGAGTAAGGAAAAGGAACTCCTTGGAAGAGTCAGTGGAATGTGTAAACTGTATGACCACCAGAGTCTTCTTTTTTTTTACTCTCTCTCTCTCTCTTTTAAGAAAAGTGGAAATAACTAGAACTAATGGAATGTTAATCTGTAAGATTAACCACTTCAAAAATCAGGAAATTCCAAAACTTAAGGTAGTACCTTGTATATATTGCACATATGGTGTATTTTCTCTTCTTTTCCTTGTTGCTGCTTGGGAATTTCTCAGTAAAAGTTTTCACTGGAAAATACCAATTTGTCAAAATTGAAGGGTTCTTTGGAAAAGTATCAGTTTTGGTACTAGTGATGGGCAATTTTTTTTTTTTTGGATGAATATTGTATTGGCTGAAAAAGGTAGTTTTGGTTCATCCACTACTGTTTGTGAATTTGACATGAACTCACTATATAGTTTTGGCCAAAAAAGCATTTTTTCAAGACTTGTCTACACTACCGGCCAGATCGGTGGGCAGCGATCGATCCAGCGGGGGTCATTTTATCGCGTCTACTATAGACACGATATATCGACCGATGATCGCTCTCCCGTCGACTCCGGTACTCCACCAGAATGAGGAGCACAAGCGGAGTTGATGGGAGAGCGTCAGCTGTTGACTTACCACAGTGAAGATACTGCGGTAAGTAGATCTAAGCACGTTGACTTCAGCTACGCTATTCACATAGCTGAAGTTGCGTATCTTAGGTCGACCCCGCGTGGTACTGTAGACAAGCCCTTAGATACAAAAGGACTATGAATTGCGGCTATGAATGACAATAAATAGTCAGCGGGCCAAAGAAAGAGAGTGAGAATTATTTTATTACCTGATGGTTAAGACATTCCCCTACGATGTGGGAGACACAAGTTAAATAGTAATTGGAACATGGAGTTAAACTATTTTTACAGAGTGGAACAGGAGATCTTAAGAACAACCTACACTAGAATATTCCATAGCCTAATGGTTAGGGCACTTGCCTGCAATGTAAGACATGCAAGTTCAAATCCCTTCTGTAGGTTGAGGGGGAGGGAATTAAACCCAGGATCTTCCACAACCTAGGCAAACATCTAGCTATTAGGTTAAAGCTTAAAAGGGAGGGCTCTAGTACTACAAACACAACTGTTTTGTGAATTTTGTTTTGGGTTGAACGACATATTCCATGCAATCTGAAATGGATTTTGTTTATCTTGCACCAATTTTTCAGGTCAAGAATGGAATTTCTGGTCAAAACCAGAGAGAGAAACAGCCAGAAAGATATCTTGCCCAGAATAACTTATTGCCCAGTGGTTAGGACACTCACCTGGGATGTGAGAGATTCAGCTTCACAGTTCTGCTCTGCCTGATCTGGAGTAGGGGACATGAACCTGAGGCGTACCTTTGGCACCAGGGTATTGTCTAGTCTTGGTAGGGTCTTGGTCTCATTTTTACATGAACATTTTCAAAAGGTCTCATTTTTGTTCTGGTGTGGAGCTCCTAGTTAATTTAATATGTTCTTTTAGGGTTTTAATGGAAAACACAAGTTTTAGAAGGCTAACTGCCTAAGAGTTCACAAGGCAATAAGCCCTTGTTACCATGAATAAACTGTTTTATATATATATATATATATAATCTTTTAAATGCAGTCATACTATGGCATCTCTGAGCCTAGTACTGGAGGCATCCCACTTTGTGAAAGGAAGTCTTATTCTGAAGAATAAGACTATTTGCATATAATCACAGAACCACAGGGTTAGAAGGTATTGCAAAGGTAATCTAGTCTAACTCCCAAATGCATTAACAATCATGGAAAGAACACTGTGTTCAAGTTATGAAAATAAATTCGGTTTCTCACCCCCCTTCCCCTCCCGGTTGTTACAAAAGCAGGTTAATAAATGGTTTCCAGTCTCTCCCACAGGACTCTCTTGCTGCCAGTGTCTCTAATGACAACACTTCTGAGAAGGATGGATTCGTCTAGCAGGAAGGCCAGAAAGCCCAATGGTAATTGTGAAATTAAGCAATGTTTCTCCTAATATAGTAATGCAGACATAGATTTCTTAACTTATAAACTGTTAGAGTGTGTGCAATCAGTGACTATGAAAAAGAAACACTAGTAAACTAAGAACTACATCTGGCTAACTTCAGGCTTTGGGAGATCTCGCAGCTCTAAGGATTGTCTCCAAAACCCTAATTTTCAACCACTGATAATAAAGATGACTTGACTGTGGGAATCACAAAAATGGAAATGAAGCTGAATAGTAGGACCGATCAAAAACTTTTAATCATACCTATTTTTCTAGAGAAAGGGGAGCTCTAGACTAAACATTTTTAAAGTATCTTTTCTATGGCAGATTTTAAAATTAGTCAAACACCTGTTTTTCGTTTCTGGCCAAAATATGAATATTCAAATTTCTGCCTAAAATATTTTTCCATGGAAAATTTAGATTAAAAATGTATTTTTGTTTTCTTTTCATTGAAATTTTCCATGGGGAAAACCATTTTTTGAACAGTTCTATTGAACGGAATAGATGAAAAACAGTGAGTGGAGTCATGTGCCAAGGCTGGCTTCAAGAAAGACCCAGTCTTCAGTCCCAATGTTAGTTGCATTCTCTTAAGCCTTAGCCAAAGCTCACTGAAGTCTTTCCTTTGACCTCAGTGGGCTTTGGGTCAGTGCCTTAAAGTCAGACTCTATTGTTTGTCTGGTTTTTTTTTAACTAACAATTTATTTAATGTCAATGTGTTTTCAAATGGCAGAGGAACCCAGATATGATAATGGGTCAGCCACAACAGGAAAATCTCAGGATTATCAATTTCCCCCTGCTGGCAGAGAAATACTCCAGGAAGCAACTATACTTTTCTGTTCAGTAGTGATGGTTTGTCAGTTGCACAACCAGACTTGCTCTAGAGCACTTACTACAGAGTAATGAATTTGCAAGGAGGACAACACATCCAGAAGACTTAAATAAAAAGTCCTTTAGCAATGCTGTTTCAGCAACATGAAGTTTTGATGTAGCAGCTCTTTGGAAGTCCCTAAGCAGCACACCATCAGTCCTCATGGAAGTGTTGCAAGAGTCACTTTGCAACACATATGGGCACTATTAAATTAGTACCTTTGATTTCTACACCATAATTATTTCCAGGCAGTATGACCCTTCTTAATATGCTATTATCACAATAACAAATTAGATCCATCATGATCTCAAAAACAGGTGTCAATTCATTTTCATGATCTACTACATTAGCTTCCTGGAACAGATGGAGAGCATTGACATCATTAAAAATGTCAGAGAAAAACAGATCTGTTTCAAAGAACATGGACTATGACAGTAACCTTTTCAAAGATTCCAAAAGTAAAAAACCTGAGAGGCCAAACTGAATCAAGCGGTCATAAGAAGCCAAAATCAAGTGCAATAGAAGGGAATACAGTAGAACACCTCAGAGTTACGAACACCTTGGGAATGGAGGTTGTTCATAACTCTGCAATGTTTGTAACTCTGAACAAAACATTATGGTTGTTCTTTCAAAAGTTAACAACTGAACATTGACTTAATACAGCTTTGAAACTTTACTAATCAGAAGAAAAATGCTGCTTTCCTTTTCTTTTGTTTTTAGTAGTTTATATTTAACACAGTACTGTACTGTATTTGCTTTTTATTTATTTTATTTTGGTGGGGGGGGGGGAGTCTCTGCTGCTGCATCACTGTGTACTTCTCGTTCTAAATGAGGTGTGTGGTTAACTGATCAGTTTATAACGCTGGTGTTCATAACTCTAAGGTTCTGCTGTACAAAGTTTTGGATTCTTAAATCTTTGGATTTTTTTGCAAGTCATTCTTATCCTTCCATGTTTAGCAGCACTCCTACGTGTAAGAAAGCAGTGAAATTTACAGAGCAATAAAAAGGAGCTTACTGGTAAAGCACAAGAGTGGTGTGATATTGTGACAATGCTCCAAGTAGAAACAGACAACCAATTTGGCAGCTTATTCTGCAAATAGGAATCTAGCAGAGATGATTTGGTGACTTTTGTGGGGTTTCCACTCAATTGCATCATCACATTTGTGGCTGGAACTGACCCACATTACTGCCCTCTTTCTTGGATGTTCTCTCTTGATAATTTACACTTTTTCATTCATCTTCTTTAAGATTTGCAATATCCTTTTTCAGAGAAGAAGGATCATAATAACAATTACTTACATTACAGTAGCACCCAAAATCCCCAGGAGAGGGTCGACCCTAGTACTAGGCACTGTAAAGATGGCATCTCTCTCACGTGTTGAGCAAATTATTTGCTCATAAAAAATATGACAAATCTTCAATTTCAAAAATAAATTAGGATAAGTAGAGCTTTATAATTTATATGGCTATTTAAAAGGATTACACAATACAGACAGCCTACTCAGGGAATCACAAAACAGTTTGATGTCTCACTCAACACTTATTCTCTCAATATTTGATTGATTGCATCAGATGATGAAGTCAACATTGTATGTGAAGTTAAGGATGTTTGTTATGCACACATGCCATGTTTTCCACACTGCTTACATTGATTAATGGATCCCTGCCTGCTCTATATAATGTACTTTAAATGTGGTAACAGAAGACAAAGATTTTGGATACTTTTGGACACTTGACCATTCTATTAAAGGCAGCAAACATTATTCAGCAGCAGGAGACAGCATAATCTTGTGAAAAAAATCAGCTGTGGTCGAATATTCGAAATAACTGGAACACTAGGCATTACATGCTTGAGTATCCTCTCAGCACTATTTCCCTACCATACAAACACTGAAAGTTAGATGCTCTCCCTCATTTCCACGAATTAGCATTTGATTACCAGTTTAGTGATGGATTAGTAAGGGCAAGCTACAGCCAGGTCTGAAAGCTATGTGGCAAATTCCCCACTTCCATCTTGCATAGCCCCCCTCAGTTATGAATTTGGTTGTACTGGGGATAGCAGGCTCCACAGAGCCACTACTTCTTAGGAGAGCAAGTGGACAGGCAAGATGCTGGAACTTGATGATTATAGACTCAGCATACTAATGCACTAGCAAGGGGTAAAACTGGGCTTTTTTTTTATTAATAGTTTTTTTTGCATAAAAATATAATTTCAGTTGACCCAACACTTCACAAATTTTACAAGTTTTTGCCTAAAAAACATTTTGGATTAGGCAGTAATGGTGGTGACTTTATAATTTTTAGCCCATTGGTCAGGGCACTCATCTGGGATGGGGGAGACCCAGGTTCAATTCCCCCTCCCCCTTTGCCTGATGTGGAGAATTATGCGCTATTCTGCTGTGGCTTGTTCTCACTCACTCCTGTTGAAGCTGTTCCACTGGATATAAATAATTCACTAGTCCTTAGATCAGATTAAGGGTGACTCAATAGTCTGGTGGTTAGAGCACTCCCTATATTCAAGTCTCTGAGCCAATGATTATTTAATTTTTTTTTACAAAGTGGAACAGCTTCAACAGAAGAGATTGGGATATTCTGGGACAAGCCTTAGTCCAATGGCTAGGGCTCTTTCCTGCAATATAGGCGACTCGAGTTCAATCTAAGAAAATTGGTAGCTTTGATGCAAATATAAGATTGCTGATGCCTCTATGAATGTCCGCACCTCATAACAACGAAGGAATATGAATTTGAACTACAGAGCGAATGTTGCAGAAACCAAACTTCTAGTTTACAGTTTGCAGTAGAATCTGCACACCCAATAAATGCCTGGCAAGAAAATACATGTGTTGGTGATACTGCTTAATAATGGATTAAAAGGGAAAATTTGAAACCATACTTCCACCCACAAAGATAAAGAATTCTGGCAATAAAATCTCAAACAAAAGTTTGAGACCACGTCAACCTGGCCTCAAGCCCTTCCTTAGAAAACTGTGTGTATTCCTGTAATGGTTTGGGTGTGTAACAGAAAGGATATCTATTTGATCTATCCATGAAGGCTACACAACACCCATCTTTGTGGCATCTGAGCTCCTCACAAAATTATGACTTTACAAAAATGATTTACTAGCATGAGCATCCTCAGCAAAACTGATAATATGCCCATGCCCATGCCCAAGCAGTTCCCAACAGGAGTAGCATGCCCCCATTTCTCAATGTGGCACAGAACAACCAAGAAAATATCAATAAGCAGAAAACAAATTCTTTAAATTAACTATTCTAAGTGCTAGGGGAAACTCTACTATATTTTAAAGAGTCAATGTAGCCAGATCTGGAAATTTAATTTATTTATTAAAACATACCATCTACCTGAATTTTATCCAGTTTCTATTCAGAATTCAGCTGCCATGTTGCTAGGAGTAATTATAACAGAAGAACCCTGGGTAGATTAGTGAGAGTTAAATGTTTCAGATTTGGTTTGTTTGTTTAAACAGCATAAATTCATGAAGTTTCCTTTTTGGATTGGACTAAAGAGAGAGATTTCTGAAATATGTTAGCAACAAGATGATACTCTGTCTGATCCTTGTATGTTCTCTTTATGTTGTCGCTGTGTGTGATGGGACATGCGCCCATCCCGCTGGTAGAAGGCTAATGAGCAGATGTTGCCAAGTAGGTGTACCTGCAGAACATGTGCCACCTGCAAAAGTGGAGCTTAAAACAAAGGGAGACTGGGCATGAGGAATAAGGAGGCAGATAGGTTGTCAGGGACTGCTAATGAAATGTAGCAAGGGGAGCTCAATCTTAGCCATTGGCTAATCTTGCCTACCCCTGCCTCCCCCCTTCCCCCTTGTTTGGGACACACTGACAGTACAAGGTTGCTACAGGCAAGGGGCCCTGGAGGGCTGCAGCAACTTGAGGGCACCTCCGGGGACTAGAGACAAGTGAGATGTAATGGGATTCTGAAAAGATCCCCTGAAGCAAGCTGAACTCCTACTGAGAACAATGAGATTTCCCAGGAGTGAGTTGATCCCGTAGAGGACCAAGGGCAAGAGACAAGACTACTACAATCAAGTTCAGTCTGAGGGTTGGCTGAATAGAGACTGCCAGCCATCTTTTTTCTCCCGTCTCTCTCTTCCTCCCACAGAGTAACTACCTTTTGGCTAGCTACCTGGGAAACAAAAACTGTAACAGATTTTTAGTCGCTGGGCAGGCGACTATGTGTATCTACCCTGTTTCCCCGAAAATAAGACATCCTCCGAAAATAAGGCCTACTTACAGTTTTGCCTCTCGTTGTAATATAAGGCATCCCCCCGATAATAAGACCTCCCCGATAATAAGGCATCCACCGATGTGTACCGTATTCTTCTTCATTGAAAAATAAGACATCCCCTGAAAATAAGACCTAGCGCATCTTTGGGAGCAAAAATTAATATAAGACACTGTCTTATTTTCGGGGAAACAGGGTATGCACCCGCAGTGCAGCTGCAGAAAAGGCCCCAGGTTAACTACTCTATACAAACAGATCCCCATCTTAGGTACGAAAGATGCTTTAACAAAATTACATCTTTTATTTTCAAATGACTCTCCTTCCTTCTTTCCCACAGTAGTATTGGGATGTTCCAAGATAAAATTCTAGATTAATTCTTTACCAAAAAAATAAAAAAAATAATTCATGACCTATGGTGTCTTGATTACTGCCATACCCTTCTCTCTGACCTTGCTAAATGTAATCTGATCCCACTGATATCTATTCAGAATGCTGCTGCAGAGATCATTTGCTTTGCCCATCATTTTGACCATGTCATTTTGCCTCAGATATAAGCTACTGATCTTCACTTTCAAGGCACTTCATGGCCTATCCTCACCCTACCTTGCATCTCTCATTCAGTATCGAGAAATAGGCTTCCTGCCTCTGATCGGCCTACAATGCCAGCCACCATCACCCTCTTGCTAAATTTTCAAACAATCACCTTTGTGCTTTTTCACCTCACACTTGGGAGGAACTCCCATAAACAGCCACGAAGCCACTTCATTGTTTTCCTTCAAATCCCTCCTTACTCTCCTTTGCCATGATGCCTACAAAAAACTTGACAACAGTTAGGCTGCTGGTATGCCGAGACCACAGCCACTCATGCTGACTAGTACCGTTTCATTGTTTCTTTGTCCTCCCCTGTGTATATGTTGGCTCTTGTTTTATATTTAGATTGTAAGTTCTTTGGGGAAGGGACCATCTGTTTGTACAGCGCCTAAAAGAGTGGTGTCCTGATCCATGACTGGGGCTTCTAAGTACGACAGTAACAAGAAGAAGAAGGAATTAGTTTCTAGAATATTCAGTTCACAGAACACCATGTCCAGTGCTTCTTTGTGCCATGTAGGTTAGGTTACTTGTTTACCAGTTTTTATGATTGATACTTGTATGTTTTGGGTATTTAGACTCTAGTTCATCCCTGCATCTAATGCCTTTCCTTCCCCTTTCATAGCTAAAGTATTGAAATGGGTCCCTATTGTGTCTTGCATTTCACACGCAATGACCTCACTTAATAGTTATGTCTTTCTTGTAACAACTTTAAAACTGTTGTGATAAGTCTTTGTCTTCCTTAAGATAACTTGTCAGATCAAGCAATTGCCTCTTTAGTGCATATCTCCTTCTTTTACATTAGCAAAGGGGATTCCTACACCTATCCAGAAACATTTTCTCACAACCTCTCTATTTAGTCTTTCTAGTCTATTTGTATTCAGTCTCTACAGCCTGTGGTATTACTGAGTCAATCTCCTAAACAACACTCAGATTTCCATTTCTCTCAATCTCCCCTCCCCCTTTTTGCTTTATAATAGACTTTTAAAATAGTGACAGTTTATACTGAGCTATTACTATGAATCTATAGCCTCTCTTACACAGGAATATTAATATCAGGAGATTTCCATGATTTCTGGGTATAGGATGATACTGAAAGTAGTTTGTGAAAATAAGAACTGGAGGAGATACACACACACACGTTCAAAATATCGAATTTCACCAGGCAATTGGGCATTATGGAGAGCTTCATGAGAGAGCACATTTAAGGATTCTTGGTTTATGAGGTAGCACTGAGATTGAGGACACTAAAATATATTGCATTATTTCTCAAATTCTCAAAGCTCATTTAGCTCCTAGTCAAATAGTTTTTGTATTCCCAGAACACATTGTACTATTAATTCCACTTTAAATGGGGAAACTGACTCTATTGCCTTGACTTTGACAGGTACCTTGATAATTATTCTACACTTCTGGATTCCAAGTGGGGTTTACAATGTTCAGTATTGGCCTATGGCCCACTGAAGTATAAAGGGCTGAGGGTATATTTTTGTTTTGACCCTTGTTTAAAAAAGTGGCAGCACATCAGTGGTCAGGTTGATAATGTGACTGCAGGAAAATTTTTCCCCGAGATCTCAGATAGTAAACTGGAATTTAAATAAAAACAACGAGGAGTTTGGTGGCACCTTAAAGACTAACAGATTTATTTGGGCATAAACTTTCATGCCTTTAGATGCATTTGAAGAAGTGGGTTTTTTACCCACGAAAGCTTAGGCCCAAATAAATCTGTTAGTCTTTAAGGTGCCACTGGACTTCTCATTGTTTTTGTGGATAGAGACTAACAGGGCTACCCCCTGATACTTGGAATTTAAATGATGTTGATTTAGTGTGAGCTGATTACCTATTGGATAACAGACTACTTTTTTCCTGATTTGGTCTGGATTTATTCTGTATAAATTGACTGAGGAAATGAGAGGCATTTTTTTCCTATGTGTGGCCAGAGTAAATATAACCTGACTCACATTTTCAAAATTGGATGCCTAAATCTTGGCCCTGGGATACATATTTAGGCAAGTAAGTGGCTCAGTTTTGAGAATCTCTATTTTTAAAATCTGGACCTCTGTCTGAATTTTTTCTTCATTAAGGTCTCATTCAGCCAACTGTACCACTGTAGCTACACACAAAAGCATGTACATAAGTTTAAACACATACTTACGTCCTATTAACTTTAAATGAGACTAAGAACCATTAAGCACATGCTTAGAATGTTGTTGAATTAAGGCCTTGAAAGTCAGCAGTGATGTGTTTTCCCTCCCCCAGCTCCTTCACTTTCCTTTAGAACCATTTGCTTGGTAAGTCTACATAAACAACAATGTGTAAAATTTTCTTTTTCAGGAATATGTGGGGTTTATTTTATTTTATTTTGAACAGTCCTTATTGATTATTATTTGATTTATTCTAAGACAGTAACTAAAAACAGCTCTGGAAACATAGTACATTTACATGTAATGCTGACAGGACATAGAATACATGTTGCAAAGACGTTCCTTTAAAGTAACCTTGCTGAACTAAGCTTTCATGTTTGCTTGTTCCAAAGTCACAATACAACTTTGCAACTGTTAGACTCTAATGATGGGGCAATTCTTTCTTTTCTATTTTCATAACCTGGAGAAATGAAATCTTTACACTGAAAACAGGGGAATTTAAAACAAAAAGTTGATGTGGCCACAACAATTATTTTAAATCTTCAGGAGGTTCAAAATATCTAGCAAACTTTGACAGAATGTGTCTAATAGCATGCTAGCTGATTGTTAGTAAGACAATGACTTTTGAATATATTCATCTGGCAGAAAGCCAACCAGGCATTTGAAGTTTACACTATTATAGAAATAACTACTGCCTGATTAAGAAGTCAGAGTCCATGTGCTGAGCTCACCATAGCCAAACACAAGAGCCGTAACAGAGTTTAAGAATCCAAACAGAATTGTGTAAAGGAAGGACAAGCTAACCTTACCATTCAGAGACAAGAGCTTCTGTGTAATAGTTCAGAGAAAAACAATTTATATACAAGGATTGTCATAATTTAATTAATTTGTAAATGATTCAAGCATCAGTGATTTACAATGTCTAATAATTACCCTCTCAAGTTTTTGAAATTGTGAGGAGAAATAACTGTGAAACTAGCTTTGACTTTGAAAAATAAGTTATTTGGAGATTGCCTGCTAGGTGCAAGACATTAAATAACCATTACATACACCTCTACCTCAATATAACGCTGTCCTCGGGAGCCAAAAACTCTTACCGCATTATTGGTGAAACCGCATTATATTGAACTTGCTTTGATCCACCGGAGTGTACAGCCCCACCCCCCCGGAACACTGCTTTACCGCATTATATCTGAATTCATGTTATATCGGGTCACGTTATATCGAGGTAGAGGTGTATTCTATATATACACATGTATGTGGGCCTGATAACCACAGAATACATTCCTTTACTTCCTCATCTATTGTATAAAAATGCATTTATCTTGTACCTTTGACCTCAGCAAAACTCTGCACACTAATCTCACCCAGGCCTACTTCCAATATTCCAAATATACAAGCAGTATTTAAATACCTATCTTTTTTTTTTCTTCTTCTTTTCACAAATCATATCTGCTGGGCAAAAAATCCCCCTTGGCCCTGATTCCCAAAATATGCCAGCTGCTATTGGTGCAAGGACTGAAACTTGTTAAATTTAGTTCCATGTCAAAGAGTCAATAACTAATAATTTGACATTGGTAGAGACCTTTGTGCAATTGAAGAGGTAAAATTCCAAGCTTACCAGTGAGGTATATTATCCATTTCTAACCATGACAGGTAGATATCAGATCTTAAAGTTGTGACAGTATAATGTCTATAATGGCTATTTTTTAAAACTTCAACCCTCCTCCCCAAAGCCTATCAATTCAAATGACAGTACATCAAAAGGTAATATATAATTCACATTAGGAAATAATATAGAACATATACAAATGTTTAACCAATTGGAGTGAAGGCTACACAACCCTAACCTTTCCAATATTGCACTGAGTATACAGGGTATGGCTCATGCTTTTTGAATTTTTCATAGATTGATGCTCAAGTTACATTGTTACATTACAACTTTGGGAGTAGGAAAAAACTGCAATTTTCAGGAAAATATATTTTGTTTTCTTTTCCAGGGAATGAATGTAATGCTTATAAGTTAATAGTGCTATTAAACTAGAGATTTAAGCCTTTTTAACTATTCACAAAATAGGTAAAAAAAAAGGTAGCTTCCCATATGGTCTCCTGCTAAAAATCTCAGTTTTGACCACAAGGAATTCTCTCTTTTGGTAAATTCTTGTGCCCATTCTTTCCAAACCTGTAAAGAAGGGTATGGGTATCAATCATAAAAATAACAAATAATAAAAAACCCACATACACACTACAAACAGAAGCCCCAATTAGTAATGCCTCTTCACCAATAAGTATAATGATACCTCGATCAAGTCAGTGTATATACCACACCAAACTTTCAGGATCTAAACTTCACTTCATTGAAGTCAATAGGACTTCAGTCATTGCCAATGTGGACCAAATTTGTTGGGGGAGTTGGATGGGTAAGGGGTTCTGAGGGGGGCAGTCAGGGGGTGGAAAGTGGGAGGGGTCGGATGGGGGCAGGGTCCAGGCTGTTTGGGGGAGCACAGCCTTCCCTACCCGGCCCTCCATATAGTTTCGCACCCTGATGTGGCCCTCAGGCCAAAAAGTTTGCCCACCCCGTACTAGACTATACCCACAAATCATGTACAAGTAATCATTGTGCCCGCATATTGGTAGTTAGGTTTGGGCCCTTGGAAAAACTAAGGTCCTATAAGATTATTTACACCCCAAAAACGAAGGCAATTTTGATTTAAACCTCTTCTGGACACAATTTAAACCAGTTTTGCCCACTGCACAAATAACAATCTTCTAGTCCCAAAACAATCTTACATACTGTACCGTGCCATGCTTTAATGGCTGCAATCATTCAGTTGCAATTGGGATGAGCAAAAGGAACTGTAAAAGCTCAGACTTCATATGTATTTGTGAGTTTAGGACAAGAAACATTATTTTTATGTTTAATGTGCATGCATTGTAAGCAATTATGTGCAAATGAACTGTGTAAATGAGAAAAATAAGTATAAGAAAAGACTCCTGAAGTAAGTAGCCCTTTCAGTGAGTGCAGAATATTAGCCCAGCTCTAATGAAATAAATATTAGGTCTGCTTGGTGAGCGCCTAAGGCCTGTTATGTACTAGTCATTAGATATTATTGGAGTTTTAGATACTGTCTGGTATCAATCAACTGGTACATTGAACTTCAATTTTCAGAATAAATATTTAATAAAAATGAGCATAGGCACTGTGTGAATAAATTTGTCTGCTGCTTTCAAAGGAGGAAATGCTAGGGTTCCCCATCCTCTGAGGTGCTCTACATTCTACATCTCTTCTGTCATTAAAAATAACTAAAATTATCCACACCAAATATGAAGTCTTCTTGGTAAGTATAATTTCATAAAACCAGGCAGTGTTTTATAACCTGAATCCATCAGACGAGTAATTTTACCAATGAAGTATACCTGGAGAGGAAAAATATTTACTTTTTATGGATTTTACATTGTGACCAGGCTTGAAGCTTCCTGGGTATTTGGTCATCAATTACTGCATTAAAAATCTCTGATCACATTCATAGTGGCATAAGCAAGGGAAACTTCACTGATTCAATGAAGTATTTAACTGCTGTCCACACTTATACTCTCAATGTATTTGGACTGTAATCTTTCAGATTATTAATAAAGCAAATATTAGCACTGCCAGACCTGGCTTCATGTTAAACAAATCAGAACATAGCATTTCATAATGCTATGGACTGTATGATATGTTGAAAAAAGTTCCTTAGTATAAAAAAGTACATTATATAACTAAATAGACAAGGTACTGGAGAATAAATTATGGAGAATAATCCTGAGCAATGGAATTTGTTCATCTATAAATTCTATGATTTTGTTCCTAATTGTCATTTTTTAAACATACTGCCACATCTAAGTATCCCCACAACATGAATAGTCATAGTGTGTAATACATGTCAGTTTTGGAAAACCATGAATGTCCTGTGGTCAGGTGGCAATGAGCTGGCTATATAGTATACATACATGAAATTGTTAGCTACGGCCAAAACAGTATTGCTTGGAAGGATATTACACTGCCACTCTGTACAGACACTGAGCATACTTTGGAGGCCATAGCTACTGAAAAATATGGAGGATTGTCCACAAATTGCAAAGGTTTTGACACAATTATTGTGACAAGATGCTCACTGAAAATTGTAAATTGAAAATTTCCCATATGAGAATAATATTTTTGGTCCTTATTCCGCAAAGAAGTTAAGCATGTACTGAACGAGGGCGTTTATTGGTTATTAGTCATATTTTGGCCCAGATCTGAAGTTCTTCCAGTTGACTTGGTTAGTGAGACTGACTTAAAAGTGTTTTTTTTTTTCAGAGTTATTTTTCACATATGCATACCTACATGCAATACTGCAAATCAGAGTGAAACCCAAAGTGCTTCTCAGAAAATAATATTTCTTTGTGATACTTCAATTAACTTATTCAAATAGAATGGCCTTCACAATGTATTCAATAAGAATCAGGTCCACATATTAAGTTAAATTTTCATTGATTTACTAATAATCCTTGCCTTCCTACCATATAAGAATCAGTATTACAGATAAACCCTTCCTCTGACTATCCCTGATTTTAGGTGATTTGGCATACTCACCTTCATGCAGAATGAACCTGAATGATCTATTTACACCTGGGTATTTCTCATTAGAAGCCTGGGGAGGGATCTGCCAAAGAAGCCTAAGATGAAGGGTACATCTATACTTATCTCCGGGTTCGGCAGTAAGCAGTCGATCTTCTGGGATCGATTTATCATGACTTGTCTAGACGTGATAAATCAATCCCAGAAGTGCTCGCCGTTGACGCCGGTACTCCTGCTCCACGAGAGGAGTACATGGAGTCGACGGGGGAGCCTGCCTGCTGCGTGTGAACCCGCGGTAAGTACCTTGTAGTTCGAACTAAAGTACTTTGACTTCAGCTACGTTATTCATGTAGCTGAAGTTGCGTATCTTAGTTCGAACTGGGGGGTGAGTGTGGACCAGCCCGAAGTGCCTTCTGCTATCTCAACAGTTAACACTAGTCTTAAACTGGACTCTCTTTCTCTGGAGTTGTCAGTGGCTTGCAAAACAATAAGAAGTATTCCAGCAATATAAACATTTCTGAACAGAAAGTCTCACCCTTTCTGGGTCACAGAGGTAACAATATCTCTCAGCAGGACTCAAAAGTTTGCCTTTCACTAGCCACTTAGTTTCTCTTCCTCCTTCTATGATTATCAGCTGGGACCAGTAGATTCTTAGGCTTTGGCTACACTTGCGAGTTACAGAGCTGTAAAGACTCCCCCACCGCTGTAACTCACTTCCCGTCCACACTGGCAAGGCATTTGCAGCGCTGTATCTCTGTGGTTGCAGCGCTGCATGTACTCCACCTCTCCGAGAGGAATAGCGAGTATTGCGCTGCCACTGCAGCGCTGCGGCGCCAATGTGGCCGCCCAATGTGCTGTGAATGGCCTCCAGAATTATTCGGCAGTATCCCACAATGCCTGTTCTAGCCACTCTGGTCATCAGTTCAAACTCTACTGCCCTGGCCTCAGGTAACCAACCATGTGACCCACCCTTTACATTCCCCGGGAATTTTAAAAATCCCCTTCCTGTTTGCTCAGCCCGGCGTGGTGTGGAGTGCTATCAGCGAATCTTTCCAGGTGACCTTGCCTCCACGTGCCAAGTGAGCCCCAGCATGGAGCAATGGCGAGTTGCTGGACCTCATCAGTGTCTGGGGGGAGGAAGCTGTACTGTCCCAGCTGCGCTCCAGACGTAGGAATTACAATACCTTCGGGAAGGTATCAAAGGACATGATGGAAAGGGGCCATGACCGGGATGCCCTGCAGTGCAGGATTAAAGTGAAGGAGCTGCGGAGTGCCTACCGCAAAGCCCGTGAAGCAAACGGCCTCTTGGATGCTCCCCCTGCGACCTGCTGATTCTACAAAGAGCTGGATGCGATACTTGGGGTTAACCCCACCTCCACTCTGAGCACCACCATGGACACTTCAGAGCCAGTGGGGGGGGGGGGAAGGAGGAGGAGGAGGAGGAAGACAGGAGTGATGGTGGTGGGCCAGATGGAGACACCCCGGAATCCCTGGAGCCATGCAGCCAGGAGCTCTTCTCGAGCCAGGAGAAAGGTAGCTAGTCACAGCGGCCGGTACTTGGTGGAGGACAAACAGAAGAGCAGGTTCCCGGTAAGCATTTTTTTTTTTTCGGGAAGGAATTTTTTCGGTGCGGGCTCTTTGGGAGAGCAGGGTTAGGCATGCATGCCTAGATGCGGAATAGTGCATTGATGTGGTTTATCACATTGCGGTAATCGGCCTCGGTAATCTCCTTGAATGTCTCATCCAGAACATGTGCAATGCGCTTGCGCAGGTTTATCGGGAGAGCCAACCGTGGTCCTTGTCCCAGCCAGGCTAACATGTCTGCGCCACTGTGCTGCGAGGGGTTGGGGGGACCATTGCTGCACACAGGCAAGCTGCATATGGGCCAGGGCGAAAGCCGCATTGCAGTAGAAGACCCTCCCTTGCTTCCCAGGTCGCCCTCAGCAGCGAGATATCATCCAGGACGATCTCCTGTGGAAAATGTTGGGACAGTGTTCAGTGTAGGTGCCCCCTGAAGCACAGAAACCCAGAGGGCAGTGCAGCCCTGAAACAATCAGTCCCCCTTACTCACCATTTTGAGGCTCCCGTGGGATATGTGTGCTCTGTTGCGGATGGGAAAATTATGCTATTGTGTAGACCCTGTGTGTTTTCTACTTCTTAAAGTGCAGGGGGAATCATTACTCTGTCTAGTATAAACAATGCTGCCTCTGTTAAATGTTGCATTTTGCCTATACAGCTGCATCAACCTTGAGACCTCAGCCGTCCCTCTTATCGCCTGCTCAGAGACTGCAAAGACTCAGGAAGAGACTACGAAAAAGCAAAGACGACATGCTGCAAGAAGTGATGCAGCAATCTATTAAAGAGAATGAGAAAGCACAGAACTAGAGGGAGAGAGAAAGCAGGATCCGCCAGGAAAATGCAGCGCACCGGGGGCAAAGCACCGCGCACTGGCAGCAAAACACTGATAGGCTCATAAGCATCCTGGAGCGCCAAGCAGACGCTATCCAGGAGCTGGTAGCCATGCAGAAAGAGGAGCCGTACTGCAAACGCCGCCACCCCCCCCACAGCCCTTGTCCCAAAACTCTTTCCGTTGTGCCCCACTGTCACCTCCAACCCACTTTCCCCAACTTCCGTGTTCTTCACGCCACCCGCTGCCTCCAACACCAGTATCTTCACCACCCAGCCCTGAAAACCACGACCCTTACCCTCTGCACTCAACCCCCATCACCATGCAGTATAGCTATCCTGAAGTGCAGCACTCATTGCACAGCACACCAGACAGGACATATGCGAATCTGTGATTGTACTGTTCCAAACTCCACCCCCTTGTTTCTTTTCAATAAATATTTTTTTTTCTTTTCAATAAATGGATTTTTTGGCTTTGAAAACATTCTTTATTATTGCATAAAGTTAAAAGACTCCTTAGCCCAGGAAATAAACAGGCACTGCAAGTCTGCTTGTCTGCTTAGCAAACACTGATTCTTAAAGATTGGAACTACTGCTCTTCACTCCCGTGCAGGGCACCAGATATCACTGCTGGTTTTCAGCCTCAAATTGCTCCCTCAAGGCATCCCTAATCCTTGCAGCCCCGCGCTGGGCCCCTGTAATAGCCCTGCTTTCTGGCTGTGCAAATTTAGCCTCCAGGTGTTGAACCTCAGAGGTCCATGCCTGAGTGAAGCTTTCACCCTTCCCTTCTCAAATATTATAGTGGGCACAGCACGCGGATATAACCGCAGAGATGCTGTTTTCGGCCAAGTCCAGCTTCCCATACAGAGATCGCCAGCGGGCCTTTAAACGGCCAAAGGCACACTCCACAGTCATTCGGCACTGACTCAGCCTGTAGTTGAACAGTTCCTTGCTGCTGTCAAGGCTCCCTGTATAGGGTTTCATGAACCACGGCATTAACAGGTAAGCGGGATATCCAAGGATCACAATGGGCATTTCAACTTTCCCTACTGTGATCTTCTGCTCTGGGAAAAAAGTCCCGGCCTGCATCTTCCTGAACAGCCAAGTGTTCCGAAAGATGCATGCGTCATGCACCTTTGTAGGAGCTGGATTTTATAATATACTATGAGAATTAATGTATGATTTGATTTCATCCTGTCAGACACCCTTTTTGAATAGCAGAAAGGAATGACAGACCAGAACAATTTTTATGAGTGATTATGGTCACCCTTTTGTTTTAGAATAAGTTATAAAGCTACTATGGTTCCCTATATGTATTACAAATTAGGAAGTAAGAGACAGGATTCTCTATTGTATCTATGTTAAGAAGATTAGAGGAATATTGAGGGCCTGAAGCCCCAATGTGAATTGTTTTAGTTATAAGATTTAGCAAGGCTTGATTTACAATGTATTCTGCTGAATATACAATACTGCTGTCTGTATACCTTTAAAGGTTTCTGTAAGAGATTGTTTGTGTGAATGAGGAATGCATGCATCAGGAAAAGATAAAGTGTGAAAGCCATCACAAATGTCCAGATGGTCAAGAAGAAGTGAAAGACTTGAAAAGACCAGGAAACAATCAGAAAACATCCATTGTATCCGATGTTAAACATGTTAGCAGCATTGACGACCTCAGAGGTGAGGCAGGCACCCCCGAAGGCGAGACAACAAATAAAAGATAACGATGGGAAGCCCAACAATAACCATCAAATGATAACACCACTTAAGGACTAATGATTACAGGATGACATTGCAAAATGCATGGACTCAAATGGAAATTTACAACTATAAAGCTGGGGTGTTTTGCCATGGAACTCTGGGTTCAGTCCTGCAAAGCCTCGGAGCATCGGATCGTGACCGACAGAGCCCAGCTCCACACTCGTGCTCAATCTAACTGGCCATTAGATTGACTCGAGCTACAACAGACTGGTAACTATGAACATCACTGGCAGGACTGTGTGTGTGTGTAAAAAGCATATGCCAACTGTGGTATTCTCAATAAACGCTGTGTGTATTTACCTTCCTCTATAAAGATCCCGTGTGCTTTGTATGAGCATAACACCTTTCTGGTCCAGCCTGTGTTAATGTCAATGAAATGCCCACGGTGATCCACAAGCACCTGGAGAACCATAGAGAAATACCCCTTCCGATTAACGTATTCGGATCCTAGGTGGGGTGGTGCCAGAAGAGGAATGTGCATCCCATCTATCGCCCCTCCACAGTTAGGGAACCCCATTTGTGCAAAGCCATCCCCTATTTCCTGCACGTTACCCAGAGTCACGGTTCTTCTGAGTAGGATGCGATTAATGGCCTTTCAAACTTGCATCAACACGATTCCAATGGTCGACTTTCCCACTCCAAACTGGTTTGCGACTGACTGGTAGCTGTCTGGAGTTGCCAGCTTCCAGATTGCAATAGCCACCCGCTTCTCCACTGGCAGGGCAGCTCTCAATCTCGTGTCCTTGCGCCGCAGGGTGGGGGCAAGCGCCTCACACAGTCCCATGAAAGTGGCTTTTCTCATCCGAAAGTTCTGCAGCCACTGCTCGTCATCCCAGACTTTCATGACGATGTGATCCCACCACTCGGTGCTTGTTTCCCAAGCCCAAAAGCGGCGTTCCACGGTGCTGAGCATATCCATGAATGCCACAAGCAATTTCATATCGGACGCCTTACGCGGCTCGATAGCATCGTCGGACTCCTCACCCTCACTCTCACTTTGGATCTTAAGGAATAGTTCGACAGCCAAACGTGACGTGCTGGCGATACTTGTCAGCACACGCCTCAGCAGTTCGGTCTCCATTTCCCGCAGACAGATTGCGCTGCACAGAAACCATTGAAAGATGGAGCCAAAGGTGGATGGAAACAAAGGGATTTCTGGGATGCGAAGCGATGCATCACGGGGCATTGGGACAGGACCCAGAATCCCCCGCACCCACGCCCCCTTCCCACAACCCACAGTGCCAGAATGGGAAAAGGTGCTCTGTGGGATAGCTGCCCATAATGCACTGCTCCCAATAGCGCTGCAATTGCCGCAAATGTGGCCACGACAGTGCGCTGGGCAGCTGTCAGTGTGGACAGACTGCAGCACTTTCCCTACTCAGCTGCATGAAGTCAGGTTTAACTCACAGCGCTGTACATCTGCAAGTGTAGCCAAGGCCTTAGTCAAATGTTTTCAAAGCTTCTTAACCCTTGGCTGTCTGGTTTTCAAAACCTGCAGATCTGATAGGGCCAATAAGATTTTGGACCTTGGCTATACTTGAAAAATCATAGCCCATCTGCCCAACTCTTCCCAGGATCCAGACCAGTATTATTCCCTATCATACCATTCCTAAAGAGTTATCTTAAAGTATGTCTTCAAACCCACTAGCTCACATCTCTTGCCCATGCAGAACATCCTCATCTGGAGCCGTCCATCATCAAAAACAAATTTTAAAAGCCAAGCAAAACAAGACAAAACAAAAATCCAAGTAGGAATTTCCATGCCCCTTCAGTCAAACAACAAAGAAACAATAGGCATGGAATGGCAACATTCATCCCCTCTTCTCCTTGCTCCCCACAAATGTCCATTCACATACCCAAACAAAGCACAAAGAGGGGGGGAGAATATATTAAAAAAATAACAAAATATGTAGTATCTACTATCCCTTCTCAGAAACAAAAATGTTAAAAATAAAGTAAATCCCTGCACATTTGTCATTAAAATGACAAATATGACACACAAAAGCTATGAGCCCACACATGAAGCTGTTCCAAACACACAACCACTCTTAGGAGGAGGGATAGGAGAAATAAAAGATAAAGAAAAAAAATCCTGTTTCCAATTCTCTGTCATGAACAGTCCCTGTATTTATCACCATTCAAACAGCTGTAGACCACCAGCTTTCCGCTATTTGGCAAATAGCATGTTTGAGATTTTCACATGTGTGTGTGTGGAAGGATGGTTGTGTTTAAGGCACTGGGCTGAGACTCAGGTGATCTGAGGTGGACTTGAGAGCCTGAGCTGCTGCCCAAGCCGCAAACTCCACACTTATTTTTAGCGCACTAGTTTGAGCTGAGCTAATGTGAGTCCCTCTACCTGGGCTGGGAAGCTCACTCCTAGCTACAATACAGATATATCCCAGCAGACTTTGGGCAAGTCATTTCCTACTGTCTCAGTCCCTCCTCTATAATATGGGGATACTACTACTCTTCTCCCACCCTTTATCTTGTCTATCTGGAACTTACACTCTTTGAGCAGGGATGTTCATGTAAAGCCCCTGACAACAATAGGACATGATCTGCTCACACCCTCTATTGCCACCAAAACCGCTCAGGTTCAACAAGTTAAATAAACTGCAGATTCTGGGCACCTAAGATTCCTCCACCACCTCTACAGCTTTGTGTAGTAATACTGTTTACAACACCCCTTATACTATCAGCCTTTTCTCTGAGCTGCTGGTCTTCTATCAGGACCTCCTCTGGTCCTGGAAGCTGGTTTCAGTGACCAGGTCTGCGGCAGCCACCGAGGGGGCAGATCTCCCCCTGCTACATGACCCCCATCTTAGTGTACAGGTGGTGGAGTCCCACTCAGTGCGCCACAATTTAGTCCTGCCAGGAAGCACTAGAATCTGAGACCTCCTGGACTATGACGTGGGGGAACTGTGTGGATCCCCTGGCACTCGGCTGGTACATGGGGCTCGCATACCCCCTGGCATGTACTCCAGGAGGTAAAGGCAGCCTTTCTGCCTGCTGCTCAGGCTTTTCTTGGGTGGGTCCTATGGGTGGGTGCTCCCCACCTGCCCCTGCCCCTCCAGACCTTTTAATTGGGCTCCTGTCCCAAAAGCTGCCCCTGCCCCCCTTGGCTGCTCCCTCTGCCCACCCCACACCAGCATTACTTGCAGACAGTTTGTTTCAGAGCCATGCCTAGACGTCAGCTGTATATGCTCATGCTCCTTACATTGCATTTTCCCACCCTCGTGTACCACCCTGACACTAAGTGGCGGGACGTCCTTCCACCTGTTGAGGGTGGGCCAGCCTATACTCCACGCTGGTCCCACAACCCACCGGAGATATCAGGTGGTGGCTCCCTTCATGGAGCTGTGAGCACAGGCATGTACCTGGAGCAGTTCACCTCCATCCCTGAAGCCTGTTGTTTTTGCGGCATGAGGGAGACGTTGATGCACATCTATCTGGAGTGCTCCAGGTTGCAGCACCTTTTTTGGCTCTTCCAGAACCTTCTCCTCAGGTTCTGGCTGTAATTTTCCCTGCACCTCCTGATTTATGCACACTCTATCCGTGGCCCCACGAAGTCGCGAGACCTCCTTATCAACCTCCTCCTGGCACTGGCCAAGGTGGCCATCCATTGCACCAGGAGGAGGCCTACTTCCATTCCTTCCTTCGATCACATGTCCGGGCAGAGTTTCTCTAGGCTGCATCCGCTAGCTCCCTAGACACCTTTGAGGAGCAGATTCATGGCTCAGTGTTCCCCTCAGGTTCCCTGTTTATGACCCTGTGTGTCTCACTCCTGATCCTGTTTGTCATTAGTTGTCCCCTCAACTGGCTTGAGTTCCCAGGCTCTGTAGCTCCTCCCCTTAGGCAGGGGAGGGGACTTCAGATGTGGATGAGCGGAACTTAATAGTCCTTAGGAGCTATGCAGTAGAATATATATATATATTATATATAAAATAAATAATAGGAGTCATATGGTATCAGCTGCTCTTTAAGGGAAAAAATGGAAAATATAGAATTAACAGAGTCCAAGTGATAAAGAGAAACACTAATGAGGAACCTTTATAAGCACAAAGAGGAGTTTTTGGATATCACTCTGTTACATATATTGAGGGTAAATGGCAAGTCCTTGAACAACTGTTCTGTGACCTTGCCTATAGGAATCCCTAATGTTATGATCAAATCAATAATTCATGCATAGGTGAAGGGGAGCTAGCTGCTTTGTCTATGATTGCATCTATATTTTTAAGAAGCACTGTAGTAGACAGGATTTTGGTGTTAATATTAATCTAATGAACTTTGAATACATTAGCAGGGAGTGGAGAAGAAGAAGCAGTAAATTGTCCAAAGAAGCCTTTAATGAAAGGCTAATGGATTTCACTTTTAAAATTACAGAAATGTGTATTGATTAACATCCCCAAAACAAAGAATTGTGTTTCCAAATATTTTTAACTTTTTGGAAATACAATAAATCTGCAAAGAAAAAAGATTAGGGACTGAAAGGAAAACATCTATTAGATCTACTAGGGAACAAAGGGAGGGATTTACAGAGTCCTGCAGGGAATCTCCGTTATAGTGCATCATTTCCTGCAGGATGTGCTCTATTATCTGCCGGATTGTGCTCTGCACTTTTCATCTGATGTTATGACATTTGTGTACGGCCTATTTCTGATTACAAAGAAATAATAGTCCCCAGGTGGAAAGGCATCTTCATACCTATGGTAAGTCGGAGCAAAAGAGTTCTGATGGAGCTATAAGAAAAATGCCCCTGATTTAAACAAATAGATCAGCACTTATTTTATTTTTTTTTGCACACCTTAGAATTGTCTGAATAAGCAGGAAGAGGGAAAAATTACTTAGTCAAAGAAAATGAAAGACATGTTCAATTGATGTTATGATTATGAACACGGGTGCATTTTAATTCTTACATTAATTTTCCTGTTACCCCAGATGTGATTGAAAGAAAACCATGTTAGCCCTTCTGCCTCATTAAAAGAATTGACAAATCTATGTATCTTGTTCTTCTCTGCATCTTCAATTATTACTCTGGTAAACTGGAGTTTTAAATAGACTTTGTGGAAATCATCCAAAAGAAGCTGGGGAATGGGGTTTGGACTCAAAATCCTCTTTCCCCAGCCCCTTAGCCCTTATATCAGGGGAGAGCGGTGGAGTCCCAGAAATGGTCTGGGATCAGCTGTGGTGGGGTGAAGGGTTGACAGTAGTCCTCCACCAGCTGGATTAAATTAGGGAATGAAGGCTGACCTGCTCTATACAAGTTACTGTTGGAATGTTCCCAGACGAGTTAGATCAATAAAGCTGGAGCCTAGCTAAACTATATCCCTTGTGCCTTGTCTTTCTTCCGGTGTCTCCAGGAAAACGGAGCCCAAAACATCAGAGCCAAAATATTCAGTAGCATACAGATGACCCACTTTATCAAAGAGCGCTAACCACTTTGTCTTCAACTGATTGCTAGTCTCACACTGTTTGAATACTTGGGGTGATTTTTGTAAAGAAGTGCTAGCTCAAATAACTGAGTTCTCTGAGTAGTCAGCAATCATTAAATGTTTTCCAGTGTAAAGGCATTATTTGTCTACAGGCTGTGCACACTACTTGGCAATAATAGCTTATTTCTTCTCATGTTCAAAAAATACACAACTTTTCTCAAGCAAACAAGAAACAATCAGCTAAAGCAAAAATTGTCCAAGATTACACTTGCTGCTACGTACAGTTTTGAGGGCATAGCAAAAGGATGTGTGAACTGAGAAGCCAATCTAATAAAATGAGCAAGGAAGATCAGTCTCAATAGTGAAAATCCAACATTTCTTGCACAGGCTTATGAAAAAAATACAATACGCTGGGGGAATTTTGGCCTTTTCACAAGGTGTAATTTCCATGGCAGCACTAACAATAGCTGCTCATTTCAAATAATACAGTTTCTAAAGCAACCTTGTTTTGTTCATTCTCTTCTTTGCCAAAGGAGACAATAATTCCCTTAAGTATTTCAGCTTAAAAAAACCCCAAACTAACAACACAAAGTGGGCACAGAGAAACAGAGCAAGACAACCTGGTGATAGAGCCAATCCTACAGGAGTAGGAGACTTCTCCAGCAACAGTTGGGAGCAGCAGGACAAGGCACTTTCCGAGTCCTTGATCACCAGGCAACTGTTTTTTTTTACCATTTGAACTCTGGATGTTATTTTCTATCAGATATTTGGTTCTCTGTTTGTTGCTACCTCTTTCCCCACCACCCTTTCACACATAATCCCTCCACATTCTTTCCCTCACCCTTAAACTCCTGCTCCCCCTTTTTTTCTCCCCCTATCATTCCCACATCATATTTATGCACCATCCTGCAATTTTCCATCATACTACCACTGCCCTATCATAAAAATATGGGATCTGTACTTTAACAAAAAAAGTTGTATGACCATGAGTATCCTCACTGTTTTACTCACACTTGGGATGCCTTTTCCTCATCATTTTCAGATTGCAAAATCTTCAAATAGGGACCATATCTACTTCTGTACAGCACCAAGAACAGTGGATGCTGCTCCTGACTAATGCCTTTGGTTGCTACCATTGTACTAGTAAATAATAAAGTGAATTCCCACAATATGTTCATTCTCTCTGCTTTCAGTTTTGTGGCAATTTAACCAGAAAGTGTTACTGGTTTATTTCTGTGTGTATCTCATCCCAAAGATAGGAGGAATGTACAAATGTGGATGAGAGAGCCAAGTCAAATATATATATATTTAAAGAAAGAGACCCTTTTAATGGGGCGGAGGTGGTGGTCGGGGAGTGGAATTACCTGCTGATTATTTTTCCCAGACAGCCAACTGAGTATTAGCTTCATCTAAAGTTATCAGCTCTTGGCTGTTTAGAAACAAAATCCACAATCCAAAGAAATAATCTGTACATATGTTCCTGATAGACTCTATTTGTGCATGGGGAATTTTCCTCTTCAGAACAACAGCTGTCCCTACTACCACACTGACTTCCTTATATAATGCTGTGTTAATTGTGTGCAGCCTTTTTTCCTTGAGCAGCTGGGCTGGTTCCTGCTTGGTCCAACCCCACCTGTTAATTGCACATTGTCTTTCTTTGGCAAGGAAATAGAGGGACACGGATCAAGACACTAGGATCATGTCTCAAAAGGTCTGTACCACTCATTGCACGTGAATACATCTGAATCATAGGCAGGTGAGTATTTTTCTACCTGCATACCAGCTATTAACTGCTAGAGGAACAGGAATGAACAGAAAATCAAATATTTTGGCTACCCTTCCCTCTCCTTTTCCTCACTCCAAGTCTTTGATGTATCAAAGTGTAAGGGCATACACAAAGAAGACTTCTAATATGCATAATGAAGGAAGGTTATATTTCAGTGCTGCCTTCTTCCAATAATTGACATTCTAAGGGTTACATATTTGAATGGACTCTTCCACCTGAAACCTGCTCTACAAAAATGACACTCTTAGAATTCTGCTCTGTTCTATTCTTTCACATTTGGGGCACCAAATACCTCAGTGTTTCTCAACCCTGGAGGCACAAATCAGAAGCGATTCATATCCCAGAGGTTGTGCTACAATCAAACAAAAAATAAGCCACAAATCCCAGTGGGAGTGATGTCAAGGAAAAAGACATCCCTCCTGCTTCCTTCTTTTGCCAGTCTGTCCATGCCCACACCCTGCTCAGCCTCCTGCCACAGCCTCATCCCTCCCCTACTGCACCATACTTCATTCCAGGAGAACTATCAGTGGAAGATGATGGGGAGCTGTCTGAAACTACATCTTGAAGGAGCACCTTCACCAGGAGCCAATTTCAATAGGGGTGAGCACAGGAAACAGTAGAGCGATTCAGCCCCACAGTAGCACTGCACCTATATTAGCTCTTTCCAATAAGTACCACCACTCTGTCTCGGCACCCATCCCTCACAACTAGCACCTTCACTTGTTTTTTTAACCATCACACTTTCTACACAATCACCCTGTCACCCAACAGGCAGAATGGCACCCCTTCTATGCCCATTCATCCTCAACCACCCCTAGGTTCTTGCTAGAACCCCAACCCGAACACTGCTGTGTGTAACAGATTGTGGGATATGAATAGCAAGAAGGAGCTGGCAAATTTGGGGTCCTAGTCAGAAAAAAAGGTTGAGGACTACGGTTTCCCAAACCCATTTCCCTGAGACATAGTGCAGTTTGCTTTGGAAAACTTAATATTTTCAATTGTTTAAGAGCAATGCATTCACAAATTTTGATTTTATAAAGCCAATTTTTCACTACCTTATCACACTGACACTTTTGTACTGCTAATCCAAACTTCATTCTTATAAATGGTATCTCTCTTCCACCTCTGAGGTTGCAAGGATCAATACCAAAGCTGAAAACTTGAACAAATGTCTGCCTGGTGAGTGTCGGACTTATTTATTTATTTATTTTGGACCTAAAGACGTTTCCATGCTTATGAGAATAGGACTGTTCCCGCCCCCCACACACACAATTTAAGTTGTCATTAACACAAACCTCTTCCATCTTTAAAAGAGACAAAGAAACAGTGAAAGAAAGAAAAAAGAATTAAAAGAATTAATGACTCTCACATTAGTTTTAAAAACCTATGAGATTTACTATGGCTACACAGAGCTCAGCTCAATAGAGCACAAAACTGCATCATAACAGGTTAAATGGTAAGAGTAATATTTTGGTGCTGTACTGCTGTTTGGCAGTGATAAACAGTATGCAAAGATTGCTTAAGCAATGCTGCTGGTCACAGAGGTTGGCAAATCATATTTTACAGACTGTCAAGTGCAGATGAGCCAGAACAAGTTGTACTAAATTATTTTTTTAAAATACACACAAAGGAGCTATATTAAATAAACAAGAAATGAATCTAAATACATGGAATCCAATATATACAGACAACGAAGTTCTGTATACTATTCTGCAGTGTCCCTTTCTTATGTTACTGTAAGTTTTCGGATTTAAGTTAAATTCTTTATGAGACTAATGAGCAGCTAAAAGCATCTCACTTAAATGTCAAATATGGAAAGTTATGTTTATAATGCCCAGATTCACACATTTCTGAATTATAGGGCACAGAAAAACACAACTTCATCCACATGGGCTGTATGAACTCCAGAAATATGTAAGTTAATTTTCTATGTGGAAAAATGTAAAAGCCTGACAAATGAGCTTTCATCTTTTTACTCCCAAGCAATTCCACGCACTTCACAGAGGGTCATTCCGGATTTGTGCTGGTGTTTATCTGCGATCAGAATCAGGCATAGTGTGTTGCCAACTGCTTTAATGTTCAACCTTGAAACAAAGAAAAAAAGAGAAGTGCGGTGGTAGTCGTGGTGAATTAACAGAATGTAACACAAAGAAGAACAGGAGTACTTGTGGCACCTTAGAGACTAACAAATTTATTAGAGCATAAGCTTTCGTGGACTACAGCCCACTTCTTCGGAAGCATAAAGAAGTGGGCTGTAGTCCACGAAAGCTTATGCTCTAATAAATTTGTTAGTCTCCAAGGTGCCACAAGTACTCCTGTTCTTCTTTTTGCGGATACAGACTAACATGGCTGCTACTCTGAAACCTGTCAGAATGTAACAGTAGAGTATCCACACAAACCAAACAGACTAGCAAGGAGGGAATCTATGAGAAGAGAGAAAAATGAACTGATGCAATACAAAAGGTTCTGTGGTTTCCTGGGTAACATGAGTCAAAGATTACCATGATCAGAGCTGAGAAAAGTCCTTCCAGAGGAAAAAGAAAACAAATAAAATGCCACCACTCTAGCCCAGCCATGTCACATTCTACTTTGATAAGTAACTATTGTGACAGACCCAGACCAGAGGGGTACAGGAGTCTGGTAGAGGGCAAATATACTGGTCACTGGATGAGTAGTTTTCTGTTCCCTGAGTGACCAGAGCAGGGGCTGCACTAGAGCAATCAGGAACCTGCTAGAACCAGTTAAAGCAGGTTAATCAGGGCACCTGGGTTTTAAAAGGCGCTCACTTCAGTTTGTGGGGCGAGTGTGAGAAGCTGGGAGCAAGAGGTGCAAGAAGCTGAGAGTGAGAGGGTGGGCTGCTGGAGGACTGAGGAGCACAAGCGTTATCAGACACCAGAAGGAAGGTACTGTGGTGAGAATAAGAAAGGTGTTTGGAGGCGGTCATGGGGAAGTAGCCCAGGGAGTTGTAGCTGTCATGCAGCAGTTACAGGAGGCACTATAGACAGCTGCAGTCCACAGGGCCCTGGGCTGGAACCCGGAGTAGAGGGCGGGCCTGGGTTCCCCCCAAACCTCCCAATTTACCTGGACTGTGGGTTCTTGCAGAGGGGAAGGTCTCTGGGCTGTTCCCCAACCCACATGGTGAATCTCTGAGGCAGGAAAATCCGCCAATAAGCACAGGACCCACCAAGATAGAGGAGGAACTTTGTCACACTATGCTAATAAATACATGAAATAAAAAGCTAATTGCATGCAAGAGCAGATAGGTACCGGTACATATATAGTAGTGAATGTCTGTCCAATACAGGGAGACATTAGCTTAACAAATATTTTATGCCAGACTCTCTGCTGGTGTGAACTGGCATAGCTCCACTGTCTTCTATGGAACTGTAATGATTTACACCTCAGGAGGATCTGGCCTTCCATATGTAACATAATCCTAGTATGGACTGAAAAAATTACAATTAGTATCTTATGACTAAAACAGTTATATTCAGATAAGACAGGTAACTACAAGCTGTGTGCTGTGGAAAAGTGGGTAGGTTCAACAACCTTAATGCCTTTTTGTCCCCTAAACGTAGGACCCAGGACACTCAGAGTTTCCTTCAGATCATTCCACTGGGTGACAGGGGTTTGTCCCCTGGAACAGATAAGGCTGAGACCTACTGAGCCTGGAGAGTGCCCAATATCAATAGAGAAAGCCTGTAGAGCTTAAGATATCCTGGAGAGTAAGGGGGTTTGTGTGGAGGCCTGGTGCCACCACATTCTTCTCCATTAGCAGTACATCTCTATCCCATGTCCCATTGCTGTGGACAGTTGTTCAACATGAGGAAGAGGGAATATATTGGAAGATAATGCTGACAAACATCATCATCATCTGTGAGGAAGTCCCCTAGGCATGGAGTTGGGGAGAGAGTTATTTCTGTCGGATCAGCAGGGAACATATTACACAACTGCTCGCTAACATTTATGGCTACTAGCTAGTTTCTGTCTCCGTTTGTTCTGCTCCCTTTTTTCTCAAGGTGAAGGAGGTGGACTGTATATATCCTGTATCCCAGTACATGTTTTACAGTGGTCCCCTCTTCAAAGCTCTACACAACTATTTGCTAGACCACTGGATATGCACTGCATATACATTGTTATATATTAAATACACACACGTGTGCACATGCAACACACCCCTACTTAGACCACATGATACACATTCATGCTCTATAAATCATTATTATTCCAAAGGCTTGCTCATTTAATAATCCTCTCATATCCATTGAAGATGACCATAGGGATACATCCAGGTGGGAATTTGAAAGACTTGAATATGTGCAAAAGTCATATTTTATTGCTTCTTTGAATGAGCAGTTTCCTCTGAATGAAAGCTTCATTTTCTGAAGCAAACATCAAAGAAAGTAAGGAGCATGTAATTAACTAATAGCCACTGTTGACCTATAATTTAAGACGCTGTTATCACTGGATAGTAAAGCCTATTCAGTGCAATGGGTTACACAATTTATATCACACAGCACATTTTTAGTTTTATTCAAAATTAATATCTTGATCAAGCTATAATGTACGTGCAGTAAAAATAATCTATGGCAGTGAAAAAAAATTGCTGACACTCTATTTGTTAATTTCTTACCAGGTTGAAAAACACGGCTTTAGCACTGCAGCTTTGCAAATAGTCATGTGGAGTTTTGAAAGCATGTACTGAGATACAGTAATGTTGCAGAACAGTGTAAGTTGGTTAAAGGCCAAATATGACATCAATACTATCCCCAACAAAGATGGACATTGTTACGACTAGCATTAAGGATGCTCACAAATTTTCTCTTTTTTCTCACAGCATCAGCAAGAAACCTTATAATTCCAGTTAATTAGCCATTTTTTTTCATCAGAACAGAAATTGTAGACAAAAGTTAATATTAAAGTTCCAAAACATAATAAAAAGTTACAGATATGAAAAAGCAGATTTTGCTAGCATCTGTATGGAACTAGTTTGCCAATTTATAATTGGATCTCTGTTTCTTAAGTTGTTTTTGTCAGCTTTCAAAATATATATTCACAGGGGGAACATAATTAAATTGAAGTTTCTTTCATTTGAAGCTCAAGCTGGCCTTTTGCCACGGAGTTGAATACAATCAGTCTGGATCTTTGAGCCTTAAGGCAGAAGAGTAATCACATTGTACATAGGCATGGTATTATTTGTGTGAGTAGGGATTACTCCAATGAGTAAGCATTGCTAGGTCAGCCCCAGCATGCATATTCTGTGAAGGGTACACATTTCTATTGTAGTGTTAATTGTATAGTGAAGAGCATGCTCTGTCTCTTGCATACACAAGGGTTTTTATAATTTTTATTTCATTTCTCTGAAGAATTACCACACTACAGTGCTTTATTTATCAAAGAGCCAGAAAACACGATGCACAGTGTATCACAGCACTATTTTTCTATGCCTCTAGATTGCTGTTTATCACTATTTTTTAATTAAAGTCTCTGGGATAAATTCTGAGCTGATTTACAACTCATGGAATCCTGTTGACTACAGTACAATTGCACAGTATACAAACATTGATGAACAATGACAACATTCATAACTATAGTGTTTTCCACTAAGGAGCGTTGTTAACAGTCTCTCTCACTATTTCCCCAATAAGAGTCAGAGAGCAAAAGTTATTATTTCTTTTATTGAACGTTATTTTACAATGAATTTGTATTTTCTCTCATCAGATGCTAAATGGTTTTGCTGAGGAATTTGTGGGCAAACAAAGTAACAATGTATGATAGTTATTCTTTCTCTGGTCATAGTTAAGATGAGACTGGTAACTTCTGGAAAGATGCACGTACATAATCCACTTTTCTGTTTGTAAAGTGATACATTCTACTATCTCATAATAGCTTCCTAAACACATTCTTCCAAAGAAGCTCAACAGAACAACACATCTTACAGATGACATATAAAAAGTCAAGGTTCTCATCATTTATCATTTGGTGTCTCATTCATTGCACTCTTCTTGCAGAAGTAATAGTTTTATCGCAGTGTCCAGGCCAATTTACTTAATTATATGCGGCCTATCCAAATTCCCTCCACAGTTTCCATTGGATAGGGTTACTCTATGATGAAGTGATCTCTAAGATCTTGATCCTTCATCTGTCTTGAGTAGGTGTATGCCTGTGTCACGCAGAGCTATAGCAGGTTTTAAAATGCCTCCACAGGGATACAGGGTCTATCTATATAGACGAGGCTTAAATTTGTAATCTGCTTAGTAATGCTTCAGGGTGAAAAATACTATATGAAGTAAGTCATCATTACTATTATTATAATGGCTGTTTGGTACAGTTAAAGCTATGATGGGACATTCAATTAAAACTCCCATCCCAAAAAACACCATTCTTTCATCTCATAACTTTTCAATAAATTCTGTTTTGGAGTCGAAAGTTTCCATGTATAATTTAATATAAAATGCAGTTTTCCTTTTCTTTTTTTTCTTTTTTTTTTTTTGGTCTTTTCTTGTCTTCTTCATAAAGTTTGGGATAAATTATCTGTTTCTTCAGATCTTAATTATTGAAGAAAACAAAAAATATATTTATTCATCAATACTTTTTCTTTTCCTTACCAGTAAGTCAAAAATACCTGAATGAAACCCCTCACAATATATTTATTTTATGTATATAAAGATAATCCTTTAATTTTTTTCCCTAGATTGGTGAAATTTAGGGGACACAGATATTTTCAAAGTGTATTTATTAACATTTGCTACATTTTTAGCAGAGCCCAATGTAGCCCAACTCCCACATAACATCATAATTCAGCGTCCTTTCCTGACTAGGTAGGCAAAGGTGTCTTGCTGGGACAAAATGCTTGACGGAGATTGTAAATATCTCAAAATATGCAAATTACAGAACTGATGTTCCAATATCTGCTAATAAAAATAGGGTAACGATTTCAAATATGCCTAAATCCCTTAGAAGCCTAAATTTAAAAAAATATTAAAGACCCAGATTTTCAAAAAGTATTCATTTGGTGCTCCAATCAGTGTTGCTAGGCTTAACTGACTTCAGAGTCTAGGTCTCATTGAAAATCAATGTGGAATTGGTCTTTTGAATATCTAAGTCACTTCTGAAAATGTTCCTTTAAAAATCTGGCCCTTATTCCCTCCTTGAAAACAATAGAAGTTAAGTGCCTTTAAAAATCTGTACCTTAGGCAAATACGTCCCATTATAAATCAATGGGAAGTAGACAGTTACATTATTATCGTGTGTATTACCCAGAGAAGTGCCACTGATGTGTTTATACCTAGAATTCTTATGTATAGAAAATGCCACCAGTTGTTACAGTATACAATAATATTACACAGGTACATTTCAACACATGCTACCTGTTCTGCTGCTAAATGTGCATTCAGCTACCTAAGAACCTGATAAAATGTTATTCACCATTATTCTATGATATACCAAAGACAACTCTTTAACAATGATAATGAATTCCCCTTCTCTTCCCAATTTTATTGTGGAAATGAACTACATATTTTTAATACCAACCACCTCAGATCAGAGTGCACCACAATACTCTGATTGTTCAAGTAACACAAATAACGATGTGTATGGTAATAAAATACTTTCTAAATATCTTTCCTGTTCAGGTCATACTTTCCAGATGGAAAAACATTCAAATCTTGCGTACTTTTAGAAACACAAAACGTCTAACAAGTGAGCATATTGCTGACTCAGGAAAAAAACACAACCAACAAACTTTTAATCAATAAAATCCTTCTTTAAACTAACTTCACAGTCCTGGTTCAGAGCTAGATTATGACTAACCTGTGTAGAGTCGGCAAGGGGGAGCTGATATGAGAAACCCTGTCCCCTGTTCCATCTGCATCCCTGCACAAGGTCAAGACAGAGTCCTAGATTCTGCACTTTATTAGAACAAAAACTATGTGAGATTAATGCTACTGTCAGCTCTGGCCTTCCCAAAGAGAGGCCAGAGCAGAACCAAGGCATACTGTGTTTGCCAATGGAGTTGATATGATGCAAAGGGAAAAACATTGCTACATCTTTTAAAATAGTGTCACTGTGGACTGCCAAATGGACTGGGATTAAAATGACCTGGATTCAAATCCCAGCTCTGCCAGTACCCTGCTGGGTGACCTTGGGCAAGATTTTTCATCCCTTTGTGTCTCAGTTTCTCCATCTGTAAAATAGCACTTTGAGAGCTATTGATGGAAAGTGCTATTTAAGCACTAGGTATTATTATTAAAAGGGGTAACAAGAGTCAGACTCACCTGTTCTCCCACTGAAGACGGTATCAAAATACAAGCATGGAAGGGGCTAAATGAAAGTTGCATGGGCAACGTTAATTCTGGCATTTCCTAACTTCAGAGTTACTGACTTTACTAAGAACCTTAACATTCTTTTAATATAGGAGCTTTTTTAGTGTAATGCCCTCCTTCCTTTTTTAAAAAGCAAACTGAAAACAAAACAGAAATTTTGTTATATGGAACCATATTGACCCCCACCTGAGTCATCAGCAGAGTTGGGCACTTTAGATTCATTACTCAGTCCATTACCATGTAAGAGAATGAGTAACTGGTAGCAGAAGAAAGCTGTTATATTCTACATGGACTTGGCATTTGGACGCAGTAACAGTGACACTCTGCCAGTGCGTTTTATAGCTATTTGCTAGACAGCAATCAGGTCTTCAAGGTCAATCTGAGATTCTATATGAGTGTGTGTTCTAGCAATTACAGATACTTCTCCCCCCAGACCCTTTCTGCTCCTATCTTACTATCCCCAGCTCTTGCCTCTCTCTCCATTGTGTGATGCCCTTGTCCCATCCCCTGCTCCTATCTTTTTCCTGCTGCCCTGTCCTTTGCTCCTCCCTTCCCTGGGTGCTATACCTTCCCCAACTCTTTCCTGTGTCCCCACCCACTCCTCCTCTCCCTACCACTCCCATCTCCTAGTCCCTTGCCCCATTCCCTTCTATCTCTAGGTTCACATTCCTCCTCCCATCTGGAACGCCTGTCTCTAGACCCCTCACCTACCTCTCTACACTTTCCCACCTCTCCTCATTCCTCACTTCTCTGGCATTTCAGTCCCAGGATGAAGCCTGCTCAGTCACTGTGTGGAGATGGCACATGAGCAGTCTGGTCATCACAGGGATTCTCTGTGGGCATGGAGCATGCACAGTGTGGCAGTCCTAGAGCTTCCCTGCAAAACACTTGTAAGGTTTTTCCTAATCTCATTCTCAGAAATAGCTGAATCATGGTATCTAAAAATCATCCTGAGTCACACATTTGACAATTTCAGCCCGAATGGTTAAAGTTTGGCAAAGTTATAAGCAATTGAAAATGAGTTATTATGATGGAAAGTATCAGGCAACTTTACTATAGGTGTGGCTAGCTGTGCTTCTTACAATATGGGCCAGATTCTGCATTTAATTACCAGGATCTAAATCTGCAGAAGGGCTTGTCTACACAGTAGAGTAACATGCCTTACAGGGCGTGATTTTTAAATACTGATGTGTTGTGCATTAATTGTGCAAATGTCCCCAAAATTATGAATTTTTACTATTTAAGAATTTTCAAGTCTTCAGTGCCTTTTAGAAAAGATAGGACAGAGGTCTGAGAGAATAAAACTCAAGGTGAAACAGCAAAATTTCTTCAGATTTTCCAAATAGTCTGAGGAAACTCAGCATTTCTGCAGACTTTCACAAGAGCGTACTATTGGTGCAGAGATTTCCTCCCCCCCATCCTCTGTCTGTGACTGACTGAATAAATACATATCAAATATTATATTGCTAGATACATCAGTGACAAATAAGGAATCAGATTGAATAAAATATTGTAATTAAATTAAGTCAACTATAAGTCATATGGCTTTGCCAACATTAAGGAAAAAGTTTCTCTCATTGGCAATTTTGTCAGGAAAAAAAAGGCTTGTGTTCATATTGATTTCTTTCACTTTAGTGATAAAGTGAAGAAGTAAAGCTGATATTTACAATCAAGTGTGCTCATACTATAAAGTTAGTGAAATACACTTGTACTAAAAGATGCTTGATCACTAGTGGAATAACCAGAAATGTAACTGTTTGATCAATAAGGTAAAGACATAGCTCACCCATACATAACACCATTGTTGTTAAAGCAAGGGGAATAGAAATGGAGGATTTATATAGCTGTCCCAGCCTGCTGGAGAACAACAGTTCTTGAAGAGATTTTGATTTGTATAAAGGACTGTTAAAACAAGTTTAAAGAGCATCAAAACTGTGGAGCAGATTTCTATAACTATATAAACTTTAAACTGGACATTTCAGCAGCTAGCTGAGGGTTGATATAGAAACTACATCTTAAGCAAGCATAGTGTGCAAAGTTATCTGAGGGATGTACTGCAGAGAGCCCACTGGAAAGTGATGTCAGGAAGCAAGCTGCTGACCAGAGTAAGTCAGCCAGTGTTGAATGCATGTTCCAAGATCGTTTTACCAACATCTTTGGCCTAACTTGTCTTGTCCTCAGCTGGAGTATTGTGTCCAGTTCTGGGCGCCGCATTTTAAAAAAGATGTGGAGAAATTGGAAAGGGTCCAAAGAAGAGCAACAAGAATGATTAAAGGTCTTGAGAACATGACCTATGAAGGAAGGCTGAAAGAACTGGGTTTGTTTAGTTTGGAGAAGAGAAGACTGAGAGGGGACATGATAGCAGTTTTCAGGTATCTAAAAGGGTGTCATGAGGAGGAGGGAGAGAACTTGTTCACCTTAGCCTCTAAGGATAGAACCAGAAACAATGGGTTTAAACTGCAGCAAGGGAGGTCTAGGTTGGACATTAGGAAAAAGTTCCTAACTGTCAGGGTGGTTAAACACTGGAACAAATTGCCTAGGGAGGTTGTGGAATCTCCGTCTCTGGAGATATTTAAGAGTAGGTTAGATAAATGTCTATCAGGGATGGTCTAGACAGTATTTGGTCCTGCCATGCGGGCAGGGGACTGGACTCGATGACCTCTCGAGGTCCCTTCCAGTCCTATAATCTATGATTCTATGTGTTGTACAAAAATACTGGAAAATTCCATCTGCAGTTGCAAGAACTCAAAAGTAATGCCTCATTCCCTGATTGGATGGTGAGAGAAGACAAGTTTCTCATTTTGGTTGGCCATTTTCAATCTTTGGAAGATGGTCACCACCTGATTAGTCCATGCCAGCATCTCCAAGAAGAGGAACCAATTTGGATCACTCAGCAAAAATGGGATAAAACAGAACCAGCTTGCTGACATGTAAAATTAAGTCAGAGAAGTTTTTAAACAAAGGGTTGGGGGAAAGCTGACAGGTCTGGAGGAGCACATGGTTCAGACAGACATGTACCTGAAGAGAGAATTTATTAAAGGAGAAACTCTATATCCTAGTAAAGAGGAGATGATAAAAGTTAATAAAGTACAGGAAGAAATTGAAGAGAGAAAGTCAAACAAAGAAGATTCTCGTTCAATTATATCACATGAAAGCAGACAACTGAATATTGACAATTTTTTAATACAAATGCTAGAAGTCTATATATTAAGGTGGATGAACTTGGGGTGCCTGGTATTAAATGAGAATATTGATATAGTAAGCATCACAGAAACTTGGTGGAATAATGATAATAAATGGGGCATGGTAATGCCAGGGTACAAAATATATAAGATCACAGAGTAGGTCGTGCTGGTGTGGGAGTGGCATTATGTGAAAGAAAACATAGGGTCAAATATAGCAAAAATCCTAAATGAATCAAACTGTACCCTAGCATGTCTATGGATAGACATTTCATGCTTGAATAATAAGAGTATAGCAGTAGGAATATACCACAGACCACTGACCCAGATGGTGACAGTGATCGTGAAATGCTCAGAGAGAGGCTACAAAAACAGAAAACTCAGTAATAACGAGGGATTTCAACTATTCTCATATTAATTGGAAACATGTCTCCTTAGTATGGTATGTAGAGATAAAATTCCTAGAAACCATTAATGACTGCTTCTTGGAGCAGCTAGTCCTGGAACCCACAAGGGGAGAGGCAACTCTTGATTTAGTGCTAAGTGTCACACAGGATTGGGGGAGTATAGCTGAACTTCTCAGTAATAGTGACCATAATGTAATGAAACTTAATGTTCTTGTAGGGGGAGAAATACCAAAGAAACACACCACAGTAGCTATTAATGTCAAAAAGGGGAACATCACAAAAATGAGGATGCTAATTAAATGGAAATTAAAAAGAACAGTCATGAGAGTGAAATGCCTGCAAGATGCATGGAAACTTTTTTAAAAACACTACAATAGAGGCTCAAACTAAATGTTAAATATAAAATATAATAATAATAAAATAACAACAATAGTAAAAGGATCAAAAAATGCCACCATGGTTAAACAACAGAGTAGAAGAAGTGGTCAGAGAAAAAAAGACATCTTTTAAAATTAGATGTCAAATCCTGGTGAGGGATCTGGAAGGTTAAGCGTAAAAGTATAATTAGGCCAAAATAGAAATTGAAGCGCAGCTAGCAAAAGACACAAAAGCTAATGATTTTTTAAGCATATCAGTGCTTAAAAGACAATCAGGGGGGCCATTGGATGATTGAGTTGCTAGGAGCATTCAAGACAGACAAAACCATTGCAGAGAAGGAAATTAATTATTTGCATTGGTCTTGACTGCAGATGATGTGAGAGAGATTCCGACATCTGAGCCATTACTTTTAGGTGACAAATCTTAGGAACGTTCCCAGATTGAGATGCCATTAGAGGAGATTTGGGAACAAATTGATACATTAAACAGTAATAAGTCACCAGGACCAGATAGTATTCACTCAAGAGTTTTGAAGGAATGCAAATATGAAATTATAGAACTACTAATTGTGGTATGTAACCTAACCTATCACTTAAATCAGCCTCTGTATCTGATGACTGGCAGATAGCTAATGCAATGCCTTTTTTTTTTTTTTTTTTTTTTTTTTTTTAAAAGGCTCCACAGGTGATTTTGGCAATTACAGGCTGGTAAGCCTAACTTCAGTACTATAGTAAAGAACAGAATTATCAGACACATAAATGAACTTAAAATGTTAAGGAAAGGTTAACACAGCATTTGTAAATGGAAGTCATGCCTCGCTAATTTATTAGAGTTCTTTGAGGGTGTCAACACACATGTGGACAAGGCTGATCCAGTGGATATAGTGTACGTGGACTTTCAGAAAACCTTTGACAAGTTCCCTCACCAAAGGCTCTTAAGCAAAGTAGGCAATCATGGGATAAGACAGAAGGTCCTCTCATGGATCAGTAACTGGTTAAAATATAGGAAATAAAGGTGAGTAAGGAAATAAATGGTCAGGTTCTACAGTGGAGAAAAGTAAATAGTGGGATTCCCCAAAGATCTGTGCTGGGGACCAGTTCTGTTTAATATATTCATAAATGATCTAGAAAAGGGGGTTCAAAATGAGCTGGCAAAGTTTGCAGATGATACAAAACTACTCAGGATAGTAAAGTTCAAAGCTGACTGCAAAGAGTTATGAAAGGATATCACAAAACTAGATGGCTGTGCAAGAAAATAGCAGATAAAATTCAATGTTGCTAAATGCAAAATAATGCACATTGGAAAACAATCTCAACTATAGACTCAATGATGGACTCAAAATTAGCTGTTACCACTCAAGAAAAGAGATATTAGCATTGTTATGGATAGTTCTCTGAAAACATCTGCTAAATGTGCAGTGGCAGTCAAAAAAGATAACAATGTTAGGAACCATTAGGAAAAGGATAGATAATAAGGCAGAAAATATCGTAATGTCACTGTATAAATCCATGGCATGCCCAACATCTAGAATACTGCTTGCAGTTCTGATTGCCCCTTTAAAAAACAAAACAAAACATACGTTAGAACTGAAAAAAAAAATACAAAGAAGGGCAACAAAAAATGATGAGGGGTATGGAATAGCTTCCATATGAGGAAAGATTAAAAAGCCTGGGACTGTTCATCTGAGAAAAGAGATAACTAAAGGGGAATAGGATAGAATCCTATAATGTTATGGAGTGTGCGGCGAAAGGGAATAAGTATGTGTTCACCCCTTTACATAACACAAGAACTAGAAGCCACACAATGAAATGAGGAGGCAGCAGATTTAAAACTAACATAAGGAAGCACTTCTTCACACAATGCACAATCAGCCTGTGGAACTCATTGCCAGGGGATGCTGTAAAAGCCAAAAAAAATAACATGGTTAAAAAAAGAATTAGATAAGTTCGTGGAGGATATGTCCATCAATGGCTATTAGCCTTGATGGTCAGGGATGCAACCCCATGATCTGGGTGTCCCTAAGCCTCTGATTACCAAAAGCTGGGACTAGACAACAGGGGATGGATCACTTGGTTAATCCTTTGATATGCTCATTCCCTCTGAAGCATCTGGCACCGGCCACTGTCAGAAGACAGGATGCTGGGCTAAATGGACCATTGGTCTGACCCACTGTGGCCATTCTTACGTTCTTATGACCTGTCTCCCTGGATGGGAGAAGTTTGTGGTCCTTGGCTGGCCATCTGGGAGTACTCCTGGTCATATCAAGTACCTATCACAGATAGGCAACTTTAATGGCTCTTCCTATTATCCAGCAATTCAGGTGGCCTGCTAGTCCACTGGAAAAAAAGAGTACAGTCATGTCTGTCCATCACTCCATCTGTGTTTTCAGTGTCAATAATTGATCTGAAAGCCAATGGCTGAGCAAAGATCTGGTAATATGTAACACAGAGACTATCTCTTGGGCTCTGACCCAAATCAGTTAGTTGACTGCTTTCTGAAACAGAATACCTAATTAGCAAGAGTACATGCTTATGTAGGTGTTTTAAAGATTGTTACAGAGTGTGTCCTTGTTTTGCAACTGGTTCCAATCAAAACCTTTGTTAGGTTGCTTTGAAACTGAATAGGTTACTCTTGTTAACTAAGATTATGAAACACTGTACATGTGTCTACTATAGTTAAGGTTTTTTTTATTGCCTTTCAAGTTCTAGGTGTATATAAACATAAAATGAGACCAAGCAAGCAAACTTCTTGATCTGTACTCGGGCTATAGAGTTTGTCATAAATGTAGGAGTTTGTTAGATAGTCAGGAGTGACAATCAGATCCTAGGGCTTATATAATTTATGGCAAGTAGGTTAAAGGGGTTGACTTCTATAGATCCATTGGGAAGGAGACCTTGGTGAATTGGAATGTAAGTAATTGACCAAATTGTCTTATTCTTTAGCTTTGTTTTTTTTTTTTTTTTCTTGTATTAGCAACACTGGAATTGCTAACCAATTGGAACAAGGGAAGCCCTATTCTGAGGGACTCTGATAAAAAATCTAAACAAAATCACCTTCCCAAAATAGTGGTTAGGTATAAGTGTTATTTTCTCTTTTGGTTGTGGTATTTGATTCTGAAAAGCTGAAAGGTTATTGTTGTGATACTGCATCCCATATTCTTCATAGTGATAATATGATTATCCTATTTGTATGCATATATCATTTTTGTATCTGAAGTTATGAATATTGATTATGTATCTGTATTTCACATGTATTCACACCTGGGTGACACCCAGATGCCAAGATGCTTCCAGTCTAAATAGCTGGTTGGGAAGGCCCATTAAGGGTAATAGACCTTAAGAGAAGCTTATCCCTCACCTGGTGAGCCTTCTTCTGGAGCTTTCAGTCAACCTGTAAGTAATGGCTGCTATGACTCTGCAAGGTCATGTGACCAGCCCACATGATTCTGGACTCCATTTTGAGGGGCCTGTATTTTCCACAAACTAGTCTGAGAGCTGTTTTGGGGAACAAAGTGTTCCTGCCATAAGCTAAATGTATATAAGGCAGGGAGTGACATCGTCTGTTATTCTTCACTCCCCCACAACTGAACACTCAAAAGAAGCTCTCAAGGAAAAGTGGCTTAAAACAAACTGCATGGATGTATCTTCAAAGGATTAGGTTTCCCAGTTTCTTTCATTAAAAGTAGTTGATCATTTTGCACTCTCATGCTACAGTAAATTGTTTTGTTGTTGTTTTAAAAAGATTTGGAGTTTCATAATTTTATTTTCCTCTCATACAATAATGGCTCATTGGGCTGCAAAAGGGTGAAATGTATCATCAGAAGGTGGGAACAGGACAGGCCAGACATCTGTATTAGAACCCTCTTCCAGGATAGTTAAAAGTGTGCAGCCTCACCACCTGCTAGAGAGCATGGTGAGAATGAAATGCTTGAAAATGTGCTACACACACTCCCACCACCAGGTGCAAAACCAAGGTAGGGTTTGTTTTCACCCCAAAATGCCTCCTTGGTTTAGGTGAACACTCACAGAGATGAAGGCCTGAATTCTGTTCCTATCTCTTCCATTGACTAGACTTAATAATTGTATGCAATTCACAATCCTTACTTAGTGAAGTTTAACACTACCCTCCAAAGAAATAAACAAATATTATTCACATTTTACAAAGGCACAGGGAAGTTAAGTGGCCACACAAGACATCCGTGGTACAGTTGGACACAGAATCCAAATCCCTCAGGTGACAGATTAGTTTTAACCTCGAGGCCACAGTGCCTCTTTCATATCTATAGCCTTGATTCTTCTTTTACTTACACTGGTGTAAAGTAGGAACTTCTCCACTAGAGTTACAGGAGTTTTAAATTTGTGTAAGTTAAAAGAGAATCAGACCTTATTTGTTTATGCCATCTGTAAAGTGAGTGTACTGTGGTATTTAAGAAATAGTAAGAGATCATGAATTTAAAGAATAACACTGCAATTACATAATGGGCAGACTATAAATTCCAAAGTATTTGAACATTTCTTTAATGTTGAGCACTTAATCCTACAACCTTAACATTGCATATATGTAGGCTGTGTTTGTGTGAGGGGAATAGGGGGTGGAGTGGAGGTTATTGATGGTTTTTAGTTATAGAGTGGCAATAGCTGTTCCAGAGATTATGTTCAAAATTAAGTGGCCTTGAGTAAGAGATTTAGGGTGGGATTTTCAAAAGGAACTTATGTGACTGAAGAACATAGATCCCATTGCCTTTCAGTGGGGCATGTGCTCTTAAATCACATAGGAATGAAATATTTCAAAAGTACCTAATTGATTTGTGCCACCAATTTCTTCATAAAACAGGCCTAATGATATTTACTTATCTCACCGGGTCTTATGAGGATTAATTAACGTTAGTAAAACAATTTGAAGATGAAAAGTGCTAAGTATCATTATTTGGTATTTGCTGTAAACTGTTAGTAAATGTGTTAGCTCCACTTCTTTGTTCTTCAGTGAACATGGCACTGCCTTATTTTAGATGGTTATTACATCTACTCAGGGCCAGATTCGGCCCCACATGTAATTTTGTAAAGCCTCAGAGGAAGGTAATTCAATCCAATAATAAAACCACTGTGGGAGTCACAGATATCTGAAGGCAGAATTTGGCTCTGAATCTGATTAAACAACAGAGTTACAGTGAAAACAGACATTATCAAAGTGCTTTTCAAGGCTGGTAAACAATTACAAAGAAAGGGAAAAAAGTTTTCCATGTATCGTAGTAGCAGAGAGGGGCCCAAACCAAAATCCCAGGTTCAAACTCTGGATCGTGATCCAAAAATTCATGTCTCTGTAATGGCCAAAAAAGTCATAACTTAAATCTCAAATACCAGTAGCTGTACACAGTACTGTTGTAGCTGTATTGGTACCAGGATATTACAGAGACAAGGTAAGATAAAGGTAATCTCTTTTATTGGACCAACGTCTGTTGGTGAGAGAAACACGCTTTGGAGCTTATACAGAGCTCTTCTTCAAGCTCCAACAAAGTTGTTCCAATAAAAAAATAAATGACCTCACCCACTCTATCCCAGGAGCTGGACATTCAAATTACATATTCCAGTTCATTCAAATTTCAAGGTATTGTAGGAATCAGTTTGATTTGGAAAGATGGCTCGAAACTTTTTTCTGGGTTTCAGATCCAGGGTTTGGATCAGAATTTCTCTTAACACGTTTTTTTAAAAACATACTGTAAGTAAGTGCAGACTCACTGGAGCTGCAGTGGTTACTTTATATGACTTAGGTAAAACAATTATTCAGAAAGTTCATTTTAAGGTGTACTCCATCTACAATTTTTTGACCTTGGCATAACCCCAGAGAGTTTTGATTCTAACTCAGACTCAGAGAATGTTTTTTCATACCCCAAAAACCTAACAAACAAATAAAATTCACCTATATTTAAGACTTGTGAAGCCACCTGAACAGTATAAAACAAATTGAACTCCCTATATTTTTTTGCTGCACTACACTTATTTAAATGATTAGCTTTGTGCTTGTGAACATCTTATGTGTGAAATCATAGCCTCATTCACAGCAAGGCCAAAATTCCCATTGACTTCAGTAGGGCCAGAATTTCATTCCTATATTTAAAACAAAGATTGAATTGCTTCCCCACACCCCCCATAATGTGATTCAAAAGACAAACTCTTCATTTTAACAAACTCCCTTTCTCCTCTCCCTCTCTAGTTGTACTATCTTTTAAAAGCAAAAACCCTTGTCTGAAATTGTGTTCAATGGTACAAACTTGTCAAACCTGACATGGAGAGGTCACCTGTGTGGTTATAGGGTAGTGCAGTTTTCATAGGCATACATTTGATGGTCTTTGGCTTGTAGGCCAACAAATGTATCAGCTAGTGCCAACTGCTTTGTTCTTTTCAAATTTATTTTTGTTGTTATGCCTTTTTTTCCTAAATGTACCGTATTTTCCGGCGTATAAGACGACTGGGCGTATAAGACGACCCCCAACTTTTCCAGTTAAAATATAGAGTTTGGGATATACTCGCCGTATAAGACTACCCCTCTTCCAACGCACACCAAATAAAAATTAAAAAAACATCAGATTTGATTTCAATATGGTAATTTTAATTCAAATGCTTATGACATGCAGGTACTTAGCAGGAAAACTGTCACTTATAAACATAAGGCTGTTTGTCATCAAACATGTAAACATAAAACAGTGCAAGTGGATTAAACTTTTCCTAATTCACTCTAAAGCTGAAAGGAAGGATAAGACAATAAACCCATGGGAGCTGCCATGCTGTTTGTTTTCTAAGCTGTCAACCAAACTGGAACTGATGATGATAGGAGGAAGAGAACAAACAATAGAGAGAGAGCAAGTGCCGGGCAAGTCCCTGGCGAGTTAGCAACGCCCATCATAACTGCAAGCTATGGTATTTTTACAGGTTTTGCTGGCATGACAGTTTCCCTTTAAAAGCCTTCAAAATCCTCCTGTTCGTCATCTGATATCATAAGTACATCAATGACATCTTGTGATACATTTGTAAGGCAGTCATCGTATGGATCGAATTCCGTATCAGATGGTGAGGTCTCAGCTTCAGCTTCCTCTTCATCTTGCCACAAGTAGTCGTCCTCCATACCATCTAATGAATTTGATATGCCACACTTCTTGAAAGACTTGATTACTGTTTCTGCATCAATATCATTCCAGGCTTTTATGACAAACTTGCACAAAACATCCAACTGTGGAGCACGCACGTTTCCTCCTTTTGTGAATGACTTTTCGCCGTTAACCATCCATTCATTCCACTGTTCTCGAATGCGATCTTTAAATGGCTTGTTTAGGCACACATCCAGTGGCTGTACCAACGATGTCAATCCTGCAGGAATAACTGCCACATCTGTGTTTAGTCTTGCAAGCCTTTGCTTGGTGCTGGGAGTTAAATGAGCCCTGAACATATCCCACACCAGTAGACTACATTTTTGAATAAGTCCACCTGGTCGCCTGCTCCATACATTATCAAGCCATAGCTTTACCCCTTCTTCATCCATCCAGCCTTTTTCATTCACATGTACAAAACAACCAACAGGGAACTTGAGTTTCGGCATTGTTTTTCTTTTAAAAATAATCATTGGTCTCAGTTTGGCGCCATCAGCTGTGCATCCTAGTACCACTGTAAAACTGGACTTCTCATGTCCTGTTTTAATTAAAATTGTTTTTTCACCTTTTTGATGGACAGTTTTATTTCCAACCATATCAAAATTAATTGGAGTTTCATCCATATTTCCAATACTACTTAACGCATAGCCATGTTTAGTGCGCTGTTGTATTATGTATCGATGGAAACTATTTACTTTGCTATCAAGATCTGCAGGTAATTTTTGGGCAATTTTCGTCTTTTGCCTCAGTACCATATTATGCCTTCCCATGAATCTAGTACACCAGGATACAGTGGCCTTAAATCTGTTGCTGTGATCTGGGTTAGATTTGGCCCACTGAAGTGCAAACAAACGTATTTTATTTCGTGTCACTACATAACCGTTTTGGCGATGCTCATTCACCATGTCTGCTACATGTTTTTCGAGTTCTGGCCAATGTGGAGTGCCTCTTCTTAATGCACACTTACCCCTTGGCATACTCTTTAATGCTTTTTCATTTGCTTTCCAGTCCCGAACCATCTTTTCTGTTACTCCATATTGTCTTGCAGCAGCGCAGTTATTATGTTCCATGGCAAAGTTTACAACTTTAAGTTTGAAACTGGCTTCATATTTCTTTCTTCTTGCTGGTGGAGCCATGCTGGGGTTTTGACTGTTGGAAATTTGTATACTGTACTGTATGTACTGGTGCTATACTGTATGAACAGGTACAGATACTGGTGCTGTACTGTATGTGGTACCCAGTATACAACAGCGATGTACCTTACTGGCGATTGGCTGGTTGTTGTATACAAAGCCTGCTTGGATTGGTCAGCTCTCCCTGCCTGCCCAGCCCTCCCTGTCTCCAAGACTATCAGAGCGGTAGCGCAAACATGCCTCTTTCACCCGTCTGGCCCGCCCTTGTATCCTATTACCTCCTTCTCTGCCTCTCAGATCTCGCACATGCGTGCCTGTGCCGCTTCACTGCAGTCCTCAGGAGCGAGATCTGAGAGGCAGAGAAGGAGGTAATAGGATACAAGGGCGGGCCAGACGGGTGAAAGAGGTGTGTTTTTCTGGGCACAGCGCCGCTCTCTCTCTTTTTTCCATACCCTGGGCGTCCCGGACGCCTGCAGCTTGCTCCGCCCTTGCTGCTTTCATACGGTCGCCGCATACAGCGGGGATGCGGCCGCGGCCGTTTTTTAGCTCCCCCCACCATATGCGGTGACCGCAGATTCTCCAGTCCGGCTTGGAAGTTTCAGTATAAGACGACCCCTGACTTTTGAGAAGATTTTCCTGGGTTACAAGGTAGTCTTATACGCCAGAAAATACAGTATATCATAAAGGACAATGATGATGTGTTTTGAGATTTAGACACCAGTTAACTGAGCATAGAATAAAGGCTAATCCACTTCACTTAAGCAATAAAAAAAGGAGCTCTCAGATGAGGAACTGCTATGCCAAAATGGGATAACCTCCATTTCATCCTGTATTCACCTCAGACTGTGTCCTTCAGCTGACCTCTAAATTGGGTAGCCATGTGTATTTATATAAGTATGTTTGCTGTAACCCTTATCCTTCCTCACTCTGTCTCTTCACTGTGTTTGCTACCCCCACTAGCATGTTATTTCTGAAATTAGGCCCTGAATCTGCAAACACATACATATGGAAAAAAGTTTACTCATGAGCAGTCCAAGTGAACCAAATTTGACTAGTTCCACTGAACTCAAAGGGCCAAATACTAGCCAGTGACAAAACTCCCTTTGATTTTAATGGGACAAATTCAATGGGACTTCTTACATGTGTAAAATTACTCAGATCCAAAATATTTGAAGGATCAAGGAATTAGGTAGTAAGGCCCAGATTATCAAGGTATTTAGGCATTGCTCTGCTCAGCGTTGCAATGCCTAACTGACTTAGGAGCCTATATTACTTTTGAAAATGAGACAGACTCCTAAGTGAGTTAGACATTGCAATGTTGAGCAAAGCAACACAGCAATACTTTTTTAAAATCTGGGCCTAAGGTCTTTGGGGGGGGGGATTTCTCTTCTCATTTATTTTTATTAGAGCATAAGCTTTCGTGGGCTACAGCCCACTTCTTCGGATGCATAGAATGAAACATATATTGAGGAGATATATATACACACTTACAGAGAGCATGAGCAGGTGGGAGTTGTCTTACCAACTCTGAGAGGCCAATTAAGTAAGAGAAAAAACTTTTGAAGTGATAATCAAGATAGCCCAGTACTGACAGTTTGATAAGAAGTGTGAGAAAACTTACAAGGGGAGATAGATTCAATGTTTGTAATGGCTCAGCCATTCCCAGTCCTTATTTAATCCTGAGTTGATTGTGTCTAGTTTGCATATCAATTCCAGCTCAGCAGTCTCTCATTAGAGTCTGTTTCTGAAGTTTTTCTGTTGTAAAATAGCCACCTGCAGGTCTGTCATTGAATGACCAGACAGATTAAAGTGTTCTCCCACTGGTTTTTGAGTATTAGGATTCTTGATGTCAGATTTGTGTCCATTAATTCTTTTGCATAGAGATTGTCTGGTTTGGCCAATGTACATGGCAGAGGGGCATTGCTGGCACATGATGGCATATATCACATTGGTAGATGTGCAGGTGAACGAGCCCCTGATGGTATGGCTGATGTGATTAGGTCCTATGATGATGTCACTTGAATAGATATGTGGACAGAGTTGGCATCGGGCTTTGTTGCAAGGATAGGTTCCCGGATCAGTGTTTTTCTTCAGTGATGTGTGGTTGCTGGTGAGTATTTGCTTCAGGTTGGGGGGTTGTCTGTAAGCGAGGATAGGTCTGTCTCCCAAGATCTGTGAGAGTAAAGGATCATCTTTCAGGATGCGTTGTAGATCTCGGATGATGCGCTGGAGAGGTTTTAGTTGAGGGCTGAAGGTGACAGCTAGTGGTGTTCTGTTATTTTCTTTGTTGGGCCTGTCTTATAGGAGGTGACTTCTGGATACTCGTCTGGCTCTGTCAATCTGTTTTTTCACTTCAGCAGATGGGTAATGTAGTTTTAAGAATGCTTGAATCTATCTCCCCTTGTAAGTATTCTCACACTTCTTATCAAACTGTCTGTACTGGGCTATCTTGATTATCACTTCAAAAGTTTTTTTTTTCTCTTACTTAATTGGCCTCTCAGAGTTGGTAAGACAACTCCCACCTGTTCATGCTCTCTGTATGTGAGTGTATGTATATCTCCTCAATATATGTTCCATTCTATGCATCCAAAGAAGTGGGCTGTAGCCCATGAAAGCTTATGATCTAATAAATTTGTTAGTCTCTAAGATGCCACAAGTACTCCTGTTCTTTTTGCGGATACAGACTAACACGGCTGCTACTCTGAAACCTGTCATTTATTTTGTACAGTACCTACGATACATTTGAATATTTGAAAAATAATTTATATCTGAGGGGGACATATTGGAAATTGATAATATATCTCGAGAACTGTACAAAGAAGGAAAATGTTACATTATGTCGAAGAAGCATTTCCCTTCAACAATTCTAAATGTGTTACCTTTAATTTGCCCCCTTAATTTTTAGGGTGAAACCAGGAAGGAATTATTTTATGCCTGGGCAAAAAATAAGTATTCTATAAATATAAAGAAGATAACCCTTACAATTATTTGCATACTGCAGCTGGATGTAAGCAGCAATTAAGTTTTGGTCTGATAATATCTAGCACACTATTATTCAGATAGTAACAATTCCACAAGGAAATTTCACTGTCCTCTTTCACATCCCACCTCAAGTGCAAGGGCTGTGGGCCTTTGTAAAGAGTGAGAACAGATTATTTTTCTACACTTCCCAAAGATTGTAAACTCATTGGGTCAAGGACCATTTAAAATAGTCTATGAAGTGCCATTGTTATTTATAGGGTTATAGATAACTATAATAATTTATTATTAATCATAGCAAAGTACTGTTTGCCATAAGCCTGATCTTGGGAGAATAAAATAACCCACAGTATGTTTTCACTCTAATTAAATTAGAACTATTGTCAACTCACGTTTCTAAAGAGAAAAGAATAATCAGATGCTTGCTGACCTTTATGTCTTTGCAAATCTCAGTTTTCTACCACCACATCTACCATTTAAATTGATATAGAAAAATGGCAATAAAGGCTATACTAATTCGTAATTAATTCACAATGATCAGGCACTTAATATACTGTAAAATGTTTCCCAGGAAAGCATGACACTGGTGGAACATAGTAAAAACAGCTATACATTAGTATTTTGAACCATTATGTGAATTAATTCTGAGGTTCATTAATCATTTTTGCAGTTGTAGTGTTAAACTGTGAATGTTGCGCTGTAAGTGAAAATGAAGTAATTAAAGACTAACAGTTGCAGTCTTTTGTTGAGAAAACAAGTTAATAATTGCCCTGTTAATGTGTTAAATAAATTAGGTATTTTTTAATTGATTAATATATTCCAACCATGAGGAATTGACCATGTTTTACAAGTTATGGCGAATGCATAGCCAATGAGACAGTCATTAACTATCGAACATTTACAACACCTGTAAATGGGCAGGCCTGCCCTGCAGCATACTCCCTACTGGCTTCCCTTTGTGGGGCTCCTTAAACAATTCCACACAGGATTTATTTTGTCCAATTACATCCCTTCTCCCAGGATCTAATATATTAGCATAAAATAAAATAATGCTCAGTTCTGGGCCTTTTCTTCTCCACTCTGAGTCTGGTCTCTGCAACTCTTCCTTGCGTTGACAAGCCAATCTCAGCCCACCTTGATTAGAGAATCTTTTCTACTCCCATGGAGTCTGTTCTCTGTGTCCTTCAGCCTCTGCTACTTGTAGTCTCCTACTTGGGGGAAAAAAATGATGAGTCTCATGTTGTTGATCAATCTGCATAGCTTGGGATTTGGCTACATGTGAGGCAACATCAAGACTTAGCAGGTCCCAGCATATACACCAATATCACTTCAAAAAAATAGTTGCAGGTGATTCCTGGATAGTAGGATGTGGTGTATCCTTTTAGACAAGCAAGAAATTGTCCAATTTCTGCTGATGATTCAAAATAGATTAGTTCGCTCTTAAAGCATGCTTAAGTGTCTGTGTAAAGACTTCCATTAATCCATTTGCAGCAGGATGATATGGAGCCAAATATATGTAGTGAATTCCATTTCAAGCTAGGAACCTCTGAAATTCTTCTGGACAGAATTGAACTCCCTTGTCACTCAACTGTACCGGTACACTTGATTGGATATTTTTGTACCTTGTTTAGCCTATGCTTTTGGTAACTGTAGAAGTCATTCTGAACATTTCTAGCCATTTTGAATGGGTATTGACTATGACCCAAAACTTACAATCTTCTAAAGGTCTTGCAAAGTCCACATGAATGTGTGTCCAATGAATCTGAGGCCATAACCAAGTGTGTAGACAAGCTGATCCAAGATCATGCTGAATATGTTGACACGTAGTATAGCACTTTGTCTTCTTCTCAATATCTTTGTTGATCCCCAACCATCAAATATGACTTCACTGTGGGCTTCTGCCTTAATCCATACAATGCCAAAAAGATATTCATGAAGAGCTTCCAAAACCTGATACTGAAGTGATTTTGGAATGATCACTAGCATTCCCCAAAAAATAAAACTTTGAGTCACAGCTTGTTCACATTGGCATGACACTAGCTGTGATAACTGGGTATTCTTATGATCCAGCACTGTACTTTGTAGCACAGTTCCCTTCACAAGAGAAAGCACATCATCCTTAGTGGCTTCTTTGTTGATATCTGTACTAATGATGGGTAACCTATCCATCAAATTGAGATTAAACTTTGTCCAAAATTTTGTTTTGTTGACTGGGGCTTGGGCATAGCAGATGTGACAGCCAATCAGGATTGCCCTTTATGGAATAAACAGTATGGGAATGAGCTGAAAGAAACAATGCCTATTTTTAAATATGAACTGCAGCTAATGACGGAATTCCTTGTTTAGGTCCACAAACTGAAATTAATGAGTGATGATCCATCAGCAAGGCAAAATGTCTCCCCCACAGATAAGTACAGAAATTCCAAATTCCAAAAGAGCATGCTGAGAGCCTCGCACTCTACTTGTGCATATCTCATCTCTGGAGTGGTGAGTGTTTGTGAAGTGAAGGCATTTGGTTTCTCTATGCCATCAGAAAAAAACATGGCACAGAACTGCACCCACTCCATTTGGTGAAGCATCACAAGGCAATTGCAATGCTATTATGATTATCACAATGTGTAAGAACTTTGGTTGATGCAAACAGCTTTTCTGCCTTCTTAAATACACATTCACACACTTTAGTCCATTGCCATTTTGTCTTTGCTTGTAACAGTTCATGTAAATATGCTAATACTGTCGCCTGATTAGGCAGACATTTACTGTAGCACAATCCCACTAATGAATGTAACTGTGACATGTTCTCTGGTGATGGTGCTTGAAGAACCACCTTCTCTTTCTCTGACAATTCCTTGAACCCATGACATCAGTTTCATGTCCAGGATATTCAACTGTATGTTTGAAAAACTCACGTGTGTCTCAACATACTGAGTCTGTGGTCATCCAAACATTGCAAGACAGTATCCAAATTTCCAAGTTGATCCTCTTGATCCTTTCCTATAACAAGGATGTCATTTAAATAGCACTGAACTCCATTCAAACCCTTCAGTATCTCATCCATGGCTCTCTTGAACAGGAGAGTTGCTGATGTGATACTGAAAGGCAACCTAATGTAGCAAAATAAGAATTTTTGCATGTTGATTATGAGATATTTGTAAGATGCTGGATCAATCTCCATTTGAAGATTGCATTGAGCAAATCCAATTTACTGATACACTGTTCTCCACTAACAGTAGCAAACAAATCCTCAATAGGAGGTAATGGATACTAGTCTGCACATAAAACTGGATTCAGTGTCACTTCGAAATTTCCACAAATTTGAATGGAGTCATCCTTCTTGATCATTGGTATGATGGGTATAGCCCATTCACTATTTGAAACTGATGACAAGACCCAAATGTTCACAAAACTGTCCACATCAGCTTCCACCAGAGGCTTCAGAGCATAAAGCATAATGCTGAGCATACAATATTTTGGCTGGCTGTCAGACTTAACATTGAGCTTCACTGACATATTACTTATCTGTCTAAGTATTTAAAAAAAAAAACATTGGAGGGTCTGTCCTTTATTTCTTAAAGGTTTTGAAGTATTCTTGTGATCACCTTGATCTCAATCCAATTCGGCTTGAATTTCTCAAGCCAAGTTCTGCCAAATAATGGTGGATACATTTCTTCAATCACATATGAGGGTAAAACAACTGATTGTCCATCTAGTTGAACTTTTCCCTGGAGTATCCCTTTTGGGACTAATTTTTCTCTAAGTCTTCAACACCATAGAGATTTCTTCCAGAGGAACTCATGACAAAGTCTGATAATAGGTAGATGCAGAAATCAGTGCAACAGTAGCTCCTGTATCAAGCTCCATTTTTGTAGAACTCCCTTGATCAAAGGCATGACCCAGATGCCATCTCTGACTCCAGCTTCTGATAACACCTACAGTGCTAGGTCTTGGTCAATGTCACTAGAGCTCGTCTTTTTCTACATTATGAATTCCTGACCTCTGTCCTATCTTAGGTTCAATCATCATAGGTGTCTTCTTGGATGGATGGCTGCTCTGTGACCTTGGTCACATAACTATGTGACAAGTCAAGCGGGACGTGTCCTTTCTTCTGGCACTTCCAGCAAATGACCTGGCATGCCCAGCAAGCCTTCTCAGCATGAGGTGTTTTTTTAAAAAAAAAAAACAGCTACACAGAGTGTCACAGGAACATAAAGAACTTCCATCTCACTGATTCAGGAGGTGAACTTTTCGCATACTAAATTCCAGAGAATCCTTCTCTGTGGTTTCCATGGTAATAGCTACCTCAATAGCCTTTCTGAATGTAAGCGCTGATACGGTCAGTAACTTTTCCAGATCCACTCATTGTGTAATCCAGAGAAAATTGGTCACACAGGGCATCACTGAATGTTTGTCTGAACTGACAATGCTCTGACAACTTCTTTAGTGTAGTAAACTGTGCTACCAACTTTCCATTTGCCTGATGGAACTGACATTGTTCTGCTATCATTGATGAGGTAGGAGAGACATGTTCCTGCATTACTGCAGTAATTGCAGCGTGTAAGGCATTCTGGGTACAGTTGGAGACAATAGGTCAGGCAGCAGCCCAAATGCCTTTAGACCCATTGCTATCAGCAAGGTTGAATCTTCTTGTCCGTCAGCAGTGGAACTGCTAACTATACATTGCCCAAAACATTGTAACTATACTGCCCATGATTTGTGGTCATTGTCCAATTTGCCAGCATTGCCCACAAAAGGTGCCATTTCTTCTTTCCTGTTGAACTTTGGGCCATCCCAGACATCTCCTCTGCCAGAGGGGAAACTTTTTTTTGTTTTGTTTTATTTTAATGTGCTTTATCTCCACCTGTTGACTGTGTGCTTACACTGAAGAATCACACCTTTGGAATTCCTCAGGGCAGGCTACAGGCTGTTTCTGTCTCTGCCTGATGGCATGTGATCAGCCAAGATGCTGCTTATTTCCCTTTCATTGGTTGGACTCTCCAGAAGCTTGGTAGCAATGGCAGAAACCACCTCCCTTGTTCTGCTTTTAATTGCTTGTTTCCCCTTTCCTGCTGGCTGGCTTAGTTTCCCAGCAGCAAAAAGCAGCAGTCTGGTCACCTTGTACCTCTAGGTGAACTCTCCCACCCTTTATTATTAATTATTATTGACTTACTTTGTCTTCTTGTTCAGGCAGAGGAAGCACTGGACCCTCGTTGGACAGAAAACCCTTGTTGCCAGTATGTTATATTTGGACCCCGCAGAGAAGGGGACAGACATAGAGGAGTTGGTTTAAACACAAGTTGGCTTTATTGTTTTGAAAGCAGAACTGAAACACACAGAGAAGTGAGGCTTTGCACTGGAGGGATCATACAGAGCCTCCTGAACATTTAAAAGGGACAGGACATTACAATTTCCCTAGTTGCTTCCTTCAGTACCCTTTCAGAAGTTCCTTGGGTAACTCTTTCCCTTACCACTCTGTGTCTGCAGTCATCTGCCCGATTCCCTCTTTTATAAAGCCCAGGTACATCCCTTTAAGCCCAATTTGGGCAGCAGGTCCAGGTGCACTGGCCCCTGCTCCCTCTTAAAGGGGCCAGTCATCTTGTGACAAACACCCTTAGGAAATATGTATGTTAAGGTTAATTTTTTAAAAACCTGGGTGCTTAAAGTTAGATACCCAAATCCATGTTTAGATACCTAAATAAGGCTATGTCAACATTTACAGCAGCATGTAGAGTACAAACACTGCACAGCCAGCACCGGTATAAATAGCAATGTAGACCAGTGATGGGCAACCTGCGGCCAGATCTCAGTGCCCACCACTGGCGTAGATAGTGATACACAACTTAGGCAAGTAAAGTGACCTACACACCTGAACGCTATGGGTATATACCCTATATGGCTCCTTACATGCCCAAGCAGTGCATCCCATGTCTATATTGCTTTTTTTTAAGCAGAGTAGTGTCCTGCTGACTTCCCGCTGCTGGAGTCTTTCACTGCAGCACGTAGATACACACCGCAATGACAAATATGGACACAGCCTGCCTTTCACTGTGGTCACACAAAGACTTCCTGAGCGCTCATCTACAGATAATATTAATGACCACATGAAACATGCAATTAAAGGCCACATAGGTTTACAGCTCTCAGCTCAGCGACACAGCCTGAGCTACTCAGTATAAGTGAGTTTGTTATTTAAATATAGGCCTGCACCACACAAGAGCAGAAGGGAATCAAGCGTGTAATTTTGTCTCTTCTGTACCTTCAGGGCTGGAGGAAACTCTTCTACTAGTATGATTTCAATAGTGTGTTCAAATAATGTTTTAGATAAGAAAAATGTATTAAAATTTTAAAAACAAAAAAATGAGTCAATTTTGAACCTTGTGAAATAGAAATTACTGCCTTTTTTAATTATTATTTTCAATGAGCTCTGCGTAGGAGATTTAGCTTTATAATTTTCTTGTTTTCTGTGGTTGGAAAAATGACAATATGAAATAGAAAAAAAAATCTCGATTAATCAGTTGTACTTCTTTTTCTGCCAGTAACAGAGCAAATTATCCATAAAATAAAAGTGTATTCAAATAGATAATTTATTATATAGGTTTTAAATATAAAAATACAAGCATGCAGGACCAAATTCTGCTTTGCTACATTCCATTAAATTCAGTGGGGTGTAACTGAAAGCAGAAATTATCCCATTTTTGACACAGCAGTACTTTTACCATTGGACATTTATACGATATCCCCTACCCTTTGGCCAAGTTGTATGGACCATAAAATACTCGGGCAGATCACAACATTGCATATAAGATATGGTAACAAATGGAATCCAAGTCCACCAACATATTTACTACAACAGACTGATATAGATGGATAAAAAGTTTTATCTCTGATTAGCTGAAACAGAAACATGTCAGCATGTGTTATGTTGCAAGGATTAGATATACACTATAACATTGAATTAACCCTAAATTATCCTGAGTTTTCTCTGGATTTTGTATTCTCATAACTTTTACTGTAACTCAGATATTTTTTTTTGCCCGTGACTAGCTTTCTCTTGCTATACGTTAACAAAAAAAAAATTTAAACATTTATGAAACAAAAATTATAAAGAAGGGGAAAAATAGAACATTTAACACTCAGTAAATCTTCATTTTAACAAACTCCCCTTTCCTGTGACTCTATTTGCACGGAATCTTTTAATTTGGGGGGGAGGGGGAGGCTCAGAGACTTGGTATGAAAGTCTCTTATGCATCATTTTTTTAATTGTTATTTTGTTGTTGTTGTTGTTTTTTGAGAGACAGAAAGAGAGAGAAAATTTAGGTTGGAACCAGCAGAAAAGGAGATACATGCAGAAACAGAAGCAGATGATAAAAACACAGATGTCTGCTGTGGTAGCCTTTATTGTTCAGGCAGCAAAATTGAAAATATGAAAGTAAGGCTTTGCACTGGGAAGGGGGGAGTGCTCAAACATTTAAAGAGACAGGACATCAGTTAGGCTCTGGGAGTCTGCGATTCAATAATAGTACTCCACACAATTTCTCTTTTCTTATAGCACCCTTGAATTATTTATACTAGCGTGCCCTGTGGTGGCATTTGACAGTTTCTTCACTAAATTCACCACTACTTGTGTGACAAATGTCTGCCTAAACTTCTTCACTGTTTGGCCCTTCCTTAGAATAACTTGTTAATTGCTTTCATTTGACACTAACTTCTATACTTTGAAGCAATCATCTTCCCAACCCTCTTTAGAACTGTCTTGCTCAATATAGTCCTCTTTTAATCTCTTTCCCCCCACCCCAAGAATATAAATTTACTGCAGTTACACTAACCCATTTTGAATAACTAAAATTCTGGAAGCTCTGTATCATTCTAGTTGCCCCATGCTGTACCTGCCCCTTTGCTGTACTATTAATTTTATTAGAAGCCAACTAGAACAGAAAGCTGCTTCATATCTGACTTCACTCATCCCCCTTATAGTACTAGAAAAAATTCCTTTGATTTATATTTATAAATTCCAAAGAGTTAATCAGAGGGGTAGCCATGTTAGTCTGGATCTGTAAAAAGCAACAGAGAGTCCTGTGGCACCTTTAAGACTAACAGATGTATTGGAGCATAAGCTTTCATGTGTGAATGCATCCGACGAAGTGGGCCTTCACCCACGAAAGCTTATGCTCCAATACATCTGTTAGTCTTAAAGGTGCCACAGGACTCTCTGTTGCTATTTGGAATTTGTTTGCTTTTCATATTGGTATGAAGTACTCAGTTTAAGTCTTTTAATCAATCTTCCAGTCCTAGTTCTGCTTAATGCTTTGCAGTGAATAGCCAGCATGGGTATATTCCCTTTTCTTTTAATATTTGACCTCAGTATTTTATACTGTTTTCCTCTACTCTGGAGATGGATCTGAACCAGAACCCTGAAACTAAATAGTCTAAATCTGGGGAAGAGTTCAGATATGGATCTCTGTTCTGCACTTCATCGCAGAAATCAACTGCTGCCCATGTTTCTTGTCCAATTAGTGTGAATTGTAGAGGTTTTCTTCCTGACTGGTTCACTTTCCTGAATGTTTGTTCTAATAGGTCATTGATATATGAAACTAAAGTGAGTAAAAACAGATCTTAGTACTAATTCTTGTGGCACTCCACAGTTTACCTTATATTTCCCCCCCACACACACACTCACAATCCTAAATACTTTTACACACGCAAGTGCAATGTTTATTTATTACCTAAGCCTTGTCTTTGGCTAGTCATGTACAGTAGCTGACCCTTGGTATCATACTTACTGACCTGTCATATTAGTCTTTCAAGTAGTACTGTAGCAAAGCTTTTTCAACACCCCGCTAAATCCTGTCCACAACTTCCCACCTGTCAACTCATTTTATTGCCTTTTTTGAGAGAGAGATGTATTAGACAATCTCTCTTTTGCGAATGTGTACTGAATATCCTTAATTATATCCTAACTTTTTGGTTCCTGTACTATTTTTGTATCATTAGTTTCTCTACTATCTTCCCTGTGATGCAGTCAGGGTGACAGAACTATGGTTAGTGTTTAAATATTCCTTAGATCCCTGGGAACTGCCTCTATTTCCAAAAGAATTTTAAATACAAACTCCTGAAGTTCCTATTCCTGACACATTCTTTAGAATTCTGGGATACATCCCATATGTCATTGTCAGTCATAAGACATTTTCTTGATCAGATCAAGACAGAAAACAGGTGATTACCATAATTATTTCATCATGCTCTCTGAGTCATGTATTGGTGTTTTTAGCATGTCACTCAACATCCAACTTTCTGAATACCAAGGCAAAGAATTCAGTTTTTTTAAGAGAATAAAATAATAATTTGTTATATTTACATAAAAATCTCAAAGCACTTTACAAAACTTTTAAACAAACAAAGGCCCTGCAAGTCAGTGAGCTAACTGGCCCACATGCCAAAGAACATCCTCCTGCGAGAAGATTCCCATCTCTTTTTCTTAAGGATTTCAGTTTTATTTCTACAAAATAAAGCTACCCAATGAAGTTCATCATATCAATTATGTCCTTTCACCCCGACTGAAGGATCTTTTGCTGGGAATCCAGGAGAGCCTCTCTGTTACCTTCTCCTTCCTAGCCCACTCCTTGTCTTTGGCTAGTCATGTACAGTAGGCCATCTGCCTGGGAGTTCTTTAAGATAGATTCTTTATATGCTGGTCAAAGATTACACACTAAAAATAATTTTTCAATTAAAATTTGTTCACAAAATGGTCTGCTTTCCACATAAAAATTAGTGTTTTTAATCATAAGTTTTCAGCCAAATAAACCTTTGTTGTTGTTATTGTAAAACAAATTCCCACCAGGAGAGGGAAAAAATGAAGAAATCAGATCAGTTCTAATCCTTTCCCCTGCCCCAGGCTATTCTGCAGAAGCTTACTAAACTCCTGCAGCTCTTCTCTCAACGGAGCTACTTGCTGACTTTTAAGACCAGATGATCTTCAAGCTATCACTTCATCCCTGGTCTCACAGCATCATCTGGGATTGGGAGGCAGCTGTTTAATCATGGTGTGGGAGGGGCAGGCAGGACCCCAAGTACCCTTAAAGGGCTTAATTGGAGCCACCCTGTGGAGGGCCTCAATTTAGTAAAGTACTTAACCATGTGCCTAACTTTAAGCATGTGAGTAGTTCCATTGAATGTAAGATTACTCATATGCCTAAATTTAAGCATGTGTTTACGCACCTTGTTGAATCAGGCTCTATACAACAATCATTTCATCCACAAATAAAAATTAGAGGTTAACCCAAATCAGAGCTCATGATAGTTTGAGAATGTTTGAAAGCTGAACACACATCACAATCCAAGTGTTGCAGGTGGCCTTTTACTTAATTATAGCATGAACTCCAGAACTCTTCAGAGTTCAAATTCCAGATCTGAGTCTTAATTTTGTGGCTTGATCCTTTTTATGATATGCTGGAATTTAGATAAAGTGTTAATATGTTCTGTGACCCACATCACACAATTTCTTAGGCAAGATAGAATGTGAAAAAATGTTGCATCCAGGCAGAATGGGATTAACCAAATCTAAATATGGCTAGGACACAGGTTAAACCCTCTTCTGAAGAGTGTCATGAGATCTTTTATACCATTTTCTCAGATTATTTGGTGCACTGTATAAAGGACATGTTCTGTTGCATATTACTTGTATCTACAATATAACAATTTCTCACAATGACAGAAAGATACAAAAAGTGGAAACCTTTTAATTAGTAAAGCAGAGCACTTGCTTTCGCTATCTTATTCTTTTAAACCATGCATTGAAACAGGGCCGCCCGGGGGGGAGGGCAAGAGGGGCAATTTGCCCCAGGCCCCGGACCCCGCAGGGGCCCCCACGAGAATATCTGAGCCGGGCACCCCCCCCCCCCCCGCAGCCCTGACCCCCAGCTCGGAGCCGGACACCCCCCTGACCCCATCCCCCCGCAGCCCTGACCCCCAGCTCCGAGCCCAGCCCCTCTGAGCCGGGCACTCCCTGACCCCATCCCCCCGCAGCCCTGACCCCCAGCTCGGAGCCGGACACCCCCCTGACCCTATCCCCCCACAGCCCTGACCCCCAGCTCTGAGCCCAGCCCCTCTGAGCCGGGCACTCCCTGACCCCATCCCGCAGCCCTGACCCCTAGCTCCGAGCCCAGCCCCTCTGAGCCGGACAACCCCCGACCCAGAGCCCAGCTCCCCACCCAGCCCTGGGCAACACTAGCGGCACCCAAAGGCAGCGACAGCCCATTGGCACCTACCATCACCATCACCCAGTGACAGCTCATTATGTAATTGCAAATGTATACATACCATTAAAGCATTAAATGTTTTTAAATAATGTATTTTGTGTATTTTCAAATTTTTAATAAATTAATTTTTGAATGTATTTCACTGGTTATTTTTTACATTTCCAAATACGTTACTAAAGTATTGCAACTTTTTTTTTATGGAAGGGGCCCCCGAAATTGCTTTGCCCCAGGCCCCCTGAATCCTCTGGGCGGCCCTGCATTGAAGAGCTATCACTTTACTTTGAACTATGCTATAGTTTGAAATAGTGCTTGCCCTTCCAATCTCTGCATGGTTGTATCATGGGATACGAACAGAGACATTTGATAAAACATAAAATACTCTTTCTGGAAGATTGTGACATAACACTACTTTATTTCTTCAAAAAAAGCAATAAGAACTAGCATGGACCAAATAGATTTTGGACACTCTAATAACGGTAGCAGTTCAGGGTCACTGCACTGTATTCCCCATCTATGGTCCACTCTCAACCATTGGTTCCACAGCTGTCACTTCTCTTGGGCAGAGACATGCATCTCTATCCCTCCTGACCAGGGTTTTTTTGCAGGATGCATGTTCCCTGCCTACACTGTGAATTCCCCAGCAGGTCAAATTGCCTAAGCAGGCCTGCCTTACCTTCTCCTCAGAGGCTATGCCCTTTGTAAGCAAGCACATTTATTCTTAAGGTGAAAACAATACAGAGAAAATATGACAAACAATACTAGAATATACACTCATGCTAAATTAACCAGAGATCATCCCAATTCCAACATGTGCTGTGGTAGGTGATCAGTCCTTCAGACCCCACTAAGAGTTTTTTTGTGGTTACAAGTTCACAACCTCCTTGGCTCAAATCTAGCACTCCCATGAATAGGTCAAGTCCTTCCAGGTTTTCCCACGAAGGACTGTGCCTCCTTGGACATAAGGTCGTGTCTGTTTAGAAAACAGAAAACAGAAAACAGAAAGCAGGCCTTGTGTCAATTTAAACTCAGACTGTTTATCCAAAGGTTGGGTTTTTTTGGAGGGGGGGGGGGGGATGGTGGTTTTGTTTTTTTGTTTTTGGTGGGCCTCTGGAGAATCCACTTTGAATTATTAAAGGGAACCTCCCCAGGAGGTGGCACCTCTCTGGAGCTGTTATAAGTTGAATTAATTTGCCTAATCACCTACCACTGTTCTTAGCCCCTGAAGGGGCTGTGGTTATCCTCCCCATGGAATCACATACACTCCCTGGCCCACAGTGATGCATGAACTTAATTCAATAAGTTTCAGTTTAATTCAATAAGGTTACTCCAGGATATTGCAGGAAGTTGCCATATCTGTCACAACAATTACAACAGCAATAATAATGGGAAAGAGACAGAGAAAAGGCACACCAATTTTAAGCTAGCCAGTCAGAAACCACTGTTTTCTTCACATTCAGTCACAAAAGCTATGTCTCATTCTTTACACAGGAGAGTTATTTCCTAGTTTACTGAGACCATAGCTGGGTCATTTATAGGCCTGCAAGTTGTCAATCACCTCTTATTACTACTGAATTAAAATTATTAGAACTGGGCAAATACTGCAATTATATATAATCCATACACATATATAAAGTCTTTTGAATAAAAAAGGTGACTTAACTCTCATGGTTTCCATGAGTACCTTTATTATTTATTTGCTGTCAACACTCAGTTGCTGTGAACAGAAGTGATTTTTAGTTACAATAATATATGCATACTTTCACAAAGCAAAAGTATCTCCTGCATTCCAGTAAGAATGTGCATTCACATGAAGGTTTTCACCAAAGGACTTTTTGCTTTCTGTCCTCATAAATCCTCTTGTTAGTAAAATTCTCTGACATGCATTAACCCAGTAAACAAACAAAAGAAAACAAACCCACACAAATCACAAGACCAGTAAAACCAGAAACAACAAATAGTGATAGTCTAAAACATAGTAAAAGTGATTAAGCCAGGTCTATTTTCACTCCTGTGTAGTCTGAAATACTTCGGTAAATAGTTTTGAATATTTTGTTTAAAGCAACATCTGTATTCTCCCTCTATCTGGCAAACACTAAAAAAGGACAAATTAATGGACAATTCAATATGAGAGGTTTGCCCACCTCCAAAAAGGACCTTTTATAAGTTTGTCAAGATTATAGTCTGCATCATGCATATTGGATATATTTGCTTTTAAATGAGACTCATCATCAGTCAGATCACTTTAAAATACTCTTCTTATGGGGATGTCAGAAAGAATCATTGACTTATTGTCAGCACATCTGGCTTGCCATAATAACACCAACTGCACTGGGATTAATTTTTCTGCACATCTTTTACAGCCTGGAAATGATGCAACAGATTTAATCAAATTCCAAGGGACATATGGAAAGCACCTGGAACCCTGCAAGCTACTGATAACGTGGACAAACTCACCATTGTAAACTCTTCTTTCTTCCCTACTTTTCTAACAGAACAGTATCAATACAATACAATTCACAACAACACTAAATACTCATCCTACACCAGGTCTGCTAGGGGTTACTCCTAAGCTTGTGTTTTTTCTTTTTGTTTTTGTTTTTTGTCTCTGAAGCCTCATACAATTCCATGGTTCGTTTAGTTTTATTATTCCCTGACAGCATATGGAGAAGGGTGCATATATTTGGACTTACAGAAAATAAAGAAATGACTATAAGATTACAACATTTTTGTGTCAGCACTTTGGTATGCCATCTTTACCTTTCAGAAAAAAATTATTTGACCCATCTCTACCTCAAGTCAGTCAACCAGACTGCAAACAATGGAAGTGTATCATTTTCAAAGGACTAGGCTCAGTGACATCACTAAGATTTTCCTGGTCCTTAAAGGATTGGTCAAAAGGCCACTGAAGTCAACAGGAAACTTTCTCTGATTTCATAAGATACTTGATCTGGGAGCTTAAATACTTTTTTATATTAAGGATATAAAAGAACACCATAATTTACAGTGGGCTTCCAGGCAAAGTATTGTACAGGTACCAATATTTTTAGCAAAATCAACATGTTATGAAAAGAAAAATTAAGTTTGCATAACTGGATATCTTATGTGGTAAAGCACAACACTACTCCACCCACAAGGGCACATTGGTCATGAATTGGAAATCAGAGTGTATCTGAGCATACAGGAAGTGTTATATCTGAGGATTTCCCTTCACAGTTGCTTTTTGTATTAACTAAACCTTTATTTAAAATACTGGGCCAAAGCTTCAGCTGGTGTAAATTCAGTGTATCTATAGTGACATCAATGGACCTGCACTGATTTGTACCATCCGAGGATCTGACCTCTGATGTTGTGCAAGGGGGTTCAAAATATTCAGGATGTTTCACTCGCAATGAAAAAGAGCTATTTGAAAAAATCCTGGTAATTCGTAGGTAGTATGCCAGTCAGGTAGCTTTTCACCTCTGGAGGCACAAAATTCAAATTTTAATTTAGATCACAGGTTTCATTCTAATTCCCATTTGTTCACTTTGGAAGACTAACGTAAATTGGCATAATGCAACTGATTTGGAAGTGCCTGCTCATGAGAGGCCGAACACTGGAAAAGCCGGGGTGTTTGCAGGTCAGACCTGATATGTAGTGGCAGAGATTTATGAAGAGTCTTGCACACATCTGCTTTGGGGCAGTCCTATTAGTCCCTTGTTTCTTTTTGTACACAATTCACTCCTTTTTCTCCCTATTCTAGGTCTAATCATTACTTTAACAGTGACACATCTATTTGCTTGATAGTCCTTTCTTATCTTGATTCATAGTTTTTCTGTGTTCCCTTGAAAATATGAATACTTTACCTCTGTCCCAGGGTAGTATATAAAATATTTCTATATAAAGTCTTCTGAAGCCTATCAAAATATCACTATGAAGATCACAAAAACATAGATATGCACAAACCATCTTTTTCTTCTGTGGTTATACAGTGCCTAGCACAAATGAGGTCCTTGTCCATGACTACAGGTGCTGCAGTAATACAAATAATAATAAATAATGATAGAGTCGTGACTAACTTTTGACTCAAATCACATGCATCATCTCTGCAGGAAACAAGCTATCCAGTGCCAAGATTTTTTAGATTGCTTCAGTGCAAATTGGATAATTAGGAGTCTACCTGATTTGCTTGTAAAGAACAGTGTACAATTATTCCTGCAGTTAAAGCTCAGTTTGAGAATTTTCCCCAGTATGAGAAAGCAAGGGCTATATAATCATCCAGTGCCTCTCAACTGTATATGTGGTTTCACTCTTTGTGGATAATTGGTCAAGTATCCAGCACTCCTCTCAGCTTCCCTCCCCTCCCCCCCCCCCACACACACCCTTCCCCCTTCTCTTCCCTTTCTGATGCATCTTTAAAGAAGTCCTCAGGATACAAACACCTCTTGGAGGAGGAGAATAGTAAGAACAAGCCATGAGTGAATAAGGAAAAGAGAGATCAACTAATGCATCAAATGGAATGTGAAAGAGCCACACAAACACAGAGCAGCATGAAACTGCATCAGTACACGGCTGCTCTCTGTCAAAATGAAGCAAGCCTCAGTGGAGCAATGACACGATGAAGCAACAAAACAGGAGTGTTTGTACCGTAATTATTTCATGTTTCCTTTTCAACAGCATTCAATGATTGTAATGTTAGTTCTCCAGTTTTTCAAAGCAGAGTACCATAGATATTGATAATGTAAGTGATCAATATCTTTGTAATCTTTCTGACATGTTCATTCAATTTTCTTTTCTGATAGATTAATACACAGCAGGTCGCATTCCCTCATCAGAGATTTCTACACTTGTATTTTTTTTTCCATCTGCTCCTGTCACACTCTGAAAGATTAGTAATTGGTGGGTGTACAATAAAGTACATGCCCCCACTCTATAATTGAGAATTGCCTACCTTTCTCAATGTACCAAAACACTATATCACAGTAAGTATGTTCAGGCCAGAAGTAGTTAGTCAATCTATCAATCAAATGATAATGAATAATCCAAAAACGTTTTACATAGAGTCCATAATATTTTAAATTTCAGTATAGTTTCCCCCAACCAAATATTTTGACAAATTCGTTGTTTTGTGTATATTGAGCTTATAAGAGAATTTTGTTTCTTTTCCATGTGACCCTTCCTCTAACTAACATATGCATCTGCTCTTTGGGTTTTTACTGATTAACCCAAAAGTTAAAGTGACCTGCAAAGTCATGCAATTACTTCATATTACAAGGCTCATCTGTCAAGTTATAATAGAGTATTGTATCTTAGCCACACTTAACTGATCATTTGTTTAGCTGCTTTTGAAGGCCTCACTGGCTTTCTTAGTTGCCTTTTAAGATTTACGTACTGTCCTTTTAAAGCAATGATATGTATACAGCATGTTCCCCGTAGAAGTCTGCCTCTGAATACAAAAAATATTTGAGTTGTCTCAAAATGTGTTTATGATGGTGTGCTAATTATGGACCTAGTAGTGTTAAGAGACTGGAATACAATGGCCTTAGAACAGAAGAATGATCTTACCAGAGGACCCCAATGTGATAATTTCAGTTTGTTTGCTACAGGCAATTAACATAAAAGTATATTTAACAAAAGAAACTACAGAATGCAGATACTTCGATATGGTTTGTGCCTCTAAAGAACAGCAATAATTGGAGTATAAAGGCAACACAACCACACAGCAATTAGTCTGAATGAAAATAAAATGTTAGTGAAATTGAAAACATATAATCAAATTATAAATACCATGGGAAAAATAGAAAGATATAACAACTTAATAAAAGACTCTGTTGGAGCTTTAAGATATTAGACTGGTACTCAGAGCTACCCAAGTCATACGGGGAACATGGATGTTGTTTGAATTCAGGTAAGTTCAAGGACTGTGATTAGCCCACTCCCTGAGCTGAAGCGTCAGTTCCATGGGAAGGAGAGGGGAAAGACAGGAATTTTCTTTGCATGTTCTCTCCTTTGTATATCTAAGAAACTAGTCAAAGAAATTGGTCCCCAAAGTAAAACACCACTTGCTTGGATTTTAAATAAGTAGTATAGCACCAAAATGAATAGATGAAGTGAATGCAGCTGTCTATGAATGTAAGATTCTGCTTGCATGAATCTGTCATGGGTGTGATGGGTCTGAATTTGCAGTGCTGTTATGTCCAGTTTTATTTTGGTAGCTTTCCTGTGACTTTCTTGTACAGTTTGATGAAAGTATCTCCCATCACCTTCCATTTTGTATAGGTTTGTGTTTTGCTATAGGGAGTGAGCTTCATTTCACTTTTTTGACTTTGGGGATTGTAAGGAGAATTTTGCTTCATTCAAGCAACAGATAAATCTTTGAATGTGGTTAGGTTGGTTTCAGGATGTTTAAAATGCTGGTGAAATTTGTACAATTTAGAATGCCTGAGATTTTAAATGTCTCATTGAAAAACACTGTAGATTCCTTTGTTGCCTGAGGAAAAGTGTTAAAAAAGTTCTGAGTCATTGTACTTTATTAAAAACAGTCCTCCCCACCAAATTGACTTAATAAAGGAAAATTTGCATTCAGAAAATTTTATAGGCTATGTAATATGATTTGTGACTTGCTTACTAAGGGTGGTAGTTACTATTATTTACACTCAGTGTGTTTAGCATAATTTATTTTTAATTTTGGGCCTCGGTTTGATGCTTTAATTGAATTTTGTCCCTGGGTTTGGAAGGTAGCTTAGGGGCTTTCTGAATTGATGAACTTTATGGCTTCAGGTTGGCAAAGTTCTTAAGTACGTCTGACTAAGGCTGTGAGTAAACCCACTGATGTCAATGACACTACTCATGCTCCAACTTAGACACCAATCCAATAAGTGTGTTAGTCTTCATACAACAGACACTTTTGTGCCTGCCTTTTATTTTTGGATGTTTAGAAGATGTTTCAGTTTTTGCCTAATTTTTATTTTAGTCGGGATGTAATGGAAGAGCAGAGGGTCCATGTCTATACATTGACCATTTGCTTTTAAAATAAAATGTTATTTAAAATTTGAGAGTCTGGTTGTTTCAATATTTATTATAGAGCACTGGTCTGAGACACAGGAGTCCTAGGTTCTATTTCTGGTTCTGCCACTGGCCTGCTGCATGACATTGGGCAAGTCATTTCATCTCTCGGTGCCTCAGTTTCCCCATCTGTAAAACAAGACTAATGATACTGCCCTCCGTTGTAAAGTACTTTGTGATCTGCAGATGAAAATGGCACACAAAGAGCTAGGTATTATTATTATCATCAATCATCATCACTATTAATTATAGAATACATTGATATTTTCCATATTCATATCATTTGATGTCATCTCAGAAAATTACACACCATATAGTAAGTATGCTGTAAATATATACAAATAGACATTACAACATGTGTTTGTGTGGGTAATAAAGAGAGTTTTACAGTATTTTGTCTATTCACATTAGCCAGTCTGATCTGACAGGTATATCAAAATCTCATTTGACAACCCTTCAGATGTGAAAGCATATTTCTGAATAACTGAAATTAGGAATTTGTAGCAAGTGCATTTGCTGTCAATATGGAAAATTACTTGTCTGATTATAAGATTGATGAAAATAGAGAATAAGGAAGAATTCTTTAAAGTTCAAGGCAAGGTGTACGCTGGTTAACATTCTACAATAACATGAGGGTGGACACCAAAGGAAACCTAAGGGATCAAGAAAATATTTTCTTATCAAAAGCCCTACTATAGATGACTTACATTGCTAAGCATTAAATCTATCCCATGCAAAAGATAGGATATAATAAAAACTATTCACTTCTGTCCACCACCGGCCCTGCTTTCAAGTCCCCCGCAACATTATGACGAGCCTTGCAGAGTCCTTTGTGTCAGTAAATTTGGGCTTTGACAGAAAAAGGAGCAAGAGAGTTTCAGAGAAAAGGTCCCTTCACAGAAACATCCACCTCCTCCCTCTTAAGTATGGGAACTGATGGTTTGAGTCACATTACTGATTTCAGCTGTGGCAGCATCATATGGGCAATCCACAAGCTAGGACCCAAATCAGCTGGGTTTTGTAGGCACAGCCCAACACCTTAAACTCCATCCAAAAACTGATCAGCAGCAAGTGAAAACTACATACCGTATGTGTAACGTGTGCTCTGTGTGAAGCACTGTTTGCCAAATGGGCAGTCATATCCTGTACTAGCTTAGTTTTCCAGTGGTGCCAAGATGTAGAGGAGTAGTCTAATCAATTGGTTAAAGAAAGAAAAGTGAAAGAGAGCCCTAGACCTAGGTGTATGTTAAAATGTGGCTTTTCTCTATTAAAAATATCATGTGGATCTGTGTATATTTTCCCTCAATTACTCACAGGTCACATTTGTGTAGTTTTGCTGTAGTATGAAAATAAGACCTTATGAATTTTTTTATTGGTGGGAGAGGGAAACCCCAGATCCACCCCAGAATAGCCAAGAGCCTGGTGGTTAGGGCAATCACGTGGAATGTGAGAGACATGAAAAAATGTTCCCATTAAAATTTGATTTGAAACCAATATATTGTGCAGAACATGTTGGTTTTGATTAAACAGAATCTTCTAAAGGAAAAAAAAAAGTTTTGTCTTGTTGACCTACAACAGACACTTAGGCCTGGTCTACACTACAAACTTAGGTTGATGGAAGCTGCCTTACGGCGACCTAATAATGTATGCATCTACACTACCAGGTCCTTTCCACTGACCTAACTTGCCTGTAACATCGACCTAATTACTCCACCTCCACAAGATGTCAAGCGCTTAATTCAGTGTTGATGGGTCAACAAAGAGGCAGCATATACATAGCATTGTGTAAGTCTGACTGACCTGACCTCCCAGAGGTGTCCCACAAAGCTCCACTGTGACCGCTCTGGAGATCGTTTTCAACTCTGCTGCACAGCAGCCAGGTACACAGGAAACAATACCTCCCCTGTAAAAACCCCAGGAGCTTTTGAATTCCCATTTCCTGTTTGATCAGCATGAAGTGCTCGCCAACCCAGCTAATCATGGTTATTCAACTCCCCAGCCTGGAGTACACAGGAGATGGTGGATCTTATTGGTCCCTGGGGAGAAGAGTCTGTACAGGCACAGCTCCAATCCAGCTGAAGAAACGTAGACTGTGATGGGTTGGATCACAGAAACCCCCTGGGAACTGCCAACTGATGTGCCAACACTACTTCTGGCCCTGCTTTCCCTGCCCTCCCAGCTTGGGACTTCAGTGCCCTGCCTGGTTTGAGCCAGACCTGCTAGCCTGCTGCAAACCCAGACTCAGATCTGAACCACATCCACTAACAGCTGTAGGCTTAAACTGAAAGCAGCTTATGAAGTGTTCCTGTCTTTAACACTCAGATGCTTTAACACTACCAATGGCGTCCAAACCCCAAATAAATTGGGTTTACCCTGTATAAAACTTATACAGGGTAAATTCATAAATTGTTCACCCTCTATAACACTGATAGTGAGATATGCACCGCTGTTTGACACCCCCCCCAGGCATTAATACATACTCTGGGTTAATTAATAAGTAAAACATGATTTTATTTATTACAGAAAGTAGGATTTAAGTGGTTCCAAATAATAGCAGACAGAACAAAGTGAATTACCAAGCAAAATAAAATAACACATGCAAGTCTAAGCCTTGTACAGTAATAAAAGTGAATACAGATAAAATCTCACCCTTAGAGTTTCGATAAGTTTCTTTCACAGACTGGATGCCTTCCTAGTTTGGGCACAATCCTTTCCCCTGGTACAGCCCTAGCTTTAGCTCAGGTGGTAGCTAGGGGATTTCTCATGATGGCCGCCCCCTTTGTTATGTTCCACCCACTTATATATTTTTTGCATAAGGCAGGAATCCTTTGTCCCTCTGGGTTCCCACTCGTCCTTCTCAATGGAAAAACACCAAGTTCAAAATGGATTACAGTTCAGGTGACATGATCACATGTCACTGTAAGACCCCAAGCCTTCATTCCTCCCAACCTGACTCACAGGAAGGCCTGCCTGCAAACAGAGCCATCCACAGTAAATTGTCCTGGTTGATGGAAGCCATCAAGATTCCAAACCACCATTAATGGCTCACACTTTGCATAATTACAATAGGCCCTCAGAGTTATATTTCATATTTCTAGTTTCAGATACAAGAGTGATATATTTATACAAATAGGATGACCACACTCAGTAGATTATAAGATTTGTAATGATCCCTTACAAGACACCATTGGCATGAAGCATATTCCAGTTACATTATATTCACACTCATCAGCATACTTTCATAAAATTATATAGAGTGCAACGTCACATAGACATTGATGAAAAGATTGTGCGGGGCATTGGGGAGAGGGGCTACACCAGGGACAGAGCAATAAAATCAAAGAACTTCAGCGGATGCACCAGAAGACAAGGGAGGCAACCAGTCATTCTGGTTCTGCACCACAGATATGCCACTTCTACACTGAGCTGCATGTGAGTCTCAGCAGCGACCCCACCACTACCCCCCAAACACAGTGTGGATACCTGCCAGGAGTCTGAGTCTTGGGCTACCTCAGGCAACGAGGAGAACATTCTGGACAAGGAAGACAGGGCCGGCTCCAGGCACCAGCTGAGCAAGCAGGTGCTTGGGGCAGCCAAGGGGAAGGGGCGGCACATCGGGATCTTCGGCGGCAATTCGGCGGAGGGTCCCTGTCCCTCTCGGAGGGAAGGACCTGCCACCGAATTGCTGCCGAAGAAGAAAGCGGCATGGTGGAGCTGCCACCGATCGCGATTGCGATCATGGCTTTATTTTTTTTTTTTTCACCACTTGGGGTGGCAAAAACCCTGGAGCCGGCCCTGAAGGAAGAGGAGGAGGAGGAGGAGAATGGAAGACAGGCAAGAGGGGGATCCCTCTATTTTTAACCCCGAAGTAGTCCAGCTAGTTGCAGGACAGCATAATGGCAGAGTGTGATACCAGGGAAGGCACCTCTAGTGAGTATGCAGTTCTAATCAAACAGTAGGTGTTACATGCTGTATGAAGAAAAAGTGAGGTGCGGTGGGTACCTGCTTCTCAGTGGCCACTCCAGCTATGCAGAGGGTGCCTCCCAGAAAAGACTGTGCACAGGGATGGCCCAGGAATCCTCTATGGAGATCTCCAGGAATCATTCATGGAGGTACTCTGCAATCCTTTGCAGAAGGTTTCTGGGGAGGACTGCCTTATTTCTTCCACCATGATAGGACACTTTTCCACGCCATTCCAGTATTAATTCTGCTGGCATCATGGTGGTACACAGCACAGCACCATAAGGACCAGGTCTGTACCCAGATGCTTGCAGCATCTGCTCCCATGCCAACTTTGTTACCCTCAAGAGACTGATATGACATAGGGTCACCTAAGGGAGATGGTAGAAAGTTCTCATTACAAGTGCTCATACCGCAAAAATAGCACATGTGTTTACCCACCCATAGTGATTTCCCTAACACGCTGGTGGATTGAGTGGCAGGGATCGGCCTTTACCTCAGATTCTGAAAGTCCAGGTTGATAACTATTATCAGCAGCATTAAGGGAAGTGTGTGTGGGATATCTTGTGCGGTCTCATGGCCATAACCCTTTCCAGAATTGCTGGTCCCTGGTCTCAAAGCAATGTCCATGTTGCTAAGGGGAGGGGACATTGTCCACCTGCACACCAAATGTGGGTTTTCCACAAATTACAGCACAAGGCCCGTCACCCATACCACTAGGTCATACTCACCGTGGCTGGAACAGCAAGCCGGTTCATGAATCGCTAGTGATTCTGATTATGTTCTGGCTTGCACTTGAGTGTAATAAGGGAAGTGACTTAAATAGCAGACCCAGCGTATGCACTGACAATGGTTGCCCTGTGCTTTGCATACCTTACAGTGGAAAGCTTGGCCTTCAGCGCAGCCTCCACACCGGCAGAGAAGCTTTCACAGATCAGAAGATGGAAAAAAAGAACGTGTGATGAAATGTTCAATGAAATAATGAACACCTCTGGGACAGCTGACATGGAGCTCAGAGCCCAGAGGATTTCATTATCTGAAAAACTGGATATGGAGAGCAGCCCAGGAGCATGTGCATGCCACACAGGAGGAGGTGCTGTGGATTATAAAGGACCAATCAGACATGTTGAGGTGTCTGGTTGATCTTTACAAGAAACAGCTTGAGGCTAGACTCCCTCTTCAGCCCCTGCATAACAGCCTGCAAACACCGACCTGTTCCCAAACCACCTCCCCCAAATGTACTGGGTGTGGGGAGGTTCAGTATCCCTTCCACTCAAAACTGGAGGGAGGGTACTAAGAGTAAAAGGCAGTCATTCAAAGACCTTTGATGGGCAAGACTTCTGTGCTTTCACAGAAAACCGGATTTGGTTTCTCCCCTCCCAGTTTTACAAACATTGTTTGCCAAAGGTTAAAATATTTCCCTGTTCTTTCAGTTTCTTTATGTTTGTGCAATAAAAGTCAACATTTTGAGAGTGAAATACTCTTTTTTTATTCCAAGCATGGGAGTTTGAGAGGGGGAAGGGATGTACAGGGAAACTGATGCAATGGAGTGGATGGTATAGGAAGCCACAACACAGATAAGTGGCACACATTACTATGGCTCATTACTGAAATGGGTTTTCAAAGCCTTCTGGAAACACAGAGCTCCTTGCTGGACTCTTCTTATTGCCCTGGTATCTGGCTGCTCAAAATTAGCTGCCAGCCTAACTGCCTCCATGTCCCACTTTCACTAAGGTCTAGCCAAAAAAGAAAACTGTGTCAGTGACCCTTAACCATCCAAAGACACATTCCACCACCATTCTGCACTTGCTCAGCCTATTGTTGAATTGCTCCTTACTACTGTCCAGGTGGCCGGTGCACATGTTCATGAGCCACGGGAGCAAGGAGTAGGCTGGGTCTCACAGGATCGCTATTGGCATTTCAACATCATCAACGATTATTTTGTGATCTGGAAAGAAAGTCCTTGATTGCAACTTTCTGAACAGATCTGTGTTCCTACAGCTGACAGGTGCCTGACCATCCCACACTGATGTCAGTGAAATGCCCCCTGTGATCTACCAGCACTTGCAACACCATTGAAAAGTACCCCTTTCCGTTTATGTACTCTTTGGCAAGGTGGTCTGATATCAAAACAGGGATATGTGTTCCATCTATCACTTCAACCCAGTTAGGGAATCCCATCGCGGCAAAACCATCCACTATGTCCTGCATGATGCCCAGAGTCACTACCCTTCTTAGCAGAAGTCTGTTTATGGCCCTGAACACTTGGATCACAAAAGCTCCCATGGTGGATTTACCAATTCTGAATTGATTCCTCTATTGATGTTAGCAGTCTAGCATTGCAAGCTTCCAGAGAGCGATCACCACTTGCCACTATCAGAGCAGGTCTCATTTTAATGTTGCTGTGCTTCAGAGCTGGGGAAAGCACAAAGTTCCTGGAAAGTGGCCTTACACATTCAAAAGTTCTGCAGCCACTGCTTGTCATCCCATAGCTACATAATGATCAACAGAGAGTCCTGTGGCACCTTTAAGACTAACAGATGTATTGGAGCATAAGCTTTCGTGGGTGAATACCCATATGCATCTGACGAAGGGGTATTCCCCCACAAAAGCTCATGCTCCAATACATCTGTTAGTCTTAAAGGTGCCACAGAACTCTGTTGCTTTTTACAGATCCAGACTAACACAGCTACCCCTCTGACACTTTACTTAATGATGTGATCCTATCAGTCAGCGCTTGTTTCCTGGGACCAAAAACAGCACTCCACCATGTTCAGCTGCTGTGCGACTACCAGCAGCAACTGGGAATTGTTTTGTTCTATGGCTTGGAGCAGGGCTGCTTGAATGACATTGCAATATTCTGCACGGAAATACTGCAGGATAAGGCGCAAGGTGTTTGTAACACAACAAGAGTTCACTTCACAGCGGAACGGGTTCCATGCTTCTCGGACTATGGTGTACATAAGCCAAGCTTTCCAAAAAAGGCACGGAAAAACATGGATTGTTTGCCATTGATATCAGGGGCGGAAACTGCATCATGGAAGGTCAAAGCCATGTTCCCATTCCGACGTGACAATGTTTTGGTCCAGGAAGCATTGCAAACCCATCCCAACCCGCCTTGCAACTAGTTGCACTGTGGGATAGCTATGGGGCATTGTTTTGTGTTTCAATGCAAGCCCTGGGGGGGAGGGGGAAAGCAGCCCATGGCCCCGCCGCCACTCCTCCTCCCCCACTGCTGCTGCTCCAGGTGAAGACGGCCTGGTGTGCCGCTGCTGCTCCCAGACTGCTGCTCCAGGGCAATGCCTGGGACCAGTTATGTGGCGCCGCAGGAGCAGCAGCCAGTGCAGTTGGCCCTAGGGCTGCCCCAGCTGCTCAGGCGGCCCTGCGGTCAGCTGCACCAGCCACTGCAGAAGTCCCAGAGGTCCCGGAAAGTCACGAAATCCATGACTTCTGTGACCTCCATGAAAGACTCGCAGCCTTAATTATGGATATCAAAATTCATTGAAATGTAACAATCTGCACTAGGAAATGCAGCAGTCATTTATAAGCGCACAGTAATTGTACAGTTTTTGGAAAGGAAATAATATATAATTGACACTGCAGGGGGAATTAAGGTACACAGAATGTAATTAACTAATGTGAAAATTGGTTAGGATGCTAGGATTAATACATCTACTCTTTTGAAGTGTCCCATAGGAGCGTTAATAAATACTCAGGATCAAAACCTTATTTTTAAGGGTGAATTTGAAAGACAGCACCTTCCAGAAGCATGGTGTTGTCTAACATTATGCAGGGATTTTAGCTCTGGAAAGACTCAAAAGGAAGACTGCCACTGAGTCTTCTACATCAATTCCTCTACCCCCCTGCCTGTCGGGGGAAGGTCTCCCATCCAAGTACTGGCCCAGTCTGTTTATGTTTAACTGATTGATCTGATGGGAATAACAGAACAACGTGATTTAACTGTAAGGCTAGTAAATTTCAAAGGGATTTTTACTTGAAAAATTTGTGTATGTTTAAAATTTGAACATCTGAACTTTTTTTAAATCAAAAATTTCCTTTCACAATAAAAGGAATGATAGGTATCACAGTAGAGTTTAAATGCATTCATTTTTGAAAATTGTATTTTAAAAACCAAAAAATAGTTGAAGTGAAACCATCTGTGTTAAGTAGAAGCCTGGTAAATTCTTGAAGTAAAGTTTAAGATTTGAAAAGAAGACATTTCTAAATAGGCATGATTACAACCATAGTTCTCTGCAATAAGGGCAACAACAAGATTAGCCGACACAAACACTCTGTTGGCTGTGACTGTCACATGGATAATATTGATTAAGGCAAATTGAAACAAAGTGTAAAAAGCATGGACTATGCCTAAGTGCTAGATGGTAGGTCCTGCTCTCACTCGAGAGACTGTTGCTCACTTCTTAGCACTGCAGTTATGTTTGAGAATAGCAGACAGAACTATTATTAGAGTTGAATTAATGCATCTTGACTTACCCAACACTTGCAGTTTGTTCCTTCAAACCACTGTCCCTTGGGAAGGTGCATCCGAGGATTCAGATCTATGTGCACTTGCCATCTTTATTATTCATAGTAACATTAAAACAGCACCCAGAGATACTATCAGCGCTTGTGGCCTTTTGTAGTAGGTGCTGTAGATATGTACACTAACAAGAGAAAGTCCTTGTCCCAAAGAGTTTGCAATCTTATTTGATTTATGTTCTTCCTTCTCTGGTCTCACCCACTCCTTTTTCTTTTTTTCTTACACAAGATTATATAATCATGAACACACTAACATAAAGGCAGGACTAAGCCTTTTTTTTTTTTTTAAACAAAAGTTGCAGAAGTAGAAAATGAAACGTATTTCCCACCCTGAACAGAAGTTTTATTATGATTGTTTTAATTTCTTCTGTATAAATATAATTGGAAGGAAAGAAAGATGTGGAGCAAAACTATGCAAATAGTTATTCTAGACCAAAAGCCAGTTAATTAACTTTCTGTTCTTCTCTCTTCCCCCTGTACTTTCATGGAAAGTACACAAAGCTTTTCATAAATGGGAATTCAACTAATACAGTTACTGAAGATTTTTTTTCTACCCATTTCCCCCCCCCCAATCATGCTTACCATGAACATACTTCCCCCCCCCCCACAGTCCCAGACTTTCCTATGCTATTTCAAAGCATTCCATATGGGGACTGCACCTCAAAAATAAAGCCGTTAATTTAAAAAAAATTGATTTTGATTCCTTTTTTCTCCAAAATGTTGCTATGTGATGGGAAGGAGGCTACATTTGAATGGAAAATAGCTGACTCAGTAGGGCTTTGAGGACAGGGAGTGGGATTGGAACATGGGACTGATTGGTCTCCATGGTACCATCTAGGTTTATGTATGACCTCATCACCACTGAATCCAAGTACAACCTCTTAAAGAAAATGTTCAGGAGTTAAGTAGAGCTTGGAGCCTATTAACTCCCTCTGGGTCACTTCTGAAGTGGTTATTAAAGAGGACCTGGTCTAAAGCAGCAGAATTGAGTCGTGTAAAGAGGCAGCCATTCCTGCAAACAGCTACAGACTTTAGACATCTTGTGGGTCCCTTTTCTCATGGTTTCAGAGAACCCACTGGGTTGAAAACTGTCTCCTCCACACTTAGTGGCCCTCAACCTGCTCCTGTGCAAGGGGATGCTTTGTGTGTAAAGGGATGCTTCTGTGCAAAGGGGTACATTGGGGGGGGAAGATGGGCTTTCCTTCCCCCTCCATGAGTTTCTCCATGGGAAGTGGAGATCTGTAATTCTATTAATAATTTCAAGGAATTATTTTGTCTTGTGCCGTATGCTTCTATAAATAGTATTTTTCTCATTGTAGATGCTTTAGATAATGCTTCCTTAATCTTACAACCCACAAAAACAATCATTCCTCCGATTGCCAGAAAGGTTGGAGGCCACTGAACGAGAATGTTGCTCTATGGGAAGTAATGGGAACTTTTGGATATGTCTGAGTAGGGTTGAAAGATTTACAGTTTCCATCCTTTTTTAAAGATGGAGATATTTGAGAGTTTCCAGAATATTTCAATTGATGGGTCTGGCTAAATTTGCATAGTATGTAAACTGGGTATTTTGTTTGATATAAGAAAGTAAAAATAGTTTTTATTTTGTATATTTTTGATTTATGTTTGCATATTGTCATGTGTATAACATAACTGTTTACAGCGTATATTCATATTAATCTGAAAGGGGTTCATTTTTTAAAATGTGATTTGGTTAATTGCTTGATCCTCTGTATGTCTACAATTATAAACACATGTAGTGTATGACTGACAAAAAGTCATCAAATAAATACACAGAATGGAAATCATATACAAAATCTCTCACACACATACCTACTTGTAACAGTTGCAAACTATATGAGCAACAGACTAATGGCAGTCATCTACAGTGGAGAGTTACTTTAAAAAAATCCTCATCCTGAAGTTACAAGTAGACAATGGGGATAGACTAGGGTCGGAGCATATTTTAGCACTGTATACCCCAATTCAGGAAGGCAGCCATCTTCAGACAGTGCAGGTCAACGATACCTCCTTGAGCATCTGACACATCAAAAGGCAGAACAAAATAGGAGAAAGTGACTGCTATTCCAAGAGGTACAAAGACCCCAGAGGGTTTTTGTTATAATTCCTTTGGATTGTGGCCTATGTGTCCAAGGTGGCAGTAGTGTGTGTGCGTGCGCACTCACGCGTTCAGAGGAATTCAGTCACAAAAAGTATTCTGAGCCATAACAAATGCAGTTCTCTGTCAGAAAATACAAGAGAAACACTGAAGATCTTGCACAAATTACACCAACCAGACGGAAATGAGTTTCAGGAAACACCCAAGGCACGGAACCTTCTTCCCTAGATGAGCACATGAAGGAGCATGGCAGTACAAACACTGCCTGCACTCCTCACAGTCCAGGCTCTAAAGGAGCTCTCAGCTGGGGAATTGGAGGGGATGCATCCCCTGATGTGCTAGGGCAACCTCATTCCCTGGATAATACCCTTCTGGGACAGAGGGATAGCAGTGAGCCCCGCTGTAAAATGAGGTTGCAATTATGTTGTGCCTCTGCCCTCTGGTTGGCTTTCCAGTGCAGAAGGTCCCATGCTTTGGGGAGTTATTGACAGAAGCCAGAGAAACCAAGGACTGAAGCTATTCCCACTTTAGGTAAGGAGGGGCCAGGGCCTAACACTATTTCATACATCAGCCTTAAGCGCTACAGGATCTTCAAAGAAAAACATTTACATTTCACAAACTGGAGGGCATGCGACTTTGTGGCATTGATGCAGCAGAGTGACAAGGAACTCAGTGGTTAGCATTTCAAATATTACTTGACACTCTATAGCTACATTAAAAAAAACAAAAGCAGTTTTTCTACTTCTTTCTCTATGTACATCTTATTAAGTTAAAGGATATGCAAAATCACTGCAGCAAGAGGTAAATGATGCATGAAAATGAAATGGAAATATACTTGCCCTCTGTACAGTGCTGTGCAATCGCTGCTCCGCTAAGCGCTGCTTCATACACAGATCTGCAATACAGAGCTCAGATACAGCCAGAAAAAAAACCAACAACACAGAATACTCTAGTCTCACTCACAAAGAAAACATTGGAAAGTATTTCCCTACATCTCATAACCAGTCAGCCCATACCTCCTCTGAAGACCCACATACACCCCTTCAATATACTATCAAGACACAAGTCATCTTTCACCTCTGTGGTCAGAAAGTACAAAAATCCAAAAGCTCTCTCTTGGATGAGGAATGCGAGTTATCACCCTCATAGCATGCTCCCTTTATCTGACCCCATGGAAACTGATCCACAGCGGTTCTCCAAGGTTGAGCTTTGCCCTAGGGGAGAAGGTACACTAGGGAACAGCCGGGGACAGGGCTGGGGGAGAAAGCCATTGTCATCAGCATTGTCTCTCCCACCCCAACTTCCCTCACAAGGAGCACGGGGCTTAGGTAATTTAAAGATTACAGAGTCAGAATTAGCTTGTCCCTTCCCTCCCAATCTGCGCTGTGGAACATTTTTGAGAGAAGTGACTAGCTCCTGTAGCAGCCATCACAATAAATGGCAGAAGGAATCCAGGAGAGCAGGAAGCCAGGGTGGAGAGCCTGGGGGGCTCAGAACTCCCAAATTTCTCTCTGTCTGGCAGTGCCGGAGGCAGGGTGGGGCCCGTGCTTGTGTTTTGAATTTCCAACAGGTGGAGTTAGATTAGTCAATCTCAGCTCCTAGCACTGGCTCCGGAGCAGAACTTCCTAGAAACAGAAAGAGAGGATCCCAACATGACTGGGGGCAGGAAAGGAGAGTCCCAGGGAAAGGGGGTGAATCCTGAGACTCTGAGTCCAGCAGTGTCAGGACCAGGAAGGGGGCAGGTCAAGATGTCGTGTGGGGCAAAGCCCCACCTGCACACTGACAGGTGCATCAAGTGGCAGGCTCCAAATTTGCACGCAGTGATAGCCAACAGGCTGGAGTGGGGATCTGGGCATGGCTCCATAGTACAGGAAAGCCATTTCAGCCCTTCCAGAAAATACTGTTACTGGCTCCTATAGAGGAGAGATATGGAATCTCTTGGTTTTACTGGCTAGACTCCCTGACAGTTCCACAGGGAGGTCGCGCCGAATCATCAGGGGAAGAACGGTAAGCAAACTTCATGTGCAAGCTCATTATTTCCTTCCCCCATTTGTGACACCTTATAGAGAAAGCTAAAGAGTCCACGTATAATATTTTTCATATTTTAAATTTAGATTCCATTTCTGACAAATGCTTAAATCACGTTGCCTGTCTCACTGTCCAAAACAATTGCAATGATACAGACACATCATGTGAGGCAAGAAATTAATATTGCTCTGAAGGAAAGTTGTTACACATTTCTATTGTTAAAATTCCTCCACTTTTTGCCAGTCTGAAAAACAGTGTAAAATGTGGCATAAAGATAGCATTTTTCCTCAATGCTGTTAGGTACCAACGTTTTGCAAACTAGGCTGGCCTTGATTCTGATCTCTTTCACACAAATTTTACATGGACTTCCATTGACTTCAACGGAATTACACTCCTGTAACTGATGTGGTATCCTAGTTCTTTGTCTCCTTTCTAGTCAAGAATAGTGGTCTAGCTGAAGTCTGTGCTGAGGTTGGTGAACTGAATCCAGGATAGTTAGAACCGTGGGTAAAATTTTCAAAAGCACTGAAGTCCTACTGAACATCAATGGGACATCAGTGCTTTTGAAAATCTTACCCCATGTCTTGAACTGAACCTTTTTACTGCTCACATGAAGGATTTCTTATTTTATTTTCACTTTAATGTACCCTGTTATTTTAAATATTCACATTGCACTTCCTGGGTTGAGCCAGAACAATAGATTCAGAGAATCCAAGGCCAGATAGGGACACTGGAATCATCTAGTCTGACCTCCTGTATAACACAGGCCACAGAATTCCCCCAAAATATTTCCTAATAATAATAATTTAGAAAGACATTAAATCTTAATTTTAAAATTGTTAAAATTGTTAAATTATGCACAATTTCCACTCTGAATTTGTCTAACTTCAACTTCCAGCCATTGGATCGTATTACACCTTTCTCTGCTAGACTGAAGAGCCCACTATCATATATTTGTTACCCTTATAAGTAGTTACAGACTATAATTCACTCATCGTCTCTTTGTTAAAACAAATGGATTGAGCATCTTGTGTATCACTACAAGGCAGGTTTTCTAATCCTTTAATTATTCAGGTGGCTCTCTTTGAACTCATTTTTCAACATCTTTCTTGAATTGTGGATACCAGAACTAGACATAGTATTCCAGCAGCTGTCACACCAGTGTCAAATACAGTGGTAAAATAACCTCTCTATTCATATTCAAGATTCCCCCGTTTATGCGTCCAAAGATTGCATTAGCCCTTTTGGCCACAGTATCTCACTGGGAGCTCATGCTCAGCTGATTAGCCACTAGGACCCCCAAATCTTTTTTCAGAGTCACTACTTCCCAGGATAGAATCCCCCATCCTGTGAGTATGGCCTACATTCTTTGTTCCTGGATGCATGCTTTTACATTTAGCCATATTAGAAAGCATATTGTTTGCTTGTGCTCAGTTTACCAAGTGATCCAGCTTGCTCTGTGTCAGTGACCTGTCTTCTTCATTACTTATCAGGCCATCAATAAGTGAGGTTTTCTTTAAGGTCACTAATAAAAATGTTAAATACTATAGGGCCAAGAACTGACCCCCCCCCCCATGGAACCCCACTAGAAACATACCCGCTTGATGATTCCTCATTTACAATTACATTTTGAGACCTTTCAGTTACCCATCTTTTAATCCATTTAGTGTGTGCCAGAAGACCACAGATATATTTCACAGTTTAGCTGGCCTAGGCAAAATCAGGATTTATCTGCAACCTGGTGAGGTTTCCATCCTAATTTATAAACAAAAAAGCTTTTCGATAAGCTTTGGGAATGAACAGGCAAACAAATGTGAACCAATCAATTGCACCCATGGAGGCTTCACCATAGATAGATTGTACCTGACAAACTGAGAAACAGTTGATAGTAAATGTTTCGTACTAATGAACTGGACATCACAAGCAAACTTCTTAATGAGGAAGAAGGAGAGCCTCTACCAAATTAATATTATTTTCTTTGTTGGCATTCAGACATTGGTGTGATGTGTCCATATGGAAAGAGTTTGAACATGATATGCACTAGCTGTTGTCCTTTGTTCAAGGGAAAATCAGTTAAATACATTTTATCATGAATAATCTTTTTTTCGAACCACAGTAGTCTCTTAAGGACAAATTCTGCAAGTTCATTAAACTTATTAAAAGTGTCTCAGAATCGTAGCTTATATACCTTCAATTTTGGTCAGGGAGCTTTTGGACTTGTAACAGAACATCCAGATTGTAAATTATAACCATATTGACATGTCCTTCTGGGAGAAAAGGAAAACAATGGCCCATAAAGCTCCTATTACTATGTGAAAATAAAAACATCTGTTAATATAATGAGAGTCTTGTTGACTCAGTACAGTTGATCAGTTCTGTTCTCAACAGCACATGCACTCCAATCAATGGAAATTACTGCAGAAGGTATCAGGGGATGCAGGGATAATGTGTTCACTCAAAAATGCATATTTTACTCAATAAAAGGTAAATGTTATAAGAAATAATTGTTAAATCCATGGTCAGTAATTGTATAAACCTCATGCAAATTCCATTAAGTCACACAAGATTAATATAACCTTGTAATTACGTGATAAAGTTAGGTTAATTGACACTTTGAAAAAAATGGTCTACATAAAAAAACTTCTATTACACTTTCTGGTTACAAATTCATCATTCAAATGTTTTAAAATGTATGAATAAAATAATTCAGTAAGATATGCAGTTATAGGTTATGCAGTGTTATACTGAGTCACCAGTGCTCATGAACTCTGACTTCTACCCAGGAAGTTGTAGATAGGTAGTTAAAAAAAATAAATAAACACATAATCTACATCCTCCAAAGCTTGTATGTAGTTTCTGTTTAGTCTCTCTCTATACTGTCAAGCACTGCCAGCCACAAAAACGTCACTGTACCAGCTATTTCTATTACTTCAAGCTACATGCACTATTAAAATATAGTTCTAATCTCAAAAGTGACTGTAAAAATGGAACTATGTGGTCCTGTCTATCAAATAGTTAAGATCAAATATTCCTGATTTTCAAGTAAAAATATGGTTTTTGAGCTGTCAGCCCTGCAAATTTAGCACTGAATCTGAAAGTCAAACTATCTTCTTCTAGCAGATTCTGTAATAGGGCCTTATCCAGTAGTTAATTCTGTTGGTCATAACACATAGCTGCAGTAGAATCCAGCTCACTTTGTTTGAGCTGTATTGACTTTGCAGTACCAACAGAAGGAAAACAGTAGTAAAAACATATTTTTTAGTCAGCAACATCAGCAGAAGTGACAATGAATACACAGAGAGTAGGCGAGTTGTGTAAGAAAGTTCCATTTTTACACAGGTCACTTTCCAGAGGAGAACAGTACTTTGTGGGCCATTCTCTTCCACAGATTTGTTTATTTATTTGGAATAAACTAAGTGAAATATAAACTCTCTTCACCCCAATAGCTTATTAGAAGTATCACCCTTATCTCCTTGTACCAACTTATTATTATGCTTTCTTTAACCTGCACCCATCTAAAAAAACCTAGGATAAGAAGTAGCCTTTGTTTAGGCCTAGAGGGTCTTAGCAAATACTAAAGCTGAGAGTCATTCATTAAAATAAAATTAAAAAAAAAACCGAAACATTATCTGCAGTCCTCTTCTCAAGGAGAAAGCAAATGCACAATTACCCATCTTGGGAATCTCTCCAAATCAAAGAAACAGAAGCCTTTAAAAAACAAACAAAAAACCTCCATCTAGTCTTGCCATGGTCTGCTGGCACATCAACAGCATATCCGTGGTATCAAAGGTGCTGACAGATCTGGACAAAAAATGTAATGTAGATGACTGATTTTAAACCATAACAGCGCCATCTCCATCTTACATCCAGGCTTATGCCCAAATTGATTGGGGTCAAGGAGAAAGGAGCAATCCAGATGCTGTTGGAACTACCTCACCATCGCAATAGTCCTCCCTTAGAACAGGAAACCCCAGACAGAGCAGTAAATGAAGAGTTGTATAGCTATGTTCATGAGCTAGAGTCTAACACTTGTTTTCTTAAGAGAAGCAGACGTCTTAATTTACCTCTTTGGCCCTGTTGTTGTAACTTGTTATGTGCAAGCACAAAGGTCTGTTTGGCTGGAACAAGTTGCAGAATTAGAGTATACCCAGGGGCTTTCCCTTTTTCCCATAATGTCTAAGGACATTTTTTCATGTGTGGATATGAAGCAGTCCTTAAAGATTCTTCTTGTGCTTACAAATATGCTGCATATATTTACTGATTTCACATATACTTTTGGGGTTTTTTTGCCAGCAACTGCTCTCTATATCCTCGTTTCCCATTATGTTTGACAGGTGCTAGTGCAGAGAAATTTAAGCATATGATTAAGTGCTTGGCTGAAACCCGACCTTAGTCTTTTTCATGACTACAAATGATACAGGTAGACAGGAAATGTGTGTTAGTCATCATGTGTTACATACCCTTGACCCACAGATGAGGCAAATCTATTATAACTGCCAGCCACAGAGTCTGGCTCTTTAGCTCAAGCTGTGGAGACATGCTTTTCTGCTTTAGAGGTTCAATCACTCCTGTCAAGCAAGATGGCAGCCACCATATGAATGGGGTATTGTCTGAGATTCTAATTAACATGAGCCTGACATTCAGGATGTACTTCCTCTCTCCTGAGGAATACGTTTCCTCTGTGCCCAATCCATAGAAGTTGTGGGTCTGTAACAGCCCCAACTATGCAGCCTTGCTCTTTAGATCAAGTTGTAGAGACTCATGCTTTCAGCTAAGGAGGTCCCCAAGATGACAGTCATCACATTAGCCACTTAATGTAGATCAGCATTAAAGGGGAAATATTTCAAGTCAGAAGAGCATGTTCAGCCATAGAAAGTTGGACAAAAAAATTATACAGTTACTGAATGAAAGTTTTAGCAAATAGATGATATTCCAATATTTATCACTGACATGCTTTAAATATTGAAAGATTCATATTTTTTTTCAATGCGGAAATCATTAGAAAACTCAAAATAAATAGTAAGCTAATTAAAAGAATGGGGAGGGAAGGGAAGGGAAGGGAAGGGAAGGGAAGGAGAGCAAGAGTGTGAGCCAGGAAGATAATAAAATAGTCAAGTGAAACTTACGTTCACTAGTGGGGCCTCCTTTGCTCACAGTAGTTTAATTTTACATACTTTTGGTTTTGGCCTGCAATTTATTGCTATGTCTCAATAATCTTTGATAATTAATTCCTACAGCAGAGAGATGACTGGAAAGGACAGAACTGATAAACTTTTGCTTTCCACCTGCTACGAATGCAGTATTCCAGCTTTGCTAACCAATATAGCTTTAGTGCAGATTTAGTTTTTGTCCATGGTTAAATAAAAGTATTATTAACATTTCAGAACAAGCTCATTGATGCCAGAAATCTGTGTTGTGAAGAGTCCCTACACTCACATGACAAACAAATACCCAATATATTCAGTGTTTTCTTCTCAAGCCAATACCCTAAACCAACTACAGACCTACCTTTTCCACCCATTCTTACATTTTATTATTGAAGTTAAGGCGACGTCTATAGTACATATACATCTTGATAAAGAAAACTTAATGAAATATTGTCACCTGTGCTTATACTGTAGGTATTGCCTCCTACTCCTTTACATAAGTGAAGATGATGCATTTACCGTAAATTCTTTTTTAGTAGCCCTATATGCTTCTGCAAATAATAAACACTAACAGTGACAACATTTCACAAAATGACCAATAGGAACATTTTTTCCACATTTGAAATTTCCATAGACCATTTCATTAAGTGTATAATTTAATGAAAATCTAGGGTTGAAATAGTTGCCCCCATGGAATGTATTGAGAATTTTGTCATTGATTTCAGTAAGGCCAATATTTCACCCTAAATGTTGAAATAAAATTTCAAACCTGTCCTCCAGATTACCATCCCTAGAACATAGTAAAGACAGTCAGTCAGTCCAGTGTTCCAGACCAGCCAGAGCTTTGACAACTTCAAGAAACATAATGCTCCAATTAAGTGGGAGTTTGCTTGTTTTTTGTTTGTTTGTTTTTTAAACTGTTGGTTCAACCAGTATTGTACTAATCAGGAATCAAAATGAGGCTTCTCTAAGTAATAAGGATTTCCTAATTATTTGTCAAATTCAAACCTTACCCCAGCTGTTGCTGCTACAGGGTATCAAGGCTACTGGTGGAAACATCCTGTGCTGATTAGGAATCCTTATGTGCAGAACAGGAATTCATTGGGTGGATCTGTGGGACATGCTGCCAAGCACACTTCTCTGCCACTCCCCAAAGAAGCTGAGTGCACCACCAGAGGATGTGTACTACCAACTGTCATATACCTGTCATTGGGAGGGAGGCAAAGGTGGACGTGATCCTTATCAGACAACAACCTTTTTGGGGACATTAGGAATATATTTTCAAAAGAGCTCAGATCCCATTTAGGCAAAGAAGTGGCCAGAATTTTTTTAGTACTCAGCCAATTGGGCATTGAGATCATTTGAAAAATCATTCCATAAACATCAAAATGGGAGTTGCTTGGTTCCAAGTATTTTTTTTTAAATCTGGCCTTTATCTAGGTGCCAAGAGGGAATTGAGCTCTTTTGAAAATCTGGCATTAATTCTTGATGCTGAACTCTCAAAATCTAGCCCTTAGTGTTTTTGAAAAATCTAATCCATGGTGCCTGGACCATGTTGGGATCTGTCTTTTTTCCAGAACTCTTGAATACTAGAGAAATTTCCTGTCTTACTGGATTGGAGGAAAGGGACCTCTCTATTATCATAGATGTTTGTATTACATGAGCACCTAGAGGTAGCAACCAGGACTCATTGCACTCCACATTGTACAGACATACACAGAGAGACACAGTTCCTGGCCTGAATAGCTTACAATCTAAATAGACAAGAGAACAAAGAATTGGAGAAATGAAGTGACTTGCCTAAGGTCAAAGAGCAGGTCACTGCTAGACCCAAAAATAGAACAGAGGTTTCCTGATTTCCAGTCCAGTGCCCCATCCACTAGACCACACTACCTTTGCTATGTTGAAAGTAATTCTAGATTCTGGACTCTTGCTGCTTTTGCATAACAGCAAAACATAGGTCAGAAACCAGGCTATAATGTTTTATAGTCAAAGCTAGCAAAGCATTAGAATCCGTATTGAAGAATATTAATTATAGAAAGAATTTTGCTAAAAGTCAATATACCTTTACCAATTATTAGCAGAAAACATTTTTTATAGCACTGGTCAAGTGTCTGTTAAAATTTATTTTATATTATGTATTTGGTTTTCATAAGAATAAAAAAATGCATGTAGTAAATAAAACACTAAAGATTTATTTAAGTCAGAATTTGAACATTGACCATATTTTATATGGACCTGCATCGTCAATAGGCTAAATATGTATCCACTTGCGAAAGAAACACACTACTAAGCAGCAGTATAATAAAGCTGAAACCAATGAAGCATCATGATTCATTATAGCACGTTTCATGCTACTGTAAATTCTGCAATCTAACATAGCCCGCATGACACTTTTAGCATTTTTGCTATAAAACCCCATTAAACACAGGCTGTAGGATAAAATTTCCCAATACTAATTTTATCAGGATCTCCATGCATTTTTACAGCCTGATCCTTCAAACCTGGTAGGCATGTGGGTAACTGTAGGTGCACAGGTAGCCCCATTTTGTGGGTTTTACCAGAGATGCTCAGTGTTCAAAGGTGCCCAGTTTCTCAGTTTTCAGTAAATACAGTCTGATATGGTAAACAGTTATACAAGGGAGTAACTGTACTCATATGACAAAGATAGACTATACCCCAAAGATCTTACAGTCTTAGGCTATGTCTACACTACACCAATAAATGAATAAGACACCCCCTGAGTGACATAAGTTACACCAACATAAGCTACACCGACATATGCACCAGAATGGACAGCACTGTCTCAGCAGGAGAGCTTCTCCTGCCAACATAGCTGATGCTGCTCACAGAGGTGGTTTTATTATGCCGATGGGAGAACCGCCGCGCTGTAAGTGTAGACGTGCTTTAAGTATGGTTTACCTAATAATTAAAATTCTCAGGATCCGTCACAGACTTCCTGGGTGACTTTTGACAAGTCAGTTAATCCCATTATGCCTTGATTATTCATCTGTAAAATGGGGATAATAATGCTTCCCTCATCCACCCTTTTTTTTGTTTTATTGACTTAGTTTGATTTAAGATTAATTGCTGTGGTCTCTGAATTTCAAAAAGAGACTAACTGAGTTAGGCAGACAATTTCTAGGGACTATCAGGGTTCTGGTCATTCAAGAGCACCCTCTTAGGGTGTTGACAGGATTGTAGATACAAATAGGGATTCTCAGTAGCACTCTGAAGAGGACACAGGGTCTGATCCCTCTAGATGAGTACCTCTGGATGCTTACCCCTTCCAGGACTCAGGCAACAAACAAAGCAGAACAGGAAAATAGACTAAGGAAAAGGAAGGGCTAATGCCCCTTCACCTCAGGGTGCTTGGACCTTCTTTAGGCAAGGGAGCAGGCTCTGTGTCTGTCAGGCCCCTCTCTAGGATGCCTCCTTCAATCCTGACATGACTTACGGGTGCATCAAGGCTCGACCACTCCAGCTCAGAGAAACTTCTTACATGGTGCAGGGTTTATGTACCCTGTTATAAGGCCCTTTTGAGAATCCCAGACCGTAGTAACGTGTAGAACTACCCACTTCAGTAAAGCATAAATGCTTACAATATCTGACCCCAAAGCAGCGGTAAAAACAAATGAATATAAAGAAACATGTTTTGATGGAAGATAACAGGTTTTATACACTATATACCATTTTGGTTAATTAAAAATAAAAGAAAATTGATCATAAGGAAAATTCTGACAAACTACTCGGAATCATAATTATCAAATATTAAAGTGCAGTATTTATCAAACTGGTCAACTATATTACCTAGGCAGCATTTAAAACATCCAATTTGCTTAAGCATTTTAAATGCTGTGATTAGTCTACCACAGGTTGACTTTTGCCTCTTTGACCTGAACTAGTCACAATGTAGTATAGATATATCTCAATTTTAGTGTACTGAAAAATCAATATATATATAAGGCTATAAAGGCAAAGTTATCACTTTATAATATTGGCAACCAAAGTTGTAGTTCTGCAAAATATAAACCACCACTAATCCATTTTCAAGGGTAATAAATTTTCATTGCCCATTACCTACGCAAAGGAAAAACAAAACTTCTGGGATAATATACATTAAAATGTTTGTGCCAGGAGACTAATTTTCTGTTCTAGCACAAATAAACTGTAGCAGATAGATCCAAATCTCGACTGAAAACAATAGCTAAATGAGTAAGATTCTTCCCCTATCAGGTGAATTTTTCTGAGCTGGACATTGCAAAGATGAGGTCTTCAGGTATCAAATCCTCGGATAATTTAACAAATGAAAAATATAAATTGCAGGGATTCTTCTTGACAAAATAATTGGTCCACATTGCAATGGTAACATACAACAAATTGCCCATCCTTTCACTAGTTAAGGTCAAAGAGGCAAAAGTCAACCTGTGGTAGAGAAAATAAGCCAACAAGCATAGTTCACTACTCATCAGATAAATAGGGTCACAGGAATGATGAAGAGTTATTCAGTGTTAGTACCTCATTCTGGCCCCTATAGAGCAAAACACTTAATCATGTGTCTAACTGCAAGCACATGAGTTGTCCCATTGATTTCACATTTTTGCTTAAAGGTATGCATGCACTTTGCAGGATTGGGGATTCTGATGTGTTAAGCACCCAAAACTCCCAATGACTACAAATAGAGAATTAAGGGCTCAATCCTGCAAGGTGCTGAGCACTCTGGCCCCAATCCTGCAAAACACTTAACCACATGTTTAACTTTAAGCATATGGGCTGTCCCAATGACTTCATTGGAAACTCTCACAGGCTTGAAGTGAAGCATGTGCTTGTGTGTTCAACACCTTGCAGGATTAAGGCCACATATTACCTGATGAGATTTACTGAGTGACTTACAAGATTTGCCCCTATGACTCTTGGTCTGTTCAATAGTCACTGACTATTACTGAACTGCGATCAACTTTATTTACATTTGGATTTGTAAGCAGTTAAATGAAAATTGTTAATAGATTGTGGTCTAATCTGAGCTACTGCTGTATTATAGATATATTCTTTGCTTACTTGGTTTTTGTTTCAAGACTGCAGCCTCTCTCACAAGCTCTCTCTAGGTTTTCCATCACTATTTTAATGTACAACAGAAAACACTTGTCAAGAACCTCTGCTACTGTTTTTGTATCATTTTCTTTTGCTCATTGAATGATTCTTTAAAATGTCAGCATGTTAGAGAGATTTAGGGAGTGAGAGTGAAAACAGTAGGTCACTGTCTTTGTATCTGTGAAGCAGACCAAAACACATTAGTCATAATAATAGTTTTGAATGTTTCATCAAACTTTCTAATGTGTTTTCTGCTTTACATTTGTATACTGTATAATTACTACATGTTTTAACTTTTTCTTTACACTTCTCATTATAATATAGGAAGGAAAAACACTTTATTATATTATTATTTATTTGCACTGTAGTAGTGCCTAAGGGCCTTAGTCATGGATCAGGGCCCCACTCTGTTAGGGACACAAAAAGACACCCCCCTGCTTTGAAGATCCTAGAATCAAAACAAAGTTAATAGCACTTTGCCTGTATAAATGTATTTTACCTTATGCAGAATCTTTTTAAAAAAATAAATAAATAAACACAGAGACACCTAGTTGGGATTTTGCCAGAGAAAGCATCCCACCCAATGTGTAAATGTAATTTCAGATAAGGGACATTAAGATTTATATTTGTAAATTAGGATCTGATCATGCCAGCTGCCACCTGCAATGTGCTACTATCAAATCCTCCTGTCTTTCATAGAAATCAAGGGTGCTCAACTCCTGGCATGACTGGCCTCTGAAAGTGTTATAAGTAGTTTCTTAGGAATTGTTTTTTGTGAGGTTACAGTGGTTAGAAAATGACAAAAAATGGGCCAGAGGAATCAAGTGTAACCAAACAGACCGCTGAAAGGGGGAATCGGATGTTCCATGCATACCGGGTCGGAGGCTCCAAGCAACTACTATGTACTCCAGGCTCAATAGCTTTTATCAAGGCAATAATAAAGTAAGCCTTGTTTGTCACTGCAGCTGGCGAACTCTCTTTGAGTTACCATCCTCCAGTTCCTACCATCAACATCTCTTCCCCCAACCTCCCTTTAGTATAGGGATGAGCTGCAACTAACCTTACTAAGAGTAATTGCACTTTACATTAAGTAGCAAATGATATATTTTGTTCAGTGAATTACTGTGTACAAAATACCATTGGATTAATGTAATTAATTACAGCTTGGTTCTACTATTTATATTTAAGATAGTTAACTCTAATTTAAAGTACATGTAATGTGCATCAACTAGAGAAATGTTAAACTAACATTATTATTTTCTGATAAGGCAGCATTTACTATTCAATAATAATTCATAAATCCAGATCTAACGTGTAGTTGAGCATATTTATAACACGGAGCTTAAAATTTTGCTATGGGATGCACAGTGCAAAGAAATGCAAGTTTATTTTATAACTGCATCACCTCCCTCCAAAATTTCTTGAGGCTTTTGCACATTCTAAGCGGTGCTAGTTGAAAGATAATAGGAAATGAAAACAAGCAGATGCAATTTTGCAACTAACATATTAATTGCAAATATCATAGTTCAGCTGTACACAGTTTACAGCTGCCAAAAGCTGTAGTCTTTGTACTGCTGTTATTCTAATGTTGCAGGTCAAAACCAGCAACCAGCTGTTCAATATCTGAGGATTTTGCTAAATAATGCAAGACTACACAAACAATGTGATATGTACTGAACCAGTCTCTGAAAGAAAAGAACAAAATAGGAAAATAATTATTTTTAGTCCTATTATGGATTAATAGGTCATGTTAAAGCACGAGTTTCTTGAAAAACTTGACACAGGAGTGGTATAAAATATATAATTTTCCTGTTCTGGTTTTTCCTTTATTTGGGTTCTACTTTCACATCTCCTCATCCTCGTTGTGTTTTTCAGTAAATTTGTACAAGTCCAAACTAAAGGGATAAATGTAAATTCCATTAGAATAGTAAAAATCTTCCAACCAGGAAACTAGAAGGGAATACCTTTAGACTCCAGTTATGGTGAACCAGTGACTGGATTGCTGTTGTTCAATGCTCACACTACTAGGAGCAAACGGAGCTCACGAAATAAAACTTCTCTCCTATCAGCACTGGGCACTAGCACCTATACAACGGTATAGCCCTTATGGCAGTACTTTACGTTTTTATGTAATTTGTTGCAGATGGACTCACTGTGTTATGAGAATGCTAATAACACCTATTAACTATTACTCATTTTCAGCTTTTATAGAAGGAAATCTTGTTATATAACTGGAGTTTTTCCTTCATCTCACTGCAGTTTATTGTGTCCACCCACATGTGTTACTTTTTTGAAATAATCAACATAAAGACACCCACAAGCTGAAGGGGAAAAAAGGAAGCAATGAAATGTTGAATGGCAGCTGGAAAATTTAGAAGAGTGATCCCTTCCAAAACGGTTACAAAAAATGTACTCTTTATAAACAAAACAAGTAGAGCTGGTCAGAAAATTTCAGTACATTTTTTGTAACTGCCCACTCTTTTTCTGACCAGCTCTAGAAGCAACTTAACATTTGTGCCAGTGTAGTCTTTTTTTTAAAAGGATAAAAGAGTTAGCAACCTTTCTTAGTTTCCTGTGCTTCCTCAGAATGGCAGTGAATTACTGATGCTTGAAAAAAAATGAAGACCTAGTAGGGAGTTTTGTCCATTATCCTGGCACTACAGGACTGAACTTCCCAGTGTATTTTCTAGTGCTCTGTCCAGATTTAAAAGCAAAGGGTCTTCCATCCCTTCCGTTGGAAGGCTAGTCCACAGTCCGATGGATATGACATTTGGGAACTCTTTAGTGACATTAAACTTAAATTTTCCTAAATTTCATATAATTATTCCTACTAGGCTAAGTAACTCCTCCTTTTCTGTGATGTTTTCATGCTATAATTTTTTCAGACAGTAATCATGATTCCTCAGGTTTCAGAGTAGCAGCCGTGTTAGATTCCTCAGGCCTTGATCCAAATGTATGTAACTAAGTATTTGAGTAGTCTCATTAACTACTCAGTATGCTATAATATTATAGTTTTATTTTTGGAAAGGAGAATAGACAGGAACTTTATCATTCACCATTCATTATAGCTCAGCTCTAACATATATTTGAGTTACACAGTCAATGAAGTATTTTTTTTAAACCGTGCAAAGATTTACAAATGGAAAACTTGTATGTCTAGCCTATCAGAATTTTCAACCACTGATGCTAAGGAAGCAAATTAATATAGACAAATCTCATTTCATTCCATGCCAATAATTATAATTAAAAGGTTGAGAGAAAGTTGGCAAAGAAGTAACCTAATTATTTCTCTCTTTTCCATACCATTCAGCCTGAACCAAAATTTGTTCCAACAAATCCCTGTGCATAGAAATGGCAGCATTTTTCCTTAGCTTTGATGGAGGACACTCTGTTCTCCATATCTGCGAATTTTGAGGAATGATTTCTGAGTGAGAAGTGTATTACTTCTCTTTAGAATCTCATGCACTGAAAACCAGTCTTCAGAGGCATGCTGTAGTACTTCATCCACAATATCACACTTCACATTTTTCTGTAATAGATTTGGTGGAAGAATAGTTTAAACTAACTCCATTGAGAAATCTAATTCCTCTCTCCTCTCTATAAAATAAAAAAAAAGTATTGTGAAATTACTATTTGGGGAAAAATACCCATCTCTAGTATCTGCTGTATATTTTGTTTCCGGAAATGATATTGCAGTGTAGATGCTTTTCCATCTTGAAAATATTCAAAATGATGCATAAGTGCTATGGCAAAGTATAACCTCAAATTTGTCAACTTGACCAAATGAATAACATTGCCTATTGCAATAGATAGTAAGAAAAATAAGCAAAAACAACAACAGTCTATGTCTCTTTTATATTTATTGTTACATCTACATCTGTATTTATCTAGAGTTACAAGTTTGGGATGATTTCATTATTTACAAGAGGCAAAGCATGTTTTCCTCAAAGTGTTCAGGAGGAAGATGTCAAAGCCTGAAAATTCTCAGAATCCCCACTTCTGGAAATATGAGTTTGCCATTGACTGGCTTCTCCAGGTTATTCAATAGCCACCATGGGAATTCATTCTGCATGGAACAGTGTGATCATAATTCGGACAGCTGATCATATATTCCGGAGCTAAACATGCTGTGAGAAGTGGCTACTCCCCAGCTCCTCCACTTAACACACAACCAAAGTTCAGATAGAAGGTTCACTCTAGGGTTCTGACTCTCCCCACTTCTATGCTCCTAGCCTAAGTGTGCCCCATTTGGCTCCCCTGTAAGTGAAGTAGAAGATGGGATGACTGAACCTATGGTTCTAAGACTGATTTGCATCATCTGCCCATTCATATTAACTCAAAATGGAGCGGGGGGACCGATTAGCTTCTTGTGCAATACAGGATTTGTCCCCATTTCATATCTTCAGTGCTTTATCTATTATTTTGTGGTCAGCCTTAAATCCTGTAAATTTTACATTAATTAAATAGAAGAAGTGATCTCAGTATTTGCAGTATTCCTCTACTTTGCTATATAAAGAATACCTCAAATGCCATACTGAAGTACTAAGCACCTAAGACAACTGGCAAGTTTTTAAAACACTAGCTGTTGTAGTTTTAAATGGTACAGCAAAGGGGCTTCTACAACATGTCTATTCCACCATATAATAGATCATACAGTCATTAGAGACGCTAGATCAGATCACACACTGACTACATTCCAATGCTGCTTCCCAGGAAGGAGTTAACCAGAATTTCTGCACAAGAACTGGAACAGAACAACAGTGGCAAAACATAACCATATGGTGTGGTACAAAGGTTTTATCAACAGAAATTTGGCACTGCTACATTATTCATGAATAACCCCTTGGGATAGCTCAGTGGTTTGAGCATTGGCCTGCTAAACCCAGGGTTGTGAGTTCAATCCTTGAGGGGGCCACTTAGGGATCTGGGGCAAAATCAGTACTTGGTCCTGCTAGTGAAGGCAGGGGGCTGGACTCAATGACCTTTCAAGGTCCCTTCCAGTTCTAGGAGATGGGATATCTCCATTAATTTAAAATTTATTTTTTTTAATTTAATGAATGGCAAAGTCATGAGTGGGTTTTAAAAGTCATGCTAAGTGAGTACTTTCTGCCACCACAAACTAGCATGTGTTCTCTGTATGCCACAACCCTATTAGAGCTATTTTACAAAGGTTTGAGAGAGGTTTTTTTTTTAAATGTATCCCACTGCCTGGAAAGCCGGGTGCCTTCCGTTACATTTGTTCAACTGGACAGATCTCAAAAGGAGCCAATCCACTCCTCTCTAAAAATACCCTGAAAATGCTTTCTAGAGCTAAAAAAAATTACAGTATAAAGCTCTGATATCTCAGGACTTTCTTGGGCAAGAACAATAGATCTCCCTTGGGAAAGTAAGGATTTCCCTATCCCAATGGTATAACTCTCGCATTACTAGGGCTTATAGAATCACAAGATTTCAGAACTTAAACCTATCCCTGAGCTGACCTGAATATTGCCCACAATGGGCCTCAGGCAGGTGAGATTTTGGAAGGGACAAAATGTAGTATCTGGGAGGAAAGAATGAAACAATTCTCTTACAGGTTGATTTTAGTATCATGTGAAACCGCCAAAGGGATTGAAATGCTAGAAGTAGGGAAACTGATCCTTGGGTACGTGTGTGTGTGTGTGTGTGTGTGTGTGTGTGTGTGTGTGTGTGTGTGTGTGTGTGTGTGTGTGTGTGTGTGTGTGTGTGTGTGTGTGTGTATATATATAGAGAGAAAGAGATTTATCATACAGCTTTGCATTTATCATTTGGGTATCCATACCGCATGCAGATGTAGTGGGTATGCTCATGGGCAGTGGATACTTAAAATGTTCATTTCAGTTCTAGAGAAAAATCTCAAACTGGCAATCTTCTAAAACCAGAATCAACTTTTAAGCATGCCCAAGACATGAACAATTAAGGACACTGTACACTTGCCAAAAGAACCTCCTTAACGACACCTCTTTTAGGCAGTGCTTTCCTATGGACGTTTTGCCTTGACTCGGGCACTTAAGCAAGTCCTTACCTTTAAATACATACCTAGGATCACATTGACTTCTATGGGACTTAAAAGCATGTGCATAAATTCTGATGGCAGTAGGGATATTCCCCTGAAGCAGGTCCTTAAGGGTGTTTACACAGCCTGTGGAAGTGAGCCTCTGAGCCTGGTTCAACAGACTTGGGCTAGCAGGGCTTGTACTGGTGCTCCAAACATAGCTCTGTCGAGAGAGCTTTGAAGTTGAAGCTTGGGCTCTAAATCCCTTCCTTACCTAGGCTTCAGAACCTGAGCTGCAACTTCAAAGTGTGCCTACACAACTATTTTTAGAGTGCTAGGGAAAGCCCTGCTAGCCCTGCAGTGGACTCACGCTGGAAGGCTCGATTCTGCAAGCTGCGTAGACAAACCATCTGAGGGAGCAGGATCAGATCCTTAAATGCTGTAAATACAGATAATTATTTTAAAATAAAGTTTTTTTTAAATGTAGCTTGTTCCAGGAGTCAGTCATGTCCCAAAACTACCTTCTTATATTTTTGATAGAAAATTAAAAATATATTACATACTGTGTGTTACGCCATATTTGTGTGTCTACCATTTTACATGGTTGTGGCCGCAAATATACACAGCCAAAATGCATTCTTTAACATTAAATTAGCTAGAAAAAGGAAGTTAACTATATTCAAAACCTGCATTACTGTTTTTTAGACTTGGATTAGAATGTTGTAAATCCTTTTATGACTGTACAAAAATACTTTGCTATCATTGTACAAACTCCATCATTCAGAAGACAGCACTCCACACATTCATTTTAGTAATGCCTGTCTGGTCTGGGAATGGTTGTTGGAGGACAATTCATAGGTCAATGTATTTGTCAGTAACAGACATCATGATGTATTAGGTTTAGGAACAATAGTCCCAAACCAATGAACTCATTTTGATTGATAAAGGTAATAGTGTTGACGTAATATACTTGGACTTCTGTAAGACATTTGACATGGTATCTTGTGACTATGATAATTAAGAAAGTAAAAGAATGCAAAACCAACATGGCACACATTTCATGGATTAAAATGGGTTAACTGATAAGTCTCAAAATGTAATTGTAAAAAGTGATTATCATCAAGTTGGTGTGTTTTTAGTGGGGTCCTGAAGGGATCAGTTCTTGACCCTATGTTATTTCATTTTTTTTAAACCAATGATCTGGAATGAAACATAAAATCAGCACTGATAAAGTTTGCAGACGTCACAATTATTGGGGGAGTAGCAAATAGTGAAGACGACAGGTCACTGATACAGAATCATCTGGATTGGTTGGTAAACTGGGGCAAGCAAGCAATATGTGTTTCAATTAATTTATGTATTAATTTTACATTTACAGAACCATTGCTTAATAGGAAAAGTGCTCTCTCTTCTATTATAATTTTTCACAATCAAATAAATAATCAAAATGCAATTCTCATTTCTACGCTGTAGTGTGATGAGAACATAAATTCCATCACCTGGTTATTACTAGACACTAAGGACTAACAGCTCAGGAGACAGTTGAGAGAGAGGATGGCCTAGTGGTTATGGAACTAACCTAGTTGAGAGACCTGGGTTTAACTTCCTGTTTCATCATAGACTTCCTGTGTGATCTTAGGTAATCACTCTGCCTCTCTGCACCTGACCTTACAGGGGTGTTGTGCAAAAAAAATTACATTAAAAATTTGTGAGGCACTTAGACACTATGATCATGTTAGCCATATAAGTACCTTAGATAGTTTTAAACATTCCTGTTTATCCCCTTTGATGAGTTACTGCTGCGCCTGAGCCTGCTGATGCCTGATGAGTCATCTCTGAACCCGAAAGTGTGATGAGTCATCAGAGGCAATTACCTGAATGTTTTGTGATAGGCCCCCCCACATCATTCAACTAGGGTTCAGTCAATCACAGGCAAGGATCCACCCAGGTGATCCCAAGGAACTTATATAGGGTTCTAAGGGACTCAATTTGCTCAGAGTCACTACCTGGACTAGATCAACAGATCTCCCTTCCCCTTGCCCATTTCCACACTAGACAACCCTTGTTCCAGCCAGAATTTTACTTAAGCCGTCACCAGAGATTTTAACAATCCCCTCCTCAGTGAAATTTTATTTTTCAGAATTAAAGTGAAGAGATTACTTTGATAGGGTCCTGAGAGTGAGTCTCCCAGAAATGATTTATCATGAACCCCTCCTTCTGTATGTTATGTCAGCCTTGTGAATTTCCATTGTCTTGAGCAAGCCAATTATTTGGGCAGGCAAGTGAAAACTGGACCTTTAATTGGATTGGTGGCAGTCCCTATAGCCACTCGTGGGTATAGGTGGTTCCATTTTTATAGCAGTTCAGTCACTCTCCTACATGGTTACTCTACAGTGCAGTATGAAGCAGCCACCAGAAGATTATAAAAGGCCATCTCATGTTTATTCTTCCTCTGCCATTTAGGCAGACAGAGAAAAGGCTGTGAACTCCAACCTCTACTCCCAAATTAATGGCAACAGCCCCCACCGCCTTTCTCCTATTCCTACCCTTAGGTGTGGGAATTGTCTTATCTCCTCCCCATAGAACAAAACTTTGCCAACACAAACAGGGCAAATTGCAAATTCCTCTCCTCCACCCCCCACGGGGACTGGAAATCTATCATGACAAGTTTGCAAGGCAGCAGTATGTGTGGGTATGTAGTTACTTTGTATAATGTTATTGTGTGCCTTAAAGGAAAAAAAACCTCTATGTAAGGTCCAGCTTGGCCTTTTTAAGTAGCGCTACACTCAGTGGAAGTCTGCATTAAGTGGTCTGGTTACCTGCCGGAATGCTCAGTGCATTACAGCTTTCCTCTGAGCGGGGAACAAATTTGTAGTGAATTTTGTGATTGAAGCAGAATAGTTCTGCAAAGGCATTTTTTCTTGAGGGTGAGAAAACATGAACTTCCCCTTTTTTTACTCCTGAAGTTTAAACACAGAGCCAAGGACAATTAAGTAGTATACATAATACCACAAAGGGATCAGAGTATGCAACAAGCTTGTATGCCCAGCACTGAGGCTGGAAGCGGCTCCAAGACTGCAGAAGTAGCATTTGCCCTTGATGTTGAGGGGCAGGGAGTGATGTAGACAGGTGGAAAGATGAATCTTCCACTGCTCTGCATTAATCTGTCTAGCCAATTTGGCAGTGGTGTTACTGTTGATGGGAGTCAGGGCTCCGAAGCTTTTAGGATGGAGCACAGGAGTATAATATGATAATTGTGGAGAAGAGTATGACACTTTTAGATTCTAAATTCCCAACACCTATCTTAACCAAAGTAATAAAACAAATAAAAATCCTTTAAGTCATCTCATTTTGATTCCTTTATAATGTTCTAATGTTTTGGTTCACACAAGGGACTTTTTACAGGTACGGTATTAAACAGGTATTCAGATAGCACAAGCACAATTAAAAATCCTAGAGAAATAGATAAACCAAAACCTATGTTACAGGGTAAAGACTGGGCTAGTTTATTCTGAAAAAATCAGCAAATGAATCAGCGGTATTGCTTTCAATTTTTAGTTAGACTGCACCTGTTCTGCTAACCCTTCCCTCTTCAGTGTGTATAATGCTTACTCTATTAAAAGGATAATCACATGGCTCAGTGGACATACACTGTACATCTATTTCTGACTATGCACTTACAATGGAACTTCCTTAATTGTGTGTACCCAAAGGGTGTTTGTAATGGTATTCAAGTATTTAAGAACCAAGAACCATGTTTCAGATTAATTAACGTGACTTAGTCTAAGTTGCACACTCTAGTTGGACAGGAACAACACAAACGTTTAAAGAAAGATGCATGAGGTTTAAGAATGAGAGCAGAGACAGGGGTAATCGGTCAGTGATAGAAGGCTAAAATACTTCCAGACTTGAAGCAAACACTCAGCAAAGCAGGTAAGTTCATTTTGTCTAACACTTAATGAGACACAAACACCAAGCCATATGCACTTGCAGTATTACATAAATCATGGCATTTCCTTGCGGTTTTGCTGTGTATCACAGGTGCTGGAGCTGAGAGCCAGCAGTGAAGCAGTTAATGAAAAAGTTGCATGTAAAGCAATCAGTTTGTAATAATTGGGGAGAACCATCAGAACAACAAAAATCCGGAGTGAAAATTGCAGAAAACTTGTGATTAATAACCCTAAATTCAGAAGAAGAGTACAGCATGCCTAATGTTCTACTGAGAAACTGAAGGCCATTATACTATTTGTGCCTCTATTCTTTTCAGACAGTAGCCCTGCTCCTCCCACCAACCTCTGAAAAACTCTAATATGCCTATTTTTTGGTACTTATATGGTGCCCTTTACTGTAGCATCTGAGCACCTCACATTTTTAACGTATTTATCTTCACAACTCCCCTGTGAGGTAGGGAAGTGCTATTTATCCCCATTTTACAGATGGGGAACTGAGACAGACAGACTAAGTGACTTGCCTAAGGTCATACAGGAAGTGTGTGGCAGAGCATCAAACTGAACCTAGGAGACTCTGGTCACTTAACCACTGTGACAGCCTTCCTTCCCCAACAACTCCCAGTGCTGCATATATTCTTAATATTATAATCTGGCCTCATGCCCCCTGCACCAAACCATCTAGGGCGGAAGTGTTCAGCCACAAGTTAGTTTATCTATCTAAACATGAGATCAGGACCAGTGATTTGCAATATAAGTGACATATTCAGACTATTATCTGCACTTTGTTTTTGAAGTCCAGCTGTTAGGGAAGTCCAACATACATTGCAGAAAGGGCAAGCAATGGGAAGTTTTCTTGAATAGTTCCTTTGTAGCTGGGTGAAGCTCAGTGAAAAACTAATCATAGGGAGTCCATATTTTCTGTTCATTTAAAAATAATAAAAGTAATTTCAAACCTCACTGATGTTTTTGTAACATTTTAGAAAGGATCATGGCATTGTTGCCTACTCTATAAGGGCTCAGTCCTGGCTTTGCTCATGAGCGCTGTCTTTGGGTCAGCATGTATTTGCACTAACCCTTTGAGCAGCCCAAGGGGGAGATTGACACTCAGGGAGTCACAGTCTCCTTCCTGGTGCTTCTGCTGCTGTCTCTATCTGGCACAGTATCTGCTCCCTGACATGGTGGCATAGCTGCACTGCTAAATAATTAGTGGGTAGCATTGCCTCAGATGGTTCCCTGCCCCCTCACTGGCACATAGAGGAGACAGTGTCTTTGCAGAGCCTGATGTCTTTCCTATGTTTCTAGTTGTGATGTGGGTAGCTGACACATGAAAGTAAGAGAGTGCTGGTCACTCCCTTTCAGTCATAGATTTCTATGTACCCAGGCCACAATTTGGCCCTAAGTAGAGTTTGAGATTTATCAAAGCCAACAAGGGGCTCTAGCCACACAGCTCCATTAATTTCAAAGGGACTTGTATTGATAAATAACCTTTCCCACTTTAGAAATCTCAGTGAGAATGTATTATATAAATCCTATATATTTGTGTGTTGAGAAGCAATGTGTGACAAAGGGGATCACTGATGACAATGTCTAAGTCCACCGAGTCAAATAAAATCCATATTTATGGATATATGTAATATATTTGTATGAACAGATAGCATATAAAACAAGGAATCATATGAAGGCTGTTCATTTCATTATGGGTTTATATTTTAAAGAAAATTTTAGTGATCATTCAAGTGCTGTGTTGACAGCCATGAATGCAGAGGTCCCCATTCACCCAAAGATTGGATATAGCAGTAGTAGTAGTAGCAAAGTCAGCTTCATTCATCACTATTATTAATTATTATTATCATCATCATCAACACCCAAAGTATAGAAACTAAAGTGAGCTATGCATTCTACAGATTATTTAATGATTAAAGAAGCCCAGATCTCCAGCCACAGGATATAAGTAACTCATTCCGAAATCAATGGTTCCGTATTTTCTATATTAACCTCTTCTGCATACTCTGAATAGGTTACTCACATTCAACAAATAGATTTTTGTGATGTTATAGATTTACACGTTCTTTTGTATTGAAATCAGTGATGATGCCTTAACCTAGCATAGGATCCCAGCTATCTTTGGACACAGGAACTAATGAGAGTATTGTTTGATGGTTGGTGGTATGTTTAATCTTGTTGTATCATTGGGGCTAGGCAGGGGGGAAGGTAAGCGGAGATTTAGAAAGGGGGGCATTTTTAAAACGGGGTAAGATAGGGGAGAGGGCACTTCTCGGTACCACATTTGGTGGGAATAATGAAAGAGGGTGGGGATAGTTTAAAAGAAAACCATGTAACTAACTAGACACTTACCTCACCTCATAAAATATTTCACTCTTTCATATCTCTTTCATTTGTTTTCCCCCTCAATTTTGAAACAAAAACTTCAAAATCAATAACTACTAGTAATAATTAGTTTGAGAAAAATTGAAGAGCCCATGATTTTAGGATGTCCCTACTAGTTTTGCTTCATTCTACAATATTCTGCAAATTCTAAGCCTTCATTTTAAAACAAAAATGTAAGAGAGTGTTATGCACTCAGTAACTCTTGAGAAACTGATAGGACACTACAAGATAATCTGATGCAAAACTGTCTCTATTCAAACAATGGTACAATCTGGTTGGAAACTCAACCCTCCCCTATTCACTATAGCAAAGCACAAACTTGAAAGCTTATTTGGCACAATTTAAATAGGAATATTAATAATATACCCGAGCAATATTTTTTTCTTTAAAGATAAATTAAGGGAATGAGATATAAAAATCTTTGTTAGTACAATAGAAAAGTTGCACAATTACAAATCACACCAGAAAAGTCAAGGAATGTAGAATTAAGGTTTATGATGTTAGAATTAAGGCAATATTACCTTGCCCACGTTATAGATGCTTTATTGACTGTCAGTTTTTCTAGTTACATGTTCAACCGGATACATTTGTTATGACAGTAAAAGTATAAAAGAAAGTTGTAATAGATGTGTAACATATTTGCCACTACTGCTGCTGTTGGAGCCTTACCTTTGCATTGTCTTACTCTATGCATTTAAGTCTAATTTTGATATCAGGTGAACCTGAAGTTACTCTATTAAAATGAAGCTGAAATACAATGAACTTACTCCACACTTATACATATGTGTGATATGCAGGATGACCTAATAGAAATTAAAATTGGGAGAAGGAAAAAAAACACAAAAAACAAAATAGTGATCATTCTCTACATATGTAGACGCATAGCAAAAATGTTCGGAAGACAGCCCAGTAAAACATATAAGTAAAGCTCCAAGGATTTATTTTGTAATCAGATGCTTGAGATGATTGGCAAGCCTTATTTACAGTTTTCCTGTGTTGTCATCTATATTTAAGAAGATATCAGATTTTTAGCAAGAAAATAATTTGGTCACCATCATGAAATATAGTCTTCTGATTGCATTACAGTGGCTGCACTATGACTTTCTTGCTTGCTGACAATGAGTTTTGCTAAGTTAATTAAATAAGCAATGTGTCTATGATCTTTACTCATTAAAATTAATGTAATAGTATTTAAATTGGACTCAATCTGGCAAAGCTGAATAAAACAGCTTCACGTGAGTTACTCTAAGCTTATTCCTGATGTAACACAGAACTGTATCAGGAATTTCTATATGAAATCAGTTTACCCTTGCTTCACTTGCTGTTATTACCCCTTCCTCAACACCCACTAATACGTTAGGAGCAGACAAAAATGTCCAGTATTAAATAAACCTATAGAGAACTGCTCATCAGAAATTCAAAGCCTCAGGGGAATAGGTCTCCCCAGGCATGGGAGCTCCCTAGGCCTTACCCATTTGGTATGCATCCAGCCTGCCTTGCTTCATCGTGCTGACTGACTTAGGGTATGTCTACACTGGCAAGTTTTTGGGCCACAAGTTATGCCACTTTTATTAAAACGCTGGAATTAAACCGCTGTTGCATGTCCACAACATGTTCCTTGTGATGCTGGAGTGCATCCACATTAGCAGTTCTTGCAATGGCAACGACAGCAGTGTGTTGTGGTAGCTATCCCACTATGAAATTGGTCACAGGGTGCTTTGGGAAGGGTTTGCAATGCCTCATGGGGCAGGCAAAGCATCCCATGATGCAGGTTTCCCAATCCCATTGTTCCATGAGCATCCTACTTAATTGCCAGCTGCTTTTCAATTGAAGTGGGGTGTGTGAGTGACAGGGAGTGTGTGTGTGTGTGTGTGTGTGTGTGTATGGAGGGGGGGAGATACACAGTGTATTTTGGGGGAGAGAGAGAGTGTGTCAGCATGCTGTCTTGTAAGTTCAGACAGCAGCAGGAAGCAATCAGCCCTGAGGCAGGGCGGGGGGAGAAACCCCGACATCAGCCCTGCCTCCTTCCCTGGGCTCTCTCCACAACAATCTCTCTTTCCCCCACACACACCCCTGCCTCTGTGTTCAACAGCACGAGCATTCCACATTAATGGTTTGCTTTGTGTCCCGGAGCAGAACAGCATAGCACACAACGGCTGTCAGAAACGGTGCTTTGAAAGGGGTGGGGCTCGTGTCTTCAGGCCAGCGGAGTTCAAATCAATGAGTAGAGCAGTCACTTGAGGCATTATGGGGACAACTCCGGAGGCCAATTACAGTGCAGAAACCTGGCAATAAAACACTGGAGCCTCTGCGCAAATAGCCTTACGACTCTCGTTCAGGTGTTTTTTTGGCAGCACTGCAACTGAGCAGTTTCTGCACACGAAGTGGCTTGGCAGTGTGTACACGTCTGCAGTTTGAGTGCAAAATGCTGCTTTACTGTGCAGAAACTTGCCAGAACCATGGAGAACTGAGGCAAAAATATGGATGGAATGTGGACATCTATAACAGAAAAAAAAGACACAGAAAGATATCTATTTTTTGAAAAAAAAAAATTCTATTAACTAGGATGAGATTCTGATGATGCATGGGGAAAAAGAGAAAGTAAGGTTCACTGATGCAGATGTAAGCAGACAGAATTTGAAGAAACTTTAAATTAAGATTATGGATTAGTATTTAAAAGCAAACAAACAAAAAACCCAGCACTGTTCACCATATTATTTGTATTACACTAGCATCTAAAACCCAATCTAAAACCAGGGTAATATTCTACTGGACACAGGACATTACAGGTTATCTGAGAATATCTTTTTTTTTCCCTACTGAAAATGTCTAGGAAATTAAAAAAAAAATCAAAATGTACAGTGGAAAATTTCAAAAACAAACTTTCAACAGAAAACAAAAACTTCTGTTTTCAAATGAAACATTAAAAATGTTTTGGAGGAAAGCAGCCACTTTCCATGGAAACTTTTGTTTGGCCAGAAACCCAATTTTCTGTTGAACATTTTTTTTGACAAACTTTTAGTTCTGCCCTACTGTACATATAAAGTAAGAGACATCTACTGACTAACTAGTTTACAACATACGTAGACAAGACAGGACTGGAGAAAAGTAGCATTCACATCTTTTCCATTTTACAGATTGGGAACTGAGGCACAGAGAAATTAAATAGCTTCCTTATGATACAGGAAATCTTTGGCAGTAATAAGAATTAAACCCAAGTCTCATAAATCCTAATCTAATGTTTTAAACCACAAAACAGTCCTTCCTTGGAGGGTGGATTTCTCCAAGTGCTAACAGCGCTAGCATTTCCAATGTGCTAGAACAGTAACCCAACTGAACCTTGTTTCTTAATTTGTCCTTTTTAATTTCATTTCAGCTTTCTCATTTTGAATTACTTCAATTAGCATATTGGTATCTTTATTTTGTTACCTCACCTAAACTCCCCCCTCCCATTCTAGACCTTGACAAATGATTCTAGGATATTCAATTTAAAAAAAAAAAAAAAAACCCTCTCACTTACATTAGTAATCTGAAGTATAAAAGGCTTGGTCCTTAAGTACTTGAATTCCTTATGAACACACACACACACACACACACACACACACACACACACACACACACACAGAGAGAGAAAAAAACCACATCACTTAAGGAAGTTCCATTGTAAGTGGACAATCATCAATAGATGTATAGTGTATGTCCATTGAGCCATTTGATTGTCCTTTAATAGAATATACATTATAAAGAGGGAGGAGGAAGGAAGATATGCTAATCAAATAAAAGATTAAAAAGCATATTTATAACCTGATTAACTGTTGAACTTTCCAGAATAAACTAGCACAGTTTTTAAATTTATGTTCTAGATTTCTCTCTATTTTTATACTGTGCTTGTCACCATAGTATTAAAATCTTGAGAAATAATCTATCTGTATAAGGCCTCTTCTGGAACCAAAGCACTTCCCATTATGGAGGAACAGAAATGGAGAGCTGTGCATCTCTTAAAATGATGGGTATTGATCAAGCTGGATAAGCATCAACATCACGATAAAGGTTTATTGACTTCCATTAACATTTATAAGATTTCCCTTTCTAATCAATGTTAACATATTTTTTAAAAATTAAGTAGCATTAAGTTTTATTTTTCCACAGAAACTAACAACAATCAAGGCAATTAAATATTAAAACTGTGTAAAACTCAGTGGGCATCTTTCTATTGATTAGAATGAACTGTGGACCAGGTTCTTAAATAGCAAAATGAGGTTGCCCAGTCAGCACCAGTAAAACCATGATTAAATAGTAGTTCAGGTGCCAAATTTATAGACTGAATCTGTAATGAGGGACAATAACTCACAGGGGTCATAGAAATTGTCATTCCAGATCACACCTTTGTTATTTCTAGTCAGGTAACTTATCTCCAGTACCAGCTTCTTCAGAAGATGCACCCATTAATGGACAAATATAAAGCAGATTTTTTCAGAAGAGCATGAGAGATTTAGGAGCACAGGGCCATCAACTATAAATGTCATATGGTAACATAAAGGCAGTTAGAATTTGACTTGGGTCCTTAGGGTATTCATAGTTAACATTATGGATACATTTTATCATAGCTATTGTAACTTCATAGGATATTCTTGTTATTCATGTACATATCTATTCATTTTTTCAGTCCTATTAAGCTTTTCATTTCAGTAATATATCTTGTGTCAATGAGAGCCAAAGGTTAGTTATGAATTATGGAAAATAGTATATCCTTTTAACAGTTTTAAATTTGTTGCAATTTAGTTTCATTGGTTCTTAATGAGAAATGGTAAACAGAAGAATCCAGCTGATCTTCCCAATATCCTTCAATATTTCATGTACCACTGCCATGTCACCTAATAATTTCTTCTGTATACTAAATGCTCTTCATCTTTTCTCATGTGGAAGTCTCTCCACATCTCTAATTATTATTGTTGCCCTTCTCTGGACCTTTTCTATATTTCCGCTATCTCCTTCTACAGACGGAGTGACCTATGCTGGACAGAGTATTCAGGATAGTGCATGTCATCAATTTATACAAGCACCGTATAATAAATAATTTCAGTATTATTTGGCATCCTGTTGTTAATGCAGCCTAATCAATATAAACTGTTTGCTTTTTTTGTTTGCAACTGCACACTAAGCGGGTGTTCTCAATGAGCTGTCCATAATGGTGTCCAGGTCTTTTCCGTGAGATGTTACAGTTAATTTATTTTAGAAAACATCAGTGTGTAGAAGTAGTTCAAATTGTTCATTCCAATGTGCACTCTTACCTTGCACTGGTCTAAAATGACATATGTTATTATGTTGCCTAACTGACTACTTTTATTAGGTCCTTTAGAAGTCCCTCTCCAGCCTGGACTAACCAAAATAAGTTTATCTTCAAGTGAACCTCAGTTCATTTCCTGTTCCAGACCATTAAAAGATATATTAATAAAAAGTCAGCATTTTAAATCAGCTACCTGATCATGATATGTGAGATAGTAAGTTTTTAACCTCATTAAAATAGGAAATAATTGTCGTACCTCAATTAACTGTAAACACGCGCACACACACACAAGGCCTGATTCTATACTGATTTCACATTGGAGTCAATGTAGTATTATTCAGTGATGTTACACAGTCATAAAACTTGTGTAACAGAATAGAGAATCAGGTCTGTTTGCCTTTTAATTACAACCACTGAATAGGCATGCAATAAAATAAGCCTGCACACAATTAATATTACACACAGACACACACAAAACCAAAACAAAAACAAAAACAAAAAGCTAGGAAGGCCATGAATCAATAACTTTATGTTTAACCTTTCTGCAGGAAATCAGACCTCAAATATTTGTTCGACTATAGGGACCAGATACTCATCTATGGCCAAGGAGCACGCAGCACAAATTGAGATGGTGGGCAATGCTAAGATGGTATAAAGTGCAGCTTTGTATTGCTCTAATCCCTGATCTTCTGTGCATGGGAATGGTCCCTGAGGGCCAGTAACAGACACAAGGAACTGAAACCACAGCCAGGGGACAGTGCAGCACAGAGGCATTCAGGTCATATACCTTTTCCTCCAGCCATACTAGCTCTATCCATAGGAATCTATTATGCCAGGAGATGCTCCCTTACTGAAACGATCCTTCTGAAGCTTGATCCAATGACTCTACAGCCATAATCCTCCAGAAATGCAGTGCAATGTGGCCACACAGCACTGGAGGACCTTGTTGAAGGACTCTTGTAGTTGCAGGAGGAAGAGGAGGTTGGGCTTAACTACTCACTGCTTAAGGCACTTGAGAAGGAAATATTGATAGTCAGTAGTAGGTTATCTCATATATAGTCTCAAAAGTAGAAGCCTTTTCATGTGTATTGTAATACCACATGTTAATATGACTTCAGATTTTCTTAAGGCCAGCAACCCTACGATGGCTATACATTTGGGTGGGGCTAAATTTAGTGACATTTTTAGTGACAACTGAAGCACATATCACAATGAGATTTTTAATATAGGTCATTAAGACAGGTTTTTGTACAGTAGTTTGGGGAAGTTTGTATGGAAGCAACAATCAGGACCAGAGCAGATTTTGCTAGAGTTCTGAAAGTTGGGGCTATTTCAGGGTAAATGTTGCTGTTCACCCAAGGTAATAAGTAGGAACCATGTACTTTCTCCCACTCTTATTTATTATTTTTACTCAGAAGTGGCACCAATGAGATATCGGGTCCCATTGTGCGAGTTTCTATATAAAGGAAAAGATGGTCTTTGCACCAAGGAAATTACTATCTAAATATATATATAAGGAAAGACACCAGGTGGATACAACATACAAATGGGGGAAGCAAAAGACAGGAGCATTCTTGCCTCCTCAACATCTTCTATGCAACCCCTAACCTGAGAACATCCTCTTTCCCTGTTCTGTTTCTTCTCCTTCCTTTAAATACAGTATTTCCAAAAGCCCTATTAATGCCAGAGTCCCCTCTATTAATTTCTGGTGAAGGGAATAAAAGAAGAAAAAAAATAAAATAAGGACAACTCTTGTTGAACATCACTACTCACCCAGTGTCTCTTACTGCTTCCGATGAAATTTATTTCTACCCACATTGAGAAAGTCCAAACTTTTCTGAAATCACAAAATCCAGAAATAGACACACACACCCCTCTAAATTTGCTAGGGAATCACTGTACTTGATACTATGACCATTAGAGTATCATTGTGTGCAACTCTCAGAGACATGAATTGTCTCTGTACAGAAAGCAATATGGCCTATGTCCTTGTCGCATCCCATCATACCTAGTTATTGCAGCATTTACAGGGTGCTGCATAATGTCACAAAGTGATCTGAAATCACCTATAATATCTAGGCACAATTAGATAAGAGAGAGAGAGAAAATGAACCATTAACTTCTGATTTCTTTGCTCCTGTGTTACACAGTTGTGGCAACTGAAATGGGTATATTTGCTCTTTTTGCACTGAGAATAGTGGTCTACACGACTGCAGTACAGGAATATGAGAATTTAGAAACCTTCCATGAAAATAAAACAAAATCCTTACACAAAATTTGTTCTCATTTTAAGCTGTCACTACTGAAATGTCACTTGTACATATGAATATTTTTCTTTTAAGAAAGGGAAAAGAGAGTCTTTATAAAAGCATATGAAAATGACATGGCAAATTGTAATTATCCCTTCAGAGCCATTGTAGCCTGTCATGTAACATAGCTGCTGCAAAGCCATTGAACAAACCCTGTATACCCTGTAAAACCCTGTATATGATAGAAACCACTTCAAACCAGGAGGTGCTGCTGCACCTCCAGCACATATGTCACCTAATACATATTTGCATTTTAAAACAAAACCAATATATCCTTGAACTGATGGGCTATAATGCTGCTTTGATGTTGTTGGAGATGTACATGGAAGGACTTTAAAAAATATATATTGATTGCTGACCTGACAGGCCATAATGATGCTCTAAAGTTGTGCATGGGCTATAGTATAAATCCTCCTTATTTCGTGGGTCCTTGACAATGGATGGCAACAGCATAGGGGTTTATAATAGAAAAGCTGACACATCTTTATCTATAGCTGCACAAATGGTGCCACTATAATTACACTTTATAGCTTGAGCACCACTAGATAAGTTGCTAGTTTTTAATCATATTAATCAGTGCTTGGATGCTTCAACTGCCATAAAGTAGTCTACACTATAAAAATGAGAGGATTGCCAAGCACTAAATATCATATATGTTGAGAAACATAAAAGTATTCAAAAACCACTTCACTGTAAAACAGACCAAAATCTATTGGAATTGAAACCCTAATCAGTTATCTGTTAATTGTGTCAATTACAGTATGAGGGGTTAATTTAATAGTCATACTGCATCCTTCATATACGTTACAGAAACATTGCTGATTAATATTACACATCTTGCATTAGGATCAGCCCTATACATGTTACTATTTACCTATTAGCTATAAACCAAGTCTGCTGCTTATCAAGAAACAAAGTCAGAACTTTCTTATTTAAAGAGATGTAGTATGATTGTTCCTTATGCACTGCTATGTTCTTTAAAAGCTGACTTCCAATTGTCACCATGAAGTGAGTCACAAAATCACCACTGATTTAAATGGGAATAGAATTGGGCCCTGGGTATGGTTTACTGGAATTTTTCATTTCATGTATGTGAATAGTTTACAATTTTATCCAAACAAGAAAAGTTTCCCCTCACAACAGGCATATTTAGTGCATATTGGAGGGACAAAGCACTTGGGTCTGAAACCCTGATCATTTTTTATCAACTAGGAGTCTTTAAAACTCATAATATTCCATTGGAGGTTAAAAAACAAGCTTCAGCTTAAACTTGATTTCTTATAACTCACTAATACCACACGCAAAATATTTGCAAATATTTGTATGATACATGATTATATCATTTCCATATAGCGTATATTCCCTCTTAGTCATTAATTATGTACTCTCAGATAGCACTGCATTTATAACATTTTCTCCAGAAAACAGTGTTGTTTCTAAGATACATACCTGCACTATATATAAGAAGCCCCCTAAATAATTAAACAGAGAGATGGGGAGAGTATGTTTTGGGATGTATGTGGGGGAAGAAGACAATGCCATGAACATTTCTGAAAATTAGAAGAGATGTATTGGTGCATGGGAAATGCCATAGTGTTATTCTGACCCCTGAAGGATGGAAACAGGAGTTTACTTCACATCCTTTTTTTCCCAGTTACTCAGGGTACTCTATGAATGTCAAACCCTAAACTACATTAGCAGAATTTATTTATGTCTGCCCAGGCTTGTCCTAAAGAAATATAAAAAATAGTCATGAACAAATGGTAAGCCAACTTTAAAATACTGCTGTTTGGAGTAAAGCTGAGGAGGGAATGATTTTCTAGTCTGGTGCTATGATGTTTTCCTTTGCAAAGTTACTATGAGTTGGCTACTGTATTACATCTCACAAGTAGAGTAGGACTGTGGAGATCACCTTTATCAAGAAATGCAAAACCTCCTCTCTCACCTCTTCCTAACTGAGAAGTTGTTTAGTAAATTCTTGCTAGGCTGAATCTACAGTGAAGTAGGAAAGGAGCAAGCAGGTGATAAAATCATTCATTTCAGCTGAGTTAAGATTTCATCAGGCTTGCATTTTTCAGAAAATATGTCCATGAAAACCGCTTAAAGGCATGGGGCTTCAATAGTTCTTTTACAAGCTTATCAGTCTTAGAAGAGTAACTTTTCTTTGTGAGCACAGATAGATATGGTGATTTGAGTCCACAATACATATCAATACAACATTACTTTTTTGGTGGTTTCAATTTAAATATAAAGGACGATTGTCTCACACCTCTGCCCTCTGCCCTCCCCCCCTCTTGCTTTTCAGATGTATTTTAAAGTTGTTAATATACTACCATTTGTATGAGATTTAAATCATTTAAGGACCATGTTCTGTGTTCTTTTTAAAATTTAACAGGTAGATTCAGATATTTTATCTGAAGATACTTTTTTTCTGGTGTTGCACACATCTCTAGAGTATATCATACTGCTGAAGAAAAAGCTCTAAGACACTCATTTCGTATAAGCAGACAACAATATCCATTTCAAGACCTGCAAATACCAGAGTGAAACAACCATCAGTTCTACCTTGAACAGTAAGGGGAGGGGAGGGCACAGATTATGTTTTATCTTGAGAGAGGAACACAATTTTAATGTCTGTTGAGCTCTCCTTCCACTCAGCTGCTGACATGTATTTAAATCACAGGTTACACTGTGACCCTCGTTGAAAGATTCAGGCTGGTCTGTTCAATGGGACCATTGTGTAGTATTGCAGGGATTTTATGTGGCTCTCTTCACGGGTGTGGCTGAGTTGGCAACTATGCAGCCTGACGCTTTTGTGGAGCCACTGTCCCAGGGAAACTCCACTGCGAAAAAGATTCATGTTAAATTCATCCCACAAAAGGCAAACGTTTAACAGGAGCCGAACAAGAGATCGCCCCCATCTCTCCCCCTCTCTTCATTCCAAGCTCCTAGGAGCATTCTAAAGTTAACACAAGTGATGGATACACTGTATGCTTACATTATTACACTGTCGCCGACTGATGTCACTGATCTAACCAAGTTACATAATCATCGATTATGCACAAATACATCCGTCTTCCTACAGATACATCTGCATATCTTCTGCCATCCATTATGCATGAACCCACCAGCCGTACATGGGGGGCATATATTTTCGCATACACTATATAACTTTAGCATTGCAGTGCATTGCACTATACAACGTCATCGCTATTGATTCTCTCAACCTCCCCCATCCCCTCTATCAATTTGATTTTGCAGAGAAAAATTAACAATTTGCATTGCTTGGATTTCTTTTTTTTTTTTTAAACTGGTCTCATTCGCTTTCTTGTTTGGTTTATTTAAAGGGCTGTTTTCCCCCCACCACAGTAAATAGAAGTAACTAATGTATACATAATTCCCCTGCGAGCTGCATATATATGTAGGCAATCCTGAAGATATGATCTCTGTTGCAGATCTTCAACTCCTTTGCACGTGGGTCTGAGGTTTCAGTGGGTAAGTTAGTGGGTGAAAAGATATTTAATAAAAACAGGCGGACCAGCGGTTTTTAGGCTAGTGACATTTCAGATATTTTTTATATTCGCCAGTCCAGCTTTTACCACCATATTCCAGTTTGCAATTTTCTTGTAGAATTTACAGCAATAGTTTGTAATCCAAAATCACCAGTGACATTTACCTGTTAGAACCATATCCCTGTAGCATAATTAATAAGCATTGTCACCTTAAAGTTTAACAACTTGAAAAATGAGGTTTCTCTACCTCCATTGCAGCTATGAAATGCAGCAGACTGCTGCACAGAGTTGAACACATTTGTTTTAACGAACGGATGGGAACCGATTTTATGTTAAATAGATACCATTACTTAGTCCTCTTTTTACTGCCATATATTCTTTCCAGCCACACATATTACATCCAGAGAAAGACTGTTTGCCCAGAATGAATTCATGGTACTCTCCAATATCAAGAGGTTTGGGGGGGGGGGGGGGGGGAAACCGATGCTTTGATTTATCACAAAATGCACTCTCAACAATACCTACTGCAGTTATTTCACTCAGCTGCCAATAATGGCTAGATATCCCCACACATCAGTGTAATGCAGTAATCATGAAAGTACCCATTTCAATTACAAGACACCAAGTTTAGCCATGCCATCGATGGGCTTTGCATATATAAAATGACCTTACCCACAACAGTCTTCCAAAATATTCTGATCTTGCTATCAGTCAATAAGGTAATTTCTGGTCATCACAATGCGTATTCGGTGAATCCACGTTTTTACTCCTCTTTTTTGCTAGCAATTAATAATTCGAACCAGAAGCCCATTCACAAGTGCCAAGTTCACCATCAAAGCTGATAATTCCATATAGACTTAGATTCCCTGCAAGATTCGCCCCCGTTAGTTCTGAAAGTGCCCAGTTTGCTCGCGGAAGATACGATCCAGGTGTAAAGCAGAAATTAATTTAAAAAAAAAGGCGGGGGAGGGAGAGAAGGGGGAGGAAAGGAAGAGGAGAAGACTGAGAACCACACAAGTCTGAGAGCTCTAGGACAAGAAAAGGAGTCTTGATTGCAAATCTCTGTGCGTGGTAGCCTTTCAAAGCCTCTTGCTGCACATGCAAAATTTCCAGATCCAGGATGCAGCTATAAGAAAGAAAGAATCCTATGTATATTTCACAAGTATCCTGCAATAACGGATCCGATGGGGTTTTCCTTGTACTGTACTGCTATGTGGAAAGCACACAGCCCCTGCTGTTTGAAAGGATGTCTCCTGGGTCCTAGCACTCCCACCGGGCAAAAAATAAAATAAATAAAAAATAAATAAATCTCAAAAAAAAAAAAAAAAGTGGGGGGAAAATCAGATGCCGGTTTGCTCTGAATGATGCTAATCTTCAGTGAAAATGACAAGTGAACAACAAATAGCAGGAGGTCTTGATTAATAACCACAATCCACCCAAAATATCCTAAGGAAGAGAGAGGGAGGGAGAGAGAGAGAGAGAAACTGCAATGCATAAATGATTCCAGTGTTTCTACAAGATCGGCTTATTTGATTGAATGCATTCTCTGGTTTGCTGCAAGTCAAAGAAGATACTGTTACTGCCACCCAATGGATACTTTAGTACTAGCCAATCCACACACAACCACCGTTTTGCACGCATTAGTTTAGAGAGCTGATTTTTTTCGGGGGGAGGGAAGGTGGGAACCGTCAGAAAGGATCCTGGAAAAAAAGTCCTAAATAGCAGGGATCTATCTTTGTAGACAGTGACTCTATTTCCAGTATGTAGAACACACGTTACATTGGTACCACTTGATTTTCGCTGCTCTTTCTAGAGGGCAGGGGGGAAAAGGAGAGCGGCTAACTTGCGATGGATCCTGTGCATATGCGTTAAACGGCGAGCTCAATATATTGTTTCCTCCAGTTTCCGAAGTGAAGTGCCGTTTTACAAGAGATGATGCATTATCTATTCTTGGATTTTTTTTATAAGGCAAACTGTGGGCCTCGCTGTTGCCATGGGATCTTCTTTGTGCGAACTCTCTGAACTGTGTGGGAACAGTTTTATCTTTTCCCTCCCTTCAGCTCCCTCCCCCACCCCCCGTAACTATTCTGAAGATATGTAACAAAATGTAACTGCATTATTGCCAATTAAGACTAACAGCAGCTGCAAGGTGCATCTGATTAGGAATGTTAATTACTTCACGAAATAAATACTCGTTTGCAGATGTCTATAGTGTTAAACAATGATCTGTAAAATGTAACGGTGTAAAATTCTGACACCCCCGACAAGGCTCAGAGACACATTGATGGTTAGGAGGCATTTTGAACTTGGACGACCGGGGGGAGGGGGCGGAAGAGATATTTACAAGAAATTAAACCTGAGAACCAATATGATGCATATTAGGATTCATGTCTAGATAAGGAATACTCATTAAAGTATGGTAATGTATATATCACCCACTCTCTGAGTGGAGCTGTGCAGTAGAAAAAAAAGCAGACACACTCATTACATTAGAGGATTAAGTTAAAAAAAGCAGGTGAGGGAATGTTGGAATTTATGCACTATGACAAAGGTGGGCAGGGTATATGCATTGTGGGAACTGTAGGAAGTATATATGGGAGTTGTGGTAAAGCTAACTGCATAAGCTTCTTCCCCTTCTGTAGCAGAATGTCACAATTCCTGATAAATAAAGAAAAAAGTAACATTTAACCACAAGTCAATTGTAGTATCTGGAGGTTAATATTACTGGTTAAGCAGATGGTTAGATACTACTGTAAGGGGCCTCTGTAAGTAGGTGGATAGGGTAGACATGAACGAAGTTGGAGAATTACTGTGCTGACATTTAGCACGTAGACATAGGACATTTTAAATCTGCCAAATGAGCCAGGCAGTGTACAACTGAGATGTTGAGTGTCCCAAAATGCCTTGTAGTAGCCAGAATAGAGGAACTATTAAAGAGGGAAGAACAAAGGTGTTGTGGTTAAGTCCCTGGACAAGTACTCAACATGTGGGTTCAGTTCATGGCTCTGTTATAGATATTCTCTGTGACTTTGGGCAAATCTCTGCACGATTTAGCCCAGAGGTCGGCAACCTTTCAGAAGTGGTGTACCAAGTCTTCATTTATTCACTCTAATTTAAGGTTTTGCGTGCCAGTAATACATTTTTAAAAGGTCTCTTTCTATAATTCTATAATATGTAATGAAACTATTGTTGTATGTAAAGTAAATAAGGTTTTTTAAATGTTTAAGAAGCTTCATTTAAAATTAAATTAGAATGCAGAGGCCCCGGACTAGTGGCCAGGCACGGGCAGTGTGAGTGCCACTGAAAATCAGCTTGTGTGCTGCCTTTGGCACACATGCTATAAGTTGCCTACCCCTGATTTAGCCCCTCTTCTGTAAAATGGGGATAAGACTTCCCTAACTCAGATGAAGGTTATAAGGATAAGAGTTCATTAATGTTTGTGAAGTGCTCAATATTCTGGTGATGAGGGTCGTATAAGTGCCTAAACAGATAGCTGTTGATTGGAGGATGGGCAGGAGGAAGGAAAAAGGGAAAAAATGTGGAAAGTGAAGGTGTAGACAAAGACTAGGCATCTGGTACATTTACTAACACCAGACTGGAAAAACTAAGACTGTACCTGAAAATAGAGTTGGCAAATATGCAAACGTATAGAACAAATGTGGCCTCCATTTAAAGATATTAGGATAAATTCAGCTTTCAGTTGCAACCTTGAATACCATTATAGTTGTAAGGATTTAACTAAAGAACATTTTGTCCCCTGTCTGGACACTCTGTTGAGCTATTATTTGACTTTGTCCTGCCTCTGAGAGGTCTGGCATTTGTACACAGGGCAGGCAGGAAGGTGTGGCATGTGGATTAACACCGTCCTTGTAGCTCACAGGCAGCATATATATGGTCATATATATAATTATGTATCCTGACGTATTGTTGACAATGAAACACTTGTATAACAGCGTCCATATATTATGCAGTATGTATTCCAAGTGATGGACTTCAGCACCTTCTTTGGCCTATCTTCTTTTGTTGATGACCTTCTCTGAAGAGACATTTCATCAAGAGAGGAGCAACAATTTGATGAACACAGGATTATTGAATACATTTATCTTACTCTATGATGTAAAATCAGGGGGGAGATATCAGCTGCATCTCATTCTGGCTCTTAGCAAATGACTTAAAGGAATAAAACATTAAAAGTGTGTATTATGGAAACAGAAATACTATTAGGAATAGTGCAGTCAATCAAAACACTTAAAAAATGAAGTAATATTTAAAATGCAATAACAGCAAAAATAAGTGGCTCAGGGGGACTGCTAAAAATGATGCAGAACTTTTTACTTTTAGATTGTTTATTCCAATACAGCTTAGTTTTGTAGTGACCAAAGATTTCTACTCTCTAGTGGATGTTTGATGGCTGATATGGAGTTGCTTTAGTGGTGTCCATACCGTTCCTGGGTGCCCATATCTCAAACGACCATTTTCTGTCACTCTGCTGACAGTCTTTTCAGAGAGGTGAAGGATAGAATGGGCCATTTTAGGTCACTTTGGGGTGAAGTTCAGGGACAGTGGTGGCACAATACACTGCTTAATTGATATTCTAAAGTAAAAATAAATAAATAAATAAATAAATAAAAGACAGCAGATACTGAAATGACCATAGTTTCTTCAGTTTCCATAAAGTGGATTATTCACACATCACAGACTAAAATCAGAACCAAATGAATCCCAATATATTTCACTAAACCATTCTCTTTGTACACATACACCACACTCAGAGGTTGAGATTTTTAGGAATATAGATATTCATCAAAGTAGCACATTTCTTAAGTGCTGAACACCTCTGGGTGGTCAAGTTCAAATCCATACTTAAGGCACAATTGACAGTGTCTGATAATCACCTTCTGGCATTGGTTAGGCTGGTGGTGAGCATTTACAATTGCAGAGACCCTTGTTATAACTAATGTATTCAAGCACATCTCTATATAATAAACTTGTTCCCCCAGCTGCCTCTTATTTGTCTATTTACTTTTTGTAAGAGATAATATGATAGCTATGCGTGAATGATTATTAGCTACAGATTCCTTCTGGCCTTCTAAAATTAGAAAAAAAAAACCCTATGGTTCACATCACGTGAGACACTTTGTTTAAGGGTACGTCTTCACTACCCCCTGGATCGGTGGGTAGTAATTGATCTATTGGGGATCGATTTATCGCATCTTGTCTAGATGTGATAAATCGATCCTCGAACGTGATCCCCGTCGACTCCGGAACGCCACCAGAGCGAGAGGCGGCAGCGGAGTTGACGGGGGAGCCGTGGCCGTCGATCCTGCGCCGTGAGGACCCTAGGTAAATCGATCTAAGATACTTCAACTTCAGCTACACTATTCACGTAGCTGAAGATGTGAGATCCTCCCCCCCGCCCCAGTGTAGACCAGCCCCAAGCCAGTGTTTCCCAAACTTGGGATGCCTCTTGTGTAGGGAAAGCCCCTTGAGGGCCGGGCCAGGCTGTTTACCTGCCACATCCACAGGTCCGGCCGATTGCAGCTCCCACTGGCCACGGTTCGCTGCTCCAGGCCAATGGGGGCTGCGGGAAGCAGCGGCCAGTATATGTCTCGGCCCACGCTGCTTCCAGCAGCTCCCAATAGCCTGGAGCAGTGAAGAAGCCAGTGGGAGCGGCGAGCAGCTGAACCTGCAGACGCGGCAGGTAAACAAACCAGCCCAGCCCGCCAGGGGGCTTACCCTACACAAGAGGCGACCCCAGTTTGGGAAACACTGGTCTAAGGAATCTCAGATGACCCAAAGTCAGCAGTTCTTCTTCCCCAGATTACAATTTAAAATGGCTAAATAAGAATATTGTTAGTCACCGAGGCAAGAATCTTTCATAATGTGCATATGGATTAAACCACCTTCTCTCTCCCAACCTAGCTAAAAAGAAGACCAAGAGCATGTCTGCACTATGACCTGAGGCACCGAGTCTCAGAGCTTGGGTGAGCTGACTCAGGCTCAAGGGGCTCAGGATGGAGGGCTATGAAATAGCAATGTAGCTCTTCAGGCTCAGGCTGGAGCCCTGGCTCTGAGACACTCCCCCCTCGCAGGGCTTCAGACCACCCACTCCAGCCCAAACCCAAACGTCTACACTGCAATTGTATAGCCCCGCAAGCCCAACTCAACCTACCTATCTTTTATTGCAGTTACATGTACCCTAAATTACCAAGCAAGGGTAACACCCTGCTTTCCTGTGCAAAGTGGCCCATTGTGCATTGTGAATGGATCAAAAGATGGATGGGAAAGCTGAAAATTAAGCCAGCTAGAAATGTGGTTGTAAGATTCAAAGTCAATTTGGGCAAACTACCTGTTATTCCAAAAAAATCCATGCCTTGCGTTTTCACCCCAAAATGTAAACTATTCTACATTTTCCTTGTAAATCCAATATACCATGGATGATATGTATTTCATCCCAGATTAGAAACTGCACGTTTCTTTGCCTTGTGAGTCAGATATCTATCCTTCTATATAGGGAGAATGACTCTAGTTATAGCGTAAATCCTAAATAATGTGATATATTTATGTACAGCCAAGAAATGGATGGAGTATGTCCTCCACATTTAGAAGAAAGGATTTTGTTTTATTTACACTGTAAACCTTGTTGCTTTCTAGAAGTAATAGTAATTGCCTGGCAGAAGGAAAAAGGAATGTTAAAAGAAACTTTGAAATATTGAGAGAAATTGCTAAAAAGGGGAGCACTACTGACAGCAGGTACTAATAGCAAAATACAACCCTTGAAATGAATCAAAAGCCTCTGATAAGAAAATGATTGAAGACATTTTGTAACCATGCCTGCTTGGTGTGATGCACTGTCCCCCTCTAGTGGTGACTAGACTAGCTAGAGATTGATAAGTCTGCTACAGCCTGGGCTAGATGTATCTTTTAGCTCATGCAGTAGAAGCTCATGCATTATCTCCACAGGTCTCAGGTTTGATCCTGGCTGACGCATTACAATTTGATATACACCACTGCCATCTACTGGGTACCAGTGAAAGCAGCAAAGCAACTGAGAGAGCTGAAAATCTAAGTACCCACTTGGCATGTGTCCAATAGGAATCATAGGATGCCACCATCCAACCAGCCCTGAAACTAGGGTATGTAAAACTGAGATCACCATGTGCTCAGAGGAGAGTTAACTGAAACCGACAAAAAGCTGCAGAATCCCAAGTGCACCGACACCCAGACCAGCTGTGTGGAAAGGACAATCCCCCATCCCAGCATTAAGAGGTTAAGAAGTGGTGAGACTTCATTTTGAAGATTGTATTTCCCCTTCTATTCTTTAACATAAATAACTATATGTTATTTTGTTGAGTCTATCTGAGATAACTATAGGTTATTGGAGGTGTCTAGTGAAACCTCAAGTAACAATATTTTAGATTTTAACGCCTTATAAATTCAAAGAAATTGGCCTAAGAGAGATTGAAAAGGATTATTTTTGCCTTTAATATTCTAAACATGTCCCTTTTAGACCAATCCATTCAAAATGTACTAACCACATTCTTCAGAGTGCCTTAAAGACAAGGACATCCTTGGAAGTGTGATCAATGTGTTAGGTACTAAAGAATTGATGATCATAAATAAACATAATAAGAAATCTTCTTAAGCTGCATTGTTCCTTGATATAACTGCTGAGCCTCAACTCTTGCCTGTGATAATTGCTTGCAAGACTGTATTGGCTGTGGAGTACATACCTACAACATTGGTTATGTCAACACTCCAGCGGTGAAATGTCAATTGTATATTAATATGGGTCTGGATGAATTAATAAACTGTTGCTTAGTTAAGAACGAGTAAGTGACCTGATTTGAGAAATACTATTCAAGTTAAAGCTAACTCTTCCTTACCTTGGAAAAAAGGGGTTATCCTATTGGATTCTATTCTAAATTGGCTGGAACACTTATCAAATTAAAAAACCCAATTTGTTAGATTTCAGCTTTAAAATCTAACTGGCCCTTTAGCAAATTCATAGACTGATCTCTTTTAATGCTTACACCATTCAAAAATATCAATCTTAGATTGTCCACTCTGGAGCAGCGCATATTTGTGCTATTTGTTTGTATAGTGCTTGATAAAATCCTAGTTTGGGGTCCTAATTGCTTCTGCAGTAGAAGTAAAAGTAATGGTCTCATCATAGTTGCTATACAGAGAGAGAGAGAGAGAATTGGTGAAGATTGAAAAATATTTTCCTTATATATATTCATTAATACTTAGAAATTAGCTTGCTTGACTATGTTTGCAATCTCTTTTGCTTTCCCCCCCAAATATTCTAGTGAATAAGTTTCCTGGAAGATAATACCTCATCTTAATTAATTAACCTCTTACAGTTGGTATGGCTACTTCCACCTTTTCATGTTCTCTGTATATATATATTTCTTACTATATGTTCCATTATATGCATCTGATGAAGTGGACTGTAGCCCATGAAAGCTTATGCTCAAATAAATTTGTTAGTCTCTAAGGTGCCACAAGTACTCTTGTTCTTTTTGCGGATACAGACTAACATGGCTGCTACTCTGAAACCTTTCAGTAAAACAGTCATTTTGACAAATCAATATTGGAGAATATTTATGGAAGGTGAATTTCAAATTCATGCTCACATGTAGCAAACCCTGCTTCTAAGAGTTACACATCAAACTAGGAAACAGAACTCACCTTATAAGTAACATATCTAATCACAATTGTTTCAGTCTGAATACTAAAAACTCACAATAAAGTGCGCCCAAAGAAGCCGAAGACCAAGAATTATTCACCCAAACTACGCAGCAAATAATTGCCATATTAAATAATTATGTGTCACTGGGTAATTAGAGGACAAAAAAAGCACGTAAATTTTGTCAATTTTATTTCCCCAACTCTTCTTACCTACTAAAATGAACTGCAGGTAAGCAGTTAATAGAATTAGCCAAAAGACTCATGAGAAAACATTGTGCCCATACCTGAAAAGAGCAGAGCACCCTCAGCAACTATTGAAACTATAGTCAGGCTCTTACAAAAGCAGGCACAAAGGACAATTAAAATACATATACACACACACATGCAGGTGAACCTTTATAAAAACATTAAGCACTATAAAACAAAATACATTTTGTTTAGTGATTAAGCCCCCCAAAAATTTACTTGTAAACATGCTGCAGTTACCTCTGTACTAGGTGGCCACAAATGCTCTCTGTTTTACCATGCACTTTTTTTTTTGGGGGGGGGGGGGTAGGGAGGCGAAGGGGGGTTATAATTTGTTACTGCTGCAGAAGTCTCAACCATAATTTGGATGTACACCTCAGCAGTAAGAGATAGTGCTGCCTAGTGGATATGGCATTGGACTCAGGAAATCTGGGTTCTATTCCTGGATTTGCCTCTGATCTGCTGGGTGATTTTGGACAAGTCTCTTCACTTCTTTGTGCCTTGATTTCCCCATCTGTAAAATAGGATAATGCTACTTCTCTTCTCTGTAAGTCACAGATCTATAGATGAAAAATGATACATAAGAGCTCTGTACTATAACTACTACAGCACAATGTAACATTGCTGTCGGTGAAGAGTTCTTTGGCAAGAAGTGCTCCAGTGATTTACCATGTTTAAGGAAGATGAAATTATACAAAAGAGCAATAGCTTGGTCTTCCTGAAACTCACTGCTTTAACCTAATTTAGTAAGGGATAAATTAAATGCTGGATAATTAAATGCTCATTTGGTGCATGTTTTTAATGTCATTAAAATGAATGGTTGCTTTCTGGTTTTGTTTTTGCACTAGAAAAAAAAAAAAATTTAAGAAAGCAAGCAATGTCTACCCATGGACAGAAAACACATTAATAGCAGGGCCGGCTCTAGGTTTTTTGCCGCCCCAAGCAAAAAAATTTTTGGCTGCCCCCCCCCCGTCCCAGCCCAGAACTCCTTGCTGCACCCCCCTGCCATGGGCTCTCCCCCACCACCTGCACCCCCTGCCACCCCAGCCCGAGGCTCTCCTCCCCCTCCTGCACCTTCCTTCCACCACAGCCCTGGGTAACTCGCTCCCAGGGCAGGTCATTCAGCAGGAATTTTCGATGTGCACAGAACACAGTCAGGACTGGTTCCCATATGGTTACAGAACTGCAGTAAAGTGGAACAATTTTCAGCTTGTGGGATTGGAGGATATCTGGATGCATATTATAAGACTGTCCTAAATAAATGAGGAAAAGTTGGTGCCGTTATTATTCTTTTGTTCCACTCTCTTTCTATGGGGAATTTGCCAATGCAATATCACTGTCTTCCTTTTAAAAGGCAATGGCTGTTGAAAATAGCAATTCCAGTCCTAATAACCACTGGGAAGCATTTCTTGCTCAATTTTATCCTACTTTTTCTATAGCAAGTTACAGTGGATCAGAATATTTGATTTGGGAGAAATGAAGTAACAGCTGCCCAAACTGAGCTTGAGCACTCCTGAATTTTGAGGTGTTCAAATCTGGAAGGCAGGTGCTGGGGGGGGGGGCTGTGGCTCTGCAGGGGAGCACGGCAGCATGTATGCAGCAGCATGTCTGGCGCTCTGCGATGCCAGACCCGCTGGTCTGAGTGGCACAGTAAGGGGGCTGGGGGGTTGGAGAAGGGGTAGAGGGTTCTGGGGGGGGCAGTCAAGGGACAGGGAGCAGGGGGGGTTAGATGGGTCAAGGGTTCGGGGGAGGGGGCAGTCAGTTGGATAGGCATGGGAGTCCCAGGGGGTTGTCAGGGGACAGGTAGGGGGTGGAGTCCTAGGAGGGAAGTTGGGGGGGGGTCCCAGGAGGGGGCAATCAGGAGACAAGGACCAGTGGGGCTTAGATAGGGGGTGGGGTCCTGGGGGGCAGGGGTCCTGGGAGGGAATGATCAGGGGACAGGGGGGTTGGATGGGTTGGGGTTTCTGTGGGGGACAGTCGGAGGGAGTGAATGGTGGCAGGGTGGGGCTACCCTCCCTCCCTGTGGAGTGTCCTATTTTTTGAATGTTAAAATATGGTATCCCTACCCTTCCTAGTGCAGCTCTTCATTCACAGCAGGCTGCAGCATGAGGTTTCAGCTACCTCCCTCCCTCCTTGTCTTTCCTGTTGGTAGGGGCTAAGGGAATGCTGGGAAATGTAGTTCTTTCCCTGCTTTAGGGGCAGGGAGCTAGCCAAGGAACTACAGCTCCCAGGCTGGATCCCTGCCGCCCCTAAAGCACATGCTTGCTTTGCTGGTGCCTAGAGCCGCCCCTGATTAATAGAGTCCAAGGCCATAAAGGACACTTGTGATCATCTAGTCTGCCCTCCTGTATAATACAACCATAAAATGTCCTCAAAATAATTCCTAGAGAAGATCTTTTAGAAAAAAATAATCCACTTTTGATTTAAAAATTGCAAGTGATGGAGAATACACCACAACCAATGCCAAGTTGTTTCAAGTGATAATTTCTCTCACTGTTAAGTTGGAAAAAGGCCTATTATTTTAACATGCCACACTCAACTAATTCATAAACACTACAGCTCTCTGAAGGTAAGAAACAAGTGGTGGGCTCATACGTTCTTTGTGAAGAGGTTGTCTGTTTTTATTATTGTGTTTCCCTCCCTACTCCTTCCACCCACCCCCAAGATTTAACAGTGCCTGGCATTGAGGTCTCCTATTACTAAAAATTCATTAATTTACAAAATATACTGCAATATGAGCTGCATCCAATTCCCATGAAAGTCAATGGAAAAATTCCTGTTACTTTCAACAAGAGTTGTATTAGGTCCTAAATTACTGACATTGTATCAAGTGCCATCATAAATCAGTGGTTCTCAAACTAATTTATATAGTGTATCACTTCCAGCACTTTGTTTGGAACCTGTAATGGTCTAGTTTCTAGAAATCTGGTTGGAAATTTTTTGACAAAATGTTTTCATTGGAAAATGTTGTTTCCTGAAAACTAAAACTATTCATAGAAAAGAGCTAGTTGCAGTGAATTTCCCTTTCAATTTTTTTGAAAGACATTTAGAAATTGTTGACAGCCCCTACTGACATTTTCAAATAAGTTGTTTTTTTATTCACAATGACTGTGTTGAGAAATGTATAGTAAGAAAAAAGATAAAAGGTTTAAATTGAAACAATGTGTTGACTGACTCAGTCTGATTCATCCCCCCGCCCCTCCAAAAAGGTCTTCAGTTCATGAACACTAAAGATTGTGGCTAATTTTTTTTTAAAACAGATATTTAGACATTGCTGCACTCAGCTGCAAATTTAAAAAAGGGCTTTCTATACAGTTCTTTTTAAAATGCTAGCATAAGCCCCACTACCTCAAGTCAGTCAACCCACGCTGGAAGCCTGTGAAGCTGTATGATTGAATATAATCATTTACATCATTGATAATTGCCACTGTTATACAATTGCAACAAATCTTGTACAAAGTATGTCATGTAAGCTATCACTGGAGAAATTACAATCAAATAGGATTATCCTGTTTATATGCATGTTTCATCTTTGTATATGAAGTGACTATTGTCTATGCACTGGTATCTTATAAGTGTGTTGTATTCCTGGGTAACACCCATCAGATAGAATTTACATTAGAGCCAGACAGTTATGTGTTGATGGCCCCTCAAGGACACTTAACTCTCACAATAGGACATAGGTTTCAGCATGGTAGTCTTGTTAGTCTGTATCAGCAAAACAATGAGGAGTACTTGTGACACCTTAGGGTATGTCTACACTACCCGCCGGATTGGTGGGTAGCGCTCAATCCATGGGGGATCGATTTATTGTGTGTAGTGTAGACACGATAAGTCGATCCCCGATCGCTCTCCCATCAACTGCTGAACTCCAGCTCGGCGAGAGGCGGAAGCAAAGTCGACGGGGGAGCAGCAGCTGTTGATCCTGCACTACGAGGACACAAAGTAAGTGATTCTAAGTCAATCTAAGATACGTCAACTTCAGCTATGCTATTCTCGATTGATCCCCCCAGTGTAGACCAGGCCTTAGAGACTAACATTTATTTGGGCACAACCCACTTCAACAGAGGCATGGAATGGAAAAAAAAAAAAAAAAAAACACAGTAGAGAGGTATATATACACAGTACATGAAAAGATGGGATTTACCTTATCAAGTGTGTGGGGGATCCGTGCTAATGAGACAATTAACTTAAAGTGGAAGTGGGCTATTCTCAACAGTAGAACACAAAGGAAGGAAAAATCTCTTTTGTAGTGGTGATGAAGCTAATGTAAACAGGGGGCCCAATTCAAACAAATGACAAAAAGGTGTGAGAAACAGTAGGGGGAAATTAGTTTTTGTAGTGACTCATCCACTCCCAGTCTTTATTCAGGCCCTATTTGATGGTGTCCAGTTTGCAAATTAATTCCAGTTCTGCAGTTTCTCATTAAAGTCTGTTTTTGAAGTTTTTTTTATTGAAGAATGGCCACTTTTAAGTCCGTTATTGAGTATCCAGGGAGATTGAAGTGCTCTCCTACTGGCTTTTGAATGTTACAGTTCTTGATGTCTGATTTGTGTCTATTTATTCTTTTGCATAGAGATTGTGTGGTTTGGCCAATGTACATGGCATAGGGGCATTGCTGGAACATGATAGCATATATCACATTGGTAAACGTGCAGGTGAACGAGCCCCTGATGGTGTATGGTCAGTGCTAATGAGACAGTTCAATTAAAGTGCAAGTGGGCTATTCGCAATAGTAGAATACTAAGGGAGGGAAAAAAATCACTGTTGTAGTGGTAATGAGGGCAATGTAATCAGGGTGGCCCATTTCAAACAGTTGACAAGAAGGTGTGAATAAATGGACACAAATCAAACATCAAAAATTATAACATTCAAAAACCAGTTGGAGAACACTTCAATCTCCCTGGACACTCAATAACAGACTTCAAATGCAGTGCACTTCACTGATCTACAGATGTTATATAAAAGACAACTTAAGGCAAAGATGATGCTCTACTTTTTCCATGCACAATTCAAGGCACCTTCTTGAAGCCAACCATGTAGCTAGAGTATTCTCTCTACTCCTGCACCAGCAGGGGGAATACCATCCTGAGAGATAGCAGGGCTGCATATCTTTCTGGTTTGCCCATTATCTTTTGAAGAGGACTGTTTTCTATCTCATGGGGGACGTACCACAGGATAACAACCTTCAGTGTAGGAAGAGCCTAAAAAGGTGCATATGCAATTACTAACCTTAACCCTGCTCTACCAACCCCACAGCCATATACTCACCCACCCAGCACTGGTACAAAAGACCTATATTGGTATGCCTACTACACATTTGAAGCAAATAGGAGTGAGGCACTGTCACCTTTCCTCAGTGGGTCACAGCTAATGTTGCCAAATTCAGCACAAACCGCTGGGAAATAGACTTGTTCACCACACTGGTTAACAAGAAGTCAAAACTGCAGTCTCCTTAGGCATTCAGCCCTAGACTCACCACCCAGACAATAGACTTTATGATGATTGGTTACTGAAAACCAATTTCATCAAATGTAGGGTCCTTCTAGTCCCAAGAGATCAGTCACTTAGCCACATCAATATAGCTCTCAGACCTTACGCAATAATCATGCTTATGCCAATCCTTTAGAAACTAAAAGCTAAGCTTATTAATAAAAGAAAGATGAGAGTTTGCAATTTTTTTATATATGATTTATTAATCATGGTTCAGTCCTTATCAGGTGTGTAGCAGTGATAGAATAGGCTGCTGGCTGTAAAGTCTCTCTGCTAGCTTCCAAAAATTGCAGGAATTTGTTTGACCAAAGGGTTAATAATGCTGAGGGAAATGATTAAAAATAGGCAAAATTGTCTTGCAATCTCTATGCATTCTGGAATGTCTCTGATTTTGGCAATTTACCTCCAACAATTTAATTGTAGCTAAAATGTCAGTCTTAAAAGATGCCACAGGACCCTCTGTTGCTTTTCACTGCTTTTTTGGTTTCTGCATTGGTCTCTACAATAAACATGACTGCCATGAAATGTGTTTGATTTTTTACCCTTTGCGGTGCTGTCATTGTTTCAGGGGAACTGCACCCCAACCCCTCCCCCCCACCCCCCCAATGTGCTCCACATCAGGAAATCCCAGTCAGGTCTCCAGCATCACCTGTCTCTTGGCAGGGACCCTCGTCCCACTCCCTTCTCCCTAGGGCTTTTTAAAGCTGGACAGCCTCCCCTTGCCATATGTGGGGAAATCCACAGCAAGCCAGACTGCCTAAGGGCCAGCCAGCTGCCTGTGCTTTGCTTTCTCTCTGAGGGCTATGACCAGGGGATTGCCAGCAATTACAAGTTACCACACTGCTCTTTTTAAGCAAGAGCATTTATTCTTAAGGTAAAAGGCATTTAAGAGCAAACAAAAACAATAAGCAAATTTAAACACAAAACAAAACATACTAGGAGTCACTCATCAGTCTTATAGGCTCTAATACGCCAAAGTCCTTCCAACCCTTCTGCAAGGGCAGAAGATCCTGTTGGTTTGCTGGATCAGAAAGAAGGCCCCATGTCAGTCCAAGCTCATACTTTTTATATCGAAAGCCCTTTCTTTGGAAAACCCAGCTTGAACTAGGATATGCAAACCACTTGGGGGAGAGGGGGGCAGAAGAGGGAGGAGTAGTACCCATCTAGACTTGTTTAGTCTCTGACTCACCTTAATCACCCCCCAGGAACTAAGAACAGTGGAAGAATTGTGGTAACCCCCGACCCAGGCATAGAACATAGTCATAAATAAACCATTCATAAATTGTATACAACCACCCCCAAAGATATTGGATGAGGTTACAATATCAGTCACGCAGACATTTGGAGAGGAGAGGGGCTGTCATCAACCAGGAGGAAGAGTGAGCATGAGCAGCTTGGGAAGAAGGATATGGGGGCAACACATTTGGCTGATGGTTGTGGGATTTAATACTTGAGGGAAATAAAACCTTTACATCTTTAAGTCTTCAACATGGATTCCTCTCTGAGTGTCAGACAACAGGGGGGAGCAACGGGAATATTAAAAGCCAAGCAGCTGGATACAGGTACATAGCTCTGCCCAGCATAGGAGCTGACAACCAGTACCTGAGAAAACGTTTAAATTTCCCTGAACTGTTGGGTGGTAGTATAGCACATAATACCTACTGATAGAGCTCCCCTCTGCAACAGGTTCAGACTGATTGCCCACAAGGAGTTTTGGTGCAATCTACAACTCCACTGGGTCATACAGATCTCGGCCACCTGAAGGGTCTCCTTCGGGCCATACCCCATGCGATACTGGGTGCTTGCTGTGGTATATTGGGTGCTTTGAGGAAAACTGTCCACCACATAATTCTCAGGTTATGCTAAGCCCAGGTACTCATAGTATGGACGAACAGTGGTAGTATTATTAGATATCCTGTTCTTCTCCCTTGCCTTCAGCTACTTCTGTGGGAGCTCCTTCGCTGTGACTTTGCTCTGAGATCAGTTTCAGGAGTACCCCTATTCATTTGCTCCAACAGTGTCTTGTAGATATTTGCATTTTAGTGACTGTTCTCCAAGTGGCACTGGAAACACTGCTCTCTGAAGAGGGCAATGAAGTTCAGGAGCTCTGCAGGGCCCCAAAGAGAAGCATAGGTGGACAGGGCATCTAGAATGGGTATGTGGCTCTGGGTATGCGGCTCTGGGTATGCAAACTCATCACTACTTGGCATCACAAAGGGACACTTGTTAGCATTTCAACAAGGAGGTGACATCTGCTCAAGACGACCCCAGAGCTGTGAAAAACACACATGTACACAGAGATGCTGATCCAGGTGTGAAGCAATGAAGTGTGGAATAGCACTGGGAGGACTGCCAGAAGCAGAGTAGTTAGCAATGCATCCACCTGAACCTTCAAGTGAACAAGCTCACTGCAAAGTGAATCAAAGTGGATTAATTACTGCCACTTAAGATGCCAAATAATTAAAATTTTAAAAAATTTCGCAAGTCACTTTAATGTGAACAAACTAAAAATGAATCCAATGTGACATCCCCATATAGGCAAGCCCTTAGAAGAGTCCTTTGAACCAGGCTACAAACTATCAGGAGACATCAGTGCTTGAAGATTGGCAGATGATTCACCGTTGTGGCAGATGCAGTTCAGTGAACCACCTGGTAGTGTGTATGAATTTCTTAAAAGTGAAATGTACTTGGCATATTTTAAATGAATAAAAGATTTTGTGCGAAAGAATTATTGAATCCCTCTATTCCCACCTCTCTCCTGCCCCTCCCCCCCATCACTGCTGCTTATTAGCTTACCTGTTTCAGGAATTACACTGGGTTTCCCAGAGACATGGTGGGTGAGAACTTTTATTAGATCAACTTCTATTGGAGAGAGAGTCAAGTTTTTGAGCTTACAGAGCTCTATTTCAGGTCTGGGAAACTAAGGCCATGTTTGCAGTAATAAACTTATAGTAGCACAACTGTACCAATACAGCTGTGCCGTTGTAAGATTGCTATGTAGCTGCATTAAGTCAATGGGAGAGAGTTCTCCTATTGGCATCATAAAAGCAGGTCAAGGAGCAGCAGTAGCTACATCGGTTGGAGAGCATCTCCCACCGACAGTGCTGTGCACAAGAGTGCTTATGCCAGCTTTTTTCACACTCGAGTGACAAAAGTTTTGCTAACATAAGTACTAGCTCAAAGCATCTCTGCTAAACACAAGTTTTTAACGAATTATGCTAAATATTCTGTTCACCTTGAATGGTCCCTTGAAATACATGTTAAGTGGGGCCATTAATACCCCTCCACTCCTATGGAGGAAATGGCTGTGGGGAGCAGCTATATGTGTGGGGGGGGAGAGAAGAGGGAGGAGAAGTGTTGTTAATTGTTCACAGATATTGTTGTAATAAGTCATAAATCCAGTGCCTCTATTCATTCCACATTTTTTATAGTGTCTAGCAAAGTTATGAATTTAAGCTCCCAAGCTCTTCTTTTGAAAGATTTGTGCAGGTTTCCTTTGTGGATGAGGACTGATAAGTCAGATAGAGGATGATAGTTTTGTGAAAAAGGTGTTTACCCACAGGTAATGGGGTATTTTTGTCTTGTTATTTTCCTGGGCAAGTTCATTTGAGAGTTTAGTAATGATCTGGTTTCACTCACAGTTATTTAGGGCATTTAGTGCACTGGATAAAGTACACCACATGTGATAGACAACATGGATCTTGAAAGCTGTGTTGTAGGAGTTGTTGATCAATGTAGCAATGGAGATATGTCTGCATATTTTACATCTGTTGTTCTGGAAGGGTCTAGTGCCACTTTGGGATGGTGTGTCCTGGTCTGTGGGGAGTTTGCTTCGGATGTGGTTGGAGAGTTTGGGAGGTGTTTGAAGGCTAGTAGAGGGAGTTCAGAATTTTTCAGTTATTAATGTAAATTATCAGGGTTCTTCCGTAGTTAATCTGTTTGGTAGCTTTCTTTCGCAAGTGGGCACCGGCTGGCAAAAATCCAAACCCAGAGTGATTCTGTTCTCACCATAGCCAGCGTATATGGGAATAACTTTGCTGAAGTCAATGGAGCTACATGGGCATAAAGCAGCCATAAGTAAGAGGAGAATCAGGCCCCTAGTTTAGGTGGATTCTGGTCCTCTGGAATGAGCCACATTCTACATTAATGTAAGGTGTGATACAAGTTACATATTCAGGTGCAAGGTGTTCAGAAAATGGGTATAAATGGCTGTTCAACTGGTAATAAGTATAACTTGCATGGATTTTCCCTTGGGTAATTCTGATTCTCCAGGGCCATTTACTCCTGTGCAAGAGGAGTGTAAAATTACTACCAAATCAACATTATGGCATTGATTTTACAGCCACTTTGCACAAGTGTAAGTGACTGTACCCTGTGTAAGGCATGCATAAGGGGAATAAGGTCCAGAGATTCTGATAAATGAGTAATGGAATGCTGAGGGAACAGAAAAGTTAGGAGGGGGTAAATAAGATAGACCCCCTATGTTATCTCAATTCACTGTGATACATCATCTTAAGACAAGTATCAGAGGGGTAGCCGTGTTAGTCTGAATCTGTAAAAAGCAACAGAGGGTCCTGTGGCACCTTTAAGACTAACAGAAATATTGGGAGCATAAGCTTTCGTGGGTAAGAACCTCACTTCTTCAGATGCAAGTAATGGAAATTTCCAGAGGCAGGTATAAATCAGTATGGAGATAATGAGGTTAGTTCAATCAGGGAGGGTGAGGTGCTCTGCTAGCAGTTGAGGTGTGAACACCAAGGGAGGAGAAACTGCTTATGTAGTTGGATAGCCATTCACAGTCTTTGTTTAATCCTGATCTGATGGTGTCAAATTTGCAAATGAACTGGAGCTCAGCACTTTCTCTTTGGATTCTGGTCCTGACGTTTTTTTTGCTGTAAGATGGCTACCTTTACATCTGCTATTGTGTGGCCAGGGAGGCTGAAGTATTCTCCTACAGGTTTTTGTATATTGCCATTCCGGATATCTGACTTGTGTCCATTTATCCTCTTGTGTAGTGACTGTCCAGTTTGGCCAATGTACATAGCAGAGAGGCATTGCTGGGTCATGATGGCATATATAACATTGGTGGATGTGCAGGTGAATGAGCTGGTGATATTATAGCTGATCTGGTTAGGTCCTGTGATGGTGTTGCTGGTGTAGATATGTGGGCAGAGTTGGCATCGAGGTTTGTTGCATGGGTTGGTTCCTGAGTTAGAGTTGTTATGGTGCGGGTGCGTGGTTGCTGGTGAGAATATGCTTAAGGTTGGCAGTTGTCTGTGGGTGAGGACTGGCCTGCCTCCCAGGATCTGTGAAAGTAAGGGATCATTGTCCAGGATGGGTTGTAGATCACAGATGATACGTTGGAGAGGTTTAAGCTGAGGACTGTAGGTGATGGCCAGTGGAGTTCTGTTGGTTTCCTTTTTTGGGCCTGTCTTGTAGCAGGAGGTGTCTGGCTCTGTTGATTTGTTTCTTTATTTCCTTGTGTGGGTATCGTAGTTTTGAGAATGCTTGGTGAAGATCTTGGTCTCCGTCTGAGGGGTTGGAGCAGGTGCGGTTGTACCTCAGCGCTTGGCTGTAGACTATGGATTGTGTGGTGTGTCCGGGGTGGAAGCTGGAGACATGAAGATAGGCGTAGCGGTTGGTGGGTTTTCAGTATAGGGTGTGTTAACATGGCCAGAGACCACAGTACAAATAAGCGATGGCCACATTAACACAAACCTGGAAATCCTGGATGCCCCATCATCTCAGGCATTGGCACTCTCACTGAAGGACTGTCTGGATATGTGGACTCCCTACTCAGACCCTATGCCACCAGCACTCCAAGCTATCGCCATGACACCACTGATTTCCTGAGAAAACTACAATGCATTGGTGACCTCCCAGAAAACACCATCCTAGCCACCATGGATGTAGAGGCTCTCTACACAAACATCCCACACACAGATGGAATACAAGCAGTCTGGAACAGTATCCCTGATGACACAGCACAACTTGTTGCTGAGCTCTGTGACTTTATCCTCACGCACAATTATTTCAAATTTGGTGACAATATATACCTCCAGACCAGTGGCACCGCTATGGGCACCCACATGGCCCCACAATATGCCAACATTTTTATGGCTGACCTGGAACAACGTTTCCTCAGCTCTCGTCCACTCACACCCCTTCTCTACCTAGGTTACATTGATGACATCATCATCTGGACCCATGTGAAGGAGACCCTGGAAGAATTCCACCATGATTTCAACAGCTTCCACCCCACCATCAACCTCAGCCTGGACCAATCTACATGGGAGGTCCACTTCCTAGACACCACAGTACAAATAAGCGATGGCCACGTTACCACCACCCTATACCGAAAACCCACCAACCGCTATGCCTACCTTCATGCCTCCAGCTTCCACCCCGGACATACCACACGATCCATCGTCTACAGCCAAGCACTGAGGTACAACCGCATCTGCTCCAACCCCTCAGACAGAGACCAACACCTACAAGATCTTCACCAAGCATTCTCAAAACTACAGGCTCAAAAAAGAAACCAACAGAACTCCATTGGCCATTACCTACAGTCCTCAGCTTAAACCTCTCCAAAGCATCATCAGTGATCTACAACCCATCCTGGACAATGATCCCTCACTTTCACAGACCTTGGGAGGCAGGCCAGTCCTCGCCCACAGACAACCTGCCAACCTTAAGCATATTCTCACCGCACCATAACAACTCTAACTCAGGAATTAACCCATGCAACAAACCTCGATGCCAACTCTGCCCACATATCTACACCAGCAACACCATCACAGGACCTAACTAGATCAGCTACAACATCACCGGCTCATTCACCTGCACGTCCACCAATGTTATATATGCCATCATGCCAGCAATGCCCCTCTGCTATGTACATTGGCCAAACTGGACAGTCACTATGCAAGAGGATAAATGGACACAAGTCAGATATCAGGAATGGCAATATACAAAAACCTGTAGGAGAACACTTCAACCTCCCTGGCCACACAATAGCAGATGTAAAGGTAGCCATCTTACAGCAAAAAAAGCTTCAGGACCAGAATCCAAAGAGAAAGTGCTGAGCTCCAGTTCATTTGCAAATTTGACACCATCAGATCAGGATTAAACAGACTGTGAATGGCTAGCCAACTACAGAAACAGTTTCTACTCCCTTGGTGTTCACACCTCAACTGCTAGCAGAACAGAGCACCTCACCCTCCTTGATTAACTAACCTTGTTATCTCCATACTGATTTATACCTGCCTCTGGAAATTTCCATTACTTGCATCTGAAGAAGTGAGGTTCTTACCCACAAAAGCTTATGCTCCCAATACTGCTGTTAGTCTTAAGTGTGCCACAGGACCCTCTGTTGCTTTTTACATCTTAAGAAATGAATTGCACTAGTTATATACACCAATTCAATTTCAGATAGGGATAAATTACATTTTTACAATTTACACATTTTCTGTTCATTAATTTGCACCTGCCATGCAATCTAATGCCATCACCAACAATACTGCCACACATTCCAGACATTTTATAGATGATGCGCTTCTGACAATACTAGCTAGTCCTAACATTTGCTCAATTTCAGTGGTACATGTGTAGATGATGGCAGCGCACTAGGGGAGGTCATCAACCAGGAGCAAAAGGGTTAAAGAAAACAGTATTTAAATACTGCCTTGGGGGGTCCTTTACTGCTGCCTTAGTCTTTCACCAAGTCTATACAGAAACATTAGAGCCTTTGTGGGAGAGAGTATTATCCTGTAGCCACATAGCATTTTAGCAGCATACAACTTTACAGCATAAACAAATTAAGCCTCACACAACTTAATAAGGATACCAGCTTTTTCCGGATATGAATCTATAAACACTTTTTAAAATCTAACTTTTGTCAACCATCTACAGAAATTCAAATTATCTAAGATAAAGATTAACAGGAAATGTTGTATTTCATTTATTATTCTCTTGACATAAAAAGGAATCACAAAGAAATGCTTATCGTTTTAGCCTGAATGTTACAGAAGATCTGCACCTCAAGTAAGTTCCAGACAATGAAAAAAAAAAAAAAGGTCAGTAACTATGCAGATTTACAAGAACACTCCTATATGAACCTGGAACAAAAGCAACTTCCATTTCAAAGTGTAGCTGTGCCCTGCTTTATCTTAAAAATGCCAATTTGTTTCAAATGTCAGTCTTCCTTCTTGCAGAGAGCAACAAGCTGTTTCTTACAGGAGAAACAGCAATGGTGTAACATTTCTTGAAAGAAGAGATGATTGGCAATGCAAGGGAGAAAGTTTTGTTTTGAGCAGTGGAGATAGACGAATCAGGACAAGAGGAGGAAGAATAAAAGCAGAGGAGAATGGAGGGGTCTGAAATGAAGGCAATGTGATTAGAATTTTGATGAAGAGGCATTGACAAGATGAAAGATCTCTCTCTTGCGCTCCCTCTCCCTCTCATTTTCAGTGGGTAAAATCTCTCCTGGTGACACACGCTTGCTTTCTTTTTACAACACAACACTTGAACAAACAGGATTTGTGATCAATAGTTGTGGCACTGCCCCAATGACAGATCCCTGCCTGGGAGAAAAGCAGAGAAGCTGCTGAGCTTCTCCCTCATTCTTTGAAACTCTTGATGGATTCAGGATTTTAAAACTATCTTGTGGGTGCCTTTATGCTATTCTGATTACAAGTATACACAGGCACCTACTACATTTGAATATATATAATCAGCCTACACTTAGCCCAAAGTATAACAAAGCATATTTGAAGATTTTAATATTTTTCCCCTCCCACAGCATGTATAAATTAAAACAAACCTACATTGGTCAATTGATTTCAATAATCAACTACCTCATAAATGGCTATTGGGAAAGAGCAAAGAAGTGTCATATTCAGAGATAAATGGATACTAGTAAAAGAAATTTTATTTATTATATCAGATTAGGACTATTCAAGTTTATACTACTGCCCCTCTGCACAGGGGTGAATTTTGTCTAGTGGGATTTAACTCAATTGACTTCAATGGGAATTTGATCAGGGCCTTTGTTGTGAGCACAATTACTGCAAAGCAAGACATGCATTCTTCCTGTGAAATATTTTCTTCAGAATATAGGCCCTGGTTAGCATGTGTATTAAGTATGCACAGAACATGGATTTAAATGGACTAATCACATGCTTAAGTATCTTACTAAATCAGGCATAATGTTTGGCATGAGTTTCAGAGATGTTTTTAAAAGACATCCAATACCTGTGGAAGTTGCAGTCCCTTCCCAATAGTCCTACTGTCTAAAATTTGTTTTGTTCCTCAGTGAAGACCTGGGGTGAAATCCTGACTGCAATGGAATCAATAGCAAAACTCCTACTGCCTCAGTGAGAGATTTGACGGGGGGAGGGGGGGAAGTGCAGGGGAGCTATTCTATATAAATACTTATCTGCCTTACACATGAAATTGGGTAGTTAACACTGGTACAATATTTTGTAAGTGTAAAGTACGATGTAGGTACCAGATTTGATTACTGGGTGTATATTTCTTCATAAGGAATAAGCAGGCCAGGTAGACTGGCATTTAAAAAAAAAAAAAAAAAAAGATGCAAGAGCATTCAGTGGGACTTGGGTGCCTGACAGCAGCCAGTTTACTCCCCCCCCCCCAAAATAATTAAGTCAGTTTTAAATCACACTATTGGTTGTTTTGGAGTAAGGCTGTGGGGACACTCATTTCAGGATAAAAGTATTCTGTTTTGATTTTGCTTAAGTCCAACTTACAGAAGCCTAAGTGTATCCACCCACAGCCTTGCACAAATAACAAGTGCAAATTTGGCTAATTCAAGAATGCGTGTTGGTGGTGGGGGGAGTGAGTTGACTAGCCCTCATTCCCTTAGGTTCCTTTGAAAATTCCAGCCTTTGTCACTAACAATTTTCTATATTAATTTGTTAACTGACAGAACAGCTTGAAAAAAAAATCTAGTTCAGATCCATAAAACAATTCCTTTTAAGTTCTGATTTGCAAACTATTTTACATTTCTGAATATCTAATACACAAGTACATTGGGCCAAATTCAGTCCTGGTAGAAGCAGACATAACATCACTGAATCCCATATTGTAGCATCTGCTTCTACCAAGTCTGAATTTGCCCCATTACAATGGTGATGCTTGAAGTTTCTACCTTTCTGAGAGATTTTAATGACTATTTGCCCTTATATTTATAGAAACTCTCTCAAGCCAGTTAATATTTTTAACAGTGATCCCTGTATGTCATGTTGGAGACGATTTGGGACTATGGTCACTTTAGCAGCAGTGTTCTTTGCTGCCACTGGGGGGGATCTGAATTCAGGTCTTGAAGATTGCTCCAGAGGCTTAGGATGGATTTATACTCTGCTGAAGCTGCACGCACACTACAGCACAGGGAGCGTCTCACATTATGTTCAAGAGACCTCATCTGGCTGATTCTCTGCAGGCTGCCTGCACCAGAGTAGTGTGAGGGTTAGAGAGGCAGGAAGAAAAACAGAGCAGATTTTGCAGGCCTTTTCTCCCCCACCAAAGAAGAGTTCTCCTTTTCAATATGCCATATTTTTCTCTGTTTGGATTAGATTAGAAAGGTGACAAAATAAAGGATGAGGATACTGCTGCCAAATTGCTCTGACTGACACATATTTGACCTCAGCTTCATGAAGCTTTTAAGAACAGCTTCATCATGTATGAAGTGCCTAGAGGTAAGAAACACGTCATTTTTTTAATCAGAGATGAAAAAAGTGTTCCAGACTGGTGGTGTATTTCAGAATATTAAACACCGGAACTGATCATTCAGATGCTGAACATAAAAACTAAATATTTATCTGAAAAGAGTTTAACATCAGCACTGTCTGGTCCTATTCTATCAGAGGCAAGAGTCCATTTGACAACAAAGGGAGTTTTGTCTTCACGCAGGGTCAAGTCCTTCAACACTGTAGACTAATTTTCTTTAAGTATATATTCAGAATAGGAAGGTTGTGATTTTTTAAACTATTATTTCACGCAAGCACAAGTTTGCAAAATATTGCTATAGCCAAGTTCTGTCTCACTTAAAGGGCTAGCTAGCATGGCTTGGTGAAATGCTAGCTCAAGAAAAGAATACAGTAAATATCTGAAAATGAGTAAACACAAATGAACTGATCATGATAGGAAGGGAGACACGGTAGCGATAGAGGACGGTATCCAAAATTCTCAGTATTTCATTTTATTTAATTGACAGAGCTATCCATAGAACAGTGCTGGAGACAGATTTTGCAACTAAGGGAAGTGATGGGTGGTGGTGGTGGTTGGAGAGCAAGCCCTCCCTTGTACTGCACTGCCAGCAGTAGCTCTTATACCGTGGGGCTGGGCCCAGCTTCTCACTCTGGGCACTGCAACTTGGCAGAGTGGGTAGCTGTGCCACTCAGGTTTGATCCAGCTGCACTTTCATGATGGAGGGGCAGCTGGTCTAAATTTGAGTGAATGGCATCGCAACATGGCACAAGGGGTCACAGTGGCATCTGGCCATGTGTTTCAGGTCAACTCCTGGAGTGGAGAGCTGGGCCACTCCCTCAGGACAGAGGTTGCCACTACTGGGCAAGTGTGGGGGCAAGCTCATTTTCCACCCCCCAAGTGAAAAGGTGCCACACACACACACACACACACACACACACACACACACCCTGCTAAAGGCCATCAAGGGAAGTGGTCACCTCCCTACTCCCCTATTAGCTCCATTACTGCTGCAAGAAGTACTACAGTGTAGAACTGGCCTCTGGGTCAGATTTAAAGCCACTGTACCCTTCTGGCCCCACTGAAGTATTTCATGCTCAGATATCATTAACAAATTGACATAGGACTTCTTTCCTCATGCCACATAGGAAAAAGTACTGATTCACTTCTCAAGAGGATCAAAATAGAGATGAGCTATTTCTGGTTATCTGTCCCCATTGTAGTATCACCCTTTTATGCGTATGTAGAACAAGCTCCTCAGCTTCCTTGTATCAACTCCTGTAGTTTATCAGAGACTGTTAAGTTTTAGCAAGTATGTCACTGCACTTGTGTGTCCTGGTCCACAGACACTTGTTTATAAGAACTCCTGCTCCACGTGTTATGTGGCCAGAACAGAAGAGACCATTGTGATAGTCTGACATGAGGTCAGACTCTATCACAATGGCCATAGGACCTCATGCTTGACCGAGAGCATCTCTTTTAGAAAAAGCACCCCGATCTTGATTTAGAAATTGGTAATAGATAATCCAAACACAACCTTTGGATGTTGTTTCAATGGTTGATTATCCTCACTATTAAAAGCTTGTTCCTTATATTATTCTAGTTTCTTAATCAAAGTGTTGTGTGGTACCAAATCAAAAACCTTACAGAAGTCTTGCTGTATCAACATCTTCATTTCATAAAAAAGACAGACTCTGTCAAACTATTTTCCATAAACCCATGTTGATTGACAATTATATTACTCATTAATTCTTGATCAATCGAGTGTCATATTACCTGTTCTATTATTTTGCCTCAGATTGAGGTCAGCCTGACAGATGTACAATTACCTGGGTCATCCTGTTTCCCTTTTTTAAAGTTTTGGCACAACATACATTTTCATCCAGTATTCTGAAACTTATGCATTGTTCCAAGAGCTACCGAAAAAACAAACAATCGTTCAGCAATCTCCTCAGACAGCTCGTTTAAAACTCTCAGCTGCAAATTATCCAGAGCTATAGATTTAAAAAGCATCTTACTTCAGTTTATCATCCTCCCCCAATACTAATAAAATGAAAAATGTTTCATCAATCAGATATGGCTACATCATCTGGCTTTTCCCCCCAAATACATAACATACACATTTAGGAAACACTTCTGCCTCTTCTGTATTATTGACAATTCAGCCATTTCCAAATACCATGAATACACTCATGAATACATTATTGTAACCCTTCTTTCCTTTTGCTGATCTTTTCATTCTGCCATTTTCTCTAATAAGACAAATCTCTGATATTATCTTAGCTGTACGGTGAGGCACTTTAACACCCCATGTGTGTGAAAGCATGACTACTAAGTTATAACCAACACCCTAAAAAAAAATCCTCTATTGGGACTGCTCCACCACACATTGAAGCCAATGGAAATCTCCACATTAAGCTGCAACGAACTAAGGCCACTTTCCTTTTGAAGCCACACAGGCGGTCATAGATGTACTTTAGCTTCACACCTTCAATTAGCTCATTTCAATTTTTCTGAATGTCCTGGTGTAGGAAAGCTCTAAATTACTGTAATCTATGCCAGGAGTGGTATGTAGAGCCAGACCACAGATCAGAGACACAATCAGCTCCTCTTTGCCCACCCCCAGCCCCCCCCCCCCATCTCCAGAAATAGCTGGGAAATCTGGCCTACTAATTGTTAAATGGCGTAGCAAATGTAGCGACTGCGCTTCTCAGCACATTTTCCATTTGCTGAAAGTTTCACCTAGTTCTAGTGTTTACTACAGAGAGTGGAAGTATTTGAAAACACTGATGTATTCATCTCCTACTATACATTTCTTCCACTGCTAGAAACTGAAAATACGCTAAATTTATTAAGTTCCTTCAGGCATCATTTAAGTGAATTTCTCTCAATGTATCTCAGTTGGTCCTGACTTCCTTCATAACTTTTTAGTTCATTATGCATATTATTTCCTGCAGATCTCGGTCACTTACTTCTACCAAAACAAGTCAGTTTGTTGTAATAATTGTAGTTACTTCACCATTGAAACAAAATGTGATGGGGTGTCCTTAATGCAACTGATCCCAAACAGCAGCACTCCATTAAGTTGTGGCTATATTTTCATTTGGGTTACAAGACCTTCATTATACATTTGATTATTCCTAATACTTCACAAACTTTAATCCCCAATTGATGCTGACCGCCATGCTTCCAGTCTCAAAAAATTAAGTTACCTCAATGTTTTTACAGAATATGCGCAAAACTCCATAGTTGATGCAACTATTACCAGTAATTTTTCCTCTACTGTATGTAGAGTTTGCTCATCAGCCTTCTGGAAGTTATGTTCTAGGATCGTCTCATCCTTACTTTCTAAAATGAGTGCATTTTCCCTCAGGATAGCTAGCTGACTGATGGTCAATTGGATAAGACAGACATTAATATTGACTTTTGACTCAAAGATATAGCAATGGTGTTGGAATGGTTTTTATAATGGGGGGTGCTGAAGGCGGAAACCATGTATTTAGGTTACTACTACTTCAAGCCAGCACCCTCAGCACTCCTAGTTCCAGCACCTATGCAATATAGTCTTGGTTGATATCCTTCATTTGTCATCATTTCACCTACCCTTTGAAAGTATTTCAAAAATCAAATATATGAAGGGGAAGGGAGCCCCTATTTCAATAGTCGTGTGGAGCCCTCACTGGAAAACAAAGAAGTTTGCTTCATGATCTTTAGTAAATTAACGGGTAGGAGAGTTTCTACACTTACCCCCCCTTTGCAAACACAAGCTATGCCATGGCATAGTCTAATTGGGACATATCCTTCTTGAGGGCTACACGTGGTGCTTAATCCCATTCTTGAGCAGTAAAAAACAATTGCAGAGGTTCCCCAGTGGAGAAAGGAACTGGGATGTTCATTCACTTGAGAACATCTATCAACTACTGGACACATGGAGCAACACACTGAATGGGGAAATTCTCCTGGAGAGCACTATTTACAAAGATTAGTTACTGCTGGATAGGTACCTTCATTTTAAGTGTGTGATAGGCATAGCAAGGGTCTGGGACTAAAATTTGATTTCCGGGCCACAGAAACATCACCTAAGTTATGATACAAAAGGCAAATATATACAGGGGTAAGGATAAGTATCCACGGACTTCCATGACTACTGTTGCAAATCTCTCAGTGTAATATTTAACTGTTTTAAGTTTATTAATTTTGACCACCATTTCATTTCCCCCTCCAATCTCCTCTCCCATCTCTGAGGTGCTGGAAGTGTTTGTGTGGGAATGGGGGAGGGCAGGTGTAGCAGCTTGAAGTGTATTCCAGGATATACAGGGTTTACAGTTTGGTTCAATGGCTCTCAGAATCTCCACTATAAAAATTGTTCCAGCACCCCTGCTCCCCACACCTTTGCTGCAGATGTTCTTAGACATAATTAAGAGAGGGAGGGAGCTTGTTCTCCCAGTAGGGATTCACCCTCATCTGTCACAGCCAGAAGAAAATCTTATTAAAAAGTATTTCCCGCCTGACCAAAAGGACAGCCAGTTACAGCATGAACAAATCCTTAACTATACTCTGTCAATAGACTGTCGATTTCATGAATGCACTTAAGAGACACCAAAGCTAAGGTAATAAACTTACCTGTTTTGTCATAAGGGGGTCTCAAGAGCTCAAATCAATCCCCTTTTCTCTCCCATGTCCACTTCCTCTTTTACTTGCAGGAATAAATATTTGATCAGTAATTGAGTTTATTTAAGCTTGGGTAATTAAAGTCACCCAGTCAAAGTAATAAATTCAGACTGAGGTGAGGCGAGGCTCCTCCATTTAATAGAAGATGGAGGAAAAAGATATTAGTTGGAAATTAAAGATCCCAGTCCTCAGGAGCAGAGGGTGAGGAGAAGAGAGGAATTCCTGACTTACATTAGAAATGAGTAAAAGCACTTCCCCTTCTCTCCCCCAACATTCACACTACACTCAAGGAATTGAGAAGGAAAAGAAGAAAAAAAAAAGTGCAATGGTGCTCCTCTCTCAGGGAAAAATACTCCATGTTCCTGTGGGGGAACTGGTTAGCAGCAGAAGAAATGTCTCAAGTGAATGTCATCCTATGGAAGTATGTTTGAGTCACTCAGGTGCTCTATGTGGAACTGAAGGGATAAAGAGCTGAAGTGAGTGGGAAGTAAAACATTTTGATACATACAATGTTTTGGCCTAATTAGAGAACATGGTTGGGTTTACTACAGATTGGAACATTACTGTAGTCCAGGGTTTGTCCAAGGGGGGTATTCCAGAAAGTTAATCCAAATTAAAACTAAAGATGTGAATTAAAAATGGATTCATTAAAGTGTGTTAAATCCCTGGGGGGGGGGGGGGGAGGAGCATTCAAAAATTAAAGTGGACATAATTTGTTTAATTTATTCCCAAACAATTAAGCCAAGCTAAACCAAATTAGGTTTCAGCCAATCGTTTCACAAGGTTGGCAAGTTCATCTTTGCTGCCTGCCAGGCCATCAGTGTCATCAGCGAACCAAAAATTTGAGATGGTTTCCCTCCCCCCAAATGCTGACTGTGCTTATGTGATCTTCTAGGGCATCAGTCATTATGCGCTCCAAGTAGATGTTGAACAATGTGGGCAAAAGAAGGCAACCTTGCTGGACTCCAACAGTGGTGCGAAACCATTCTCCTATTGTGCCATTGACGAGAATGGCACTGCTGGCCTTGGAATACAGTTTAATGATAAGAGTAAGCTTATGGCCAACATTGTACTTCTTCATGGTTTCCCAGAGAGCTTTGTGCCATACTCTGTCAAATGCCTTCTTGAAATCAACGAAGACGTGGTTGATGTCCTGCTGGTGTTGTAAGTACTTCTCATATAGAACACGAAGCTTGAAAAAACTGTTCTGTGGTACTTCTTCCAGCACAAAAGCCAGCCTGTTCTTCAGTAATTATATTGTCTGCTTGTGGCTTCAATCTGTTCAATATGACTCAACATCACCTTGCTAGGATGGCTAATTAAGCTTATGGGCCGGTAATTTTGACACAATTGCAGGTTACCTTTCTTTGGCAAAGTGATGATTAGGGACTGTTGACATGGAGAGCCACTCACAGTCTGGATGAAACCTCCACAAAATATGGATTGGAAATCAGTGCAGAGAAAACCAAGCTGATGACAGACAAACGTGATGGGATCAGCTCACATATCACTGCCAGCGGACAAGAGCTGGAGACAATAAAACAGTTCAAGTATTTGGGGGCAATCACCACTGATGAAGGATCCAAGGCAGAAATTCAGGCAAGAACTGTGCAAACAGCAGCAGTGGCAAAGCTAAAGCCAATTTGGAGGAATAAGAACATCTCCCTGGAATTCAAACTGAAACTGCTATATGCATTGGTCATCTCCATTTTCTGTATGTGTGAGAGACATGGACCCTTATGGCAGAACTTGAATGGAAAAATGCAGGTAGTACAGATGAGATCCTTCTGTAAAATCCTGGGCATCTCCTACTAAGACCATGTCACTAATGAAGATGTCCACAACATGATCACCCAATGAGCTGGGTCATATGAAGACCTCCTGACTCTGAAGAAGTGCAAGCTGAAGTGGTATGGCCATGTAACAAGATCTGGCCTATCCAAGTTCATCCTCCAAGGGACAGTACAGGGGAAGAGAAGAAGAGGTAGAAAGAAGAAGAAATGGATTGATGACTTAAAGGAGTGGACAGGAATGGATTTCATGGAGATAAGCACTGACACACAATCGTCAGGGATGGAGACAATTGGATGATTGCTCATCAATGACGTGCCCCAATGACCAATGCGATTATGGGAATGATGTTGATGAAACCAAATGAAGGTCACTTTAATTCTGAACAGTATCCACAGAAGTTTAATGCAGTTTAACTAATCCACAACTTTTAATCTTAACCATTTTCCTGAGTGTCTCCTCACATAGACAAGCCATGAGTCAGAGAAAAACAATTCTGTAATTGAGTCCCATCTCGGTTGCAGTTTATATTAGCCTTAAAATTCCTCTAATGTTGGAAGCAAATCAGCAGATCTTTATGGTATACTGTGCACCTAGATAGCTTCTGGATAGGAAAGGAGGTCATAGATCCACATCCATAGTCCCTGCTTGTGCATCCATAATGGAGGAAGAATCCCAGGCAGTTGTGTATGATGGCTGTTTATCCCACTGACTGATCCTGGAGCAGGTGAGCCCAGATTACAGCCAAGGCTAGAGGGAAATCATTATCAGCCCATAGAAGCGAGGTATTGAGCCATTATCAGGAGGGAGCATGTTTAGGAAACTAATGAAAGTGAGCTCCTTACCCCTTCAGAGAAAAGCATGTGATGAGGTATTTCTCCATACCACCTCTCCCTTCCCAAACCTGGAAACAACATGCTTCGCATCAGCATCTGCAGGGGGAGGTAGGGTCCAGAGCAGGATTTCCAGCACCTAGTTTTTTGAGAAAAGGTGGTTGTAATAGGTATGAGAGGGCTACATTCTAATTGCTAGGGAGAGCGGGATATTTGGCCAAGTGGACCTTGACTCCTCGCCCTTGTTGCCAGTTCTGCTTTGCAACAGTTAGTGGGAACATATGTTACACTGACTCTTTCAGATGCTTCCCAGGAAGCTGGAGGACCTTGAGAGGACCTGGCTTGACTGCATGGACCCCAAAAATAATCCCTGGTGTTTGGGTGCAGGAGACATGCAGGAAACAGCTCTTGAAGATGAGGAATAGAGAAGTTATATAATAGCCACTGAAGAATTTTTCTTCTTTCAGGAGACAGCTAGGCCTCTGACGCCATGGGATCAAGTTAAGCTTCATTTTGTTCCAGATCATGGATGCTTCTGGCCTCAAGATTGTTCCACCACCACGTATTTTAATGCAACATTTACGCTAGGACAGGATTATGTTCTATGGGTTCATTAACACGTTTCTATGGTGCAATAGAAGACAAGAACTGCTTGTGCCTTCAGCCACCCATGGCATGTATTCATAGAATATCAGGGTTGGAAGGGACCTCAGGAGGTCATCTAATCCAACCCCCTGCTCAAAGCAGGACTAATTCCCAACTAAATCATCCCAGCCAGGACTTTGTCAAGCCGGGCCTTAAAATCCTCCAAGGAAGGAGACTCCACCACCTCCCTAGGTAACGCATTCCAGTGCTTCACCACCCTCCTAGTGAAATAGTGTTTCCTAATATCCAACCTGGACCTCCCCCACTGCAACTTGAGACCATTGCTCCTTGATCTGTCATCTGCCACCACTGAGAACAGCCAAGCTCCATCCTCTTTGGAACCCCCTTCAGGTAGTTGAAGGCTGCTATCAAATCCCCCCTCATTCTTCTCTTCTGGAGACTAAACAATCCCAGTTCCCTCAGCCTCCTCATAAAAGTCATGTGCTCCAGACTCCTAATCATTTTTGTTGCCCTCCGCTGGACTCTTTCCAATTTTTCCACACCCTGCAATGTTGCAGGACACTAAAATGCTACTACTATGAAATATAGCTTCAAAATTTACAATGTATTTTTAAATCAGATGTGATGCATCTCTTTTCACTCTTCCACCCCCCCCCCCCCGGAATTTCTCCATTAATCTGTTCTATACATGTAATAATTTGTCCTGTTTCCACCCCCACCCCCACCTACTTGTCAACCTCCCAATATGTTTAGCAAAGCAAAGCAAAGCATGATCTTTCAAATTTCCCATTTTTACCCTTGATGCATATGCCTGGCTGTAGACTCAGACCTTCAGATAAGCTAAATGGAAAGTTTTCACTATGTCCCATTCAGCTTTAATTACAGAGAACTTTGCATTTACAAGCACAAATACAATCAACTGTAAACTCAAACAGCCACCTCTGAATCGGTCTTAAGCCCAGAGACAGTGGAGAAAGCAAAAAGTCATGTGTGACCAATACGCTACCAGTTCTAATCCATATTTGCTTAGAAATCAATAAATGGCACTTGATCCCATGCCATTTCAGAGGGAAAACATACAACAGTGGTAGGATGACATTGTGCTGCTGGAGTGGCTGTTTCGTGGATACCATATAAAATGAAATTTATCAAGACCTGTAGCCAATAAATATTTGAAAACACTTGTCCTATAATTAAGCATGTTGACTACAGCATCATGGCCAAATTCCATTTGTAGTCATTCTGCACATCTAAATTTTTCTTGTAACTGAACAGTGTTCTTTGCGACTTGGCTTAGACTCTCACGAAGTGTTGATTGGCATTGCTGACCACCTTACAAATTTTATCCTAGAGGCAGATCTGTATGAAGATGGACATCTATTCCTCAGAATTCTGGCTATCAATCCACACCTATGATTTAATTGGAAGTTACACTGATTTACCCAGGTTCAGATTGCTAGAGTTGTAGTTTATTTTAACTAAACCATTGGCTCGTTTGGGATGAAAGATAGATATAGACACACGCATAGTAAACAAAGATTGTATTGACTTTGGCAAGGCAACTTCTTCGCATTCTCAGCCTCAGCATTTCCCCCTTTGGTGGTGGGGGCCTGGAGTCTCACTCTGGAGGGTTCTTTTTATTGCTCATTCTGTAAATATATAAAATAAATCAACCAAACTGGGCCTTTAGGGTAGGACCAAGTAGCACTCTTCAGCCAAACAAAAAAGCCAATTCATAACACAAAGGAAATGCCCTTTTCTTGTCCTCCTCTTGGGTTGTTGCCTTAGCATACTGGCTTCTAGGTGCTAGTTCTTCCTCAAATAGCAGTTAACTGGGTTGCTATCTGCAATTGGAGAAGAGCAGCCTTCCAGCCTTTTCTTCTTGCTGCAGCTTGACTCTCATTTCTTCTCTCCCACTCACCAGAAGAGGCGTTTTTAGAAGGTCACAGGCAGCCTTCATTGGTCTCAGGTGTCTAACTCTGAGGTAACCTCTTTTCAGTGCATATGGAAAAGGGCTTTTACCATTCTACAGTTATATATCTGCTTTCCACCACTTCCCTATAGTTGTCAGGTCTGACTTTGTCACATTACTTATTTCCTCACTTACCCGCCATCACTGTAGTACTCTCTACATATGAAGATCTCTGAATGCCTAACACACACAAAATAGTTTGTCTTCAGAATGTTCCTGGGAGGTAGGAAAACATTATCCCAATTTTACAAATAGAAGATTGATTCACACAGGAGATTAAGTACATTTTTCAAGGTCACACAGATAGGCTGTGACAGATCCAGGAGCAGAATCTAGGTCTAGTTCTTTAACCACAAGATCATCTGCCTTCCCTATTAGTATCATTGATAAGAAATCTTGTAACACATTCTCTAAAATACTATTTGAGTAGGGCCTTGCAGGATCACATTTAGAATGGGAGTTTAACAATTCTGATCTGATCAAGTGAAACTGTGCAATCTTCAATCATGACAAGTATATATTCTGCTCTGCCTTGCACTGGAAGATGGTACATGGAACATCCACTTTCCACCCCCAATGTGCCCAGACAGAAAGTTACCATTAGCACTTTGAGCACTAATGGAAAACTACATAGTGTGATAATGCCATGTCACAGCCCCCAGGGTACTGGGCTGGAGGAATTATTAGGGATATTTTGATTTGTTGGCATATTTATACTGAATTTGCACAGGTATTGCAACTACTCAAACTGTAAGAACATGGGGACTAAGGCTCAAACAGTTTAAGTAAGTTGCTGAAGCCACATAATGTGGTAGTGTTAAAAGCTAGGCCCCCCAATCATTTGAACAGTTACAGATGCTTAATGTTAAGCAATCTAACATATTAACTTCAAGCATATTCCTAAAAGTTAAGTAGGTGAATAATTGTCTGCAGGTTTAGAGCCTAGATTAGAAATTAGGCGTTCCTAGCTCAGACTTCTAGAGCAGCCTCTTTAGAAAGTGCAAATTATTTATCCTCTAATTCAGTTTCTCCATCTGAGAAGTGGGATGGCTAGAACTTACTCACCTCACCCTGAGAATCAATTTGTTAAAGTTTTTATAACACCTTAATGATGAAATGTGATACTGATAAAGATTAATGTGAATTAATTCACTGTGAACCTATAAAAATGGAACTGATTGGTTTCTAAACTCACTACACAGTCTAACCAAATTTAGGGTTTGTCTGTTTTTAATAAAAATGTCCATCAATTTTAGATTTAAAAAGTGAGTTAACAGAATGATATAATTGCGTAATAGCAGAATTATGGCAATCTGGGTCATCTTGTTTCAATTGGCTTTGTTTTGACCAAAATACTTCAAGATATATAAATGTAAACCTTGACAAACTTGATTTTAAAAACTAAAGTGTTAGAATTTGGCTACATTTAACACTGTTCCTTATTTAACTAAGACTTTTTTTCCCTTTTTTCTTTTCTTCTCACTACTGCAGATCTTTTTGAAAAGAGGCCAATGCCATTTTCTATCATAGGGGCAGCCAGTATATGGAATTAATGTAATAATTTTCCTAAGGCAACTGATGTGGTTAAATCCCCAATTATTGCTATTTACGTTGGGTGCAGCATCCATTCAGCTCTTGGCATGTTCGGAAGCCTCAGGGTTGCAGCTGAGTCCTTCGAATGATATTGGCTACATCATTTAATATATGGTCAAGACACACACACACACACACACACTTATGGAAAATCTTATATTAGGGGACAGCAATATTATGCTACTTCTACTTACATTGATAAGTATATTAGTAATATTTATCTATATTAGGAATGCTTGAAATAGGTTCACCTAATTCATAGCAACCTCCATTTATGCCAGAGACAGATTGCATAATGTATGTATGCAAGTCTATGTTGGCAATTATCCATGCAATGAAATATTATCTGAGGGCTTTTCTTATGGCTTAGTCTGCTTGTAGGCATCAACCCCATTGTACCTTAACTAACTGATGTGCTGTTTTAATAGTCACCTATGCTGTCTGGCGATGAGATGAAACAGTAAGCAGAAACCTTTTTTCTCCTTAATTGGTTGAAATGAATAGATTTAGCCAGATTGGGAAGAAGAGGGAAAAAAAACACACCACCCCCCCTTACATTTGGCACTACAGATATATTCCCAGCTTGACCACTGAATTTTTGGAAACCAGCATGGCTTGGATATAAAAGAACAATGGAACAATTCAGGACCACCCTGCACTGTCCAAGGAGGCTGGACAAATAGTCAAAGCAGGGAACCTTTTTATTGTGCTCTCAGCATTTGGCTGTCATTAGCTTACTGAGAGGTGGAGCAGGAACTCAGCACTATCTGTCAAACAAAGCGGCATCATAGGCATTTGAGGAGTCAATGGGCATTAGTGTAGTGTATTGCATAGTTGAGTTTGTCAACTCTGTCAACCATAAAATTGTACTAGAGTACAAAGACTTCAATACAGAGCTTAAATACACTATAAACAAGCAAAAGTCACAGGTAAAAAATACTGTGCAAGACCAGATCATCTGCTCAGATGTCCTGTCTCAAAAGGGATGAAATGAATAGAAAACCTGCCTAAATAGGGGAAGGAAAATGAATTTAAGTGTTATTAATCCCCACCCTCCAACTGAATTCTTAGTGTGATGCTGTGGCAAAAAATGGCTAACATGATCCTTCAGTGTATAAATGAAGGAAAGACAAGTAAGAGTAGGGAGGAGATATTACTTTTACATAGGGCAATTCTGAGACTACTGCTGCAATACTATGTCTGGTTCTGTTGTACACATTCGAACAAGAGACACTGAAAAATAGTGAAGTGTTCCAAGAAGAGCTACAAAAAATGATGATTTGAGGTCACATGAGCATGCTGTACTATGAGAAACTTAAGTCAATCTGTTAGTCTTATTAGAGAAGGCTAAAAGACAATTCCATTGTGTTGTATAAACATCTCCACTGAAAGAAGATACTTGACATTATGGGGCTGTTTTGTAGGACTCATGAATGAAATTGTTTTTAATTGTTTACTTTATTAATGTAACTTCATAAGTAAAGTTTTATGAATTAAACAATATTCATTCATAAAACCGGTTACCCCAATAACTGGCTAATTAACAATTAAGATGCTTGTTAAGAGCCATAGCTGTTCAGTCAGCTGCCTTTGTAAGTTTCACTATCAATCCAATTCCTGCTTAAATCACTGAGACTTGCACTGTTTCAGTATTGTAATTTCTGTTCACCATTTATTACACTTGCCTACAGTGTAACTTCTGTTCACTGTTTGCCATATTGTAATTCAAACCCCATTTTAAAACGCTTACTCCATTTTGTAAGGGCTTGCTGCAACCTTCATTTTTGCAAACCCTGCTGTAATCTTATTAGTTTAGATGTGTGAATGAGGTATGTATGGACGATGGAATCAACCTCCAGCCCCAGGCTGTCCTGATTAAATAGAGTTCAAACACCAAGGGCTGAAGATGCAGACAAGAGCCCTAACAAAGTAAGAAGAATCCACCCTAAAAAGAAAAGGTACAATAGAAGGAAGATCAAAGCCCGGTCCAAGGCTGAAAGTCATGTCTGCAATTGACGGGTGATCAATCACCAGACCCAGAGGCAGCGTGACACAGCAAGACCTATAGACTCTGGATTCAAACTAAAGCCTACAAAAAGGATGGGTGAGATGGAGGGTAACATTCTGCTGCCAACATGGAAGGGCATCGGTGCATGCCCAACAGAAACCCAGCTCGTCTTTGTGCCCGGCTTTCCTGGCCAGTTAGCCACCACAAGCTATGAACCCAAGCTGCAAACTCAAGCCACATACTCAAGCAGGACTGGTAACTATGCAGCAGCTGCAGAACATCTGATGGATGTGTGTGTGTGTGTGAATGTGTGTGTGTGTATATAGGTATAATGTCTGTGTATAAGGATTAAGATATTAGTTATTGGTCATAAATCAAATTGTTATCATAATAAATGTGGCATCTTTATCTTGTCCCCTTTAATAAGATCCTGCTAGTTTTTATTGGTATAACAGTTTAATATAGAAAACAATGCTTAACATATAAATATGATATTGAAAAAAGGCTGTAAGCTGAAGTTAGAAAAATTCAAACTGGAAATAAGATGCAACTTAACAGTAAGGGTAATTATTAGAATTTATCAAGGTATGTGATAAATTTTACATTTAAGTTTTTATATCTAGATTGGATGGATAATTTTCAGAAAGCTATGCACTCTTTTAGCCATAAATTCTGATCACTGCAACGGATTGGTTAAGAATTGCCCATTTAGCCAGTCCAAGACATACTATTATTTTCGTTATTTCATCAGTCTGTCTCATCCACCTGTTATGTATTGTCCTTTGGAATGCAAGTCCAGGGACCATTGTTTAGCATAGAATAATTGAAATAGAAATGCAGGGCTAAAAGGAACTTTGAGAGGTCTCAGCCCTCTGAGGCATGAGCAAGTAAACTGAGATCATCCCTGCCAGATAGTTGTCTAACCTGTTCTTAAAAAAGGATTTCACTGTCTTCCTTGGAAGCCTATTCCAGAATTTAGATACCCTTAGAGTGAGAAAGGGTTTGCTAACATCTAACCTAAATTTCCCTTGCTGCAGATTAAGCAGACTTCCTGTCCTACTTTCAGGATACATTGAGAACAATTGATCACTATCTTCTTTATAGTCAGCCCTTAACATATATGAAGGCTTATCAGGTCCCCCCCGCCCCCAGTCTTCTATCCTCAGGAATAAACATGTCCAGTTTTTGTTGTTTTTTGGTTTGTTTTTTTAAAACCTTTCCTCAGAGGCCAGGCTTTTTAAACCTTATTTTTTGTTGAAGTCTTCTGGACTCTCTTCTGTTTGACCACAAGTTTCTTAAAGTGTGGCATGCCAAAACTGGACAATACTCCAGCTGAGGTCTCTACCAGTGCCCAGTAGAGAAGGACAATTGCTTCCTGTGTCTTACATATGACACTCTAGAATGATATTTGCCTTTTTTTTTGGCGCAACTGCACCACATTGTTGGCTCATATTCAATTGGTTATTCACAGGAACTCCTAGCTCCTTTTCAGCTGCCTAGCCAGTTATTCCCCCTTTTGTATTTGGGCATTATATTTTTCCTTTCATCATAACACCTACTTAAGTCCTTTTCAGAGTCACTGCTTCCTAGGATAAAGTCCCCCATCCTGTAAATATGGCCTACGTTCTTTGTTCCTAGATGTACGACTATGTTTGGCCATATCAAAACACAGATTGATATGTGCTTAAACCCAGTTTATCAAGCTATCCAGTTTGCTCTGTATCAATGTCCCATCTTCGTGATTTACTATTCCCTTTGTATCATCTGCAAAGTTGAATAGTGATTATCTTAGGTTCTCTTCTAGGTCATTGATAAAAAAAAATGTTAAATAGCATAGGGCAAAAAACTGGTCCCTATGGGACCGACTAGAAACATCTCCTTCTCCCATACAATTGTCTTCCATTCTTCCCCCATTACAGAGGCTCTGTGTGCCCCTTTTGCCTCTTCCTGGCATCTTTATTATTTGTCTTAAGATAAGTCAGTGTTTACACTACTGGGTGTATTGTTATACTGGAAGGTTTAATGGAACCCATCAGCCAGTTGTTTGATCTAAGCTGTGGCTGTGCTAAACAGATGGTGGGGCACCATGTGTCCCTCATTTCCCCCCATGAGTTTAAGTTTTCCTCAAACTCAATAGGGTTCTCGCCATGGATTTCTAGAATATTCTGACATGTTGACAGTGACTAGATTCAGTGTTAAAAAGTTAGCACATTATATACAGTCAGACAAATCCAGAAATATCACACTAAATGAATGGCTGATTTTGTGAGGCCAATCAACCAAACTTGTAATTAAAAAGTTTATCAAGTTAGTTTGATACATTTAATTTTTCCATAAACCCATGTTCTTTTGGTATTAATTGTATTACCCTCCTTCAATTGTTTACTAGTCAAGTCCCATAACACCCTTTCATTATTTTGACCAGAATCAATGTCAGGATGACAAACCTATAATTAACCAGATCATCCTGTTTACAGTTTTTAATCACTTAGCACAACAACATTAGCTTCTCAAACTTCTCCAGTGTTCTGTGAGTTATTATGAAGAGGGAACACACAGTAACAATCCAGAGGATTCCTTAGCCCGCTCTTTTAAAACTCTTGGATACAAGTTATCTGGACCTGCTGATTAAAAAAAAAATATGTACCATGAGTAGCTTCTCTTTAATACCCTCCTGAATTTCTATTGGAAAGGAAAGAGTTTCATCATCATGTGATATCATTTGGATTTATCCCATATACAGAAAATAGTTATTGAATACTTTTGTTTTTTCTGTACTTTTACTGGCAATTTTATCCTTTCCATTTAGTAATGGTACAATACCACTATTAGGATTCCTTTTGTTCCCCATATACTGAAACTCCTACTACCCTTTACTCTGCTAGCCATCAATTTCTCCTTATGTCCCTTTGCTTCCCTTACTTTCTACAATTCCTAGCTTCTGATTTATACTCATTGCCATCAACATTTCCTTTGCATAATTTTACAGCTGTTTTTATTTACCTACCAAGCCAGGCTATTTTTTAAACCAATGTAGCCTTTTTCCCCCCCTCAATTTTTGATTTTTGGGCATCTAGTAAAATGTTCTTAAACAGTTCCCAGTTATCATTCACATTGTTCTGTTTATATTCTGCCAGCTGATTTGGCTCAAACATTTTTGGCTTTGTAAAATTAGCATAATACACTATATAAATTACTTGTTTGGACTTCATTATGTTTGCATAATTTAATCAAGTCTTTATCACTAAATCCTAAGCAACCACTCATTCTTAAGTTATGTGATCACTTTCTCTTTCTCTGTCAAGTTCAGGTCTCATGTAGAACTCCCCGATGATGGATGAAACACTAAGTCAGGAAATCTATATAAAGAAATTCCAAGGACATTTTAGTACTGGCAATGTGACCTCCAGAATATATCATTCAGACTGAAGTCCTCCATGACAATGCGACTGTTCCCTACATATTATAGATCGGTGCGTAAGGAACCAGTTCATCCTGTTCTCTCATGTGAGCCAGTAGTCTGTAGCAGACACAAACTAGCATCCCATCTTATGCTTTATCTGGTAGAACATTGAGCCACAAGCATTCAAGATCATTTGGTTTGGAGTTATCAGTGACTCAAACAGGTAGTGTCATTTTTGACAGAGTGCCATTCCTCCTCCCCTCATGCCCACTTAATAAATTGGTTGAAGTCACTGGTTATAACATTCCAGTCATGTGAATTTTCCCCATGAGGTTTCAAATTTATGTTCATAAATTAGCAAATCAATTCCTCCTGTTTATTACCAAGGCTCCTATTGTTGATTTATAGGCAATTAAAACAAGAGTTTCTTCTTTTTATGTCTCCATGCATTGATAACTTTTGTTCTTAGCATTTGTGCTAAATCAGGGCTCATTTGTTCAACCTTTTCACCTGACCTTTTGTTTATGCCCTCCTGACTAATATAACCAGCCTGTTCTCAGTAAAGGGGCACCAATTTTCAAGGGATGGGGCCCATTCAAAATGCACACCCCCTTTGCCAATGTTCCACAAAACTAAAACCCTCTATCTTGCACCAATTTCTTAGCCAGCAATTCACTTCCAGAATCTTCTGCCTTCCTTCACTTGCAGGATAAAAGATCTCTCTGATAAGATCACTCCGGGATTCATACTTTCCTTCAGCATCTTTCCAAGTTCTCTGAAGTCCTCTATAATTCATGCAGTTCATGTGAAGCAATGTTATTAGCACTAGTATGTACTGTGCACTAGTGTTTCCATGTCCACAGACTTAAGAAGTCTATCCAGTCCTGAACTTCTAGCTCATGCCTTGGCTTCAGGAAGGCATCTTACCATCCTGTTGCCTACCTGCCTTTTGCAGACATTCTTCCTATACTTTTTGGCACAGAATCCCTGACACATCACCTGTCTCTCTTGGACAGTGCGAGAACTTTGTGGGCACATTTGATTTTCTTGTGTGCTGGGCTTAACAGCGCTCCTCAGTTAATCCCATACAACTCTCTGTTCCATTTGACCAGCTGGATCTTCAGAGATTCTTTTTTCATTTCCATGATGAGAACCTGAAAATAATTGGATGCGTCTACTGGTCTGGAATTCCTCTTGATCCTCTTCTCTGTTTCTACTTGTGTAGCATGCTACTTAGTCCTCTTGCCACTGGTGGCTATGAAATGCCAAGCTTCTTCGATTTCTGTTCTCTGGTTCCTTGATGGGCAATTCCTTTCTTGAATCTGAAGTGCTGATGCTTCCTGAATCTGGTTACCTCAGTACTCTCCAACTTCTGACACTCTACAGCAGTAGTACTTCTCTTTCCAACCCACAAATCTTTTCCTCCACCAAAGCTACTGTACAGAGAATCTTCCATCTAGTTTCAGACAGAAAAGGAAACAGAGCATATCTGTTGCCGATCACAACCACTATCCCACTGTTGACCATCATGGCACTGAATGTAGAATGGTACCAACAAAGAATGCCTCATATACTTTCTCTAGAACTTCCCTGTTTGCTTCTCCTGTTGATCTGGTCAGGAGTTTGTCTGGCACCTGATTTGTATACTCTAGTCCCTTCTCTAACAGGGAGGCATTAATCACTGAGAGATTTCCAACACTAGGGCTGATCACAGACCTAAGGGTCTCTGCCACACAATCCTCCAAACGGAGACCTGTCTAGCCTAACCTGTTCTTGGCCCCAAAGCCCAGTCACTTGATCCTCATGGAGGAACCATCCACCCAAATACCCTCTACCTCCAAGAATAAGATCCACAGCTACTCCTTCCAAAACTGCTGTTTGCAGCTCAGGAATATGCCTGGCAACTGATATGTACAAAACCTCACTGCTTGGTCCACCCTCACAGTAATAGGATGGAATTAGCCACTCATGATCTGGCCCATAGGTATATACACAAGAGATTATACAGTAGGAAGAATTTTAATTTATGTTTTATTATTCATACAATTTATGTTACAAATCATAGAATATCAGGGTTGGAAGGGACCTCAGGAGGTCATCTAGTCCAACCCCCTGCTCAAAGCAGGACCAATTCCCAACTAAATCATCCCAGCCAGGGCTTTGTCAAGCCGGGCCTTAAAAACCTCCAAGGAAGGAGATTCCACCACCTCCCTAGGTAACGCATTCCAGTGCTTCACTACCCTCTTAGTGAAATAGTGTTTCCTAATATCTAACCTAGACCTCCCCCACTGCAACTTGAGACCATTGCTCCTTGTTCTGTCATCTGCCACCACTGAGAACAGCCAAACTCCATCCTCTTTGGAACTCCCCCTTCAGGTAGTTGAAGGCTGCTATCAAATCCCCCTTCATTCTTCTCTTCTGGAGACTAAACAATCCCACTTCCCTCAGCCTCTCCTCATAAGTCATGTGCTCCAGACCCCTAATCATTTTTGTTGCCCTCCGCTGGACTCTTTCCAATTTTTCCACATCCTTCTTGTAGTGTGGAGCCCAAAACTGGACACAGTATTCCAGATGAGGCCTCACCAATGTCGAATAAAGGGGAATGCTGTTCCTCAATCTGCTGGCAATGCCCCTACTTATACAGCCAAACTGCCATTAGCCTTCTTGGCAACAAGAGCACACTGTTGACTCATATCCAGCTTCTCGTCCACTGTGACCCCTAGGTCCTTTTCTGCAGAACTGCTACCTGGCCATTCGGTCCCTAGTCTGTAGCAGTGCATAGGATTCTTCCGTCCTAAGTGCAGGACTCTGCACTTGTCCTTGTTGAACCTCATCAGGTTTTTTTTGGCCCAATCCTCTAATTTGTCTAGGTCCCTGTGTATCCGATCCCTACCCTCCAGTGTATCTACCACACCTTCCAGTTTAGTGTCATCTGCAAACTTGCTGAGAGTGCAGTTCACACCATCCTCCAGATCATTAATAAAGATATTAAACAAAACCAGCCCCAGGACTGACCCTTGGGGCACTCCGCTTGAAGCCAGCTGCCAACTAGACATGGAGCCATTGATCACTACCCGTTGAGCCCGACAATCTAGCCAGCTTTCTATCCACCTTACAGTCCATTCATCCAGCCCATACTTCTTTAACTTGGCAGCAAGAATGCTGTGGGAGACTGTATCAAAAGCTTTGCTAAAGTCAAGGAATAACACATCCACTGCTTTCCCCTCATCCACAGAGCCAGTTATCTCATCATAGAAGGCAATTAGGTTAGTCAGGCATGATTTCCTCTCCTCTAAGTGTTTCATAATTGATTCCCTGAGGACCTGCTCCATGATTTTTTCCAGGGACTGAGGTGAGGCTGACTGGCCTGTAGTTCCCCAGATCCTCCTTCTTCCCTTTTTTTAAAGATGGGCACTACATTAGCCTTGGACAAAGATCAAGCACTGAAAAATTTGTGTATGCCAGATTTGCCTGTACACCCTTAATTCTGCCCCATGTGTCCAACCTGGGTAAAAATAGTATGTGATCTTGTAATAAAAGACTATCATAATACATGCACACAAGAGAGTGGAATTAATATTGCACTGGAAACTATAAATCTATCATTTCCTAATTTTTCACTGTTTGACTTTATGACCTTTACACTCTTAACTTAGTGGGTTTAAAAAAAATTTTTTTTGAAGTGTTAATGTATATATTAGGCATAGTATTAATATTGAAGTGTTGGGAAGTTATGTTAACTGAACGTATTATACTCCATCCACAATTCTATTTTTCCAAGCCAAGTACCCATAACACCTTTCATTAGCTGAAGTAAGGCTTTGGCTTAAGTAGATAGGAAAACTGTCAGGATCAGAACATATGAGCGTTTTATCATGGCAACAGGTAGGGCGTTATTCCTACAGGCCAATGCTGGAATGTCTCGAGGGAAAAAGGACAAGATATATGAATGTTCTGCCTAGGTATAAACCTAGGACATACCTTCATACCCCTCGGTATCTGGAATGCTTGTGTTCAGAAGCTAGAGATAAGGGGTAGTGCATGGTACTGGAAAATCAAGATAGAAGATTTGTTAAATCTAGTTTTAGTTGACATACTTAATACCTTTTACTTATAACCAGTTAGTGTATACATAAAAAAAAGTTATGGGGTTATTCCTGGGGGAATTCTGCACCACTGCACATGCACAGAATTTGTCTCCCCCACAGATTTCTTTATTCCCTGCAGAAAAAGGACTTTGTCGGGGAAGCAAAGGGAAGCCACTGGAGTGGTTATGTGACCCTCCTCAGCAGTGTGTTTTGGTGCCCAGGGCAGCCAACAGAGAGGTAAATCACTGTGGGGCAGGGTCAGGACTGGGGAAGACCCGGCTGGTGCTCCTACCCTGCGCCAAGCTCAGCTGCTAGTCCCAGCTAGGCTGGGGAGGATGGGACTTCCTCTGCATGGCATCTGGGGCAGTGTCAGAACCACCCCAGATTTCTCCCCTGGCTGCACACATTTCCTGCACCCAACGCTCCTCAGTTGCAGGGCGAGGGATTGCTGTAAATGGAGCTGCTTCCCCATCTGCCCAATCCTCATGCACCCAGACCCCTCATACCCAGAGGGTATCCCGCAGAGACTCATCCACCCCTGCACTCAGACCCCCTCCCAAGGAGCCCCACTTCCCCTGCACCTGGACCACCCCAACAAGCCAACTGCACCTGGATCCCCACCATAATGAGCCCCAACCAGCTGCTCCTGGATCCCCAATCCACTGAGCACCACTCCCCCAGCATCTTCCCCCACCCAGCTCCCCCCCCACACACACACTGAGCCCCAACCACCTTCACCTCAACCCCCCCTGCAAATTCCCATCACCATTGCACCCAGAACCCCACAATAAACCCCTGTGCAGTCAGATCCCCCACACCACCCCTCTACACTTGGATCCTGCCTTGCTGATCCTGCTTGCCCACACCTGCTGCACCTGGCACAGAGGGGCAGGGCCCTGAGGTGTTTCTGGGGTAGGCCCAGCCCTTGCACTGTGTCAGCGTTGGGTGCAGCCTCACTGCTGAGTCTGTGTCCTGGTGGGAAATGGGGAAGCTGCACAGTAATTTCTCACCTCTGTGCAGCCAGGAGCTCCCCAATGCCATGGTGGAGCCTCCACTTTTATTTAACAAAATTTACAGAATTTTAAAATATTGTGAGCAGAATTTTTTTTTTTTTGGCACAGAATACTCTCAGGGATATGGGGTTGTAGCGAGGCGGTGTGGTGCCCCACAGCGGGAAGAACTTCCCCTGACACCAACGTGGGCAGAGCAGTGGATCCTGCGCCCTCCCCCCAGAGGTCACGGTGCAGGACAGGAAGTATAAAAGCCCAACCCCAGAGCTCACTTGGACTACAGCTGCTGGAAAGGCCAGATGCCTGTGGCCTAGCTCTGGGTTGGGCAACACCACCAGCTACCCAGAGGAGCGGCCGGACCTACCCCTCGCCAGCTATCCAGAGGAACCGATGGTGCTGGAAACCTCCGAGGACACCGCCCTAACCCAGGTACCTTATGAGGGGGAGTCCAGAAGTAGCCCGGGGGCAGCTGACCCTAGTCTGGCAGCAGCCTTGCCTGAACCAATGTCAGTGTGTTGCAGTCAGGATCCCCACTGACACAGCAGCGGGTCTTCTGCTGTTGCTAGGGCCCTGGGCTGGGACGCAGTGGAGTGGGTGGGCCTGCGTCCCTCCACCACCCAACCCACTGGTGGCAGTCTCCCCCTCTTCCCAGACGCTCAAAGCCAGGAACCTGGGGTTTGCTATTGAACTATTTGCTCAGTCCCTGCCTGAGGGCCTGAGCCCCTGACTATCTGTTTGCTGCCCCCCCCTAACCCAGGGCTGGAGCTTGGAGGTCTGGGCCATTGACTGGGTGTTCCCCAACCCAGCACAAACAGTGTAGCGAAGAAGTGTGGTGCCCCACAGCCCTGCAGAGGGACAAGCCCCGACCGAGTCCTTCTACAGGGGTATAATTTTGGGAACAAACCTGCCTACGGTGAACATAACAACCTTGAATGAGATGGCTTCTTGAAGACTGGTATCCTATTGAACCTTTCCCTGTATGTATTACTATTGGCTGATAACCAATATCAGTCAGGTTTATTGCTATTTGGACTACATTTCATAATGAACCAAAGTGTGGTCAAACACTTGACCACACAGTTTATCAAGAAAAGTGTAATATTCCTTTAAAAAAAATGAGTGGTAGAAAGCGTTATACACAACAGTAACAAACTCCAAGCCGCCAGCACTGACTGCTCTTACTTGTGCTACAGGACTAAGTACATACATCGGCAGCAGGAGAATGGGGGTATAGGCTGCCGGGGCCAGGGGTACTAAGGAAGCCAGGCCCAGCCCAGACCAGCACATCACTCTGGTTAAGTTTACACTGTGTTCTGAAGTGAGAAACATATCTACACTATCTGATCTGTAAGCTTTACCCATGCTAGCATAACTAAAATATAGCAGCATAGATGCAGTGGAGTGGTGTTAAGCAGACCGTATAAACATGCCAGGGACACTGGATATCTATTTGCATTGCTTAAGCCCATCCCACCACATCTACACCATTACTTTTATTGCTAGCATGGGTAAAGCTAGCACAGCTTGCAGAGTAGACATATCCCAAGTCTCTCTCCCCCCACCCCCAAATGTAAAGAAAGGAGCTTCTTCCTTTCTCAATTGAGGGGATAGGCTGCTGCAGCCATGTTCTGGATCCAGGGGAGTGGAGTGTTAGAAGGAATCCAGCCCATCTCTCTTCCCCCCCCCGCTCCCCAACCCAGTAGCTGAGAGGAACTCCTGTCTCCTGGATGTAGATGGTTGTAGTGGGAGACTGCAGCAGTATTGCATCTGGGGGGAACCCAGCCTAGCTCTATTTCCCCTCCTGCAGCTTCTCCAAGAGCTCCCAGGCATTCCCAGTGCAGAGTTGGCTACTGCTGGGTGGTCGTGGCAGTAGAATGGGCTGGGCTCTTTAGAATGTCTGTGTTCAGCCATTATTTTGACAGGCTGCCAAGTTGTCTGGAGAAACAAAGCTGATTTAACAGTTTATATCTCAGCTAAACTGGGAAGGTATTTCACTGGACAAAAAAGGCACATCTCTAACTTTTTTCCTGCCATATTTCAAAACTTCACTTTGGAGGTGTTAGAGCTCGAGGGGGGAGGTGGGGGGAAAGAGGGGAGAAGGGAAGGCCACAAGAGTATTTATACCAAAAAGTATTAAGGAACTGAAATATAGGGGTTGTGACTTGATCCTCCTATGATGATAGCCCTGAATGTACACACAAGTATTTATGTGATTGATGGAAGCATTTACACTTTGAGCAGTGATTTTTGGATACAGCATAGAAATACTAGGACACCGTACAACTGTATGTTTATAGAAGGACTGAACTGTTGAAGGAATGAGGCAAAATCCAAGACACCCATCTGTCATGTGTATTCTATCATTTCAAGGTCTCTGGAAGGGATGCCCATATTGTTCCCTAATGGTTCATTCACCTTAATTCCTTTCACAAACCACTAACCCAGTGTTTTTTTATATTTATCAGATACTATTGTTGGATAGAGGAGACAACATTTGATGCATGCAGGAAGAACAAAGTTGAATATTCGTTAGTATGTGGGTAAGAGAAATAGTTCATGGCAGAAAGGTAATTAAACCTTGCCCTGACTGACCTTTTTAATTAGTCAAATGCACTATTTTTAGTACAGTATTGTAGGATCAAGCGTAGACTAACAATATATCATTTAGGCATCTCAGTGCTTCTGTATTCTTTGAAACAATGCAGTGTTAAATCAAATAATTCCTTCTCAGGGTCCTATTCATTAGGCTGTTTTAGAGAGACTGGATTGGACCAAAAACATGCAATTCCCCTCCTCCCTAAGAAATTAGGATTTTGGCGTTCAAAGATCTCCTTTCTATATACATCCTAAGGGAAAACCACTCGGGCCAGATACTGCCCTCTCACTGAATATTACCTTATGCTGCAAGTACTCCCACTCCAGTCAAACTATTCATGGACTAAGGTTCTACACAGCGAGAGAAGAGGTAGTTGACTCTGCTTGAGTTTGAAGCAGGGCTTTGGAGCTGTGCTCCAGCTCCAGGCAAAAACCTGCAGCTCCACTGCTGGTCTGTGGTCCAGCTCCAGGCTCCGCTCCAAAGCCCTGGTTTGTAGGAAAAACGCTTGCAATTTCAAAGGAAGATTTAGTGGGTCATTTAAACTACTGTTGCTGTGAAGGGATTGACTCACTGATGGCACCTCCTCATGGCCAGGCATGGCATCTCTTTTCCCACTGGGGTCTGCTACCACTGGCTTCTCCACCTCTGAGGTGGCCTACCCCTTCCTGCGATTTGGCCCTCCAGCTGGTACCCTAGAAAGTTTAAAGTCATTGACAGGTTTTTGGGTCAGTCACCAGCTGTTAGCTCAATTTATTTTATAATCAAGTCTGTGGGACAGCCCTAGAATAGATGAAATTTATTTAGCTTTTCAGGTTCTACTAGACTGCAAGTTGAAAAACATTTCTTGAATGGGCTGTAGAAGTAAGATCACTAGAAATTGACATCCTGTGCCAATGTGCAGGGCCGGCTTTAGGCACCGCGGGGCCCGATGCGAAGGAGCTGCCACCGAAGTCCCCCCGTCTTCGGCAGCAACTCAATTGCTGCTGCGGAGGAAGGACCCTCTGCCGAAATGCCGCCGAAGACAGCGGCAACGATTGAGCTGCTGACGACGACTGTGCCAAAACTTCGGCGGCAGCTCAATCAGCTCTTAGTGGTGTGGGGCCCGATTCCGGTTAATCGGCTGAATCGCCCTAAAAGCCAGCCCTGCCACTGTGCAGGCTGCAACATGAACCTAAAACTAAGTGAAATTGCACAGTAAAGCAATGGATGTACAAGAAGCAAATGCAAGTCTGCATGAAATAGACAAAGTGCATTTTGGGTCAGATCCTTAGTATATGTAGGTCAGTATAGTTCCATTAACTTCAGAGGAGATACACCTATTTAAACCAGCTGAAGATATGACCCAGTACATGACTGTTGTATTTCATAAAAACAAGATAATGAAAGTTTCCATTTTTTCTGTATATGGTCCCCATCCTGAACTACTTACGCTGGAAAAATTCCCATTGACTTAGAAACTTGAAACAGAAGACCAAAAGAATTTGCATAACAACCATGGCCTGAGTATTACCTGCACCTTTAAAGATAATGCAAGCAGGAGTAAGCCTTACGGTTTTGTAGTGTTATGAGCCATAACTCATATGACTGACCAGAAAATGTCAAAGTAAGAAACAACAATAGTACGGGTACACGGTGGAAAGCTTATTTACCTGTTCCAGCCCAATAGCCGAACTTCTAGGAAGAACTCCATCCTGGGGTAAGATGAGACATGGGAATTTTATAGAAGTGCGTTATTCTGAAGATGTTGGGTGAGGTTTAAAAGTCTGGTGTATAATGGACGAAGCTAGCATCCAACTGTGGAGTGGCTACCGCAATAAAGACAGTGTTTCTTTGTCTTCTTCCCCACCCACCATCTATTACAGACACCTGTTCTTTCATCTAAGGCATGGGATGCAATCTTTTAGGCAGGCACCATCTTGTAGTTATATTCTTGTACAATACCTAGCAGAATGGGACCCTGGCCTACAGGAACTACCAAAATACAAATAAAAGGAATTGAAGGCTGACATTGGGACCCCAAAGTCTCTGAAATCTTCCACCTGTAGTCCAGAGAGTCTCTTATCTATTCCCAACTTACTCATTCTATACCTTTTCCCCCAATAAGGACCAGAGATTGCTACTGCTTTTTGTTAAGGACAGCAGGTAGCGTCCTGCCTTGCACATAATCATTTGATGCATGTGATTATCAGGCTCTTGAAGATAGAGAACTTCATGCAGAAAAAGATATTTCTCCCACAATCCCCTCCCATTCGTCCTCCTCCCTAAAATCTCATGCACTAGATTTCTCCCCCATTCTCCACCCCTCCCCCTAGGAAAGGTGAATCGATTCGAACAGGACTGTTGCTTGTGCAGGAACAAAAAAAATGAACTAAGAATATTGCCGGTATAGAATTCCGTGCACTTGGATTTTGATTCACATTAAACTATTCAACTATATTTTCCAGAGCTGTACTGCACATGGACTACATATACATTACATAGCATGTTTAACCGTAAAAATCAGTTTAAATGAGTCACTTAATGGCAATTTCTACAGTATTGCTATAATCAATAGCTATGGAACAGCCCAAAGAACAGAGGCTCAGCTTTGTGGCTAACGGCACCTTTGACCCCACTGCTCAGATCCTTCTGCAGGGCACCCACTTAAGGGTTTGGGCTTCTAGCCATCACTTCTTGGGAGGAGAGGCACATCTTTCTGTGTCCTATTCTTGGGTTTTTAAGACCGCACAGCTCCCTGCCTTCTGCTGTGATACCCCCAGCAAGCCAGTCTGCTCAAAGGTCAGTGCCTGCACTGTTTCCTCTCCAAGAGCTACATATTGTATATTGCCACAGTAACACGTTACTACAAACTCTTTCTAAGGAAGGATATTTGTTCTCAGGGTAAAAGCACTACAGAGAAGTTCCTATTATGCAGGTTAAAAGATGACCAGAAGTCACCCATCAGTTTTATGGGGCCCTACTAGAATGAAACCTTTCCAGACCTTCTGGCTAGGTGTCCCTTGGACAGGAGATAATATCCATTTGCTGGGTCAGAAATAAGGCCCTGGATCAGTATAAAATACAGTGTTTTTAAATCAGAAGCTTTTTCTATGTTTTTCTAGTCTTCCTCAAGACCAAAACTGTGGATAATTTTCAGATAGAAATGGAAGTTTCAGTCACTTGGTATCTTTAAACCTAGCATGGCAAGAAAATGTGATATCAGATAATTCTGCAATGGATTGAGAAAGTGATCCCATAATTCCTTCCCCATCTCTAATTCTACTAATACATAACAGTGCCATTATTTGAACTGGGACAGCAAATACTTTTGGAATTGGGCAGGGAAATTTGGAATTACTCCTGTCATGAAAAAACAAACACCATGCAGGTAGATTGATTCTTTCCTTTCAGCCTCAGTTAGGATTGGAAGCAGGGGACTCTGCTCTGGCAGTTTGGGAGAAAACACCTCCCAAAACACTTTCAAGTTTAACAACAATTTAATGGCACGTTTTAAGTTACCACAGGGACTAAGATAAATGCTGTATTTAATTGGTGCCATAAAGACTGTGTAACAGGAGGCTGTCATTAACATCAATATCACTTTTTGAATGGATTACAGCTATGAAAATGTATCAATACTGATAAACTTCATGGTTTTCATAAAAGTGCAACTAATCTGATATAAATATTAATTATAAAATATTGATCCCTGCTGCCGTCATGTTAGACCCAGAAGAGTTAAATTATCTGAAACTGTGTAGGCATAGCTAATTCTGCCAATTACAAGATATCTAGTCTGTTCAACATATTGAACATTATCCACACACACAGCCCTGTTTTCAAGGGAACAGTTAACAGCTCTCAGGTTATTAATTCAAAATGAAAGTGTATTTTCAAACTAATTTTTTGTTTTATTCATAGAGACTGCAGATGTGGAACTGCAAGTTCTTGGGGGACAGACTATCTTTTTGTTCTGTTTGTGGAAACCCCTGGTACAGTACAGTCTTGGTCCATTACTGGGGCTCCTAGGTAACACAATAATACAAATTAGATACTGTGGAGGATTAACTTATTAGTATTCTGGACTTCCTTTAGATCCTGGAGAAGCCAGAAGTGTTTCTTGGAGGTAGGGTTGCCAGGTGTGTCCCATTTTCAACCAAACGCTCAGTTGAAAAGTGACCCTCCCCAGCCCGGTGAAAATGAGTGAGTGGGATGGGGCCTTGGAGAAGGGGCAGGGCAAGGGTGCTCGGTTTTGTTCTGTCAGAAGGTTGTCAACCATGGTTGGAGGATCATATGGGTTGGTCTTGGACTACTGCTAGTTTATAGCCTGATGCATTCCCAAAGAGTCTTCAGTAATGCATTTTTGCCACCATGAGGCCAAGAGGAAAACCTGAAAAATATTAATAAGTTTATATTTTGTTGCTTTGACTTTGTGGTTTGCTTTTTGTTAGTAGCTTCTAGCTTCTATTGGGCTGAGGTGGCTAAGGTAGCATATTATTTTGGTGGCTAAAATAAAAACATCTTAAAGATCTAGCATAGGAAGGTGGAGGGAACAGGTTATCTGAAAACAAAGATGGGTGAAAGCATAAGCCTGAAAGGCTGACCATTAGGTGAAGCAGTTCAGGTCTCAAAAAGCAACTAAATTGGCTCCTTGGAATGTATAATCATGATTCGAAATGCCATTGCCCAAGCTTATGTCCGGTGAGGTGACAAACTCCTATGAAGACCTAAATTAAAAAAAAATGCTATTTTTGATCCAAAAAGAACCCTGGCATTAAAGCAGAGACTACCATCCATTGTTGACACTACAGCTGAAGCATTCCAGGGATCCTAATACATCAATGTTCAACAGGGATTGGGGGCAGGGTGAGCTGATCTTCTGGTATGCAGATACTGTGCCCATTTCTCCCCTCTCACACATGGAGGGAGAGTTATGAAAGAGAACAGAGAGTTTATTAGCTTTCAGGCTGCAATAGCAGCAGTTCTGCCTACCAAGAAGGAGCTTCCGAGTACAACTCAGCTGCTCAGGTGTGCTAGGACCAAACATTAGACCTTAGGCACTTCAAAATAATAGTAACAGTAAAGAAGAATGAAAACTTCCAGGAAGACAGTGGTTTGGTTTAGATTTTAAAAACTTCTCTTTGCAATCCTAGACTGGGATTCTTAAAGGAGCCCAAGGGAGTTGGGTACCCGAGTCCCATGGACTTTCAATCCCAGCCATAATGGCTAGAATTTTTATTTTCCATTCTTCTCCCAGCCCTAAAGTTTACATTTTTCTTCCTTAGCTTTATTTCATCACTCTCAGAACTGCCATCTAAGAAAATAAGTAATTCTCAATCTACACTTGCAGTTTTACTTTGAAGGGATGTATAGATTATGATACTGGTCATGGTTCTAGATCATGTAAATTAGATTTGGACTTGATGAGAAGCAGACACATTGATTATCCTTACTGATGCTTAAAATTACCGATGGGTAAAATTCAGGAAGCTGTAGGCCAGACTCTGATCTTCAGTTACACTTGAGTTAACCCAGAATAAATTAATTTACTTCACTGGTGTCAGTACTCTATTGTAAGTAGGCTTGGAATATAGTTTGGGTTCAGTTTGGATAAACATTCAGAAGTGTAGATGTTTATTCAAAACTTTATTGAAAAAACTGACTGTCCTGCATTAGTGAAATTAGACTGGAATTTTGTGAGCAAGAGGCCCTAGTGCTTTTTGTAGTACTTCCTGCTTATATTTGGAAACATCCCAAACAGTCTTTCATGCTAAAACTAAATATTGAGTCAAGAGACAATGTGAAAATTCTTTCCTGAACTTTTTTACAATCTCAGAAGAGGTTTAACTCCTAGAAAAGGATGAAGTGTTGTTTTTTTGGGGGGGGGGGGGGGGCGGGCGCGGAGGAGGTATTTATTTCACTTAAATTGATTCACCCATCAATAGTTAAAATTTAGTCTTTACTTACTGGGTCATAAGGTTAAATTCTGCAATGGATGTCATGTGCTGTAAGTAGGTTGTTTTTTAAATGAATTTGGCTGTATTCCTGTTCATTGAAACACCGAACTCAAATAATGAAATAATCAGACTATAAGCTAAGAAAGAAGCTCTCCCCTCCCCCCAATATTGTATTTAGTTCTTGTGTGTCATTTTCAGCCAGAACATAGAGTAACAGATAGACAGTTATGACCCTTTCTACCCTTTCCCTAGCAGAGTTTAGATTTAAGACTGCTTGGGCCAAATATGTTCAGATAAACTGTAGTTAATTCCATATGAACAACAAATCTGCACCACACACTGTGTGGTGCAGAATAGATGATAAAAAAATCTTTCATGATGCAACACTGGACACAAGACTCACACCACTGATTCTTCAACCCTTGCTCACATAGGTAGTCCCATAGGCTTCAGTGAAACTACTTATATGAATAAACGCTATTGACAATGAGTGTAGTATCAGGGCCTAAATATGAAAAAGCAAGGATTAACAACGGATACAACATTTCAGTTAAAAAAGTATCAATTCCTGTTTTAAGTATTATTTTTGAAACCGCATACAATACTCTGGAAGTGAAGGAACAGTTAGGAATACCTCGCCAAATGGTTTCACAGTGAAAAAGTTAGAAAGTAGGAACAGAATCTCTCCCATTGGTGGAAAGGAATCTGTAGAATTCTTGATCATTGTTTCAAGTTTTAGCTTATAACTACAGCCCTCAAATTGGGGGAAGAGGATGGGCATGGGGCAGGAGGAAAAAAGCTTTTCACGTGGCATATAAAAAAAATCTCCCCACAGAGGAAAGACTAAGACCTGAACAGAATGTACTGAGAGCACAACTGCAAGCTTTCCCTTAAATATGTCCAGGACAGACAAATATAGGGCCCAAACTAACTCATTAAAGCCAACAAAAAGATTCAGATTTATTACAGTTGGTGATGTCAGGTCCACACTCTATTTCACATTGGCCCTGGACAATTGCATTTTGAAAGTTAACCTGGAACATTAGAGAGATCCATATCTTAGCCAGCTAAGTTGAGAACTTCGCTACACACACACACCCCTCATGTGGATTTTGATATAAATAAGCTTATGAATAAGATTTGTATCCACATATAGGCAGTATCTTACCTATAGACCAGGGATCGGCAACCTTTGGCACGCAGCTCGCCAGGGTAAGCCCCCTGGTGGGCTGGGCCAGTTTGTTTACCTGCCGCGTCCGCAGATTCAGCCAATTGTGGCCCCCATTGGCCTGTAGCGGCGAAGTGCGTGCCAAAGGTTGCCGATCCCTGCCATAGACCATAGTTACCTGAATTCTTGAGCAATACTCATGTTATTGAATGATATAGCCATTGGCAGGATAACATCTCTGATGTAGTGATTTTTATGTTATTTATTCTTCGGTCTCCACTTTTGCATCACTCAATTTTTAGTTAATGAAAACTCAGCTGCCTGCTTTTATAACAAGACCAATACTTGTATACTCATTCTAGTGTGCTACATCTAAACAGGCTTTCATTTCAGAGTCACAAAAGACCACCATACTTGTCTTATTTTTCCTTCACCATAAGTTTTCCCACATCCTCCTGACAAAAAAACCTCATTGAACAAAACCAAATATACACCACCATAAGCATGGTTTACTGCACTCTGAGGGTCAAATCATGCAAAGACTTCTGAGAAAAATATTACAAAATAGCACATAGCAAATAAGAGAACAAAAACCCTTTAGTAATTCTAGAGCAGTGGTTTTCAACCTGAGGTTCACAGACTAAGTCTAAGGCCTTGTCTACACTACGAGAGTAGTTCGATTTTACTTGCATCGAATTTTTGTAATCGATATTGCAAAATCGAACGTTTGTGTCCACACTAAGGACAGTAATTCGACTTTGTGCGTCCACACTAATGGTGAAAGCGTCGACATTCGAAGCGGTGCACTGTGGTCAGCTATCCCACAGTTCCCGCAGTCCCCTCTGCCCATTGGAATTCTGGGTGTAGCCGGCAATGCCTTCTGGGTAACAAAATGTGTCGAGGGTGCTTTTGGGTAACTGTCGTCATCCGTCCATCACTCCTGCCCTCCCTCCCTGAAAGCGCCATCGGGAAATCATTTCGCGCACTTTTCCAGTCATTGACAGCGCGGACGCCACAGCACTGCGAGCATGGAGCACGCTGCGACCATCGCTGCAGTTGTGGCCGCTCTCAACGCCTCGCAGCTTATCATACAGGTTTCCCTGAGGCAGAAAAGTCAGGCGAGGAGGCTACGGCACCGCGGTGATGTCCTGAAGTCTGAGAGTAGCACGGACCTGTCAGAAAGCAGGGGACCCAGCGCCGAGGACATCGCGGTGGCAATGGGTCATGTTGATGCCGTGGAACGGCGATTCTGGGCACGGGAAACAAGCACTGAGTGGTGGGACCGCATAGTGCTGCAGGTCTGGGATGAATCCCAGTGGCTGCGAAACTTTCGCATGCGGAAGGGAACTTTCCTTGAACTTTGTGAGTTGCTGTCCCCTGCCCTGAAGCGCAGTGACACCCGGTTGCGAGCTGCACTGAGTGTACAGAAGCGAGTGGCCATAGCCCTCTGGAAGCTTGCAACGCCAGACAGCTACCGGTCAGTCGCGAACCAGTTTGGGGTGGGCAAATCTACCGTGGGGGTTGTTGTGATGCAAGTAGCCAAGGCAATCATTGATGTACTGCTGCCAAAGGTAGTGACCCTGGGAAACGTGGAGGCGATCATAGATGGCTTCGCAGCGATGGGATTCCCAAACTGCGGCGGGGCCATAGATGGAACTCACATCCCTATCCTGGCACCGGACCACCAGGCCACCCAGTACATTAACCGAAAGGGCTACTTTTCCATGGTGCTGCAAGCACTGGTGGACCACAGGGGACGTTTTACCAACATCTACGTGGGATGGCCGGGCAAGGTTCATGACGCTCGTGTTTTCAGGAACTCTGGTCTGTTTAGACGGCTGCAACAAGGTATTTACTTCCCGGACCACAAAATAACTGTTGGGGATGTGGAGATGCCTATAGTCATCCTCAGGGACCCAGCCTACCCGCTAATGCCCTGGCTCATGAAGCCCTATACTGGCGCCCTGGACACTGAAAAAGAACTCTTCAACTACCGGCTGAGCAAGTGCAGAATGGTGGTGGAGTGTGCTTTTGGCCGTCTCAAGGGGAGATGGAGAAGCTTACTGACTCGCTGTGATCTCAGCGAAACCAATATCCCCATTGTTATAGAAGCTTGCTGTGTGCTCCACAATCTCTGTGAGAGCAAGGGGGAGACCTTTATGGCGGGGTGGGAGGTTGAGGAAAATAGCCTGGCTGCTGATTACTCACAGCCAGACAGCCGGGCGATTAGAAGAGACCAGCGGGAAGCGCTGTGCATCCGGGAGGCTTTGAAAGCAAAGTTCCTCAGTGAGCAGGGTAACCTGTGACTTTAAAGTTTGTGTACTGAGAAGCTAAACCTGCCCCCGTTTCTTTACCCAGGTAATGTTGACTATCCTATCCAGTTACATACCCCCTTCACCCCCCTTCCAACACACGTTGCGAAATAAAAATAGTTCAACTTTGTTAAAGCACACCGTTTACTTTAATACTGTTTTCGTGGGAATTTTTTAAAACTGGGACGCAGACTGTGGTGCGGAGCGGGTGTAGTGTAGTGACGCGAATGCAGCTTCTAAACTCAAGGATTGACAGGCTCCGCTGCGGTGGGATGGTTGTTTCAACGGAGCCTGTCACCCCTCCTGATCGGGACTGTGTGTATGGGGGGGTCTATGTGACTTTGTGGCAGGGGGAGGACGGTTACAGATCCCCTGCTGTGTGGCTCTGTGATCCTGCCTAAGGACCGCCGCTTAAGATCTGTAACTGCCCTCCCCTGCCACAAAGTCACAGAGCAACCCACCCTCCACCACATAACATGAAAACAACCTCCCAGACTAACCAGGGTAACTAGTCACTGCATCACTGCACTGTGTATGTGCCCTGCTGCTGTGCCTGCCCCCGACTATGTACCCTGCCAAAGGTGACTGTCCTGTCCAATTACCAACCCCCTTTCCCATCCTCCTCCAAAAGAACATGATTGAAACAGTAGTTTACAGAAACATATTTTTTATCATCAACTACACATGGCATTGGGAGGTGAAACTTGGACGGGGGCTTGTGTCAGGCGGGAAGGAAAGAACTGTTCAAATTTTGGGAAATGAGAGCCTTCTGCTACTAGAGCTCTCTGCAGGGGTGGAGTGAGACTTAGCAGGGACTCTGCCGCCTCTCCTTCTTTGCGCTTTGGGTGAGGTGGGTATGGGACTTGGTGGCAGGGGAGGGCGGTTAGAGATGGACTGCAGCGGGGCTCTGTCCTCCTGCCTCCGTTCCTGCAGAACATCCACAAGGCGCCGGAGCGTGTCCGTTTGCTCCCTCAGTAGTCCAAGCAGCGTTTGAGTCGCCTGCTGGTCTTCCTGCCGCCACCTCTCCTCCCGATCCATGTTGGCTTGGTGCATTCGGGTCAAGTTCTCCCGCCACTGGGTCTGCTGTGCTGCCTGGGCTTGGGAACAGGCCGTAAGCTCAGAGAACATGTCCTCCCTTGTCCTCCTCTTCCTACGCCTAATCCGTGCTAGCCTCTGGGAGTGTGATTCCAGGCTAGGTTGTGAGACAGTCGCAGATGGGGCTGTGGAAATGGGAAAAAGGGAGTGAATTCCTCAGAAAGAAAAATGTAGTTGTGAACAAAGAACATAGTCTTTCTCTGTGAACAAGACCATGCACAGCACCTATCACATGCGCACTCAGCACAAGGTCGAATTTTCGGCCTTCGCATTCAGTGCCTGGGGTCTTGCACAGCACATTTGAGAAGCGGGGCAGCACAACGGAATTTCTGTTGCAGGCAGACATGGTAAGCCGTACACTTGTGGCAGTTTAAAACTTTTAGATTACCACTGCCCTCATTTCACATTTAAAGCTATGTCAGTTCCTGCAGCCAGCAATCCGGCAAGCGGGAACTCTGCCCCTGTCCCACCCCCTCGCGGCTGTCCCCGGGAACGATCCTTTTCGGCTGCCCCTCTCCCGCCTCCACCGCGTGGCTAAAAACCAGCGGTTACAGTTCTGTCAAGGAACGGGAAAGCAGTCCCAACACTAACATTCCCCTACCTAATTAAAAGCAGGTCACCATGGGCGACATCACCCTGATGAGGATCTCTGAGAGCGACAGACAGAGAATGCTCCGGGAAAGCCTCCAAAGACCAGGGCCGTATGCCGCCCTGCTATGCAGAGCAATGATTCCCGAGTACGTGATAGTCTCGTGGCGCGGCAACGTCTCGTACTTCGGAGGACCCAATAAGGCCGCTCTCCCCAGGAACCTCATGGAACGGCTTTCAAGTTACCTCCAGGAGAGCTTCGTGGAGATATCCCAGGAGGACTACTGCTCTATCCCTGGACATATAGACCGCATTTTACTGTAGCTGCAGTAGCAGGGAATAAACAGTAGAGCGGCTTGTGCAGGACAATCACTGAAAACCGGACATTGCTAGATTTTTTTTCAAAACTTGCACTGCCCATGACTAAACCGTTAAGCGCATAGGGCACACTAATCATGAACAACCCATTCTTTAAATTGTTAATATTCCTGTTTTGTTAAAAATAAATGTTTAGATGTTTACAACACTTACTGGCTGATCCTTCACCAGATTCTGTGTCCGGGGTAACGGCTGGGGACGCTTCGTAGGGGATCTCTGTAAGGGTGATGAAGAGATCCTGGCTGTCGGGGAAATCAGCGTTGTGAGCGCTGCCGACTGCCTCGCCTTCCTCATCTCCTTCCTCATCTTCCACGTCCCCTAACATGTCCGAGGAACCGGCCGTGGACACTACCCCATCCTCAGAGTCCACGGTCACTGGTGGGGTAGTGGTGGCGGCCGCACCGAGGATGGAATGCAGTGCCTCATAGAAACGGGATGTCTGGGGATGGGATCCGGAGCGTCCGTTTGCCTCTTTGGTCTTCTGGTAGCCTTGTCTCAGCTCCTTGATTTTCACGCGGCACTGCGTTGCATCCCGGCTGTATCCTCTCTCTGCCATGTCTTTAGAGATCTTCTCGTAGATCTTTGCATTCCGTCTTTTGGATCGCAGCTCGGAAAGCACGGACTCATCGCCCCACACAGCGATGAGATCCAAGACTTCCCGATCAGTCCATGCTGGGGCCCTCTTTCTATTCACAGACTGCACGGCCATCACTGCTGGAGAGCTCTGCATCGTTGCCAGTGCTGCTGTGCTCGCCACGATGTCCAGACAGGAAATGAGATTCAAACTGGCCAGACAGGAAAAGGAATTCCAATTCAAATTTTCCCGGGGCTTTTCCTGTGTGGCTGGTCAGAGCATCCGAGCTCGCACTGCTGTCCAGAGCGTCAACAGAGTGGTGCACTGTGGGATAGCTCCCGGAGCTATTAGCGTCCATTTCCATCCACACCTAGCCTAATTCGACATGGCCATGTCGAATTTGGCGCCACTCCCCTCGTCGGGGAGGAGTACAGAAGTCGAATTAAAGAGACCTCTATGTCGAACTAAATAGCATCGCAGTGTGGACAGGTACAGGGTTAATTCGATGTAACGGCGCTAACTTCGACATAAACGCCTAGTGTAGACCAGGCCTAAGATTTCCAAAGGGATCTATGCATCCATTTGACATTTTTTAGGGGCCCACAAATGGAAGGGAAAAAAAAGATTGAAGTCTGTAAAACAGTGGTTTTCAGTGTTAAGACACTATAAAGAAACCTAAAGAAAAAGTTAAAGACAAAATAATAAGATCTCACAGAAATGATATTAAGGAATATACTTAATTAACAAATTATGGGATTTATTCCCCTCTGGTGCCTCTCTACACTAGTGTAACTCCATTGAGACCAGTTAACATCGCCTGGTTTAAACTAGTATAAGAAAAACAACCAGGATTATATATTAGCACAAAGAAGGACTTCAGTTGGACAGTTGAAGATGAAGATGCATCATGCAAGGTCTTGACAGTCTGAAAGCAAGTAGTTAAGGAAAAGCTCTCCTTTCCACTTTCACATTGCCTACAACACTGTCATTAATACACTCCATGAAGCATTTACTTCCCTCACTGTGGAAATAAAATTGTAACTTTTCCCACCAGCTACCTTAAAAGTTCATATTTCATCATTATAACAACTGTGGCATCTGTTTATATCTTAATAGGACTGCAGTAGTCATATACAAGGATTTAGCAGAGTTAAATTGGAAATCTCAAAAGCAAAACAAAGAATTGTTCCAAAACTGTTTTGTAAACAGAGGGTAAAAGGCCATATATCAATACAGAAAACACACTTGTTCAAAGAGTATGAGCCATTAAACACAAATGAAACACAGAAGACTGTTATACATATATCAGAGACCACTAAATACAATACATATGTTGTGTTAAGTTTGTAACTCAAAGTCACTCTCTTGGTAGCATGCGTGACCACAAGCCTAGCCCAATTACTCACAGCTACACTTGATTCACTGGTGCACTGCAAATCGTTTGTGCTACTCTGCTGGTTCAAAGCAGCTGCAAAATCATGTTCACAGGTTTATACAGGTTTTACAACTGCTTTGTATAACGAGAGTGGTGCAAGGCAGCTGATAGATATACCACTGAATCTGGTCCTTTTACAAAGAAAAGAATTGGTGCCTCAGGCACCAATTAAGACAATATGCTTTGGGTCTTTAGTTTGTTAATTTCGTGCTTCCAAGTTGAGAAACATGGCACCCAATTTTGTAGCTGTAGGTCTCAGCACCTCCAATAATCAGGCACCCAGATCCACAAAGGAATTCAGGTGCCTGAACCCTAGATTTAGGTATTTTGTATAAATACTTAAATAGTCATGGGGAGGGAGGAGAGAGAGACAGAGACTGACTAATGCCTAGTGCTTACAGAACCTACCTGGGAGGTGGAAGACCCAGGGTCCAGTACCCTTGCTCCAATGATTCATTTATACATAGTGCAACAGTTTTAACAGGAGAGACAAAGGAAGCCCTATATCAGAATATTCCATAACTCAGTGGTAAGGGCACTCAGAGGTGGGAGACCCTGGTCAAATCTCATTTTCCCTCCTCTGCCTGAGTAAGGGAAAAATTGAACCTAGGTCTCCCACATCCCAGGTGAATATCCTACCTGCTGGCTCAAATTATAAAGGGAGTCACCACCACCTCCTTCTCTGTTTTTCCACAGGAATGACTTGGGCACCTAAGCTGCCTGACTCCAGGAGAGGGGTTCCCGGTTGTGATCACAATTCACTAACAGTATCAGGCCCTATAGTTGGGCCAGATTCTCAGCTAGTGTAAATCTACCTAGATCCATTGAGGTCACCAGCTGAGGATCTAACCACAGGTCCTGAGTATACTATGCTAAGTGGGCCCGATCCTGTTCTTACCCTAGTGTAAATTAGGAGCAAGTCCACCAAAGTCAGTGGCATCATACAGATATAAAAATAGATGGTATCGCAGGATCAAGACCACTGTGTTTTGTACTATATCCATTTTATTTCGATCATTGACCACTTTTCCTGGTATCCAGTTACATTTACTAGTCATAGCAGGTCTGCACCTCCCTTCCAGGCTTTCCATAACAGAGTTCTGCTCATGTCAACTATTATTCATGTTGTTGTCATCAACTCAGTCATGTTTGAGGCTTGAAATCCATTTTTACTGTGGGCAATTGCTTGAAAGAACACCCTTGGTTGCCTCACACATTCAAACTCAAAAGATCATTGTAGCTGGTTATGACTGGCCTGATAATGACTGAGAATTAATCTACCACCTTTCAAATGCAGTAGGCTCTACACACTAGCTTTGACTGAAAAATCTTCTGTGATTTCTGTTGGTTCATTTAAGATTCTCAGAAGAGTGCAGAGAAAAAAGCTTCCTTTCAGCAGCTTCTTATTTTGGAGATACATTACCTCTTAGGAGTGAACTTGGCAGCTGCATCTAATGTAAAAAGATTGAATTTAACTATTGCACAGAGAGCTGCTGAAGTCTTTGAAGCTTTCTAGTCCATGTTGGATCAGGAATGCGTCCAACCATGAAAAATTGAGCTGTAGAGAGCTGGTAATTGTTAGACAGGACTTTCGCTTTTTTCAGGCTAGAATGTGCTTGGGTGAGTGTTTATAAAGGGCATACCTGTAGGATTCTGAATTTAATAAGTGAGTTAAGTGTATTCCCAGGAAAAAACAGTGCTACTTCCTCTTAATACATTTCTTCTTTGCTAACTTTGCAATAGAGCTATACAGTACCAGAAAAAATGATTTTAGGGCCACCTTTTAAAGGGCCACTTTGTTAAATGTGCCTTAAGGGTCTTCTACAATTTGAGTAGGCTAAATATAATTTAGAAAAAAAAGTTGGAAGTTAAATAAGGATACATTGACACCCTAAATATTCGCTCAATCCTGCTCTCCCCCCCCCCCCCCCCCGTTCATATCCCTAAAATCCAAAAGAGAATTAAATGCTATGATAGCAAGGAATATAACTAGTTATTACAAGGTAGGCCTGAGTCTTTCCTATAACAGCTTAAATCAGCTGAGAATCAATCACCTGGTACACGTGAACAGAACACTTTCTGATTAATAGATTAAGTTCTCCATGACAACATATAAAAATGCTGAACGTTATGTGAAAGTCATTGTACAACATGATACTTACAGCTTCCTCGCATACTGACCACTATGCTTCATATTAAGGATTTCACTATACTATCTGTATAGCTAACCTGTTTTCCCTAGCTCTCCTCTTTTCTTTATTATGAAAACTGCCAATGACACTACAGTGCTAATTTGTTTAATGAGTGTTACATTATTGAGGTTTGTCTGAAAAAGAAAATAGTGTTTAGTGCTGCAGTCTAATTTTCAGAAGCTATTTGGAAAGTGCTTAAAAGTCAACAATACTCCAGCCTGAACCTGACATCTTAGCAACTGGGAAGCTGTTCAAGCATATAAAGCCATTGCTAAGGTCTTAGCCATGTAACTGGGTAAAAGAACAAGCAGTTTAACCCAGTTATTGTCCATGCTTTCCTTCATTGTTTTCATAGCACATGCTTTCCTTTAGATAGAGGCATACATTCTTATTGTACTCGGGAAACGTGCAGTGTAAGGTAGGGTTAAAAGGGATCAGGGAACGCCAACACATTTTAATCACCCCTTGTGAATGGTCTGAATCCTTTTCCTGCTCAGACACTCTGGATTAGTGCCTCAACCCATGCCTCTTGTAGGAGGTTCTTTTATTGGCAGTATTACTACAAAGCTCAGCTTAAGGCTACATTTACACTACAGGCACTGTAGATGCACAACCTTGTAGTGTCAACATAGCCTTCTGTGATGGAAGGAAGTTTTCCAAATCACTGTAGGAACACCACCTCCAAGTGATGGGAGTGCTCTTCAGTCAGCCTCATATCTATAACAAGGTTTAGACTCGTCTAGCAATGGTGCTGAAGTGCATGTGGATTTTTCACACACCTCCGAGAACCATAACTATGTTGACCTAAATTTTAAATATAGACCAGGCCTAAGATTTCTCTCTGCAACCACTGCCCTCCAAGATCATCCTAGAATTTCCTCTCTGCTCCAGCCTCTTATTCCCCCTGTCCAGAGAGTCACTCCACTACCCTTATATCCAGCATGGATTAAGAAACCTCACCTGCTACTGTGGCTCACCAGGAATCAGTGAGCATTCCCTTGTAGGGTTCCAACTCCTGCTAACAAGGTGGGCTGACAAAAGAATCCTGTCCTGTTGTATACCTTCTGTCCCAGAGAAATATTCCCCCCCTTCCCTTTATTGTTATTTCAACTGAAAATACTACAGCATAAAGCTTAGCCTAATTTTTCCTCCTCATCATAGGGTTACTCTAAGGTTTCTTTGAAAGCACATCCACCTTTCATGGGTGGAGTTTACAAGCAAAAGAAAAGCTGACAGAGGCTATATGAAGAACAGAAAGAAAAATAAAGTTATGACTGAGGCCAGAAGTAGATGAATGAATAAGCACCTCAATGAATTATAAAATTTACATAAGTACCGTTTGTGTGAAAACCTCTTGTCTGTATTCTTAAGTATCATCTTGACTATGTTTTCACATCCTTGATTAAAAGTACCACCAACACAGACTGAGGTGTTTGGGCTTGTGGGGGGTGGAGGTAGGAAGTCTCCTACCATTAACACTCAGAATAAAGGACTGATAAAGGAAATAGTAAAAGTCAAAAAGTTATGGAGTTACAGTGAGGGTGATACTACTGGCTCCCTTAATGGAAACAAAATTGATTATTGTTGGTCTACTTTAAAGTGGTGGGCAGTGATAAGAACAAAGGCTGTTCTGTAGAGACAGAGTCCAATCACATTTCAAATCCAATCTTGAAATGCTGGTTAGGCCCAAAATGTCAACCTGTTTAGACATCAAAATGTACCTTCCTTAGAGGATGGCTTCTTTATATAGTGCAAGAAAACCCCCAGATATTGTTTATTTTATTTACCTCTCCCTTACTTTAGGCTTATCACCAATCAAATGACTTCAAATTTACTACTTCTGATTTAGGAAGTTATTCACCAGAGTACTTAAACATGGCTAACTTTAAGCAGGGGTCAAATGAGCAAAGGAAAGCAGTGGTTCTTGTCCAAGCTCTGTCCTTGAGATTCACTAAAATGAGCCCTCACTCATAGTAGATTGTGCACAGATTTGTGATGTCATGCCCTCCCTCCCCCGCCCCCCGCACACTTATTGAGTGAAGGCATTAATATTGACATCTTAAGTCATCATTGGACATTGAGTTTAGACCACAACAGGATGAGTGGGACAGATCACAGCTATCAGATGTTTTGTTCCAGTCTCTGCAACTTCACATGATAGAGCTCTCTCCATCAACCACATTGAACAAAACTTCAGTGTGAACCTAGTCATAAAAGCTAGAGATTTACTTCTCCAGAATCTGAGCTTTCATTTTTTAAGACCAGATAGTAGCTTTAGAGAGGTGCTAGTACAACATATGGGCATGTGCCAACTGTTTCCTGAGTCAATGGGTTTACTTTTAGTGTACTTAAAGTTGATCACCTGCTCAAGTGCTTTGCTGGACTAGGGCCTTACACCAATATAAGCAAAAGGATAGTCAGTCCATTCATATTTTAAAATCTGGCTGGGCCCTTTAAAAGTGTCAGGATTAGAAAATAATGGCCTATCCACTGGAGCAAGATTTCCTGTGCTGCCAATTCTAGTACCTTCTCCCCCCCTTCTGCCCCCCCCCCCCAACCAAAACTAAATAAAATGCTTCACATACCTTTGCTGGGACCAAAAAAAAAAGTTACTTTTCACCCTCTTACAGTATATGTACTTCTAAAACATTCAACTTTTGTTGGATAATGTGAAGTGCAATTTACCAGACCATGAAAATAAGGTAATTATGATGTGCATATACAAGGTTTTTTCCTCCTTAAATGGGAATTAGTTCAGTCTGAAATGCAAACATTAGATATTTCCACGTATAAAGTGCCAACCTCCCCCATTAACAATGCTTTGCATGTTCCCTCCCCCAAAAATAAACCCCTGTAAACAATTGAAACAGCTTGAAATACATATTATATAAAAACCTGGTTGCATGCCAATTAACAAGATAAATCATCATCATTAGACAGTGACTGATTAAACCAAAAAGCATAACATTTCTAAAACGTAATTGTTTTCAATTTCTCCAAGTCAGGAGAAGTCAGCAGAGATGGTTTTCTAGTGGAAACAGTTCAGTACCCCAGAGATTGGTTTTAATTAAGTGCTTATTTAATGTGTTTTTTTTCTGGGAAAGAAAATAGCGCAAAAGCATAAATATTTGGGTTTTAAATTATTTGTGTGTCTTTCTCCTGCGGCAGAAGAGGTTTTTCTTGACATTTTTGGGGCTAGTGGTGCTGGAACTAGGGTACTGCCACACCTACTGGCTTGACGTAGTAATAACACCAAATACATGGTTCCCATCATCAGCCCCCCCCCCAAACTACAAAAATTGTTCCAGCACCCCTTTTGGGGGGCATTGAGATGGACACAGTCCTATCCGCTGGGCCTGACTGTCAGAGGTTCTTAGCACTGGAAGCTCCCATTGACTCATTACTTCTGGAAAAAAAAGAAGTCAAACCCATATATACAAAGGCACACTCTGTATGTAATAAGGCCTATTCACAGCCATTCTCTTTGTCAGATAAGAACTAGTTTAGTAGTGAAGTGCCGGAGGTGAAACTGAGGACACTTACCCTAGAAAGTCCTTAGCTGACTGATTGTTGCTATACTCTATAACCCTGTCACAGACATCTCCTCAATAATAGAATCCATCTGTGACAAGGCAGCTCCTAAGAGGGTTATTGAAATAGTTTATTGCGCCTTCCACTCTTAATTTTAAAAGCTGTTCAGGGTAGAGTGGAAACACCCAGATTCCTCTTATGTAAGATTTCACTGCAGCGCGGTTTCAAGGGCAGATTAAAAAGCTGCTCTATGTATATTTTCATTTTCCCTTTTAACTCCTTGTAGCAGGTCACCAAGGCAGGATGAAACACAGATGAGGTTATACTATTGCCTCCATGCAAAAAGTGAGAAAATAAAATCAAAGTTTACCTTCTTTGGTAAATGTAGAGCATTCTTATCCCCAATCCAATAGCAAATTCCAAAGCAATAGCACTAGGGCTTTATGAGGGATAGCTCGGTGGTTTGAGCATTAGCCTGCTAAACGCAGGGTTGTGAGCTCAACCCTTGAGGGGGCCATTTAGGGATCTGGGGCAAAAATCTATCAGGGACAGTACTTGGTCCTGCTGTGAAGGTCCCTTCCAGTTCTGTGAGATAGGTATATCACCATATTAAAAAAAAGGAGTCATTCACCCCTAGTGCATTATCTCATGGCTAGGCATAGTGAAATAGCTTCTGTCTCACCCCATGTCAACAGTTGATCCAAGCCTACAGCAGTTTGCGCTTTTCTCATGACTCAGCTGTCCAGTTCAGAGACTGACAAACAATCTAACAACTATGCCAGGCCTTCAACCTCACCCTAGGCCATCTCAATAATCCTCACCATGTTGTATCAAAAGGGCCCTTATATCCTGTTTCCTAGTGGCAGGTAAGGGACTCTAAACCCTCCTTATCCCCTGGGTTCTAGCCCAGGAATCCTCTACTGTGCAGCTAAGATCTGCTTACTCAGATTAAAGTGATGCTTCTCTGGGCTGCTCCCTACCTTCACCTCCCAGCCCTTTCCCAGAAAAAAACTCATTCCACTGTTTTGTACCTGGAAGTTTCAATTCCTTGAGCTGCTTTCTGCCAGTTTGCAGCTGCTACAGAGTCCACTGTAGCTTCCCTGGCCATCTCCTTATGCTCTCACCACAGCTGTTGATGGTTTGCCAATTAGCCACAGCTGAGGAGGTAGCTACTGTCTCTTAATCTCTTAGTGGTTGTGGCAGGATGGGGGTTTTAACACTTTATCACACCGCCACTATACCAAAATGAAGGGGCACTTTCAGAGTGATCTTAATGTAATGTTTTGCACTGAAAATTGACTGTAAATATGCCAAAGTGACTATTAAAAAGGAATCATGATGAAGCTCAACGTTTTTCTCACCTTGATTTCTTTAGCAAATGTGTCTTCAGTTTATAAATCAACATTTCGCCCTAATTGGCAGCCATGCAAACACATTCTGGGACCTGAATGCCAAGCTAGGTTTGTTGCTACTTACAATCCTCATCCACAACAGTTTCTACGAGCTACATTTTGTCCTGAGTTACACCTGTGAAATATCAGTTAATTTTCACCAAGAATACTTAGTATTAAAAAATGCTTTTCACCTTCAAAGTGCTTTATCAATATTAATCTTCACTACACATCTGTGAGATAGGTGATAAGTATTAACAACATCCCATATAATGAAGGAGGAAACTGGGTCAATGAAGCTTAGTGACTTGCTAGAAGTCATGCAAAAAAGACAGTGTTAGAGCTTGAAGTAGAACCCAGGTAGTCTGAAGCTCAGGGCCCTCTAATCACTAGGAAGGATTGCCTTATGATACCTAAGAGTAGGTCTACAGACCATGAATGAAGGTGTGAGTGCAGTACAGGTATACCTATGCTATCTTTAATTTAGTGAGCACAGGTAACAATAGTAATGAAGAGGTGGCAGTATGAGCTTCAGCACAGGCTAGCTGTCCTAGTAGAAACATACCAGGGATCCTGGGTACATACGCAGGTTGCTAGGGCCTGCTGAAGTCCATGCTACCACACCTTCATTTGTGGTGTAGATGTACTCTTAGTCAAGAATTTTCAAACTTGAATTAATTGAGACATGCAAGTTACAGCTAGAAAAAAAGAATCAAAATATATGTTCCCTGTATATACATGCAGGTGTGTTCCTCATTCTCACTGTCTTAAATTCCTTTCCCGTAGTTCCATTCAGGGGGTGTTTGCTGGACAAACCTCCAGTGACACTTGATATGGAAAGACATTCAATTATGGCAGAATTTGCATCTCTAGTGCAGCTTTGTTGGCTATTTCAGGCTGAACAGTGTTTATGAGAATAAAGCTCATAATAGAAACTGAGGCAATTAACTCTGTTTTCCATTCCATCATGCATTTAAGCTTTATTTTAGGCTGGTTGTAAAAAGGTGGAGGGCTAACAAGGTGAGACTTACAGTAGTGGTCATTAAAATGTCAACATTTGACACCAGTTACTGTGCTGCAGTATCTGAGATTACCAGTTTTCCTCTGTACTTAGAAGAGGAGGTAGCTGTAATCACTGTGTGATTAGCTTTTTAACATCTTGTAATGTAAGTGTCATATGACAAACTGCAGTGATGAAAATATGTAGGAGCCTGTGGTGTGATATAATGAGCTGAAGGGACACCTGCCCTCTCCTATCAGCAACATGTTAAGTCATGTTATGTGTCACTAGGTCTGATCCCCCAGTAAGACACACTAAGAGATACAGCCAGAAAAAAACACAACATAAGGAAAAGTATGAAACCACCTTCCTCTCAAACACACATCTTTATCAACCTGTTTATTCATCTTTTATTTCTTCTCCTTCTTTCTGCATCCCAGCTCTCTTCTCTTCTTCCTCCTTTTAAATTGTGGGGACCATCTGTTTGTAAACAGCCAACATTATTTCAAGCTGCATTAAGAAGGCCGGATTCTGAACTGGTGGAAGGCAGCTTAGCTCAGTTTGACGGAGCTTTGTCAATTTGCTCAAATTAGAGATCTGGCTTACACACTAGTACTCTGCCATTACTTCTTGAAAGAATTGTGGGAAAGTATTTTACCAGCTAACTTTTATAGCACATTAGAGCTGAAACATGACAAAATATAGCTGCTATAGTGTTTTTAAAAGTCTCAGTAGCATTATACTAAAGCATTTAAACATTAAATGTAGTGCTGCTGCATGCAACTATAAAAGTGAAACTGTACTGTATAGACATGGCAGCTCAGCATGATGAATGCACTTGGAGAATAGTTTTACTTATTCAGATTCCTTCCCCCTTCTTTAAAATGTATTCATTTAAGATAAGCCACATGACTAAAACTGAAAAAAATGCAGATTGTCTAGACCCCAGTGAGGGGCCTGATAGCCCTCTCGCATATGAAAAGTGATGGAAAGTAATTTTTAAATGGAAAATCCTGTACGGAATACATCCTGGAAACCACCCCCTGTAATAGTCAGCTCATTTACCTTCCCTAGAGACAGGTGTGCCACTGGGCCTCAGTTTCCCCTCTGGTCCAAAGCCTGCCTCTTCTGTTAGGATGGTGTGTGATTTGATTTAGCCTTCTAGCTAATTTAGGAAGACTCCACCCCTTCCAACTAGAAGAAAAAAAAGCAACAGAGAGTCTAAAATAAACACATACATACACACACACCCTCTTGTGGTTCTTATTAATAGACATACATACAGCTCCTATCCTTTCTCAGATTTCTTCCTTCAGAAGAAAATCAAGCTGTATCCATTCTCAGCCACAAGTCTCTCCCAGCTTTTTCGTGGACGTACTCAGACAAAGCTCCACTTACAGCTTTCTTTGCTTTCTCTTGCTGACTAGCAGAAGCTCTTTTATTTCCCTGGCCTTTTTTCCAGAATGCATTGCTGCCTAGTCTACGATTCTCAGGGTCTTCTAGGAACTACACCTTATCTTGATCGATGTTGGACTGGGTCATGTGTGGATGGTAGGCTTCCTTAAAGATTCTATGCTCCCTGCATTGTAGCCACCAACATCCTGTCAGATGGTGCAGTTTCTCCCTGTGGAAAAGCTGTACCCAGTCCTTCAATATCAGCTGCAGGTCAGGATCATCTGTGTTAAGGTCTTAGTACTCCTGCTCCACCTGTCCCCTCATTCCACTGAAGTCCTGCTACCAGGGACTCCCTCTCACATAGCAGCCTCCTGGGCAGGGGGCGGGTCACTGAAAAGTTAATACTTCTAAGGACTGTATTATTTTTTTCTGGATACCTTCAGTGTGTCCAGAGAAAGGACAATAGGCATCTTCTATTCCCAACTGTGGGTGAGTCATTCCTCACACTGGTACTGCCTCTGCTTATGTTGACTTCAGAGATCACTGCGAGTCCTCTACTTGGTCCCTAATAGTGGACTGGTGTAGTAATAGTGCTGGAGAAGCCCCTTTGCGTGAGGAGTAAGGAAGATCCACAGGTGGATGTAGAGGGCACAATCTGGGCCTTGATTTCTAATTCTATTAATACCTGTTTTTTCTGTCCTTGGGTTGTGTTTTTTCTTCTTGTATTTCCTCCTACAGTGTCTTACATGGAGCCTGATTGTTACCCCATTACAGTACTGAACACCCAGCACCAGATGTATAGATATATCTCATTTTGGAAGTGACCTTTTTGGTTATTTATTCAATGTCTTTGCTTCATTGTTTTGGGATATGTGAAGTATATTATACGTCTGATATTGTAAGCATCAGCTTTCTGAGAGTTATGCTTGTAAAGTTTAATAAATGAGATCCCTTTCCTAGTGGGGGGTTTGTCACACTGCTTGATTATACCCTGGTATAAAAGTTTCTGAAAACATGCTGTGAGAACAAAATTTACTTACATTCTGAAAGACAGTTGTGTTTTCTTATTACTCTAAAATGTCACTGGAGTTCTTACAGGCTCAACCCAGGCATTTCACCGAGAATCTCTTCCAGGGCTGGGAGGAAAAAATCCTTTTCCACCCAAGGTTACGGAGGGCTATTCTGTGGCTACTAGCCCAGCCTCAAGGTTGGAATAGCCTCCATACTGCATGTTCTCTAGCAATCCATCATCTGTCTGTGGGTGGTGGCTTAAAGAATGGGTGAATGTAACTCTGCCACTCTCCCAGCCCACTCTTGCCCCGCCTCAAATTTCTACTGTGTGGAGATGCAATGATCTGGAATCCATTGCTACCTAAGGGCATGACCCAAAGTCAATTGGAGTTAATGAAAACATTCTCAATGACTTCAATGGGTATTGGCTTAGACCTTAAAGGTTTATGCATCTCTTGACCAGATTCCAGAAATCCTAAATACCCTTTTGCAGACGAGCTGCACTGGTTTTGCCAAAGGAAGATTTGGAGGTAAGATATGTCCCATAATGAAAAACAAATTTTGAATAGCTCCTTTTTCTTTCTTTCTTTTTATGAGGGTCATGGGTAATTTTAAAACTTAATAAATGTCAAGTGCTTTCTTATGCTTACTTTGTGAAACACTGAACTCCTAAATTATACATTACTTTATTTCGTATCTATTTACATGGTAATTGGCATTGTATAATGCATGAAATATCATTTTACTGAACTGAAATCTAATTTTCAATATTGCCCTGACATATATTTTATTACTGAAGCAATTTTAAATTGCCCTTTGTGTATTTATTCAATAGCTATTTTCACAGAGGTAATCTGAGATGTTAGTTTTGTGGCATTAGTGGTCTGTCTGAATTTTTCCTGCCTAACATTATTTTTCCTCAAGGTGGCACTTAGTCTAGCATCAAAAATAGCTAGGGACCAGAATTTGAACACTGAGAACACAGACTGTTGCTGCCCCATACTTTCTCCTTTTACTTCAAAACAGAATTTACTAGAGAAATATAATATCCTAATCTGAGAAAAGAACCACGCAGCCTCAGAACATTAGATGCTGGGGGTAAGGGGGAGGGAAGAGGCGCAATTGCTCTTCAATTTTTGCAATCAATGCAAGCCTTTGTGCAGTCTGCACTAGAGGCTGGATCAAATACATTGCAGAACCCAGAGGCAATTTTCTTCTCAGGTATTTAGATGGATGAGTTGCGGGAGGGGGTATATTTTCACAACAGATAGTTCCCTAGAGGTATTTTTTTAATGCCAGGCTTTTTTTTAACTGGCAGATTTTCAATCTCATGGTAACAGATCATCTGACACAATTTTAAAGCTAGATTCCAAACCCTGAATTTATCAGCTGTTATCATTTTAACTGACCTTTCTTTTCCAGGATGTTGCTGAAGACTTGCACTGTAATAATGCTTAGCAAGACCCAGGCCATAATAGTAAATACTGGTGATTGCAAAATATTTAGCTATTATGACTCATCACCACTATTGACAGCTGAGCCTGAAAATGATGTGTCTAAACTGTTGTGTTTTGGTAAATCAGATATAATCCAAACATTTAGTGTAATGTACTTGGTTCATTGCTGCACATGAGCGGATGGGTAGCTTGTCCACACATTAGATTGGTCCAAGCAAAGGAATGTATCATTTCATTAAAAGTTAAACCCCTTTCAGTCTCAAATACACACCTTCTGTTTGATTCATGTTAATCTTACCTTCCTGCTTTTCTGTCATCCCTGTCAGTCTCTTTCATCTCACAGAAAAAAAATCTATTGCCACTTCCCTTCCTCCTTGGTTCTTTAGGTAAAACTTGCATCATATGAGAGGCATTAAAAAAAATAAAGTCCAGGGCTCTACGGTGTTTGCATCCTATTTTTAAATTATTCCAATTTCTATAAAATCAATAAACTTAGTATGCCCTTTTGGTAATAAAGTATTTCCAGGAAAATGGTCTTAATATCAGTTTGTTTTCTCAACAATGCTGCCTCTCTCTTTGATTATAGTTACGAGAATATCCCCCATTGCTCACCTCCCAATATTAGCAAGGTAGATGTTTGATCCCACCAGCAGGATAAAGAATCCTTAGGACTCTGAGGTTTGGGGCTGAGGGAAGCTTCACAGGAGCCTTCTCCCCATCCTCTTTAGAATGCACATAGAGATGGGTGGGAAAAGGAGCAGGAAAGGAGGAGAGATTCCTCGCCCTCTCTATGCTGACTGGCTGGGCTATTTGTTTGTGTGGTAATGGGGGAAAGTGGAGCTGATTGTTTCCATCCTCTATATGAAGCTCTCAAGGCATGAAGCAGCCATTCTGCTGTGGTTGCTACCCGACCTTCCCTGTCTTTTGACAGAGGTGTAGTTTGAACTACACTTTTATGGGTGGATTGCCAGATGTTGGAATCAGGAAGCAATTTTTCTCTCAGAGTAGAATTGCTAAAGTCTCTGGTGCTTTTTGTTTGTTTGTTTTTTCCCTACCTCCCTGCAGTATCTGGATGCCTAGCTATAGGGCAATAAGAAGGACTTGATTTAAAAGCTGTACATTTATAAGTGAGTTTATAATTTTGTCATAAATTGTGGACAGTGTCCAGTGTGGGTGAGATCCTCACAGGACCCAGATCACTGAGGTAAACCTGCAATCTGGGCAATAGCTGGTGGACCATATAAGCTTGGAGGAAAAAGGGGAGACATTAAGTCTTTATAAACTGAGGTTCCCCTTATGTGTACCTTCATTTCCCCCTTATTCATGATTGCAAGAGGAGTCAGTGGTGACCTGAATCCTATTGCAGGCTGAAGAGGGCTAACTCTGAGTATTGGTTGTTTGGCATGGAGGCCATTTAACAATTCTTGGTATTGTTTTTTTTGGGGGGGGGGGAGGGGAGGGCAGACAAGCTGTGCCCACACCCATTAAAATATTGCAGCCTTTCATTTCAAAATCCATCCCTCTGTTTCACTTTTCTGTGTATACATATTTGTTTAAAAAGGAAGACAAATGAACACAGTTCTCTGACCCTCACCCCTCTGATTTGCAAGCTCACATGCCTTTGGAATGTGACTTTCGTTACAGACTAAGGAGAGATTTTTGTGTATGTGTGTGGGGGGGAGTTCCCTTCCTTATTACAATGTTGGCAACACATCACTCATCTTCACAGTGTGCCATCATTATTTAACTGCAACCAGATAATTTTTAAAAAGCACCCTTTCACAGAGATCACTTACTAAATTGCTGAACCTTTTGTACTTGTTGATTTCTCTGGCATTTTATTCAACCAGTCAGATTAAACATAATTTCTGGTTTAATTTAATTAAATGCCTGGGGTGGTATTTCTCACATGCAGAAGAAGTCTGGGTTGATTGAGCCCATTCTTTCCTTCCCAAGTGGTCGGTTGGCTGTCATCCAGCACTAAATATAAGGATTCCTTCAAAAATCAAATTTACTCAGTATCGGACAATCACAAGTGATAAGACTGGCCATGCAACATTTGTTGATGGTTAGCATAAAGTAAGCTTCTGAAGTGCTGGAGTTTGTTTCTTTTTCAGACAGCGAGAAAGTCCCTCCTCCCCCCATCATAAATTATTCATAATGCGCTTTTTCCCCTGCTGTTAAAAAATAAATAAAACACAGTAGCAGGCCTCCAAAGCTAATTAGTAATAGACTATTTCCCAAGTACACTACTTTGCTGTATAGGCTCTTTTTTTTTTGTGGAGTGGGAGGAGAATGAAAAATGATTTGAGGGGTGGGATCTTATTATTGTTTCATGTTTGCATGGTGGAGTAAATTATGTGGTAAATTTTTTAATCCAAAATATATTTGAATATTCAAACTATCAAGCTAAAAGTTTTCCTCCAGCAGCTGTATTTGCAGAAAACTGTAGGATGTTTTAGTTTAGTTTGGGGGGGACTATTTTGTTTTTAACTCAGAAGGATGTCGGACATTCACCTCTCTTGGTAAGTAGAGAATTTACACTAAGTATTAAAATCTCCAACCGAATCTAAAGAAAGGTTGGTAGGATTAAAAGCACAACTATAGTTATTACATCTGCTTGTGCTAAATTCATTGCCTGTTACTTAAATCCTGTACTCAGCAAATCATTATTAAAATCTTCAGCTGTGTTTCTGTGGGCAGCTGAAGTGAGGCGGCAATAGACAGTGCAAGGAAGTGAGTGAGTCTTCTAAGAGTTTTCTCTGACTGGGAATTAAGTGCCAAGTGGATGAAAGAAGAGAGGTCAGATGATATAAGGAAATTGGCTTGGTCTATGCCAGGTTTTCCTAAACAATTTCCCACCGCTGCTCTAGGAAATTGCTCGGGGGGAAACATAAACAATGTAGACATGGCCACTGAAGGTTGGCAAAGGTAGCAGTGAAAAAAAAATGCAAATGAACAGGTGAGATCTGGAGAAAATGTTATGTCTGAGATTTCTTTGAATCTCTCAAGGAGAGGTAGCAGATAAGCAGAATTTATGAATTTCAAAAATGTTTGAAACTTTTCTTTTTTGAGACACTCAGGTTTTGCCTGAGGCACCATTCCTGGAACAATGAGGTTGTTTGCTGCCTGGGTAGAGAAGCACATAAAGATACTAGACTTGGAATCACTCTGTACTAGGACTGGTCGAGAATTTTTCAACAAAATGTTTCTTCAGAAAATGCTGATTCGTCTAACCTGAAACTTTTTGAGGGATGGGAAAATTGTTTCCTACCCATCTCTAATCTATACAAAGAGCTCATGGCTGAGCTAATTGCTTTTAGAGTTTGTGGGACAAAAAAAAGGAGATAAAGACAGATGCTAAGTTCATCACAGCCAGAAGTCCAGGACATTGAAAGCTTGTCTTTGGTAGAGCATCCCCAAACTGTGGATAAGAGGATGTGATTTTGGAATCAAAACCTAGATTATCATCCAAACGTTATATTCCCCACCAATATATATTGAGTTATATCCTCAGCCTGTGTGTGTCTGTGCAGCTCCATGGAAGTCAATGATTTTGTAGGCATCTGATTATATCACCTCCTAATGCTTATAGTATGTTATGTTTTATTCAAAGGAATACATACAGGTGACTACCAAGAGACAACCCAATTATGGCTGCAGACCAGAGCCAATGGCAGAGAGTAGCTGCTTCTGGAGATCAGCTGCTAGAACATTCATTATCAACTTCCCCACTTCATTTGGTACCATCTCCCCTGGTCAGCACAGAAGAGGGTAGGCCATGGCCCTATGGTGTCCATGCAATTCCTCCTCCTTCATTCAATGCAGTGGTGAGTGCTAGACTTGTAGAGCCCTTGTGTTCAGCAAAGCCAGTATTGCAATTGTGCCTGGCAACCTCACAAGCATCCTATGGGAGAGAGACTTTTTCTTACATGTGATGCTGGGTATAATGGGGCCCACAGAAGGGTTTTGCCTTCAAATTCTATCAAAATCCTATTTTTACTATTACTCTGCAACCAACTACCACATCAAATAAGTCACTGTACAAATGTAGCCTTTTTAAATTCTTGTCCAGTATCTTCAAGTAGGTTATAGCCCTCTGAAATGTATTTGTTATTCAAATGTACTTCATATATTTTTTTGCACATTTTATCTTTTCTTGACTGGAAACAGTCCACTGTGAGTGTTTCATTGCTGATATTTCAAATCTGAGCTGAGTTGGATTGGTCACACAACAGAGTAGCTCTTAGATTGAGTAGAATGGGGCTGAAGAATCCTGGGACACACTCAGATGGAGGCAGCAGATATTTATCATTTTTCAAATGTTTGAAACTCATCCTTTTTGAACCACCCAGGCCTTGCCTGCGTTACCATTCTTGGGAAAACAAGGCTATGTTCGTTGCCAGGGTACAGAATTTAAATGTCATTTTCTCTTGTCACATTGACATAAAATAATTGCATGTCCTCTCCCTAGTTGCAAAGGGTTCAGCCCTTCACTACCTTTTTGTTTGTTTTTTTGTTTGTTTGTTTTTGACTCAGTGCTAATGCTCTGGCGATGACACTTGGGAAGCATATCCCCCCAACTTTCACAATCTGAAAATCATTTTTCCATCTCAGATAGAATATACCAATGGTATTTTATTTACTGGACTATAATTTTCTGTTATTATCACAATCATTAATACAAACTAATTGTGTATCAATCTGAAGCCCAAGTTGTGGCGGATATGGTGAGCACCTTGTCTGCTCATTTAATTGCCTCTTTGTTAATGGTCTTATGAGGAGTTTGGGGAAAAATCTTATCTTTCTGTGTTAAGCCATGTTCTTGCCACATAAAATAGAGCACTTCTGCTGTGAGTACTAGAGCTAAGCAAATCATTCAAAGCAAATACGTTTTTCCAGTGCATTTTACTTCTTTTTCTTTTATTAGGGTGTCTGCCTTAAGATTGCAGTTTTCTAAAATATGTTTATTTCAGTATTCAGTACAATATTTTTGAACATTGGACTCAATTTGGAAACTGAAATCAAAATTTCAAGCTGTGTCGCTTAGTGGTATCAGTCACTTACAGCATTTGGTAATGTTTCTGTCATTGATAGGATATGTATTCATATGATAGTTAGGCTTCTGGCACAGTTGGTAAAAAAAATTATTTCAACCAAAATGTTTCCCACAAAATTGAAATTATTTTTGCGGGTAAACATTATTTTTATCTAGTTTTTAATGTAAAATTTAAAAAAACAAAAACTAATTGTAATTTGAAATTTGTTTCAATTTGAATTGCATTTTTCTTTCATTTTGGATTTTGAAAACTGAAATGTTTGGTTTTGGTTTTCAGTTTCTCTCTCTTTTATGCTGTATGCCAAGCATGGCCAACCTGAGCCTGAGAAGGAGCCAGAATTTACCAATGTACATTGCCAAAGAGCCACAGTAATACGTCAGCAGCCCCCCATCAGCTCCCCGACCTCGCACCCAGCGCCTCCCATCCACCAGCAGCCCTGCTGATCAGCGTCTCCCCCTCCCTCCCCACACCTCCCAATCAGCTGTTTCCTGGCATGCAGGAGGCTCGAGGGGGGGGGAGGAGCGAGGGCACAGCAGGCTCAGGGGAGGGAGCAGGAAGGGGTGAAGTGGGGGCAGGGCCCGTGGCAGAGCCAGGGGTTTAGCAGTGAGCACCCCCCGGCACATTGGAAAGTTGGCGCCTGTAGTTCCAGCCCCGGAGTCGGTGCCTACACAAGGAGCAGAATATTAACGTCTGAAGAGCCTCATGTGGCTCCGGAGCCACAGGTTGGCCACCCCTGCTGTATACCCTTCTTTCCTCCTCTACACTGAAAATGGAGAAGGTGTGTGTGTGTGTGTGGGGGGTGAGAATGGGAAAAACTCTCGCTAATTTCCTTTTTTCTCAATTGAAAAAAACCTGGATTTTTTTTAAAGAAATGCAATAAGTAGAGAGAAAACAAGCTTTTCAGTGGGGGGAGGGAAGGTCAGGGGATTTAAAAAAGGAGTGAAGGGAAAGGGAAAAGAATACAGAAAGAGAAAACTGACGGCTTTCAAAGTGAAGTGAAACAAAATATTCAAGGCAAATTGAAACAAAAAATTCTATTCTAACCAAATTGAAATTTGCATTTTCTTTTGAAATTTTCCATGAAAAAATCAGAATATTGACTTTTCATTGGAAGATTTTTTTGCGGGGGAAACTTTTATCAATCAATTCTAATTTCTGCTGTGAATGATCATTGGAAGCAAATTTGTTCCCTGACCCTAAAAGCTCTTAGGTACTTGAATAACTTTGGGACTCTCAATGGGACTAGTCATGTGTGTAAAGTTATTCATGTGTATAAGAGGTTACAGTATCAAGACCTCAAAAATCACTTTCCATGAGCATTCAGCCTTTGGACCAGATCCCCAGATGATGTACATTGGCATCATTAAAGTTAATGATAAACTATGCCAATTTACACCACCTGGTCCTCAGATTAAATATGCTTTTTATGAACATTTATGGTAGTAAAACCTTTCTGCAAATATTTGTTCCATCGAGTAATATAAGAGACACAAGCACGTCTTAAAGAAATATATTAAAAATGTGAATGAACCCCCATGGATTTGTTTTTCCAACGTGCACACCACTCTACACAACAGAAACATGGGGTGAGGGAAGAAATTTTATAATAAACTGAAAAACTCAAAGAAAAGGATTCAAATGAAACAAAGAGGTGAACTGTCTAGACTTTTAACAACAATGATAATATTAATTTGTATTACCATAGCACCTTGGAGATCTAATCATGGAAGCTCTTCACTTGAGCTCACTCCACTTTTGCGTATATCAAGCATTAGAGGGTTAGACAAATGGCATTAAAATTGAATTGTGTCTATCTTGCAAAACAAATAAATAAGTTATTTTATGGGGGGAATTAACAGAACATGATTTTATGGAAAACCCCCTCCCCCCCTTATCAAGAGGTTTGCAAGCAAAATATTTCATTCTTGCAAGAATTGGTAGTCCTTTTAAGATAATTGCCTGAGTATGTAAGATCGCTTTTGTGTTGTGTTCCAGAAAAGCCCATGAGTAATATAGAAATGGGAGTTACATTTTTATTGTCGTCTTTTCTATGCAAAATTCATTCTGATCCTACATTCTACTTTTTGTCATTTGAAACAAGGTTATTAAAAAAATCATCAAATATATTTAACAGAGAAAATGGAACAAGTTTCAAGTGAACTCTAAGTACAGTATCATAATGTCACAGTTACCATGTGAGATCTTGCATAAATTACTTCAAAATCTCATGGGATACTGTGTGATATCATTTACTAAGGTGGATTTCAAGATGTTCTGAGATTCACTGCAAAATTACGTAGTCTTGTTCATTAACTCTTGTAATTCCCATGGCTTATATATGTCCCCACCTTTGTAAAATATGTGATTGATATGTAGCCTTTGTGACTATAGCATCCCACTGCATCCTCTCCTGTTGGAGGTTGAGTTAGGAATAGAATGGTATAGGGAACAGAATGGATGTCAGGGCAGGTTCCCAGAGGAAAACAGGGTTATTTTCTATTAATGTTGACCCGTGTGCTTTCCCTTAAAGCTTCCCTTGAAATAGTTTGCTCCTGATGCTGGAGGGTGAGCAAGTTTCCACCAAGATCCTTATCTGTCCCATTTATGACCTCTGTGTTTCCCCACACCACAACAATTTGCTTTTTGTTATATGTATTTATATTTATGCACTTGAAACAACCCTATCTGTCACACACAATGTCTGTGAGCAAACATAAGACCTTGGTAAGTGAGTGTTTCCAATCCAACGTCCATTGAATTTTGGTCCTCAGCATTCGCAAATCAACACCTTTCACAACTAAATTTATGAAATGATTTTCCCTACTACCTCCAAGTCCTTTACAGGGCTGCTGTAGTTCTTTATCTCCAGGCACATTCCTCTTTCTTCAATATTTCTCCTGGCCTAGCCTGATAGGCAGAAGAAATGATGAGAAGGTTTGTCTGTGTCAATCCAAGTGCCTGTTCAATTTCCTATATCTTGCATGTTTGTCAGGGGTCCGTATTCAGTCTTTTTGGCACCCTGTAGTCACCACACAGACCCCGCGTGGCTGGTAGAAAAAAATTGTTTGAGATTATTTTTTTTCAACCAAAATGGATTTTTAAAGTTAAAATAATTTATTTTGATTTTTTTCATCAAAATGCCAGAAAGTAAGGGGGGGGGGCATTTTCCCCATTTCTTTCCCACAGAAAATAATTAACATTTTCTGACCAACCCTGCGGGTACCTTAGTCTCATGTGACATCTGACTTCTGAAAATTCTGGCACACAAGTGGAGCTCAACAGTCACATACCATAGCAAGAACTGAATTGTTAACATTCCTCAGAATTTCAGAGTGCACAAAACTGAATATTCCCTGCAATGCTCCTCAAATCCCTCCTTAAAAAACATGGTGCTGGGGACTGGATTTCCATCACTTTCCCTGGAGACTGACCATTTCCCCCCCTCACCCCCGATATTTATCCTAAGCTTTTGATTTCTTATTTTCATCCCGTAACTCCAAGTTTATACTTTCTCTGCTTGCAGGTTTCTCCAAGAGTGTTGTAATCTTTACCACCACTTTGAGTTTAGTGTGTAATGCAGAGATATGGACTTTAAGATCAACACATTTTGCATCAAATTTTTTGAATGTAGATGGAACTACACCCAGCTGTAAATCAATGTTTAACCTATCCCTACCTAAACATTATCATGCTATCTAATATTTGACATGGTTAAACCAGATGTATTAGGACGGTGTACACTAATTTGTCTTCAGAACTTCTATATTTTATTCCAAATTTCCCTTCTATTAGAGATGAGTAGGTCTCTGGCTCTGGTTTTGAAGCAAGGCTTAGAGACTTGACATTGATCTGATTTTACTAATCTGGTGACGTTGTTTCTGTTAGTATATCCAGAGTTTTCAGCTCTGAATACCTTGTTTTTATTTTTTTCCCTCCATTTTTTTTGTCCAGATTTGGAGTTAAAAAGAAAAAAAAAGTTTTTATGTTCTGCAATAGTGATCTTAGCAACAGAGACTTTGCAAGGTAGGTGCTGCAGCAGAAAGTTTCACCCCTAATTCACAAGATTTCCACTGTACTTTAGATAGGGACTTTAAATACATGAATACACAAAAAGAATATATTCATATACATTCTTTTAACTGTATTGCTACTGGTTGATGATAGCGGGAGCTAATGCAAATATTGACATTAGCAAGAAATGATTAAAGTGCGTCAGATATTATTTTCAGACTACAATTCAGGACAACTTCCTTTAGCTTATACTTAAGTCCTGTCCTGAATAGGGATGGATGTGGGCAGGTGTTTAAATGCATTACTGAATCAGGGTCTCACCCACACCAGGAGTTGCCTAGACCTTCACAAATCTCTTTTCTGAGAAAGGTGACAGGGAAAGGTGACATCCGAGACATGGCTTGCACCCATCCAACTTCAGTTGTAGAGCTGGCTTGAAATCTGTCACCCCTCAAATGATCAATTTTCAATTAAGTGAAAATTTTCAGCTTTTGGTTTTCCTGTGTCCATTTTTTTCACACACTCCTCCTGCCACCTTTTTCATCCCTCCCACCACACACCTCTTTCAGTGGTGAAATGGAAAAAATAATGGAAGCAGGGAATGGAAAAAAATAAGAAAGAAAGGGTTTATGAAAATAAAAACCCATTTTTGTGTTTCAAATTACTAGAGTTTTCAATAAATGTTACATAAAAATCAAAAGAATAAAAAAATTCTTTTCAAAACCTACAAAACAAATTTTTTTAAAATATTTTTCATGAAAAAATGCTGTTATTTTTGGCCAGCTCTACCTAGTAGTTTTAACTCTGTTATATTGTATTAACTCATTTTTTCCTTGTTCTCCCCTCCATCTCTTGCATCCACCTCTTGTCAGTCATCTTATACTTAGAGTGCAAGCTCTTTGGGGCAAATAATGACTCTTTGTTATACATATGTACAGTGCTATAGAGGCATCACACACCAGCCAGTGTGCTCCCTTTTTGATTCTGGTGCCCCCTGTCGACAGACCTCCAAGCCCAGGGAATTTGCCCCTTTTCACAACTCAGTCTGCTTAAAGTCCCCACCCCTTTCATCATAGTAAAGAGCCCAGTGAAGTAGAAGTCTAATGACTTTATCTCAGGCCTTCAGCTCCACTAATCCATGTTCCCCACTTGTGTTGGGGGAAGCATTGAGGCCCCTTATTTGGAGGGGTCAGTAGAGGAACCCAGACCCTCTCTGTCCTCTGGCTTCTCCCTTAGGGGACCCTTTATTTATTAGCTAAAGTTGGCTACTTCTAACTTGATGCTGTTTCCCCTTCCTCCTTGGCAGTGTATAGGTCCTCACTGGCTGGGCCTCCTGAAACTATCTGGTAGGACATTCCCTAATTTCCTATCCCTGGGAGTTCTGTTTTGTTCCCTGGGTGCTATTCTTTGTAGGAGTGTCCTCCTCCAACTGAGCTTTTGTGGCCTTTCAAGTGCTTCTTTGCTAATCAGCTGTGAAACAGCCACTTAAGCAGTTAGTTACCTCCAGATGGACCATGATGGGCACCAAGAAGCTCATCGCAAGGAGACTAGGCCTTGAGTCCCCTTAACGGGACCAGCCACCCCATAAGTGCCTAGCACAATGGGGTTGTGATCCATGACTAGAGCCCCTAACCCAATTAAATAATTAATTATAAATAATAATAATTCAATATCCAGGAAAGACAATGAAGCCTTTTCATAATTATTTTTTAATCTTCAAATACCCAGATATATCTATGTGCCTCACAAGCACAGATATGGATGCTGCTTCAAAGAAGGTAGAATTTAAGTTTAGTATGATATAACATGTGGTCAGAAAGAGACTGAAGTTGACAAGGAGCAAAAGAAAGAAGAAGGATGAGGATTCCAATTCTTATCCCTTGCGCTTGTTCAATGCACACAAACATGCCCTGAAGGTTACATTTTTCAGCTATGTTGCCATTCTTCCCTTTCACTTCTCATATGGTTCAAAGTAGAAGAGAGCTTTTCTAAGCAATATGAAGTGAAGGAGGCAGCCTAAGTCTTGGTCCTGCACCACTGAGATCAGTGGGAGTTATACCATTGACTGCCATGGGTGCAGGCTAGAGCCCTAGGTTATGAAGTTTAGGGAGAGTATTCCAAGTTCAAAGGCCATAAAGAGTGGCATTTCTTCCCTGTTAGTAGCCTGAGTAAATGATCATCTGCCCAGAATCCTTTTCTGATGTCCCACAAGATAGGTATGAAATCATTTTCTTCTTTACAATCACGAATATAGGCTGGAATGACTTCATTATGTTATCTGGGCAGATTAAAGTAGAAGCTATTCAAGTATTCATTCTCATCACTTAAATAAAAAGGGACAGTTGAAGACTATATATGCTTTGACTCATTCATTATCAATAGCATGTATAGGTCCTTTCCCCATGCTTCCATGTCTTCTTAGTGTCATGACCAGGGCATGGGCAATCTGACCTAGTGGTCAGAGCAGGAATCAGGCCAGGTCAGATACCAGGAGGTCAGAGTCCAAGGCAAGCCAGAGGGCAAAACTGAGGTGCCAGGAGGCAGGCAGGGTCAGGTTACCAGGAGATCAGCAGAAGGCAGTAGGAGCAGGTAGCACAGGGGAAGCAATCCAAAGCAGGGAGATCCCAGATGCATTGACAACTTCCTGTTCCTGTGCTGGGTTTATATAGAAGCTGTGAACCAATCAGGACCCCCAGCATTCTGCCAATCAGATTCCAAGACTGGAGTCCTTTGTCAGGGTTCAGCTTCTGTTCTGGCTACTGCTAGCAGGTCACTGGGTGGTAGGTTGGAACTTAATAGCTCGTAAGAGCCCTGTGGACCAGCATTCAAGACCCATGTTGCCTGACATCACCTCCGCCCTCAGGGTGACATGGGGTGTATTTGTGTGGGATTCCTATGGAACACCTGCACAAGTGCAGGAGCATGTACATTTTCTGCAGGGTCTCAGGTGCGTTCCTCAGAACCATACTCTCCCCAGTTAATAAGATACCCGAGTCTGTCATGTTTAAGTTTAGAGTCTAGGATCTCATGAACCATACATTCTTCATGGCCCTGTATCTGTACTGGTAGAGGAGGTGGCTGGAAAGGTTTTTCCATGTAGGGTTTCAAAAGTGATACATGAATCATCAAGTGAATCTATAGAGAGCAGGGTACTTGGAGTTCAGAAGTGACTGGATCTTAAAAGGGCAAAGGAACCAAAAGTCCAGGTTGCGAGCAGGTCTGTCTGTGTGGAGATGCTCAGTGGAGAGCCAAACCTTTTGTATTACTGCATAGGTGGGGCCTTACCGTCGATGCTGGTCTGCATATCACTTATTGTCTGCTCTTGCCTTTTCCAAGTGATTCTCCACTTCTTCCTGGGCCCAACAAATCCTCTGCACCAAGTATGAAGTGGTTGCACGAGGGCACAGGTAATTGCAGGTGGAATCAGGGGTGGCATCCATAATTGGGGGGGAAAAAGGGTTTTGACCTGTAGACACATGGTCTGTATTGTTGTAGGCAAATTTCGCCTAAGGGAGAAGTGAGGCCCAATTATCCTGGTGATGATTACTGTAGCATTAATAGATACTGGTTGGCCCTTTCTGCCTGGCTGTTGGACCGAGAGTGGTAAGTGGAGGAAAAACTTCAGACTCCCATCAGGGGCACGGTCTCATGTGCGTGTTCAGATAAGTTGGCGTAACCTGTTACTAAATTAGCTATAGAAATCTAAAATCTCTAATAGGAGACTATATAAAAGACTTTACAAATATAAAATATATTGACTTTAAAATCTAATCTATTTTAAGGTTTTCTGTAATACCCATCCATGTAGTGTCTACACTTATAAAAACCATATCATAAATATACCCAGATTCCAAATATTTCTTCCTGGGGGCTGTGTTTATAATGTTTTCATGTTTATAAAGGTAATGCTATAAATTGCCTAACTGTTGGAGCCACTGAACCATAAGAGAGAAAGCGACTAATGATCTTATAGTATACACATTACATGAGAAAATCACACTTAGTGTCCCAAAGGGAAAAACATTAATGCAAAGAAGGGCCAGTCCAGACATTGCTGCCAAAGCAGAAGCCACAGGGTGCTGGTTAAAATCCTAATCTGTTTTTTACGGCACCTGCCTACTGCCACACATTGTGTATTGAACTGCTTTGTCTTGAGGTCTCTGTAGTAAAACAAGCTTTATCATCTTGGGAATCAGGATGCCTCTCTGTTTTTCTTTAACCTGTCTGGAGTGCATTGCAGGCTGTGTCCTTCTTTTGTTTCACAGAGAACAATATTCTATCCATTACAATATTCCCATTACTCCCTCCGCTAAACTCACAGTTGTTCTGGACAGGTTCTTGGGAGAGGTGGAGTGTGGAAGATGGCATACTGAACATTGCACGTAGGGAGCCTAATTATATTGACTTTGCTAGGAAGGCCAGATTTGTGAACCAGGTGAATCCAAAAGGCTTCTAAAAACTATAACTAGAACCTCATATGATGTAAACTGGCACAGATCTATTGAACTCAATTGAGCTATGCCAATTTACACCTACTAAGGATCTGGCCCTTCCATTCTATTAGGAAAACATTTAATTAAAATAAAGCTAGACATAATTTTGAAAAAAGCCAGTCTTTAATCATTGTTCATAGAAAGTATAAGATGGGAAAGGAACTTAAACATGTATGAGAGGAAGTATTTCCCTTCTACTGATGCATGTTTGAGAATCCCCCAACTCAAATATAAAACATGTTTAATGTGTTCTTTTAAATGGCTTATGGCTTCTATTTTTCCAAGCCTTAATGTCCCCCACACCCACTGCCAGCTATATGGAACATTGGAAGAAAAAAATAGCATTCCACTTCCTTGTGATTCCCTTGAATGGAATGTAATAAAGCCTTTTCAAACTTAAAACAAACAAACAAACAAACAAACAAAAAAGCTTGTAATAAAATTTGATCAATTAAATGTTTGTTCAAGAACTAAGAACTATAACAAAAGGATTTCATGTCTAATGTTCAGCAAAAACCTATTAGTACCTAATACACTAGAGAACCTAATACATAGTACCTAATATACTAGAGCAGAGGTTCTCAAACTGTGGTCCGCGGACAGAGCACCATTCAGGTGATCCGAGGATAGTTCCCTCTAAGGTGCATGCCTGGGTGGCTGCACACAAGAGAATGAAGGGCCATCCACCTAATTAGTGGAGCCGCACAGGATACTGGAGAAGACGCGCGTGTAAGGTGAGGTGGTGGCCTTGGGAGAATGGGGGAAGTTGGGAGGGGGCAGTGGGATGAGAAGAGGGGGTAGGTGGAATTTGGGATGTGCAGGGCTGCGGCGGCCAGAGAAAGAGGTGACTTTCCCCAGTTCCAGGGCTGCGACTGCCGGGGAAAAATAGCCCTCCTTCCCAGCCTCAGCTCCATGGCTGCTGTGGCAGGGGAGAGACACCCCCTCCTTCCCAGCCCCAACTCGGGGGCTGACGCGGCGGGGGAGAGAGGGCACATCCATCGCATTAGAAAGGTCAGACTACTGATATTAAAATATGAGTTGTGTGCTTTTACTTGTAGAACAAAAAAAGTTAATTATTATAAAGATTTTTTTATATAGTGCTTTTATCCAAAGCGCTTTACAATAGTAGCTAATGCTACAAACAACATTTGGAAAGACCATTAAGTGGTCCACCGAGATCCTCAGCAATTTTCAAGTTGTCCACGAAAAAAAAAGTTTGAGAACCACTGCACTAGAGAAACTATTCACCTACATTTCAAACGTATGTAACAAACATATGTAAAAATTATCCCTTAAAGTTGCCAAGGTCAGTGAGACCTCATGTAACTTAAAGCTGCCTTGGTTTTTTCTTTGTTTGTTTGTGAATCATTGTAACTAGCTTGTTTGGTCTAGAATCTCTTATTTTTTCAGCATTGCCTGTGCCATTTCAGACATACCTATGCAAATGCATTTTTGATGTGCAAAAAAACAAGTGAAAAAGTGTTATTTTCATGTAACAGGCAGCAGTGTAGTTTTCCGTGCCATTCAATTGATATTACATGAAAAGCAAACTTACATGAGGCATAAGTCTGGTTCGATTAGAGCTCTAAATTGGTGGCCCACAGCCCAGTCACTAAAAACCTAGCTGCCTGCTGATAATGAGATAACGTGTTTCTAGCTCATATTTTTTGCTATTATCCTATATACAGTAATTTACTCTAAATATATGAGCATCTCAACTATTTTGGCATTTACCAAAGGAAGTAGAAAGTGACTTCATTGAAATAATTAAAAGAAGGCAACTATATAAGTGATTGAGTAGTAATTTATCCTATATAATCTGACCTAGCCTCACCTTTAAAATATACAGTGGTAATAGAAGTATAAATAAAATAATTTTAATATCTCCACATATGCTACTAATATTTCTGAAGGAATAAAGAATCTTACTTGTCTGAAGCCTATCTTATTACATAAACACAACCACAAAGGTACTAAGGCTCCTAACTTCCCCTGAAATCAACAGAAGTTAGGAGTCAAAATATCTTTGTAGACCGGGTCTTCTGTGGCTTCAGCGAAGAGACACTTATCAGTGAGGTTTAATGCTTAATATAACCTTTGGATGGAGTCCTTGCCTCCAGGGATTTACTTCTTGCCATTGAGTAGGAACCCCTTTCTCCTCCCTCCAGGGAGGCCCAGAGGATTCAGGGGGCCTGGGGTCTTCAGCGGTGTGGGGGCCCCACTGCCGAATTGCCACTGAAGACCCGGAGCGGAAGAAGCTCCGGGAGCCCGGGCCCCAGTTTTCCGGGGCCCCCAGAGCGAGTGAAGGACCCCACTCCAGGGGCCCCCGAAAACTCTCGTGGCCCCCCCTCCCCTGGGCAGCCCTGCCTCCCTCTCTGCCTTGCTTGTGTACAAGCTCTACTATCAAGCAGTGCAAGATTGAGGCTCTCTCCATGGCGACTCCTCACACAGGGCATATTAAGTACAGTTCTGTTTCTGTTTTGTCACACAATAAGGATAACATTTCATTACCACTACACACAAAATTGAATTGAATTGTAACCAAAGCAACAAAATGTTCAAGCTGCTGGGCAACAAATATGCAATTAGGTTCGGCTCATTCTGCCTCTGGCGCTGGTTCACCAGTAGATGGCAGCAGAGAGTTCCTTCCCCCTACAGCTTTAGATCCCTTATTTTGGAGGCAAACAGAAATAAAATTCTCTTGTGCTCTGCAGCAGAAGTGAACAATGAAATATATGGAAATGATCACAGCCACTAGTACATTAATGGCAGAAACATCAAGAGGGAAACATCTAAACTATCTAAACACCTATGAATAATAGGCATCATGGGTTTCTGCATTCTACCTATCTACATTCTCCCTCTGCAGTTTCAACAGGAGAAGGTATTCTTCGCTACCTGTCTTAACATGTTCTAGTGTTGCTGTGTGCTGTTGAACGGCTAACATATTTTATCTAAGAGGTGGCTACATTTCAGTGGTGAATATTTTAACTCATTTGGGGTGAAGTTCAGCAAGGATGGAGAGGTCTATGCAAGAACTTTCTATGGGTAAGTAGAGGGACTGCCTGTGGAAACTACATATATATGTAAAAAGAACAGGAGTACTTGTGGCACCTTAGAGACTAACAAATTTATTAGAGCATAAGCTTTCGTGGACTACAGCCCACTTCTTCGGATGCATACAGAGTGGAATAAATATTGAGGAGATATATATACACACATACAGAGAGCATAAACAGGTGGGAGTTGTCTTACCAACTCTGAGAGGCCAATTCAGTAAGAGAAAAAAAAAAAAAACCTTTTGAAGTGATAATCAAGCTAGCCCAGTACAGACAATTTGATAAGAAGTGTGAGAATACTTACAAGGGGAGATAGATTCAATGTTTGTAATGGCTCAAATGTAATGACCAAGAGGCTGCTAGACAGCTCTCTAACACCACATTCTACAGGCCATTATCCTCTGATCCCACTGAGGATTACCTAAAGAAACTACACCATCTGCTAAAAAAACTCCCTGATAAAGCACAGGAACAAATCTGTACAGACACATGCCTAGAACCCCGACCAGGGGTATTCTATTTGCTACCCAAGATCCATAAACCTGGAAATCCTGGACGCCCCATCATCTCAGGCATTGGCACCCTAACATCAGGCTTGTCTGGTTATGTGGACTCTCTCCTCAGACCCTACGCTACCAGCACTCCCAGCTATCTTCGAGACACCACTGACTTCCTGAGGAAACTACAATCCATCGGTGATCTTCCAGAAAACACCATCCTGGCCACTATGGACGTAGAAGCCCTCTACACCAATATTCCACACAAAGATGGACTACAAGCTATCAGGAACAGTATCCCCGATAATGTCACAGCTAACCTGGTGGCTGAACTTTGTGATTTTGTCCTCACCCACAACTATTTCACATTTGGGGACAATATATACCTTCAAGTCAGCAGCACTGCTATGGGTACCCGCATGGCCCCACAATATGCCAACATTTTTATGGCTGACTTAGAACAACGCTTCCTTAGCTCTCGTCCCCTAACGCCCCTACTCTACTTGCGCTACATTGATGACATCTTCATTATCTGGACCCATGGAAAAGAAGCCCTTGAAGAATTTCACCATGATTTCAATAATTTCCATCCCACCATCAACCTCAGCCTAGATCAATCCACACAAGCGGTCCATTTCCTGGACACTACTGTGCTAATAAGCGATGGTCACATAAATACCACCCTATACCGGAAACCTACTGACCGCTACACTTACCTACATGCCTCCAGCTTCCATCCAGGACACACCACACGATCCATTGTCTACAGCCAAGCTCTAAGATATAACCGCATTTGCTCCAATCCCTCAGATAGAGACAAGCACCTACAAGATCTCTATCAAGCATTCTTAAAACTACAATACCCACCTGCTGAAGTGAAAAAACAGATTGACAGAGCCAGACGAGTACCCAGAAGTCACCTCCTACAAGACAGGCCCAACAAAGAAAATAACAGAACACCACTAGCTGTCACCTTCAGCCCCCAACTAAAACCTCTCCAGCGCATCATCAGAGATCTACAACCTATCCTGAAAGATGATCCTTTACTCTCACAGATCTTGGGAGACAGACCTGTCCTCGCTTCCAGCAACCCCCCCAACCTAAAGCAAATACTCACCAGCAACCACACATCACTGAACAAAACCACTGACCCAGGAACCTATCCTTGTAACAAAGCCCGATGCCAACTCTGTCCACATATCTATTCAAGTGACATCATCATAGGACCTAATCACATCAGCCATACCATCAGGGGCTCGTTCACCTGCACATCTACCAATGTGATATATGCCATCATGTGCCAGCAATGCCCCTCTGCCATGTACATTGGCCAAACCGGACAGTCTCTACGCAAAAGAATTAATGGACACAAATCTGACATCAGGAATCATAATACTCAAAAACCAGTGGGAGAACACTTTAACCTGTCTGGTCATTCAATGACAGACCTGCGGGTGGCTATATTACAACAGAAAAACTTCAAAAACAGACTCCAAGGAGAGACTGCTGAGCTGGAATTGATATGCAAACTAGATACAATCAACTCAGGATTGAATAAGGACTGGGAATGGCTGAGCCATTACAAACATTGAATCTATCTCCCCTTGTAAGTATTCTCACACTTCTTATCAAACTGCCTGTACTGGGCTAGCTTGATTATCACTTCAAAAGTGTTTTTTTTTTCTCTTACTGAATTGGCCTCTCAGAGTTGGTAAGACAACTCCCACCTGTTTATGCTCTCTGTATGTGTGTATATATATCTCCTCAATATTTATTCCACTCTGTATGCATCCGAAGAAGTGGGCTGTAGTCCACGAAAGCTTATGCTCTAATAAATTTGTTAGTCTCTAAGGTGCCACAAGTACTCCTGTTCTTTTTACGGATACAGAGTAACACGGCTGCTACTCTGAAACCTGTACATATATATGAAGATACATATTGAGATGCATGTGCATTCCCTGCAACCTGCAGAAAGGACCTCCCTGGTGTTGGGATTCCCTCTGAGACCTTTTCCTCTCAACTTATCCAGAACACCTTGTCCAGTTCTGAGATATCACGTTATCCATTTCTCTGGGATCCAAAAAACTCATTTTGACTCCAGCTCGTCACTCAGATTAATTTATTAGATACACAACAGCTATTTGCTCACACTGGATAGGTTCAGAACTATGGGGTTTAGGTACAGGGTGATATGCCAATTCCAATTCATGTGACACATTGCGCAATTTATATATATCTTTCCTAGCTACTAACATCTATACAGCTTGTATGAAAAGATGAAGCTCTTTACAGATTACATAAGGGAAGCTTATCAGTTCAAGGTGTTTCAACCTACTTTGTTTGCTATAAATGTTTTCACAAGTTAGTTGTTTCAACAGTCACTTCATAGAACCGCCAGGTTAGAAAGGACTACAAGGGTCATCTAGGCTAACCCCCTGCCAAGATGCAGGATTTATTGTATATAAACTATCCAAGACCAATGGCTATCCATCCTCCCTTTGAAAACCTCCAGTGAAGGAGCTTCCACAAGCTCCCTAGGCAGTCTGTTCCATTGTCCTACAGTTCTTACAACTAGGACGTTTTTCTCTAAATCTGCTATGCTGTAGTTTGAACCCATTGCTTCTTGTCCTGCCCTCTGTGGTAAAAGAGAACAATTTTTCTCCATCTTTTTTAGGGTAACCTTTCAAGCCTTTCAACTTGTTTAGCCTTCTCTTGCTTTAACTTGGGCATGACCATATCAGCGAAGCCAGCCCTACATCTGGAAGTCCAACAAGGTTGGTAAAGAAGGCTGTGAAATGTGGGCGGGGGATTGACTACAGAAGCTGCATTTAAACCTTGTGTGACAACTTGTGCTGAGGGGCTAAGACAGAGGTCCTTGCCCATTGGCTGAAATAGCACCTGCTCAGTGGAGGGGATGTAGTGGCTCTATATCAAATGGATGGATTTCATATTCTCAATCCCTCTATGCTTTGTTCACATACAGCCAAAACCCTCTAGCATTAAGCAGGTGTAGTCAGTTTTGCTACTGATTCTTTGATGAGTGCCAGCTGTTCTTTGGAACACACTCCTTATTATTTAATTTTCTGCAGAACTTCCCTATAGGAGGAGATCAGCATTTCCTCTGCCTAGACCAAGCACCCAGGGTAGCAGGATTTACCTCATCTTCCCCCCCCCCCCAACCGCAAGCAGCAGGGTTTGATGGGATCCCTGTGGTGAGTTGATGCCATCCTTAGTGGAGCTCTTGCTAGTCAAAAATGCTGTGGGGTCACTGCTGACAAACATTCAATTGGTCGCTTGCTCTCATACATACACATACACACGTGTTCACACAATGATTTGAGGGAAACTATATTCCTTAACAAAGCACTCAAGAATATTCTGTAGAGAATAATCCTACATATGCAACAGGATAGACAAGATGACCTAATAAGTGATTTCCAGCTCTCATTTCTGTGAAGAAAGAAAAAAAAATAGTTTTTTTGATTTCTCTCCTCTAACAAAACCGGGACAAATAATTCATGAACTTATTTGTCAAATTTATTTATTCAATAAGATTTACTGTTTTTTTTTTCAAATTAACTATTCAACATTGTCCCCATTATTTGCCCAGCTCTAGTCATGAATATGGATGACTCATATTTCCTATTGCTCAATTCAAACCAATATTCACAAAAAATGTTTTGCACTGTTTCCCCATTTCTGCTTCTAAACATTATGATCATCACGGCAAATCCCATATGGATGTGGCCTCCTTGCAAATCAATCTCTGACAAGGTGCATAAGGTGGTCAGATTGCCAATTATGGACGTAAACTGAATACACAGTCTTGTCGTGCCACCAAAGTTTTTGGTGCCCATGTGATCACCGGCCATGTAGCAGCATTCCTTGGTATGCACACTTTAAAAAAATCATTGCTCTTCCACTCTTATAATATGTCCACCATACCTTATGTTATTTCTGCTTCTAGGTATTTTAGAAATGATAGGAAGTAAGAAGAATAAAAAGAACTAAAACACATCATTCAGGTGATCCAATCATTCACAGAATATTCCTGCCTAGATGGTTATGGGTATTGAGCCATGTAAGGGAAAACCTTTTTGCTGTACTGGAAAGTCAGAAATTGAAGCTGGTAAAAGTTCCTTGTGTAAGTTGTCCACTATTCACTAGGCCCTCTGAATGTATTTTCGGTGGTGCAAGCTGCATTGTTTAGACAAAATGATTCTGAGTACTGCAGCCAAAACTGAGCTCATCATATTTTAAAAAATAAGTCTGGAAAAGTTCCCCAATTATACATCTGCCCGCCTTTCTACCTTATGCACCAGAGGATTAGGCTGAATATATATATTCACTGAGAATTGACTTTTCTCTGTACTCTCTCTCTTTCTCTCTCTCCTCCCGCTCTCTCAGAAACATGTGTGTGTGATTTCTATAACTAGCTGGCAAAAGAGATGCTGAAATGTCTTTTTGGTGTATATGCACAGATGTACAGAATGTATGCTGCTGCTAATCCATCTGCAGAACATGTCACAGCTGCTTGACAGTAAGGGCCAAATCCTTTCATCTTTACTCAGTCACTGCTCAGGCTTCCATTGAAGCCAATGAGCCTAGTCTGAATAAGAATTAGGTGAGGACTTCAGGTTTTGAACCCCAGTGAGTTAGTCTAGGAAACCTAGAGAGAAAGAAGGAGAATGTGTACTGGTGGAGGAATCCAATTCTCTGTATAGAAATTTGTTCCCATTGGTTCTTTCCTTTTACCTCCTCTCATATTTTTGGTGGGGAAACGCTCCCCTATAGTAATGTATATGTAATGGTGACACTGGTGATATGTAATACCTGCTAAATCTCAGCCAATTCATTTTTAGAAACCTAGAATCAGATCTTCAGCTGGTATGAATTTCTGTAGTCAGACCAGCTGAGGATCTGGCTTCTATTTCATAAACTGAACTTCTGACCCACAATTTTTTTTAGTTATAGGTAGGCAAGACCACTTGTTTATCATCTGGAGTGACAGTGATTTGGTGGCATATAGGCACATTAGATATTTTAATAACAGTGCCCCCATATAAAAGAGAAAGAACTGATTAAAACACACTTCTCAAATGTTGATATCTATTATATAATATATAAGGGAAATGTTCCATTAAAAAAACTTACTAAGTATAATGTATTTTCCATGATTTATTATCATATTTCAGAATTCAGATTTATACATATTAATTTTCAGAGTCAGATATATTGCCCTGATTTATACATGCTGCATACAAAAATTCTTATTGCTGAATCTTAAATTTAAAACTTCTAATTCAGTATGTTAGTTTATAAATCTTCACATTAAACTTCCAATTTAGTTCTCTGATTTATATACCCAGATCTCATTCTATTTATGACTCAATGTTAAAGATCTGATTTAATACTGTAGTTACTGTAAGAAGCATTAGTACAATAAAATATGCAATACCTAAGAGACTGAGGTAAAACTGATCAAAGATGATTCCATATTGTATATTTTGGGGCAAATTTTCAGATGGTGTAAATCAGCATAACTCCTTTCACTTCAGAGGAGTTATGCTGATTTAAACCGATTGAGGATCTGGCTCTTTAATCACATTGTGTAATATCCTTAGAGACATTACCTTCTGAATGGTAAGAGACAATGGTGTTATACTAACGCGTAACAGAATTTTTTCTCCTTAAGCTAGATCTATACAAACATGTAAAAGTTGTGAAATAAAAAAGCTCTCAGGTCTTTACAATCTTCATTTACTAGGAAGCCAGAAAAAAAAAAAAAGCCTAGTGTAGCCTGACCACTGCATATGCACTTGTGCGTAAGTGTTATAGTCACTCCATTAGAGAAATTAGCATACATGTCATTTCAGGTGAATGAGCAGTATGGACATTCATCAATATAGTGGTTTTTTTTTTTTTTAAAACACTATGTCCAAGATCAAAAATATTTCATGGCCTTAGTTTAGTTTGCACTTCAGTCTGGCTATTGTATTCTATTATTATTCTTTCCCACATACTGTAATGCAATAAATTATCATCTTTTGTTTTAAACAGGCAGTCTGTTAGCCAAGCAGCAAACATTAAATCATCCTTCCATGTAGGAAGTGATATTATAAGGTTCCAAGCTGAAGTATAGTTGCATACTGTTAGTAAATCACTACAATCAACCTCCTGCCGTTAGGGTTTTTGTTTGTTTGTTTGTTTGTTTGTTTGTTTTGGTTGAGCCACAGCACACAGCCAGAGTCACTTTGGGTGGGGGCTGAGATAGAAGAATTATTTTTCTTTCCCTCTTCCCAGATATGGGGTAGCCAGAGATCCACCAACAGATGAAGTAGCTCTCCATGATTCTGCTACAGAGGGAAGAATGGAAGAGAGTCCGTGAGGCAGGAGGGGAAGACCACATAAAGGATGTGCACTGTGTGCATGTCTCCCTTCAAATCAAACCCCTTTAGCCAGTGGAACCTCTGGATTTACCTCTTTGTCCACAAGTGTTACAACCACTAATGCAATTTTCACATTAATTAAATTCTCAGTGAAAAGATGCAGATGCTCACCCAATCAGTTTCTTTATAACTATAAATATATCTTCTTGGTTGAAAACAGGCTCGTGACTAGATTTAAAAACAAACAAACAGAAAAAGAACCAACCCTCCCAGAACTGCTCTCATTCTCTGTATGTTACCAATTCTCAGAGCTGTGGGAAACCACACTGTAAATAGAGTAGCACTGGGGGTAAACAAAGTGGAAGTAACACAGTAATCAGCCGCTCTGGATAAATCCTTTCCTATAGTCTAACCCAAATAAAAAATGATAAGAAAATGGTCCATATCTTCTGACCTTTACTTCTTCCATTTCCCACTGTGCTGTAGTTTGTGCTGCTACACTCCTTCTAATCCTCTTTCTATTGATATGACTGTACTTCTAAGATGCTCAGCAGTACTGAGCTAGAGAATCACATGCCATATTTGAGAAAAGTTAACCGAGATCTGGCTAAGGAATAGGTCCTTCAAGCAGGAGGATATGCCTACTGAATTTAGGGTCTGTACCAGGGTCCACTGAAGTCAGTAGACATGCTTTTGTGTACCTATGCAGAACCATAATGACTTCAGAGAGATTCTGCATGGATCCTTGCTAGCAGATCTGATTACAGGTTTGGGGCCATAGAGGGGAAACCACTTTCCTTCTCCCTAATCACTCCTCCTATCCCCAGAGTCTTGTATTTCCTGTAATGTAATACGTTCTGTAGTTACTCTGCAGCATTTGATTATCGATAATGCAATCCTCTTTCCCTTCAGAGCTTTTGATTAGATGATATTATATAATGTTTCTTTTTTTCTTTTCTTTTCCTTCTCTACCATACTTACTTTTCCCATTGACCTGTACTGGCTCTGTTTCCAACAATGCATGACCGAGCTTAACCATGACAAGTTGCTCTTTCCCTTCTCCATCTGTGCAAATCATGGAGATAGACGGTCACTCTCTAAAAATTCTTCCTTGGTTTGGCTGTGTGTGTACCTAGAACTAGAGTTGGCCACATTTTTCATCCAAAGCTTTTTTTATTGTATTTTGCAAAAAAAAAAAAAAAAAAAGATTCAGGTCTACCAAAATATTTTATGAATTCATGTCAAATGCACCCAATTGTCTTAATAAAAAACAAACAAATAAACAAGCCAACAAAAAATTCAAGTACTTTGTTTTAAAACATTACAATGTGAAATGATTTTTTGTTTGAAATTTACATCAGTTTCATCAAACCCTCCTGCCCCACCCCCTGCACCAACAGTTAAAAAAGGTTCAAAAAGTTACCTTTCATTTTGGATCTAACAAAATGTTTTATTTGGCCCCAAATTATTTTTGTTCAATATAAAGCCCAGCAAAGCAGATATTCAGTTATGTCCGCAGTTCAACCTAGAACTCATGTTATAACTCACCTTGGCCCGTATTGAACTTTAAACACAAAATCTGGTGGCACGAGAATTAGCACAATAGCAGATTTGGGATTTTAAACCACCTTGCCAGGTGTATGATCTATTTTTACAATTGCCCTAAATCCTTTAGATCCGTGTTTAAAATTGACTGATTCAGTATGACATGAGAATACTGAGTTCTTATGTGAATGTCACTTACCATAGATCTTGATTCATTGACAACCCATCAGATCAGCTAAATTAGGCCTTGTCTACATTGCAGAGTTTTGTCACCAAAAAACATGCCATTTCAATTAAAGCACTTTAATTAAACCACTGTTGCATTTCCACACTCTGCTCCCTGTGTCAGCAGAGTGCATCCACACTAGAATCTCTTGCATCAGCCCTGAGAACTGTGCACTGTGGGTAACTGTGCAACTGGCTGCAAAGTGCTTTAGGAAGGGTTTCCAATGCCTCAAGGGGCTGATACAGTGTCACATGATGCAGGTTTCTCAATCCCATCATTTCATGGGCATCCTACTAGATTGCCGGCTGCTTTTCAACTGAAGTGTATGTGGCCGAGGGAGGGGGAGAGTATGTGACAGGGAGTGTGTGTGTGTGTTGGGGGAGGGGAGAGTCAGAAACAGTGTGTGTGTTGGGGAAGTGTGTTAGAAATTGGGGAGGAGGGAGTGTATACGTGAGAGAGACAGAGTGTGTATTGGGGAAGTGTGTGTGTGTTGGGGTAGAGTGTGTTGGCATGCTGTTTCTTTAAGTTCAGACAGCAGCCTGAACAACCAATCCTGGGGGGAGGGGGACTCCCCTCCACAACAGCCCCAGCCTCTGCACTGCACAGCAGTCTCTGCCCCACCTCCGTCCCACCCCAGCAGCAGCGGCCTGCTCTGCCTGACTGTCAATTCCACATTAATGGTTCTGTAATTCCCTCCCAGTTCTCCCACAGCATCCTCAGCTACAGGTAGTGGCATCCTCAGCAGCTCTGTGAGCTCTCCAGACTGAGGAATGTCAAAGCTTCCAGGAGCTTTGAAAGGGGAGGGGTGCATGCCTTCAGGGCAGCTGAGTTCAAAACAGAGAGCAGAGTTGTCACCGCGGGTATTGTGGAATACCGAGGGAGGCCAGTTATGTCAACATAATGAACAGCAGCATCTATATTGCCGATCTGTCTACAAAACTTTTGCACAAAAAGACCTATGTCTCGCGTTGAAGTGTTTTTATTTTGTTGCCAAAACTGAAGAGTTTTGTTGCCAAAAGTGGCATTGCAGTGTGTATCCCTCCACTGTTTTACCGCCATAAGCTGCCTTTTGCCAACAAAACTCTGCAGTGTACCCAAGACCTGAAAAATCAAAGGCCAAAATACACCAGTAACTTCATTGAATGAGACCAGTGTAACAGATTAGGACCTTCTCCCAAAGTTGCAATAGAACAAATTCAATTTGCATGTCATAAAGTTAGAATTCTTACTTGGTAATCTGAGAGATAAGGTTAGTGAGGTAATATTTTGTATTGGACCAACTTCTGTTGGTCAGAGAGACAAACTTTCAAGCTACACATGACCTGAAAAAGAGCTCTGTGTAGCAAGAAAGCTTGTTTCTTTCACCCACAAAAGTTGATCCAACAAAAGATAATACCTCACCCACCTTCTCTCTAATGTCCTGGGACCAACTGGCTACAAAAACACTGGTAATCTGTCAGTTTTTTCCCCCCATTCTCTTCAACTGTATAGCACATGTGCAATCTTCAATTGTTAAATTGAATTTTAGAATGGGGGTAGGAAAGGCCTTTATAAGTGACAGGCATCATGAAGACTTGTGCAACAGGTTAAACTTGTGACCCTGATAAAAAAAAATATAAAAAGTAAATAGACAAAAAACAGCTACTTATACAGTGGAGACTTAAACAGATGCTGCAGTTCAGAACTGTTGTACTGTTAAAACAATGATCACATTGTCCTTTACCATTAAAACAGTGCCATGCCAATAACAAGTCAGTGACAGTGCAGAAAGTCTTTTAGTGTGTGTGTGTATGTTTGTGTGTGTGTGAATATAAATATGAAGGGGGGAAACAATCCTTCATATACATATCTTTGCATTTTCCTAATAAGTAGTCTAAAATAAAAGCAGCTATTGTACGCACTTGAATGTCCCCCATGTCAAACTAAGGACTTCATGTAATTATTGAAACATTAAACCAGTTGCCACGTGCTGTATAATAATGGTGCTTTACTCAGTAGTTTGGCGAACAGCACTGCACAACAGTCACTCTAAACACTCTTTTCAGGCATTGTCAGAGATGATTCCAGGACCAATAATTTCAGCGTCAGCAAAAGCCTTAATTAAATGTAACAAAAAATAAAAATGGCAATGAACACATATGTTTAAAAGTGTTACTTTGTAAGCATGCGCTGGAAAGTGACACCTACTAATGTGAATTGTGACTCAAGCATAAAATCTGACCTTTCTAGTGAAACAAAGCTCATATTATAAGGAGACTATTTCAACAAAGAAGGGTGAATAATCTTGTATGTAAAAAGTACAGTGCTTTTGTCGCGTACATACACACTGTAGTTCTGTGGCCTAAAAGCAGGATCCAAAGATTCCCAATCCCATTAGGTGTGGGCTGTTAGGGCCGGATTTATGCACAGGTGACCCAGGTGACCACCTGGGATGCCAGGCTTGTGGTGCTCTGGGCTCTGGTGCTGTTTTTGTTATTAACAACAAAAGGAAAATACAATGTTTGAAGTATTACATATGTGTTATTATATGGAGATATACCTATCTCATAGAACTAGAAGGGACCTTGAAAGGTCATTGAGTTCAGTCCCCTGCCTTCACAGCAGGACCAAGTACCATCCCTGACAGACTTTTGTGCCAGATCCCTAAATGGCCCACCTCCAGGATTGAACTCACAATACTAGGTTTATCAGGCCAATGCTCAAACCACTGAGTTAGCCCCCCAATATGGATTCCTTTTTCACTAACTTTTTAGAATGTTCTGGATCTTTGTGGATTTCTATGGACCTTCTGAGAACTACATTTTCCTTGAATCTCCTAGAATGTTGTCAGACAAGCTTTCACTGGTATAAAAGGGGCAGGGCATCACCAGTCAGTCAGTGAGATATAAGAACAAATTGAAGTGAAGTGAGAGTCCAGCTGCGATATTGTGAACTCTGTTTTATTGTGTAATTGTGAAAGTGTACTTGTGTTTTAAGACTTGAAGATTGTAAGTAATGACTAATAAAGGACATATTGAATGACACACCAGAGATATCTATTGAAGCTCTATCTATGCAACTGTATAAAAGAAATACTATTACTTATTTTGCCATGCTTAACACATAATGTTAGATGAATTTCTAAGACTGTGGAAAATAGATTAATGTTCTCACTAATACTGTCTATGTTCTCCCATAGAAAATAAAAGATGCCCCTGAAGAAGCCTTCAGGGGCTCAGTATAGAAAGTGAAAAGGTCAACTGCAATCTAGTTTGCAGCAAGGGGCAAATTTGGTGGGAAATTATCTGAATCAGAACAACTGGGTTTTAGGCAGTAACGATCATCATAGAGCAGAAGAAATTGAGGAAGGAAGCATAAACAATGGCGGTCCTATTACTAAGGAATTAACAAATTTACCTGAAGATAAGGAATGCAAATGTGAGGAAAGTGATGGACAATCATCCAGCTTTCCTGGTGCCATAAAGGAGAGTGTTGATAAAGAAGAATGTGGCTCACATGAAAAGGAGAGTAATGACAAAGAAAAATCTGGTTTATATGAAAAGGAGAGAAAAGACAGAGAAGAATTACTCACATAAATGACAGAAACAGCAATGAGAAAAATTGCACACCACAAATTGATACATCATATCCTGCTTTATGACCGGAGATCCTAAACTCTGCTGATATTGATCGTACAATTTTGAACGGGCCAGGCAAAATCAAGGATAGTAAATGAGTAGAAGCTACACTTCTCAAAGTCACACTGTGAAAGAGTGCTCAAAAATGGTGAAACATTGAATCAGCATTGGATAGTTTACTTGAAATCTACTGGCAAAGTGTACTGTTTTGCAAAATATTTGACAAGAATGCCAAATCTCTGCTTGCGCTTTCCAGGTACAATTACTGGAATAACTTAGCTGATGTTCTGAAGCAACATGTAAAGTCACCTGGCCATTTTATGGCCCACTCCAAATGGATGGAGGTCGAGTCCAGGCTCAAGCAGACTAAATGCATAGATGCAGAAAAACAATGCATTATTAATGTAGAAACCCAACGCTGGAGTGTCTGATCTCAATTACGCTAGGTTGGGAGGTTCGTACAGAAGCTATGGACCATTACTTCAGCAAAAGAATTCAAAACAAATTGATTGACCTTATGGGAAGGAAGGTGCTTCATAACATTGATGTAGCTTGGCAAAGCAAAGTACTATGCCATAATAATGAACTGCACTCCTGACATTAGTCACAGTGAAAAGATGTCATTTACAGTAAGATTTGTTGATGACAAGGATGGCTGTATCCAAATAAAGGAACACTTTATCCGTTTCCGGTCTGTGGATGACTCTACTGGAAAAGGCCTAACAGAACTGTTTATGAATGTTTTGAATAAGAATAAAATAAAGCTTCAGGATTGCTATGACAACAGCATGAACATGAAGAGAAGAAATAATGACGTCCAGGCAAGGATGCTTGTGCTGAATCCATGAGCTTTCTTCATGCCTTATGATTGCTATTCCCTCAACCTGGTTGTGTCAAATGCAGTGTCGTCTTCTTTAGATTTAGTATCTCTCTTCGGAGTACTGCAAAGGATCCTGTCTTCAGCATCAACTATTAGGTGGAAGATCTTCACGGACAATGTTACAAATCTGACCATGAGGCCGCTAAGTGACACTCTCTGGGACAGCCACGTTGACAACATAAGGCCAGTGACGTACCAAGTGACTTAGGTTTATGATGCCCTGATGGACAGGTGTAGTCGAGTAAAGCCAAGGCTGGAATCCAACACAAGGTGCAAAGCTCGGCAAACCAGATCACTGCCTTCAAATTTCTGGTTTCAATTATGGTTTGTCACAATATCCTGTTGCAAATAAACATTGTAAGCATGGCATTACAAACTGAGTAAATGGACATTGCGGCCACTACTACGTTGATGAGAAGCTGCCTTGATTTTGTTGTGGCCTACAGAAACAATGGATTTGAAGATGCCATCACTGCTGCCAAAGAAATGGCAGAAAACTTAGGAGTTGAACCTGTCTACAAGGAGACTTGTATTCATTGGAAGAAGAGACATTTTGGTTACGAGGGCAGAAATTAGGTGATCAGGAACTTGGAAGAAATATTGAAGAGGGAGTTTTTTGCTCACTTGTTGACTCTGCTTGAGTGTCCATCAAAGAAAGGTTTGGAGAAATGAAGCATCACAAAAAGACCTGGGGGGTTTGTATGACCTTAGTAAGCTGCCGATGAACAGGAAAACACTCTTGAACAACTGTATGGACCTTCACCATAAGCTGACACATGGGGAATGTTTGGATGTCAATGATAAAGACCGATATGTCAAATTGGACAACATCCATCCCATTTTGCTACACGGGAGCACTCTCCACTTCAAGTTCTCCAGTTCATTCATGATGCAGAGCTGAAGGACACTTTTCCTAATGTGTGGATAGCTTTGAGGATTCTGTTCACACTGCCAGTCACAGTCATGAGTGGTGAGCAAATCGTTTTGAAGCTCAGGCTCATTAAAACATATCTTTGATCGATGATGGCTGACAAGAGACTGACATCACTTGCTATTTTATTGCTTGAAAATGCCATTGGCTAATCTTTGGCTCTCTCTCTCTGATGCTGTGCTTCAATTCGCAAGGGCAAAGGTGGGAAAAGCGACCTTTTGAACTAAAGGACTAGGGTTAACATTCTAAGGCTGTCACCTACTATAGCACTAGTTAGTACTGCTCCATCCAATGTTAGTGCACAGTTCAGCTTCTTGATGTTAGTACATTTCAGTTATTCTTAAAATTAAAAAGTTTCTATTAGCTTAGAGGAAACATTTTTTATTTGCTTATATATGACATGAATAAATACAGATTTACAGTCATTAGCATGCAAATTTCTCATCTTATACTACAAGGATAAATCATACATTCAAATCATGCATCAAAGTCATTAAATGGGCTACAAATACAATAAAAAGGTATTCAAAAGTTTAACAAATGGGGGTGTGTGCTGAAGATGCTCCTTGCCTGGGGCACCATTTGGTCTAGGGCTGGCCCTGATGGTTGGATGGGTTCTAAGAGGCAAATTCTGCATGTTGTATTGAATCTTGCATTCAGTGGAAGTTTTGCCTAATGACTGCAGGACTGACTGACAAGTATGAAACACGGAGTAGCCCTACCATACCTTTCCAAAACACAGCTGGAGCCTTTTACATCCAGAAATGCTTTGATCAAAGATTGTTGTTCCTCCCACTGGGATCCATTATGGTCCTCGGTTTCAGGGAGCTAGGGAGCTTCACGCTGTTGGGTCCTCAGAAAAGAAAAAGAGGCGGATGTAAGACCACCAGGGACAGTTGAGAAGGCCAGGAGGTTGATGGGTTCAGAGCAGAGGTTGTCATAGCCAGGGCTAGTGGATGGACCCAAAGTCAGGGGCCAAGGACCAGAGGCAAGGGTCAGAAGCCATGAACCAAAGTCGAGGATCAGACCCAGAAACAAGGCGAAGGAGCACAGTCTGTCATAGCTCCTTCAGCTATGATTCAGCAGTAGGCTGAATCATAGAAGATTAGGATTGGAAGAGACCTCAGGAGGTCATCTAGTCCAGCCCCCTGCTCAAAGCAGGAGCAACACCAACTAAATCATCCCAACCAGGGCTTTGTCAAGCTGGGCTTTAAAAACCTCTAAGGATGGAGATTCCACCACCTCCCTAGGCAACCCATTCCAGTGGAATGAAGACCTACCTAGTTACACAGACAACTTCCTGGTGTCCCCTCCAGGCTAAGTAGTGCATCTGGACCAGTAAGGGACTATGGGAGCACTGCCATTCTGGCCCTTTGTTAGCCCAAAAGGCTTACAGCCCATCAGTCAGTACCATAGCAGAATTATTGGTGGTACAGCTGTGACACTTGCCCAGGAACCAGCAGATCTCATGTTCTAATCCTGCCTCACATATGGTGGTTGAGAACAGGACTAAATATGGACCTGAGAAAGGGTAAACAATAGGGGAGGGACAGAATGGAGGACAGTAGGTGAAAAGGAAGCAGGTAGAATGTGTGAAGCTGAAAGGGAAAATAATTATTTTCAAATCTGCTGATTATGTCATTAATGCCACACATGGAGCAGCACAAAATTTGGCAGCTATGATGATTTGGCCTGAAAGGGGTACTCTCACCTTTGAAATCATATTTTAAACAAACAGTTATCCTTTCCTATGTTATTTACCACATGTTCGATTACAGACACTGGGAAAATAAAATAAAATCCGCTTTTCATTATTTCTTAATTTTTTTCATGCCTTTTGGTCAGTGAAAATCAATGGAATTAGTTTCATTTTTTTTTTATTGTCAGTTTCATGTCCAGGTTGTGAATGTTTCCCTGTTTGGGTTTCAATGCAGGAGGGGACTATTTATTCATTTAGAAACAATTGCTTGCCTTAGAATTTAAGAAGAAAATAGATGGCAGTGTTTCAATTGGTTATCCATTTTGGAAAGCTTGTTTTTACAAAATTGGAACATTTGGGCCAAATTTGAGATGAGAATTAGGAAGCATCCAGATATTTCAACTTTCCCCCCCAAACCGGAGAAGGAATCTCTTTCTCTCTCTCTCGCTCCCCTCCCCCCCATATATAAACATTTATATGTACATGTGTGTATATATATATATATATATGGGTGGGTGAGTATATGTAATCATGTAAATGTCACTGAATAAAACCATCCTAATATATTGTCTGAATTTGCATGAGGTTTTTCTTTGACTTCATAGAACGGATGGCAGGTGCCTCCACATAGCTCTGCTAACTCCCCAAATAGAAGCTGTGCTTTCATTGGCAGAGTTCCCCTGTGGTTGCTCAGTAACAGCCATGCAGAGGGACTCCATAGGAGTTAATGCTGTTTCAGCAGCTCACTAGGGCTGTCTTATGATGCTGAGAGATTATTTATATAAGTTCTGAAATCACTGCCGCATCTAGAATTCCCCTTTACAACTAGGGGATTGTATGTGTAAAGCAAAGAAAAACAGGCTCAGAAAAACACCCTTGTAATACTAGAGGTCTTTTGTATCAATATGCTGGCAGCTAAGTCACTCCTGTATCACTGGGAGATTTTGAATCTAAATGAAGGGAAAAACAAGCTCAGAAGAACTCCCTTCCCCTGTGCGATTAGTACAGGGGCATTTTTTATTTGAATACAGAATGCTCCCTGCCTGCATAAGATTACAACACAGAGTGATATATTCTTTCAGTGATTGCTCTCCTTTTTCCTTCCATCCCCCGCTACCTTCCTCACTCATTACAGCCAATGCTGAAATGGCCAAGGTTTTGTGGGGCAGAAATTTAGTAATATCAGCTGATTTTATATTTTGGTCCACACTTTCATAAGAACAATAGATCTGTTGAGATTGTTTTGGTACGCGTTACACCTCTTGATCTTAGAAGAATCTTTGGCCCTGAAGTTTTAATTCTGATCTAGAACCTGAATCAGAACCAGCTTCCTGAACCCAACATTCACCTCCTACAAAAGCAAGGTAGGTTTCAGGTTTCATTATCGTTTAAATGCATACATGACATATATGAGAATTCAGGTAGATAATGAGAGCTGCTTTGCCTCTATTTTCAATTTCAGAATCATGCAAATGGACTAAGCAAGCAGTGGCGAGGATCTGCAGGCACAGTGTTGTATACTGGGTGCAGGTGAGGCTTCCAAATCTACTAGCAATTCACAGCTGGGCCTAGGTGATGAGGCAATCCTGAACTGGCATGGAAGTAGGGCCATGCTTATAGAACCAGCTGATGACCCTTGTACACTTTCTGGCAGCTCCGGAACAGACACCGGATACCATTATTGTTCACCTCAACAAAGACAATTTGGGAAGTCGTAAGGGGGTTGAATTGATGCTCAGAGCTCAGTAGGAATCGTTCCATGGAATGATGATTATTTGATTTGACATGTTGCAGCACAGGGTAGGGAAGGGAGCTGTGAAGACTCCCTGGGTTGATATGACCAGGAAGTATGTGAATAACAAAGTGGAAGGATTCATATGTATCATGGGGGCTTGATAATTCCTCATTGGGCCATATTTTACCGGGCACTTGAGTTTTTCAGGGAGGATGGGGCACGCCTATCTGACAGGGGAGAACATTTAATTTTGTCCGATATTAAGGAAGAAATCAGTGAATATCTGGCAATCTGGCAGGGGAGGGGGAGGCAGCCAAACATAATTTCTGGTGCCTTCTTGTGGCAGATGTCCAGTGCAGATAATACGTATGGAAGGGATACAGCTATTGCGTAACATGTATTGGAAAAGGATTTGAAGGAAAGTATCCCTTAAGCAGCTGAGTAAGGAGGGTTAGGGGCTCCTGCTACTGCAACAGTGGGTAGCCAACTCTCCTCTTTTTATTGCCCCCTTTTATCTTGTATAAGGGAAGAGCTGTGGGATCCCAGCCACAGGATATCTGGGACCAGGCTGGAGATTATACAGAAATGATGATGACCTGCACTATACAATTTATTTCTGAGTACACCCAGATGTTTCATGTGAATGACGTTTAGAACTAATTAAACTACATCCTTTGACTCCTGTCTTTCTTCCGGCATGGCTGAATAAGTTACATTGACTTTAGTAGGCTATTCACAGTGTATAAAATTAAGCATAAGTCTTTGCAAAGTTGGAGCCTATATTACTAACTTAAAGCATAGCTGTTTTCATACTGAATGTACAGTATCTTAATCAAATTTTGTAACTTTTTAGTTTGCTAGATTTTTGAAAATGGAAGTAGGAGTTTCTGTGTTACAGCTTCCTGGTTCACACGCAGAGGCACAGTGGTATGTAGTTTATGAGCAGCCTGGAAGCTTATTATTAATTATTATTCTTACTATTATTATTCAGCAACAACAGCGCTTTTTAAAGGAGCATCATGTTACATGGATATGTCAATGGATGATTATATACTCTTCATTATTTTGATGATGATGATGAAGAAGAAGAAGAAGAAGAAGAAGAAGAAAACTGGTCAAGAAGAAGAAAACATTTTCATGAAAAGATTTTTGTTTAAATTTTAAGCTTTCTTTATTCCCAAATTGTAAAATTTTGAAAATTTCTCCAAAAAAGGTTACCACAAAGTAAAACTTTCAGGACTTAGGCTTCTAAGTCATTTAGGCACTTTTGAAATTTTTTACTACACTTCCAAATTTGGGGAAAATGGGGTGAAAGTCTTACAAAAAATCATTGACTTTTCCCCCTTATTTTCAAATTTTGAAATGTCAGTAAAATATTCAGCCTAAATAATTAGAGTGGGCTGTTATTGTGTTTGTTTGTATTGCAGTAACAATGCAATTATAAACAAGTGTGAAGAATATGCAATGTAAGGCTCTGATGCTGCAAGCTGTTCCTCACAGATGGAACCAGGAACCCATGCAGAACACATCTGGGTCCTCTGTTGGGCTCTTCATGAATACATTAATTTACTTTTGCAGAACAGTTTGCAGGAATAAAAGTAGATAATATAAAGACGTATGAAATGGGATCAGATGCTCTGTACCATGGTGAATGTTAGTGAAGCAAATATGAGGGGATGGTGAAAAGATATATCTCTTGCTAGTCTAAATCCCCCCCCCCCCCCGAAGATATTTTGTTAACTGTGTGCTTACGGGGTTGGGGTGGGGTTGTTCAGTAGTCCTTCTATACAGAGAGCACTCTCACGTTGAGATCTATAGAGCTTCCTCTTGGTCTTCTTTTTTCATTTTTTTCCCATAAGATGGTTAGTGGGAAAGCATGGATTGTGGTGTCTTCAATATGCTGATGACACTCACCTAATTCTTGTGACTAAAGCACCAGAGTGCATTTCCCATTGTCTGGCCAAGAACATAAGCAAAATGGCTGGAGCTCAATTCAGAGAAGAAGGAGGTGATGATCAGTTTGGAAGAAGCAAGGAAGATGAGGCAAGGCTGATATCTCCCTCTTCTCTGGTCTGACCCTAACGGAGGCAAAGTCTGCCTTCATTCTGCTAACAATGCCAGCTGTCATTTCCATTAGTTCAGTCTTCCCTCAAGAACATTGATATTTCTACTGTCCCTGATGCATGTGGAGATCTCTGCATAGAGCCACGTTATTCTCCTTCATCCCATCCTTAAAACTCACCAGTGTTGTGGTGCTTAAAAACACTTGGCAATGGTGAAGTAGCTGGTGTGTTGTGACTTCTATTTATTATACTAAACATGATTAGTTCTTCTATAGCTGTTAGGCTTACTCCATTCATGGAAAATTTTATTAGTATGTTACTTCATTACTTTTGCTATGATTTCAGCACACTATCACTATAGAAAGCGGTAGAGGCAACACTTTATTTCCAAATAAATTTCCACAAGGAATTTTTAGTCTAACGGTTGAGTGCATGTGCATAGTAACTTCAGTAATAAATAATAAATAATAGTTAATAATAACAAAAATAATAATTAATAAAAGAAACCAGAATGGCACTGGTAAACATCAAAGACGTATAGGTAATAGGTCAGTGTTTCCACTCGTTTAGAAGAATTTACATAATAAACCATAATGACTCCTAATGATGGTGGATTAAAATTTCACTATTTCTAAAGTTCCAAAATATTATGGAGTTGCATTATATGCTATGATGGAGGAGTCCTTACCATATTGCAAATAAATGACAAAAGTCTTCTTAAAATTAGTGTATGTACCAATGTACTTCTTTCTCCAACTGTGATGCTTCAGTGGAGCTATGAGAATGTAAATGGATAAATAATACATACACAAAAGCTCATACACATGCCAATATATTTGACTAGACCATAATATAATTTAAAAATACATTAAATATGTACTTAACTCAAATGCATATTTAACATGCATAAGCACAAGAGACCAAAATAACCCGGCTGATAACATTCCAGGAAAGTTTTCCCCCCCTTTCCAAAGGATCATTAAAAATACCTGGGAAATAAATCTGTATTTAAGTAAAAGAAGGTTTGCATTGGTGACATAAACCAAGAAAAGAAAAAAAATATTTATTTAAAAGCTGACCCAAAGTCCTTAACTTGTGCTATTGTTCTTTCTTTGACACCAGCATGAATTAAGGCTAGAGATCCAGACATAAGTTTGAAGTTTCTGAGCTTTTGTGTCATATGCTTACTATTGTTTAAATGTAATTTTTTGTCTGTGGTTAAAACAATAAAGTGTTTGCTCTGGAGAGAATGAGTATTATTAATAGTATAGTTATGATAACTGAAAGTGGTAAAAACTGTGCTTTGTGTTACCAATAAGCTCCTCTTTCCCTTTAAAGTGTTCACTGAATAATCAGAATGCTCTTTCTATCTAAGCAATCTTATGATGATGTTTGGTAAACGTGGAGGCAGACCATGCACAAGAGAACAAAGCAATAAAAAGCTGTTCATAAATTAGAGGTGAGCTGGAATTTGGTTTCTTCCTAATCTGGAATTGTTTGGGCAGTGACAGTTCTCCTATGTGGCACCAAAGTGATGATGTGTTTTTAACTTTACCATAGATGCTTAGTTTTAGCTGCTTACAACATCATTTCCCTTTCTCCTTCCCCTTCCCCTTCCCCTTCAGCTTCCCCTCCCAATAATAGTTCACTGAACTTGCACACTTTCTAATGAATACCCATGAAATTCAGACGTGTGACTGAATGAGAGAAACAGAATTATTCAATTTCCAGTCATTTATATGTACAATTTTGGACATCAGGCCTATTGACTTTTTAAGCATTCGGGTGATGTTTTAGGGACCCCATTAAAGTCAATGAAAAGACTTTCTTGACTTTAATGGGCTTTAAATTAGGCCCTTATTGATTTTTTTTCTTAAAACTGCTGCAGTGTAGAATCAGACATCAGAAAGGGCAGTGAATTATTTTTGTTCATGCCTAGTTCCTGAAATAGGGGAGGCCTCTGATATTAAATCAATGTCATACTTGATCCTTAATGAAGCATTGCTTACTACTACATATACGATTTACCTTTTGTTATCCCTATTGTAAAAATACAATACAAATGTTTTTTAAGAGATATTCTTGCCAGAATTACTGTACACATTTTCAAAAGCAATAGAAGGCAGAAATCTTTTGGTATTCGATCCTGATGGAGTTACGTTTTTCCCTTTAATTTCAAAACCCAATGACGTTGTCTGTATTTTAGAAACTGTTTTGAAGGACCTACAGTTAAAAAATTCATAAGTAAAACATTTTAATATTTAAACATAAGTACTAGAGTTTTAATGATTGGGCAACTTAATCATGACATCAATTATTCACATACAAATACTGTACAATTATAACAAAGGCAAGTGCATAAACTGAGAAAATATAAACATTCATATATATCTGTCAAGAAAATTGATATCTATAAACAGTTTAAAGGACCTGTGAAAGGAAGTAATTTTTTTAAAGATTGCCCATTTGAAGAGAAAATAACATGAAGAGAGACATTGTACTCATTGGAGACACAAGCCATACAAAAGGTTTTCAACTTTGAGCATTTGCTATTCTGATTTTAATCCATTTGAACATTTTACTATTGTAGGGGCAAAAAGGTCAAATCCAACAATCTATATTTAACTTGAACAAAATCTCAATGAAGCTTACAAAGACTGTTTCTTCTGCATATAAAAGCTTAATTTATTCACAGTCTTTACCAGGCCCAGAAACCATGTACTTTTTGATTCCAGAAAACTATAATTTGTTGAGCAAAGAAAATTAAAGAAAACCAGAAAAATGAATCATAGGAGAAATTCAATACAGAAAAAAAATGGCTCAGTACATTGCCATTGCAAAAGAGTCAATCATATGATGTCTTATTTACCCTTGGCACAAACAATAAGTAAATCAATATTTCAAATATGTCTTTAAAATGTTATATAAATATGGATACACATAAATATGACTAAATAGGCAACTGTTATTATATATAAGTGAATATGATAGGACGTCTTAGATTTATGTTAAGTAATCATCTCTAATAATTACTAGTGTCTTGAGGAATTTAAATATAAGATTCTCTCTCTAGATCAAGGTCAGCCGGCTATTTATTGAGATACTGAACCTGAGTTCTACACTAGACATAACTCAGCGTAAGCTTGTTTCTTAATATATTGTGGTGCTAGATAAAATGTGTATTTACTTTAGAATCTCAAGTATCAGGGCCAGATCCCTCTCTTGAATAAATCAATGTGACCATAATAGAGTTGTGTTGATTTACAGTAGCTGGGGATCTAGCATACAGTTTAGAAATCTCTATTGTCAACCTTATATCTTTCTTGTATAGGATGGGTGGTGTCAGAGTTCTGCAAACTGAAAGGCTGAGCCACTTTTGATTTAAAGTGTGTGGTTTTGTGTATTTGAAAGGGAATTAGGCTTTTTCACAATTTTGAGTCCATACTTTTTGGTGTTTGGTTTGTACCACATGGCAAACTTAACCCCACTTGACCATGTTTCTACCATTCTGATAAGTTCTTATTCTGTAGACAAGGAATAAGGAACAGATCCCCTCTTGTGATGGTGCCTCATAACATGAAGTTGACACAGCCAAATGCTTCTCCTTAGATCAACACATAAGGGAAAATTATTAAGGTATTATATAACACCACATGCCAAATAATTACACATGCATTAAATGTTCTACATGGAAGTCAATGGGATTTAGTCAACTAATTCACTTAGGTGCTTTTGAGAATTTTACCTTATGTTAATAAATGCTGTTTCGAAAGTGTGGTTCAGTCTAGGTACTGCCATAAGGTAAATGGGCATATCCTGAATAAGTTCAGCATAGTGCACAGTGGACAGGATAGTCCTAGTTCCACACTTCCTGAAGCTGTAAGTGTGGGCTTTTAGCAGCAACCAAGACAGGGACCACCACATTTCTGGGCTGAGGAGCACTGGACTGTAAGTTTGGCAAATATAAAATAACAGAAATATTAATTTCAGTTTGAAAGGGCTGGGCTTGTTTGTTTTATGCCCTAACTAATGTACATTATCTGTTGTGCTTTTTGGTAGGGCATGGATGAACACTTCAGCATTCATTTAGGGAAGCAGCAGGTGGTCCCTATAAATAGTTCTATTTATACAGTGGCAAATTAAAATTACACATATATAATATAATGTTAAGTAATATTATTAAAGCATAATACATCATTTATTTATGATACTTCGTGTAAAAGTGTTGTTTTTTTTTTTTAAGGAAGTTGGATTTTTGAGGGAAGGCTCATATAATGTACAGGAATGAGTAACAGAGCTTCCCGTGATTGGGTGTGTGTGAGTGTAAACACATTTATCCATATGCTGCTACAGGATGTGCTTCTTACTGTCATTTATTAATAAAGTTAGTTCAAGACTAGATTCTCTCTCTCTCTCTTTGTCATGCTATAGCTCAGGGGTTGCAACGTTCGGCACGCGGCTCGCCAGGGTAAGCACCCTAGCGGGCCGGGCCAGTTTATTTACCTGCTGACGTGGCAGGTTCGGCCGATTGCGGCCCCCACTCGCTGCGGTTCGCCGTCCCGGGCCAATGGGGGCGGCGGGAAATGGCGCAAGGCGAGGGATGTGCTGGCCGTGGCTTCCCGCCGCCCCCATTGGTCCAGGACGGCGAACCACGGCCAGTGGGGACCACGATCGGCCGAACCTGCCACTTCGGCAGGTAAATAAACTGGCCCAGCCTGCTAGGGTGCTTATCCTGGCGAGCCACGTGCCAAACGGTGCCGACCCCTGCTATAGCTGCTCCACAAGAAAGCCAGAAGATGTCCCAGTAATTTAGGAGAGGGCTGGACCTAGTGGAATATGTACTCTTGGAAGAAGGGTTTAAATGTGGCTGGAACACAAATAGATGTGTTCTCTTGACTACATGAGGTAACAATGGACAGAGGGTAAATTATACATTATAAATAAATAAATACAATACAATACCAAATAGTAATAGTTGCTAACCATAAAACATTTTGTTCAAGTAATATAATTGAACAGAAGGCTGCAAGTGAGTCTGCTCTGGATGCTGTCATCCATTCATCTGAATGTAATTTCAGCTGAGCACTACCCTTGAGTCATATACCTGTCACAACAACAATGACGCAGTAAATGCAATGTCAGCAAAGCAAGGTAATAGCAATGTGAGAGGGTACAAGGGCACTGCTTAGCCCAGATACTAAATGATTAAGGCAGCAGCCAATTACACTGACTTATTAGAGGGCATAGGGGAAATATAAAGGGTGGCCTGGGAGGCAGAAAAGGGGAGCAGGACAGAGGAAAGGGAAACAGAAGGTGTGAGCTGGGGCCCTGCCCACAGGACTGCAGAGACGACTGTTGATTATATTTGCTGCCTTTGTTTGCTACTGCTGTTTTTGTTGTGTTTTAACTCTTTATAAATTCCCATAAAGGTGTCCTAGAAAGTAGGGAACCACAATTGACCGATGACTGTGTCATAACTATAAAGGGAAGGGTAACAGCTGTCCTGTGTACAGTACTATAAAATCCCTCCTGGCCAGAGACTCCAAAATCCTTTTCCCTGTAAAGGGTTAAGAAGCTCAGGTAACCTGGCTGGCATCTGACCTAAAGGACCAATAAGGGGACAAGATACTTTCAAATCTTGGGTGGGGGAAGGCTTTTGTTTGTGTTCTTTGTTTGAGAGTGTGTTCGCTCTCGGGACTGAGAGGGACCAGACATCAATCCAGGTTCTCCACATCTTTCTAAACAAGTCTCTCCTATTTCAAACTTGTAAGTAAATAGCCAGGCAAGGCGTGTTAGTTTTCCTTTGTTTTCTCAACTTGTAAATGTACCTTTTACTAGAGTGTTTATCTTTGTTTGCTGTACTTTGAACCTAAGACTAGAGGGGAGTCCTCTGAGCTCTTTAAGTTTGATTACCCTGTAAGGTTAATTTCCATACTGATTTTACAGAGATGATTTTTATCTTTTTCTTTAATTAAAAGCCTTTTTTTTAAGAACCTGATTGATTTTTCCTTGTTTTTAGATCCAAGGGGGTTGGATCTGTATTCACCAGGAGTTGGTGAAAGGAAGGAGAGGGAATGGTTAATCTCTCCTTGTTTTAGATCCAAGGGGGTTGGATCTGTATTCACCAGGAGTTGGTGAAAGGAAGGAGGGGGAAAGGTTAATTTCTCCTTGTTTTAGATCCAACGGGGTTGGATCTGTGTTCACCAGGAGTTGGTGGGAGGAAGGAGGGGGGATGGTTAATTTCTCTTTGTTTTAAGATCCAAGGGGTTTGGATCTGTATTCACCAGGGAATTGGTGAAGGTTTTTCAAGGCTTCCCAGGGAGGGAATCCATTGGAAATGGTGGCAGCGGAACCAGAGCTAAGCTGGTAGTTAAGCTTAGAAGTTTTCATGCAGGCCCCTACATTTGTACCCTAAAGTTCAAAGTGGGGATACAGCCTTGACAGACTGTTTAACTGGTTTATTTTTAGGCTGGAAGGTCAGTGCAGTAGTCCACAGTCCCAAACTGTATTCTCAGATGCATGCAAGCAATTGAAGTAAATGGAAATGTCATGTATGTGTCTGTGAGCAGATTTTAGCCTAAATATTTAAATAAACTATTGGTTAGTTTATTGCTTGTCTCCTTTCACTCCCCCCACAATTCAGTCCACTCAGGCTATGTGATAACCTCCTTCTGATGTCTCCTACTACTCTTGTCTTCATTCTTACTTCTATGTAATCCATTAACAACCCATCTTGCCTCAGCTCTCTTCTCCTTCAAATTCCTTCTTAAAATATACTTCTTCCAAGAGACCTAGATTACATGTTCTATTATTAATTCTTTTATTATTTTATTAATTACATAGCAACCAAAGTGTGGGTCAAATCTTTTGGGCATAAAGATGATAAGTCCATTCTCCAATTTATGGCTGTGATCCTGCCATCAGATCAAAACGGGTCATGTGGAATTCCATTGACGTTGTCAGAGGTCTGCCTTATTTCCTTTTCATACTCCATTTTTTCTCACTGCTATTCCCATTTAAAAAAAAATACACAACTAACTAAAGGTGTGCCAATTCTTCACCAGAGTCATTTGCTGTTCTGTTGTATGCCACTCTCTACTCTTCTTCTGTTTATGTCTCTAGAAGCCATTCAGAGCACAGATTCTCTTTTCTCTGCTTGGACAGAGCCCAGCCCAATAGGAGTCTTTGGGTATTAACCTTACTACAAATATTGAATAATAATAATAATAATGAAGTATCCTGATCTATTAGACAACACACAAAGGAAAAGAAGCAAAACAAGACTTTCATTATATTATTATTGTTTTTGCACTCTTCACTTTTCATTTTCAGATTAACCCCTGGTTTCCTTATTTTTGGTATTTAATTGTTCTGCCCAGAGGGGAAAATTAGGAATACATAAATTATAAATTTAATAAAACAAGCACAGTGCCTTCTAAACTTCACTGCCAGTCCCACGTCCCATCCTGTAAGTCTCTCCATTGTTGAATTGTTGGTGGGTTTTTAAAAGCACCTCTTGTTGGCCTAACTCTGTTGACACTGGCGGCAATGGTAGCTTTACAATGCTGAGAGAGTAAGCATGGCAATCCCCATAGATTACAAACCCTTTGGAGCAGGGTCCTTGTTACTTAAACATCTAACAAGCACCTAGCTATGGTGCTATGAAAATAAACAATAACTCATCTAATAAAAATTAAATGTCATTGTATCATGGTGGTAAGTTAAAATGATGTTTGAAATACTATGTTAAACCTGCTTTAATAGCGTCCATGTATACCCAGGTATATAGTTTGAGGACTGATCCCATTTTACATTACATTTTGATCCAAAATAGAAAATAGATGGTACTGTGGAATTCCAGCACATCCCATCATCTCACTATATACATTCTGCCTTACCATCTTCTAACATCGCTCGCCCGCGCTGCTTCCCGTCACCCCCATTGGCCCGGGACGGCAAACAGCGGCCAGTGGGGGCCACGATCGGCCGAACCTGCCGCATCAGCAGGTAAATAAAACTGGCCCGGCCCGCCAGGGTGCATTTCCCTGGCGAGCCACGTGCTGAACGTTGCCGACCCCTGATGTAGATAGTCACCTAATGAGAATGTTTGTATTTAAATCAATAGGAGTTAGTTGTCTAGACACTTTTGAAATTCCCACTTGGTAACTATCAGCATCTTTAGGTGCCTAAATACTTTAAAAAAAAATCTGGCCCTAAGTGACCATTTTGGAGTTCAACCTAGTCCTATGAACCATGAGATTTAGTTCTACCTTCTCAAAGGCATTGTCCCCCGCCACTCTGTATCCTGCACACCTATAGCTCTTCTTCTGAATGTCTGTGCAAGGATAGGGGGAGCTGAGCTGTATTTAACCCCTTACTCATTTTCTTATGTGTTTGTACAATACATAGTACAATGGGGCCAGTACTAATTGGGGCCTGAGATGGGGTGTATAAGCCCGGCACTGCGGAACAAAAGTTTAAAGAGCAGCTTTGAGCCCAGAAGGTCCTGCCCGGCCTCACCTGCTGGGCATGTTCACAATGGAGCTCAAAAAGGAGATTCACCTGCCACCAGCCATAGATGCTTACCACTGGGCGACATGGACATGGACTCCCACCACTAAGTGATACTGCTGGGCTCAGACACCAATCCTGCCAAAAGAGCCTCTGTGCACCTCAGTAAATAATAATGATTAAGGCCCCTATTCTACAAAGAAACTCCATGTATGCAGATCTCTGTTGCCCCACAAAGTCCCAGTCATTTATATTCTGTTTTATTGGAACACATTTCAAAAGTGCCTTAAGCAACATGACTAGCATTTGTCATGTATAATTCTTTCTTTTCCTTTTCTCCCTTTTTTCATCAAGGGGGGAAATTTTGTGAGGGGTTATTTCTTTCTTTTTAATTGTCTATTTATTTATTGTACGGCTACTGTGCTATGTGTGTTTATTATTAAAGGCAGGTCCAAGAAAGAATTAAATACTCATGGGAGCAGGGGAACTGGAGCATGAGTCTCCCACTTCCAGGCTATAGAGTCATTCTCACACTCTTTCTGGCCCAGTGAATATTTAATTATTTATACCAGTGCAATAGCTCCAACAGGAGAGATAGAGAACCCTATATCAAACTATCCCTTACCCCGGGGGTTAAGGTATGCTCCTAGGAAATGGGAAATGCATGTTCAAATCCCTTCTTTCCATCAGGAAGAGGGAGGAGAATTGATCCTGAGTTTCCCACATCCTGGGCAAGTACTCTAACCACAGAGCTAAAAGTTATACCAGAGCTGCTGCCACCACCTCTTCATTCTGTGTTTCTTCCCAACTGTGGATCTCAAGGTGATCTTAGAGACTAACAGAAGTATTGGGAGCATAAGCTTTCATGGGTAAGAACCTCACTTCTTCAGATGACTTGCATCTGAAGAAGTGAGGTTCTTACCCACGAAAGCTTATGCTCCCAATACTTCTGTTAGTCTCAAAGGTGCCACAGGACCCTCTGTTGCTTTTTACAGATTCAGACTAACACGGCTACCCTTCTGATACTTGACAAGGTGATCTTAGACACCTGTGGGGGTGGAGTTTAGGCAGGTGAAAGTAAATTTGAACTCTTACCGGTACGGGGGCCGGCTCCAGCCCCCCCTGGAAGAGGTAGAAGGGGCGGGGCTGGAGTCAGCGTCCCCCATCCAGCCCATCCAGGCTGCCTGAGGCTCCAGTGGCGATTTAAAGGGCCCAGGGCTCCGGCCGCCATGGCAGTTCTTAAACAAGCAGGGTCCTTTGCCGCAGCAGCACTTTAACATTGTTTCCCCTTTTGCGCCCCCCGTCGGCGGCCCTGCTGGTAGGGACCTGACAGGACCGCCGATGGGTGGGCGCAAAAGGGGCAACGACATTAAAGCGTCATTGCGGCAGCGCTTTAAAGTCAGCTGGGTATGGGCCGGTACCGGCAGCTACTTTTTATTGGTACGCCCTACCGGCCCGTACCGCCTTACTTTCACCCCTGGGTTTAGGACAAACCCCTCTCAATGGCATCTGTTATTGGCTAGCTTAGACAGCTTCCCACCTAGTATGATGGCTTTTGTGGATTCCATTTTTAGGCACCTCTCTCTCTATGCACTGTACAGAGATCCTAAGCACCTAAACCAGGGTTTCCACTGTAGCTAGGCACTTAAAAGTTAGGTCCCGCAATGTTCAGCACTGCAATGGCTAAATTCCTTTGTGGATTTGGGCCTAAGTTTCTCTGTCTTAATCCCCTAGCACTTCTCAACCTCGCAGGGGGGTTGTGAGAATAAATACATTAAAGATTATGAGACACTAAGATACATGAGTAATCAGGGTGCCTGCGAGAGAAAATGGGTCATAAAATCATGTGCACAAATCCCTAAACATATATCAAAATTGTTTAAGATGCCTCTTGGACCTGAACGCCTAAATATCTGTCTCTGAGAAAATGCATACAAATCTTTTTGTTCATATCCACTGTTATTAAAAATATTATTCACTTGCCTGCTTGGCCTCACTACTCCCCCTCTTTTTACCTAGAGCTATGTTTTTCTCCACTTTCAATATAACCTTTACACCTCACTTGGTTAATTAAGCTGTTTTCTAAGCAATCTACCAGTCCAGCATTGCAAATTAATATCAGTGGCCAATATATTTGGAGCCAGCTGCTCAATATAAGTTGTTTCATTGAGTGCTAATGTTTAGTGCATTTTCATATTTTGATGGGGGTCAGCACTAGACATGTTTAGGCAATTTCTCATGTTCTCAAGCAGATGACTAAACAGCTATACTATTGTCAGCTATGTCTTCTGGCTCCAAATAATGTATCTTGTTCTGCACTGCACTCAAGTGTAAGCCTTTACTGAATGGCTTTCTTTATAAAAAAAAAAACAATATTGAAGCAATAATGTGCTATCAGGTGGGAGAATGACTTGCCACTTGGAACTGCGATAACAAATTAAAGCTTACAGGCCACTTGTGTTGCTCTTATTCGTTAGGGTATTTGAGAGCAAGATTTACTACATACAAAAATATTTCAACATGAAATCCTGGCCATATTGATGTCAACAGCAAAACTCTCCTTGTCATCAATAGGCCCAGGATTTCCCATCCCAAGAGTGCATGCTATTTGGGGCAGAGACCATCTTTTACTTGATGCTTGAACACTGCTTAGCACAATGGAGCTTGGGTCCCTGATTGGGGCTGGTAGGCCTTACAGCAATACAAATAAATAATGATAACAAATTGTTCTTACACATGCGGAAAACAAGAAAAAAAAAAACAGTCTGAGCTATCACCCCAATCCTGCAGTGACTGTGCATAGCATACACCTTTTGCCAGGATATCCTCTCATTCTGTTTTCCAAGAAGCCACTCTTACAGAGTTTCCCGTCTTCTTGCTGGGTAGCGTGATTGGCCTTCAGTGTCCACTGCATAACATGAACATTAATGCAGGCAGAGGAGGAAGCAAAGCAGAACTGGAGTTAAGTCCCCATTGCTACTGACCAGACAATGCCTCTGCACCCTGTCATATATAATCTAATGGACAAAAAGGTCACAATGTACTTCATTATGCTGTGTCATATTGGAATGAAAAGCAACAAAATGTACGTGCAAAGTACCACATACTAGTGGATTAGTCAGTCAGTGCATATATATTTGAACTGTCATTTAAAAAAACATAACAAAAATGTGTCTGACTTTAATAAATTTGACTTTATTAATTTGCTGCTCTGTGAGGTCATTTGTCTTCAGTTTTGCACTTCTACATTGTTACTCAGATCAAATCATTCCGGAAAAAGTAAAGTCACCAGCTATATAATTTTCGAGCTCTCAGGATATATAACTTTGCAAATTGAAATCAAGACACAGTAGACAAAAATTTCCCAGAGCTACAGCAAGCTGTTTGGCAACCTTTCATACTCTGCTAGTATAATCCCTTCAGGTTCACAATCACCACCATTTATGTCGTGACTGAATTTGACCACAAAGGATGTTTGGAGATATTAAGGGGAAAGAATTGTAAATCCCAACTTGAGTTGGCCAGATCCTGGAATTCCAGACTGAGCCTCTAGAGGGCTCCGACAAAAGGAATACAACTTTAAAGGCTACCAGAACATTCTGCCAACATCTCCCAGCATTCTTGGAATCAGGGGTGGGGACAGAAGGAACAAGAAATCTGAGCTGAGGCTAATGTGGATTGATCTGGAGAAACAGTGCACTGGACCAATGACAAGATAGGACTGCAGAGCCCCCAGTGAACAGACAGGTTGATTCTACACAAAGGAGACGTTACATGTAGTTTTGGATTTGGAAGCCAAAAGAGAGACAGCACAGCTCCGAGAGTCCCTGCTAAAATCCCATTCCCCCGAAGAGAGTTCTTGCACTGCTATGAAACTTTAGCTGAATGGACCAGGCAATTCCAGCACTGCAGTAAGCAACATCCAGCGGAGAGGGATCTGACTCAGCACAGGTTATCAAGGCCAGCTAAGACCCTAGGAGGCTTCCAGACCAGGGAACCAGTGAGCCCAGTTGGAGTCAGAAGAAGACCCTGCTCCATCCAGGGTGAAGATACAGTAGGGGGACTTTTGTTTAAGCCAGCCAACTCCACAGTGCTGCAAGATTCTGTCTCAGGACACTCAGACTCAGCCAACCATCTGCCTCAGAAGGCGCTAGGGAGAGATCTGGGATTGGAGGAGTTTGTGAGTGTTGGGGTGGGGGAACTGATTTATTTATAAGTGTATTAGTTAACCTTAACCCTTTCATTTCCCAGATTCTGTTTTCCCATTCCCAATAAAGTCTCCATCCGTTATGCTGTTATTTTGAATATGCCATTATTTTTCTGGGGTTTATTTTATTTACTCTATTGTCCCTCATATACTGGGCTTTACACTCCTTGCCAGCTAGTGTCAATATTAATTTTCTCAAGAGACAGCACCCCTGCGCACATTGCACAGAGAGGATGTTGTCACAGTCGAGTTGAGAAAAGGAAGGAGGCTTAACCCACTGTCAGTGGTAGAAGAGTCAGAAAATTGAGAACAAGGTCCAATTTTAATCATCTATATTACAGTATCTCAACTATTGTAAAACCAGGCTGTTTCCGTTTGTAATCCAATGTGTAAAATAAATAATAAATCAAATTTAGCAAAGCTGGTATAGGAAAGTGCACATAAGAATATAGGAATTGTCATTTTGCACCAGGCCCAAAGTCTATTTAATCCAGTGTCCTGTCTCTGACAGGGGCCAGTAGAAGATGCTTCAAAGGAGGATGTAAAAAGAAACAATAATGGAATTATCTGCCCACTGGAGAAATTTCTTCTTAATTCCTATCATTTCATGGCTGGTTGATGGCCTGTATAAGAAATATACCCCTTATAAATAAGAAAATTATATAACTCTCTCTCTCTCTCTCTCTCTCTCTCTCTCTGTGTGTATGTGAGTGAGAGAGAGTATATGTGAATATTTTAACTTTCCACATGACTAACCCTTTTCTGAATCTTACGAAGGTCTTAGTCTCAATGATATCTAATGGCAATGAGTTTTACAGGTGGTTAATGATTTGGTTAGAAAGTAGTTCTATTTGTGAGTTTTAAATGTGTTACCTTTCATTTTCACGTAATTTCTCCTTCATATTGTATTATGAGAGAGAGTAGATAGGAACACCTGATTTACTTTCAAAAATTGAAGGGAAAAGGAAGTTCAAGATAGCTGGCAGTTTCTCAAGGAGGAAATGTTAAAGGCACAGCTGCACGCTATCCTGATGTGAAGGAAAGACAGGAAGGATAGTAAGAGACCAATATGGTTCCATCAGAAGCTATCTTATGACCTGAAAATCAAAAAGGAATCTTACAAAAAGGGGAAACATGGACACATTTTAAAAGCAGAGTACAAAAGGATAGCACAAAATTGTAGGAAAAAATCCGAAAGGCTAAGGCACACAATGAGTTACACCTAGCAAGGGGCGTAAAAGACAATAAGAAGAGGTTCTTTAAATACATTAGGAGCAAGACAAAAAGGTGAAATAAAGTGTATGTCCTCTACTTATCAGGGCAGGAGAGCTAATAACTGGTGACATCAAGAAAGTTAGGCTTTTAATGCCTATTTTGTTTCAGTCTTTACTGAAATGTATAATGGTGACCAGATACTCAACACAATTAATATTAACAATAAGAGGGAAAGAATGCAAACCAAAATAGGGAAAGAACAAGTTAAAGACAATTTAGGTAAGTTAGATATATTCAAGTTGGCAGGGCATGATGAAATTCCTCCTTGGGTACTTAAGGAACAAGCTGAAGCAATCTCAGAACAATTAGTAATTATCTTGGAGAACTGCTGAAGGATAAGTGAAGTCCCAGAAGACTGGAGAAGGGCAAACATAGTATCTATCTTTAAAAAGGGAAACAAAGATGACCAAGAAAATTATAGACCAGTTAGCCTAACTTTGATATCTGGAAAGATACTGGAACAAATTATTAATCAGTTTGTAAGTACCTGGAGGATAATAAGGTTATAAGGAATAGTCAGCATTATGCCAAACCATTCTAATTTCCATCTTTGACAGGGTTACTGGCCTAGAGACTCGAGGGAAAGTAGTAGATATGATCTATCTTGATTTTAGTAAGGTTTTAGACACAGTCCCACATGACATTCTCATAAGCAAACTAGTGAAATGTGGGCTAAATGGAATTACTGTAAAGTGGATTCCACAACTTTTTGAAAGACCATACTCAGAGTAGTTATCAATGGTTTGTTGTCAAACTAGGAGGGTATATCTAGTGGGGTCCCAAAGGCATCAGTTCTGGGTCCTCTACTTTTCATTAATGACTTGGATAATGGAGTGGAGCATATGCGTATAAAATTTGCAGGTGACATGAAGCTGGGAGGGGTTACGAGCACTTTGGAGGACAAGATTCAAAACGACCTTGATAAAGAAGAATTTGTCTGAATTCAATAAGATGAAATTCAATAAAGAAAAATGCAAAGTACTTCACTTAGGAAGGAAAAATCAAATGCTAAACTACAAAATGGGGAAAGACTCGTTAATGGTAATACTGCCGAAAAGGATCAGGAGGTTATAGTGGATCACAAATTGAACATGAGTCAACAATGTGATGCAGCTGCAAAAAAGGCTAATATTTGGAGGTGTATTAACAGATGTATCATATGTAAGACACGGAAGGTAATTGTCCTGCTCTACTTGGCACTGGTGAGGCCAGTAGCTGAAGTACTGTGTCTAATTCTGATAGCCACATGTTAGAAAAGTTATAAAGAAACTGTAGAGAGTCCAGTGGAGATCAACAAAAATGATAAAAGGTTTAGAAAACGTGATTTATGAGGTAAGGTGGAAAAAACTGGTTATGTTTAGGGCTAGTCTACACTGGCAACGCTAAAGTGCTGCTGAGGCAGTGTTTTAATGTGGCTTGTGAGGTCATGGCAGAGCGCTGGAAGAGAGCTCTCCCAGCTCTCTAATAAACCCACCTCCACAAGGGGCGTAGCTCCCAGCACTGGGGCACAGTCTACACTGGCGCTTTACAATGCTGAAACTTGCTGCGCTCAGGGGTTGGTTTTTTTTACACCTCTGAGCGAGAAAGTTGCAGTGCTGTAAATTACCAGTGTAAACAAGCCCTTAGTCTTGAGAAAAGAAGACTGAGAGAGGACCTGATAAGTGGCCAAATATGTTAAGCGCTGTTATAGAGGACAGTAATCAATTGCTCTCCGGGACCACTGAAGGTAGTACAAGAAGGAATGGGTTCAATCTCCAGCAAGGAGTTTTAGGTTAGATATTAGGAATAACTTTCTAACTATCAGGGTAGTTAAGATCTGGAACAGGCTTTCAAGGGAGGTTGTGAAATCCCCATAATAGGAAGTTTTCAAAAACAGGTTGGGCAAACACTTGATTTCTTGAGGTCCTTTCCAGCCCTTCATTTCTATGATTGCATGATCATTCATTAGCATTTATACCTCTATAAAATCCCATCGTGCTCGTCTCCTTCTCAATCTTTTAATTCTCTCCTCATTTGGAAACCTTTCATGTCTATAAGCATTCATGCCACTTGTACCTCATAAACACTGATGTAGTCCTGTGTCAAACAGGACTGTGATAATTCACTCTAGGTACCTTTTAGAGTGCATCAGCAGAGTCTACATCCGGCAGTTAGAGCACTATACAGGCACAGTAACCTGTGGCTTGCCCTGTGAGCAAAGGAACTGAGGAGTAGGAGCAGCTGCAGCAGCCAAAACCCCCAGCGATTCCCTGTCAGGAGTGCTCCAGGCAGGCTCAATGAGAAAAACCTCAGAGAACAACAATCCAGACCAAATGAGGGGTTGACTCGGTGCTCCTTGTGGTGCTCTTGAGGTGCTCCTTCCATTTTATTGCTGCTGCTGCTTCTAGAGTAATCCCATCCACCACCATCTGCTTCTCCCTCATACCCGCAAAACTGAGTATGGGGGAGCTGCAGGGGGGAGAGCTTGGGGCAGGGTGCAAAGATAAGGTCTGGGAGGAGTGTGTAGGCCTGGTTTCAGGCAGATAGTGTGGAGGAGAGAGCTGGGGGCTGGATGAAGGGCAGCAGATGGGGGGAAGAGCACAGAGGGGAGCTATGTCCCACTTGCCCCGGAGTTCAGCAGCCATCACTGCTAAAAATAAGTTTTCACTTGGGCTTTTACTCAGGTGTGGCCCCAACCTGGCTCCCATCTATCCACAACCCCCTTCACCTGAGCGTTGTGGTGATTTTCACACAGGATAACTGGCTTGTCTGAGGGTAGAGGTTAAAGTCCAAGTGCTGTATGCCCTCAGGCTGGTAAGCCACCCATTTTGTAGTGTGGATGAAGATGAATCACTCAAATGCTGACACTCCTCCAATGCTTCCTACAATTCCAGAAGGACAGAAAAATTCTCTCGCAGTTCACTGGGAATCATAGAGTGGCTCAGCTTTCTGCCCCACTAGGAACCTGGGATATGTCCCCAGAAGTTGTAGCAACACATATGGGTGAGTACAGCATCAATGACTACACAGTGAATCAGGTATGGCTTTGCAGTATGGCAGCTCACATCCAGGCTATGGTCACCTGGGTGCTAATCATCTGGGTTAATCTGCAGTGTAGACATCCTGAAATGAGGAGAAATATTGATAGGAGAGGAATTAAAAGGGAATGAAAGGAGCAGCTCCTCAGAGGTGCTGGCTCCCCTCTGGTCCCATTGATTTCAAATGGATTTGAAGGTGATCAGCACATTGCAGCATGAGGCTTCAAATGAAACCGTTCATCTCCTATGTTCCTTAGTTATAACAAAGAGCTTGAAATGGACAATAGTGAAGTGTGATGCCATTAATTGCTTTAGAAACAAGATAAGAAAAAAAATATGTTGGTCTAGTCAAGTTAGGAAAGAGTAAGCTAAGTTTAAATGATGTTTGGTCATGATGAGAAAATTTAAAGCATTTTATCTGACCTTTGCGTGTAATTGGTGCATTATTACTGGGCACTTCAGACCATAAGAATTAAGCCAATTATTATACTTTTCAAAGCTACTCCTTGAAAAATAGTTTTTGAGACTTGACATTTTCTGTAGCCTTAAATAATTACTCTAGGCTAAAAGCCTGAACAAACACATTCATTAAATTAATAAACTGCTATTGATTTAAGAAAAATAATATACAGTACTAAAGAGAGCCGAGTTATTTGTCTCTTTCTAAGTAAATTTTACTGTCGAAAATGCTATTTTTCCCCCAAAAATCTTAAAATCATCCTTCTTTTGCAGTGGTAATTGCTTAATGAAGCATGTACTAGTATTCAGTTTCTACTTGGGTTGCTAGCTAGCACACTATGTTTATTGGATGAGTGTACAGTAATAAAATCCACTTCATATTTTTAAGAGTTTGATATGTGAAGTTATAACATTTGCAGATTAAAAATGAAGGAATCAGTGACACTTTAAATAAACTGGCTTAGATACGCTTAGCCATGTGTTTAATTTAGATTTAATGAGAGTGTATATTATTTGTCAATAGGATAATAAAATATTTACTGGGGTTAAAAATCTAGGTAATTGATATGTTTCTGAAACTTTTAAAATTCAGTAGATATCTATTTAATGTGTTAACATGTCATCATAACTACACACAGGTCAAAATTTTCACACTTGGGAAACTAAAGGCACATGATTCAATAGTCTGATATTCAGAATTTCTGAGCCCCAATAGCTTCCATCAACTTCAACAAAAAACGAAGTAGACATAGAAGAACCTGTCAACCAAGGGATCAAAAGGCACTGTACACTTAAGGACATCTCTAGCTGGCCCCATCCACAGTGGGGTCTTAGTGTAGACTTGTCTGCAAGTTCCTAGAAATACTATAACTCTACTATAATAAAAACCAAGGATGGGATCCCTGAGTGTCCTGGCACCTAACTTTTTGGTGCCTAGAAAAAGCACAGGAATAACATCGAGATCTACAAAACCAAGTTAGGTGCTTAGGCTCCTATAGAATGAATAGGGAGAGGCCTTATAATGCAATCCATAAAATGCAATCCTGCACACAGGCAGGGAGCTGCCTAAGCTAGTAAGTGGGAGATTCCAATAAGAGGAGTTTGTGCTAAGCCTTACCCCTCTCGTGGAGAAGGTGCCGCCTAAGTCCAGGCAGCAGGGAAGTGCTTATCTCTGGTTAGTGCTCCATAAATGGGAACCACCTAAGCCACTTCTTGCAGGTATGAGTTAGGTGCCTGCCTCATGCCATTTAAAATGAGGGAATGGGTGCCCATTTTATAACTTTTAGGTCAGTCATTAGAGCACAGAACAGGGATGTGAGAGACCCAGGTTCAATTCCTCTCTTTGTACCAGATGGGGAGACAGGGTTTGAACAGGTCTCGCACATCTCAGAAAAGTGCACTAAACCACTTGGTTCTGGGGTAGTGTGACGCAGGGCTCCTTTACTCGCTCCTGTTGAAACTGTGGATAAATAGTGATGGAGTGATTGCAGCAAGAGGACTAGCCCTTGGGTTGCCCACCTCACAGGTGGGTGTCCTATGCACTGACACACAGAGACACTTGTTCTTGCTCAGAAGATTTTGGGAATGAGGCTGAGAGAGTTTTGCTGTTCTTTCTGTGTTTCTTTCTGTTGGGGAAATGTAGTTTTTTGTGTGTGATCGTTTTGGGTTGAATTTTGGGATATCTTTTGTTTTAGCAAACTTTTGTCTTCCTTCTGGGAGGACATGGCCAGCCTGGGGGACAGAGACCTGAGTTTCTGGGAAGTTTAATCTATGGCCATGGATTGCAGATTTTGCCTTGAGCCTCTGAGTAGAGGAGGCAGATTGGTATCCTGATCCTAATCTGTTTTTGTTGTCTGGTCAGTATACTATGATGAGATGTGTCTCTGTGTCTGAGTTTGACAAACAGATTGAAAAAAAAAACAGATGACCCAGGTGAGTATCTCATAGACAAATGGAAATGTTGGGGATCAAAGGGTACAGGAGAATTCGGTGGTTTTGTTTGAAGTTTTGAGTTTTTTGCCCTCATGTCTGTCTTTTTCATATTTTTTCTGGCGAGTAATAGTCTGGTGCAGGGATCGGCAATCTTTGGCCCGTGGCCCACCAGGGTAAGCCCCCTGGCAGGCCGGGATGGTTTGTTTACCTGCCGCGTCCACAGGTTTGTCCGATCGCGGCTCCCACTGGCCGCGGTTCACCGCTCCAGGCCAATGGGGGCGGTGCGAAGTGGCAGCCAGCACATCCCTTGGCCCGCGTCCCTTTCTGCTGCCTGGCAGGCCGCATGCCAAAGGTTGCTGGTCCCTGGTCTGGTGGATAGTTTTGTATGTGGCTCTCCGAATATGAATGGGTGCAGGGATTCTGAAAAACGTATCGCTCTTTTTGAGTACCTGTCCCAGAAAATGGTGGAGATTTCATTTTTGCAAGAGACACACACACAGCTGCAGGCACACAAACTGATTGAATTGCTGATAGGAAAGAAGAGGTTTTTCCAAGTCATGTTTCCACTGTAGGCAAGGTGGTTGCCATTCTCTTCACAGACAGGGTAAAGCCTGATTCTTTGGTTGTACACAAAGTTGTTCCAGGATGTATATTGCGGTTTTATCTACTTTTGAGCAATATCATCTCCCCACTCCCTCAATGTCTATGCTCCTCCTGTAGGGAAAGTCAGGGTGATTTTTTTCAGAGTTTGGGTGCTCTTTTTACAAATTTTTTGACAAGTGATGTTTTAATTTGGAGGGGGCAATTTCAATTGTACACTTAATGAGCGATTTGATAGGAATAATTTGAAACCACATCCACTGTCTGCTCAGGGACTTGAAACTCTTTTACATGCTGCTGACCTGATTGATGTGTGGTGACATTTTCACCCTTATGAGCACTAGTATTCCTGGTTGAGTGCTAGTGCCTGCTTTCCCTATAGCCCGTTTGGACTGTTTTAATGTTTTTGCTCATGATTTATCTCATATGCTTTCTAGTTGTAGTGTCCCTACTGGGATTTTAGATCATGATTTGGTTTTATTTGTGTTGTCTTTTCCTTCTGTTCAAGACCATGATCCATACTAGCCTTTTTAACACTCATCTTTTTACAAGCTGTTCACGTTCAGGATTCATTCAATTATTTTTGGGGAGCCTGGGTTACCTCAAATGACATTTTCCCCTCCTTGAAGCAGTGGTGGGAGGTGGGTGAAGTTAATAGTAAACATTTTTGTCAGTAATACATGCAACAGACAACCCTGGGCCTTAGCTGCAGAATGAAGGAGTTAGAGTTGGGGATTGTGAGATTTGTGGAACTTGAAAATGCCTTTCATGGCAGTAATGATACTGGGTTGCATGAGAGCTTGATCATCATATAAAAAATAGCTCTTGCAAGACCTGTTGGACAGCAAAGTTCAGAGTGCACTGGTTATGGCCTGATTTCAGGGCCTTTCTCAGATATACGTGTGACAGTGTACCCCATAAGGCTTTATTGGGGGGGTGCTTATAAATGTGTGTATGACATAACTGGAATATGTTTTGTGCTGCCTGTGCCATGTAATATATCTCCGTAAAGGTTATGGTCTACTATAGCTATTCATCCTATCTGTACACATATATCATTTTCTACTTGAGGTTAAGAATATGGGCTGTATACTTGATTAGTTTCTAAGTAAGCTTTGTGAGGCATTTGATCAGTTTCTTTAGGAAGGAATTTACAAGGTTAAGTACCTGATCAGGAAGCACTTGGGGAACAATGCTTCTTGGAATGCTCCAATCCACATAAGAAGTCTTCCTGGAGACATGCAAGATACCATGTGGACAATGGCTTCGGCCTGTAAAGACTGAGTCATGCAGGGACATGTGACTTGCCCAGGTGACTCCAAAACTCCATCTTGGAGCTGGACTTTGCATAGGAGGGAGGAGGGGGGTCTCCACCCACAAGAGAGAGTCTATTTAAACCCATGGAAGACCCCTCCATTTTGTCTTCAGCTGGCTAAGGAAGGAGCCTCTCCACCTCCCCCCCCCCAGGATATTTGAAGGAAGCTGGAACAAAGGACAGTAACTACAGGGGGTGTGAGTGATTGCTGGACCCAGGCTAAAAGGAGATTAGCCTGTGTAAGGGAGCATTTTGGAACTGGTGAGGAACTTATCTGTATTTGGTTTGATTTAGACATAGATTTGCACATTTTATTTTATTTTGTTTGGTGATTTACTTTGTTCTGTCTGTTATTACTTGGAACCACTTAAATCCTACTTTCTGTATTTAATAAAATCACCTTTTATTCATTAACTCAGAGTATGTATTAATACCTGAGGGAGCAAACAATTGTGCATATCTCTCTATCAGTGTTATAGAGGGTGAACAATCTATGAGTTTACCCTGTATAAGCTTTATACAGGGTAAAACGGATTTATTTGGGTTTAGACCCCATTGGGAGTTGGGCATCTGAGTGCTATAGACAAGCACACTTCTGTGAGCTGTTTTCGGGTAAACTTGCAGCTTTGGGACAAGTGATTCAGACCCTGGGTCTGTGTTGGAGCAGACGGGAGTGTCTGGCTCATCAAGACAGGGTGCTGAAGTCCTGAGCTGGCAGGGAAAACAGAAGCAGGGGTAGTCTTTGCACATCGCATAGCAGCTCCCAAGGGGGTTTCTGTGATCCAACCCGTCACAATACGCACCTAACTCCGTTTTTCCTTTGCTATGGAAAAAGAAACATGCAGAGCAGAAGAGGATTGGCCATTTCAAGATGTTGTTGGGCTAAGTCGGGGGGAGGCAACCTATGGCACACGTGCCGAAGGCGGCACGCGAGCTGATTCTCAGTGGCACTCACACTGCCTGGGTCCTGGCCACCGGTCCGGGGGGCTCTGCATTTTAATTTAATTTTAAATGAAGCTTCTTACACATTTTAAAAACCTTATTTACTTTACATACAACAATAGTTTAGTTATATATTATAGACTTATAGAAAATGTATTAGTGGCACATGAAACCTTAAATTAGAGTGAATAAATGAAGACTTGGCACACCACTTCTGAAAGGTTGCCGACCCCTGGGCTAAGTGCTTATAGATCCCATAAGGATTAGAAACTTTGCTATGAATTTTTTCTCAGACCTGTATATCACAGAGCTTTTGTTTGAGAATATTTTGCATCTGGCCATTGTGGAAGAGGGTGAACTTCTCATTGGTCTTTCGGCAGAGTCGCTACTTTTTGGTTACAGACTCTGCAGTAGCTGTTGTTTGTGGATGATTCTGTTCCTTGTAAGCAACTGGCCTTTGCCTTCCTTTGGTGGGCAGGAGGTATGGGTTTTGATTGGGCACTTTTCTGGTTAGCCCTTGGGTGCCTCAATTTTGAGGTGTTACTAGGTTTTTATAAATGCCTTTTTAATGCTTGGAGGGGTTTTGTTTGTTTGGTTTTTGTTTTTTAAGCTGAGGTTACAGGGTAGGTGTCTGGAATTCCCAGGGCTGCTTGCTGAACCCCTTGTTTATAATTCTGCCATGAGGAATCCAAATCTTGTTTCTGGGAGTCTTGTCTCCTGCCTTATTGCAGCAGGTGTAACAAAACTGATTAATTTAATTGATTTCATTAGTTTTACCTGGATCTCAGAGCATATTTTAGCTGTCAAGTTTGATTTTCATTCTATTTACTGGGTTTCTCAGTTTTTATCAGAGGTGGAATCAGCCCTTCCTAGGGGCCAAATTGCCAGGCTAGACAATTGTCTCTTTGAGCGAGCCATTCCTGATTCTACTAAAGTTTCTATTTTCTTGCCTGTTGCTTCTGTTGTGTCATGGAGAAGGGGCACCATCTATACAGCATAGCATCAGAAACCACTAGTGCTGCAGCACCATTGTTACAGATACTGATTTTTTTGTTAGTTTTTTGATTCATCTATTAACCATAGAACCAAGAAGACTACATACTGTAAACATCTGGACTGCAGGTGGCTTTTCCAAATTAAATTTTAAAGGTTCAGTGACATCTATCTGTAAAGTACAGCATCCCTTTAAATCGTTTGTGAGCCCTCTAGTGGAACTCACTATGTTATACATTTCAGAATACCACCACAGCAGTCGTACGCAAGTAGTTAGACCTTGCATGTTTGTATGCATTTTTTACACACTATGATTTGGAACCCACTGAGCTCATGTTATTTTGGCATATTATTTTGTTCACAACAAGGCACAACAACTGATGATAAGGGGGTGATCCTAGTCCAGGAATACAGTGAAATAGAGAATAAGGGCCGAGATCTAGTGAAACTAAAAGGAAACTGCAGTTTTCAGCCACTGGGACTATGAGTAAATGGCTTATTTAAAGAGAAAAAAAGGCTAAAATGTCTACCTTTTGGGGGAAATTGACTTGTTTGCTAGCTTAGTAGAGGATCACCTATAACTGAGAGGTTGGAACAGTATAGAATAGCTATTGATATAACTGAAAGAAAACGTTATGGTTTTACTGAGAGTAGTGGGGCTAAAACATATAACCTACAGTGTAGCCTACATGCTCCTATTAAACCAAGAGACAAAACATTTGGTAAGATTGTGGGAATTCAACACAATCAACTATCTCTGAAGCCTATTGATGATTGCAGTGTTCTGCCTTGATAAATGGAACAAAAAAAAAGAAACTATTTCTGAAAATGTGGCTAATTAAGGAAATTAACAGAGCATTGCCAGTTTGAAAAGTGTTTATATGATGCACTAAGGGACAAGTTACTGTGTGCAATGCAAGGAGATCCCATCCAAAACTGCTATTGATTGAGGCTGCTTTGACTCTAAAACAAACTCAAGAAATTACTGTATCAATGAAGACAGATAATAAAGGTGTCAGGGAGCTGCAACTGCATAATGTAATCTGTGCAACAAATAAAATGATCAGCAAGCTCAATGCACAATATGAACAACACTCAAAAACTATACTTTTGTTGTGGGAAACAATATTCTGCCAATGGGTTTTGGTTCAAGGAAAACTATAAAAACTGCGAATTGTAGCACATACAGAAAATGTGCAGCTCAATGGAAAAGCACAACAGCATCCAAAGAAGTGGGCTGTAGTCCACAAAAGCTTATGCTCTAATAAATTTGTTAGTCTCTAAGGTGCCACAAGTACTCCTAGTCATCTCATGAGGGCACTACCAGAGGATTTCAGATTCATCAGCTTGCAGAAGACATGAGAGAATCCACAGAATGCTATGGTATAATATTGTAAGCATAATATTGGATTTTTGAAATTGTAGAAAAGTAGAACTGAAAGGGGCCTTGTTAGGTTTTCTAATCAGTCCCCTGCATTGAGACAGGCCCAAGTGTTATCTAGACCCACTTTGACTGGTATTTGTCCAACCTGTTCTTAAAAACTTCCAGTGAGAGAGATTCCACAGCTTCTCTAGATAATTTGTTCCAGTGCTTAAACTGCCCTGACAGTTTGGAAGTTTTTCCTAATGTCTCACCTAAATCTCCCTTGCTGCAAATTAGGCCCATTACTTCTTGTGCTGTCCTCCTTGGCTAAGGAGAACAATTTGTCACCCTCCTCTTTATAACAATCTTTTTATGTATTTGAAGACTGTTATCATGTTCCTCCTCAGTCTTCTTTTCTCCAGACAAAACAAACTCAGTTTTTTCTATCCTTCTTTGTAGGTCATGCCTTCTAGGCCTTTAATCATTTTTGTTGCTATCGTCTAGACTTTCTTCAATTTATCCACGTCTTTCCTGAAGTGTGGCGCCCAGTATCGGACACGACACTTCAGCTGAGGCCTTATCAGTGCTGCGGAGAATGGAAGAATTACCTCTTCTGTCTTGCTTACAACACTCCTGCTAATACACTCCAGAATGATGTTCACATTTTTGGCAACAGCATTACATTGTTGACTTGTATTTAGTTTCTTTTTCTGATCTTTTTTTCTACTGTACTCCTTCCTAGGCAGTCATTTCCCATTTTGTATTTGTGCAAATGATTGAAAATGGAATGATGCAAAGGGCCAGAGTTCCTGGTTAATACCCATTATCTTCAATGGAAATGCAGCTACTCAGCACCTCAAAGGATCAGTACCTAGTTTTTGTTGCCTCTGATTTATTCAGTCTGCCCTGTTTCATTTTTGTAAATGTGATTATCAGTAAAATATTCACTTTTTAATCTCTCCATGATCATTTGAAGACAATTCACTAATCATTGAAGATGCAGACTAACCATGAAATTTCATTGCCTCAAAAGGAAACTCATGAGTATCCCCTAATAGCAAGATATTTGCAGAAATACCGAATAGTCATTCTGTGATATAATTTCTGGAAGTATATTTGCTGTTTGGATAGGGTCTAAATATTTACCACATGCTTCAAGGAATTATATTAAAGCATAAACCAATTAGAAAGCCTGATGCTTCAAAATACCCACTGACCCACATGTTCAGAGCTTCCCAAAGTTTTATGATCAGAAGCAGTTTATCATTAGTGAGAAGAAATACAGGTAGGTATGGAAGGCTTATCAGAATTGGAAAAAAAATAGATGTGGTCTATAGATTTTTACAAAAAATTAAGAAGTAAACAATCTGAATTAAACTGGTTGAAAAAAAATGAATTTTTTGCCAAATATCAGGGAAACATTTTTTGTAGAAATTCTTTTTAAAAAATCATCCTGTTTTTCAACCATCTAAAAGAATGTGCATTTAAAAAAAAGTTTCCTGCTTTCTGACCAGCCTTAAACTAAACATCGAAATAGTATTTTTATGTAATATTTTCAACATTTATTTTATTTTCCAGAAAGAGTATTTCAAATAATGATTACATTTGGGGTGGCCAGATAGCACACATTTTTTTATGTGTTCATGGTGCTGTAATCTCTGTTGACTGTACACATTGTACGGGGTCATTCTATTCAAATGTAGATCCAGTGAGTTAGAGAAAATGTGTCAGGTGGTAAGCGGTACTATCAGAGAGGAACCGCACAAATGCATTACAAATCAAACATCATTCACTCGTAGGTTATCATTGCAAATGGAAACTTGTTCTCAGTGCTGTTTTCTTTGGTACAAATGAATGGAATAAGCAGAAAAATAAATGAGATGTACAAGAACAGGGCAGAAATGGCTTCTTTTTTCAGTCTTTCACTATAGTAATGCCATCACAACTTGAAAATAATGAGCTCATTCATAAATGAGGAGGGAAAAAGTATAAACCAGAGAATACTAGAAACAGATTTTTTGTAATGTAATGGCAAAAATGGTTGGACTCACTGGTGCACTCCATCTGCTTTTCACTACTCTGGTGACACAAAGCTGCCACAGACCTAGTTAACTAGCGAGTTAAGCTGGGGGAGGGAGGGAATTTTTTGGCTGCTTTGAGTCACAAGAGTGGAGGAAAGCAGCTGGAATGAACTGGTGAATCTGACCCAAAATATTTAAAGCCATATGAAGGTTACAAAGATTTTGTTTGCTGGATTTTCAGTGTTGTTGGTTTATCTTGTAGCCAATATGTGACAGAAAACCCAGGCCAAGTGCTGATCCAAAGACTAATAAAGTCAATGGGAGTCTTTTCATTCTATTGACAGTCACTTCATCACTTTGTCAAATAATAAATAACAAGGTCAGATTGTTAACACCCTACTGTGGGCGGTGAGCTCATCAGATCACATAATCTAATATAGAATTGACCTGTGGAAGGCTTCCTGAAAACTAGCAATGCTGATGTGTTCCATGTAATATGCGGCTGGCTGCATTTCAGAGCGGCATGAGTGATCCTTATAGAGAGAGCCTGTAATGTGCATTAGGATGCTTCTGGCTTAAAGGCACTTTATACCTATAAGGCCGTATGTATAATTCATGCATTTCATCCCATACAAAAATATTTTTAATAAAGTGCCCCCTCATAGAAACTGTACAAGAGCAAAGCTAGAAAATTGATTAAATATCTGAAAAGGGGGAAAAAAGGAATGACTAGCAACTACAAATGCATTATTTTTATTAGTGTTAAATGTTGTGAATCAGAGTGCTTTTGATTTCTCCTGTTTTGTGCATGTACTATATACATATTCCATGTGCTGTATATACATTATTTTGTCTATTTCGGGTAATCCCTTTCTTCTGAGTATTTTTCAAGGAGGACTTTGTCAAGAACTATTTGGAAAAGTCATTGCTGTACCAGCTCTCGCCTCTGAAGACAGGTTCATATATTGTGTAAGCCATAATCCCTCAGCCTTGGACCCTATTGGACTATGCATTACTGAGCTTCCTGTGACCTCCTGTGCTCCTGCCAGTACCGGGTTTACAATAGTGCCAATGGCGCCATGGTGCCAGGCCCAGACTCAAAAGGGGCCCACACCGGTGCCTGGACCATGGCTCTGCCCCCCGGCTCAGCCTCTTCCCCTGAGACCGCACCCCCACACCACCTCTTCTCCCGAGGCTCTGCCCTTAGTCTGCCTCTCCCCGCCTCTGCTCCAGCTCTTCCCCCAAGACTGCGCCTGCCACTCGCTCCTTTTAAAAGTGATGAGGCCATGGAAATGATGGAAAGTCTGGTCAAAAAGCTGACCTGGCGGAGTCCGGTCAGCAGTGCAGGAGTAACCGCAATCAGCCTCCCGGCCAAGAGGGCGGGAAGAGCAGCTGCTGCTGCTGCCTGGAAGAGCTGCAGCTCACCTGGGAAGAGAGAGAACTAACTCCCAAGGACCCAGCTCCATGCTGCCCCATGGGGAATACTGTCTCCCACCCCTTGTGCTTGCCCCTGGTCCCTGCCTCACTCCGACGATGGACCCGTGCTGCCCCCTCCTAGACCAGCCCTTGGCTCCTCCTTCCCTCACTCCCCCCCTGAAATTAAGGAATAGTGATAGATGAAGGCAACCCCCCCACACACACTTCAGCCCAATAAGAAAAGCATTAGACATGTGTTTTCTATTGTTGTTACTGGATGTTGTGCATTTTATCCTCTGCAAATATTGAAATCTCAAGGATTTTAATTTTAATCCTGCTCTGGTATATATATATATTTATACATATACACAATATGTAGTTTGTTTTATAATTTTACTATTATATAGAGTTTGTTACCATGTCCAGAAGTCTTTGATATTTGGATGCCAAAGAAATTAAATACTACTTTTATTTGTCAGATTAAGACATTATTTAGTAATAAATGTAATTAAGGACTGGCTTTTCAAAGTGCCATGCAAAATTGTATGGAGTTATGTAACTAGTCTCATTTATGCGGGAAAGTTTCATGCATGTTTCTACCTTCATTTTTGGTAAGTGGATAGTTAATCCATGTGATTAAGTTTTCTTGTTTGTCAGAAAAGAACTATATGGACATACAAAGGCCAAGCATAACGTGACCTCATTAACTTTGCTTAAACCCCTGGGGCAGGGGAGGGAGGTTGAGAGGATCAAGCTTTGGGGAAGAGGGAGGAGGGAAAGCAATGAGCAGCAGGGCCTCGGGAAGGAAGAGGTGGGGTGGGCGCGGGGCCTCAGAGAGAAGACCAGGACCAGGTGCTCCCATGAAGGCTCACAAATATGTTTGGCACTGGGCCCACAAAAGTTTAATCTGGCTCTCTTTCTTGCACTGATTAGCAACTTCCTCTCCAGGATTTAATCTGGTGAGGAGCCCTCATTCCCACCTCTCTCATCCTTCTTCTCTCCCCTCATGCTCTCCGTAAAGAAGGGATCCTCCCTCTTCTGCCGAAGAGCTTCTCCCATTTTAAAGTGCAGTTGTACTGTAAATACTTTGATTAGGGAAGAGGAAAGATAAATAATGGCAAATTATTGTTGGCAAATAATGCAAGTCACAGAGACTGAGTTGCCGGGAGGAGTGTAAGGGCTCTAGGTCAAGGGGCCAAAGCCTTAGTGACCTAAAGAACATACTTGGCATTAGTAATGAGCAGGAAAGGAAAGAGTGATGTTGACTAGTGAACAGAACCTTCTGATGAACCTCGGAGAAAAAGACTCTAGGTGAGAGAGGAACTGAACTTTACTGATAAAAGCAATAGTACCAGGAAGGGAAGTCACACAGAACATCATCAAAGCCACTTCCAAAGCCAAAAATCATCGAACTGCTTTTAACATAATATCATCACTGATAAAATACAAAGGTTCAAGCAGTGTTATTCTCCCCGCTGCAGCCATCGTGTCGTTCAGGACACGAGGACAACAAAGGAAAGGCATCAGTAGTGTGGGGCAGTGTTTAGATTGAATATACAGACAGCACATTGGAATATTTCACAATTCAAAACAAATGCCAGATAAAGAGGGAAGAGTGGGTACATTAACTATCCTACATACAGAGAAGGTGGCAAACTGTGCATAGAGAAGGGGGTGGGGAGAGCATAAAGTGGGCTTTGAACGCAGAGAGAGAGATGGAATTTTACATAATTTACAATGTATGACAATTCATGAGAGGTTGTTTCAATACGTAATTTAAAAATCATTTCACAGTAGGACTGGGTGAACAATCAGTACTAGAATAATGAAGGCATTCCTCCCAGGAACCAACAAAGTCCTTTGTAAACAGACTGAGCCTCTGTGGTTTTAGTGCCGATCCTCTTGTTTTCTTTTTCTTTTTTTCTTCCTAGGGAGGTTTTTCTGCCTCATTCAGGGAAAGGACAATATTGGATGTTGATAGTAAAATGAGAACAGCTGTTCTTATAGGGTTTTCAGGGAGTTTTCCTGGAAAAAAGCTCCTTCCCATAACATTTTAAATAAGGTTCAGCAGTAAAGTCAACACAGGAGCAGATGGGGAAAGAAAGGGAGAGTCCAGGAGTGGAGCAGGAGCTGACAGAAATATGGAGATGAGAAGAAATAGAAGATGTAGGAGCTGAGGAGAAACAGGAGGAAAGAACAGGAAAACAGAGACATGATGGAGGAGGAGAAAAGGAAGGATTAAAAGAAAAAAAGAATAATGGGGAAAAATGCCTAAGTGCCTTAGAAGACTAAGACCCATTGACTTTCAATAAGGCCATGTCACTTTTGAAAGTGGGACTTGGGACATTTTTGAAAATTTTACCTATAGGGTAAATTGTGGGTGACCCTGTATAGGGGCAGTGCAGGGCAGGACAATTATTTATTTGCCAAATCATCAAAAAGGACAAAAATTTGTTCCCAAGAAAAGTACACAAGAAGCCCAATGACTACAGCCACAGTTGTATGTGCATATCTAAAGGGAGAAATGCGTCAGATGGGAAAATGGGAAATTTCGGAAAAAATATAGGTGAGTCATAACATAAACATAACACACTAGTTAGCCTCCTTCATGGCAAGAACCTTGAGGCAACTAAATTTGGATCTAAGAACAGAATAGTGGTGAGGTTGGCAGTATGGTAGAATATGGAGTAAAGTGTCTAACATCTGACCTGGCTAAACAGAAGAACTCTGATATGTGTTAGGAAGAAGACAGAAAAGATCAGTTTTACTCACCCATCCTATTTTTTAAAGAAATTATTTTTTATGCACCAAAATGACCTCTTGTCTGATAATAAGAGTCTCACAATGTAAAACAAAAATAGCCCCAAACTAATCATAATTAAATGCTTCACAATTGGTAAAATCCTGGTTCCATTGACGTCAATGGCAAAAAGCTCATTGACTTCTGTTGTAGTAGGATTTCACAATATACCTTTGCCTGATCAGTAAGCTCAGTGAAATAACAGATTCCTTTAAATTGATTAATATTCTCCTCCCAATAAAACTTGCAAACTCCATATATTCACCTGATGATCAAACATCATACAGCATTTACTATGCAATCATATCTTTTGAGTGCAGAAATAAAACAACAAACATAGCTGTAATCTAAAGAATTCCTTTCGTACTGAGATACCAAGCTGTGATCAAAGCTAAATGGAACAGTAGCTAGTATACAGAGCTAAATCTATCGTTAGTAAAATTTCCCAAAAAAAGATTAGTACTGTAAATAAAGCATATATATATATATAAATTGCGTATCTACCCTCTGCATGTCACTCGTCCTAATCCTTAATCCTAGAAACACATGCTTAACTTCTAAGCACGTGAGTAGTTCCACAGACTTCTCAGTTAGCATGTATGTGAGTGTTTGCAGGATCAGGGCCTAAGACTGCAAATTCTTCAGAGCAGGCAATGCCTTTCTTATGTGTTTGCACAGTAACCTCGCATAATGCCTCCCCTACTGCTGATGGGGGTGTTACTAAAATATCAATATGCAGTAAAAATAACCATGGCAATTATATACGTTCCTGGTTAAAATCTTCATACAGTATATTTGCTAGCTAGGTGAACCAGTCCACGGAATCACAAGTTTATCGTATCTTTTGGACATTTCCAATTCATTGCTTCTAACCGTGCTTTGAAATAATTTATTTTCAACCCAGAGCAACTCTTAACTTCTTGGAATTTCTCCACATTTGAGGTGGTTGATTCTTCAAGAGCTAGACTGAGATGACCTGCTCATTTCATAAAGGCCACATAATAGCCATTATGTGGTGCTTCCTTTGAAGAAGCACTATTGACATGGCCTGGATTTGAGACCTAGAGATGAAAGGAACTGCATCTTATTACTGTCATCCAGATTCCTCCAGAAACCAATTTTATGAAGTAATAAATACACCAGAGAATTATTAAAAAATCAATTGTTATTATTTTTAATTCATTTTCTGTCTGCAGCACTGATGTTAAATGTTAAGGGAAATACTCAAAGTACACAGGACAAAATAGTTGACATAATACCTGAGGCTCAAACTATCAGCTTCAGGTTTAATATTAATAACATTTATGTTTATTTTTCAGCGTTGGATCTCTAAAGTGGATAACAACACGTAGCAACTTTTAACATGGGATATTAGCAATAATGAAATTTAAATACTGAATGCTATTAAATTGGATGAGTTGCTGTATCATTTCCCTGGGTTCTATGTTGCTAAGAATTCAAAGGAGAAGTTACATTTTAAGGGCTTATTGTCAGGCTCAGGGCACTGAAGTCACTTCAAGTTCTATGAATGCATATCCATCCCTTATTCATAAGCATCATACATCAGGCCCTAATCCTATAATATATGTTCAACAGTGACCCAAAATGACGTGGAAGATGCAGAATCAAACATATTTAAACTCTGAGAAATCCTAGTTTCCTATGTTTCTAATTGCTTACTAGACAAATATGGTTCTTGTTTCCATTTAATTTTCAGCTATGAAATTTTAAAATGCAATTTCTTTTAATCTAACACGTTTGCTGGCAATTCAGTTCTAATTGTATAAAAACAGGTTCCAGTGCAATTATTAAAAAAAAAAAAATCTTTGATTGCCTGAGGTAGATAGATATAATTTCTGAGTCTATACAAATTAGTTATCATTGATCTGGTTGACATTCTGTGTATTTTTTACTTTAGATCTCTTGTTTATTAGCTGAAGGCTGTTAACATAAATTCATGATCCTGATGATTGATGATATACATTGATGGATTGCTCAGTAGCAACTAATACTGATTAATAGATATGGTAAGAATTGTTGCTGTTACAAATGTATATGAATAAACAGCACAGTCCTGTTGTAAGATTAAATAATGCCTGTTCTTTCTGAAACAGGACCAAATTGGATGATTGAAGTTCACATATCAGCAGAAAATGCCACTGTGTTCTTTGGGAATGTTTTTAACAATTGACATTATTTATGGATAAGTGTTTTGTGGTTCTTATTATCTTGCATGATGTGTGCTAATACTAGGCCATTCTTCCTCACTCCATCTTAACTTGTACATAACAATCATGCCTGCTGAACTTGTACATAACAATCGGCAGAGCTAGTTCAAGATGATACTTTTCAGCATGTTGATCTCATGTAGGCTTAGTGTCTAAAATATTTGTGCTAAGTTCTTTGTAAATATAAAAGATCTTAATTTACCACCAAGAAGTATTATGCCCAGTAGTAAGTATTGCAGGACCAGGCCCTTAGCATTTCTCTTCAAACTAAGTGGCTAGATTATGCATTTACTTGTAGCCAGGTGTAAGATGGTGTCCTGTAGCTACATTCCCTCAACAAGAAAACCAGGTGACTTGTGGTTGGCAGAGGGAAATGAATGGTTGAGTGCCCTCCCCCCGCTCCAGCAGCTGGCCCAGGCAGGGAGCGGAAGGGGCGGGGCCAGAGCCAGAAGAGAAGGGGCAGAGTCAGAGCCTCTTTTAGCCACGTTTCCTGGACCAGACATGCCAAACCTATGAAAAAAACAACAACAACAGAAATTAGGCTTATTTTTGGCTTAATTGGCTTGTGAGTTGCTTGATGGCTAGTTTTTAACTTGTAGCTTGTTGCTTGTTTATCTTGTAGCTTGTTGTAGCTTTTTTTTTTTTTTTTTTGATCGGCTCCCAGCAAGCAGGGGCAAGGGGCAAGCAGGTGTAGGGGGGGGAGAGAGTCAGGGATGCACAGTGGGCCCACCGCAGTCCCAGACTGCACGCCAGGCGGATCAAGTCACATAGAGTGTTGGGGTTCTTAGGGATTGGCTTGTTTTGGCCTTGCTTTGAAATGGGGCTTAGCTTGATTTTTGGCTTATTGTGAAAGTTGGGGTGCTTATTTATCGCGTGAAAGTTGGCAACTGTGCCTGGGACATTGCCCAGTGCAGCACAGTGGCTGACTGGGAGAGTGCCTGGCTGAGGCAGCAGCAGGCTGCTTCTGGGGACAGTGGCCAAGCGAGCCAGAGCCCCCTTACCCCCTGGAATGCTCAGAGTCTGCTCCTGTCCCCAGAAACTGAGCCTGGGCAGAGAGCGGGCTGCTGCTGATGCTCCTCAGCCAGACGCTCGCTGCTGAGCACAGAGCATGCCCCTCCGGCTCACTCATCTGCTGTCCTGGAAGCCAAGTCTGAGTGGGAGGCAGCCTTCTTCTGCTGCAGCCAGGCACTCTTCTAGGCAGCTGCTGCGCTGCACCAGGCAGTGTCCAGGAGCGAGTTGGTTTCATTGTTGTGATAATTGGCCCTACAAATGTATCTGAATTAGGAGCTCAACTATAAAAAGTGAGTGAGAATCATAAGTACCCCACTAATCTATAATAACAAATATTAATGGGAAAATTTGCAAAAGGGAAAGAGAAAGACGGAATTAATCCAAACAAAAGAGTCTACTGATAGAATTCAAGTAAACAAGAAAAGTGTAAAACCAGAAATCAGTGAACCAAAATTGACGTGCCAGAAACTAGGCCGAATTGGTGGACAAAATTATGAATTAATGGGCTATTCTACCCACCATTCCCTTTTGTTGTCCTTAAAGAAAGAGACTTCAGGAGAAAAATTGGCTACTGGAGTGAGCTTCACCATCATGGCTTTCAACCCCACAGCCTCCTGGACTCTGAAGCTTCTTAATTCTGAAAAATGTCTTGACCAGACCAGGACAGAAAAGAGAGAGGGATCCAGATGACATCACCACCTCCACCCGCTCAGGCTAAATCCCTACCACCGCATGTGATGTGAGATTTTGTTCTCCACCGCTCCCATTTGTCCTCTTCCTTTCCTACCTTATTTCATCTCTTTCCTGTCTCCCGCTGCCTCCCGCCCCTGGCGGGGAGTGCGGCAGGGGAGGGCGCCGAGCCCGGCCGTGGACCTGCTCTCCCCGACCGGCTAGAGCGCCGGGGGGAGGGCGGAGAGCCCGGCCGGGGCTCCGCTCTCCCCGGCCGCCTGAGCACTGGGGGGAGGGCGGAGAGCCCGGCAGGGGCTCTGCTCTCCCCGACTGACTGGAGCGCCGAGGGGAGGGCAGAGAGCCCTGCCGGGGCTCCGCTCTCCCCGGTGGCCAGAGCGCCAGGAGGAGGGCGGAGAGCCCGGCCAGGGCTCCGCTCTACCCAGCGGGGAGCGCGGCAGGGGAGGGTGGACAGCCCGGCTGGGGCTCCGCTCTCCCTGACCGGCCGGAGTGCCGGGGGGAGGGCGGAGAGCCCGGCCGGGGCTCCGCTCTACCCGGCGGGGAGCGCGGCAGGGGAGGGCGCCGAGCCCAGCCGCGGGCCTGCTCTCCCTGGTGGCCAGAGCGCCGGGGGGAGGGCGGAGAGCCTGGCCGGGGCTCCGCTCTCCCCGACCGGCCGGAGCGCCGGGGGGGAGGGCAGCGAGCCCGGCCGGGGCTCTGCTCTCCCCGGCGGCCAGAGCGCTGGGGGGAGGGCGGTGAGCCCACCGTGGCTCCGTTCTCCCTGACTGGCCAGAGCGCCAGGGGGAGGGCGGTGAGCCCGGCCAGGGCCCCACTCTCCCCGACCGGCCGGAGCGCCGGGGGAGAGCGGCGAGCCCGCTGCGGCTCCGCTCTCCCCGGTGGCCGGAGCGCCGCGGAGAGGGTGGCGAGCCCAGTCGCGGCCCCATTCTCAGGCCGGAGTGCCGCGCCGTGCCGCCCCGCTCCAGGTGCCGCCCCAAGCACATGCTTGGTGGTCTGGTGCCTGGAGCCGGCCCTGATATAGATCCTCTCATGATAGTCTCTGAGCTCCTTACTATCTTTAATGTATTTATGTTCACATTACTCTGTGATGTGTATTTATGTTCACATTACTCTGGCATGTCTGGTCCCAGGAAACGTGGCTAAAAGAGGCTCTGACTCTGCCCCTTCTCTTCTGGCTCTGGCCCCGCCCCTTCCACTCCCTGCCTGGGCCAGCTGCTGGAGCGGGGAGAGGGCACTCAACCATTCATTTCCCTCTGCCAACCACAAGTCACCTGGTTTTCTTGTTGAGGGAATGTAGCTACAGGACACCATCTTACACCTGGCTACAAGTAAATGCATAATCTAGCCACTTAGTTTGAAGAGAAATGCTAAGGGCCTGGTCCTGCAATACTTACTACTGGGCATAATACTTCTTGGTGGTAAATTAAGATCTTTTATATTTACAAAGAACTTAGCACAAATATTTTACAGACACTAAGCCTACATGAGATCAACATCCTGAAAAGTATCATAAACCTCATTGTACAGATGGGAACTGTGGCACAGAGAGATCAGTTGACTTGCCCAAGGTCACCCAGGAAATCTGGGTGGAGCAGGGAAGTTTTCTGTTCTCAGACCCTGGGGTAGGATTCCTACCGTCCCATATGAAGCTTTGTGTTCTAGTGAACTATATTGTTTTTAATTGCCCCAAAGGGCAGTTAAACTAGAAGGGAATGCTGGTGCATCATACTCTAGCCCAGAGGTTCTCAAACTGGGGGTCGGGACACCTCAGGGGGTCGCAAGGTTATTACACGGGGGATCGCGAGCTGTCAGCCTCTATCCCAAACCTTGCTTTGCCTCCAGCATTTATAATGGTGTTAAATATATTAAAAAGTGTTTTTAATTTATAAGTGGGGGCTCACACTCAGAGGCTTGGTATGTGAAAGGAGTCACCAGTAAAAAAGTTTGAGAACCACTGTTCTAGACCCTAGAGCTGGGCATGAAACAGTTTTCCTGCACTGTGAATATTTGTAAGAGTGCAGTCTTTTCCCCATCACAAACTTGACTGAAAAGTCAAAGTCTTGAAAATCTTTGTGAACTCACACACTAATTTGGGGTGTGTGTGTTTTGTTTTGCATTTCATTTTGGGTGAATCAGAATGGTTTTTTTTTAAATGTTTAGGTTAGACTTAGGTAAGTCTAATCAGCTTGCATTTCCAAATGAAAAGCCATTTTGAATTACAAAACTGGAATTTTTTACTATGATAATGTCAAAACTAAACATTTCCATAACTTCAAAACTTTGTTTTCTTGTTGTTAATTTTCGAGTCAGGAAATTCTTTGAACCCAAACTCTGTTTTGCAAACAGTTTCAGGTTTGGTAAATTCTCAATGAATTGTTTCTTAGAAAAATGTCAAAGTCCCAATTAGTTTTACTAGCCAAATCCCCCAGTCCATAGAGTAGTCACATGCCTCATATGCCCATTTTGAGGGATGGAGGGGGGTGGAGTGGCTCAATATTCCCTCATGCCAGGGGACTCCATATTTACCAATAAAGGGCAGATTTCCAAGAACTACCTGCCTAGAATGGGGGCCAGAGTACAATCCAATACATTCAAAGATGTAGCTCATTTATTGTCCTCTAAGCTCCCATAATGCCTATTTTTTCACAAACTTAAGTTCTTGCTACCTTGTATTTTCAAACCTGTTCCACTTCCAAATAATTGTGTGTGCTCTTTTTTATCTTGTATCCCACATGGGGTACACATCATAATCACGTCCCATTAATCTGACTTTTTCCTAAATTCTTAGTGATATGACCTTGATTTGTTACTCTGACATGCCTTGTTGATCTCTTTTCTCCTTCTGCCAGTTCGCATTCTTATAGGCATACAAAACCCCAAATTGTGGTTTATATGTCAGGTATAATCTCACCAGTCCTTACAGTGCCATTCTGATATTTGCTGATTTTGAATTTTTCTGCTCTAGTGACATATCTCAGGTCTTTGTTTACAAGATTTTATTGTGAAATCCCATTTTTCCCCCGATGAAGAAAAAAAAAAAAAAGAATTGGCAGAGCCAGGTCGGAATCACTGCTTGTCCTGTTCCTGAACCACTAGTTTAACTGTTGACAGATCACTTGCCATAGGATAGTCGTCATGTATAAATTTATTTATTGTGAACTTTGATCCAGACCTCATGTCTTCGTTTGGGGAAAGAGAACAGTACAAAGGACCCTGAGCCAAATCTTTAGCTGGGGTAAGTTGAAGTGACTCCATTGAAGTCAAGGGAGCTACTTCAATTTACACCAGTTGAGGAGCTGACCCAATATTGTTTAGAAATACAGAAGTCTTCCTTGTCAGCTACACATAGTGTGGAATGAAACTACATTTTTCAGTGACGATCTGCTTCTATTAAGCTGCCAATCACTAAGATAATAGTACACTATACATTATTTTTTTCAGCAACATAAACTCTGTGCCTTGAATTAGTCTATTTAAAAAAAAATTCCCACTGGAATATTATACGGTAGAATAGGAAGTGTAGCAAGAAGTCTCATTTTCATTTACAAAACAGACCACTTACCTAATTGGAGTATAAAGAGATTTAGCCAATTCACGACTTTTTTCAAGGTAATGATCTTAAAATACTGTGGGAACAAAGACAGAAGGAGTGGAGCTGCTCACCTATTGTAGCCCCAATGATAATGTATTATATGAAAGACTTGTAAGTGGAACTTTTAAAATAAAATAATTAGCCTGATCCTGGACCCATTGAGGCTGCTGTGCACTGATGATGCAAAATAGCCATAAAGCTGGAGCCACCACATCTAGCACAGAGCCACAACATCAGCTTCTGTACTACCCGTCCTTCTGTCCCCATTTTAGGGAACACAAGATAAAATATGTCACAGCGCAGTACAACAGAACCTGTATTACCTCCTGTTGGTTCACCAGTGGCATCCACTCTTAGGCTTCTGGCTCCCCAGCCATCACCTCTCTTAGGTGGAGACCTGTATCTCTCTCCCTCCTGACTGGACTATTTCCAGGCTTTGCAGTTCCCTGCCTAAACTGTGTGTTCCCCAGCAAGACAGACTGCCTAAACATGCTAGCTTCTGTGCTTTGCCTTCCCCTCAGCGGCCATGAACAGTTATAAATTACCACACAGCTCCTTCTGAGCAAGCATATTTATTTTTAAGGTAAAGGCACTACAGAGAAAACATATTAAAAACCACACAAGAACCTACACACATGCTAATGTGGATAGAAGTTCATAACCACTTCATCTCAAAACAATCACACCCAGTAATAAGTCAGTCTTTCACTTACACAGTTCCACATAAGAACATAAGATCGGCAATACTGGGTCAGACCAATGGTCTAGCTCAGGGGTCGGCAATCTCTAGTACACGGCTCGCCAGAGTAAGCACCCTGGCAGGCCGGGCCAGTATGTTTACCTGCCGCGTCCGCAGGTTCAGTCGATCACGACTCCCCCTGACCGTGGTTCGCCACTCCAGGCCAATGGGGGCGGCGGGAAGTTACGGCCAGCACATCCCTCAGCCTGCACCACTTCCCGCAGCCCCCATTGGCCTGGAGCAGTGAATCACAGCCAGTGGGAGCTGTGATTGGCCGAACCTGCCGACGTGGCAGGTAAACAAACTGGCCTGGCCTGCCAGGGTGCTTACCCTGGCGAGCCGCATGCCAGAGGTTGCCGACCCCTGGTCTAGCTAGTCCTATATCCTGTCTTTCAACAGTGGCCAATGTCAGGTGCTTCAGAAGGAATAAACAGAACAGGGCATTTATCACGTAATCCATCCCCTGTCGCCCAGTCCCAGCTTCTGGCAGTCAGAGGCTTAAGGAAACCCAGAGCATGGGGATACATCTCTGACCATCTTGGCTAATGGCCATTGATGGACCTCTCCTCCATGAACTTAGCTAAATCTTATTTGAACCCAGTTATACTTTTGGCCTTCACAACACTCCTGGAAATGAATCCCACAGGTTGACAGTGAGTTGTGTGAAAACATACTTTCTTAAGTATGTTTTAATCTGACTGCCTATTCATTTCACTGAGTGACCCCTGGTTCTTGTGTTATGTGAAGGAATAAATAACACTTCCTTATTCACATTCTCCATATCATTCATAATAATATTTTGTCCAGATGTCAGAATTTTCATTCACCTCTCCCCAACATATTTCCTTAGAAAATCACATAATTTTGTCACAAACATCTCTTCTTGTCTGGAACATTGTTTAAAACACTCCTTTGAAGCTTGTGACATTTTTTTAAGATTTACATTGGCCATATTTCCCCCCTTGACCAATTATCTTAATTCCCACAATAGTACATAAACTTTGTATTCAATACAATGGACTCCAAAGAGACTTAAACTTAATTCAATATGTTTTTTCAAGGATATTGTAGACATTTGCCCTGTCTATCACAAAGTGCTATTTTGCCTTTATGTAAATAAACATTTACTCAGTTGGATTTTATTTAAAACAGTTGTCGGCTGTCTAGAGTAGCTCACAACTGAGAATGCCAATCCCAGGTCAGACTGTCAGAAAACAGGGCAGACTCCCCACATTTGTGGTATATTCTATGATTGGATTTCACCAAGCCAGTAACTAATGTGCACTCATGGATTAATATATCCGTTTTACCATGGAATCACAAACAGTCCCCTTACACTCTCCAGCTCATCTTGCTGCCCAGACAAATTAGACTTTGTGATGAAAGGTTATTAAAACCAAAAATCATCTTACATTATGTTACTACCAATCCCAAAGGACTGGTCACATACCCCAGGTCAACAGATACTGTTGATCTCACACCAAAAACAATGTTGGCAGCCAATTTTTCAGGTAAACCAACTAAAGGTTTATTCACTAAAAAAAGAGAATGAGAGATATTGAGAGGTTAAAGAGGGTAAAATACATTAACTGGTAAGTTCAAATTTGTAAAGTCAAAGTGATAGCAAAGATGTAGTAATCTGCTAGTTTTCCATATATCTCTCAGGGGATCTCGGTCTTGCATCTGAAATGCTCCCTGAAAATGTCCAAGCAGCTTAGAGATACAGGATCATTCCATGGACCAATTCTTACAGCTGTCTTCTCCGGAAGATCTGGCAAGTGTTTCCATCACAGGAGGGGCTTTTTCTCTGTTGACTAAATGCAGACTGGGTCTGTGGATTTGCCATTGTTGAACATAATGACCCATGCTTCGAAGTTAGCATGCTTCTCCATTTACAGTTGCAAGGCTCCAATCCTGTTTGATGCATTTAGTTACAGCAATCCAAACAATCTTTCATTAGTTTTCTTGAAGTTTACACATCAAGTAAATTCTCATTAACATACACTTTTGTTCTAGGGTTAACTAAGTACGGAGTATACATAATGTAATGGGATAGTAAACAGCAGGTTATACATAAGTGAAGACAATAACATTAACATTTTGTTGATATCTACATAGAAGTTAATTGTCTTATGCCTCCTAGACCACTTAACATTTCTTTGATATTCACACATAAGTGAATTGTCCTATGGCTTTGATTTGAGCTGGTCTGTCCCTGTCACACTGAGCAGATCAGTCAGTCTCACAAACACAAACAATGCTTCTGTGCACTTCATGGTGTTTGAGAAATATTTTTTTTCCCTTTTAATTTAAAGTTTTATTTTAATTTCTTTCTGCTGATTTTTTTGCTTTGTTTTCCACACTATAGTTGAGCCCGCAAAGCAGCAAGACATCAAGTGAATGTCCCTGAAACTGCAATGTGGATCAATCCAGCAAAGCCAGTGAGTATGTGTTTAAATTTAAGCATGTGAAAAGTCCTAGTGCCTTCAATGGGTCCACTCATGTCCTTAAAGTTAAATGTGTGCTAATTTCTTGCCTGGATAAGGGCCTAAATATGGAATAACTGTAAAGGTCACCAGTTCAGGTTCTCTAGGGTGGAATAGCATTGAGACATCTCTGGGTGAAGCATCAATTTTGTAGGTAACAAGATTATGTGATCCATACATCTTGGAGCTGCTCTAAGAGGTAACTATAACAGGACCACTTGGAAATAGTGACCATAATACAATAGCATTCAACATCCCTGTGGTGGGAAGAACATCTCAACAGCCCAACACTGTGGCATTTAATTTTAAAAGGGGGAACTATGCAAAAATGAGGGGGTTAGTTAAACAGAAGTTAAAAAGTACAGTGACTAAAGTGAAATCCCTGCAAGCTACATGGGCGCTTTTTAAAGACACCATAATAGAGGCCCAACTTCAATGTATACCCCAAATTAAGAAACACAGTAAAAGAACTAAAGAAGAGCCACCGTGGCTTAACAACCATGTAAAAGAAGCAGTGAGAGATAAAAAGACTTCCTTTAAAAAGTGGAAGTCAAATCCTAGTGAGGCAAATAGAAAGGAGTATAAACGCTGCCAAATTAAGTGCAAGAATGTAATGAGAAAAGCCAAAGAGGAGTTTGAAGAACAGCTAGCCAAAAACTCCAAAGGTAATAACAAAATGTTTTTTAAGTATATCAGAAGTAGGAAGCCTGCTAAACAACCAGTGGGGCCCCTTGATGATCGAGATACAAAAGGAGCGCTTAAAGACGATAAAGTAATTGCGGAGAAACTAAATGGATTCTTTGCTTCAGTCTTCACGGCTGAGGATGTTAGGGAGATTCCCAAACCTGAGCCGGCTTTTGTAGGTGACAAATCTGAGGAACTGTCACAGATTGAAGTGTCACTAGAGGAGGTTTTGGAATTAATTGATAAACAACATTAACAAATCACCGGGACCAGATGGCATTCACCCAAGAGTTCTGAAAGAACTCAAATGTGAAGCTGCGGAACTATTAACTAAGGTTTGTAACCTGTCCTTTTAAATAGGCTTCTGAACCCAATGACTGGAAGTTAGCTAATGTAACGCCAATATTTAAAAAGGGCTCTAGAGGTGATCCCGGCAATTACAGACCAGTAAGTCTAACATCTGTACCGGGCAAATTAGTTGAAACAATAGTTAAGAATAAAATTGTCAGACACATAGAAAAACATAAACTGTTGAACAATAGTCAACATGGTTTCTGTAAAGGGAAATTGTGTCTTACTAATCTATTAGAGTTCTTTGAAGGGGTCAACAAACATGTGGACAAGGGGGATCCAGTGGACATAGTGTACTTAGATTTCCAGAAAGTCTTTGACATGGTCCCTCACCAAAGGCTCTTAAGAAAAGTAAGTTGTCATGGGATAAAAGGGAAGGTCCTTTCATGGATTGAGAACTGGTTAAAAGACCGGGAACAAAGGGTAGGAATTAATGGTAATTTCTCAGAATGGAGAGGGGTAATTAGTGGTGTTCCCCAAGGGTCAGTCCTCGGACCAATCCTATTCAACTTATTTATAAATGATCTGGAGAAAGGGGTAAACAGTGAGGTGGCAAAGTTTGCAGATGATACTAAACTGCTCGAGATAGTTAAGACCAAAGCAGACTGTGATTAACTTCAAAAAGATCTCACAAAACTAAGTGATTGGGCAACAAAATGGCAAATGAATTTTAATGTGGATAAATGTAAAGTAATGCACATTGAAAAAATAACCCCAACTATACATACAATATGATGGGGGCTAATTTAGCTACAATGAGTCAGGAAAAAGATCTTGGAGTCATCGTGGATATTTCTCTGAAGATGTCCGCGCAGTTTGCAGAGGTGGTCAAAAAAGCAAACAGGATGTTAGGGATCATTAAAAAGGGGATAGAGAATAAGACTGAGAATATATTATTGCCCTTATATAAATTGATGGTACGCCCACATCTCGAATACTGCATACAGATGTGGTCTCCTCATCTAAAAAAAGATATACTGGCACTAGAAAAGGTTCAGAAAAGGGCAGCTAAAATGATTAGGGGTTTGGAACGGGTCTCATATGAGGAGAGATTAAAGAGTCTAGGACTCTTCAGCTTGGAAAAGAGGAGACTAAGGGGGGTTATGATAGATGTATATAAAATCATGAGTGATGTGGAGAAAGTGAATAAGGAAAAGTTATTTACTTATTCCCATAATACAAGAACTAGGGGTCACCAAATGAAATTAATGGGCAGCAGGTTTAAAACAAATATGAGGAAGTTCTTCTTCACGAAGCGCACAGTCAACTTGTGGAACTCCATACCTGAGGAGGTTGTGGAGGCTAGGACTATAACAGCGTTTAAAAGAGAACTGGATAAATTCATGGTGGTTGAATCCATTAATGGCTATTAGCCAGGTTGGGTAAGGAATGGTGTTTGTCTAGCCTCTGTTTGTCAGAGGATGGAGATGGATGGCAGGAGAGAGATCACTTGATCATTGCCTGTTGGTCCACTCCCTCTGGGGCACCTGGCATTGGCCACTGTCAGTAGACAGGATACTGGGCTAGATGGACCTTTGGTCTGACCCGGTACAGCCGTTCTTGTGGTCTTATATTATGTTCTTATGTTCTTTTCCTGTCATTGTGCACTAGGTGTTCAAAAATAACTAAATTAACTATCTACTGTTTAGGAAAGCTATTCAAGACTAGTTTAGATCTTGTATCATTATGACTGATTGATTGATCATTCTATCTCAAGCCATGACTACATATTGGTGTCCTAAAGAGTTTGCAGTTTAAAGAGAGATGTTGGAGATGGGTGATATAGTCATATTGACAGGTGAGGAAGATAATTTTAGCAATTACATTGTGGATAGGCAGAGAGGAATGACATGTGTATCAGGTTGGCAGTATTCAAAGTAGGAGATAAGGGCATGAACAAGATTTTCAGATGACAGGAGATAGAGGAGGAGTTAGATTTTCAGTATCTTGTGGATGAAGAAATGGCAGAATTTGGGCACTTGTCTGTATATATTAAATATATCAAATATACGGAGATTGCAAAATGGGCCAAATGATCAAAACCAAGTGCAGTGGGTGTGCCTACTAAAAGGCATATGTACCAGCTGTGCCTGCAGAGTCTTGTGTTTCATGTAGTAATCAGTTACTGTAATTGTTCCTGCACACAGCTATTGACCATTGCAGTTCTATCATTCCAAAAACAACTGTGGGATCCAGGCAGTCCTAGTGAAGTTTTCTGAGAGGCATTAGACTGACATTTGAAAATTTGCCCAAATAGTTTCTTTTTAGAAAAAAAAATATGGAGTAAACCAAATAAGTTTATGAAGGCCAATTTGTACTTGACTGCAGGAGAAAATCAGAACATTCCATGTCTTGGCCCAGACAAGCCTTTAATAGGATTTAAGAAATCCCTCTTCTCTCAAAGTCCTAACATGTTCCTCTTCTTTATTCTTGCTGCTATATTCAGTATGGTGCCAACCTTACAGACATTCCTGACATGAAATGTGGGTGATTGCTTCTCTTCACATGCATGTCAGTTTAACCAATCAAGTATTACTCTGTAGGTGAGTGATGATTTTTGTTTATTAGTCACTCAGAGAACTGCTAAATGCTGCATAAATGTTGGCATAAAACTGCCTTTATTTTTAGTAATATGTTCAACTCATTAAACGTGTCAGGCACCGTACAGATGGTGGGGAAATGGCCCAGATTAGCAAGTTATTTATGTTCTTGTGTTCAAATCCTTAAAAATATAGATACCTAAATGGCAGCTACCCACAAGACAGCTTTATTTGTGTGACCTGATAAAATCACCACAGACTCATTCACCTTGGCAGCATCTTAGGGGCCATTTCCTCACACAGCATAAGTAGTTTCCCTATATTTTAGGCAAACTACATTTCCTTCAACATTGGCCAAGCTGGCAGTCTCCTTCCATCTAATTTTCACTTCTACACATATAATTTATTGCAAGTAAACTTCCTATGCCTCCCTCTTTCAGTGTCTGCCTCTGGTTTAGATTTTGAACTTCTTGTTCTGAATGGCACTTGACCATATTAAGGCTATGGAGACACTAGAAATAGTTCTTATTGTTCTTCAACAGCAGTTTTCAAAGACACAGGCAGTTTCTCATCTAGGCCCAAATTTAAAGTCATGTTGAGGTTAATGGAGTCTAAGCATTTTATTGAATTGGAAATTTAAAGTTTCATCAACCCTGAACAGCTCATATCTGGGTTCCTTGGGGTTTGTTCTGAGTGAGTGTCCTGTTTCAGAATGAGTCAAACCTGAGTAGAAGCATGACAGATATTGTGAAACTACAATGCCCTTCCATGATTTTATTTTTTCTCAGGGTCCTCAACAAGTATTCTATTTTCATACAATAGGACTCTAATTCCTTCCTGCAGGTGGTTCTGAAACATTGCAGCAGTGTCAGTACTGAGTGTATGAGGGAATCTCTTACTAGAAGGTTACTTTTCTTTCTTGAGCTGCAGCAACATCTGCATCCAATGAAACACACACACACACACACACACACACACACACACTTGAATTAGGAGCACTGGATAAATTGCCTCTGTTCTCAGTTCTGTGACACAGAGGCCCATCGGTGATTCACTACCTAGTGTCAGCTACTCTTGGAAGGACTGACATACTCAGTACACCTAACACACAATTGTCATGTTATATATAAAAAACGTGGCATGTAATATATCATTGGAAAACAAATAGCTCACTGATCACTAAAATTCTTGTATATATAGGGTATGTAAAGCAGTGGTTCTCAAAGCCGGTTCTCCACTTGTTCAGGGAAAGCCCCTGGTGGGCCAGGCCGGTTTGTTTACTGCCACATCTGCAGGTTCGGCCGATCGTGGCTCCCACTGGCTGCGGTTCACCGCTCCAGGCCAATGGGGGCTGCAGGAAGCGGCGCAGGCCGAGGGATGTGCTGGCCATCCTTCCCACAGCCCCCATTGGTCTAGAGTGGTGAACCACGGCCAGTGGGAGCCGCGATAGGCCGAACCTGCTGATGCAGTAGGTAAACAAACCGGCCCAGCCCGCCAGGGGCTTTCCCTGAACAAGCAGTGGACCGGCTTTGAGAACCACTGATGTAAAGCACTATACATGTGCTAGAATTATGTTCTCAAAATGTGTTTGGTAAGCAATGCAGAAGCACAGTCTGCCTTAGACAAAGGAAGGTGTATTTGATTATCGGATTAGCCTAATCATCATAAAGAGACAATGAAGGTACATTTACATGTAAGGTAGAAATCATCAAGCTAACAAGGGGAGGAGGGACCCACCCAATTGTCACCAGCCTGGGAAGAACTAGCATGAAGTCTTTACCAATCACATGGCGCCTCTTCCCAGCAGGAAAAAAAGGAACTTTTGAAACATTTAAAAGGTTTATTGGGCTATAAACACAGGGCATTGAGCCTCAAATGATAAGCAATTGAATCAATTGATTGTATTACTGTATTATAAAAGTGTACTGAGTAAGTTATTTTATGAAAGACTGTGACACTGTGTGGAAATGTATATATTCACACAATATAAGAAACTGGTTTTCTCTCAGACGGGAGGGAAAATGCCTATCTACCTGTCTTCAATATAAATTAAGCATTGAATCAAAGCAATGGAAGCCCTATTTGCATATCAGCAGAGGGATGGGAAATCTACAGGAAAGAAAGAACAGTAGAAAGTCTTCCTGCCTCTTGTAACAAGTTGAATGAGCTTTGGAAGATATATTAGCAGAACAGGAAGTTATTTTGGATCCATCACTTGGAAGTTTCATGGGGCAAGAGCTCTTGAAATCAAAGAGTGTTGGATTCTTCAACCAAGGGTATTGACGTCTCTGGGAACTGAGTTTGGGTGAAAAATCTGCTTAGGCAAAGATTGTAACTTGCTGAAAATATGTTTTAGTCTTAGAATCATAGTTTTGTTTCTGTTTGTTTGTAACCTTTTTTAATTGATACTTGGTATCAGTTAATCTTATGTCCTTTTGTTAAATAAACATGTTCCAGGGCTCAATATAACTAGAAAGTAATGAGCTGTAATAAATTAATAAAATAAAATAAAAATAAAAAGATAACTGAAAATTTTCCAATAACCAAATTATTTTCAAATCAAGATTTGATTTAGTTTCTCTCTCTCTCTCTCTCTCTCTCATTTTTAAACAGTTTGTCCTTACCTAATGTAAAGTCCTCAACTCTTCCTTCAGTTTAAATCCCACCAGATAGTCCAAAGTATCCAATCCACTACTGGTAGCGAGATAATGCATTTAATACTAAAATTTCATCTAGGAAGGTTGGTGGGTACATGAATGGTCAGATTCACCTGAATTTCCTTGAATCAGATATCAACCCATCTACAGTTTTTTTTTATGTACAGTATGTTAGTTTCCTTTTCACAGCAAATACTTTGTGAAGAAGCATGAGATCATTAATATGGGCACAACCAGAAAAAGGAAGATTCATGCTTGCATTAACAACCTCATTTTCAAGGAGGATTACTCTCATATGCAAAGATCAATGAAGATATTATTAAACCTACTAGCCCTTTTGCTTTCCTCTGCAAAGCTGATATTGCCAATTATTTTAAAGATGTCCAGTTCTAATTTTAGTGGAATATTTTTAGCTTGAAGTGGAGATAGGTTGAATATTGTATAGCAAGCTAGGTTCTGAAACAGTTCTAAACTATGTAATACCTCATATAAAGTCATTGTGCTAAAAGCAATCATTTTAATAACAATCTATCTCAATATCAATTTTGTCAAATATATAGACTTCCCCCCCCACCACCAATAAATGCTTCCCTCTTTCCCTCTGAAGAAAACAAACAAACTGTGAATCAATTTACCCTGGTTTGCTAATATTTCCATACCAATTCTAATTCTGGTTTATTTGAATACTCTAGTTCATATGCTACCTCAAGCAACTGGTTGGCTCCTTCCCCTTTACTATGTAATACATATATTTGTCTCTTCAAAGTTTGATAAAATATGTTACACACAAATACATGAGACAGTAGACAGTGAATGGCTTGTATTGTACTACTAGAGTCAGACTCACCTGTATGTTCTTGTTGTTCTGAAGCAGCAAAACAATAAAAAACCCTCATGTAACAAGTCAGTTTAAGCTGGATTTACAGCTTTGTACAGCCAGAACAATGCAAAACAGTCACAGGATAAAGTAAATTTGGATGCTAATATATTGTTGAATATACTATTATAAATTGGAGCTAATTTTTTTGAAGTTTACCATTTTCCCCTGACTTCTGGTAAGGTATGTGTGTGGGTGATTTTGTGAGCATTATCGTGAGTAGTTGTTGAACCAGGGCTCTCCACAATAAAAAGCATGGGCTATTATAACTTGAGCTAAGGTTTGAAGCAGAGTCCTGTCCTCTATGGATCAGACCCAAAAGGAGACATGTAACACACCCGGTTAGAATTTCTCACTTTCAGCTTGTAGAGGGGGTCTTAACACATTCCTCTAGTTCATGAGTACTGATTAAGAAAGGGGGAGCTTCCTATCCTTCACTCTTTCTTTGATCCTCTTCTTCCTCTCTCCCCCATATTTGACATCTACATACTTAAAGATAGCCAGATAAATAGTACTATAGGAATGTCTTGAACCAGGTCAGTCAAAGCAAACCTTTAATAATCCATTTCACACTTATGGTTGGCAATGTAAACTTGGCCCCATAATGTATCTTTACCTAGCTAGATATATGATATGAAATTTCACTGACATATATGTGTCAGTAAAATATATCCTATATTATATTAATCATATCAGTGATATTTGTGTGCAATGGCTTTGAAAAAATGAATGCAAAATGTAGGCTTTTCCATACAGGTATAGATTTAGGATTAGGCTTTTCAGTAACTGTCTTGAATGCTGGGGGGAAAATGCAGAAGTCTTGGTACTGTGAAGGCATAACAACTGTGGTATGTTGAAAACTGTGCTGAAAATTGTAAGTTATTGTGACCCTGGGAGTCCCTCAATGCCAGCTGGCAATGGGCCCATCATATTGTAACTCACATAAGGCCTGAAACACTCATTGTCCCCACATACTGTTGTCATAATATATATCTCAAAGGTGTCATGTCAGGTATCATATGTAAACTGGTGACATGATGGTCCCGAAAATCATTGCGTGACATATGTATGGATTTTATACAATGAGTTATTGGTGTGTGCTGGAAATAATATTCTTAAAATGTTTTTGACAAGCAGAGCAGGAATCTAGCCTGCCCTACACAAAGAAATGTGTATTTACCTGTGTCAGGCTTGGTTACAGGTAATAGACAATAGAAGTACATTTACATATAAGTTAAACAAAGCCATCAAGATAAGCAACTGAGGTCGAAAACCATTTAACAATTATACCAGGGGACAGAATCTGTACCCCAGGAAACCTTCCTGGCTCTTGAGGCAAAGACAATGGACTTTGAAAAATATAAAGGGAGTGAAAAGCCCTTTTAGTTATCCATCACTGAGGGGACAATAGGGTAGAGCACCCTTTGAGCTCATGAAAGCAGGATCCTCTTGACTTGAAAGGCTAGTGAGAAACTGCTTAGGCAAAGATTGTAACTTGATACAATTAAGTTTTAGTCACAGAATACCTATTTTGCTTTGTTTGTAATCATACCTGCCTTCTATTCCAACTGAGAATCACTTAAATATCTATTCTTTCTTAATAAACTCATTCTTGTTTTATTACAAAACCATCTCAGTGCTGTGTATTAAACTATAAGATGAGTCCTTGGCTAGTCAGACAAGCCGGGGCATACTCTGTCTCCTTACTATGCATTGGAATTTGCTTTACAGGGCAGGAAATCTCTGGTTGTTCAAGTGTCACTGTTGGGTCTTGGTCCAATGAGAGGGACTGTACATTGCAGAGAGACGTCTCTGGGGAACTCAGGAATTGGGATACACAGAGGGGTAAAACAGGAGCTTGCAATTCTGGGTGCTCTGAGCAGTACTTCACAGCTATCACTTTAAATTCCCTGCAGTTTTCCTGATCCTGCTTGCAAGCTCTTCAGGGAAGTGCATGATCTGGGTCCAACAGCAGGCAGTTTGCTATGAGCCAGCCTATAGGAAGATGAGATGAGTTGTGCATCTGTATCTTAGGTATCAGCCTGATTTCTCTGTCTCTCTGATTTTGCTTCATGTGTGTTAATGTTCTAGAGCCTAAGAAATAAAGTAGTGCTATGTTTCACCCTTCTAGCAACAATATTTATTTTTTTATCAAATGTCTCTATGTGTGCTAGGAACATAACACAAAGTGATCATCATAGAGTACTTTAAATCATATTGCCCCTATATTGGCCTAGCATATTACTTCTACAGACCTAGATCTTACTGTACCATTTGAACAACCGGAGATTTCCTTCCCTGTAAAGCAAATTCCAATCAATAGTAATGAGTTGCTGTGACATAGCTTCTCTTGGCCCACAGGACAACTAGAATCTTCAAGACTCCAGGACTGTGTACTGTATAAAAATTCAGTGGACAAGGTATGCACAGAGACTATGTTTCAGATCCTCAGCTTCATGGTAGACGATTGAGAAGAATCCAGTTGTGGCTCCCTCATCATGGAATAAGTTTGAAAATGAATTTCTTCAGAGCAATCCAGGGGCCATCATGCCAGTTGAAAATAGCCCCTTTAGCACTCTAGCTACATACTCCTTTGCCTACAACATATGCCTTGTATCAAAGGCTGGAGGAAGAGGGTGGTGTAGGAGCCAACTATGCTGACTGTTTTCTACATGTGGACTTCCTCATTCAGGGAGAATTCCTGAATGAGGTAATCTGGAAGCTCTGTAAATCCTTCAAACCAACTGAGTGGCCCAAAGAGGGTCGAGTGAAAGAGGAGAGTCTGATCCTAAATTTTATTTTTTAATTCAGTGCACAATATGCATAACACATTTTAAAAAGCATTAGCTGTATGTTGGTAGCTAAAGAATACAAGGTAAGCATATTTATAATACTTTATGTACTGTACACCACTGTCTACAGAGGAATGTCACTTCAGATCTAGTAGAAGCCAAATCAGTTCATGCAAGTCAATTAATTCTTCTATTCTCATTTTTCTTTTAGGACATAATATCCTTCCAAACTCAGGTTAATTGACTTGGCAGTTTGGTTCAGGTCAGCAGGAGGAAAGCCTACAGTTCTGTCCTTCACCAGCAGGTTTTATTGCAGCAGTGGGATATTTCAAGAGATTATAAGGATTTGGGTGAAATAATTTGTGAAAGAAAAGGATTCAATAAACCTTTTAAAATGTATCTTCTATGAGTTGGGATTTGATCTATTTACCTCATAGTCAAGACTGCTTTTAGATAAATTATCCTGATAAGGATTTTATTTTTTCACTCTTTTTAGTATGATCATCTGTTGAAAAGCACTTCTTCTGGGTTATCTATCTTTTTGCCTGTAGGGCTGTTGTCCCTAGGAATGCTTTTACAGAGCATTTGATCAAATTGTCCTATCCAGATGAAGGTACAGTATGCATGATGATAATATCTTTTGTATCTGCCATCTGTTCTGTAATTCACTGCTATCTGTTGTACCATTTCTTACCTTAATAGAATTCAAAAGTCAAACATAGGCTTTTTATACTACATTTTGCTTTCAAGAGAAAATGCTAGTTCTCTCCCACCTTTTTATGTACTTCCAGATCTTTGCTACTGGAAGTGTTGGCAGTTGCAACATTATTTTCAGCAATTCCTTGACCTTTTGAAGAATTGTATGTTTCCCTTTGAGATCAATAGCCATCTAGTGACAAAGTAGGGGGAATCAACCTTGTATGACTAGAAAAGGATCTGCTGTAGTCAGCAATTGGTACACAAGTTTAAAAACCTAGGTGTAAAAATATCCATAGTGCACTATATTGCATATTATTCAAGTTTATTCAAGGTTAAACTTCTTCCCTACTATTATTATTTTTTTAATTTAGTCAAACCAAATTACTAGAGCTATGTGAAATTCTGCATTTTCTTTTTGTCAGATTTCATGGGAACTCTGTACCCAGTTATACTTCCCGTCAGTTCATATCGTTGAAATTGCATTCTGAGTTTCAAATTTGAGCAAAACAAAAGATTGGCCTTACTTTGTTTGCAGGCAGGCTCAGGTTAGTGAAACTTGGTGAAACTCTTTCAAGTTTCAGGTTGCACTGGTTTAGGGGTTTTGTTATGATAATTTTGCACAGTTCTCTCACTTACATCTATGAAACAAGTATCAGAGGGGTAGCCGTGTTAGTCTGGATCTGTAAAAAGCAACAGAGAGTCCTGTGGCACCTTTAAGACTAACAGATGTATTGGAGCATAAGCTTTCGTGGGTGAATACGATTCGTCTGATGAAATGGGTATTCACCCACGAAAGCTTATGCTCCAATACATCTGTTAGTCTTAAAGGTGCCACAGGACTCTCTGTTGCATCTATGAAACAAAATCTGTGAGAAATACTGCATGCCATAGGATGTGCCAACTAGTGGCAGAAAAATTATACTTATTAATGGCCATGAAGCACAACAGGTTGAATTTCATAAGCTGAGTCATCTTTGTCTGCTGGTATTGTTTTTAGAGGCACTTCCTGACAGATATATGCAAACTATTCAAAAGGAAGCATGTCTTCAGACTGCTCAGTCTTTGTGTTTTTGCTACATATGTTACTGTAAACTCTTTAAAAAATAAATAAATAAAGCAGGTTACAGCGGTTGTCTTAGCTATGCTGATTTATGTGACCATAACTTCTTGAATAATTTGATGCAAATAACAGCAAAGATCCTACACAGATGAGTAACTCCTATCAATGCATTGCAGTGTCATTGATATAGTACATGCATGATATATTTTTTTCTTGGCTAGTTGCCCTGGACTATAATCCGGAAATGGGAGTTTTCAAACAAGAATTTTTAATCATTTTATTTGTTAAATCTCATTTATGTATCTATTTTTTTAAAGTGTGATGTTTATAAGACGCCTGTAGGCTAAATTAGAATGGTGGCCATTAAAAAGTTATCATGTTGGCAAAATTTTTTGCCAAACACCTCACAGGGGTATCTGGCATTACCATAGTTTTTCCCTATAGTTAGAATAGGAATATACCAGTAATTGTATTAGAGATGGTTGGCAAAGGTTCACTTTTTGAAGGTTTCCAGTCACATAACAGCAATTTCTACTGTGCAATTTAAATATTTATAACAAATTTTCTACATTAACAATACATAAAAATATAAAACATTATTGAAAGATTTTTTTAAATGTACCATTTTCTTTCATTAGAAGAATGGGGTCTTGTGATTAAGGCACCAGGCCAGGCCAGAGAAAATCTGTGTTCAAATCCTGGTTCCTCCACAGATCTCTTGGGTGACCTTGGGCAAGGCCTTCCATCATTCTGTGCTTCAGATCCCCATCTTTAAAACGGGGATAATATTGATACTCCCTTCCTCCCACCCTTTTGTCTATCTTGTTTATTTAAATAGTAAGCTCTTCAGGATGAAGACTCTCTCTCTCTCTCACACACACACACACATTATGTAATTTTACAGTGGCTGTCATGTTGGGGTCCTGATTTCAGTTTGATTCTTTAGACAATACCATAATAGATTCAATAAATCATATTTAAAAAAAAAACAAAAACAAATACTGACAAGTCAAAGTGTCTGGTTGTGCATGGCAAGGTGAAAGGAGCCTCTCCTACTCTTGCAGAAGTATGCCAAATATACTTGATTAGGAATTTTCCCTTGAAATGACTTTCTGATGAAAAATTCTGTTTTGAAAAATCAAAATTTTCTCTAGGAAAAATTCAATTCTGAAAAAAAAAAAAACTATTAGGAAACTCAAAAAGGGTGCTGAAGCACCCTTGCTCTAGTGGGCACTCCCCTATTATCACTCAGGATGCTTCCAGGAGCTCATACTAGGGCACACAGTGGTAAGTATGTCCAAACAGTTGTAATATAGCTCCACAGGTTTGGATAAACCACAATTAATTTTCCTTTTAGTTGGACGATTTCTACATTGGAAAGAAAATCAAACTAACCTGCTTTTTATTTTGTTTTTGTTCTATTGTTTAAACAGTTAAAGGGAAAATATAAATAACTGCAGAATTTTGCCTGTCAGATAGAGTCTGAATATGAAGCTATTTTGTTCAGACTGAAGCAACTGTCATATTGCCAAGCCTTGAGTTTTCAATAATCCTACACAATTGGAACTGGCCACAGAATTTTCAATCAGCTGCAAGATTTTCAAACATGGGTTTCGGAAGTCTGGTTCCTAAATCCATTCTGACTGTAGTGGAGGCTTTTGGGAACTCATCACTTTTGAAAACTAAGCCACTATTTAGGTGCTTAAGTATAGATGTGAATGCATAAATTTAAATATCCATTTTTTAAACACTTGGCCATGACTCTTTCAACACTGGACATTTAATGGAGCAACCGTATGTGGTATTAGAAGCTGTATTTTTAAGGGCTGAGGTAGAGAGTCTGGGCAGGAGGCTGTGAATCTCTTGCTACTATGCACAGCCAGCTGGAACCAGGCACTGAATAAAGTAGAGCTCTTGAAAGCACTTTAAATACTGTACGATCAATGAACACACACCATATGCCAGAGCCAGGGCTGGCTCCAGGCACCGGCTTACCAAGCAAGTGCTTGGGGCGGCCACTCTGGAGAGGGGTGGCACGTCCAGCTGTTTGGCGGCAATTCGGCGGACGGTCCCTCACTCCTGCTTGGAGCGAAGGACCTTCCGCCGAATTGCCGCCGCAGATCGCGATTGCGATCGCAGCTTTTTTTGTTTTGTTTTGTTTTTTGTTTTTTTGTTTTGTTTGGCTGCTTGGGGTGGCCAAAACCCTGGAGCCGGCCCTGGCCAGAGCTCAGTATTTAGAGACAATGGGTGAAATCCTGCCTCCACTGAAGTCAATAACAAAACGTTCACTGACTTCAGTGGGGCTAGCATTTCACTCAACATCTCAGCGTCATGCTACTCATTCATGAATTACCACTTTATAAAATGGTGACAAATATTTTAATATACTAAATGAAGAAGGAAAGGGAAAGGGGAGAAACACACCTAAGATGAGAGAACGTTACAACTGAATCAAAGTGAAGTGATTTTATTAAAGAAAATAAAAGATTTAAAAACTGGCTACTCCTCCACATCAAAAAGAAAGAAAGTGCCAGTCAGAAGAATACACTGTGAAACTCTGTTTGAATGGATTTTCAATAATGATGCTATATAAAATGATAATTTAAAAGATTTTTTTCCTCTTCCCACACATTCATATCAGACAAGAAAATGCTAAGGGAAATGACAGCATTTGGATGTCTCTTCAATAATGTAATTTTTAAACTGAATATCATTTAACACAAGGAAGAACACTCTTCATGGATAACCCTTGAATAATTCTGCATTTATTGTCCACCCAAATGGCTCACTGAAATTAGTTAATACATTAATTAGTAGAAATGAATTAAATTAACAAAATTTAGTGGGACTTCAGGGTGTTAAACGAAGGCAGAAGGGACCCATAATATTTAGTTTTGTGACACCAGAGATGAGGCTGTTCTGTTGATATGGAGCGAATTATCTTGTTTTTTGGGGAGGGGGGTGTTTTTTTTTTTTTTTGGGGGGGGGAGGTTGTAGCAATTTCTTCCTAGTCAGTAATATTAAGGAGTACAAAATGAAAAATCCAGGAAATAATTGCCTTTGAATTTTTATAAATAATGCCTCTGTCTCTAATGTCTGTTAAAATATAGTCAAGCACTTTTGATTTAAAATTTGGACTTTGTTTTTCATTATCTCAGTTCCCTAGGGGGTATTTTGTTATCTACATACATTAGGATTTGATATGGTGACTACATTGCAGTATGCCATGTCAAAAAACCACTGATGGTTGTCAAATGCGTCTCTTAAAGTAAACAGTACTATAGATCTGGTAGAAAGCTGAAACTATGCTAACTCTATCTCAACAAGTGTGGCTTTAATATTTTTTTTACATTACAGGGATGGCATTCATTCTATTCCTCTTGTCCCTCTGCAATGTATGACCCCGAGTATAACAGATTTTGAATATCTAAGGTATTATAAAAGGAAAACCAGAATATATCTTTATTATGAAAACATACTGTGATTAGTAGGATTTTTGAAGCACAGCATACACAAATTTGGGGTGGGGGAAAAATGGTTTGTATAACTGCAGTATACGTCAGTGAGTTGAGCATTGGCCTGCTAAACCCAAGGTTGTGAGTTTAATCCTTAAGGGGGCCATTTAGGGATCTGGGGCAAAAATCTGTCTGGGGATCGGTCCTGCTTTGAGCAGGGAGTTGGACTAGATGACCTCCTGAGGCCCCTTCCAACCCTGACATTCTATGATCTTAAGCGGATATAAAACCTTTTCCAAACAGAAAATAAAAGCAATTAAACTCGCAAAACACAAGTATAGTAACAAATAAATGTAAATATGATTCACTCAAATTTGCCCACTTTATTCATGCTGAGATCAATGGAACCATCTGAGGAGTAAGATCCTACGCATCCTAAGTAAAGTGTAGAATTATATGTACCATATAACTCAGTCACTACAAATGTATTTACAATTTAAGATCAGATTCTGCAGCCCATAAATGGTCTCATAGCACCTTACTGCAAAAGTAATCTAACTGAGTGCCAGGGGGCTAGTCTTGTTGTAAAGACAAGGTCAATGTGAGTAAAAGTATCAGCATTTAACCCTTAGTAATCACATCAAAATATAGAATACATTTGATCTGATGATATACTGGTATTTGTTTTACTAGCTTACTGCAATTTTTACACTGTAGCCTTACACTACCTATGGTTTTGGCTGATGATGCATCATTAAATGGGTTGAGCACTTTCCTCACATTTGTCAGGGGTTCAATCCGATAGACCAGCTGAATTTTCATTGGGCACAAAAGGCACAGAGGAAAACAATTTACAGGTAGACAAGGAAATGTTAACAGTAATGTTTGGAATAAATACATTTTATTAGCATTTCTATTAGCACCCTACAAAGTAGCATGTAGTAGAATAAGAATTGAGCTCCAGCATGCAATCTAACCCCACTGTCTCAATTCATAGCTTTTTCAATAAATTTATTAAGAGCAGAAATTTACCATGATTTGTCTCAATGCAGAGGTGATTTTTTTTATATAGACATTATGAGAGTAATAGAAGCATACAAAAAAAGATACAAAATATTCTCTCTCTTGAAAATGCACATATGGATAATTCAGCAATGGCAAAATGTAGAAATATCTAACTCAGCTCATTCAGTAGGTCTAATGAAGAAGAAAGAAGATTTTTTTTTTAAAAAGTGGTTCAGTAGAATTTGCTGTTAATATTTTGATCCTCCTAAAAAGTTAGTGTAGCTTAGAACTTTTGGGGGTACTATGAATAATTTTGGGTTACTTCATATTTCTGTCCTCTGGTGTCCATGCCAATCTCCAGTCTGTGTTGGTGGGGACTTTTTGCTTCTGGTAGGTTCAACCATGCCGGATTGGTCAGTGGGGGAGGGACCAGACAAAACAACCTCCAGGTTGGGGGTTAGGCACAGGGCTAACAACCCTGTCCCGTAAAAGAAAAAATATGTTACAGAAACAGTGGCAGAGAAAGGGACCATTACTGTGTGTGATGGCCTTCAAGAGTCAATGAACCGTATGACTGCCAGTGATGAAAGCCAAAAGGAAGCCACTGGCATGGAGACTGAAGTGCTCAACACTAGGAAACGTATGGACAAAGTACAAAACAGGTAAGCTAGCTCAGGTCACAGCAGAGATGAGAAACTACCACATACACATTCTGGGTGTCAGTGAGAGCAGATGGACGGGATCAGGAAGATTAACAATAGCCTCCGGAGAAACTCTGCTGTATTCTGGACAGGATAATGGACCACACCATGAGGGTGTTGCCATCCTTTTGAAGAAGGGAGTGGAGCATTCCCTGCTTGAATGGAAATCCATCAGCAGCAGATTTATGAGAGCCAGATTGAAAGGGAAACAGAATAATATCACCCTGATTCAGTGCTATGCTCCGATAAATGACAGTGATGAAAAGCAAAGGACAAATTCTACCATACATTACAGGTGGAGTTAGAGAGAGAGTACCATGCTACGACCTAACTATTGTCATGGGAGACCTGAATGCCAAGGTCGGTAAGGACAAGACATGGATGTGTCACCATCAATTAAAACAGAGAGAGGCTGGTTGATTTCTGCAATATGAAAGACCTAGTCATTGGCGGAACCCTATTCCACCATTGTGAAATCTACAAGCTGACATGGTGTTCTCCAAATGGCAGAGATAAGAACCAGGTTGACCATATGATGATCAATGGCAAATGGCAATGCTCACTGACAGATGTGAAAGTGAGAAGGGGATCAGATGTTGGCAGCAGTCACCACCTGGTGACAGCCTCCACCAAGCTAAAACGGAGAAGTGTGGGTCCACCAAACAAGGGACATAGACGTTATGACATTGACAAGGTAAATGCCCCTGAAATACAGAAAGCCTTCATTCTGCAGTTAAAGAACAGGTTACAGGCACTTACATACCTTAATTAAAAGGAAGGGAAACACAGATGAGGAGATCAACAAGAAGTGGGACAAAGTAACAACAATCTATAAACAGAACAGTGAAGGCAGTCTAGGCTAAAGAGAGAATTAAAGAAAGGAGTGGATTATGTCCATCACATGCAACACCATAGAAATCAAACGAGCCCTGAAGAAAAACGTTTTAGACACAAAATCCCAGAAGCTAACAGACAAATACCACGAGCAGTATAGCAAGACACACAGGAAGATCCAAAGCCCTGTGAGAGCAGACAAATGACAGTATATTGATAATCTGGCAACACAAGCAGAGGATGCAGCTGCTCATGGTGAACAAGGAACTGTTGACAAAATGATGTGGCTTATCAGTGGTAAATGGCAGACACCAACAAACACTCTCATCTGGGACAAACAAGGCCACCTACTGACAACAGGAAAAAGTACAAGAAATGCACTGGACAGAGCATTTCAAAGAATTGCTGAACAGAGAGCCATCCCAAGAGGAAGCAAACATCTGGGAGGCAGAAGAAGATCTTGATATCAACACAGACACCCCAATTAAGGAAGAGATCATTCAAGCCATCAAATCCTTATAAAATGGGAAAACGCCTGGCAATAATGACTTGAATGCAGAATTGTTCAAGGTAAATCCTGAATTAGCAGCATCTATCCTGGCTCCTCTATTTACATCAGTCTGGGAAAGGGAAAACGTGCCAGATGAATGGACCAATGGGGTTATAGTGAAGATACCAAAGAAAGGAGCACTCAGTGATTGTAATAACTGGTGTGGTATCACACTTTTATCTGTGCCAAGCAAGGTATTGTGTAAGTTTATAAATCCAGCGTATATCAGAGGCAGTTGATAGTGTTCTCAGAAAAGAGCAAGCCAATTTTTTGTAAGGGAGTGGATGCACAGACCAGATCATCACTCTATGAAAAATAATAGAACAATGCTTAGAGCAGTAATGGCAACATTACATAAAATGCATGTGACAGCATTCACAGGACCAGCCTATGACATATTCTGTGGGCATAGGGAATCCCTCTCTGTACAATCAACAAAATCAAAAGCTTCTATTACAACTTTGCAGTGTAGATCACAGTGAACTCAGTTTTGAAGCCAAAACAGGAATACCTCAGGGGTATGTCATGTCTGCAATCCTCTTCAACTTTGCCATCAACTGCATAATGTGCTCTACAACAGAAGACATGCCAAGAGGAATTAGATGGACACCCGACTCATCCCTTGAAGACCTGTACTTTGCAGATAATCTTGCTCTCCTATCTCATACCCAACGCCGTATACAAGAAAAAACAATTCAACGCAACACATTCACGCAGCAAATTGGACTAAAAATCAACCACAGTTAGATATCATGACCTTTAATGTTGCCTCACCATCACCAGTATGGATAGAGGATTAAGTTCTCACCAATGTAGAAACATTCACATACTTGGGCAGCACCATCATCCAGGATAGTGGAACAAGCCAGGACATCCTTCAGAAGCTTAAATACAGTCTGGAAACCGTCAAATACAACACTAAAACCAAACTCAAGATTTATCAGAGGTGAATACTTTCAACGCAACTTTGTCATTCCCAGCATTCTGCACTATAATGTACATGTCCAACATCTCCATACAACCTGCATCGGAAAAATCCTCTGTATCTTTTGGCCCAGAACAATCTCAAATGAAGATCTATTCACACAGTGCAGCCAAGAAGATATGAGAACCATCATTACCAGGAGGCGTTGGAGATGGATCCTGTGCTTTGGATGGAAACTGATTCCATCACCAGAATAACAATAAGTTGGACACCTGAAGGCAAGCAAAAATGAGGCTACCTGAAAACAACATGGCAAAGAGCTGTGGAAGCTGAGCGGAAAAACCTGGGGCACAGTTGGGGAACAATTGAAAGACTTGCCAGAAACAGACAGGAGTGGAGGAGCTTCGTTGTTGCCCTAAACACCAGAGGCATAATGGGAAAATGATGACGATGACTGCATATTTTAAGATACTGTAAACTCTGAAGTCATTTCCTTATGGTTGAGCTTACCAAACTCCGAGGCCTTTTGAACTCTGTTGCCAGTTGAACTATTAAGTGATGCTGTGTTTGAGACAGGTGAATTCTTGGAGGCCTACGTGAAAAGCAAGCTAAGTTCAGAAAGTGTTGGTACAGCTGTGGTTGGGAGATGTCAAACAGAATAGTTCTCAATTAAGTGACTTGAAGGATCTCTGCTGGCAGCATTAATTTATTATTTCTTTAAAAGAAATGGATGAGAGGTAGCAGGCTAAAGTTCAATCCAGATCAGAGAGATGGAAAGGTAGGTGTAGATGTGGGTGGCCATCAGGAGTTGTGAAATGAATTTATTTTTGATCGTTTTTAATTATCTCTGAAAAATGCGGTAGTGTATTTTGTAAGATTGTGAAATTCTGCATGCAACCTGAGCTCTACATAAATTTGAAAAGTGAATAGCCACTAATAAAATACAGAAATTAAGAATGTGTCATATTTTCTTAGTATTTTTCTGGTTCATGTTACTATATAGTTTTTAAATGGTTGAAGATAGTTAAATAGCAAAGATTTCAAGACAAGTAAGACTGATATTTCATAAAATTAATATTCTATATCTCATCTCCAGAATTTCATGTTATTTTATTAGATGCAGTCAGTCTGAGCGCTATGTATGCACAGGTTTATAAGAAATTACATTTTTATTTGACTACTGATACCTATTTATAAAAATAGAGTCCACATTTTTAGTCATAGTCACAAGGGTACAAAGATAATATTGAACTTTAGACATTAACTCACCATTCCTTGACTTTTATGTACTTGAATCCTTAATCTTATGGCTACATTCTAGATAGATTTTTCTTTTCTTTTCTTTTCTTTTCTTTTCTTTTCTTTTCTTTTCTTTTGAACTGTTATTAATTAAAAACCTCTTTTACTGGCTGAAAATAACGATACCTCTCTCCCCCACAGGGTAATGTGAAGTCAAAATCAATTAATGTTTGTGAGATGCTCAGGTACTATGTTTATGAAAGCCATATAAACACCTAGAGGGTTAAACAGAAGATTGTCTGTGACATTTTTGTTAGTGTTTCGTTCTGGACATCTGAATATACTTCTGGCCTATGTTTCGACTACTATATGAGACTTCTTTTATTGATAGCAAGATTAGGGTATACCTTCTAAGAAGGATGATTCATTACCATATTTATAGGCAAAATGGACAGCTCAGACTTTTTTTTAGAAGTTAATTAACATGTAAATGAGAGTAGCTCACTGGCACTCAGAATAGCTAAATTGTGTAATGTTGTTGTAAGGTGCATGGTAGCCGTGCAATAGTAATAGGCACAAAATATATATCACAGTGATTAAAAATTGAAGACACATTGCACTTTTTTATTGTTGATCATGTTTATTACTCATGGTTTCGAATCTATGGTTTTCACTAAAATAACAAAACAAAATAAAACAAAAAACACCTCAAAAGCCTTGATCTTTCCTGAGCTGGTGTAAATTGATGTAGTTCCATTGCATTCAATGAAACTATGCCAATTTACATCAGTTGAGAATTTGGCCCTGAATATTTTTACTCTGAAAAGTTGATAGGTATAGTTTTATAAAAGCAAAGGGTCTGAAAACATGCCAGTTCAAGCTGCCAGTGAGGTTCACTGAAAATTATGTGAAGTACAGCTAGTGAGTTTCACACAGCCTTGATCATAATAAGTCCTTGGTGAGTCTTTTGAGTGAATGGCAAGTAATGCCTCTAATGACATAGGGTCTCAGAATGTAATGAGTGAAGACTTCAGCTACTTTTATGAAGCCAAAGAATGATGAGAAGAAAGTGCATTCAGAGGTTTGTCTTTCATCTCTTGTAGATTTATTTTAGATCCCAGTAGCAGCTACTGTCACCAGCAGAGAGACCTGCTAAGATCCAGAGTTAATATATGATTTGGAGTGAGTGTAGAATTGGTGCTTGAGCAGTTGTTAAAAGAAGCTTTCCTTCCAGTTGTATTTAGGATTAGGAGTCCACACAAAGTAGTATTAACTTGAGGTTTAAGGTGCTGGAACAACTGCACTAGACATATCCTGTTATACAGTGAGGCTTGGGTCGGCTGAATTTGGCCAAGTGGCCACATATTACCAACTACAATGGAGTTCCTGAAGAGAAGACAACCCTATATGGCATCTCCGGTACTGATGCATTTATGAGAATTGCCAGTGATACTAGATGGCAATATTATGGGTCTTTTTTGGTAAAATGTTGCTACCATATTGTGGATTCACACTACAAATTGCTAGAGATGCAAGAGTTTAGATGTTTTCCATCAAGAGGCCGCTGTTGTTCTGCTTGGACATATTTTCCTGATCTTAGGTTATTGAACAAGTAGAGCTGGTTAAAAAATTGGGAGGTAGGGAAGGAGGGAGGGAAGGACTGTTTAAAGCTTACAGATTTTTTTTCTATAGAAAAAAGGCTAAGGTTTTTGATCAACTCTAGTGTCTGCTTTCATAGGAGTAGGGTATGTTTTGTTTAAGAGATGTATGGAGTACAGCATAATCTAGCATATTGGGCTGTGTCATGGGGTGTGGCTCCTCTCCTGCTTTCTCCCTGAAGAAACTGCACAGACTCCATTGGTTGTGCCTTCATTGCATTTTTTTATCTGATGTTCCCTCCACCATTTCGATAACAAAATCCCCATACACCAGGCTATTTACAGTGCTAACCGCACTTTTGGCTCTCTCCCCAGGACCTGAGGGGAAGCGATCTCCCTCCTATAAGGCCCCTGTGGTACTGAGCTCAACTAGCCCTGGCCCCCTTTCTCCCCCACCCCTCTTCTGGCATATATATATTCCTTTTAATGGCCATTTACTTATTTTATTCTGATATAGTTGCTTTCATAACTGTCTATAAATGTGAGTTACGATTTCTATTATTTTTTTTGGCACTCATATAAAGACCCCTGTCATTGTTTTACATGGACCATAATTGCAGAATGAAGGTAAACTTGTCTATGTAACACTTGATTTAAAAGATATGAGGGAAAAAAGACATTATAGTTTCTCCCAGCTATCCCAATTTTAATGTCCTCCACTCTCACTATCACTGAGCTTTGGAAATTACAGGGTTATTAAGCATTTGTATACAAGCCCATCTGGGTCTTACAATAATTGTCCTCAGGGCCTCTGAAATGAAAAAAGCGAACAGACAAAACTGAACATCAGTGTTCTGAGTCACTGCTGTGGTAACCTCTGAACCATTTTTGATAGCTTAGTTTTCACTAGGAGAGTGCTGGGATCTTCACTAAATGGCTTGTCTGGGGTCCTCTTGACATCAACTTCTTCATCGATGGGGCAGTTAAAGCTGAATATGCCTTCAGAGAGTTATACAACCTGAATAGCTCCAGTTTCCTTAAACATTTTACAATGTAAGATATGAGAAACAGAGGCAATTTTTAATTCTGACAGTAAACATATATGCTTTGTTTTTGCATAAAAGCTTCTTGGATTGATTTCAGTAGCAAAAAAACCTCCTGATGAGTCTTCACATTTGTCTGCATGCTCAGGGCTGCTTCAAATATCCTAATTAGCTTTTGGGTAATGTTTCAAAAATTCCAGCAAAATACTTTGCAAACTGTGTATAAAAAAAATCAAACTACTCTTTTGAGATTCAGCTTATTGCATTGCTTTAACAGATCTATAAAGAGTTGTGTTTTCTGATCAAGGCTTTGTGGAAAATGAGTTTGGGGAAGGAAGTAACAGTAAATACAATGATCAAGAATTCAAAGTGGTATTATGTAGTGCTTTCCATCTTCAAAGTGCTCAAACATTAACTAATTACATTTTACAGAAACCTTGGTAGGGTACAGTAGATTTGCATAATATTCCACTTTTCAAGATGGGGAAGTGATGTAGAAAGGTTAAGGAACAAATTTCAGAGTGCCCTTAAGCAAATCTCTATTTTTATGCCTACTCTCTTGCGGGTGTAAATAGCACTGGGCACAATTTTGTGTTCATGCTTCTTTCCAGACACAATTACAATCACATAGACATCTAAGTACCTGTTTGAAACTTCAAATCAGCTATGGAGAAGCCTAAGTAATAGTAATTTCATACATAAAACCTCACCCACAAATTGCATATGCTAAATAACAGAAATCCAGGTTTGGAAAGTCTGACACCACAGTAAAATGGGCAAAGAATAGATTTTTCAGTGTGGTGGCAATTCCAAAAAACTGTACAAGAAAACAAAAGTTTCAGGTTGAACCAAAAAAGAAAAAATTAAATATATTTGGTGAATTGAAAAGTTGAAAAAAAAATGTTTCAGGTCAAATGAAATGTTTGTTCAGCCCCAAATGAAACATTAATTTTGATTGCAAACATTTAAAATGTTTAAAATAAAAGGAAATTTCTAAACAAAAAAATCATTTTGAATAAAAAAGAGACATTTCATTTCAAAAATATCAAATATATTGATTTTTTTCAAGATTTTTTTTCCTTTTTGACTGAAACAATTCAGAAAAATCATCATGAATTTTCAAAATGTTTCAGGGTTGCCCACAAAATTTCAGCTGAAACATTTAGTGCAGCTCTACCCCTGGAGTCAGAGGTAACAGTCAAGATTAGGACCCAGGAGCTCCTGACTTCCTCTACTATATTTCTAGATATGAGATTTTTCTAAAAGTTAAACTTTTTTTTTTTAATCAGAAATGAAGGGAATATAAAGAAAGCTGATCTGTAACCTTGATTGTATATATTGTTCACTACTACAAACATAGTAACGTAATTGGTATTACTGAAGTTTCAAAACAAAATCTTTTTCTTTTAAAAAGATTTCACAATTATCAGTTTATTTCTAGTTAAAATATGCTTACTATGTAGAAAAATGATGATCCTCTTCTACATACATTAACTAACTCTTCATTCTGTTAGTCTTAAAGGTGCCAAAGGACCCTCTGTTGCTTTCTACATACAGAAATTATTATTCTATTCCATAAACTTTAAAGCTAGTGAGGCAGATAGGCAAAATGAACAAAGTCAGATACTATTTTCTGCAGACCTGTAGAAAATGACTAGTTCTTGTCAAGTTTAAAAAGTGGGATGTCTTTTTTAATTGAACATATGACCGGTCAGCCAAGGAGCTCATTACCAAACTAGCTATCAGCACTTTTTGGCTATTAACTCAATCTATATTCTCTCATTGCAAAGATAACTGTAATACATTTTAATACTTGGATGTAATTGTAACACCGACAGACCCTGGTCATTGGGATCGAACCTGGGACCTTTGGAGCTTAGTGCATGAGCCTCTACCGCATTAGCTAAAAGCCAAGGGCCTCTTAGCTAAGATTGTAGAGCAGACTCATTTAACTCTCTCTAAGTGGTCTCAGTGCCACTAGTTGGGACAGAACACCACACCCAGGAGGTGTGTGGGTTACATAATCACTAAATAAAATTGGGACTCTAACCTCGGAAGCCATGGCTCTGAAAAAAATATTTGAAGTCATGTTGGATAATCAGTTGAAGACGAGGTCGCAGTGCAAGCGATCTTTGCATACATAAATAGGGGAATCTCGAGTAGGAATAGAGAGGTTATTTTACCTCTTCATTTGGTACTGGTGCAACAGATGCTGGAATATTGTGTGCGGTTCTGGTTTCCACAATTCAATAAAAATACTGATTGGAGAGGGTTGAGAGAAGATCCAAAAGAATGAGTAAATGCTTAGAAAACCCTCTTTATAGTGATAGACTCAAGGAGCTCAGTCTACTTAGCATGACAAAGAGAAGGTTAAGGGGTGACTTAGTTACAGTCTATCAGTATCTACACGGGGAACAAATATTTGATAATAGTCTCTTCAGTTTAACAGAGAAAGGTGTAACACAATCCAATGACTGGAAGTTGAATCAAGATACATTCAGACAGGAAATAAGGTGCAAAATGTTAACAGTGAGGGTAAATAAACATTAGAACAATTTACTAAGGGTTGTGGTGGATTCTCCATCACTAGGAGTTAGTTGTTTTTCTAAAACATATTCTTTAAGAATTACTTTTGGGAAGCGTTATACAGGAGGTCAGACTAGATGATCACAATGGTTCCTTCTGGCCTTTGAATCGATGAGTCTATGGAAAATCCAAAACAACACCAACAAAATCTTTGTATAGTCACAGTTAAGGTTTAAAGATGTAATTAAAGAGATGACATTCCTTACACTCTCAACATGCCAATAATAAGATGGGTGAACTAGAGTGCCTCGTGATAAAGGAGGATATTGGTATCACAGAAACCTGGTGGACTGAGAGCAATCAATGGGACACAATCATTCCGGGATACAAAATATATCGGAAGGACAGAACAGGTCGTGCGGGGGGGGGGGGGGGGGAGTGGCACTATATGTGAAAGAAAATGTAGAATCAAATGAAGTAAAAATCTTAAGTGAATCCACATGTTCCATAGAATCTCTATGGATAGAAATTTCATGCTCTAATAAGAATATAACATTAGGGATCTATTATAGACCACCTGACCAGGACAGTGATATTGATGATGAAATGATAAGAGAAATTAGAGAGGCCATCAAAATTAAGAACCCAATAATAGTGGGGGATTTCAATTATCCCCATATTGACTGGGAACATTTCACTTCAGGACGAAATGCAGAGATAAAATTTCTCGATACTTTAAATGACTGCTTCATGGAGCAGCTGGTACGGGAACCCACAAGGTGAGAAGCAACTCTAGATTTAGTCCTGAGTGGAGCGCAGGAGCTGGTCCAAGAGGTAACTATAACAGGACCGCTTGGAAATAGTGACCATAATACAATAGCATTCAACATCCCTGTGGTGGGAAGAACATCTCAACAGCCCAACACTGTGGCATTTATTTTTAAAAGGGGGAACTATGCAAAAATGAGGGGGTTAGTTAAACAGAAGTTAAAAAGTACAGTGACTAAAGTGAAATCCCTGCAAGCTGCATGGGCGCTTTTTAAAGAGTTTCATCCTTTTACTTCCAATAGGATTTGCCATTTGGTAGCAGTAGAGGATTAATCAGCCCCAATCTACTAATTTTTAGGGGAACAGGCAATGGCCATCCCAGCTGACTGGTGTCTCTGCATTGCCCTCAGGGTTGGCCACCTTCCTGATCCATGGAAGCATCGTTCTAATAAAGATACACTGTCCATGCATCCTCTTTTTGTGAAGGGAATGTAATAGATGGGGTATCCATACCAGCTACTGTAATGATAAATTGGTCAGCATTGTATTAAGATTGGCTAATCTGCTGATTTAGGGGTGGGAAGACAATGCTTTGATAGTGTTTTGAGAGGATTAGACTTCAAAATGACTTTGACAAATTGGAGAATTCGTCTGAATTCAACAAGATGAAATTCAATAAAGACAAGTGCAAAGTACTACTCTTAGGAAGGAAAAATCAAATGTGCAATCACAAACTGGGGAAACTGGCTAGGTGCTAGTATTGCTGCAAAGGACCAGTGATAGTGGATCACAAATGCAATATGAGTGAACTATGTGATGCAGCTGTGAAAAAGACTAATTTTATTCTAGGGTGTGTAAAAAGGAGTTTATATATACAGCACAGGAGGTGATTGTCCTACTCCACTTGGCCCTACTGAGGACTCAGCTGGAGTACTGTGTCCAATTTTGGGCACCACACTTTAGGAAGGATGTGGACAAAGTAGACATTGTGCAACAGAAATAATAATGGTTTAGAAAACCTGATCTATGAGGAAAGGTTGAGAAATTGGGCATGTTTAGTCTTGAGAAAATAAGACAGGTGAGACCTGATAACGGCCTTCAATTATGTTAAGGGCTGTTATAAAGAGGACGGTAATCAGTTGTTCTCCATTTCCTTTGAAGATAGGTCAAAAATAGTGGGCTTAATCTTCAGCAAGGGAGATTTAGGTTAGATAGAAAAAAACTTTCTAACTTTAAGAGTGGTTAAGATCTGGAATAGTCATCCCAGGGAGGTTGTGGAATCCCCATCATTGGAAGCTTTTAAAAAACAAACAGTTTGGACAAACACACACCTGTCAGGGATGGTCTAGGTTTACTTGGTCCTGCCACAGTGCAAGGGACTGGACTTGATGATTTCTCAGGGTCCCTTCCAGCCCTACCTTTGTAGGATTCTATGATTCTAAGTGTGTGCCCCTCCTACCCTCTTTATCCCTTACATGCCCCTCCTACCCTCTTTATCCCTCTTTTCCCTTCAAAAGTGCAGAGGCTAAGCCTGGAGAAGGGGCACATGTGGAAGAATTTCTGTGTTGTTTGAAGAAGAACTGTTTGTATCAGAATAGTGTATGTAGATGTGTGTCCCAGCCAGATCTGCTGGAGCAGGCATTAGGGAAGGGATAGCCACATGGCTGCTTGAGTGCTAGTGACTCTGGAATGTTGGATCACTCTACAAGGGGAGGAGTTAGAGGGAAGGCTCATCTTGTGTTCCATGCAATAATAAAATGGGTCTAGGTAAAGGGATCCTCAGGGGATGTTGGAAAGTAGTTATGGCTAAACTCACTTTAAGCAGAAAATGAAGGAAATAGCATGTTAGAGGAAGCAGAGAAATAGCTCCGCTGAAATCATTGGAGTCCTTGCTATTTAGGAAAAAATACCCCATAGTTTTGAAGTCAGTGGAGCTATGCCAATTTACACCAGCTGAGATCTGGGCTTAGATAAATAGCTCTTTGTGGATCTTTGATGGTTTTATAAAATGGACTTTTGCGCATTTCAGACACCTAAACTGTATATGCCTGGGCTCTGCCCCCATCCAAAAATTTAACCACGTAGCCTCCCCCCAAAATGTTTACAATGACTTTATTGAGAAAACAGTAATGGTGAAACTTAACTACTAAACATACATTGATTGCTATTACAAAAAAAAAAACAACATATGCTGTCATTGCAACATGGAGTTTTCCATGGTATTTCCAGTAAATCCTGCAAATTCTACAGTATAGTCAAATATCATGGCATGGTAAATACTGCTTTTGTAATCAGTGAGGACGTGGAGAACGAGGTTGAGGTCCCATGGTGACGTGGGTTTTGTTGAGTCGCTGTAGAGAACAGGTCTCCAACCTCCTGTTTTTTCTGGGTGAGAAAATAGTTGGAATAGAACCCCTTCCCTCTGTACTCAGTTGGTACGGGTTCTATTGCTCCCAGGGATATGAGATGGTTCACCTCTTCCCACAGCAGATGTTCATGAGAGGGGTCCCTGAAGATGGAGGGAAGGGGAGTGGGTAGGGAGTTCACAGGTAAGGGGGATGGTGCAACCAGTTCTGATGATTTCTAATACCCATCTGTCTGTGGTGATGGACTGCCAGATGGGGTAGAATGGGAGTAGGCGATCTCCAAAAATTTTGCCAATGGCAGGTGTTGACAACATTGAGAGAGATGGGATTCTCGGGCCCTCAATCAAGGCTTCAAATCTGTTGTCTAAAGGTTGATGGCTGAGAGGTAGTAGTCTGGGAAGCAGATTGCCTTCTCCTCGAGGTTCTCTGTTTCCACCCCATTGGTCACAATATCTATTATACATCGTTGAGTATATGTAGGGGGTTGGAATTGTTGAGGAGTTTGGTAATTGGTCTGGTATTGGTCTGCTTCTCTTGTTCCTATGTGTGTGGATGCTCAGAGATCACAAGATAGTCCTCCAGTCCTTCAAGGTGTGAAATGACTTATCTGTTTTGTCCATGAGAGTTTGGTGCCTTCGAAGGGTAAGTTCTACAGTAGACTGCACTGGCTTTGGAAAACTTGATAGATGGAGCCAGGAGCCTCTCCTCATAACGATGGCTGTTGCTATGGATCTAGCAGCGGAATTAGCTGAGTCAAGGGCCACTTGTAGCGTTCTGGTGATGAGTTGGCCTTCTGTGACGAGTGCTTTGTACTGATCCTTTTTGTCGTCTGGTGGGGCCTGTGTAGCAGGTGTAGCCACAGGAGAGGGAAGCTGTGGTGAGTGTCCTATATTCTCCTCTTCGGCAACCTCCCCACTAGAAAATTGTTTAGAAAACTGTGACGAGCTGGGTTGGCTGAATACCGCGTGTACCATGGTACCATCTGTGCTGAGGAGAGGAGACTGCAGTACTGATGAGACAGATAAGTCTGTATGACAGAGGAACTGCTAAGACGTGCAAGGTCCCAGTACGGGTGGAATGAGGGAACTCGGTACCGCATGCTGGAGTGAGCTTACGGGAGCAGGTGTGTGGCTGGAATGCATAATGCCAGCAGTAGGTGGCAGCATTACAGCAGGGATGCTTGGTACCTATGGTTTGTATGTTGTTGTCGGTGCTGCGGCATGGGGTTTCACTTTCCCTTTTCTGCCTGTGTCAGAGCTGGACTACTTAGGAGACCTGGATTTCCTGTTACCGTCGGTACTGGAGGGACCTGGTCTGTCAGCCATTGGTATGGCCAATGCAGTTGGTACTGGGAGCGTTTGCTGCTATCGGAGTGCCTCTTCTGGGCTAACTCCAGAATCGGGGATGTGGAGCCCTGTTTCTTTGCTTCCTTCTTAGCATGTCATTCAGGCTCTTTGCTGCTGAAAAAGGAGCCTTTAACTTAGGCGGCAGTCGGCGATTTCTGGCCAGGAGGGTTTCGTACCTCAGGCTCAGATGTCGAGCGAATGAGGAGAATATTTAGCTGTAAATCCTTGGCTTTTCTAGTGCAGGCTTTCAAGCTGTGGCAGTGCGAGCACTTGTGGTATGTGTTCCTCACCGAGGCAGCAGATGCACTGAGTGTGCCCATCTGAGAGATGTACTGAATGCCGTCAGGTAGTGCAGTGTTTAAAGACTGAGGAACAAGGAATGCCCCGAGGGAACGTATTTCTCAGTGATGTGGAGAGAGAGATGTCGCTGCAATTGGGGATAATTGAAACTTAAGATCCTATGAGGAAAAAAAATGTTTAAAGGTTGGGGATAAAGTAGAAAGGGAAAAGGCTTATTCTTACTAAGAACTGAGAACTACTGCTAAAAGAAAGGGAAAAGGGCTTATTTCTAGCTGTGAGTGCTGCTGAGTGCTCCGACTCAAGTCAAAAGCGGAGGAGAAGGAAGTGGGAGTGGGTGGGTCGCACAGCACTAGTTAACAGCCTGAAGAGGAGAGAGACGGGGACTGTGATGTGCGACCCAACCAGGCACCTTACATCTCTGGCTACAAGCGCAGGGGCGCAACGACACATAAAGTGGAGCACCCACAAGGGCACCACTCGAAGAAGAATTTGAAATTTTAGACATGTTACATAATCGCTATGTTCTGCTGCATGCTCTGAAGTTCTACTGATGAGAGAAAACAAAGAAAAAATTGTGGAGGAAGTGCAGATTTTGCTAGAGGAGCAGTATGGAAATATTTCAGCTATCCTACTATCAGAGGCCTTGTTTTATGACTTAAAGAATTTATAACTTCTTTCATTTTAAATCTTTGATGTAAAAAAGAAGAATTACTAAGATATTATCTTCCACTACTGAATGTTACATCCTTTTACTTATCTAAATAAATCTAATTGCTAAAGATTTTCTGGGTGAGCATTAGCAGGTCTGGCTTTCTGTGATAACTGAACACAGAATTATTTTCAACAGATGCCATCCTGCATAGCTCAGCATACAAGCCAGTTTGCAGTACTACTGAAAACATTAGGCTTTTGCACACCAGCTTCTAACATAAACTTTTTGGATTCCCTCATACAACAGTTCTAAGTGAACCTTTTGGGTTCATGATGCTGGAAGTTGTATGGTTTTTTGGGGGGAAAGTAGTAGAATCAGACTGGTGCAGTATGGTGGGTATTTCCCTTACCCTCCTCAGAATATTTTTTGGGCCAAGGGAAAGTAGAACTCTAAGTATGATCAGTTGACTAATACTTAATGTATGTTCACTGCAGGTAAGGTATTTTCTACCTCTCCCAAAAATCACATTTGGGGATAAAGTCACAATTTTCCCAATGATCGAAAATATCTAAGAAATAATAAACTAGGTCAGAATTGCAATAGTCACAGCAAGTGTATAAAAGCCAGGGTTAAAAAATTGGAACACTTACATCCAGGGACAGAATTAGTAATGGTGACAGGCTCTATGTAAGTGGATCAAATGAGACTGAAATGTTATGCATCAGATACGCCCATCTCAAGAGAGGAAGAAGGATCATACACATGCAAATGACAGCAGAAGTCAGACAGCATCCCCTACCAATCAGACAAAACTACTGATGCTGACATCAGTTATTTAGGAAAGTACCTTTTATGCTCTTGGTAAAAGGGCAGGTATGGAGAAATAGTTTTTCCAAAGGGACTGGCAACACAATTTATGTTCATTTTCAAAGAAATGTTAATGGCTTGAACAGTAGCTACTACACAAATTTGAAAAAAGACAAATCCCAGAGCAGGGGGAAATGACCTAATTATCTCATCTGCCTCTAGCTTATAGTCTCTCTCTCTCTCTCTCTCTCTCTCTCTCTCTCTCTCTCTCTCTCCTACATGCTGCTATATATTTTCACTTTCTGGATGCCTGAAATCCATTAAGTTCATTTCTGAATACTTCTCCATGACAGTTAGTTAGCTACATATGCTGACTCCGGATAGCAACTGCATGCTTTGTATGAATGGACCTGATGTTTGAGAACCAGGTAGAACTCTAAGGACCCTGTTCTTTTCTCAGTGCATGAGGGCTATTTACAGTGACTAATGCTAATAAGAACAGTTCACATAAATCTCCCATGTACCTTAAAGAGACTAGGAACCTGATTCTCGTCTCACATATATTAGTTTATCTTCAGTTGAATTACCCATGATTCACGCCAGACTAAGTGAGAGGAAAATCAAGTTTTAGTCTACACAAAAAGGTATTCTCCTTTTCTGAAAATGTCTTTCATTTAGAACAATATCATACGTTTTTATTAAGACAAAGTTACTACATCGTACATTACATATTCATGATCAGGTTTAATGTTCAGTTAAAAATAAGTGCAGAGACAACTTAATTCTGTGGGTCAGCATAGCTTCCAGCCCTTTGGGGAGGTACATTTTCAAAGCAGTATGTGGGAGGCAAGCATATCAGTTCCTTTATTTCCTACCAAGATTTGTGCATCTGCTTTCTGTGCACCACTTCAGTAATCTGCCCCCCTTTCAATCACTGGCATCATCTTTATTACATTAGACTGATCATACCTAGTGGATAATCACAACATAGGGAAAAAAGCAAAATATCTAAGTCTTGTAAAAGTCTCAGCTCACTTGCAAAATTTGTCCTTGATGTTGGCAGTTGACAGATCGTTGTAAGTTGAATTAGCTACCTGTGAACTAGGGACACAGTTTGCAATTTAACACATTTATATTTTAATATACCACAGGGAAAATGCCTAGGTACTGTGTCTATTACCTAGCATGCCCAGTATATTATTTATGATCTTGGCTCTTAAACTACAATTTTCCATAGAATTTCAATTCTAACACCTATGCCTTGCCTTCTCTGAATATGAAATTGAAGCATGTTAGCCATAAAAATTAAAGACATTTTTATACATTTCAAATAAGCTTGTGTACTCTTAAAAAATCAGTGAATTTAATCAAAGATGCCAGAGTGACAGCACCATAGAGTGAATACCTCTATTTACCAGAGAACAAAGGGGACTATCTTTGTTCTGTTTTTGTACTGCACCTGGCACAATGGGGTTCTGGTCCATGGCTACAGCTCCCAGGTGCTAATAATAACAATAACAATAATAATAATTAATAATTAACCTCAACACCCAATAGGAAGACCAGCTTCCCCACATTACGTTACAAGTGTAGCTCTCAACCTTGACCCTCACGTAGATTAGAGGGAAGTTCATGTTCCATGCTCATTCTCTATCTTTTGCCTTCTTTAGGTAGTGTGTAAATTGCTGATGGTGATCTGTGATGTGAACTTGTGCTCTAGAGAGAAAACAAGGTCTTATTCTCCCTGGGATTTTAACCGCCAGTATAGCTACACCTATATAACCGCATTGGTGCAAACCCCTCTGTAGTCATACTGCACCCATGCAAACTGATTTTCACCAGTTCACATTTCAATGGTGTTTACACTGGTGCAGTGCACCTTCATACGAGGTGTTTGCACCTATGGTCAAAGATCACCATTTGGACAAGGCTTAAGACAAGTCTTTTTTACTTAGGCCAACAAAGAACCATTATTCAAAATGACCGTTGTCTCAAGTAGCAAGTTAGGCCTCTCTCCTGCCATAAGAGCCATTTGGGCACACCCCTGTTGACATCAGTAGGGCTCTGTGAAGACTGAGGGCTTGGCTACACTTGCAAGTTAGAGTGCATTAAAGCAGCTCCGGGAGCTCTAACTCTCGATGTGTCCACACTGGCAAGGCACATAGAGTGCCTGGACTCTGCAGCTGGAGCGCTCCTGGTAATCCATCTCTACGAAAAGCATAAAGCTTGCTGTGTCCCGGCTGACACACCCGGGCGTCAGTGTGAACGAGGCGTTGCATTGCTTGCGCTGTGTTTGGCCTCCGGAAACATCCCATAATCCCCTAAAGTCAAGTGGCCACTCTTCTCATTGTTTTGAAATCGGCTACAGGAATGTGGATATCTCCTTTCAAAGCTCCATTTCTGACAGCCGGCATGCTTATCTGCTCTGGGACAAAGCAACTGTTACTGTGGAATGCTGCTTGCTGTGAGTGTGTGCGTGAGAGAGGCTGGAGGGCAGGGGGTCTACAGCTGTCTGAACTTACAAGACAGCATGCTGACACACTCTCAGCCCCCCAAAACACCTACACACAATACACTCCCTGTCACATTCCACCACCCCCCATTTGAAAAGCACATTGCAGCCACTTGCACACTGGGATAGCTACCACAATGCACTGCTCTTTGTGGCGTTGCAAGAGCTGCTAATGTGGCCATGCCAGTGTGCTTCCAGCTGACAGTGTAAACACATGGCAGCGTTTTCCCTGCTGTGGTCTCCGAAGGCTGGTTTAACTGTGACAGTGTACCCCATAAGGCTTTATGGGGGTGTGTGTGCTTATAAATGTATGTATAACATAACTGGAATATGTTTTGTGCTGCCTGTGCCATGTAACATATCTCCGTAAAGGTTATGGTCTACTATATCTATTCATCCTATTTGTACATGTATATCATTTTCTACTTGAGGTTAAGAATATGGGCTGTATGCTGGCTTGGTTTCTAAGTAAGCTTTGTGAGGCATTTAGTCAGCTTCTTTAGGAAGGAATTCGCCAGGTTAAGTACCTGATCAGGAAACACTTGGGGAACAATGCATCTTGGAATGCTCCAATTCACACAAGAGGTCTTCCTGGAGACATGCAAGATACCATGTGGACAATGGCTTCGGCCTGTAAAGACTGAGTCATGCAGGGACATGTGACTTGCCCAGGTGACTCCAGAACTCCATCTTGGAGCTGGACTTTGCGTAGGAGGGAGGACGGGGGTCTCCACCCACAAGAGAGAGTCTATTTAAACCTGTGGAAGACCCCTCCATTTTGTCTCCAGCTGGCTAAAGAAGGAGCCTCTCCACCCGCCCCCCCCCCCCAGGATACTTGAAGGAAACTGAAACAAAGGACAGTAACTACTGGGGTTGTGAGTGATTGCTGGACCCAGGCTAAAAGGAGATTAGCCTGTAAAAGGGAGCATTCTGGAACTGGTGAGGAACTTATCCGTATTTAGTTTGATTAGACATAGATTTGCGCATTTTATTTTATTTTACTTGGTGACTTACTTTGTTCTGTCTGTTACTACTTGGAATCACTTAAATCCTATTTTCTGTATTTAATAAAATCACTTTTTATTTAGTAATTTACTCAGAGTATGTATTAATACCTGGGGGAGCAAACAACTGTGCATATCTCTCTATCAGTGTTTAGAGGGCGAACAATTTAAGGGTTTGCCCTGCATAAGCTTTATGCAGGGTAAAACGGATTTATTTGGGTTTAGACCCCATTGGGAGTTGGGCATCTGAGTGCTAAAGACAAGCACACTTCTGTGAGCTGTTTTCAGGTAAACTTGCAGCTTTGGGACAAGTGAGTCAGACCCTGGGTTTGTGTTGGAGCAGACGGGAGTGTCTGGCTCAGCAAGATAGGGTGCTGGAGTCCTGAGCTGGCAGGGAAAACAGGAGCAGAGGTAGTCTTGGCACATCAGGTGGCAGCTCCCAAGGGGGTTTCTGTGATCCAACCCGTCACATTAACTACATCTGCAAGTGAAGCCATGCCCATAGAATCATAGAAGATTAGGGTTGGAAGAGACTTCAGGAGGTCATCTAGTCCAAGCCCCTGCTCCTTGTTCTGTCATCTGCCACCACTGAGAACAAACTAGCTCTATCCTCATTGGAACCCCCCCTTCAGGTAGTTGAAGGCTGCTATCAAATCCCCCCTCACTCTTCTCTTCTGTAGACTAAATAACCCCAGTTCCCTCAGCCTCTCCTCGTAAGTCATGTGCTCCAGCCCCCCAGTCATTTTTGTTGCCCGCCTCTGGACTCTTTCCAATTTCTCCACATCCTTTCTGTAGTGGGGGGCCTAAAACTAGACACAATACTCCAGATGTGGCCTCACCAGTGCCAAACAGAGGGGAATAATCACTTCCCTTGATCCGCTGGCAATGCTCCTACTGATGCAGCCCAATATGCAGTTAACCTTCTTGGCAACAAGGGCACACTGTTGACTCATATCCAGCTTCTTGTCCACTGTAATCCCCAGGTCCTTTTCTGCAGAACTGCCACTTAGCCAGTCGGTCCCCAGCCTGTAGCGGTGCATGGGATTCTTCTGTCCTAAGTGCAGGACTCTGCACTTGTCCTTGTTGAACCTCATCAGATTTCTTTTGGCCCAATCCTTCAATTTATCTAGGTCACTCTGAACCCTATCCCTACCCTCCACCATATCTGCCTCTTCCTCCTAGTTTAGGGTCATCCATGAACTTGCTGAGGGTGCTATCTGTTGTCAGATGCTACCGGCGTGGTGCTTCTGCTTTCTCCTATTGATATCACTCGGCTGCGTGCGTGTGTTCCCTCTGTGTGCTGCCCCAGCTCTGCGCAGATAGCTGACACAGCAAACCCGACGAGAACCCCCAATAACCACAGAGTCTAGTAAGGTACAAAGGCACCTCAGCCAGGTTTATTGCGACCTCGGACACAATTGCAGTTCCCCGTAGATTACTTAGTCTACCGGGCATACTACTAATAGATGCCTCTTGGCAAGGACCCGGCTCAGTGGCGGGACTTTCCACTGCTCCCGTGGCCAGACAAAGACACCACCCCAAGGATACATTTTTATACACGGGTACAAACAGGTTACACATCACTCCTGACGTATTAAGGTGCAACCCCTTCACGTAATAAGGTGCCGCCTCGCACCTTGTACATGTTGGTTCGATCAAAACAACTCTACCCATCATTTTACCCTTTTGCCCTTGTCATTGGAATGGGTCGGCCTGTTCCATGTTATCTGTGGAATGTTCCGGTATAGTGTATCTTGGTACCATGTTTATACTTTAACTATGTGAGATGAATATATATTTATGCAACATCAGCCCTTTTCTTGCCAGCTTCTGTGAGCAGGGCCTGCCTCTTGCTCACAGCTTAACCTTGTTTTATGTTAGCAAAGTCCTGACCATTACTTTAGTTTGGTTCAGGCCTCAGGCCTCATACTGTGCCTTCATTAGGGCCTTCACTTACTACACTATCCATCCCATCATCCAGATCATTAATGAAGATATTGAACAAAACTGGCTCCAGGACAGACCTCTGGGGCACTCCGCTTGATACCAGCTGCCAACTAGACATCGAGCCCTTGAGCACTACCTGACAACCTAGCCACCTTTCTATTCACCATATAGTCCATTCATCCAATCCATACTTTTTTAACTTACTGGCAAGAATACTGTGGGACATCACATCCAAAGCTTTGCTAAAGTCAAGATATATCACATCCATCACTTTCCCCATATCCACAGAGCCAGTTATCTCATCATAGAAGGCAATCAGGTTGGTCAGGCATGATTTGCCCTTGGTGAATCCATGGTGACCGTTCCTGATCACCTTCCTCTCCTCCAAGTGCTTCAAAATGGATTCCTTGAGGATCTGCTCCATGATTTCTCCAGGGACTGGGGTGAGGCTGACTGATCTGTAGTTCTTCAGCTTTGCCTTCTTCCCTTTTTTAAAGATGGGCACTGTATTTGCCTTTTTCCAATCATCCAGGTCCTCCCCCAATGGCCACAAGTTTTCAAAGATAATGGCCAATGTCTCTTCACATCAGCCAACTCCCTCAGCACCCTCAGATGCACTAGATCTGGACCCATGGACTTGTGCACGTCCAATTTTTCTAAATATTCCTTAACCTGTTCATTCACCACTGAGGGCTGCTCACCTCCTTCCCATACTGTGCTGCCCAGTGCAGCAGTGTGGGAGCTGACCTTGTCTGTGAAGACCCCAGGATCTTCTGGTATGGACTGGATTACAGGATAGAAGGGGAATAAGCCAGAATTCAACTGGTAGCCATGAATTTCGTCATCCCTCACCAGACCAACCTCCTATTCCTGTTTACTTTTGAAATAGCATCAACAAATAAACTATTTTTATTAAAAATTAATAAGCTATTTTAAAAATGTTGCTCTTATTACAGGTAACCACTGAAATTCAGTAACTTTTATCTTACAAAATAAGGATAAAATGTGTACCTACTTTGTTTAATCAGAAATGCATTCTGCAATAAATCTGAAAGTGAAGTAACACCAGAGAAGTTCTTCTAGCATACAAACACTGCACTTTCTTAATCAACAGATTCAATTTCAGCCTGTATTCATTGTCCCATTATCGTTGGGTAACAAAAATAAATTATTTCTCCTTTTTTAATCCTGTTAGTACTGCAATGCCAAAACATCAATGAAAGTGAGTTGGATTTTATTCTGGTTCATGTGACAACAACAGAAGGACTAACTAAATTTCAACAGCTCATTCAGACTTTGCACTCTCCACTCCAGCAAAGGGGAAGAATTTGGAAGGGTTGCACACTTGTAACAGAGGACAATTGTAGCCCTAAAAATCTTTGTTATGGATCTATATTTGAGTTTGAAATTATGGCATGGGGCGGGGGAGGGGGGAAATGACACCTTTTTACTTGTAAACTGAGATATCACTGAATGACAAACATGGAACAATCTGATGCCATTTTTAGAACGCCATTGATTAAACTATTAGACATTTATTCCATGGAATTTTACCCTCTCTCTCCCTCTCTTTCTCTGTATATATATATATATATATATATATATATATATATATATATATATATATATATATATATATATATATATATATATATGTGCACACACATATACAATAGGTAAAATTGGGTAAACATGGAAATCCATTATATTATATTTGAGCTAGTTGACTTTTATTCAGATTATATCATTTTTGTCTGGGTAATAATGGAAATACTTTATATCAACAGTGTAATTATGAACTCATTAATTGACTGAAGGTTACATTCGCCGATACACCATTATTTCCATCCACGCAGTACACATCTGACCATGCTCCAGCTGAAGTCAGTGGCAGAACTCCCATTGACTTCAATAGAAGCAACATCAAGCTCTCTATTTAAAAGAAAATTATACCCTGAAAGCTATTCCCATCTATTCTGATCTTCTCCATCTTTCCGGTAATTTATTTTACTAATTTTGTTAAACCAGTTTTTACCTAGTAATTGAATGACAGTCACAGCTGCTATAAGGTTTCCGTAGAGATTAGTGAATGCACCTAAACCTTGCCCAATGTATGAATCAAACCAGAACTTTTCTTGAGATTAAAAAATGTTTGGTTAATAGTTTTTTACTGTTTTTTTTTTCATTGCCGTATAACTGTAGACTTGGGATTCCAGTTAGAAGCAGAAGCAGATAATCCAAAATCCACTGGTTACCATTAAAATCTTGACACTGTATTGTTGCAGATGATGTTATGACTGTATTCATAGTATTCCCTATTGTAAATCTGAGGAAGCCATGAATAATGTGGTAAAGTTAATTAAGAAACAAAATAAGGTTTTAATGACAGCCACTAAACCACAAAGGCCATCTATGTAGTATCTCATGAGAAAACGTTGTGAGAATTTAATCATAAGATTTCCTTTACATTTTTTTTATAAACTCAAGAAGTTCAGATGACTCAGATTAAGTGTGTAAAAGCATCCACATTTCAAAACCTTTTGAGATTTGTCTGTGCACAGGTTTGCTACTGCAACTACTTTTTCATTGAGCAACAGTCAAAACACAGCCAAGCATTGCCACTAATATGAGAATTATAAGAACTGCAAAAAAATTGGAAGAAATGAACCCAACTCATATTTTGAATAAAATAGATTCTTATTGCAAGTATTATGTTCCACTTATTACATGCCAGTTCCTATTCTTGTTTCTTACTCTTCAAATGAATTGCTACTTTCAATATCACCTACTCATGAAAGTTTTGGCAGGATGGTGTGATATTTACAGGAAATGAACAGGAGACACTAAGACAAGGTAGGAAAGCATCTGATGAGCTTCAGACATGTTTTGTTTGTTGGTATGATTATACAAATGTGGTAGGGTGATGAATGGCTGAGATTGGAGGAGACATAAAAAGTTTCAATACTTTGCCCATGATAAGCAGTGACTGCACTCTAGCTCAGGGGTTGGCAACCTTTCAGAAGTGGTGTGCCAAGTCTTCATTGATTTAAGGTTTCGCGTGCCAGTAATAAATTTTACATTTACAGGGGCCAGCAGATGGAACCCCAGATTGGCAGCGGGCTGAGGAAGGCCAGTGGACGGAACCCCAGACCGGCAGCGTCGGCTGCAGATGGAACCCCAGACTGGCAGAGGGCTGAGCTGCTCAGCGCACTGCCGGTCTGGGGTTCTGGCTGCCGGCCCCTGCCAGCGGGGGTCCCAGCTGCCAGACCTGCTCAGCCCGCTGCCGGCCCGGGGTTCTGTCCATCCAGGCCAGCAGCAGGCTGAGCGGGGCCAGCAGCAGGGACCCTGGCTGACAGGGGCCGGCGGACGGAACCCCGGCTGGCAGCAGAGTGCCACTAAAAATCAGCTCATGTGCCGCCTTTGGCACGCGTGCCGCAGGTTGCCGACCCCTGTGAGTCTAGCTAATCCTTTTCAAGGTGGAAAGGCAGTATTGTGCTTATAGCACTAGACTCTCACTCAGGATGTCTTGGTTCAATTTCTGGCTCTGCCACGGGCATCCAGTGTGACACCCCCTCTCAAATCACAATCTCATTGTACCTCACTTCCCCATCTGGAAAATGGGGTTGATGAGCCTTTCTGCCTCCCTGATTTTTTTTCCTAGAGCTGAATTGGAGCTTTGCCACAAGCCCTGAGTAAGTGACAATGCATAGTTGTGGCTAATAGTCCCCAATTTCCTTCCTTGCTCCAAGTGGGACAGGAATAATTTGTGGGTATATCTACACTGCAGTGTAATCCTGGGCTCACACTCAGGCTTGAGACCAAACCCCTCTTCCATCTACACACAAATCTCTCAAACTTGGACAAAGACCTATGGTCCTACGACCCTGCGGGAGTGAAGGGTTTAACCCTGAGTCAAGCTGGGACCCAGGTTCAAGCCTTATTGTTTTAAGTGTAGATGCAGCTCCCCAGGTCTTAGAAGTCCACCAAAAGTATCCCTGTGATGGGGTGCCCAGCCCACAGAAGGCCTGAAGGAGTTAAGGTGGCTAGATGGGCCAATTAACTGCCCAGGTTGTATCTCGAGGAGGAGCCAGGGAGCAGGGATTAATTAAGTACTCCGCTCTGTAACCACTCAATGGTGTAACAAGCTGCCTGGAAAGAATGAGCTGTTGGGATGGGGGAGGATCTGGAAATATTTTCCCTAACAAATCTAGTCCGTTTGAGTTAAAGATCGTCCTTGTAGTTCAAAGGTGACAAAATCATTTATTCCAGATATGATAGGGGTTTGAAACTTTGGCCAGACATGTGCCAGGAAGGGGGCGTAAGGGGCATGGCTGTGGAGTTCTGTGGGTTTGCATGCAGTCATAACAGGCTAAACCAGGGGCGGGCAGACTTTTTGGCCTGATGACCAGGTTTCTGAAATTGTATGGAGGGCCAGTTAGCGGAGGCTGTGCCTCCCCAAACAGCCAGGTGTGGCCCGGCCCCCACCCCCTATCCGACCCCCCCCCCCCGCTTCTCTCCCCCTGATGACCCCCTGGGATTCCTGCCCCAACCCATCCTGTTTCCTGTCCCTTGACCGCCCCCGGAACCTCCTCCCTGACTTCCCCCGGCCACCCCATCGAACCCCTCCTCTCCTTCCTGACTGCCCCCCCGGGATTCCTGCCCCCATTCAACCCCCCATTCTCCACCCTCTGACTGCCCCAACCCCTATTCACACCCTGTAGTGGGGTGGCTGCCCCACTCCCTGAGATTATGGGCTGCGTCAGGCCAGTGGGCCTGCGCAGACACACAGCCAATCAGAGAAGGGCTTACTGGGAGCACAGGGAGTGAGCAGTATCCCTGTGATGGGGGATACTCTCGGGCCTTCGAGAGGGGAAGGTCTATCTCCAAACTGGGAGACTAGCACCGTGGACAGCGCAGTGCTGGCCAGGCTCAGGGAGCAGAGGGGAGCTCTAGCCTAAGGTCTGCCAGGCTGCAGGCCCTGAGTGGAAGGGCCTAGCGGGTGCAAGGGGCCATAGGGGAAGCGGCCCAGGGAAGCGGACAGACGAGAGGAGAGAAGGAGGACAGCGAGGCTGCCGCCAGAGGGTCCCTGGGTCGGGACCCAGAGTAGAGGGCAGGCCTGGGTCCCCTCCTACCCCGCATGCAGGACAACCAGTCATTGGCCGTAGGGAGCGGCTATTACAGGCCACGCCAGATCCCTGACGGGAGGGATTAGACTTTGGGGTGTGCGGTTGACCACGGTGGCTGGAACGCAGGGACTGCTGATTGACTCCCCCCCGGAAGGGAGCATGGAAGGACTGAGGGGCACTGCCGGAGGACAGTGGTCCCAAAGAGGATGCCGCGAGTTGGTGAGCGATGAGGGCTCAGACACGCCAACCGAGGGCGAGACGATGGACGGGACACCACCAGGAGGGGCGCTCCACTGGACTAAGCTAATTCCCAGAACAACCAGTAGGAGGCGCTGCGGTGGTGAGTCCCAACCCCGTTACACACCCCCATACCCTCACTACCACCCCGAACTCCCCTGCCCTCTATCTAACCCCCCTTCTCCCTGCTCCCTTACCACGCTGCATAGAGCACCAATGGCTGGCGCCGCTACAGCCACGCTGCCCAGAGCACCAGGACAGTCAGCCGCGCTGCCCAGCTGGAGCCAACCACATCACCGCCCAACACCGAGCACCAGGTCATGCTATGGCTCTGCAGCTGCACTTTCCCAGGAGCTCTCAGCCCCACCCCCCAGTGAGCTGCGGCTGCGCAGGATGGGGTACAGCAGGGGAGGGGCCGGGGACTAGCTTCCTGGGCCAGGAGCTCAGAGGCTGGGCAGGAGGGTCCTGCAGGCCAGATGTGGCCCATGGGCTGTATTTTGCCCACCTCTGGGCTAAGCCAAATGGAAGCTCATGCAACATCCTGTTGATTCTCTCATGAATTCTGACCCAATCCCAAGTGCTGATAACTTCAAACTTTTCCTGAAGCAGGAACTCCAGAGAGCTAATCACATTTCAGGGAAGGGTTTATTTTCTAGGCCCAACTTGGTAGTTGACCAATCCACTCCACTCATAGATGTGCCGTTCAGTCACTATACATTTGGATACTTTACTTGCTGGTTTTCCATCAGCAGCTTGGAATAATATGTTATGTCCCCCAACATGTCAAAGGTCTGAAATCACAGAAAAACATTTAGTAGCATACCACCAACTGCCTCCTCAAACCCAAGTTGTTATGCAATTATTATTTTTTTTAAAAAAGGACCTTTTATTTTTTTTTAAAACTTGCCATAATCTCTGCACTTCTTTTGCTGTGGTAACTAGGCTGTGTCCAGGGAGATTCTGTGGTCTCAAGTGTCCTTCTCACAATATACTGAATTTCAGTTTGGAAAAGTAACATTTCTTGCCCTTGAAATTCCACAAGAACAGTGAGATATTTGAGACGATTACCCTCTGTGTCTTGTCCTACTCCAGCCTTCCTGACCTCTGCAGGCTGATATAACTCAACAGCTTACCCATACTGCGGCAGAAGCTTGGCTCAACATACCTTCTTGGACCAAGAAGTGTTTCCGTGGTGAACTTATGGTTGAATTTGCAGACAGGGCCAACAAGCAGGTCCAGTACCAAAGATGGAGGGACTCATAGCCAGAGAAAAACATGGCAAAAGGCAAGACGAAAAGCTCAGACGGGCTGCACAGCTTGAGACAGAGTTTCAGCACAGGAGCAGGAATGGCGGCTATGGGAAGATGACGGAGCTCAGCAGAAAGAGCTGTTTGAGTGGCTGCTATCACTAATGATCACAAGAGTATTGGTTCCTGCTGCACCCACAGCATGGCCTGAATTTCCTCTCCATTACTCTGTGATGAAGTCCAGAAACATCTTGGACAACTCCATGGCTGGGTGGCCCATGTAATCAGGTCCTATGAGGGGCTAGGCAGGGAAACTTTGCTCCTTATTGATCCCTTCCCCCATGAATGCCTCTGTCTCCCTTCCTGTGACAAGTGCATTACAAATGTGGAAGGAGGGGAAAGGAAAATGGGGGGGAGGGGCAGGAGACATGCAACAATAGGATATTTCTGTTTTGTATATAGTTTCACTGTTTGCACTTTTTCGTGCACTTTTTTTAAGGTTATATTGCTACCCGTGTTTTGGTGTGGTAACGGCAGCTGGTCTGCCTGACAATGGGTGAACGTTGTACTTTTCTAATACACGTTATGAAAAAAGCTTTTTATTTTATCAATAAAGTTTATTGCTATCACTGGTTCACATCACACTATGTGTATTTCAAAAAATAAAGGTGTAAACATGATCAGGAACAAGTGAGAATTCGTATGCAAACACTATTTCTCAATACAGTTAAGCTACATCAATCACTTCCTTACTTCAATTCATACTATGAATCAACCCCCCCACCCCTTCCTATTTGATAAGTCGTCGGGTCATTCATAAGTACATTGCAGGCCAATCAACCCCTCACTCTGTCCCCCAACAAGCACATTCAAAAAGATACTACTTTCTCTCTTCCATTGAGCCATAAATGTCCACAGTGTGGGAGCATAAAGCATACCTGGCTTCTGTTGCCCAGCTGCATGCAGCTCCAGTTGTGGTAGCTGCACTTTCTGGTTGAGGGTATCAGTTCAGCAGCCCCACGCTGTCAGAGGTCCATTCAGGGGGGAAATGGCTAACCTCTGGCTTCATAAAGATTGTGAAGAGCACAGCAGTGCAGATAGCACTGATGACACTGGAATCCAAATTGGTCTGTTGATATCTCCAAAGGAATTTCAATTTGTTAAAAGCACATTCAACAACCATTCTACACTTGCTTGAGTGTAATTAAACTTCCTTTTACCAGGGCCTCGGATGTCAGGGTAAGTTTCATAGGCCAAGGCAAAAGAGGGTATATGGGATTCCCCAGAATAATGGTGGGGACAGTAACTCCATTGATGGCAGTCGTTTTTGGAATAGTGCCCCAGTCTGTCCATGAATGAATGACTCATGACCAGCAAAAGACCCTTGCATCATGAATATGCAACCCATGTTGACTTTCATAAATCAACCTCTTTGGTCCATGGGGATCTGCATAACAATGTAGTAGTACTCTTTGTGGTTTATGTACTCGTGTGCTTCTTGAGGAGGGCAAACTATGGGCACATGAGTCCAATCAATGGCCACAAAACAGTTTGGCAATCGCAATCTCTCAAAGCCAGCAATTACCTCAGGAATATATTTTATGCTCACCACCTCAGGGGTAAACCACATGACTGATTGCCTCAGAAACATCAGCCACCACTTTATTCACAGTCTACTTTCCAACATCAAACTGGTTGGCAATAAACCTGTATCAGCCTGGGGTAGTCAGCTTGCACCACATGGCTATAGCAACCTGCTTCTGGACCAACAAGCATGTCCTCATGCATGTTTCTTTATGCTGGAGGATTAGGGCAAGCTGCTCACAGAGCTCCATAAATGCAGCTTTCTTCATGCAAAAATTCTGGACTCACCACTGGTCATCCCAGATCTGCGAGATGATGTGATCCCACCATTCTGTGCTTGTAACCCTGCTACAGAAGCTCTGGTCTAAACTGGGTCTATAATGAGTGTCATGAACAGCATCAGCCAGTTTGAGTTTGCCATGTCTGTGTCCTCCTTCTCCTCCTCCTGGTGCATCATAAGTTCAGGTGCCTTTGGTGAGTCAGAAAACACCACTGAAATATCTACCAGATCTTCACAGAAGCTCAACCCACTTCCTATAACAAGAGTGAAAGCACAAGCAAAATAAATTCTTCATATGGTACCTTCTCCATGGGAACATGCAGACCAAAATGACTGCTCAGCAGGATGTGTTGATCGGCTGTTCAAACTTCCTGTTAACATGCGGGTTGGACAGTCTGTTTTCCCACACTGTACCAGTCAAAGGGCTAGAGCAGCTATATCTCAGCAAGGTATTGGGAGTCTGGGATATGGCTGTTTTTTTTCAGGTCTGCATGCTGCTATGTGAACACCAGAGTCCTAGGATCAAGCCTGGGTTAAAACATTCTTAGCCTAGGGTTGACAATCAGTGTAGATGCTCAAGCCTGAGAGTCTCTAACTCAGGGTCCACTGAGTAAGAGTCCCACTAACCCTGGGCTTACATTGCTGTATAGACATACCTTGAGTCAGCACTATGCCTGGTGCAGATTAGTTCCCCTTCCCTGCTGGCACAGATGCACTGGTCAGTGCATTTGGGGGATGTACGGATGGAGCCATTGTCCAGTACCCATGTCCTGCAGATACTGCTCTCCTTCTCACACTACGGGCTTGTCTATACTTACCGTGCTGGTTCGGCGGCAGGCAATCGAACTTCTGGGTTCGATTTATCGCGTCTAGTCTGGACGGATAAATCGAACTCAGAAGTGCTCCCCGTCGACTCCGGTAATCCTGCTCGCCACAAGGAGTACGCGGAGTCGACGGGGGAGCCTGCCTGCCGGGTCTGGACGGCGGTAAGTTCGAACTAAGGTACGTCGACTTCAGCTACGTTATTCACGTAGCTGAAGTTGCGTACCTTAGTTTGATTTGGGGGTTTAGTGTAGACCAAGCCTACGATAGATGATGCAGTTAGCCAGCATAGAGCATAAGGGGGATGCTTTGTGTTTCATTACATATTAAGGGCCAGACTGTGCTCCATCTAAATTCATTAGGGCAGGCACGGAGTATGAATTACTATGTGTTTGTCTAATGCCTAGCATCATTGAACCCTGATCTCAGATGGGACTCTGAATGCTACTGGAATATAAATAACAAATATTGGTTTTTTTTCATCAAAGCATTTTGACTCACTACAGGCTGATGTTCACAAACAGATTCAACACATAGGATTTATTTTTACCAACCAGCACTCTGCCGCCTTTCACAGATTAGTCTGCAAAGTTATTTTCATCTAGTTTTTTGCCTTCCTAAAGGAAACAGTGAACTATAAATAGAATCATTAAGAAAAAGTTTCCATTACATGTTTTTGTTCTCGGGTTGATCAGGGCTTCAATTGTTATGTTTCTTTCTTTGTTTTTAATTCACAGTGGTCTTTAGCAGGAAAGCTTAACTGAACTATAGAGCTCGTAGGAACTTTTTTGACTAAATTAATTTCCTTTGGGAGAAAAAAATGGGGAAAAAAGTTTTGACAATGTCAAATTTTTCAAATGTTTTGAAATTGTTTTTTCTTTTTAAACATTGTAACATTAAAAAGGCAAGTGTTCTGATTTTGTCTAAAAAATTGTCCATCGATCCCAAACTTTTTTTCGCTCAGATATTTCTTTTGTGGAGAATTTAGCAACATATGTGGTTTATTCCTAATCAAAATGAAGAAAAAGATCAACCTAAAAATCCTTCAGAAACCACAATTTCCATCATCCACATAGCTCCACTTAAAATATTTATTGGCTTATTGTTGCAATCACTTCTGTGGTGTCTTTAACACAGAGAAGAATCAGCCCTTGGGTATGGTAAACATAAAGTAGACTCTGTACAGGTGCTGGGATCTGCTGTGCTGGATCACAACGCAAGAGCTGGGCCTTAGGTTGCAAACTTTTTAAAATTTAAAATGGACAAAACCCAAAAGGAGAATAAGATGAATTTTCAGATTTAGGTTCAGAACCTTCAGACAGTCTGTTTATGTTAATGTCTTAAAGGAAACTTGAAGAAACCTTGGGTGTCAGACAGAAACATGGTTTGTCTAGGAAATCTGCTGCATTCCTTTCTAACAGTTTTGGTCAGGCATCCCATTTGCCTACTGACTCCACACCTTGTTCATAACGTGGAAAGATGTGATTACTAGGGAATAATCTATGTCTATAAATTATGATTATTACTACTACTATCTGAGATGGTTGCTGCATTTTAAAAAAATCACAGTTCATTCTGCAGATGGTGATAGCTCTACTAGCACTTCTATTGTTAGTTTGAAAGTCAAGTGATCATTTGTGTAGGTGGATGTGTGGGAGCAGTCCAAAGAATTACAAGGATTTTCTCCCACACGCAATCCACAAGGAAAAGAGAGCCATTTAAACAATGTTCTGCTCCTCTGGTATTTTTACTCATCCCATTATTTAATAAGAGTGTTCTAGTGCACACTTTATCTTCCCACCCAGATTGTATCCATTTAAAATAATAAGAAGGTATTTTCTGTTTGTATCTTTGATATTTGTTTTTTCAGTTTTAAATTTTGATAAAAAGCTCATACATTTTGTCAAAGCCTAAAAATGAGAAAACCTGCTCTTATAAATTAGCGATTATGTTCCATCTGACAAGTATATAATTTGTTTGCAGTGTTGTTGTAGTTGTGTTGGTCCCAGGATCACAGAGCTGAAGAAGAGCTCTGAGTAACTTGAAAGCTTGTCTCTTTCACCAACAGAAGTTGGTCCAGTAAGAGATATTACCTCCCCCACCTTGACTCACTTATATAATTTATCCTTCTAGTGTTTATCAATAATTATACATTAGTTGGACTTGCTGGTAAATGGTAGTTCCGTAAAAGACAATTCCTGTCAGTTTTGTCATCTCTTTAATTTCAGCGGTGGCTGCAGCAACAGGAAATGTAACTTGATTTGAATGCAAACACATCTTTCCTGGTACAGTTGACTCGGTTTAAGATAGACATAAGTTGTCTGGAGAACCCTGATAAGTTACATTTCTGCATGGTTTGACCCAGTGTTTCAGCCAACCATACAGAAACTTGGTTTATCCGGGAAATCTGCTGCATTCCTTTCTGATGGTTTTGGTCATCCCATTTCCCTCCTGGCTCCCAGTTAGGACAACTTCCTACTACTTCTGTTCTCTGCTTGGATCTTGAATCTCTTCCCACTCATTCTCTGGCTTCTTTCAGTTCTTTCTGATGTTCTTTTTGCTTACTCTCTGGCCTCCCTCCTGAACTGAATGGGCTCAGCCATCAGCAAAAGCTGGCCCCGTTCCTTCTGAAGCTTCCTTCCCTTCCTGATTGGTACCCCAGCATTTTTGTTGTCCCCCCTGTTTCCCCCGTGCCCCGTTAAGGAATCTAATGCCTGCCCATATTGAACAATCAGTAAGATGGACAAATTTGATTTTGCTCAAGAAATTCATCTTAAATTATTTGCAGTATAGAAGGAGTAGTCTTTATTTTGTAATGCCACTATTATGATTGAATCTCGTCAAGAAACACACAGCAAAATAATGTAAACTGGGTCATAAATGAAATAAATCATCCATCAAAGTGTCTACACATAACAACCCAAACTGCGAGAGCTGTTTAGTTTTTAGTTAAAAACTTTTCATTTTCCTGTGGGAAGTTTTGTTCAAACCAATTGAATTAAAATTAACATGTCGTGCAATGACATTTTTGTTCTAATATTTTCAAGGGAAAAATCGATTCTTTTAAAAATTGGAATTGATATTTTTCCATGAAAAGTTCTGGTTTCAACAAAACCATATTGGTTGTTTAGGCACTTTCTAGAGGAAAAATGTTAACCAACCCTAAAATATAGCTATGGTAACATGATACAATTGGTAACTGAAAAGCATGCAGATTGTGAATCCAATTGTCCCATTTTAAGCAACATGTGGAAAAGGAAAATATATATATATATATATATTTAAGGGTCCATATGTGTCACCCACCCTATACAAGGCATGGAAAGTGGATGACAAATCAGGATTGTGGATTATATGCTGTTTACAACACTCATCAGGCACGGTGAAAAAACAAGGAACAGGGAGGCAACTGTGAGGTACACTTTCAATGAGTCCATAGTGACATATGGTGCCGTTAGGCTCTATAGAAGCCTGTAGTGGGGTTTGCACATAACACTTGGAGTTGTCAGAACCAGCAGTACACTGGGGACTCTCTATAGCAGGGGTTCTCAAACTGGGGGTCGTGACCCCTCAGGGGATTGCGAGGTTATTACATGGGGGGTCACAAGCTGTCAGCCTCCACCCCAAACCTTGCTTTGCCTCCAGCATTTATAATAGTGTTAAGTACAAAAAAAGTGTTATAATGTATGAGGGGGGTCGCACTCAGAGGTTTACTGTGTGAAAGGGGTCACCAATACAAAAGTTTGAGAACACTGCTCTATAGGCAACACGTTACTGAATCATAATACTAGTGTAGGAATGCACATTCACATGACCCCACTGTTAAATTTTAGGCCACCCTTTATTGATAGGGCTGATTAGATTTATGAGGGAATTATGGGTTTCCAGCAAATGTCTCCCATCATATAGGGGCTGATGTGTCACTTTACCAGAGACCTTTTGTCAGAGGACTTTTTCGTCTACTTGTCTATACCTCTATCCTGATCAGGACCAATATGATACAACACTTCTGACAATTGTGTCACGTACCCACACTTCAATATCCTCCTCCTGTCATCACTATTACAATTCATCATGACAAAATGTGCACTAAAGAGTTTCTTAGGGCACCTTTCCATTTCTTCTTCATTGTGCATTTTACAAATGAGCATGGTGTGTAACATGGTGAGTAACATACACGTGAGTAACATACACATACACCTGACCACACCTCCTTTTTTTAATTCAGCACTGTAGTCACATGCATCACTTCCACAAACCCTGCTCTACTCCTACTTGTCCAGATAATGGTGCAAGGAATCAGTGAGGTTTTAGGAGAAAGGAATAGGGTGACCAGATGAGAGATGTGAAATATCGGGACGCGTGGGGAGGGGTGCCGGCGGAGAATAAACAAAACAAAAAAAAAACCCAAAAGCCGGCAGCGGAGGAAAAAACAAAAACAAAAACAAAAGCAAAAAGCAAAAAAAAAAAAAAGCCGCCGGAGCATAGGAAAAATTGGTGGGGGCTCCATGCCCTGCCACCCCGCACCAGCTCGCCTTTGCTCCGCCTCCACCCCCCGTGAGCTGGGTGCTGCGTCCTGCTTCTCCCCCCTCCCTCCAGCGCTTGCGCCGCCATACAGCTGATTAGCGCAAGCCTGGGAGGGAGGGGTGAGGAGGAGGAATGCAGCGTGCTTGGGGAAGAGGCGGGGCAAGGGTGGGAATGTGGGGAGGGATCCAATGTGGGAGAGTGGGAGCGGAGTCGGGCCAGGGTGGAGTTGGGGGCATGTGGGGAGCGAAGTCTGTGCGCCTGGGGGCAAAATATTGGGACAATTTGCATCCCATCAATCAGGACGCAAAAGAAACAAGTAAATATCAGGACAGTCCCAATAAAATCGGGACGTCTGGTGACCATAGAAAAGAATAGACAGCTGGGTATATGGGAAGGAAAAATATACAGGGAAGTTGCATTCTTGGGATAGAGGTACAGAAGGAGGGAGCATGGCTGGTGGATTTTAATGGGAATGTTGTAAAGGGAAAGTAGCCTGAAAAGCTGAAGGCTGATTAAATGAAACTAGCCTTTTCCCACCCTGCCTGTCCTTGCCACTTTCAGCTGTGAAAACCTAGATGTTGTCAGACTTGCCCACTCCGCACCCTCCCTATTGTCCCTCTTCTCCTGTGTCATGAATTCTAGTTTTCCATTACAAACTTACACTCATCCTCTTACAAAGAAGCATTATGTTTAATTTTCTCAATCGAGGCACTGTATCACCATGGCCCACCCTTCTGCAGTGCCCTGTCTCTGTTTGCCCCAGGGCAGCTTAGACAAACTGCACAGTCTTTTGTATCTTGGGGTCTGGTTTCTCTATTACCACAAAGTTCCAAAAAACAGACACAAAAAATAAATCTTCCATCCAGAGCCTTAAGCTTGGCAAAACCTCTCCCCCCCGAATTACTGTCCTATTCTGCTGTCTAAGCAGCCAGCCCCTTTCTTCAAGGAGAACTCCTTACAGTTTCACTTTACAGTCCGCCTTCTAGCTCTATGCTCAGTGAGCTGCCTCTGACCTTTTATCACCCAGGTGCAGCTCTGCCCCCTTAATTGACTCAACGGGAGCATATGATCCAGCACAAGGGAGCTGAACCTGCTTTAATCATAGGGGCCAGTTGCTCCGTGACAGGCACTGACTGAGAACTGTGCTAAAATTATGATACCTTTGTATTTAATTTACAATGTAATTAATTATTTAATTTACACATTAAATAATGATTCCTGTTATAAAAATTCATGCACTGCAAAACTTGTAGAAGGGGTATAGGGCTGGCTTAGCTGACATGAGCAGACCCAAGTTAAGAAAAGACATGCCTCAACAAGTAACGGCTGAACAAGCCCGAACAAATAAAAGCTGAAACAACTAGCTAGTGCAGGGATCAGCAACCTTTGACACACGGCTCGCCAGGGTAAGCACCCTGGCAGGCAGGCCAGGCTGGTTTGTTTACCTGCCGCGCCCACAGGTTCGGCCAATCGGGGCTCCCACTGGCCATGGTTCACCGCTCCAGGCCAATGGGGTCTGTGGGAAGCGGCGCGGGCCGAGGGGGGCAGAAACTAACTATTGTGGGTACGTTTAGAGTAACCAAAATAAGCAAACGTACCCTGAACTGGTAAGTTTGCCTTTTGCAATCTGCAGAGTAATTGGTCTTTACATGCAAGAAGTATAGATGTTAGTAGCTAGGAAAAATGCATATCAACTGTGTGGTGTCTGACATGGACTGGAATTGTTCTATTACCCTGTAAGTAACCCCCCTACATCCGGCCTCTCCAGAGAAGGCAAAGAGCTGTTACATGACTAATAAAGTACCCTGACTGATGAGCTAGAGTCAAACTGCGTATTTTGGATCCCAGAGAACTGGATAAACTGTTCTCCCAGAAATGAACTGAACTGTACAGAATTGAACAAGGTGTTCTGGATTAGCAGGATTGAAAATGTCTCAGAAGGAATTCCAGCAAGGGATGTGTGGGGAAAATAGCATAATAACATAAGAACAGCCATTCTGGATCAGACCAATGGTCCATATAACCCAGTATCCTGTCTTCCGACAGTGGCCAGTACCAGATGTGTCAGAGCGAATGAACATAACAGGGCAATTATGAGCAATCCATCCCTCTTGTTTGACCCTGTTTCTAGCAGTCAGAGAGGAATACCCAAAGCATGGGGTTGTGTCCTGACCATCTTAGTTAATAGTCACTGATGGACCTATCCTCCATGACCTTATCTAATTCTTTTTTGAACCCATTTATAAATTTTGCATTCACAACAGCCCCTGACAATGATTTCCACAGGTTGTGAGAAGAAGTCACTCCTTATGGGGGGAGGGATAGCTCACTGGTTTGAGCATTGGCCTGCTAAACCCATGGTTGTGAGTTGAAACTTTGAGGGGGCCACTTAGGGATCTAGGGCAAAATCAGTACTTGGTCCTGCTTTAGTGAAGGCAGGGGGCTGGACTCAATTACCTTTCAGGGTCCTTGCCAGTTCTACAAGATAGGTGTGTATATATATATATTAATGCTTGTTTTAAACCTGCTGCCTATTAATTTCATTGGGTAACCCTGGTTCTTGTGTTAGGTGAAGGGGTAAATAACATTTCCTATTCACTATCTCCACACCATCCATGATTTTATAGGCCTCTATCATATCTCCCCATACTCGTCTTTTTTCTAAGCTAAATAGTCCCAGTCTTTATAATCTTTCCTCATATGGAAGCTGCTCCATACCCCTAATCATTTTTGTTACTCTACTCTGTACTTTTTCGAATTCCAATATATCTTTTTTTGAGATGGGGCAACTAGAACTGTATGCAGAATTCAAGGTGTGGGCATACTGTGGATTTATATAGTGGCATGATGATATTTTCTATCTTATTATCTATACCTTTCTTCATAGTTCCTAATGGTTCTGTTAGCTTTTATTGACTGCTGCTGCACATTGAGCAGATGTTTTCAGAGAACTATTCACAATGACTCCAACACATCTTTCTTAGGTGATAACAGCTAAATTAGAGCCCATCATTTTGTATGTATAGTTGGGAATATGTTTTTCTAATGTGCATTACTTTTCATTTAGCAACATTCAATGTCATTTTGTTGCCCAGTCACCCAGTTCTGTGAGATCCCTTTTGTAGGTCTTTGCAGTCAGCTTTGGACTTTAACTTTTTTTGAATAATTTTTTATTGTTTGCAAACTTTGCCACTTCACTGTTTACCCATTTTCCCAAGTAATTTATGAATATGTTGAACAGCACAGGTCCCAGTACAGATCCTTGAGGGACCATGCCATTTACCTCTGTCCATTCTGAAAACTGACCACTTATTCCTACCATTTGTTTCCGTTCCTTAACCAGTTACTGATCCATAAGAGAACCTTCCCTCTTATCCCAAGACTGCTCACTTTGGTGACGGATCTTGTCAAAGGCTTTCTGAAAGTTCAAATATACTATATCCATTGGCTTTCCCTTGTCCACATGATTGTTGATACCCTCAAAGAATTCTAATATCTTGGTGAGGCATGATTTCCCTTTACCAAAACTGTATTGCCTCTTCCCCAACAAATCATGCTCATTTGATAATTCTTTTCTTTATTATAGTACTGAAGTGAGGCTTACCACCCTGTAATTGCCAGGATCACCTCTGGAACCTTTTAAAAAAATCAGCCTGACATTAGCTGTCCTCCAGTCTTCTCACACAGAGGCTGATTTAAGCAATAGGTTCCACTGTTAATAGTTTTGCAATTTTATATTTGAGTTCTTTCAGAACTCTTGGGCGAATACCCATTGGATCCTGGTGACTTGTTACTATTTAATTTATCGATTTGTTCAAAAACATCCTCTATTGACACCTCAGTCTTGAACAGTTCCTCAGACTTGTCACCTAAAAAGAATGGTGTGGGAATCTCCCTCAAATCCTCTGCAATGAAGACTGCTGCTCATTTAGCTTCTCTGCAACAGCCTTGTCTTCCTTGATTGTTCCTTTAACACCTTCCTTGCCCAGTGGCCGCATTGATTGTTTGGCAGGTTTCCTATTTCTGATGTACTTTAAAAAAATGCTGTTAGTTTGTGTGTCTTTTGCTGGTTGCCCTTCAAATTCTTTTTTGACCTGCCAAATTATACTTTTACACTTGACCATCTAATTAAAGACTGTATCACAATACATAAGCAAAAGGCAGCAGAATTAAAAGTACACAGATAACCTTAATTCTGTCATTTCTTCTTGAGTGTTTGACATGTAAATGTTTTTTGTAACATAATATCTTAGTTTATATGTAGTATTTTATTTTGTTGTTTAGTATCAGAGGAGTTGCCGTGTTAGTATGAATCTATAAAAAGCAACAGAGGGTCCTGTGGAACCTTTGAGACTAACAGAAGTATTGGAGCATAAGCTTTCGTGGGTGAATGCCCACTTCATCAGACGCAAGTAATGGAAATTTCCAGAGGCAGGTATAAATCAGTATGGCGATAATGAGGTTAGTTCAATCAGGGAGGGTGAGGTGTTCTGCTAGCAGTTGAGGTGTGAACACCAAGGGAGGAGAAACTGCTTCTGTAGTTGGATAGCCATTCACAGTCTTTGTTTAATCCTGATCTGATGGTGTCAAATTTGCAAATGAACTGGAGCTCAGCAGTTTCTCTTTGGAGTCTGGTCCTGAAGTTTTTTTGCTGTAAGATGGCTACCTTATACCGAAATATAACCCTATATAGGTATATACCCTATACCGAAAACCCACCGACCACTACACCTACCTTCATGCCTCCAGCTTCCACCCCGGACACACCACATGATCCATCGTCTAGAGCCAAGCACAGAGGTACAATCGCATCTGCTCCAACCCCTCAAACAGAGACCAACACCTACAAGATCTTCACCAAGCATTCTCAAAACTACGATACCCATATAAGGAAATAAAGAAACAAATCAACAGAGCCAGACGTGTACCCAGAAGCCTCCTGCTACAAGAGAGGCCCAAAAAAGAAACCAACAGAACTACACTGGCCATCACCTACATTCCTCAGCTTAAACCTCTCCAACGCATCATCAGTGATCTACAACCCATCCTGGACAGCGATCCCTCACTTTCATAGACCTGGGAGGCAGGCCAGTCCTCGCCCACAGACAACCCGCCAACCTTAAGCATATTCTCACCAGCAACCACGCACCGCATCATAACAGCTCTAACTCAGGAACCAACCCATGCAACAAACCTCGATGCCAACTCTGCCCACATAACTACACCAGCAACACCATCACAGGACCTAACCAGATCAGCTACAACATCACCGGCTCATTCACCTGCACGTCCACCAATGTTATATATGCCATCATGTGCCAGAAATGCCCCTCTGCTATGTACATTGGCCAAATTGGGCAGTCACTACGCAAGAGGATAAATGGACACAAGTCAGATATCAGGAATGGCAATATACAAAAACCTGTAGGAGAACACTTCAACCTCCCTGGCCACACAATAGCAGATGTAAAGATAGCCATCTTACAGCAAAAAAAGCTTCAGGACCAGAATCCAAAGAGAAAGTGCTGAGCTCCAGTTCATTTGCAAATTTGACACCATCAGATCAGGATTAAACACAGACTGTGAATGGCTATCCAACTACAGAAGCAGTTTCTCCTCCCTTGGTGTTCACACCTCAACTGCTAGCAGGGCACCTCACCCTCCCTGATTCAATTAACCTTGTTATCTCCATACTGATTTATACCTGCCTCTGGAAATTTCCATTACTTGAGTCTGATGAAGTGGGCATTCACCCACAAAAGCTTATGCTCCAATACTTCTGTTAGTCTTAAGGTGCCACAGGACCCTCTGTTGCATTTTGTTGTTTGTGATATTACTGGGTTTCTCTCAGTGTGAAAATAACTTATTCTAAAATAAGGGAAGCCAGCAGACTGATTTTCAGAGGTGTTGAAGTTAATGGGAGGTGTAGATGATCAGCATCTCTGAAAAACTGGCTATAGGTAACTTCATAACCTGGCTAGACAGGAAGTCCTAGCTACATGATCTAGTAAAAGGAACTGGTATTGCACCTGGAGTAAACTAACAGTTCCACTGGATAATGTCTATCCCCACAGTGCACATCATACAAGTTCATCAAACAAGACTGGGTCATCTATAAAAACAATATAGCATGCATTTTTTTCTCTTTAAATCATTTTATTGAACACTGTGTACTGTAATAATCATTAGAGTCACATTGGCAGCAGGTCTGCTGCATTCTGAAATGAATGCAAAGAGTTTGGAAATTGAGATTGTCATATCACTCCTGCAAAATAGCTGTCATCTCAGCTCTAAGTCTGGAGGATGTGCCTTTTATTTTTAACCCAGAGCTAGGTTTAAAATGGAAGTTAAAGTATGTTAAGAAGCATTTCCTTTTGTGCTACATGCTCATGAAACAAACAGTAGACAGAGCAGCAAAGGCCAATAAAAAGAAGAGAAGAGCTGGCAATTATCAGAAGCTAATTTATATGGCACTGTTGATCAGTGCAAACCAAAATAGTTCCTTGGTGACTAACATAGCATACCATCAGAATCTAAATAATTTTTAATGAAAAAGAGAAAACAAAAACATCTGACATCCATTCAAGAAGACCTGGGATGAAATAAAAACAGTCTAAATACTGGAGTCAGACATGAAGTGGCTATAAAGATGAATACACAGATACTTTAAAAATGGAGAGATAAACAGAAATGATTCAGAACCACCGAGATATTCACATAGCTAAATTATGTACAACAACTTCACAATTTTATCTGTCTTCTAACTGCCTTTGCACTAACTTGCATCTTGTATCATGCTGCATTCTAACTCTTTTGGGGAAGTGTTTCAGCTGTGCCTAGCAAAAGGGAGGATCCAGTTCTCATTTGGACTTTTTTTGATATATGAACAAGTGTAATAAGGACAACCATATTGCAGGAAGGATTTGACTTTAATGGTTCAATGAGTTTAAAATTAAAAACTCACTTTGAGCACCACCACCCTCCCCCATGTCTAATTCCTACATACATACACCAATGTGTCTCTCAATCCCATTCTCATCTCCCAGGCCCCATCTGCATTCACTCTAGAATTTTCTGCAAAACTATTTCCCTTCTGGACTTTCCTCCTATTCCTGATCTATCCAGAATACAGCTTCTGGGTGGCTTTCATGGAGAGATTGTTTGGTTACTGGGACACTGTGTAAATGGGAATTTCTGGAAAGATTCACCATTCTTTTGTAGGCAGGTGTGGGATGACCAGATCTAAATCTTAGTCACCATAGTATTGTCATAGTAGAGTCCTAGGGGACTTAGGCTTCTTTTTTTTTACTCACTGGCATGGAACCCAGCAAATACTCACCCACTGATGATGGGACCTAATGAGGGCATCTCTTCCCCTCCCAAATTACTGCAGTGGTGGACAAGGAGTTATGGTTGTTTTCTTTCACTGGCTGAATATCTTTTGATAAATGACTATATTTTGCTCTATGCACTGTATGATTGGTTCAAAAGGAAGCCAGGAGCAGAGGACTGAGCAAAGGTGCCAGATATTATGGGAGTAAAGAAGGTCCTGTGGTTAAGGTATTTTTAACAAGCCTGACCTCTGGGGTATTGAGACAGAGTCTCTGGGAAGTCCTCCAGCCATACAGGGAGTGGGTGACTCTATGGCAGTCAGAGTGCAAGAGGTTTCTCCTTCGAGAGGCCTTTGACCTGACTGCCATATGAATGTTTTTTGAATGTTTTCTGGCTCCATGGGGTCAGGGAAGCTGATTACAGTTTATGGCTATGGTCGGGTGACTGTGAACAGAGGGTAACAGAGGCTCTCAGGAAGGCTAATGACAGTTGGATGGATTCATTCGGCAGTCATAACTGTGGCTGCGCAGCTGCTTTTCTCTTGTTTTGAAGCTGGTTTCAGGACTCGTTCAGAGGCACCACTATTTACAGTAAATAGTAACAGCTAGTTTATTCTTCATCTGGTACAGGATACCCTTGTGCCTGATTTCTCCAACTCTGGTTCCAGTCATTAAACCTAGATCTTCCCTTGGTCAGCATCCACCCGCCACCTGTGATCCCTAGCCTTACCCTGAGGGAAGAAGGGAATAACAGTACTAAAATGGGACTCATGTGTATTAGTTTAATTTCCCTTCTCCTTGCAGATCTCCTGTGTAACCTAGAGTAAGTGTCTTAGTTAGCACTGTGACTCAGTTCTCCATCTGTAAGACAGGGATGCTAATGCTTCTCCACCTCAGAAGGGTGTTGTGAGGATAAATCTGTAAGTGACTGAGTTTCTCAGCTACATAGAAATGAAAGAGCAGCTCTCCTAATTGTGACAACTGAGTCTGATGGAGCCCTTTGCATTTATGCTGCTTTACTGCTTGTTGCATTATTGAATACTTTGAGTGGAAGTGGGACTTAAGCCCTGGCTCTACAAGGTGCTCCAGACAGAACCATACCTGCTGCATTAGCTGCCGTGGAGTAAAGAAGAACTAGATTGCCATTTGTATTTATTTTTGTATTACAGCTGGAAGCACACACAGAGATCTACCTACCATTGATTCATAATTATACTTTATTTTGTTGAGTCCACCTTCACTCACTATGCTTCCCCTTTTATATGTTTTACATATATGTATGTAATTAAATTAACACCAATAATTTATCTTCACACTTTATTTTGTTTTGGAGCTACAGCATGGTAATGTCAAGCACAAATTAATTAGTTATTTAGCTTATTTTGTATTGCAGCTGAAGAGAAACCATGTGGTTTACCCAGGAGAGTCTGTGAGCAAATATTTAATTAAATCATTTTCTGTGACATTTTTACCTTTGGGATAAAAGGAAGAAAAGAAATGAGATTCCTGTTTTTGTGTGTGTGAAGGAGATTGTATTTGACATTATGGGCTCAGCATTCAAAATGTTATACCTTGGTCTTAGGCCTAATCCTCAACCGGTGTAAACTGAATTAACTCCATATTGTTCCATATATGCCTAGAAGCTTGCATTCACACACCTATGTGTTGCTTTTTTAAAAGTCTTATTTTGGTTGTGTTTTAAACAACATGCAAACTGTTGGCACAAAATGCATTTTCCAACAGGTTGCTAATCTCTGTAGTTAATGCTACTACTTCTGCAGCTCACTAAAATGAGGAGAGAATACCATATGAATCCAGAGATTTAAATAACATCATTATTAAATGGATTTCTAATGAACCTACATTCCAATAATATTGTATAAAAAAAATGTTTCCCCCAAATTAAAAGCATATATGCTGCAATATCCCGCAGCAATAGGATTATTAACATAGATTTGACATGAGTTTACAAGGGTGATTTGTATTCATAATCTTTGGGTTAGAGAGAGAGAGAGAGAGAGAGAGAAATCAAGTAGCATGGGCCCTATGTTCTGCAAAAGGCCACCATTCTGATTCAGGAGCATTTTACACCCTCTTTTTTACACTGGTGCAAATGACTATATAAGGAACAAAGCAGGGGATAATCAGACTGATTTAGCTGACTATCATCAGTGCAGCCCATAGTACCTCAAGAACTTCTGCAGTGGCTTTGGATTATTGTAGATATTGAAGAAGAAGGGTAACAACTTCAGGCTTGAACCCTATCAGACACCAAAACAGACTCTTCAAGGTAGACGAGTATATGCCTAATGCAAGCCTCTGGAATCTCTGAAATGAATTAGTGCCACTGTGAAGCAATCTCTCCAAATCCTCCTGTATCCCACAGCTAAATCAGAATATATTTCTTCTTTTTCAATCTCAAAAAAATAATGCATAGTTTTGGGTTGACTAAGCTCTCTGACTAAGAAAAATAGATTTACTATAATTTTATACATTGGAGCTTGAATGCCTATAATCACAGATATAGCCAGCTAAAATGCTGCCAGGTAAGTGTTATTTAGTCTTTAATAGCCAATGAATCACTTTGCCATTAAGTCAGAGAATTCATTGGAATTCAACATATTTAGAATACTAATATTATTATTACTAAAAAATCCATTCATTAAAATAGTTAAGGAAAACTTACAAACATGAGCAAATACACTTTTCTACCAGAAATATCTTTCTGTTATTTATACATATTGTACAAATGTGTTGTTTAATTGGATTAATATCGTAAGATGTTGTATATGTCATGCCTGGAGCAAACACTATAGGAAACAAATGGAGAGAGAGGTTAGTGTCTTCCATAAAAGAAGGGCATATAAGAATTGAAATGATACAAAATTAAAACTACCCACCACAAAAAATGGATTTTCTAACAGAAACTGTAGCCAAAATTTTCAAACTTGGGTGACTAAGGTAAGACAAAAAATGCATTATTTCTAAAGAGGGAAGGTCATTGATTGATTTTTCAGTGTTATATATTGTCACATAATCAGGTATTTTCTAAACACATTGGCAACCCTTTCAAAACTTGGGGGCCTAAAACTAAGCACCTAAATCTACACTTAGGTATCCCCATACAATTTATAAGTGTTGAGCATCCCAAAAGGGAGCTGGGAGACCTTAGCATGTCTGAAAAAAACCCAACGTTATTTAGGTTTCCAAAATGGATTTACATGCTCAGTTTTAAGAACCCAAGTTTGAAAATGTTGGTCTATGTATTTAGAAGATGCTATTTATGAGTATAGCTGTTCATATGAATACATACTTCTTTAAATATCTTTTAATGAGCCTAATTCTTTGAAAAATAATAGGTTTGCTTATCTGATACACAGACTAGTCTGTCTAAATGATTTAACTGATCTTTGGAAAATCCAGCCATTCCAGGAGTTAAAATGTGAGGTTATAAAGCCCTCACAACACATAATTAAAGCTTTATGAACAGAAGAATTGAACTTTGAAGTAGTTCCTGGTTAAATTCTACATCTCCCTGAGAGAACAGTCTAGCTTTCACTTTGCATTGAGGTCATTATTTAGCAAGTGAAATAATGATTGAGCTCCTTCATGCCTGTACTTGAAATCAGTAGTAAACAATTAATTGATCTAACCTTTCCTCCACAGTGAGTTCCCCTCAATAAGAACAGTATAAATGTGTCTATTGAGGATACAGTGGTTGCTATTAAAATCTTTACAATTGTTTCTACAAGTAATTAACCATACCATCATGTTTTCTATATTACGCATGGAGAAAATTGCAAATACTCTGGTACTGCAACTGAGATGGTTGAATAATGTGAACAATTATTTGTCAAAAGCAACAGAGGGTCCTGTGGCACCTTTAAGACTAACAGAAGTATTGGGAGCATAAGCTTTCGTGAGTAAGAACTTCACTTCTTCAGATACACGAAGTGACTTGCATCTGAAGAAGTGAGGTTCTTACCCATGAAAGCTTATGCTCCCAAAACTTCTGTTAGTCTTAAAGGTGCCACAGGACCTTCTGTTGCTTTTTACAGATTCAGACTAACACGGCTACCCCTCTGATAATTATTTGTCACTTATTTTGAGGACTTATATAAAATGTGTTGGATAAATTATTCAGTCAATTCTTTTTGACTAGCTTATAGAGCTGTCTGAACTTATCAGGAGGTTACTTAATGTATTTTTATTACAGACATTACAATGGCAATCATTATGTTTTGCCTTACCTAGCACAGTATCTGCAGTTAGATAATCTCAATATCTGCAGCATTTCAAATACTGAGGAGGCTGTGTATATTTCTCTTACGTAAAATAGGTGAGTTTTTAAGGGTCACTACTGTATGCTGCTCAAGAATTTATTAGGCCATATTAATATGCAAAGGGTAGATGATTATTCTATAGGAATATGCATGATAAGCATTGTGTACAGTCTTTTTATTTGTACAGTAGGTATATTACAATTGTAGTATACAGTAACAGTCATTTTTTCCCTCTCAACTGGGTTATGCAATTACATCACTTGCCAAAGTAGTTGTTTGATTGTTGCGACATAGATCAGATGTTCACAACTACTAAATTGAAGAATTTATCTAACAGAGAAAATCTGTTGAATTATTTGAAAGATCCAGGGGTTGTGACGCTGAATACTAACATATACTAAACACAGAGAGGAAGAAATTCAGATTACTTACTGGAAATAAAGGATCATTGATTGTGACAGCATGTGAAATCCTCTGCATTTGATCAGTGTGCATGTTCTCATCTCCTCTTAACTTGTATAAAAGCGAACTGTGCACTGAAAAATATGTTAATAGGTTACTTTTAATTTCATGAAAGCAATTAATTTAGAACTCACCTATTTTAGCGCCACAGAGGCATGCAGTTAAAGCATGTAGATAAATGCTACCTTACCTGTTACTTTATTTTCCAGTGCCTTTACAAGAGTAAATGGACTACATGCAGTGATAAAAATATGTGTTTGTACTTTTAAGCACACCACTAGGCAAGGGATAGTGTATAAACTCCACCATCCTTCATGCAGCCCTAGAAAGCATTGTGGCTCCAACACATTGGAGCTACAAATAACTCTCTTCTCATTCCATGTTCTAGGATGGTAGCAATTTACTACTGGCCTAAATTACTGCTCCATCTCTGCACTGGCTCAACTGAGCTGGCCAGCAAATAGGGAATTGGAATAGGGCTCTGACTATTCTCCAGTGATCCCCATTCATTTCCTGACCACCTCTTCCTGGGAAGAAGCACGCAGACACTGAGTGACTACTTATTCTTGCATGACTGCACCTAAGGTTAAGGTAGCCATACGGGGTGTAAAAGGTCTTTCTCTTCCTTATATCCTTTTGTAGGAGTGTAGTCCAAGTCACAATTTAGCCCTAAGTTTATAATATGCATTTGTCTTATCAATCATCTTCACAGAATTATAGACATTAGAGACGTAAAAGGGATAGCTTAGGCCAACTTGTTCATCACCATCTAAACCAAGTTGTTAAAAATGGTCTCATAAAATAATGATTGACCAAAAATGCATGACCAAACTGTAGTTTGGGGAAGCCTAAGGGCTGGCAATATCAGGTACATAAAAGGGTGAGGGTCTTAGACAAGGAAAATTTGTAGAAAGGAGAGTAATGATTCCACACTGTACAGGTGAGGCTGTTGGGATAGAGATCCCTGATGATCTGAAGTAATACAATATGTCCATCATAACTCTCAATACTAGAAGAAAATTACTGATCATAGTTCTATTTGCACAAGTGTTAGTGATTCAGAATAAATCCCTGCTTGGACAGAGAGACAGTATCGTTGACTAAATGACATTTAAATTCAGGGAAATGCAATAAAGCTCAGGTATAAATAGATATACCTTTTACCTAAGTGAAGTCTCAAAGTCAAAGATCTGTTGTTTACATAGGAACTTCATTAAGAATGAACTTTTGGAATCTTTATTGAAGTTCATTTTCTTGTCAGTCTATTAGCCATGCTTCACACGGAGCTATTGGAGGGATTGCTCTCAAAGACGTGGTTTTTAAAGCTGCCAAATTGAACAACCTGATCCCATTCTGCACTCTCTGTGCAACTGAATGGGACTTTCTGTGACATAGAAATATGCATGATCAGGTGCCCAAAATAACTGAAAATTAATGTACAATATCTACATGTCTTCATTTTACAATGTAACACAGTCTCATTACTAAAACAAACACAAGTGACAGTGACCTAGAGTTGACTTCAGTAGGGCTACACCAAGGATCGGCAACCTTTGGCCCGCGGCCCTCCAGGGTAAGCCCCCTGGTAGGCCAGGCCAGTTTGTTTACCTGCTGCGTACGCAAGTTCGGCCAATTGTAGTTAAAACTGGCCGCGGTTCGCCGTTCCAGGCCAATGGGGGCCGCAGGAAGCGGCGCGGACCGAGGGATGTGCTGACCGCTGCTTTCTGCAACCCTCATTGGCCTGGAGTGGCGAACCGTATCCAGTGGGAGCTGCGATCGGCTGAACCTGTGGACGCGGCAGGTAAACAAACCATCCTGGCCCGCCAGAGGGCTTACCCCGGCAGGCCGTGTGCCAAAGGTTGCCAATCACTGGTCTAAACATAAATAAAAAAAACAAACATAAATCCCTTAGCACAATCCTTGGGTACAAGCTAAAAGTACCTGAACAATAAACATATAGTTAGAGCAATAATACGTGGCTGCGTTCTGTAGTGATCAGTCGCCTGCAGTTCACTGATATCAATCTTATATCTTAAACTTTATACATATAAAACAATGTAAGATTCACAGCCCAAACATACATCTTTATTAACCAAAACATACAGACACATACTCATCAATCCTGTTTCTCCCTATATTTTACACTATAACTGCCGCGTCCGCAGGTTCAGCCGATCGCGGCTCCCACTGCCCGTGCTTCACCGCTCCAGGCCAATGGGGGCTGCAGGAAGCGGCGCGGGCTGAGAGATGTGCTGGCTGCCACTTCCCGCCACCCCCATTGGCCTGGAGTGGCGAAACGCAGCCAGTGGGAGCTGCGATCAGCCGAACCTGCGGATGCGGCAGGTAAACAAACCGGCCCGGCCTGCCAGGGTGCTTACCCTGGCAGTCCGCGTGCCAAAGGTTGCCGATCCCTGGGCTACACCAACGAACAACAGCTGAGTAGCTGGTCTATATTTGTATTGCTTAACAATACAAAAAGAATCCACTCTTCACTTGCTTAACACTGACTATGCTCGATTCTTCACTGATTTACAGCTTATGCTGTCATTTTCACCTGAATAAAGAAAGTGAAAAAGAACTAAAATATTAGAATGGTAGCACTTTCCATTAACTTTCCATAGGCACTAATAGTGGATCCAGATGCTAGGCAATACAGAATGAGACCAATTATGTCTAGTCAGATTGGAAGATTACACAACCTTATAAGAATTTTGTGTAATCCATCACACAAATAGAAGTCCTCAGAGAACTTGGGGAAATCTGTGCCTCCATGTGAAGAATTCGACCCTTCCCCCTTGTGGCTAGTGAAAAATTGTTAACACCTGGGTCCATTTCTGACTGAAACTGTTATAATAAGATGAGGCCCTGAAACATAAACCCTTATATCAGAAGACTGGTATGAAGCCCCAGGCCTGAACTAAAATAATGGTCAAGACTTTGCTAATATAAAGCAAAGTTAAGTTGAGAGCAAAAGGCAGGCCCTGCTCACAGAAGCTGGCAAGAAGAGGGCTGATGTTGCAAAAATACATGTACCTAAAAGGTATCAGAACACTCCGATACGTGCACATTCCACACAGATAACAAGGAACAGGCTGACCATCAAAAAGATGGGCAAAAGGGCTGTCGGAGAAAAACACAGTTCTCACTCTCTTTTTGGGTGCAGCAAAGTCAGATACTTTATTATCTCTAGCAATTGGGTGGAGGGAAAGAGTGCACTAGGACACAGGGTTTCCCCCTCCTAGGCAGGTCTCTCAAAAGATAAACAATTAAGACAAGCATTTTTAACTTTTTGTTACATACAATAATGAGCAACATCTGCATTTTGTTTATACATAGGTCATCCTGATATCTTATTTTTCACATCTATTTAGACTCTAGTCTACATTCCATATTATCTACACAAGGTCGCAACAACTTCTCACACAGTTCTTTCCCACTCGCCTCACACAATCCTCGCTTCTACAAATCTCGCATTATTAGGGTTACAGCTAGCCTGACTCTTGCTCACAGAAGAGACTGTATGCATTGAAACCCCCTTCAAATCCCTGTCAGTTCTTGCTCTACTTCCACAGGCAATATGGTGGATAGAGTTGTTTGTTCGAACCAACATGTACAAGGTGAGAGGTGGCACCTTACTGCATAGAGGGGTTGCACCTCAATACGTCAGGAGTGATGTGTAACTTGTTTGTACCTGTGTATAAGAACACATCCCTGGAGAGTTGTCTTGGTCTGGCCTAGGTGGGAGTGGTAAATCCCGCCACTGACTGAGTCGGTCCATTGTCAGGGAGCACATATGTACCAGCAGAACTGTAGACATCTGATCTGGGGAGCTAGAGACTGTGTTTCGTTTGGCAATAAACTTGGCTGGGTGCCTTCATACCTTATCGGAGTCTGTGGTCATTGGGCAGTTTGCTCGAGATCTGCTGTGCCAGCGATCTGCGGAGAGCTGGGACAGCACACAGAGAGAACACACACGCACAGTTATCATCATTGAACAGAGCATAGCACCACACCGGTGACACCTGATGACAATTGTCAATGCCTTTGTCAGAGAAGGCAAGATTCAATATTGGCTACCCTGAAACATACAGCAGTCTAGCCAGTGCTAAAGAAATTATGATGGTGGGCTGCTGATCTGCCTACAAGAGCTGTTCGGGTTGGAATGACATTTCAATAAACTGGTTTGTCCCTTTTGTCTCAGACAGATGCCAGAGAGTGATGCTGGCAGCTGCTCCTATGCCCTGAGAGTCTACTGTCTTCCCTCTTTTCTCTATGTATGTTAGACTGTGTGATTGAGATTGTGAGATGCTATGTGCTTCACTCACAATAATACACTGGCAACCCTCATCTATTGGAATTAGTCTCATACAATAGGCCCAAACTGCTATTATTTGTAGGTCTCAGAGACTCAATTAGATAACCATAGTGGACGAATAGCAGCTGACTCAATGCCAATGTGTTTAACACAGATGTGATACTTCTGGAAAGAAGAATACTTCCAGGATGGTCAGAAACTTTGACCTCACCCTCTACTAAGGGCTTATAGCTGGTCTACATGAACATTTAGTTCACAGCCAGCTGGCGTGTGAATATACCCTGAACTAGCCTGCTGCCCATCAACAGGGTCCATATGGACAGGCTAGTGAGGGGTAGATTCACACCACAGCTTGCCACAAATGAAATGTTCATATAGACAAAATCTAGGGGCATCTCCACTGCAATTACCTAAGTGATAGTCTTGAGGCTCTGTTACACTCATCACCACTCCCTGACATGCAAATAGAAGCAATAGCCATAAGTGTTTTCTTTCTATCTTTGTCTAGTTAAGCCCCTTCCTATCAAATAAATATATAACCATTGAGATCTAAGCCTGTTTTGTCACCTTCAGGTAGTCTACGGGCCTGTCCGCCGCTTCCTGCAGTTCCCATTGGCCGTAAATGGCGAACCAAGGCCCCTGGGAGCTGCGGGCGGACGTGCAAATGTAAACAAACGGTCTGGGGACCTGCGGGCCGCAGGTTGCCCACCACTGGTCTATGACAATGCACTCTACCTTGACCATGGGATTGACCATGAACTTGTAACCACTTGTAAGTGTGTGTTATAGCTTTCCCTCTGTGGTGCTCTACAGAGGACATGAATTGTTAAAATCCTTAACTACAGTGTTGGCTCTTTAGCTCAAACTGTAGCTCAAACTGCTTTTATTGCTGAAGGTTCCTGATTCATTTCCTGGTATGTCAGCCCAAATGACGTGCCATCACATAAGCTACATGGAAATTTCAGTTGACAAAAATACAGCAGCCCGCGTTATAGGAAAGATTATTTAGGCATATTTAATGAACTTTTACTGTACAGTATTAATACTTTAAAGAAAAATCAAATTTAACAGTACCAGCATGAGAAACCTTTCCCAAATCAACCCACCACAACTATAATTCTCTCCATCACCCCAGTCAATCATGCGTCCATGGGAAAATAGATAGATCTTGTGGCATTTTCTGGAGGATTGTGTCTCTGTTGGACCAAGTGGGTGAGCAAGTTTCAGAGATGAGGGGCCTTCTCTGAAATCATACTACTGTCACCCCTTTAATGTAAACTCAGAGGCTCTGATAGCTTGAGCATCTTGAGTAATCTCAGCTATTGTAGTACTACATAGCAAGAGAGGCAAGAGCACATAACAGTGATCTTGAGGTACTTACACTGAGGTTCCCCATTCTATTCCTGATCCACTTCAAGATCTTGGTGATAATCTGTAACATGGCTTTCTTAAAGACAACGTATCTTTCTGTTTTCCACTGTGACAGCTGTCCCCAATAGGAAAAACATGACTAACAGAGCCCAGGTGGTAACACAGGTACTGGGAATCAGGCATTCTCATTGGTAAATCTTTGGCTGGATAAATTTCTATCATCTGTGAGTGCATCTTTAGAATATCTATTCCATTTTCTAAAACAAGTTTTCATCGAGTGTGTTCAAGTACTGCTTGTGTTCGCTTTCAGCAAGTATTAGGAGTATTCATAGAAACCACACATTTTCAGTTAATACAGAAAAATATTCATAGACAATTATTTTTGGATTTTTTTAAGCATGAGCATTCACACTGGAAACCTAATTCAAAGTGTTATGCTTCTTTAATCAGGGAAAAGAAATGTGCCACATTGGACTTGTGTGTCCAATCTAAAGTGCTCAAGCTTTTTGAATATCGAATACCTGCAAAACCTGCTCATGAACAAATCCGATACCAAAGGCCTAATTCCGATATCACCCAGTTTTTACACCTGTGTAATTCCTTTGACTTCCAGGAGGTTACTTCTGACTAAATTGCTGTAAATGAGATCCTAATCAGGGCCCACAAATTATTTGCAGAAATTATTCTGTGACTAATTCTGAGTAATGCATAAATTGGAGAAAATTCTGTCTTGCTTGCAGACAACTTGTGAACACAAAAAGAAGCCAAATTAGTCTAATCAGTTTGTGATTAATTATTTGTCTTATCCTACAGCAAATGCTAAAATTGAAGAAGGAGAGAGATAAATAGATAGTGGCAAATACTTAGAAAAGTTTCTAGTGATTTTGGGTACTGAGATTTTGGATATCCAATTTGAAACATCTTATATTTTTACAAAGGGTGGATACTCCGCACTACTGAAAAACTGGTCCCTTTATAGTGTCAGCTGAACATCTGAAAACTGGAGATGCACAAATTACAATTCACATTTGACAATTCAGGCCACAAAGAATTAAAACAGGTTGCTTATTGCCTCTCCCCTTCTTAGATACATTCCTGAGACTGAAGGATAAATTAAAGAGCAAACTTGCCATAACAAAAATGTCTCTGCAGGGAACTACTTATGCTGATTTCATGGACTGTCTTTAATTTTCATGAATTAATCCTGGCTGTTCAAAAATTAGCTCTACATTACTTTAAAATATCTCCTGCTCTGATTTAATCACACAGATGAGAGATATTTTCAAAGTGTGTGTGTGGGGGGGGGAGGGGGCTGGCTATGTGTTAGTGTAACAAGCTAAATAACCCTTTCCTTATTATATTCCTACTATCTTACCTCCTGATATTGTAGCTCCTTTCTCTAAACTTAGTACCGAAATGCCAAGATGTTCCCTTGGTTACCTAATTATATTAATAAAATATTGTGGCTTCTCTGAAGAGACTGTGAGGTACCATGAGGCTATGTAAATGGAAGGAATGACCTTTAAGGCAATGTTCAAATGACTGCATCTCTCTTAATATAATCTTCTTTGTTAGGGTTACCTGGGCACTGACTTTAAGAGCCTTTTGGGAGATGTGATTCCATTCTTCTTGAATTAATGCCTAAAAATACCATAATTGAGCTGGGGCTTTTTGTTTTCTCCTCTGTCAAATTTATTGGCTATCTCCTGCAAGACCTGCTCTAGTTCTGACATAGGGAGATGTTTATTAGACCTGCATACAGTAAATCATCCAGAAATATTGTGCAATGCCCTTGCTCTTCACTATAAGATGGAGCTCCACACTCAACACAGCACATCATACAATAATAAATAAAATTATAAACTAGAAACAATTTAAAAGTATGAAATTCATTTTACAATGTAATTAAGGTGGCAAGAGTGCAGTACATGTGCAGACTGGGTCCCATACAGTGTCTGCTAGTCACAGAGCCAAAGGCTATTGGGGATTGGACATGATGACCTATGCTGGCACACAGTGATTTACTGTGAACTCAGCATGTGGCCACCTATGATTGACTGGTTCCCACCTATCTCTGTGAGCCTCATGGCATAGGATCATATCTCCATCATAATTACCCTAGGGAGAATTAAGTTACAGTGATCTAAGACCTCTTTACAGCAGAGTGAGAGCATCCACATAGGGATTAACACGTTTTAACTTTTGAGCAGTGCCTCATACCTTTAGCTGATTTACCTTAGGCTTTCCTAAGCATCCCTGTATAGCTAAGACGTAGGAAATTATCTCTGACAGAAGATCAGAGGGGAAAGAAGGTGTTTTATGTATCAAAATCATGTGGCACATACTCAGGGTGGCTAGCCCATGCTGTTGCTCACCACTGCCTGTGCTACCATGGCTACACTACTGTTTTTAGCACACCAGCTCAATAAGAGCTAGCATGTGGATAAGAATGGCCATACTGGGTCAGACCAAAGGTTCATCTAGCCCAGTATCCTGTCTTCTGACAGTGGCCAGTGCCAGGTGCCCCAGAGGGAATGAACAGAACAGATAATTATTAAGTGATCCATCCCCTGTCGCTCATTCCCAGCTTCTGGCAAACAGAGACTAGGGACACCATCCCTGCCCATCCTGGCTAATAGCCATTGATGGACCTATCCTCCATGAATTTATCTAGTTCTTTTTTGAGCCCTGTTGTAGTCTTGGCCTTCACAACATCCTCTGGCAAGGAGTTCCACAGGTTGACTGTGTGTTGAATGAAAAACAAAAACTTCCTTTTTTTAAAACCTGCTGCCTATTAATTTCATTTGGTGGCCCCTAGTTCTTGTGTTATAAGAAGGAGTAAATAACACTTCCTTATTTTTTTCTCCCCACCTTTCATAATTTTATAGACCTCTATCATATCCCCTCCTTAGTCATCTCTTTTCCAAAGTGAAAAGTCCCAGTCTTATTCATCTCTCCTCATATGGCGGCCGTTCCATACCCCTAATCATTTTTGTTGCCCTTTTCTGAACCTTTTCCAAGTCCAATATATCCTTCTTGAAATGGGGCGACCACATCTGTACACAGTATTCAAGATGTGGACATACCATGGATTTATAGAAAGGCAATATGATATTTTCTGTTTTATTATCTGTCCCTTTCTTTATGATTCCCAACATTCTGTTTGCTTTTTTGACTGCCGCTGCACATTGAGTGGATGTTTTCAGAGAACTATCCACAATGACTTCAAGATGTCTTTCTTGAGTCATAATAGCTAATTTAGACCCCATTATTTTATAAGTATAGTTAGGATTATGTTTTCCGATGTGCATTACTTTGCATTTATCAACATTGAATTTCATCTGTCATTTTGTTGCCCACTCACCCAGTTTTGAGAGATCCTTTTGTAGCTCTTTGCAGTCTGCCTGGGACTTAGCTATCTTGAGTAGTTTTGTATCACCTGCAAATTTTGCCACCTCACTGTTTACCCCTTTTTCCAGATAATTTATGAATATGTTAAATAGGACTTGGCCCAGTACAGACCCCTGGGGGACACCGCTATTTACCTCTCTCCATTCTGAAAACTGACCACTTATTCCTACCCTTTGTTTCCTATCTTTTAACAAGTTACCAATCCATGAGAGAACCTTCCCTCTTATCCCATAACCGCTTACTTTGCTTAAGAGCTTTTGATGAGGGGCGTTGTCAAAGGCTTTCTGAAAATCTAAATACTCTATATCCACTGAATCCCCCTTGTCCACATGCTTGTTGACCCTCTCAAGGAATTCTAGTAGATTAATGAGGCATGATTTCCCTTTACAAAAACCATGTTGACTCTTCCCCAACAAATTATGTTCATCTATGTGTCTGACAATTTTGTTCTTTACTATAGTTTCAATCAGTTTACCCAGTACTGAACTCAGGCTTACCAGCCTGTAATTGCCGGAGTCTGCTCTGGAGCCCTTTTTAAAAATTGGCATCATATTAGCTATCTTCCAGTCATTTGATACAGAAGCTGATTTAAATGATAGGTTACATATTACAGTTTGTATTTCTGCAATTTCATATTTGAGTTCCTTCAGAACTCTTGGTTGAATACCATCTGGTCCTGGATACTTATTACTGTTTAGTTTATCAATTTGTTCCAAAACCTCCTCTAATGATATCTCAATCTGGGACAATTCCTCAGATTTGTCATCTAAATAGAATGGCTCAGGTTTGGGAATCTCCTCACATCTTCAGCCGTGAAGACTGATGCAAAGAATTCATTTAGTTTCTTCGCAATGGCCTTATCATCCTGGAATGCTCCTTTAGCATCTCAATCGTCCAGTGGCCACACTGGTTGTTTAGCAGGCTTCCTGCTTCTGGTGTACTTAAAACAATTTTGCTATTACTTTTTGAATGTTTGGCTAACTGTTTTTCTAATTCTTTTTTGGCCTTCCTAATTATATTTTTACACTTCATTTGCCAGAGTTTATGCTCCTTTCAATTTTCCTCATTAGGATTTAAATTTCAGTTTTTAAAGGATGCCTTTTTGCCTCTCACTGCTTCTTTTACTTTGTTGTTTAGCCATAGTGGCTCTTTTTTTGGTTCTTTTACTATGTTTGTTTTTTTTTAATTTGGGGTATACACTTAAGTTTAGACTCTATTATGGTGTTTTTAAAAGGTTTCCATGCAGCTTACAGGGATTTTACTTTTGGTGCTGTATCTTTTAATTTCTGTTTAACTAACCTCCTCATTTTTGTGTAGTTCCCCTTTCTGAAATAAAATGCTACAGTGTTTGTCCGCTGTGGTGTTTTCCCTGCCACAGAGATTTTAAATTTAATTATATTATGGTCACTATTACCAGGTGGTCCAGCTATATTCACCTCTTGGACCTGATTCTGTGCTCCACTTAGGACTAAATCAAGAATTGCCTCTCCTCTGGTGGGTTCCAGGACTAGCTGCTCCAAGAAGCAGTCATTTAAGGTGTCAAGAAACTTTATTTCTGCATCCTCCCTAAGGTGATATGTACCCAGTCAATATGGGTATAGTTGAAATCCCCCATTATTATTGAGGTTTTTTTTAAATTTTAATAGCCTCTCTAATCTCCCTCAGCATTTCACAGTCATTATCACCATCCTGGGCAGGTGATCTGTAATATATCCCTACTGCTATATTCTTATTATTCAAGCATGGAATTACTATCCATAGAGATTCTATGGTACAGTTTGGTTCATTTAAGATTTTTACTTCATTTGATTCTACGTTTTCTTTCACATATAGTGCTACTCCTCCATGAGCACGACCTGTTCTGTCCTTCCGATATATTTTGTACCCCGGTATTATTGTATCCCATTGATTATCCTCATTCCACCAAATTTCTGTGATGCCTATTATATCAATATCCTCATTTAGTACGAGGCACTCAAGTTCACCCAATCCCCAGCTCACAGTGTAGACATATCCTAAATGTTATACTAAAATTTACAGAGCTAATAATTAATAATAATAACAAATAAACAACACTATTAGCTGTAGTGTTTCGTGATACCATTTATACTTTGACGGAAACTGCATTTTTAAGTCTGAGATGAAAAACAAGGGTTTTACCACATTGTTTTACCTATAATGTAGATTTAAAATAAGAATGTTCAGAAGACTTTGGTAGTCTACAATTTTTTTCACACTTTATTTTTTAGCAGAACTACATATGTTCAGTTTTTATTGCTTAATGCCACATGATATTTATATTCCATTCTAGAAAGAAATCCTTGAGTATTTTACTATGAGAGTATTATAATACTCCTTCTGGAGGGAGTTAATTTAAAGTTGCATTAAGATATGAAGTGTTGCACTAGTATGTTACTGTCTTCACAGTGAGAGCAGGGGTAAGTAGATGAGAGTAGAAAGTCCTAGGAAATTTCCCCGCAGTGGATACAAACATTTCTTAAATGATACACTCCAAAGACACCTAAGAGGGCAGTATAATTTTAAATCAATTCTTTCAAGAACTAAATTGGATTTGCAGCATCTAATTTTAAAAATGCCTGAAATATATGTATAGAGACACTAGACACACACACATATGGGCTGCTTCTGATTTCAGACATCCAGTGAAATCATCCAATACATCCAGTGAAATCACACTGGGTCCTGGGCTAGTGACATTACAGGGATCAATCATATGTTAATTGCCACTGTATCTAACAATTTAGCTATAAAAGGAAACAAATTCCCCCATGGGTATGAAATTTACCATGAATGAAGAGATTAATAGGTATATTTTGTATATTTAATGGGCTATTCCTTCACAAATCCTCCTCTCCAGCTCTTTTACTTTGTCTCGAGATCTTCAGAGCTCTATGACCCATTTATCTTTTCCATCTACATCCTTTCTTTAAGTACTCTTATCCATTACTATGGTTTCAGCTACCATTTCTACACAGACTCAAAACTACCTCATCATTCTTAACCTGTATCCCTCTATTCAATCTTGCATCTCACTAAGTCTCTCTCTGATATCTCCTCCTGCATGCCACTTTAAAAAATTAAATTTAACATGGCCAAAAATAAAATGAAGAACTCCAAGTCTTCTCTATCAAGCCCTTTCTGCTTCCACCTTTCTTTGTTACTGTTGACAGCACCTCCATCCTCCCTTACAATCAACTCTTTTACTACCACCTCTCCCTTGACCCACATATCCAGGTTGTGTCCAAATCCTGCAGTTTCTTCCATAATATTTCGAATTACTGGCATTTTCTCTGTGGTTAAGTAACACTTTTGTCCATGTGCTTATCTCTCAGCTAGACCTTATCCTCCCTAGCTTCCTTTGCCCCAACATCACACACCTAACTTGCAAGTCCATTCACATACAGATGTTAATATCTCACTTGCCTGCTATTCTGACCATGTCATTTCCACTCTCTGAATCCTTTTGTTTATTCCACCTTATCCACTTCAAATTCACACTGCTCTGCTATGTCAGCCTCTACCACGTGATTATCTACTTCTCTGAAAAGAATTTCACACCTTCTTCCATGCTTCCTTCTGTGTGGAATTATCTTCCCTAATGACTACGTAAAGCCACAATATCCTGTCCTCACTCAAATCTCTTCTCATGATCCATTTCTTCTGCCATGCCCATAGGCAATGGTAGAATGCCAATAGAGTTTAGTGTATATTTATGTAATCATTAACACATATAATTGCCTTGGAGCCATACACATGATGGCAAGTTATGTGAATGCCTTCCTTATACAATCATCAATTATTAGTTACTGTTATCCTCCCTCCTCCACTCTCCTCTATTGCTATACTAACTTGGTGCATCTTGTCTGAGAGTCATAGTGTTCAAGGCTAGAAGGGATCACCATATCAGCTAGTCTGACCTCCTATATATATTACAGGACACCTGCACCACCCACCATCCACACACTAAACCTGACAACCAAAATTAGACTGAAGTATTACATCCCACAGGAGCCTAAACTATTATGTGCCATAGGAGGAGAATAGGGGGAACCTGTGCCCTCCACCAATGTCCAAGACTCCTGCAATGGTAGGGAATTGATTGAGATAGACCCAGATAATTTCAGTATCCTGTGCTTTAGAGGAAGGTGAAAAATCCTCAAGGTCACCACCAATCTGATCTGGGGAAAATTCCTTCCCAACCCCACACTTGGTAATCAGTTAGAACCTGAGCACTTGGCTATAAACAGTAGCCACAACATTTTTCAGAGCCCACCACTTCCTTAGCAAATTAAAAATTGTGTGTGTTATGTTTTCATAGTAGACTCAGAAAATCAGTAGAAGCCCTTTGTTAAGTGTTGAACAGTTTATGCAATGCTTTATTGTGGTAAAATAATTGCTGTTTGATTGTTTTCACTCTGACCATATCTACTGAAGGCAATTTTTCTGTATACTAATCTGCAAAAATGCACCAGAGGTCTACTATACAGATGGGATTATCACATTGAAACGCTTACTAAATCTTTATGCCCATTTAGTTCTGGAGGTTTGAAATACAGGGGACATGTTTACAGGGTCTTGCCTTATGAGTCTGTTGCCCAGTTTTCCTATGCTACATGTTAATATAATAATTTTACATAGGTAACAATCTCTTTCACAAACATGCTTTCATGTATATACAGATTTGTTTGTTTCAGAAAACAGAATGAAAAATGACAGCAATACAAGTTGTAAATTTAGGATATTATCATCATCATCATCATTATTATGATTATCATTATCCAGCTCTTGAGTAGCAATTGTCATCTATAGATTAAAGTGATTTAGGAAGGTAGGTAAGTATTAGTCTGGAGAACAATAATTCCATTTTGCAACATCTTGTGAGACTTTTAAATTTGATTTCATTCCACATTACATGAAAGTCAATTTTTTTGAAAGTTTTCATAAAAGAGAATTGGATCAAAATGTCCATTTTCAATTGTAAAAGGTCAAGTTTTCCATTCAGGTTCTCTCTCTGGAAGTGACTGGAGAGTAACCATACACCTCAAAAACCTTTCCACCAAAATCATAGAGACATCTCTGCAAAACATTTCAGCATCAATGAAAAAGGATATTTTGATGGGAGGAAAAAAAACTTTAACCTCAAATGTTTTCCCACCACCGTTGGCAAATTAATATAATTAGTCCTGTTTTACAGGTAGGGAAACTGAATCATGGAGAAGTAAAGTAACCTGACAAAAATTACACAACCAGTCAATGACAGAATGGGCTCTAAAAAATACCCAAAACAAACAAAAAAAACAAAACCAGATCTGTTGACTCCTTGAATCCATTGGACCAAACTACTTCCAAAAATATCTTTAAATCAGACCAGTGTAATGTTTAGAAGCGCTACACAGATACAGCTCGATATATGGAGGTAGACTCATTCTGTAGTGCTGTACCAAAACTAATTTGATAAGAATATTATACCACTGTAGGAATCTTCATAAATGGGAATAGGAAGAGAAATGATTGTGTGTTATTCATTAAAAGGTGTATCCAATTGATTTTTACTACACTTGAGATCCAATATTAAAAAATGTTTGAGATCAAATAACCAAGCTCAGCCAATTTATTGTCTGTAGACAAAACAGAACAACATAAAAAGGAGACATGCATACCCTGCTTCTGGGAAGCAATTCTTATCTTGCAGCATGTTCACCTTACACAGAAGGTGGACTTTGGAAATATGCATTTTAACTAACTATATTTATCGTACATTTTTTTCAAATTACAAAACTCTGTCACTGAAATCTAGCCCACCAGTTTGTAACAGTTCCTTAACTTCTTGTTTAGTTCTGTACTTTTCTTGTCTCTGCTCTGGATACTACATTCCAAACTAGTTACCCCCAAAGGCACCAGTATAACAACAGAGAACACATTTATCTTGATTTTGGCAGATTTCATATTTGCTAGTACCAAAGCCGATTTCAGTTTTGCAAAGTGTTATGGGATACTTAGCATGAGTGAATGAGAGGAAGTATAATACCAATCAAATATAAAGCTTTGTTATTTATATTTGATCTATACAATGTGTAATATATATTAATATGGTGTGCAACACATATAACATAGTTATTTGCTAGCAGCGCACAACTTGAGAACATAGCTAGATTCAGTATTAAAAACATTTATTCAGGTGTTTGTCTGGGAAAGTGTGACTGGCTTTAACTGAAAGGACATTTTGCATTCACTTACATAATGGACTTCTCTTTGTGATATTACTTTGACAAAATAAAGTCTTAACTGTTCTTTGATGGTAATGCCAAGTATGTTATAATAGGAGCAGACAGGGAAAAATGCATATGGAACTGTCAGAAGAAGACTGACAAAGCAGTTTCACACATTCAGTTTAGAAGACTTGGAGGTTTGTGCCACCACACCACGCTGAATTTTTCTTTCTGCTGAATCAGAAGCACTGTCTTCATCTTAGTTTTTATTTTTTGAACTGAGAGATTTTTGCCCTGTGATATGAGCAGTAGTCTGGGAATTAGGATGAGATTTCAAAATCACTGCTATTATTTCAGGAATTACAAATGTATGATTAAAAACTTCTTTTAAAATAAGTTGGCTTATTATTTGTATTCTGGCAGTGTGCTAGTACTGCTGGGAGCTATGGTCCCTGTTAATAAGTACCTATCATTAGATATAATATTGGTCCATTATTATTATTTATAAGATGACTTTTTTATCTAGCTCAAGGTAGACTTGTCCATTAAGAAGCTACATGTTAGTTTTTACTTTTGTGATGTGGCTAACAATATTCTGGAAGCCAGACTAAGATCATTTGTGCCATGATTCAGATATATATAGTTGCTGAAAAGATAAACAGCTATGAGATGCACCTCTTATGGAAATGATAGGCAACACATACATCCGTTTCAAGTCCCACTATTTCTTATTCTTTAATATTCCTCTGAACTGGCTATAACATTTCACTTCTGCATTCAAGTTTATCATATTGACAAGAGACAGGAAGTTAGTGCATAAAAAACCTGCCTGTGTAAAAATGTTAGTCAAGAGACTAGGAACCTAGCCTATGAGGGCATCCTAAAGGCACAGCCTATAACAAATACAATTACACAGACTCAAATATCAATGATAAAAGCCAGAGGGGATGGCTTAGATAGTGATCTAAGGTCCCAAACTGAAATGCCTAATCTACTTGAAACATCATGCCAAATACCAGGAGGGTCAATTCTGGCGACATTAATGTGGTTCTGACTTTTTTCACCGAAGTACTAGTTTGTTTTGGTACCATTGACCCAAAATTTCCCCTCCTTGCTCCTATGATGCTTCATTTGCTTTGATTACCACTCTCTACAGAAATGGCAGATTGTATTTCATTGGTGTCATATATGTAAAACGTATATAGTATTTTTAGTAGAGGTGAGCTAAAGGTAAGCTAATACAATCACGGAAATGATTTTTAAAATGCATGGGAATGGGTCTGTGGTTTGCGGTCTGTGGTCTGCAAAAAACTTAAAGTTTAATCCAATTTGCAGGTAAACACTATGGATGCAGCCATATTACCAATAGCTTCTTTTGGGAGGAAGTGCCTCATATTACTCTCTAGCAAGCCTTATGGCTGATTAAAAAGGAGCACCAAAAGGCTCCGAATAAAATCCTACCCTGTCCTTCCTCATTGGAAGGATAATGGCTGTGACACAAGGACTCAAGGGAGAGCATGAAGTAGACAAAAATAAAGATGCTCTTCATGAGCATAAACAGAATACCTCCCTCCCCACTCGCTAGGCAACTTCCTTTATCCTTCTCCTTTGCCCTCCACAAACACACTCATGTTAGGCACAATGATGTGTAAGGGTATTTAAAAAGTATGTATGCCTGATTTCCATGTATGCATACCTATATATGGACACATAACCTGACTTGCATGCAGTGTGGAATGTGGTTGTTCACAAGCTAAGCATGTGCAAAATTACATTCACACTTTGTGTGTGTGTATTTATATACATGGCCCCAAACTGTATATTCTGGAATGAAAATTAGCAAGTCTCACCAGCTAGGAACGCTCTCTCTGCATCTCAAGGTTGTAGGCTTTGGCAAATCACTGTGGCCAACCATAAAACATTTCTGCCCAGAAAAAATATGTCAGAGGATAATAGAAACATACATCAAAGAATATTGGTGTTTTTAGTACTGATAGCCCCGTCAATTTCACATAGATGAAATAAATTACAAATAAAGCACAGACAAAGAAAACCAATTATAAAATAAGACCAAGATCCATAACAAAGGAGAGAGAGAGGAAATAGAACAGACACTGCTGTAAATCAGTATTTCATCCACAGTCTGGAGTAATATGACAGCATGCATATTAATAGGGTACACATGATGATCACAATTATCACTGAAGGATACATAATACTACTTTCCATCTAGCATTTTAGAACAAGACATTTTAATTATTCATTATATAATGACATCTCCATCTCCCTAGAATTTTGTCTGGGAGAAGCAGAATTATACATTGATAAATTCTAGAGTACGTTAAATTGAATAACAAAGTTGAAAACAGCCAAAAGAAGAACAAGTTTTTAGTTTCAGAACAGAGGAAGATCAGTTTAACAAACAACTAAAGAGAAAACATAAATACTACGGATGTTATGTCAAATCTGTTACGAGTTTCTTTCAATGTATTACTGCATCTTATGGAAGATCCTATTGTTACCAGAAGATTTTGATTCAATTATGTTATGCCAGTGATGTTACTTAGAAACACTGCTTTAATTTAAACCCCTTTATTCTCAATTTATCTATTCCGGTATTAAAGGTTGTGGCCCGCCCCAGTGGCATAGACTGGTTCTGCCAGCAGGGGGAGGAAACAAAAAAAAAAGTGCTGAAGTAGTAAAAAAAAAGAAAAAAGAAAAAAAAAAAGAAAAACCCAAGTCTTGTCGCCAAAGACCCGGAGTGGCTGAAGGACCCGCCGCCAAATTGCCGCCGAAGACCCGGAACGACTGGGGTGAGTGTAAAAATTAAAAATGCTCCACTTTTGAGGAATGTGCTCAGTGGGGAGCGGCCGCTCCCCCTGCTCCCCCCCCACCAGCTATGCTACTGGCCCGCCCTACAGATTTTCCAGGGAAAGCCGCAGTTAGCTAACTTTCCCTTGAAGGACATGGATACAGCCTTCCGATCAAAAATAGGCAACAAGTAATAAATTCTTCAAAAACAAAAATAAAATGTATTTAGAAGTGAACGGTTACAGCAAAAAAGATAGAAGCAATAGGTTTACAGTATAAAAATGAAGCAGCGTCACAAATAAAGACAATACTACGATTACAATTTCAATTAACTCTATCACATATAACAATATAAACATTCACTTAAAACTTTATGCTTTATAACAATATAGCAATTACGACATGTAACAATATATTAATTAAATATTTAATACTAAATACTTAACACTAAGCATTCAACAAGTGCTGATCAGGTAATTATTGGACGGGTAGGGAGATCTCACTCAAACGATAGGCACCCAGCTTTATTTACACGTGAAACCCAAACACTCTAAGGCTCAGTCTATACTGGGGGGGATTGACCTAAGATACGCAACTTCAGCTACATGAATAGCGTAGCTGAAGTCGGCGTTTCTTAGGTTGATTTACCTGGCCGTGAGGATGGCAGCGAGTCAACTGCTGCCGCTCCCCCATCGACTCCGCTTCCACCTCTCGCTTAGGTGGAGTTCTGGAGTCGACGGCAGAGCAATTGGAGATCAATTTTATCGTGTCTACACTAGACGCGATAAATCAATCCCCAATAGATCGATCACTACCCGATCTGGTGGGTAGTGTAGACATATCCTAAGATGTTAAAATTGAAAGAGATTTTGATTTACAGAAGCTTCTCTAAAATCCCTCTCAATCATCTTTATAATGGCCCTTCTGTTCTGTCAGAGGCAGGGTGCGGTGGTGGCTAATTGCTGCTGCTGGCATGAGCTGGCTGCCTTTGGTAGCTGAGGTAAAGTCACTTCTTAGGTGTGAGAGATGGAAGCCCATTGGTTGCTGCTGCCGGGCTGCTGAGGAGGCCTCCTGCTGGCCAGGTGCCAAAAGTGGCCATTGTCAGGGGCAACCCTGGAACCCTGGGTGGGCTGCTGTTGTAACAGCTATCTTTTAGGCAGCCTGTCTTTTGCTGGCTTCCTCTGCTGCTGCTGCCGCTGTACCGCAAGCCCATTCTTTCTTCCAGGTGTCCTGCAGCGTTCTGTCCTCTTTCTGGTCCCTGTCCCCTACAGAGCTGTAGCCTGCTGGCTGCTGCCTTTATATACTGTTTGGCCACCTATGCTCAGCGAATCAGCTTTCAGCTTTTCGATAACATCACACCCTAGCTCCGCCCAGTCAGTGTACCTACATGTGACTTGGAGCTCCTCCTCCTCCAATAGACCTTTATGACACTGTCAGCTGTCCATCAAAAGGAGTGCAGGGGTCCCATAGACTTCTATGGAGCTCCTCAGCTGACCTTTAGATGAATCCTAGCTACTTCAGCTGACCTTTGGATGAACTCTAGCTAAAGTCCCATTGGTTTCTATGGGCTACAATGCATCTCTATGGGATTTTGCTGAGTCATTTCCCACAGGGAATTCATTTCTATGGTCTCCCATGCATTCTTATGGAATTTTCCACTACATTACACAACCCCGTAGCCTCCATTACTAGATATTGTAATTTAAACCATTATTAATTTTTATTTAATTAAAGCCTCGGTCTTAAAACTAATTACTATTCTGAGCATGTCAAAGGGTCCTGACACCATCACCACTCCTTTTATGTTCAATTAAGCAATGTTTATAATTTCGGCAATTTTAAGCCCCTTTCGAGGTTTTCCTGCAGATTTTCCAATGTAGAGTTTGCAAGGCATTTCGGGCAACTGAGGCAAAAATCTCTTGTCACATTATTTCCAAGATTTAGTTTAGATGATGATTCCCTTGATGACAGAAATGAATCAACGAATTATAGTATTTTCCATATTTGCACTAGAGCTGTATTTTCAATCAAAAGGGTTTTAGATGGTATGTGTACAATTTTGGAGATTGCATTTTGGATTATGAATGAAATAATCAAGTTAAACTACTAAATACTGATGCAGCAAAGCACTTAAATACACACATAACTATGTGAGATTGAAGACAATAGGACAAAACACGTGTTTAAAGATAGGTATGTGCTTAAATGTCTTGCTGGATCAGGGCCCTCATGAGTACTGGAAAATGCTACAGTTCACCAAAAGGTTTCTGATTATTGGCTTTTAGGCTCATTGTCCAGGGAGAACCTGAGTGTGCTGCTTTGTTCTTGAGTGTAGTTTCCATATATAATATAATCAACTCAAGAAAAAAGGTAAAATAAAAAGGAATTATAAGAAGGGATGATCAAGCAGTATGGGTTAATGAAGAATAAATTATTTTTTGTATCTTTATGTCCCAGCGAACCCTTCATTTTCTGCATGAAAAGTTGACATTTGGACTTCTGAACACAACAGGAATAGTAACAGTATTTGCCAAATCTTTGGTTAGATTGTCCTATTTTTCAGCAAGCAAATCTGCCTTGTGCCTGTCCCACTGAAGGGCAGCCAAATATGCTTTTTGACACAATTGCCTTACTTTTCCTATCTTGATGCAAAGCCTGCGACAAAGGTAGGAAACATTATGCAATTCTGCACAAATAGTTAAAATCAAGAACATTATTTAGAATGTCTGTTGTGGCTGCTGTAGTTCTCAGTGTAAAAGAGTTGGCAGTATTCTAGTGAGAGGTGGGAAATTGGTCTAAAAGAGAAAATTGCCCATTTTCTCTTTAAAAGCTTTTTCATCTCTCTTGCCTACTTCCAAAGATATTCTGTAAGGACAGTGGATTCTGTCTATATTTAAAGGAAAAAAAGACAAATCAGCCAGTAATTTAAATGCTGGACATTTTTGCAATGTAATTAATAAGTGGCAGCCAAAGTTCACATAGAAGTCACTTTTATGAGCAAGTCACTTTCTCAGGAGCAAAGCGAGCACTTCCATGAAGAAGTGAAGCTTTATAGTACCTTTTGTTACTGTTCTTGTGCTTTTGATATTTCAGGGAATAGAGCTGTGTGATTTTTTTTTTTTTTAACAAATCACAAAACCAGGTTGTTTGGGATTTCATTGCAAACTTAAAACTTGGATGAGGGTTGACAAAAGGAAAAGATCCTCCAAGCATTCAACAAAACTGGGCTCATTTTCAAGTAGACATGGGCTGAGTTTTGAATGGGGAGGAGTCGATTTATGGTTTTACAATGCAATACAATTGTGATTGTTTTCTATGTGACACTAGGTAAAATGTAGCTGTTTTAGTCTTGCTTTGAGTTTTGGGGGTATTCCAACTTAAATCTCAAAATAAAACTCAGGAGGCCTGAACCCACATGAACAAGAAGAGAAAAATGAATTCCTACAAACTTCAAATTGAAATTGCTAAACTCCTATTGCCAAGTAGCATTATCATTTCTGGGGTTGCTGAGCCTAATTTAGAACCAACTGACATCAGTGGAGGATTTCCATTGACAGTAGTGGGCATTGGATATGGTTTCTTGTACAAAAGATCTTTGTCTTAGTGAGCTACAGGTAAAATGTCCTCTTTTTTAAAAAAAGGGCTGTTACTGTATTAATAAACAATGCTATCATAAAATGTGTATCATTTTGAGCCATATTGATCTCTCACTAGTCCTTTCTGAAGTAGAAATACCCAAATTTGAAACAGTTTTTAATCTTCCCAGACTACTTAGCTTTGTTCATATACTGATGCAATGTCATTTTTGAAATTCCACCAGGCATAAATAGGTGTCCTACTTTTCACTCTCGCCATCTGGTTACCCTAGGCAGGAAAATGAAACTTTTTCACATTGGATCTAGCACAACAGCTTGAAATGAAGCATCTTCCTCTGAATGAGATAATTGCATCCTAATCTATTTCTAAATTCAGTTTCATTCTAAAATGATTGGAGGCTACACTGTAGTAATAATAATTCCATCTTAATGGCTCTAGCTGTATAAACATACTTGTTTATACATAATGAAGAGAATAAACCCAGAACAGAGGGACTCTGGCTCATCACACAATACACTAATATTTTGGGTGTGTACAATATTTTATATGAAGGCACTAGACGGAGAATAATAGAGCATGAAATGAGCTTCCAAAACATTCAGACACTTGCAAAAAATGTCACTTTGAACGGGAAAAAGGAAAGACCCCACAACTAACCTGTTAGGTGATCCATTTTAATAGAAAAATAGTTTCAAATGTATTATGAGTAATTGCTTTATGACAAAACACAGCTGTTATAAATGGCTCTCTCGTGCTGCAAACATTTCCCTGTACTCCCCCATCTGTCTGTCTGTATCCATCTGCTGACTCTTATCTTAGACTGCAAGCTTTTTGGAGCTGGAACTGTCTTCTTCTGTGTTTGTACAGCACCTAGCACAATGTGGTCCTGTCCATGACTGGGGCCCCTAGGTGCTATGATGATGGAAATAATTAATCATAACTACAACAACAAACCTTCCAACCTGAGTCCTCAAGGAATTTAGAGCCTGTGATTTCAACTGCGTTCCTCCCATCCTTTACGATGAACAGTTGTTACACTTGTCATTTTTATGGGGTAAATAAACACATAGCAAATACCATATACTATAGCAACAGGTAGTGCTAGTGGAGAGGGTTTAATTATGTCAGCCATCCAGAAAGAAAAACACGGATAGGGTTATATTGTTGAAGTTGCTGTAATATGTAGCACAGTTTAAGAGAACTGTGAAACAAATAAAGCATAATAAATTGAAATGGGTGGAAATGTTCGTTTCCTCTTTACTAAGTGCATATGTTTTATTGCTTTCATTTTCTTTTGTGAAGCAAGTGAATTAAGCAGTGTTAAATGATTCTGTCAGTCATTCAGAAAAGAGTATGTGCAAATGGCCTGAGGCAGAAGGAGAGTCCTGCAAGTCTTAGATGATGGGAAGTAGTTAGAGGCAAAATCAATGTGTGTGTTTTTGCTTTTGAATTCATGGCTTGTTAAAGCGCCTGTTGTGCAACAAACAGTTTCAAAGTGTGAGACCATCGGTTTCTTAAGTGATGTTACATTTTTAAATGTTTAAATATAGAGCTATAGACCAAGTTTCCCCTTTAAAAAATGTATTCAGTGTTTTTTTCCTATCCTCCACCCCAGTGGTGAGCAACCTGCGGACCATGGGCCACACGCAGTCTGTCAGGGTAATCCGTGGGCTTATATTTGCACAACCACCCACAGCTCCCGTTGGCCGGGGTTCGCCGTTCCCAGCCAATGGGAGTTGCGGGAAGTGGTGGTCAGCACGTCCCTGCCGGCGGCAGGTTGCCCACCACTGCTCTACCATCATCTAAATTGTCTCCCTTTCTTCCAGCTTGAGGGATAACACCCTCCCTACCCCCACACCTACTCCTGTACCTTACATCACAGATAGTTCTTATGGCAACACAAGGCAGACAGCAGGAGGCAGCACTTACATTGGTGTATTGAAAGCTGTATAAAAATTATGAGCTGTCACTTTAAATTTATGGGGTTTTCTTACTCCTGCTTGCAGACTAGGGGGCTCTATTGGGAAGCATAGAGTCAGGACTTAACAGCAGACAGTTTGCAGACAGATAGCCTAGAGTAAGGTGAGTTTAGTTGTGCCTCTTCTGTTTCAGGAGCAGCCTGCTTTGTCTCTGTTTTTGGTGCTCATGTGTTCTGGATTCTAGGAAATAAAGTAGAGTTACATTGCAACCTTCCATCAAGAGGAGTATCTTATACTTTTTATCTAAATTTTGTTTGCATGCCATGATCATGAAGCTAATGAAGATGGAAAATATTGGGCCTTTTAGTGAAAATGATAGTGTGGTGTGCTCACCTCGTGGAAGAAGGCAGGACATATGGTATAGGTTGCCCACTAGCATCTCTCTCCCTTTTGGGTGTTGAGGTGAGAGGGGACCTCAATTCCCCACCAGCTCTAATGTAAAGAGCATTGGCAGGGATGGTCCCCCTGGTGAAGTATCCCAGCCCCTGGTTTGCATTTGCCCCCAAGGAGTTGGACACATTGCCTTCATCTCATCAGGAGATGTCCTCAAGATGCATGTTATGTTCCGCTTTTTGGATCTGGAGCCTAAATTATCAAGTTCCTCAACTGGGCACCTGCCAAAAGTTGCAGCAACTAAATGACTCTGAGATCCAAACTGTGACCTCCAGGAGGTGCAGAATCCCAGCCCTATGGTTGGTTTTCACCAGGGGAGGGGGATGGAGAGCAGGGAGGTGAATAACCCCCAACCAACCTTGGCCAATCTGATGGTATGGTGAAAGATTCCTTACCAGCTCCAAAGGAGCTACTAGCATGACCTGAAGCCAATGAGATAAGGGAGGGAGGATAGCTTGCCTGCTGGGCAAACTGGCAAACGGGAAGTGGCCCTGAGCACAGGGCTATTTTTAGGGTCTCCAAATCTTGTGACAAGTCACTAAAGGTGTCCAACCAGCCCTTGGAAATCATGTAGGGGCTGGAAATTTCACAGAGACCCGGCCTGCCCAGTCCTTTTATGCCCTCTCCTGTCACAGGAGCCACCAAACTCACCCCTTACTAGGCTCAGGGCCCCCATATTCATAAAATCTGTCACACACCAGGGCATCAGGAGATGTGAAGTAAAATACATAGGGCATCTAACTCCCCAATGAGACCTATGGTCCTGAAATGGTTGCCAAGAAGCAAATTCAGCCACTTCAAAAAAAAAAATCTCTTCACCCATTGTCATTAGTTAATATATGTGAGGTGCTCAGATAAAATGGTGCTGAGTGCCACATAAACACCTGTATAACTAGATAGGAGAGAAGGTGTAAGGGAGGAGGGGCAGGGATGGGGAACAGCTAAGCAAAAGAAAAACTAATAACTATACAAATATATTTTCATACAACAAATCATGTCTGTGTAGTTATTATAACAGGCAGAGAGAGGATGTTGGGGAGACATTTTGCTTATTTTATACCTTTGGCAAAATTTCCACTAGTAATAATTCCATCTCTAAATGCAAAGTGTTATATCATTACTAGTTTGTACAGGCCAGATTTCCCTGTTGACAGATGAAGTCGCTATCTTTCTGAGAGGACTTTATTTTGGATAGTGTAAACTAAGTTGTCCCACCTGACATATTTTGGTCATGACAAAATAACACCTTCCCAACTGGCAGATTTAAAAGGTGGGGTGCTGCTCCTCAAATATTCCTTCTCCTCACCCCCAATAGAGAATGACTTAAAAAAATGAAGGTATTGTAATCTCTCTTTTTAAAGGGTTGAATACAAAAGCAAAACTCCTGTACAGGGCCGGCTCCAGGCACCAGCGCAGCAAGCAGGTGCTTGGGGCGGCCAACGGAAAGGGGCGACACGTCCGGCTCTTCGTTGGCAAATCGTCGGCGAGTCCCTCCGTCCCCTCGGGGAAGGACCTGCCGCCGAATTGCTGCCAAAGAATGAAGCAGTGGCGGTAGAGCTGCCGCCAAAGTGCCACCGATCACAGCCAAAACCCTGGAGCCGGCCCTGCTCCTGTATGTCAGTTAATGTCACTCTTTTTCTTTCCTTTTCTTTTCACCATATAACAGCATGATCTGTTTTTACAGACAGCTATGAGATGTTTTAGGATTTCTGGTGTCATTGAGCAAAAATTTACTGGGCACTAGATGTAGGAAAGGAAAGGATGAGAAATCATTTCCATAATCTCTTGTACATGGTACTTCTTTGCAGCAGAAGCCTCAGTTATATAAGAGCCTTCAGGTAGAGACTTTTTGGCTTATGACTATACATGGCTAAGTCTTCCAGTTGCTCGAGGCATGCACAACTGTGCTCCAAAGCTCATCACAACTGCTAATGCTGGCACATACAGTTCCTTTGCTAATCTGAAGGAGGAATGATATTGGAAAAGCCAGAAAAACAGTTTGATTCCATCCAATCTCTAAAACTATAGGGATATAGCCTACATGAGAGTAGCTACAGAAATGTACTATAGGATAACAATGTACGTGTATTTCAGGTGGGCAATCAACAATATCAGCTACGTTTCACACAAGGACTATGGAAGCAGAGCAATCTGCTGCTGTGCTGTCTTCTGTTTGATCTCAACTAGAATGCAACATAAGGATAGTATTGCAAAATAATGGGGGGTATTTGAACACTATGTCTACTCATATGTGTAACTATCCAGGCTTACATAAACCTGGACAACAAATGAGTACATCTATTTCCTCTGTCAACTGATAAAAACAAAAGCTAATATTAAAGGTTCTTTTATCAAGTGAGACATCTGTCTCCTAGACATTAAAGCACATAAGAAGTTAAGTGAATATTGTAAGGACAGCGCAAGCATTAAATTGTCAAAAGCAGAGTTTTCTCGCAGATCTCACTTATTGTAATTTGGTTCAGTTCTACAGAAAGGCCATCTCCATATTCAGTGTCTCTTATTCTGCTCACAACTAATGAGATAATAATTATTTCAGATTGGAGCATAAAAGAAACCACCTCAAGAACATTCCCCAGTCAGGTCTATTAATTTCCCCTGGGATGTTCAATTCTACTGTCTCGGATTGATTCCCCAGAGTTTTGGAGCTTTTTATCTTCATCCTATGGATAGAGAGTTTTTATCCTCATCACCCCCACACCTTGACATTAATGTAAAGAAAAACACTGTGATAGAAACCATTAATCAGTGCTTTCTCTGACTTCTCTGGAGCTTTTATTTAGCACCTCAGCTGCTCCAGTGTTGCTTATTCTTATCTTTGACTCGCCTCTTGCTTTTCTAACAGGAAGAACTAAAACGTTAACAAAAGTTTTCTGTGATGGTCTCCAAATTTTAATCCAACAAAACTCACTAAAGAGAGGTATTAGTCCAGATTTATAAGAGAGGACCATCAGCCTAAAACCAGTTCAGATTCTGTAGACTTATTATGTTCTTATGGGCACTACATATCTGATCTTCTAGTGTTATATGCTCTCTCATATTTCTCGAGAGCTCTGTGTAGTGGAGACTATAATTTCTAAAAAGTTCCTATACTTTCCCTTCCTCCATCATGAATCTTTGAAAAGAATATTATAGTTTTTACAAGCAGTTCCCCAATACATATATGTGATTTTTACAATGAAGCATCTACACTATATTTTCTCCTCAAAACTATGTTTAACTCTCCTTCAAATGAACAGTTGAAATCAGAGAAACTCATAGAGTGACATTTTTCCCCCCAACACTACCAATCATAAATATTAGTATAACCACCACCAGAAACTGGCTGATATAAGCACCCTTAATTTTTGTCATGTTTAGAAGACCTTTAAATAAACCCTAAAAGGTATTTCTGTCTGAGAGGGAGAACCCACAGAGAGAGTTGAGCCAAGTCAGCTATGACAGTGGAGCCAAGTGAGTCAGGTCATCTGGAGGGGAAATAGAATTACAGTAGTTAAGGAGAAGATGGAGTGGTTCCCTTTTGGTGATTATTTTTGTTTCCTCAATTCCATTCCTTCACCCTATTTTTCTAGCCACTAAAATAAGTATCCTTTTATACAGCTGAGGAGAACTAGTTTGCCTGTTTTTTTTTTGTCTTCCCTCTCCCTTTCTACATAAAACTATAAGAAAGGGAAAAAGTGACATCACATCATTTCTCATAGATAAGATTGAAAAGAACCCTCCAACTCATCTCAAATAACAGTAGCTGATTCAAGAAATGGTGGAGAATATGGTTCACAGACATAAAATTATAAACATTTATATCAACAAGATGAAAAACAAGCGGAAAAAATAGAGGCAACATAAATTGAAAAATAAATAAATATCATGACAGAGAATTTAAAATGTTAGATACGTTTGCTTATAGATGATGTTTTGTTAGTGATGTCAAATCCATTTTTTCTTTACTAGCTACACATTGAGGATAATGCAAAACCTGAAGGCTGTGGGACAAATGATATAAAATTGGATGTATTGATTTTAGAATGTTAGAAGATTTTTGCAGTAATATTTTGATTTTAATGGACATAAATGGATACTAAACACTTACATGTAATTTTTATCTTGACCATATGGCTTTAAGCTGTACCAATGCTATGTTAGTGTTTACACTATGTAAGGAGAATGTTTGTAGCCCTAATAAACTTTCTGCCAAGAAGTGAATTTTAGTATACTCTGTTACTAATAGACATATCAGATTCAACAGTGGCAGAATTGTAAAAAATGTTCACCTATTTTGGAAAGTTCTTTAGTGTTACAAAAAGTGTCCTATATAGAAATAAAGATGAAAGCAAATTCTTAAATGAACAATGAAGGAAGCTTACTTTTTCTAAATATAGCACATTACTTCTTTCCATCTCAGTTCAGAACTTTGTTAGTTTGGCGATTGCCAGAGAGAGAGAGGGTTTGGGTTCAAATGTGCAGGATGTTCAAAAGAAAATAAACATCTTTGGAAGAAGTAATATGGTTAAGAAAATCAAGTAGACTAGGACATCTTCATGAATGTCCCGTTGCAGGACTCACTTTAAACAAGATATGGGGAAAAATGAGCATTCATTTTCATCAGTAAACAATAAAGATATAGGTTGGGGAAACTGAGTTTTGAGAATATATCTTGGCTTGACATATATTCCATTCTCGTGCTGTCTTCTCATAATAGATAATTTCATACAGACATTGGAAAATGTTTCCTATTTTTCCAATATATTTAAAATTATTGGAGCATATCAGGCTATCAATTTGTAAAGAGAACTTTCTCTTGGAACCAATTCATGTTGTGCTTAAAAACCGATGACACATATAGCCCACAATTATTATTGCAAAAGAAAAGAAATGAAACCTTAAATTAGCCAGATACTTATGGAAATGGTAAAAGAGCACTTAGAATTATTTTCCAGATTTTATCACACCTTATAATGATTCAGTTACAAAGGGTACAGAAAGGTATATGAACACATTAGGAAATTGTGTAAATAATACATGAATGTGGTAGTGCATGACTTCTGCAAGGGTATGGGTACAAATAAACGAACATTTTTTACATAATAATGTGTGTGCAGCATCTGGCAGTACAAAAGATTAAAGAAATATATAGAAGAATCTCTGCTCAGATAATGTGTGGGGAAGTGAGATCTTTTATTGATAGCTGATGGAACTGCCTCAACATTAGGGAGTTTGGGCAAATTGAATTGCAACAGATTGTGACCTGCCAATAGAGACATTAGTTTTGCTACTGGGTCGCTCAGCAGAAAGGGTGTTTAAAAGGAGAGTGAATACATTAGCAATTCACTTGCTGATAGCTATGGTATGGAAACAGATGTCTGCTCTAGACATTTTGAGATGGTTTGTCAAAATTCGGGAATTCTATGTGATTGGGAATAAAATGTCTTAGACAGGAGGACAAAAATAAACCAGTTTTTGTATGATATGGGACATCTGAAAAATATTAAGATTCACCTGCCCCTAAATCCAGCAGAAGTTATAGTCCTTACTTTGAGTGGGTGAGGCACAAAGATTGTTGCCTCTGCCAGAGCCTTTCCCTGCTGCCTCCCCTGCCAGAGCCTTTTGCTGCTGCTGGAGCCTTTCCCTGAAGTGGAGGAAGACTCCAGCAGCAGGGAGACAGCAAGACACTACACTGCTTAAAACAGCAATAGTGACAGGGAAGCACTGCTTGGGTGTGTGGAGAGCTATACATAATCACAGGGTTCAGCATGTCTTTACTCATCTAAGCAGTGCCTCACCATCTACGCTGGTATTTATACCCATGCTAGCGGGCCATGCAATGTATGTACTCTGCATGCCACCATAAAAAGTGTGCAGTGTAGATATACCCTGAGATGCAATGCGTCCTGGTACTCCGGGAGACAGTGTGACTCTGCACCATCCCCTAATCAGATTGGTGCCTATTGGTGCTATCTGACCCTATGTGACAAAACAAGTATTAAGGGGAGGCACTTTAAATTCTGTAGGCTATTACACAACTCTGAATAGCAGAGAAGATGTTTATAGACAAATAAACAAAAACCCCATCAGACAAACATGTCCTTTTCCAATAATTACATAATCAATCAGTGAACAAATGCAACACGGTAAATATACAAGCTTTGTACATTAATGAACCATTCCATACAGAGCCCGACAGTATTTTCTTTATTTTTAATTAGTCAGATTGGCTTGGATAAGAGCACTATCAAAGGATTGAAAACCGACTAAAGGACTATAAAAAAGGATAATGATAAACCCCACTGCATCAAGTTGGCTGAAGGTACCTAGCAGGATGTTACAGGGTCAGTGTTGGGACCAGTTTGATTTAACATCTTTATTAATGATCCAGAAAAAGTGAAAAGTATATTAATTACATTTCCAGATGACAATAAGCAAGGTGACATTGCAAACAGTAAGGAGGACAAAGATCATACAAAGGGATGTTACATGAGGTGAGATCTGAGTTACTACAGAGAATTCTTCCTCAGTGTCTGGCTGGTGAGTCAGATTGGCAGAGGCCCTGGTTTTTTTTTTTTTTTTTTTTTTGTCTTCCTCTGCAGCGTGGGGCACGGGTCACTTGCTGGAGGATTCTCTGCACCATGAAGTCTTTAAAAGATGATTTGAGGACTTTAATGGCTCAGACAAAGGGTTTGTTGCGGGAGTGGGTGGGTGAGATTCTGTGGCCTGCGTTGTGCAGGAGGTCAGACTAGATGATCATAATGGTCCCTTCTGACCTTAAATTCTAAGGGACCCAGGAAGATACATATGCTAGTTATTATGAAACCCTCCTTCATCGTAAGGTTTCTAAGATTATGGAGTGGTCTCCCAAAAGTTAAGGAAAAAACTATTTTATGAATCTCATTAAATTTGTATTTCTACATTTTCAGTAGCTTTGATCAATACATAGAACTTATTTTTGTTTGATTTAAAAATATTAATTTAATGTTCATGAAAGTTGCTAGATTGACAGGTCTACAGTACAGTAACAGTTTATCAGAGTTAGCGCAAAGCTTCCCAGCTACCATGAGCTGACAGGTCTAGCACACCTAGGTATAAGAAGAGTTTATTTTCCATACCTATTTAATTTTTCTTCTTGGACTACCAACACCAGTTTAATTAGTGCTGGTGATATTTGTGATGTAGACACCTGTGCATTACACTCTTTTAAATAGGGATTTAACCAGTTATTAGAAAGTAAAGAAAAAAAAACAAGAACAAGAATGTTCTTTGAGCAGAGGATCTGCATGTTTTCACCATCAACATTGCAAACACATCCTACTGAAACCTTACTCCTCATTTCCCTGTTTGCTAAAATGAAAAGCAATGAGCAAGTTTACATACCGCTCATATGAGCTTCAATAGCATGATTTTTTCCTGGCTTAATCAAACCATTAGAGTATTTATAAAATTACTTGTTCTCTTTTAAATTAAAAAAAGCAGGGGGAGGGTAGGGGGAAGAGGGAGAAACTACTCACCTTTGAGGAACAACATGAAAGATAGACTTCTATGTTTACAGTAAGAATGAAGGTCAGAACTTTAACTCCTTAAGGTTTTATTAGCAGATGATACTGTGGCCAGGTTCTCTGTTGACATAATACTATTGACTTCAGTGGTGCTGCACCAGCAGAGAGTTCAACATTCAAGGATTAATTCTTTGTTGTAATGGAGTACTACTTGTAAAACACTTCCAGAACCAAACACCAACTGATTGCACTTAGGAAAAGGAGCAAACCCTAGGATTTGAGGTGAGCACCTAAATCAAAAGTTTTGCAAGTTTTACTGAGAGGCCAAAAATCAGCTTTTTTCCCCCTTATACAGGTCAAGAAAGATAATTCAATATTTATTTGAAACATTAGATACATCAATCTTCTCTGCCAATACTTTATCCGCCTGCTTACCTGCTACTGACAGGTAGTATACAGACAAGAGAGGATCGGGCAACTCATAAATTCAAGATCAGTGAGAGACCTTCTCATTTTTATTTGAATTATATGAAGCATGAAAACTTGCTGCTGATAGGGCAGAGAAAGAGCAGGGTGATAGATATAGGTCTTCAGAAATTCTCCAAGTAATTTATCAGACCTGCAGTCTTGTTTCTCATGTTTAGCACAATAATATATTGAACTATACACTGATACCAGCTCTGCTGTGACTCCTACTATAATTAGGAGAATCCAATACATAATTTAGAAATCTATACATGTAACTGGGAAAGTACAGCACACATAATGTACTAGTACTGTTTTTCTGATGTATTGTCCCAAACATTCCAACCAAGAGATTCACAAGGAAAGTTCATCTCATTGGTGTTCAGAATAGAGGTTTATTTATTAGCTGAGTGTTAAAAACACTTTTATTGATCTATAAAGGCAGTTTTCTTTTATTTGAGGGATATATTTATGAAAAAGGTTCAACACCTGCCTTCTTCCCTTTGTAGTACAATGCAACAATGGCACGTTGCCAGTCCAAATGTGTGTTTCTTTCTCTCTCCTTATTTTTCATTTTCCTGAACCACAATGAGATATAAACATTTATCTCAGTGGGCTAGCTGTTCACTACCAGACCATCCAAGACATTGACATACTGTATGTTTGACTCAAAGGCATTTCATTGGTTTTTCTTCTGTCCCATCATGCTGGCTGGTGATAGAACAAGGAGATATGTGTGAATCAGAATAATAAATTAAGCAGCATTACTCTAAAAAAATATACATGTTCATTTGCTATACTTGCATATTCAATACTGTTTGGTAGAGAACACCTTGTTATGCCTTGGGGAATCATGCAGATAAGCAGGCTGAGCTAAGACATCTGTAAAATATAAACATCATGGTTGGAACCTAGATTCTTGGCAAACACAGCAGTGATGATGATGTATGTGAATATTCCTTCACATTACTTGCATATTCATGCTCTGATGAGAGCTTCCTATTTCAGTAAACTTCCTTTTTTGAGGGAAACAGCAACATGCATGTAATTGCTGTCACTAACAAGATTTGGAGAAGCGGCATAGCAAATTAAGTCTATTTTTTATTTCCTGGGTGATGCATAAATTGTGCACAACAGCTGCAAACTGTATCTATGTAAGTGATTACAGTATATGTTAAGTATATCTATCAAGTACCCCCCTTTTAGGTTACTTGTGGGGGAGAACCCTACAACATTTTAAGTTTCCTGCATGACCTATTTTTTTGCCCCTTATTTTGGGTTTCTATCATACACTGCAATCCGTATTTGGGCATTGGCATGTTGAGAGGAATGTCCCTAGTACTTTGACCTCATCTCCCACTCCATCCACAAATTACACAGTTAACTTTCTGTCTCTTACTTTCTCTAATTCATATGTTGTTTACCTTCATAAATAATCTTATCCCTCCCATCTTTCCTTCTACTCTCTATCTTGTTCCTTATACTCCTCCCAACCTTCTCCTTATTGTTCCTTTACTCTCCTTCTCCAACTCAGCTTCACACAGTCATTTATGCTGCCTCTATGCTTCTGTTTCTATGGTGGAACAGTCTTTTTTTTTCTTTTTGAGTACAAATGCTCTCACTAATAATTTTGCTCTTTATACCTGCCCTGTAATCCACTCTTTTCTACTTTAGACTGCAATTCAGTGTTTTAATCTAGGTGTCATGTACATTTATGAGATTAATAATTGTCAAGGCTGCTTCCCCACTCTGAACTTTAGGGTACAAATGTGGGGGCCTGTATGAAAACTTCTAAGCTTAACCACCAGCTTAGATCTGGTCCGCTGCCACCACTCCCAAAGTGCTAATTCCCTTCCCTGGGTAGCCTTGAGAGACTCTTCACCAATTCTCTGGTGAATACAGATCTAAACCCCTTGGATCTTAAAACAAGGAGAAATTAACCATCCCCCTCCTTTCTCCCACCAACTTCTGGTGGAGCAAGATCCAAACCCCTTGGATCTAAAAACAAGGAAAGATCAATCAGGTTCTTAAAAAGAAGTCTTTTAATTAAAGAAAAAGGTAAAAATTATCTCTGTAAAATCAGGATGGAAAATAACTTTACAGGGTAATCAAACTTAAAGAGCCCAGAGGAATCCCCTCTAGCCTTAGGTTCAAAGTTACAGCAAACAGAGATAAACACTCTAGCAAAAAGGTACATTTACAAGTTGAGAAAACAAAGACAAAAACTAACACGCCTTGCCTGGCTGTTTACTTACAAGTTTGAAATATGAGAGACTTGTTCAGAAACATTTGGAGAGTCTGGATTGATGTCTGGTCCCTCTCAGTCCCAAGAGCGAACATCCCCCAAAACAAAGAGCACAAACAAAAGCCTTCCCCCCACCAAGATTTGAAAGTATCTTGTCCCCTTATTGGTCCTTTGGGTCAGGTGTCAGCCAGGGTACCTGAGCTTCTTAACCCTTTACAGGTAAAAGGATTTTGGAGTCTCTGGTCAGGAGGGATTTTATAGTATTGTACACAGGAGGGCTGTTACCCTTCCCTTTATAGTTATGACAATAATAAATCAAAATTATCAACTTTCATTGGATACTCTTGCAATTTATGGTAACTGCATCTATATTCCCCCTGTGTGGTCCACGCAGTTTTTGGCTTCCATTTCCCCAGCCATCACCTCTCTTGTGTGGAGACCCGTCTCTCTCGCCAGACAGGGGTAGTTCCAAGCTGCACAGTTCCCTGTATATACTATGAATTGCCCAGTGAGTCAGATTGCCTAATCAGGCCAGCTTTGCCTTTTCCTCAAAGCCTATAAAAGCATACTTACCCACAGTTAAGTTAATAGATTCATAGATTCCTGGGCAAGAAGAGACCCTTGTAATAATCTAGTCCAGTGGTGGGCAACCTGCAGCCACACACGGCCTGTCACAGTAATCCGCTGGCGGGCCGTGAGATAGTTTGTTTACATTGACTGTCCATTAGCACGGCTGCCCACAGCTCCCAGTGGCCGTGGTTTGCAGTTCCCAGCCAAGGGGAGCTGCGGGAAGTCGCGGATCTCAGGGTCGTGCTGGCCGCTGCTTCCCACAGCTCCCATTGGCCGGGAACGGTGAACCGCGGCCACTGGGAGCTGTGGGGGGCCATACCAGTGGATGGTCAGTGTAAACAAACTGTCTCACAGCCCGCCAGTGGATTACCCTGATGGGCCGTGTATGATCCACGGGCCGTAGGTTGCCCACCACTGATCTAGTCTGACCTCTTATATAACACAGGCCATAAAATTTCCAAGAAGTTATTCCTAGAGCATATCTTTTAGGGAAAAAAAATCTAATCTTGATTTTAAAATGGTCAGTGATGGAGAATCCACCACAACCCTCCGTAAATTGTTCCAATGGTTAATTACCCTCCCTGTTTAAAAAAGTATACCTTATTTCCAGTCTGAATTTTTCTGGCTTCAATTTCCAGCTTTTGGATGTATAAAGCATTTTTCTGCTAGATTGAAGACCCTATCATTAAATATTTGTTCCACATGTACATACTTATAAACTGTTATCAAATCACCCTTTAAACCTTCTCTTTGTTAAACTAAATAGGTTGATCGCTTTTCTAATCCTTTAACCATTCTTATGGCTCTTCTTCGAATCATCTCCAATTAGTGAACATCCTTCTTGAATTGTGGGCACCAGAACTGGACACAGGATTCCAGCTGTAGTCATACCAGTGCCAAGTATAGAAGTAAAATAACCTCTCCTAAATTGAGATTCACCTGTTTATGCATCCCAGGATCTCATTAGCACCTTTAGCCACAGTGTCACATTAGGATCTCATGTTCAGTTAATTATCTGCCACAACAATCAAATCTTCTTTAGACTCATTACTTCTCAGGATAGAGTCCTCCATTGTATAAGCACGGACTGCATTCTTTGATCCTAGATATATACACTTACATTTAGCCATATTAAAATGTATATTGTTTTGATGCACTCAGTTGACCAAGCAACCCAGATAACTCTGAATCAGTGACCTGTCCTTTTCATTATTTACCACTCTTCTAATTTTTGTTTCATCAGCAAACTTTAACAGTGATCATTTTATGTTTTTTCCAGGTCATTGACAGAAATGTTAAATAGCATATGGCCAAGAACCAGTCCCTATGGGACACCATTGGAAACACACCCTCTTGATCATGATTTCCCATTACATTATGAGTCCCATCCATTAGCCAGTTTTTAACCCATTTAATGTGTGCCATATTAATTTTGTATTGTTCTAATTTTTTTAATCAAAATATCATGTGGTAGCAAGTCAAATACCTTGAAGAAGTCTAAGTATATTATGTCAACATTTCATCTTAATCAATCAAACTTGTAATCTCAATAAATATTTAATATATTTTTAATGACAGTATTTATTTTCCATCAACTCAGATTGATTTGCGTTAATTACATTATCTTCCTTTAGTTCATTATTAATTTAATTTAGTACCGGCTACTCCATTATCTTGCCCAGGGTTGATGTCTGACCAACAGGTATATAAATTTCCTGGGTCATCCAGTTTACCCTTTTAAAAATTGACACAACATTAGCTTTGTTCCAGTCTTCTGGAACTTTCACAGTGCTCCAAGACATATTGAAAATAAAACTAATGGTCCAGTGAGCTGCTTAGTGGGGGTCTTAAAACTCTTGGATGCAAGTTCACAAATGATGAGACTATATCATCTCTCTCCCCTCCCCCCAATATAGAACAGAAATATTTAGTGAACACTTCTGTCTTTTCTTCATTATTACTAATTAACTTTATCATTTCCATCTAGTAATGGACCAATATTACTGTCATTTTTGTTCCTAATATATTTTTAAAACATCTTATTGTCTTTAACTCTGCATGCCACAGATTTCCCTTTGCTTCCCTTATCAATTTTCTACAATTCTTAGCTTCTAATTTATATTCATTACTATCAACTTTCCCTCTCTGCCATTTGTTTTATGTTTTTTTTTAACCAGGTACATTACCACACAACTCTCTCTAAGCAAGCATATTTATTCTTAAAATAAAAGCATTTCAGAGAAAACATATTAAACAATAAAAGAACTACACTTATGCTAATAAACTTACTAAATATCATCCCAACCCCAATGAGGACTCTGACAGGTGAATAGTTCTTCTGTGGTTACAAGCTCATAACAGTTGTTAGCTCAGAACAAGGACACCCACGAATCTGAGAGTCACTGTTTTATACACTTTGGGTATTTGATCAGCAGAGACCTTGCATAAGTAATCTGCCAGACAATGGGTTTCTTTTCAAGGTGTAGCTTCAAAAGGTTGGGTCTGGGGAATTTGTATTCCTCCCCCCCTCCCACATCCCTCCCCACACACAGGTATTTCCTAGCAAATCCATTTAATGTTGTTTATCCCAAAAGTTTAATTTTGTCTGGCCTGTATAAAAGAGACCTTTGAACCTCATAATACATCTCAGAGTTTACAATAGTCATGTCTCCCTCTTAGAGACAATACATACAATCCCACAATAATACCTATACATTTGCATTTTTAATATAATGAACTCTTTAAATTTAATTCAATAAATTTGATCCAGGATATTGCAAGAAATTGCTTTATCTGTCACAAATACAATTCAATTTATACATTTTAATGAACTTTCCCCCTTTTCATCAAATCATTTGTCATAATTTCTGTAGAATTTGTGGAATATATTATCCAATGAAAAACAAATCTAGTAGTTTCTCATTTGGGTAATTTAACACATTTATAAATGGCTGAAGGTAGTTTGTTTTCCCTGATGATACAATAGATCACAACGTTTTAAAATCTTGTCAACAAAAACATGTAATGTATGGCAAGCTCGGGGAGGGGAGGTAAATCTACAGTGTACACCATACTGGAGTGCTAACTGTCATGTGGACCTTGCTGTAGTGCACTAAAAGTTCCCTAGTGTGCTCTGAAAACCACAGGATGTCAATGTGCACTAGGAAACTCTTAGTGTGATATGAAAGATTTTTAGCTGCTCTACTCTGTTTCCTAAGCACAGCACTAAAAACATTGCCTTGCCACCATCAACTGAAAATAGGGGAAGAACTGAAGTAAGATTAACAAAATTGACATGAAATAAGGTGACAATAGCAGACCATAACATTAAGATGCACACAGTAACAACTGAATACATATTAAAAGGATAAGGTAATTATTTACTGTTTAATAGATTGGTAATTTGGTATGTGCAAAATGTTGGCACACTGCTAAAAAGAGTGAGTTAGCGGTTTCAGTTTAGCCTATAGCTAGTATGTTGGCAGGCAGACAACTGTGGATTGGGGACATCCCTCGGCCCGTGCCACTTCCCGCAGCCCCCATTGGCCTGGAACGGCAAACCCCAGCCAGTGGGAGCCGCGATTGGCTGAACCTGAGGACGCAGCAGGTAAACAAACCTGCCCGGCCCGCCAGGGGGCTTATCCTGGTGGGCCACATGCCAAAGGTTGCCGATCCCTGGTTTAGACTTATGGTATCAGGGAATATTGGTTACACTAAATAAGAAAATATTTTGTTTTGAAAGAATACTGCCTAGTGTCAATCAATTCTGTCAGAAGGCCGTATCCATGCCCTCCCAAGGGAAGCAGGTCTAAATTGTACAGCAAAGTGTTTCTTAAAAATATTTCCTGCAAAACCCTAACAATTTCTCTAGGGTAGCCCTCCTTTCACCTTGCAAAAACAGATAAATGAGTAAACTGAAGGGAACCTCTAGTAAACACAAAAAGGGGCAATATGTCAGCTATTCTGGGAATATGTTGGGTCTGTTTTGGGGGATAAGAAGTGCCCTGCAGCAGGGTCCACAAGGCCAGTTAGTGTTGGGCATGCTGGACTCTAAGAAGGCTTGTAAAAATAACTCATTACTCATATCAATGCAAATAGCAAATATAACCCCTCTCTCTTGCTCCTTGTTTTGTTTGTGCTCAAGTTTTCCATGATCAATATGACAGAATTAAATACCAAACATTAAAAAAAAAACTACATGGTTGAGGATGATTCTCTATTATCTCACTGTTTGCAAGACAAGGGTATTTTGTTATATATATTACAAATAGGCCAATAACAAAACTTAAAATCTGAAGTCATTAGAATTTGTGGGGGAGGTCAAATTTATGGATCCAAATCTGCTTAGATGCTGCTGCATTAATGCCAGCTCCTAACGTAGAAGGATCCCACTTTGTATTTCTCTGTCAGATGTACTGGATACTAGGTTAGGATATGATATTTCTTATGAGGATTAAACTTGGCATGGGGGAAGCAACGTGAAAACAACTGATCTTGAAAGCTTCCCATCCTTTGGGCTCAAAATATTATGAGGATAGCTGGAGAGCTGGGGTCAGTCAAGGTTCACCAGCAAACATAGAGGCTCCAGGGAGGAAGCTCTGGGTGCACTGCTCCATTCCAGAGTGGGGACCATTTAGGACCTGAGCCCAGGGAGGGTTACAGGTTGACCACCACCAGAGGTGTACTATGACAGCCCCCTGTTGGATTAAGTAAGGACCTGAGCCCAGAGAGGGCTGTGGGAAGAGAGGCCAACTGAGGGGTACTGTGATAGGCCCTGTTGGACTTATACCCTGGAAGGGGTTTGTTTGTGTTACACATACAAACTGCATGTGACTTGGCTGGACGGGTGAGTCACTGAAGAGCAGCACAAAAGAGAAAAAGTGCAGGCACGCATCCAGCCAGCAGGAGGTTCTTGCGAGAAGCGAGTGGGCCCCATCACAGAAGGTCATGGATAATTCCCCCACCCGCTGCTGAAAAAATATTTATTTTTGGTCAGGAAATGTATTTGTGCCCTTCATCTACTATTGCATCTCGTGATTTCCACTGACATTTGTGAAATATATTACAACCTACTTCAGTCTGCAGCTTCAAGACATTTCTGAGATGACCCCTGCTCTAGCAATTTTACAAATAAATCACTGCAATGAAGGAGTGCGACGCTACTGCTGTGCTCAGAGCACACCTTGTCACTGATGGCCACTTATAAGTATCTTCCAAAGAAAACCTGCATTTACCCTAAGAAACTGTGCTTTGGCCCTGCATAGTATAGAAACCCCCCTGCCCGGCACCTTCTAAAGTTTTCATTAAAAAACGCCTAAGCTACCATCTCTCTCCCGTTGACCACAATCTCAAGCAACAACTATGCACTAGTGGAAAAATGCTGATCCCTAAATTTACTTGTGAACATGAGAGTCTTCCTGGGTGTCAGGCTAGGGCGATGGAATTCTAAACTGCTAAAATGTCAACTCATCACATCCAGAGCAAAATGCAAAGTTCTACCTGTTGCCCCAGCTTCTCTGCAGTAGTACCATGATCCCAAATAGTCAAAAAAGATATCCTTATTACTCTTCAGAAGTGCTCAGATCCTACAGTGTACAATAAGAACCTAGACTGACAGGATTCACCTTCTGTAAAAAAAATCACAGGAAATAGAGGGATGGTGTAGAGGCTGAACAAAGGACTGGATACAGGAGCCCCTGATTTCTAATCCCACCAACTCTGATTCTGCCTCCTTTTGTGTCCTTTAGCAAGTCACTTAATTTAACAGCCAAAACATGTCTCTGCCTATAAGAGAGGATAACAATATTTAATTTCCTACCTCACAGGATTTGTCAAGATTTATTAGTTGATGTTTCTAAAGCATGCAAGTAGATGCAAATATAAAGATGAAAGAATTAAATAAATCCTAAATATTAAATATAAATGTACCCATTGTATATATTTAACACCAAATGATCTAGTTACTAAAAATATCCCTGTATGCAGTCCTCTTCCAGAAATTGTGTCTCTCTCTTTTAAGTAGATGTGCATTTACAGATTTCTGCTGGCATGATTCTGGCAGTTTATTCTATATTCTAAGTACTATTTGTGTAAAACTTTGACCAAATTGCTTACAGACTAATCCCACCTTCAACTTCAGTCGATAAACCTCTTGTTTTCTAATTAGTGCTACAGTATCTCAAAGAGTTTATTGGCATTAGTCCATGCCTATGCCTCAGAATCTCACCTAACACACTTGAAGTTTTCTAAACCTCCTTTCACGGCCACATAGAACAAATCTATCTAATCTTTCGTCATAATTCATATCCACAACTCTAAACTATTTGAGTTGCCTTCCAATCCACCTTTACAATCCCTGCCATGCCCTTCATATCATATGATGACCAGAGTTACACAATATTCCAAATGTGGACTTTTTCCAGACCTTGTTATTACAGTCCTTTTGGGGCTGCTGTAATTGAGGTCATGTTTGTGTTTCCATTATAAAACTCTGCTTTTCAGGGGTTTGCAATTCAGCTAGACCTTTTGCTTTTCAATGGAAGTAAAATTAATTTAGATATTTTTAAAAGAATAGCACTACCAAAAAAAAAATCCCTTGAGTGACCTTTTTATACCTCTGTAAATTATAAACAGCATATTTGTTTGTATTTGATCAACATGGAGATGGTCAATCTTTATCTATAATAGTAGCTTTTATCTTATATTGGTGGGGGGGATGAAACAATGTCTATAATAATGGGGTTTAAAATGTAACTAATATGAATACAACTGCATTTTTCAACAACTGTTGGATGGGGATTGTTAATACACAGACTGATTCTGTATCTGATGCCTTCAGATTGAGCCCATAGGACCTAATGGGTCAATACCTTATGAATTAAAATATTTTAAATAATGTTCAATGGGGAAATAATTTGCTTTCCACCCTAAGGGTAGAACCTAATCCTGCAAGCCACTGAATATCTCTTGATAGGTCAGTGGTTCTCAAACTTGGGCAGCCGCTTGTGTAGGGAAAGCCCCTGGTGGGCCGGACTGGTTTGTTTACCCGCCAGGTCCACAGGTTCAGCTGATCACAGCTCCCACTGGCCACAGTTCACTGCTCCAGGCCAATGGGGGTGGCAGGAAGCGGTGCGGGCCGAGGGATGTGCTGGCCGCCGCTTCCCGCAGTCCCCATTGGCCTGGAGCAGTGAACCGTGGCCAGTGGGAGCCGCGATCGGCTGAACCTGTGGACCCGGCAGGTATACAAACTGGCCCGGCCCGCCAGGCGCTTTCCCTACACAGGTGGCGGCCCCAGTTTGAGAACCACTGAGTTAAAGGGTCCCCACCTGTTCAAACAGTTTCAATATCTCCATCCATAGGGGGGAGACAGCCATCAAGTGAGTGATTACAATCCATTAAGAGTGAGTAGGTCTAACTGCCCAAATATTGATGCAGCCTTTATGTGGTCATTCTCTTTGATAGGATGCTCTGGCCAGCTGGGAGAAACAGGTCTGAGGCATCTGGAATCTTCACACCTGCTGGGCCCTGAAACAATGAACAATATGGTAATGGATTCTTTCTGGGTTGCCAGGGGTACCGCTTTCCTACTTAAGGCAGGCTCTCACAGACCAGGGAGCTGAGACTACAGAAAAAAGCAGCGTATCATGCTATACGCAGCTTTGTCAATTATGACCAGGGTCACAGAAGGATATTGGTTTTCTAAGAGGATGCAAGTTGGGTCAGTTTGGTTCCTGTAACTTTATTGGAAAGACTATCTAACTTGGCTTGTAGTGAAGTGTAAGATTAGATGAGACTAAGGCTTCGTCTACACACCACTTACGTTGATGTAATTTACATTGCTCAGAGGTGTGAAAAAAACATCCCTCATAAGCGATGTAAGTTACATTGACTAAAATCGATGTCTACACCACACAGTGATGATGGAAGATGCTCTCCCACCAACATAGCTTCTGCCTCTCATTAAGGTGGAGTAATTACATAGCCAGAAAAGCGCTCTTTTGTCAACATAGCGCGTCTTCACCAGACTCGCTACATTGTCACAGCTGCATCAATGTATTTTAAAGTCCTCTTGTCTTCAATTTATTCTAACTGCTAATAATAATACTTTGATTTAAGAAGATTGTTGGTCAATATCACTGGTCACAGGTTTCTTAAGGGATGATAAAGCAAGTGCCAAACTGAGATGAGTCTCCATAGCAATGAGCACAGTGCACCTAAGTCTTCAATGGATGAATTGTGAGATTCCGTCTTGAGGCAGGTAAGGGCTAGAAGCCAAACATTCCCACCAGTAAGGATTCTATCTTTTACATTTATGGAGAATTTAAATACTGTTATTTATACCAGATTGTTAATCCAATCCAGCACCAATGTCCCCTCTGCCAGCTTTGATGTCCCAGCTGGCAATGTTAAATATATTAGGGATCTGATCCAGGTTGTGGGTCCTGTTCATTAGGATATTCTGTATGAGTGGAAGGCCCACAGTGAGGAAGAATGTGATCTCCTGTATGGAGAAGAGAATCAGGACTGTCATGTCAATGGTGAGGTGAGAGATATTATTTCAACATTTTACCACTGGGTTTTACAAATAGCCTTTCTAATCAGTTGGAATGCTTCTAAGCCTAGTATTTTATGACAAGTGTTTAGATACATTAGATGACATGTATTTGCTTGAGACTGATTGCACTAATAATTTTGCACAGGATTTTTTAATCCTGAGGGCAATAGACACAACAGAGTTTGGTATAAGGATGGGGTATTCTAAATAGAACAGAGTTCTATAATCGTGCATCATGTCCTCATGTTTTAGCACCTTTGGCAAGTGGGCAAAACACATTAATATTACACACAAAAGTACAATCATAAGAGTCACATGTAGCAAGTCTGGTAAATATTCCCTTTTAAACAATTTGCATGCCTTTTCCCCAAATGCTTACCTAAGGAAATACCTAGTCCATAGAAAGGTTTTGTTTCTTCCCTATGTGGTTTTGCCTTCCACACTAGTTCTGGGTTGTGTCAACATGCCTAGTATAAACACCCAGCACCTAGGAATGAAGAGTGAAGAGAAGCCAGGATGACAGTTAATAACACTCATTCTCGAGTATAGACATCAAAGGAAATTGAACTTCTAATTCAATTAGAGGTTAAATATGCTGGGACCAGGAATATTAATAGATGTATTGAGAATGAACTGAAGATAAGAGAAGAGACTTGGCCACCAAAAAAAAACAAAAAATAAAAAACAAAAAACCCAAAGAAGCATTAGCAAATGTGATTGAAGAGTTAGAAAATCAACTTGGTGGGATCATATTGCAAGTTCCACCACCACGTGAGAGGATTAAATAATTAAAAGTACATCCTAAAATCAATAGCATGCCTTTGGCACTTAGGAATACTGGGAATATAGAACAGATTTTAAATATTTTAGAAGAGATAAAAAGTAGTCTGGGTAGAATATAGACAGCTCCAGATAGTTGGGGTATCATGGAGGAACTGTGTAAATCATTGGTGGAAGCCCTAGAACTGCTCACCCACCAGCATCAGCCACCAGGTTTGAAAATAATATTAGTGGTAATAAAAATGGAAGGAAACAGTTAAAGAAAGAAGCTATCAATTTCAATAAAGAGATATGCTACTAAAAATATCCCATTTTAAATTCTACCAAACTTTATTTGAAAAGGATAGAAAGAGATTGGCATGTGTTATTACAGGAGAGCCAGATAGGGCTAAACATTGTATTTCCTTTAATGAGATTGAGTGCAATTATTTAGAAATTTTGGATAAGGTTGGATGTGGTAGTGCAGTAGGATGGCCTCCAGCAGAAGAGCAAGAAGATAACCTTTTGATAAGACCAATATTAACCGATGAAGTTTGAGCAACATTAGAAGTTATGCATAGAACTAGTGCTGCTGGCCCTGAATGAATTACAGTTAATGATCTTAGGGGTAATGTAAATTTAAATTCTAATATAATTTTTAAAAAGTAATATTTTTTAAATTTACAAATTCTGGAATATTTGAAAGAAAACAGAACAACTTTAATCCCAAAAGTTTGAGACCCTAAAGATCTTGCTCATCTCTCCTCAGGGAGACCTATAACAACTTGATCAGTTTGGCTTAGAATATATTCCAAAATTTTAGTGACCCGATTAACTTGTGCAATTAAAATGCCACAGACAAAAAGCATTTATTTCACTCCCAGATGTGAGGAAAATATATCTAAATATATATTTAAAATAACTGAAAATAGCTAAACATAGGGGCAATGAAATTGCTATTGTCTTTGTAGAGCTGTCCAAAGCATTTGACTCATTTTAGGTCAAGGGCTTTAGTAGTAGTGAAAGGTTTGGAGTTAAAGATCTTTATAAATGCTCTACAAAAATTTGTGTGGGCAAGGATTACACTGAGTCTATTCCAATTTGTAGTGGGTGAAACAGAGAGATCTCTTATCTCCAATACTGTTCAATATTGCTAGGGATCAACTTTTGTCATGGATGGAGTCTGAGGGGTGCAGTTTTGTTACAGAGGAAAAAAAATCACAGTTTTGGCATTTGCCAATAATGTGGCCATTGTGAGTGGTTCCTGTGAGGGTTTTGACAGAGAATCTAAAAATTGTATCAGTTTTGCACCCATACTAGTCTTAATGTTAATATTAAGAAGACAAAACAATTCCATATTTTACCCAAATGCAAAATTTACATTGTTAATCCAAATGACAATGGGAGATTAAGCAGTGAATTAATAGATGCTGCAAACTGGACAATTTGAAAAATATTTGGTGCTCAGGTAAACCCATGGTCTGAAATTGTTGATGCATTTTCAAGTATTAAATTTATTGACTGGTGTACCAGTCTTTATAGGACTCCTCTTAAAGCAGACTAGTATAAAAAGTTTTCATTTTACCTAGAATGTTTTATAATTTACTATTGAGTGATTGTCCTTTTTATGTTTTAAATAGTTACGATGTGTTGGTTAGGAAAACTATTAAGAATATATTTCATGTGCCACAATGTACTGCCAATGGACTATTTCATTCAAGAATCAAAGATGGCTTAGCAGTGACTAAATCTTTGGTACAAATTCCCAAAATGTTAATTCACAAATGGAGAAGGCATGAGACTTCTACTGACAGTTGCGAATAACCATCATTTATATATACCAGAATCGATTTGTTGGAAAAGATTTTAACTTTTAGTGCTTCCACCCCACAACATAGAGAGAAGATGGAGCAGGTTAGAGTGTCAAGAAGTTAGTATAAACTATTTTAAGAACAATCTTGTAAGTAATGCTTTTTTGAAGTGTCCTCTTTTTGGTCAAATCCTCTCCTCTGATAGCTTCATTGCAACTGAAGACTAGTGTGTGTCCTGTCAGGGAAACACTGGCAAGACAAGGAGACAATTCCCTATATTTCTGGGCAATATTTTAAAATGAAGAATGCACAGATTAGAAGACATAACAGAATACTCCAGTCCCTGATTGATAAAACAAATAAATTTAGCTGGAAAGCATTTGTAGAAACACATGTCAGGAATAAGGATGGTAATTTAAGAAAAGCTGATGTTGTGTTTGTTAGAGGTAATATAGCTACTGTGGTCGACATTATGGTCCATTGGGAACATAATGCCAGGAATGTGGAAGCAGCCCATAGGGAGAAGGTAGAGTACCACTCTGAGCTAGAGGCGGAGATCAAAAAGATTTACTGATGTAACATCATCTCCTTGTATGACTTTGCTCTTGGGGCTCATGGGAAGTGGAGCAAAGATAAGGATGAACTACTTAAGCTCCTGAGTTTGGAAGGAAGTAAACAAGTAAAAGAAAATGTATGCAAAATTGCTTTGTTCTCCATGGCTTATATGATAGTTATGTTCTGTGACAAGTAGATAGCCTAGCTCCTCATTTGTAGATTCTACTGTTCTCTTAGTACCATCTCTTTCTCTCCATATTTTAACTTTTTAATCAATGGATCTTTAGCTCTTTGTACTTTTTCTTCCATTTGTTATTTCATTTTTCATCCTTTAAAATATTTTATGTATTTATTAATTTATTTATTTTCAATAAATACTTTTAGCTAGCTCTACTCTTCATGTGCCAATATATATTTATGCCTGTTTCTGTAATTTTCACTCCATGCATCTGAAGAAGTGAGGTTTTTACCCATGAAAACTTATGCCCTAATAAATCTGTTAGTCTTTAAGGTGCCACTGGACTCCTCATTGTTTTTATGGATACAGACTAACACGGCTACTCCCTGATACTTAATACCACTTTTGGGGGGGGGGTGTAAATATTTGACTTTTTCAATTAACAGTGGGGAAGCTTTATGGAAACTATCATCCTTCATACATGGATCTAAATCTAAGAGTGAAAAAACAAATATACAAAGCCTTAATGAATGACATAACATAATTTATCACGTCATTTAGGCTTTAAGCAAGTGAACAAGTGTTTGCAAGATCCAGACCTCAGTTAGCACATTATGTTTCCTACTAAGAAAATTCCTTATAACAGTGATAAACAAGCAGATAAACATTAATATTTCTATGCAGCTAAGAAAAAGGTGCTGTGAGTAATATTTTTCACCCTAGAATGGGAGGTATATTCTTAGAGGATATGGGAGGCAAACCTGTGAGAGGAGAATGTCATGGCTTACTTAGTGAATAGGACCTTATAAACTTTCTGCATCTTAAAGTCAATGTTAGAGATCATGACATTAACCTTAATCTAGAGTTTATATTTTTGGCACTCCATTGATAGGTTTTGTTGAATCAACCAAGGCAAAATGCATATTCAACTCCGAGAAAAAATATTTTCCCTAAATTCAAAAACATGAATGTTTATCTTAAAGATCATAAGACACCCTTTACTAGATTTTTATGTGAATAAGATATATATGTAGACAATTTGACTGCCTTTCTGTGTTTCCCATACAAATTCCAATTTATTTACAGGAAAGTAGGAATTGCCATACTGGATCAAAAGAGTAGTCCATTTAACCTCATTTATTGTCTATGACTGTGGCCAGCACCAGCTGCTTCAGAGCAAAGGACAAAAACCCCTACAGTAAATACATACAGAATAACCTGCCCTCAGGGAAAGTATCTTCCCAGCCCATATTAGTTAGAGATTGACTTATTCACTGAAGCATGAAGGTTTATATCTTTATTGGGATTTTTAGTTTAAAATTTTTAAGTCTTTGCTGTTATGACTGTATATTCTACTGATCCAACAAATGTACATGTGCATTTGCTTTTCTTGTATATGGCCAGAACAGCTGTTAGTCACTGTTCAGTTCTCCTAAAGTAGCAAAACTCTTGGTGAGGCAACTAAAAATCATTGTCAAAGGCCTTATTTCCCTTGTCACTTCCTTCAGAGATCTGGGATGCAATTCCTTTGGGTTTAGTCTTTTTTGTCAAATTCTAATAGCTCTAACGGGCTAATTATCTGCTCCATTGCAATGGTGACTTTTTAAATACTCTCTATTAATTTTCTTTCCTATTAACATAAAGTATCATAATCTGCAAATTCCTTTTTCACACTGCAGTCCCAGAACTTTCATGAAAGCCTATCCCAGCCTGGCACTTTTATGAATACGGAGACTAAATATTCCTTTAGGTCTTTAGCAACATCAACCTGATCTGTCACTAATTTTCCACTCATATCCCTTAATGGCTATATCCCGTCTCCGTGCTTGTCAGCTTGCTTCTTTTATATTTAGATACTCTTGAGTTGTTTGTCTTCACATCCATTCTTATTCTTTCTTATTTTGCAACCTATGAAAGGTTAGTAGAGACTCAATCTCTTTTTCCACTGAGGTCCTGCTTTGGCTCAGTTTTTTTGCTGGGTTGAATAAGACTTAAAGTAATGCAACTTGCCTGAGGTCACATAAGGAGTCAGCACAGTGAAAATGTATTAATAGGAAGGACTAGCAGCCCAGAGGCTAACTGCTACACCTACCTCATTTTTATTGGCTCATTTCATTAGCCAATCTTATCTAGCCTCAATTCTTGTTAGAGGAAAAAAAACAGCAGTTACTTATCTCAAACACATTACCTGAAAGCCCACTTGCTGCACATTATTTCAGTGGTTGTGAGACATGTATATTTTCTAGATTAGGGAAGAATCATGGTTGTGGATAAGGCAATAGGGTTGCCAACTTTCTACTCGTACAAAACCGAACACCCTTGCCCCTCCCCTGCCCCGCCCCTTCTCAGAGGCCCCACCCCAACTCACTCCATCTCCCCTCCCTCTGTCGCTTGCTCTTCCCACCCTCACTCACTTGCTCATTTCCACCGGGCTGACTTAGTGGGTTGGGGTGAGGGCTCTGGCTGGGGGTGTGGGCTCTGGAGTGGTGCCAGAAATGAGGGGTTCAGAGTGTGGGAGGGGGTTCTGCGCCATTTAAATAGCCCCCAGAGCCCTGCTGCCAGAGCCCTGGGGTAGCAGCAGCAGCCGGGGGCTCCGGCAGTGGTTTAAAGGGCCCAGGGCGGTAGCGGCGGCCGAGCCCTGGGCCCTTTAAACTGCTGCCGGAGCCCCCGACTGCCGCTGCTACCCCGGCGGGGGAGGGGAAGGGCACTTACCTGTACAGGGCAGACCGTGGCTGGCTCTGACCCCCCCATCCCCACCCCTTCCGCCTGAGACCCCGCCCCTTCCGGGGGCCAGAGCCAGCCCCTTACCGGTAAGTCCCTATTTCTACTTTCACCCCTAGAGATAGCGTAAGTATTAAGAGCAGAGCAGTCCCCGTAGCATGGGCTGCAGTAGCCGCAGTTCCACGGCCAGCCATGCTGAGTAATTACCAACAAGGTTCAGTAGGGTTTGTAGTGCACCGCCACTGCCCGTGCTACTGTGCCTACACTACTATTTATAGCAGGGGTGGGCAAAATTTTTGGCCCAAGGGCCACATCTGAGTGGGGAAATTGCATGCAGGGCCATGAATGTAGGGCTAGGACAGGGAGTTGGGGTGTGGAAGGGGGTACAGTGTGCAGGAAGGGGCTCCGGACAAGGGGTTGGGCACAGGAGGAGTGCGGGATGTACAAGGGGGCTCAGGGCAGGGGGTTGGGGTGCAGGAAGGGTTCGGGGTGCAGGCTTCAGCTACCAGGGTAGCAGCGGTGTGCAGCAAGGCTAAGACAGGCTCCCTACCTGCCCTGGCCCTGCCCTCCCAGAAGTGGCTGGCACCACATCCATGTGTCCCCTGGGGGAGGAGGGAGCAGAGGGCTCTGCACGATGCCCTCACCTGTGGGTACCTCCCCTGAAGCTCCTTTTGGCTGCGGTTCCTCATTCCCAGCCAATGGGAGCTGCAGGGGGCGGTGCCTGCAGGCGAGGGCATTACACGGAGCCCTCTGCCTCTCCTCTTCCCCAGGGGCCAAAGGGACATGGTGCCAGCCACTTTGGTAGTGGCATGGGGCCCACAGCGCCATGGGGGTAGCAATCCCGCAGACCAGATCCAAAGCCCTGACAGGCCAGATGCGGCCTCTGGGCCATAGTTTGCCCACCCCTGATTTATAGTCATGCTGGTTCTCATTGAAATAGCAGGAGTATGTTACATGAGCTGGGAATTGCACCGCTAGCTCACAATGTAGACATAGACATAGCCTGACAACTTTCTGAGGTAGGGACCATCTCACAATGCCTGTCACAATGGCCCCCTGGGACCCAAGAACCCCATAATGTTAACTGGAATATCTTGATTCTGATATATATATTCTGGTCCACCAAAAAATGTCATGTGAGGTCTTAAATAAAAGCTGGGGTCACACTGGTCACTGATATAATTGTGAAATGTATGTACAAATACTATCTAAGGAGTTATGTTTATAAACTGAAAATATGGTTTTAAAAGTGTTTAGCAAAGCAGTGGTGAAAAACAGGTTTTCCTCCAAACAAGAGGTCAGAAACATGTATCTCCTTAAGGATGTAAATGAAGCATTGTAAGCTAACACACTAGATGCCCGTTTATATACAAAGCAGACGTTAGCAAAATGATGTGAAGTCAACAGTGAAGGATTAGACGAGAAAATCAAACCAGGGGTGGTTACTTGGGCTCTGTGCAAAGACAATGCAACTTGGGGAGTATATGTATGAGGCACAGAATACCCTATCATCCTACACCGAGGAAGTAAACAGGCAATGAGTTTACATTTATGAAAACAAGATCTCAGCCAGCCTTGGCTGAAATGCTGCAGAGGACTTTGGGGGTGACAGACTTCTTTAGACAGGAGAGTGACTTGTTAGTTATGTTTAGTCCCTCGAAAGCATGTTATGATTTAGTTTTACATGTAACTATTTGTTTCCAATATTCCTACTCATTATGACTTGAACTTTGAATCTTTGATAATAAAAAGTGATTCTTGTTTTCACTATACAAATATCTAAGTGTTGTGATATTAAGCAAGGTGCTGATCCCGAGTCGAATTATTCCTGCTGCTGTGCACAGTGCTCCTTTGGGGATGTTTCTGTGGGAGTTCAGTGGATAAGGGGCTGAACACTACATGGGAATGCTTCCGAGGGGCTATGGGACTACAGTACACCCATTGTAACCTGCAAGGTGAAATAAAGGCTGCCATAACCCAGAGGAGATTGCTTGGGTAGCTAACAGGTTTGTTGTGTCAGGGAGCTGACACTCAGTTAAGCAGAAGCAAGACTTCCTCATACTGGAGGCAGGGAGTAACAAGGTCAATCACAGGCCTGGGTACCCACAGAACCATCACGTGCCCCAATCTTAGTTGGCTTCTACATGCTATCGTAATTAATATATCCCATGATTTACATTAGAAACTAATCTTATATCGGGCAATCAGTGAATGGTTCTCTCAGCCTCTCTCAAAGTCACTATAAGAAAAGACAGGAAATATTCCTAAGGATTCCCCTCTCACTGATGTAGGTTTAATGTAGATTTTAACTTCAGCAGAGTTACTTCCAACTGATGTAGGGGTAAGTAAAAGGAGAAGTCAGGCCCCAGCTGAGCAGTGTTAGAATAATACATGCTGTGTATCATTTCTGTTTATTAATGTGAACAGCCTGAATGTCAGAGCAGCTTAACAAATATTCAGTTAAATATTAAAAACAATAGTTAATTTGAATTTATTTGAATAACAGAAAATTTCATTATGAGGGAAAGGAGAGGAGTAAGAGGTCTCCAGAGAGAACTGGATCTAGGAAACAGAATGCAAAGCATGTGTGCGTGGGGCAAAGCGAATAGAAGTATTTTCCAAGAGCAGTCATTGCATTCTGAACATACGTCTGCCAAATCTCAGCATCCCATAGGCTGAATTAAGAAGAAATGGTGATAATTTGAAAGGGGATTTGAATCCTATGTTCCATATCCATCATGTCATGGGATCTTGAAGGGTGAGGAGTATAAAAAAGTGAAAAATGAGGGAATATTTGAAACTACTTTAGGTCTATATAAGGTGGTGACCTAGCATACATGGGGTGGGAAAACAATCACATCTAATTTAAAAAAGAAATAGGTAAGCACACAAGTCATGTCAGAATCCTTCATTAGCCTGGAAGTTTGAAACCTGTAACAAACAGTTCCTTGCCATCTGCTGCTTCTGTTAAGTAATAAAAGTGTGAACAGATTCTGATTGCATGTGTTCCTCTGTTAAAAATGTATAATCGAAAATCATAGAGTAGCTTCCCCATCCTACCCCAAAAACTCAGGGGAATAACTATGAAAACCCCAGGTAGAGGGAGAGAATGTACACTACTAACAGAAGAGAAGGGTCCATTGAGCTTTGCTAATGCTGATCAACAATATTTTTCACCTACAAATTGCTGTACAAAGATAGGGTGGACTTGTAGGAAAAGGAAAATTGGTAAGAGAAATTCAACTGGTGCAACAGAAGAGTCACTGTCATAGGAAAGAGGAATGAGGGAGGTGTTCAAGGCTAAAGAGAGGTGCATATTTCTAATAAGCACAAGAGAGTACCCCAAGATTAGGTAAGTGAATTCTGGAGGAGATCTTCACTATTAGTCAAACTCCAAAGAGAAACTGACTGTCCAGAGAGGCTTAGAGGAAGGAAGGATTAGGCCAATTAGTTCCCATACATTAGCACTCATTGACTTTTCTATTAAAGCTCTGTTTACTGTGGGAAAGTTGTTTCTATATGTACTTCCTCATTGTCTTGTATATCAGGTTAGTGAGCATGACATACTGTTTAAATATACACACACCCTTCCCAAATATCAGTTATTGACCTCTGAGCTATTCTCTGATTACTCTATTTATCAGTTTATTTTAATTTGGTCAAAATGTGTGCAGAAAAAAAACCCAGGAGGTTCTTCTGACAGGACAGTCATAAAGTATTAACTAATTCTTTACCATTTGTCCATCCCTTAGTGTTCTATTTCTTCATCTAATATACAAGTATAAGTATTCAAATATTTTCACTGTCTCAGTATTTTTGTGTCTACAGAAGATAAAAAGGTGGAAGCGAGAACACAAACATTCAATTATCAATATTTTACTTTCTCAGTTCTATCGAATATACCAAAGCAAAGAAATTGTGGAAGAACCTCACACTATTGAACCCATCCCTCTCAAAGAGCCAAAAGGTAGGGGAAAAAATAAGGGGCAAAAAGTCTATTCGTGCAGGAAACCTAAAATGCCATGGGATTATTTCCCTTAGTGTAAATAGCTGTCTTTAACCTCCATTTCAGGATTATTTCTGATATAAATATTTTTCAACAATAAATGTAAGGTTATAAATGCAAATGAGTAACAACTTTCAAAACAAGGAACATTTGAAAGGGGATGTTGCACTTTTTAGTGCCCAGGGATGACAGTATACAGTTTGTTACTTTGAATCACAGGCTTAGTTAAATGGTTAACTGTTTAGTTAACCAAACAGTTCAAGGCCCTTCACTATGTAAACAATAACTTTTTAGAAGATATGGAGCTAAATTCATTTAGGGCCTGCTCTATGCCCCTGTGCAGTCAAGAGTGAATCTGGCCTGATATCTCTCTGGTGAGTTCAAATATTAGCACAGAATGGTAAAGGGCCTTCCCAAATTCATGCAATTGCCATCTCTTTCACCACTTGTTGTGTGTTATTTTGCTTTCCCTGCCAGTCTCCGAGTGGAAATTGATATTCAAGGTTAGGGAGGAAAAGGTAGGGATTTATACCTATGAACATTCCTGAAAGCCTAGCCTTGACTTTACAGTTACTCTCCAGTACCAGAACACAATATGATTGAAGCATTATCATAAACTATACTTAATTTGGACCCTTACAATAAATAAAATAAAAAATACCAAAGTATTAAGCACGGATGAGATCATTTTGCCTAACTTAGAGCTCATGTGAAGAGAATGTTTCCACATGCCTGAGAAGCCTCAGACTGCCATAAGGGTTTCTACAGTTAATAAAAAGTGAGGTGCCGTTTCCATACCCAACCTGACTGCTGCGTGCTTACTAAATATTAATACAAAAAGAAAAATTCACCCTTATTTTCAAATGCATGTGTATATTTTAATTGACTCACTTATGAAAAAAAAGAAAGAAAGAAAGGTTTAAAGTTCTGTGAAATCGCACATTAGTTTTATCAACCACAAAAACAGTTGGAAATGCTTTCAAAACCTGAGGCCCCATCAGAGTCACCCCCTTCAGATTTCTTATAAGATGTTTGATTCCTAATGACTTTCCTCCTTCCTCTCACTGAGGAACCAGATTTCTGATGCTCTGGGCCTCACTAACATTTTCTTTGAATTCCTTTCTATAACACTCCTATGTAGTTAGAAAGGTCATAAGGCCATTTCACCCCAAGAACTGAATGGGTTGCTCTCCTCCCCTGCCTGCCCAGGAAGGGAATGAAATCCCAGACTTGATATCTGAACGCAGAGCTCTTGCATGATAGTCCTAAACCTTGGTCATTTACAGAAAGGGTTATTTGAAATGAAGATTAAAAACAGGCAAAGCTGCTTGTCTCTTCTGTATGGAAAACATGAAACTGAACCTAACCTCTTTTTTATAATTTTCTTTTTCTTATATGCTTAATTCACATCACAGCTTTCAATTGGAAAATGGTCTTGATCCTTTTTAACCTTTTATTAACAGCTCTGAACAAAAATGTGATACTAAAATTAAATTATTACTGGCATACAGATTCCATGCACCGAGGTATACAGTAAATCATTGTTTAAATTACAAGGAGAATTGATGTCTTTAACTATCTCTCAATGAAACTACACACTTCAGCATTGTCCAGGTTATGCCACTCAGCCTGCATTTATGTCATCATGTATCACCCAGTCAAAGGTTCCCCCAATTTGTTCCCATGTAATAATTGTATAACTTTCTTCATCAGTCTTCTTCTGAGAGAGGGCTTTGCCTCTATTAACACAGAAGATGCCAGCATGTAGAGTAGCTGTTTTGTTATGTAAGTTGTCAGAGGTAACTAGAGAGTTAAGATGGTCATTCTTTAAACAGAGATGTATGTCTCTGGAAATACTGATCAGACTAGAGTTGCCTGCTGTAGCTAGGATTATGCTCTGGTTTGTGTGCAGTTATGTAGTTGTACTTTATGCATAAGAAAAATAATCTTATTTAACACAAGTTCTCCTTAGGTTAATGTGAAGACACCGCAGGTAATCCTCTGCAATCCTTTCCTGGGGCCTTTGTCACTGTGGCTCCTACAAAAGAAAAGGTGTAGCAATTTGGTGTCTCCGCCAAATTTCAGCATAGGCAATTACATTCAATCTACCCAAATCTGCATCTGATAGTAGTGTTGCTGTGCACTGTTGAACAGCTTCTCCCTTCCACTCCAGAGGTGGCTGCATTTCAGCAGTGACGGATAGGTAGTATATAGTTTGTAAAAAGTAGAGGAATCCTAAGAGATAAGAAGCACTACATATGGGTAGGACCCTATGATTAGAATAGAAACTGCATGAGCATATGCTTACTTGAGAGCTACAAGAGAATATTTGAATGGAAGCCACACTTACAGTTACGCAGGGCCAAATCTATTCTGTCACACAAAATACAAATAGCCAGCTAGCTTCTGCACTTAGACTTTAAGGCCAGAAGGGACCATCATAATCATCTAGTCTGACCTCCTGCATGTTGCAGGCTACAGAACCTCACCCACTAACGCCTGTCATAGACACCTAACCTCTGGCTGAGTTACTGAAATCCTCAAATCATGATTTAAAGATTTCAAGTTACAGAGAATCCAACATTTACATTAGTTTAAACCAGCAAGTGACTCATGTCCCATGTTGCAGAGGAAGGTGAAAAACTCCCAGAGTCTTGGCCATTCTGACCTGGAGGAAAATTCCTTCCCGACCCCAAATATGGTGATCAGTTAGACCCTGAGCATGTCGACAAGACCCATCAGACACCTGGGAAAGAATTATTTGTAGTAACTCCAAGCCCTCCCCATCTAGTGCCCCAGCTCCAGCTGTTGGGATTTTTGCTACTAGCAATTGCAGATGGGCCATATGCCAGTGTAGGAAATCTCATCATATCATCCCCTCCATAGACTTACCAAGCTCAGTCTTGAAGCCAGTTCGTGTTTATTTTGTGCTGGTTTGTGCCCTCCCCCCGCCACACACACAGACTGCTGCCCTTGGAAGGCTGTTCCAGAACTTCACTCCTCTGATTGAAATTAGACAAATGTTTCTAACAAACTTAAACTTGTTGATGGCCAGTTTATATCCATTGTTTCTTGTGTTAACATTGCCACTTAACTTAGGCGAATGGTAACTGTTGATAGTGGGGGGCACAATGGCAGCTCCTCCCCCCCCCCCCCCCATTACAGCCACGGTCAACTTCCTGGTGACTGCCAAGGCAGCCACCAGCAACAGCCTCTTGACCATGGTGCCCCCTTGATCACTGCACACAGGGACAATGGGTGGGGAAGGCAGTGGGGGCCAGGGGGCCAAAATACAAGACCACTCACCCTTAAGGTCAGCCCTGCCAGGGTTGGTCTTAGGGAAAATGGCACCTGGGGCAAATTTGTATTTTGGCACCCCCACTGCCCCCTACAGCCCCCCACTCATTGCCCCTGGCCCCTGATACCTCCCCCGGACCCTCCAGCCCTCCCCAACCCTCTGGCTCACCCTGCCTCCCCCACCCCCTTATTGCCCCTCTGACCCCCCCCCCCAGACTCCCCACCCACCCCCTATCTCCTCTGGCTCCCACTGCCTCCCCAGAATCCCACCCATGGCCCCTGCTGCCTCCCCCATTCACCATTGCCCTTGTGGCTCCCCACTGCCTCCCCAAGCCTGCCCACCCCCCATTTCCCCTGGCTCCACTGTCTCCCCCAGACATCCCCTCCCCAACTGCCCCTAGCTTTGCTGCCTCCCTCAGATGCCCACCGTTCCCCCCTGGCTCCCACTGCCTCTCCCAGCACCCCACCCCTCCACCCCATGGCCCCACTGCCTCCCCCAGATGCCCACCCATTGCCCCTGACCCCACTGCCTTCCCCAGCCCTCGACATATCCCCCATCCCTGCTGGACCCTGCTGCCTCCCCTCACCCCCACTGCCCCTGTGCCACCCCACTGCCTCCCTGAGCCCCCCACTCATCCATCCCATGGCTCCTGCTGCCTCCCCCAGACACCCAGCTATCCAACCCTATGGCCCCGGCCATTGCCGCTCCCATTGCCTCCCCCATCCCCATTGCCCCGGCCCCTGCTGCCTCCCCCAGCCCCACACCCCATCCTCAGGCCCCCCTCGCTCCCTTTGCTCACCCCAGGCAGTGGCACTCAGGCAGGCTAGCCCAGACATGTACCTTTCCTCCCCTGTATTTAGTAACCCAGTCTGAGAACTTTGCTTAGAAACTCAAACTCAATTGTTGTCAGAAAAGCTATGCTTCTAAATGTTCATCCACCTATGCTAAAGGTCTATGTTGGGATTGCATTCTGTGCTGTTTAATACATCCATCAAACTAAAAAATATACATAAAATAAAGACTTTTTGTGGGGAGAGGGTGCAAGAATGGATGCTGACTCTTCTTCATTTCTTGGCTCCAGGGCCGGTGCAAGGATATTTTGCGCCCTAGGTGAAACTTCCACCTTGCGCCCCCTACCCCAGAACATCGGTTCATTGAGGGGCAAATCCCAATGAGCCTTTATAGACCCCAGGGGCCACCCTGCCCAGGGGCCAGCCGTGCGCAGGGGCTGCTCCCCAGACCAGTTCCCCCCTCCTCACCCCCTGAACTCCCCTGGAGGGTGCACAGCCCCCCCGTGAGCCCTCCCCACCCCACCCAGGCGGCCTTCGCCCCAAATCCACTCACTGGCTTTGCCGGGCTTGGGCCACTGCAGCAGCTCGGCAGGGAGGAGCTGCCTTCTTGGGGCTCCTGGAAGCTCCTGCAGCAGATGCATGTGGGCAGCGGCCCCGCATGCACCCCCCCCCCGGCTCCTCCCTCGCCGCGCTCAGGTTCTGCGGCTCCTGGGAGTGTGAGCCGACACCGCCCCTCCTGGAGCAGGCTCAGGGCCCCATGCCCAGCGGCAGCTCACATGCCCGGGAGCTGCAGAGCCCGAGTGTGGCAAGGAGGGAACTGGGGGGTGCACGGGGTCCTCTGCCCGCATGCATCTGCTGCAGCCTGCAGGAGCCCCTGCGGGGGGGGGCGGGGTGCCGGGCCGCAGCCTGGGCAGGAGGGGCGGGGGGCACAGCTGCTTCCCGCTAGTGGCACCGCCGCCTTTGCAGGGCTCCTGCCCCACTGCGACGCGCCGGCTCCTCCATGGCTGGGGCTCGCCGCCCCCTCTCCGAGGGGAGTAGCTTGCAGTGCTACGAGCGAGCGTGCAGTGCTGCAGGTGCTGATTACACTGGAGCTTTACAGCGCTGCACTGGCTGCACTCGGGGGAGGGGCGTTTTCACACCCCTGAATGCAGCAAGTTGCAGCGCTGTACAGCGCCAGTGTAGCCAAGGCCTAAACTTGGGAATAAAAAATGTCAGTCACAGGTTTTTTGATATGCCCTAAAGTTTGTCAGACATTTATTTGCAAAAACTTTATAATAAGGATGAGTCAGCTGTCTTGCTGAATACAACATTAAATATTATGGAATACATGATGCAGCTCTTCTCTGTTTTACATTTTCTTAATCAGTATTTCTAAGCTGATTTCATATTTTAAATGTACTCTTAAGCCTTCATAAAGTAATCGTTCCAGATTACTACATATTTAACTCACTGAAACAGACATTATTTTAAATTAATCAGTCTCAGAGGTTTAGTGTGTTCATAACAATGTTCATTGCTTTTAGAAAAAGGGAACACTAATTTACTGTGTGTGATCTCCATAACAATACACATGTTTATGACATTTTATCAACTTTAAAAAATATGTTTCCAAAGGTTTTAGGCATAACAAAGGATTTTATATCTTACTAAGGTACTGATTTTGCTTAAAACCAGTTCATCAGAAAGTCAAAAGTAAAGAAATGGAAACTCTATGTCCGGCTATCTGGAAGCAAAGGGCTGTTGCTTCCTTCAATGGGGGGGAGGGGGGGGGAGGGGGAGGGGGGATGAAAGGAGAAATGGATGGACAGAAAGGACAGGAAGACTTTGGAAGTAAGTTTTTTTTTTACTATAGTAATTAAAATGTGTATTTTAGATAAGGGTGGTCTTTTGAAGAATTTATTTAAAAAAAAAAAAAAAAACATATGTCTGAAGATCCAAGCATTTAAGGCTAAAGATGATTGTGCATCTAAAACTCTATGCAAGGATTTTTTTAGAGATGTGATAATCTTCACCAACTCACTAATGAAATATTTTTAAAGCAAATTTTAAACTAAGGTCCTGTAGACTGACATGTTCTGAGTAAATATTACAGTCATGCACAACTGTTTTTATCAGTACATTCAGAAACTGACAGTAGATACCTGGGGGTTGGCAAATGCCTGTTAAATGGCTCTTTAACAGTTTCAGTGTTGTGCTAATAGGTCTGGCAGGCTGGAGACTTTTTTTCTTTTAACTACTAGATCCCCTGCCCAGGAAGATTCAGAGCCTGCAGGAAGGTCAGAACAGGGATAGGAAAACCAGGGGGGTGGACACTAAGACCCAGTTGTGCCCCAAATTTCCAGGTGCCCTACGCAGCTGCCTATGCCTGAGGATGGCCCGGGCGCCCCCAACCAGTTGCTGCCCTAGGCCACTGCCTAGTTCGCCTAGTGGTAGCACCGGCCCTGCTTGGCTCTTGTGGATTTTTAAATCAAGTCTTTAGCAGTCCTCTCATTTAGCTTTTCACATCTGCACTGTTTGTTCTTAGTGGAGGTATTAGAAAGTTTGAAAATGTGCATGAAGAGACTAAGGTCAGTGCAGAGGAAGTTACATGTGGATGGGATGAAAGAGAAAATACCTTCCAAGGTCCGTCTGTCTGTCTCCTACAGCTAGCAGTTTAATTAAGGCTAAAATAAAACAACCAGATTCTTTTCAAAACGTTACTGTACATAGCTCAGTATAATATATATTTTTGACATCCCTTCAAGCTAAGCTCTGTTATCTTCCCTCTAACCCCCTTTTGCATTTAAAGTCAGCCAAAATCCCTTTTTATAGGTTTTCTTAATTGGTAAATTAAGATCATTAAGGTAACAGAGGACATCTGCCCACACTAGCTGATTCTGGGAGCAGTGTTAATTGCCTTTTCTAATACATAGACCAACTAGAAAGAAAGCTACTTGCAATTACTCACTCAGGAATTCAGCTCCCTGGGATGCACAAGACCTCAGAGGGATCCCCTATTGCTCCCTCTTCTTACACTCTATCACTGATGGCCTGGTCATATTATTTTTTAAAGAGCTTTACAAGGGTGTAGCTAAGAAATCAAAGAACTCTTGACTGAGTGATAGCATGAGCTACTGGAGGAATAAGGATGGGACTGAGAGTCATACAAGGCTGACACCTAATTCTTCCACTGCAGGATACAAATAGTTCCTATTAAAGTCAATGGGAGTTATTTGGATTCTGGAAGAATAGGGCTCCTGAGGCCTAACTCCATCTCACTCTATTGCTTTGGACTATTCTGTCTCAGCTTGGTCATCTGTGCAATGGGGATAATAATGCTCACTGAAGTTGTTGTGAGGGTTAAATAGTTACTTTTTATCAAGTATGTTGTATCAGACCATAAAAGCTTATTGATAGCTCTTTAGAATGTGGATTTGACAAACTCACACATCTGTAATGACCTTTCTATTATGTTAATGACACTACTACACATGAGCATCAGTAGGGCTCACTAATAATCCTCATGAACTTTTCAAGATGAAATAATAGCTTGATTGCTTGAATCATTTTATTCTTGTTACTATATTTATTTTTAATCAGAACAGGAGAAATGATAAATTTACACTATGAATGATTTGCCAGCAATTTGTCTGAGGCCATGTTAGAGTGATAGGAGTATTAAAAGCATATAAAATTACAAAACAGATTATTTTTTTAATCTTACCTTTTGAAAATTAAAAATGGCCAGATTATTGTACCTAATTTGGCATCCAGCAAAGTAAAATAAAAACACACTTTCAGAGCTAAAACTTTGGTGCCAAGTTTCTGCCTGAAGTTAATTTAGATGGGTGAGTTGTAAACCCCTGAAAATAGGTGTATATAATGGAAACACTGATAGACCTTAACTACTAGTGTTGCTAGTGGAGCTCCTTTAATTATAATTCCAATAGACCGATTACAGCAGAAGCAAGAAAAATTGATTTCAGCCATGAAAGTCGTTAAGTCCCTGTTCTTTATTGATGTAGTTTACTGGAGCTATTCAGTACATGGGTGTGTGTTTGAGGGGGTTCATCCATAGCTACAATGGGCTGGAAAGCATCTTTTGACTTAACTTCTATTTACTGGCCCAAAGCTGTTCTGCAATTAAGCTGCTAGACCCAATTTCATTTAATTCAACCTCCTATAATGAGAGATATTGAGGCTTTGTTTTGGACTCACAAGGCTGTCAAAGGAGGCCCTAACATGGAGAGGAATGCATAGGCATAGAAAGAATGAGAGGTGCTCTATTCCTGATTCAGTTGTAATTTCATTAAAAAGTTTTCCTAGAACACAATTCCTGTGTTCATTGGAAAACTTGTTAGTTCTTTCTTTTCACAGTTTACAGTCTAAGTGATGTTACTTTCTGTTGAAGACAATGAACATTTTGCACAAAAGCTAATGGCATAATAAGGCCCATAGTATTCCAAACTAAAAATGCCTAATATGCAGGGTTGATGAAACAGTCTGATTGAATTCTGAAGCCATTCTAACCAGACAGCTTTGTGTTGTGATCCCCAACGTTCTGCGAATCATTTTGGCAAATGTGTCATAATGTTATGCCTGAGCCCTATGGACTGAGAGACCATCCCCAGGACACAGTTGGACTCAGCTGCTTCTCTGTACATCCAAGAAGAAACTGATGCACTGAAACCCAGTCTTTGGAGTGAAGGTGACAGGAGGAATTTGCTTTATCAAATCTTGTAGTGATCATCAGAACAAAAATATGAAGTTCATTAGAGTTACTCATCCTTACAGTTTTCAGAGTAGCAGCCATGTTAGTCTGTATCCACAAAAAGAACAGGAGTACTTGTGGCACCTTAGGGACTAACAAATTTATTAGAGCATAAGCTTTCGTGGGCTACAGCCCACTTCTTCGGATGCATATAGAATGGACCATATATTGAGGAGATATATATACACACATACAGAGAGCATGAACAGGTGGGAGTTGTCTTACCAACTCTGAGAGGCCAATTAAGTAAGAGAAAAAAAACTTTTGAAGTGATAATCAAGATAGCCCAGTACAGACAGTTTGATAAGAAGTGTGAGAATACTTACAAGGGGAGATAGATTCAATGTTTGTAATGGCTCAGCCATTCCCAGTCCTTATTCAATCCTAAATTGATTGTATCTAGTTTGCATATCAATTCCAGCTCAGCAGTCTCCCATTGGAGTCTGTTTTTGAAGTTTTTCTGTTGTAAGATAGCCACCCGCAAGTCTGTCATTGAATGACCAGACAGGTTAAAGTGTTCTCCCACTGGTTTTTGAGTATTATGATTCCTGATGTCAGATTTGTGTCCATTAATTCTTTTGCGTAGAGACTGTCCGGTTTGGCCAATGTACATGGCAGAGGGGCATTGCTGGCACATGATGGCATATATCACATTGGTAGATGTGCAGGTGAACGAGCCCCTGATGCTATGGCTGATGTGATTAGGTCCTATGATGATGTCACTTGAATAGATATGTGGACAGAGTTGGCATCGGGCTTTGTTACAAGGATAGGTTCCTGGGTCAGTGTTTTTGTTCAGTGAAGTGTGGTTGCTGGTGAGTATTTGCTTTAGGTTGGGGGGTTGTCTGTAAGCGAGGACAGGTCTGTCTCCCAAGATTTGTGAGCGTGAGGGATCATCTTTCAGGATAGGTTGTAGATCTTTGATGATGCGCTGGAGAGGTTTTAGCTGGGGGCTGAAGGTGACAGCTAGTGGTGTTCTGTTATTTTCTTTGTTGGGCCTGTCTTGTAGGAGATGACTTCTGGGTACTCGTCTGGCTCTGTCAATCTGTTTTTTTACTTCAGCAGGTGGGTATTGTAGTTTTAAGAATGCTTGATAGAGCTCTTGTAGGTGCTTGTCTCTCTCTGAGAGACTGGAGCAATTGCGATTATATCTTAGAGCTTGGCTGTAGACAATGGATCGTGTTGTGTGTCCTGGATGGAAGCTGGAGGCATGTAGGTAAGTGTAGCGGTCAGTAGGTTTCCGGTATAGGGTGGTATTTATGTGACCATCGCTTATTAGCACAGTAGTGTCCAGGAAATGGACCGCTTGTGTGGACTGATCTAGGCTGAGGTTGATAGTGGGATGGAAATTATTGAAATCATGGTGAAATTCCTCAAGGGCTTTTTTTCCATGGGTCCAGATGATGAAGATGTCATCAATGTTGCGCAAGTAGAGTAGGGGCGTTAGGGGACGAGAGCTAAGGAAGCGTTGTTCTAAGTCAGCCATAAAAATGTTGGCATACTGTGGGGCCATGTGGGTACCCATAGCAGTGCCGCTGACTTGAAGGTATATATTGTCCCCAAATGTGAAATAGTTGTGGGTGAGGACAAAGTCACAAAGTTCAGCCACCAGGTTAGCTGTGACATTATCGAGGATACTGTTCCTGATAGCTTGTAGTCCATCTTTGTGTGGAATATTGGTGTAGAGGGCTTCTACGTCCATACTGGCCAGGATGGTGTTTTCTGGAAGATCACCGATGAATTGTAGTTTCCTCAGGAATCAGTGGTGTCTCAAAGATAGCTGGGAGTGCTGGTAGCGAAGGGCCTGAGGAGAGAGTCCACATAACCAAACAAGCCTGATGTTAGGGTGCCAATGCCTGAGATGATGGGGCATCCAGGATTTCCAGGTTTATGGATCTTGGGTAGCAAATAGAATACCCCTGGTCAGGGTTCTAGGCATGTGTCTGTACAGATTTGTTCCCGTGCTTTGTCAGGGAGTTTTTTTAGCAGATGGTGTAGTTTCTTTAGAAAAAAGAAGAACAGGAGGACTTGTGGCACCTTAGAGACTAACAAATTTATTAGAGCATAAGCTTTCGTGGACTACAGCCCACTTCTTCGGATGCATATAGAAACATGCATGTAGTTTCTTTAGGTAATCCTCAGTGGGATCAGAGGATAATGGCCTGTAGAATGTGGTGTTAGAGAGCTGTCTAGCAGCCTCTTGGTCATATTCCAATTTATTCATGATGACGACAGCACCTCCTTTGTCAGCCTTTTTGATTATGATGTCAGAGTTGTTTCTGAGGCTGTAGATGGCGTTGTGTTCAGCATGGCTGAGGTTATGGGGCAAGTGATGTTGCTTTTCCACAATTTCAGCCTTTGCATGTTGACGGAAGCAATCTATGTAGAAGTCCAGTCTGTTGTTTCGACTGTCCGGAGGAGTCCACACAGAATCCTTTTTTTTTGTAGTGCTGGTAGGGGGGATTCTCTGGGTTAGTATGCTGTTCAGAGGTATGTTGGAAATATTCTTTGAGTTGGAGACGTCGAAAGTAGGATTCTAGGTCACCGCAGAACTGTATCATGTTCGTGGGTCTGGAGGGAGAAAAGAAGAGGCCCCGAGATAGACTTTACAAAAACTAGACAAGCCATTTACAACACAAACTTTGCCTCTCTACAAAAGAAAAAGGACACTAAACTATCTAAACTGCTACATGCCACAAGGAACCACAACAGTAGTTCCCTTAACCCACCCAACAATATTGTTAATCTTTCCAGCTATACTCTTAGCCCAGCAGAAGAGTCTATCCTATCTTTGGGACCACCACTAGCTGTCACCTTCAGCCCCCAGCTAAAACCTCTCCAGCACATCATCAAAGATCTACAACCTATCCTGAAAGATGATCCCTCACTCTCACAGATCTTGGGAGACAGACTTGTCCTCGCTTACAGACAACCCCCCAACCTAAAGCAAATACTCACCAGCAACCACACATCACTGAACAAAAACACTGACCCAGGAACCTATCCTTGTAACAAAGCCTGATGCCAACTCTGTCCACATATCTATTCAAGTGACATCATCATAGTGCCTAATCACATCAGCCATACCATCAGGGGCTCGTTCACCTGCACATCTACCAATGTGATATATGCCATCATGTGCCAGCAATGCCCCTCTGCCATGTACATTGGCCAAACCGGACAGTCTCTACGCAAAAGAATTAATGGACACAAATCTGACATCAGGAATCATAATACTCAAAAACCAGTGGGAGAACACTTTAACCTGTCTGGTCATTCAATGACAGACCTACAACAGAAAAACTTCAAAAACAGACTCCAATGGGAGACTGCTGAGCTGGAATTGATACGCAAACTAGATACAATCAATTTAGGAGTTGGTAAGACAACTCCCACCTGTTCATGCTCTCTGTATGTGTGTATATATATCTCCTCAATGTATGTTTCACTCTATATGCATCCGAAGAAGTGGATTGTAGCCCACGAAAGCTTATGCTCTAATACATTTGTTAGTCTCTAAGGTGCCACAAGTACTCCTGTTCTTTTTGAGGATACAGACTAACACGGCTGCTACCCTGAAACCTGACATTGAGAACAGTGAAATTCTTTGATCTCTAGCTGTGTTTTTGGTAGCATTTTTTCTACTCCAAGCTACAACATCTCCCCTACATGTTTTGATTTTTCTGGCACAGCTGCAAACAAGCATCACCATCAAATGCATAAACTTCTCAGATATAGCTAAAGAAATGATGATGCAATTTTCATTTAGACTGTTAGAGTAAAGAATAGGTTTTCAAACCAATAAATTGACTTTGGGTGCTAATTACTGACACAGTGCATGGTATAGCAGATTCAGAAGAGCATATAAAACTGATATAAAGTAACAATTTCTCACCTGCAATAACACACAACTGGTATAAATCATTATTTTGAGCTAATTTGGCATTTTAATTTTGATACTCTTCTTTTATTGTTTTTTAGATTTTAAAAATGTGAATGACCTGCTTTAAGAAAAGGGCAATTGAGTGATTTCTGTATGAATGTACTAAATATTTAAACACTTCAGTGATCTGAAATGACTCTGTGCTTGCTTAAGTCCTAAACATGAAACTCCACCAAACATTTAAAAATCCTGAAGAGCTCCTAAAATTTGGAAATGGTTACTTAATCTTAACTTGCTCTGAACTTGATATATCCTATTGCTTCATTCACTTATAATACAAACAGCACATATAAAATATAACAAAACCAAGGATTCTATTTTCCAAAGTTTTGTTTTTAAAAATCTATTATAAACTCTCTTTAGCTGATATTTGCTTCAAGACTTTCACTGTGCTAAGAACGGGGAGTGATCTTAAATTCCATCTATCAAATAACTGGATTTAAGAACAGTTTTTCATTATATTAAAGTAGCATTTACAAGTCCCAGCTAGCTTAGGGCTGTGTTGTGTTAAATGGCTGTACAAACATTGTACCTGATCCAAAGTCTGGTACAATGACTGGAAGTTGCTGGCTTTAGTTCAGGCCTAGGATAAAAGACAGTCCCTGTGCTATAGGACTTACTATAAGATGACTTTATAATAGTATAATAGTAAACGGGATTGACAGGGTTACAGATGTGTGAATATGTTTTGCACATACTATAATTTGTAGCCACCCAGATGAGGGATTTTTTAAAGATAAATACACATTTCTGTATGAGTAGCTTAAGCTCACCACCTATCTAGCCATTATCATCCAATAGTGCTCCGTAGATAGAAGTGAGTTAGAAGAGAAATTTGCCATCAGCGTCACCGCCTTAACCTCACTTCTTCTCTATAGTCCTTAGGAATTTCCCATGCACCTGATTGAAGCTTTGATAGTGATATCCTATGGAGGTAGGAGATTTGGATTTTATTCTGAGCTGTACTACCGATCCTGTGTGACCTTCAACTAGTCACTTTACCTGTCTGTACCTCTCTTTCTTCTTATCTGCTTTTTCTATTTAGATTGTGAGTTCTTTGTGGGAGAAACTCTTTTACTATATGCTTGTAAAATGTCTTACACAGTGAAATCCTGATTTCATTAGGTAGTTTCAGTTCAGATTGCTAGTGTGATACAAATCATTAAAGATGGAGAGTGTGTGTGAAATATTCCAAGAGCGGAGAGAAAGAGTTGAGGGAGATGCAGAGTGCTAAGTGAAGGGAGTCAACAGAAAATAGGGAGAAAGAGCAGGAAGAAAAATGAAAAGAATGAGAAGCTGAAACTTCACTGTCTGGAAGTAAAAATAAAGTGCACATTTTTAACCATGAAGGTAATTAACAATTGGACTCATTTACTATTGCTGTGGTAGATTCTCCATCTCTTGAGGTCTTTAAATCAAGATTGGCTGTCTTTCTAAAAGGTATGCCCTAGCTCAGTGGCTCTCAATCTTTCCAGACTACTGTACCCCTTTCAGGAGTCTGATTTGCCTTGCATATCCCCAAGTTTCACATCACCTAAAAACTACTTGCTGACAAAATCAGACATAATCATACAAAAGTGTCGCAGCACACTACTACTGAAAAATCACTTATTTTCTCATTTTCCCATATTATTATAAAATAAAATCAATTGGAGTATAAATATTGTACTTACAATTCAGTGTATAGTATATAGAGCAGTATAAACAAGTCATTGTCTGTATGAAATTTTAGTTTGTACTGACTTTGCTAGTGCTTTTCATGTAGCCTGTTGTAAAACTAGGCAACTATTTAGAAAAGTTGATGTACCCCCTGGAAGACCTCTGCGTACCCCCCGGGTACACATACCTCTGGTTGAGAACCACTATTCAAGCTCAACTACAAGATGTTACCTTGTTGCAGGAATAACTGGGTGAAATTATATGGCCTCTGTTATGCAGGAGGCTGGAGTAAATGATCAAAATAGCCTCTTTGGCCTTAAAATCTAAGAATTTACTAAAAAATTTCCCTGATGAACTTGAGATAGTCCTCCAGAGAGCAGCTGAATCCCTGCTGAAGCATACGAGGGCCATCAGAGGATTCAGATAACCCTTTGTGGGAACTGCACAGGAGTAGCGAGGCTGGCTAATGTTTCTAGGCAGCAGGACTGGGGAATGTATGCCGGCAGGGAAACACTTCTGTTTCAGCATTTCACTGAAGAAGGCCTTCTCCATTTTGCTTTCCTTGGCGTAAATCTAAACAGTTATGATCAATAATACTAATATTAAAAAAAAACGTATGTCTTGTGTTTAGTCTAAAATTACATGGATCTCCAACACTTTGAAACTTTTAATGCATGATAGCATGATCCACACAGCCAGTTAGTGGATGGCAGGCTGGAGTATTGTAGATATATAGCTGGCCTACTGGTCACTAGCTGATCATGTAGATAAGCCCTTAGAAGTCTTACAACAACACAGTTATTTGGTAGCTAAAGAGAGTCAAAGAACAGGTGAGAATGAGGATACATCTATGCTGCAGCCGGGACTGTACTTCCCAGCTTGGGTAAACAGACATGGTAGCTCTACTGGAGCTAGTACATTTAAAATAGCAGAGTCACCAGGGAGGGAAGGTAGTAAGGTGGCAGATGAACTAGCCACCTGAGTACAAATCTGCCCAGACCCCCTTGCTATGTATTCAGGTGGTTAGCCCAAGCCACTGCCTGTGCTACCCCTGGAAACACTTCTAATTTTAGCACAGTATCCTGAGCAGAGCTAGCACGTCTGTCTAATTGCAGTGGAAAGCACAGTCCCAGATTAATACCCTATAAGAATGCATTTTAAAAATAAGTCATTCGTAACATTTCCAGTGGTAGTACCCCCAGACTAAATTTCCTGAACAGAAAAACTTTGAGATTTATTCATTTTCTGTGTTGCACACTTCAGAGGAGTACAGTCAGCAGAAAATCCATTTGAACAGAGCATATTTTCCCCTAGCAACACAGTTGAACTTGTACAGAGAGATGACACCAGATGTGGGATGTCATTCACATTATCAATATAGAAATTTAATTTATTATATTCAAATAGTACTCATTAAGTTCCAAATATATAATTTTTTTTTACATATTTTCTTTGCTAAATAAGGCATGCAGTTTACTGGACAGTGTATAAAGCCGAACTATCCCTGTTGGTGCTAAGTTGGCAATGTGTTTTTATTTCTCTCAAAAGACTGCTTGTGCTTTCTTTCACATTTCAACTTTGATCCACTAATGCTCACCTGTTACACTGTGATTACATGGATGAACTGCAAAGAAACAATATAAGCTAAATAAATAGTCAAGGGCACAGTAGCTGTACCCAGGAACAAATGCTTCAATTCAAAACTCAGATTCCAAGCAGTTTGCTCAATTGTATTTGACAATTTTAAAAGGCTACAAAAGGGCCATTTAAAAAAAAAACTGGTCCCCTCCTTCTACAATGGGAACTAATAATGGGCATCTTTGCTGAAGGTTTTTTCACAGAGAATGAAGACTCAGTACCCTGTTCAGAAAACCACCCCAATACAGGACAAAATTTAAGAGCTGTGCTGAACTGAGGCCTGGATTGAACTCTGCTCTCACCTCTACGAGGTGATCCCTGCAAGTTAAATTAAGGTATATAGATGAAGCAGCACTGTAGGGAGATCTCCCTGCTGCTAACCAAACTGTATATGTCCTGTGGATGTGGACTTGGTACTTCTCCTCTTCCCCAAATTCACTGAAAAATGGAAACTTGATATTGTGGGCATAATTCAGTTCATTCTTTTCACTTTTAAAAGTATTTAAAATTATGTTATTTAAAAAAATACTAAAGAAGCAAATCTTTAGAGCAGTTTTCCTAAACACAGGATCTGTCTGGGTTGGAAGCCATTAAAACATTTAGAATCAGTCTTGATATTCTTTTAATGTGTTTCTTTTAATAGAGGGTTTTTTTTTATGTTTTGCAGATTCACAAACTTGTTACAACAACAGCATGGTAAAATATCATAATATTTTTTCATAGCTTCAGTAGCTTTTTCTCTCATTGTTGATAGAGGTTTGGTAGAGTTAGCAACAGAATATTGGATACTATTTGAAGCCTAACCAAACTTATCAATATGGTTGAGATTTCTCTTCTTCTCTGTCATATCCCTTCCAATCCATAGCAACAAGTTCTTTCCCCTTTCACTGGACCTTACACTTCTTTCTGACTCCCATTTCATTTCCCTGAGCTTCAAAAGTATCTTCTTGGTTCACAATAAACTCTCTCATTCTCTGTGAATCTGAACAAGCTCCCACTGAGATCAATGGGACTTACCTACTCATCTGAGGGTCTGGCCAGCTGCTCTATTCAATTTCACTGCTCCTTAACTTACCCAGTCAGAGGTACCCCATAATGTAGTGTGTCCATTTGGTAAATCTCAAAGGGCATGATAGCTGAATACTACAGACAGCTGTACCCAGCACACAGATTACACACCTGCTGAATCGTGTAAGGGAACAGTAGGAGGGCTGCAGGAAAGGAAAACACTTGCTGAGGAGGGAAAGAAAGCCTTTTGGGTCTTTCAGCCAGTGAAGGTGATGTGGAAAGAGCATTGGGATATGTGCATTTGTTCAGCAGTTTGTTACAAATAACAATGTAAGATAAACAGTACCTATAGTTGGACTAAGGGGTTCAATTAATGTTCTGGGTATAAGGAAGAGTAAGTGAGACCAAGCAAGTGATTTTTGCAATGAAACATAAAATCCCCTACTCTTCTGACAGCCCAGCCCTGAAATATTCCTGGGAATACCAGGGTGAATTACATGCCAGTGTCAGCCTTAGTGTCTGAATTCTCTTACTTACATGAGTTATGAGCCAGACACATAATTTTGTAATATATTAGATCTCACATAGAAATAGAATGTCTAATTGGATTTCCCAAAATCTAGAAGTGACATTTGTGTCTCACTTCTCCACACACAGAATCCTTTATTTCCCTTATTTTTGTCCTTTCATATTCTCTCTATCATACTGCTTTACATTCTTTTCATCTGATGTTGTATTTATATTTTTTACTTATCTATTTATGGAGATAGCAAGACACATAATACAGGCTTTGGTGGATAATAAATCAATTCTGAGGGTGCTTATTCTGAAGCAGGGGTCGGCAATGTTTGGCACACGGCTCGCCAGGGTAAGCACCCTGGCGGGCCAGGCCAGTTTATTTACCTGCTGACGCGGCAGGTTCAGCTGATCGCGGCCCCCACTGGCCGCGGTTCGCCGTCCCGGGCCAATGGGGGTGGCGAGAAGCCGCGGCCAGCACATCCCTCGGCCCGTGCTGCTGAAGTCATGTAGTCCATAGACATGAACCAGAAGCCCTCAGCTTTAAACTTTCTCCTTCATTGGCAATAGGGAACTGCCATGTTACGTTTTGAATAAAAACAGACTTGCCTTTTTTTTTTTTTGGCTTTGAAGGTCCAAAAAAAGAGCCTCTTTTTCCACAATTTGCAAGTTAAGCCAGGAAACTGCTGAATCTTAAACCTCATCTGAGGTATTTTATATAAAAATATGTGTAAAATATGCATAAATATAGGACAAGAATCCCTCCCCCCCCACACTCTCAGAAAATAATATCAAGAAAATACTAATAACAATTGCTGTCATTGGTGCCGAGACTGCTGCTTGTATTGTAGGTACATACAGCCATGCAGAACAGCGGCAGAAGGCAGCACATATTATGTTGGTAGCTCTTAGGGGTTAGAAAAGGACATGCATTTCCTACCCTATAAGTTACTGCTGCCACTGCAGTTTTAACATTGTTCGTTGTCTCCAGTGTGACTGTTGTGATTTCGGTATCTTCCCTAACTGCTGCTCTCATGATGGAAGCATTTCATGACCCTACTGCTGCCATGAGTTTATTATCTGTTGCCCAGTGATGCTATACTTTCATCATCCACCTCTGTCCCCATTGCTGCCACTGTCTTAATGTCACTGTCTCTGTCCATACTGCAGTCATATTCACTGAATCTCTTTCTCTTTTACAGTTTAGGGCTAATCTGAAGTTGCCTGTATGTGTGCCCCCACAGGAGGTTCAGGGGGGGCAATGCTTCCATCATGAGAGCAACAGTACGGGTGCACACACACACAGGGATATGGGCAGGAGGAGTGGAGACGAGCCAGTCACCCACACCCACATGCCCCCTCATGAAACAGCCACAGTGTTTCTGTTAGCACATCTGAGAGGTCTGACTAGCATTTCCAGCAATGCTGCATATACTGAAAGAGGCATGAGTGTGTGGCCAGGGCCCTTTCTGTCCCCTCCCTACTCTCCCACATACATCTGCATGTACCAGTGTCTGCTATTGCTGAGCACACAATCTCTCTAGTGCCCTAAAAAAGCACATATAGGCCTGATTCTACTGTCAACCTGATTTTACCTCAATGTAACTCCATTGTCTTCACTTTGTGTCAGTGGATCAGTAAGTGAGATCAGACTGAAGTCCATTATGCCTGCTTCCTCCCCTCTGCAAATGTAATGTCTCTAACCACAACCACTCAGGTGCTACTCCTCCATATATGCATCCATGTTTATTGCAATGTAGCTCTGGACATTATATATATATATATATATATATATAACATTTATATATTATATATATATTAATTTTTTTAAAAATACACTTAGGTTGCAGGTAGTGAAGTTACTGATAAGTGGTTTATTTCTTCATATGACTTTTCTCTCTTCTCCTTTGCAAAGCTCCAGACACGCCTACACAACATCTGTTCCGAACTGTATTCAATTCTAAAACAACATCAAAGAACCACATTCTTGGTAAAATTTTGGGCAAACATTCATCCCCTCACATTCACACACAGTTTTGTAAGGTTTAAATACTATCCACAGTCTCCCTTTTATTACGGCAATTGTTGTCAATCCTATGGCTAAGATTCAGATCACAAAAATAGATCAAGAAAAATTAGAATTTTTTCCCTTTGACATTCATTTTTCTTTTCCTTCAAAGTGCAATTACAGGTTTTGATAAGTGAAGCACAGTTCATGTTGACAAAACTTGCTTTTCCTTCATCTCAAAATGAATGCACCAGAAAGGTTATATCATTTTCCCTTTTTAATGAAAATGGCAAATTTAATGATTTCACTTTACAGATTAACCTTTTCACCCAGCTTTAATAACATTGTTTCTAAAAATAAGAAGAGTCCTACTGAATCCAATGAAAAGTTGCCCAGTTTTTATATATCCAATCAGGGCATCAATGACAAAGCTACACCTACAAACAATGACAAAGCTGTCCTTTATGCAGGATGAGACCTCTAATGGAGGTACTTCAGTCTTTGGTATCTGGCACAATAACTTGCAGAAATCTGGCTACTGATGGTGGTTTGAGTTATCACCAGTTCTGAGGAAAGCAATTAATCAAATTTCTGATTAGTCCCGGAACACTGATTGACAATTGAAGTTATGTACATTTACTATGACATATGGTTTACATAAAGTGATTAATTTAAAATGTGTATCTTTATTTAACACTCTTGTTTGTTACTACTGATACTGGTAAGACCTTTACTGAAATACTGTGCATAATTCAGGTCACCCATGTTGAAGAAAGATGAATGCAAATTGGAACAGGTGCAGAGAAGAGATACAAGAATGATCAGTGGAATGGCAGGCTTATCTTCTGAGAGGAGACTGGAAGAGTTTAGCTTGTTTAGTTTAGCAAAACAAGGGCGAGAGGAGATATGATTACTCTCTGAATACATTCTGAGTCATCGTGGAGGGTGAAAGGCTATTTAAGCTAAAGGACAATGTTGACATAAGAATAAATAGGTAAAAACAGGACAGGAACAAATTCATGTTGGAAATTAGAAGAAGGTTTCTAACCATCAGAGTGGTGAGGTTCTGGAACAGCCTCTCAATAGGTGTTGGGGGCGGGGTGGGGGAAAGGCAGGGGAACAACTTTATTAGTTTTAAGAAAGAACTGGACAAATGTATGAATGGGATTGTAGGATGGGGTTGCTTGTGATGATGAGGACCACAGCATGGCAGCCTTGGGGGTACCATCTGGTTTATGTCTTATGTTCCTAAGCTTCATGCTTCAAGGCTTCAGCTGGTCACCGGTAGGGTTCATGAAGAGACTATGCATTCTTTTTTCTTGTCTCCTTCCTTCTATGCATCAGAGATGGCCATGGGACACTATATGGGGTGATCTGAGGTGACAGAAAGCATTCTCTCTCTCTCTCGGGTGTTTGGCTGGCTGGTTCTTGATCACATGTTCAGGGTCTAACTCGATGCCATTACGTGGGTTGGGAAAGAATTTTCCTCCAGCTCAGTTTTTTTTTGGGTGTGTTGCTTTCCTCTGCAATGTGGAGTGCTGGTCACTTGCCATGATTATCTGGGTATATCTGACTTAATTCCCTGTCACTGCAGGGACAATGGTGAACCTCACCACCCTCAACCCCGATTCTCTCCTTCTGCCACATAATAGTTTACTGTCCTATGGGCTGTAATATTTTGTCTAATTTTGGTTATTTGGTTCAGTGTGCTGGTGCTGGGAGGTGCTGTAGCCTGTGATATAGAGGAGGTCAGACAAGGTAATGTTGTGGGCCCTTCTGCCCTTAAAACCATGACTCTCACTTAGCATTCTATGCACATGGCTTGTTTTTTTATTGTCTAAGCAATGTTCTTTATTTAGCATCCGCTTTATACTTGTTCAATCTCTTTTGTAAACTCCAAAATTCCTAGTCTACACATGTCATTGCATGAATCAATGATAAAAAAAAAGTCTAGCCAGTCAATGAATCCTTGGAGAATTATACCAGACAAGAAAAGATGGATCACTGTTGCATGCTCTTTTTTTCATATTATAATTGCAAGAATTGTATAGCCAACTTCCTTCCACAGCTAGTATGTGCAGTAGCTTCCTTCCACAGTCAGTGAAGAAGAAACAATGAGAAATCACTTGGATATTTACTCCTGAAGTATTTTTTTTTTTCATATCAAATGTCATCCAGTAATAACTCTTGTTTATAAACCATCCTTTAACTTTTGACACATATACCATGTATCTCTACTTCTTCTCATTTGCCATCATCCTGCTCTGACTTTTCCCAAAATCTCACAGTTTGCTATGCAAGAGCCTTCTCCTCTGCAAAATGTATAAGCTGGAACATCTTTTCTTTAAACCTTTCTCTCACTGTCTCTCTGTCTCTTTTAAGTCTACCTTTTCTTCCTCGCCGGTTATTTCTCTCTTCCTGTATTTATATTATTTAGCTCTTCAACTGTGCTATTTTACTATGTAGCCTATCTTAGGTTATAGTTTATATGACAGCTGCTATACAAAACAAGACTGTGTTTTAAATTGGATAACCAGATACTATATCTGCAAGTCTATATTTTGCACTAAGGCATAATACAAGATATATTTGCATGGTGGCCCGCTTTACCAGAAACACAATGCTTTACTGACAGAAATAAAAAATGCCATTACTCACAAAATATAAGCCGATCTTTAAAACATAAAAGGTATTCATATTTTATCTGAAAATTCTACTTCTTCCAGGAAAGCTAAATCCTTCCATTCATTGTCTAGTGCACAAATAAATATATACAGTCATTGGAACGATAAACAGGATCTAGAGAATTTAGTTCATGCAAAATTAATTCTGAGAGAAAACCAAAGGCTTTGTGATTTAACAGCAAACCTAAACCCAGCTACAGTACCTGAAAAGTTTTTTGTTTGTTTAGCTCAGACCAACCAAATTTTCCATCCATGGTATGCAAAAATGATGGCATAGCTAAGGCAACCTTTAATTCCCTTTATTTTTCACATTATGCACAATCTTGATTTTGTTTTTCCTTTCTATTCGCCCAATTTATGGTGAAGTTACATTTTGATGTGCTGATTATATGATGAATGACTTTAAAAAAATCCCTTTATTTTCTTGGTAAAACATGCTCTTAAGGTATGCTCCTACTCCCACTGAAATCTATGACAAAAGTTTAGTTTAAAGTTAGACTGAGTCCTTAATAAGCCAGCCTGATGTGTTGTCTAGTGGAAGACTTGAATTAATTGTTATTTTAAACAAACCCAATCACTTGGAGAAGAAAATGCCTTTCTTGCGCTAGTGTGACCTTTCTGACAGATTGGGTGGAGTTGGTAGATTCAAGCTGAATCACAACCAATATATCTTGGTCTTTGGGATGATGGATAATGAAGACAGGGAGCAACTTTGATTTTCTGCCAACATCACCTATTGCCACGCTATATATTTTCAGTTATATTTGTTAGTTGGACATCTAAGTGTAAGTTTCATACTTAGCAAAGACATTACATCTCATTTTTATATTTTTTGTAGTTTAAAAAAAAAAACCACACTCAGCATGAAACAAGACAGTTGAAGTCCCAGGAAGACCCAAATGAGTTTATGCTGCTGGAAATGCAAAAACAAAGGCCTAGGGGACAAGTCCTGATGTATTGTTAAACTGATGTATATTGAAGTCCATAAGATTAAAGTCTGGATTTGATCTGGTGTAAATGAGAGTAACATTTGGTCTACAGTGTTTGATGATTTGGAAGCCAAAGTGTGTTAATTTGTTTAATATCAAAGCCCAGTGAATATCCCTTGTGCAATTGTTTCCAGATAATTCTCTTATGGGAGTTACTGCCATCCTGTAAAAAGGGCACCCCAAATACCATGGACCCTCAGGGAGCCACAAATGTCCAAAGCCATCAATCTAGAGGCCTTGTGACTCCATGCCACTATAAAGTTCCCATGATGCTCTTGCAAGCATCCCTGACAGCCCAGAATCATTGGAACCAGACTCTATGGGCTTTGTCAAGCTACTGTTCTCCTGAGATAGAGTGAGCAGGTGTCCTTGAAAACTTAAAAGTCCATGTTTTCAGGTCCTATCTCTGTCTCACTGTCACTATCAGTTTTACACACAAATAAAAAAAATGTAAATCTGAGCAAACTGTTCATCTAAAAGTGTCATCGGCCAGCTATGATGGTAAAATTTATAGCAGGCTAGTTGAATGCATGTGGGCCTCAAGGCAGTCATATCCCTGATCCCATCCATTCCCATGAGGTGTCCTACTAAGTCCTTCTTTTGCATGGGTCCTCACGCCTGCCTTTCTCCTACAGTGTTAAGTTCAAAGGATGGTGGGGGGGGGGGGAAAGAGCAAGGAGCATTGCTTGCTAAGGATGGGGACAAAGAAAAGTGGTCCTTCTTTTTACTCTCCTCTGATTCTGACACAAGCTGTCACAGTCCTCCTGACCATACATCTCTGACCCCCAAAAGACATCTGCAGCATGCCTGCCATAACACATGGTCTGGTTTTTCACTTTAAACATCTGATTACCCTATGCTTCAAACTCCCTCTTTAAGAGTTGTTTGACCAAGTGTGAATGGAACAGCAGGAGTGTTAATGCAGCTCATCCTCTTTCTATTGGCTTTTCTGCAGGGCTCAAAATGAAGAGCTCAATGTGCATCACTTGACACTGTCTCTTTTGCCCAACATCTTCCTTCCTTCCCAGATATGGGTCCCTGACCCTATGGAGGGATCTAATTCAAAAACTATGTTACTGGTAGTGATGGGTGAACCTCTGGATGCCCACCAGACTGCCATGAGCAGAAATTACAGCCTCTGGATCCCTGAGTTTTTTATGCCTCCAAAGACTGAACAGAGTCCAGGAACTGTCCCAGCCCTGGAGTCCCTAGGCACACTCTTTAAGGACAGACCCTAACACTTTCTCCTGAGAGCTATAACCTCGTGGGCCCCTGCCCAGCCCTGGAAAGAGTGCTGACTTCAAAATTATTTCATAATAATATTAACCACAATCCATAAGTTGTATAGATAGATTTCTCAAATTGTCACAATTTACTATAAATTATCCATATATGTTTGAGTCTACAAAATTTGGGCCAGGTCCTGCAAATCCATATACAAGTAGTGCCTTCCATAGGCTAACCAGGTGACTAAGGGCTGCTCATATGATTATTTTATTGGACTACTGGTCAACAAATCTTTCAAGAGGAGGATTTTTCATGATGCTTCTGAATTTGTTTTGGTTTTCTTAGTATATTTTAGCACTTATGAACTGAGCAGGAACTGGGAATTACAGACATACATGGAAATAAAAATAGCATGGAAAACAAGTAAACATGCTCAGGTTGATTAGTTATGCAAAATAGATGTTCTGGGTTAATTTATCAGGATTGGCTCCCCCATACTTCTCATAAATGAACCTGTACCTAAGCTACACTCCATAGATAACTATATGGTAGCTAAAGTACTTGTAATTGTTTTTAAATCAGTGCCTATACATCCAGATGAATAGAATCATAGGACTGGAAGGGACCTCAGTAGGTTATCTAGTCCAGTCCCCTGCACTGAGGCAGAACTAAGTATTATCTAGACCATTCTTGACAGGTGTTTGTCTAACCTATTCTTAAAAGCCTCTAATGATGGAGATTCCACAACCTCCCTAGATAATTTGTTCCAGTACTTAACTACCCTTACAGTTAGAAAGTTTTTCTTAATGTCTAATCTAAATCTCCCTTGCTGCAGTTAAAGCCCATTATGTCTTGTTCTGAACTGAGTGGATAAGGAGAACAATTTATCACCTTCCTCTTTAAAACAACCTTTTATGTACTTGAAGACTGTTATTATGTTCCTGCTCAGTCTTCTCTTCTCCACGCTAAACAGTTTTTTCAATCTTTCCTCATAGGTCACATTTTCTAGACCTTTATTCACAAGGTTTGTTATCCTATCATAGAAGGATATTAGGTCAGTTTGACATAGTTTGTTCCTGACTGTAAGAGGTCCAGACCCACCCCTGCAGCACCTCCTGCTGGTCATCCAGGGAATTAGCTCACCAGCCTCTGGAGCGCCCGCTTCAGGACGGTGATCCGCCTTGTCCTCTGCACTGGCCCCGTGTCCCTCCCAGGACCCCGGTGCCCTTGCTCTGGGTGCTGCCTCCTGGCAATACCCACACACACGCTAGGTCTCCCCTCCCAGGGGAACCCCCACCCACTAACCCCACCTTGCCTCAGTACTAGGCCACTGCCAGTCAGCAACTAGCCCCCACTCCCTGGGGCAGACTGCAGTAAAGGCCACTCATCACTGGCAAGGGGGGGTTGGACCTGCTGCCTTGGCCTAGCCCTGGGGCTGCCCTCTGCAACCCCCAGTACCCCTTGGTGTATTACCAGGCCACAACCTGGGGCTATCCAGGCTGGAGCTCCCCAGCCTTTCCCCAGCCCTGCTCCACTGCAGATACCCTTTCTAGCTCCCTGCAGCCAGGCCCTTCTCTCTCTGAAGGCAGAAAGAGACTCAATCTAGCTCCCTGCAGCCAGACTCTTCTCCCTCTGAAGGCAGAGAGAGACTCTTGAGCGCCTGGCTCCCAGCCTCTTATATAGAGCCAGCTGAGGCCTGATTGGGGTGTGACCCAGCTGCAGCTGCTTCCCCAATCAGCTCAGCTTAGCAGCTCCCAGCCACCAGCCTTCTGCCAGGGCTGTTTTAAACCCTTCTTGGCAGGAGCGGGGTAGCCACCCCGCTACACTGACAAATCCATGTTAATTGTTACTTATCACCTTATTATCTGCTTCTATGTGCTTATAAATTGATTATTTGATGATTTGTTCCATTTTCTTCCTGGGAACTGAAGTTAAACTGTATGGTCTATAATGACCCAGGTTGTTCTTATTCCCCTTTTTACAGATAGGTACTATATTTTCCCTTTTCTAATCCTCTGGGACCTCTCCCATCCTCCATGAGTTCTCAAAGATAATTGCTAATGGCTCAGAGATCTCTTCAGGCAGTTCTTTAAGTATTCTTTGACGTATTTCATCAGGCCCTGCTGATTTGAAGACATCTGATTTGTCTAAGTAATTCTTAGCTTGTTCTTTCCTTATGTTAGCCTCAGATACTACCCCTTTTACACTATTTGGTATGTTAATCATCCAATCATTGCTAACTTTTTCGGTGAAAACTGAAACAAAAAAAGGCATTTAACATTTTGTCCATTGCTGTTATATTCTGCTATTGTCTTTCCCTCTTCATTGAGTAATGGGCCTACTCTGCCCTTGGTCTGCCTCTTACTTCTAATGAACACATACATTTACAAATACAATATAGCAAAAAGCTTAACTAAAAGATCCACACCAGTTGACAAACCAGAATGGATTTGCCCCACTCTTCAGCACAAAGATGGAATAGACGTAAGAGCCATCTACCATATTTGGAAGGTTAGCAAATGTCTGCACTGTCAACCAACAAAGGAAGTCAGTTCCAGAGTTGAAGGCCTTCTGCTGATTATGCATTGGCAGCATGTCTTCCTTGTTCACCTCTTGGATCCTGTCTCTCTCTCATTACATTTATGGCTCCTCCCACCACCAGCAGAGTGTTTGGGTGCTTCTAGTGAGAGTGCATCTGCTGATCTCAATTGCTGCACTAGGGCAGTATGCTGAACATGTGGCTATATAACCTTAAAATAAGTCATTTTGAATTGCAGTGGAATGTTTATAGACATAATATTTATTATGTGCTGGAAAAGAAATAGCACAGATTGGTCAAACTGCTAAATAATGGCAATAGGTATTTGATTGCTGGAACATGTAGAGCTTGTGGTCATATTTGGTTTACTTAGGGGATTATTTTACAACTAGCTCATTAATAACATGTTTTATGTGAAAGATGAAGTTCTGTATATTTTTATGATGGATGCTATGATTTCTGCCAATGGAGAGAATATTCCAGGAAGTTAGTGTTTCTTTCTATTGTGGCTGTAAAAGCAGACTACTTCAATTCAGTTTTACTATTTAGTTTGTAGAAAATATTTAAACTAAGATTTAGGAAGTATAAATGAGACTTTTGATCTTAAGTATTTACAACACTGAATAGCTAGAGTAAGTACTCTGAGAAGTATGGAGTAATTCTGGATTTACACCTGTGAAAAAATCAGAACCTGGCTCTACATGCTTATTATTTTTTTCTCTTTTGGTCAGATTAACATCAGAAAAAAATCTTAAATGATATTTATGCTCCCACTTCTTAACATTACTAAAAGCTGCCGTCAGCCTGAACCAACAGCACTGAGATCTTACAGTTTTTTATTCTTTGTTTTTTATCCCATGGGGACATTGTTCACCCTCCCTTCCTATTTTCCATTTGAACTGTTATTGCTTTTTAACCTTGTGTTTCAGTCTTTCAGTCTTCTAACCTCTTTCTTTCTTGCTCCAACCATGTTATGACAAAAATTATATAGTGTAATAGGAGGGTAATGATAATTAGGTCCAGCTGAGAAAAAAATATAGGTGCTTGACTCTTGTGAGCCCCTTCTCCCTTTAAACACTAAATATCAGTGGAAAGCCTGATTGCATTAGACTAGATAATAATGCGTTACACCACTTAACACCTCATTAAATGGAGTTACTCCAGAGTGAAAGTACTGTAAATGAAATCAGGGTCTAGCTCATTGACTTTTAACTGCACTTCTTCGTGAAGGAGGCAGTTCATTGATACAGGAGGAGAATAGAGTAGAAGGAGAAGAAGAGGGATAGAGGTGTTAACTAAAGGAAATAAAGAGGACTAGGAGATTGAAAAGGAGACAGGGCTAAAGGGATGACTTGTCAGTCTTCATCAGCACTGGCCCATTTCACAGAAGTTGCAGATAAAAAAAAATCTCAGCCATCCACAATCTCTTTGAGAAGCAGATGAGTTTATGTGCCTAAGAGCAGGTGAGCACCTCTGTACTGTGTATTTACTTGCAGATTCATCACAAAGTCCACATCCAGTGAGGAAGGTGGCTCTTCTCCTCAGACGAAGCAGATGGTGTGGTCAGAGCAAGGAAAGTGAGCTTGGCTAGACAAGTGCCTATACCCTTTGCTACTAGGTCTCCACACACATATGGATCTAGTGACTGTGGTGTGTGATTTGTATATGATTGCATTAGCTAAAAAGGACATAGGCACACACCCAGGTTGAAACTGGTAACTGAACTACAGTTAACTGAAATGCCAGGATAATTGAAAGTAGATTATGTCCCCAAAAGTTCCTGTGTGCTTTAGGAATCCTTTAGGACTGGTGTATTTATGTGCAGCTATAGAGAATGGTACATGATAAGTCACAATGCTGTGGATGGAGGCTACAGTTCAGGGTCTGTGTGAGTGTGTGTGTGTGTGTGTGTGTGTGTGTGAGTGAAGTTGTGCTGTGTTATGCATAGCTAGTCTCAGAGCTGCTCACACTGTTATTTTAATGTCTTACTGTTCCTCCACTCCTGAAAAGTTTAGAAGCTACTGTGATTCTCAATATATTAGATATATGATTTTTATTTATATATCAAAAATAGAGTAACATGACCTTGTTAGTAAAAAGCAACAGAGGGTCCTGTGGCACCTTTAAGACTAACAGAAGTATTGGGAGCATAAGCTTTCGTGGGTAAGAACCTCACTTGCAAGTGCAAGTGTATCTGAAGAAGTGAGGTTCTTACCCACGAAAGCTTATGCTCCCAATACTTCTGTTAGTCTTAAAGGTGCCACAGGACCCTCTGTTGCTTTTTACAGATTCAGACTAACACGGCTACCCCTCTGATACATGACCTTGTTAGTGTGAGTCAATTTGAAATTAACATTGATAAGGATTTTAAAAACCCAGTTTCCTAACAACTAATACTTTGGTAGAACTTTAGTTCATGTAATAACATTTGTTATGTCTTAAGTATCTTTCAGATACCAAGGCATATGTTGTAAGTAAAACAAGCACAGATTGAAGTGCTTGTGAGGCAACATTATTAGTAATGTCAAAAAAAATTAACATCAGATAGACAAAAATAAATTGAAATAATTGGGTCTGATTTTCCTTTTCAAGAAAATCACCAAATGATTATTTTTAGATTTTTTTAATGAAATCTTGAGACATTTTTTCAACCTGAGCTTTCCCAAGTGTTAAAGTCCTAGTCTTTCTATCTATTTTTGAAGCTTCTAAAGTTGTAGAAAACAGAAGTAACTATAAATAGAATCATACATGGAGATGAACCCCCACAGTTATTGTTTTCAGGCTGTCTGCAAACTTAGGTAGATGAATCTTGGGTTGTGTTTTGAAATGCTTCTTCCCAACCTCAAGGGTTAAAAAATTGCTTACTATATATATACTTAAATGGGCAGATTCTGACCTCATCACATGACTCGAGGAGACAGAGCCCAAGCCATGAATATCAGCTAATAAATGAAGGGTGTTGATAATGAAAGAGTGCTATAGGCAACAATATGAGCTCCAGTTAGCACTATTATTTTGCCAGGTATCTATCCACCCAGGCACACCAGGAATAAGAGACACAATAGGAAACACGGGGGCACGCTCAGTACTACCATAGCTGTAACTGGTGTACGGTGCTTTGATACTGCAGTGATAGTCACCTTAAAAATAAAGAGAGATACTTGGCAGATAGATAGAGATGTTGACTTATGACCCAGTCTTTTATAAGGCCTATACCTCGCTCATGAACCAGATATCCAAAATCCATTATGGTGATGCTAAGAAGGGAAAATTACAAGCTTGCTAAACTTTGAAAAAAGATATAGTGACCTTTCACACAATCCCATGTTCTTTCGGCTGAGAAAGCAATGTCTTAACTGCAATAGGCAGGTATATATATGATGTAGCAACAACAAAAATAATGAGTAAGCAGCAGATGTTAATTATGCTGTTAGGAAATGTATGAAATATGACAAAATGTGGAAATGTACTAAAATAAGCTCTATTTGGGGGGAGAAAATAGGAACTGCTTGGAGCTGAAACTAACCCTCCGACCTGTCCCCAACTTCCAAGAAGCTAGGGAGGGAGGGAGGAACTGTTAGAGGCTGGAAGCAAAGAGGCAGAACCAGGGAAGCTGAACTCAACTGAGATCAGACTCGCTTCTGCTGTAGGAATCAGTTCTAAGAGAATCTGGTTTGGTCATGTATATATCTTTTTTGTTATGTGCTGACTAACCATTGTTTAATGAACTCAGCTAAGCTTAGTTATCTGAAATCTTTTTAATTAAGTAGATTTAATTATTTATCAATTTTTGGATTAATTATTTATTGATTACAGAGGTAACTGAGGCTTATATTTTTGCCTACAAATGCTCTTTCAATATGAATACCTTCCATTTTTGGCTGATATTTATGAAGAAAAAATTTCAAATACCCCAGCACACAGAATGGACATTTAAAAAAAACCCTGACATTCCTCTTCCTTTAAACGAGGATCTGTTATTTAGACCCAGATTCTGATATTAATAGCAACATTGTTAATGAGCACCAAACTCTAATGAAGACAAAAAAAAATAGTGTAAACTAATGTGTGAGAGATCAAAACGTAGACCCTCAACCTTTACCCTGACTTCAGATTCTGTAATTCAGCAAGAAATTGTGTTTTTCTTTGGCGCTGGAATTAAATGTGGACAAGGGACCATGTGATGATGATAACTGGTTGGTGTTTCAGTGGCCTATTTGGATGCTATATATTTGGCAAAGCTCCTATGCGGTAAGCTTTCTGGATAATATCTCAAATTACTTATGTTAGTTAACATCGCTTTTTAAAAAATGATGGAATTGTCTCGTGTTTATAGGAACAGAACATTTTAAGCACATTTTCAAAGAGATCTATTTACAGTGATGGATGTTCCTCTAGTGTTGATTTTGTGAAGTGACCAATAAAGGTAGTTTCCCTTTAGTTCACATAGCAGGTCTTTTTTTTTTAATCATTTTTATTTTTTATTTGAGTGAGTTCTGATCCTCTACTCTGCAGCATGAAGTTCTATGTTACTCAGCAACAACTAAAAGGCACAGACATATCAGAGCCATTATGATATAGTAACTCAGCTAGATTTAGCAGCTAGTCAGGGATTCCTTACATTTCAAAATAAATTGTTATATCTAGTTGCCAGCATGTGACCTGGTCTAGCATTCAATCTTTAGAGAATATTTCAGGTTGCCCAGTTTCTCCGGCTGCCTCAGTAATAATTTACTACTATTGTTTTACAGTACTTTTTGTAAAAAAATACATTATAGCTGCATTAATTATTATGTTATTATTATAACTGTAATGAACTGTTTGCCAGAGTTTTGATCTGAGTAAGTCTTTCAGAGCTGGTGTACTGTAGCAAACATTAACTAATACAGATTCTGCATAAATACGAGATAAACTACAAGATGTATGTGCCAGGCTCAAACAATTACAGTCATAATAAAAGGCAGTTTTAACAATGCAAAGTGGTCTATCACAATCATTATAGCTGCACTAGAACAGTGTTACTGAACAATAATAGCAAGAAAATATGGCAAATGTATACTAAGTCATTTGGAAACAAAAGAACAAACTAGGCTAATATATTACAAAATAAATTCAATTTTATGAGCCAAAATAATTACACTGAACAGTTACAACAATATACTGTCACAGTAAAGGAAACAGGGAAAAAACGTGTGTTGTATGAGCAATTGGCCTCCCCCCTTTATGCTTTGGTCTTGCAAACACTTGCCCATGTGACTAGACTCCTTGATTAGAGGGTCCTATATGGGAATCTCCCCACCCTACTGTTGACACAGGTCCTGTTGGTGAGGGTCTCTATGATCCCCTCAGGGATGGATCCATCTCTGAGTTCCTGCTCTGGCTCAATAGCCCCGGTGGCTGGGAGAGCTGGGCCACTTCATGTATGTCTACACTGAGATTAAACACCTGCAGTTGGCCCATGTCAGCTGACTCAGGCTAAGTGGCTTGGGATAAGAGGCTGTTTAATTGCATTGTAGACATAGTCTTAGGGCCTGGTTTTGCCCCATTTTTCAGTCCCAGGCAGAGGGTGACAGGTGATCCTGGCTGTGCTGTTCCTCGCTCTGCCTTATTGCTGCCTGGCTTCTGATAGAGGTGTCTGTGTTCACATTCCTCTCTCTTTCCCTGGACCTATGATTTGTAAAGGATGGTTCATCAGTTATGGTATGACTCTTCCACCATGCCTATGAAAAATAATATTTTCCATTGTGTCCCAATGACCTTCACTGCCTCACAGATGGTGGATGAGAACTGATTTGCTTCCTTTAGAATATTTCAATCCGTGAAAGTCTTATAGCATAAACTACTGACTCAAGAATAAACAGCCTGATTTTGTTGTTATCTTTGTGGGCCTAAAAGTGCAGACAGGATTTCTAAAAGCACCTAAATCAATGCAAATTAGGTGACTGACTTGCTTAAGTGCTTTGAAAATCCCACTATGTACCTATCTATATTTTTAGGTACCTAAATAAGCTTGTGTCAAAGGGTAGCATCTGGACCCTACGTACGAAGCACATCTAGCTCCCATGTGCCAGATTGGATGCACTCAGTTTGGCCAATTAAGAGGGCAGGTCAGTAGCTGGGTCTATAAAAGGTCAGTGGGATTCCCTGCAGAATTAGGGGGTTCCATGATGACTTGCCATTTTATTAATCCAATCTGGAGATGTAGGCCTCCAGAAAAAGGCAGAAAATCCCAGCGTAGAAAGTGAATTTTAAGGGCCTGATTCTGCCACCCTTACGCAGGTACAAAGGTAGCCCCAATGAAGTCAATAGAACTACTTGTGAACTAAGAAACTGACATAAGTAAGGCCCTAAATTTGTAAAGGTTGGCTCATTCACTCCAAGTCCTAAATCATCTATCTACAACATCACATAAATCTCTGAAGGCTAGAAAATGTTTTCCTCTTTCAACAGCTTTTTGTGTTTCTTAGGCAAGTGGATGTCTTCATCCTCAGCAAAATGTCTGTAAAATTACTTGATAATTTCTAATATTATCTTGAAAAAAGTTAAACTTATGAGGAAAGCCTAAATTCTTAAAAGTGGCATTTTGGGTCTCACTGTATATTCCTTTCTCCCTCTTAGAAAGTCTCTATTTTTTTTAAAGAGCTACAATATATATCATCTTCATTTACAAGTAAGAAGCACAATGCTGCAGAACTTCCTCAGTATGCCCATTGACTTCACTGGGAACATTTATATTCACATAGAGCCTGAGCTGAACTCCATTAAACTAAATGGAAAGACTCCAATTGACTTCAGTGGGTTCTTGAAAAGAGCCTAGGGGATTCAACTGGAGAATGTTTCAAAAACACATCATCTTACTCATTACAAAGTACCCACGAAAAACTGAAAATGAAACAACGATGCCAGTGTGTAAATCTGAAATAACTCTCTTAACTCCAGTAGAGTAAACTTGGATTTACCTTGGAAAATGTAACAGGGGTCAGATCCTAACCCATTTGAAACCTACCGCTTTTAATGACCAATGGATTAAAAGGAAAACAATCCTGCCTTTACAACCATTTATAATTTGACTGCTTCATATAAGGTTAATCATTATTAACCATTGAGTCTTATTTAAAGGACTTGTCTATAAAGTTTGAAAGAGACAGTTACACATGGAGTTCTTTCACTCAAGAGTCCATAAAGAGAAAAATAGCCAATCTTCCAGTTTTTGAATCATACATACGAGTTTCCGTGCAACACTGACATGAAAAGCATGACAGCAACTAGAGTTACATCAGTCCTTCCTAACTGTTTCAGAAAATATGTGCTGTGTTACAATGAAAACAGTTCACCAGCTGTTTATGTAAAAATTATTTGAAGAAAAACAAGCATGGCCATATGGCATTCTGGCAATACAGTGGGAGCATGAAGAATAAATTTTGTAGGCTGTAGCAGATAATGGTCATGCTAAGTAGGGTGTCAAATATTGCAGACACATTACATTAATAGTTAATCTCCTCTTTTATCCTCTAAATGCTTACATTTTCTAGCAGCTTGTAGTTTGGAAACAAGTTAATAACTCATTCTGATGTAGAATTTATTTTTTGTGGAATGACAAAATATTTAATGTACTGTAGAAATCCCAAACATTCCCTAATTGAAGGATTTTTTTTAAAGTAATGCATTTATTATGTGATTTCAGGGCAATAAAACATCTGCTATCCTCAAAGGTACCAAAAAGTTTGATCTGCTATTTGCAAATACTCCCAGTACCTAATAATTATAAACTAAATTGCCTTCTGGTTTCCTCCTGCTCAGGGGCAGAAGTAGCCTACACCAGGCTTGAACCTGGGGCAATGTACATTCCCTAGTGTAGCCACACTGGTTGGCATCTTGGAGGGGTCACAAAGTTCACTTCCCACTCCTTCCTGCCTAAAGATACAGGAGTGGGAGCCCTCTCCTCCCACATTATGGGTAGCCAGCACAGGGGAATGTGGTGGTGTAAAGTGTCCCCTTCCTTCCTTGAGTGGAAGTGCAGAGTGGGGTACAATCTGTCCCCGCTTGAACAACTGGAGGTTGTATTAAATATACCAGAAACACAAAACTTGTGTTCGTTCCAGAAAAAAGAATGTCTCACTATGAAGAACAGTGTTGTCATTAGGAGGGCTTTGAAAAGATTTGGAAAATCTTTATGCATTTGTAAAACATGTTAACAAGGTCAAGTGCTAGCCTATCCCGCAGCCAGCAGTTAAAGGATTAAAAAAGATGTCTGGCAAATGAGTGCTGAGTTGCCAAGTTGGAGAGAAAAATCACAGCAGGGGGATCAAGACAACCACGTAAAAGACAATAACTTTTTAATGGTTTTTGTGTCTCTCTCTGTGTGTATACAATACCTGTCATATTTCAGTTCAGTTTCATGTATCTCTAAACATTGATTCAGACTGAGTTCTTTCTTTTGTGCACTCTCCCTTGGGGAAACACACTGGCTCAGATTTAAACTTTTTTCAGTGTGAGGTTACTGGCATATGGTAATGTGCTGACACATCTTCTGTGTCACACACATGTTGGTGTGTAATATGGTTGAGCATTTAGCCTACAATCAGAAAGCATGATGTTTTAGGAGATCCTTTTATCCTGTTATGGCTGTCACCCTGATCCTCAAGCACCACCTGTCACTACAGGATCAGAGGTATGAGAATGCTTTCCTCTTCCAGCTGGTCAGATAGATCCAAATATTAATGTATTCATTTTTATTACATTAAAAATGTGCTTTCCTACTGTTACTAGGCACTTTGACAAAGGGACTGAAAACAGTGCAACAATAAATCTGTCAGTCAAAAACAAGAATTCTCCACCAAAAACATCAAGTTCCATAATCTCAGCCAATCCTCTCAGAGAAAATCCTGGTGGAACAGACAGGCCTTGTAGGATACCCTCAAGTTTGATAAACTGAAACTCTGTTGGACCAACTAGGTCAAAACCCCTCCATTGAGTTCACCCTTTCCCCATTCCTACAAAGAGACAGACTGACTGGGTCAGAGGCCAGGATGCTATGCCACAACCACAAGATGCAGACCGGCCTTCTCCACACTGCAAATCCACACTGATTGTCTTATACTTCTGTTAAATGTGATTTATTTTTTATTTTTGCCTGGCTGATAAAAGGTTGATTTTTGTACAGTGTTCAGAAACTCGTTCCTTCCAATCTCCTCCGGTAAGGAACTCCAGAATCAAGGATCCTTTACTGAGAATGTTAAGAATCCTGCTCCCAAATGCTTACTAATAGCTTCAGTGTTCCTGAGGAGCACAGCTAACTGAGAGGGTCAGAAAAAGAGAAGTGACTTAGAGAAAGCCAGGCCTTTTTCAATGAAGGTTTGAAAGATCAGGCTCATGATCTGGATAGGAAATGTGCTGGGAAGCCAATGAAGGGCATGGGGCACTGATGTGATGTGCTTTTAGTAACTTATATTCATTATCATATGTGTTAAGGCATGTAGCTTAATTATGGAGATGTCTTCTTGTCTTCACTTTCAATTCTGAATAGAGCAACTAATACAAGGAACACTGTGGCTGAATCCTAATATAAAAGGAATAATCTCCTTGCTAGCCAGCAATGGAAGAAGGTGTTTCTGCCAGCTGTTGCTATCTCAACATTGAGGATCAGTGATGAGTTCAGTAGATCCCTGAGACTTCACTTGATGATCAGAGTGCGGGTGCTTTTGAGATCAATATCTCAGATACCTCTCAAGGCATTTCCCCCTACCTACAACATTAACTTAGATTTGCATGGGATAAACTTAAGCCAGACCTTTTTCATCTAAATGCTTATCTTTCGCAGACATTTTAACATCCGTGTAATTGTCTCTGCTGAAAACGGATCTGTAAACTTGGGTATTGGTAGCACTGTAGCCCATAGCATCTCACAACCTCTCCCAGATGTTTCATGTTCATTTTAACTTTCTGCACAACTCCTCTCATTTGAAGCACAGAGTACAGTCTATGGGCCAATCCACATAGTGCATGCTCAGCCTGCATATGGTTGTATGTGTAGTGTTTGTGATCAGGACATTTAAGGGATAAAATTGAGACCACATGCATTTTTTTTTTTTAGATCAAATCCAGAATTGAACCTAAGTCTCCTGGGGGGGGGGGGGGGGGGGGAGAAGAAAGCATTAATTTGCTGTGCCACCTTGCTCCTTATTAAAAACTATTGTTTTTAAATCTTTGTACAATGGTTGCCATTGAAAACTGACAGGTTTAACAGAGGGGAACATGTAGCTCTTTGCATATTATAAATTATGATTATACAATAAAAAGATAGGGTCTTGAGAGAAAAGGTGATTCACAATATGCATACCTCAGTAAACACAGAGCTTTTGAGAACCAATTGTCTATACACCTACACAGATGCAGAGAAATGGAAAGGAGCAAAATGAATTCAGAGAGAACAATACAGCCTTATAGACATGTATTGATTTCATTCAATTTTTCCTCCAAAGCAATTAGTAAATTAATCCCTTTTTAAAGAAATGATTACATTTACTGCTTCAGATCTAGTGTTCCCTCATTTATATGAAAATGTACCTTTTTTTTATCATTAGCATAAGGCACCTAAAAAGCTACCTTTATTCAAAAAAGCAGGTTCATGCTACAGATAAAACTGTGGAGAATTCCACATTTTCTGATTGTATTATCCTTCCCTTACACTCTGTCATTGTCCTTGGGGCTCTTAATTGTGTTAAAAATGAAAGTATTGAAGGTTTTGTTACAGTCAATAAACAATACTTCAGTTCCCAGTGCTGCTGATTATGTCAGGCTTTTCTAGGCTCTAATTAGAAGTGAACTTCCAAATGTCAGTACACCAGGTAAGGGTGTCACCTTTTGCGAGATTTCCCTCTTGGGAGGAAAATATGCATGGCCGGGCTGGCAGGTTGTGTTGAATCATTGCATGGTATTAGCAGGAATCTCCTTGTCTGCAGCACTGCTATGCTCTCTTGAGTTTAGTTAATATGGCTATTTGGGATCCAAATGTAGAGCAAAGAAATATAGGAAATGTAGTGGTCTAGTTTTTTTCACTTGAAAAAATGAGTCGCTGTGAAGATCTGGGAATTTCCAACACTTTTCTGCACTCATAATCCCTATATCCCGTTAGGGGTTTGTTTGTTTGGGTTTTTTTTTTTTAAACAAACCAGAACCAGTTTACATAAAAGAGAATCAGTTTGTTTAGTCTTTAAACCTATTATGATTAACCGGGCAAAGAATAACATTAAATAACAATAAAAGGCATAATACATGAAAATGCAAATACTGAAAGGTACCAGATTAGCTAATTAAATTCTCTGAAAAAGTGTCTTATTGATAAAAGATGCAATTTTGTTTCTCTCATTTTAGTGGGCTGCTTAACTGTTTTGTTCAACTTTGCATTGTGTGGAAATATGGTACATCTCAAATCTCGATTTATAAAATAATAGATTCATGCCCAGTGTATCTTCAGACTGAAGGGCAAGTTGTTTAGGGCTTGAAATAAAAGAGATGCATCCTATAATTGGGTTCTCCTTCACTTTCATTTATCCATATCACAGTGTACAATGCATAATAATCATCTGCTTCCCCACCACATATTTAGATCATATAAAAGATGGAATAAACTAGAGACAGGACAGTATTGAGCAGAGCACTGGCATGATATGCTTCTGTGTCTGATCTAATGCCAACTGTAGTGAACAGAAAGATTTCCATTTACTTCACTGCATACTGGATCAAGTCCACAGTGACATGCACTCTTTAAATGGTGGACTGGCATATTCTGAAACATTTGGAATTGCAGAAATCAAACCTGGAGGAAACAAAATCTATGGCTCATGTTGGCCAGGTGTACACTTGCCTTGGTAGATATCACAATGTATTAATATTGATTTAAATAATTTAAATCAGGGATCGGCATCCTTTGGCATGCGGTCCGCCTATCTGCTGCTCTGGTTGGTATAACAAAATATCTCTATCTCTATCTATCTGTCTATATATATCCTTATAGGAATAACCATCCAGCAGTGAAACAAAGCCAATACAGAATACAATTAAATTAACCACCTAGTAATTCGAATCAGCAATATGTACCTCTAGCCCCTGCCTTTCACACCCATACCCCCAGCCCTCTCTTAAAGCCCAGCCATACAGATGGCCTTCACATTATAAAGCAAAGTTCAACAGATTCAGGCTATGTCAGACCAAGGAGAGGAAGGTCAGTTTCAGATTCAAGGGGCCCTCATAGAAAGTGCACTGCTGGCAACTCCCTTTCTTGTCTACTGAGCAGGCACAGTACCACACCTGTGAGGAGGAGATGCACAAGGCCACCCCCCCAGTCCTCCCAGATCGGGCAACCAACTCCAAAGGGAATCGAAAACTGTGGGTTTCCTTCCCTGGGCCTTCCACTGCTCGAAAGCCTGTTTGGCCGACAGGACGTGCTTGTTAATGTCTTGTGAGTTTTCCGGGACATAAGTACAACATTCACTTCCAATAAGGGCGCACACCCCGCCCTGGGAGGTTAAAACATAATTTAAGGCCTGTCTGTTTTGCAGGGACAGCAACCGGAGCTGGTAAAGCTCTGAGTTAAGGCTTTTCTCTATGGCCAAGGTTTCATTGGCGAACTTGGTGAGAAACATAGAGAGCCTACGATAAAATTGAGCCAGCCGTCCCACCCCATAGATGGGAGGAGGATCATACCCAACCTGTCTCCTTCCTTAATGGGATCTGGGGTGGCATACAAAGTTCTACGCTGTCTGGGGCAGCCAGGGGGCAGTTTAGGGAGGGCACGATGGGGAGGGGCAAGATATCCTAGATAGCAGCTTCCATACCACCGATGCAGTAGCCACTTATAGGCAGAGGTACCACAGATGTAAAAGGAGTGGCCATTCCCTACCAAGCCATTATAACCGCTACTCCACCTATTTGTTTGGGTGTCACTAAACGTTCCAAACCGGGCGGTAGAGTCGGATTTGCCGTTAACATAGACAGGGATGGAAGCGTTACTGTCAGGGGATAAATAATACTGACAGGTGCTATTCCCAGCAGGCCAGGTGTGATTGCTAGACTTGAACTGTCGATAGCACACCAACCCGGGGGCCACTGACCGCAGCCTAATAGGGGAAGGGAGATGCGTTGAGTTGGCCTGCGGCCTCCAGGGGTTGTCCCTTAATGCATACTGAGATTTAATGGTACAGTTTTGCAACAAGGGGGTACCCGAGGTATTTTTTTCCCCCACTGAACCATCCCCAACAGATATCTGACCAATTTTGGGGGACCATCCTCCAGGGTAACCCTGCCGCGTAGTGCGGGATTTGGGAGCATACCCAGCAGTTAGAGAGGTTAAACTCTTGGGCAAAGCAAACCTTTAGGGCCTCAAACGTATTTGTTTCTAAGTTGATAGGGATTTCCTTTTATTCCGCATGTGCCTTGGGGGAAACGGGAGTCAATGAGAGGAGTGCCCCTATGGCAAAGAGTAACACAGTGGCAGACCCTGGACCTGATTCCATTTTGGGCAGGTGACCCTGGGGTCTAACAATTACAATTTCCCAAATACCCACAAAATAACAATTACCAATAGCAGGCAGACTAAAAACAAAAGGGACCAGGCCACCAGGTTAGGCTGGCCCTGTGAAAATAGACACAACCAATGCTTAGAGTTCTCGCGGAGAGTGCGCTGCGACTGTCCAAAGAGGCCACAGGGCATTCCCAGCAGTCCTTATTGTTTTTTGAATAACAGTTTAAGTCCCAGGTCGTCGTTGGCAGTCTTTTCCGTAGGGTGGACAGTCCACCGTTCAGGAGCAGGCACTGCTTTTAGACGAGAGTGATGGATCCAGTTTTTGTGTCCCTCAACCTTTGCTGCTGTGTACGAGACCAGCAGGACGGTGTGGGGTCCCTTCCACTTCTCTTAGAGAGGCTCGTCCTTCCAGGTACGAACGAGAACGGAGTCACCTGGTTGCAGGGAGTGGACAGGGGCATCCAGTGGGAGAGGCTGCAAATCTCTGGTATACCTGTGGAGAGAACAGCAGACAGAGAGCACATGTACTGAGATAAGAAGCCACAGCCTACGTCCCACTCCCATAACAGAACCGGTGTACCGTTCATAGGCCATGCCCTTCCAAACATAATTTCGAAGGGACTAAGACCTAATCTGCCCTTTGAGAGAGCGCGAACTTGGAGCAAAACAAGGGGTAAGGCATCAGGCCACCATAGGGAAGCCTCCTGACAGACCTTTGAGATGTCGCTTGAGTGTCTGATTTGTACCCTCCACTACCCCACTGGCCTGCGGTCGCTATGGAGTGTGGAGCTTCCAGAGGATTTGCAGGGCATCCGATATCTTTTGAACGACTTGAGATGTGAAGTGTGTTCCGTTTTCAGATTCCATCCACTGGGGGAGTCCGAAGTGGGGAATGATCTCCTTGACAAATTTCAGAGCCATCGTTTTGGCAGTGTTGTTTTGGCATGGGAAGGCTTCAGGCCATCCGCTGAATCGATCCACCAAGACGAGGAGGTATCTGAACCCTTGGGTTCGGGGGAACTCAGTAAAGTCTATTTGCCAAACCAGTCCCGGGCCTGGGGTAGGTTCCAGAGTGGCTGGTGGCACTGACACTCCCGGTCGAGGGTTATTTTTTTGGCAGATCAGACATTCAGCCTGTACCTGGGAGGCCAGGGGTCTAAGTCCAGAGGTTAGAAAATATTTATTCATAAGCTGGGTAAGAGCCTCTCTGCCAGCCTGGGTGGTCTGATGTAGTTTTTGTAGCACTAGCCATATTAGATTCTTTGGTAGGAGGATTTTTTCTTCCGTGGAGTGGAGCCATCCCCCCTTTTCCTGGAGCCCAAGTGTGTCGGCCAGGTTCTTCTCTTCATGAGAGTACTGAGAGGTCAGGAGCTCCCCCACTGATGGGATGAGGGCATGCATATGGGCATCCTCAGCTTCCTGTGGTTCCAGGGTAGCAGCTCGCTTGGCCTCTCTATCCGCCCTGGCATTACCCCAAGCCACATCTTGATCTTCCCTTTGATGTGCCTTGCAGTGCACCACTGCTACCGCTGAGGGGAGTTGTACCGCTTCTAAGAGCCGGAGAATTTGAAGCCCATGCTTGACCGGAGAGCCTTGGGCTGTCAACATTCCTTTTTGCTTCCACAGACCAGCATGAGCGTGTAGCACTCCAAAAGCATATCTGGAATTAGTAAAAATGTTAACTCTTTTCCCTTTTGACAGTTCAAGTGCACGGGTTAAGGCTATTAATTCAGCCAGCTGGGCTGATGTCCCAGCAGGTAAACCCTTTGCTTCCACGGTTTCGTGGAGAGTTACAACAGCATAGCCCGCCCTCCTTTGTCCGTTTGTAACAGTACTACTGCCGTCAGTGTACCACTCACAGTCTGCATTAGGGAGTGGTTGATTTTTTAAGTCCGGGCGGCTGGAGTATTGGGCATCTATGACCTCCAAACAGTCGTGTTCCTGCTCCTCTGTTTCTGGCAGCATGGTGGCTTGGTTAAGGGAGGGGCAGGTCTGTAGGGTAACTTCAGGATTTTTTAAAAGTTTAGCCTGATACCGAGCTACCCGAGCCTGTGTAAGCCAGAGACCACCCTTAGTATCCTAGCAGGGCTTGGACCATGTGGGGAGTATACATTTGCACAATTCCCCCCAGTGTCAGTTTCTCGGCTTCCGCAAGCACTAGGGCAGTTGCTGTGACCGCCCGTAAACATGCCGGCCACCTCTTGGCAACTTGATCCAGTTGTTTAGAAAAATATGCCATGAGACGTTTCCAGGTGCCTAATAACTGAGTAAGCACTCCCAGGGCCATCCCTTTCCTTTCATGCACATACAGTTGGAATGGCTTAGTGAGGTCCGGCAGACACAGGGCTGGGGCTTCCATCAGTTTTCCTTTTAAAACCTTAAATGCCTTGTCGGCTTCTGAGGACCAGTGAAAGGGGTCGTGATCCGCTCCCTTAACGCATTCGTACAAGGGTTTAGCCCACAGTCCGAACTCTGGGATCCATATCCTGCAGAAGCCTGCCATGCCCAGAAACACCCTGAGACGTTTACGATTGCTTGGGATAGGAATTTGACAGATAGCTTCCTTTCTTTCGTTTGAAAGCTGACGCTCCCCCTGCCTTATGTGGAATCCTAAGTACTGTACTTCTGGGAGGGCAAGCTGAGCCTTACTCTGTGCTACCCAATATCCTCAGAGTCCAACAAAGTTCAGGAGGCTCACAGTGGCTTTAAGGCAAGGGATTAGACCCACAGAGGCAATTAACAAGTCATCTACATACTGTAGGAGGAGGTCCTTGTCCTCATTGTCCCACTCCTCCAAGTCTCTGGCCAGGGCCTGGTCGAAAAGGGTGGGGGAATTTTTAAATCCCTGGGCCAACACTGTCCAGCAAAGCTGCTTTTTAATCTTTCTCTTGTCCTCCCACTCGAAGGAGAAAATCTCCTGAGATTGGGTGTCGACCGGAATCGTGAAGAAAGCGTCCTTTAAATCTAGGACCGAAAAATGGGTGTACTGCCCCCCTATAGAGACCAACAGTGTATACGGGTTTGGAACAAGGGGGTGCAGAGTCTTAACCCGCTCATTAACCGCCCTCAGGTCCTGGACCAGCCGATATGTGCCATTGGGCTTTTGTACAGACAAGATGGGAGTGTTCCAAGCTGACTGGCATTCTCGAAGTACCCCGTACTTTAGGAAATGGTCTATAGTCTCCTGCAGTCCCTCTCTGGCTTCCCTTTTGATCGGATACTGCTTGATCCGCACCGGACCATTTCCTGGCAAGAGCTGAACATTAACGGGGGTTTGATGGGCTGCTTTTCCTGGGACCCCGGACGAACCATACCAGAGGGTATACCCGCTCCTCCCACTGGCTCCATTCTGGGGCTTGCATGGCTGAGGGCTCAATTGCAAGGGTCATTATCCACGCATTCTCGGGGGGTAAGGTGAGGGTTATTTCATCTTGGGTGAAATGCAGGGTGGCACCTAAGCGACAAAGCAGGTCCCATCCTAGTAGAGGCGTTGGACAATCGGGGAGGTAAACCAGTTTGTGAGATAGAGTTCTATTACCCAAAGCAGATTCCATTGGGGCATACGCTGGGCACTTGGTTCCTTTTCCTGTGGCACCCACCCCAGTGAGGGAGTCTGCCACGGGCGGCTAAAGGGGTTGGTTTACGGCGGTTCGTGCCGCTCCAGAGTCTATTAAAAAATCTATGTCCGAATCGCCCACCCGCATTTTTACTCGGGGTTCCGGGGGCAGGATAGTCCGTCTCCCCTGACACCCCTATTCCTGATTCTCCGCTGCCATCATATGGGTACCTTCCCTTTCGGGGCACTCATTTTTCCAATGTCCCTCCTTCCGGCATATGGCACACTGGTTGCGACCCAGACGCCTTTCCTGTGAGCCGGGCGCCCACGTCCACGGCCTCTCATTCCCCGGCCCCTTCCAGCTTCCTGAAACTTTCCCCTGCTATTGGCCTGTACTGCTGTGACCATCATTTTCACTTGCCTCTTTTCCTTTTTTCCCTCCCTAAGGCTGTAAGCCCTATTTGCAGTTTCCACAATTTGTGCCATGGTCATGCCCATCAAATCCTCCTTTTTCTGTAGTTTTCTTTTAATATCAGGGGCAGCACGGCTGGTAAAGATACCCTTTATAATTGCCTCGGTGGCCGGATCATCGGGATTGGCAGTAGTAGTTTGCCTGATGGTATCCCGAATACGCTGCAGAAAAGCAACCGGACTTTCTTTTGGGTCCTGTACTAGCTCATACGGCTTTGCCCAATTGTTATGTCAGACAGCCGAGTGTCGGAGACCATGTAAAAGCAGTTCTTTATACGTATTGAGGCGGGTCTGATCCTGAGGCTCATTAGGATTCCACCGGGGGTCTGCTATAGGGACCTGGTATGCAGCAGCAGGGACGTGTGCTGCATTTCCCTCATGTCTACGCTGTGCCTCCGCCCGTGCCTTTGACACGACCTGATTACGCTCCACCTCAGACAGCAGGGTCCGCATAAGGACATTACAATCATCCCAGTCAGGCTTATGGCTAACTAGGCACACCTCAAAGACCGAGATAAATTTGCTTGGGTTCATGGAGAATTCCCCTGCCTGTGCCTTAAAGGCTGCTAGGTCCACCGGGTTAAAAGGCACATGCGTATAGACCTGCATAGTAGTGGCCAGGCGATTGTTTGCTTCAGGACGGGCTATCCGAGTCTCAGTAATCAATGGATAGAATCCCACCGAGGGGGCAATCTCTGGGACCTGAGACACCTTGTCTTTATAGGGTGGGGGTGTTGGAGCCGAAGGGGACACCGGCTCTGCCATCACAAACGGGGAGGGGTTCGAAGGACTAACATTAGCTACTGCCGGTCCTGACGGGGTTAAATTACACCTCTGCAAAAGATCTGACCTATCTCTTAGCAACATAAACAACTGTACATACATATGTTCATTCCATTTACCCGTTCGCTGACAAAACACACCAGGGTGGAGAAGCAATCAAAGTTTATTTGAAATTTCAAAATGGTGCAAGGAGACAGGCACGTCTCAGATCAAGCACACTGAGACAAGCAGTTTTCCCTTTTTATTCTTTTTGCAGCTAGGCTTTACTCCCCCTCCCCCCCCCTTCCCCTCTCTCCTCCTATAATAGTTTACATTAAGCAAGTAGCAAGCAATTACATTTAAGCAGTTAGGTCATCTTGGTGGCTATAAGTCCAGCTTGTTAGTAACTTCTCCTTGAATTATTATCTTGTTCCTTTCCTTTGATTTGTTATCTTGCCTTTCAGCCAGAAGTATGCAGGCCTCATTATTACCGCTTGGTACCAATATGAGCAGTGCTGCACCTGATAAATTGTTACACATTCCAATTTCTACATCTGGCTTTTGAGGTCGATTAGAATTTAAACATGGAAGGAGTTTGGTTCATTTAGGCCTAGTGCAGGAAGGCTTCATCGACACTCATGGTCTTTCACCCTCCTGAGTTACCTAGGGTTATGCCTAATGACACCAACAAGACTGTCTGCCCTTTCTAAGAGCATCATTAAAAATCTCCATCAGTAATGGAACCAGGAAGGGTATGGATCCAACGATCAGTTCCATATTGAGGGACTATGGTCAAAACTATAGCTGAAAAGAATTAGCATTTGCTCTCCCAGACATTAATATGCTGAAGAAGAAAGCTCCAAACAAACTGTAGCAGTTAGAGGCAGTTTATCATCTGGAGGCAGTTGGTCAGAAAATAGTTGGTCACTTAGGGATGTGATTAAATCCATGGCGTGAGAGAATGAAATTTCTACTATGAGACCTGTAGATTTGTCCTTTGTAAAGTTGACTAGTTATAATTTCCCATGCCTTATAATTCCCTGAAACTGAATAATTCAGCACAGAAATTAGCCTGATACAAGGATAAAACCACTGAGAGAAACAATACAATGTAAGATAACAAGATCCAGAGAACACAGCCTAGAACATCAAGTCTACACTACATCGAGCTTTATGCATGACATCTGATGTAGTTCCTCCATTATCTGATGTAAGGTAACAAGAAACAATGTAAAGTAACAAGACATGAAGAAACTTACAATTAAGCATGCAGAACCAGCAGAGAAAGTTTGGACTTGCAATAATGCATCTAAAATCTGAGAAGGAATTAAGTAGGAAGGATTGCCTCTAAGAAATGGCTATTTTTCCTAATACCTGCTAACTTTATTACATGTGTAAGTTCTACTAAACCTTGGCTTTCAATTCTAAATTGCTTAGGGAGTACACAAAGACACATACACTTTAATACAAACACTTGATATGACAGATGTTTCTTTTCCACTGTGTAAGATGAAAATAACATTATTATTTTGCTTTTGGATGTACATTCAACCACAGCCGCCTGAACAGAACATCTGTGTTGGCTTGGCACATTGATAGATGAAATGGAAAATAATTTCACACTGCTTTTACTAGCAAGTTTCACAGATATATAAAAGCATGATAAGGTTATCAGCTGCAGTTTTGCCTTTCAGAAGTGATGTGTTTAAGAGTTCCACCTCACAGCACTATTGATATCCAGATTCTACTACCCTATTCTTAAGAAAAAGTACTGCAACAGGAAGGTGGGATCTAAGGTCCAGCAAAGGAATGAAGGAGTCCTTTTTTGACGACTCATTCTGTTGTATGGTGCTAGTCCCTGAATAGAGATAAAGTTATTTTTGCTGACTAACTCTGATGTCAGATCAGGTAGGTCCTATTAGCTCCAATCCAGGAGTGAGGAAGGGTTGCAGTATCTGAGTGTGTAGGCACGTCTAAGCTCAGAAAACAGTTTAGGTTTATGTTTTTTGTTGTTATTTAACAAATGTTAACAACATTTGGACCATACCCAGTTTGTGTGGATGAGAAAGGAAGTGGTGGACTCTCCATCGTTTGAAATCAAGATTGGATGTCCCATAATTCAACAAGTTATTACTTGATGCAGCAAATACTGTATGAAATTCTGGGCCTGTTCCAATGTAAGTCAGACTTGTTGATCGTAATAATCCCTTCTGGCCTTAAAAATCTACGATCTACAAATTGTACTTGCTTTACATGTGATGTTAGATGCGGTATCAAGTATCCTCTGCACAAAAGAGAGATGTGAAAGAGGTCCTGACATGGACAATGGAACAGCTGAAACAACTGCAGCAATCTCAAGCTAAAGCCCAGCACTAACAGCAGAAAGTTCCAGCAGCAGCCCAGCAACAACTGGCCTAGTTGAAATTTACGAAAGAGCAGAAAGCTCAAGTAGCAGCCAAATAGCAAGAGCAGCCACAATTCCTGGAGCTGCCACTTCAGAGACTGGTTAATTCAGGTGCACCAAGCAACCTGGCCATAATGCCCAGATTTTTTGCCGATTCAATCTTTCCAGTTCAGGGGAGACATAAGCGGGCATAGTGCAAGTGGGCAAAACTCCATTGACTTCAGTGGAGCTATGGGATTTATATATTAGCTGACAATCTAGCCCCTTTGCTTGAATCCAGCTGTAAAAGAAGTGATGGAGTTTCTCTTCAAAGTAGGGGGAACTGGAGGCAAGAGCAGAGATGTCCTACTGGGAAAAAAAATGCAAGGATAAATTCCAGGTTGAAATTATATTTGTTTCTTTATTTTTGTTATTTACATTAAATAAACACAAACCCAGGAAAGGAGAAAGTTTGGACCATCTCCATTGTACATACACACCAGGGTCTGATCCAAAGCCCATTGAAACACTTCAGCCGTGGTTTGGATCAGGCCCTGTGTTCAGAATAGAGTGGAAACTGCACCTTCTGACACATTCATTTTGAGTCAGTGTACTGGTGAATGGGTTAGGTTTTGAACAGCAACAATTGTACACCAGTGTGTTAGTTTACTACACAGACTAATTAGAAGAAAATCATATTGTGCTCAATGCAACATTGAAAATTTGCACAGTAGGAAACTCACTGTACCATTTTCAAACAGTGAATTTGGTTGGGAAATAAAGTAGATTCAATGAGAAATAAATGAGAATCAAAATTGTAAGGCCTTTTACACCAGTCACTAGCTTACTAAAAATTGTATGTATTGTTTCCGACAATGGTAGCAGCAGAAGTAAAGAACCTACTGTGAGACTGCAAACATATAATCATTCTATTTTGATATTTGCTTAACAATCAGAAAAATAATCAATGCTGAAGATTCACCAATTCAATTTAAATATTAAAGAATAAAGTTTTTCCTTGGATTGATAAACCCGTGACGTGAGTTTTTATTGTTACAATTGCTGACAACAACTGGACCAAAATGAAAATTCTCATTAAAAATGTAGGGCCCAATCATCGGAAACTTTGACATTGATTTCATTGGAACCATGAACTGGTCTTATGGGGACATGGGTCTAGTTGCTTTAAATTTATATCAGGAAGGAAGGCAGACAGAAGGGGACTAAGGAAGGTTCTGAGCAAACGCTTTGGTGAGAGAGAGAAATTTCAAGGATGATTCTGTGTCCTTTACTCTATCCCAGTTCCGTTGCCAGCATTGGAAGACAGCAGTCCTTTTTATATTTCTTTATTAGTGTCACATGATAGGGTCTTACATTTTCAAACCGAAATCAAAGCTGATTTAAGAATAAAAGTTTTCTCATGATGTTGCTAGAATAATGTAAATTAAAGATAGAAAAGACCCAGAAGGTAAAGCTGTTTTTTTTTTTTTTAAAGTACCAAAATCATAGGAATTTTTAAAAAAATTACTGGATTTTGGCAATTTAATCAAAATATTTCAATTGCTAAAGAACTTGAACCAGCTTTATAGCTGTTCAAATAATGCCCAATTTTTTTGCTGAAAATTGTAATCACATTTCCCCCTTATAGATAAATTGAATTTGTGCTGGAATATTTAATTAAAATTTCAAAATTCAGGAAGTTTCAGCCAGATCTAGTATTGAGTCCTCTTCACCTTCTTCCTTCCACTATAGTGCTGTTGTCTATGCTGTATTTTGTTTTACAACTACTAGGTTTTATTTCCATGGGATAGTTACAGGAGATATCACAGCTGAGTAAGACTTATTCGTTAAGTAGTTAGGTGCACAAGATATACCTGAGGTTATACAGATCAATGATATAAACATGGAATATAACAATATAAACAAGCTTTGCACTGGTAGGGAGATGTCAAGTTGGTATTGGTGCAACACATCAATTTGTAAATAAGTAGTAGTCAGACAAACACTTTTCTAGGATTTTATCCATTATTTAAAATAGTCTAAGTAATTGGACTTCTACCACTTCCATTGGGAGATAACTCCCACAGCCTAATGGATCTACCAGTCAGGAAGCATTACTTGATCATCAACCTAAATCTTCCTTTTTTTACTCATTTCATCCTACCATCCACAGTCAGTTCTCCTATGTATCAATTTGTTATATTTCTGAACACTGCACAAAGAAAAGTGGGATCAGATCTCACTATTATTTCCTTGGTTGTCCTCAATATCTGTTGAAGAATGCCAAGTGGACCCCATTTTTAACTCAACCAACATCTAGACCTCACATAGCAAAACTAGCGTTCCTGCAGAAGACTGGATGGAACCTCTTACTGAGAGCATCAATATCACTTTTCAGTCAGCAGGAAGAATCAGAGCTGAATGAAATGAATCAGGTCTCTCCATGCATCTGCTTTCTGGAGTGCTCTGAGCCCCACCAACTTTGACATGTTTATGTTTAGTGCTTGTTAACTTTTTTTAACCTCAAAATGGAGTTTGAATTCAAAGAAAGGGGTTGGAACCATTTTTATTTTATCCAAATATATTGTTAGCCTTTTATGATACTCATGATATTTTTATGCTACAAACAGGGCTACTAGATTAGGGCTGAGTAAAGCTCCCTGTCCAGATGTGCACAGTGGATCTTGATTTTTGTTTTGCTCTTCATAGAGTGCAAGTGTGGTGCTTCCATTGATGCTCATGAGGGATCTGCAGAACATATTGGGAGTACACTATTTAAGTCAAAACTAACAATGTATATTTGAGAGGAGAATTTTGCTTTAGATAGCCCTAATCCTGCACCACTGAATTGAATGGGACTTTGCCATGACTTCTGTAGGAATAGGACTAGACCCTGTGGCACTCTGTACCTAAAAGCAGCACCCTGGAACCTCCACATTCACCACTGTCATATAATTATGATATGTTTTGTACAAAGTATGCCTTATGAGGTATCATCCTAAAAGTCTTGATCTGTTAAACATTAATATTCTGTTGGATTGTATGTGCTATCGTTGTATGTAAAGTTATAAAGTTTTGTTATGTGTGTGTTACTAAAATATGCTGTGAGGTTTGGCACATCCACAACCAGCCTTTCAGGTACAACAATGGAGTAGCGAGACAGCGGTTAATGGCGCATCAACACCTATCAAGGAAAGAATCCACTATCCCAGGAACTGTATGCCATGGAGACTTCTCAGAAGGAGCACATAGACAATGGAGAATGCTTGACCAATGGGGGTGGACCCCCACATCACAAGCATAGATGTTTCCAGGAGGCTGGGGGAAGCCATAAAAAAGGGGAAGTAACATCATCACTTGGCCTCACTCCCCCCACAACTCAACATCTGGAAACTTGTCTGGGGGACAACAACTTTGAATTGGGGGAGCCTGTGTATTGAGGATCCATGAGCTGATAGTACCATCTGTCAGAGTGAGACACTGCTTGATTTAAATTCTGGTTAGTTTGTAGGACTCAGACTGTGAATTTATTTTTGATTCTTAAGTAACCAACTCTGATATCCATGCCTGCTACTTATAATCGCCTAAAATCTATATTTCTGTACTTAATAAACCTGTTTTATTATTTTACCTAAAGCCATGTGTTTTGGTTGAAGTGCTTGGGAAATCTCAGCTCAGTTTACAAAGGCTAGTGTTTGTCCTCTCCACATTGAGGGAGGGGTGGACTGCATAACGAACTTACACTGGTCAGGCTTTTCACCAGTGCAAGATGGCTCAGTTCTGAGGTGCAAGGCTGGAGTACTGGGGGAAATTGGCTGGAGCCTCCCTATTGATGGTTCATGAGTGTCTGGGAAAAATCATTCATGTAATTTAGTTGGGTGAGTCCCTGCCTGTGGATGTCTGTGTAAGTGCAGTACCTGTCAGAGGTTTGTGGCTTGACACAGCATCACGATATGAGAAGGACACCTCAGATTGGTGGGACAGAGGGCTCATCAGGCCCACAGTCCAGGTTGCACCCCAGGAACCCCATCAGAGACCCTCTATGTGAGCACCACACAAAAACAACAGAGAAGCTGTGTGAAACTGAGGTGGAAAGACCTCTTACGGGTTTGTACCTTGTAGTTTGATTTTAGACAAACTAAAGAAAGTTCTTTCAAAGGAAACCATGCTGAGAAGCCTGTGTACAAGAAAAGATGGAATATGAGATGAATAAAGGAATGAGATTAGTGGACTAGAAAGATTATGGGGGATATTTTCAACGCATAAAAGGCAGCCAGGCTCCCAACTTCCATTAATAGTCAATTGGAGCTCAGCACCTAACTCCCATTCTCCCAGGGAAGATCTGAAGCAGTTAAGGTATTGGATAAAAGAGAAACCCATCATTAAGTGTCAGTTTGTACCTTGTCCCTTATGTGCATGCACACTGGGAGAGCAAAGTGCTTCCCCCTATTGCACACTCCATAAAAGGGCCAGGCAAAACTGCAGTCTTGGTGCTCTCAGGGAAACACAGGGACTGCTCTCTCTGTGGTGATGCTCAGTACTCCCAAGGGTGGGAAAACTGGAAAGGAAGAGGCAGAATGGGACCAGCTCTCAGGGAGCAGCATGCTGTATCCCATAGAGAGAAGTAACAGGTGGCACACTGTCCCTGCATGCTGGGGAGCTCTGCCTGCCAATGTTCCTTAAGATGAGCCTGTGTGGCTCTACATGACCTTCAATGCAAGTGTGAGCACAATTAATACCATACAGCACTGTTAATTCCTTAATTAGCATGGGGAAGACCCAAGTAAGTTTGGTTTCTTCTGTAGTGGGTACTTTGATCTGCTTCTTGGCAAGTATAAATAAATTTGCCAAAATGCAAAAGAGAAGACAAGGATTTTTAGAATAATATATTCAGTGTGAGTGTGTATATACATATAAACATATATATATATATATGTTTTCTAGGGATTCTGCCTCAGCATAAATCAAATAAAAGCCATTCTTAATAATAAAGAAATAATTTTGTGAAGAGTTCTTGTTAGGGATTTGTGTGTGTTAGGGATAGATGAATGATTCTTGTAAACCTTGCCTTCCTCTATATGTGAAGCTTAATGGTTGCTGAGGGCAGTAAGCCCATCTCAGCATCATTTCCTGGGTACACTGGTCCATTTATAAACATAATATTGTGAGAGGCAAAAGATGAAAAAATCTATGCATAAAAAGTAGTGATATATGATATGATTTAAAATATACTTTTCCAGCTGAGTCAGTAAGATCTTTAAGATACTAAAGCAACTATCATAAATGGTAGTAGCTTAATCACTTTGTAAAATAACTAGAATATTTTTGCAGAATATATAGCAATGTTATCAGAATATGTCACATGTTAGCTCTAGTTTAGATTTTTGAATATCAATAAAATACATCTAAAAGCACATTACTGTCACCAATTCAGCTCTGATAACTATGGTAAGACTGGTATGAGAGTAGCAAAATGTTGGTAATTTACTTAAAATATTTGTTCTTTATTTTCCAAGAAAAATCTGTCACATGCCTATAAAATACTGAATCACTTTCAAGTTGAACACTTTCTTCAGCCTTATAAGTCTTTGAAAATGGGATATTCTTCTCTGGAGGTGCACACATAGATTCGGTAACTATTACTGTAAATTGCTTGTTCACTGGGAATATGAATATAGCAAAAGGAGTACAGGAGAAAATTCCATGAAATTGGTGCAAAAAATACAACTACCCAGTCCTCCCTAGATTTGTACCCATGGATGCAGGAAGAATACATATTTCCAACATTATTTAGTGGTCAAGCCGCCAGGATATGGAAAACCCTGGTTCTCATCTAATGAAGGATATATACAAATGCATAACTTTAAGCATATGTGCAGTACTGGTGAAGTCAACGTGGCTACTCACTCACTTCAAGCTAAGCACATATTTAAGTGCTACCTTGGATTGGGGTCCTTGAAGAATTAAGTCCTTAGACCACAAAGCCATCCTCTCTAGCAGTTATTCTGTTTACCATTTCTCTCATCTTTTTAAATCTCTCTCTAATCTCCTCTCTTGTCAACTCATCCCTTTAGTGAGATAACAGAATGTTCAGACAATATAAAATTACTCAAGATAGTTGAATCCAAAGCACACTGCAAAGAGTTACTAAAGAATCTCAAAGTACTGGACAACAAAATGGCATATGAAATACAAAGTTGATAAATGCAAAGGAATGCATATTGGAAAGCAATCCCAACTATTCATACAAAATGAAGAGGTTTAATTAGCTGTAACCACTCAAGAAAGAGATCTTGGAGTCATTGTGGATAGTTATCTGAAAACATCTGCTCCATGTGCAGTGACAGTCAAAAAACAAACAAACAGAATGTTAGAAACCATTAGGAAAAGGATAGATAAGAAGACAGAAAATATCAGAATGCCTCTACATAAATCCATGGTATGCTCTTGAATACTTCATGCAGATCTGGTTGCCTCATCTCAAAAAAGATATTGGATTTGGAAAAGGTACAAAGAAAGGTCAATAAAATATTGACTGGTGTGAATAAGGAAGTGTTATTTACTCCTTCATATATCCTTCACATAATATAAGAATCAGGGGGGTCACCCAATGAATTTAATAGGCAACGAGTTTAAAACAAACAAAAGGAAGTCCTTCTTCACACAACAAACAGTCAATCTGTGGAACTCTTTGCCCAGGGGTTGTTGTGAAGGCCAAACTATAACTGGGTTAAAAAAAAAGAGCTAGATAAGTTCCTGGAGGATAGGTCCATCAATGGCTATTAGCCAGGAAGGGCAGGGATGCAACACCATGATCTGAGTGTCCCTAGCCTCTGTTTCCCAGAAGCTGGGAGTGGACGACAAGGGATGGATAACTTGATGATTACCTGTTCTGTTCATTCCTGGCATTGGCCACTGCTGGAAGATAGGATACTGGGCTAGATGGAAAATTAGTCTGATCCAGTATGACTATTCTTGTGTTATTATGTTTCCAATCACATACATTCCTTCTCAATTTATGTCCTGTGAGAATCTTCCATCATTCCCACTAGATTCTGTGGTGGGCTGTAAATAAGATAGAGAGACGAAGGTTTGTGAGAGTGCTACTGTCCTGGTCTGTGGGAACCTCCAAACTGAAGAAGGCACCCTGAATAGTAATAACACGTATGGAAAGGTAAGGAATATTCTCTCTATTTCATGGATTCAGTACACAATTTTGTATATAAATACATTCAGAATTTAGAATAAGATAGTGTGGTAAGATATTTAGGGCAAGGTCTTAGTTTTATTTTTATTTGTTTTCCTTTTGCTCTTGCTCTCTACCTTAACCTTGAGGAAACAAGGGGAGAGGAACTCAAAGCCCAGGATTTACTGCTTATTTTGTTTTTCCTTTTGCCTTGAGTAAGTCACACTGTGGGGGTTGGTTTCCAGTTCTTCCACTAGCCCTGGGCCATGCTGAAGTCTAAGAAAGGCTGGCTAACTAAATTCTAACCCTCTGACACTGCTCTCCCGCCCCCCGCCCCCCCAGCAATCCTAGAGTTTGAAACAACTGAGAATGAATGGAAAGCTGAATCATGTATGAACCATTCCAATCCATCACTAAGTTAATGCAACTTTTCGGACATGGTGGGACTAAGCTATCTGATTGTTAGCACTATTGCCATGTTTCACTGAATTGGTAAGACATGCAGATATAAAGAAATTTAGGCAAGGATAATGGTTATATAGCCAGTGTCAGAATCAATTATAGGTTACAGTTAACATTTCTGGCCTTTGATGATGAGGGCATCATCTACTCATATAGTTTGGTAATATTTTTAAAGGGTCCAAGACAAAAAAAGTAAGAGACAAGAGATAGGTTTAGAACAGTGTTTCTCAAACTGGGGTCGCCACTTGTGTAGGGAAAGCCCCTGGCGGGCCTGGCCAATTTGTTTACCTGCCCCGTCTGCAGGTCTGGCCGATCGCGGCTCCCACTGGCCATGGTTTGCCGCTGCAGGCCAATGGGGGCTGCTGGAAGCGGCGGCCAGTACATCCCTTGGCCCGCGCCGCTTCCAGTAGCTCCCATTGGACTGGAGCAGTGAACCGCGGCCACTGGGAGCCGTGATCGGCTGGACCTGCGGACTGGGCAGGTAAACAAATCGGCCCAGCCCGCCAGGGGCTTTCCCTACACAAGTGGCGACCCCAATTTGAGAAACACTGGCTTAGATGGTACATAGAATCTTTGTTGAATTGTTGTTTGTCCAGTTGGGACCCTTGCACAATCCCTTTAATGAAAGTTGCAGGTGCATGACAGTCATAAAATGGGTCAGAAAAGTGGTAAGAGGAAGCTTTGGTCAATATTGCATACGCAAGTGAAATCCCTGTGTGAAGTTTTGATTTCACAAATTAATAAAGGAGTGCCTCAAATTAGCAAACACCACTCCATAGGATTTAGGGACTCATTCATTTTGATTAGAAATATGGTTTCCCATTTGTGGTTACCCATTTATGGCCGGATTTTCAGAGGAGCTGATCACTTCCTGCCCTAAAATATAGAGAAATTATGGGTGTTTCAACACCACTAAAATTCAGTCCACCAGGATACTTGGAATATGAAATTAAGGCTCTGAACCTATGAAATGCTGAAAACTCCTATGAGGTGCTGAGCGCCTTCAGCCCCCAGGTAAGTACTGCAGGATCAGGTCCTGACAAAATTCTGCAGGAAGTGTGGTACTATTGAACATACGTGTTAAAGATACCATTGAAAAAAATCTGAGTTTAGGCATTACTTTTATTGTCTGGGCTGAACAGAAAGCTGTTGCCATGGACTCTAGTTGAGCTGTAGCAATAGTACATTGGCTAGGTGTCATTCTGCAAGAGGGAAATGGTAAAGGACTTATTGATAGATATTTCCTGGAAGACAAAGAAAGTCCAAGTGCCAATAAAATTGGAAAATTGAATGAATAAATAAATACATAAATAAAATAAACTAGAAATAGAAGAACACTGAAAGAAATGAAGAGGCAACACATTTGCATCTGATAAAAGATTAACTACTTGTGTAACTAACCTATGGAAGCCATCACCAGAAGACTTAAAGTGCTTAAAGTAGACTTTAAGGTCAGAAGGGACCATTATGATCATCTGGTCTGACCTCCTGCAGGCCACAAAGCCATCCCTACCCTTTCCTTTGACTCTGTTGTTGAAGTCCCCAAATCCTGTGGCTTAGAGACTTCAATTAGCAGAGAATCCTCCTGCCATCGATCCCTGCCCCATGCTGCGGAGGAAGGCGAAAAACCTCCAGGGCTTCTGCCAATCTACCCTGGAGGAAAACTCCTTCCCGACCCCAAATATGGCGATCAGTAAAACCCTGAGCATGTAAGATATTTTTGTGAATAATAAGAATATGGTTTGCAGTTAAAATATCTAAAATAAAAATCTAAGTGATATCATGATTCAGGGCATAAACCAAACAGTAGCTTCCTGGGGTTAGGCAAAAACGTCCACTATAACAATTTTGTTATTAAATTATCGATTATGAGAAGATTTTACAGCTCTCTCTAATGCACCCGTGATTGGTCATTGTCACAGCCAGGACTCCTGGCTAGAAACATAAGGATAATGCATGGAATTGCGAAATTTTCTTTAAGTGGGCATAAAGTAAGTTTTGGGGTTGTTTTTTTTTTTTTTTCCCTTCAAATTTTCATATTTTTTTAAAGGTCACCATTTTTTATTCAGGTCTACCTTTCATGTCCTTTGCATTGAACCCTGCATAATTAGTCCCTACTTGCCTGGTTTCATCCAGATGTGAGGCTTGCACTTTAGCTTGTATGGGATACTGTGCTAGATGATCAAGTGTCATATTTAGAGAAGCAGTTTCTCAATGTTTTAAGTGACTAATTCTTGGAAGAGTAAGTCATGAGAGAGGAGGCGCTTTTCTTGACTTAGTTCTAAATACCACTTAGGAGTTAGGTCAAGACTACATTTGAGTCACTGAGTAATAGTGACCACCATATAATTACGTTCTATTTCCTATGGAGAAGAAACACACCAAAAATGAACAGTGACACAAAACTTCAGAAAGGGGAATTTAAAACTAAATGAGAAAGTCAGTCAAAAAAGATCCTGCAGTGAAACATAAGGTAATTTACATTGTTAGACTTAAAATAGAGGCTCTTTAAGATGTGAAGACATAAAATGAAGTCACAGAAGGCATGTATTCCCCTAAACAAAAGGTTTGTTAAATGAGGTTATTGAGCCAAATAGATATCCTTCAAATAAATGGAAAATGTAGCCCAAGTGAAACCACTAGGAAGGAACATGAACTATGGCAGGAAAAAATGTAAGATGAAAACTGGGAAGCAGAAGAAGCAATTTGCATATGAAATAGCTGGCTAGAGACATTAAAACAAATAATAATAAACTGTTTAATTATATCAGAAGTAGGAAGCCTGCAAGAAAATTGCTGGGTCCACTGGACTGCAAGGCAGTGAAATAAGCATTGGATTTTACACTGAAGTTAAATGATTTCTTTGCCTCAGTATTCACTAGTAGAGAGGATGCTGGGGAAGAAACTTATCCCAGACCCTTTCTATTCAGGTAATAACAAGGAACTTGAGATATCAAAAGAGGAGGTGCTGTATCAAACTGACACACTTAAGAGCAACAAGTCACTAGGAATTAATGGGATTTATTTAAGAGTTCATATAAATGCCACTCCACCTTTGCAAGAATGCTATGCTCCATTCAGAGTATAGCACAGCAGCATTAACATCCCTGCTACCCATGCAACCCCAAGGCTCCCCAAACCAAACAAAAAGCCAGACAAACAAAAATAATCAATCAAACAAACCAACCGATGCACAACAATGAATGCCCCGAGTCCCAAGCAGAGGTTTTATACTTAAAAGAGAGAATAGTCTTTGTGATGTCTTCTAGGGAATTATCTCCCCCCCTTCCCCACACGTTGCCTCTGGTTAGAGTTCCCTTGGATCTCACCATGGACTCCATGGAGGGTGACACTGAAGTGGAGGAGGAACCAGTGTCTGAATGTGTACAGAAGTTTAGAAAGGAGTTAAAGTACATGATGGAGTAGTTCAAGTGAGCCTCACTAAAAGCTAAGCTGCACTGAAAGCATGGTATAACCAGGATGCCAATGTATACTCATTTGAAGTGCAGGGTGTGGTACTGATGTGACTCCCTGTAAAAAGCCACAAAAGGCAGAAGTTATGGGATGGACCTTATGAGGTTGTAGAAAAGCTTAATGAGGTTACTTGCAATATACGGTGACCCTGCAGCAAGGTTGCTCCATGAACTGTGCATGTTTGCATGCTGAAAGCCTACCACAATAGATAAGTCAGTTGTAAGCATTGTACATTGTGCTGAGAACATAAGAACAGCCATACTGGGTCAGACCAAAGGCCCATCTAGCCCAGTATCCTGTCTTCCGTCAGTGGCCAATGCCAGGTGCCCAACAGGAATGAACAGAACAGGTAATCATCAAGTGATCCATCCCCTGACACCCATTCTGAGCTTCTGGCAAACAGAGGCTAGGGAGACCATCCCTGCCCATCTGGGCTAATAGCCATTGATGGACCTATCCTCCATGAATTTATCTAGTTCAGGGGTCGGCAACCTCTGGCACGTGGCTCACCAGGGTAAGCTCCCTGGCGGGCCGGGCCAGTTTGTTTACCTGCCATGTCTGCAGGTTCGGCTGATTGCGGCTCCCACTGGCTGTGGTTCGCCGTCCCAGGCCAATGGGGGCTGCGGGAAGCAATGCGGGCCGAGGGATGTGCTGGCCGCAGCTTCTCAAAGCCCCCGTTGGCCTGCAGCGGCGAACCGCGGCCAGTGGGAGCCGCGATCGGCCAAACCTGCAGACGTGGCAGGTAAACAAACTGGCCAGGCCCACTAGGGTGCTTCCTCTGGCGAGCCACGTGCCAGAGGTTGCCGACCCCTGATCTAGTTATTGTTTGAACCCTGCTTTAATCTTGGCCTTCACAGCATCCTCTGACAAGAAGTTCCACAGGTTGACTGTGCATTGTGTGAAAAAATACTTCCTTTTGTTTGTTTTAAACCTGCTGCCTATACATTTCATTTGGTGGCCCCTAGATCTTGTGTTATGAGAAGGAGTAAATAACACTTCCTTATTTATTTTCTCTACACCAGTCCATTTTATAGACCTCTATCATATCCCCTCTTAGTCATCTCTTTTCCAAGATGAAAAGTCCCAGTCTTATTAATCTTTCCTCATATGGCAGCCGTTCCATATCCCTAATTGTTGTTGCGCTTTTCTGATCCTTTTCCAATTCCGATGCATATTTTTCAGATAGGGCAATCACATCTGCACACAGTATTCAAGATGTGGGCATACCATGGATTTATACAGAGGCAATGTGATATTTTCTGTTTTATTATCTATCCCTTTCTTAATGATTCCCAACATTCTGCTTGCTTTTTTTGACTGCTGCGGCACACTAAGAAGATGTTTTCAGAGAACTGTCCACAATGATTCCAAGATCTCTTTCTTGAGTGTTAACAGCTAATTTAGACCCCATCATTTTATACGTGTAGTTGGGATTGTGTTTCCCAGTGAGCATTTATCAACACTGAATTTCATCTTGGCCATTTTGTTGCCAAGTCACCCAGTTTTGAGAGATCCTTTCATAGTTCTTCACAGTCTGCCTAGGACTTAACTATCTTGAATAGTTTTGTATCATCTGCAATGTTTGCCACTTCACTGTTTCCCCCTTTGTCTAGATCATTTATGAATATATTAAATAGGGCTGGGCCCAGTACTGACCCCTGGGGGACACCACTATTTACATCTCCCCATTCTGAAAAAATGACCATTTATTCCTACTCTTTGTTTCTTATCTTTTAACCAGTTATCAATTCATGAGAGAACCTTCCCTCTTACCCCATTACTGCTACTTTGCTTAAGAGGCTTTGGTGAGAGATCTTGTCAAAGGCTTACTGAAAATCTAAATATGCTCTATCCACTGGATCCACCTTGTCCACATGCTTGTTGACCCCCTCAAAGAATTCTAGTAGATTGGCATGATTTCCCTTTACAAAAATCATGTTGACTATTCCCCAATAAATTACGTTCATCTATGTGTCTGATAATTTTGTTCTTTACAATAGTTTCAACCAATTTGCCCGCTACTGAAGTCTGGCTTACTGGCCTGTAATTGCGGGGGACTCCTCTGGATCCCTTTTTAAAAATTGGTTTCACATTAGCTATCCTCCAGTCATTTGGTACAGAAGCTGATTTAAATGATAGGTTACAGCTGAATTGTAGTCCTGCAATTTTACATTTGAGTTCCTTCAGAACTCTTGGGTGAATACCATCTGATCCTGGTGACTTACTACTGTTTAGTTTATCAATTTGTTCCAATACCTCCTCTAATGACACCTCAATCTGGAACAATTCCTCAGATTTGTCCCCTAAAAAGAATGGCTCAGGTTTGAGAATCTCTCTCACATCCTCAATTGTGAAGACCGATGCAAAGAATTCATTCAGTTTCTCCGCAGTGGCCTTATCGTCCTTGAGTGCTCCTTTATCATCTTGATCGTCTAGTGGCCCCACTGGTTGTTTAGCAGGCTTCTGGTTAATTGTATATTGTGCTGAGGAGGGTTCTAAAACAGCTTTTCTCATTGATTTGATAGCTGAATGCCATAATGTTACATCACTAGGGAGCAATGAGATAAGTAAAGAGTTAATAGACTGAAAAGGCAGAAATTCTGGCTGTGCTGCAGAAACACCCGTGGGTATTTTCCAGCAAGCTAGAGTTAACTCATAAGAGGGTCCATAAAATTAACACTGTAGAACCAGAGCTTGCTCCTAGCAGAGCTTACCAAAATACATAATATGCTGGAAATGGAGATAATTAAAAGTCTGACAGTCCCTGTGCCTTACCAGTCATTATGGTTCCTAAATGAAATGGGACTATAAGGTTTTGTCTTGATTATAGAAAACTTAACACTGTCACAACAATTGAGGCTGTTAAGGAAATTAGCAAGAATCCCTCATAGTCATCATGTGAGCAATAAAGAGGTTGAGTTTTGCAATTGACTTAAATGGATACAGGCTTTCACCCAAAATTCTATCATGGATTAAAAAGTAAGTAAGAGACAGAAGATGAAGGATGGGAATCCATGACTAATTTTCCACATGAGAAGAGGATTCTCCAAGGAACTGGAGGTGATGATCTAGAGAAGAGGGTAATGAAATAGGTGGCAAAATTTGCAGAGGATACAAAAATTATTTAGATTCTCTACACTAGAGAAGACTTGTCACTAGGCTGTGACTACTTTAGAGGGACTTAAATAGGCAGGTGTGCAGTCTGATGGCAGGTGAAATGCCATAGACAAAGGCAATGCAATGCACATTGATGGGTCTTAAATTAACTGAAACAATTTAAGAAAAATACAAGGACATCATTGTGGAAAGCTTAATTAAAACTTCTACTCAATGATCAGCAGTGGTCAAAAGAGTAAACTAAATAATATGATACAAAATGAGAGATAACATTAAAATATTATGCACTTATATTCATGTATGTTTAAAAGTATTATTGTGCTTAATTCTGTTCACCCCATCTCAAATATGACATCATACCAACAGATAGGGTCCAGAAACAGGTGGCAGAAGACACATAAATCAAGTGTGATAGAGGCATTTAAATTAATGAATGGAATATAGAAGGTCTTTTCTCTTACTACACTACAAAAGGAAGTAGATATTCAGTGAAACTGAAAGGCAACAAGTTTGAAACTCTTAAAAGGAAATACTTTTTTTATATGATGCTTAATCAACCTGTAGAAATTGCAGCTAGTGCTAAAGTAACATGTATCACTGAGGCCAAGATTTTAGTAGGCTTTAAAAGAGAATTAGACATTTGCATGGATAACAAGGACATCCACAGAAACAAAGGACAGCACAAAAGTGTCCCAGGGATATTAATCATCATGATTAACCCCACTAACTACCTTAGATTTGACAGAAACTTTTCCCATGGATAGATTGCCCCATAATTTTCCATTACAGAAATTTTTATATCTTCCTCTGAAGCATCATGTATTAACCACCGTCAGGGATGGGATACCAGACTAGATAGACCATTGGTCTGGATCTAGTGTGGTAAACACTATGGAAAAAAAAAAGAAAAGAAAAGGGAAACATGCTGTTACTTCCTCAGAGATCACATTAAAGAGTCATCTATGTTTGGTTTGTCAATTTTTTTCTACCTTCAAAGAGGTGGACCCATCCTAGGCAAACTTTTACAATAACATATTAGTCAAATTTATTAAGGCTCCATTGTCTAGTCATCTACCCATCTTCACTTTTAGGCACCATTTGCTAATAGTGCATCCTCTGAAATATCCTGCTTGCTTCCAATTTTAGAAAGCTAAGGATATTACTAAAATAGCACTAAAGAGCCTACTGTCTTTTCATCCTTGTCCAATGAACACTTATTTATGAAACAAATCTGTCATTTAACTAACAGAAAACATCCTCTGCAGGTGCCTATGCAGGACACTAAGAGCAGATGTCAGGCCAGATTTGAACAATTTGTATGTGACACTAAAAATTTGGAGGAGGAGATACTGGAAGAGACATATGCTGCTGAGCATTCCATGTAGAAGGAAAAAAGCTTTGAAAACCATCTTTTTATAACAATGGGAGAAGGGAGAGGAAGTTCACACTTGATCTGACAAATCACTTGCAGCTGGTGGCAAAAGCACCAGGATGTTACTGACTAATCTGATAGTTTAACTTGCTACATCTTCACACAATGGATATGTCTGAAGATATTTCCTGCATTTGCAATAAGAGAGTAAGTTATGGCAAGCTTCCAGCCTACCTTGGCACGTTTAAAGTTAGATGCTATCCAAAATGCTACTGGTGGCTAGCTGAAGAATGACAGGGCCGTGTTTCTCTACCCTTCCGCACAATAGGTAGTACCTTATTCTATGAGTAGTTCTTGGAGATCAATGGGTCTACTGGAGGAGTAAGATATTACTCAGTGTGGGGAAGGTGGCAGAATCTAGCCATTAGCGATTGCTTTGTTCAACACCAGGAACTCTTTTTCTTCCTGCCTTCTCCTCCTCCACTTAACCAGTTGTTTCAAATCCAAGAGTTTGATTTATGAATGAAAATCACTAGGTATTGTAGAGCAGGAATTCTATGTGACAAGTTTAATGTGTGTGTTAGCAGTGGTCACCATTAAAATCTTTACAATTTCCAAGCTAGGTTCATCCACCTGAACTCCTGCTGACTGGGACTATACTACAGGAGTTATCCCATTGGAATAAATGGGACTACTAATGGAGAAAGGCACGATTCAGCACAAGAGTGACAGAATGTGGCCCTCTGCTTGACAGTCATATTATGGTGGTATTCAGAGACCACATGATCCCTAAGCTAAGCGAACATCACAAACACCACATTGCATTTAATTAGGAGAAGGGTAACATCGTACCCATTATAGTGGTAGACACTGTGCTAAGTCTCAGTCACAAAAGTAACTTGGTCAGTTGTGGAGAAGACTAAATAACTTGATTGGAACATCAGTGCTGTCTCTGTTGTAAAGGAAGTTAATTAGTGCCAATAGGCTCCTTTCTGAATGCAGAAACCTGAGTCATCTGAACAATATCTGGTGGCTACTCCTGGTAGCTAGTGAGCATAAGAACATCACTTACAGCCGCCAGGTATGCCACTGCTGCCCTATCTACACCATGCAACACATCAATCAATGGCGTTATGAGCAGTTTGGAAAGGGGGATTTTTTAGGGAAGAAATTCATACACAGTAAGAAACAAGAAACATTTTTCATTTTTGGCTCTGTTTTTAAAAATATCTTCTCTTTCCCCAATGTCACAGGGAGTGTAGGGAGAAGGGGCTTCTCTTTCCTGTGTACTAATACTGCTGAATATTGCAGATATAATATTTGGTCCAAACCCAGACAGTCATTTTCAAGTAATTACTTGGCATCATGATGGATATTAAGAGCTCTGCATTCAGTGCTGGTAGACAGCTAAAAAACAAAACGAACAAACACAGACTTTAATGTATTATTCCATAGTCAGTAAAACAACAGACTTAAGTTGTTTTATTAAGGGAAATCATTTAAATGATAGTATAACTAGACTGGGGATGAACAGGAAAACAATCAAACACCCTAACTCTCAGTGCAGGGGACACAGCAGAAGGTCATGAAATGAAGAGGGAGAAATAAGAGCTAATGATAATTACTTCTGAACTTCAACCACTTATGCCAGAGAGCAATGAACAATTTGGGGGAAAACAGACGATAGAAGATACCACATACTGCAAAGATTAGATGCTATGGGAACACTTGTTGTATCCGGTGGGTGGCCCACTCTTTTGACATCAGTGGTAGCTGGAATGTTTTCTCAGGCTGGAAAATATTTTTCTCCTTTATAATTCTCCATTTATGTTTATTAAATTTGTTTAGGCTGCTGAAATTGCCACAATTAAAGACAGAACACTGTTTCAAAATCACATCCCTGGGTTCAAGACCCCACTTACCACTCCATACTCCTCAAAAAAACAAACAAACAACCCATCTCAGAACAAAACCAAACAAACAAAAAAACATCCTTTGCGGAAGGTTAGCGTTATAATCCACCATTGCAGCAAGTTCCAATAGGTCAACCCCCCAAAGCTGATATTTGTGAATTTTGTAGGATATTGGATCAGAGCCTAGTTCTGAAGCCTGTTCCTATTCTACATAAAATATGAAAACCTGACTTCCTTCATACCAAGTAATTTCTTCCAGGGTGGGTATAGATTTCACAGGAGTGTCAGCATTGAAGCTTTCATAATCACAGACATGATAGCAGCATTTTAAATTGAAGGTTTCAGAAGCTAATGTGGATAAAATTCAGAAACAGAGAGTTCTAGGGGTCAGGAAGAGGTTCTGGGATGGAAAATACTGGGAGCTATGGAGCTGAGGTAAAGAAAAGGAATGTGTCAATCGCTGTAAGAATATGTTTTTCAGTAAAGAGAGGTACTGTCTTTTCTAGTCCTTTCTGGGATCCCAGCTGACAAGTTATCCACCATGGTTACTCCAGCCAGTTTCTCTATACCACAGATTTAGAAGGGGGTCTTCTTTGATATTTTAAACAGTTTTGTAAGCCATTTTATTTCAAAAGAGAGGCAGAAAGCTGGCTAATATGACAGAAAGGAAATTACAAGTATGTGGTATTAAAAAAAAAAGTATCAACTGAATTTCCAGAAATTTAGTGATTATAGTTAACACAAATGCAATGCCACTGGAATTACCCAGATAATTCTCTTCCTACCACAGCTATATATTTTTTTCTTAAAAAAAAAAAAAAAGAATTAGCTTGTTTGGCAAAATAATCTTATCTTTATCTGAGCAGGGAGAGTTTCAAAAGGTTCTGATCAAAGTTCCCTCTAAAACTAGCTGCTGTTCTTCTGCTTTTTCCCAATTGCTTGATCCTGTGTGGCATTTGGTTTTGGGGCCCTGCTGAGTGCCGTCAAACATCCTGTCAATTAGACTTTGCTACACATAGTTTATGTTTCTGTTTCAGGAAGAAGGAAGGGCCCAATGGTATTTTTCAACCTGAGTCCATGTATTCTAGTCTATGTTGGTTCATATACTGTGCTCATCACTAGTATCTGAGAATCTTTCAGTTGTACATTAGGCAACACGAGTGCACATCTGTCCATAACCACAATATATTGCTCCATCTTGTGCAAAAGAGGATAGTATAGTTTCTTGAAATTTCTGGAAATCCTCTCCTCAACAACCCTCTCTATCTCTATCTCTCTTCCTTTCCCTTTCCCTCAATTCACTCTTCCTGGGGGAAAAAAAAAAAGCCCCAGTGATATGTTCAGGCATTTCTCTTATCAATATGGTTTAGGTTATGCAATCAGGGAGCACAAACAGTACCATGTGACTTAGCTAGCAAACCACATGTAGTGAATTATAATGAGTAACATAGCATAACATCCACTGGAGGAGGCCATATGGCCTGACCTGTTGCTGGTGCTGCAGCAAATTCTTCACCTGCTGCTTCCCAGGGTAATTTCATGGGATGAGACTCCTCTGGGTTAATTCATCAATGCAGAGTCTTAGCTCATAGAATACAGAGGGGACATGAGATGCACCACAGCCAACATGCAGGAGGACACCGTAGACCAGACAGAAAGAAATGAAAAGCTCTGAGAGTTGAGAATTGATTGAATTGACTTGTGCAATGCTGGTGAGGCCCATAAGGGTAATATACACATGCTAGCAGTACACTGAGAGCTTCCTTCAATGCCAGCATCCCTAAAGGATGGTATGAAATTAGCCAGTATCTTTATAATTGTATACAGCATATATGTAACAGACTAACATGTGCTGGCCCATACAAAGTGATTTTTCCATTGCTATGCTCTGTTCATAGACATAGGTATGGTACTGGGAAAGACCTAAACCTTTAAAAGTCCTGGTTGCTATGTATCACTTTATCCAGGTTGTCCCTAAGCTGATCACACAAATCTATGATGGCTTGTGGGGTGAATTTGTATTGTCACATAACCCATGTCTGTGAGTTAAAGGAAGGTCTGCGTTAGCTCATAGACAGTGTGAGCAGGGTTTGAAGGTCTCTTTTTCTGAGCTATGGGCAAACATTGCCCTTCTTCTCCTTTCCCTCACTAGCCTCAGAGGACACAAATGTAGTATGATCAGGTGCCAGGAGTTGCTGCAGCACCTAAAGAGTCATGACTGATTGATCAGAGAAAAAAAAGTTTGTTTCAGATAGACTGAAACCGTCTAAGTCAACTAACAAAAAAAAGTTTCATTACAGTTTCATGTTTTAATAAGGGTGGGTTTTTTAAAATATATAAATATGTTTAGGAAAATTTCAAAGCAAAATGTCATTTCAAAAAGTAAAAACAAACCCAAACATTTGAATTCAAAAAAGTCAAAATGTCAAAACTTTTTCAAAATTTCTTTTTTCAGGCTGAAACAATTTGCCAAATTCAGCATGAAGTCACAGATAGTTTCAGTTGACGTGAAACCTGCATTTTGGGTGAATATAATATTTGTCTGAAATTTCATTGAGCTTTAGTTGTAAAAAGACTGGCTGAAAGGCTTACCTTGAAACTCTGATTTAATTATGCCATGGTAACACTAGACCAGCTACCTCGGTCTGCAGGTGAAGTATCTGACACTTGAAAATCCCAGCTGAATAGACAGCACTTCATTATGTGTATCATAGCATTTAGGACCCCCATTAATGAAACAGGACCCTATTTTACTAGTCCACCGTCACCCCTCTTCCAGATAGTGTCACAACCAAGTTTCCTGAGCCACATTTGGGTCATAGAAGAGACCATTTGCACCCACTCACATTTCTGACTATTTCCAGAATTTTAAGGCCAGTCAAAGAATCATTGGAGCTAACAGCTGAGTGTATAATTGGTAACAGCTCTAAGGAAAACAACAATGATGAGCAAGACAATGAATCTATTAAAATTTTAATCAGGAATGGGAAATCAGAGGTCAACTGTAAGGAAACTGTCAGAACAGATCATGCATAAATGAATGGCTCCTCAGTACTAACTGATCCTTTAAAATATATAAAGTTGCATCAAAGTATAAATGAAACAGCCCCCCCCTTGCCCCACCCCACCCCCAAAAAAGTGAGTCTCTGTGCATGAAGTCTTTGTCCTGCTATGAGAGTGTGTAGTTGAGTACACGATTGAAAGTCAGGCTTGACGATTGAGAAAGAGAACCTTTCTGGGTCTACTTCTGCAGTTTCCAGTGCAGGGGTCGGCAACGTTGGCATGCGGCTCGCCAGGGTAACCACCCTAGTGGGCCGGGCCAGTTTATTTACCTGCTGACGCTGCAGGTTCGGCCGATCGCGGCCCCCACTGGCCGCAGTTTGTCATCCTGGGCCAATGGGGGCGGCTGGAAGCCGCGGCCAGCACATCCCTCGGCCCGTGCTGCTTCCCGCCGCCCCCATTGGCCCGGGACGGCAAACCGCAGTGAGTCGGGGCCACAATCGGCCGAACCTGCCGCATCAGCAGGTAAATAAACTGGCCCAGCCAAACGTTGCCAACCCCTGTTCCAGTGTATAGTTCCGTGGTCTCTCTTATATAATCACTTCTGAAATTCTGATCCTGCAATGCAGGATATGTACATTAGTAATAATAATGAACAATCTCAAAATTTTTGAGGGGCAAATTCATCAATAGTTTTATCTGAATCAACACCAGTTTCAGAGCACTCCTAAAAGGAACCCAGGTGAGTTAAAAAATACTGTGATCAAGTGAAGACTGTTCTTTTTATCTTCAAAACATTTGTTCTCAGTACTCAAATTTGTAATCTTGTATAGATTATACTTTTTAAAAAAACTGTTGAAAATAATTGGAAAAGAAAACTTTTTTGGAAAAAGTCTTGCATCAAACAGAGCAAATGTGAGATTTAATAATAGTGAAGGATGCAATTGACTGGAAGTCTACCACCTTTATTTGGGACTACTACAGTCAAATATCTTATCCGCTGCTCAAACTGATCAGAGAACAGGCCAGACCAAAATGACACAATCAGAAAGTCTAAGGCACAAAATGAATTACACCTAGCAATGGACATAAAATACAAAAAGAGGAGGTCTTTAAATACATTAAAGGAAAAGAAAGAGGATGGAAAAATATAGGTCCTCTATTAAGTGGTAAAGGAGAGCTAATGACATCCAGAAAGCGGAAGTGTTTAATGTCTATTTTGCTTCAGTCGTCACTAAAAAGGTTAATGACAACCACATGCTCAACACAATTAATACTAAAAGCAAGGAGGAAGAAATGCAAGCCAAATGCAAGGGAAAAAACAAGTTAAAGAATATTTAAGAAAGTAAGTTAGCAGGGCCTGACAAAATTCATCCTACGGTACTTAAGGAACTAGCTGAAGCAATCTTGGAACCGTTACCAATTATCTGCAAATTGCTGAAGGATGAGTGAAGTCCCAGAAAACCAGAAAAAGGGCAAATGTAGCACCTATCCTTAAAGCAGGGTGGGGAAGGGCGGGGGAAAGGGGGAAGTATAGACCAGTCAACCTAACTTAGAGACCTGGAAAGATACTGTCACAAGTTATTAAACAATCCATTTGTAAGTATTTAGCGGGTAATAGGGCTATAAGGAATAGCCAGCATGGATGTCAAGAACAAATCATGACAAACCATGCTAATTTCTTTCTTTGACAGGGTTACTGGCCTAATGAATGGTGGGGGGGAAGCAGTAGACATGTTATATCTTGATTTTAGTAAGGCCTTTGACACAGTGCCACATGACATTCTCATAAGCAAACTAGGGAAATGTGGTTTGGCTGGAATTACTATAAAATGGATGCACAATTACTATAAGTTGGGTGCACCATACTCGAAGAATATTTATCAATAGTTTGCTGTCAGACTGGGAGGGTATATCTAGTAAGGTCCTGCAGGGGTCAGTCCTGGCTCCCCCCACTATTCAATATTTTTATTAATGACTTGGATAATGGGTTGGAGAGTATGCTTATAAAATGTGCAGATGACACCAAGATAGGAGGGGTTGCAAGGACTTTGGAGGATTCAAAAGGATCTTGACAAATTGGAGAACTAGTCTGTATTCAACAAGATGAAATTCAGTAAAGACAAGTGTATAGTAGTTCACTTAGGAATGAAAAATCAAACGCATAGTCACAAAATGGGGAATAACTGGATAGGTGGTGATACTGCTGAAAAGGATCTGGGAATTATAGGGGATCACAAATTGAATATTAGTCAACAATGTGATACAGTTGCAAAAAAGACTAATATTCTAATGTGTGTTAACAGGAGTGTCATATGTAAGACATGGGAAGCAACTGTCCTGCTCTACTTGGCACTGGTGAGGCCTCAGCTGGTACTACATTTGAGGAAAAATGTGGACAAATTGGAGAGAGTGCAGAGGAGAGCAACAAAAGTGATAAAAGGTTTAGAAAATATGACCTCTGAGGAAAGATTTAAAAAAAAAAACTAGTCATGTTTAGTCTTGAGGGGAAAAAAAGGCTGAGGGGGGCCCTGAGAATAGTGTTCAAATATGCTAAGGACTGTTACAAAGACGACACTGGTCCATTGTTCTCCATATCCACCAAAGATGAGACAAGAAGTAATGGTCTTAATCTTCAGCAAGGGAGATTTAGGTGTGACATAAGAAAAAACTTTCTAATTACAAAGGAAGTTAGGCACTGGAATATGCTTCCAAGGGAGGTGGTGGAATACGCATCATTAGAGGTTTTTAAGAACAGGTTGGACAACCACCTGTCAGGGATGTTCTAGGTTTACTTGATCCTGCCTCTGCACAATGGGTTGGACATAATGAATTTGGGGGGGAGGGATAGCTCAGTGGTTTGAGCATTGGCCTGCTAAACCCAGGGTTGTGAGTTCAATCCTTGAGGGGGCCACTTGGGGATCTGGGGCAAAATCAGTACTTGGCCCTGCTAGTGAAGGCACGGGGCTGGACTCGATGACCTTTCAAGGTCCCTTCCAGTTCTAGGAGATGGGATATCTCCAATTTGAGGTCCCTTCCATTTCTACATTTCCATGCCTTTCAGTAGATAGTGACAAATCTTACCTGGAGTGTATAAAAAGGCTGGACCTATGGCTTATTCTTATCCAGTTGTGAAATGGAAATTTACTTATGTATCCAATGAAAACTACTCAGATTTTCAATTAAAAATGTCAAATTTGGAACAAACTGCTTGTCAGCAACCACTAGTTATTCCCAGAAATTATAAGGCAAATAATCGTGTAAAAATGAACACTTAAGAAAATTATGTTTTACTCATGAATAGTTTGTGAACAGAAAAAGAGACATTTGTTGAATAACATGTTGCAACTGAGTTTGTTCTTTTTACAAAAATAAAAATAATTTTGCTTGATAGTCTTTTAACCTTACTGAACTAAAGTCTTGTCCGTATTCTTTAGCTACTTTTCCAATGTGAAGTTTATCTATATCTATACCTCAGTCTGTAAACAAAACAACATTATGTAAAGGGACTTGATTTGGGCAGTTACTACAACCACGATTACATCCAAAGATAACAAAACAGTCTGGCTTTATTTTTCCATGACTGCACCATCAACAGACAGTAGAAAAGTACATGCAGCTCTAAAGGGATTTAGTCCTCCTGTCTTTTGTTCAGGCTCATTTTTCCATCTGGCCATCTTAGCTTTTTCAATATTTTTCTGCACAGTACCATTCCATTTATAAATTTAATTTCCAATCTGCCACAGAAATGTCAATTGTTGTCCTGCCTCAAGGGTGTAGGAATGGCTTTAAAGTTGGAGATACAGGCATCTGAAGGGAGAGTAAACAGCAACTTGGTAATCATTATTCTATTTGTTTTTCTTCAATTTATTCTAAAAAAAACCAACAACCCAGGATCTTATTTCTTTAGAGTCAGTAGATAACACCTGTCTAGAAAACAGAATGCAAAAAAAGTCCATTCAATACCTACTTCCACAAGAAGTGAACCTATTTTGTTCTGAAAGGCCTGGGCACCTCATTAAGACACTTCCATGCTGTGTGGTGTGATGAGCTTCACACTTCAGACCTCTCACTGAGATGAATAGGATCCAACCATTCAGTTGGGATGGTAAGAAGTTCTTTCAAGTTCTCATTTTAATTTGTATTTCCTACATAACAAATCTTTGCTATGTTTCTCTCTATTATAATTATTGAAATAAAAACAGAAAATTATCAAACTATTGTCTTTTCTTGTAGTTACCTTGTGGTAAATCTCTGACTTGTCCCTCCTTATAAGGCATGTCCCTTATTCCTCATTTTAAGTTTGGCTCTATCCCAAGGTGATCATACTTTTATTATTGAAAATAAATTGAGTTTCATATTGCATAATTGTGACACCGTTCAGGTTAAAAAATAATTCTCCATCAATATAAGCCTCCTGCGGTACTATTTATTTTTCTATCGCACTTTGACCCTCTCTCCCATATTACAGTATATCCCACATTTGTGTGTTTGGTTAACCAGTTTGGTCAAAATAAGTCTGTTTTGTCCCAAACTTTCATCCACCTATCAAACGATTTCTGATGTTCAGGAATGAGCTATTTATAAAGAAACTCTATATGCATTTACAAACAACATTAGAATGACCAAAATCTGTCCAAGTCTAATATTAGCATATACAAACAAGATCTCCCCTGCCTAACTCAAGAATTTTCTGAGCACCCTCAATGGACCTTCAGAAAATGTCTGGCTAAGCAGATAGGCCTTACAGTATGCTGTGAAGATGAAGAAATTCAAGCTCTGTGAGGCTAATGGAGAAGAAAGCTACAGAGATGATGGTCCTATACTGAGAATTTGGTGTCCCCCGGCACTGAAGTCTAAAGTTTCTCAGAATGAGGTTACAACTGATCTTAATTTATACCTACTATAAAGCACTATTACACTGCCAGAGTCTTGTAAAATTGCCTTAATATAAATCAAGAGATTCAGGCCCAATAAGTGGATCAGAAGAAAAAGTAGGTTACACCAAACATGATTCATTAGAGTTTTTGTTTGTTTGTTTGTTTGTTTGCTTCACTTCCTCAGACTTCAAAGTTGGGCTAGGGATATAAGATATACTAACCATTAAAGTTTTTGTTGGTCAAAAACAATATTCTGAATTGCATCCAAAAATGAAGCATAAGTCTACACAGTCCTTGGAGCAATGGTGTAATGTACTTCCAACAATAAACACCACTAAGGCCTGGTCTACACTAGGAGATTGTGTCGAATTTAGCAGCGTTAAATCGAATTAACCCTGCACCCGTCCACACAACAAAGCTATTTAGTTCGACGTAGAGGTCTCTTTAAATCGATTTCTGTACTCCTCCCCGACGAGGGGAGTAGTGCTAAATTCGACATGGCCATGTCGAATTATGGTAGGTGTGGATGGAATTCGACGCTAATAGCTCCGGGAGCTATCCCACAGTGCACCACTCTGTTGACGCTCTGGACAGCAGTCTGAGCTCAGATGCTCTGACCAGCCACACAGGAAAAGCCCCGGGAAAATTTGAATTCCTTTTCCTGTCTGGCCAGTTTGAATCTCATTTCCTGTTTGGACATCGTGGCGAGCTCAGCAGCACTGGCAACAATGCAGAGCTCTCCAGCAGAGGTGACCATGCAATCGCAGAATAGAAAGAGGGCCCCAGCATGGACTGACCGGGAAGTCTTGGATCTGATCGCTGTGTGGGGCGATGAGTCCGTGCTTTCGGAGCTGCGATCGAAAAAACGGAATGTGAAGATCTACGAGAAGCTCTCCAAAGCCATGATGGAGAGAGGATACAGCCGGGATGCAACGCAGTGCCGCATGAAAATCAAGGACCTGATACAAGGCTACCAGAAGACCAAAGCGGCAAATGGAGGCTCCGGATCCGAGCCCCAGACATGCCGTTTCTACGAGGCACTGCATTCCATTCTAGGTGCGGCCGCCACCACTACCCCGCCACAGACCGTGGACTCTGACGATGGGGTATTGTCGACGGCCACTTTCTCGGAGATGTTCGCGGACGGGGGAGATGAGGAGGATGAGGCAGTCGACAGCGCATACAATGCTGATTTCCCCGACAGCCAGGATCTCTTCATCACCCTCACAGAGATCCCTTACCAACCCTCCCAAGGTGTTAACCCTGACCCTGAATCAGGGGAAGGATCAGTCGGTAAGTGTTTTAAACATTTAAACAGGACAGGAATGGAATATTAACAATGGGTTTTTCATGATTACTTTGCCCTAGGTGCTTTACTTTTTAGTCCTTGCCAGTGCAACTACTGCAAACGTATCTCAAAATGTCCGGTTTTGCATGATTACTTTGTCCTAGGTGCTCTACATTTTAGTCCTTGCCAGTGCAACTGTCAATATGTCCGGGGATAGAGCAGAAATCCTCCTGGGACATCTCCACGAAGCTCTCCTGGAGGTAATTTGAAAGCCTTTGCATTAGGTTCCTGGGGAGAGCGGCCTTATTGCATCCTCCATGGTAGGAAACTTTTCCACGCCAGGCTAGCAGCAAGTACTCTGGGATCAGTGCCTCGCACAGCATGGCCGCATATGGCCCTGGTTTTTGCTGGCATTCACGCAGCATGCGGTCTTTCTCTGTGTCCGAAATCCTCATCAGAGTGATATCACTCATGGTGACCTGCTTTAAATTAGGGGAATGTTAGTATTGGGACTGATTGACTGTTCCTTTACATAACTGTAACCAGCGGTTTACAGCCACGCGGTGGAGGCGGGACAGGGGCAACATACAGGGATCTTTTCCGGGGACAGCCACGAGGGGGGTGGGACAGGGGCAGAGTTCATGCTGGCCGGATTGCCGGCAGCAGGAATTGGCCAACGCTAGGGGCATTACTTTGAACGTGAAAGGAGGGCACTGCTATAACTTAAGCTTTCAGCAGCCAAAAGCCTATGGCTTACCATGTCCGCCTGCTACCCAAATTGTGCTGTCCTGCCCCGCTTGTGTGATCTGTACTCCAAGACCCCAGGCACTGAATGGGAAGGCCAAAAAATTCGACCTTGTCCTGAGTGCGCATGTGATAGGTGCTGTGCATGGTCTTGTTCACAGAGAAAGACTATGTTCATTGTTCACAAAAATGTATCTTTGTGAGGAATTCACTGCCTTTTTCCCATCCCACAGCTGCGAGTGTCTCCTGACCTACCCCGGCATCCCCCACCCAAAGGCTGGCGCAGATTAGGCGCTGAAAGAGAAGGACACGGGACGAGATGTTCTCCAAACTTATGGGCTGCTCCCGAGCCAAAGCGGCACAGCAGACCCAGTGGAGGGAGAACATGTCGCAATACCAGCGATCACACAGCGAACGGGAGGACAGGGCGGCAGGAAGACCAGCAGGCGACTCAAACACTGCTCGGACTAATGAGGGAGCAAACAGACACGCTCCGGCGCCTTGTAGATGTTCTGCAGGACCGGAGGCAGGAGGACAGAGCCCCTCTGCAGTCTATCTCTAACCGCCCTCCCCCGCCACAAAGTCCCATCCCCCCATCACCCAAAGTCCCAAGAAGGAGGGGCGGCAGGGGCCGTGAAAACAGTCACTCCACCCCTGCAGACTGCTCAAGTACCAAACAGCTCTCATTCCCAAAGTTTTGATAAGTCCTTTCCTTCACTCCAAAAGCACCTCACCCAAGCCCCCATCCCAGTGTCATCCCCTAACTGTGTAGTTGTTAATAAAAAATATGTTTCTGTTAATTACTGTTTCCGTCAGGTTCTTTTAGAGGAGAGTGTGTTTGAAGGGGGGGAAAAGGGATTGGTAATTGGAGAGGACAGTCACCTTTACCAGGGTACAGACACGGGGGCAGGTTCAGCAGTAGGTCACACACACATTGCAGTCACTAGGCACCCTGGTCAGTCTGGGAGGTGGTTTTCATGTTCTGTGTGTGGGGGCTATGTGAGTTTGTGGCGGGGGAGGGCGGTTACAGATCTTATGCAGCGGTCCTTAGCCTGGATGACAGAGCCACGCAGCAGGGGCTCTGTAACCGTCCTCCCCCGCCACAAACTCACATAGCCCCCACACACAGAGTCCCGAAAAGGAGGGGTGGCAGGCTCCATTGAAACAACCAGTCCACCACTGCGGACCGCTCTAGGAGCAGGAGCCTGTCATTCCTCGAGTTTAGAAGCGTCCTTTCCATCACTACACCCGCTCCCCCCACAGTTTGCATCCCAGTTTCAACTCTTTACCACAAAACCCTTAATAAAGAAAGCGGTGTTAATGAACAAAGTTCCATTTATTTTATTTTTAAAGGTGTGTTGGAAGTGGGATAACGGGGTGAAGGGGGTATGTAACTGGAGAGGATAGTCAACATTAAGTGGGTAAAGAAACGGGGGCAGGTTCAGCTTCTCTTTAAACAAACTTAATAGTCACAGGTTACCCTGCTCACTGTGGAACCTAGCTTTCAAAGCCTCCCGGATGCACAGCGCGTCCCGCTGGGCTCTTCTAATCGCCCGGCTGTCTGGCTGGGTGTAATCAGCAGCCAGGCGATGTGCCTCAACCTCCCACCCCGCCATAAACGTCTCCCCCTTGCTCTCACAGAGATTGTGGAGCACACAGCAAGCTGCAATAACAATGGGGATATTGGTTTCGCTGAGATCAGAGCGAGTCAGTAAACTTCTCAATCTCCCCTTGAGACGTCCAAAAGCACACTCCACCACCATTCTGCACTTGCTCAGCCGGTAGTTGAAGAGTTCTTTTTCACTGTCCAAGGCGCCTATATAGGGCTTCATGAGCCAGGGCATTAGCGGGTAGGCTGGGTCCCCGAGGATCACTATAGGCATCTCCACATCCCCAACAGTTATTTTGTGGTCCGGGAAGTAAATACCTTCCTGCAGCCATCTAAACAGACCAGAGTTCCTGAAAACACGAGCGTCATGAACCTTGCCCGGCCATGATGTTGCCTTACCCATTGATGTTGGTAAAACGTCCCCTATGGTCCATCAGTGCTTGCAGCACCATTGAAAAGTAGCCCTTTCTGTTAATGTACTGGCTGGCCTGGTGCTCCGGTCCCAGGATAGGGATGTGAGTTCCATCTATAGCCCCACCGCAGTTTGGGAATCCCATCGCGGCGAAGACATCTATGATGACCTGCACGTTTCCCAGTGTCACTACCTTTGAGAGCAGTAGCTCAACGATTGCGTTGGCTACTTGCATCACAGCAACCCCCACGGTAGATTTGCCCACTCCAAAATGGTTCGCGACTGACCAGTAGCTGTCTGGCGTTGCAAGCTTCCAGAGGGCTACGGCCACTCGCTTCTGGACAGTCAGGGCTGCTCGCATCTGGGTGTCCTTGCGCTTCAGGGCAGGGGACAGCAACTCACAAAGTTCCAGGAAAGTTCCCTTACGCATGCGAAAGTTTCGCAGCCACTGTGATTCATCCCAGACCTGCAGCACTATGCGGTCCCACCAGTCTGTGCTTGTTTCCCGGGCCCAGAATTGCCATTCCACAGCATCAACATGACCCATTGCCACCATGATGTCCACGGCGCGGGGTCCCATGCTTTGCGAGAGGTCTGTGCCACTCTCAGACTTAATGTCCTCACCACGCTGCCATAGCCTCCTCGCCTGATTTCTCAGCATCTGCCTCTGAAAAAGGTGGATGATAAGGTGGGAGGTGTTGACAACGGCCATAACTGCAGCGATGGTCGCAGCAGGCTCCATGCTCGCAGTGCTGTGGCATCCGCGCTGTCAGAAAAGTGCGCGAACTGATTGCCCGCCGGTGCTTTCAGGGAGGGAGGGTGGGAGTGACGGTTGAATGATGACAGTTACTCAAAACCACCCTCGACACATTTTTTCGCCCAGCAGGCATTGGGGGCTCAACCCAGAATTCCAATGTGCAGCGGGGACTGCGGGAACTGTGGGATAGCTGCCCACAGTGCACCGCTTCCAATGTCGACACTTGCCCCGTTAGTGTGGACTCACAAAGTCGAATTACTGTTCTTAGTGTGGATACACACGTTCGACTTTGTAATATCGGTTCCATTAATTTGATTTAAGTAAAATCGAACTACTCTCGTAGTGTAGACATACCCTAAGTAAATGAATTGCCACATTCTGCTCCACCTGAAATTTCTGAAGAGATCTTGAAGTGTGTTCACGAGCAAGTATCTAGGGACACTGAGGCACTAACAATTCATTTCTTAAGAGATTAAGTACCTTGCCCTTCTGCAGCGATGCATGGCTGATCTCTGCTAATAATGGATCCAATATTCTACATGACTTTAAGGAGCAAGAAGGATGTGTGTCAAAATTATAAATGATATTCCAAAGTTTCTCAAGTACTCCCAGAATTTCTGTGATGAACTGGCCAAACCCAAACAGAGACAATTCTCCCCCCCACACACACAAACATGGAAGCCAACAAATTTCCTTAATTCCAAACAACCTAATTCGTGAAGCAGAAGGAAAACTCCTCACAGTGAGAAATACTTGACTCTGTGTGAAAACAATCAGGAGATTTGCCAGGCTGTTCACCACCAAACATAATTCATCACATGGGATTTTGCAGGTGCTGAAGGATAGATACAGTTTTTTTCATCTGCAGCACATCCACAACATAACATTGTCAAGGAATCATTATGTCATAATTGATCAAACTCAAAATAAAGCTTCTAAAACTGCACTGTATGTTCCTTCATTCATACCACATTTGCTCTATGCCTTCTTGTGATGAAGTGGCCACTCCTCACAGGATTGGAAGAGGTTAAGATGGCCAAGCAGGCCAATTAACTCCACAGGCTGCACCTGGAGGAGGAGTCAGGCAGCAAAGAACTAATTGAAATCAGGTTCAGCTGTGCAGCAACAGGCTGGGCCTGTATAAAGCCAGATAGCTGGCAACAGACAGGATTATAGGAAAACAGGCAGCAGTCACTTCCTGGAAAGAGGGTTAAGGGGAACCATGTGTAGTCGAAAGCAGACCAGGGAAGGAGCAGTGAGGGCTAAGAGAGGAAAGCCTGGAATTGTTGAGCTGAGGGTCCATGGACAAGAACTCTGAGTAGAGGATGAGCCTGGGTTCCCCTACCAGCCACTAAGGTAGTGTCACTGAGACAATGGAAGGAAGGCTGCCTAGAAGTGCTAGGGAGAAGGGACTTTGTTACCCTGGAATGGGGGAACACTGAGTTACTTGGCTGAAAGGCAGAGTCATGAAGAGAATTCTGTGGTTCCTGGAGTGAGAGGGGCTGCAGACCAGAGGGAGAGAAAAAGCAATGGCAAGCAAACCATGGAAGGGGGCAGTGACCTTAAGAACTAATCCCCAGAGTGACCAGGAGCAGGTGTCAGATGTGTGGTACATCTTGTGAGAACATGGTGGAGAAAACAGGTACATGGCTGTCCCTGATGCAATGGGAGGTTGAGAGATTGTGGAAAAAACTGTACAAAGGGAGTAAAGACACTATAGTAATGACACCTGAAGCAAAGAGATGATGGAGCCACAGTATGTGGAAGCTTTGTTTGCAAAGGACACTTATACCCAGCCAGGCTGAACTCCTGAATTCCTGCCCTGCAGAAGGAAGGGTGAAAAATAACAGGCACCGAATCAGGTCATGCTGTGGAAGGTGCTGGAGAGCCAGCAGAGGCAATGGGAGGCACATTGGCACTTGGCCAAATAGCAGCAGGCTCTAGTTAAGCTGCTGTGTGATGAAATCAGCAAAGGCTACAGGGAGCGAGATTGGAAGAAAGATACCAGGAGAGCTGAGCCAAGCCATGAAGAAGAGACAGCAGTCCCTGGACTGGAGTGAGAGGGCCACAGGACAAGACAACATGGAAGGACGACACTGCCAGATGGGGACTGCAATGCCTGTCAGAATTAATTCCTAGGACAGCTAGCAGAAGGTGCCACTAGCAGTGAGTGAACCCTGTGACACTTCTATATACCAAAGCATCCTGTGATGATGACACAGGTGAAGGAGTAGGGTGACCAGATGTCCTATTTTTAAAGAGACAGTCCCGTATTAAAGCCCTCCTGCAGGTATCCTGACTTTTTCTTAAAAATGGGCAAATTGTCCTGAATTTTCTGTTTCTTCCTCCCCCCCACTGGCGGGTGCTGCTGCTGGCTGGATTCCTGTTTGCCAGCCGCCTGCCCACCAGCAGTGGGGGGGATCCAGTGGCCGATGATGGGGGTGGGTGTGCAAGGCTGGCGGTGGGGCGAAGATGCAGTATGCGGGGCCAGCTGTGTCCCTGCTGGTCTGTCAGTGCAGCCCCCACTGTGTGCTGGCTCTCAGCCAGCTGGGCCCCAACCCCTGTCCCATTTCTGACCAGTGCTGGCTGCATACTGCAAGCTGCGGTGGCTGGTGAGTGCAGGCAGGCGCCAAGCGGTGGCCAGTTACGTATTGCCTTTGCTGTCCAACCATCAGCCATTTACATGATCCCACTGTTGCTGTCCTCTCCCTTCTTTGTCCCTTCACCCCCGCAGCCCTGCTATTCCTCCATATTTTCCCCAGTGGAGCATATCCTACTCCAATTGCTGTGCGGAGAACCAGCCCCTGGTTGGAGCGCTAAACTCACCTACAGCCTGGCTGGCAGGTTCCTTCCTTGTCCCACTGCCTCTGGCTGGGCCAGCACCCCAGGAAAGCCCAAAACCCTCTGGCCCAGGGTGCTGGCCAGGAGAAGCTGAGCTCTGCATGTCCCAAAGACCCACACAGCTCTGGTACAGAGAAGCCTCTCCACCCCTCAGCTAAGCTCTGGAGTGACGTGGGGAGGAAGAGATTTCCCGCCTGTTCGCACCCTGGCCCTGCAGGCTCCACAGCAGCCCTGGGGCAGGGGCTTATCACCCTCTTCATGCAGGGAGTGTGGGGCTGCTCTATCCCCAAGGCACCCTCCCTCTCTGGACGGGTTTGCTGAAGCCCCTGCAGTCAGGTTCCCTGGGCCCTTGCTGTAGCCTGGGGACAGGAGATGTCTGGTTTTGAAGGTGGCCAGCAGCAGCTGCCTGGAGGTGTTAGCTGCCTTGTGGGCAGAAAGGGACAAGCTGCTTCCAGCCACGCAGGGGGAGGTGGAGAAAAGATGAGCTCTGCAAAGACATGGGCCAGGTCATCCCTTCTCCTGCCGCCACCTCCCCTGAGGCTGGAAGCAGCTCCCATCCCTTCCCTCCCTCACAGTGCTGAAAGGCTGCCGCTGGCTACATTCTGGTGAGAACCCTGGCAGAATGTGACCCTGAATGCCTTCTTCCTGCCCTCCCACCCCCATGTTGACTCTGGATGACGTGGTGCCAGGTACCAGGAGAGGCAGGTACATCCTGGGGGCCCAGCCAGGTATGGAGTACGGAGAGGGAAGGAGGTGTAGGGGAGTGTGTGTGTGTCACCCCTTCCCATGTGAACCTTAAAGAGAAGAAGGTAAATAAAAAAAATCCAACCAAGTAGTATTTCTTTTTAACAGTGGCTTAGTCAATTTGATGTTAATTTGAATGTTTGTACTGCATAGTTCTGATTGATTGCTGTTGAACTCGCTTGAATACAAGCCAGGTCACTTACTCAATCCCCATCCAGACTATTCAAATCTAGCTGTAACTGTTCATGCCTCCAGCTGGCTTCTCCCAACTGATCCATTCAAAATTCCCTTTGCACAGCTGTCTGCTGGGCCAGCAACAACGTTTGTCCAAACAAAACTAAATTTCACTCTACTCTCACAGAGCAGCAGGTCCCAGGGCTGTTCCCTGGACCCCTCAGTAGAACACCAAAACTTTAATTTTGATTGTAATTTTGAAGCATTAAAGTATTTTTTCAGCCCTCATCACTTGTGAACACCTCTTGAGCTCCCTTTTTCTCTTGTGGAACACTGATCCCATGCCTGGAACTTTGCTCAGGACCATGGGCGCTGACTCTGTGGGTGCTCCATAACTGGAGCACCCACAGAAAAAAATAGTGGGTGCTTAGCAACCACCAGCCACAGATCTTCAGCGGGGCCCTGCCAATCAGCTGTTTTGTGGCTGAGGGAGGGTGGAGAGCAGCAGGTGGGTGGGGCCTTGGGGGAAGGGCAGGAGTGGGGGCGGGGCCTCAGGGAAGAGCAGGGGTGGAGCACCCTGGGGGAAAAAAAATCAGTGCCAATGCTTAGGACCCGCCACAGGCATTCGTTCAACTGCTTTTCTCCACAGCCAGCTGCAAATGGTTAGGCATCATCCCTTTTCAAGTGCTATACCCAGCACAGGTGTGGCGGAGGAGGTCTAATGAAATAGGGCTGGCCTGGAACTGGCCAGCCCACCCTGTTCCATAGGGCTAAGCTTATTTATATATCAAAATGATAGCTGATGAATTTGTATCTGCAGCCTTCCTGGGATTGTTTGTTCCAGAAGTTTGAGTAATGGTGTTCTGGATTGAATTCTCAACATGCAGCCACTACAAGTAAAAGTGAAATTTACAATTAGTATTAATATTTGCCAGGTGCACTGCTTAATTTGTAATGAAAGATATGCTGGGGTTCAAGCAATTTTTTTTACATTCAAAACTCATGCAGCAAGCCCAGAGGTGCCAGGGCTATGAATTGCCAAGCCTAGAGATGCCAGTGCTCAGCACTGGCACAAATTAAGCACTGGCCAGGTGCACATTTTGGGTTCGATCCTGCTCTTATTGAAATCACTGAGGTTTTTCATTCCTTGACCTCAACGGGGGCAAGATCTGGCCTAGTATTAAAAGCTGGTCTCCACAGATTTATACTATCCACTAGTAGTTATCATAGGAGAGGTGGCCTAAGTATGTTATCATTCCACTGGCATCTCACAGAATGATGCTTTGCAGCGTAAAACACTTTAAGCATTCCAAAGATAATAACTAAGAGTTGCTTTTATTGGGCCAATCGTACTGCAAGTTGACATTGCCTTTATGGTTACAAAGCAAAAGAAAACATGCCAACTCTCTGCTGAAACTGCAGAGAAAGCAAAACATTTTCCTGAGAATGGAATGTGGTTATTAAAGTGGTAATAGTCTTAAGCTTACTGAATCACTTCCCCGCCAAAAAAGTCTGTTTCACTATCAACCAGAGAGCTTGCCTCATCAAACAGTAATGCCTACATTAAAGAAAATATGAAATATAATGTTACTGAAGTATGGTTTAGAATCATACAACATCTTTTATGCAGTATTTATACAATATGCTGTAATCCACTCATGATAGGATATCCAGGGTTTGATTCTTCATCACTTTCTCCTTTGTTTTGAGGCTTACATTTGTTCTGAATGAGTGCCAAGTAGGCGTAGATAGCTCCTAATTCAAAATATTTATATACTGCTCATTTTGCACAGATGCAAATCACTAGTCTATTCCATGTAGGTTCTTACAGCATACTCCTCACCATAGTGTTTGAGCACCTTCCAGGAGTGCATTAAGCAAAGTGGCTATGTCACAAACAAAGGTACAAGGCAGTGGGGAAAAAGGTCCCACAGGTTTTCTTTGAGTGTCATTCCTCAAATGATTACTTTTTTCCCCCTTTCAGTTGACTTTATATGAAAATAAACATGTATAAACATTAGGAACAATTCTGATCTCACTTAGACAGATGTAATTCCAGAGTAACAACAGTGGAGTTACTCCACATTTTACACTAATTTAATTGAGATCAAAATCTGGCCCAGAGTTTTTTGAATTTTGTCTTTTTTTTTTTTCTAATTGCAAAGATAAACAGTGGTGACATTAAGAAATCCGGGGCCTGATTCTGAAATCTCTGCATGCATGACACTGAGGGCTTATCTAAACAAACAGCTAGTACACAGCAAGATAGGGTGTAAATCCATAGTGCACTAGACTATGGTGCAATAACTGTCCCTGTGCACCGTGTCACTAAAATTTCCCAAACAGGAATACACCAATGCCTCGATTTTTAATAAGGGTAATGAGCAGCTTTGGGGCAGTGGCTGGGTGGATAACGGGAACAAGGATATGGAAGCAGAAAATACCACATCAGAGGTGGAAGCCAAACTCAAACATCTTAATAGGACCTAATTGGAGAGCCTGGATAATCTCCATAATCTCCATCCAAGAATATTGCCTCATGAAATTGCATGCCCTATAGTAAGGATTTTTAATGAACATGTAAACTCAAGAATTGAACCCTATGACTGGAGAATTGCAAATTGGTACCTATATTTCAAAAAAGAAAAAAACAGATACAAGAAATTACTGAACCATTAGTTTGACCTCAATTATATGCAAGGTCTTAGAGCAAATTTTAAAAGAGAAAGTCGTTCAAGATATAGAGGTAAATGTTAATTGGGATAAAATGCAACATGGTTATACAAAAGGTAGAACATGCCAGACCAATGTGATCTTTCTTGGAAAAGCTAACCCATTTTCTAGACAAAAGAAATACAGTAGATCTACTGTACCTGGTTTTCAGTAAAGTATTTGATACAGTTCCACGTGGAAAATTATTAATTAAATTGGAGATGGGGAAAAGTGGGTGAGGAACTGGTTAAATGGGAGATGACCATGAGTTATACTGAAAGGTGAATTGTTAGGCAGGAGGGAGGTTTCTAGCGGAATTCCTCAAGGATTAATCTTGGGACCACTCTTATTTAACATTTTCATTAATGAATTTATCACAAAAAGTGGAAGTGTGCTAATAAAATTTATTGATGACGCAACTTGGGAGGTTTTACCAATATGGAGGAGGAATGGAATATCATTTGAGACAATTGGGACAACCTTGGAAAACTGAAGCAATAGAAATGTAGCCGCACAAAGTGCAAGGTCATACACTCAGGGACTAACGATTACAGTTTTTGCTTAAGTTGTGGACTTTCCGTTGGAAGTGACAGAGGAGAATGACCTTGGTGTATTGATCAATCATAGGATGACTATGAGCTGCCGATGTGATGCAGCCATGAAAAAGGCTAATGAAATCCTAGGATGCATTAGAGGAGGTATTTCCAAAGAGATAGGGACCTGTTATTACCATTGTGCAAGGCACTGGTGAAACTTCATCTTGAACACAGTGTGCAATTATGGAGTCCCATGTTCAAGAAAGATAAATTCATACTGGAACAGGTGTAGGAAAGGCTATTAGGATGATCAGAGGAATAGAGAACCTGCCTTAAGAAAAGAGATGTTAAGAGGTTGGCTTGTTTAGCCTAACAAAATCAAGACTGCAGGGAGACATAGTTGCTCTTTATAAATATAGTGTGATAAACACTAGGGAGGGAGAGGAGTTATTTAAGTTAAGGCCAAGGATGGAACAAGAACAAATGGTCATCAACAAGATGAAGGATTCGAACTAACAGAAGAGTGAAGTTCTGGAACAGCCTTCCCAGGGGAGTAGTGGGGGCAGAAAAACTAACTTGTTTGAGGTCTTAGTTTATTAAGGGATTGGTATAATGAGGTTGCCCACAATGGTGTATGGCCCATCCATGACTGCAAATATCTCCAATGGCTAGAGATGGGACACTAGAGGGGGAGGGCTCTGAGTCAGTACAAATAATTCTTTAACTGGAGTCTGGGTGGTTGATCTTGTCGACATGCTCGGGTCTAGCTGATTGCCATATTTGGGATCAGGAGGAAATTTTTCCCCAGGTCAGATTGGCAGAGATGCTGGATGTTTTCACCGTCTTTTGCACCTTCAGGCATGAAATACATGCTGGTTTGAACTAAAGTAAATGGTGCATTCTCTGTAACTTGTAGTATTTAAATCAAGATTTGAGGATGTCAGTAACACATTCAGAGGTCATAAGCCTGTTCTAGGAGTGGGTGGATGACGTTCTGTGGCCATCAATATGTAGGAGGTCAGACTTGGATGATCGTGATAGTCCATTCTGGCTTTAAATGCTATGAATTTATGAACTTTTAGTGCAAGTTATCTGTAACTACATAGACAATTAGTTCATGTCATATTAGTGCTCCGGAGACTTACACCCCAGCTTGCTGCAGACTAACTGTTCATTTAGAAAAACCCTGAGAATTCAATGGGACTTGTGTGGATGACTTGCCTTGCTCTTAGGTTCCAAAAAATTTGTTCTTATTGAAGGGCCTGAGGAGGAGGCAGGAAGCAAAGTGGCTTCACACCACCTCTGTGCTTTCTATTCCCAGAACTGCTGGGGATTTGTTTGGTACCTGGTGAAAGTTAGAGCAGCCTTCAAGATTCTCTATCTTCTACCGACTAGTAACAGCCCTGAAGAGGTGACCATGCTGATTAGGGATTTGCAGCATGCAGCAGTGTTCTAGCAACACTCCCAACATATTCCCTATGTCAAAGATTTTGAGAGGGGAAGCAGAGAGCCAGCTAAGCTCCCTCATGCTATCTGGAGATTTCCCCATATTACACCACTAAAGTAGCTCAAAAGACTGCAAAGGATCTTGCATCAAATTTGTGATTGCCCAATAAACTGGCATTTTTGGACTATAGAGGATATGTCACTATATTTTCCTAACTAGATATTTCTTGATATATAAATAACTTTACTGGTCACATATTACCTTGAAAATTCTGAGCACTGAAGCAGCAGCTTCAAATGCTTTTTTGACTTTCACATTTAAAATCCATTTTCTAGAGCTTTGATTACACTGCTCTACAGCCAAAATGCTTCTGAAATAAATGTAGTCAAACTTTACTAATTCTGGGTCACTGAGAACGAAAATGGTGCTTAAAATTGTTGATTGGCTCTAGTTTTCAAGATATGCTATTGGGTCAGTATATACGACCCTTGACTTGGGAATGGCGGAGGGTAAGTGAGTTATAAAGGGAAGGGATCTCAATTTAAACCAGAAATGACTAAAATACATCTTTGACTGGATCTATAAATAAATCTATCACTGGGTTTGGACAGTACTTGCTTTTTAGGCAAAACAATGAATGATGCAATCTGAAGCTGGTATTGTGTCATACATGATATGAATTGCACCATGTTATTCCTAGAAGTCATGGATGATGCAATCATAATGAAGCTTACATCACTCTGCTGAACAAATTGCCGTAGATCACCTCTAGAAATCATACAATGTCGTGCTCTCTTATTTGTCAGTGTTTGATTTTGCAAAGGGACACATTTCTCTTTAGCTAAAGTGAGCAGAGATGCCTCGTACTTGTGTGAACAGTGCAGATAACTTCTGCTATGTTTGTGGTGAAGTGACTTTTGCATCACAAAAGCGCAGTATAACCACTCTGGTTAAGAAAGCCTATCACCTTTATTTTGGCTGCAAAATTGGAGATCAGGACAAGAGGTGGGCCCCACACATATGCTGCAACACTTGTGCAACAAATCTTCGCCAGTGGTTGAACAGGAAAAGGAAATCTATGCCTTTTGCAGTGCCAATGATTTGGAGAGAGCCAACAGATCATACCAGCAATTGTTACTTCTGCATGGTGCCTCCAGTTGGGAGAGGTGTGTCAAAGAAGAAAAAGTGGACTGTGCATTATCCAAACATTCCATCAGCTATACGTTTTACTGCTGTTTTACTGCATAATGGCAATGTTTTGCCATCAACTCCAGTTGGTCATGCAGTCCATATGAAGGAAACCTATGACAACATGAAACAACTTTTGAGGTGCATAAACTATGACCAACATCAGTGGCAGCTTTGTGGCGATTTGAAGGTTGTTGATCTCTTGCTTGGTCTGCAGACTGGATATACAAAGTACTGCTGTTTTCTCTGCGAATGGGATAGTCGTGCAAGAGATTCCCACTACATCAAGAAAGATTGGCCACTCCGACAGTCATTGGAGCCTGGGAGGAAAAGTGTTCAGCATCCACCACTCAAGGAAGATTTTGTTACCACCCTTATGCATCAAGCTGTGTCTGATGAAGAACTTTGTCAAGGCCATTGACAAAACACAAGCAGCTTTCAAGGACCTCCGTGGAAAATTTCCAAGGTTAAGTGAAGCTAGGATAAAGGAAGGTGTCTTTGTTGGTCCTCAGATTCCTGAACTTCTTTGAGATGATGCATTTGACCATGCACTGCGTGGCAAGGAAAAGACGGCATGGAAAGCCTTCCAGTTAGAGGCAATAAATTTTCTCAGAAACAACAAGGCAGACAACTACAGGTTGTTGGTGGAAAACCTCCTCAAGGCATACAAAAGCCTTGGTTGCATCATGTCACTAAAGATACATTTTTTGCACTCTCATCTAGATTTTTTTCCACTGAACTGCGGAGCAGTGAGCGATGAGCATGGCGAGCGATTTCACCAGGACATTGCAACAATGAAGAAACGCTATCAGGGCAAATGGAGCCCATCAATGCTTGCAGACTATTGCTGGACAGTGACAAGAGATGCTCCATTTCATGAATACAAGAGACAAGCCAAGAAGCGCCGAGTAGACACTGAATAGGACTAAACTATGTACATAATATTTTTTTGCCTTTTGTTTCATAATAAATTTTATTTAGATAACCCTTTTGCTGATTTTTAAAGTGTTACATAAACAGGATAGGTGAAATATTATCATGTAAAGCAACCATAAATACATGAAAAGACCTAGATTTACAATTTATGATTACAACTCTACTATCTACACAATATACATAGACATAAAATGTAAAAACTTAAATATCTTAGAAACAGTAGCCAATCAGTTGTTTTAATTGTCATATTTGAATTCAGCACATCAAAATACATAATAAATAGCACATTTTATCTCTGAAGCAGACGACTTCTCAAAAATTGTAGACCAGTGTTATACAACTAATTATTAATTTATTTCAGCTACCACTTTACAAGAATTTAAGTGGAAATAAAATTAAAGGAAAAAAAGAAACATACAAAAGTTATCGTGCCAAGCTGCCAGCATCCATATTAATAATGACAGATTATTATTTGTAACCATGCCAAATAAATCTATAGCTGAAATAAAATTATTTGCTTATAAAATCATAGGTCTCGAAGGGACTTTGAAGGATCTCCAGCCCCTGTGCTGAGGCAGAATCAAGTAAATCTAGACCATCCCTGAGAGGTATTTGTCTGGCCCAGCAGTGGGCAAACTGTGCCCCGTGGGCCGCATGCGGCCCATCAGGATAATCTGATTGTGGGCCGTGAGACAGTTTGCTGACATTGACCGTCTGCAGGCACAACCTCCCGCAGCTCCCAGTGGCCGTAGTTCGCTGCGGGAAGCAGTGGCCAGCACATCCCTGTTCTTAAAAACCTCTAGTGATGGGGATTCCTCATGCCCCAGGAAGCCTAGTCCACTATTGAATGATTTTTATAGTTAGCAAGCTTTTCCTTAATATCTAACCTAAATCTCCCTTGCTGCAGATTAAACCCGTTACTTCTTGTGCTACCATCAGTGGATGTGGAGAACAATTGATCAATGACCTTTTTATAACAGCCTTTAAGCTATTTGAAGACTGTTTTCAGGTCCCTACTCAGTCTTCTCTTCTCAAGACTAAACATGCCCGATTTTTATAAATCAAGTTTTCTAACTATTTTATCCTTGTTGCTCTCATCTGCACTCTTTCCAATTTGTCTACATCTTTCCTAAAATATGATGCTGAGTAGAGTGGGACAATTACCTCCATGTCTTACATACAACACTTCTGTTAATGCACTCAAGAATGATATTAGTCTTTTTTGCATCAGCATCATATTATTATATAGTAGGGCTGTCAAGCGATTTAAAAAAATTAATTATGATTAATCACACTGTTAAACAATAGTAGAATATAATTTATTTAAATATTTTGGATGTTTTCTACATTTTCAAATGTATTGATTTCAATTACAACAGACAATACAAAATGTATAGTGCTCACTTTATATTTTTGATTACAAGTATTTATGCTGTAAAAAAACAAAAGAAATAGTATTTTTCAATTCACCTAATACAATTACGGTAGTGAAAAATCTTTATCATGAAAGTTGAACTTACAAATGTAGATTGTTTTTTTGAATGCAGTTATGTAAAAAAATGTAAAATTTTTACATCCTGCAAGTCCACTCAGTCCTATTTCTTGTTCAGCCAATCGCTCAGACAAACAAGTCTGTTTACATCTGCAGGAGATAATGCTGCCTGTTTCTTGTTTACAATGTCTCCTGAAAGTGAGAACAGGCATTCTAATGGCATTGTTGTAACTGGTGTCACAAGATATTTATGTGCCAGATTTGCTAAAGATTCATGTCCCTTCAAGCTTCAACCACCATTCCAGGGACATGCATCCATGCTGATGATGGATTCTCCTTGATAACCATCCAAAGCAGTGCAGACTGACACATGTTCATTTTCATTAACTAAGTCAGCTGCCACCAGCAGAAGGTTGATTTTCTTTTTTGGTGGTTCAGGTTCTGTAGTTTCCTCATTGGAGTGTTTCTCTTTTAAGACTTCTGAAAGCATGCTCCACACCTCATCCCTCTCAGATTTTGGAAGGCACTTCATATTCTTAAACCTTGGGTCGAGTGCTATAGCTATCTTTAGAAATCTCATATTGGTATCTTTGTGTTTTGAACAGGGAAACCCAAGGAGTTCAGCAACAAATGTAATGTATGCATTATTTTTTTAACAAGCGTCATCAGCATGGAAGCATGTCCTCTGGAATGTTGTTCAAAGCCTGAATGGGCGTACGAATTTTTAGCATATCTGGCACGTAAATACCTTGCAATGCCAGCTACAAAAGTACCATGCAAATACCTGTTCTCACTTTCTGGTGACTTGTAAATAAGAATAGGGCAGATTTATCTCCTGTAAATGTAAACAAACTTGTTTGTCTAGCGATTGGCTGAACAAGAAGTAGGACTGAGTGTCATTGTAGGCTCTGAAGTTTTACGTTGTTTTGTTTTTGAGTGCAGTTATGTAACAAAAAAAAAATCTACATTTGTAAGTTTCACTTTCACAACAGAGATTGCACTACAGTACTTATATGAGGTGAATTGAAAAATACTATTTCTTTTATCATTTTTACAGTGCAAATATTTGTGACAAAAATAATATACACTTTGATTTCAATTACAACACGCTATAATATATATGAAAATGTATAAAAACATTCAAAATATGTAATAAATTTCAATCAGTATTCTATTAACAGTGTGATTAAAACTGTGATTAATTGCGATTATTTTTTTTGAGTTAATCGCGTGAGTTAACTGTGATTAATCGACAGCCTTTTGTGTAGTCAAACAGTTTTCAACTGATGTTTCTGGATAACACATTCTCAAATTTTATCTTGCGTCTCCACCTTAAATGCTTGAAAAACATATGAAGCTCCCTTTAATGTACCTTGCAAGAGAAAAAAATTGCAGTTTTGTGTCTGTATAGATCTTTTATGGTGGTGATCTCAGAATTTAGAGCAAAATAGCAAGTGTAGAAATCTAAAACTATCTACTCTCCTATTATTCTTACCCTATACCAGAAGCTATGTCCATCGATATGGGACATCATTTCATTGGCAGGTTTTTTGTGACCATTGTGGTAACTTCACAACGTTTAAACCACAGAAAAAGCAATATATATTGAACTGTTAGCAGAAATTGACAAAGAGATGGAGTTGCCAGGTGCTGAGGAAATAAACTCCTTAGAGAGGAAATAAAAATAAAGATACACTTGTAAAATATAAACATTTAGTCATATCTATAACAATAAGTCATGGAAAAAGAAATACTAAAAACATGACATTTATTACTATATCATTTTTTCCATTATCCTTTCATAACTCACATGCATATCTCCTTGCTGCATTGATGCTACAAAAGGGCAATAGAAAAAAAATATTCTCATCACTTGCTAAGGCTGTTTGCACTGGTTGGGTGGGTGGAGGAAATCAGATGAGCAACACTTCCAGGCAGCATACAGCTAATAACATGCTGCCAAGCGCTTAGCAACTTTAAGGATTCAGAGTGTTAACATGTGTATTTTAAGGATCCATTAGAGGCTGCTGTCTGAAAGACAGAAAATGTTTACTTGTTTTGTGCTGTAGGGGTGTTGAACTAATGAAATGCATTTTTATTGCCTCCCTTTCTGTTGGCTGATGAGTTTGTAGTATGCTTGCAGCATCAGTAGACAAATTTCCTATTGAATTTATACTGTGATTACTATTGGAGCAAACAAGCCCTTTTCCTATTCTTCCTAGCAGAAAATTAAACAATGTCATAATTTGGAATGGTTATGAATTGACGATTTCCCAATGGCTTTCACCAGAATATAATAATTAAGGCAATGAGCAATGGCCACTGTTTTTCATAAAATATTCTAAAATAAAAATACATTATAACTTGTCTCAAATCATGAATCAACTTTTATCTAGGAGTCTACCATGGGAAAGATTTATTTTCCCTAAATTTTCCTCTTGACATAAATGCAGGAGAAAGAACATATTCTTTACTTTTAACTTCAATATAGTTTTATGAAATGTCTTTGAATAAGCAGATCAATTCCACCATGGCTAGAAGATGCTAGAGATGTGAACAAAAGAGTTAGTGAGGTTTAGGTAAACACCATTCTCACTGAGCAGTACTTCTTTCCTTGCTTATAGGATTGTGCAGTCCTTGAAATGCTTGCTTTCATACTGGGCTTTCTCTTTTAAGATTGATGTTAATATTCCATCAGACTTACCTCTTTTTTTCAAAGACTCACTTGCTTTACTGGGAAAATGAATTTTTATAAAGAGATTTTAGAGGCCGATGGAGGCAACAGCTGTTAGAAAATAAAGAACTTGCATCATCTTGCAGATGTACATGGTATTTTGGACTTGATTCAGGAAGGTACTCCGGCACATGCATCATTTTAACATTAAATTCAATGGGTCTCTTGATATGCTTAAAAATAAGCATGTATTAAATAACACCTCCTCTGTGAATATACAGGTAACATTATAGTAGGCACTGGTCTAGTCAGCTATAAGTGAAATGCGTGAACTTCAAAAATGTTACCAGCTTGAAAAGATCTACCACTTACAGCAAAATTGTCTTGCTATTTAATACAGGGGTGGCCAACATATGCCTGAGAAGGAGCCAGATTTTACCAATGTACATTGGCAAAGAGCCACAGTAATACGTCAGCAGACCCCCATCAGCTCCTCCCCTCCCCCTGCTCCCAGAGCCTACTGTCCACCAGCAGCCCTGCTGATCAGCACCTCCCCATCCCTCCCTGCACCTCCTGATCAGCTGTTTTATGGCATGCAGGAGGCTCAGAGGGGGAGGGGGAGGAGCGAGTGCTCGGCAGGTTCAGGGGAGGTGAAGGGGTGGAGTGGGGGCACAGCCTGTGGCAGAGCCAGGGATTGAGCAGCGAGCACCCCTCAGCATATTGGAAAGTTGGTACCTGTAGCTCCAGCCCCAGAGTTGGCACCTATACAAGGAGCCGCATATTAACTTCGGACAAGCCATATGTGGCTCCGGAGCTACAGGTTGGCCACCTCTGATCTAATAAGTAATTCTACTAGAAATGGCAAAATCTTTCAAGCTTGGACACATTTTTTTAAGGAAGCTCATTACAGCTAAGGTGGCAAAACAGCTTGTACTATCACAGCTTTTTTTTTCTTCCAAACTTTCTGATATCCCAATGCTTGCTTTCTGCTAAAAGATCTTTTTATTTTTTTATTGAAAGACAAAGCAAACACTATTTAGTCATTGCTAAGTGAAGAGAGACCTTAAACGTGTGTTTTTCCTGCTGTGAAAAAAATATAACCTGCAGGAAAATGTCTGAAGGGTGAAAGTTTAAACCTGGCATTGGCATAAAAGATATTTACTGATTTCTTGGGTTAATATACACATAGGTAACTCAGCCAAGTTTATAAAGCTGTATAGTGTAAGTGCTGAGTTGTGGTTAAATTAGGTCACACAATTTCAAATGTCCAGACAGAGCCAACCAAAGGTAATGGGAGGGCTTCAGGAGAATGTTGAGAGGAAGGATAAGGATAGCAGTAGTAAGAAAGATGTATTTATATATATTCTATATGGAGCAGAGTGAAAAATAAATTTCTAATTTCTGCTGACAAAGACAAATCTGAAAAGAAATTAGATTGTTTCATCTGATTTCTTTTTCTTGCCAAAATGCCCACCTTCCGCCCACCAAAAAAAAAAAATAATAATAAAAAAAAATATTCATTTCGAATGAAACATTTCAAACATGGTTTGGAAATTACATTGTTTAAATGAAACATTGATTCAAAATGTTATTTTCAAATGAAATGTTTTGTTTCAAATGAGACGTAGAAAAGGTTCATTATGAACATGTCAGAACAAACTGTTTAAACTTTTTCAATTTTTTTTTTGCTTTTTTTTTTAATCAGGCAAAACTATTCACCGAACAGACCCCAATTTGCAAATAGTTTAATTTCCCCCAACTGCATTTTGTGGTTCATTTACTATTTGACTAAAATGTTTGCCTATCTCCAACTAAGTACAGAACTTGATGGTTCCAAGTCATTTAAACTTTTAAAATATATATAATTGATAAACATGGTACAGCCATAATTTTTCTCTAGGTAGGCATCATATTATATATCAATTAAAACATACCTATTTTGAGCATTGACTGGTTTCCTGGTGTATTTCATCAGTAACAGGTGGAATTTTTACTACACACAATATGGATTTCTATGTATCACAAGTAATTTCCTTGCTTTTCTCCTTTTATTTTTCTTTCTGTCTTGAAGCTTCTTACGCTGTTATTAATAAAAGAGTAATGAAATATAAAAACCCCCATGCAATATTAAGGAAATGACAAAGTGGCAAAGGCAATAAAATCCTGAGTTTAGAGGCTGTCACTCTTTCCTTATTAACAGACTCTACTATGCCTATATACTGTAACACATATGGAGCCAAATTCTAATAAAGCTGCAGCCAACAGTGGAAGCATGGGATGGAATTTGCCCCTCCTTGCTGGGTCCCTTTGAAACATCATGAAGATTCTGCTCTACTGACCCTCATTTAAAGGGACTCCAAAGAGTATAACATGATGCATCTAAGACATCTGGAAAGGGTCTGCATACTCGCTCACCTTGTATGATACACTACACTTGTACAGTCCCTTCACCTACTGATTATTTCTAGTTTTGGCAATTGATTTTGCAGGTACTTGGGCATGGGGTTCCTGACAACCAAAATATGGGTACAGTTTACCATGCAGCATATATGTGTGCTTGATTTTAGGATACTTATGCGACTTTCCTTGCACTTTTAAAGAATTTGTCATGGCTATATATCAGGGATCGGCAATCTCTGGCACGTGGCTCACCAGGGTAAGCCCCCTAGCGGGCCGGGCTGGTTTGTTTACCTGCCACGTCTGCAGGTTCGGCTGATCGCGACTCCCACTGGCCGCGGTTCACTGCGCCAGGCCAATGGGGGTGGCGGGAAGTGGCGGCCAGCACATCCCTCGGCCCGAGCCGCTTCCTGCAGCCCCCATTGGCCTGGGACGGCGAACCACGGCCAGTGGGAGCCGCGATTGGACGAACCTGCGGATGTGGCAGGTAAACAAACCGGCCAGACATGCCAGGGCTTTACCCTGGTGAGCTGCATGCCAAAGGTTGCCGATCCTTGCTATATATGATATCTATTAGGTGTCAACTGCCACAAGAATCTGGTGTCATAGAGGTTTCAGAGAGAGGCTGATATAGCCAGTTCTCTCACCCCTGCTGGGAGGAGAATGATCAAAGTGGGGTGACCAAAGGTCACTGGAGGCCCAGTGCCATTCCCATGGAACAGTAATCCCACTATTTGAGACCACCAGACACCGCCCCCGCTATAAAAGCTTTCCCGCTATTAGCACCAACTTTCCTTAAGTCCTTCCTGACTCAGAGCTCTCATTTATTTATAATTCTTGATCTGATTTTTTTCCCATCTAACTGGTCAAGTGCCTTGGGGAAGAAAGATGTAATTGTGGTATTACATATATAGCCCTTTCTATCCATTTTTAATATATAGTTACTGACCACTCCATTCCAGGTGCTCAGTCGAGCTATTGTTGCTTAGCTAATTTCTAGTAGGTGTCATGGTAACAGAGTCATCAAGAGGGACTTGTTTTCCTGGGTTGCAAGAGGAACCATTTTTCCCCAGCTGGAGGCTGACTCTCCCTTTGAATAGAGATAATTTATTTTTAAGATAAAATTGAATAGAAAAAACATTTCCATCATATTTTCTGATATTGCCTGCTCCTGCTAACCTTGATGCACTCACTGAACCCATCCCACTCACTCATGCAGTCTCCTCTTTCCTTCTCCCTCCCTTCCAGCTATTCACTCTCTATATTCTTTTTATGGTACCTATAACTTTTAGAATCTAAATCCCATTGTATTTCTCAACCAGCTAGTCATTCACTCACTACCCTCAGCCATACAGAGCAGGGCTATAATGAAGCTGTTGGATTATCAATAGGTTTCCCACCCCCACCTCCATCCCCTCCATAGAATGAACTGGAAGAAAAGGTTTGAACATCAGTATATTCTGGGGAGCAGAGAATCAGATGTCAGAGAGGCATTGTGTTAACTGCAGTGACCAAGGCAAGGATGTGTCTTTCTGGAGACAGAGAGCATTAGGCACAGGGAGACAGAGGACTGGTGTGTGTGAGCAGTGAAGTAGGCAGTCTGGGAGCTTGATGTGGAAGGACGTTTAGAGGGAGTGACCTCAAGAGAGCGGCAACTGCTATAGCTGAACAACAGCAGGATAAAACAGTGGGATCCCCAACAAGACCACTCATAATAGAGGGCAATGTTCAATCAGTCCAATAAGAGGTACTAGAAGAGGCACCCCAACTAACCCCATAGGCCAAGGTTAGCCCTGTACCCATGAGCTAGGATTAAATGTGTTTGTCTTTTATTAAAACTGTTTAAGCCATTGCACATAAGGTTTTTGTACCCTTTACTTTATGCTACCCTGAGATTTTTTTTTCTTTTCTAGCCATTCACATAAGTGCTCACTGGACACCTATCAGGTGCTATTACCTATAGCCTAGCAGCTGGAGCACCTGCACTGCTTGTCTCTTAGCCTATGGTACACCTGGAAAACCACCAAGTAGTTTAAAATGGATGAATGTACCACAGTGACTCCTTGCAGTGGATGTGGTTAGAGTACTTTAAGTCCCTCAGGCACTAATCCCCTACTATCACCCACTCTCCCACCTCCAGTCTCACCCACCCACACTAATTATTTTTCCTTGTGTTCCAGGGTAGCATCTCTCCTTATAGGTTACGGTAGAAGGATCAGGAGGAGGGGGGATCAATGAGAATATTCACCCCTATTGATACACAGAAATTCTTCACTGGAAGCCTGAAGAGAGGGGTTATGGCTGATCCAACATGTGGGAACTGCACTCTCCACATATTGAATGGTAAACATGGGCAGAGCCTGCATAAATATGGTGGGTCCAGTCAGAGACCAGGCGGAAGTGACACATATAGAAAGCCCAGGACTAGAAAAAGAGTAATCCAGGAACCTCTTGTTGCTATTTGCTTAAATTATTTCCTTGTGGTAAAAAATCCTATATATGAAGGGGATCACTTTTTTATAGAATTATTGATCATCATATAGAAATCTATAGCAGGAATAAAATTCTTTACTAAATATCACAGGTTGGTTGAAAAATTTGATAGTCAAGATATATTTCTCTATTACATTCTATATACTTTTGGAATAACTTCTATAGAACTCTGAGTTCCATTCCTATTACATTTTATGACTCTTCTCACTAAGAGCACACTTGCTGGGATCCCTGTGCTCCCTTCTAAGCTAGAGCCTGGGACTATCTTATCACCTATGCCCTGGGAATAGTAAAGAGAGTCAGTAACAACATACACTACCATTGGTCTGAGTTTTCTTCAATATACAGGTTAGGTGCAACAGGATGATCGAGAATGAGAAGACAACTTTAATCATCGTAGTGCCAGGCTTTTTCTATCTATTAATCAAAGCCAGACATTGAACACTAATGTAATATAGTTTTCTTTATTTCATACATGGAAAATGAATATGTAATCATAAATTAACAAACCTAAGACAAATCTTCTCTGTAACTAAACCTATATGACCGGTGAGTTATTGAATATTTTTATAAAGCGGTGCATGTGTATGAGATAAGCTAGGGTGCCCTTGAACTCATTCAACTGTTCAAAGCTTTGCAAGGTCCAGCGGGCTGTAAATTGCAAAATGGCAAATCCTGACATTTCCTGATTATAATGCAAACTCTTATTCGAAATACTACCATATACTTAACATAATGCAAAGTAGTTTACTGCAATCTGTCAAATCATATTACTTAAGATAAATAGGCAAAAATTGCTTATAGAACATACCTGTATTGAGCATGGACAACAGGAGACCCACACTGGATTATATTGGCTCCTAAGTGTTCACAGAGGGGGAAAAAATCTTCCTCTTCCCTATGAACAGGACTTTTTTCACATTGTGAAATAATGACATTTTGCTTTGTACACTGAGAAATATGGAAATCAGTGATGCTCTTCACAAATCAAGGATGCTTGCCAAACACCTGCTTTTTAGAACTGGTGATAAATTGATAAAATGAAAAGAAATCTCCACCCTTTTTTTCTCTTTTGCTATCTTTTCCTTGTTGCACAACTTTTAGAAGCGTAATACAACAGGGGTGGAGAGGAGAACATTAAGAAGGGTTAATATGCATACCAATATATTAAAATAAACACATTTAGTAATTAAGAGCTGTGGTTAAAAAAAAACACACGTTTGATATTCTGGATAAATGCATGGGTTTACAAGATATATGTAAATGAAAAATTGTTGTTCTATAGGCTGAATGCAGAAAATCTTGAAAAACTAATGACATAAATGTAATAAACCTATCTTTCATATTGTAATATCACTTTGAGTGGTAATTTTGAATGTCATTCTGATGTAAAATTTCTTCAGTGTTAAGTTTTAATCAGCTGAAAAGATGAGGTTTCATTCCAGCCACTCACAAGGCTTTCCACGGAACAAAAAGTCCTGGAGGTGCCTAGTAATATCAAGGGACTTCTTTCTTATGAAATCTCTGCCTTGGAGATTAAATGATTGAAGGTGCATAACAGCACCTTAGGAATTCTTTCTAGCTTCTTGACAGGACTATCTCAAAGTCCTCTCTTTGTTAGAACAACAGTAACCTCTCCTCTGTATTTTGGAAAATATCCAAGAGTCAGTCCCTTGTGTTCTCAGTCGTAGGTGGGTGTTTTGTGCCATGCAAAGTATTTCTATGTCTGTTATTTCTCCTTAGTTGCCTTCCCCTCCCTTCTCTCTGGTTAGCTCTTTCACTGATTACTAAGTTAGAAAGAACAGATTTATTTTAAAGAGCATTTTTAAGTCTTTGTTCATGGCAGATTTAAAAAACACAATGACCCATAAAAAATCACAATTAAACAGCTTAAAGCAGTATTTCAGTGTCACTTGTTTATGACCTACTCTAAAAAACTGAGGAGTAAGCATGAAAGGAAAATGAAGGTTAAAGTGTGATTATGTACAACAGCCTGCTGTAAAAAAAAATTTGTCTGCAGTGTGGAGGCGAAGTCGAGATCCTCTCCAGCAGTTGAGCTCTGAGATGGAACTGTGCAGGGTGAATTCAGAGGGCATTTAAGAGGGATGGTCGTGGGATAGGGAAAGAATCACAGGATGTGAGACTGTGTGGATCCTGTAGTCCAGACCTACAGCTAGTTAAACTGCTTGTTACAAATAATTAACTTGCAATGCTCTGAGCATGTGTTTGAGCAGCAATCAGCCCTAGCTCCCATTGCAGTCACTGGAAAGTGAGAAGGCTCCTTACTTCCTAAAGCAGCTCAGAACTTTATTTTCCATGTTTTCTAGTTTCTGAAGTATAACCTTTTTTTTTTACTGAATTCTCTGAGAGCAAGAGAGCTTTCAGATTCTCCAGTTCAGTGATCAGAGACTTAGAATTTTTTCATTCACAGGGCTTGATTCTGATTTTAGCTTTGCACATGTTTAGAACCAAAATTAGAATACACCTCTACCCTGATATAACATGACCCAATAGAACACAAATTCTGATATAATGCGGTAAAGCAGCACTCCAGGGGGGCAGGGTTGCGTGCTCTCGCTGATCAAAACAAGTTCGATATAACGAGGTTTCACCTATAACGCGGTAAGATTTTTTGGCTCCCAAGGACAACCTTATATCGGGGTAGAGGTGTAGTGCAAAAAGAGCTAGAGAAAGTCTCCACACTAAGCTATTGCTCTGATATGCCATAATATTATATGATATAATCTCCTTATACAGCACTGAAAAGTCCATTTGTAAGGTGCTGTGCAGCAAGATCTGAAAGAGCTCTTATCTCATTCCTTGTGCATATAAATGACTTTTCTGGAATCTGTTTATTTGGTATAGACATAGTAGTACACTATACTAGAAGAAACACTTGTGTAGTTAAGGTTGTAGAATAAACTGGTGTGTGTAGGGAATAGTGGGTAGAGACTATTATAATACATATGCAAAAAGAGAGTAGAGTCAAGTCTCTGCATTTGAGTAAAGCCGGTTCGAAAATTGGGGGAAAATGTGGCAGATTGGGGAATAAAACTTCTTGGGTTTCTTTTGTCACTATATTTTGATCAGGTATAGCATTGGTCAGAAAATATTAATGACAATGAGAATTCAGTGAAAGACCAAACATTTTTCAAACACTTTATTTTTTTGGTCAAAGTTTTCCTGCCAGCCCTATGATAGTGCTTAAAACAATCATAATGTTCTCAACATAGTGTCTTTTTGTGGCACATTAATGGGTTAATGGATGCAAAACCACATAAACAATAAATGATGGTACACATACTCCCTTCTGCATACCAGCAGTACAAAAGAATGTAATGTGCTTTCTGGAATAAATTACACACTTGTTTCCTGAGATATGTAATCAATAGGGATATATCTGATTTTACACAATTTGCAGCTTGCTCAGATTCAAATGGAAACTTCAGCACTCTGAAGGATCATATGAATGTATGATACTCTTTGGGACTTTTGGTCCATAAACCAACTAATGAATTAGTCATATATTGCACCTGTGTATATACATTGTTTTAATCAGTGGTAGTTATCTGTAGTATTCTTTGTTAAATAAGTAGTCCAAGTGAAATTCAAGACAGGTTTCTCAAATATGTTAGAAATATTCTTCAATATACATAAATAATTCAAAATATCATGAATAACAGAATGCAACTAAATGGAAATAACCTATACATAATATGAGCGGGAGCAGCAGCATTGTGTGATGTGTGGCATGCCAGTCACTGAAATAAAAGGCATGTCACACTCTGTGCTTTTTTTTTTTTTCCTTTTAGCTGAAACATGCAACCAAAGCTGTGGGATGTCAGTCAAAAAGATATCCTGAGATCCACTTTTCACTTAAGTGAGAGGCACATCATATGTCACAAAATGCTGTAATTTACTAACATTATTGTAATGCAGTGCATGTTACGGTGTAGTTATATAGAACTTAAGATTTCAGCAGTTACAAATAGAACATAAGCAATGTGAATAAACACTGTACACAGGTACATTGTATTTCTTGTTCTTAGCTTGTATATACAGGATTTTTGGGAAACAGAGTTTGAAATGCATATAGATTTAATATTAATTTAGCATCAGTAACTATGAAGATCTGTGTCCAGTAAATAAACCACAAAGCCTACCTAGATCTAAGACAGCCAAAATGAGACACATTGTAGGCAAAAATTGTGTAAGTCAAATACATATATAGATATAGATAGGGTAAAAATGTGCAAGAAAACTAGACATAGAACCATATCCATAGTTTGAATGCACTTTTTTGCAAGACATGTATAGAACTATATGATGTAAATTGTAGTGGTCTTGTATATATTAGAACTGAGACCATGGGTTGCAATTTATTATGTATGTATTGTCCAAGTCCAGTAATTTGCAGTGCAAAAATTTCTAGTTTCCCTTGCCGCATCCTTCAATTTCTTCCAAGAAAAAGGAAATCATTCTAGCAAGCTGTTCAAACTCTATTAAAAAAAATCCCATCCAACTAGTAGTCTACTGGGGTACATACTGGAGCAGTCATTAGAAATCAGGGGGAAAGGCACGGAGAAATAATCAGGATTAACCAAACAACTCAGATGTGTAGAGGTTGTTCACTCTCAATATACAGATACACTGTGCTTTAAAAGAGAATCAGAAACACTGCCTGCAGTCTGATACTAGGATTCAATTCCTAGAAGTACTGATTTCCAAGAAATGTGTACTAAGTGTAGGTATCTGAGATAATGATGGCAAGGACTGGTTTTGAGGCAGGTGAAGTAATCAATATGTCTTCCTGACCTGGGGTCCCCAAACATTCCTGTATTTTTTTTATGGAGTAAAGGTCTACAAGAGACTGATGATGAAAGGCCAGAGTAAACCACAAGGATGTAAGCATAGAATTCTTCTGGGATTTAAATTTACTGTCAGTTGAAGGAAAAATACAGATCAGAGAAGCTGTAAGAAAAAGGGACATACGAGATTGTGTTTGGAGATCTGAAATTCTAAAAGTACTTCTTGGAAAGATCGAGACCTTGGTCCAAATTCTACTGATACTGAAACTTGGAGTAAGCCTGTCAATCAGACTCAGAACACCATGCCTGAAAGCACCATATAGCAGCTAATGTACATCCCATAGACACAAATAAAGACCAACAAGAGATGTCTTTGAGAAGGGCAATAGCTTGATGAATCATAAAATTGAGGGACTGGAAGGGACTTTGAGAGGTCATCTAGTGCAGTCCCCTTCACTCCTGGCAGGACTAAGTATTATCTAGACCAACCCTGACAGGTATTTGTCTAACCTGCTCTTAAAAATCTCCAATGATGGAGATTCCACAACCTCCCTAGGCACTTTATTCCAGTGATTAACGAACCAACCTGACAGGAATTTTATTTTCCTAATGTCCAACCTTAACCACCCTTGCTGCAATTTAAGCCTGTTGCTTCTTGTCCTAGCCTCAGAAGTTAAGAAGAATAATTTTTCTCTCTCCTCCTTGTAATAACCTTTTATGTACTGGAAAACTGTTATCATGTCCCTTCTCAGTCCTCTCTTCTCCAGACTAAACAAACCCATTTTTTTAAATCTTCCCTCATAGGTCATGTTTTCTAGACTTTTAGTGGCTTTTCTCTGGACTTTCTTCTATTCATCCACATCTTTCCTGAAATGTGGCACCCAGTATGGGAAACCTACTCTAGTTGAAGCCTAATCAGCGCAGAGTAGAGCAGAAGAATTACTTTTTGTGTCTTGCTTATCACACTCCTACTAATACATTCCAGAATAGTGTTCACTTTTTCTGCAACAGGGTTACACTGTTGACACCATATTTAGCTTGTGATCCACTATGACCCTCAGAGCCCTTTTCACAGTACTCCTTCCTAGGCAGTCATTTCCCATTTTGTATGTGTGCAACTGATTGTTCCTTCCTACATGCAGTACTTTGCATTTGTCCCTATTGAATTTCATCCTGTTTGCTTCAGACCGTTTGTCCAGATCATTTTGAATTTTAATAGTGTCTTCCAAAGCACTTGCAACCCCTGCCAGCTTGGTATCATCTGCAAACTTTATAAGTGTACTCTTTATGCCATTATCTAAATCATTGATGAAGATATTGAACAGAACCGGACCCAGAACTGATCCCTGTAGGACCCCACCTGATATGTTCTTCCATCTTCACTGGGAACCACTGATAACTACTTTCTGGGCATGGTTATCCAACTAGTTATACACCCACCTTATAGTAGCTCCATCTAGGTTGTATTTCCCTAGTTTATTTATGAGAAGGTCATTCGAGACAGTATCAAAAGCCTAACTAAAGTCAAGATATACCACATCTGCTGCTTCCTCACATCCACAAGGCTTGTTACCCTATCAAAGAATGCTATTAGGTTGGTTTGACATGATTTGTTCTTGACAAACCCATGCTGACTCTTGCTTATCATCTTATCTTCAAGGCATTTGCAAATTGATTGCTTAATTATTTGCTCCATTATCTTTTCAGGTACTGAAGTTAAGCTGATTTAACATATCACATTTCCTTGTGATACACAAAAATAAGAGAAATATGGAAGGGATGAGAAAGGGGCTACAGGGAGGGAGTGGGGCACAATGGACCAGCGTTAGCGTGGTGTCTAGGATCCTGCATCACCTTATTCCAGACTGGCAACAATAAACTTTTATGGAAATCCTTGTTATGGATTGATTTTGCTGCTGAGGAGGTGTCTATGGCAGCTTTGATATACCCCAGTGTTTCTAAAATGAGACCATCTTCCAAGTTGAACAGTATGGGGTAGATGGCAAGATGAGAAAATATATCTTTAAATACCTGCACTATAGAGAGAGTCCACCATACTAAATAGAGTGCATTGGAACAATAATTTATTGAAAATTGCAAAATGCTAGTTCTGCTAACCTTATCATAATGATTTGCTGTGACAGCCCTTCACAGAGTTTTATGTGGACTGAGTCTGAACTACCCAAAGGTATTTTGTATTGTTGAAACTTCCAAGTTATTGCTTTGAAGTGGATGCAGCTTTTATGATACGGTCCAGCTTACATACAGAGTGTGAACAAACTTACAGGATATCACTAATGTCCTGTTCTTTCCCATATAACAAAGAGTTAGTTTGCAAATGCAGATTTTTCCTCTGATAGTTCTAATAAAACTGTAGAAGTATCTCTATACACAATGGATTGCCATGGGAGATACCCATAACTGGTCTCAGTTGATGGATTCCAGCAATCTGGAGAAGCTGTCATGCAGTAAAATCTTCTATGAACTACACCTGTGTTTGGCAATTGTGTCTTAAACAGAAGCATTGAAACACCAATAGAAGTAGTTTTAAAACATCCATATGACATTTAAAGAAGGATATAGTTACCTGTCTTAAAGATCTTTCATTTAAGATTCCAATATTGGCTTTTGCAGCCCCTGAAGTGATGTACTTGTACAAGTTTATATAGCCATGCAAGTAAAATCTATAGATAAACTTCCATTTAGTTCTTAAATCTAATCCTGAGTTTGAGCCTTCTCTGACTTCCTCATCAATGTTGCTCTTTAGGTATGTTCTCTAACCTGAAGAAATATTATTTCAAAGTTTGAAGATAACAGGCCATGGTGTCTTGCATATGGGAAAGATTTTTGTTTTATTGGGGGGAAAAACACATTTTTTGGAAATTGTAATTTTATCTCAAATCTCTTGGTCTCCGGATTTGGTTTATTCAATCGTACTCATTGAGAACTACTAATCAATCAGATTTTTTTAAAATGAAAAATGTGTCAGATGGGAAGTAATTTAGAATTAAGAACAATGACTCCATGAACCCTTGAAAATAATATCTGGTCCTAAGGAAACTTTAATATTTCTGTGGTTAACCCTTTGAGTGTCACAACCATCATTTTATTTATTTTAAGGATGGTTTCCATAGTGAAATTAAAAAAAAACAAAAAACAAAAAACCCTCAATATTGATGTTAAAAGTTTATGATGTGTTCTCGTTTCCATTCATTTTCCAGTAATTGTAGCCCTTTCATTTTCAAGGCCTCTCTCTCCTGCTGGAGCCTTGAGGGACAAAGCCTGGGACCAGTGGGTGCATGTACAGCATCCATCCCACTTTCACAGGATGGAATAGGCCATGATTTGTCCTTTAATGTCCACCCTATGTATTAGATCATCTAATTAGTGTCAGTTCTTTAATTGTAACTTCAGTAAGGGATTCAGAGGGGAAAAAAACTATTTTATTTCTTTTATCTATCCAGTGTTCCTTCTGTCTATAATTTATCTCATTTTTAATTAAAACTATAATGTTACTACCATCATGATCCACCAATTTATTTTTCTCAGGGCTTTATCAATGTACATTCTGTCCTCTGTTTATCTGAGCCTTTGGTTCCTGCCAGCAGTGTCACACAGGTTTTTGGATAAAGCCTGGATCCGAAGAGCTTGGATTTGCTTCAGTGAAAGTAATGTTGTTTTGCAATAACTTTCTTTAATGTAATTACCATCTTTGTCACTGCATTATGATATCAAATTTCCTTTTTGATGTCCTTTAGGTTTGCTGATGAGGTCTTCAACTTTCATCATTTTAGTAAACAGCCACTTTGTTTTACTCTTCACTGAAGTATAAGCCCATTTCTTAATTAATTATTTCCATAAATTCTATGGAGGCCTTTTCGTCCTGGAGCTGTGGGGTGGTGGCCAGCATAGAGAATTATGAGTTTGTCAATGCAGCACTCACTTGCAAAAATAATCCGTAAGTTTTGTGGTTAATTAATTTATTTACATATATATTTCATTCAGTCTTTCCAGAGCATCATGATGTCATGACACATTTGTTATCGCAATTCAATTTTTTTTTTTAAAAAAGCACCATAACTGTCATATTTGTTGCAGTTTTTAAGAGCTCTACAAACCTGAATCTTCATTCCGGGCTGGCAGGCTCATCACCTTTTTGGAACATATATTTTGTACTACATCCACGGATTTCACATTGTATATAGGAAAAGATGAATGGACCATTATAACAGGGCCAGCTGCCACCCAAACACCCCCTCATGGCTCGGGACGCCTCTTTTCTTTGCCCTGACTTTCAGCAGAGCTCCTGCAACAAACTCCACAGTCTCTTTCAAGAACTGTCCTCTTACGGTCTTGGGTTTTTTTTTTTTTTTAATTAAATTAACAATATTATCAATCAAACAAGCAATCTTCCACCCAGACTTATGCTGGGCATGTCCACTCCTTCATAAAGAACTGCTCTTCCTCAGGACCACTGCAGGAGAAGACTTCCTTTCCCTGCTGCTTCACTCTGCAGTTCCCTCACGTTAGGAGCCTCCTCCCTGCAGTTTTCTACTTCCTTTTACCCTGGGATCATCTGATTCAACCCTGGTGGGGCTCATGCTGGCCTAGCCCCAGACACTCCAGCACCCTAATACACTCATTTATACTTACTGGTAATATGCAATAATATTGTACATTTCATAATCTGAATGTAAATGTTCAACATGTTTGACATGAAGGATTGGGTTGTAGAGGGACACAGTTTTTTGCGATGGTTAGAACAAAAACAGGGGACCCAGAATATCTAGGTTCTGTTCCCGTCACTTATTTACTGTGTGATGTCGAACAAGTCACTTAACCTTTTAATGTCTCATTTCCCCATCAGTAACACAAATGGAAGTTACATACATGCATAAATGAGAAAATATGTCAGCTGCATGGAATTCAACTGTTTCATTATTAGTTGATTGAACTTTCAATACTGATTTTTCTGTAGCTATTATTCAATATATTTTAACATTACAGCAGCTTGTAAAATCTGTTACAGTCATTAAACACAGAAACACGATTTCATTTTATTTTACATTTCAGAACTCAAAGAACGAATTGACTACTTTTTGGTGTGTTTTTGTAGTTTTATTCAAGTACTTAGTAAAATAGGATATTATTTGTTTAGACCAATGTCTACTTTCCAATAAGATACTAGAGAACAATTTAATATTACAAATATATGCAAATAAACTTAACATACAAAGAGACACATGCATATACTATTCATAAAGGAGAAATATTCCTTTTTCCCCACAAACACCTTTGACGGGGTAATTCAGGAAAATGGAAAGTCAATATTGATACTTTCATTTTTAGATCAGCTGTTCAAATCCACCCAAAAGTCACCACCATTGAAAAGCCCTTTGTTTGCCTCTGCACCTGAGTTGGTGGACCAATGTTCATAGCCCAACAAAATCAACATCGAATTCAGGAATCACTTGTATCTCCAGAAAGGCCAATTATTGATGAGCAAACTGAACTAATTAGTGCGGCTTATTTAATAATTTATTCAACTAATTTTGCCTCTTTTTTTGGTCAATCAGAGTGTTTTTGGAATTCAACCAGCTTTAATCATTATGCTTCTTTCCCCTAGAGAGGGTCAGGATTGATAGGGGAATGTGGGGAAGCTTAAATTTTTGTTGCACATGCTGGTCCTGTAAACATAGGATTAATATTCCATAAATGTCCTCTGTGTAGCAACTTTCACTATTACATTTAGTATGGGGGAAAAAAGTATTTATCACATGTTTAGAGCTGAAGGGATGTATTCTCTCTTCAATTTATTAATATACTCGCAGTAATGGGAATTGTGCATATGTGAGTCAAACTGAGACTATAAACCAGAATGTGCCTTTTCCATAATCGCAGAGGTACTCATTAAAACAATACTTAAACAGGCAGGGTTGGCTCAACACTGAAAAACACTTTTTACTCTTAATATGTTTAGAATGATACCAACATTTGTACATAATGCTGTTGAACTACTATAAATATGATAATTAAATTTGAATGGTTCAGTACCTGTGAAAGGGAAAAATGCTCTTTACAACTTTGCTTGGTGACTCTCACTTCTAAAATTTTGCTCTCTCTACATGCACTGAATACCACAGATGTAACAGGAGAAGTTTGCCCTCATTCTGCCTCTCAGCCATAAGTAAACAGCACAAACAATGTCTACTAGATTGTAGAAAGGTAAGAAGAAACAAGGCAATGACTAATGTTATGCCAATTTTTAAAAAGAGTAAACAGGAAGACCTGGTAGTTGTACGCCTGTCAGCCTAACATTGATCCTGAGCAAGCTAATGGAGTGGCTGATAATGGAACTCGATTAATAAAGAATTAAAGAAAGGTAATGTAATAAATGAAAAATCAATATGGATTTATGAAAAATAGATTCTGTCTAACTTGGTACCTTTTTTGGATGAGGTTACAAGTTTGGTTGATAAAGATAATAGTATTGATGTACTACATTTAGACTTTTCTAAGGTGTTTGATTTGGCACTGCACAATTTTCGGATTAAAAATTAGAATATAAAATTAACATGGCACATTAAATGGATTAAAATCTGATTTCTGGTCTCAGAATATAATTGTAAATGAGGAATCAGCATCAAGTGGATCTGTTTCCAATGGGGTCCCGTAGGATTTGACCCTTGGGTCTATGCTATTTAACATTTTTATCAGTGACCTGGGTGAAAACAAAAAATCATCAGTGATAAACTTTTCAGGTGACACAGAAATTGGGGCAGGGCTAAATAATGAAGAGAACAGGTAAGTGTTTCAGAGCAATTTGGGTGGTGTAGTAAACTAGGTGCAATCAAACAAAATGAATTTTAATACAGCTAAATGTATGTAAATTTATACATCTAGGAACAAAGAATATAGGCTATACTTATATGATGGGGAAACTATCCTGAGAAGCAGTCACTCTGTTAACTCTGTGATTATTGTAGATAATCAGCTGAACATGAGCTTCCAGTGTTACGCTGTGGCCAAAGGAGCTAATGTGATCCTGTGATGCATAAACAGGAATCAAAATGGGATGTTTGTCTAAAAGATATACTCTAGGAATTGTTTTGGGGAAGTTGTATGGTCTGAGTTATATGGGGGATCAAACTAAATGGTCCCTTCTTTCCTTGGAATCTATGAATATAAATGACATTGCAAATTAGACTTCCATGATAGTCCAGGGTGCACACTTTCTCACTCAAAGAACACAAGGAGATACAACTATTCACTATGCAGCTATATTAGCCACACATTATGCACAGTACAGATTTAGAATGTTGGGTAAAAGAACTACAAATGTACTCAAAGCCCTGTGCTCATTGAGAAGTGCAATTTTCAAACTCTCATAACTCTATCAAATCAAAACCAATTGTCACTGGAACACTCAAAGGCACTTCTTCTCCATGAGGTCAAACTTCAACTTTCAGCTCCTAATTGTTTTGACACTAGAACTATTTAAAAAAAACCCACACAATTGCAAGATTTTTTTTTTTATATATAATTGGAAAAGAAATGCAGCCAACAAATTTTAGCAGCTGAGCTGACTCTCAGTACATGCTGGTCCCAGGGAGAACAAGAGAGCCTGGATTCAGAGTCCTGAATCTATCAGATGCAAGTTGTGAAAAGGACCAGATAAATACAAAAAGGTTCTGTGTTTAACAAGTGTGTCATTATTTGGTAGACTATTCTCATAGTAGTGGGACAATGAGAATTGGCTGTATCTGCCTGGACTGAGGTTGGCTTTCAAATAAATCACTGAAGAAAAGTTGGTGACATGACTGAGGCGCTATCTACAATGGATACAATCAGTTATATTTAAATCAAGTCATGAAACATAGTTGTAGCACAAGTGCCTTATATAACAGTTTTCTTCTTGCCCACGTAGACAAAAAAAAGTAATTATTTTAGAGACCTATGTTATCTACAATGGTTGAAAATGTTTCTCTATCACATATTTTTCTGTCCACTGTGCAAGAACAAACACATTACACCATGTTTTGGCCAAAACCATGTTTCACAACTTTGTTTAAATTGAGTTTTTGTTGATTGAGTACATGGGAGCGGAGCATCTAACTCCAGCCAGTGGTTGCTCAGAATGATCTCATGAAATTTGGAACTGTTTCTCTAACCATTATTTCTCATGTGCATTCCTGAATAGCTGAAAGCTGAATAACAGTTGTCTGACAATCTGTATTATTTGGCCAGTGAATTACAGAAAATATCTCTTACATTTGGCAAACTTAGCACCCAGTTTACCTACCGCTACTTGCAAGTAGATGCTTGGTTGATGTACAGAAGCTGTTGGTGCTGTTATTAGGGTTGTCATGTCTGAACAGACTGATTTTTTTCATCAGCGTCTCACACTTTCACTTTGAGACATAATTCCCGAATACATCAAGGATAATGTGAAAACATGGTAGCACCCATCATTTTAAAGTGCTTGGGATTAAAACTGGGCAAACAATGGATATTTTGGATTCCTGTTAATTCTGAAAAACTGATAGGAAAAAAATGTTGGGGGCCGAACAGAAAATGAAATATTTGTAAATTGTAAAGTAAAAACAAATTCCTTTGGGGTAAAACAAATGATTTGTTCAAATCAAAATGAGACATTGTTTTGATTTTCAGTAATTTTTAATGTTTTTAATATTTTAAATAAAATGAAAGTAAATTTCAATATGAATCATTTTGAATAAAAAATGGTGTTTTTTTTCCAATGGAAACAATTTGGTGAAAACAAAACTAATTTGTTAAATATTTCAGTGTCACTGCATCTGCAGTTTTCACAAATAAATAAATGCCCATCTCTCTCTTGGTTAAACCCAAGGACCTCTCTTCGGTGTAGCCTATTCTAAATACCCTTCTATTTCTTTAAAACTGTAAAAGTGATTGAAGTGTCTCTTCAATAAGAGACAAGTTTGATTCATTCAGATCAGTTTCTTTAAAAACATCAAATTAAAATGTAAATTACATTGATCTTACAAATACTGTAGTAAGGGATACGCAGACATCTGGGTAGCAAAACAATTTAACTCGGTTTGATGATACATATGTTATCAAAGCAGAATAAGCAGAAAATCATGTGCAATGACACAGGAGATGAAATGCAAATGTAAGCATAAAATGTTTCACAAAATAAGATGAGGTTTTTAGGAATGTATGAAATCAACAACCTACAGGGGGGAAAAGACCTCTTGTTAGAAAAACAGCATATCAAAACTTTCTATTTCCTATACTCCTAGCTATAAAATATATTTGTCAGGTATTATTTTGGTTATTACTTACCTAATAGATACAAAATCCATAGTAAACAGCAGGACTTCAGTTCCTAATTTTACTTATTACCATGGTAACAGATCATTCTTTAGGCTATTTTACCACCCTTAAGCCACAAGCCACAGCAGATGTATGTGAGAAGAAGGACCTCAGTAGTAGGAGTCATTGGAAGAATTCTAACTGTCTCAGCCAGGGGACATGGGGGAGCTACCTGCCTATCTATATCTTAGGGTTTTATACTGTCACCCATAATCATATTAGCTGAAAACCTTCCTCATAAAACAGACGAGCAATAGCAAAGTCCCAATGACCCAGCTTCACACCACACCTTGGTATTTCTTCTAAAGAGTTGAATGGAGACAGCCATTCTAGAATCTCCTAGCCCCTGAACTCCTTAGGTTGAATCCATCAAAGTTCAGAGTGCTTTCATCTCCAAGTCTTCACAGGAGATGCTCAGCATAATTAGACCCAGGGAGTAGTGATTCAGTCCCAAAGGCTGGCCCCCTGCTCAATGATACAATGGAAAAGAGGGAAACGATCTTTTGGCCACCCTTGAGCCTTGTAAAAGTCCAGGGGGTCAGTCAAATTCTGTCCCTTTGTATTTTGCTCAAAGCAGTATTTTAAAAGTATGACTTCACTGCTACCATTTAAACTTTCTAACACATTAAGGTTCACTCTTCACTGGGGTATTTGCCTGCACATGGACAAAAATGCATGATATCCTTTAATAGCGCATATGCACATCAACAACATAACACTTGGTTCAAAATCAATGTGTCAGGCATAGACTCCTATTATAAATTCCAATATTCATCCTCTACAAGGAGATTTAGTTTCCCAAAGTGGCTTAAAATTAATAATTAATAATATAAAGTAATGTAAAATCTGCAGTTGGATGGGTTGTGATACACACTGAACAGAGCATAACTTAATGCAAATCCAGAATATTATTTTTAAAGATTTGTGCTCACTGATTGGCAGATCCTGCCCCATCTCAACTCCTGTGCCCATGGGGTCCTCATCACAGCTGAAATGGTATAGTTCTGGAGCTGAGCCCAGCATATTTGAAGTCAATGGAGGCTTTCTGATGGTTTCAAAGTGGACAAAAATGCAAACAATATTTAGAAGTGTTAACTGAACTCTTTGAAGTTAGGCTCTGCAGATTTTCAGTTGAGGTTAAATAAAGGGAAAGATACTTCAGAAAAGCTACTGTCTTTTCCTTCCCTAAGGGCTTGTCTACATACAGAAGATTCGCCAGTTTAATTAAAGGTGTGATTTTAAGACAAGGTAGGTAAACCATGACTATTGTATGTGGACACTTTACTTTGGTTTTAATGTGGAATACATTGGTTTAGGTTGGTCCATCAATGTAAGTAAGGTTTAAGCCAAGATGTGTTCACATACAGCATTTCACAGCTTTAATTAAATCAATTAAACATTACACGTTAGTTAAACAGGTACAACTTTTGTGCATATCAGGTTCTTTTCCTTACCAATTTGCTTCTTTTCTCTCTTTTTTCTTCCTCTTTACTCCTTTTACACTGTCGTGAATGTGCAAGGCACTTTAAAACATGAGAAGGAGGGAGATATTGAATGGTTCAGTTCAGTTAGGTGCCTGACTCCCATTGAAAGACAATGGGAATTTGGTGTGTAACTCTCATATCTGCCTTTGTAAATTTCCCCACAACCCACACGTCTGGCCCTATGTGATTTAGCCTAACCATTTCACTCACCCGCAACTCTAATATATTCGAGTTGTGAATTATAGTATAATCTCTAATTTAATCAGTTCCTCAGGCTAAAACATTTTTTATATTTCTTCTTATTTTAATTCTACCCAACTCTACATGTTTCAATAAGCATTTAATTACCCAAGTGAGAGTTGCTATATAAAACCCTAAATAAGATAGATAATGTTGACTTTTTGTTGAGCAGTAGCAAATTTTAAGGCGTTGCAGGTTGGCTGATGGTTGGACGAGAAATCAGTTACACGCAATATGGGTATTTTCTAAGTGTAACTTGCTTTATTTACTCTCTTTGAACAGCAGTGGTCATAAACAGCCTGCAGGTAATCCTCGCTTTCAGAAATCTCAACCCTAGCTCTAGTATTCATTTCCAAGGAAGCAACTCTGCCCCCAAAAATGATTATAGTTAGAGAGATCAAGGCAGAAAGCAAACTCTTGTTGTTTGCAACACCTTCTCCAAAAAGAGCCCACATCCCAAAACGAATAATAGATCATTTCTTCAAAGACTTTATACTGCTTGTATGCTAAGAAAATCATTGGGTAAGACTATGTAATAGTAGCATCTAGTCCTACATTAACAGTACAATAAATAGATAATTGCTTTGTGATATTAGTGCTTTTATTCATTTTATATTTAACTATCAGCTATTTTCTGACATCAGAATTATGGAATCTGCAATAAAACAACAAGTGCTTATATAGGACAGTCATTCACTGACACAATGTATACACAAGTGAAGGATCACTTTACTGAATACATTTGATTCTGTGTCTTATAACTTGACCAAAAGTGGTTAAATCAGTTTCTTAAACAAATGATCAATAAAATCCATGTTTCACTTAATTTCTTGTGAAATACAATCCTCTTTCTTCAATTCAAAGAATCTGGCAAAGCTTTAAAATGTTTGTACTATTAATAAAATAAGTTTCCTTGATATATTGAACTCTTTATTAATTATTATCATCATCCCTGCACCTAGGACTTTAGTCATGAACCAGGACCCCATTGCGCTAGGCATTGTACAAACACAGAACAAAAAGACAGTTCCTGCCCCAGAAGCCTACAATTTAAGAATAAGCCAAGAGACAACAAATAGATAAAGGCAGATAGACAGGGAGTACAAGGAAATAATGAGACAATATGTCTCATTATGCTAGGCAGTGATCTCATCCCATCAAGAGCCTAACTGTAGTCAAGTTTCCTGCCATTGGGTAGCATGGTGAAAAGCATGAAGGTGCTTATTTGAAAATGTAATAAATGGGAAACAGAGGCTGGTATTGTGGGCCAAATGGAGGTGAGCACTGATGGCTCGATAGCAAATGAGAGATCATAGGAAGGGTGGAGCTATGCCATGAAGGGCCTTGAAATTGAATATAAACAGTTTATATTGGATGCAATAGAGAAGGGGCAGCCACTGTAGGGATTCAAAGAGAGTGGTGACATTACCGAAATGATGGGCTAGGAGAATGATATTTGCAGCAGCAAAGATCTTTGACTTTTATATGGAAAAAGATGTATATCGTAGCACAGAAAACTATAGTTCACTGATAATAACCATACAAATAGGGTGAAATAAACCCCTGGTGTGAAGGACAAACAGCATAATAAGCCACAGATGTAGAGCTGGTTGGGAAATTGTTTTCCCACAAAAACTTTTTGTTTTTGTTTAAAAAGTCAATTTTGGGAGCAGGGCTCACCAACCCCCCCCCCTCCCCAAATGAACCATTTTATTTTTCCAGATTTTTGGCTTTTGGATGAAAATTCTGAAATTTTCAATGAAAAGATCTCTTTTGGTGATGAAAATATCCATTCTGTTACAATTCCATTTCCCTTCAGAAGTTGTTTTGACAGAAATTTTTCGATCAGCTCCATGCAGATGGAGCAGCTACAAAGGAGATTTGATGCCAGATCTTCAACTAGTGTATCATGTCCTAGCTCCATTGGCTTCATTTGAGCTATGACAGTTTATACAAGTTGAGGATTTGGTCCTCTCTGCAGAAGAACATCTGCATTTCCTGAATGTAGCTATGTGGACAGTATACTGACCAGGAGTGCAGGAAGCACCCTAAAAGTGTGTGTGTGTGTGTGAGGGGAACAAGTGCCCAAACAATGGCCCCACCCCTCCGCTCTGCCCCCGCACCACCCCTTCTCCCTGAGACCCCGCTCTCACATCTCCCATTCCCTCCAAGGCCTCTGCCCCCACACTGCCTCTTCTCCCCAGGCCTTCACCCTCACACCATCCCTTCCCCAAGACCCCGCCCACCGGTCGCTCCTCTCAACCCCCTTCCGCCATTGCTTGCCCTTATAGCCAGTAAAAAGTGGAAGGGCATAGCCTGTTCTGGCACCCCTGGCACAGACCCCAAATAGAGTAAGGGTTGGATTTGGAAATGGGACCGTGGGATTTTCTGTTGTTAGAACTGGTGCCCATGTAGTGGTTATGGAGCAGCAGCAGCTACAATTACAGTCCATAGATTGGAATAACAGATATTGAGGGGCTTTTCTGCCCAGATACTGAGGAGCTTTTCTGCCCAAGTTTGGGGGGCCATGAATTCCACTAGCACCACCCCATGGTGCAAATCCCTCCAGGAAACTGTGTAACTTTGTGTGGGGATAATGAAATAAACCCATAAAGAGCTGATTTTGCCAATATTCATGCTGATCACCTAATTTGTTCAACTAAGAAATTGCTCTTAAAATACCATATTGTTTCTTACCTGATGCTAGAATAGAAGTACCTGTACATTATTTCGCCTGGAAAACGGCACTTCAGAAATGTGCTGCAAAACTACTAAAATGGATGTTAAAGGTATATTACATCCAAAAATCTATGTTTAAAAAAAATAAAGGTTGTGAAGTGAAGCACTCAAAAGTTAGGAAATACCAGAATTAAGGTTGCACATGCATCTGTAATTTGGCCTCTTTGTGAATATGCATTAAAATACAGTTTTTAATAATATGATCATATAGTATAAAGAAGAACAGGAGTACTTGTGGCACCTTAGAGACTAACAAATTTATTAGAGCATAAGCTTTCGTGGACTACAGCCCACTTCTTCGGAAGTGGGCTGTAGTCCACGAAAGCTTATGCTCTAATAAATTTGTTAGTCTCTAAGGTGCCACAAGTACTCCTGTTCTTCTTTTTGCGGATACAGACTAACACGGCTGTTACTCTGAAACCTATCATATAGTATGTTTCTCATGGGACCCCTGACTCATTCAGAGGAAGAGTAGTGATTCCATATTTCTGTTTACCCTCCTCATTCAATGTGTGGCTCTAGGCCTTATTTATCATACATCATTCAAATCCCACACTGAATAAAAAATATTCATTTCCTCCAGTGTCTGTTTCTGGTGCTCTTACCTTATATCTCAGACAGACTTCACAGACAGTAATGAATTTATCTTCACAACACCTATGTGAAATTAGGTGGTATCATTGTGCCCATTTTACAGATGAGGAGTACTGAGACACACAGAGATAAAGGCCAAAATTATCAAACACAGCAACCTGCTGAGCATCCATCAGGGGATCTCAGCCGGGGATGTAACAGAACATATTTACCTAAATATATATGATGATGTACTTAAGATAAGTGTCACTACTACTTTAGCTGCCATAAGCAAATGTATGTTGTTTGACTAGGTTTCATACCTAGTATCATCTGAAATATGATACTGTAATATGGTAATATATGATTGAGATGTTTTCATTTTGAAATTAGAGCATAATCCAAAACTCTCAACTAATTTATATGTGACACATTAAAATAATTTCACTCTGGTAATGATCAAAAACTAGAGGTCTCTTTATGGGGAGACATTCTGGTGTACCTGAAAAATCTCATCAATCTGATCAGAAAGTGCCATGGGCATTCAAAAAAGTGATACAAAGAATCAAACAAATACTATGATTGCATCACATTTCTCTTACCTCTGTCCCTTGCATATCAGCAGCTGGCAGGATAATGAGAGATATCCAAGTAGCCCACTAAAGCTTCAGGGATCCCACTGAGAAGCTGGAGGGATCTCATAGTGCGTCACATGAGTCCCCTGTTAAAGAATCAATCTATACAGTCTCATGAAGGAATATTTTAGCTTTCATGACAAAAAAAGAGAGAAAGTCCCTAGTCTTTTCCCTTGGGAATACAGTCTTGAAAAGATAAAATGAAATAAACTACTGCAAAAAGATTACTAGGGGAATGGCAACAAGCAACTGGGCTCCATTTCCATTGGCTGAGGTGAACCTAGAAGCACACACAGATACACACACTTTTGATGTAAGCTTGGGGTGTATATGCCCCTCTTTCCCAAATCTCTTTACTAACCCTCCTGAAAAATTCTTAGACTCGCCCTGTGCATGATGGTGTGATTATAGTGAACAAGATTTGTTTGACTGGATGTGGGTAGGAATGCATACAGAGTCTGCCCCAAAATGGTAAGGACAGATGTCCTTGTGTAAATGTTTAGTGCCTCTCTGGGAACGGCAGCAAGATGGCTGCTCTCTAGGCAGTGGTTGAGGCACTAGTGCCCTCCCATTGCTGTAGCAACTAATGCAAAGAGAACTTCCTGTTAAGAACTAATGTCAAGAATTGCACGAAGACGCTATCTGCACAACAATGACTTAGACTGTAATCTCTTTGCAGACAGGAACATCTTCTTGTAAATGGCCTACCACAATGGAGCCCTCATCCATGACTGGGGGTCCTGGGCACTAATGCAATGCACATTCAACTCAATAAGCATCAGGGGAATGGGCCATGTATCCCCTCCTTTTCCTCAGCCAGTCACTCTATCAGTGCCCAATGAGGTGAAGATTGTGTGAGTACGGGTGAGGAGAAATGATTTTGATAGCAGGGGAGAAATGGTGCGAAAACTGGCTTGCATTGTGGAGTGAAAAATGAACCTTTGCTGGTGATTAATTTAGATGTGTGGAGGAGAGTGGGGAGGGGAATAGTGAGTATGCTGGGAAGTCATTATAAGGAAAGTGGATGTTGAATGTGATGGTATGGAAAAATTATGTTGGCCATGATGGAATCAGTCCCAGTCTGGAAATGGGCAATAAATGAAGAAGGTTTTGGTTTGACAATGGTAAGAGGACAGGTGACCCATGTGATGGCTTTAATGCAAAGAAGTTTGTGAATCCTTGTACTAATCCATATTGCTTTTTGGCAGGCATCACCACCTTGTACTTATTCAACAGAATTTTTCACAATTGACAGGTATGAATTTCCAACCCAAAAATAGCCTTTGAGGTTGTCACAGTGAGTATTTTCTTCTGGATTTTTGTCTCACTACATCTATGCTGCAGATATTTTGCAAACTAAAAAAGCCAGCTAAATATCAATGACTATCTCACTCTAGTTATTTGTAACATGAAGCAATAAAGATTTGTTATCTAAAATACATTGTCCTGCCTCTCTTTATTGTTACGCAGAATTGCATTACTAAAGACCATAGGAACATTACACTGCCCTTTGACTAGATGGAGTTTTTCAGGGAGGTTGTTCTTCTCTGTAAACCTAATTGATGAACAATGCTAAGCTTGTGTGCTTGTAGGAGAAAGGGGATTCACCAAAGCAAAAAACCCAAGACTGGTCACCACTCTCCACAAACTTTTAGAAGCCTGAAGCATCTGGGTGCCTTCAGCCTTAGCTTCAGACTAAGTCATTGTAAAGAAACAGCACAAATTATGGCATTCAGTGACCTTCTCAGCACAATGGGTAGAGGGCAGATACCTTTGCAAATACTCCTCTGCCTGTCACCAGCTTTCTACATGGTCAGCCCCACAAAGCTGCTGACATGGCTTTAAGAATAGGCAGGGATGGACAGAATCAATGTAGATTGATTCTATTTGTTCTTTTCTGATCAGTTTCAGAATGATGGGGACTTCCCCTCCTCACCAGAATCTTTTCCAGTTGGTCACGTCTTAGTTCCATAGCTAACTGGCAAAGATGGAGGCAGCAGAGAAACATGGTGTTTCTTCTCTTTTACTGACATCTTGAATGGCTTAGATACAGCCTTGTAAAACATTCATCATGATCGTTGCCAAATATCATAAGTGCTTGTAATAAAATAATGATAATAATAATAATAATTAATAAATAGCAATTACACAGTAATGACAACAACTAAACAAGTCACATTTGGCTTTACCAAAATGGCATGAGAGCAAACCTGGAAAATTATTGAAGGAGACACAGAGAGATGAGTGTCGTATTTCATTACACTGTGAAAACAAGATGAAGGAAAAATGTTAGTAATTTGAATATACAACCAAAGACCAGACCAATCACCAAGAATCAGGATCCTATAATTTATTGAGTTTATGTTCTAGTATCTATAATACTAACTTATAATTATCAACCACTTTGGGGGCTAGATTGTACTTTAATTTACACCCCATTCAGCCAGTGGAACTACATGTGGTGTGAGTAAAGGCAGAAGTTTTTAACCACGCATAGTAACTGATCCAACTCCCCTGAAAGTAAAGGAAACACTCATATTACATTCATTAGGAAATGGATCAGGCCTTAAATTTTATCTTCATTCTGTGCATGTTTCAATTTGAAATGTTTCTGAGGTGTAGCCTCATTTAAATTTCATAAATAGTCATCAAGGCCCAGATCCACAAAAGATTCTGAAATCTCAGGTTTAGGTGTCTAAATTCCAATTTTAGGATCTAATGCAATCCACAATATTCCCACTTGGCTGTGCCTAAACTCAGTTCCTAAATGTTCAGGGTCAAGGTTCCCTGGGCAGCTAAGGTTTTTCCTCTGGGCATGCATACTGATGCTGCCCCCTAGACATCCAGACATCTATCTCCTGCCTCAGTCCCAGCACAATCCACAAACTGGGGGAAGATAAGCATTTATCCATCTGTGGGGCCTGATCCAGGAGGCATGCTCAGAGGTTACAAACTGGATTAAAAAATGACTGAGGAGGAACTGCTGCCACCATGCACCTTATAACATTTAGCCCCATGGTTAGAGCACTCACACAGAATTCAGGAGGGGCAGGTTCATTCCCCCCCTCTGCTGAGATGGGCAAAAGGATTTGAACAGTAGTCTCCCCCCTCTCATGTAAGTGCAATAGCCACATATCTATGGGATAATCTGATGTGGGGTGCTCTCATTCTCTCCTCTTCAAGTGGTTCCACTCTCAATAACTAATGAAAGAGTCAGTGGAGCAGAGGGACTGGCCTCTGGGTCTGCCACCTCGGTACCCTATTGATCAGGCTATAGAGGAATTCTCATGCTCTTTCTACCCCCATGACTTTTTAAGTGTTTACAGACAGTGGAACCGCTTCAACAAGAGGGATTAAGAAAGACTCACACTAGAATATCCCAGAGCTCAGTGCTTAGAACCCTTTCCTAAGAAATGGCCAACCCCTGTTCAAATCTTTTCTTCCTCTCAGGCAGAGGGGGGAATTGAACCTGGCCCTTCCACATCCCAGCTGAGTGCTCTAAGCACTGGGCTAAAAAGCTTTAAAGTGAGCACTGCCACTACCTCCAGTCATTTTGTTTGGTATAAAGTGGGTGCCTAACTCATTCTTATAAGAAACTTACCTAAGCTGCCCTACTCCAAAAGAGGGGTTCCCAGCTGTAGATTGCAAGCAGAGTTAGGTAACTCTCTGCAGCCTGGATTTAGGCACCCAGCTCTATGAGAGAGGTGGGAGTTAGAAAACACTCCTCTTGTCAGCATCTCCCACTGGCTAGTTTAGGTGGCTCCTCACTTGGCATGCTGGCTTTGGCATTCTTAGGCATTTGTCTCCATTCATTGTATTGGGAGTTTAGGTACCTAATTCAGACTTTATGGATTGCATTGTTGTTCCTGTAATTTTCTAGGAACCTAAAAGTTACGTGTCACAATACTGAGCACTGCAGTGCTTAAGTACTCTGTGGATGTGGACCTTACTGTTGAGGTGCTAAAGGCAGGGATAATCAGAGTGAGGTCTACATCTAAGGCAAATGGCTGCATTTCTTTTGCTGCCACAGCTGCTACCAGAGCATGTAGAAGCAGCTAAAGATCTCACAAAAGCCCCAGATTGCAAACCCATGATAAACAGTAAACATACTGCCCCACTCACACAGTGTGCCATTAATCTCTCAATATCTGTCCTTATCTGAATTGCTGTCCCATGTCTTCTCTTGTTTTGTTTCCCTGCCCTGCCCTATATCATAACTCTCTGGGTCACGGAATGTGTTTTTTTTTTCTGTGTAAGGTACAGCACTGTACAGATGAGCATTAAATACAAATACATTCATGCATAATAATGTTTTTTGAGGCACAGTAATTTTTGCTTGAAAAGGGGGCCTTATCATTTCTAAGATGTGCATACCTAAAGCCAGCTCTTTGTAAAACCTAGCCCATTAGATGGATACAATACAGTTGAAAAGATAGAATGCTTGGGTTTGGGAGAGGGTGCATGCTTTCCAAGCTGATCAACAATGGGAAATTAAGGAGCAAAGTAAAAGAAGAAGGAGAGGTTTCTTGCTTTATGGGAAGATGGAAGCTGAAAAGTATAAAAATACCATAGAGTCAAGAAAAAGAAGGGAGTAAAGATAGGAATGGTCAGAAAGTAGGCAAGATAGGGTGTGGAATGAAACAAAGACTGAGATTATCTAGTAAGGGGAGGAGCTGTCTAAATCTAACAGCTTGAATTTTCAGTAGATAGGGAAAGAAATCAAGTGAAGAAATTTAGGGTTAGATGCTGCATCCCTTATTTGTGTTGGGTAATAGCCAGGTAAATAGTCTAATTGAGGTGTGGAAGTTACATGAGTAACAAATAATCAGTGTGAATAAAGGTTGAAGATTATGACCTTTATGTAACATAAAGGGAGAAAAATGATTTCATTTGCATTATTTTAGATAGATGAGAAAATGTGAGAGGCAGAATGGGTGGATATCTGACAGTAATGTAGGTGAAAGATGAATAAGACATGGCCAAGGTCTTTAGAGATGAGGACAGAGAGGAAGTAACCGAATGCAGAGATAACGCAATGGGCAAAAGGGCAGGACTTAAAAGTAGCCTCAATAAATGGTCTGGAGCTCATGGGGAAGTCTAGGTAGTGAGAGATAGTGATGAACCAAAGGTGACTCTGAGGCTGAGAACTTTGGAGCCAGAGAGGTTATCAGTATGACAAAGAGAGGAGAAGGCCTACGACCAGAGATAGGAAGTTGAGTTCTATCATATTTTGTTGGAGGTGGTATCACGATGTGCATGGGGATGTATGTGAATGACAACCGCAAATGCAAGATTAGGGAGAGGTCATTATTATATGTCCGTCCGTCCCCCCTCAATAATCTACAAAATTAAAAATAAACAAACAAACCAAAAACAAACACAAAACTAAGAAAACCCACATTGCATAGCAGGAGAAGCAGCTTTCAATTAGCAACTTTTCAGCACACCTGATTTCTTATATTTTGCAAAAAAATTCTGTTCAAATCAGATTTGCTTTCTATAGTCCTACTGTTTACAAAGGGGTTTAGATTGCTACTTACTATGCTGCAATGAAACAACTAGTGCCTATTGTAGCATTTACAACACCACCACCTCTCAGGTACTGAGTACCTGGTTAAAGTAAATCTTTCAAGAACGCTTTAGGTATTTTCAGTGCAATCAAAGGGCTATATGCAGTATGACTCCCCATCCACTCATTGACATCAGTGGAATTTTATTGGCAGGTCAAGTCTGGCATATGACATCATGAAAAGATGGGTTCATAGTTTTTTAAAGCATGTTTTTGAAAGTTTTGATCAACAGCAGTGTTTTGTAAGTATTTTTTAGTATAATAAAATCAGAAGATTTACTGAACAAATATAAAAATGATGCAATTATATACATATGGGAGAGTCTGAAATTGTTGTAAGGGATAAATGTCTTGTGACAGTTCCCTTCTTTTGTAGCATTTTTGACAAGGGGAAATGCAAGAAAATGGACCCTTATTGCTACATTAATGCCTAAAGATCCTCATTGATTTCCAGCAGTAAACATGCAGCCAGTGCTAAGTCAAGTGATAAGGGGATGTTTCCTAATGCTGTTTTATGGATGTGCTGTCTTGTGCCTTCAAAAGTCTCCTTGGTTTTCTCTGGAAAACCACATCTATATTATTGGCCTCTACTGACATAGAAACCTTCTAAAATTTTACATTGTAATTTTCCATACATATTTTGTATAGATGGGGAAATTATAGAATTGTTTAAAGGAGATGATAAGACAGAAAATGGTAATAGTGAAAAAGAATACAAACTTTTTTTAAAAAGTCCACAATGAAGTTAAGTGCTGAATTCTAGTGGGAAAATCTGGCTTATTTCTACACAGTTTTGCCCTTCAGCTCAGCTGTTGGCTCTGTATTAGCATTCAGACAGCATTTCTAGTGATTCACTGAGGTATTATGAATATGCAAAATAGCAGGAGCTTTTTATGTCTATGGTTTGTCTTTCTTAGATGTTTGAAGGAATAATTGAAGCCAATCAGCTACTGATAACATGCATATAGATGAATTTGGCTCGTGGAAGAAAAATGTTTTAATAATTCTTTTCATAGCAGCCCAAAAGGTTGATTTCAATCAGGTTTTTGAAAACAAAACCTCTTGGTTTTTTTTCAATTACACTGATTGATTTACAGGTTAATATGTCATATCGTTGTTGCTTCTCAACTTATTATGATAGCATATATTTAAGAACTATCTATTCAATGAAATGTTTGGTTTTCTATTATTTTCTCATTAAAAAAAAATCAAGTTTGCCTCCTGTTGAGTACTGATCTGCCCTTCTAGGCTAAAACATTGATGTATTTTCAAAAAAGCATCTTATATCACACAATCAAATTTTGCTTCCCATATGCAGGCAAGTTGCCCCATCAAAGCCACGTGAGGTGAACAGAATTTGACCCCTAATCAGTCCTGCCCTCTTTTCATAGTTATAACAATAATATTGTCATTAAATAGATGACAAAGATCTATTATGTGACTTAGAAAATGAGTGTTTTTGTGACCTTTCTAGACTCTTTTTATTGTTGATGGAAAAACAATATTTATCAAGAGAAGGGAAGAGGATGATAAATAATTGCCCATTGACCAGAGCAGTGCCAGGCTATTTTAAATGTCAATACCAGGGTCAGGTAATTATAACTAATGACATAGTTATTATCATTAATGATGTAATTTCTAACATGGCTGAGACTGTTTAAATATGGTACCTAATAATTCTGGCATGTTACATCTTGATTTGGGATTTATTGGTTTAATTTAATAATTTTAATTTCATTCTCAGGCTATGTATCAAAAACTGTGATATACTTCATATCTTGCCTGCATGTAGTGATAGCTTGTTGTGTGACTCACTAATCTGAATTCTCATAATGATGGCCTAATGCCACTTTATTTTCAAAAAGAAATGGTGACATTGCACTAAACCTCTGAATTTTCAGCTGGAGTTTAATGTGTGAAAAATAGTCCCACCAAAAATGTGGATTTAATTAACCAGTCACTTTAGTTGTAACAAAAAAGATTCTGAGGCAAAATTGTTTTGAAGAAATGTAAATAAATAAATTGACTGTGTTGATTTAATTAAACACCAACAATTTAGCAGGGTTTGGGGTGCATGGGTTGTGTTGGGTTTTTATTTATTAAATATATCTATTCATTATATTATATTATATTATATTATATATTTGCTACAGGTACTAGGTTTGCTTTAGGAAGAGATCATTTTATACTTTAAACCAGTTGGCACAAGGGGCAATACAGAATGGCAACATCTGCGAAGTAGCACTGACACAATCTCAGAGCTGCTTTGTATCGACAAGGGCAGAGCAGTCTTTTCCAGTCATTAAAATGGAAGTAAATTAGGATGCAGGAAATTGTGGTCTGCACAAAGGGGGGGGGGGAAGAAGGGGGGGTGTCAAGATGACACTCCCTTCTCTCTGGCCCTCCACACCTTTTTCTTTTGAGGATCTTGCTTATAATTACATTAAAAAATTATTCATCTTTCTTTTGCACTTTAGCTTCTCATGTGATTTTTAGATGTCTATTTTTTGCAGGGTTAGTCAGCTAAGGATTTCAGAGTCCCAGTCCACACATCCCATCTCCCTGGATCTTGCCTTCAGCTGCATACGATTTCTGGCAGCACGGACATGGACGGACATAGGTGCTGGAATGGGTAGGCATGACTGGGACCAGGAGAGTAGGAGTCAGGAATGCTGCCAGGGCTAGAAAGAGGTCAAATCAGTGATGGGGATTAGACAGAAAAAGGTTGAGGTAACACATAAATTAGTGAGATTGGAAGGGAGACTGGTGAAATTATTGCAAGGGTGAGTAGTAAACATATCCCATCCATAGATTTTAAACTGTGTGCTTGAAGGCAAATTGTTTAATCATTAAATATAGTTGCAGGTTGCTAATTATTCTCTTTTGAAAATGGTATAATCTTGTCTGTCATCTTTTTCTGGGGAAAGGATGTAAAGAAAAAAAATAGTAGTCGTAAATAAAAGGAGGGAAAAAAGAGGATTACAAATTGTCATCCTGTTTTTATTATTAATTATTGTTATGATTCATTTCTATTATTGTAGCACTAAGGAGCCAATGCCATGGAGCAGGACCTCCACTGTGCTAGGTGCTGCACAAACACAGAAGAAAAAGACAGTCCCTGGCCCAAAGAGCTTACAATTTAAGTTGTTTGCAGTGTTGTTGTAGTCGTGTTGGTTCCAGGATATTAGAGAGACAAGATGGGGGAGGAAATACCTTTTATTAGACCAATTTCTGTTGGTGAGAGACACAAGCTTTCGAGCTTACTCAGAGCTCTTCAAGAGCTTCAAGCTGTGTACGGTCGAAAACCTGAATGTCTCACCAACAGAAGTTGGTCCAATAAAAGATATTACCTCCCTCACCTTCTCTCTACAATTTAAATAAAATACAAGAGAGAACAGATGGTGCAATAGGAAACACTGGGACAATATGCTGTCAGCACATTAGCAGACTAGCTATTGTCAAGGTTTATGTGAACGTTAACATGAATGAATCAGAAATACTTTTAATACCCACAATAGTACCATTTATGTATAGGTCATTTGAAGCAGTTCACCAAAAAGAAATCAGAATTTCTACGTGCAAGAAGGATTTTAAAATAGCATTAAAAAGAGCAGTTTATCTTAAAGACTGACGATATGTTCATATGGATGCACAGTCAGGATCATTCCTATGGTATAGATGTGTTCTCTATAGATCTTTGAGATGTCAGTTTACACCACTTATGTTTGTCATTTTTTTACACTGTGCAGCTAAAACTCCCACTAAAAGCATGAGGGACTAAAACGGCAGTGTTAGCCACTTGTCTGTACGTGGCGAACCTTTCATTTACCAGTAAGTTGTATGCCACTCTAATATAACTTTGAATATGTCAGACCTGTTTGAATATATTATTAGGAGTATATATTCCACACCCAGTTACAGGGATAGACTATGGCATTTGTGGATGAACACCCAGAGATAGTGTCTCAGAGAGGCACAGAATCTCCCAGGGTTGTCTGCAACATGCTTTCTCTGTTGGGATGAATCAGATTGCTCCCCACAGTGCACCAGCCCAGCTACATCAGCTGGGAGGGTGAATAGGGGCATGGCTCTTCCTGCTCTCCATCTGTTTGTTTGGAGTCTTGGTCCTTGGAGGGAAGTGGGTGTAAGTGGTCCCTACACTGCCTAAAGTTCACTGCTATTGTAGGAGTCTCTTGCATGGCTGTGCAGGCGAGGGGAAGACTCTTTACCTGACTCTTTCCCCGCCCTTGCAACCAGTGAAGGGCCATTATAGCATGGCTCACTATACAGAACTGACGGGACTGAAGTATCTCGATCAATTGTTTACCTCTGCAACATTTTAGAAGCCATTTAATAAATAGTTTATGTTTTAATTAAAAGTAGGAAAGACCGTCTGCCTGCAATATTACTATAAAATAACCTCTTTACTAGGCTCATAAAACTTGTGCTATAATCTCCTGGAATTGTGTTTATCTCATGAGGCATTAAAAAACAAAACAATAGCTCAGTGGCTTGAGCATTGGTCTGTTAAACTTAGGGTTGTGAATTCAATCCTTAAGGGAGCTATTTAGGGATCTGGGGCAAAAAAATAGTTGGGGATTGGTCCTGCTTTAAGCAGGGGATTAGACTAGATGACCTCCTGAGGTCCCTTCCAACCCTAATATTCTAAAACACGTTAGTTCGTTGTGTTGCTTAGATTCCACACACCTCTTCCCCCCTGCACGCACACACAATACCTGTCCTGGGCCTGCAGTATTGCAAGGGGCAATGGATCTGTGTATAGAAGAGTTTTGATGTAGTTTTCTTCTCTGCACAGGTATATAGTATTCACTGTAACTCTACTGTATGCATAATATTTTAGATTAGAGATGTAGGGCCCGATTCTGCTCTCCTTTGGCTTCAATGGGTTTCCCCAATGTAAGTACGGGAAGAATTAGATTCAGTCTTTTTTTCTAACATCTTGACAAGTGCATATAGTCATTTTATTTATGGTAAACTAATTAATGATACAATGTACAGACAAAAAGAAATTCTCTTAGCCTTCCAAATTAACCATGAAGTTACAGAAGCAATTTGAAAACAGGGAGTGAAGGTAGTTGACTACCAGGAGCATTAACTATGTCAAATAATTAAGTTCATGTTTGATTCATAACATGAAAACAATAGTAAATATAGGGCCATGAAATGTTATAAGAACTATGGTTGTGCTTTGGTTTATATTTGCTAGTATTATGCTATGTCATAACCACTATTTTTCCTTCCATCCAGGCAAGTCTATTTCTGGGTTTATTATTTCTGTGTATATTTTAAAAGGTATAAATTTAGAATCAGTCAATACCTGGAAAGGTAAATAATCTCTACACATTTTTGTAAGTAAATGCATACATGGGTTGGGTATCTGGGCCAAATTCAGCCTTTGTGGTAATCTAGAGGAACAACTATGCAACTAGTGTGACAGAGAAGGGCTCAAAACAAACAAACAAAAAAATCTGTTTATGCCATAGCCACTTTTTATGCTACTGTCAAATTTGCTCCTTTGGTTCTGCTGTCTGAAGTCAGCAAATTCGGGCTGCAGTAGAGCTTAATGGCCACAGCCAAGATCATTATGCTAGGTGTTCTACAAATACATAATCAAAGATAATCCCTGCCCTGAAGAGTTCACCATCTAAATAGATAAGACACACAAAGGGCTGGAGTAGATGAGGAAGACAGAAATTAGTGAAGTGACTTACCCAAGCTCACACATTAAGTTAGTGGGAGAACTGGAAATAGAACCCAGGTGCACTATGCACGCTGATTCGCTCTAGCTTGTGGAATCTTCCCCTGGTGGGGCTGGCTAAAAATTAAAGCTGTGCCCCCTAACAGAGCCCCTAGGCTAATGGGTGACTTCCTGGTGAGATTCTGCCTGTCTTCCTACAACTGCTCCCATAGCTGCAAGGGGGTGAGGAGTTAATTGACTCCATGTCTTTATCTTAAATTCAAATAAAATTGCTCTAGTTGCCGGCTTCATTCACAAAGCATGTAGACTTCACTGATTAAAAACACACAATGTGATTTATTGTAGGATCATATTCTACAGTGCTTATGGAGGAAAAAATGTCATAAACGCCAATGGAAGATTTGACCTTAGTAAGGTCTGAGAGATAGAATGTGCCATTTAGCTGCAATCCGGAGTAGGGTGCGGACCTGCCCTTTTATATCCCCAGTGGGAGGAGTGGAAGGGATTGTGGACATAGTTCACAATCAGTGGACATAGTTCCTCCCAGAGCTAGAGGTAGTGTTGTGCAGTGGCATGTTTCACTACTTCATGGGATGGTGCAAGGTTCTACAGACTCATAGGGAGTCATGCTTTGTGACAAATTATGATCCTAGGGATGCTAAGAGGGGACAACACTTACTCCTCTGAGCTCAGGAATTACAGTTGCCGCTGGTCATTGTGATGCGTGCTCCGGAGGTGGGAGAATAATTTCCTGCTCATTCACTCCAATATGCTCACAACAAGTTTAGAGACCATTTGACCCTGATTTAGGACCTTAGGAGAGTTTTGTCATCCTTCTCTATTCCACTCAAAAGTATCCTTCAATTCTTTGGTGGGTGGGAAAATAGCTCAAGAGTTAAAAAAAGTTGTCTTGTGACTTCTTTTTCCTGCAGTGCTCTAAATGTGCTTCCTAACATCTGCTGTTAGTATAGAGCAACATATTGTAGATCTTTTCTTCATGTGGACATTTTTAAAACAAAAAATGCTCATTGATGTTACTGATGTTCCTTAAATCTGTACATTCCTTGCAGTGCTATTCAGTTCTTGGAATGATGTATAACTACAGTGTTTCATGTATTGCATATCAATGAAAGGATCCACCCCTGCAGACACATGTTGCCTAAGTTTGTTTTTCTAATTTTGAAGAATATAAATGCATTAAGGTTTTACATTTATTAGCATTGGATGCATACATCTCCTATGATTCATAAATATTTAGATCTTAGATTAGCAAGCAAAATATAAAAATGCTGCATATACCATTGTCCCCACACAAATATAACTGTGTTCCTGAATTACTGCAGCATCAGAGGTAATACCTTTAAACTAAAGATGTTTTTATTACAGTAAAGATTTTTTTGGAGGTTCACTGTTTATAAATATATAACTCAAGGTGTTCTAAGAAGATGAACTTTGTTGGCATATAATGCAACTAAATTCCTTCATTTTCCTTGTTTGGATAACAAAAAACTATTTTCAGAAATATACGTGCAACCACATGCTCACAAAGTAACTAAACAACATACCAAAGGCACACACAGTGTCATTCACAATCATCTGCTGTATCTGTATAGTTTGAATCTATCAATCTCACCTTGCTGCAAAATTTGCCCGCTGTGGCTATGCATGTGAGCCATTGTTAAACTGCTCTTTATGTTGCACATTGACTGTGTGGACACCATGCTCAAGGTCATTAATATCCTCTCTCATCTGAGCTCTGCTGTTGTCAAGGGATCTCTGTGACATGATAAGGGGCAGACAAGATTTTGCCTTCAGTCCTGCAAAATCCCCTTTGAAGTCAGGACCAGTGACTTCTATGGGAGTTAGACGGAGTAAGGATTGAAAAAGTATTGCAGGGTTTGACCCCTGAAGATTAACATTATTATTAACATTTCATATGACAGTAACTAATAGGAAGCTTTACAGTACTTTGCAATTTTCAGTCAACCAGCCAAATCTGTGTGTATATGTGTCTCAAATTACCTTCAGAGATTGGCTGGTATATGCACATCTGAGAGCAGAATTTGGTGTCAGGTAAGTTATAGAACTGACAAAAAAGTTGTTTTTTATATGAGAGTATAATAAGTAAAATTAGGGACAAATCATATTTTGATAAACAACCTGCTCTGTGCTTTATATGGAAAATCTAGATAGCTTAATGTGGGGGGGATAGGGGGGGGAAAGGAGGGAATAAGATTCTTAGAGAATGAAAAAAGGCCCAAATCCTGCAGACTACATTCATGACCCGATCATTCACCACAGACCTACATGCGTTATTTCCATCTTCATGCACCATATAGATTCCGGTCAGGAGTTAATACAATAGGGGAACTTATTTCAATACCACCAGCCACAAAGTCTGCAAATACCCTATTATAAGGAAACACACACAGGGCTAAGATGGTGTTTTGTGATTCTATGACCCACATTCCATTCTGTGGTACTGTGACATACTCTACCCTATGTTACTCCTGTATCCATATTCACTACTTTGATTACGATATGTTTTGTAAAACGTGTGCCTTGAAAAGTCTTAAGTTGATGAATCTGATTATCCTGTTTAAATGTGTGTATCATCATTGTATGTCACGTTATGAGATTTCACTATATGTTTGTTATTGAAACATGTTGTGCGCCCTGGAAACGCCTACAGACTAAGAAATAACAAAGGTACTATAAACAAAAGCCTTACATGTAACCCTCTGAGATGGCCCAAGCTTCACATAGACAAAAAAATGTGAACGAGAACCTGCAATTCATGTGAAGGACACTGGACAGCTCACATAGGCCATAACCTCATGACACCATATGGATTTTTCCAGCACCTGGAGAAAAGTATAAATGAGGAGCAGTGATATCATTACTTCACCTGCCTTTTCTCCCCCATCTCTACACAAAGAAGCAAGATCTTCTGGAAGACAAAGAAACTCCATTGAGACTATGGGAGGGCTTGGTCCCAATTACAAGGCATTCTAGTTAGCAAGAACTGCTGAGAAGTTTTGGGGTGAGAGAAATCCTTTTGCTTCTAGAATTATTAGCATGGTAAAGCTTAGGAATTAGCTTGCGATTTTATATTTTATTTCCTTTGTAACTAACTCTGATCTTCTGTGCCAATACCACTTAATCACTTTAAATGTATCTTTCTATAATTAATAAAACTATTCTATATACTAAACCAGTGTGTTTTTGGCTGAAGCATTTGGGGAATCTACTCAGGATACAAAGGCTGGTATATGATCAATTTCTTTGTTAAATTGATGGACCTTATGGGCAAACAGTACAAGACAGCACATTTCTGGGGTGCAAGGCTGGGACCAGAGATATGTGGATGTCACCCTATATGTAATTCAAGAGTGGCTGGGCATAGCACTGTAGTATATGTCTGAAGATAACTTGCATGCTAGAAGCTGGGGCAGCTCATATAGCAAAGTAGGGCATATTGTACATCAGACTGGAGAATTAAGGGGGCACAATGATCCAACATCCAGTCCAGATGGGGTATGTCATAGGTACCCATGTTTTATTTAGCCTATCAAATATTGTTACCAGTTTTAACCCAAGCTGCTAGCCAAAATTTGGGCCGCTTTGGGTTATTTCTGATAGGGAGAGAAATTGATGATGGAGTCAGGCATTTCTCTGATGTGATCCGGTTTATTTATAAAGAATGTACAAAGTCCAGTTTCCCTGAAACATCAGATAACAGGAAAGAGTTTCTTTGCTCACTGTTCCAAACCCCCTTCAGTCAGCAGTCAGCCCCAAAGCTCTCCTCTAGGCTTTATTTGGGGCCATGCTCTCAGTGTATTTGGCTCTCCACTTCTTCTCTTTGTCTGTGGTGTTTCGTCTCAATGGTACGTAAACATTACGCAAGATGTGTGTCATTGGTAGTGGCGAGGAGCAGCAGCACTGGTTTCCTGCCTGCCCACTCAGGTTTGGCCCTGTCATCCTTCTCTCATGACAGAGGCTGGTGTGTGGTAGAGGTCCAAAACTGAGTGAGTGGGAGTGCAACCTGGTGCTCAGGTTTCACATTTCACTCAATTTGGGGCCTATGCTCCTTCCCCACCCCATGATGAGGGAGGAGCTGTGGGGTGGCAAGCAATTGTGTCCCCTCTCAGGAATGGGGCATGACACTGCACCTGGGCAGGATGGGCTAAATAGTGGGGGCTGATCATGGTGTGGACTTTCCAGGGGAGGCACTGAGTTGAGTGGCTTCAGTGGGAATGGCTACAGAGGGATTGATGGGTGTGCACCATATAAACATTTTCTCTCTCTCTCTCTCTCTCTCTCTCACACACACACACACACACACACACACACCCTGCTCAAAACAATACCCAGCCATGACCACTCTTACATAGTTGAAATTCCTGAGAGGTGAAGGGCACTGATTGTCTCATAAAAGAGCTTTTTCTTACACTTATGTTAAATAAAGGATGGTGGTTACACTCACCAGGTCCAGTGTTTTCCCAACCCACAACAATGTGAATGTTTTCAGGTGATTTTAGTTCTTTTTGAACTGCAATTTACTCAGCCACCTTTTTGTTGCTTCATCCTATGCTTAAACTCTGCAACTTGTTAAGAATGGAGGTAAATTACTGTGTTTTCCCTCAGGCTGACATTTGCTTTCAATCTCATTTTGGGGTTAGGGAGAATAATTGATGCTGCTTATCCTCATCTTCCATCTCATTAACAAAGGTAAGTAAAATGGGGAGTAATCCCAGTCCCTGCATCACTGCCTGCACAAATGCCTCCTCTTTGATTCTTTGCTGTTTATTGTTAACCCTCTGTTTCATTCCATTTTTCAGTCTGTGCAAGAGAGTACCTGTATCCAAGGCAATCTGAATTAATTTTCCAAGGACATTTTCAGGGATATTGTTTCAGATGGTTTGCTGGAGTATACATCTATTCCACTGACTGCATTCACTTCATCTATTAATTTTTAAATTTGATATAAAAAAGTAGTCAGTTTACCAGGCAAGATTTACTCTTTTATATATATGTGCCTCAGAAATGTGTATTCAGTTCCCATGGGGAGTTAATGGGAGCCAGAGGGCAGAATTTGGCAATGCTGTTTATTCTCCATGATTTCATGAGTCTCTAGGTGCTTGTAGATATGGTTCCCTTAATATTTGTTCCATGATTTTGCAAGGTTAGACTCACTTGATGTTAGAAGCAATGGATAGGGCAAGTTTATTCACAAAAAGTGGTACCTTAGTTCAGTGGTGCTATTCTCAAAGTAAGAATCTACTCAGTAACTTACAGAGTAAATTAAGGGTTTTATACTATAAGAAGCTAAGTTTCAAATACACAGGTATGTAAACAAATTGCTGACCCTCTGAACTTTATTATGGTGCATTTGTCCATCACTATAAAAAAAAAAAACCTTCTGTTCTTGCTACCTCCAGTAGTCTTTTAGAGTTATTTTATTTCTTGTTTTTTTTCCTTGTTGCTGGGTTTTTTCCATTTAATATTAGAAATAATTTAATGCAAGCATTTAATATTAGAAATCAATTCAAATTGATCAATTAAATCAAATTCAAAACCACGCACACATTTAACAGAATAATTAATTTCTAAAAATTCTATTCAGACATTAGCAAAGCTGGCAATTGTGATTATCTTTCAAGTCAATGTCTCTAGTGAAATTAGTACACTAGCTCAGGCCCTTATGCTTAGAGTTTGCTTCTCCTCTTGTATTTCACCTCTGTATACTCTCTCCCCAGATGCTATCACAACATACCTGTGCCTACCCCCACACTTCTGCCTGAGCGGATATACGATGCCTAAATCTACGAGTGCACACTGCTCTGCTCTCTGAAAACCAACCAGTCTCTCTGATTTGAGCCCATCCCTCCTATCTTCACCTGCTTGTCAAGCCCCTTCAATCTCAATTTTTTAATGTTTGGCGGGATGGTATATACAACCCCCAGGAAGTGTGGATGCTTATAACTGATGGATCCTAAAGAAAGAGACTATTTCTACAACTCCCCTCTTGTAATAGGGAGGCTTCCTCCTCTTCCCTCATAGGACAGCTGGAGCTTTTGGGAGACAAATCTATGGTCTTATGCCTGTAGGAATCATTTTTTGGGAGGCTGTGTGCATTTCCCCACCTGCAGCGCTCTCTCTCTCTCTCTCTGACAGTAATTACACAGGCTTTCCTTTAAGCATCTGCCCTGACCTGTGCTACTGTTGAGTGAGACTCAGCAGCAACCTGCAAGAAGAGGTGTCACAGCCTTCCTAATCCGGAGTGTTATCTGGAGGAAAGTCGACACTCCTTCCTTCACCTGCAGCACCACTCACTGTGAGGCCCTGATCCTGAGCTGTAGCACTCTTCCATGGAGATGGACAAATGTGGGGGAGGGTATGCACAGCCTCCAAGCCTCAGAAGCAGCAGCTGGCAGAACTAGACCTTCTCTTGACTATTTTGAATACAGTAGCACTGGGCTTTACTGGGGAGAAAAGCCACACAGTACACAGTACATTGTGCTGAAAGCACTGCCTGCCATGCTGACCAATATTGTCTTATTGTTTCCTTGTATTTTCCCATCTGCCTGAATCCATCTGTTGTCTCTCAGCTTAGACTTTTAATGTAAGCTTTTAAAAGCCCTGTTCTGTGTTTATACAATGTCTAGCACAATGGAGAATGAAAGTGGTTCCTAGGTGATACCACAATATAAATAAAACAGTAAACAATAACCAGACTTGCTCTACAGACCAGCTGTGACTCCATTTTTAAGAGAAAGAAAAAAAGTTGTGCCTAGAGGAGGCAGAGTTGGTGCCAGAGGAATGGATGGCCTCTATTAGTAAAACATCTACAAACCTGGTTTAAGTACATGGTTTAGGGCAGTTCTGAAGCCAGTTTTTCATGTGTATTTCTTGATAGGGTGTCATTCCAGCCAAGTGAGTGGTAAGTTACCTGCTAAGTATCAGAGGGGTAGCCATGTTAGTCTGAATCTGTAAAAAGCAACAGAGGGTCCTGTGGCACCTTTGAGACTAACAGAAGTATTGGGAGCATAAGCTTTCATGGGTAAGAACCTCACTTCTTGCATCTGAAGAAGTGAGGTTCTTACCCACGAAAGCTTATGCTCCCAATACTTCTGTTAGTCTCAAAGGTGCCACAGGACCCTCTGTTGCAAGTTACCTGCTGTTGCCTATCTGTACCCAAAGGTTGTGGAAAAATCCTACCCTAGCTCTTGTGCAACTTGAATTACTGATTCCAGAACAGTTTTGCTGAGACGTTCCATGCTCTCATTTTAGCCAATGTTTTGTGTGACCTGCCGTGCTAAAACATTATTTGTCTTGCTGAAACTTTAGAGAATCATGGTTTCTGAAAAGAGGGAGCTTTCTTTTAAAATGGCAGTTTAGTATGGTGAGGGAACAAACATAATTATGAGGTCAGTATGGGAGCTATTATACTTTCCCTACCTACAGGTACGCAGTTAAAACTACTGCTCAGAGGAAAGCAAATAGTCATTAATGTAACCACAAGAACTTTCACTGTTTGAATTCAATACCTGAAAGGAGTCCCATGGATTTTAAAAATTAAGACATTACTTGACATGAATATCTGCTGTGGAAATTAGTTTATTGCTTGTTTGTCAATTTCAGTGATATATAGATCCTGGGGAACGCTATTCTCCAAAATGTTTTTGTTCTTGTATATTCCTACCAACCCTCCCTTCAGTTAATTGTTGATCACACTCATACTGACCTGCTCAATGATAGACAAGCAGCACATGCCCATTTTCTCCCCACCTTCTCCATCCCTGTAGGAGAGCCGTGTAAGCTCAAGGAGGTTTATTGTAAAGTCACAATTCCTTACCACACTGATCCATCACACAGGCACAGGTATCTGCAAACAGATGTGTGCCTGTAGGGGTCTGGGGCAAGGATACAACAGTGAGTGACATGACAATGTTGCAGTAGTACAGTACTGTTGCAATGCACCTAGTGAGTCAAGGCAGACAGCAGAGTAAAATACTGATACGGGGCTTACCTCTTGTTAAAATAGGAAAGATAGATCAGCAATCACCTTTGCTATTCATAGGGTGACCAGACAGCAAATGTGAAAAATCAGGATGGGATGGGGGTGGGGGTTAATAGGAGCCTATATAAGAAAAAGACCTAAAAATCGGGATTGTCAATATAAAATCAGGACATCTGTTCTCCCTAGCTATTCACCTCCTTTTGGAAGCCGATGGCTATACAGCACACCCAGTGTATGGTAAAGTGATAAATAAGATAGCATACACAGAAAGGAAGAATGTGAATATAAGTTATCACAAGGACCCAGTGCCCATATACCCCTAGCATTCTATCTGCTCTGCTGTGTGCATACTTGACTGGCACCATCTTCTCTTGACTGAAGCAGCAGAATGTTGCATCTCCCAATACCCTCACTAGGTTGAGCTTTGCCTTTCATCTGAATATCTGTGTTAGTGGGTTTAATTCTAAATTGGGATCTAGCCTAATTCTATTTGTGCCATTTACTCCTTGGTCCATGCAACATATCTAAATCCCCCCTGGTGCCACTTTTGCATTTCTTCTAGGCCTGCTGTGCATATTTGACAGTAACAAACGGCATGGTGCCAACACCTTTTTATACTAGCAAAACTCTTCTTGCTACTCAAAATTAGAGAATTTCGTAGCACTGTATTACAGAAGACACCTGTACAGTGGGGGGTACCATATTGACACAATGGGTTGGGTAAAAAAGGGCTTCTTACACAACCAAAAAAGTTGTATATGGCACAAAAGGACAGGGCCTTGAGGTCCTGGCTTTCCATTTAATTGAAATGCAATCTATCTCTACCTTCCTCAGCCTTCATATCAGAATATTTGCTAAGGGTTTTTTGTTTGTTTGTTTGTTTTTAGACACGTGCCCCAAACCCTTTAATTAGAATTTAGCAATTGGGTCATCAGAGACCAAGGTCTAATGTTATAGTTGGACATACTGTAACTGAATTAGGAAAGAAAAAATAAAGAAACTGTTGAAACCCCCTCAGATATTTAGTTTAGAGTAGAGCCTTAAATATGAATTAACTAGTAACTAGCTGCCTGAATATCAGTTCTAAATTGACACAAACTACTGCAACAGGGACCAGTAACAAAACCAACGTCTGGGAGTACGGTATGTATATAGATGTTTCTAAAATTCTGCTATAATGAATAATGTTGGCAAGCAGTCTACTGGGTTAGGTAAGAAGTTTATTCTGTTGGATTGTCTACCATGTTTTCCTATCATCATCATCATCTTTGTGGGAATTCAAAGCAGAAATGGTTTGAATTTGATTCAGGGTATTGTGTGTATCAAGGTGCATTTTTACTCTGAAAAGTGATTGTATGAAAAAAACACCTCATTCAAAAGATTTGCTACTTTGGGGCATCATTTGAAGATAGAAGGGTTGCACTAGTGTAAGTGAGGACCTGCAGAGAAACTTCATTACTAGTGATGCTGCTTGAGAAGGAAAGAATCTACTTTGACTCTCGAAGTAGCGCTTGGAAGACTGGTATTTGGGGAAGAGAGGGGGGAGAGATGGACAGAAAACAAAAACAAAAATAAACCTAACAAGATCGGAATCAATTTGGCATGGTAGTTATTGAAAGATGATAAATTTGGAACCTCAGGATGCTATTTATACATTGTCACTGTTGAGTGTAGAACTGTACTCCAAGCATTCTAACAAAATCAATTGTAATGCCTTGGTAGGTCACAGAAGTCAGGTGTCTCCAACTGAAGGAGGAAATTAACAAAATAAAGCTCTGTTTTATGTAAGCACAGTAGAGAAGTCTAGAACAACTGCATTACAATAGAATGTTAGTTATTACACTTCTATCTGTTTTCATTTTGCTAGTCCAATTTAATGAATAACAATAATAAGCTGGATAGTAAATAAGAACAATGTCAATATTTCTAGAAATACTACATAGTTAAATAGGTCGTTGAGATTTACTAGATAAGAAAAAAAAGTGGGAGCATGACCGGCTGAACCTGCGGACACGGCAGGTAAACAAACCAGCCCGGCCCGCCAGGGGGCTTACTCTGGCAAGCCGTGTGCCAAAGGTTGCCGATCCCTGGACTAGATGATCAGTGGTCGCTTTGGCTTTTATAGTCTATGAATCAAAGAATATCATCAACCTTAAGGTCTGTCCTGTATGTCAGAAAGCTTAATGGATTCCAGCACCTGCTTGAAGGGTGATACTTTCAACTCAACTTTAAGTTCTAAAAATTAGGAGTGCATGCAATATTCTTCCTATTCAGTCTTTGCAAAATTTTGATGGATTTGAAGTGGTTGAAATGATGTTCATGTTTCGTAAAGCATTACAGACTTTAGGAGATTTGGGTACTTTGTAATTTAATATTCTCTTCTGTTCTGTGTGTAAGTTGCTCTGCTTAGAGTTCATTAGAAGAAACTTTGAGTGGGGTAATACAAGGAGGTGTTTATTAGAATTATGCTGAAGGGTTTCTTTTGGGAGGTTTCAAATCAAAGGATTAATTAAGTAGAGCATTGTTTAAATATACATTGAATGGTACCAAGATTAGTTTTAGTATACTATTTAAAGGTGGTCTGAAATACTTTAATAAATACAGAATTGTGTAAGCCTGTAAGTCATTAATAAAATGCAGTGTTTTGTAAGAATACATCAAGAAAGGACATTTTAAAACAAAATATTTCAAGATCATTTCTTTCCATTTAACTTATATGAACCTCAAATCAGAGGGCTGCATTTCTTCTGCAGGAATTTATACTTTAAACAGCTAGCATAAGCATCTCACTCCCGCTTGTGATGTCATCTGCTCTTTCAGAATCCTACATTCAAGCCTTCTCAGATAAACCGAGACCTAGTGCCATTTTAAAATTATGCATCTATTCAGGTACTGAACCATTTAGGGATGAATTCTCTTATCACAGCTTTGCAACCCTGTTGACTTAAATAAGTAATATCAGCTTAAGTGATAAGGATTTGACCCTTGGTGTGCATTTGTGAGCTCTCTAACACTAGTGCAGTAGTAGGAAGATAAGATGTTCCTTCCTCACACCACATGAGTGTAAGTGGAAGTCATTTGATCTACAGGGAATGGGAGGTAGGGGAGATGCTAGTACTATTGCCTATTTCCACTATTGTGGAAAAAGAGACACTGGACTTGTGTTGTTTTGGGAAAATAAAACTGAAGTGTGTGTGTGTTTTCTTTGGTGCATTAGTCAGGGAGTTAACTGACCAGCTTACAACTGCTGCATCCTAATGCCCTCTCTATTGCTGCTTTTGATGTTGACCCCTCTACAACCATCACACACATGCCACTAACAATGGGTCATATGTGCAGATAATGTCCCATTTTGGCATTGTCAGAACTAAACTTTGATTTTTCCTTTTGAAGTGACTTTTTTTTTTAAACACATTTTGTATTATAATAGTCAAAAAAGTTTGTTTTGTTGAGATAAAACACATCAGTTGGCCTGAAATAATTCTTTTCCTTGTGTGTCTTTCCAAGAATTTTGAAGTTCTCAGAATTCTTTCCTAATTTAAATGATTTTCTGTTCAAATTGCAGAATCTTCCAGTAGACAGAATTTCAGTTCTTTCCAGCTCTACTATTAACATGTTCAGAGGTATGGATTACAAATATGGCAGGTATAAATTTTCTTTGCTTTAGCTACAATATAGGATATGAAGAGGACTTTTTGTTTTGCTTTCAGTGTATGAATTCCCTAGTAGGCACCTAATAGATGACAAAGGATACAAGGTTTTCTGGTAAGAAAGAATATGTTGATAAATGCAGAAAATGTAATATTGAGAAAAAGTAACATTAATCACCAGAAAATGTAATTAAAGTTTAACTTCTTGTTAGAGGCTAGTACCACGGAATCCTGCTGTTTTAAGATTGTAAATTGAAATAATTATTCTATTATTGGAGATTCAGCTACTTAAGTAGAAATTGTAACTGGATTCATTTTGAGCTAATAATATTAAGCATGTGTTAAGTACTACCACATTCTCACATGTATGGATTGGTAAATAGGGAATCTGTCATGGGGTACACTCATTTCAGGTGGCACCTCCTCCGGGCTGTTCTGGGAATTAGCTCTGTTCCAGGTCTGACATGTTCCCTTGTGGTCTCTCAACCCATTGTCCTCTCACATTCTGCGGCCCTCTCGGGTCTAAAAGCTGCAGTTTCTTCTTTGTGAGTTGGCCCTACAGCTGAGTCACTGTGTGTTTTCCCCTCTGAGCTATATAGAGTCTCACTGGAACCGAGGTCTAGGCAATGCCACTTCAGTGGCTAGTAGGGGAAACTGGGTCCACACAGAACTCTAGCTTTCAGGTAAGTGACCCTACAACACAGAGACAAGGGCTACTCAGTCCCCAGCTTTGCTGCTCTTCCTCTGGACTGCTTCCTATTTCACCTCTCTCAGGCTCCCTTCACCCTTCTAGGAACATCCATCCCCCAGCGCCAGGCTCCAAGAATCCTACTCTTTCCTTGGGTTTCCTCCTTTCCTCTCTAATGCACAGAGGGTGGCTGTAGATTTCCTCCCTGCCACCATTTCTGTTGCCAGCTTCATGGCTTTATACTATCCCAGCCACACCTGTTCAACTGAGCTTCATCTTCCAATCAGGATTTGTTTCTCTAGCCTAATCCCCTCATGAGTGGATTATCTCACTCCTTTCTTAACTTCCTTAACCCTTTCAAGGCTGGTGTGGGGTGAACACCCCATCACAGAATCTGAAGTACACTTATCACATTTACCAAATGTATTAAACACATTTTAAAATACATCAGTGATGTTACTACTGGATATGACCACAGTCATTGTTGTGACTCAGGAGTAAATGTATATTAGTAGCTTTGCAGGCATCTGAGAATGGGATTCTGCAATCTATGCATTTTACCAGATGGGGTGCTCTTTACCTGTCCAAGTAAGAACTTTGGGCCAGAACTTCAGCTGGTGTAAGTGAGCATAGATCCATTTCCATGAAGTAAATGGAGCTATATTGCCATTTACTGCAGATTAGGATTTGTCATAATTTTACCTGCCAAGAATATCACTTGTTTTTAAATGGGCATCAGGTAGGAATCTGCCTCCAACTATCTCCATAGACATATAAAATATGTGGTACTTGTTAAAACTTCCACGGGCAAGATTGCTGTTCCTTGCTATTCTTTTTCATCTATAGATGCTATAGGAGCTGCCTAGGCTGATTGTCACATCCAAGGTAAGTCATTGCCCAGGTTGGATATGCTGAATGCTACTGTCCTACTCTTTGTCCTCCTTGTTTCACTTTGCTGATATCCTGTGATCATCTCACTGTTCCTTAGCACAGTAGCCAGGGATCATAAAGTGTATGTGCTTCTGACTCAAAAATATTAACAGTGAAAGGGAGAAGATGAGAAAGACAAAAGAAGGGGAATGAAAGTGTAACAAAAAAAAGGGAACAATGCATCCTATCATCCACCAAGACTTTTAATCAAGTACAATAAGACTGCCTGTCAACCAGTACTGAGCAATTTGCCCAAATCTCTAGCTGTGAGCAATTAGGGTGAGTGCAGGGAGGGTAGTGGATGGTTGCTCAGATTCTTCAAGAGCATTCTTTAAAACCAGAGTTTAGAGGCAAAAATAAAGCTTTTCAGACAGCCCAGAATGAATTAAATAAACCTTTAAACTGCAACACAGAACATCTAAAACCTAATAGCTTTCAGAGACATCTAGACTTTCAGATCCTCAGCTGATAATAACATGCACACTGACAAATACCACAGAGATAATAAAAGTCAGTGCCTATGGCCATCATTCTCAATAAATGTTTTTTCCCCATAAGAATCAGCAGTACTGTTACAACAAATGTGTTAGGAGTACACTCTACCTATGCTTAAAAGGTTCTCTAATATCTTTCTCTAATATAAGATCTTGGCTGTGAATTACACTAAATTTTATTCACTGCCCTCACTATAGAATACCACTGCATAAAATACTTAGAACTCATGGCTGACTAGAATGTTATAAAGAGTCTATATGACTAATGCAAAATTCCATATAAAAATCATATTACACTTTTCATTAATGACAGAGCTGGTATCAATGCCTATATTTAAAGTTGCCCAACACTTTCATTATAAGACACCGTTTTGTGTCACCTATAATCTTGCCTAACTGTTAGGACTAAGTTTGCCATGTTGGATGACTCCCTCAGTGTGAAGTTTTTGGAAAGTATCAGCAAAAATGTGTTGCCTTTTCAAAGAACAAGGGTGTAGGGTAGTTTTGTCAATCTTAAGACCTTACAACTGTTTAACTCATAAGCTCTAGTGCTAACATGCTTATGAACAGTGGCTTTAAATTTGGCAGAAGGGTCACCCTGGGACTAGAGACATGCCTTTTGTTGTCCATGTGAAAATCTAATTAAGTTTGCCTGAGTCAGTTGCCTCTGAAAATTGCTATTTGAACATGCTCACTTAGAGATTTGTTAGAGTTTTGCAACTAATTTTTCTATCTATATTCTATTCTATCTCACCCATTTCCTGCAATTTCTTCTTCGTTCTTCCATGATCTACTGTGGCACTGGGCCCCAGAACTTCAGGGAGACTCTCTCCTGTGCTTCTCAGTGCTCCACTTGTTGGTATCTTAGAAGCCTGAAAGGGAAGGAGGAAACAGAATGGTGGGGCTCAGAAGAGAAGCAGCAGAAACAATCTGCTGAGGAAGGGAGAGGAACAAGGGGGCGTGAAATAGGAACAGAGAGGAAACAGGGAAAGATTGTGAGGGACAGGAGCAGCAAGAGATAGGAGTAGCAGGGGGAAGCTTTGGAGATAGGGAGAAGAGATTCTGTTACCATATAAGTACACTTCCTCTCAGGACATGGAATTGAACCTAGCACTTCAGAATCTTAGTATTCTTTTGCTGACTTTCAAATCTATTGTAAACATATCTCTTTTCCCTCCAATGGCTGACTCATATAGAAACCTATTACTGCTGATAATTATGTCTATGATGTGGCTCTAATGGTTCCAACCTATATGGGGTTCAATATCTGTGTTCCTCATGTGTACAATGCCCTTAACTCAGAGGGCTGTTGTAAAGTTAAATTAATTCATGTTTGTGAAGCACTCAAACATTATGGTAATGCGCTACACAGAAAACCCACAGAGAAATTAATTCTGTCTGTAGCACAGGGCTTGGCTAGTGTGCGGTAAGCCCTGGGGCGACATATGGAATGAGGAGGGAAAAGAGAAATATATAATAGCTGCCCTGAGTTGATAGCACTCACTGAATATGCACTGACTGAGGCAAGGATCCTGGGGAAAAACTAGTATGTGATCATATAATTAAAGATTGTATTATAATGGATACGCACAAGAGGGTCAAATTAAAGTTGCGTAGGCAACTTTAATTCTGGCATATGCTATTGTTTCAGTGCTTGAATCTTCAATTGTAATGTTCTTGTTACAAATCAGTTAGAATTGATTAACTACAGATGCAGTGAACCCTAGCCCCAGATGCTTCAGCCTCCTATATGGTTAACTTTACTTGTGTAACAAGTAGGATCAGCTCAAAGGAATCCCTTAAAATGTTAAATACTGATGCTGAAAACTAAACACAATGTCACATATTCTACTGATGTCCTGATTAGTCTTTGATCTTCTAAATCTGCTATTTAGTGTATTGTATGTCATACAATAGTTAAAAAACAATGCTATTCAATCTGCTTCACAGTATGGACAAAAATCTGTATGTTATATCAGTCTAAAATCACCACTGATTATGTAGAAAGATTAACATGACACCAAGATGGCCCTCTTCTCCTTACTTTGGTCAAGTTTCCTTCTTCCTAGTTCAGGGCCCTCACTTTCCTATGATACAACCCTGTTTCAGTGAATAGTCTAACCAATATGTTTAGAAGGAAAACAAGCCCAGGTGATTCAGATGCTTCCCCCTTACCACTTCCCCTCTGTACACTCAAACATACTTCCCTTTTCAAAGGCATAGCTAGAAACTGTATAAAAATAATATATATATGGGATACCGCACACAAGTCCATGACCTGTAGGCCAACTCATGAGATAGGTAGGCTTATATCCCAAAAGGTCAGTGAGTTGGGTATATAAACACTTATAGCTCTTCTTAAACTATTACAGGACTGAAGTCTGGGAAGGTTAATGGGATAAGTAATTTGCCTACTTTTGATTCAAGGAAGCAACTACATAATTTTATGGATGAGAAAGTGTTCTTTGTGCTACTAGATGCACTGTAGGTGGTAGCATCACAACACTGTATAATAAGATCAGCTGAGACACAGAAGATTTGCATTACGCTTGCGTATAATCCCCAATGGATAATTTGGTATACAAAGCACACCTATTGTCTATTACTTATTAAATCTCAGAAACAGATTTCCAAGTTTGTTTACTTTTTGGAGGGAAGTGAAGATTCCACAATAGAAATACATCATTTAAACATATTCTCTTGGCTATTGTATCTTTTACCATAGCAAGTTGTACACTATGCATTTTTTATTGTCACTCTGCAGAGGTGACAACAATTGGTAATTTCAAATCTTAAATGCCAAAATGTCATCTCAGATCATTAGTCTCTGTTCTTTGGATGTAGAATAAGATATGGATTTGAAGATCTGATAGCATCTCCATGCCAACATTTGTTTAGTTGGTTTTCTGCTAGCCTCCAAAAAGTCTAGGTCTTTGACTCCATTAGTCCTCAGAGTTTGGAAGGTCACGGATTAGACACATGATGTGGGGAGTGGGAAAAATATATATTCTTGTGCAATGAACTAATTATTCCTTTTTCATTGTCTGAAGACAGTTTTAAGCAATTTATTCAATATTAATTACTTGGGCTTTGGAAACACTACTCACCCATCTCCTGAATTTCTTGTAGCCAATAGGAAGCTTTCGGGTTACATGAGCCTTTACACATTATTCAGTTAAATCAAAAAAATTAAACGTAAAGTCTAGCACTTAAAGAACTATAATCCTCTAGGAAACAGTGTTATATATCTGTTACTTAGCTGAGTAATAAGATGGGGATATGAACACAATCCACAGATATCTGAATAATGTAAACATCAAGGATAGAGAGAATTTATTTAGAATGATAATAGGCAGTATAATAGTTGCCATTAGAAAATCAGCCTTTGCCAACAGATATGACTTGGTTCCCACAGTTATTCCATGTTATAAGTTATGGGTGTGGAAGGGGGGATGGGATGGAGAGGGGGAAACTAGTGTGTAATATACCATTTTGTGGTAACTGTTCGTACACTACTTATTATTACAACGATTTGCATTAATAGGAGTAGTGGAATGAAATTAAGAAAGGGGAAAATATGACCTGGACAACAGGAAAAACTTCCTGGGATGTATTATACGGTGGAATTATATAAAAAAAAATGGAAGCAGGGGAAAAAAAAATTTAAAAAAACAAACAAACCACAGTTAGTATCTATTCTGGATTAAATAGATAGTAAATATAGAATAGAGAACAATCCTACATGTGCAGAGAGATGGACTTGGTGAACGAGTATGTGTGGTCCATATAAAAAATTCTATGATGCCCACATTTAAAATTGTCAATATACACTAATGGAGTTGGAATTAATTTGCTAAGGATCAAGAGGAAGGAAGTGACTATGCATATGTCAGTAAAGACAAGTCTCTTCTTTTCACCTACTTCTCAGGAGAAGTTATCCATCATGCTAAAAGAAGGTGAAGGTGAAAATGATATTAGCAATTAATAAATCCTATTCTTGCATCTCAAATATTTTGGTCACTAGACTGCATAAAAGATACCACGTGTGTGCACAACAGGTCCAAAGAAAGGCAAGGCTACTGTATAGAGGCATGGAAGAGAAGTTGCATGTAAGGATCACATTTCTAGAAATACTCTTTATTTTGCAATGGCTTCCATGGAACCAACATTCCATCACCATGGTGTGTAGGGCATACATTTGTAAAAAAGACTGTGGTGGGGACCTCCACTCACCAAGTCAATCTCTCTTCCTGGGGTTGCATGCCATCACTCTGTGTCTGCCAGTCTGCAGCCCCTCTCTTGCTCCTGCTTCTTTGTGACTCAGAACTCTGCCAGGTCACTTCATGCCTTTTCCCCTTCCAGGGTACCAAAGGGTTTCTCCAGCAATCCTGGGCAGTATTCTATTCCTTGCCTCATGGCACCATTCCCTCAGGGGCTGGCAGGGAAACTAGGCCCACCCTCTACTCTGGGTTCCAGTTCAGGGACCCGCTAGCTAGCAGTCAACATCTTTTCCTGCCTGACCTTATTGCTTTTCTCTGAGCCCTTTCCTTACTTTCCTTCTCTCTAAATTTACCAGCCCAAACACAATGTCTTGCCTTTATAGCCCCAACCCAGGTTGTTCCTTCTCAGCTGGGCTCCTTCATTCTGTCAGGGGATTACTTGGCCACCTGATTCCATTCAGCTGTGGCCTGTTGAGTTAATTAATCCCCTTCTTAGTTTTCATTAACTCTTTCTGGGCAAGTATGGGGTGAACACTCCATCACAGAGACTATCAAAAGGAAACATAATAGATTTAATGGCAGTATAAAAAATAATGAATAGTGTGGGTCGAATCTCCTTCATGAAGAATTACTTTTAACTGCAAATAGCTTTTTTGTTGAAATAGAAGTTTCTTCTGGAAATGTCTATTTGATATATAATTGGGTTTTCATTGAAAAACTGAAAACACAGAATCTGGAAGAGTATTTTGTCCAAAATCCAAACATTTTGTTGGTTTGAGGGGCTTGAGTTGTTTGATAAAAACCTGAAAAAAATGCAAAGCAAACAGTGTGGTTTGTCTTCATTTTTTTTATTCTGAGAAAAAAAAAATCCTGTAGCAGCTCTACCTCTAGTTCATCAAGTTACCTTTCTTCTAAAAGTATGAAGAGCTTTCCAATGAAACTGAATGACCACACATTTATAATGGATACAAGGACACACTTCTTAATACAGCATTTAATCAACATATAGAATCTATAGCAATACCTTTGCAGCATTAAAGTAGACTTGCATGCTTATGTGAAAAATACTATCTGCAGTTGCAGCATACTAAATCGGTCAAAAGGTTATAAGGAAAAGTTACCATAATGCTTCACGACATATGCTCAGGAAGGAATTTCCCTACTAATGATATAGCAATGCACAGATGGCCATGAAGTGTTGTTGTTGATTTTGTTTAAAAAAATCCCACCGCCACCAGTGTTCTTTTGCATGTTCAAAGGAAACTGAGGAGAGGGAAATAGTGACAGAAAATGAAGCAGTTAAGGGCAAAGGAGGTTAGAGGAGAAGAGAAGTGAAATATAGACTAAGATGCTGGAACACAATGGAGGAGGAAAGGGGTAGAAATTAAGATCAGGATGAATGGAAATAGGCAGAGGGGAAAGAAAATGGGAGATGGCTGAAAAAAAGAAGTAGGAAAAAAGAATGAGATGAGAGGAGCTGAGAACGGAAGAAAAAAGTATGGCTGATGACTCCTAGATTGACAAGGGGGTCTAAACATAGAGGGATAGATATTACAGAAATAAAGGATATTACTATAGTTATTATCCAATCAGAATCCAGGATTTTCTAATGCCATTGTTCAGTGTCTCGGAGGAGAAAAGAACAGGTTTAGTTTATGAAGGGTTGCTCAGTTCTGAATTCAGAAACACTATACATACTGCATTACCAAGGAAACAGACTGTATAAACTATTTATGACTATATGTAATAGAGATGAACAATTTTAAATATTCTCTATGAACTCTTTAGAAACTACATGTAACTGCTTTTTAAGAAGGTTTTCTTAATTGAATTGTGGTGTTCTTGTACTGATTTTTTCCTGTGCAGTTTGAATACTGTGTATTGTGTCAGTCTCTTGGGGAAAATCAGAGGGATATTTGCTCATTTAACTGAACAAAAGAAAAGAAAAGAAAAGAAAAGAAAAGAAAAGAGATGGCCAGTCAGAATGGCAGACAGACATCTCTTCTATAGTCCAATCATCTCCTATGGTGCAAAGAAGTGTGAAGAGAAATGAACTGCATCCCCAAGCATGCACAAGTTATTGAGCAAGAGTTGTACATGATTATCCCATCCAGTAGTGTCCAAGAAGATGAGTGCAGAACCAGCAGTGAATAATGTCCAAAAGGGCATGCCATGTTCATAAAAGGGAAGTTGAACTATTGACAGAACCATCACAAAATTAACATAATTGATGAGGCCTGCCGGCAATATCAGCTATTTATGATGCCATTGTCCAGTAAGCAGTTCAGATGGAAATGGTAAATTCAGACGTAGCACTGATACAAGATACGAGGTCTGTATAACCAAACAATACACAGATGGCTGCTTCTGGAAGACACCTATAGTGGCAGATGAAGAAATACTGTGCTGTGTGTTTGCCTTTCTACCAACCTGCCTTATGTTTCATATGTAACTGACTGAGAGAACCTGTTTGTTCTGTGCTTCAGGTTGTTTCAGGAGCCACGCAACAAAGCAATATCTATGTTACACATCACTGGCAGCAGGGTATAGGGCAGGGGTCGGCAACCACTGGCACGCAGCTCACCAGGGTAAGCACCCTGGCGGGCCGGGCCAGTTTGTCACATCTGCAGGTTTAGCTGATCGTGGCTCCCACTGGCCGCAGTTCGCTGCTCCAGGCCAATGGGGGCGGCAGGAAAAGCGGCACGGGCTGAGGGCTGTGCTGGCCGCCGCTTCCCGCCACCCCCATTGGCCTGGAGCAGTGAACTGCGTCCAGTGAGAGCCGTGATTGGCCGACCTGCAGACGCGGCAGGTAAACAAACTGGCCCAGACCACCAGGGTAAGCACCCTGGCGAGCCGCATACCAGAGGTTGCCGACCCCTGGTATAGGGTATGTGTAGCTACACACCTCAGTGAAAAGCAGACTGCATCCACACTGTAGTGTGTAGCTACACATGTCAGTAAAAGGCTTTGGCAGGGGAGAGGCAGTGGGGAAAGGCTAGGCAGTGGGGAGATTCTGGAGCATTTTCCTGGTGCTTCCGCCTGCGGGAGCCTTTCGCTCTGGTGAGAAAAGACTCCAGCAGCATGGAGGAAGCGGGACACTACATTGCTGAAAATAGCAGTGTAGATGGGGGTGGTTGGGTGTGTAGTGAGCCGTGTAAGTCTTAGGCCTGTCTTTACTTTACTCACCTAAGTACTGCCTCACCTTCTATACTGATATTTAGACCTCTGCTATTGGGGCTTGCTGTACATGTACTCTACACACCATTGTGAAGCATGTGCAGTGTGGATGTCCCCAAGTGTGAAATATGCAGCATATTAGCATGAGTGTATAGTGCAGAGGACTGTACCACCACAATACACTGAATTACTGTGTGCAATTCTACATAGGTACTTTTAAATCATCCTCATTGTCATTGTATCTGAGTGTCTTTCAGTAGTGTATTAAGCAATGTGGTTAATATCTATTCATGACCTAGTGTTCTAGGCCTTTAGTGACTCCAGCCTCCCTTTCATATTCTCTCCAAGCCACCATTTACCATAACATTGCATTATGCCTCCTATTACTACTTTCACATCCTCCAGCACTCAAGGGCTTAACCCAGACAGGGAAAATGCAGCTCTCCAGTTACAGCAAGGTTCTGGAGGAAATTAGGCAAAATTAGACAGCAGTATGCAATGGAGACCAAAAAGCTGCCTTACTGCAGATTTCTTTAGCCGAATCAGGGAGGCCGCTCATCCAGAACTGAAATCAGAACACTATTCCTGAGAGACCTCACCCTTCCTCAGACATCTTCACACACCCCCACTGAATATGCACCACCCTGTGCCCCTTTCCCAGTCCCCTGGTAGAGTAATTGCATGTCAGAACATGCAGCTGGGAAGAGTAGAATCTTAGTCAGCCTCAGGGTTATTCAGTAAAAAGATGGGAGAAAAGAAAGCACCTTCTTACCCCCTCAGACATAATGTTCTTTCCACTTATGTGCCTCCTTTTCAATCCTCTACCCAACTTCAAATTTTCATCACACTCATTTGTCTGCTCTTTCCTTAACTAATCTTCCTTGCCTCAGATATTCTCCATAGACATCCACTTCAGCTCTGACCTACCACCAGATCCACTCTCCTGAAGAATTAGACATGTTCTGGACACATCCAATGATCAAACCCAGTTCTCTTTCCAGATGCTTCACATCCAGCTTGAATATCCCACTTGGGCACTTGTACCATTGACCATTCCCATAATAACCAGAAATTAGGTCTTCCTATCTCTGAGTGCACAGAGAGGTCATGTGCATGCCTAAGATACTCCTTTGAAAATCACTTATGTGCCCCTTTCCCCATTAGGCACTCATCTGGCCAATTAGGTGCCTAATAGGCTTTACAAATTCCAGTCCCAGTTCTAATTACAATGATCACTCAGTTTCACTGATCACTCTGCTACGTCAAACTAACCCTATGTTTACTATTCAGTCATTCATTCAATTTTAATTTGAAAGATATGCCACAACTCCTGCATCTTTCTACAAAATATAGCCAGATGGGCCCAGATTAACTTGATATTTGACATTTGATTTGCTCTTATTTCAAGGTGATGTAGGAGGGAAGAATGCGTCAGCGTAATTTTGAGCTATTTATTACTCCAGCTGATCTCTTCAGGGTCCTGATTTGCAAAGAACAATTCTGAGAATTCCAAATCCTATCAAACCTGCACTATGAATAATATATTAGGTAGCTTACCTAACTTTTTGCAGGAAGTTCAGTACTTGACATGTCTACCAACATGCTGAATCCCTGCAATCAGCAGGTGTTCTAATTTACAGTGAATAAAATGGCTGATTCAATTTCTAAGATTTGAAATAATTATTTTGTGTATGAGATTTCATTAGTAGCTTACTAAATATGCACCCTCCTCTGTCACTTGCTTTATTCATCCTTAGAGGGGCAATTACTGCCACGGAAGGTTACAGCAGTCCTTAGTGAAAAAGTGGAGAAATGCCACGTATGGTCCCCCCTACCCCAACTAATGCTTCTCAGGTTCATATAGTATCACAGAACTGTCGAGCTGGGAAGGATCTCAACAGGTCTTCTAGTCCACCCTTCCCCACATGCTGAGGCAGGACCACGAATACCTAGATCATCTTAGACCACATGAGGATCTGAACCCTAGAAAGATACTGGAAAATATTGCTTCTAAGCATTCCCTGAAAGAGTGTATTAAGAAACACTGAATGAAGATCTATTATCTATTATCAGGGACTGAACAAAATAGCTTATTTGTATGATGGGAACAAAAGAAACGGATACTTTGGTATCCAGTTTAGATAAATCTAATGTTAATTGTGTTTTTGCTTTTGCTCCTGGGTCTGGTTTAGTGGCAAAAATGACAAGTTTGAAATGACTAGTTTTTCTGTAGTTACAAAATCCTGGTAATGTTTTTTCACCCATTCATCCTTTTGATATAGATAAACTGAATAGCTTCATGCATTTTACTGAGCAGGAGTGTCTTTCAGATAAGGCCTTGACACAACAATTTTAATCTACTCAGTATGGATAAAGATCCCCTACCACTTTTCATAAGAGGGGGTTAGCTCTGATGTCCTCAAGAAAATGTTTTTCCTTTCCTTAGTATATAACATACTGCGCACCAGTCAACCATCAAACTGCTAGCTTCCATCCCACAGTTTGCCGCCTATCAGTGGTTGCTCTATGTGTCATTTGCAAAATACCTTGGGATAAAAGGTGACATACACTGATAATATCTCACCTTTATGAATATTTCCCTACACTGAATTTGAATAGGAGCTATGTGCCTAATTCTGAAACTCCTTTGAAAATTCCATCTATCATATCAGCTGGTGATGGTTAAGCACAATCAGGTGACACCAAGCTATCTATAGCAGCCCCTACATGCACACAGACTATTAAGTAATATGTAATTTTGTGTTAAATACCCTGACTCCCCAAGGTCATGTTGTAATACAACTGAACTTGTTGGTCAAGATAAACCAATGCAGGACATAGATTTGGAAAGATGTTTGTGACAGGTTAGCTGGGCCTATTTTGTGTGTGTTAACCTCTGCTACTATTCTGCTACTATCTACATGCAGGCTACCTAACAATTAGTGAGAGGAAGTACTGCATGCAACAAGAGACCTCATTCTGCACAGCACCTAAGCAAGTCTAGAGAACTAACGACAGCAGGGGCAGAATAGAGGTAGATATTGAATACATAAAACTGAATTTTGATCTTTATCAACAGACCACTGGTAGGGGATGTAGAGCATGAGTATTTGGGGAATGGAGGTGGGAGGGGGAAGAGACAAGGTAAAGGCAGGAAGAGCACAATGATCTTCAAATATGAGCGTCATTTAATATTGAATATTTAATACAGAAATTAGTGTCAGGAGGGATCAGCACATGGTATAGCGGATATAAGGTAAACAAACAAACAAAAAATCAAAAGAGCAGTATCAAATTACCTGGGATTCAGTTATTTTTCCTGCTATTAATTCATTCATTAGTTCTGCCATCATTTTAGCGCAAACTTCAAGTTCCAGCAGGCCAGTTGGATCTGGTTGTGTTTGTGAGGCAACAAAGGGCCTCCGTTCTTGGTAATTAAACTTAAAAGTTACTAAACTATTAAGATGAATGCTAGAAGTTAACAACTCTCTTGGCGTTATTGATTTCTGGCTGTTCTAGCAAGACTCAAGCAGACAACAATTTGCATTGTCAAGGCTATATTCCTAACTGAAGGGTTTGATACTTTTTCTTAAAATATAAATATACAGGACAAGGCTTCTAAAAGTGACTAGTTATTTGGGGCATCCGATCTTAGACATTTGAAAGGGGCCTGATTTTCAGCATTTTCTAAAAATCATGCATGGATAACCATTCACCCAAATCAGTAACTTTAAAATCTAGGACACAATATGTATTTGTTCTTAAAATTTTAGTTTGAACCTCTACAGAGTAATTTCCATATGTTTGTGTTACATATAGAGCTTTTGCAGTAGCAATTCAATATCATTATATTCTATAATAAGCAGACCTATTGTTACTATTGACATAATGTTTCAAAAAAGTCTAAAGAAGAGTAAGTACATTCACTGTCATTGGAATCAACCAAACTGGGCTAGACCCACAAAGGGACTCAAGCAACTAATTGTCATGTGAGGCACTTGAATCCAATTTATAGGCACCACTGAACTCCTCAAAACCATTGCTCAGTGACTGCATAACTTGTAAACACCTGAAGAACTCAGGCAACTAAATTTCTACTGTTAAACTCCCCTAGCTACCTAAAAATCTGCCAGTGAGCATGTGCACAGCTACCTCAGTATAGCCCTCCAAGCCCCAGAGAGATCCTCAGATTAGATGTTCCCTGCCAATCTCACCTGCAGGGTGTGGTGCAAGAGGTGTTTTCACAGCATGCTTAGCCCTACACAAAAGAGGAGGAAAAGCCAGTAGTTTTTAGCCTAGTAGTTGGAGCACTCATCCAAAACTAGAGAGACAGAGGTTCCATTACCCTGACATGAAGAAAGGATTTGGACTTGGATCTTTTGTCCTCCTAGTACTCCCTAACCATCAAGCTATTACTTTCAGACTCTCCTTTTGAAGCTGTTCCACTGTGTATAAATAAGTAATTTAAACCAGCAGGACTAGAATCTGGGTCACCCACCTTCCTAATGAACGCACTAACCACTCCCCTACAGAGTTGTTTTTTCTCTTTTCTTCACTAGTCCTAGGACTAGTGAAAAATAGTTGGACTTAGTTGAAAAATACATAAACACAGGACCTATTGTTCTTAGATTATATGATTTTTGAGGATGGAACCATCTTTTTGTTCTATGTTTACAGAATGCTTAGTACAACAGGATCCTTGTCTATCTATGACTGGCACTCCTATGTTCTATGGCGGGGATCGGCAACCTTTGGCACACGGCCCACCAAGGTAAGCCCCCTAGCGGGCCGGGCCGGTTTGTTTACCTGCCGCATCCGCAGGTTCGGCCAATCGTGGCTCCCACTGTCCACGGTTCACCGCTTCAGGCCAGTGGGGGCTGCAGGAAGCGGCGCGGGCTGAGGGATGTGCTGCCTCCCCCGTCCCCATTAGCCTGGAGCAGCGAACCACGGCCAGTGTGAGCCACAATCAACTGAACCTGCCAACGCAGCAGGGAAACAAACCGGCCTGGCCTGCCAGGGGGCTTACCCTGGCGAGCCGCGTGCCGAAGATTGCCCATCCCTGTGCTATGGTAATACAAATAATAATAATGCTCAATTTATTATTCATTTTCCTATTGAGTTCATTTAAAAAAAATCAATTTTTAAAATTTAAATAAAGCTGACACAAAATTTGCAGAGTGGCACACCAGAGTGTTATAGACTCCAGGAGCTGTGCTAAAGAATCAGCATGCAGAGTACTGTGGAGTACATAGAACCTTGCATATGTGACACTCACTGTTAGCTGTAAATGATGGCAAAATTGCATAAATTGCTTTGCCCTTCAGAACACACGAAGTCTATACAGAAAGCAGCCCCCAAGACTTGTAGAGTTCCACAGAGTGCATTACTGGGATACAATGCCAGAAAAAAACTCTATCAGAAAGAGGAAGGCCAGCTGAAGTATGAGGAGTATTGTCCTTATGTATGGCATGGAAAAGGATATGATATGCTGTTCTTTGTCTTTTGTGAGTGCTGCCATGTTAATTCCACCTGAGTTTACTGCAATAAGCAAACAAAGCTGTTCTGACTTTAGCAGTTAAGACAAAAAACAATTGTTAGAGAAAGCATATATGCATCTTTTAACACTCCCAGTAGGGCCTTGAGTATATGCTTCTCTCATACTATTTGTTCATGCACAAGCTGAATGAAAAGCAAAGCCAGTGTTTCTCTCTGAGTCCCTCTATGGCTTTGGGCAAATTACTTAAATTTTTTGCCTCTGTTTCCCCATTTGTAAAATGGGTATTATAATAATTATATATATAGATCCCATATGCATTGGGAGGATTAATTAGATAGTGATTTTATTATAAAAGTTATTGGAGGAAAGTCTGACTTCAAAAATATATATACAAACAAGTTGTTACCAAATGCCATTGTCAAAGGCACACAACAACTGACTTGAATCAAACCCATTTTTCACTCAATAGCATTGTGATAAAGTGACTTACTGATCAGTGCATTCCTTTGTAAATGGGTGTGGCATAGAGGTTTTTCTGTCAATAACCACTGATTGGCTGTTCAGGTCTGCTGCTGGTCGCCTTTGTCTTATTTACTTGGCCCTCTGGCCGGGCTACATTTAGTCTCACCCCTTTCAGGATAAACCACAGTTTAACTGAAAAATAGTCCCACGGTCACACATCACATCAGGTCCAGGACCAATAGCCCTTTGGGCCCTTATATCTGACTTCAAACTCTTTAGAGCGGTTGTAGGGGAACACAGCTTCTCCCTCTGTCTGGGTTCCAGCCCAGGGATCCTGCTGGAAGTGGTTAAGGTCTGTCTCATCAAACATCTGTCTTCTTTGCTGGACTACTTCCTACATCAGCCAACCTTCTCCTCTGGGGGACCTATTTTCTCATCAAGGATCTGTCCTGAGCCATACCCTAAGTCCCAGTTCCCAGCATGACAAAGGAAAGGTAAGTAAACTAACAGAAATAAAGATCAGCACCCAGGTCTTCAGTGCTATGAGGATCCTACAGCCGTCTGTTCTATTCTCCACTCCATACTGAAACTCAAGGTATCTTCATTCTCTGCTGTGCTCCTCTCTGAGAAATGAAAATGAGAAAGGCCTGTCCCCCCTACCACTGAGTGGCCTCTCTTTTAAGGCTCCTCTTCCAAGTCTGGAATAGTTCACAGGTGCAATGGAGTGGGGACACATGAGCCCATAGCTGTACTTAAACCCCTTACTGTCTAGTGCAAGGTTGGTATATCCCAACATAAGAACAGCCATACTGGGTCAGACTAAAGGCCCATCTAGCCCAGTATCCTGTCTTCCAACAGTGGCCAATGCCAGGTGCCCTGGAGGGAATGAACAGAACAGGTAATCATCAAGTGATCCATCCCCTGTTGCCCATTCCCAGCTTCTGGCAAAGAGAGGCTGGGGACACCATCCCTGCCCATCCTGGCTAATAGCCATTGATGGACCTATCCTCCATATGAACTTACTTAGTTCTTTTTTTAACCCTGTTATAGTCTTGGCCTTCCACCACATCCTCTAGTAAAGAGTTCCACAGACTGTGAGTTGTGTGAAGAAGTACTTCCTTTTGTTTGTTTTAAAGCTGCTGCCTATTAATTTCATTTGGTGACCCCTAGTTCTTGTGTTATGAGGAGTAAATAATGCTTCCCTGTTTACTTTCTCCATGCATGATTTTACTTTCTCCATTCATGATCACTTAGTCATCTCTTTTCCAAGCTGAAAAGTCCCAGTCTTCTTAATTTCTCCTCATATGGAAGCTTTCCATACTGGTAATCATTATGGTTGACTTTTTTCTGAACCTTTTCCAATTCCAATATACCTTTTTTGAGATGGGGTGACCACATCTGCACGCAGTATTCAAGATGTGGGCATAGCATGGCTTTATACAGAGGCAATATGATATTTTCTGTTTTATTATCTATCCCTTTCTTAATGATTCCCAACATTCTGTTTGCTTTTTTGACTGCCGTTACACATTGAGTGGATATTTTCAGAGAACTATCCACAATGACTCCACAAGCTTTCTAATTTTGACCCCATCATTTTATATGTATAGTTGGGATTATGTTTTCCAATGTGCATTATTTTGCATTTATCAACATTGAGTTTCATTTGCCATTTTGTTGCCAGTCATCCAGTTTTGTGAAATCCTTTTGTAGCTCTTCGCAGTCTGCCTGGGACGTAACTATGTTGAGTAGTTTTGTATCATCTGCAAATTTTGCCACTGTTTACCCCTTTTCCCAGATCATTTATGAATATTTTGAATCACAAGCACTGATCCACATTGTGACCTGTTCCCATGCAAAATTTTAATTCTGAACCCCTAGCTCTTTCTGCTACAGCATTCTTAAAACAAAATATCAATTTTTAAAATAAGCAATTAGGAGAACACTCATTCTCAAAAGTGGCTGAACAGATTTGCATGAACTTTCCAGAGAAAAATTTCCTTTAAGCAGAAAGGAAATCTATAATATTTTAGCACAAAATGTGAAAGTTATGAGCTTCCGAAATCCAGGGATTAGAATGGAGACACCTATGCACTCCTAAGTATATGAGTTGCTGCTGCTCCTGTCATAGCAAATCGTTTGAAATTAATGAGCCAGAGGAAATTGCAACATGTGTCTTATCAATGAAAGCACATTGGATAATGTGTATTTTGGATTTTTCTTGAGTTTTTATTCAGATTCCATAGTAAAAATTTCTTTGGAACCGAAAGAGAAAGGGAGCTGAAGAGGTTTGCAGTTAGCATTCTGCACAGAATATGAAGCACATCAAAGTTACTTTCATACCTTGAGCTCCTACACAGCAGATAAGACGCTGAACATTTTTTCCTATTCCACTGATAATTGCAGTACAGCATAGTGTGTACACATAAATTAATAAGTGCACAGCTAAGATTCCTCTACCACACTGTCACTCTTCAAAAAATGAAAACAATATCAATTGCTTTGGAACATCTGTATACACAACTATATGTAAGATTGAAAATTCTAGTGCTGACTAATCTCCATGGTATTCTTTCTGTTCCAGCAATAAGATGGTCACCGGTCAAGAGCTGAGCTTGGCAGACACAAAACACAGATGACTTGCTCTGAATTCTTTTCTAACAGTAGCATCTGGATCTTATGCTGGCTTTCTGGATGGCTCTGCTTTCAGCTGTTGTGATAGATACAAACTGCTACAGATTGTTGAGAGTTTATATCATTTGATGAGTAATTTTTTGGTTTCTGGATATATTATTTTCTTACTGTTTGTCACATACTCAAATATAGCGCCTCAGGCACTTGTCTTGATTTACCAGCCTGTGAGAGTTTCATAGCAGAAAAGTTTGTTTTTATTTTTCCAGCGTGATCATATCTGGTATCTTCATGTTTTCTTCATGAGTATTCATAGTGGTTTGGAAATCCTCCTTTCTGGTACGTTTTCCATTTGTATTCAGTTTTCTTCTTGATTCAACAGGGTCTGGTCCACAATATAATTAAACTTTTTAGTTTACATGCTGGTTGTTTCTTTTTCTGAGTAAATATAACCCTAGTTTATATTAACCATTTGTAAATGAAGATGAATATGTTCCGGAATCACTGCCTGTTAAAAATATCTTTCATGCTAGTGGCTCAAAATAATTCCGCAAAAGCTGTCCACAAAATCCACTATGAAGTGAAGGATAGTTTTATCACATACCTGATATATGTATTAATATCAAGAGTAGCCTAAAACAAATACTGTATGTGTACAGAATATTAAAGCCAGTTGGGTGAACAAATGAGTATAGAGGGACCTTTTTTCTACGTGAACCATTGCACATTTTCACAACCACTGCTGTTGAAATACTTGAAGCCAAAGAGTCATTTTTACGGAGCTCTGTTCTGGTACTGAGTAGCAGAAACAAGTTGAGAACCTAAAGTACGTTTAAAACAGGGATGGGCAAACTTTTTGGCCCGAAGGCCACATCGGGGTCATGAAACGGTATGGAGGGCCGGGTAGGAAAGGCTGTGCCTCCCCAAACAGCCGGGCCCCCACCCCCTATCTGCCCCCTCCCACTTCCTGACCCCTGACTGCCCCCCTCAGAGCCTCCAACCCCCCTGCTCCTTGTCCCTGACTGCCCCCTCCTGGGACTGCCCCCTATCCAACCCCTTCCCCCCGCTCCCTGTCCCCTGACTTCCCCGACCCCTATCCACACCCCCACCCCCTGACAGGACCCCTGGGACTCCCATGCCTATCGAACCCCCCGGTTCCCTGTCCCCTGACCACCCTCACCCAGAACCTCCACCCCATCCAAAAGCCTGGGAGGTGGGCAGGTGCAAGCTGCACAGCCCGGCAGGAGTGGAGGGCCAGGGTGCTCCCTGCGTGGCAGCATGGCTGTGGGGGAGGGTGGACAGCAGGGGAGGGTCCGGGGGCTAGCCTCCTCGGCTGGGAGCTCAGGGGCTGGGCAGGACGGTCCTGCGGGCCGTAGTTTGCCTACCCCTGGTCTAAAATGATGAGTTGAAATTTTGCACTGGTACCAATTATTTTAAGGGACTTGAAGGTATTTGAAGGTTAAATATGGCAGGCACATAAATGTTAAACCAAGATGGTGAAGGACAAAACTCCATGATCTGTACGTCCCTAAACCTCCAAATGCCTGAATTGCAGACTGAACGACAGGGAATGGATCATTAGAAATCAGTCTGTTCTGTTCTCTCCCTCTGAAGCATCTGGCATTGGCCATTGTGATAGACAGGATACTGCGCTAGATGAACCACTGGTCTGACCCAGTAAAGCTATTCTTATGTTCTTAAGGATTATATGTTCTCTTATCTACACAAGAAAAAAAAAACATGTCTGGAAAGAAAACAACTTACCACCCCCAAAGTTTTGCAGTGTATTAGGAATTCCTGTTAGCAATATCCATAGGGCCCATATGGGAGCTGAAGCAAGTCAAAATTATCCTTTCAAAGGTGCATTTCCTGTGCACGTGAAATGACACAGAAGATCCCCTGGTTCCCAAGCTCTACATCATTACTTTTTTTTTTCTCTGTGATGCTTTGTTCCCTGTCACAACAGAGCTTGCAGAATGGCTAGCACAGCATCCAGGCTGCCACCGACAGACCAGATTCATATGTATAAACCACTCTGATGGGGTTCAGAGTGCATATTAACATTTATTGTGGGTACAAGTAGCAACAATATATGAATTTGTCTGGCTCCAATTTCTACCTCATGATCAGGGGAAAATGCTAAGTTGAGTGAGTTTCCCAGTGCCTATGATTCCACAAAACTAGGGTTGCATGCTGTGGGCGTAGATGGGGATGCCTGACATGATGAGGAGAGTTGATGGTGGGGAACATAATACATAGTTGCTATTTCCCTTTGCATTCTCCACCCCAAACATCTCATTTTCCACAGAAATTCAACTAATTTCATACCTGAATCATGATATGGAAGGGAAGATATGGCACATGTAGAGCAGTGCTTCTCAAAGTCAGGCCGCCGCTTGCTCAGGAAAAGCCCCTGGCAGTCCAGGCTGGTTTGTTTACCTGCTGCGCCCGCAGGTTCGGCCGATCGCAGCTCCCACTGGCCGCGGTTCACCACTCCAGGCCAATGGGGGCTGCAGGAAGTGGCACGGACCACCAGGGGCTTTCCCTGAACAAGCGGTGGCCCGACTTTGAGAAGCACTGATGTAGAGTACACCCCATATTTTCCTTACTTCACCAGAGAATATGATTACACTCAGAGAGAGGGAGAGAGAGATCAGTGAAAATTTGACTCCAGTGGGATCGGCTGGATCCTCAGCAGTTTTGAAATTCTGGCCATTTATTTACTGGCTGAAGTGGCTGACTTTTAACGCCCCCTTTTGAAAAACCTTGGCTAGTGGTGTTCAAGTGGCTGATTGGGAGTGTCATAAATAGCCTGGTTGAACAATGCAGATGATGCAAGTAGAACTGGTTGAATATAGTAGAAAGAGTATTTATGAATCTTTTAACAAATAAAAACCTCATGATGTATCTCACTGATACTTGTTATCCCTTATTCTCACTCATAGCAAAAATTTGGGTGAACAATAATATTAATGGAAAGCTCAAGTTAGTGAATAATAGCATAAAATCTATGTACAGGAAGTGTTCAAGCATCCATTTTGAGACATTCTTTTTTTATTCACACACAGGTTTTTTGAACATTACATTCTCAGCAGAAAATAAAGAAATTTTTCTGTTTATAAAGTTTGGGTTGGTCCATCAGGAAACGGGTCAAATATCATATAGTTTATGAACTGGAATGTGTATGAATGTGTATGAATCACAAGTAGTAAATTGCTCATCAACTGAGTGTTATGAGTATCTATAGGCTAAAATGAGTTTGCACAAAGTATTTTGTCCAATAATAATGAAAAATAAACACATCTGTAAAAGTAGTTCTCCCCTCAGCTCTTCCTGCCCTTGCAAGTCTGCCCTCACTCCCATGCCCTTCATAGTTTAACCTTATTATAGTATTCTGTGTTTCCAAATCTAAATATTATCAGATAACACTGAATCAGTAATACTCCCTCCACCCCCAAACAAAACCCCCAAACATCCAGATTAGAATAAAAGAGTGTTTGCTATCCCTTCTTGATTCTTCTTTTCATGTGAAGTATGAGCACAACGTGTGGTGTTTTAGGAATGGATGTAGCTTTGGACAGAGTGAGAGGGTAAGAAAGCACCTTCTCTTTTCATGCAGCTAATAGCATTGCTGCTGCCTTCACTGGGTCAACTCGCACAAGTAAAATTAGCAGGATTAACCCCAGATGACCAGGCAGTGATGATGTTCAGAATGATGCCTCTGTCACGCTACTTAGAAACCACAAGACCAGCCTTCTGCTAGCTGGGCCAGAGCTTATTGACGTAATTCAGAAAACCTGGTTCTCCTGCATTTTTAAATGTTTCATCTTCTGGCACCCATTTTCTGTAGATAGAAGACAATGTGTGCCAGGATATGTAGCATGAGGCAATGCAGTGTGAATTGTGCAGCTATGCCACCTACAGACACATACATGCATTTCTGTCAGAAAAGCTATTCTCACCCTCGCTAAATGTAATAAGAAAAAAACAAACCTAATGTAAACATGTGATGGCTTCACAGATGTGCTCTCTGTATTTCATATGCAGATTTAATGCTGTTCAGATTGTATGGGGCTGTTCACAAAGGGAAATATGTGGATTTGTTTGGTTAGTTTTCCAAACATAAAGAGGCTTGCAAGAACAAAAGCTGCATATGATATTGACAGGTTGTATATTATTTCTCGGCATTGAATAATGTTTTAATATTTTTATGTTGCTGTTTAAAAATGGTTTGCTGTCAGAATCTCCACTATAATGAATACATGGCTAATGGAATAAGGTTTTTTTAAAAACTGCAAACATATCCAACTGTGTCATACACATTTTAAATGAATCTGTGATGTCTAAGTAAAATTTCCAACTAGCTGATATATTAGTAGTTTTATACTTGCCATCCTTTCCCTGTTGGCTATAAAACTAAATGTTACGTAAATGATTTACTACAGCAATTCTGGTTTTGACTTCTTTTTAGCCATGTTCTACTCTTAAAACATAATTAACTAAAGGAAAAATCAACCTAGAATAACATAAGCTAAAGTCAGTGTTCCTTGGAAATCACAGAGATGGTCATGCTTTACCTAGCAACAAGAGAGAGTTCTAACCAACCCAACATTACTGCCTGTTGTGAGTCTCATAAGCTGTTGCTAGTGCTGCAATTTCTCTTCTTCAAATGCTCTGCAAAAACATTCTCAGTCTTCAAAGCACAGTTCCTTAAAAATACATTGATTTCTCTCTGCAGAAAATGTGTGCCATAATCTGAAATGTTTAAAATTTTGCAAGTAGCAGGATTTTCAAAAGGGCTATTATTTGGAAGAGATTTAACAATCTATAGCACAGCTTTTGATTTTCATTTTGTTAAACTACCAGGGTGGATTAAGGTGCCGTAGAGTACCAAATTTTTTCATTTTATTTTATTTTCACTTCACAATGTAGGGAAGGCGGATAATGCTCAAGCTAATCAATAGAGGCCTGCCTCTTTAAACCTCTGGGACAGAGTATTACAGCAGTTCTGGCATTCTTCTGTTATAATACAGGATAGATTTGAATTTTTGTGTAGGGAAAACCTGAGCCCTGACATTAAAGAAGGAATGTTGATAGATTTAGGAAAACTACAGTATATAACTGCTATAGTTAGAAGGGGACAGACCTAGATCTAAGGTCTAGGTTGGAATACTATCTGGACTGGACCCAGCATGTCTATTAAAATGCTGGAGGGCATAACTCTCTAGCTTGGAGTTACAGCTAGACAGGTGTCAAATGTCAGAGCAGTCAGGACTGTGCAAGTAAAAAATCTTATTCTTTAAGCACTGCTTAGTCCATTTTGTGCTAGGTGTTGAGAGAGGCATTTCATGACACTCTGTATGCTTCCTAAAACTCATTGAATACATATTTTCTCTAAGCCTCCACAAGCTTCAACACATTTGTGGAGTTAGCTGCAGCTGAGACAGAGAGAACTTTTGCAGCAGGATTGGCTAAGGAACATTCAGGGACCCCTGCTGCCCCACTTGTTTATACCACCCCCCATTATCATCTTCACCTGAACCTGTGAGGGGCCGGGCTTATTATTAAAACTAAGTGTTGATGGGGGAAGGGTTAGAGACAAGGGGATGCAAGGACAGGGAGGCTGAGGTGGGTGAAGAAGGATGAGATATGGAGAGAGACAAAAAAGATAGGTTTGGTGGGACAAGAGGAAAGGGGATAGACAGGATGGGACAGTAGGAGATATGGGGAAGGGGAACTGGAGAAAACCCCACTGGAAATAAAAGAAGCAGCCAGAAGGGAGGTGTGAATTAAAATGGCAGAAGTACAGACTTATTAGAAGAACTGGTGAGTCTTTAGGTTGATTGGCTCATTTTCACCACACCAGGCCCTCAAAGGTTCTGGAACCCACATCGCTTTGTATATATAAAAAGTATGATCAAGATATTAGTCAAAACTGGCAGTGTTCCAATTCAGACCTAAAGTACACAGGTTTTCAATGTTATTCATTTTGTTAACTAAACTAAATAACAAAGCAAAATCATAAAACACATATTAGCAAATCAAATTAAAAGAAAGGATGTTAATATCAAATCACTACATTAAAATTATCATATTAATTAAATCATAACAATTAAACCAACATTTCCTTATAAAATCTAAGTAACAGGGCATTTTCAATCTCAAAGATTCTAGATACACACAACCAGCCAGTTGCTAGAGTTAAGAACATGTGAAATAATGCTGAGGTAGTGGCATCTCTCTGCTAATAAAGACTGGAACACAAAATAAAAACCCAATACATTGAGACTTAATAGAAGACAGTTTTGCAAGTCTTGTGTTTCACTGTGCTTCAGGAAGCTGGTACGTTGTTGAAAAGATTAGTCAGTCATCTTATTGGCATTGCTGTGTAACATGGATACACTTGCTGGCTGGATAAACATTATTTGTTTGTAGATGTCAAGTTTTTGATATTGCATGCTGCTGGACTCCTACAGGACAGCTCTTTGTGTCTGGCATGGTGGCATTGCATAGCCAGAGGCCACCAGTCAACAGCTGCAGCAGCAGTAGACATGGCAGAAACCACTGCAAGCAATCAACCCAGAAGCAAGAAGGCAGAATCAGCAGTAATCTTCCTTTCCTTCAGTTTTTGAAGATGGTGGCCTGTATGGTTCCTGTCCCTTATAACTTGTCTCAGGAACTTCTTGGTGAATTAGAATGGGCACTCATCTCCTGAGGGTCACTAGCATGATTGGGTTGCCTTTATGCAAACAACGAACCTTTGGCTCAGTAAGTCCACAGATCAAAATATAAACCCAGTCAGCAGGTCCATAGATATTCTGAGACATTTGAGGTCAGGGGTTAGTCCAGGCTAAAAAGTCTAACTCAAAAATAATTTCAAAAATGGAAAGCTAGCAAAAAGCAGGAAATGACATCATATGAACACAACACTCATACAGTCAGCCTTGCTCAGAGAGAATAGGTAAAGGAGGGAAAGAGGTGACTACGGAGGTGAGGGGGGCAGAGGGAAAGGAAAAAAGCAGAGAGGTTAACTGGAATGAGGGTCTGCCTTACTTTGCTCCATCTCAACCTTTTCTTTCCAAATGTATCTAGAAACGGTGTCCACATTTCTTCAGATTCATATAGTTGTTCTCTATGACAATAAACTGCCCTTTCTTTGGCTGCTGACTCAGACAGCTTTATTTTGGGCATAGGCCTACTCTTCCATGTTATTTAAAATTAGGTGCTTGGTGACCATTGCCGCCCTCAAGAACCAAGGTCTTTGTGTTGGAGTTAAACCCAGATTAGCAGGTAAATAACCTAGGATACAATTTTCAGCGTCTCCTGTTTTATTACAGTTATCCCCATCCTAACATGTTATGTCTATGTAGTACTCTTTGGTTTTGTACTGTCTGGTCTTGAAGCTTAGACAAGTTTTAAAATTGCATAATTCTGTAATACTGTTGGTGATCCCGGGAAGTGTACAGCATGTGGAAACATATACAAGCTGAAAATCATTAACTTTTTTTGTTACTTTTCATTTTCCGTTTCTTTACAAAAAAGACAATAAAACATTAAGTACAAAAATCACCATGCCTGAAGAAGGACAGTTCCTCTTTACAGATGCTTATAACTTCCCCTTTCTATTTTAGAATTCAGCAGCTCAACTTTGAACAGAACTTCTTGCCACACAAAATCTGGGTGAAAACTTGGTCAGAGTAAAAAGTCTTTTGTTCCCTGACCCCTCCCCCCCAAATCACAACAGAAAACTTCAATTTTTTATATGCATGCCTATCTGCCTGAGAAGAGGAAGCACCCCAGAGGGGTACTGACAGCATCAGAGGATATCAGGGCCCAGGTGAAGTTCATGCTATTAGAGAGCAGCAATTGTAGAGTAGTATACTAGGCAAGGAGAAAAGGGGCTGAGAGAGCAGAAGGTTTGTTCTAGTGGGCTGGTACCAGACTGAACATGTGTGTATTTATTATAACATTTTCTTTTTATGTCTTCTTTTTTTGCTTAAATCATACTCACTAACGTTATGTCTTGAAGTCACTTTGGTAACTTGAGTTACCAAGACCAAAAATCAGAACGTGTGGCATTCTGCCTCTGACTACCATTATACTGAAGATAAAGTCACACAGACTAAAATGTTCTGAAACAAAACCAGTGTTTTGTATCATATTTTTACTTTACTGAATAAACTTTTTTCCTCGACTAAATTATCTCAGTGCCACCTGCTCTCCTTACATTTGTTTTCTCCATCATTCTTTCTCTTGACCCCTTTCAAGCTACTTGTTGATTCTGATTTTCAAAGGACTTTGAGTTAGATGCCCAATTCCCATTGAGAGACACTGTTAATCCCACCCTTTATATTTTGATTACATTTCTAATTCTGAACATTTTCTCCATTTGTTTTAAATCCTTGCTTGCTAACCTTGATTATTATACTTGTGGTACTGTGGCCACCTCTATTTCCTCTTCACCAGGACCCTTTTAAAAACTCACAAAATGTTCCAGTCTCCTTCTCATCCCCAAAGTTCTTTAATTCAATTTTCATTAACATAGTAAAAGAACTTGCCCAAAATAGAACTCAAAAAGTGTAAAAAAAAACCCCCACAAAATCTTTTCTCAGTCCCTACTCTATCTACAGATAAAGGTCTTGAAAAGGAGATACTAGATGACCTGATCTGCAAATGCTTTTTTTATTTTTTTTATTTTTTTTTAAATTCACATCCACTTTCAGAATAAAATGCTGGAGCTCTATAATAACAACCAAAACCACAGTAATAAATTTACTGCAATAATCTTTCATGGCTTGGACTGTAAAAACAGAATATTGCAATATATTTCCCAAGGGCGGACACTGCCATTTTGTTACCAACCTATAAAGCTTCTAACATATACAGGGAATTGCAGGCACTAAACCAATGCACAGCGTCTCACCTAATGTCTCTTCATAGTTATCCATCCCCTACCAGTCACCTGGTGAATCTATAATGGGTGATGTAGATTTAAGAATCACACCAGGGAAATTCTTGAGGACCCTGGCAGATGTGTAGGGTGTAGAGTACGAGATTGATGTGTAGGGTGTATAGTACGAGATTGACTTTGATCGTTACTTTCAACCATATCCCAGTGAGTGATGGGGGACAGTTACTGCTCAAGAGCAATTCTCAAGAGCTCCACATGCAAAATCACATAGGAATCAGTGTTCTCCCTTCTCCTGACCTAGATTAGAAATCACTGTCACACACACAGAAAGAGAGAGTGAGATAATGTCCATAGGAAAGAAATGTCTGAATAAAAAACTGATGGTTGAAGCTTAATCCAGGCATGATAGCAGTAATGTTGGTAGGCAGAGGAAAACTCACTGAGGAGCTAGCCAACAATGTAACCATGCCCATCTCTTGAAGGCCTCTGCCCTCTGACTGAAAACTGGGCAAAGTTTAGGATGTTGTTAGAGTCCTCGCTGCTCCCTCAGAAACTGGCAGTGCCAGTGCCAGATTCCATACATTTGTCATGTCAAAACTCAGCTACTGTAATTCCCTTTGGTTTTTGCTAACAAAGACATTAGAGACTCCAATGTAGGTAACTTATGGCAGCTTGTCTATACAGCACTCAGCAAGAACACACCACATTAGAGTTCTGTTCCCTCCACTGGCTCCTTGTCCACTGCTGCACTCAAATTGAGGTCCTCCAACTAATCAGGAGGGCCCTCAATAGACTAAATCTCTTTCCCTGATTTTTTAAGACAGCTGCAGTCATTGGGAACACACAAACTCTCCCACACTCATCCTTGGCAACTTCAGCTTCCGTGTTGATAACCCATCCAGCCTGTTAGCCACCTGGTTCCTTTCTCTCCCCTCCTCATTTGACCCACAGTCTTGGATGAAATATCCCATTCACCAAAAGTATACTATATAACATCTCTAAGATTGGTCTGTCCTTACCACCTACTAAATCTCTCCTCAAGGTCCTCATTGGCTCATCAACTACAACAATCTCCTCTCCAGCTTTAACAAATGCAATTATGCCTATGCTATCAAGATGCCATTCCCACCTCCAATCAGTCACTGTGCCAGCCTTCATTGCCTATTAAATTTTCAAACAAGTAGCTTTGTGCTTCCTTCCATGCTGTCCCTCATACGTGGGAAGAGTGTCTCCTTCAAATCCATCCTTAGAGCTCTCCCTTGACTTCATGCCTATAAAAACTGGACAAAGGATAGGCAGCTGGTATGCTGAGACCACTGCTTATCATGCTGACCAATATTGTCTCACTGTTTCCTTGTGCTCTGTTTGTTGTCACCATCCATTTCCTCTTATCTTATACTTAGATTGTAAGCTCCTCAGGGCAAGGACTTTCTTATCATGATGTGTTTATACAGTGCCCAGCTTAATGGGGTCCCGGTCTATAATTCTGATCACTTCACACTACTATAACACAAATAATAAATCATGATATGAAGAAACTGTTTATGCCTAAGAGGGAAGTTACTGGAGCTGGAGTCAGTTCATGCTCAGTGCTGGTTGCTGTGTTGTGGGTCAGGAGAGATCAGAATGTGCTCTATACTCACTGTTTTCAGAGTCTGGAAAACAAAATTTACCTTTTACATAAGACTTATCAACAGGGCTGGCTCTAGCTTTTTTGCTGCCCCAAGCAGCAAAAAAAAAGCGCTGCCCCCCGAGACCCCCGCCGAGCGCCGCCGGAACCCGCCCCCAGAGCGCCGCCCTCCCGCACCCCCCCCCGCCGAGCGCCGCGCGCCGGAGTCCGCCCCTCCCGTGCCGAGCCCCGTGCCGCCCCCCCCCCGGCCGAGCGCTGCGCCGCCGGAGCCCGCCCCCGCCCACCGTCGAGCGCCGCCGGAAACCCCCCCCCAGAGCGCCGCCCCCCCTCGCCGAGCGCCGCCGGAGCGCCCCCCCCCCCCGCGGAATGCCACGCCGCGCTCCCCCCGCCACCCCTTACCAGGTGCCGCCTCAAGCATGTGCTTGGGTGCCTGGTGTCTGGAGCCGGCCCTGCTTATCAAAATAATTAAAGCCAGAGACAAATGAAATGAAGGGGGAAGAAGAATAAAGAAAATAAGGCATCACAACTACAAAAAATATCTCCAAATTCATGTGGTTGAAAACCAGGATAGCAAGAGTTTAGTCCACTTCTAATTATATCTTCACAGAACTTTTAAATCATGTGGGACAGGTCCTCTCTGGTGTAAATTGGTGTGATTCTGTGGAAATCACTTATTTATACTAGTAACACAATAGCTGGTGCTCTGCACAAATAGATTGGATTACTATATTAGATAGTTTACAGTATCTGATGTAGGAAAAACCAAAAATAAAATGAATGGATTTTTAGCACAAATCTGTTTTTTTTCCCCCCCAGTGAATCAGAAATCTTGCAGGGACTTTGCAACCGAGGTCACAAATAGTCCACTTTGACTAGTTCATCTGTGGTATCCCACTAATTGGTGCATTTGTGAATGAGTTCTGTGCTCCTAAATTTGAATACACTATTCACTCTCAGAAACACACTAAACACAATGTTTGACTTTGATTGCAGGGAAAAGCTAGAAGATCAGAATAATCTATCATGATCTGCTATCCATCCCAGCAGCCATCAACCTTTCTTCAACTTTGAATTCTCATCTTCCACTCTTTAAATCTATCATATTTATTAACCATGAATAACTGATTCATCATCTTGAAATAAAAAAGCCAAATGTCCACCTTCTGAGTGCAGGACAAACTCCCTTAACTAAGCACTGTATGCACTTGCAAATCATCTACAGTGAGCTTTTCCACAGATATTTGAATGAAAACATTTTTTAATCATTCCAAGAAGGCATCATATTGAGATAGCAATTCTGAAAACACTAGGTGATTGACTTAACACATAGTGCATTTTCATAATGGCAGAATTATGCACTGCAACATATTTCATTGTGTTCACCATAATTTAATGTGCAACTCCCCTGATGTTTCATGCTTTTATCCTCTGCTGAAGTGATTTATAAAGATTAAAATTTAGCTGTCTCATTGTAGCATATAAGCAATGATGAGGGAAAGAGACTGAAAGAGATAGAGAAGTGTGCAGCAACATAAACAGCTCTTAAACTGAACTGATCTTTGGTCTGGGGAGATATTAGTAAATCAGTTTATCTGTGGGATGCCCTTCAGGGATAGAACAAGACATTGATGTTCTCCCAGGGATTATGTGATTGCACTAAATAGTCTGTTGCTGTGTATTTAACTAACTGTGGTCTGAGAGAGGGAAGAAGGGAGAGAACCTTAAACATAGAGAAGCTTATTGCAAAAATAACAAGGGTGTGGGCTCTGCTTTAGCTGATCACATTACAAAAATATACCAAACAATGTCGTCTGCTCATGGGAAAATTGCATGGTTTTAAAAGTGACAAAGTGAAAAAGCCACACAGGGGACTTATTGCTAGCCTTTTGAGCTGCCGTGCTTGAGATGTTGATCTTGTTTTCTGGTCCCTGCACTGGTAGAGGTTTGGTAGGCTGTGGAATTTAGCTCCAGGGAGGAAGGAAATGCCTCTCGTTCCCCTCAATACACCATCTCACTAATTATGGAATGGTGCTAACAGATTCTAAAGGAACCCCATCCCCCTTCCACTAGTCTTGCTCCGCTGGCAGGATGATGGCTGCAAAGCAGAACCTCATGGGTGTGTGGTTAAAGCAGGAGAGAGGAGGATATTGTCAGGGTTGCATCAAAGAACCAGAGAGGAAATATTAGTACAAGTGAAATGGTGGGGTGGGGGATTCTCATTAGAAGCACTTGGGTGTTGTGAGTTAGTGAATGTTTGTACAGTCCTTAGAAAATGTATAGTTCTATATAAGTGCTAAGTGTGATGATGTATTTTTTTTGCAATGCGAGTTTCAAGACAATGCAACAATAAAAAAACAATAGCAGGAGTTTATAGCTGATTATAACCTATTTCTATTGAAGAGGCAGAAAGTTAACACAGCAAAGAAAAGAATAAGGAGTGTGAATCAGGGCTGGGTTGTTTTTTTTTTTTACTGTGCACCTACAGTATGATAACATTTCACTGAGGGGCCGGGGTCATATATAAGTGTATTTTTCTTCACAAAGAAGAGCTCTTGGACAGTGAGAAAAGCTACTGAGATGAAGATGGCTATCTGACAGGGCAAAACTTAGCTATTCATGGAATTAGTGTTGTGTTTCTCTGTTGGAAACTTAGAGGTTGCTTTACATTTTTAAAATCATGATATACAAATACAATTATTCTATTTTGTCAGATGGCAGGTTATTTGTTCATGGAGCTTGTGTCTGGGGAGAAATCCCCATAAAATAAATAAATAAAGTAATACCGCCATAAAGATGTGTACATGTCTTGTTGTGTAACCAGCGTAGTTTTGGTCTACTCTGAAGATGAGGAAATTAAATCCATTTACCTTTGTAAAAGGAAACTACTATGGAAGATATTTAAGGTGACTTAAATCACCCAGCTTTTTCAGTGGTTGTCAACAACAAAGGCATTAAGACTTCATTTGCAAGCTTTAACTTTAATGTAAAATGGCAGCAATTGACATTTCAAAACTGTCTGGTACAATATCCTGCATGAGACAGGGAGAAGCTAAGAAAAGCTTAAGTGGAAAGAATAGCTTGCACATTTTTTTTTCCAGCTATCTGTCACTAGTTAAAGGTTCTCATTTATAAAGCATCTGCACCTTCTAAACCTTAAGAGGGTAGGTGCTGGAGGGATTTTTTGGGGGAGAGGGAGGGAGGGATTTTTGGGGGGAGAGGGAGGAGTTGATCACGTAGTGAAATTTGTTGCCCCTCTCTAGAACATAATTCCTGGTTACTATATGTCCCGGTTTATTATTCCTTACTGGATTTTGCTGACAGAGAAGGTACTCAAAAACTTTGTTTCATTTTGAGTAACTTGCTTTTCTCTGTAAGCGTCAGATCCCGAACCATATAGTTCCCAATATGAGTTGTCAGCAGGGCCAGTGAAAATCTGGGCTGGGCAGATGATTTTCATTTTCTCACATAGTTCAGTTTTATCTGACAACAATTATTTTTTGCAGCTCATAGATAACAAGCACACTTAGGGGAGGATTCATCAGTAGTTTCTTTTGTACACGTGTTCATTGTTAAACAAGGGATAATAGAGCTGTCCTTATTATAATGTAAGGGGGAAAAAATCACACTAAAACACAAATGCAGCTATTAAAACAGCCCATGAGTTTTCCACTATTTTTCCAAAAAAAAATCTGTTCCCATTGCCTATATTTATCAGTATATTCTCCTACACCCTCCTCCTCCAAAAACAATGTGAAGAGACTATCATATTTGTTCATGTGTATGTATAAATTATATTATTTCATTGAGAACACATAAAGAATAACAGCAGCTGCTCAAAAAGAACACTCCACTGCATCAATTAATGTTGCATGCTAAATAAGGAATTTACATCCTACATACCAATCTAGTTACAAAATAATTAATTTGATTCAAATGTTAAATTAAGTATGGCAAGAAGGTTTTAGATTAAAGTTAAGGGAAGGGGAGGAGACTGCAGCCTTGGGAAGCCTACGGCACATTTTGCACTGCACCTTGGAACAAACAGCTTAACTAAAGAGTTAGTTAGCCTGTTTCTTTTATGGCTGCATTACCAAGTCAAAGTCTTCCGGGCCTCATGAGGCTGAATGACAGAGAATATTGTAGTAGCTAGATGTAGGACACATAGAATTTAGAGGTTTTGATCAAGTTGTAATAAACAGCTTTAATTAACTGGGGTTCCCAGAGGGGATTAAAGAGAAGTGAAGAACTGTTTTATTATTTAAGATTTGAACCATAGCCTCCATTAAACATATCCAGTCAAAGTTTACTGATAGGATGCTGTATGGGTTCACTTCAGTGGAGATTGCAGATGCAATACATCTGATATGTTCACCTGCTTAGACTCCTACGAAACGCTGTAGGTCCCATCTGTGTTTCAGAATGGTAATTAAAGCAGTAGTGTTCTTGTTTCCCCCAGGAAACACATCTGTTGAATCACAAACAAATAGAGAGAGGGAGGGGAAAGAGAAAGTTTCATAATGATGATACACTATATCCTCATTTCAATGCCTGTTTTCATTTGAATCTGTATTCTCTTAGGCAATTGCAAATGTCTCTGAGTATCATGTACACAGTGCAATCACTGGCAGAGTGCTGGCAATTTTTTTCTTGTATTCTTCAGTGTATCTCTTCACCAGGACTGGTTTTCAGCATACCCTCCTGTATGAAGTACAATGTTACAGGGATGCTGAACACTGGATCTGGTCTCCAGAGGAGTCTGATTAGGAATGACCTCATGAGTTATTAGAGCAATCAAAATCCATCACTCTTCAGCAGAAACTGCAAAAGAAGAAGTGAGGTTCTTACCCACGAAAGCTTATGCTCCCAGTACTTCTGTTAGTCTCAAAGGTGCCACAGGACCCTCTGTTGCTTTTTACAGATTCAGACTAACACGGCTACCCCTCTGATACTTGCAAAAGAAATGGATTTTAAAACTGTTACTCAGACAATTCTTAAGAGTTTAGCTCCTTAACTAAGGCCCTGATCCTGCAAACACACAAGTGCTTTATCTTTCCATTTGAAGCCGAAATTTTAAATTTTCTGACAAGTTCTAATTGATACTGACTGGCCCAAAGGGCTGCAAGTTGGTTGGCCACTGTTGCTAGGCATCCTTAATACCTGCTTCACCTCATTTTCAATTATAAAAAATGTGTTTCAAGAACTGCTCGTTCACTATTTAAAGAGCCTTTTAAAGCTCCAGCAAAAGATTAAGTCCCTCAGAGGTAAAAATAAATAAATAAAATAAAACATCAGGCTTATAAACCTGTATGAGGTCACCCTTCTTTAAAGATGCAAATTCAGTCTGAAATATCAAAATAGTGGAGTCCTATTAATCCTGCAGCAAAGTTTCCAAATGCTAATGAGATATACCCTGCCAGCAGTTTTAAAGTCTTTAAACACAGCAGTCAAAAAGGCAAGGTAGCGAGGGAAGGAAAATGCTTTAAGGAAAAAAAGGGAAAAAAGAAAGAATGTTTGTAATGAACTAGTTTGTAAACCATTTGTTTCAAAGTGTGAAGTTCTATAGCATATGTTGTATTATGCATATGTTCTCTTTCGTATAGCAAGTTATTTGATTTTGATATTTGTATAGATCTGTTTCTTTTTTAAGTATGTATTGAACAGAATAGGACTAGACCTAGTTACTATATAAATGGGAAAATCAAGTCATAGAAATGTTATATATATTTTTTAAAATGTAGAATTAAGGCAACTCCTCACTTCTTTATGACACTTTTTTTTTTTACTGTGATTAACATTAGCAGGTGGTAACTTAAGGCCCAGTCATTTTCTCTTAAAGTCAATAGCAAAACTCCCATTGACTCAGTAGAACAGCATTGGACAACTAGCACCCAAGCCTTCACTCATTGAGTGAATGGAAAGAGTGGATTTAATTCTGAATTTTATTATGTATTTATTATTTGAATTATAGCAGCACCTGGAGGTCCCAAATGAGATCAGGACCACATTGTGCAGGGCACTGTACAAACACATAGTGAGAGATAGCCCCTGCCCCAAAGGACCTACAGTCTAAACACTCAAGACAGACAAAGGGTGAGATGGAAGACAATGGCAAAGAGAGGTGAAGTAACATGCCTAAGGTCATGCATCAGGACTGTGGCAGCATTGGGAATGGAATAGAGGTCTTCTGACTTCCAGAATAGTGCCCTATCCACTAGCCTACACTGTCCCCAGGTGAGAACAGGATCTCACCCTTAGTCAGAAGGATGCAGTAAAAGGAGAACTATAATAACCCTTTTCACATTTTTAAAAGATGCGAACACCAAAGGGAGATTAGGCACTGTATATAGTGACTCTGTAGGTGGAAGCTGGAATAATGAAATACAACTGAGTAAAGGAAAATGTAGGCTGAATATCAGGAGAAATGATGTAGCAGGTACGTTACTGAAGAGTCTCCACAATGGATGTAGTGAAAGCCCTACTACCTGAGTCATGTAAAACTAAACAGAGTAATCAGAAAATCTATTTCACTGAAAATCTCCTGCATCGCTTAGGGAATGAACAAGATTATTTAATGGATCTTCTTAATCTTTTACTGCTGTGATAACAAGAAAAAATCCCATACTAACTTGAACAATTCTTAAGAAATTTTAAGTGTAAGTGAAAAATGGTATAGAATACATCGGATTCTAAGATTTTCTTAAAAAATACATTCCTGTTTCAATTTAGATTCAGATCAGAAATGCACTGTATTATATAATGACAATGGTATGATGCAGTAAAAGAACTAAATAACACTTTAAAACAAGTAGAGCAATTATCATTTAAGGAGATAATGTAATGTATTATTTAAAAAAAAAAAGAGTGGGCAGATGGATTCTGAAGGAAGAGTAATATATTATTTGTTCAATAGACAGTAGGACGAGGCATAATCATGACACTCTCAAAATGACACAGGTGAGGATTAGATAAGATAAGACCAAAATTAGAAAGGCCGGTTAATGAGCTGCAAGAAGAATTATTTCACTACAAGTATTTTTGTCCCTTTTTGATTGGCTGTAGAAGTATGAGGAAGGAAGAATCACTTAATGGTTAAAGCATGGGAGTGGGAGATCCTTAGTGAGTATCCTTTTTGTCATAGATATCCTTTGTGACCTTGGGGAAATCATTTAACCTCTCTGTACCTCAGTACCTGGGCTGTTAAAGAGGGATAATATACCTCACAAGAGTATTGTGAGGATTAATGTATTAATAGATATAAAGCAGATGGAGATGCTCAGCTAGAAGCCAATGTAAAAGGTAAACTTGTTTTTTTTATTAAGAGGTTGAACATACAGCTGTGTAATAATACTATTGCTTTTGTTTGAAACTATATTTGGCAGAAATGATTGGTTCTGCAGCTGAGGAATTTCACTTTTGTCAAAAATAGATGTGAAAAATAAAGTTAGATTTGCTTTTCCATTAATCTGCCAAAATACAATTTTGTTGTGGTTTTCATAACAGACAGTGTTTTGTTGTAGTACTCTTGATCCTCATAAGCATAGTAGCATGGGAGTTCAAAAAGTATGCACTATGTATTGGCCAGTGAAATTAAACCCACATGCAAGTGATTCTCTATTGAAAGAGTAATATGCACCCAACCAACCAGCGTGGCGTATTGGAATAAGGTTCAGAAACTTTGCTTAAACTCTAGTTAAACACAACTTCAGCAAAACTGGTATCACACATAGTTTGGTGGAGTAGCACAGATGGTACTAAACCACACTTAATCTAGTAGGGCAGCTCAGCTAATTCAGAAACGGTTTGTTATTCAAACAGTTCCTTTCTTGAGATTTCAAGTCTTTCAGTTATCAACAGCCCTTCAGCTAGGGGCTGTCTCTCTGTGTTGTATACTGTATTCTGTATTCCTTGTAAACATTTGATTGGGTCCTCAGGTCCCAGCCCACCTTCATAATTCCACCCTGAACACTTGTGTGAGACCTGATCAGGGGCCTCCAGGCTCTACTGAAGTATAAATGGTAAATAAGTGTTAGAGCCTGTGCTTTTTTGTCTTACTCGTGCAAAATTCCTGACCCTAATGGGCAAAATAAGGGTGGAATTCTGGCCTCCTCAAAGTCCATGGGAGCTTTTCCATTGGCTTGGGGCCACGATTTCACCGTGTGTTTAATCAGTGCAACACCATACTCCTCACATGCATAGGTAACTCTCCAGAAATATGGAGAGTTATAAATATGCTTCAATAAGAGACTACAGCTTATTTTAAGATGACTTATTTAATATGAATTCCTTCAGGATGGAAGGGTAAGGGGATAGAAAGGGAGAATTGTGGAAATAGGCCACTTCTTGAAAGAAATTATAGATACAAAAAATCATGTGATAGTCTTAAAATTCATGAGATTTTAAAAATCATGGTTCTTTTCATTTGCCTCCTTCTGCTTTTGAAGCCGTTAAGGTCACTTTTTCAAATGCTTTACCACAACCATGAAGGCTACAACTTTTTTTTTAAATGAAAGCTGAGATTTTCACATAATGAGATGAGCTGGAGCACAAGGAGATGGGGATTTAAGAAAAAGACCAAATATCAGGAGACTCCTGAGAGCTGACAACACTGAAGTTATGTTCGTGGCAGTCAATTCTGAGGTATCGGCCTACAGAGAATACAAGGATTTATGTGGCATTTCTGATTCCTCTCAGTTATTGGCCAAATGTGAAAGCACTCACATTTCTTTATTGTCCTTAAGGACATCTTGTAGAAAACAAGCTGCTCTATTATTACCTGAATCCTGCTGTTGTAGTCTTAGTAAACTTTATTTTTATTTAAAATAAATAAATAAATAAATAAATATTGTGTCATTTCTGCCAGGGGGAAAGAATGTGTTGTCCAATCAGAAATCTAAAGACTGAGTCACTGCCAGATTTAAACAAATATTCTAATATCAGTATGTGATGGGGTGTCCCCCACATAAAGCCTGAAGGGGTTAAGGTGGCTATGTGGGCCAATTAACTGCATAGGGTGCACCTGGAGGTGGAGCCAGGGTGTAATGAGGGTTAATTAAAGAGGAAGCTCAGCTGGACAGGAAGGGCCTGTATAAAGTCCAGTAGGAGACACTAGAAGGGGCCATTGGCGAAGTGGCACCAGTAAGGGGTGCAGTGAAAGAGAACACTACCTCTGGCGGTGGGTCTGGAGAGACTTAGATGCATGTGATTTCCCTGGAAGGAGAAAATCACAGTGTGCTGGCTGGAGAGGCAAGCCATGAAGTAGGGGTAAAAGATTCCTGAGAGAGTCAGAGTCAGAGACTGAGAGAGAGGGAGTGCAACTGCAGGAAGGGATAGTGATCTCGTAGAATTAATAACAAATCATAGTATGAAATATTAATAAAGATGTGAAAAAAATCCCTAAGTCCTCACTTTTGTTCTATTTCCTTTCTTAGTGAAACACCGGGTTCTTATAAACTGGCTATTTCTGTAATATATTATTTTGAATTTCCATCACAGGAAATCACAGGAAATATCTCCTAATCCCAGGAAAACTGGTTTGAGACTAATATAAATAACCATTTAAAATAGTTAGCATTCCTCCAATCTCCTCCAAACATGAAGAGATGCTGTGGTTCATCAGCATATTAAGTCAAGCAACATGTTATCTGGTATCAAGCATTCCAGCTATGACTTTTTCATAATGCTGCTTCTACACAGATATCAGTGTTGTTTGAAATTCCACTGAGGATGTACTTATAAAATAAGTTTAAAATGTTCTGACATACATATTCTATTTACTGTATTTCTCTAAAGACATTAGTTTCTTCAAATCATATAACTAATTTGTGTGCAAGATGGTGGATTTACTGACTTCCTCCATTCAGATCAATACAATTTCTTGGATATTATCAAATGTGACTGACAAATTTACACTGAGGCTTAGTAATTACTCCATTTTTACCAATGTAATGAACAAACCTTTGAAAAGAATAAAATAAAATAAATTTTAAAAATCCTTTTCTTATTAGACCGTGATGGCAATTACTCCATAATTAAGGTCATAAGGCAATTTCCATTCCACAAATCTATCCTTTAGAGTCTGATGCTTTTTATACTTAAGTCAAAGTTATACCTTTATGAATGTGGGATCTGCTAGAGATATGGATGTGAAACATTAATGGCCAAGTCTGGGGATTATGAAGCATTCTCAATGACATTCTGGCCCCCCTGAAATCAATGACAAAACTCCACTAACAATGTCTATAGGGCCAGGATTTCGCATACTGTCTGCGTGGCAGGCTATCTCAGTGGCCCTTAATGCAGCACATGATGTAGCACTCCTCAACATAGCTTTGAAAAAGAGCAATGTTGGGTCCATAGTGTCTGCCCCAAGCCATAACACTGTGCATTTGTGGGGCCATGAAGTGTCAACAGATGTATTAGCCAGAGTCTAGCTGAGTTCTCCTGGGAACATTAAGACTGTATCTTGTGCTAAGTATTCGGGTAGGAGAAGGTTCCCTGCGCCCTTTTCTCCCTGCCCACAAGCAAAAGACAGGCAAGAATTTTGTCTTTATTATTATGCCAGAGGAAAATTTGGGGGCCAATTTTTTCAGAAAATGTGTTTTGTTTTTTTTTAGTTTTATTTTTTTTGTTTTTGAATTGTTGGTTTGTAACTCAAAGTTTCTTGGAATAAAGACTTCTAGGTTATTCCCCCCCCCCCCCCCAGACACACACACACCACTGCATAGCTAAAGACTACTCCATGAAGGCCTTTTTTTTCCACACAAACTTTATGTATGGTAGTAATACTATGCTAGAACAGCCACTATAAAATAAGGCTTAAACTGTACTTTAATTGCCCATATGTCATGTGATGGACCTCTGCTCAATAGTGATGTTTACCATGGGTGAATTAATTATAAAAATGTTGATACTTGACTGAATAAGAGTTAAAAAAAAATCAGGCTAAGCTTCTGGTTTCATCAAGCATTTCCAGATTTCTAAGGCTAATTTCAATAAAAACATAATGCAAACTTCTCTATATTGAAATAACTGGTAATTTCCTTTAATGGAGACCTTTTGAAAAAATAATAGTTTAGGGTGATCAACCATCTATATTACTCTAATTCAACCTATTAGAGTCATAGGCTGATCAACCTGTATTTGTAAATTGGTTACATCTGACTTGAATATCCAATATCATAATTTAAACTGTGTGATATTTTGATACGTGCTGTTCTAAATTTGCAAATGAGGTGAGCACTAAAGATTCATTGCCAATAGGGATTTGTACATTCTCACAAATAAGATGATAAAAAAATCATACTTATTCTAGTTAATGCAGAGTCTGGAAAAAGAACCATGCTCTCCAATTAACCTTTACATTCTGTCAGCTGACTTCTTTTCACTTCTCTTGAAACTTTCACAAGTCACTTTTACAAATCCACATTTTCCCCTCAAGGGTATGAAGAGCACAAGGAATTGCAGAACATTGTCAACTTGAACTCCAAAGGCTTTTGTGTGTGATCTAAAAATAAAAATAAAATTAAATGGCAGCTAGTAAGGAAGACATGATTACAGATTCTTGGAGGGGGATGGGATGGCTATGAGTGGCATTCCTGAGCACTCCTCAGCCTTTAACCTATCAGATCTATGAACTTCTATCCTAGGAATTTGGACAATCACAAACCTCAACACTTGCTGCTCCAAGTGCAAAGCTGATTTCTTTGACCTGGCCTTCTCTAAAATAAACATTTAGCAATCAAAACAAGATACCCCACTGCACACGCTTCTGCCTCTGGGGAAAGGATGAGACAACAAGCAACATGTGACAGATGCATAGTCACATTGCATAATGCACAACTTGGAAATGCTCAGATACTACAGTGAGGAACACAGTATACAAGCTTATATAGAATGGAATAGATTCTCTCTCCCTGCCTCCTTTCTTTGCCCCAGTAGTATTGAAGGAGCCAGGTGGAGGAGAAAATCTAGTGGATGAGAGCCTCTAAAGAGCTGAACTTTGAGTGTAGCTGGCCAATGAAGCACTCTGGGCACTTCCTGCTCTTCTCCTTCCTCTTCTATCTCCCTCAACCCTGCAATATCCTCACCTTCCCAATACATTACTCTAATCTGGCAACCCACAGTAGGAGCATCCTTTTTATTTTAAACTGTCCCATACCTAAAAACACTCGAAGGGAGTCTATTTAAAAATGTGCACAATATGCATGCATACACACATCCTATTGGGACAAAGAACAAACAGCAAAAATTTCAGCCCTAAAGGTAGTTGTTCCACAAATTTATGAGCTATGGAAAAGCAAGGGATTATTATGGATTTTTTTCTTTTTTTCCAACCTGAACTATAGCAGGTATGAGAGCACTCCTTGTAACAGACACCAAAGTAATTAAGAATCATCTATTGTGAGGCACTTCTAATGCCTTTGCATTGCATGTGACTGAGCTGATGTATCTTAGTGTATGTACCAACCGAGCAGGAAATGGACAGTAATGACAAATGGACACAATGGCTCAATCTCCTAACACACCATGTAGCTGTATCAATGAGTGGGTCATACCTGTCCTGACAGATACCTCCTGTGTCTCTCATGCTTTAGCAATACTTGCATTGCTCATCATGCCAGTGAAGTGTCATTTAATTAAATATTCCTATTTTTCTTCCACAAGAGGTTTAAGTACAATCTTGGGGGGGGGGGGGGTTGTTTTGTTTTTGTTTTTCTGATACTTGTTTCATAATGAAGCAAACAATGCACAAGCTCAACTGGATTTCTTTTAAAAAAAAAAAAACTTTTAAAATTACTTTTTGTCTTTATTAAAATTGTATTTAAATTTCCAACTCCACAATTTCAGCTGTAAACTGAGTGGCATAATTAGAATTTATGTTTTATTGTTTTGTTATGACGTCCTGTAGAAAGCTGGGATTTCAATTTTTTCCCATCTATATTTTGCAGAAACCAAACTTTAACATTTTCATGTACTGAAAGGGGGTCGGCAAGATAAAAATGAAGTATTTCTCTCATTTAAACTCATTACCCATTCATATGTTATTGCGTAATCCCCTTCTCTCATTCAGATTGCTTGTTTAATCCATCTGGTCCGTCAGTCTAAAGAGCTGTGCAGAAATAAATAAATAAATGGAGATATCCCATCTCCTAGAACTGGAAGGGACCTTGAAAGGTCATCAAGTCCAGCCCCCTGCCTTCACTAGCAGGACCAAGTACTGATTTTGCCCCAGATCCCCAAGTGGCCCCCTCAAGGATTGAACTCACAACCCTGGGTTTAGCAGGCCAATGCTCAAACCACTGAGCTATCCCTCCCCCCATGGAACTCAGATAACACGCACAGCTCCAGGTTTGTGGCTAAAGGCACATGGGAGGAATAGGCACCATGAGGTGCAGGATTAGGGCCTTAAGGTATCTGGCAATGTGTGTATGGGGGGGAGGGAGGGTCTTAATTTGTTCCCCCCACAAATATATTTCCATTTGCCTCCTACTGTTCCTGTATTTCCTACAAGTTCTTCAGGACAGGGATTGCCTCCTGATTATGTCTTTATACAGGGCCAAGCACACTGGCACTCTCATTGAGTTGGGCCCTGTAGGCACTAACATCATACAAATAATAGTAGTAAAATGACTTACATAAAATGGTGACCTGCCTTAACAGGATGTTTGGGGTTAATTAATTGGTAAAATTGACCCTCAGACACAGGGCTTGCACAAGGCCCATGTACCATTTCAGTCCTCAAGGGAGGGTTGAAAGGAGACTTAAGTAGTGCATTGGCCCTTCTGCTCAGCAGCCCTTTCTAAGGAATATATTTCATCCTAATATTTTAAAGGGCTGTGAGATCCTCACCTGGGCAGTGCTAGGGAATTATAAAATAATAAAAAATAATTTCATCCTCCCTTTCCTGCCAAAATCCTGAGTTTGGATTTTGTGTTCTAGCCTCCAAGGTGAATAAAGGCATAGCAGAGCTGATTTAGGGCTTGTCTACAAGCCATATAAGTGTGTACCAGCTGAGGGGATAAACTCTAAAGTGCACCAGCATTTCATGCTCTAATTGGTTTTGTGGACCCAGTCTGTGTGCACTAAAATTTCCCTAGTGCATGTTGATGTAATACTGTTTTGAGCCTCAATTCTGTGAGCTGAGCCCCCTCAAATCCTACTGACTTCAGTGCAAGTTGGGGGGGGGGGACAGGGGAGAGAGGTGTCAACAGCAATCAGGATCGATAAGACGGTACAAAGAAAATGGAAGATAGGGTAGAAATGCAGCCATGTCCTGCAATAGCTCCGTCAGTCAGTTCCCATATTCTATTGATCACCTTTTATAGGTACGTATACACTCCTGTTTTTTCTCTCCCCTTGACTTTGATTTTTCCTGCTGGATTTGTTGTATACTAATACCTTATCAATATACATCAGTAAGGCACCCAAAGCAACTTTCTTTGGCACGTTGGAGCTATGCAAGGTAACACGTCATCCTTTTCTTATCAATACAGACCTTCAGGACTGCTGCCTCATCAGCTGATGCGCACTATGTCCTTAATTTCTGCCTCTGCTGTTGTGTTTGTGTGTGTACTGTTGGAGCAGAGAATTATGCTTAATGAACATAGAAACTGTATGTTCTCTTCACACTTATGGATTGTAAGTATTTTTGTGGCACAGCTGCTCTGAATGTACCTCATAAGCCTGGTGAGAAGCAATATAAGAATGGCTGCTGTTATTGTCATTATGATTATTAACAGCTCAATTTTCAGTTCCTTTTCTTGAGCGTCTAATGGAAAGTAAAGTCGTATATACCAAACCAACCTTGACAGAGTTAGGTTTAACAACACTTCTAATTGTTTCAGAAGCTACAGTATACAGTGCAACTTGAGAATTAGATGATAAAACATATGTAGCTTCACTGATGCATAAATGATCAATAATAAAATTCAGATCCAGTCCGTATGAAGAGAATCACAGCAACTCAGTTTATCTGACTCTGTCACATCGGTTCCACTCTCTGGCCCTAACTCAGAGTCACAACTTTTAGATTTACAGCTCAGGAAGGAGAAGGCCAAAGATGACTTTATGCAACCTTTGCCTCTCTGGAATTCTGGGCCTGGTTTGCCCCAAATATAATCTGGAGTATCCCTGGGACTGCTTTAACATATGCCTGGCCAGCAATGATCTCCAAGAACCTGATGACAACTCAGAATAGTACAGTCCCTCTGTACATTTCCCCCTCCCACTACAGGCTCTTTTTATTCCCCCTTGTGGTCCCCCATAAGGAGGGCATGTTGGTGCTTTTACATTAGCCTATACTGCTCAGGGAACTTCCCTGTGCCAGAGGAATTCCTTACTAGAGGACCCAACTATTTTCCAACCCCATTCTGCTGCAGGAGTCCCAACCTACCACCATCACTTATTTTATTTATGAGCAGTGTGAAAGAACCGAATGCAGCCCAGGACTAAGGCCTTCAATTTTTTCTCTCTGAGGCCACACTGGGTGTTTTCAGTGTGGCAAGATAGTAAAATGTAATTTATTCAGTGTTCCATCAATGTCTGGACTAGAATATCACTCTTACTATGGTGCAATTATTATTTGAAGTCAGTAATAAACAATATTTTAGTGACTAAAAGAAATGAGCCATATTAATAGCTTATTTAGTTGCTAGCTTCTTATTAAACAGATTTGTTGATACCAATTATTTTCTTACATAAATATTAAAAGAGATGGTGACATATACAAAATGTAAGGGAGTACAGCAGAGCTGAGACAACATTGGTTATGAGTAGTGCTGGTTAAATTTATTATTAATAGTTTATTCTACAAAAATAACCCAGAACTAGTTGCGAATTTGACACACATAGCTTCAGCCATTCACAAAATGACTGGGGGAGGAAGAGGTGCTGTTGCTGCAGCTGCCACCCTTCTGTATAATCTTTAAAGCAGTAATAAGTGCACTCACAGGGAATGTGGAAGTCTCAGGTTCACATCTCCATTCCACAACAGATTTTTTTGATTCATTGAAAATTCCAAAAATATTCAGGCTTGATTCAGCCTAAACTAACTCCCCCCACCCAATTATTTGGAACTGCCACTAAACTGACATCAGTTACACACCTAGCTGAGTTATGAGTAAGGCTAACATTTAGTCAGGGGTATTTTTGGTAAAAGTCATGGACAGGTCATGGGCAATAAATTAAAATTCATGGCCCATGACCTGTCCATGACTTTTACAAAAATAACCCTGACCAAATCTCTACTTCTGGGGCCCCACAGCTCCAGGGAGCTCTGCTTCAGTGCTGGGGGTTGACTGCCCCCGGCTGCTGCTCCCCAGGGACCGCTCTCTGAATGGCCTCCAGGCGCCTCTGGGGGGGCTGCTCTAGCTGCCTCCTGTGACCGCTGTTACTTGAGTGGTCTCCAGGGCGCTCCCAGGACTGCTGCTTAGGTGCTCCCTGGAGCCAGCCATACCTGCGGCTGCTCGGTTAGTCCACAAAGCCAGCCCAGGGCCTCCCAAGCAGTGGCTAGTACATCTGGGCCGGGGACTGCCCATGCAGCTGGCTCTGGGTCGCTCCAGTAGCAGCTGGTGCGGCTGGCCCTGGGGTACCGTGTAGTCAGCCGCACCAGCCACTCTGGAAGTCACAGAGGTTACAGAAAGTCATGGAATCCATGAATTCCGTGACTTCTGTGAGAGAATTGCAGCCTTATTCATAAGCTATAGCCTCTTGGGCTTCATGAAGACTAGGAACAAAAAGTTAAATTATTTTAGGCTTAGCTACTGTGTCCTCATCTACACTGGCAACAGTAGGTAGCGTACAGGACACTAAATGTGTATCTATGTGCCACAGTGAAAAGAAAGCTGTGTCCACACTGTGGTGTGTAACTACACATTGCAGTGTAGGAGCTGCTGGACACTTTACCTACTGTCTCCCCCTTCTTGAGGCTTTCTCTGTTGGAGCCTTTCCCTGTGGCTAGGAAAGGCTCTGATGGTGGAGAGGCAGCAGGACACTACACGGCTAAAAATACCAGTGTAGATGGAGTCAGGGGTACTGCTTGGGCATGTAGAGATCTGTGTAGGGCACAGACCCTAACTTTCTGGCTAATGCAATCCTGGGATGCATCTGGTGAGGTATTTCCAGTAGAGATAGATATGTGATATTACCATTATACAAGACACTGATGAGACTTCATCTGGAATATTGCGTGCAATTCTGATCTCATCGTTAAGAAAGATAAATCACACTGGAACAGGTGCAGAGAAGGGCTATTGGATGATCAGAATAAAGGAGACATACCTTACCAAAGGAGCCCCAAGAAGCTTGGCTTGTTTAGCCTAACCAAATGAAGGCTGAGGGGAGATAGGGTTGCTCTATATAAATACATGAGAAGCATAAACACAAAGGAGGAAGAGGACTTACTTAAGTTAAGGGCCAGTGTTGGCACAAGAACAAAGAGATATAAACTGGCCATTGAGTTTAAGCTTGAAATTAGACAAAGGTTTTTAACCATTGGAGGTGTGAAGTTCTGGAACAGCCTTCCAAGGGGAGCCGTGGGGGCAAAAAACCTAACTTGTTTTAAGACTGAGCTTGATCAATTTATGGAGAGGATGGCATGAAAAGATTGCCTATGATGGCATATGGTCCATCCATAGCTGCTATTAGTAAATATCTCCGATGCTGGAGACAGGGCACTAAAGGAGGAGGGCTCTGAGTTACAATAGAGAATTCTTTCTCAGGTGTGTCTGGCTGGTGGGACTCATCCACATGCTCAGGGTCTAACTGATTGCCATATTTGGTGTTGGGAAGGAATTTCCCCCAAGCTCAAATTGGCAAAACTGGGGGTGGGAGGGAGGGGTGTCAACTTCTTCTGCAGCATGGGTCACATGCTGGTTTGAACTAGAGTAAATAGTGAAGTCTCTGTAATTTTAAGTCTTTAAATCATGATTTGAGGGCTTCAGTAACTAAGCCAGAGGTTATAGCCCTACTACAGAAGGGTGTGGATGAGGTTCTGTGGCCTGCAATGTGCAGGCGAACATAAGAATGGCCATAGGGGGTCAGACCAATAGTCCATCAAGCCCAGCGTGCTGTCTTCCAACAGTGGCCAATGCCAGATGCAGAGGTCAGACTAGATGACAATGATTGTCCCTTCTGGCCTTAAAGTCTCAGTCTTTACTCTACTTGCCTAAGCAGTGCTTCACTGTTTATACTGCTATATAGACCCACGTTAGTGGGGCTTGCAGTCCATGCACTCTACACACTGCCATAAGGAGTGAACAGTGTAGACATACCCTATCTCCAACTTAAATTCTAACTTTTTTGTAGTGTAGAGGCAGGATAATTCATTTAGCTTGTAATTCACAGCAGAAATTTCAACCTAGTCTTAACCAATGGAAGGAAGGGAGACAAAATATAATTTTTTATTTAACACTTGTAAGACACTCAGATAACTTGCCCATGGGCATGCTGTAAAATCCACAGATTAGGTGAAGTAGATGCATACAACTGCCTTCCCATGGATTGATTACACTGCTCTACAGCCAAAATGCTTCTGAAATAAATGTAGTCAAACTTTACTAATTCTGGTCACTGAGAACGAAAATGATGCTTAAAATTGTTGATTGGCTCTAGTTTTCAAGATATGCTATTAGGTCAGTATATACGACCCTTGATTTGGGAATGGCGGAGGATAAGTGAGTTATAAAGGGACGGGATCTCAATTTAAACCAGAAATGACTAAAATACATCTTTGACTGGATCTATGAATAAATCTATGACTGGGTTTGGACAGTACTTGCTTTTTAGGCAAAACAATGAATGATGCAATCTGAAGCTGGTATTGCATCATACTTGATATGAATTGCATCATGTTATTCCTAGAAGTCATGGATGATGCAATCATAACGAAGCTTACATCACTCTGCTGAACAAATTGCCCTATATCAGCTCTAGAAATCATACAGTATCGTGCTCTCTTATTTGTCAGTGTTTGATTTTGCAAAGGGACACATTTCTGTTTAGCCAAAGTGAGCAAAGATGCCTCGTACTTGTCTGAACAGTGTAGATAACTTCTGCTATGTTTGTGGTGAAGTGACTTTTGCATCACAAAACCACAGTGGTTAAGAAAGCCTATCACTTTTATTTTGGCTGCAAAATTGGAGATCAGGACAAGAGGTGGGCCCCACACATATGCTGCAACACTTGTGCAACAAATCTTCGCCAGTGGTTGAACAGGAAAAGGAAATCTATGCCTTTTGCAGTGCCAATGATTTGGAAAGAGCCAACAGATCATACTGGCAATTGTTACTTCTGCATGGTGCCTCCAGTTGGGAAAGGTGTGTCAAAGAAGAAAAAGTGGACTGTGCATTATCCAAACATTCCATCAGCTATACGTTTTACTGCTGTTTTACTGCATAATGGCAATGTTTTGCCATCAATTCCAGTTGGTCATGCAGTCCATATGAAGGAAACCTATGACAACATGAAAGAACTTTTGAGGTGCATAAACTATGACCAACATCAGTGGCAGCTTTGTGGCAATTTGAAGGTTGTTGCTCTCTTGCTTGGTCTGCAGACTGGATACACAAAGTACTGCTGTTTTCTCTGCGAAGGGGATAGTCGTGCAGGAGATTCCCACCACATCAAGAAAGATTGGCCACTCCGACAGTCATTGGAGCCTGGGAGGAAAAGTGTTCAGCATCCACCACTTGTTGAATCAAGGAAGATTTTGTTACCACCCTTACACATCAAGCTGGGTCTGATGAAGAACTTTGTCAAGGCCATTAACAAAACACAAGAGCTTTCAAGTACCTCCGTGGAAAATTTCCAAGGTTAAGTGAAGCTAAGATAAAGGAAGGTGTCTTTGTTGGTCCTCAGATTCGTGAACTTCTTCGAGATGATGCATTTGACCATGCACTGCGTGGCAAGGAAAAGACGGCATGGAAAGCCTTCCAGTTAGTGGCAATAAATTTTCTCGGAAACAACAAGGCAGACAACTACAGGTTGTTGGTGGAAAACCTCCTCAAGGCATACAAAAGCCTTGGTTGCAACATGTCACTAAAGATACATTTTTTGCACTCTCATCTAGATTTTTTTCCACCGAACTGCGGAGCAGTGAACGACGAGCATGGCGAACGATTTCACCAGGACATTGCAACAATGGAGAAATGCTATTAGGGCAAATGGAGCCCATCAATGCTTGCAGACTATTGCTGGACAGTGACAAGAGATGCTCCATTTCATGAATACAAGAGACAAGCCAAGAAGCGCCGAGTAGACACTGAAGAGGACTAAACTATGTACATAATAGTTTTTTGCCTTTTGTTTCATAATACATTTTATTTATATAACCCTTTTGCTGATTTTTAAAGTGTTACATAAACAGGACAGGTGAAATATTATCATGTAAAGCAACCATAAACACATGAAAAGACCTAGGTTTACAATTTATTATTACAATTCTCCTATCTACACAATATACATAGACATAAAATGTAAAAACTTAAATATCTTAGAAACAGTAGCCAATCAGTTGTTTCAATTGTCATATTTGAATTCAGCACATCAAAATACATAATAAATAGCACATTTTATCTCTGAAGCAGACGACTTCTCAAAAATTGTAGACCAGTGTTATCAGTCCTGATCGTGTGATACACATTTGACTATTAAAGGCCTGAACCTTTGGAGAACGATTTGAGCTCTATCCCCATGTACAATAGTGAAAACTAGGGTTGCAACAGATTCGTTAGGGTTTTTAACTATTATGCTTATGCAGCAAGGGGATATAGGTTTTAAATGATCAGAACTTAAAGGTTACAGCAAGCAATAGATGGGATGGAAGGGTCACACTCTGGTCCACATATATCGCCTCTATACAGCCCTGAACCAAAGCCTGTCTATGAATTTAAATGGGTTTGGGGCCTGGCAAAGGCTGAATTAAGGGATAGGCATTATATGTCTGGGACTGGGTCCTACCATGTATCTTCCTGCTTTTTTTTTTTTATTTTTTATGTTTCGGGGTTGGTTGTTTTTTGTTCCCCCCGTAGAATCAGGAATAGAAATATTTAAAGACTTTTGATTCAGGTAAGATTATTCTTTTCCAGACAACCATCTGTGCCTGAAAGTGAAGGTGAAATTAGGAGGCAAGAGGAAACAAAGGTATGCAGGAAGCAAACAGTAATAAAATACAATGGCACAGTCACCTCATTTGGAATTACAATATTACGTTTTCTCCCTTTTTATATCATTTCCCTATGAAGTCAGCTCAAGCTGTAACTTGGTTTCACAGAGTCTGCACTTACTAACTTTGTTGTCGAGGGCACCACAGTCTTGTGCTCCTGCTAATTAAAATGTTTTAGCATCATATTAAATGTTAAGCCACAGTTTACCCCAGCACTTTGAAGATCAACGCTAAGCATTTGACAACAACAGAGAAAAGAATTAATGCAAGCAAAGCATATAGCTTATTAGGGGTTAATGTAGTTAAATAAATGCTTCTTAGATTTAATTTAAAACTGCATACTGTGTCACAAAAACATTAAAAGTGTCATCTTAGTCGTATTTTGTAATCCCAGCTGTAATTGTTCCATTATACTTAATACAAAGTGAAGTGATTCCCTTTTTAAATAATGTAAGTGGTTAATGTTTAAAACTACAGTATAACAAGGCATAATTGCTACTCTTGCTGCATCAGGCAGGAAATATTGAGGGCTTATAGGATAATAATTTAAAAGTTTTCACAAATCCAAAGTTATAAGCAAACTCTCTTTTGTATATACCTCCTTCATCCCAAAATCTTATAAAATCCGTTATCAATAATAGAGGTTTTAAGAAAAGTAGTAAGTGAGCATTTGTTGTAGATCTCTGCTTATCGAAAATTACACATGAATTTTTGGCACTACAGAAGTTCACATAAAGCTATGGTTTTGCTCCATTTACTAAGCCAAGGTATCCAGCCGAAAAACATCTGGGATGCAAAAGCTTTTTATCCAAGCTCTGTGACTGCATCCCACTGAGAATTTACATGGAATGAAAGTTCAATACAGTAATTCTGTCGTTTTTCATGGAACATGACACGTTTCAACAAAGCCAAAAACTCATCTTGGGCAGTAATCAAAGCTGTTTGTTCTGTATGAAATTAGTTCACCTCTCACTTGAACTAGTATCTGTAGCAACCTATCTTTACAATTTACAATGGTGATGGCAGGCTGAAAAGCAATCACCATTAAGCTCTAGAAAGAGGGTTACTAGCAACACTGAGGTGTTTGGAGAATAAAGTTAAAGATAAATGTAGGCACCCTCAGAGCCTTAGCAGATATGTGAAAGGCCGTTAAGGAAGGGGACTCTAAATCTAAACTCAGAGCAAGTATATTTCAATCACAAGGGAGATAATTCTAACAGTAGTGTTTCTTTTCAATGCTAAAGAGCAGTGATCCAAATGTCTGACCATGTCTAGGCTAGATGATCCCTAAAGTTTTCCATTGTATCAAATCAATGGCAATGCAAGTATGGAAGCATCTTACTCAGCTAACAGCAAATCTGACTACATGGGAGTTATCAAAGCACACTGAGTCAGCCGTGAATAAGTAATACGAAACTTTAAATAATCCAATGTATAGTGCTTATTATCAGTCACTTCATGATCACTCAGCCCTCTACCTTCACACTTGCTGTTCTCTTGGAGCCAACATACACCTCAACACCTTGGCCATGTGAATGTGTTTCCACAGTGCACTTTCATATTCTGCAACACTTCAGTGGGGTTCAGACCAAGCAGGGCCGGCTCCAGGCACCAGCTTGGCAAGCAGGTTCTTGGGGCGACCACTCCGGAGAGGGGCAGCAGGTCCAGCTATTCGGCAGCAATTCGGCAGACGGTCCCTAACTCCCGCTCGGAGCGAAGGACCTTCCGCCAAATTGCCGCCGCAGATCGTGATCACTATCACTTTTTTTTTTTTTGGCTGCGTGGGGCGGCCAAAACTCTGGAGCTGGCCCTGAGACCAAGACAGTAGAATGCTGTAGCAGGGGATTGGGTGGGTGGGTGGGAGGGTTATTCATGTCCTGAATTAGGATTCTGTCAGTCCTTCTGACAATCACAAGTTTGCAGAGCCTACATGACCCAACAAAATGAGTCAAATTGCAGATGAATAGGGCCTTTAATTTCCAATGTCCATTCTCAAGGATTTTCAAACACCCAGGCAAGCCTGCCATTAATCACACAGCATTGCTGAGGAGCAACTATACTTTAAAATAATTTCAATCATTGGTATATTGTGTGGGAAATTGCACTACAATAGCTCATTTTTTAGTCCTCTTCTCATAGGTAACCTATTAGATTAATGTTCTGCTTCCATTCTAGTACATATACATGTGCATTTAAAGAGCTGATATCAGATGTATTCTTTATATAAACCTAATACAGCACTCTGTTATCTAAGGAATTGGAGGGGGGAGGACATGGCTTTATAATGTTGCTATGAGAGAATTTTTTTTTTTTTTGAAATTATACAAATGGTCATGATGTGAAAAAATGGTAATTATAATGGAATTTAACCTCTTGAATGTCCTTACTTGTCTACCTAGTTTGCCTTCTACATAGGGAGAGTACTCAAAGCAGGAAGACAAATGTAAGGAAACCCATGAAATGCTTCAGCACAGGCCTGAACTACAGATCAAGGCACAGAGGTTACACAGTAAATTGGGAGTGAACACTTCAGAACAGGTCCAAGCTGACCCTCAAATTGACTTGTAACAGTCTGCCTGCCTGAGTGACTTCTTTCACAGCCTTCCCCCTTCCCACCACCTCTGTCACTCAGCTATCATTAAAAGATAATTTCCTGCAACTCATACAGTTCAGCACTAGCAGTAAGGGTAGCTCTGAAAAAAACTGAATCAAGACTCCTATTCACCCCAAAGAAGAAACATGCTTGTTCAGAATAATCCAATGTATGTCTTCCAGTAGAAACTTTCGGTAAATAAGAAGGCAGATAATGGGTGTCAGAGCTGAAGTATACCAGAACTTGATGCAATACTACAGATGATCATGAAGTCCAAGGTAGCTAGGGACCTTCCGGATGTGAACCAATCACTGCTCAAAGCTACTCTTAAGACAGCAATCCATCTGACCAGATGAGGGCATTGGTAGTTCCAGCATCAGTAGCCTGTGACAGAAAGGAGAAGATAAGGGACAACGGGTGAAAGGTTTACAAAAAGGATGGAAAATGACAACAAGAATGAAAACGTATAGCAGAACAGTGGAAAGAGGAGGAATGGCTATGGGAAGAACAGCTGTGACAAGTAAAGAAATTGCAAGGGGAGATGCACAAAAAGGATTGTGACAGTAAGTGGGAAGACTTGCAGAAAGCCTTTGAAGAAGCTGAACCCCATCCATTTCCCTTATGGAAAGAAATAAAAGTGGTGATTGTGACAGGTTGGATCACAGAAACCCCCCTGCGAGCTGCCACCTGATGTGCCAAGACTACTTCCTGCCCTGGCAGCTTAGGACTTCAGTGCCCTGCCTGGTTTGAGCCAGACCCGCTAGCCTGCTGCAAACCTAGACCCAGGGTCTGAACCACATCCCCTAACAGCTGTAGGCTTAACTGAAAGCAGCCTACAGAAGTGTTCTTGTCTATAACACTCAGATGCCCAACTCCCAATGGGTCTAAACCCAAAGAAATCCGTTTTACCCTGGATAAGCTATCTCTTTAGCCAGCTGAAGACAAAATGGAGGGGTCTCCCACAGGCTTACACAGACTTTCTCTTGTGGGTGGAGACCCCCTCCTCTCTCCTATGCAAAGTCCAGCTCCAAGATGGAGTTCCGGAATCACCTGGGCAAGTCACATGTCCATGCATGATTCAGTTTTTACAGGCAGAAGCCATTGCCCACATGGTATCTTGAATGTCTCCAGGAAGACTTTTTATGTGGATTGGAACATTCCAAGATGCATTGTTCCTTAAGTGCTTCTTGACTGGGCACTTAACTTTGCAAATTCCTTTCTAAAGAAGTTGACCAAATGCCTTACAAAGCTTACTTAGAAATCAAGCAAGTATACAGCCAATATTCATAACTTCAAGCACAAAATGAAATATGTGTACAAGTAGGATGAATAGATTCAGTAGACCATAACCTTTACAGAGATAAGTTACATGGCACATGTAACATGTCATATTCCCATAAACCATTATGAGATACATCATCACGGTGATATCATACAATACTTTTGATGCCTACAGTAAGTAACTTTTAGAGGGTGACCCAGGTACCAAAACAACAGGGCATGTGGCTTCTTCCAAGCCTGAGCAAGAAGGCTGCAATGTTCCATATGTCTAGTTATTTCCCAGAAAAGGGTTCTATCTTTGTATCTCATATTATTCTTCCTCCCATACATTTTGGATCTTTTTTCCTCTCTTTTCATTGCCAGACCTGAAAAGTAGAAAGGCCAAAATACTGTGGAGAATATATATAATGGTAATCCAAGGGGTATACTGTCTAGAGCTAAAAGAACAGGAGTACTTGTGGCACCTTAGAGACTAACAAATTTATTAGAGCATAAGCTTTCGTGGACTACAGCCCACTTCTTCGGATGCATTTGTTAGTCTCTAAGGTGCCACGAGTACTCCTGTTCTTTTTGCGGATACAGACTAACACGGCTGCTACTCTGAAACCTGTCTAGAGCTAGTAGGTCAATTTTCAATGTTTTTGACAAAAAAAGGACATTTCTCTTGAATCTGTTTGTAAAACAGTTCCCATTTTTCAACTACAGGTGAACTGACAATTACCTATATTTTGTGCAATTCTGTAGTCAGTTTTATTAAACAAGAATCAGCATTTAAACATTGTTTTGGTCTTTTTCACAATTCTATAATCAGTTCCATAATGTAAAGTAGCTTTTGAATATATAGAATAAAGATGCCGCAATGTAACTCAGGATTATTACCATTGGTTTCATTAAATGACTAATCCTTTTATTTTCTACTGAATTCATATGACAATAGCCTATTGATTGTGTGATTTCTGTAGGCATACAATTCCTGAGCTGGTTTAAAAGTGTGTAACTCCACGACGTCAATGGAGCTATGGTAATTTATACCAGCTGAGATCTTCCTCAGGAAAGTAAACTGATGAATCCAATAGGCATGTCAGCTTTAATGTATTTGTACACACTTGAAGGTTTTTAATAGTTTCAAACATTGATAGTGGCATCATGAAATTCACAGTATTGTATTAAATTAAAGGACTAATGAAATAAATTACATCTGGAATACTATATATGCTATATATTTCATATGGAGTATGTGACAGTCACATATTAGAAATGTGAAAGAAAATTTCACTTATTGACAATACCTATTTGCACCAGTTTCTATAATTAATACATGATTAGGTGATATGATAAAATGAATCTCTTTATTGGAAAATAAAGTAATATGCTGGTCCCATTTAACTCAATGGGATTTTTTCCAAGGTCTTCAGTGGAGTCTGGATTTCACCCAGAAAAGGTACAAACACACCCAAACGATGTTTTAAATGTTATGGTAGCAAAAGACAAATATTCAAAAGTTAGGAAATGCCAATGTTAAGATTGCATGTATGACATTAATTCAGCCCCTTTGTGCATGTGCATTACAACATGGTCTTTAATTACATGATCACATTATTTTTTCCACAGGATCCCTGCGTCATTCAGTGCACAGTCTGGACCATGCTCTGGGGATGAATTAGATAGTGAAGGAGACTGTTTGTAGGCCTTCTGTCCCATTTGTTGCAGAAGTTTTGAAGGTGTGTAGGTTATGAGAAGGAGATGGCAGGGCCACAGAGTTCCTATGTGTTGCATGGTACATCATTTAAACCGAATTTTATACTGGTGATCAGTAATTAATTGTGTTGCTCATTCTGGGTGATCCAGAAATGCTGAGCAACTAAAGTCAATGGGAGCTGTGCTATGAACATATAAAGTGTTATATGGTGCTAAGTACTCTGAAAAATCAAGTCCTAGACATCTCAAATTGGGCATCCAAAATTAGTGAATAATTTTGACATTAATCTCTCTACCTCTGCTCTCCATTTATAAAATAAAGATGATGATAATAGTCCCTCAGTTTACACAGGTATTATAAAGATTGATTAATTAACATTTGGGAAGCACTCCACTACTATAGTGGTGACAGCCATAGAAAACTCCATGAGGAAATTATTAATTCTGTCCTCACAGCATGGTTTGAACAGTGTTCAGTAAATAGGCCTGGAGTCATACAATGAACACCAAAGAGAAAGCAAAATATTGCATAGCTGCTCATTAAATGAGCACTGTCCATCCTGTACACTGAATGAATCGGTCCATGGGAAAAAACAATATGTGATCATGTAACTAATGCAAGGGAATCTAGAGCTTGCAATTGAAGGGAAAGTCCTGCTGAGCCCTGGGCTCAGAGCTCTAGCAAAATTCTCCAGACAAGCTGTAGGTATAATAAGACTCTAAACAGCAAACTGAGACTTTTCAAACACTCTGGCCAAATTTTGAATAGATTTTCATGGCGATGGCAAAATGCACACTACTGCCAAAAAGGCATCCCCCTCTCCAGAATTTCAAATCCTTGCTCCAAGGTATAGAGGTATTCAATTTTCTCTAAAAAAAGGTCATCAGAAAATTGAATATGGGCAAAACAATATATTTTTCTCTAGCCTCGTTCTCAGAAATGACTAGACGATTTTGGTTAAAATTCTCCAAAAAGATTCAGCCTCAGAAAGATATCTGGCCTGAAAAATTTCAGCCCAGATAAGTAGCACTTGGGAAACATAAATAACATAAGACAAGGTCTTATTATGGAATGTGTCAGAAACCTTAACAAAAAGTTGTGCTACCAGCCCCACCTATAATAATGATGAACTTGGTGAATAGCTAAACTCATCTTTCTAACCCTTCCCCAGTTTATTTTCCTTGGCTATTTAGATGAAATATTCTGTCCTATCTATGACTTTTACATTGGGGAAATTAAGTGTACATTAAACTAGAGTATTCTGATTAGTTCACTGATGGAGCAATATTCAATGAATTCTCACAATCAATAAGTATTTAGAATGGCCATGAATACAATTTACAACCAGACTAATCTATGCATGGAAAAACAGGGCATCAATAAAATATTATTGTGATCCTAAGGATAATGATGATTTAGTTAGGCAGGAAGTTTAGGGTTTGCCTGAATGGCCCTGCAGTTTGGTCTGGGGTGGGGGGTAGGGTGAATTGCATCACACACTAACATGTTGTGCTGTAATTCCCCTCTGTGGGCATTGGCGGTGTGAACTAAAAGTACCTATTTTGTGGTAATTTAGTCCTGTTTAATGGAGGACCTTTTTAGTTTGCACAAGCAGCGTTGAGATGGGGGAGTTACCACGTAGCATGTTAGTGCATGATGCAAATTGTACAAAGTGTAGTACCATGTAGATATAGCCTTACATCCCAGTTCTATAATTAATTCCAAACTTTAGAAATAATTTTTTCTTATTATATTAGCTGAATTGACAGATATTTTGTTTTTTTTTAATACCAAACAAACATTATGGGTTAGAGCCTCAATTGATGCAAATCAGCAGATGTTCATTGATTTCAATGGAGCTATGCAAATTTATATCAGCTGAGAATCTATACTTAAATATTTAAATAGTTTCTAGCAACTATAAGTTACCAAAACTTAATTATCTTATCACCCACTTGCTAGAAAATCTACAGTGTTGGGAAACAAGCTTTTTCTGAACCCTGTTATGGTCTTGGCCTTCACAACATCCTCTGGCAAGGAGGTCCACAGGTTGACTGCATTGTGTGAAGAAATACTTCCTTTTATTTGTTTTAAACCTGCTGCCTATTAATTTCATTTGGTGACCCCTAGTTCTTGTGTTATGAGAAATAGTAAACAACACTTTCTTACCTACTTTCTCTACACCAGTCATGATTTTATAGACCTCAATCATATCTCCCCTTAGCGGTCTCTTTTCCAAGCTGAAAAGTCCCAGTCTTATTAATCTCTCCTCATACGGAAGCTGTTCCATACCCCTGATAATTTTTGTTGTCCTTTGTTGAACCTTTTCCAATTCCAATATATCTTTTTTGAGATAGGACGACCACATCTGCACACAGTATTCAAGATATAGGCGTACCATGGATTTATACAGAGAGAACATGATATTTTCTGTCTTATTATTTATCCCCTTCTTAACCTCCTTTCCCCAGCCCCCTTTCCCTTGTACAAGGAGACAACAATAGAGTCCCAGCAGTGGGCTAGGGCCAGCTGGGTGGAACTGATAGCAACTCTCCACCAGGTGAAAATGATGAAGGAAGGAATCATAATCTGCACTGTATGAATTTTTGATGAATAGTTCCCAGATGAATTAATGAAGTTGCAGCCTAAGTAAACCTCATCCCTTGCATCTTGTTTTTCTTCTCATGTAAAAAACAATGGGTAGCACTCTCTGGGGAAAAGGCATAAAGGATAAACTACTGGCATGTCTGTTGTGGAATCCCAATTGTAAATTAAAACTGCCTTCCCCGGGTGTAGTGTGGGGATAAAAACAGTGCCTGTGCACAGATGAATACTACTGGAGCACTGAGACATACCATGGTACAATCCAGCCCACTGAGTAGCTGTGTCACCCCTGCCCTGTAACATAGGGTGCCATTTACAATCCCTTGTTGCTGTAGTCTCCAACCTGGGCTGTTCACAAACAGCCTCCAGCATGTAAGTCACTTCCGTCTGTGTGTGTTGCAGCCAACCAGTCACACTTGGCTGTTACCAACCTTAAAGATTACCACAGGGTGTACTGCCAGTACCGCATTTTCCTTCTGACATGTATATCCTGTACTTCCCAGCCCTCTATTGGCAGTACAAATATATTGTTTGTTATTCCTTAAGGGAATAATTTGCCCACAATTTGTTACCCCAAATGGAGTTACCCAGACACTTCAATTTGAGCCCATTGGATTAGACAAAACAATACAACAAATTTATTAACTGCAAAGAGATTCTACGTGAGCACAAGTAATGAGCCATAAAAGTCAGAAATAGTTACAAGAAAAATAAAGATAAAACACTTACTGGTGCCTAGTTTGACAAACGATACTAGATTAAAAGCAAAGTTTTCATACCCCATACCTTCAGCAGTTTTCCTGACAAAACTCTTTAGGTCAGGACTCCTTTCCCCAAAGTCCAACAGCTGCTTCCTTTGTCTTTTCAGCACAGTGAATGTGATAGGCAGAGAGAAAGAGAGAGGTGTCTTGGGTTGCTTGCCCCTGCTTTTTATAGTTTCAGTCCCCCATCTGGAAAAATATTTCCAGCTGGGAATAAGACAACAGGCAGTCTGTGTGCAAGCAAACCCCATGCTGTTTCTTTGCTAAGATGCAAAATATTTTGTCCCTGCCCCATTTCCCGCCAAAGAATGGACTCTTACAGGTAATGGTCTACTGGCCTTGCTTACATCTGGTTGAGGTGTCCATTTACCCTTGTCTCTGAGGAACTGATTTGGCCACACCCCAGACTTATCTTGAAAATGTATTTTTAGTTAGGATTTCAGTTCATGTTTATAACTTCTCATATAAAGGTGCTATGTGCATTTTGCCATGATATTATTGATCAGCAAATTATGAGTTTTTAAATGATTCCTTACGAGGCATACTTTGTACAAAGATTATTACAATAGTGTAGAGCGTGTGACCACAGGAGTATATGCTGTCCCTGGCACAGCTATCCCTACATTAGAGAGGGTTCTAACCTGAACCCCATGCCAGCATAGGTGACTGAAATGCTTTGCTCTTGGAATAATTGTTTCTGGATCTACCAGGTTGAGTTATTAGGTCTGTGTTCTTCCAGAAATGCTTTGATAAATACTTTGACCACCCCTTGTCTACCCTTGCCATATTTACAAGTATCTTCAGTTTTATTTCCTAAATTTGTTTCTTTATATCTATCACTGTATCCTACTTGAATGATACAGTGAAATGAAAGTTTACTTTTTAAAATGATTTTATAATCTGTTGTAATGTTTAAGGTGAAACAATGAAAGATACATGTGTCACCTCTTTGATGCTTGAAAAAACTGGGTAAATGCAGCTGTCAGCTTTCAGGTGATAGTTGCTTGAAGTTTAATGTCACCATTAAATTAAAAATAAAATGGAATGCAGATAAGCCCAGGCAATTTGGAACCATTTGGGACATACAAGTTTGCATCAAACATAGAAGAAGAGAGGTAATCATTCAACTAGAGTGGAACTCTCCTGGTAATGAGACATCAGTGTTTGACCTGAGCTTTACTTGTCATAAAAGGGAGCACAAAGAATGTTAATAACAGGAATATAGGAGGCGTTTTTATGAATAAGTTGCAGCCTGAATGAGCTAGCTGTTTGCATAGTTCTATTGCCAGTATCTGATCTTGTCTTTGGCTATCCACAGATTAAAACAAAACTTTATATCCCTTTTGCTACTGTTAGGCTGTGCAGAGACAAAGTGAACCACTGGAAGTATAGTGAACATTTTGGCGGTGTAACCAAGTCTTATCACTTCATTGTATCTGATGACATTTGGTTTTTTTTTCTTAAAGACCCAGATACTGGTGTTTAGATTCTTGCATAATTATATTTTCCTTTTTTAAAAAGTCAGTTTCCAACCCTTAGGGTTGCAGAGAAAAGCTCGAAAATGGGAACTGTAAAAACTCAAAAAGCAGAAAGCAAATAAAAATAACCCAACCTTTGCTTAAAAAAAAATCTCATGATAGTCTTGATTTGTGCAGACAGGGTAGTGAACAATGAAAGCAAGAGACACACACGTTTATAATGCAGTTTATTATATATACAGACACACACTAAATTAGGCAGGAATCAAAGTGCCTAGGGATGTACTTGTGCTGGTTCCACCTATGAAGCTGAAGCAGGCTATGTCCCAAATTCTGGATTGCCAAAACTAAGCACCCTATAGTTTAGTCAGGGAAGAGGCACAATCTGAACCATTCAAATGTCAGTAGTCACAAGGCAAGTGGCATCTGTCATGTGCAAGCTGAGGATGGTGCCAATTTGAGAGTGGTCTGTTGTCTCTTTGAAGCTGTTCTATATCACAACATTGGAGGATGGTGAGAGAACCCTGGATTGTCAGGAGATTTGGTTGCACAGCAAATAACCATAAACATGGTTAACCTTGGGCAATACAAACTCTTTGCCTCAGTTTATTCATGGAGTAAGTAGGTGAAATGCTATTAACTTAATTCACCTGAGTGAGACAATTATTTGTAAAGTGCCTTGATAGCTGCATAATAAACACGCTATAGAAGTTTAAAATACTTATTGTTTATAGGTAGGAATGCTAGTACCCAGTGGAAGTTTGAGGCTGTGTGAGCCTGATGGTATTCTGAAAATATTATGTGAAATCCAAAATATATTCAAATTCAAACATTACTTTTCCATAAAGAATACCCATGTTGTTTACCAGGAAGAGTCAGTTAAAAAAACATGTTTTTTTTCTTCTTCAGGAAGGGAAGCCTGTTTTATACAAAACACAAAGAATACCATGAAAGATAAATTTGTATGCCTTTGTTCTTCAATCCAAGAACACAAATAAATCCAGACTACTGACCAGTTGCCTTGGAGATAGCTGTTGGATTGCAGTCAAAATGTGACACACATGGCATGTACTGAAAAAAATGCACTAAATAAATATGCAGAGCCATAATGGAAGCCACCCACCCACTGTATTAAAATAAATAAAAGGCTGGCAACAGAAGTCCTATACTGCCATTGCCAGCCGTGAAATTCACTTTTCTTACAAAGTGAAAGAATTCTGTCTCTGGTTCTAGGTGGCTAGAACCCATCATATTTATCAGTACATGGCCTAATTCATTTGTCTGTCTTTAAGATATAATATACTTTGTTTAAAGTTAATCTGTCTTGAGGCAGGTCATAGTAAAACAACCATGAAATATGGCTCTGCAACAACCTTATTGGACTGAGCTCTATTTATTTTCTATAGGAAAATGTATGCAGAAAGAAAACTGCAAAGGGGGCTCTTTTATTTAAAAAAAAGTAAGAGAAAAACACATACTTTCAGTCTATATCACTTATTCTTAAAAGGACAAATGCTGTAGGGTGAAATCCCCATTGAAGTCATTGGGAGTTTTGTCACTGAGTTCAGTGGAGCCTGGATTTTACTCTCTAAGGGTATGTCTACACTACGAGAATAGTCGATTTTACTTAAATCGAATTTGTGGAACCGATATTACGAAGTCGAACGTGTGTATCCACATTAAGGACAGTAATTCGACTTTGTGAGTCCACACTAACGGGGCAAGCGTCGACATTGGAAGCGGTGCACTGTGGGCAGCTATCCCACAGTTCCTGCAGTCCCCGCTGCCCATTGGAATTCTGGGTCGAGCCCCCAATGCCTGCTGGGGCAAAAAATGTGTTGAGAGTGGTTTTGGGTAACTGTCATCATCCAACCGTCACTCCCGCCCTCCCTCCTTGAAAGCGCCGTCAGGAAATCAGTTCGCGCACTTTTCTGGTGAGTGACAGCGCGGACGTCATAGCACTGCGAGCATGTAGCCCGCTGCGACCATCGCTGCAGTTATGGCCGTTGTCAACACCTCGCAACTTATCATCCACCTTTTCCAGAGACAGATGCTGAGAAATCGGGCGAGGAGGCTACAGCAGCACGGTGAGGACATTAAGTCTGAGAGGGGCCCAGACCTCTCACAAAGCACGGGACCCCGCGCCGTGAACATCATGGTGTCAATGGGTCATGTTGATGCTGTGGAATGGCGATTCTGGGCCCGGGAAACAAGCACGGACTGGTGGGACCGCATAGTGCTGCAGGTCTGGGATGAATCACAGTGGCTGCGAAACTTTCGGATGCGGAAGGGAACTTTCCTGGAACTTTGTGAGTTGCTGTCCCCTGCCCTGAAGCGCAAGGACACCCGGATGTGAGCAGCCCTGACTGTCCAGAAGCGAGTGGCCATAGCCCTCTGGAAGCTTGCAACGCCAGACCGCTACCGGTCAGTCGTTAGTTAATGGCGTTCAGTTATATTCCATCCCCCGCAAATATCCTTTTGATTCCAAAAGGAAGTGTAGTGTCACTTTGTGAGTGAAATCTGGATCTCAGATCTCAATGAGCATTCCCTGCTGGCCACCCACTAGGACTGTTGTGAGGGGACCCAAGTTTCTGTGCTCTGGATCCCCTGGCAGCTGCTAAACTTCTGATGACTCAGCAGGATGCAGCACTGGTTCCTCTCTTGGCCTCTCTGGCACATTTCCTGAGCACTGACTCTCAGTCTGCTAGCCCTTCTGTGAAATGGGGGTCCTCTGCCCTGCTGCCCTCAGCCCCAGGACCAGCACTGACCCTTGAATTGCTCCAGTTACTTAAATGTATCCCCTTCCCAGATCTCCACCCTAAGGGTGTGAAGCTCTGGTTTATAGTTAAGCTTTCTCAGGGGGACACAGTAGTTGTGAAGCAGCCAAACTGTGCAAAGTGTATGTGTGTTAACACCGTCGTGCTCTTTTATACTTATACTTGAGGCCTAAATACTTGTACCAAGAGTCAACTCCCTGCTTCAGTTAGAAATTAAAACAAATAAAATATGTTTGGAATCTTTATACAGAGTCTGTACACTTAAAGACTTGAAAAAAATCATAAAATGTTAAAATATATAAGTGAAATTTAATACTTAACCTCATTATTAATAGAGTGCTAAATAAAATTTAAATGCAGGGAATAAGGAAACAGTGCCTGCACAAAAGACACAAATGAACTATATGATGTAGAACTTGTAGAAATTCTGATGAAACAGTTTTTCTGGAAAATGTGAGTTTATTCAAACCAAAATGTCTCCAGAAAATAGTTTGAGTTCAACAAACTTCGGATGAATCACAGGCAAGATTCTGGCAGGCAGGATTCCATCGGGAAGCGTCCTGGTTCCCTGCCAGTTCATTGGGTACTTCCACCTTTCCAGAATCCACAGCTCTGGGGCAGCCCCGCCATGTGGACTGCTCTGGGGCCAAGAATGCTGGGGTTTCCACTGTCTGTAGCTCTGGGACAGCACTCACCATGCTACAGCTTCAGGATTTCCAAGCTTCTTATGATAGAGCTGGGAGCTTGAAAGCCTTGGGAGGATTCTCAGGACATCCAGGGTACAGCAAATCTGAGGCAGCCCCACCAGCTGTCTCAGGAATCTGGAAGTCCTGGGGTCCCTGGCCTGGGTCCTGGGGCAGCAGACATGGTGGTGTTGCCCCATAGCCTCAGAAGCAGTTGCTAACTCAAATTGACATTCTTGTCAGTTCAGTCAGCAGATGTGAAACTGACAAGAATGTCAATTTTAGTTAGCAGCTGCCAAGTCTACCATGTGTCAGTGTTTCCAAAACATTTTTTTCTTGGGATTTCCAGTTCACAAGAATTAAAAAAAAAAAAAAAAAAAAAAAAAGACGGATTTTGTTCCTATCTGGAGTGAAACCTAATCTTGAAATATCAAAATTTCTTGCAAACCAGAAATGTTGAGTTAAGGTCAGCTATAGTACAATAGTTTTCTTAGAGAATTGGATACTTTTGATTTTCAAACTTACCTTCATAAACTAACATTTTGAATTATATCATCACTAAAGACACTAAGCCTAAAAATAATAATCCCTAGAGATGTATTTAGGTTGGTGTTTTGGGATACAAGTGGGCAGTTGGGTGATTAAATATTTCAGTGTGCATCATCATTAAGCCACTGTATTCAAATAAATGTTTAAAAAATCTTGATTTTATTCTGAGCTCTCGTTCAGAGTTTCCAGATTTAAAATAGTAAGGAGTAACCCTGAATAAGCTTGAGGATAAGGCTTTGTTTTGATAATTAACACTTTTTTGATGGAAACAAAGATTGTATAGATCTAATTAATAGATCTAATGTTCTTTGATCTAGATACCAGGCTGAAAATCTAACAGGAACAGGTTTACTTGTCAGTTTTCTCCTCCTTCCTTGTCCTTCTCTGGTCAGACACACAAGGACAATTTGCATGTGTATTTTGGCATTGTGCAGGAGGCAACTGTGATGATGTATCCCATAATGCTTTATGGGAATATGACATAACTGGAATATGTTTTATGCTACGTGTGCCATGTAACTTATCTCTCTAAAGGTTATGGGCTACTGAATCTATTCATCCTATTTGTACACATATATCATTTTTGTACTTGAAGTCATGAATATTGGCTGTATACTTGCTTGATTTCTAAGTAAGCTTTGTAAGGAATTTGGTCAGCTTCTTTAGAAAGGAATTTTCCATGTTAAGTGCCCAATCAAGAAGCACTTAAGGAACAATGGATCTTGGAATGCTCCAATCCACCTAAGAAGTCTATATGAGGACGTTCAAGGTAGCATGTGAACCATGTCTGCTACCTGTAATTCTGAGTCATGCATGGACATGTGACTTGCCCATGTGACTCCAAAACTCCATCTTGGAGCTAGACTTTGCATAAGAGTGAGGAGGGGGTCTCCACCCACAAGAGAAAGTCTATTTAAACCCCTGGGAGACCCCTCCCTTTGGTCTTCAGCTGGCTAAAGAGAGAACCTCTCCACCCCCCAAGGATACCTGAAAGAAACTGGAACCAAGGACAGTAACTACAAGGGGTGTGAGTAATTGCTGGATCCAGACCAGAAGGAGACTAGTCTGTAAAAGGAAGCTTACTGGGTGAGATTTTATTTGTATTCAGTTTCTTAGACATAGACTTGCGTGTTTTAATTTATTTTACTTGATAATTCACTTTGTTCTGTCTGTTACTACTTGAAACCACTTAAATCCTACTTTCTGTATTTAATAAAATCACTTTTTACTTATTAATTAACTCAGAGTATGTGTTAATACCTGGGGGGGAGGGGGCAAACAGCTGTGCATATCTCTCTATCAGCGTTATAGAGGGTGAACAATTTATGAGTTTACCCTGTATAAGAGTTATACAGGGTAAAATGGATTTATTTGGGGTTTGGACCCCATTGGGAGTTGGGCATCTGAGTGTTAAAGACAAACACACTTCTGTTAGCTGCTTTCAGTTAAGTCTGTAGCTTTGGGGCAAGTAATTCAGACCCTGGGTCTGTGTTGGAGCAGACGGGCATGTCTGGCTCAGCAAGACAGGGTGCTGGGGTCCCGAGCTGGCAGGGAAAGCAGGGGCAGAAGTAGTCTTGGCACATTGGTTGGCAGTTCCCAAGAGGGGTTCTGTGATCCAACCCGTCACAACAACTATTCCCAGAGATGTAGGATATTTTTAACAGGTCAGGGAACAAGATATTAATAGGGTACTATTTTATAGTCATTCACTATTGAGAAAGAATTCATCCACCTTTATACAGCTTTTAGTATATTTAGTTTTCATATGAAGTCCTAGTTATGCATGAAAATATTTATGGAACAGAAGAGTTTCATCAATTTAAAAATGATCATTTGTTTGAATGGGTAGTGTATTATTCTCTATTAGTTACTCATTATTCTCCTGCTCATAAAGAAAGCATTTGACTTAGCTGACCAATCAGACATCCCAAATAATGTACCAAGTCAAAGAAATAGCTGAAAACAACAAGTCAAAATAAATTGGTTGAAATTTCTTCAAACAAATGAATTAAAGAATTTGAATTCAAATCATGAATACATTCATATAAATGAATGCCCATTTGTAAACAATTCATGGAAAAGTGGGCGTTTTTATCAGACAACTTAGTTACAGTAATAATTTGACCATCACTAGTGACAATAAGTGAAAGTGAAAGGGTAAAAAGTAGTGTGAGAAGAGATTTTGCTTTCCGTCAAAGTCAGTAAAAAAACAAAATATATGGTTTACATTTGTATAACAGTATTTTCATGAAGTTCTGCTCGCTATTTTCCCTGCCGTATTTTCTGCTTTATATTCTTGCTTATCTAATCATGCAGGTCAGTTGTACTTACTTTGCAAACCAAGCACTTCAAAGCTACTGCTGCTGTTCAATTTTTTTATGAACATTTATAAAGGCCTAGAAAATAAAGCTACCAAAAAAACAACAATTATTCCCAAAGAATCCATTCCATTTTTGTGACATTTCAGTGAAAAACTAAGCTGGTAAAATGTTTAAAAGAATTGCTTATAAACCATTTACATCCATTGTAAGTAATTGTAGAGTTGTTCTCTGGCATGGCTTTATGAATAATTGTTCACATTTATGTTATATGCTGAAGCAATAAACCCTATTTTTAATGCAACTGTATATAGGCCCAGGCCTGCTACTGTAGAAGCCTAAGCCTTCAATAATGCCTTTAAAAAAGAGCTTCCTTTGCCACATTGCCACCAAATTATTTCCTCTATTCTGTCCCTCAATACATTCATAATGTTCTGCCTGTAGATGGTGCATAGTAGGATATACAACTAGCCCACAGAAACAGTTGAGCTACAACTGTTAGAATGTTGTGCGGGATTTCAGTGGTGGTGAGGCACAACAGAACAAGGTCTAAATTGTGCCATTTAAGCATGTCTCAGAGTAAGGGATCCTGTGGAGCAATACCGTTCCTGGGGAAACTCCCAAGCATGCAGAGGCTATGTGCCAGACACTTTGTGTGATGCAAATTATTCTCCTTTTGCAAAGCCAGGTAGCTCCAGTGGCTGATTTGTCATGGGAGTAAAGGGGCAGCATAACTTGGTGGGGAAGACAAACCACGGTCCTGTAGGGACGCATAGCTCCCGAATCGCTAGCCCACAGGCGCGGCAAACTGCTCCCATGGCTACGAGGCAGGAGTGACCTTCAATCCAGCGTTTGTGTTTGGGAAACTTATTTGGCTGATTTGATTGTACCCTCGCAGCTGGTGTTCACACGCTCAAGAGATGGGTTCGTTATCTTATGTGCATGTATACTGCCTGGTTCTTCTATGCGCAAGAATGTAACCACTAAGAAGAGTTGTAAACAAAGTAAGGAGAGAAATAAAAACCCCAGGAAAGTTTTCCTGGGAGGCTTTTTGCAAGAGGCTTTTGAAGCTCTCTGGCTACCAACAAACCTGGCGTTCTGTTTCCTTTCCTGTGTCGTCACCACAGCTGGTGACCCCGACGTGATACCCCTCTACTCACCGGCTGGATACGCCGAGCGCGCCCGCGGCTGTTTGCCGCCCCTTATTCGTGAGTATGGGGGGGAAACTTTCCAGTGCCCAGAAGGAGCACGCAAGAGAGTTACAAAAGATTATAAGGCAGCGATCATGTGTCGTTGTCTCGGTCGCTCATATTGAGGACCTTCTCAGGGAAATAGATCGCCAGTGCCCCTGGTATCCTGACTGCGGGTCTTTACAGCTTTTTGATTGGATACGGATTGGGATCACCTTGTATAGTGAACCCCGTGCCCCAGTTCAGCACCTGCTGCTCTGGCAGCGTTGTAAGGAGGCGCTGGAGGGGTTCGGCCCCGACGGCCTTAAGCCGGTTTCCCCTTTGCCCCCAGGTGATGGGCCACCCCCCTCCTGCCCGCAGCTGACCCCCCCTGCGCCGCCGCCCGTGGCGGCGCCCCCATGCCTACCGGTCGGGCAGGGGGGCGCTGTCGTCGCGGCGGTGCAGCCGGTGCGCGAGGCCGGTCTCTTGACCGACAAGGAATCCAGCTGTGGGTTCGAGGCGTTCCCCGTCTCTAGGCGGGATAATGGAAACGGGGGGCGGGTAGTGGACTGGGAGGCTCTCCCCTACTCGGTTCTCCACGAGCTCCGGGGGATCTTGAAAGGTGTGTCAAACGGTTACCACTTGCTCCCCCAAGATTGGAAAGACATATGTCGCATGGTGCTGTCTCCCGCGCAATACGTTGTGTGGGATAGCGAGTACCAGCGAGAGGCGCTTGCAGCAGCAGCACAAGGTGGGGGGGCCTATCTCGCTGAGCAGTTATATGGCACAGGGCAGTTTTCGAGCATCCCCGAGCAGGCGGTGGGCACGCCCCAGGTAGCTTTTCCCATCATTGGCCAGTGTGCCCGTCGCGCATTTCGCAGGGTCCCCGCTGCGAGCGAGTCCTCGAAGTCCTTCGACCCTGGCGGAGTTGCTGCAGGCGTGTACTGATGTAGGCACTCAAACCCATCAGATGGCCCTGCTGGCAGCTGCCCTGCACAAGGGGCAGAAGCCTCAGGGGAACTGCTTTAACTGCCATCATCCATATTGATGATTAGGAGTACGGCCCTCCCCCTCCGTTGGCTCACTGATGAGCCCGTATGGGTTGCGCAGTGGCCGCTTTTCCCCAGAATATGTGCAGTGTATATTGTAGCAGAGGTAAAGGAAATGCAAACCTACCAATATAGGTTGTGTTGTCTTGTTCAGATCACTGTGTGTTTGAAAGCAGGAGTTAGAAGTAAAAGGCAATCAAAAGACTGGGAAAGTTAATTGTGTCCCTTTTAAGTAAAAATCTTTAAGCTGTAGATAGCTTTGGATTTGGAAGCAAGCCAGAAAGCATTTGTATTAATGCAAGTTTCTAACTAATAAGGTAGAAGCCACTGAAATCTGGGCTGCCTATGAACAAATACAAGGAAACATTTTAAGCAATGACTGACTGCCCAGAAGGGGTAGACCTCTGTTCTTTTGTCTTTCAGATCATCAGAGAAAACGGTTGCCAGCTGAACAGCATTCAATGTACCATGCATTTACTGGCACAATAGGGATTATTTTTGTGTTTTATGGCAAAAATTGTTGTTAAGAATTGCATACCAACAGTCTTTGGAAGCAAGGACATGGAAGGTTAACCCACTCCCCATATTGCCCATGGGATCCTTCTGGCTACCTCAGATTTCTAGCCAGAGGGCTGGGGAGGGAGGAAAGCAATTAGACACCTGAGGTTGTACCGAGTGCACTCCTCAAAAGTGGGTGTGCTTGTCCCGGTTTGTTGCTCCAAAGCTCTGTAATAAAGTTATTTTACTGGAAGAGTGAAGGTTTCCTTTGTAGGTTAAAAGAAGCCGAGAAAGGGAGAAGAGGAAAAAGCACAGAATGAGTTAACTGAGAGGAAAATACAGCTTGCAGGCTCATCCAAGGCCACAGCCAAAACTTGGCTGACCCCCAAGACAAGGGGGGGCTTAAATGTGCCCGAGCAACTATGAGATTTGCAAAACACTGCCAGGCATTAATGAAATGTGTTAGGTTTCTTTTCTCACAGGTAGAGAAGTGCTACCCAAAGACCCTAGCACCCCTGCCATTTATTAAAACCAGGAGACTGAGTCTATGTAAAGTCCATCAACGAAAGACTGCTTTGGCTCCATGCTAGAAAGGCCCTTTCCAAGTCCTGTTAACCACCAACACCGCTGTGAAGTGCCAAGGACTACCTGCCTAGACCCATGCTTCTCACTGTAAAAAGACCCCTCCACCTCGGGAGGACTCTTTGACTGATGATAAGCCTATTTCTTCTTCTAGCCCTGCTGTGCCTTCTGGACAGCAGGAAAAAGGAAAAAAGACAAGGTGAAGTGCTAGTAACCTCTCCCTTGTCCACTGACAGACCTACTGTGCCTCTGGATTTTTCTAGAAGAAGCAAAACCATTACAGGGTGATGTGCTAGTAACCTCTCCCCTGTATGATGCTAAGCCACGCTGTTTCAGGAAAAGAGAAGAAGGAACACTTGCTTCCTTGAAACCACAAAGTCCAGGAATTCCTGACTACAAGAGACATTAAGAACTGACCCTGGTGAAGAAACAAAGAATTATAACCGGGAAAAAAAGAAACTTGTGGGACCCATGCTTGGGAACGTGGTATTGATTGGATTTTGGGGTTTATTCTACAGGCTGCGCCCTGTGTTTTAAATAAGTCCTTCAGTATGTATTGCCTTCCCTAATTGGATTTTAAATGATAAGTACCAAAGGCACCTTGTTGCCATTGCCCCTGCCATCTCCTCTATTACACTATTACCCCTGTAACACATCCAAATACAGACAATGACCCAGAAGTTGCTGACAGAGATGGTATTGAATATCACTAAGGCTGGGAAGGCATTGCAGTGGGATCTAGCATGTTCAGGCTTGGCCCACTGCCCTTACAGACACATCAGGAGTACCATCTGATCTGCGGCCATGGAGACATACTTAGAGACTTTCTGGGTAAAAGTGCAAACGTTCTCAATGCTCCTTCCAAGCATATGGACCGGTAAAGGGGGTGTGGCCTCCCACATACCGAATCCTGCCGGGTCCATGGGGAGTTGAGTAATTCACCAAAACATCTGGGAAATTAGACTACCTGGTATGCCCAGTTAATTTTAGTCAGTGCTCCTGGGATTACACCTGACAAGACACTTACTTTTTCAAGTTAATGACAGCTGTGTGTATGTTAATGACACCATATTACAAGACATGCAAGGTCTGTTAAGTACCTGCCTTGTTCCTGTCTGCAAACCACCCAGCAACATCTGGGGTGTGAGACAGTGAAAGAAATGTGTTGTTTTAAGCTTACTGATAATAGTTTTGCATGTAATAGCAAATTGATATGCTAAAATGTTATGCTTAAGCCATCCGCCAAGACGTTTTTCCTCCTTGGTGAGATTATATCTAGTCATAGCCACCCTTAGAGTGGATAAAAACCCTTTTATAGTATGGGGTCCTAGTTTTAATTTTTGATGTTTTACTTTGCTGCTTTGTTTAATGTATACCCAATCTAGTGGCATTGTGCATGCTACCCTGCGAGAGTGCTTTGTCTAAACACCGCATCTATAAAATAAAACAGGGGGGGATGTAGGGACGCATAGCTCCCGAATCGCTAGCCCACAGGCGCGGCAAACTGCTCCCATGGCTACGAGGCAGGAGTGACCTTCAATCCAGCGTTTGTGTTTGGGAAACTTATTTGGCTGATTTGATTGTACCCTCGCAGCTGGTGTTCACACGCTCAAGAGATGGGTTCGTTATCTTATGTGCATGTATACTGCCTGGTTCTTCTATGCGCAAGAATGTAACCACTAAGAAGAGTTGTAAACAAAGTAAGGAGAGAAATAAAAACCCCAGGAAAGTTTTCCTGGGAGGCTTTTTGCAAGAGGCTTTTGAAGCTCTCTGGCTACCAACAAACCTGGCGTTCTGTTTCCTTTCCTGTGTCGTCACCACACGGTCCTACCTCCACCCTTTTCTCCTCAGGCCCCTTTGAGGTGCAATGTATCACCAAAAGAGGGGAGGGAGCAGTCTCTTCACTTCTCAAAGCAATTTCGCCTCTTCCTGGTACCAGTCACACAGGGAGGCTCTTTACACTCTCCCATCAACTGTGTCTCCTGCAAGAGCGGGCAAGCCAGAAATAATTTGGCTGTAAAGGAGTTGTGATTGGGGACAAAGAAGAAGTGACCAAATATTTTATAGGGCCAATCACTCAAGGCCATGTAACCTGAGTTTGTACTTAAACCACTGGCAATAAATTTTCCATTTGCTTTGGGATTTAGTGTGAGTAATAATGCTTTATACAGCTGAGCCTAACTTCAAGGCCCACTTCTCCCTTCCTGGAGAGACCACTCAGCCATCTTGCTACCAGCATATGAGTTATTTGCAATTAATTATCTTGTATGCTCTCAACCAATTAATATACTATTTTGATCCTTACTAGAATAATGAATCCCATCCTTTGCCACTACAAGCAGCAGATTACTTATAACATCATGTGTCAAATGCCCTATAGGGAAGTTTGGAAGTGGTTAGATAACTCAGTATAACCATAACAAAGCAGGAGCTGACTGTCCAAATTAAATGTATTCAGTCTGGCATTAAGGGTGCTAACTATTACCACAGCATTTGTCATATGCTGAACATAGGTTATACATGTGAAACAACAACATAATCTCATAAGACTGGAATGAGATGGACTCTTGCTGAAAGACTAAATAGAACAGGGTCTAGTATTTCAATACTACGAAATACTTTCTAATCACAAGCCAGAGTTCAAAACACCTGTGCTAAAAATACTGAATTCAGCAGAATTCCTATAAAATGTATTTAAGAAAAGAGAAATAGAGAAGTCTCTGGAAAATGTGAATAACTGAGTAATTCCAGTAACAAGGATTAGATATGTGAGAGAAATAGCCATTGGATTAAAATAGTTAATGTCAAGTCACAAAAGGAAGTTTAACAAACACAAATAAATAAATAAATAAAATAAAATGAGGAAATAAAGGATCAATGGGGAGGAAAACTGTGAACATAAATTTACCTGAATGTCAAGAAAGCTTTCAAGAGATTCCTACGCAAAAGACTTATCTACAACATCAGTTTGTATAGTACGGGGATGTATGGAAACAGTTCAGGGTAAAGAGAAGTAATATAAGGCTTATGATTAGTCTCTATCGTGTTCCATATGTCAGTGAAGTTACCTGCAGGAAGGTTACATTTGCAGAAAATACAGAACGAGAGGTGCTGGAATCAGTCATTTCAAAGTAAGAAGGCAACTCAGTTCTGAATAACTTGAAGAGACTAATACTATCCCAAACATGAAATAAGTACAGACAGAAAATGAGCAATCTACTGGATCTTTTAAGAGTCATCTGTATTGCTGGGAAACAACTGCACTTTAATTTATAAAAGGTTTATTTGATAAGACTACGATATTCAAACAAAAACCCTCTACAAAAATTAATGAGTTTCCACAAGTTCTATCACAGCAGCTTCACACTGAGACCCTGAACTACAAAATATACTTGTATGAATTTGTGCTGAAGGATCTTTCTGACAAAAAAAAACAACAACAATATCAAACACCCCACCAAATTAAAAATAAAGGAAAGTTTCTGAGACCTATTTTATGATGGTGATTAAAAAAAAAAGTTTCCATAGCTTATCTTCATGAATGTATCACAAAAATGCAAAAACATTTGTGTAAGATAGCCTTTGAAGTTTTTATTTTTTCATTATCTTTCTTCTGGAGAATTATAGATGTGTCATCAGTCTTAGCAGCTGCTTTCAGAATGATAATGTGGGTTTGATAGGTTGAGAGGCAGAGATGCTGGTTTATGCAAGCCACTCTAAGCAAAATGTTATCATCATTATGATGGCCTTGAAGGACATTCAGCAACAATCCTATAGCTTAATTGTATGAAGTAAGGAGGGGAACTTTGTGGTAAAAGTCAGAATCTTCATATTCCTTATACAGCTACATCTGGGATATTAGATAGCCAACATTTTGTGATTTTTGAGTAGTAACAGTAATAGGTATTACAGTAGTGACTGGGTACCTAAAGCAAGGTATAGAGTTGCATTGTGCTACACACTGTGCAAAAAGCATTTCCTTGCTCCAGAGAGCTGATAATGTAGGGCCTAAATTCTGCCAATACTTACAAATGAGCTCTACTTTAAGCATAGGAGTAGTAGTACCACTGAAATCAGAATCAGGACCTAGGTTTGTGACAAGACGCAAGGGACAAGTTGGGGGTGGGGGAATGGGGAGGTTTGAAAACAATGACAAAGCAAGCATGTTTTTACATAATAGTTAGTAGCCTCAGTTCATCACTTACTTAACCATTGTCAGATTAAAAATGTTGATTAGATAGAAGAAACATACTGAATATGTATAGCATAAATTGAAACAGTGCATCATTTCTATTAGCAGAGATTAGGAGAAATGTTTGATTTTATTTGGAAATAATTTTTTTTAAACATACTATTTTTACAGGGTTACTCAAACTGCATGTGCAAAGATTGGGCTAATTTATTATTATTGTAACCTTAAAATTTAAAATTGTTTTGCCCCTAAAATCCAAAGAAAACAAAGAAGTCTGTATGAAGTTCAGATGTTTGTGAAAATTTATCAGCATATAGGAATGTGCATGGATTGCATTTTATTTTTTCTTGAGTGATGACACCTTGGAGGCTGATGTAAACCCTGTGAAAGTTAATGGGAGTCTTTCTATTGGCTTCAATAGTTTGGATTAGGCCGTTGGTGAGATATAGAAAAAAATAAAATAGAATAATTTGCAATGACAAGGCTGTATTGGTAGCATATGAAATGGAGAAATGAAATTACATTTTCTCAGATCAGAAAGGCAGTGTTATGGTGACTTATAAGGAACTTTTATTGAGCCTACAGAAAGATGTTGTCAGAAATGCTCATCCTCACTTTCCAGGCAGTACATAAGCACCAAACCCTATCCCAAAATACTGTTATTAATTTTGAAGGAGCATAAGTTTAAAAAAATATGAGACTTGTTGGTATCAGTGCAGCTTTACAGTGGGATGGAATCCCTGTCTACTGCATTCAGTATAAAGGCATAGAACATATATACTGTCAGAAATGCCAGTCCTGTGAAAAAAGTATGTCCATGTTCAGCTTTAAGAGTATGTGCAGTCACATTGGATGGGACTTTCAAAGCACTCAGTATTAGTCCAGTTTTCCTTCCGCTGAAGTCCCTGGGAGTTTTACCATTGACTTCAATTGAATGAAAAATCCTACGCATTGACTTCAATGAACATAGTCCTGTGAGATAAAGATAACCACATGTAGAAGTGTTTACAGGACATCAGGGTATGGTAGAACAGGGCATTTTCAAATCCAAATGAAAAAACAGCCACACAATCCGCCCACTACTACCATCACCTAATACGATTTTTTGGACCTAACATCTCTTCTAAAATCTAAACTTTGCTGTTTGGTCAAAGAGAAATAAAAGTATTTGCTCTCTCTCCCATATCCCAAGACCTACAGCATTCTCAAAATACTTGCACAGAGCATATGATCGAACACAGTAGTATAATTTTTCACTTGAGTGTGTGTAGAACCAGGCAGATATCCCATTAAAAATTGAAGGAGCCTCGTAAGAAATTCCCTTGAAAAATATCCTGAAGTTATACCCCAGCTAGTATACTCTTTTAAGAGTTACATTTGTTACAAAGTCCAAAACTCTGCTCAGTGTGCCAAAAGGAGCCCGCTCCCACAATTTCAAGCTTTGGGGTTCAGAAGTGGTAAGGTTGCCTTTGGGGCAATCTACAGCTCTTTCTTGTAGGTTTTCACCATTCTAACCATTTGCATTTGAAAGTGACAGAGATAAAATGAGAACATCCAACGGAACACTTACTGTATTAAACATTTCAATAACTTTAAGGCCAACAATCCCAGCCAAGTGTTCTTCTTATTAGATATGTCAAGTTTAATAAAGTTCACTTGTTTGCATTAGCCCTGTAGATGCCAATCAGCATGACATCATATTCAGTCGCTGTCACTGTCCTTTGTCACTGCAGGCTGAAGCTCTGGCAGAGTTGGATGGGATGGCGTGTTTAAATATTCCTTCCATCCAGCAATATGAGAAGGACAGACAATACATTATCAGCAACTGAAGACAAGTTTTCAATAAATAATTTACAATAATCAATAGAATAATTGTTTTGCAGACTATGTTAAGGGGTATATTATATTGCACTGTGCTCTCTGATAATGGATATTCTTTCAGCTCTCAAATGAGTGTGCTGAAAGGATAACTCACCTATGATTCTGTTATGATTAGATTTTCAGTGAAACACCTGAGGGCGTTTAAGTACCATTAGACTCTGGATGGGTTGTGAAATTTGGCAGTACAACTACCTAATAAGTTAATGAAAGGTCAAGAAATTTACTGTCTAATCTTATTTTTGCTGGTGGAAAAGAAGTGAATCTGAATTTCCTTTGAAGAGATGCACTTGAGAAACTAGATGATGGAAAAACAAGTAGTGGCACTCATTGTCTTTTAATACCCTATAGAGATGCAGGCAGGGACTACCAAAAGAGCCTGAAGGAGTTAGATGCCCAACTCCCATTAACATTCAAAGGCAGCTGGGGTTCTAATTGTCCTTTGATGCAGGATGCAATATTAAGAGGAAATTTTCAGAAGATCCAGAGGGAAATGTATATACATTCAGTCATTTCTCTCTCGCGCTCACTGTACCTATGGCTGGGCACACCACACAGGGAGAAATAAATGACTGACAGCTCTCAACTATAAGCTCTTGTGTTTGGCAGCATTGGTAATGTGACTGACTACAGATGTGCCAAATGTTAGCACTTACCCCATATTGCTTATGCACCCAAAATTCAGTGTGCCTTCAACCAGGCTGTGGGAAGTACAGTATAACCAACCTGTCCAATGTTAAATTTTACTTTATGTGGTTATATGGATGATTTGTACAGCACTTTGTGTTCTGTATGATGCAAATACTGTGCAATTGAACTAGGTTTTGTACAAATAATCTTCCAAGGGGAAGATAGGGTCTTCTTTCTTCACAAACAGTATTCATGATATTTTACCAGCAGCATAGGGATCATTAACAAAAGTTTAAGAATCTTTAGGCATGGTGAGGAAAACGACTAACGTGAGGATATGTGCTGCACTGTTTCTTTAGCTCTGTAGAAGAAAACAAGGAAGGAGGATGAGAGAAGGTTAAAGAAGGTCTGCCATAGAGAAAGTAGCCTGTTATCACTTGTAATACACAAAATAAAATGTTAATGGCAATTTATGCCGAACTTTCATTTTTGTTTGGTTATTTAAAAGAAAAGTATTCATAATACTCTATGCTAGTCTGACTTAATGGAGCTGTATGTTTAAAGGAGTCATATGTTAATACATGTCCACTCTTAGTAAAAAGGAAATTATAACTTTGTGTAACTGCAGCATAGGGTATGTTTAATGAGGAACATAATGGGTACCTTGACACCATCTTAATGAAATAACACCTGGTTGTACATTGAACCCACTTCAAAACACGGGAAAGCTTAAGTGCTCGTTAATGTGTTGCACAGTAAATATGGCACACCAGTAGAGATCAAAACAACAGTAGACTATAATTAACTGGGTAATGAGAGAAATGGAAAATTATCTCAAGAGCCTGCCTTGAAGATGTACCTCTGACAGACTAGTGGGCTCAGGCTGTAATAGAGCTTAAACAAAACACAAGCTGGGAAATCATATTTATTCCTTTCAATTTTCTAAGGAACAGATTCTTATACCCTCATTTTGAGTAGTACCTTATCTTCTAATAGTCCCACTGACTTCAGTAGGACTACTTGAGGAGTAAATACTGGAGTAAGGTACTATGCCACTTGAATAAAGGTATCAGAATTTAGTCCTATGTTATAGAGCTATCAGAGACAGGGGCTGCATATTGAAATATGTACTTTTAAAAAAGTTTTCTTTTCTTTTCTCTTTGGTCTGTTAACTGCCAATAAATAATGTTTACGTTTAATCTAAGCTGAAATACATTTTGATTGCTATAACGAGTGAAAAGTTATGTGCAGGTGTTCTCAAGGAAAGCAGAATATTAGCTTCAACAGAGGCAGAGGACTGTGTACACAGTAACCAGTGTATGTGGAGAATGCCACAGCCATCTTCTGCAAGTGCAATGGTGGGCCTGGGGACCCTTTGTGAGCAGTAAGGGAGCCGTATGCTCTAGAGTCCAGATTCAGCACGTTTAACTTTAAAAATCTGAATAATCCCATTGAGTTTAATGGGAAAACTTGTTCTTAAGTACCTTACTAAGTATAAAGTACATCACAAGGAGTTACAGGTTTGTGGAGACTTCAAGACTGGGCCCTAAATTAAGCAGTAATTTCAGTAATTGTTAATGTGCAATGGTGATTGAATTCCAGTAATAAAACAAACACATTTGAGATGCCATTGGGTACAATGGTGGCTCTATTTCCCCCACTGCATGCTCTCTTTTGCCCATTCTTGTTGGTATGCATCTTCGACTTACAACAGTCACACTCTTATTGCTTCCAAACTAACCTTCTTCTCCTCCTTCAAAACACATTCTTATTAAACACAAAAAGTCCTCTAATCTTAGCAGAGATGAATTTTCCAGAGTCCCTGGAAGTTCAGATCCTGCATCAGAAAATTCAGATCCAGTCCTGGATTTTCCCAGCAGTTGAAGTGTTTCAAATACTCTGAGGCTTGGGCCCATCTCTAATTCCTACTCCATCTCAATGGAGCTACCCTGCTTTACCCAAGATGAGATTTTTTTGGAGTATATAGACACACACACAACAACAGGTTAAAATTTCGCTATTTGGAGAGAAAGAGAGAATAGTGATTTTTTAAAAAAATAAAAACTTTTTTCTTAGAAAACATTGTGGCCACTGTCCAAGAAAATGAAGTGAGCTGTTTCATTTTTATTAAAGACACAAAGAGAATTGTGTAGGCTAACCATTATTAAAAGAAAATTGCCATAAACATCTGAGAGAATTATAGCAATATAAGTGGGACACACATATTGGGTTGTGAGTTCAATCCTTGAGGGTGCCATTTAGGGATCTGGGACAAAAATCTGTCTGGGGATTGGTCCTATATTGAGCAGGGGTTTGGACTAGATGACCTCCTGAGGTCCCTTCCAACCCTGATATTCTATGAATTCTATATTAAATAGTGGTTATATGTCATCTAAAACTGCAAGTAGCTCTAAAACAAATATGTGAACTATTCAGCATGTATACATCGATTCAAAAATGTGACTTTCAATCAGTCAATCAATCATGCCTATCTCAATGGAATCTGAGTGCTTCAGTTGTACTTAAGAGGGCTAGGAAGTACATTTATCCCTTCCTGTGACTGTCATATATAGAAATGTGCAAAATGTAATGTTTTCTCTCACAAAATTTTATATTAAAGACATCTTTTTCCAGCTTAGGTGATCAATTTGGTGTTTTGTTATACAAAAACCATTTTTGCACAAATGCACTTTTGAACATATAGGGATAATTGGAATATTTTTGACAAAATTTCATTTAGTCAAAACCATTTTGGTTTTGATAAAAACTTGTCAACATTATTTGTTATGGAGGAGAAGTAATCTGGGATGAAAAACTCTGTTCTGAACCAGACACAGGAGGGACCTAGAACCTGGGTCTGCCACATTTTAGGTCAGTGCCCTGACTACCTTCCCTCTCCGCCTCCCAACACACACACAAAGGAGAAAATGGACAGTTCAATGCAATTTATAATTTAGTTTCGGGGAAAATATTCAAAAATTTCTATTTTGAAAGTTGCCATAAAACAGAATTATCCTCCACCAGAAAGCTTTAGTAATAAATTTTGAGAAGAAACAGAAATGGTACAGCGGTCTTGTGATGAGGCAGAGAGGCCCCAAACAGCAGAGAAGAGGTTAAGGATAGCCTATATGTAGTCCCTCCCGTCTATACCTGTGGCCCATGGAAAGCCCAGAGATGGAATAAAAGGAGAGAACCTGGATCATTTGAAGGCCGGAAAAGTGAAGACTGTAAAAGCCTGGGCTGGACTGAGTTGGAGCTGGGCTCACTGATAGCAGGAATAGGCTCCTAGCTGGATGTTGGGCTGGGACAAGGCTGAGAGCTAGTGTCTGGCTGAAGATGGTGAGGCTGGGCTGTAGGACCAGGCTAGGTGGAGGGCGGTGACCGGCCCCAGCCCCCAACTGCTTGAAACTGGAGGTGGTAATGGTGGGGGTGGGGAGGAAAAGAAAGTTATCTTGGACTATGGAGGAATAGAAGCAGGGGGTGAGGAATAGTTTCAGATCAGGAAAAAGGGGGGAAATGATTACATATATCAGGATTTGAAGAAGGAATACATAGAAATAAAAAAAACAGGATAAAAGCCAACATTTTATAGTTGTGAAATCAGTGACAAAAGATGTGAAAATACGAGATGTTAACCCCTGAAAATAATGGAATGGATAAAGATAAGCATTGATGATGTACAAAGAGCTGAAACATGCCGGGTCGACATATATATATATATATAGAACGTACACATAAAGGAAGAAGCTGAAAAACTTCTTAACTGTAATCTTAGGGGGAATGAAAGTTACTTGTCAACTGCCCAAATTCCTGATGGAAGCAAGATGGCTTATTTATGGCGTGCTGCTATGACTGTCTGAGGATGATCTCAAAAAAAGAAAAGATGAAGATAAAGTATTGTTTCTTAAGTGGATACTTAGTAGGAGAAAGGAAGAAAACTGGCCATCTTGGCAATATGCATAACACTTAAAGGTAGGACACTTCTGGATAGGATCCAAATGGGGTATCCACCTGTCTTAATGAAACCATTTATAAGGTGATATTATTGTTAAATGTTTGGACACGCGACAGCCATGTGTAAGGGAACAATAAGGTGCAGTAAATGTGGAGGAAATCACTCAAATGATAAGAGGAATAGAACTTACCTGCAGGGGAAAGCACAGTGCAGCATATGAAGGGTGCGCAGTAGCAGAACAAGCTGGAGAGAAAAAAATACAATTATTCAAAAAATGCTACAAAAGGTACCCACTGCATAAAATAGGAAAAAGAAAAATGACACAAATAAGAGAAAAGATCTGCATGGACAGCAGAACACACCTCTGGTCAGGCAGGAATATATGAGAGGAAAAGGAGATGACATAGTGCTTGTAGGTAAAATAAGTTGATAGCATTTGTTATAGAAGTAATTAACTGCATCTTGTAGATGGGAGAAAATTGAAAATCAAAATCATAGCAAAAGCAGCAGAAACAAATCTAAAAATCTTGAGCCTCTTGACCAGCCATATTCATTTGATTTTCAATGAAGGCAATAATACAGCTTAAGTGACACAGTCTTAATAATCCTTAGTTGGAATGTGCATAGTTTAGTAGTGCATGGACAGGAATTTTAAAAAGTCATTCTTGAAATGGGGGAAAAGCTTAATATAATGTGTGTGCAATAAATCTCGCTAATAAGTAGACTTGTGTTCAATATACTGGGAAATTATATACTATGGATCAAGAGGGTAGCAGAGGAGGAGAACCTGTATATTTATAAAAAAGGGACTTAGCTATATTGAAATGTATATACAGAAACTAAAGTTTTGAACACAATGCTCTTGAGTTTCCCATTGAGAACAAAACAAAACAAAAAAACAACACTTAGGTCTGAATTTATAATATTTACAGTCCATGTATAAATTAGTTAATTTAGAATTAGAAAAATTAGAAAAAAAAATTCATAATTTGTGGAGACTTTAATAGCCATAATGGGCTGTGGGGAAGTAAGAAAACAGATTTAAAGGATAAATACTTAGAATAATGTATCAATCTGAATAACCTGGTAATATTGTATACAGGAGCACCTACTAGATTTCATTTAGTGGATGGATCATTTTCCATTTTGGATCTGGGAATTCCAACAAACAATATTGGTTTTAAATGCAGCTGGTAAATTCATAATGAAGATGGAATAGAAGTGATCACGTACCTATATTTATTGAGTACCAATGCTGAGGAAATGTCAAGACACACAAAAAGTTCCTAGCTGGATTTTTCCAAAACCTGATTGGGGCCTGTGTTGAATATTTATACAGGAACAGAACAAGTGATAACCTTGGAGAATTCTACAACAACGTAATAAAAGGAATCATGGCAGCAGCTGACCTGGCTGTCCATAAAATATCAAAATTGCCCCTGATTTAGAAATCTGCTTCCCTGGTGGAATGGGGATTGCAAATTAGCAATATAAGCAAGCGAAAACACACATCAAATAGCTAAGATTTAATTAATTATAAGAGATGTAAGGTGGTGGCACAAAGGAATATCAAAAAGAAAGTTGGGCAACTTTGTGGGAAATTGAATAAAAAAGAATCAAAGCTTTCAGAAATATATAAGCAAATACAAAGAATTAATGGAATTAAAAGTAAATGTATATCTGGTCTTACTGTAAACAATGAAATTAAGTATCAGAGGGGTAGCCATGTTAGTCTGAATCTGTAAAAAGCAACAGAGGGTCCTGTGGCACCTTTAAGACTAACAGAAGTATTGGGAGCATAAGCTTTCGTGGGTAAGAACCTCACTTCTTCAGATGCAAGTAGTGGAAATCTCCAGAGGCAGGTATAAATCAGTATGGAGATAACGAGGTTAGTTCAATCAGGGAGGGTGAGGTGCTCTGCTAGCAGTTGAGGTGTGAACACCAAGGGAGGAGAAACTGCTTCTGTAGTTAGATAGCCATTCACAGTCTATGTTTAATCCTGATCTGATGGTGTCAAATTTGCAAATGAACTGGAGCTCAGCAGTTTCTCTTTGGAGTCTGGTCCTGAAGTTTTTTTGCTGTAAGATGGCTACCTTTACATCTGCTATTGTGTGGCCAGGGAGGCTGAAGTATTCTCCTACAGGTTTTTGTATATTGCCATTCCTGATATCTGACTTGTGTTCATTTATCCTCTTGCGTAGTGACTGTCCAGTTTGGCCAATGTACATAGCAGAGGGGCATTGCTGGCATATAATGGCATATATAACATTGGTGGACGTGCAGGTGAATGAGCCGGTGATGTTGTAGCTGATCTGGTTAGGTCCTGTGATGGTGTTGCTGGTGTAGATATGTGGGCAGAGTTGGCATCGAGGTTTGTTGCATGGGTTGGTTAGAGTTAGAGTTAGAGTTGTTATGGTGCGGTGCGTGGTTGCTGGTGAGAATATGCTTAAGGTTGGCGGGTTGTCTGTGGGCAAGGACTGGCCTGCCTCCCAAGGTCTGTGAAAGTGAGGGATCATTGTCCAGGATGGGTTGTAGATCACTAATGATGCGTTGGAGAGGTTTAAGCTGAGGACTGTAGGTGATGGCCAGTGGAGTTCTGTTGGTTTCTTTTTTGGGCCTGTCTTGTAGCAGGAGGCTTCTGGGTACACGTCTGGCTCTGTTGATTTGTTTCTTTATTTCCTTGTGTGGGTGTCATAGTTTTGAGAATGCTTGGTGAAGATCTTGTAAGTGTTGGTCTCTGTCTGAGGGGTTGGAGCAGATGCGATTGTACCTCAGTGCTTGGCTGTAGACGATGGATCGTGTGGTGTGTCCGGGGATGGAAGCTGGAGGCATGAAGGTAGGCGTAGCGGTCAGTGGGTTTTTGGTATAGGGTGGTGTTAATGTGGCCATCGCTTATTTGTACGGTGGTGTCTAGGAAGTGGACCTCCCATGTAGATTGGTACAGGCTGAGGTTGATGGTGGGGTGGAAGCTGTTGAAATCATGGTGGAATTCTTCCAGGGTCTCCTTCCCATGGGTCCAGATGATGAAGATGTCATCAATGTAGCATAGGTAGAGAAGGGGCATGAGTGGACGAGAGCTGAGGAAACGTTGTTCCAGGTCAGCCATAAAAAATGTTGGCATATTGTGGGGCCATGCGGGTGCCCATAGCGGTGCCACTGGTCTGGAGGTATATATTGTCACCAAATTTGAAATAATTGTGCGTGAGGATAAAGTCACAGAGCTCAGCAATAAGTTGTGCTGTGTCATCATCAGGGATACTGTTCCTGACAGCTTGTATTCCATCTGTGAGAGGGATGTTTGTGTAGAGAGCCTCTACATCCATGGTGGCTAGAATGGTGTTTTCTGGGAGGTCACCAATGCATTGTAGTTTTCTCAGGAAATCTGTGGTATCACGGAGATAGCTGGGAGTGCTGGTGGCGTAGGGTCTGATTAGGGAGTCCACATATCCAGACAGTCCTTCAGTGAGAGTGCCAATGCCCGAAATGATGGGGCGTCCAGGATTTTCAGGTTTGTGGATCTTAGGTAGTAGATAGAATAACCCCGGTCGGGGCTCTAAGGGTATGTTGATTTGTTCCTGTGTTAGTGTAGGGAGTGTCCTGAGAAGATGGTGCAGTTTCTTAGTGTATTCCTCAGTGGGATCTGAGGAAAGTGGCTTGTAGAATTTGGTATTGGAGAGTTGTCTGGCAGCCTCCTTCTGGTAGTCAGACGTGTTCATGATGACAACAGCACCTCCTTTATCAGCCTCTTTGATGATAATGTCAGGGTGGTTTCTGAGGCTATGGATGGCATTGCGTTCTGCACGACTTAGGTTATGAGGCAAGCAATGTTGTTTTTCCACAATTTCTGCCTGTGCACGTCGGCGGAAGCATTCTATGTATAGGTCCAGACTGTCATTTTGACCCTCAGGAGGAGTCCATGTGGAGTTCTTCTTCCTGTGTTGTTGGTGGGAGGGTATCTGTGTATCAGTGCACTGTTCAGTGTTATCTTGAAAGTATTCTTTGAGTCGGAGGCGGCGAAAATAGGCTTCCAGATCACCGCAGAACTGTATCATGTTCATGGGGGTGCTGGGGCAAAAAGAGAGTCCCCGAGATAGGACAGACTCTTCTGCTGGGTTGAGTGTGTAGCTGGATAAATTGACGATATTGCTGGGTGAGTTAGGGGTACCCCTGTTGTGGCCCCATGTGGCAGGTAGGATTTTAGACAGCTTACGATCCTTTTTCCTTTGTAGAGAGGTGAAGTGTGTAATGTAGATCTCCTGTCTTATTTTAGTAAAGTCCATTTGTGTGGAGGGTTGGTTATTTATGAAAGTCTCCAGGTTGGAGAGCTCTTTCTTGATATTTTTCTGTTTGCTGTATAGGATGCTGATCAGGTGGTTCCTCAGTTTCTTTGATAGTGTATGGCATAATCTCTCACTGTGGTCTGTGCAGTATGTAGATAGCAATGGATTTTTCACCTTAGTCCATTTGGTATGATGTCCATCCATTTGCATTTGGAAAGGAAGATGATATCTGTCTGTATTTATGCAAGTTTCTTCGTGAGGTTGATAGATTTCTATTCCATACGGCTAAATGCAGTGCCTTGCATGGTGTCAAGTATCAGAGGGGTAGCCGTGTTAGTCTGAATCTGTAAAAAGCAACAGAGGGTCCTTGTTATCTCCATACTGATTTATACCTGCCTCTGGAGATTTCCATTACTTGCATCTGAAGAAGTGAGGTTCTTACCCATGAAAGCTTATGCTCCCAATACTTCTGTTAGTCTTAAAGATGCCACAGGACCCTCTATTGCTTTTTAATGAAATTAAGGTTTTCAATTTAGGAAGCGCAGACATTTTAGCAAAAGAATTCCAAAACGTCTTTAGTGATATGAATCAAAACAATGAGTTTCATGAATTAAAATGGAGGTTACTAAGGATAACAGAACTATTAAATGGATAGAGAGAACATGATGATCTGTTAAACAAAAAAGATGTTAGTATACAGGAACTTATTGCAGGAAAAATACAGCTTCAGGTGAAGATAGTATAAGTAATTAAATGTTTCAACACTTCTCAGACTGTAGTCTAAAGATGCTATTGTGGTTATATAATGATATACAGGAAAAGAACTGCTGCCAATATAATAGGAACAAGCATTGGTGATACCAATTAGGAAACCAGGCAAATCACATACAAGGCCCTGATTCTTATAGGCCTATTGCCTTTATATCATTGGTGGCAAAAATTATGGAAAAATTATAAATGTAAGACTAACTGAATATTGGGAGAAAAAATGATATTATAACTGAGGTACAAAGTGGTTTCAAAAAAGGAAAATGCACTGTTAGGGGAGATGGTTGGGAGATGTACAGTTAATCTCCACGCCAGATTCCAACATTGAAAAGGCGAGTGATGAGACAAGAGGAGATATAGCCAGGGGGATGGGATTGGACATAAGAAGGAGAGGGGGGATGAACAGTGGGAGGTCTGTAACAAATTGCGTTACTAATGGGAGACAGGCTAAACGGCATACATTAGGATGTTTATACACCAATGCGAGAAGCCTAGGTAACAAAATGGAGGAATTGGAGCTCCTGGTCCGAGAATTGAAACCGGATATCGTAGGAATAACTGAAACGTGGTGGAACGGCAGTCACGACTGGAATACAGTTATAGAAGGGTATGCGCTGTTTAGGAACGACCGGAACAAAGGTAAAGGTGGGGGGGTGGCATTGTATGTCAATAATGAGATAAGCTGTAAAGAAATAATAGTTGATGGAATAGATAAGACGGAGTCCGTCTGGGCGACACTCACACTGGGTAAAAGAACTACTAGAGCCTCTTCAGGGATAGTGCTTGGGGTGTGCTATAGACCGCCGGGATCAACCCAGGATATGGATAAAGAACTATTTAATGTATTTAGGGAAGTAAATACTAATAGGAACTGTGTAATTATGGGGGACTTTAACTTCCCAGATATAGATTGGGGAACAAATGCTAGTAGCAATAATAGGGCTCAGATGTTCCTAGATGTGCTTGCTGATCAATTCCTTCATCAAGTGGTAGCTGAACCGACGAGGGGGGAGGCCATTTTAGATTTGATTCTGGTAAGTAGTGAGGACCTCGTTGAGGAAGTGGTAGTAGGGGACAACTTGGGCTCCAGTGATCATGAGCTAATTCGGTTTAAACTAAATGGAAGGAGTAACAGAATTAAATCAAAGACTAGGGTTTATAATTTTAAAAAGGCTAATTTTAACAAATTAAGAGGACTGGTAAGGGAAGTGGATTGGGCAAACATATTAATGGATCTAAAGGCAGAAGAAGCCTGGGATTATTTTAAGTTAAAGCTGCATGAGCTGCCGGAGGCCTGTATCCCAAAAAAGGGAAAAAGGTTAGTAAGCAAGAGATTTAGACCGAGCTGGATGAGCGACCATCTCAAAGGGGCGATTAGGAAAAAACAGAAAGCGTACAAAGAGTGGAAGAGGGGAGGGATCAATAAGGAAACTTACCTTAGTGAGGTCAGAGCATGTAGAGATAGAGTGAGAAAGGCCAAAAGCCGTGTAGAGTTGGACCTTGCGAGGGGAATTAAAAGCAATAGTAAGAGGTTTCACAGCCATATAAATAGGAAGAAAGCAAAGAAAGAAGAAGTGGGACCGCTGAAGACTATAGCTGGAGAGGAGATTAAGGATAATCTAGGCATGGCACAATATCTAAACGAATATTTTGCATCGGTGTTCAATGAGGCCAATGAAGGGATTAGGAATATTAGCAGTGTGACAGAGGGGGATACAGGAGGGGGGATTACCATATCCGAGGTAGAAACCAAACTTGAACACCTTAATGGGACTAAGTCGGGCGGACCAGATGATCTTCATCCGAGAATATTGAAGGAATTGGCGCGAGAAATAGCAGGCCCGTTAGCTATAATTTTTAATGAATCTGTAAACTTGGGGGTTGTTCCGTTAGACTGGAGAATAGCTAATGTGGTTCCTATTTTCAAGAGAGGGAAAAAAAGTGACCCGGGTAACTACAGGCCTGTCAGTTTAACATCTGTAGTGTGCAAGGTCCTGGAGAAAATTCTGAAGGAGAAAGTAGTTGAGGACCTTGAGGTCAATGGCAATTGCGACAAATTACAACATGGTTTTACCAAAGGCAGATCGTGCCAAACCAATCTGATCTCCTTCTTTGAGAAAGTAACGGACTTATTAGATAAGGGAAATGCGGTGGACCTAATATACCTTGATTTCAGTAAAGCATTTGATACTGTACCACACGAGGAATTATTGGTTAAACTGAAAAACATGGGGATCGATATGAAAATCCAGAGGTGGATAAGGAATTGGTTAATGGGGAGAATGCAGTGGGTCGTATTAAAGGGTGAACTGTCAGGTTGAATGCAGTGGGTCGTATTAAAGGGTGAACTGTCAGGTTGGAGGGAGGTTACTAGTGGAGTGCCTCAAGGTTCGGTTTTGGGACCCATTTTATTTAATCTATTTATAACTGACCTCGGAACCGATTGCAGGAGTGGGCTGATAAAGTTTGCGGGTGATACGAAGGTGGGAGGCGTTGTAAATTCGGAAGAGGATAGGGATATCCTGCAGGGAGACTTGAATGAGCTTGTGAATTGGAGTATCAGAAATAGGATGAAATTTAATAGTGAAAAGTGTAAGGTGATGCATTTGGGGATGACTAATAACAATTTTAGTTACAAGATGGGGACGCATTGGTTAGAAGTAACGGAAGAGGAGAAAGACCTAGGGGTCCTTGTAGACCGCAGGATGACTATGAGTCGACAATGTGACGTGGCGGTGAAAAAAGCCAATGCGGTCTTGGGATGCATTAGGCGAGGTATATCTAGTAGGGATAAGGAGGTGCTGCTTCCGTTGTACAAGGCACTGGTGAGACCTCATTTGTAGTACTGTGTGCAGTTCCGGCCTCCCATGTTTAAAAAAGATGAACTCAAACTGGAACGGGTACAGAGAAGGGCCACTAGGATGATCCGAGGAATGGAAAACCTGTCGTATGAAAGGAGACTCGAGGAGCTCGGGTTGTTTAGCCTGACCAAACGTAGGCTGAGGGGCGATTTGATTGCTCTCTTTAAATATATCAGAGGGATAAATACCAGGGAGGGAGAGGAATTATTCCAGCTCAGTACTAATGTGGACACGAGAACGAATGGATATAAACTGGCCAAGGGGAAGTTTAGGCTTGAAATTAGACGAAGGTTTCTGACCGTCAGAGGGGTGAAATATTGGAACAGCCTTCCGAGGGAAACGGTGGGGGCGAAGGACCTGTCTGGTTTTAAGATTAAGCTAGATAAGTTTATGGAGGGAATGGTTTAATGGGATAACATGATTTTAGTCAAAGGAACAGCGTGCCATGGCAGGTAAATAGTATAATGGCTAATAAGGGTCAGGCTGGAGAATCTTGCCTACGTGCTCGGGGTTTTACTGATCGCCATATTTGGGGTCGGGAAGGAATTTTCCTCCAGGGTAGATTGGCAGAGGCCCTGGAGGTTTTTCGCCTTCCTCCGCAGCATGGGGCAGGGATCGCTAGCTGAAGGATTCTCTGCTAATTGAAGTCTCTAAACCACAGGATTTGGGGACTTCAACAGCAGAGTCTAGAGAAAGGGTAGGGACGGATTTGTGGCCTGCATCATGCGGGAGGTCAGACCAGATGATCATAATGGTCCCTTCTGACCTTAAATTCTATGAGTCTATGAGTCTATAAATACTGAGACTAGAAACAGAGGTACAAAAAAGCATAAGACTAAGATCTTTATGATAAGTCTTCCTGGACATTGAAAAATCATAGGATGTTATAGAGGGAAGGCCTGTATAGACTAGCCACGATTGGAATGAAGAGGAGAATATTTTGATGGATAAGGGATTTTAAGTGATAGAACTATACATGTCAAAGTGGGAATAGCTTTATCAAAAAGCTAAAAATTACAAATGGAACTCCACAAGGGAATATTATCAGCCCTATTTTGGTTTTCCATTATGATAAATGACCTCCCAAAAAGTGTGCAGACAGGAACAGGAGTCTCCCTTTTCACAGAGTACTGTGCTATACGAACTAAGCATAAGAGACTTAAAGTAGCCAAGGAGAAAAAAAGCAAATGAGATATACTAGATCTACCTTTTTGGGCAAAGCTAAAAGGGAATCATTAAAACAGAAGTAAACAGCTGATTTGAGGATTGATGGGAGCTTAGGCCTGGTCTAAACACTACGAGTTTAGGTCAAATTTAGCAGCGTGGACACGTCCACACGACGAAGCCCTTTTTTTTCGACTTAAAGGGCCCTTTAAACCGGTTTCTTTACTCCACCTCCGACGAGGGGATTAGCGCTGAAATTGGCCTTTGCGGGATGGATTTGGGGTAGTGTGGACGGAATTCGACGTTATTGGCCTCCGGGAGCTATCCCACAGTGCTTCATTGTGACTGCTCTGGACAGCACTCTCAACTCAGATGCACTGACCAGGTAGACAGAAAAATCCCCGCGAACTTTTGAATTTCATTTCCTGTTTGCCCAGCGTGGAGAGCACAGGTGACCACGCAGAGCTTATCAGCACAGGTAACCATGATGGAGTCCCAGGATCGCAAAAGAGCTCTATCATGGACTGAACGGGAGGTACGGGATCTGCTCGCCATATGGCGAGACAAATCAGTGCTAGCTGAACTCCGTAGCACTAAACAAAATGGCAAAATATTAGAAAAAGTCTCAAAGGCCATGAAGGACAGAGGCCATAACAGGGACACACAGCAGTGGCGCGTGAAAATTAAGGAGCTAAGGCAAGCCTACCACAAAGCCAGAGAGGCAAACGGAAGGTCCGGGGCAGAGCTTCTATGCGGAGCTGCATGACATGCTAGGGGGTGCAGCCACCACTACCCCAACCATGTGCTTTGACTCCATCAATGGAGAATCACGCAACAGGGAAGCGGGTTTGGGGTATGAGGAATATGATGATGAAGACCATGAAGATAGCTCAAAGCAAGGAAGAGGAGAAACCGCTTTCCCCAACAGCCAGGATATGTTTATCACCCTGGACATGGAACCAGTAACCCCCGAACTCACCCAAGGCGTGCTCCCAGACCCTGAGGGCATACAAGGGACCTCTGGTGAGTGTACCTTTGTAAATATTACACATGGTTTAAAAGCAAGCGTGTTTAATGATTAATGATTAATTTGCCCTGGCAATCGCGGCCAGTACAGCTACTGGAAAAATCTGTTAATGTGTATGGGGATGGAACGGAAATCCTCCAGGGACATCTCCAGAAAGCTCTCCTTGATGTACTCCCAAAGCCTTTGCAAAAGGTTTCTGGGGAGGGCTGCCTTATCCCATCCACCATGGTAGGACACTTTACCATGCCAGGCCAGTAGCACGTAGTCTGGAATCATTGCATAACAAAGCATGGCAGCGTATGGTCCCGGTGTTTGCTGGCATGCAGACAACATCCATTCCTTATCTCTCTTTGTTATCCTCAGGAGAGTGATATCATTCACGGTCACCTGGTTGAAATGGGGTGACTTTATTAAGGGGACATTCAGAGGTACCCGTTCCTGCTCGGCGAACATAAATGTTCCCCGCTGTTAGCTACGCGGTGGGGGAGGGGTGAAGTGATCATCCCAGAGAATTGGGTGTGTGGGGGGGTAGTTGGGTTTGTGCTGCATGTTAACCTGGAAACTGCAGCCCCTCCTTTTACATTGCAAACCCATTTTAAATGGCCAACCCAAAGGGTGCTTGGTATGGGAAATGAGGGCGCTGCTTTTTGAAACCCTTCCCACATGTTATGAAGGTTAAAAAAGCCAAAAGACTGTGGCTTACCATGGCTGCCTGAAAGCTGAATTCTGTTGCCTGGCACTGCGTGAGTGATCTCTCACACCAAACCGGCAGGCCCTCAATATAAGAGGAAAAATGTGACCTGGTAATGAAAGCACATGTGCTGTGTAATGTGAACAGCAAAATTTAACGTGAAAGAGTGTACCCATTGTTCTCTAAAATGTGTCTTTTTTAATCACCTCTCCCTTCTCCTCCACCAGCTGCAAATGTTTCTCCTTCGCAGAGACTAGTGAAGATTAGAAGGAGAAAACGGCGGACTCCGGATGATATGTTTTCGGAGCTCCAGATGTCCTCCCACGCTGACAGAGCACAGCAGAATGCGTGGAGGTAGTCAATGTCAGAGTGCAAAAAAGCACAGTTTGAACAAGAGGAGAGGTGGCGGGCTGAATCGCGGGCTGAAGCGAGCAAGTGGTGGGCTGAAGAGGATAGGTGGCGTCAGCTTGCTGACAGAAGGCAAGAGTCGATGCTCCGGCTGCTGGAGCATCAAACTGATATGCTCCAGCGTATGGTTGAGCTGCAGGAAAGGCAGCAGGAGCAGAGACCGCCGGTATAGCCCATGTATAACCACAGCCCTCCCCCAAGTTCCATAGCCTCCTCACCCAGACGCCCAAGAACGCGGTGGAGGGGCCTCCAGCCACCCAGCCAAGCCACTCCACCCCAGATGATTGCCCAAGCATCAGAAAGCTGGCCTTCAATAAGTGTTAAAGTTTTAAAGTTTTAAACTGCAGTGGGTCCTTTTCCTTCCCTACTCCCCGACCCCTCCCGGGCTACCTTGGCAGTTATCCTCCTAGTTGTGTGATGAATTAATAAAGAATGCATGAATGTGAAGTAACAATGACTTTTATTGCCTCTGCAAGTGGTGCTCGAAGGGGGGAGGGGAGAGTGGATAGTTTACAGGGAAGTAGAGTGAACCGGGGTGGGGTGGGAGGTTTCATCAAGGAGAAACAAACAGAAGTTTCACACTGTAGCCTGGCCAGTCACAAAACTGATTTTCAAAGCTTCTCTGATGCGCACCACGCCCTGCTGTACTCTTCTAACCGCCCTGGTGTCTGGCTGCACGTAAACAGCGGCCAGGCAATTTGCCTCAACCTCCCACCCTGCCATAAATGTCTCCCCCTTACTGTCACAGATATTGTGGAGCACACAGCAAGCAGCAATAACAATTGGAATATTGGTTTTGCTGAGGTCTATCTGAGTCAGTAAACTGCGCAGCGCGCTTTTAAACGTCCAAATGCACATTCTACCACCATTCGGCACTTGCTCAGCCTATAGTTGAACAGGTCCTGACTACTGTCCAGGCTGCCTGTGTACGGCTTCATGAGCCATGGCATTAAGGGGTAGGCTGGGTCCCCAAGGATAACTATAGGCATTTCAACATCCCCAACGATTATTTTCTGGTCCAGGAAGAAAGTCCCTTCCTCCAGCTTTTGAAACAGACCAGAGTGCCTGAAGACGCGAGCATCATGTACCTTTCCCGGCCATCCCACGTTGATGTTGGTGAAACGTCCCTTGTGATCCACCAGGGCTTGCAGCAGCATTGAAAAGTACCCCTTGCGGTTTATGTACCCGGTGGCTTGGTGCTCCGGTGACAAGATAGGGATATGGGTTCCGTCTATCGCCCCACCACAGTTTGGGAATCCCATTGCAGCAAAGCCATCCACTATGATCTGCACATTTCCCAGAGTCACTACCCTTGATATCAGCAGGTCTTTGATTGCATTGGCTACTTGGATCACAGCAGCCCCCACAGTAGAATTGCCCACTCTAAATTGATTTCTGACTGACCGGTAGCTGTCTGGCGTTGCAAGCTTCCACAGGGCTATTGCCACTCGCTTCTCAGCTGTGAGGGCTGCTCTCATCCTGGTATTCTGGTGCTTCAGGGCAGGGGAAAGCAAGTCACAAAGTTCCATGAAAGTGCCCTTACGCATGCGAAAGTTTCGCAGCCACTGGGAATCGTCCCACACGTGCAACACGATGCGGTCCCACCAGTCTGTGCTTGTTTCCCGGGCCCAGTATTGGCGTTCAACGCCATGAACCTCCCCCAGTAACACCATGATTTGCACTTTGCTGGGGCCTGTACTTTGTGAGAGGTCTATGTCCATGTCAATTTCCACATCACTCTTGTCGCCGCGCTGCAATCGCCTCCTCGCCTGGTTTTGCTTTGTCATGTTCTGACTCTGCATATACTCCAGGACAATGCGCGTGGTGTTCATAGTGCTCATAATTGCCGCGGTGATCTGAGCGGGCTCCATGATCCCAGTGCTATGGCGTCTGGGCTGAAAAAAGGCGCGAAACTATTGTCTGATGGAGAGAGGGAGGGAGGGGCGAGTGACAACATGGCTTACAGGGAATTAAAATCAACAAAGGTGGCTGTGCATCAGGGAGAAACACAAACAACTGTCACACACAATGCCCCCCCCACCCAAAGATTAAACTCAAAACCCTGGGTTTAGCAGGCCATTGATTTCACGGAGGGAGGGGGAAGCAAATGAATACAGAACAAAGCTGGTCCATCTATCTTTTACATCTTAGGCTGGCAGCAGACGGTGCAGCATGACTGATAGCCATCGGCATCTTCTGGGTGCTTGGCAGAAAATGCTGCATTATGACTGCTAGTCATCTTCGTCAAGATGGTTCAATAGGACTGCCAGCAGGACTGAGTCTCCAGGAGACAAAAGATGTCTTCCCAGGCGCCTCTAACCGAACTCACTGAAGAGTATGATGACGACGGATACCAGTCGTAATACACCATCTACTGCCAAAAGGCAATTAGCTGCTGCTGTGTAGCAATGCAGTACCACGTCTGCCAGCACCCAGATGACATATGGTGATGGTGAGCTGAGCTGAGCGGGCTCCATGCTTGCCGTGGTACGTTGTCTGCACAGGTAACCAAAGTAAAAAGGTGCGAATCGATTGTCTGCCATTGCTCTGAAGGAGGGGGAGGGGCCTGATGACATGTACCCAGAATCCCCCGCGACACTGTTTTTGCATCATCAGGCATTGGGATCTCAACCCAGAATTCCAATGGGCGGCGGAGACTGCGGGAACTATGGGATAGCTACCCACAGTGCAACGCTCCAGAAGTCGACGCTAGACTCGGTACTGTGGACGCGGTCCGCCGACTTAATGTACTTAGAGCATTTTATGTGGGGACACACACAATTGACTGTATAAAACCGATTTCTATAAAACTGGTTTCTATAAATTGGACCTAATTTCATAGTGTAGACATACCCTTAGTATACAAAATTATATGGATTTCCACAGACTTCCTCATAATACTGGGGTCAAAAATGGGTAAAGGAAATATGTAAAAAAGAAAAATTGAGAGAAGTAAAAAAAAATAATCACAGAGGAATCAAATGACAGCTAGAGAGCTGTTCCCCCATTTGTGGATTTGGAACTGTATAAAAATGAGGGAAGGAAAAATACATACATTATGACCAAAGAAATTTCTGAATTTTTTTATGAAAAATTGAGCCAGCTTTGCCAAGTGTGTATAAATGGATCAAAAGATGACAGCACAGCTAGGGTGGAAACAACCTAGTCTTGGAATCCAGAAATCTAAAAGGTTATCGAATTATGTGACCCTTCTGACAGCTGAATTAATGGGAATAACGTTGGCACTAACCTGGGTAAGAGATATGCGACTGGCTGCCACTGTCATTTTATATGATTCCTTGTCAGGCACAAAGACAATCAGAACAAGCAGAAAGTGACATAAGTGAAATAATCTTCCTAACTACGGAAATAATCCAAGCAGGTATCTGTGTAACAATAGCATGGATTCCAGGGCATATTGGAATTCCCAGAAATAAAAAGGCTGACAAAGCAGCAAAACGTGCGCCAAAAAATGAGGCGATGGATGTTAATATATCCTTAGGTGGACAAAAATTTAAAAGTTTGGTCACGAAAGAGCTTGCGAAGGAATGGCGAGAATTATAGACTAAGGAAACAAAAGGACAAACATTCTATGATTATGCTAAAAAATCATAGATAATACTATACTCCATAGACATGAAAGAAAAAGTGAAGGAGTCCTTATTGGAGTGTTAACACATCACTGTGCCTTATATAAGTTAACCTTTTTAAAAGGAGAAAGATGGGCTGTACAAAACCAAAGAAACTGTTGATCATTCTATGGCATTGTGGCTAGTAGTCTACAGAAAGAGTTTCTTTACAAAGCCTGGCACAAACCCCAAATTGGTTGTGAATTCTATACTTACACTTCATCAAGCAAGTATCAAGTGTGAACTCCTTGAGCACTGTAATGGAGTCACAGCCATTCTCCTTGGGTACTCTGGTTAATCTTGCTGCCTAGGCAAACTTGCCTTTGTTATAGATGGTCCCTTACACCAAAAATCACAACAATATTCAGGTCACTCCCAGTCCCAAAGCACCAGTCACTTACTCCAGGTGAAGTACACATAGAACTCTCCTCAAAGAGAATATTTGTAGCCAATCCTATAATAAAATAATTAAAGATTTATTAAATAGGAAAAAGAAATTAGTTATTTACATGTTTAGCAAAGGTAAACCTATCCACACAAATGAGTTACAGTCTTAGGTTCCAAAGGTCAAAGAAGCTGCTGTAATAGGCAAGCTTTATAAGTCCTTGAAGGCTAATCCAGGCCAAACAGCTAGGGATCCCTTGCTTATGCTTAGAAATATTCACCCCTCAGAGTTCAAGCAGCACACAGATACAGTTTCTTTTTATTTCTTCCCATAGGGTTCAAGCTGATGGGACTAATCCACCTGCATGTCTCTTTGTCATGGGTGTGAGCAATCAAATTCTTTTGTCCACTGATATTCCACAATGGCTTGTCTGGTGTCTATGGGCCTTCTTTTGTAAGAGGGGAGATGACACTAAACACATGTTTGTACATCTAATAACTGAGGCAGAGAAATTACATGACTTATAGACTAATAGACTTTAAGGAGAGAAGGGACCATCGTGATCATCTAGTCTGACCTCCTGCACATTTCAAGCCACAGCACCTCACCCACCTTCTCCTGTAATTATAGACTCCTAACCTCTGGCTGAGTTACCGGCATCCTCAAATCATGGTTTAAAGACTTTAATGTTATAAAGAATTCACCATTTACACTAGTTAAACCTGCAAATGACCCATGCCCCATGATGCAGAGGAAAGCAAACAAAACAACAACAACAAAACCCAGGGTCTCAGCTAATCTGATCTGGGGGAAAATTCCTTCCGAACCCTAAATATAGCGATCAGTTAGACCCTGAGCAGGCAAATACCTGGGAAAGAATTCTCTGTAGTAACTCAGAGCCCTCCCCATCTAGTGTCCCATCTCCAACACTTAGGGATTTTTGCTACTGGCAGTCTTCGATAGGCCACATGCCATTGTAGGCGGTCTCATCATACCATCCCCTCCATAAACTTATCAAACTCAGTCTTGAAGCCAGTTAGGTTTTTTGCCTCCATTGCTCCCCTTGGGAGGCTGTTTCAGAACTTCACTACTCTGATGATTAGAAACCTTCATCTGATTTTGAGACCTCAACTTGTTGACGGCCAGTTTATAGCCATTTATTCTTGTGTCCACAGTGACGCTTAACTTAAATATCTGCTCTCCCTCCCTGGTATTTATCCCTCTTTGAATTAATCTTTCTTATACATGGGAAAACAGAACTGTACACAGTATTCCAAATGAGATCTCTCCACTCAGGTCTTTTTTCCTCCTCTGTCACTTGCAACTGATAAATCCCCAGCTTATTGCAAAAATTCTCGTTGTTAGTCCTTAAATGCATTACCTTGCACTTTTCATTATTAAATTTCATCCCATTTTGATTACTCCAGATTTTCTTGTGTGATATTCTGGTCCTACTCCGTATTGGCTATACCTCCCAACTTTGTGTCATCCACAAATGTTATTAACACACTCTCACTCTCACTCACAAGGTCAGTAATAAAAATGTTAAATAAGATTGGTCCCAAGACCGATTCCTGAGAAACTCCACTAACAACCTTCCTCCAGCCTGACAGTTCACTTTTCAATATGACCCATTGTAGTCACCCCTTTAACCAGTTCCTTATGAACCTTTCAGTTATCAAATTAATCTCCATCTCCTCCAATTTAACTAATAATTTCCCATGTGGAACTGTATCAAATGCCTTACTGAAATCCAGGTAGATTCGATCTACTGTATTTCTTTTGTGTAAAAAATCAGTTATCTTCCAAAGAAGGAGATCCAGGTTGGTCTTGCATGATCTACCATTTATGAATCCATGTTGTATTTTATCCTAATTTCCATTCACCTCTATGTCCTTAACTACTTTCTCTTTCACAATTTGTTCCAAGATTTTTCATACAATTGAAGTCAAACTAACAGGCCTTCATTTCCTGGATCACTTTCCCCCGCTTTCTTAAAAATAGGAACTGTAGTAACAGTTCTCCAATCATAGGGTATGACCCCAGAGTTTACAGATTCTTTAAAAATCCTTGTTATTGAACTTGCAATTTCATGCATTAGTTCCTTTAATATTTTTGGATGGAAATTATCTGGGCCCCCCAATTTAGTCCCATTAAGTTGTTTGAGTTTGGCTTCTGCCTCAGATGTGGTAATTTCTGCCTCCATATTCCTGTTGCCCTTAGACACCCTGCCACTACCCCTAAGTTCTTCATTGACTAAGGGAATAGCAGGAGGCAATGGCAGTGGTGGGACTAGAATTTAGAAATTCATGGTTTTGAAACATGTACTTAACCATGCCTATCTTTCATATACCCCAAGCAAGTTCCTGATGTTATGGAAGTAGCATTTCTGATCAGTGATCACAAAGTGCAAGAATCGTACGTAGGTTGAAAGGCTGCAGCAAGCCTTTGAACTTTGAACTTTGAATTTGAACTTTTGAACTTCTATGACCTGCAATTTTGGGTTTCAATAATATGGAAATCACTGAGTAAACAGCAGAATTTCTGGCTCTTTCATTGAATTAGTAGTAAGTAAATGTCACCAGTTGCATTTTAAGTACACATATTTTCCCCACACAGATGTAGCTGTCAGTAGAGATTTGTTCCTCTGAGTCTCTTGTGCCATTTACTCAATGTTCCTCAGTGCAACTGCACTATCCTTCAACAATTAGCATTTCTTTGTGCTGTGGTATTTGTAATTCATCAAAAGAAAAGTTTGTACGTATTAAAAATCCATTAGATTGATCAAGATATAAATTGGTTTAATTGACTCCTGTATGTTACATATATCTGAGTCATTGTCTCTCTTCTGAGATAGAAAAACTGTTGACAACATTGTCACACTGATGATTATCCTATCTAAAAATGTACTTTTTTAAAAATGCACATGTCAGGGTCTCATCGCATGAATGTAAAGTTGTATAACGAAGAAGAAATGATCACAGTTAATTATGGAAGGGTAAGAATGTGGAATGGCTGGAATTAGATAACTGAGGATTAGTTAACTACTGTACATTTCTTATACAATGAATGACTACATAGAAGTGCACGTTTAATGTAAACCACTTAAACAATGTCTTCTGGAGTTACAAAGACTTATCACTTTTAGAGCTACATGAGAAAGGATCTACAACAGTTCTTCATTCATTAGTTACTTTGAAATGATTGTTTAATTGAGAGCACAGTAAATATAGAAAATATTACTGGCTCAATTTACTTTTTTAAAATAATTTCTTCTTAGCTCTGTGTCACTGAAAACTGTGAATATGGTAGTCCTATGGGAAAGGGATGATTCTAATGAAAGCTCTATTGGATGATCATAGAGTGTGTTGCATGTTTCAATTCAACAAGGGTTAGAGATTGTCAAATAACAGGCTCAAATGGAATTATTTAATCAGAGATTATTACAGCACTATTCAGAAAATAAGAGATATATTACCACCATTGGTGTAAGGTAAGGAGCTGGCCTCTATGTCTCTGTCCTCTCTAACTAGTGGAATGTTGGCAGTTTTGCACTCCTCACCTAATTTCCAAAAGCTCTGTCTTTTTATAAGGTATGAGACCAAAAAAAAATCCCTTTTTGGAAGGAAAAATACTTTCCCATGATTAATTTCACCATATATTATGTTTTACATTTGTGTTTTACCTAGCTACTTATGCAATTATCTTTATGGTCTCTTTAGGTTATATGATTGATAAACTAACGGGAATTCTAATGCAGTCATTATTACTGACAGTTGTGACAACCGGCAATTGTTATCGAGTTAACATAAACATCTTTCAAGCGATGCATATTTTATCTATTGCAGACAAAATCTGCAACAAGAAGTACCTCTTATCAGTTAAAAAGCATAACTAAATCTTAGGCCACCTTTACCGCCCAGACTTGTTTATACCGTGTTTCTGTAGTTTGAGAGGTCTTTTCCAGCCATAATAAAGTACAGCCCAATGTTTGGTCACATGAAATTCCTGAATACAGGTGATTCAGGTTAAAAATAAACACTCTGGCCTTAGAATTCAAACACACTCTTTATTAATACTGTAAAAATTTAGGAAGAATAGTTAATATGTGACTGAATTTTATATATAAAAAGGAAAAGAGGACTAAAAGGGTTAATATTTACTAACAGATTGTGACACGTGGCCAGAAAGGGTTAAGCAGCTCACAGGCAAAATGACCCAGAGACAACTTTAAGTTTAGAGACTTTAGAAAAGTATGTAAATAGTAATTAGGGCCATTCCATGTTAAGTAGGCTAGAACTTTGAAATGCAAACCTGTATTGTTAGAGAATTAGAGGTGATGCTAATTGTATGTGTTCCTGTCTGTTACTGGTCCTTTGGAATTTGTAGAACTTTCTTATATGATGAATAAGATTTTCAGTAATCCTCATCATATTTGACTTGGCTGTCTGGGTTGAAGCCCAAGGCTGGGTTGCTATAAGGGAACTGTGTTTTCACTTCTGTGCAACCAGTAAGGAATTGTAGAAGCTGTTTTGCGCTGGCTTGGTAAATCTAGGTATTGGAATATTCACCAGCTTTGGGGATTGTCAGCCCCATTCTTTGAGGTTTGCCCTAATTGAGTAACTTCAGTGTGGTCCCCCTGGACTCCCAGACACACAGATGCATATCCAAAACTGGATGAGAGGAAAGGACAGTGCTTAAGATGATGTCACAACTAGTTAGAAGTAAATGAAGGATAGGAAGATACAATACATTCCCTATTCAAGTGGATGTGCAGGGCCATCTTGAAATATACCAACCTGGATGTACCCCTTTGGAGGGTGTAGCCCCCGGAGTGTTGGGACTCAAAGGTAATCCATAGTACATGGGAGTAATACTAGAGGCAGTACTTTTTGGAGTGATATGGAAATTCCCATCATATGAAGTATTGGCAAGTATTTTTGGTGAAATATCCATAGGCAGAAGGATGGAGCAAATATTTCAACACTACCCCCTCTGTCATTTCTTTTTAAAAATGTAATAGGGTGGAGACGGTGTATGGGTATTCAAATCAGGGTCATCTCATCTTAGTAAACCCACTGAACACCCAACAACTCATTATTTCAGGGGCAAATTGATCCATGGGAGAAGTCCATCTGAATCAATTTAATTAGACCAGGGACTGATTTGGCCCCACATCTGGGTTTGATGTGTTCTTGTTGACTGGGTCTCTCCACATTATCAGCAGATTGTAATAACACATTATTTCACAATAAGTACAGGACCAGAAGGGACTAACACTATCTAGTAGTGACCGCACTGCAGTGAAGCGAAAGCTGTCTATAAAAGACTTGTTTCAGCAAAATAAATCAAAGACAGAACCTGACTCAGATCAGTCGCCTTCTAATTAGCCTCATATAAACTGCAAAGTTTGGCACAAGTATGTACTGTAATTATGTTCCATTTTCTACTGCCTGCAAGGTAGATTGACCGCTTCGCTTGGAGATGCTGCAGGCCGTAGCTCAGCATAGGTTTCATACACCTGTCAAGGGGCAAACATACATCTTTCAGAGAATCTCTTACAATTTTCCTGTGAAAAAGAACATTTCCATGAGTCTCTCCGGCAGTGCTAACAGCATGTTTTGAGTTATCAAGGTTTCTGCTATTGACATACTGCTTTTGCTGCTGTAGGGTTCTTATTAGAGATTTACTAAGAGAAGAGATGAAAATCCATTTGCATTCACTATATCATACCTGCTTAGTGCCAAGAGTCCATTTAACTGGACCATTCAGCCACATATTCAGTTGGAATGGACTGGCTAAAGAATATATGACATACGTAAAATATAGCTATGCACTTAAGCTAGCATCTAACGTAGTAACATTGGAAGGTGCCAAAAGAGATAATTTAGGTCCATTCCTTCCTTTGAGTTGAGATTTCAGTTCAGATGCAGAATGAGTAAATCACTGGTTCTCCCTCTCATGGAAATCTTATGTTCTTTCTTGTTTTCCTTCATATGAGGCATGTCAGGCTAAAAAAATACATGATTTCCTCTTTGTGTATAATCAAAAAACATAACACTGACTTCTGCCAAGCCATGTGATCCGATGGAATGCAATCACAGATCTCATTAGCTTCTTTTATTGCTTTTGATGCCTTTTGGAAGAGAATTGTTAATCACCATGCAAGTGGAGACAGCCCTTGATGAAGACTAATTGTTATATAACATTACTTACAGACTCAGGTAATAAGTTATTGAACACAGAGTATTTTATTTGCTGTACTGAGATTATCTCAGATGGCAAGTTACTATTCATCACTGACCTGCACATCCAAAGATATCCCATAATGGAGCAGAGACTAATAGTCTGTCATAGTTCCTTGGTAAACTGCCCCTTCTAAGACCCTGTTCCAGTCCCCTAAATGCACCCTTTCAAGTGGCAGGCCTGTGGCTCCACTTCTTTAAAGTGGGATCTCTCAATACAACCACTCTCTGACTGGGTCTCTGGGTTGCCAACCATAATGGCTAATAGGGCCAATGAGATTAGCAGCTGCAAGAGTTTCCATTCAGGAGCCTGTGGACAGTAATAGTTTGCCATGACACAGACGTTGCTTCTTGAAAACAAAATATGATTTATTTTGACAAATGGTGCACAGCAATCAGAGAAAAGGATTTAAAGCAGAGACCTATCTGCATACTTTCTTACCTATGTTTGGCATTCCCCTCAAGCCTAGGGTGACCATATGTCCCGTTTTGGCTGGAACAGTCCCTTTTTTAAGCCCTTTCCTAGCCCACCCAACTTTTTTTTTTTTTTCCAAAAGGAGGCCTGTGTCCCATTTACTCTTGCTGACTTCATCAGATGGGACAAATGGGACAAATGCCCACTTTTGTCAAAAAAAGTGGGGTGCAGTGTGGAGGAATGTGCGGGGGGTGGGGGAGGGGGCGGCGAGCAGAGATGCCAGCCCTCTGCAGGGGGGGAGGCAGAGCTGTGGGGGGGAGGCAGTGTTCCAGCACGTTGGGACTCCCTCACATGGTTCCAGCCTCTAAGATAACATGACTTTGGGGGTCCTTCATTCTGCTTTCTGCAGACCCCTGACTCTCCATCAATCTGTGTCAGCAGTAGCTGACAACTTCACCCCCACTCCTCCCTTTCTGCAGGGTGGATGTTTTAACAGATCAGTATCTTTTTATCCCCAAGTCCTCAGCCTGGACAAAACAGCTATGTGACCAAGTTTGGATCTGATGAGACACTGTTTCATGGCTATGAAAACTTGCTGTTGTGTTTGAATGTTTGCCAGGATGCTCTCTATATAGAGGACTGTTTTACCTTTCTTGCCTGGTTCGGCTGATAAGCCCTTTTGATTTAATTCCATAGGAAGTAACCCATAGTGAACACACACACTGAGGCATGCATAATATTCATACAAAATAATAGATATTTCCCAGTTCCCCACAGGTCTCTTTCTGTATATGGCTCTGGAACTAGAACATTACTTTCAGTGTGGGGCATCACATAACTAAAATGAGACTGATAAATAGAAGTGAGTTCAGAGAAGAGCAGTAAAGTGACAGTGTGCTGGAGGTATTTTAAATGAAGGGAAGATAGCATTTAAATAAACATAGCTTGGTTTGGCAATGACCATGGAATTGTGAAAAAGACCAGCAGTATTGGAAGATGTTAGCACTAGTGAGGAAGTGGAATTACTGACTTAGGCACTAGTTTAGGAAAGCAATCCTATTCAGGACCGTGTTCCCTCTTGCTTAACTTTGAACTTTAAATTCATGCTTAAATCCCATTGACTTCATGCTTAAATTCTTTCTGGAATTAGGGCCTAGAGAGTGGTTTTAATTTAACGGTGACTCTTGGGAGTGCTGATAAGATATTACTTTTTATTTCTTGGCATGTGTCATAGAACATTGGTCAAAGTTCCAAAAGAAGTACAGTCATGTGGGTAGGTGATCAGTGTTCACCAACTCCAGTGATTACTGTTACAGTCACATAATGAGGAGTAATGGGGTGAAATGAAGAAAAAAAATAGCTCTGTTTCAAGACAAATATTCTGACAATGAGATGTTATAGTCTACAGTCTTATGCTATAGCAAAGTTTAAGGAAGTGGTGGAAACCTGTCACTTAAGACCTTTAGAGATGAAAAGGCAGTGTGTGAAACAATCATGAGTTTACATGGAATTTCACTGTATGGTCTAATAGGTATTTTACACCACTGACTTTTATGTTTCTCTGGTAATAAAGAAATACTTGTAAATCATTTCAAATTATTGAGAAAGTCATTAAGTTTCAAACAACAAATATAGTTTGGCCCAATATATTTATATGACACTAAGATTAAGAATACAATATTTGTTGTTTGAAAAGTAGTGGCTTTCTGAGTAATCTTAAATACTTTCAAAAAGTTTGTTTCAAAAATATTTCACATTAAAGGCAGAATGCACCATCTGGAATCCTTTCATTTAACTCTCATTTTTGGCAGCTTTCTGTGATTAGGACAGTTCAAGTTTTTCCAGTCTTATTCCCTATCACAAATGTGTGTATATCTAGGTGTGGGGGGAGGTGTAAGCCAATGTTGTTCATCTAAACTGCCTCATTCTTACTTTCAAACATTGTGGGTTTTCTGTTGTGTTCAGATTCTGCTGGCTGCAATGGACAAGGTGGATTTTCAATTATTGTTCCCTTAGTCTCTACCTCAATTCTACCCACAGAGGAGATTAGAGCAGCCTGGAGGGCTGCTCTAATTTTCAATAGCTGGCAACAATCCTTCAGGAACCATCTGGCAGCTGGAGATAACCAGAGCTTATTGGATTCTGGCTACTTTCCTTCCCTACTTATTTTATAGTGGTGCTAGAAAGAGAGGCACAGGAGCTGACTCTGTCGGCTCGGTGCCTACTGGACACTCCCCAAGTTCGTGCTATTCTCAGCAAGAGATTTATGGAAAGTATCCATTCTCTTTTTACCACTCAGGTAACACAAATAGAACAGGGCAGGACTATTAATATAGCCCTGAACCTCCCTTCCTCAAAAGGATACTGAACATCTGGGACTGACATTAGCTGAAACACTTTTTTCCCCTCTGCTAAAAGTGCAGAGATCCAAAAAAATAATCTGATTTCTTTCCAAACTACACATTGCAAACATGCAAAATATTATGCAATACCTGTACTGGACTCTCCGATATGTTTAGTTTTCACAAGTGGCCATATTTCAAAGTGGTAGAAGTTGAATTACTTTATAGCACGTGGCATCAGTGTCAATGAAGCAAAAGCCTTGTGACTTATTTGAATTTTGGATTTATCTCGCCAAACAAGTTCATATATTTTAGAGACAGAAGCAACCACTATGACACAGATCATAGAATCTCACCCAGTGTTTCCTCCATCCAGCACATAACTTCCATTTGAGTTATAGCACATCTTTTAGAAAGATATTCAGTCTTGATTTAAAGAGTTCAAATGATGGAGAACCCACCACTTCCCTAGGTAAGGTGCATTAGATAAGTAATTTTGTGTTACATGTCTTTCACTTCTCTGATAGTCATGAAACATGCCACAAAACATTGTACCCTCATTTCATTTTTGGATAAGAATTTCCATTCTGTGGTGTTTACTTGCATACGATGTTCTAATATAATCACTAGAAAACTGTCCTCATTTTTCACATGCCTGAGGTCTAAATTACAGAAAATGATACCAAATTAACTTTCCTACATATTTCTCAGTTTCAACATTGGGAGATACGCATTTTATCTTTAGATATACCTTTGTGCTATAAGAAGGAAATAAGTATAATTTCCCTTTTAAATAGCAGAAAATGTATGGAAATTGAATTATATATCTGTCAGAAGCTGGTACAATGATATTTTTCATAACATCCCTCCAGGGATTTTTTCCAAATCTATACATCTTGAATTGTTCTTCGACTGTCAGAGCTCTAACTTAAAAAACATACTCTGAACACAAAGACAATCTTTCTGTAGGTTTTCAGAAACATCCTATGAAATTAAAAGTTGCAATAGAATTTTTAAAGTGTAAAGGAATTATGTATTTTTATAGGTTTGTAGAGTTTTTATTGAACCCTATAAAATTCATATAGAGCTTTATATGTTTCATCCCTATTAAATTATGTAGGATATTTCTATAATAGTAATGCTGTTAGATAAGAAATCAAACCTGTGCCTCCATGATTTTGTCACATAACAATTAAACTTTTTGGTCCATATGACATCTTACTTGCAGCAGGTATCTCCATAAATGCCAATGTGGTTGTACATGTGCATCTATAATTGTCCCGATGATACTTATGGAATAGTCACATACCACAAATTCACAATTCCTTAACACTGGTTTCAATGGGACTAGTTGGCAAGTGGTGCTATTCAAGTGTGCAAGTGCTTGCAGGTTTGGAGCCATAGTCTATAGCAGTTAATAAAAAAACCAACTATAGTGCACGTATTTAAAAAAGTTTACTCCAATTTTATATATCTTACCAGTTCTAGTGTTATTCCCTATATTAAAAATGAGGGAATACTGCTAAGGCCAGGAATATCTCTAAGAACAGAATGAACTTTTTGCCCACATCCTCTACTGAAATAACCTGATACAGCTCCATTGACATCAATGGAGATATGCCAATTTATACCAGCTAAAGTTCTCTAACCCTTAGTCCTGGTGCTGTATGTAAGATATATTGAATGGCTTCTCTACCATCAATATTCTATGTAATGGGAATTTTTCAAATAATTATTATTCTAAATCCAAGACTTGTCCTATTTAAAAGAAATCAGGAAAAAAATGTTTGGGAGGATCAAAATGATTCATAAACATTTCATGTATTTTCTGTTCAAGTAAATATGGGTTAGGAAAGTTTGAAAGTAAAGTGCTTTGCCTCATCAAAATAATTAAACACATAACTTACTCTTACATGCACAGGATCTGTAGCCATTTCCAATATAATACTTTGTATGGATTCCATGTTAGTCCACTGCGTACTTTCCATAACTCATTACAAATTTAAAATTTTCAATACTTTGTAAATAACATCATGAAGTGTTTTCAGTTCTTAAAGTCTGCACATGTATGTAGTTCTCAGTGATACTGGTACAGTAAGTATGGAATCTAAGTACAGTGAGTTCTCATGAATCCTGATCTTTCCCTTATGGGAGTCTTTCCATTGACTTCAATGGGCATTGGATTAGACCCTTAAGTACATTTAATTAAAAATAGGAAACACTGCATGGCAAAACATTTCTATTGATACGTTTGCTAGATATACCTGGTTTGGTAAATATTGGCACAGACAGAATTCTTTTCCAGTTTAATAAAAATCCAAGAAATACTTACCCCCAGATGGTGCAAGAAGGTTCGCCTTGTAACATGGTAATATCCTGACAAACCAGAAGAAAATATCTCCAAAAGATTATAACATGGCACAATGTTTCTCTAAACAAAAAAAACAATCAGTTCATTTTTCATAAGGGTTAATATTGTATTTCAGATGCCTGTATGGTAATGATTTGTAAATGTATTAAAATCTCCTAAATAGTTATAAAATATCTCTGTAACACTTTACTGTTCAGTAAAATATATAAAGTATGATTGATATTCTGTAGTCTAAGTATAGGAATAGGGTGCATACCTTTCCTAATGGTAAAAGGAAACTTTTTAAGAATACCGTTGTATAATTTATCATTATCATGGCTTTAGGATAGGTATGCAATGTGCTTCACTTCAAGACTATGTATCTTAGAAAAATATACTTCCATTTGGGCCTTAGTGTTTCTACAGTATACACAACAGACACTACTAGTTGTACTGTGCATGTTGTTTAGCTTGTTTTTGCCTTGGAGGGAAAGTGGTGGTCATTTGCTCTTTTGAGTGCAGCCACCCATGAACATGCTAGCTATTGTTTTACAGGACTAATTAACAGTGAATGCTTTCCTAGAGATTGTGTGATGGACTAAATTTAAAACCCTGGACCAAGGGCAACATTTACTCCTAACATATGTCTCTAAGAACCAACTACACTGTCATTAAATTCAAATGAAGAGGTAAATGCCAGGGGCTCTAATTGTATTTGCCTCAGAAAGAATGGAACAGTGTTTTCTACTGTGAATATTAATTATCCTACTCTTGAAATTAATCATTTTGCACTCCTCCTTACCTGCCTACATATTCTGTCAAATCACTTTAAGTGGTGTGACTTGACTTGCTATCTATTGTGAACATACAGTTCTGTTTGAATGAGCTTGGGAGGGGAATTTGGGGTCAGATTAGCATCACAAATTCAGAGAAGACGAAATGCTGTTGCTTTAGCAAAGGGTGTTGTTTGGCAAACAGCTTGCCCTTGAGAGCTCCCTTTTAGCTATTCTTCAAAATGCATGCAGAAGGCTGGGATCTGTGAAGTATGCTGGCTCTATCCCCTGACCCATGCAGGGAGGAAAAAAAAGAGAAGGAAATGAAGCAGAAAGAAATTCTTGAGGTCTTGCACTTTTTCAATTAAATATGAATTAAGATGGCCTCATTTGGTTAAACCAATTGATTTTTAAATTTCCTGTGACTTTTCTTCATTCCATGGTCTAGATAAGTGGCTTGTTCAAGTTTTTGCTTTGTGCAATTGCATTCATAGGAGATGCCTTTAAAAGTTAACTCTTCAAGAGGCAAGTTTAACAATAGTCATAGCAAAAATTTTCATCTGGAGAAATGTCACCAGAACTGTATGCTTCAATAATCCCCTAGTTCCACATCAAACATTAACATTAAATGTAGATTTATATTGTTAAACCACTTTCCCTCAGTCTTTTGCATTTTGAAAGCACCCTAAGATTTAGTCTGATATTATTTTCCATTTGAAGCCAATTTGGCTTGCATGGGAGCAGGATCAGTCCACTCAGATCCAAAATGTCATCTGCAATTGAAATAATCAGGGCCCTGTCTTCACATCTTACTCACAGGAGCAATAACAAATAAATCAATGGGGCTGTTAATGTGATTAGGTGCTGTGGGATTTAAGAAGATCTATTGTAGGTTTTTTGATATCCACTAATCACCAAAGCCCCAGCAAAACACAACTCCCTCTAAAACTGAAACTAGTACTGTCTATTCCATGCAGGGTGCTGAATAACTGACAAAACAAGCACTTTATATGTAAAAAGAGAAATTATTTCCGGAGTCTTCTGGTTGGATCTAGAATCCTAAGCTTAGGTCCTTCAGTTTAGACATTGCAGGACTGCTCCCTTGACCAAGCTCAGACTCTTTTGGAGTGCTCTTTACAGCTGCCTCTGAATAGCCATAGAAGGACTCAGTGAATCCCTTATGAAAAGGCTGCAAGCTTTAACAGGCTTGAAATCAATATGGTTACTCAAAAGAACCTATCCAATTTAATAATGATGTCATTTTCACAGGTCTATTTTTAATGATTTATAGAGTTATAGAGCAACAACAGTGATATAACTCTCTATTACATTCCATAGGATAGTTCAAATACTTCCAGAAAAGTGATCTTTTTTTACTAATTTTTATAGGACATTTCCAATAGGAGGGTAAATGGCTCCTGATGATGCCATGATATCAGCTGGGAGAAGTCAAGAGTAGGGGCACAGCAAAGCTGGATTTTGCCTCCATTCATGTGGCTATTTGATTCCCTGAGATCTCTTAAGTTAGGGACACGCAAATTACTCTCACCTGAAGGGCAGTGAGAGACTTAGCTCCCTCTAATTGATTTCTTCATGGAGGAGGCAATATTGCCCTTGAAATTCACATCAACAGAGATAAATATTTTCTTTCCCTTTACTTGTACTGGTAGCCTAGCCATGATTTGATATTACTCTGTGACCTTTTTTTTCACATTTCTCCCAAATAGTGTTATACACAGCATTACTTGTACAGACTTCTAAGCATCTCACAGACCGTATCATACTATCCCTTGAGAAAAACGGTAGTGACTTGAAAGGCATGTGACCTTGACTAGACACAGAAGTGTTTGTGGAAGTTTTTGATTATTCCCCCCTACACAAGCATTGCCTTATTATTTTAGTTTCTTTCGCCCTCCCCGCATCACCTGTATGGCAATGCTAGCAAAACACATGTAACAATTGGAGAATATGGAAATACCCCTAAAAGATAATACTAGTAATTTGATTTCACATGTGGACTATTAAACTGTTGAATGAAAGCATAGATACCCGCTCTATTCTGAAATCTAAAATACTGTGTTTTCTCATTTTAATTATACTGTGATTCATGTAGTTTAAAGTTTTCCTTTTGTTGTCTTTTCTGTTCTCCACAAAATGGAAAATGATTTCTTAATATGATCTAATCAGTCACTAAGTGAAATTGATAGAACAGCACTTTTTCTGACATAGCTGAGTTCTTGATTTGTCCTTGTTGCTTCTTTCAGTTGGAGATGTGCTATCTTCATCTGGAAGCTTCAAGGAAGATAAAAAGCAACAATGATGGAGGACAAGTCAGTGATACAGAGCAATCTGGATTAATTAAAACACTGGATGAATTTAGTACACTGGGTGAATTTAACATGTGTTTTAATACAGCCACATGAAAGATCTTACATTTAGGAGCAAAGAATGGGGACTGTACTTAGTCTATGGGACTGTATCTTGGAAAGTATTGACACTGAAAAGGACTTAGAGGTCATTGTAGACCACCAGATCAGCATGAATTCTCAGTGTGGGGCAAGGACTAACGTGAGCCTTGGGTAGATAGATAGATAGATAGATAGATAGATAGATAGATAGATAGATAGATAGATAGATAGATAGGAGATTTTCCCTCTGTACTAGAATATTGGTGAGCCCAATACTGCTCATTTCTAGTATACACACTTTAAAAGTTTATTGAAAAATTGGTTCAGGTAACAGCTATAAAAATAATTCAAGAACAAGGCAACAAGACTTAAAATCAGATACTTAAAGAACAGAAATCCATTCAGCTTCTTTAAGAGTAGGTAAAATATGACTTGATCATGGTTTTTCAGTATCCACATAGGGAGAAAATATCTATCTAAAAAGGCCTTTAATCTACCAAATAAAGACATAAGACACAGTTAATGATAGTAGAAGATAAATATAACTTTTTAAAGAATGGGTATTGTTTATAATTAGAAAAAATTATAAAGAGAGGTGACAAAATCATCATCATATGCAAAATTTAAATCAAAACTGGATGTCCTTCTAAAATACATAAACTGGCCCGGCTCGTCAGGGTGCTTACCCTGGCGAGCCGTGTGCCAAAGGTTGCCAATCCCTGCTATAGCTTCTTTCTACTCCCAACTTCCTGCCTTTAAACTAGTTCCACTAGTTCCTTCTCAGCCTGGCTTCATCATCAAGTAGGGGTTGCTTAGCTAACCTAACTCCCCTCTCGTGTGGCCTATCAGGTTCATTGGTCCCTTCTCCACCTCATTAACCCTGTCTTGGCTAGTGTGGTGAACACTTCATCACATATGGTTTTAAAATTTATGAATCTCTGATATACTAAAATATTGAACACGTTTCTTCTCTTCTGTTTTGTAACATGTACTGTTAACTTTTTTTTAAAAAAGTCTAACAATGGTAAATAAGAGAATAACCCCCCAAAAGCTACCAGTTGTGCACTGATTTCTACTACTGAAATATATCCAGTATTGTCCAACGCCGAGGTGTCTTCCATTACTCCAAACAGAGTGACCTGCTTCTTCTAGCTGTTCTAAAGGCATCCTGCATCTTTTCTGTCTTCCTGCTGGTGACTAACTGTTTTCCAAGGTAGTGTTGTACTTATGCACAACGTGCTTTTGCATTCAAGTTGGGGATTTGCTAGGCACTTAAATGGCTAACTTTTTTGGTACTACCATCAGCATTACTCCATTGAAGTCAACACTGATTTACTGATTTACATCAAGTGTGGATTTGGCCTCTAATGTGTTTTTTTTAGTAGCAGAAGTACATGGAAGCTAATTAGATGTACAGACACTAAATAAGGACAAAAAGATTAAAAATCCGTATCTAGTAACTGTTTAGGAAAGAGATGTGTTAAATAGGTTACATACACCTGCCATTCATTTCCTTAGGATCAGGTTTTACATATTTAAAACTATTTTATATTATTTGTTTTATAACTCTCTTGCCTGTTTTTGCTCTCTCTAATCCTCTTGAAATATAGCTCTTAATGACATGTGCTAGATTTCAGCACAGGCCTTTTCTAATTTCTCTCAATACATTCAATGTTTCTCTACCTCAAGACCAACTTAAAAATACATGATTATTTAGCATGATTGAATTTGTCCAGCCATAATTCTTAACATTGTGTAATCTGTTAGTTAAAATAAATGTACAAGACAGAGAACATTCAAATATGTTTTTAGATTAAGTAGTACTGTATATTGACCACTCTATCATCAGTTTCAAAAAATTAAACACATAGATTTATCTTCAATATATGTTTATTTTATTGGAAACATTAGACTAATAATAATGAATCTTGTCAGTTATTGCTGTTTGAATTACAGCTGCACTATTCTTGACACAATAGTAAAGCTTGTGTCATTTTTACAGTATAAAAACTATTTTAATGGGTTTATGTCTACATATTGCTGTAGACTAGATAGTGTCCATATTAAGACATCATCCTTAATCCTCAAGTTAGGTATCAGTTATACTTTTGGCTTATTATTTTCTAGCACTTGAAATTGTGCTATGGACATCCCAGAAGACAAAGACAGACATGGCCCCTACCTCAAAAAGTTTATAACCGAAGGCCCCAATCCCACAATGAACTCACCCTCTGTCCATGTGGAGTCCTACTAAAGTTATTGGGACTCTGCAAAAATACAGGGGTCTGCATGCATGGAGCTCATTGAATGATTTCAGCCAGTTTAGATGAGACACAATGAGGATTGGTGATGAAGAGAAGGAAATAGAGGGGAAGAAGACTGACATTTACAGTGATAGGAACACATAGTTGTTAAGTTTGGGCATGTACATCCCAGGGTGGTTCAATTACCTTTCCAAAAAATAAAAAAAGAGGATAAAATATAAGGAAGGGAAATTGCATGGCTGGGAGTGCTCAAGAGAATCTGATTTAACATGCATATTGAGTATTTTAAATTCAGTGATGTCCAGATCTTTATGTGGGTGATCTTTTTTTTTCTACAGAAAAAATCAAAATAAGTGTAAGCGTGTATATATTTTTTGACTCAGTTATTGTGAGTGTTAGGAAAGAGGTGAGATTTTTGGAGGGATTTAAATGAGGAAAGAGTTGATGTTTGAATATCCAGTATAAAGAATATGTTCCATGAATTGGGTAGGGAGTTAAAAAAATGGGAACGAGACCTAGGAGAAACAGAAAAATGAATATTCAGGTGAGGTTGGGTTCACTAGAAAGGTACAGAGAGCAATGGACAATGCAACAATTTTTCTCTTTCCTAAGACAGAGTAAAAGCTCCCCATGTTCCCTATCTGCTATCAGACAATTTACATCAAGGCAGGAGTCAAGCAACAGGGGTCAGCATTTCAAGAGTCTTTTACAAAGGGAAACATTAAAACCTGCAGCAGTTGCATTCACCATGGTAGTTGCAGTATTCCCATTCTAAGTATAGGGAATAAAGAGCAAAAGGGAAGGACCGCAGTGCAGTGAAAATCCATTTTTAACGACATCCAAACACTCTCTGTGTGAGGAGACCCAGTCTTCCTGCAGACATCAAAACCTAGTAAGCATGTGGCAGAAGTTAGGAATCAGCATCAAGAAACAGATGTGCTAACATCATTTGACATTAATTGGCTTATTTTGTATGTATTTTTAAATTGTTTGCAGTCTTCCCTACTTTGCTAATTATTCCTCTTCTTTAGATAGGAGAACATGATGTAATTGATAAGAAGAGCCTGTGGCAGGTCCAGGATCTCTGCAGTGGGAGAGACACTTCTCAGGAGACCGAGGTTAAGCAATATTTCAGTATTTCAGGTTTATTCATTTGTAGGCCTCTTTCACAACCCAAAAAATTCCCAACGATATAAGTTGCTTGCTACATTGCCAGGCTGTGGCTTGTATACCTAAACATGTCGGGGTGTGTGTGTGTGTGTACACAACACAATATAAACAAGACAGCTCTTTTGTCTTCAGAATTCCCTGATTTGGTTTTAAGGCAGAAACCCCCTTTTCCTCACTAAAAGTAGCCTGGCCTCTTTTTGAAATGTTCTGAGTCTCTGTACGTTCAGCTGGACCTGATCGCTTCCCAGCTAGGAGTGACTCCTTGTCATAAACAGATAGTTAAGGGTTAATGCCTCTTTTACCTATAAAGGGTTAAGAAGTTCACCTAGCCTAGCTGACACCTGACCAGAGGAACCAATGGGAGGACAAGATAGTTCAAAGGGAAGGAGGGAAGTTCCCTTTGCCTGTTGAGTTTCACTTTGGACTGGAGTGGGAAAGCTCCAGAATTCAGCTTCTTATTAAGTAGTGAGTATTAGCGAAGGAAATAAATAGGTTTATGTTTATTTCTTGTGCAATTAGAGGAATAGTCAAATTGGGTATTTGGGTATTTTTTGTGTAAGTTTTTGCCCAGGGGAACATCCTCTGTGTTTGGAATCTGTTGTTTGTGAGAGTAGCTGGTATGCTAATCTCTCTGAGGGTTTTCTTTTACCTTTCTTTTCTTTAATTAAAAGCCTTTTTAAAATAATCTGATTGATTTCTCCTTGTTTTAAGATCCAAGGGGTTTGGATCTGTGTTCACCAGGAAATTGGTGAAGTCTCTCAAGGCTACCCAGGGAAGGGAATTAGTGCTTGGGAGTAGTGGCAGCCAGACCAGATCTAAGCTGTTAATTGAGCTTAGAGCTTCTCATGCAGGTCTCATGTATCCTAAAGTTCAGAGTGGGGAAGGAACCTTGACACTCCTTAAGAAAACTCCTGCTGAAATTTAACTCGAAACCCACTATCATTGCCTTGCCTTGTGGGGCTTTCTCCTCGGGACTGTATAGGGGTATTATGATAGGCCCCTGCCAGAGGTGTCTGGGAGATCTGCTCACTCTATCGCAGATGAAAGCAAGTAATCTGATGAAAATAAGCAATGCACACATCCTGTTCAGTGAATATGTTTGACACGTTGCTGCCTGGTAGTGCATTATAGAATAATACAAGAGCAGTCTTTGTACAGTTTGGCTCAGTGCACTCTAATAACCATGGTTACTGTCCATGTATCCCTAATAATATATACAAAAGCCATGTGTAAAGTTCAATTCACATTCAATTAATTTCAGCCTAACACAAGTCAAGCCAAACACACCTTCATTGCTACCGCAAATACTAGGAGTTTGCCACTGCACAAAAGATACAAAAGTAGGCAGTGGTGATGGTTTTATCACAGCATGCAATCTATGCTGTTTCTGTATTATGTAAATATCCCAACCCTGGCTAAAGCTTAACAGGCACTTTTGCATAACATATAGCTTAAAGGAGCTTCAAAGGATCATAATTTGGTCCATTTTAGAATCAATATATATATTTCAGGGTGGGTGAAATTCATGGAGTTTTCAGGTCTTGCAAATGTCTAAAATCTCTGAGTTAGACAAATATTAAGAATGTGTTACCCATTTGTCTTGTAATTTGACCTATGTTTGTTACTAAACAAATAACCATTTGCTTTTCTATGAAATTGAAGTCTCTGCTATGTAACAGAGATAGAAGACTGGCACAAATAGACACATGTATCCTATATATAGTATATCTGGGCAACTAAGGGTATTCCCATCTGGTGAATTTTTTTGAGATTTCTAATGTTTTCCTGGTCTGCATCAGGATGACACAGAGGCCTTTTGAAATCTTTTGTGCTAAAACAAGAGAGAAATAGAATAGAATAACCAATAACCAACTGTTTAATGAACTCACCTGGGATGTGGGAGAGCCAAGTTCAAGTTCCTACTCTGCCTCATTTGGAGCATGAACTTGAAACTGTCTCTCCCCCATCCCTAGCCACCACGCCAATTGGCTATTCTGGGACTAGCCACCATGCCAATTGGCTATTCTGGGACTGGTCTCTCAATCTCTCCCAATGAAACTGTTCCACTTTGTATGAGTAATTAAATATGCCTTAGGCTAGAGAGACTAACTTTATAATGGTGGTTAGGGCATTCACCTAGGAGATGGGAAACTCAGGTTCAAGTCTGCTCTGAATCATACAGAGCAGGGACTTGATTCTGGCTCTCCCACATCCCTGGGGAGACAACCACTATGGTATTGGCTCCTGGAGTCTCCCTTTAACCTGAAATTCCATCCTGGAGCTGGGAAATCTTCCCAACTAAAGTTTCATTAAAATTGACCCTTTTCTGCAAAAAGTTTCAGTTTTGGCAAAAAGGACTTTTCCAATGGGAAAAGAAAATGTTAACTGAAAAAATCCTGACCAGCTCTCTCTCTATACATAGAAGGCCAAAATCAACTCATATTTAAATTAGTGTAAATATGTAGTGACTACCTTTATATCTAGCAATATTGCCTCACCATCACCAGTACAGCTAGAGGATTATGTTCTCACCAATGTAGAAACATTCACATACTTGGGCAGCACCATCAGCCGGGACAGTGGAACAAGCCAGGACATCCGGAACAAAATCAATAAAGCCAGGAACACCTTCAGGAGCTTAAATACAGTCTGGAAATCATCAAAATACAATACCAAAACCAAACTAAAGATTTATCAGAGCTGCATACTTTCAACACTACCAGAATGCTGGGGAATGAGAAAATATCACGTGTCCAAACTGTCTTCATTCCATACAACCTGCCTCAGACAAATCCTCCATATCTTTTGGCCCAGATCTACTGATATAGTGCAGCCAAGAGGATTTGAGCACAATCATTACCAGGAACTTTGGATGAAAACTGATTTCATCACCAGAGTAGCAATAAAATGGACACCGAAAGGCAAGTAAACGCCCAAAACAACATGGCGAAGAGCTGTGGAAGCTGAGCTGAAAATCCGGAGACATAGCAATGGAACCATTGAACGACTTGCCAGAAACAGACAGGAGTGGAGGAGCTTTGTCAGTGCCTTAAACCCCAGAGGCATAATAGGAACATGATGATGATGATGACTTTTATAGGGATATGACTGAGTAGACTTTGGACCCTATGGGTGGGTGGGTGATCCCTGGGTGGGTGGGTGTTCCCCAATGTAGTTTTTGTTGTAGTTTCCCTCCATCATTTTGCCTCTCATTTTCAGCTCCCAAATATCCCCCCTCGAACCCAAGTTAAATGGAATTGAAACTAAGTGGATTAGATCCTCCACTCTGCTATTATGGGCTCACGTAAAATTCTATAGAAAACATTGACATAAAGCCCTACACTTATGAAAAGTGAAGTGGGATTTTTGTAGGTCCATACAGAACAGACAAGACTCCAGTTTTAATAATCCCATCCAAAAATATCCTTGCACAGTAAAATAAATGGAACCAATGTATCTCTTAAAGATACTGAATCAACCACAAAGGATAGGGATCTCTGATCCCAAGAAAGCATGGTATTTTACACCTGCCTACACCATCCCTCAGACTTCTATCATGATGACCATTCTAATCAATTTACATTAACTTCCTTTTCAAGAGTGTTGTCATGGTGTTCCTTTGCCAGGAGGAAAATCTGCAATGTCAAAACATTTCCTTTTAATGCTAAGAGCTGCCAAATGTCTAGTGAACTGAAAGTAGTGTTTGTGGAAGCAATAACTGCTGAATCATCACTGGCTCATGCTCAGATCTGGCCTTTATTTACCTGAAAATCTCAGATTACAAGGGGAATTCTGTTTGCTTCCAATGTGTCTTGAATTAAATGGATCTGAAAGCCAGACATGTCTTTTTTTGGAAAACAAAAGCAAATATGAAGTGGTAATTAAATCCTATTGATAAACGTTATGGTAGGGAAATCTTAAGCTAAGTACATGCTTTCTTTACATAAGAGATTGCAGACAGGTTCAAGTCAACAGAGTAATTATAAATAGCTTGTTCTAAAAAACAGAATTTAATTGTTCACCACAGGTAAATTTATTTCAGTAAGACCTAAAATAATGGCCTAATTACTGCTATCCCCCCTTTGGTGTACCTTTTGTGATACTGAAACGGAATTCTCTCAGTAGAGAACACAGCAATGCTGTACAATTATTTAATATATAACAATCCAGTTTTTCCTCACATTATCCATTTCTCTGCATTCTGACTGGAGCTCTGATTTGCATAGTCAACCGATAATGAAAACCTGTGAGCTATATTTGGTGGATAGTCATTATTAAAGCATGGATTCTCAATCTGGGGGAGACGGGGAGTAGCTTGTGATGGCCAAACAAGTGTAAAGGAGTCATAATCCTATTCTGCCCTTTCCATATTGCTCAATGGAAGGAAGGTCATGACTTGATGGGAAGTGAATCCTGGTGTGGAAAAGGTTGAGATTCACAGTAGTAGATAATGAGGGATTTAGGTATGGACTATATGATTATTTTTCAATATGTACATCTCTTTACACTGATGGGCTACTATAAATCTGGATACAGTGTTCTGCTGTGTTTGGGGAGGAACACTTCCTGTTCAGCCTGGAGCTACAGCTTCTCGGTGCAATGGCATGCCGGCAAAGGGCCAGGGTAGGAACCGCATATCCGCTGCTGTACTTCCCCTACCTCTTCCTACCTCACATACTAAAGAGTTGTAACAAGGTATACAGTTATCAGTAAAAGAGGTAAGGAAGCATTTTAAAATATGAAATTTAGTCTGACCGTTTTCCTTTAATGAATGTGTACATTAAATAATGAAGGTGGCTGTCTTTACATCTTCCTGGGCTACTGACTCATCATGCTGCTTTTCATTTACCTTGTTAGATTCCTATGTTTTGATTTTTATGATCTCTGGCAATTATCAGTATGTTCAAAGCAGAGCAGCCAACTACTCCCGAAGAAAAATAACATATACTTCTTTGTGGGGGAAAGCACATTTCTTCAGAGACATAGTTTAGTCTAGTGGTGTATCTTTCAAATTGTTAGACACTGTTTTATTCCCATGTGCGCTCTGTCTCTCTGGGCATGTCTACACTGGCAGAGTTACAGCGCCAGGAGTTACAACGCCGCTCAGAGAGTGATGAAGAGAAACCTCTGTTGTGTGTTCACACTGTCAGCTACCTGCGCAATAGCGTATTCACACTTGCGGCACTTACAGCAGTATTCGGGGTGGTGCACTCTGGGCAGCTATCACACAGAGCATCTCTTCGTCTTCTGCTGCTAAGAGTTGTGGAAAGGCGGAGGAGGTCACGGGGCATCCTGGGTTCTGTCCCAGTGTCCCTTGATGCATTGTTCTGCATCCCAGCAATTCCTGTGCTTCTGTCTGCATTTGGTGCCATCTTTCAGTGGTTTGTGTTTTGCGCGCCCTGCCTCTTCAGGCTGCAGGAATGGATCCAGCCAATATGCTGCTCGCTCTGACCAACAGATCATGAGTGGCAGTGGAGTAATTCCTTAAACTACAAAGGCAAGAGGAGTGTGACATTGATCTCGCCACACCTAGTAGCTACAACACGATATTGCTTGTGGCATTCACAGAGGTGCTGACCACAGTGGGACACCACTTTTGGGCTCAGGAAACAAGCACTGATTGGTGGGATCACATTGTCATGCATGTCTGGGATGACGAGCAGTGGCTGCAGAACTTTCGGATGAGGAAAGCCATATTCATGGAACTGTATGATGAGCTTGCCCCAGCCCTGCGGCACAAGGACATGAGAATGAGAGCTGCCCTGTCGTTGGAGAAGTGCATGGCGATTGCACTGTAGAATCTGGCTACTCCAGACTGCTACCGATTGGTCGCTAACCAGTTTGGAGTGGGAAAGTCAACCGTTGGACTCGTGTTGATGGAAGTGTGGAGGGCCATTAATCACATCCTGCTCCGAAAGACCGTGACTCTGGGCAACGTGTGTGACGTTGTTGATGGCTTTGTACAAATGGGCTTCCCTAACTGCGGAGGGGCAATAGATGGCACACATATTCCAATTCTGGCACCAGACCACCTAGCCACCGAGTATATTAATCACAAGGGGTATTTCTCTTGGGGATCACCGTGGGCATTTCACAGACATTAACGCAGGCTGGTCTAGAAAGGTGCAAACGCACGCATCTTTTGCAACACTGGCCTGTTCAGGAAGCTGCAAGCAGAGACTTTCTTCCCAGACCAGAAGATCACTGTAGAGGAAGTCAAAATGTCCATTGTGATCGTGGGAGACCCCGCCTACCCCTTAACGCCATGGCTTATGAAGCCATACCCGGGGCAACTTGACAGCAGCAAGGAGCAGTTGAACAACAGGCTGAGCAAGTGCAGAATTACTGTGTAGTGTGCTTTTGGCCATTTAAAAGCCCTCTGGCACTGCCTTTGTGGGAAGCTGGACCTTGCCGATGACAATATTCCTATTCTTATAGCCGCGTGCTGTATGCTCCATAATATTTGTGAAGGGAAAGGTGAAAGTTTCACTCAGGGCTGGACCACTGAGGCTCAGCACCTGGAGGCTGTGTTTGAAAAGCCAGAGATTAGGGCTATTAGAGGGGCACAGCATGGGGCCATAAGGATCAGGATGCCTTGAGGCAGCAATTTGAAGCTGAAAGTCGCTAATATTTGTTGATATGCTTGGGAGTGCAGTGCTTGTAATGCTAGAAGGTGATTGGTGCACAAATGCTGATGAGGTCCAGCAGCTCAGCATTGCTCCAAGCGGGGAATCACCTGGTGTGTGGAGCAGGCATGGCCACCTGGAAAGATGTGCTGAGACTACTGCATGCATCACTGAGCAAACAGGAAGGGGACTTTCAAAATTCCAAAAGAATTTACAGGGTGGGGCTGACGATTACCTGAGGGCAGGGCAGTAGATTTCAAACCGATAACCAGAGAGGTGAGAACAGGCATTGTGGGACACTGCCCAGAGGCCAATCGCAGCGCTGTAATCGACCACAATGTCTACACTGGCACCGCAGTGCTGTAGCCCCAGTGCAGAAAGCTGTACGTCTCTCGTCGGGGTGGGTTTTTTAAAGCACTACAACTGCGCAGTTTCTGCGCACTAAGTGGCTTGTCAGTGTGTACGCTTCGGGAGTTACAGCGCAGAAAGCTGCTTTACTGTGCAGAAACTTGCCAGTGTAGTCAGGGCCTCTGTCTTATGTGTGTGTCCATGTGTGTGTGTGGTGTTGTTGTTGTAAACCAGAAGCATTTTCAATGTTTTTCCCCTTTGAAAAGCAAGAGCTGCCTATTTATAAAATATGAGCCATGGAGCTTAAATGCCTTATAGAAAATCATCACCTTGAGGAAAGCAAACTGTCCAACTACTACTCTGACAAAATTAAATACCGTGACTAATGCCAGTAATTATCCTCCTTTATTAATAACTATAAAGGGCCTATTTGTTTCCATGTTGGTGCTTACTAAATTGATCTCAGTTATATTGAATGTTGAAGTGTGGATTTATTAGTGTCTCTTTCAATATTGGAGCATAAGAGAGCAGCAACAGCAGGGCTAGTTCTGCCCAGAGAAAAGTTAAATGGGGTCTTTACACAAGTGTAAATTTACGATAGTAAATTGACATCAAGAAGGGGTTGCAGTTAGGACTATTCAGAGTGTGGTCACAGTGATAAAAGGGTCACAGGCAAAACATCACTGGTACAAGGCCATCTCTTTAATGCCTGATTCAGCTGAAACTACTTGAAGATTAAACTGAAGGACACCACACAAGAAGCATCACAATGTAGCTGTTTAATGTTTTATAAGCTGAGAGTTGCATAAATTGAATAAGAGCCATGTAAAAGGGACAGATCAACACTGACAGTGCAGATGCAGTCAAGCCTTTTATTTAGCTCTAACATTAGATGCTGCCAAGCAAATCTACGCCTTTCATTTAAAATGCAAATTTCAACAGAAGGTAATAGGAAGGCACCATATTAATACTAAATTAATGAAGAAGATGTTAGTAAGTTTACTTTTTTTTTTTTTTTTTTGCTGGTGGCACAAGTACTTGTATGATCTGCTAGAGCTAAGTACCAGGACAGTCACCTTTTCCTTTGAGAAGATTTAATTATCATAATTATCATTCATTTAGCATTGATTAACATGCCTCAAAAGGAATGTTTCAAGGTAACATGCTAAAGGTCCAGGCTGTATATGCAAATAAAACAGATGTGATTAGGTGCCTTGTGAAGTTTGCTGCTTATCATAATAATTAAGATGCCTTCTTGAAAGGCAAACTAAACCAACAATAGTTCAGTTTGAACTCATAGAACAAGTTGTACCTCTTCCTCCAATAAAAACTTGCACTATTAGCTCAAAGCATCAGAGAATTAGCATGTAACTCCCACTGCAACCATAGACTTTACTTTTACCACAGTCATCCATATATTCCTATATCGGGCTGTATGTCCATTTTTTTTAATTAATTATTTGTAGGACAGTAGTGCCCAAAGACCCTAGCTGAGATCCAGGCACTGCTGAAACACATAACGATAGACAATCCCTGCCTCAAAGAAATAGATGAGAAGTATTATCATCCCCATTTTACAAATGAGGAAATGAGGCACAGAGAGACTTGCCAAAGATCACACACATACACACACACACACGCACACAGAGAGAGAGAGTTTATGAGACAGGAAGCAATTGAACCCAAGTCTCCCTAGTCCCAGCCCCATGCCTTGGCCACAAGACCATCCTTCTACTCAAGTCCAATACTGTATTCAAAACCACTCTTATGCTACAAAACAGACATATTTCCAATACAAACTGGCTGGCATATCCATGCATGAGGCACAGAATCTACCTTCCCATTGTCACATGCATATATTTTCCACAGAGGCGAACTCAAAACAATCAAAATATATCTGTTGTCATCAGTATACTAGAGTAGGCTACCTAATCACTAGGCACTTGGGGCCATATTTTCAAAGATGCAGATGGACACCTAGTGAAATTTTCAAAAGAGCCTAGGCAACTAACTCCCATTGATTGACATTGTTCTATTGATTTCAATGGGAATTAGGTACCTAGGCACTACTGAAAATCCCACTAGGTGCCCATCTGCATCTTTAAGTGCCTACATACATTTGAAAATTTGGCTTTTGAGTCCTGCTCATTCAAGACATTAACAAAAGTCCTATTGACTGTAATGGTGCAGGATGGGACTCTTGCCAAAATGCACCTTCAAATAGTATCCGTTTTTATATATTAATAGGAGCCCAAACCACCATGGTCCTGATTTGCAGAGGAACTGAGCACCAACCACTCCATTTGAAGTCAACAGGAGCAGCAGAAAGTAATTGTGCACCAAACACAACCAAAACTTAAGTGAATCTCTTCCATCTTTGGAATTGTTAGGTCAATAGACAACTCAACATCATCTGGAAATGGGGTATCTTTTGCCTACTGCTGGAATACTATATATGTTGGAGTGACACTAGACTGCACTCTACTTCAAGGCACACATGGAGAAGACAAAAGGCAGTTAGCGTTCAGAACACCACACTCAGGAAGCTTGCAAATTCAAAATAGGTAACCGAGCAAAACTAAGAGCCACCACACTTGAACTTTGATATTCAGCAGCCAAGTATGCATGTCTGATGTGGGAAAAATTGTTTCGCTCAAAGAAGCTGGACCCTGTGCTGAATGACTGCTGTTGCTATATCACAAAATATCTAAAACCAACAAACATGAACAACCTTCACCTGTTTGCTGGAATCACTCCACCAGATAGGAGACCATCCAAGGAGACCAGTCATAAGCAAAATGAATGGTTACAACAAGTCAAAGATACCATACATCCACTACATGGCCACACCAAGCTGTTAGCCAACTGCAGATGAACCTCTTAAAAATTACCAACGTATACATGACTGGAAATGTGATGCACACAGTTCGAACTACAAGGATGTCAAAATGCACATAGAAGTCTGGATTCCTCCCTGCAGGCACGGAGAAGGATTGGTATACTTGGAGATATTTAAATTGCCTCCAAACAAGACTTGGCATGTCAAAAGTCAATTTGCAGAAGTGGGACTTTTCCAATGATCCAGACACATATGACTGTGGTTTAACACAAATCCTGGAGCATCTGTTAGTCTGCTGGCTCCTGGAGGAACTGTACACTGTGTAAGATCTCCCCAGTGCTACAGACCAGGCCATACCACATGCCCAACATTGGAAAAAACTATGATTGTGGTGGAAGGGCACCAGAAAAAGAACAACTTCTGAAAATCAACTCCAAGGTGGATTTCATTGTTGAGGAGCGTTAGAAGAATGTAGCTGGTGTTAAGTGAGTAACAAAAGAGTTTGTGAATGAGTTATGAGTGAGTGAAAGTACATCTCTCTCTTCTGTTCCAAAGAGAAAGAGAGAGAGTTCTGAGCTCTAAAAAACTAAGCTGAATTAGGGTGAAATCATAAATCCACTGAAGTCAACAGGAGTTTTGCCATTTGTAGATTCTAAGGCCAAAAGGGACCATTGTGATCATCTAGTCTGACCTCCTGCATAACACAGGCTATAGAACGTCCCCAAAATAATTCCCAGAGCATATCTTTTAGGCAAATATCTTAATTTTAAAAATGCCAGTGATGGAGAATCCACCATGACCCTTGGTTAATTGTCCCACTGGTTAATTATCCTCACTCTTAAAAATGTACACCTTATTCCAAGTCTGAATTTGTCTAGCTTCAACTTCCAGCAATTGGATTGTGCTTTGACTTTCTCTACTAGATTGAAGAGCCCACTGTTAAATATTGGTTACCCAAGTAGGTACTTATAGACAATAATACCTTTAGTCGTCTCTGATAGACTCAAGGAGTTTAATCTGTTTAGTTTATCACAATAAGGCAGGTTTTCTAATCTTTTAATCATTCTCATTGCTTTTCTCTGAACCATCTCCAATTTGTCAACATATTTCTTGAACTGTGGGTACCAGACCAGGACTCAGTATTCAAGCGGCAGTCATACCAGGAAATTTTGCTTTTAGCTGCTCTGAAAAACCTTGCAGCACCTTGGATGGAGACTTGCAGAGAAAAACTGAAAAAGGGGTTTAAAAATCATAAAATTGCACCTCTCCTGATTTGCATAATAATGGTGGTGACAGTATCATAATGCTTTGGCTTGCATAAAACAGTAGTTCGTTTTAGGATTAAGGCTTTAGATAAGTAGGACTTAATGATGGTTTAGAGTTAGAGATATCCAAAATGGCAGTCACAATATTCTCTATGAAGGACACAGGGTTAGATAGAGTTCGATGGGGAGTGACTCAGCATGTCTCCCAAGTCCTCAAGGGGAGGATCAGAGGGAGGATCTATGGTAATGATGACCTCAAGGGGAAGATCTATGCAGGAAGGGGAGGCTCTAGACAGGATGAGAGTCTATGCTAATAGCTAGAAGGAGGATCTAGAGAAGGATGAGAATCTATGTTAATAACTGGAAGCTGATTGGCTGAGCCGGTCTAATTGAGTGGGGAAGATCTATGCTAATGAGCTGGACTTGAGAGAGCAATCAGTGTATAAGGCTGACAAACCAGCAGGCTTCAGTGTGTGTGGGTGTGTATGGTACCTGAGCTGCAGAAGATAGAGCTGAAGAAAAGCAGAAGCTTCTGGAAGCACCTGCCTGAAGAAGCAGCACCAGAAGCTTCTGAAGCAGCATCAAGAAGCTTCCAGAGGCAGCAGCTTTCGAACACAGTGACAATGGAAGCCTCTGAGGCAATGGACCAGGGTAGCTGCTGCAGCAGCCCCTGAGGCAGCAATAGCAGTGAGCCCAAAAACGTCAGGACCAGCCTCTTTTTAGACAGAACAGAAGGATCAAAAAGATGGAACAGAGGGATTGTGGAAGGAGTGTAAGTTTGAATATCTGTCTAATTTTAAGGAATGACTGGGTGTGGCTGTCAATGAAGCTGGACACCTGTGCTTGTGAGAAACCCACCACACCCCTCCTGTGACTATTTGGCCCATGCTTGCAGGATGATAGTGTTAAGTAGTAACTGTTTTTCTCTTATTGTAATGCTCTTTTCTAGGTATGTACAAAGGCTTTGTTTATTACATTGTAACAAGCATAGTACTTCTTTATAATATCAAGTTAACATTGTGACAGCCATATGATCTGTGTTTATTTTACTAAGCTGCTTTACTATATGATCTCTAAGTGCAATGTAATTGTGCCTTACTACATATTATATACTGCAATGCTTTCTTGCTTTATTGAATGTATTGTCACTGCTTATTTCCTTTAAATAAATAATATTTATTTAAAGAAATTACTACTTGAATGTCAATCCTTTGAGTGGAGGGCTTCCAAGGGTCCTTCCAAGGGTCAACAGGATTAGCTTGCTCTGGGGAGCCCTCTGCAGGTTGGAGATAAACCCCTGGTAATACCCTGGCAATTCCTCTGTGGCAGGCCACAACCGTTCTCCCCATTTGGGCAGAGTAAATTGAGGATCAATTTATGGTTACAGGCAAGCCAATATTGGAGTGCCATAGGTCCAGATTGTGGGGTAATACCAGTGCCAATACAGAGGTAAAATAACTACTATACTCCTACTTGAGAATCCCCTTTTTATCATACCAGTATTGTATTAGCTCTTTTGGCCACAGTATCACACTGGGAGGTCATGTTCAGCTAATTATCTACCACAAACCCCAAAACTTTTTCAGTCACTGCTTCCCAGGATAGAGTCTCCCATGGTGTAAGTATGGCCTACATTCTATCTTGACTGTAGTAAAGCTTTTTATACTGTCTCGCATGACTTTCTTTTAAACAAACTAATGAAATGCGACCTAGATGGAGCTACTATAAGGTGGGTGCATAACTGGTGGAAAATCATTCCTAGACAGTAGTTATTAGTGGTTCACAGTGATGCTGGAAGGGTATAACAAGTGGGGTCCCACAGGGATCAGTTCTGGGTCTGATTCTGTTCAATATATTCATCAATGATTTAGATAATGGCATAAAGAGTACACTTATAAAGTTTACGGAAGATACCAAATTGGGAAGGGTTGCAAGTGCTTTGGAGGCTAGGATTATAATTCAAAATGATCTGAACAAGCTGAAGAAAGGGTCTGAAGTAAATAGGATGAAATTCAATAAGGACAAATGCAAAGTACTCCACTTAGGAAGGAACAATCAGTTACACACATACAAAATGGGAAATGACTGCCTCGGAAGGAGAACTGTGGAAAGGGATCTGGTGGTCATAGTGGACCACAAGCTAAATATGAGTCAACATCTCATTGCAAACACTGTTGAAAAAAAAGTGAACATCATTCTGGGATATATTAGCAGGAGTGTTGTAAATAAGACACGAGAAGTAATTCTTCCACTCTACTCCATGCTGATTAGGCCTCAACTGTAGTATTGTGACCAGTTCTAAGCTCCACATTTCAGGAAAGATGTGGACAAATTGGAGAAAGTCCAGAGAAAAGCAACACAAATGATTAAAGGTCTTGAAAACATGACCTATGGGGGAAGATTGGAAAAAAAAGTTGGGTTAGTTTAGTCTGAAAAAGGGAAGACTGAGAAGGGACATGATAACAGTTTTCAAATACATAAAAGGTTGTTACAAGGAAGAAGGAGAAGAATTGTTCTTCTTAACCTCTGAGGCTAGTACAAGAAGCAATGGGCTTAAATTGCAGCAAGGGACATTCAGGCTGGACATTAGGGAAAAAATTCCTAATTATCAGAGTGGTTAAGCACTGGGATAAATTGCCTAGGGAGATTATGGAAGATTGGAGATTTTTAAGAACAGGTTAGACAAACCCCTGTCAGGGATGATCTAAATGGGAGCTGCTGGAAGCGTCGCGGGCCGAGGGATGTACTGGCTGCCACCTCCATTGGCCTGGAGCGGCGAACCGCGGCCAGTGGGAGCCGTGATCGGCCGGACCTGTTGATGCGGCAGGTAAATAAACTGGCCCAGCCCATCAGGGGCTTTCCCTACAAAAGCGTCATCCCAAGTTTGGGAAACTCTGATCTAAATAATACTTAATCCTGTTATAAATACAGGGTACTGGACTAGATGACCTCTCGAGGTCCCTTCCAGTTCTATAATTCTTTGTTCCTAAGTGTATACATTTACATTTAGCCATATTAAAATGCATACAGTTTGCTTGTGACCAGTTTACCAAACAATCCAGACCACTCTATCAGTGACCATTCCTCTTAATTATTTACTACTCCCCACAATTTTTGTCATCTGCAAACTTTATCAGTTTTGATTTTATGGTTTCTTCTAGATCATTGATAAAATGTTAAATAGTGTAGGGCCAAGAACCAGTCCTGGGGTCCACACTGGAATCAAACCACTTGATGATTCCCCATTTACAGTTACATGTATAAACCTATTAGTTAGCCAGTATTTAATTCATTTAATGTGTGCCATTTTCATTTTATATCATTTTAGTTCAGGGGTCGGCAACCTCTGGCACGCGGCTCACCAGGGTAAGCACTCTGGCAGGCTGGGCCAGTTTGTTTACCAGCTGTGTCGGCAGGTTTGGCTGATCGCGGCTCTCACTGGCCGCGGTTCACCATCCCAGGCCAATGGGGGCTGCGGGAAGCCATGGCCAGCATATCCCTCGGCCTGCGCCGCTTCCCAAGCCCCCATTGGCCTGGGACAGCGAACCATGGCCAGTGGGAGCCGCGATCGGCTGAACCTGCCGGCGCCGCAGGTAAACAAACTGGCCTGGCCCGCCAGAGTGCTTACCCTGGCGAGCCACATGCCAGAGGTTGCCAATCCCTGTTCTAGTTTTTTAATCACAATGTCATGTGATACCAAGTCAAACACCTTACAGAAGTCTAAGTGTATTATATCAACACTATTACCTTTGTCAACAAAACTTTTAAGCTCATAAAGATATCAAGTTAGTTTGACAGGATCTATTTTCTATAATTTTTTATTTGTATTAATTACATTACTGACATTTAGATCTTTATTAATCAAGTGTCTATCAGTCACTCCATTATCTTGCCCAGGATCAATGTCAGGCTGACAAGTCTCTGATTACCCGGGTCATCTTGTTCACCCTTTTAAAATATTGGCACAACAGTAGCTTTCTTCCAGTCATTGGGAACTTCCCCTATGCTCTAAGTATTATTGAAAATCAACATTAACTGGCTAGCAAGCTCCTCAGACAGCTCTTTTTAAACTCCCATTGACTTATGATGAGACTATAGAATCTGTTTATTCCCCAAATACAGAACAGAATCAATTGTAAAACACTTCTGCCTTTTCTGCATTATTATTGATAATTCTACCATTTGCATCTAGAAATGGACCTATACCATTGTGAAGTTTCTCTTTGTTCCTGATATATTTAAAAAGCTCTTTCTTATTGTCCTTAATTCTTTTGGCCATAGCTTTCTCCTTGTGTCCCTTGGGTTCCTTATGTGTTAATTATTATATTATTATTTTATTATTATGTACAGCTGCAATTATTTTCCCTCTACACTGGGTTGTTTTTTTAACCAGCACAGCCCTCATCCTCAACTGTGGGATTTTGGCTTTTTCAACATCTACTAAAAGTTATTCCTAAATAAGCCTCAGTTTTCACTCACATTTTTCTGATTTTTTTTTCCTCCCAGCTGATTTGGCTCATAATTGTTTTTGGCTTTGTAAAATTAGTCCTATATATATTACTAATGTGGACTTTATTCCACTTGCACATTATAAATGTGATCAAGTCACAATCAATTGTACCTAAGCTACCATTATTTTTTACTTCTGTGATTAATCCCTGTTTGTTTGTTAGGCCAAGGTCTAATATTAAACTCCCTCATGTTGGCTGCAACACTTTGGGTTTGGAAATTGTCATCAGTTAAGTTTACAAACTCCAAGTACTGGGAGCATGAGACCTTTAGCATGTGCTACTCAAATTAAAGTCCCCCATGATCACACAGCGTTTTCCCCCTACACATTGTAGATAGGCGCATAAGAAAGCGGTTATCCTATTCCCTAGTATGATTTGGTAGTCTGTAGCACACATCAATTAGTACCCATCTTGTGCTTTATCTGCTAGGACATTGATCCATAAGCATTTATGATCATTTTCTTCCAAGTTGCCAGTGACATGGAAACAGGTAATGCCATTTTTGACATATCTTGCCACTACCCCTCTCCTTTTGCCCACTCAATCCTTCCTAAATAGGTTATAACCATTGATTTTAATATTCCAATTGTGTGAATCATCCCACCAGGTTTAATTTATGGACACTAGATTGAATTTATGCTCATAAATGAACAATTCCCATTCCTAATTGGTTTTAGTGTTATCAGGATCCCAACCCCAGTTTTTAAATAGCTGAATGTCTTTAGCTTTTTTTTATAAGTAGTAAAAGTGGGATATATTAATAAAAGTAGAATAAGCTTCACTGTACATTGGTTTCTGTCTGTTCTAGATAGAAATTAGAGTAATGAAGTCAAGGAAAATTTATGTTAGGAAAATAAACCAAAAATTGCCATATTTCTAGTAGACACAGACTTTGAAATTTTTAGAATGCATTTTTAATATTTACAAAATCTCAACAATCAACATTAATTTATATTCTGATGCTGAAAACACCTGAAATAAGTTACTTGTATGCATAATGTATTGTGAAATCAGAGTTTGCACAAGCAACTTAGGCTAGTTACAACTGTAAACAAAATGAAAAATATAAATTGATGTTTGCCACTACTATCAGTGATAAAAATAATGAGCACTCTGTTATTAATCCCACAGGTTAGAGCAATGGAGTTGTTATCATGATGAACACACATTAACATCATCTGGAAAACTATTCATATAACAGGCTTTAATCTAATCACTGAACATGTGGAAAAAATACGAACTGTTTCATAACATTGAGTTATTTGACTGCTTTGTTCCCAAATGGTGTTCAGATGCCTGGGTTCTATATGCTTTCCAAGATGTAAAACAAAAGCAACAAACATCTAGGAAAAAGTTTTTTAACTTTGGAAAACTGGTGTCAGCAGTTTTAAACTGAATAAAAATCTATTTTTCAAGCCACTAACCCTTCCTCTCACTGGCCTACATTCTGAAATCACAAGAATATTAGAGATTTTTCAGAGAAAGCTATTACACAGTATTTTTTCAGTTTCTCCCAGTTTATGAGACTTAATGCTTGGCATTCGAGCTTGAACACTGATTATTGAAAATAAAGAGGAAAACATCCCATGAAAGTTATTCATTAGTTCATACATGAGGAAACTGGGGACTGGGTGGCTCAGAGGACTCAGCAGAAAACAAAGCAGTTTATTTCTAGCTCACTGATTTGAGTTTGTTCCAGGCCAAGAATATGAGTGCCTATGGGTGGTTCAGTGACTAATATAAAACTGAGTCAGATGTTAGTCCACTTCCAGTTAGAAAGGTGACTATCACCCGGGGGGTGGGGTGGGGGGAATTACAGTAGATAATGATTGAAACACTTATGGTAATTTTGCCAGTGACCAAAGGTTTAAGTCGACATGGAGAAATATATCAGTTTCGGGAAACTTGCACCATCAATGCCCTCCTGTACCTATTTTGTGAGGAAAAAATAAGGTTTTCAGTGCATAAAACTGGCACCTTTCTTTACATTCGGTTTGCTTCCGTGCACCAGGAACAGAATTAGCAGCAAACTGGATGTTAGAGAAGGAGCAGAGATACTGTGCCGGGGAAAAATCCACATCCAAAACCTTTTGTTTGTGATATTGCAATGAAGCTGCTGCTTTGCATACCAGGGATATCCATCCTGTGGTCCTCATTTATAGTCCCTGAGGTTCTAAACCCTGACCCTCAAGGACCACTGTGTTAAGAAGAGAATCCATATAGATTTGTGATGGGTTGGATCACAGAAACCCCCTTGGGAGCTGCCGCCTGATATGCAAAGACTACCTCTGCTCTTGTTTTCCCTGCCAGCTCAGGACTCCAGCACCCTGTCTTGCTGAGCCAGACTCTCCCATCTGCTCCAACATGGACCCAGGGTCTGAATCACTTGCCCCAAAGCTGCAAGTTTACCTGAAAACAGCTCACAGAAGTGTGCTTGTCTTTAGCACTCAGATGCCCAACTCCCAATGGGGTCTAAACCCAGATAAATCCATTTTACCCTGCATAAAGCTTATGCAGGGCAAACTCATAAATTGTTCGCCCTCTATAACACTGATAGAGAGATATGCACAGTTGTTTGCTCCCCCAGGTATTAATACATACACTGAGTAAATTACTAAATAAAAAGTGATTTTATTAAATACAGACAGTAGGATTTAAGTGGTTCTAAGTAGTAACAGACAGAACAAAGTAAGTCACCAAGTAAAATAAAATAAAATGTGCAAATCTATGCCTAATCAAACTGAATACAGATAATCTCACCCTCAGAGATGCTTCAGTAAGTTTTTCTCAGACTGGACACCTTCCAGGCCTGGGCACAATTCTTTCCCCTGGTACAGCTCTTGTTCCAGCTCAGGTGATAGCTAGGGGATTCTTCATGATGGCTCCTCTCTCCCCTTTGTTCTCTTCCATCCCTTTATATATCTTTTGCCTAAGGCGGGAACCCTTTGTCCCTCTGGGTTTCCACCCCCCACACACACTGGAAAAGCACCAGGTTAAAGATGGATTCCAGTTCAGGTGACATGATCACATGTCACTGCAAGACTTCATTACTCAGTTGCCAGCACACACACATATACAGGAAGACTCACAGGTAAACACAGCCATTTGCAGACAATGGGAGTCATCAAGATTCCAAACCATAATTAATGGCCCACACTTTACATAATTACAATAGGCCCTCAGAGTTATATTTTATATTTCTAGTTTTAGATACAAGAGTGGTACATTTATACAAATCAGATGATCACACTCAGTAGATTATAAGCTTTGCAATGATACCTTACAAGAGACCTTTTGCTTGAAGCATATCCCAGTTACGTTATATTCACTTTTTACCATATTTTTCTAAAACTATCCCAGTTACATTATATTCACTTATTATAATGTTTTTATAAAACCATATAGACTACACAACGTCACAAGGTTTATGAACCAAAAATATACTCCCTGAGCCACACTTAGAAGTTGAAGTGTCTGAATCTGCACTTTTATTAGAGGGGATGAGGACAGTGGCACTACCCTTCCCAATTTTTCTCCCACTGCTCCCTTTGTAGTCCAGGAACTGCTCTCATATGAGCTTGGAATGTTCTGAGCAGCTGGTCTCCCTTCTCTGCTGCAGCTACTAAGCAACTCCCCCATAGGATGCCTGTTATACTGCAAGGGAAGGATATCGCTGGCTACCCCATGCCCTGCTTCCCTGACAGTGAGTGGAAGCCTCAGGGACAGCAGGATATGAGCTATACGGACTCTTTCTGACCCTAGAGGGCATGCTTAGCCCACAGAGTCATCCTGAGACACCAAGAGAGAGTGAAAAAGAAAGGAAGCTGAGAACCAACAACCTGTTACATCTCCCTGATTCTCTGCCCCAATATATATTAGAGCAGCCTAGGTGCAACTCTAACTTGTGCCAGCTGGCTGTGGTCTCTAAGAGACATTGCACCAGCTTTGACAGCCAGAGACTGGTGCACACCTGCCATTTTCTTTTCCTGTCGTCAACATGCCCCTTCACAGCCCAGGATGCAGGGAGGTATGTGTATGAGATAAAATACACTTGTTCTGTGCCTTTTGGGGTTTTCCATCACACCAGGAAAATTCACTGCAAAACTTGTGGATGGTTTCTAATTCCTTTGTGTTTCCTTTGTGGGTGCAAATGGAATGGACATGGACAGAGAATCTGCCACAGTCATGCCTTTTGGGCATCTTGAAATAATACATATGGCCTTCAAGCTGATTTTTTTTGTATATGTACTACTGCACTGATAGATGGAGTCAAATCCATCAGAGGCTTTGTATCACTAACAAATCCAGTCATACACTGATGGATGGAGTCAGATCTGTCAGAGGCTTCATACCACTAACAACAAATAAAGCTGCTCCTTTAATAAATGGAAAGATCATGTACACGTGGAGGAGAAGGATCTGATTTTATTCCCACACAAGGTCCATTGTCAAGTTCCTAGATGACCCTAGATTTCCTACCAATCTTACTTTTTGAGCTCAATAAATTACAAACACAGCACAAAGAATTAGGGCATTAGCAAGTTACAGAGCAAAAACACAGGGAAATGTAAAAGTGGAATGTCAGGCTTCCCTTCATGAAGGAAATGTGCTAGTGAAGTCTCTTGCAGATGACATCAATAACTCAGGCCATTGCTTTTCTAGTATCCAGCTAGCATGAATGTATTCAGATTATGAAGGGTGAAGTTTTCAGTGCACTGTAGTAGCTAACACTTCAAAATTATACGTTGTTATTATGTATCAATTGCCAAGGCATTAATGCCTTTTAGAAGAGAGAGAATGGAGATATAGAGAATAAACCCAGGGTCTAAGAGCTAGATATCTTCAACTGTCAGATGCAACTCAGACTTGCTGCAGCCTGCTGCATGAGCACACCACTGGTGCTCCTAAAGAGCCTTCCCCCTTTTTACAGGTCTGTGGATATGTTAATGAACTAAAAACCATATTAAATTATTATCAAACATTAATATTATTTGATGTGCCAGATGTAGGAGCAATATTGGGAACTTGATGGAATCTAATATAATTAATATGTGTATAAAAGGAAAGTAAACCATAAGAGGTAGAGCAAAATATTGAAAAAACTTTAATGACAGGGTTTGCCTCTTGGGCAATCCAGTTAGTAAAGAAAGAGTTGTATTCATATTGATTTCTTTTAATTTCAGTGATAAAGTGAAGAAGTAAGGCTAACATTTGCAATCAAGCACTCATATGCTATCAAGTTAGTGTAATACACCTGTGCAGAACAAGGCAGGAAATAAAAGGAACTAAACGCAAAGAGTGTGTTTATAAGGACACTTGACCATAAAGAGGAACAATCAGAAATGTAATAATTGTTTGGTTAACAATCCACAGACTCAGCTCAGACACACAGACTACAGTCCTACTGTTGTTATTGAAACAAAGAGAACAGAAATGGAAGATTCATAGAGCTGTTCTGGCCCGCTGGAGAATAGTTCTTGAAATCATAGAGTCATAGAAGATATGGGTTGGAAGAGACCTCAGGTGGTCATCTAGTCCAACCCCCTGCTCAAAACAGGACCAACACCAACTAAATCATCCCAGCCAGGACTTTGTGAAGCCAGGCCTTAAAAAACCTCTATGGATGGAGATTCCACCACCTCCCTAGGTAACCCATTCCAGTGCATCACCACCCTCCTAGTGAAATAATGTTTCCTAATATCCAACCTAGACCTCCCGCACTTCAATTTGAGACCATTGCTCCTTGTTCTGTCATCTGCCACCACTGAGAACAGCCGAGCTCCATCCTCTTTGGAACCCCCCTTCAGGTAGTTGAAGGCTGCTATCAAATCCCCCCTCACTCTTCTCTTTTGCAGACTAAACAAGCCCAGTTCCCTCAGGGTTTCCTCATAAGTCATGTGCCCCAGCCCCCTAATCATTTTTGTTGCCCTCTACTGGACTCTCCAATTTGTCCACATCCTTTCTGTGGCGGGGGGCCCAAAACTGGACACAAGACTCCAATGCAATGACTTTGCATTATATAATGGATTGTTAAAAACAAGTTTAAAGAGCATAAAAGAATTTGGAGTGACTTTGCATGAACTATATGGACTTTAACTGGCACATTTCAGCAACTAGCAGAGTGTTAATGAAGAATCTGTAACTTCAGCAAGTATATCTGCAAAGATACACCATAGAGGCGCCAACGGAAAGTGATTTCAGAAGGTAAGTTGCTAAGTGGAGCAAACCAGACACTGTTGAATGTATGTCCCAAGATAGTTGCAACAGCAGCCATGGCCCAACTTTACACAAGTTGGTGTGACAAGATATGTTGCCTAAAGAGACTGGAAAATTCCAGTCCCTGTTGCAAGAACTCAAAAGCTGATGTCTAATTCCCTGATTGGATGGTGAAAGAGGTCACTTCTCTTTTTGGATGGTCATTTTGAATCTTCAGAAGAAGCAGGGATCATCTTCTGATTCATCCAAGCCAGCACCTCCAAGAAAAGGAACAAAGTTGGACAATCCAGCAGAAATAGGATAAAACAGCCTGTCCTCTTCAGCACATTGCTTCCTGAAAGCCGAAGACACCTGGAAGGAAGAAGACTTAGGTCCTGAGCTGACCACCTGGGAATCCTCTTGGTGACATCAAGTACCTATCTCAGACAAGCACTCTTAACTGTCTCTTTCTATTTTCCAGAAATCCAGGTGACTGACTAGTGAACTGGGGAAAAGACTATAGTTGTGTACACCGTGTCAACTCCTGCTGTGAACAATAACTGAGCTGAAAGCTGACAACTGAGCAAAGATCTGGTGATAAATAACACACACATTTTCTCTTGGGTGATGACCCAAATCCACCAGTTGACCACTTCCTGAATCAGAATACCTAATTAGTAAGGAAGTTTACGTGCCTCTGTATGTTTTTTTTTTTAAAAGATTGTCATAGAGTTACAATGTGTCTTTTTTTGTAACAGGTTCCAATCTAGATTGCTGTAAGGTAGGTTTAAAACTGAATAAATTACTGTTGTTCACTAAGATTATAGAACACGGTACATGTGCCTACCATACTTAGTGGTTTCAAGCTTTAGGTGTATACAGACAACATAATACAAACTGTACATGCTTTTTGAACTGCACTCAGTCTGTACACACTGTCATAAATGTAGAAGTTTATGTTAGATAGTTAGGAGTGACAGTTAGATCTTCAGGCTAATATAATTCATTAGGAAAAAGGTAACAAGGGTTGACTATGACTACTATCAGTCCATTGGGAAAAAAAACTTGGTGAACTGGCATGTAAGTAATTGACCAAATTGTTTTGTGATCTAGTTTTGGTTAGCAACACCACAGTTGATAGCCAGTTAGCACAAGTGAGGCCCTATTGTGAGAAACATAATAAAAAATCTATACAAAGTCACATTCCCAGATAGTTATTGAGTATAAATGGTATTTTCTATTGTGGTTATATGATTTAATTCTGAAAACCTGAATGGTTATATTAACCAATATTCTGTTTTATGTTAGCCAAATCATAGTCCAATACTATTGTTGCCCTCTTATATTCTACACTATTAGTTATTGTTGTTGTTGTTAAGGATATTTAATAAAACTCTATAAATTCAATTATTGAGTCATTTTCTTTAGTTAAGCAATCAACATTAATATAATCCTAAGAAAGAGGGTACAGGTAAGTAGTTGCCGAACTAAGGTTTGTCCTATACATTGTTTTACCTACAACACTGTTCTTTCTAATGGATAGGGGTCTCTCTGCTTTAAAAAAAAAAAGTTAAAAACTCTCCCATCTCCCTCATCATTTAGCTCCCTGTTTTGGACTATTTTTTAGATCAAACAATAAAATGTTGCTATATAACATTTCTTTTATAGGCATTCTACAAGGTATTATAGCACCTCACCAGTTAAAAGCTAAAAAACAGAAGAGTTCCTCACACTTTCCTTTACAATTCCCTAACTTGTCCTTTAGTGGCACATATTTTAAAACAATTCACACAATGAACATCCATAGATCATGACATTTCCATGAAAGTTTTTTAAATGTACAATTGTAACATTCTTATGTGGACCCTGCAGCATAGCATATATGTAGAGTTAAACAAGATATCACCTAGTATTAATGACCCAATTTGTCCTGGATCATAAAAATAGTTTCATAGAATTCTCTGTACTTATTTATTTAGAATGCTTAATGCGGGATTTTCAAATACTGAAGCATTAATAAAATTGTGGGCCATAAGATTTTGGTCTAATTTCTATTGTTGGGTTTAGTGTGCAGGTGCTGGGTGATGTTGGTTGCCTATAATATACAGGAAGTCAGTGGTCCCTTCGGGCCTTAAACCTGATGACTCTAAAGCTTTTTGCAATTTGCCATTCTCTTTCCTTACCTTTTCATTTGGAAGTCTGACAGAGTCATCCAAAAGTTATGATGTTGTATAAAATATGCATATTAAAATAATAAAAAGGTACAAATAATAAGGGTGGGGGGGCTAAATTAAACCAGCTTAAAATCCAGGACATTCTAGAGGTTGGCTGAAACTCAACTTTTAGCCATCCTTAGCTATCACAAAAAATATTGGGATATATTCTTCTTTTGTCTCCACTGCATCTATAATTACATCTTGTTCTTTAAATAGAGCACTTATCTAGTTCTTTACTCAGAGTTCACTCTTTGACAAGCTTCAGATGATTTAAAACTTACATATTAAATAACCCTGCTGAGATAATGAGATGAATACCAATAATTAGTTACTAGTAGTAAGCAGATAATTTTGCTTTTTTATTCAAAGGTTTGAATATTAACAATCAGTTAACATGAGTTGTTGAAATATTATGCTTATACATTACATTGTCTTACACAATTAAATGCTTTAAGTATAGATAATTGTATGATCTTATGGGGAATAGACTACATATTAAGTGGGGAAGTTTATTTGGCTTTTGTTACTCTTTGATAGTTTCTCTTTTTCTTTATTATGTTTTTATCATAGAAACATAGGGTCAGATTCTGAACCCTCTATTCACATAGACAAGCAGTTAATCTTGTGTATTTCCAGTGAAATCTAAAGCTAAACTAATAACTAAAGCTGCAGGGAAGTCAAAGAATTATGAGCCCTGAGATGTGGCCTTTATCAATTAACTTTTAGCATCACTGGGGTAGTTCCCATATTCTGCCCCTATCTGGTGCTTGATTTCAGTGCATCAGGGAGTAGGGGCAGAGTTACAGAGTTGATCAAAATTTTTCCAATATGATAACCTTCCAAACAGATTTGATGAAATTGAAATGTTTTCTGGGAAAATTATGATTTCATCGAAATTTTCACAGGACATTATCAAAATGTTTCATTTCAACAAGAACAAAACATTTTGTTTCTACTTTATTGTTTTGACTTGTGTTATATTCATAACAAATAAATTATTTATCAAAATGATAGTCAAAACAAAACATGTTTGATAAGATTGAAAAAATATTTTTGGAATATTTTGTTTCACCAAAAAATACGAGATTTTGAATTTTTGTCCTGATTTTAGATAAAACCAAACTTTGAAATCTTGGTGTGATGGGTTGGATCCCCCCCCTTCCTGGGTGCCACCTGATGTACTGGAGTTCCACTAAGCCCGCCTGTTCCACCAGCCTGGGCTCCCTCACCCTGTCCTGCTGTACGGACATACAGGTAGGGACATACCAAGCTGCAGAATGACACTGATACTGAAATCAGTGCTGCATGGGAACGCTTTCAGCTAGGGAATTGCCCAGCAGTTAAGTGCACACCTCCTTTGGGGTGCAAACCCAAAATTATATTGTCTTGCGCTGTACAGAGATCTATACAGCATAAGCTCATGAAATTCGCTCCCTCCCTCAATGTGGAGGAAGATATGCACAGTTTCCCCACCCCCATTATGAATTACACAAATTGGTTATAGAATACACAAAAAACAAGTTTATTAACTACAAAAGGTAGATTTTAAGTGATTATAAGGGATAGCAAACAGATAACTGAGCAAATAAAATAAAACACACAACCTAAGCTTAATACACTAAATTAACTGGTTAATAGTAGCACATTCTCACCCTAAATGTTGTTTTGTGCAGGTTGCAGAGTTTCTTGAAGGTAAACTGCACTTCTTGCAGCTTAAATCTCCAGGTATTCCTTTCATAGACTAGAGCTTTCTCATCAGGTCTCAGTCCGCACCCCCCCACCTCCCCATGGCCACAGCTTAGTTCTTTTCTCTCTTCAGGTGTTTTCAGCAGTCTTCCTTCTTGGGTGGGGAGGCAGTGGAGAAGAGCCCAGATTAACTCACTCCCCAGCCTTAAATAGGATTTACATATGACGGGTATACTTTGTTTCCCAGTTTGACCCCAAACTCCTCTTACTGGGAAAACAGTAGAAGTTCCAAGATGGTGTCCAGTGCCAGGTGACACGATCACCTGATCCTGCAGTGACGAAGCAGCATCCCAGGAAACTTCTCAGAAAGAGGGAGATTAGCATCTTCAAAGTCCTATGGTCCTTCCTAATGGTCCATCCATACTAATTGCATACTGTCTGGTGGGAATTCCCCAAGTGTAAACACTTGTTACATAGTCAATATTCATAACTTCAGATACAGAAATGGTACATGCATACAAATAAGATAATCACATTCAGTAAATCATAACCTTTCCAATGATTGGATATCTTAGATCTCTAGGAAGAATACGGGGCGTAGGGTCACACTTGGAATTTCCAACAGCAGGGAAATTCTGAATTTTGACCAACTCTACTTACAAATAACTTGGATGTCACTATTTTCTCACTGACTTTTCCCTAGGAATTGGAGAGAGGTTGATAGTCCAAACAGTTTCCTGTACAGAGTGTTGCTTTTTGAGGATTGGGAGGACTATTACATTTTTCCTCTATGTTGGCAGGTTTGCTTGTCTGACAAAGCAATGATAATTCCAGTTAGCAATCTGTGACTTTCACCAGAAAAGGGTGATCAACAGTGTTGTCAACTTATGATTTTTATCACAAGTCTTGTGATATTTAGTGGTTTTGTTAAAGACTCAGCTGTTGGAACCAGATTGTTAACTGAGAATCTCAGGTTTTTTGTTAAAAAACAGTGAGGAGTCCGGTGGTACTTTAAAGACTAATAGATTTATTTGGGCAAAAGATTTCATGGGTAAAAAACCCCACTTCTTCAGATGCATCTGAATAATGTTCTTTTTGAATGACAGGATCAACAAAACCCTCCAGTTTCCTTTAGCAGCCCCAATTTATTCTCTGATACCCAGAAAAATGAGGGAGAGATTACTCTCTTACTTGGATTTCTTTACCAACATACAAAAATGTAAACAAATGGATTGAGAATCCAGTACAGCAGCAATTTATACAATGTTAATTTATGCATGCCTTTTTGTTTTATACAACTTTTTTCTATTCAATAAAAATGCATAGTTACCATAGAAACCGCTACATAGCACATGGTAAGATGCAGGCCTTTTTTAAAACAAACAAATTCTGTAGACATACAAATACTAATTGCCAATGTATATATTCTCAGAGCAACAGAGCTTTGTCTCTGGTTCCCTGTCCTGTTAAAGCCAGAAATGGTACTTCCCACGACAGCCTACATCATCGCCCTTCTACACATGCAATGCTGATGATATTTTCCTGCCTCATTCTTCATGCTCTGATAATGCATCTTTTGACAATTCTGTTCAACAGTTCCTCTTTCCAAAAAGAAGGCTATCAAAATAGGATCCTCTCACTCTTGGAAACTTACCACTCAGAGTGCCAGCATGAATGACTCCTTGTAACTAAGAGGCAATTAATAAACCCATGAGTGTACCAGTAGGAGCACCAGAGGTAAGACATATGCATATTGAGACTAAATACATAGGATGAAAAAGACAAATGTGATTTATTTCACTGTCCTGCCTAATCTACTCTTCTTTCATTTGTTATTCCCTCTATATTGTGTTTCAGTCTGTTTCTTCTTACAAAAATACTTGACTTTTCATTCTTTATCACTTAGAGTTTAAAATAACACCCCTCCCCTCTGGAAACTACCTACTTCATAACTGTATCTCTTAAAATTCCTCTTGGTTGCTATGTGAACACTGTCTGCTTCTAGTTCTCTCTGCCTCTTTGTGCTATTTAACACTTTCATGTCTAAAAAGAGTTATCTTCGTTACCTGATCTATTGGTTACTTAAACATTTCCAATTAATACTTTGAGATTTGATCATTGCTCAGACCAAGATTTGGCCCAGTATTATTAGAATTCCTGTTTAATTGGGAACCCTGACATGAATGGTTGCAACATTCACACTTAGGAAAAACCTTCTGTATTTATTACAGTTTATTAACACAGTTGCCAAAGTTACAAACACTCCAACCCTGCAAGGCAGGTAGAGATAATACAGAATGAGATAAGCATCCATATACTCACACCATACCTTGTAGAACAACCTTAAGTGTTAGTTATCATCTTCCCCTTCATCATCATCACAAGTGGTAGTCATCTGGCATCTTCAAAGGCATGGAGGATAGGAAACAGCTTTCATAGTGTCTTGCACCAACACCACTATGCCTAATGCATGTTCAGTAAAGGTCAGCACCTTTTCTTTATTTGTAGTTCCTCATGCTACCAATGTTGGGGTGCTCTTCTCCCATAGATTATTAATCCTTTTACTTCAAGTTCATCACCATATATGTCAATTAGTTACTATGGCATTCTCAAGGTCAAACATTTGCTGATCTCCCTAACTTAAAATATCCCAAGCTGGTATAAACTAGCATCTTGCAGTTACCTGTCAGCAGGTTAGTCATTACAGCATTCTATCTTGTGATATCTTACGATCTAGGGTTACTCTTAGTTAACTACTTATGCTAAGGCTTTTGGAGCCTTATGTCTTGATTAGTTTGGTTAAGCTATTGTCTTACAAGAGTTGAGGCCTGTAGGCTCATTGTATTACTGCCTTAACTTACACCTATGACTATACCTATGCACTGACAGAAGCGGCGCCAGGGTTTTTGCCACCCTATGCGGCAGCGCTCCTCCCCTGAGCATTCGGCGGTGGGGGTCCTTCTGCTCTGCGTCTTTGGGGCACTTTGGCGGTGGGTCCCGGAGCGAGTGAAGGACCCGTCGCCGAATTTCTGCTGAAGACCCGGAGCAGGAGGACCCCCCACTGCCAAATTTCCCCCGAGAACGGCAAAATGCCACACCCCAACTGCTGCCACCCTAGGCGATCACATAGGGTCGCCTAGTGGAAGCGCCAGCCCTGTGCACTGATATCTATAAGCTACACCTTTAACAGAGGAAGTTTCAAGAAAATATTTTGTAATTATTAAGAACACTTGGATTAGCCTAAATCTACATAGTTTAAAGTTTAACTTTCTTAATGATGTGTATTATCTTTCAATGGGAGAGAACTTATCTCCTATTAAGTGAAGAGCAGGAACTACCTTATGCAAGAGAAATTTTTTCTCCTTTAGTTGCTGCATGTAATATCAATCATACACAGACACATTTTCAGACGTGTTCACTAATCACAGGTGCCACATTTTTGGGTGCTCAGCTTAATTTGTTGCTTTTATCTGTGCATCAAATGACCACTGGGCAGTTGGGATTCATTTATGAGGAAATACTTAAAAACAGTAAAGTTTGTATATAACCTGCCAGTGATGACTAAGCAGTGGGATATGAAAACAATCTACAAATATCTGAAGAGCATAAATGCAAAGGATGGAAAGGAATTATGTAATAAATAATGCCTGATGTTAGATATGTGGTTGTAACAGAGTGATTAAATTAAATTAAGAAAGGGATTAGCTAGGGTAAAAGTCAGAGGGAGGGAAATAAACCAACCAACCAATCTCACTATTCTTGACACTGTGATATATTACAACCATCCCAATGTGCAGAAAGACTAGCAAATATGTCAGGCGACCAGCTTGGCTTAACAGTGAAATCTTTGGTGAGCTTAAACTTAAAAAGGAAGCTTACAAGAAGTGGAAATTTGGACAAATGACTAGGGAGGAGTATAAAAGTATTGCTCAAGCATGCAGAGATGTAATGAGGAAGACAAAGGCACAATTGGAGTTGCAGCTAGCAAAGGATGTGAAGGGAAACAAGAAGGGTTTCTACAGCTATGTTAGCAACAAGAAGGTGGTCAGGGAAAGTGTGGGACCCTGACTGAATGGGGGAGTCAACTTAGTGACACATAATGTGGAAAAAGCTGAAGTACTCAATGCTTTTTTTGCCTCGGTCTTCACAGACAAGGTCAGTTCCCAGACTGCTGCACTGGGCAACACAGTATGGGGAGGAGGTGAGCAGCCCTCAGTGGTGAAAGAACAAGTTAAGGACAATTTAGAAAAGCTGGACATGCAAAAGTCCATGGGTCCAGATCTAATGCATCCAAGGGTGTTGGGGGAGTTGGCTGATGTGATTGCAGAGCCACTTGCCATTATCTTTGAAAATTTGTGGTGATCGGGAGAGGTCCTGGACAATTGGAAAAAGGCAAATATAGTGCCCATATTTTAAAAAGGAAAGAAAGAGAAACCGGAGAACTATAGACCAGTCAGCCTCACTTCAGTCCCTGGCAAAATCATGGAGCAGGTCCTCAAGGAATCCATTTTGAAGCACTTGGAAGAGAGGAAGGTGATCAGTAACAGTCAACATGAATTCACTAAGGGCAAGTCATGCCTGACCAACCTGATCGCCTTCTATGATGAGATAACTGGCTCCGTGGATGTATATCTTGACTTTAGCAAAGCTTTAGATACGGTCTCCCACAGTATTCTTGACAGCAAGTTAAAGGAGTATGGATTGGATGAATGGACTACAAGGCAGTGTGACGGGGTTGGGACTCACTACCTGGCGCCCCCTACTGGTTGTCTCGGGAATTAGCTCAGTCCAGTAGAGCGCCCCTTCCTGGTGGTGTCCCGACCGTCATCTCACCCTCGGTTGGCGTGTCTGAGCCCACATCGCTCACCAACTCGCGGCATCCTCTTCAGGACCACTGCCCACCAGCAGTGCCCCTCAGTCCTTCCACACACCCTTCTGTGTGTGTGTGTGTGTGTCAATCAGCAGTCTCTATGTTCCAGCCACTGTGGTCAACCACACACCCCAAAGGCTAATCCCTCCCATCAGGGATCTGGCGTGGTCTATAAGGGCCGCTCCCTACGGCCAATGGCTGGGTGTACTGCAAGGAGGGTAGGGGGGGACCCAGGCCCGCCCTCTACTCTGGGTCCCGGCCCAGGAACCCTTTGGTGGCACCCTCACTGTCCTCCTTCTCTCCCCTCGTCTGTCCGCTTCCCTGGACCGCTTCCCCTACGGCCCTTTGCACCCGCTAGGCCCTTCCACTCAGGGTCTGCAGCCTGGCAGGCCTTAGGCTAGAGCTCCCCTCTGCTCCCTGAGCCTGTCCAGCACTGCACTGTCCACAGTGCTAATCTCCCAGCGTGGAGATAGACCTTCCCCTCTTGAAGGCCTGGGACAGACTGACTGCTCTATCCCTGAGCAGCCTTTTATAGGGCTGAGCCTGGCCCCGATTGGCTGTCTCCAACCTGGGCCCTGACTGGCTCCCAGTAAGCCCTTCTCTCATTGGCTGTGCATCTGCGCAGGTCTCCTGGCCTGCCTCAGCCCATAATCTCAGGGAGTGGGGCAGCCGCCCCACTACAGGCAGAAAGAAAGCTGGCTAGATTGTTGGGCTCAACAGGTAGTGATCAATGGCTTGATGTCTAGCTGGCAGCCGGTATCAAGCGGAGTGCCCCAGGGGTCGGTCCTGGGGCCAATTTTGTTCAACATCTTTATTAATGATCTGGATGATGAGATTAATTGCACCCTCAGAAGTTTGCAGATGACACTAAGCTGGGAAGGTACTCTGGAGGGTAGGGATAGGGTCCAGAGTGACCTAGACAAATTGGAGGATTGGGCCAAAAGAAATCTGATGAGGTTCAACAAGGACAAGTGCAGAGTCCTGCACAGAGGTTCCCAAACTTATTTGGCCTACCGCCCCCTTTTCAGAAAAAAAATTACTCAGCGCCCCCCTTTTCAGAAAAAAAATTACTCAGCGCCCCCCTGGAAATCTACCTTCTTTAAGCGAACAAACAGAAAGATGCAGTGACAAATTTGTGTTTTTATGTATCTATATTTCTACCTACGTCCTACAACATAGTAAAGAAAGATGTGTTATTAGAATATCGCCCACGACATCAGGTATACAGTGGTTTTTGCGTAAGATGGCAAAAGACAACCAAACTAAAATACTAATGAAACTAATAAACTGGGTTTTGTTCTTTGCTCAGCATTAGATATATGTATTTGATATTAAACTGTCAAATATCAAACTAAATTTATCAAGAAATAATTAATTAAAAAATAATCAATATGCAATTAAAAATCAGTTAATAGTTTTAATTTAGTTTGCCCTTATTTAAATAATTGTTCCTTATTAACACACGCCTTATTTACCAATTAACACAGATGATTCGATAGATATAAATAAATGTTAATAGTTAACAGTTTTTTTACGATTTCATTCCCGTTTTCATTAATATTGTAATAAAAAATGACAAATATATTGACTGTACACTTCAAATAGTACTGTACCGCCACAAGCCTGCTACGATTTTATTATTAGTAAGCACTAGAGACACAAACGTACGGTAGATATGTAAGAAAATGTATAAAAATACTCACTTGTAAATTGCTCTTTTATTGAAACAACAATAATACAATTTGCTTTGTATGTGATCCGTAATCCGTAAAGATCGAAGGTATTGAATATGAATAAAAAATTTTAAATACTTATTGCACTATTGTTAACTGCTTTTTACACAATTAAGAAACAATCTAAATTAGATTTCATACATGTCGCCTATTTATAGTATCGTATTGTAAACAAGTCATTACACGCACATATTCCTGCCGATGCATGCTGGACTTCCCGACAATGCGCGACACGCTCGCCTGCCAACACTTGCTTGTTAAGAGCTGTTGGCGGACTTGACACCTGATCGGTTATAATTTGTGAATTTATTTGGAAAATAAAGTAATCACTACAACTTTAACTCTATGTTACACAACAGATGAAACATGTACGAACGGTTTTTCAAAATTTTCTTATATTCTTTCTTTATGCTTCCACCGCCCCCTTATTTTTATTCAACGCCCCCCAATTGCACCCGAGGCTACTACTGCCCCCCTGGATCGTTCCAGCGCCCCCCAGGGGGCGGTATCGCCCACTTTGGGAACCTCTGGTCCTGCACTTAGGAAGGAAGAATCCCAGGCACCACTACAGACTGGGGACTGACTGGCTAAGCAGCAGTTCTGCAGAAAAGGACCTGGGGATTATAGTTGACGAGAAGCTGGATATGAGTCAGCAGTGTGCCCTTGTTGCCAAAAAGGTGAATGGCATATTGGGCTGTATTAGTAGGAGCATTGCCAGCAGATCGAGGGAAGTGATTATTCCCCTCTATTCAGCACTGGTGAGGCCACACCTGGAGTATTGCATCCAGTTTTGCCCCCCCCCCCCACTAGATGTAGACAAATTGGAGAGAGTCCAGCGGAAGGCAACAAAAATGATTAGGGGGCTGGGGCACTTAACTTATGAGGAGAGGCTGAGGGAACTGGGGTTATTTTGTCTAAAGAGAAGAGAAGAGTGAGGGGGGATTTGATAGCAGCCTTCAACTACCTGAAGGGGGGTTCCAAAGAGGATGGAGCTAGGCTGTTCTGAGTGGTGGCAGATGACAGAACAAGAAGCAATGGTCTCAAGTTGCAGTGGGAGAGGTCTAGGTTGGATATTAGGAAACATTATTTCACTAGGCGGGTGGTGAAGCATTGAAAGGGGTTACCTAGGGTGGTGGTGGAATCTCCATCCTTAGAGGTTTTTAAGGCCCGGCCTGAAAAAGCCCTGGCTGGAATGATTTATTTGGTGTTGGTCCTGTTTTGAGCAGAGGATTGGACTAGATGACCTCCTGAGTCTCTTCCAACCCTAATATTCTATGATTCTATGATTAGGCTATTGAATAATCTTCTCTCAATGTAAGTCATAGAAACCCCAGTTCTGGAGATGTTTAGATTGGACAAAACAGTGAAACATGTCATCTGGGAAACAATCCTGTACTGATATGGAGCTGGACTGTATCACCCAAAATATCATTTACATTTCTACTCATGTAAGAGCCAGACAGATAATCTCTAATTTATTCATCTATATTTCTTTTTTTAAAGAGAATATCTAGACTTTTAGGCTCTAATAATATACTAAAAACTAAAAAGATATTTATACTTGAACTATAAGAACTAAAGACCCTATCCAAATCGTGTTGCAATCCATGAAAGGACTCCCTTCGATTTCAATAGGAATTTGATCAGACCAAAGTGTTCTATATCTAAGGACAAATTGTCTTCCCAACAACTTATTATCCAAAACTACTGTAACTAATTTGTGGACTTGGAAGTTCTAAATTCAACAGTATCCATAACATTTTACTCTTACTTTCAATATAATCTACAGATTGTTACACTGTAGAACTGGTCTGGAAATGGCTTTTCCATCCCATGAAAATTTGAAATTTTGAATCTTTTTTTCCATCCAAAATTGGATCAAAAATATGAAATGTTGAACCAAAGATCCAGAAAAAAATCACTTTGTGTCAGTCTAAGTGTTTCATTTTGATGTTGACCTTTTCTAACTTTTTAAACGATAAATTGAACTTAAATTTGAAATGGAAAGTCATTTCAAACTGAACAGAATTTTTCATTTCATTGCTAAAATGTCCAAAATGGGACATTCTGATCATTTCTAAATTTTCTTTTTCATTTTTTAAAAACGGGCAATTTATTGAAACTAATCCTTTCCTACTCCATGTTTCAGTTTTGACAAATTGGCATGAAAAACTTTAGTCAAAAAATTCCCAACCAGCTTTATAAATAGCATATAAATAACATATCCTTGGCAACAGAACTTATGACAACTGCAGTGAACCGCTCACTGTTCAGACAAAGACGGATTGGATCCAGTTTGAACTGCTTACTTTGCCTTTGTTTCCAGAGGACTTTTCCCTAGATTTTCTTATCATAGATACTCCAGTCCCAGTACTACCAGTGGTAGCAATAACGGGACTGCTAAAGTAAACTAGGCACTGTCATTTTAACTACTATGCCTTCACTGATGCATTTTAAAACACATCATCTAGACATTGCCTGAGCAGGTTTAGACAACATGGCAGTTAAAATGCCTGTAGCCCCCAGGAGCATTCTATACACTGAAACTCCCACTGATGCTATCACCAATGGAGCTGAATCTTTCCATCAGCAAAACCATGCAGCACTCTACATATTATCTTCACTTTATGAGAAGCAGTGATGGCTTCTACTAGGGAAACAGAGTATGTTATACTGTAGTGAGGAGATGGAAGCACTGATTATATTGCTTTCATTTTCAGAGGAACGTATGGTTAGAACTGGTTAAATGAAGTTCCATGCTCTTTTGAATTGAAAGATTTCATTCATACACACTAGATAATAAAATGTATGCTATTTGATTGTTTACCACTTAATATTTTTAGGTACCCGACATATGGATTAACCAAGCACAGAGTAAGTGAAATTAATTACAGTACTTTATAGCATTTATGTCACTAAGTGTACTTACCCACTAACTTCATTGCTGTTACATTTACAAATCCAATAAATTACATTGGATCCTGAAAAGCTACCTTGTAATTAGTGTCAAATGATTACCATAATTAAAATCTATAAATCAAGAGGGGGAAAAATAATGAAGCAAAAATGGTTGGCGACTAAATTAAATAGGTCGCATGACAAAAATACTAAAAGTCTGCTGGGATTTGAAATCTATTTTTGCTGTTTACCTTGGGATGGAGAAGTCTCAGTAAAAATTTGCCATGCCAAACTTTCATGTGGAATCACTTGAAATGTGGAATCAGCCTTAGCGGATTTAAAATGCTGTAATTTCAATGATTTGAAGATCTGTCCTGTAAGCTACTAAGGCCATAATAATAACTATGATATTTAAGGCCATGTTATCAGACACTGGCTTCTAGTTCTGTAGGTGTGGATTTGCACCTGTAATTATTTGCCTCAGAAATGTAGACAAGTGTGTGTATATATATATATACACCTGTAGGTAGGTGGGATGAGGGACTTAAAAATCAAAATGACCTTAGTTGTGGACCGAAGCAATTGAAGGTGAAAAACTGCACCTACATTTATTTGGTCCCACAGAAATAGAGGTTTACTTAAAGCTGGGCTAAAAATGTGGCTCTTCAACTAGATTTTATTAGACACACCATTCAAAACAATCACATATGGCTAGATTATAGCTTTACACTCAGGCCTTAGTAAGGAGGAGACGGTAGCCAGAAGCAGACTCTGAGAATCACAATTCCTATCCCGCTTCTCCTTGGTCTGGGAAGGGTGTAAGACACTTCATCCCTTTTCAGCATCAGCTCACTCTCCCCTTGCATCTGGCCAGTTACTTTGACAGGTGAAGAAGAAGAAACCAAAGCTCTTCCCACTGCCTGTCACAGATCTGATCAGACTCCCCCTGCTCGCAGCCAAACTGATTGCTTTGGGGAGAGCCAACAGCTGGATCCTGGGTCGTCACAACTTCCAGAGTCTAAACAAAGTCTGGGAACCTATAGTCACACTCTTGAGGTGCAGATCCTCTGTCTAACACACTCTACCTTGTCAGCCATCTACCACTAACATGTTGGCATTTCAGTCCAACATAGAGGTAAAGATACAACTGATAAGGCAAAGAACTTCACATCCAAAATGGAGTTCTGCACTCTCACACAAGTACATAAAGAGTTAATAATCTCATATGGGATTAATAAATTGTACAGACAGATTCCTCAGATCATCACAATGTCTACTTGTGTGCAGCAGGGAGTATTGGACGCATACTCCTGTTCTTCCCATGGCTCCTATAATCAATGTCTGAGCAGGTCCTAGCAGGGGAATAAGGGGAGTCTTACTCTCTCCTAGTCTCCAGTGCAGCCTAGTAAGGGCTGTGACAATCTGTTTGTTACAACGTACTTTAAAAGTATTGTACAATATATGTGAAATGGCCCGAATATAGACATTGGCAATATCTTAAAGGGGGTCACAAAAAACAGACCTCATTTAATGAAGTTTTTACATACAGACTTAGGTATGTATGCTATGGTTAGAAGGAAGGATGAGCTATCATGGATTGTTACTAGAAGAACTGTAATAAGAATATTGATTCAGTCAAATAATATTATGAGCTCATCACACAAGGTCTTAACATAACCTCATGTGAGAGTGTAAGCTCCATCCCAGAATACTGAAAGAACAGGTACATGAATTTAAATTCCAGTAGCAATGATTTTTAATAAATCTATAAAATCAGGGTGGTACTGGATAACTAGAGAAGAGCAAAGTAGTATGTGTTTATATTTATAAAAGAGAAAAAAACACGATCCAAACAATCACAGACCCATTAGACTGCCTCGATAGTATGCAAGGCTTTAATAATTTTTTCCTTCAGAATTTGTTCTAAAGACATCTGGATAAATGGAAATAGGATAAACTGCAACATGGGTTTATCAAAGGTAGATCGTGCTAGATTAACCTGATATATATATTGTGACAGACCCAGACCAGTGGGATATAGGATTCTGGTAGAGGGAAAATATACTGGTCACTGGATCAGTAGTTTTCTGTTCCCTGAGTGACCAGAGAAGGGGCTGCACTAGAGTAATCAGGAACTTGCTAGAACCAGTTAAGGCAGGCAGGATAATTAGGACACCTGGAGCCAATTAAGAAGAAGCTGCTAGAATCAATTAAGGCAGGCTAATCAGGGCACCTGGGTTTTAAAAAAGGAGCTCACCCCAGTTTGTGGTGTGAGTGTGAGCAAGAGGCACAAGGAGCTGAGAGTGAGAGGGTGTGCTGCTGAAGGACTGAGGAGCACAAGTGCTATCAGACACCAGGAGGAAGGTCCTGTGGTGAGAATAAGGAAGGTATTTGGAGGAGGCCATGGGGAAGTAGCCCAGGGAGTTGTAGCTGTCATGCAGCTGTTACAGGAGGCACTATAGACAGCTGCAGTCCACAGGGCCCTGGGCTGGAACCCGGAGTAGAGGGTGGGTCCGGGTTCCCCCCAAACTTCCCAATTGACCCAAGCGCAGGACCCACCAAGATAGAGGAGGAACTTTGTCACTATATATATATATATATTTCAAGATAATCAATTTCTTAGAAAAATGTGGTGCTGAAACCTTATCTGGACTCCAGTAAAGCATTTGACATAGTACCACATGGTAACTATTACTTAAATTGGAGAAGATTGTGATTAGTACAAGAATGGAAAGGTTGGATAAGTAACTGGGTAAAGGGGAGGCAACAATGGGTTGTGCTGAAAGGAGAACTATCAGGCTAATAAATAGTCCATGATAACATGGCCTTCCCTCTAACTGTAGTGGAGTTCATCAGAGATCCATATTTAATATTTTCATTATTGACTTTGTCACAAAAAGTAGAATTATGCTAAAGAAGTTTGGTTGCGACAAAGTTGAGAGGCATCATCAATGTAGAGGAGGATAAGAATATTATACTGGAAGAACTGGATGGCCACGGGGACCTGAATCACAGAAATGGGATTAAATGTAATAGTACATAGTGTAAGGGACTAATAAGCATTTATGCTATAAACTGAGGGCTTATCTGTTGGAAATGACAGAGGAGTAGAAAGAAATGAGTGAATTAGTCAGTAAATCACAGGTTTGTGATGACTCAGCAGTGTAACATGGTCATAAAAAAAAGCAAATGTGTGCCTAGGATGTATTGGGAGAGAGAATTCCAGTTGAGATAGGGGATTATTAATGCTGCTGTACAAGGCACTGGTAAAACCTCATCTGGAATACTGTGCACAGTGCTGGTCATCCAGGTTCAGGAAGATGAAATCAAACTAAAAGAGGTGCAAACAAGGTTTGCTAGAATGATCAAGGGAATGAAGAGTTTATCTTACAGTAGGAGATTAAAAGAACTTGGCTTGTTTAACCTAGGAAAATGAAGGCTGACAGGGTATATGATTGCTCTATAAATATCAGAGAGGGAGAAAAACTATTCAAGCTAAAGTACAATGTTGGCACAAAAACAAATGGGTAAAAACTGTCCATGAATAAAGTTAGGATGGAAATTAGAAGAACGTTTCTAATCCTCAGAGGGGTGAGGTTCTGGAACAGCTTCCCAACAGGAGTATGGGGACAAACACCCTACCTAGTTTTAAGATGAAGCTTGATAAATTTCTGAATGTGACTATGTAGTATGAGTGCCTGTGCCAACAGAGGACTGGATTTGATCACCCAATAGGCCCCTTCCAGTCTGGGTGACACCAAAGTACTTTAATTCGTTTTCTTACCTTCTTACAAATGGTTCTCTCTTTTTGTACTAATCAATGCATAACTGTTGATGGCCACTGATATCTTATGGTCAGTGTAAATGCACTGAGAATTAGTCTATTTAGAGCAATATAAATTAACTTAAATCAATTTTGTGATAAGTGAGAGCATCTTTCCAGAATGATTTGCAAATTAAATGAAAAAGTACATTTATGTAAATGCAAAGTACTGTGTTTTTAAATATGTGTACACACACACACGTATATATTAGCAAATACTGCTTTGAGATTGAGATGGTTGTTCCTATGGTAACCAGTTATTTGTGCTGCTTGCATCATCGTATTTATTTCAGGAACTGGAACGCAGAAGAGAGGGGGTGGCAAAATGAACAGGTGCTACAGTGAATTAATTCTAAAAACATGTTGGTATTAAAATGCTTGACCCTTATAGGTGAGAGAAAAACACCTTATGTGATTTCACGTGCCTGACACTTGAAAGTATAGTTATTATCAGAAAAGGGACTATATAAAATTGGCATTCTCTTACTCATCTGTACTGCTTCTGTGTGTGTCATGAATCCCCTCTCTGTAATTGATTGTCAAATAAAAGTTTTACTCCTCTTAGATCTGCAGAACTGATGCAGCTATGAGAGAAAGAGCTGGGTTCTTTTCTGGATCACATATGCCAGCAGACTGTGTCATTGCAGCATGGCTGCTGGTCCTTGTGTGATACCATAAACCAACGAGGTGCAGGGCCAGTGTGGAAGGTGTTAATCTGCACATTCATCAAGATTCATGAGGTTGGGACTAACCCATATTTCTAGATTCTACACTCACTTGGTTTAATGTCCCTCACCCCATCCAGTCCTGGAAACCAGATGAAAAAGGTGTCCTCTTGTTGCTCCAGACTTTTGCATCAATTTGTTCCCAGTCCATGTGTTTTGATCCTATATTCTAATTACTGGAATTGACTATTAATGGCACTCAAACCAGAAAGATGTAATCTTGCCTTTCAGATCCCAGGCTAAGTGTACAAAGGTGACATCCTTTCATTTGTAATATGAGAACATTTGATTTGGTGTCACTGAGAGACAATAAACATAAAACTCTACAATGCTATTTTAGAGATACTATTCAATGTACATTCACTCTTGAAAAAGAGATGATTAAGTGTTAGATAACTTTGTGATTAAATTGCAATTAAGCATATGCGGATATACATATATGTGAATAATTTTTATATGGCAGGGGTTGGGAGAGAAAAGGTTATACAAATGTAAAATAGCTTCTTATCTATTAATGTTCTTTTGCAATATTCATTACTATAAACAGGTTGAGTGTTTGCTGATTTTATAGAAAACTACCAAAGTTCTCAGAACACCCATTTTTCATCTACTTTCTTATTTTTCTAGAAAACTACCAGTATCTTAAAATATTTTAAAGATGATCCTCAGTTTAAACCCTCCATTTCCTCCCAAATAAGATAGCATATAAAAATCTATATTACTTTTCGGGATATGAATGTTTGCACATGCACACCTCCCCCATCCAAACTACAAGAAATGCATTTATGGTATCAATATTTTGTACAGGGAATAAAGTTTAATCAACATGTACATGTTTGCAATCTAGAGATTACAAGAACCAGCATTTTAGCTATGAATACCTTTGTCAGAATGGCAAAAGTCCATTTTTCAGTATGCTCAAGAGTTATATCTAGGTGGGGTGAGGGTATTATTTGTGATCCCATTACTCAAACTGGTGAGCAGTTACTTGCACAAGTAGTTTTATTTAAATCAGTGTGTGTAAAGTGTTTGCAATCTAACCTTTTTTTTTTTAACATTATTGGGGACTCGACAGACTCCCAGATTCAGGGCTAGATAGTCTGGCTTTCTCAGATCCACTCAACATTCTACCTTGTGAGCTGATGTATGCATTCTCCTACTGCAGCCAGGTGTGGACAAAACATGGACAGAACATTTATCATTCCTGTCAACTATTATACTCATTTCACATTCACTGGAGCTGACATGTCTTTGACTGCCTTGATCATGTTGGGATTCACTTTCAGTCCTTCTGCTGTGAGCAGATGTCCAGTGTATGTCACTCACTCAGTGTGTCAATTTTATGTTCTTTTCCCTGCATGGCTATCAACAACCTTATAGTTTTCTGCCATGGTACTATTCACCTTCTATATCATAGCTTCCTTCACCTACAATGAAGATATCATCTGCAATTATTTTCACCACAGGCAGTCCTTGCAGTGCTTGGGTGAGTCTTCTCTGGAACAACTCTGTTGCTGGGCTTATGCCCAATGACATGTGAAGCCATTTGTAGGAACTAATTGGTGTTGTAAAGTTTGGCAGCATGATAGAATCTTTATCCAGACGTATGTGCCAAAACCAGCTCCCCACATCACACACTGTAAAGATTCTGGCACTGGAAAGTTCAGGCAAGATATCATCAGTTATGGTCAGTGGCATTTTTTTCAGTGCCTGGGTTCAGTGGTTTTGGGTCTATGCAGATGTACAATTTGACTCATGGCTTCTTTACCATCACCATGTTGCTTAGCCAGGCTATACTGGCCTCTACATGTGCTTTGATGACCCTGGTCTGCAGACTTTCAAGCTCCTTGCATCCTGGATTGCATGTGCCACTGAAATGTTAAGCACACAGATTCCACTGTTCTTCTTCCAACTTTCCTTTGAGGCACCCATCACCTTTGAAGATATCCCTCTATGTTTTTAAAATTGTCTCTATGGGACTCTTCTTGCGCTGCATCTATACAATTCTGACACTGCATCCTAATCATAGCCGTGGCTATATTCCTCAAGAGGTGTCTGTGCTGTTTACCATCCACCACCACAAGCTTCAGTTGGTACCATCTATTATTTTTTGAGCTAGTTACTACATGATTAAGTTGTGTCTGCTTTTTTGTAATGGGTATGTTCAAGTCCAATTCAGCTTGGGGAATCACATTGCAGGAGTACCCACTATCCAGTTGAAATTTCACAGGGCAGTTCCCTATTACCATTGTTGAAGGCACAGAAGCTTGTATTGTCCCTTGTTGCTTTTCTGTCCCAACAACTTGAACCTGTTAAAGTCATTGTTATCACTGCTGTCTGATGTGTCATGCCCTTCTTGTACAAGTCTGACTGAATCTTTCTAAGACCTTGATCTGCTCTTGCACACACTGCTAAAATGGTTCAATTTGCCACATTCCTTGAAATCCTGTTCTAGTGCGGGGCCCTTCTCCTTTATTCCCTCATGCTGTCTTCCTCAGTAAATGCATCTCATTATGGGTGTGGAATCCTGGCCACTTCCTCTTCTTTGCTCTTGTCTCACTGTACATACTTCTGGGGGTGTTGTGCGTCCTTGGGCTTTCATCCTTTCTCTCAAGACATTTGCTTCATGCCCCATGTCTAAACATATGCCAAATGTGAAATTGATTTCCAGGAGCCACTCCTGTAGGCAGTGGAGGATTAGCCACTGGGCCTATGGGGACCATGCAACAGGGGGGCCCTGGAGCCCCGGCCACTGGGCATGCATGGTGGGAGAAGCCCCCATGTCCCAACACTGCTCCCTGGTAGAAGCCATGATGAAGCCCCAATACCTCAACCCTGTTCCCCAGCAAAAGCTGGGGGGTGGCACAGTTAACCCCCTGTGCCCCCTGACCCAGTCCACAACAGAAGCTAGAAGTGGCAGGGGAAGCCTCCCGTGCCAGACCCCACTCTCCGGCAGAAATGCCGGGCAAGGCAGGAGAAGCCCCAGCACCCCAAGCCTGGTTTCCTTACAGAAGTGGGGGTGGGGTGGGAGAAGCCCCAGCACTGGGACCCCCACTGTGGACCTGGGACTGGAGGAGCTCTCATTACCTGCTGTGGCCTCAGGGTTGGACCAGGATGCAGCCGGGGGACAGAGCTTCTCCAGTGTCAGGGGTGGGGAGGGTTCCTGCACTTGCTCTGGCCCAGGGCCCCAGGAAACCTTAATCCACCTTTTCCTGTAGGGGGCGATCCCAAATGCCGCAGACTATCCTGTCTTTAATCAGGAAGTCTGTCAAGTCCGCAATATTGCATGTAATAGTCAGATTGTGTAAGGCTGTAACATGGGGGTCTATCCCCTCCCCTTTGGACTGGTCTCTAGTGAGGAACCTGTGTTGCTCCATAGTTTCAGTCTGGTTTTCATTCAATAGGTCCCCAGAGATTTTAGGATTGCTGTGAAGTTTGAGGCAGTGGTGAGCTTCAGAGTGATGCAGTATCCTCTGCCTTGTTCTGCAATAAGATAAAATAATAATTATACTTTGCTGTTTCTGTCGTCCTCTTGCATGGCCAGGTCTGTGTAAAGCTCAAACTCCTCTTTCCATCGTGTTGATTGCTACGCTACATTTGTGTCTACAAAATCCAGTGCTCTGAAGGGTTTCAGACTGAATTCCACAACACACATTGTCAGCTTGCAGAGATCACAGCTCAGATGGTGCCACCATATTTCATTCACAAAGTGTGAAGTTGAATGTAGGTTAAGTTGAACAAGTGGAACTTTATTAAACCAGGTGCACTGCTCTGTCCCTTTGGCTGAGTTGCTTCCAGTGTAAGGCCACATGATTCCTATTCCACTGGTGTCCCCTCCATAACAGTCCCTCCAAGGGATGTGGGTCCAATTCCACTGGCCATGGTATGTGAAGGGAGGCATGTGCTGGTGGAATAAGAAGCAGATGGTTAAGATGGCTGGATGGAATCTGGGACCTGTCAGAAGTGATGCTGGATGGATAGGAATGCCTGGACAGAGATGACAGGTTGCTGGGAGAGATTATACTGTTGCCAGTATTAGGACCCCATTACCTTCTGTCCCTACTGCTGCCTCCTTTTCTTTCCTGATCCTTGTGGTTGCTCATTCCCTGCTTATATCCAACAGAGACAGCAGCCTCTTGGCAGCTTGTACAGCAGATGCCAATGCAGCCTCTGGCAGCAGTGAGCCAAAATTGCAGGCTATCCCTGCAGTCCCTTTGAATGAGTGAAAGGCAAGGTACGTGTCTGAGTGTCACGAGGGATGAGTAACCAGCATCAGATCTGCAGAACACTTACACACATGTAGTCAATGGGGCTACTCACATGCTTAAGTACTTCTCTGGATAAGCACAAGACAGTGCGTTTCAAGAGCTACAGCAAGAATCTGGTCATCCGGGCTCTGGGTTTTATTTCCAATTCTGATTTTGACTCATTGCAAAATATTGAGCATTTCACAGAACATCATTGTGCCTGAGAATCTGTCTACACAGTACAACAAAAAACCTGCAGCAACGAGGCTCAGAGACCAGGTCAACTGAATCAGGCTTGTGGGGCTCACCCGTGAGGCTAAAATTAGCAGCCTAAACATTCGGGTTTGGGCTGGAGTCCATGCTCTGAGAGCTTTCCCCCATCACTGGGTTTCAGAGACTGCTATTTTTAGCTCCCCAGCACCAGCCTAAGTCAGCTGAGGCTCTGAGACTCACTGCCACAAGTCTTAGTTTCCTGTGTAAACATACCCACAGTTTTTTTTTCCCATAGTAAACTGGGTAAAATGCAGTCTTGCCCACTGATATCCATTCAGAAAGCTGCTACAAAGATCATTTTCCTTGCCCATCGCTTTGACCATATCACCCCATCTTTGCATCACTTCACTAGCTCCCTGTTCTTTATCATATCACTTGCTTTCACTTTCAAGACCCTTCAGAACCTAACTCCATTTTACCTATCCTCTCTCATTCTGTATCCAAAAGCTGACTCCCACCTCCAAATGGCCCATGATGTCAGCCTCTACCACCCACTTGTTACATTTGTAAACAAACCATCTTCATGCTTTCTCCCATGTTGCCTCTCACACTTCTCACTGATTGTCCTCCTTAAGAGTCTATTTTGCTGTGACGCCTACAAAAGTACTTGACAACAGGTAAGCTGAGACCACTGCCTATCATGCTGACCAATACAGTCTCATAGTTGCCTTGTACTCCCCCGTCTCTCTATATCCATTTATTGCTTTTATCTTACACTTTCTTACACTTGCAATCTCTTTGGCACAGAGACTATTTTTTTTTGTTTGGTTTAGTGCCTAGGACTTAATCGTGCTAGTCCATGACAGGGGTTGCTAGATATTATGGTAATATAAATAATTATAAATAATAATGTAACCTTAAAATTAACATCTTTGTTCCATTTTTTTTCTTAAACTTTTTTTTTTTGCTTTTTAAACTTCTGCAATGTGATAGAAAGATTTGTTGCTGTACATCTGCTAAAAACCTGTTTTTACTACCTGAACTTTACTTCTCATTTCTCTAGTCGGATCTCTCTGTCACACACACACACACACCCTTCCACAGTACGTTCAGTGTGACTACTGGAGAAACAAGCTATTGCTTAATCACAGGCCCTGATCTAACGTCTAAGTGGGCTATGGATAATGCTCATTGTGAAGAAGGGGGACAGAATCTTGCCCATAATAAGAAAAGGATCCACTATATCTCTTTTATATGGTTTTCCTATTTAAAAGCAGAAACAATGAAATATATACAAATCTATTTAAAATAGACTATTTTGGGATAGAAAAATTATGATTCTTACAAATTATGGAGTACTATACTACCACCAGCCCTCACAGGAAAAAGTGTAAGTTTGAAACACTGAATATTAGGAGTCAATTTTCAGGCAGCCTTGAGTTGCAGTGATCAAATATACATACACATGCAAAAAAAGGTAATTGGTCAAAAAAAACTTATTTACACATGAAAATAGGCATTTTTTTGTTCAAATGGACATTTCTTCATGCAAATACTTGTTTGAGAGTCAAATAACTCATCTTTTGCAGGCTCAGCTTAGGCATATATGTTTGATAGTTGGGCCTTACTGTATTAATATACCAACTACAGAAACATAAGTCTTAAGTAAATGTTTAAAAGCAACTCTCTGAATTTCTCATTTTTAGTTACATAGGGGCTTTAGCTCAAAGCAACTTAAACACATATATTTCCGTTTCAATATCATAGCACCTCTGGGTTTTTCCACTACCTGAAATGAGTCTATTTCAGAAATTATACCATGCAAATATCCTGGCTTTCAATTGCTTTTAAGAAATTGCTGATCAAATTATTTAAAAAAATAAATATCAATATAAAGTAAGGGAGAAAAATGCAAACATGAGCGAACAGAGATGCATTCCCTCCTCTTCCCTCATTCATTCATCCTCTCCATTCATTCAATGGATGAGTTTTGACGTTACATTGGGGAAGTAAATTTAAAACTTGGCGGTAGGAGCCAAATCCACAGGTAGATGTGGATGTAAGCTGTACTTTTGATCAGTAAATGTGACTCTAAGTAGGTTTAAGAAAGTCTAAATGGGTCAAACATATTGAGGAAGCTAGGGGAAAAAGTAAGTTACAATAACTTAGATACCCTGTAGACTTTTTTAGATCCACCTCCACATTTCACAGGAGGGGTTTGGTGCAAATGTAGAAAATGCTCACTCATACTGATTGTGGATATCCGTTTATACTCATGTCTGAACATACTCACATTTTTTCTGAATGAGTTTAGCCAAACTCCAATCACATTTTACTTTGCAGACTAGTGAGTAGCACACCTACATATACCAAGGGAAATCAGCTACTTGGCACTATTAGAATTGATTTTCCATTTACAAAAAAAACCATACAAAAACATTATATATACTAAAAGCACATCAAGCAATTTGTTTCCAATTATTTGTTAATAATAAAAAATCTAGATAAGCCAGTTAAAATGTAAACTCATTTTTTACCTCTTTAAAATTTGCAATGCAGATTCTCTAGTGCTGACAATGCTGTAGCTTAGTGTGAGGTTCATTGTAAAGCAACAACTTCATTCTGCTTTAAGGCTGACACATTTTTGTTTTGTTCATTTAAAAATATACACTAGATGCAATTTAACTTGTCAAATAGTTTACATTTATTGAAATTTTTTGCACATTGCTTTTCCCCCCTCACACTAATGTGTTTCAACTTCCAGTCTCACTGTCCAGTTCAACTTGCTCCTTTGTTTACAATACATTGAATTTTCTTTAAATCTTTTCATCTCCTGCTCTATTGATGAAATCATATGTCTGCCTTTTCACCACTAAGAAATAAGTCAATAGAAAGTTGTACATCTTTTGAAAAAAGTTAATAGTGAGAGCAAAATGATCATGTAGTTTGAAGTTCAGCAGTATGACAAACAAAAGGACTTCCAGAAGAGCTTCCCCATATTACCTCTTAAGAAAGAGTTTTTCCTCAGACACTTAAATTGTTAGAAATCTTGTAATTACTGGTCTAATAGAGATATTGTAGAGTGGGATATTCATTGTATATCTATTACATGAAAAGAAAATGTTCATTTATTTCAGTTCACAGAGAACTTTATCACACAGCAGAATTTGTTAGGCAAAGATTTTATAAAAGATTTTTCAGTGGATCAGTGCTTGAGAAAGATAAAATGAGTTTTGTAGATCAAGGGATTGATCTAACTCTGTTAAAGTCAATAGAGTCCAACTGAGATCATAGGGAGTTGGATCAGACTCTAAAAACATTGCAATGCCTGGACAGTATAGTGAATACTTTCTGCACTACCCAACAACTATGCTTCAGCACTAACTGAAAAGGAAATGTCCTTAATATGCAGAGACCAGTCCTGGCTCCATATCACATGAAATCCTTAACCCCTCTGTTCAGGCGTCCAATTAATGTCAATAGTGTGGTTATGTGATCTGAACAGTTGTTTTCTAGAAATGGAATTGAGACCACAAGCTTATTTTATGTTGGTCTTGAGATGATATTGTCATCAGTCACTACTGATCCAAGCTCTGGCTGAACCAGTGACACAGATTTCCATTACTAATGCTGACAGCTGGTCAAACAGTAGATGGTTATGTAAAACATATAATTTGAGGCACAAACAAAATGGCAAGATGGGCTGAGTAAAAACTTACCAACTGTACTCATCTGCTGAGTCATTGAGCTCCTCCGTTTATAGGAAGCTTAATACTAGATACTAGAGTACTAGATACAACTTTTGTTTTCTGAAAAGTGACCAGTTTTCTTAGAAATTTTTCTTCTGAATACCTGAAATTAGAGTATAGCTGACCAAAATGTGGTACAACAAATTTGTTTCTTTCCCGTATCACAAAACCAATCCAGCACCAAACTCCTTGGGACTGTAACATGGTATGAAATTCTAAGCATACAATATATTGTTAAATTCTGTCATCAAATGCAAAACTGATCATCACTTAAATCCCATTAACAAACATATACAATGATGACACACAACTATCCAAAATTGGACCTGTGTAAACTTCTAAAGAATATAGCAGAAAGATTAGGGTCCAACAAAAGGCAATTAAAGAGACTAGACCAAGAACCTATTAAGATTCAAAAAAGGATTAGACATTTACAAAAATAATGATAACATCCCAGTTACATTAGATGAAATAAAATATTTATAAGGTATATTAAACCTCATTCTTTAGTGCATAAGCCAACTACTAACTACCTGGGGTTTAGGAAGATATTTCCTCTGTGGGCAGTTGTTCCATAACAATGCACTGTGGCCTTTCATATTTATGTTTTTAGATTTATAAGAAGATTAAAAATGTCTCTCTGCAGCAGGTCCAGGCCATTGTCTGAAACAGGATACCTGGCTAAATAGAGCACTTGCTGTGATTTGGCATACAAATTCTTGTGTTCATTTTGTATATAATTCTTTCATCACTTTAGTATCATTCACCAACTCTTTCTGTTTTATTGCAACTTTGCCAATGAATTAAGAGGCTAGGTCTTAATTCAGTAATTATGAGTAGAGAAACTGCCCATATCGCTGTTTTGTAGAGCTACTCCTCCAATGATCCTTGCTTCCCATTGCTCTGCCACACTATTGAATGCTCAAGACTAGAAGTTGTATTCCTGGCCCTGCATTCATAGTGTGCTACCAAAAACTGGAAAATAAAATTTACATTTTTATGCAAGTTGTACAATAGAACATTTTCCTGAAGACCATCAAATTTAGGGAAGGACAAATGAGATTTTCGGGGGGCGGGGTAGGACAACACATAACTTTTGCCACTTTTAGAACCAATTCATATCTGAACCTCTTGTAAGATTCCAAAATGGCAGCAAGGTGGATTTATAGAAGATTGTACCCACAAAAACAAACAAAAACAAACAATAAAAAAACACGCCTCAAAGCCAGAAGAAGGAGCAGGCCCATTGATAAAACCAATCTTTGGTTGTTCCTTAAAGACTTTGGACAGCTAGTGAGAGATCTGAGGGAAACAAGCTTATTGAACAATGACCTAAAAATATAAGAGGGGGACTTTACTGTCTGGCTACTCCCCTGAGAAGAAATGGGATTCCAGAGAATTCATTGATACTAAGGCCAGAAGGGACCACTGTGATATCTAGTCTGACCTCCTGCATAACACAGTCTGTAGAACTTCCCTGAAATAATTTCTGTTTAAACTAGAGCATATCTTTTAATAAAACATGTTCCTGTAGCCCCCCCCCCCAAAAGAACTGCCATCAGGTAGAACTATTGGAGAAGTCTGTGGGAGAAAGAGAGAGGCTTAGATCCTGCTATGTTGAATATATTGTGTAGGAAATTAGGGGAAAACATGTGGCTGCAAGGGAAGTTAAAATTTGGACAAGCATCCAAAATTTAAATGGCTAATGCAAACTGAGCTTTTAAAGTTTTAGGCCCTAATTCTCATTTATATGTAGGTCCTTTTACGCTACTCTGAGCATAAATTAAATTTACATTAAATTAAATGAAGTTACATTTACTATTTTTAAAGTATTGTCTGAGCAACATAAAGAGGTGTTAGTGTTAATGAGAATCTTGCCTGCCTAATCAAAATTCCACAAGATTGAGATATATGTAAAGGTGAACTTTTTGTATTGATATTAAAAGGCTGAAAATCTTTCTAGTTTTTACCAGCTCTCTTCACTTAGACCTTGGTTTGGTATTATCCCTTCATACAACCAAACACACCTAAAGAGCAAAATTTTCAAAACAGTCTATGGAAATAAGCACTGGACCCCATTTTTTCCCATTTTTTTTCTGCACATAGTAAGTTATTTTGTCTTAATATCTCTTTGTAATGGTAGCTGCTAGAAGTGAGACTTCTTTACAAACTCCTTTCTCATTAACATTTTCTCCAGTGTTTGAAACAAAGATTATACAAATCAACATATGATAAATCTTCTTTTCAGTATTTTTCTGAGGGCCATAGCAGAGTGTTCACATTGCAGCCACTGTCAGATTCTATGAATCCTGCTGAAAACCAACCACTACAATATAACCAAGACTATGTCTATGCCTGAAGACCAATGCAGTTATTAGCATAACCGATGGACTGTACTTGAAGGTCAACACAGTCATAAGTGTATTTCAAAACCATCTTCATTAGGGCTGGCACTGACAATATTATAAGCAAATGTTGAAGGGCTCTTGGGTGCCAACCAAGATGTTATAGCCAAAATGTGTGCTGATTACAACTGCCAAGTGTTATGCCTCCAGGAGACACACAGAGGGATTAACAAGAACAGCCTCCAGATATTCAGGATTAACTTGGCTATCAAAACACCATACAAGCAATACAGCAGCACCATTTTCATCAAACCTGATCTTGTCATCAACACACAACATCTATGATCAATAATAATGACATTGAAGTCCAGACTGTAGAGACTGGTGGCATTTCCATTATATCTGTCTACAAAATGACGTGCAAATAATTCAAGTTTGCTATCCCACATAACCTCAAACATGAAAAAACACAGGTGATCTTTGGTTACTTTAACAGCCATAGCATAACTGATGAAAATTGTGAACTAGTTGACTCGTGGACAGATACACAACTCCAAACTCTCCATATTCTTTCAGCAGCAGGTGATGGAAACAGAGCTACAGCCCTGATCTGGCATTTGTCAGCAACAACATACCTGGTTCATTAAACAAACTTAATTTGGGTCTGGTTCCACATTCAGAGCACCAGTCTGTCACAATCCAGATCAATGCAGCCATAGCACTGAAGTAAGTACCATTCTGGCACTGCTTTAATTTTCAGAAAGCAAAATGGAAGAGCTTCACCAATGACCTTAATGTGGCTATAAGAAAAATCAAAGCACTGCAGAAAATTACAACCGGTTTGTCAATGCAGTGCACACTGTCTCAAAGAAGTAGATTCCACAAGGCTGCAGAACAAACTATATGCCAGGACTAACATCCAAGTTATCAGATCAATATGCAAAATACAAGCAGACCCATTTCTTGAGCATACCATCACAGCTGGTGAAGAACTGGTCTCTGCACTAAAGGGAGAAACACAGAAATCCTAGCAGAATCTCACGGAAGAAAAGTATGGATAATCATCCAGGAACTTAGTAATGACACAAGGAAGGCAGAGCAAAACTACAATGTTACTGCAGACCAGGTCGCACACCAATTCCTAGAAAATACCAGGAACAAAGAACCCAAGACATGGCTTAAGCAGCAAGAAGACCAGGACACTTATAATTTTAGTACACAAATGACCAAATTAACCTCTGGAATTGACTCCCTCAAGGATGGAAAACCCACAGGTTTAGATGACATTTGCAGTGAACAAATCAAACGCTTCAGACTAGTAACAAAAAAAATAATTAATCATGCTAAGTAACATACAAATATCCAACAGCTGGTGATGAGCACATGTTGTAGCACTCCTAAAAACAGGGAAGGATGCAATAGACCTGAAGAACTTCAGGACTATATCACTACTATGTCACTTCTACAAACTGGATGAGTATCTTACTTTAAACTGCCTATCACTACTGTTTGAAAAACACCTAGTCCCAGAGTAACCTGGATTTTGCCCAGGCAAGTTATGCACTGGTCAAGTGCTAAACATCATTCAATACATCAAAATTGCTTTGAAAAGGGTATAATAATGGCAACATTTGTGTTGACCTACCAGATGACATAGTGAATCACCGAAGGTGCCTCACTAAAATATAGAACATGACAAAAGATCACCACCTCATAGGACTGCTATAATCTCTAATAGAGAGCCGATGTTTCAACTCGGAGTGGTAGATTAACTACATTGATGGGAAAATTCTCCTACTAGCGTAGGAAGTGTCTGCACTTTGGCACAACAGCTGTAGCTGCTATAGGGTAGACATAACCTTATACTTTAAATAAACTGATCTAAGAAGTCTTTGAGATTGAATCAGGCAACCTATATAGGTCCACACATGGAGCCAGCATGATAAATTAAAACCAAGATATAATGCCCAAAATAAGAGAAAACACACAATTAAATACAGAAAGAAATTAAGAGATGTGTGAAAAACGTTGTAATATTGGTTGTTAGACAATAGTATTTGAATACACATTCAAGCTGTAAGTCATTTACTATTTTGTATTTAAAATCACGAACAAAACAATACATACAATTTTACTGTGGGAGCGGGGGGAAGATTGATGCAAGAAAGAATAAAACACATGACAGATGTTAGCCATGTTGCTTAATTCACTACTGGAAGACGCTTAGATATCATGCTGATGAGGGTGGTATAAGAACTAGAATAAAATAGAAAGTCTCTTGTGATAAAGTTTACTCCTTTAATCATTGGTGGGTAGGAGAGTAATGTAATAAAGAACACACAATCCATATATGTATAATCTACCAAGGTCTCTGTCTGTCAGAATGGGATATGTCTGTATAAAATTATGGACTCCATTTTATATTGTGTTAAGCACTTATCTAAACTTGCCTGTCTATTGTACTGCATTCCAGAAGCAGCTCTGCCCAGGAAAGGTACTCAACAACTTGCTGGAGGGTTACATGTTCTAGGAATAATTTTAGGCAAGTTCAATATCCTGTCTTTTACAAGAGATCAAACTAGAGGATCACAATGGTGTCTTCTGGCCTTGGACTCTATGAAATACTTCAAAACAACATTCTGTTCTTTGCAGGAGACTCAACCATCAATCTCCACATAAAAGGAGGACTTTCAGGAGAGAGAGGTCAGGAAGACTCTGCTCAGCCTGAAACATGAATGCACCTTGGACACAGAGGGGGGTGAAAACATACATGGGAAAGGTACACCACAGGACTTTTGTTATTTTCAAGATTTGTTACTCTTAAAGCACTCAGGAGTTAAGTCATTGCGGTCAAAAAATTCTGTTGCTAAGCCTGTGTTCCCTGCTTACCTGCCACATTGTCCTCAAAGGGTTTAAACTAGAAGCCAGAGAGCCCACAAATTAAACACAGCTCTGGGGATGTGTGTATTAATGACTGGGGTGGCTCAGGTTTGAAGATGCAGGATGGCTGAGCATGGTACCCTATACCTCAAGGAAGGACTCGGATAAGAAATTTGAGCCCAGGAGTGTATCCAAAGGTCCTAGAGTTAGAAATAGTGACTAGAGTCTACTTAGTGGGTGTGGAAACCCATGGAATACAGCAATTGGGTCCACATACAACACTATACAGAGACCAGGCCATGGTGTAACACTCAACACAAGTTCTATATATCCTTTAAGGAGGGTCTTCTGCCCACCCATGACACTAGTGTTAAGCAGTAGTATCATGAGTCTAGTCATTACAGTGAACTCTAGTTCTACTTCATGTAAACTACTAATTCACACTATTGACTTCTTGAAATGGTAATCCTAACTGGAACATCAGGACATCCCATTGACCCACAAGGGCTGGCTTTGAATATAAATTGAACTGGATATTTGACATTCACTAATCTTCTTTTACTGCAGTTATATTTAAAATAAAAATTTCACTAGGCTTTCATATGAGTTATGGATATGGGTACTTTTAGTCTCCACTGAATTCATAAAAATAGATCTATCTTTAGCATTACATTAATTTTATACTGATATGATTATACATTTCACTTTTCATCTATATAGGCCATAGAAAAGACCCTGTTTTGTCTCTCCTCCTATCATGAGTATTTACTTTGAATGGCTTTTATTTCATTGAACAAGAAGTAGATGAGTAAGGTGTTCATTCATAGAAAATTGTGTGTAGGAGTTAAATACATACTGTCCAGTTTCCTTTCACAGTTAAGCAGCTGGAGGCACTGTATGAATACTTACTCTTACTGATGTAACTCTAGCCCAGAGGAGTGACTGCAGCCTTCTCCCTTTGCTCCTCAGGGTTCTGGTTTCATTTATAAAAGCTCCTGATGCCTCCACCCAAGGGAACCTCTCCTAGTGCAGAGAACACAGCAGGGTTGTCCCTTGGAAAAATACTCAACACCCAAATAGTGGATCAAGTTTCAAACTCAGGATCTGTTCATATACTACTTGCAAATATATATAAGCTCGATTATTCAACAAACATGTTAAACCTATGGAAGACGGCAATTACATGGACTCCAGGACCAGTATATACTCAGCTCCACACTACCCTCATGAGATGTAGAAAGCACTCATTGCTTGATTTTCACAGTGTCAAGGCAAGATTAATGCCCGAATGAAGAGCTGAAACTGAATCCATGCAAGATAGAGGCAACATTGGCTAGAGACAGAAATATCTGAAGAACCAGTCAATACAACACCAAAGCATTTACCCTCTTTTAGTCAGTAGTATGCAGTCTCAGGTTCCTTCTGGACTCTTCTCCGCTCCTGGATACCTAATGGTTTCAGTAGCCAGAAATGCCTGCTACAATCTTTGTCTTCTGCAGCTTTGTCTAACATACCCTTATTGATTACTTGTCCTGATTCAACTCTGCCCTTCTCCCCACTTGGAGTATAAATTACACTGATTTACACCATCTGATGTTGATTTACTGACATGTCAATAACACCACAGTTTGTCATTTCTACATTTGGCCCAATACTTCAGCGTTCCCATGTTACAAATATGAAAAAGGCCTGGACATTTATATAGATAACAAGATTGTGCTGACTTACAACAGTAAGGGTTAAAAAAAAAAAACCACACATACACACACCTCTGAGTTTTGGAAGAGATTGTAAATATAGCTGTGCAGAGAAGGGAAATTCCAATTTGTAGAGGTTTTCTGGATTTTGAAATCTGGTTGCATTCCAGTTTGGAACAAAGTCCGAAAGTTTTGTAATTCTCCTCGAAAGGGAAAAGTCTGAGGTCTGCAACCCCAGAATGACTGCCTGGCTGCAGCCCTGGACCCGCAGATCTTGGTTGGTAGGGAGCTGGGAACCTGAAAGACCTGGGAGCCTCAGAAGGTGGGATCCAGTTCTTCCAAGTGCTTGGCTCCCCATCAGTCCACCATACAGGCTGCCAAGGAGCTGTGAGGGTAAGTGAGCAGACAATCAGACAGGTTCCCAATGGAAACTTGTGGAACACTGCCTGATTTCCATCAGCCCTTTGTCAAAATCAAACCATCTCCACAAAATATTTTGATTTTGATGAATTGGCATTCCCCAATGGAAAAACCTTCTGTCAGAGAATTTCCGACCAGGGCTAGATCTAAACATGTTTGATTCAGAGCATATGCTAACCTAACAAAATAAATTTTCATGGGGGTAGGTTATTCCAGAAGTGTTTACTGCAGGGTTTCTGGCACCTTTCTTTGAAGCATCTGGTACTGATCACTGTCAGAGACTAGATGGACCTCTGGAATAAAATCCTGGCCCCACTGAATTCAGTGACAAAACTCCCATTGATTTCAATGAACCGTTATTTCACCCTGGTGTAATTTAGTATGGCAATTCCTATTGTGTTCCTGTGATGTAATTCCGCTGTTTAATTTACCATCAAACAAAATGAATCAAACAAAAAAAGGGAACAATAATATGGCTAGGTAGTATATAGGATAACATTAAAATCTGAAGTTCTGTGAAATTAATGATTTACCACTAGCAGATTTCATGTAACACTGCTCTACAGCCAAAATCCTTCTGAAATAAATGTAGTCAAACTTGACTAATTCTGGCTCACTGAGAAAGAAAATGATGCTTAAAATTGTTGATTGGCTCTAGTTTTCAAGATATGCTATTGGGTCAGTATATACGACCCTTGGCTTGGGAATGGCGGAGGGTAAGTGAGTTATAAAGGGAAGGGATCTCAATTTAAACCAGAAATTACTAAAATACATCTTTGTCAGGATCTATGAATAAATCTATGACTGGGTACTTGCTTTTTAGGCAAAACAATGAATGATGCAATCTGAAGCTGGTATTGCGTCATACATGATATGAATTGCATCATGTTATTCCTAGAAGTCATGGATGATGCAATCATAACAAAGCTTACATCACTCTGCTGTACAAATTGCCCTCTATCAGCTCTAGAAATCATACAGTGTCATGCTCTCTTATTTGTCAGTGTTTGCTTTTGCAAAGGGACACATTTCTGTTTAGCCAAAGTGAGCAGAGATGCCTCGTACGTGTGTGAACAGTGCAGATAACTTCTGCTATGTTTGTGGTGAAGTGACTTTTGCATCACAAAAGCGCAGTATAACCACTATGGTTAAGAAAGTCTACCACCTTTATTTTGGCTGCAAAACTGGAGATCAGGACAAGAGGTGGGCCCCACACATATGCTGCAACACTTGTGCAACAAATCTTCGCCAGTGGTTGAACAGGAAAAGGAAATCTATGCCTTTTGCAGTGCCAATGATTTGGAAAGAGCCAACAGATCATGCCAGCAATTGTTACTTCTGCATGGTGCCTCCAGTTGGGAAAGGTGTGTCAAAGAAGAAAAAGTGGACTGTGCATTATCCAAACATTCCATCAGCTATATGCCCAGTACCCCATAGAGAAGGACTGCCGGTTCCTGATGCACCAGAATCATTCTCACTTGAGTCAGATGAGGAAGAGGATGAAACGTCTAGTCCTGAACCATCAATGTCACAGGACCCACATTTTCTCCCATCCTCCTCCTCTGAACCACACTTCATAACACAAGGTGAACTGAATGACCTTGTTAGGGATTTGGAACTACCCAAGAGTAAGGCAGAGCTGTTGGGCTCCAGACTACAGCAGTGGAATCTCCTGGCAGGTGATGTTAGGGTTTCCATGTTCCGTGACCATCAAAAGGATCTTTTCCCATTCTTCTTCATGGAAGGTGATCTTGTAGCCTGCAACAACATCGATGGTGTGATGGCAGCCCTCAACATTGTTCACGATCCAGATGAGTGGAGACTGTCCATTGATTCATCGAAGACGAGTCTTAAAGCTGATTTAATGCATAATGGCAATGTTTTGCCATCAATTCCAGTTGGTCATGCAGTCCATATGAAGGAAACCTATGATAACATGAAACAACTTTTGAGGTGCATAAACTATGACCAACATCAATGGCAGCTTTGTGGTGATTTGAAGGTTGTTGCTTTCCTGCTTGGTCTGCAGACTGGATACACAAAGTACTGCTGTTTTCTCTGCGAATGGGATAGTCGTGCAAGAGATTCCTACTACATCAAGAAAGATTGGCCACTCCGACAGTCATTGGAGCCTGGGAGAAAAAGTGTTCAGCATCCACCACTTGTTGAATCAAAGAAGATTTTGTTACCACCCTTACACATCAAGCTGGGTCTGATGAAGAACTTTGTCAAGGCCACAGAGGGTCCTGTGGCACCTTTGAGACTAACAGAAGTACTGGGAGCATAAGCTTTCGTGGGTAAGAACCTCACTTCTTCAGATGCAAGTAATGGAAATCTCCAGAGGCAGGTATATATCAGTGTGGAGATAACGAGGTTAGTTCAATCAGGGAGGGTGAGGTGCTCTGCTAGCAGTTGAGGTGTGAACACCAAGGGAGGAGAAACTGTTTCTGTAGTTGGATAGCCATTCACAGTCTTTGTTTAATCCTGATCTGATGGTGTCAAATTTGCAAATGAACTGGAGCTCAGCAGTTTCTCTTTGGAGTCTGGTCCTGAAGTTTTTTTGCTGTACAGCAAAAACTGTACAGCAAAAAAACTTCAGGACCAGACTCCAAAGAGAAACTGCTGAGCTCCAGTTCATTTGCAAATTTGACACCATCAGATCAGGATTAAACAAAGACTGTGAATGGCTATCCAACTACAGAAACAGTTTCTCCTCCCTTGGTGTTCACACCTCAACTGCTAGCAGAGCACCTCACCCTCCCTGATTGAACTAACCTCGTTATCTCCACACTGATATATACCTGCCTCTGGAGATTTCCATTACTTGCATCTGAAGAAGTGAGGTTCTTACCCACGAAAGCTTATGCTCCCAGTACTTCTGTTAGTCTCAAAGGTGCCACAGGACCCTCTGTTGCTTTTTACAGATTCAGACTAACACGGCTACCCCTCTGATATTTGTCAAGGCCATTGACAAAACACAAGCAGCTTTCAAGTACCTCCGTGGAAAATTTCCAAGGTTAAGTGAAGCTAAGATAAAGGAAGGTGTCTTTGTTGGTCCTCAGATTCGTGAACTTCTTCGAGATGATGCATTTGACCATGCACTGCATGGCAAGGAAAAGACGGCATGGAAAGCCTTCCAGTTAGTGGCAATAAATTTTCTCGGAAACAACAAGGCAGACAACTACAGGTTGTTGGTGGAAAACCTCCTCAAGGCATACAAAAGCCTTGGTTGCAACATGTCACTAAAGATACATTTTTTGCACTCTCATCTAGATTTTTTTCCACCGAACTGCAGAGCAGTGAGGGCGAGCGATTTCACCAGGACATTGCAACAATGGAGAAACGCTATCAGGGCAAATGGAGCCCATCAATGCTTGCAGACTATTGCTGGACAGTGACAAGAGATGCTCCATTTAATGAATACAAGAGACAAGCCAAGAAGCGCCGAGTAGGCACTGAAGGGGACTAAACTATGTACAGAATAGTTTTTTGCCTTTTGTTTCATAATACATTTTATTTATATAACCCTTTTGCTGATTTTTAAAGTGTTACATAATATTTCACCTGTCCTGTTTATCATGTAAAGCAACCATAAACACATGAAAAGACCTAGGTTTACAATTTATAATTACAACTCCTATCTACACAATATACATAGACATAAAGTGTAAAAACTTAAATATCTTAGAAACAGTTGTTTTAATTGTCATATTTGAATTCAGCACATCAAAATACATAAATAGCACATTTTTATCTCTGAAGCAGATGACTTCTCAAATTGTAGACCAGTGTAATAAACAAGCTGTTGGAAGATTCTCAGAGTGCTTTGTTTTGTTTCTTTACAATACAACCAAGCGCAAAATGTTTAAGTACATCTCTCCCAAGCATGTGGAGTCTTTTAATACTTGCTTTAATCGTTTGGTCCTTAGTGCATCAGACCTTGTCTAATAAACTTATTTGAACTTGTGTACCAGTTTCCTGCTTTGTATATTGTAATCTAAGCAAAATTTGACTCTCTCATACAAAAAGGGGTCCAGGAGGAAGTGAAATTTTCAACTTTGTGCCTTATCACAGAAGAAAAAATCTCCCACCATTCTAAACAAATTAACTGAGTTAAGCTAGAGCCAAGAGTTGATTAGTTTGATAAAAAATGTGAACTTTGACTTGCAGACCTTTTACCTGCATTTAAAAAAAATGAAAGTGGGATGCTTTCCCCACCAATATTACAGATACTATCTATGATAACATTTCTGTGGTTGTATCTATCTTAAGATACAGGATAATATTTCTCTAATTTTTATATAGTATGTCATATTCTGATCTCAGTTCCATCAGTGTAAATCTATGGACCTCACTGGAGTTCCTCTGGATTTACAAGAGAATAACAGAGAGCAGAATGTGGCCCAATATCTTCTAAGTGCAACGTGGATGTCTGAAGTTAGACATCTAGGTCCATACCTAAGCACCTAAACTAGTAGCCTGATATTCAAAGGTGCTTTCTTTTTACCCACAACTCCTGTGAAATCAGCAAGCGTGCTCTGGTCCACTGAAAACAGAACTACTTATTTTCGATGTCTAAATATGAATTTAGCTGTCTAACTTTAAACAATCAACTTGGAAGATTTTTGCCACAGTGTCCAATTATCTGAAGCTCCTGCAGTGGACTATGATGAAATTTCAACCCAGTCAAATGAAAACATTTCAATGAAAATATCATCTGCGGGTCCATGACCTCTTTCTCTCTGTCTGCTGCATGTTGCCCTTTATTTACAATTCTCTCCTGTCTTGACCCAGCAGGACTTTAGGAAAATAGAACACTTCCCAGATATTCATATTTTGTAGAAGTGTTTCAAGACATGGATATGCACCTGAAAGCTGGCTACGAATCTAATGCTGTGGTTGTTTGCTGATTTAAACTCAGTCTCCTCCTCCCTCATTTCCTCTTTTGAAAAGAATTTGCACAATTTCCAAACTGGAAATCCTTCCCCCCACGCCCCATTTTCTTTAGCAATTTCTGAACCTTCTGATAAGAATATATCAGCAGCCAACCTATGCTTCCTTGCCAATTATTGAAGTTGAGCCTGCACCCAAGGTGTAGCCCTCGGATGGCAACTGCTGGCTGAATGCCTAATGCTCCATTCCATTATTCTGACGAGGTGATGAAGTAGAAAGCTTGTACAGGGTAATTTTGCCATATGTTTCTTAAGAGATTGTGAAAGAGGATCAACAGCTTAAAAATAGCCAATAAAACAGTTCTACATTTTGGAGAGTAACATAAGGAGGGTCATGCTTTGCATTTTCTGAAATTCTGTTTAAAATATGCCTGAATCCAATCCAAACAAATCCAGACTTATTGATCCCAGATGTAAGCGTTAGTATAGTATAGTAATAATTAGCAGGACTACTGTATAAGGCATGCATTACATTAAAAAAAATCCCTGATTTTTACTGTGGGGAGCCTCTTTAGGAGCACAAGAGAGTTAAATTTCATTTAGCAAAACCAAACCCAGAGGAGATTAAGCTTTTTATTGGTTTCAACTACAAATGTGTGGCACTACAATTGAAAATACTAATAATACCACAAGTTATCTAAAACTATTATGCTAATATTTAATATTAAAGGTTTTGATTTTAGATATACTATTATTATTTAATAATTCAGTCTTCCCAGTACTTTATTCTAATCATCTTAAAACCTGGCCCACAAGCTCTAAGCCTAGTACTCCCTTTTCTTGCTAAAAATTGGCTTTAAATTATCATTGTGTACTATTTCTGCATTGAAATGAAGGTCCTCATTTGCATGTGTTACTGGATTGAAGCCCAAGTGCTCAGTGCTTTACAGGCTCACAAAAAGAGGAAGGATGATCCAGTGTTTGGAGCGCTAGCCTGGGGTGCAAGAGACTTGGGTTCGTCACTCTGCCACAGATTTCCTATATGACTTTAGGCAAGTCACTTAGGGTATAGCTACACTGCAATCAAAAATGTGACTGCAGCATGTGTAGTCATAGCCAAACTAGCTTTGACCAAGCAAGTTCAAATAACAGTAGCTGGTAATATGCAGCCGCATGGGCTAACCACTCAAATACATACAGAGGGTTGCATCTGGGATTGTCTAACCCAAGGTGCCATGGCTACACTGCTATTGTTATTGAGCTAGCTGCATCATAGCTATCTTGGGTATGTCTACACGGGCTGCAGTCACACCTCTGATTGCTGTGTAGACATCATCTTAGGCCTTGTCTACACTACAGGGAAATTTGATCTAAGCTACACAATTTGAGTTACATGAATAGCTTAACTCAAATCGACGTAGCTTAGATCTACTTACCATGGGGTCCACACTACATGATGTCAACGGAAGATGCTCTCCCATCGACTCCCCCTACTCTTCTCGATCTGCTGGAGTACAGGAGTCAATGGGAGAGCGATCTGCGATAGATTTAGCAGGTCTTCACTAGACCTGCTAAATAGACCACCGATGTATCGATCACTGCTCGTCGATCCCCCAGTAAGTGTAGAGAAGCCCAGAGTCTTCCTGTGCTTCAATTACCCAACTGTAAACTTGAAATAATACTACTTCCTTATTCTCAGAGGTGTTGTCAAGATACTATGGCAAAGGAGGCCAGAAAGCACCTAAAATAGACAAGCAGTATTCAGCTTTAATAGCTTGATTCAAAAGCCCTTTGAAGTCAATGAAAAGGCTCCCACTGATTTTAATGGGGTTTGGATTAGACCCAATATTCATAAACAGGATAAAAGTGGCTATGTAACCAATGGCTTTGGATTGATTTATCAAAGAATAGGAACTGAGTTTAGTCCTCCCCCTCCCCCTGCCCAGTTCTGATAATGTTTTCTTCCAGTTTTGCACACATTTTATGTTGTCACGCTTTATCTAGAAAAGGAGATCACTTTTGAAGAGCAAAGTTTGTACTTGTTGTCAAGGCTGGATCCCCACTTTGAACTTTAGGGTACAAATGTAGGGGCCTGCATGAAAACTTCTAAGCTTAACTACCAGCTTAGCTCTGGTTCCGCTGCCACCATCCCAAGGCTAATTTCCTTCCCTGGGTAGCCTTGAGAGACCTTCACCAATTCCCTGGTGAATACAGATCCAAACCCCTTGGATCTTAAAACAAGGAGAAATTAACCATTCCCCTCCTTCCTCTCACCAACTCCTGGTGAATCAAGATCCAAACCCCTTGGATCTTAAAACAAGGAGAAATTAACCATTCCCCTCCTTCCTCTCACCAACTCCTGGTGAATCAAGATCCAAACCCCTTGGATCTTAAAACAAAGAGAAATTAACCATTCCCCTCCTTCCTCTCACCAACTCCTGGTGAATCAAGATCCAAACCCCTTGGATCTTAAAACAAGGAGAAATTAACCATTCCCCTCCTTCCTCTCACCAACTCCTGGTGAATACAGATCCAACCCCCTTGGATCTAAAACAAGGAGAAATTAACCATTCCCCTCCTTCCTCTCACCAACTCCTGGTGAACACAGATCCAAACCCCTTGGATCTTAAACAGGGAAAAATCAATCAGGTTGTTAAAAAGAAGGTTTTTAATTAAAGAAAAAAAGTAAAAATCATCTCTGTAAAATCAGTATTGAAATTAACCTTACAGGGTAATCAAACTTAAAGAGCTCAGAGGACTCCCCTCTAGTCTCAGGTTCAAAGTACAGCAAACAAAGATAAACACTCTAGTAAAAGGTACATTTACAAGTTGAGAAAACAAAGGAAAACTAACACGCCTTGCCTGGCTATTTACTTACAAGTTTGAAATAGGAGAGACTTGTTTAGAAAGATATGGAGAACCTGGATTGATGTCTGGTCCCTCTCAGTCTCGAGAACGAACACACTCCCAAACAAAGAACACAAACAAAAGCCTTCCCCCCCCAAGATTTGAAAGTATCTTGTCCCCTTATTGGTCCTTTAGGTCAGATGCCAGCCAGGTTACCTGAGCTTCTTAACCCTTTACAGGGAAAAGGATTTTGGAGTCTCTGGCCAGGAGGGATTTTATAAGTACTGTACACAGGACAGCTGTTACCCTTCCCTTTATAGTTATGACATGCCCCCCAAATCACAGATAGTGTTGGACGTTCGGTTCCACACTGGCTGTGATTTCTTCCTGGAGTTCTAGGAGAAAACAGAGTTAATAAGACACATGTACCTTTAGACATACTACTGATTATATAAAAACTAACAATATGTTTCATTCCAAGAACAATTGTTAACCAGTTAACTCTGGGAAACTTTCCCGGGAGAGTGCATCAGCCACTTTGTTAGAAGCTCCCGAAATGTGTTGTATTTCAAAATCAAAATCTTGGAGAGCTAAACTCCACCGAGGAAGTTTTTTGTTATTTCCCTTGGCGGTATGAAGCCACTGTAGCGCAGCATGCTCTGTTTGTAGTTGGAAACGCCGTCCCCAAACATATGGGCGTAGCTTTTCCAGCGCGTACACAATGGCATAGCATTCCTTTTCGCTGATTGACCAATGGCTTTCCCTCTCAGACAGTTTCTTACTGAGAAACACGACAGGATGGAATTCTTGATCCGGTCCTTCCTGCATTAAAACTGCTCCCACGCATCTGTGGTTACTAGGAACGGTTTGTCAAAGTCTGGGGCCATTAGCACAGGGTCAGACATGAGTGTTGCCTTAAGCTAGGTAAAGGCCTTTTGACACTCATCAGTCCACTGAACTGCATTTGGCTGTTTCTTTCTGGTTAGGTCTGTCAGCGGGGCGGCGATTTGGCTGTAGTGGGGTACAAATCGCCTATAATATCCAGCCAAGCCTAAGAAGGATTGGACCTGTTTCTTAGACTTTGGAACCGGCCACTTTTGGATAGCATCCACTTTGGCCTGTAGGGGATTTATAGTTCCTTGACCCACCTGGTGCCCCAGGTAAGTCACTCTGTTTTGGCCTATTTGACACTTTTTAGCCTTAACAGTTAGTCCTGCCTGCTGGATGCGCTCGAAAACTTTTTCCAGGTGCTCCAGGTGCTCTGCCCATTAATCAGAAAAAATGGCCACATCATCAAGGTAGGCAACTGCAGATTCTCCCAATCCTGCTAGGAGACCATCTACAAGTCTTTGGAAGGTGGCGGGTGCATTTCGCAACCCGAAAGGGAGTACATTGAATTCATACACCCCTGCCTGGGTGACGAAGGCTGACCTTTCCTTAGCGGGTTTATCTAGTGGTACTTGCCAGTACCCCTTGGTTAAGTCTAAAGTAGAGATGAATTGGGCATGTCCCAATTTCTCCAATAGCTCATCTGTGCGTGGCATTGGATAGTTGTCAGGACGAGTTACAGCATTTAGCTTATGGTAGTCCACGCAAAAGCGTATTTCCCCATCTGGTTTGGGAACTAGAACCACTGGAGATGCCCATGCACTCTTAAAGGGGCGGATTATACCCATCTGTAGCATGTCCTGGATCTCCCTTTGTATAGCAGTTTTGGCATGAGGTGACTCCCGGTAGGGTGGGGTTCTAATAGGGTGAGCATTACCTGTGTCAATGGAGTGGTATGCCCGTTCGGTCCATCCTGGAGTGGCTGAGAAAATTGGTGCAAAGCTTGTGCACAGCTCCTTGATCTGCTGTCGCTGCAGACGTCCAAGGGTCGTGGAGAGGTTCACCTCTTCCACGCCACCATCCTTTTTTCCTTCGTAGTAGACACCTTCAGGCCACTCCGCGTTATCTGTTTCCTGGGCTGTAAACTGGCAAACGTTTAATTCTCTGGAATAAAAGGGCTTAAGAGAATTAACATGGTATACCTTAGGCTTTATGTTGGAGGTGGGGGAGGCTATGAGATAGTTAACAGCTCCTAGGCGCTCCTGGACCGTGAATGGTCCTTCCCACGATGCTTCCATTTTATGGGCCTGGAGCGCCTTTAAGACCATGACTTGGTCTCCTACTTTGAAGGACCGTTCTCTGGAATGTTTATCATACCAGGCCTTTTGCTCTTCCTGAGCATTCTTTAGGTTTTCTTTAGCAAGGGCTAAAGAGTGTCGGAGGGTGCTTTGTAGGTTGCTTACAAAGTCTAGAATGTTAGTTCCTGGAGAAGGCGTAAACCCCTCCCATTGCTGCTTCACCAACTGTAATGGCCCCTTAACCTCGTGGCCATACACAAGTTCAAATGGTGAAAACCCTAAACTGGGATGTGGTACAGCCCTGTAGGCAAAAAGCAACTGCTGCAACACTAGGTCCCAATCATTGGAGTGTTCATTTACAAATTTACGTATCATGGCCCCCAAAGTTCCATTAAACCTCTCCACCAGGCCATTGGTTTCATGGTGGTAAGGGGTGGCAACCAAGTGATTCACCCCATGAGCTTCCCACAGGTTTTCCATGGTCCCTGCCAGGAAATTAGTTCCCGAATCTGTAAGGATGTCGGAGGGCCAACCTACCCTGGCAAAAATGTCTGTTAATGCCTGGCACACACTTTTAGCCCTGGTGTTGCTTAAGGGTACTGCTTCCGGCCATCGGGTAGCAAAATCCATGAAAGTCAGTACGTACTGCTTTCCTCTGGGTGTCTTCTTTGGGAAAGGACCCAGAATATCCACAGCTACGCGCTGAAATGGGACCTCAATTATGGGTAGTGGCTGGAGAGGGGCTTTAACCTGGTCTTGGGGCTTTCCCACTCGTTGGCACACCTCACAAGACCGGACATATTTAGCAACGTCCTTGCCCATTCCCTCCCAGTGGAAGGACTTCCCCAACCGGTCTTTTGTTCTGTTCACCCCAGAATGGCCACTGGGATGATCGTGGGCTAAGCCCAAGAGCTTTACCCGATACTTAGTGGGAACTACCAACTGTCTTTGAGGATGCCAGTCTTCCTGGTGCCCACCAGAAAGAGTCTCCTTGTATAAAAGTCCTTGTTCTACAACAAACCGGGATCGGTTAGAAGAGCTGAGAGGCGGTGGGGTGCTCCGCGCTGCCGCCCAAGCTTTCTGAAGGCTGTCATCTGCTTCCTGCTCGGCCTGGAACTGTTCCCTTGATGCTGGAGACATCAGTTCCTCCTTGGACTGTGGACTGGGGTTTGGTCCCTCTGGAAGCGATGCAGGTGCTGGGGCTGTTTCCATTGACTGTGAACCGCTGTCCGCTGGTGCACTATGTGGTATCTCAGGCTCTGGCTGAGCCTCTTGGGTAGGGTTATCTGCTGCTTCCGCCAGGTCAGGCTCGCTGGTGCCATCTGGCATTGGAGTTGTAGACGGGTTTGCAAGCGCTGGACTCAGTGCTGGCAATGGTTCTGGTGCTGGTTGCGTTGCCAGTTCCGGTTCTGGGACTGGGTTTGGCTGGGTCTTTGGGATTGGGTCCACAACGGCTGTTGCAGTCGTTGGCAGGGGATCCGGTTCCACCACCTTTGTCTGGGTCTCTGGTAACCCAGACGGGGCCCTGGTGGACGGCTTAGGAACAGGGATGGGGGTGAAAGCTTGCTTAGCCTTTGCTAGTTCCAGTTCATGTTTCCTTTCTTTTTCTCTCTCCTCCATCTCTTTTTCTTTCAGCTCCATCTCTCTCTTGTGGGCCTTCTCTTTGGCTTTTTCTTCTCTTTCTTTTAGCTCCATCTCTCTCTTGTGGGCCCCCTCTTTGGCTTTCTCTTCTCTGTCTCTCAGCTCTATCTCTTTTTCTTTCAGCTCCATAGCTCTCTTGTGGGCCTCCTCTTTGGCTTTTTCTTCTTTTGTAGTCATTTTCCTGTTTTCTTGTGCTGGGTCACCCCCTCTGCAGTTGACTGAAACTGGGAAGCTCTCAGCTCTGGCTGCTGCTGAGTTAACAGAGACTTTCTAACTAGCTACTCCCGAGGATGTAAAAAGAAAAAAAACTCAGCTTGTAATTTCCTTTTACCAGTCAAGTTTGCTCATTTGAACACTTCTCTTAACAAAGGACCTGTTAAAAAAACTTAACACCTCTGCCTTCAGGCAAGGAGAGATAAGCTATGCATCTATCTACCTCCAGCTCGGCTTTCCAAGCAGCTAGAAGGAAAAAAAAATCTCACTGGCTTTTGGGTTTAAAATGATCCCACCTCTGCCACCATGTCAAGGCTGGATCCCCACTTTGAACTTTAGGGTACAAATGTAGGGGCCTGCATGAAAACTTCTAAGCTTAACTACCATCTTAGCTCTGGTTCCGCTGCCACCATCCCAAGGCTAATTTCCTTCCCTGGGTAGCCTTGAGAGACCTTCACCAATTCCCTGGTGAATACAGATCCAAACCCCTTGGATCTTAAAACAAGGAGAAATTAACCATTCCCCTCCTTCCTCTCACCAACTCCTGGTGAATCAAGATCCAAACCCCTTGGATCTTAAAACAAGGAGAAATTAACCATTCCCCTCCTTCCTCTCACCAACTCCTGGTGAATCAAGATCCAAACCCCTTGGATCTTAAAACAAGGAGAAATTAACCATTCCCCTCCTTCCTCCCACCAACTCCTGGTGAATACAGATCCAACCCCCTTGGATCTAAAACAGGGAAAAATCAATCAGGTTGTTAAAAAGAAGGTTTTTAATTAAAGAAAAAAAGTAAAAATCATCTCTGTAAAATCAGTATGGAAATTATCCTTACAGGGTAATCAAACTTAAAGAGCTCAGAGGACTCCCCTCTAGTCTCAGGTTCAAAGTACAGCAAACAAAGATAAACACTCTAGTAAAAGGTACATTTACAAGTTGAGAAAACAAAGGAAAACTAACACGCCTTGCCTGGCTATTTACTTACAAGTTTGAAATAGGAGAGACTTGTTTAGAAAGATATGGAGAACCTGGATTGATGTCTGGTCCCTCTCAGTCCCGAGAACGAACACACTCCCAAACAAAGAACACAAACAAAAGCCTTCCCCCCCCCCCAAGATTTGAAAGTATCTTGTCCCCTTATTGGTCCTTTAGGTCAGATGCCAGCCAGGTTACCTGAGCTTCTTAACCCTTTACAGGGAAAAGGATTTTGGAGTCTCTGGCCAGGAGGGATTTTATAAGTACTGTACACAGGACAGCTGTTACCCTTCCCTTTATAGTTATGACACTTGTGTATAGTATATTGGTGCTTTTTGCTAAGATTTAAAGAGGCTAAACCATATGGGACCAAATCCTGAGGTCCTGACAGTTTTTGTTCTATCCTTATCTGGGTAAACCTCCCACTAAATAGGATTCTGCCAGAGTAGGGACTGAATAAAAATGGAGACAAATATTTTACACTTACTTTTAGATGGAACTATTGATTTCAATTGGGGATTTCTAATTAAACGTTGATGGTACAATATACCCATTGTAGGGCCTCAGGATTTGGCACATGAATAGTAGCTATTTTGACAGCAATAATTTCAAAAGAGACGGTGATCATATATGTATACACACACACACACACACGTGCACCCCTTCATGTCTGTTAGGAAGGCAAAGATGAAGTGATTTTTAGCACCAGCAAAATATGATTTACACTATGACAATTAAAAGGTCAGATCCTCTCCCCAGTCATTCTGCAGTTAAACTGGTGTAAATGACATCAAAATCTGACCCTAACTCAACTAGGAGACTTCTAAATAAGTATTTTACATTTTAAAAAAGCAGCATTTAAATACACTTTTGATCAAAGCCGCACTCTTGAAAATAACAGCCTAACCTATGAAACTGTTGAAACTCATGCTTATGTTTTAATATTGTTAATATCCTTACTTCCATTTCTTTTTAGCATATTTGAATTCAGACATTAGCCCTCACACACCCAGAAACCTGTAGCAGTTTTCCTATTCATACCATACCAGAAAGGTTTAACTTCTCCAGCTTTCCATCTGGTAAATGAGTGCCTTTTAAACTGACCCAGCAGCTGTACTCTCAAGAAGAGAGAGAAACTGTCAATGCACACTAATTACTGTGAATTATTAGGCATCGACTCCATTTAGTAAATAATTCTTTATAAAAAAAAAATGAATTTCTGTGTTGTTTTTAAGAGTTTCCATTGTTTGTATTACACTTCTGGAAGCTTATAAACATGCTGGACCAGATCTCAGCATTACATTTCTGATCAATTATTTTTAGTTTTCTGCAAAGTTTAATTGCTTTTACTGTGTTTGTATTGAAAATAATATTATCTGCATATTAGATCCAATCTTGGAAATCACCCAGTGCACAAGTACATGCTAGATGAGGATGGCCACAAAGATAAAAGGATGGGGGTGAAGATGTTAGAGCCTGTCAGATGCTCACACTAGGGCTGTGATGTCCTCCCTTCAGGGGAAGTCCAAGTAATGTACTGCACCAAAGCTCTTACTACATAAACTGCAACAGTAGGGGAATATGGAATGGAATCTATCCACTCTAATCGAGTCTAATCTGTGATCCATTCTCCCCCACAAAACCTACAGGGAAGCTACACTACAGGCTACCTGCTCAGGAGCTTTTGAGGGATGATATGAGACAGCACTTAGAAGTCACCAGGAATGGTACATATTATTTACACATGGATGCCTCTGACTTGGCAAATGCTCTCATCTACACATTCCCATGGTCAGATTATCCCTTTTCCTACAGTAGGAGAAATAATCTATAGAGGAGAGGGAGCTATGCATGGAGCTGCTGCTGGCCAGAATGTGGGTGCATATTAATGCTGCTATTGTTGCTCACTGCATGCATGTACCCATTTAGAAATGACTAAGATTTGGTCTTAGACAGAGTACATAATCACATTTCTGATGTTCATAATAGAGCACTGTTATTCTCACTAAATCATAGGATAGGTTTATAAATCATGTATGTTTAAGAGTCAGTTAACTGATTTACAAATTGCATATCTGAATTATGGGCTGTTACTGATTTATAAATTGTTTGATGGTTTCCCTAAATCATATTACTCTTTTGTGTGAGTTAGTGGACATGATTAGTAATGCCACTACATAAACTGTATATCTATTAGAAATGATGTAAGTAACTTTGCACTCATGTAATAGATAATATAATATTGTTATAAGTCTTGTTATGAGATAATGTTTCATTTTCTCAAAACTATGGCACTATTGTGTTTTAACCCTATAGTACAGATCTGATGTATAGTCCAGTTTGTCAAGTCCGGTTCTTCTTTATAGTATATCCTGATTTGGAATGAGTCTGCATGTTTTGCATACTCTATGACATGCTAATAGTGTGAGAAAGAGACAGAGAGAATGTGTAAACCACCATTAACCAAGATGAATTAAGAAACCTGAACATTTTATGAAATTGTTTCTGCCTGAAGTTAGTGTCATATCTTATCACATCTTGCCACTTCATCTACTGCCCATATGACACCTTACACTGTACTTATGCATTAATTTTATTCCCCATTCCTTTTGTCTCCCTTCCTTACATTTGATATGTGGCTGTTTATCTGCAGGCATCATTTAAAGGCAAATGGAAATCTCTTTACATTTTTCTTGCCTATTGGGTCTCTTTATAATCACCTAAATGTTGAACAGCCTGCTATTGGAGTAGATTGTGAACAGTCTGGATGAATTTAAGAACCACATACTGAGCTAAATTGACCCTGGGCTGCATTGTTATGATTCCATCATCTTTAAATTCTGTCCTTAGTTATATATGTGCCACATCAGGGGCCCACAACTGGAGTTACAAAACAAAACATTCCTTCGTTGACACTGGGCATCACAGCCATCTACATCACAAGCTGCAGGAGATCAGTTTCTAACTACATGCCAGTGGTATGGGTCTATGTTTTGTTTTCCCCCTGAGAAACAGAGGTTCTGGTGCATTTCCCTATCCTCAGTGCTGAATGAGAGCTGTCCAGCTGTGTCTGTATTATGGTATGTTACAACCTTGCTTGTGGGCAGGGAACTCACCCAGGATGTGCCCTGACCAAACTATAGGACAGTCTGATGCGGGCCTCTCTTTTCCATTGTGTATAAATAAATATGTATTGGGTCTGAGAGACAGAATGACTCTTTAGTCCAAATGTTAGCGCACTCCATTGAGAGGCGGAAAACACATGTTCAAATCCCAGGCAGAGGGGGGGACTGATCCAGGGTCTCCTAAATCCCAGGTGAGTGCCTAACCATTGTGTTAAAGATTATACCAGCTGCTGCTTGCTCTCTCTCTCCCAGCCATTTTGAAGACTTACTTACACTGACTTGCATCTGAAGAAGTGAGGTTCTTACCCACGAAAGCTTATGCTCCCAATACTTCTGTTAGTCTCAAAGGTGCCACAGGACCCTCTGTTGCTTTTTACGCACCATTGCTATTCTTTCAAGAGACAGCTTAGGTGGCTGATTCCAGGAGAAACTTCCAGGCTGTGAATCCCAAGCAGCGATAGGCACCTAACTCCCTGAAAGGGGGCAGGACTGAGCAGATACCCCTTTCCCCAGCATCTGCTGTTGGCTAGTTTAGGCAGCTCCCTCCTAACCTGATATCTTTTGTGGATCCCATTCTTAGTCTACGTCTTCACTACAACCTAGGCATGTGATTTCCCCTGCTCATGTACACATATTCACGCTAGCTTTCATCAAATTAGTGCTATTATAAATAGCTGCATAGCCACAAGAACACTTTAGCAACAACAGCGGCATGGCTGAGCTGTGCCAAGTACAGTGCCTTCCATATTCAAAACATTATACATACTTTTCAAATTCCCCATAACAGGTTAAGTAATATTATCCCCATTTTATAAGTGGAGAAAACTAAAGCAACAAGGGTACTTACTCACCTAAAGTCACTGAATGATTCATTCTAAAACTCTCTCATCGTTCAGTGAGTCCCTATGTCCATTAAGCCCAGCACTTCAAAGTTTTCAGATGGAAGTCTAAAAAACTCCAATGTTGAAGGCATCAGGGATTAATTTGGACCGAGGGCCTTTCTGTAGAGAAAGTTCAATAGATCAGAATCATAGTAGCAACCCTAGAATGTAAAAACTACTAGAATAGAGCAATTTGCAGTCAAGTTTGGTTAATTCCAAGCCTGTAAATTGCACCATTTTTTAGGATGCTAGCAAGTTGCTGTGATATTAGCCCCTACTCAGACATGCTTCAGTGAACATTTTGCTATGTTTGCTCTCTGTTGTGAACCTGAATGAACCTAGCTGAAGACCACCAATATTGTTGTTTCACTGAGTCAGTGAGAAATCCTGCCTACGACAAGGACAGGGGAACTGCTGAATTGCAAGGTAGCATTCTGAATTAGATTCATGTATTATAATATTTTTGTGCAAAGTCTGAGTGTGAGAGAGGAGACTTAGGCCACACTGGAGAGAAACAAGGTACATGCAGTGAGCACAAAAACACTGAAAGCAGAATTTTTAAGTCTGATTTTTTTTTTAAATAATTTCTAAAACTGTCAGAGACTCAGCGAGCAGGAGTATGGATTAAGCAGTAAAAACTCAGCAGCATAATCTGTGGAGTTCAGAGCATATTGCTTACTTCCTATTTTGACTTACACTACTAGAAGAGACCCATATTCACCCAAACAGAAAAGACCTATTAAATTGTATAGGTATTAAACCAATAAGGTTGCACAGACATAACTGTAAAATGTATGCAGTTTAATAGAGAATAACGTTGATTTCTTTTCTTTAGCTTTAAAAACACCCCAATTTATGCTAAAAATTAGTAGTAGCAATAAATATTTATATTATGATAGAACTCAGGGGCCCCAATGGAGATTGGCACCTCATTGTGCTAGGTATTTTCCAAACATAGAAAAGAGACAGTCCCTGCACTCAAGTATTTAGTGTCTAAATACAGAAAGAGCTTTCTGTCTTTAGACTCTTTCTGAATGGGAGTACAAGATGCAAGCCAAGGAATCTGATGAAAAATTGTCCCAGCTTTGTTATATGTATTAGAACATAAGAATGGCCATACTAGGTCAGACCAAAGGTCTATCTAGCCCAGTATCCTATCTTCTGACAGTGGCCAATGCTAGGTGTCTCAGAGGGAATGAACAGAACACATAATCATCAAGTGATCCATTCCCTGTCTCCCATTCCCAGATGCTGGTAAACAGAGGCTAGGGATACCATCCCTGCCCATCCTGGCTAATACCCATTGATGGACATATCCTCCATGAACTTATCTAGTTCTTTTTTGAACCCTGTTATAGTCTTGGCCTTCACAACATCCTCTGGCAAAGAGTTCCACAGGTTGACTATGCATTGTGTGAAGAAGTACTTCCTTTTGTTTGTTTTAAACCTGCTGCCTATTAATTTCATTTGGTGACCCCTAGTTCTTGTGTTATGAGAAGGATTAAATAACACTTCCTTATTTACTTTTTCCACACCAGTCATGATTGTATAGCCCTCAATCATATCCCTCCTTAGTCATCTCTTTTCCAAACTGAAAAGTCACAGTTTTACTAATCTCTCCTCAGATGGAAGCCATTCTATACCCCTAATCATTGCTGTTGCCATTTTCTGAACCCTTTCCAATTCCAATATATCTTTTTTGAGATGGGGCAAGCACATCTGCATACAGTATTCAAGATGTGTGTGTACCATAGATTTATATAGAGGCAATATGATATTGTCAGTCTTATTATCTATCCCTTTCTTAATGGTTCCCAACATTCTTTTCGCTTTTTTGACTACCACAGCACATTGAGTGGATGTTTTCAGAGAACTATCCACAATGACTCCAAGATCTCTTTCTTGAGTGGTAACAGCTAATTTAGATCCCACCATTTTCTATATATAGTTGTGATGTTTTCCAATGTGCATTACTTTGCATTTATCAACATTTAATTTCATTTGCCATTTTGTTGCTCAGTCACCCAGTTTTGTGAGATCCTTTTGTAGCTCATCGCAGTCTGTCTGGGACTTAACTATCTTCAGTAGTTTTGTGTTATATGCAAATGTTACCACCTATCTGTTTACCCCTTTTTCCAGATCATTCATGAATATGTTAAATAGTACTGGTCCCAGTACAGACCCCTGGGGGACACCACTATTTACCTCTCACTATTCTGAAAACTGACCATTCACTCCTACCATTTGTTTCCTATCTTTTAACCGGTTACAAATCCATGAGAGGACCTTCCCTCTTATCCCATGACGTGGGTGTATTTTTGCTTATCTTGTTATAAAATACATGGGGGTAGAGGTATGGACCAGGGAAAGGAAAGAAGGGACATAATTTTCTATTAAATTCTGTAGAATGACCCCAACTCTTATGGAAAATAATTTTTCAATGGACACGCAGACACTTTTTTTTCCCCTAAAAAAGAATGCTAAATCAATGGGAGCTTTGCCTAAAAGGAAGTTCAGGATTGGGATCTAAGACAAAGTATGCACACACTAGCACAGGTTCTTAGCTTTATGCACGTGAATAGTCCCACTGAGGTCAGGGAGACTAATCATTTGTAGAATCAAGCACATTCAGTTTGCAGGATCAGGGCCAAAATCCATAGATTCTTTTCTTCATGCTGGTAGCAATTACAGTTTCTCTTGATTGAGTCTGAAGAATCTGCAACCTTTAAAAACAAACAAACAAAAAGTCATGAAAATGTCACTAAGTAGATTTCCCCAACTCCTATCAGCTCTAGAGCATATTGTTGCAACAATTTTAACAGGCCTCCTTATCGATCGCTGTTTGTTTGTTTTTCTAGACAATAGGTTAATTGCTTGTTTGTTAGCTATTCTTGCGAATAATTAAAAAAGGAAAAATGCAAGGTGATTGCCAGTGCAAAAAAGCTTTCAGACAGAAAAAACGTGGCTTGGTCATTCATGCCAGCTTGAGAAGCAGTGCTGTGAAAAGCAAGTGAGGCCCATTAGAACTAGGTCACAGCTGTGCATAACCAAGTACAGTTATAAAATGATTGCTTTTAAACCCTCAAGGTGAAGTAAATGCTAGCTTGTAACCTGAACTGCAGTGTAATGAATTGCATTGGTCTTTAAGGGCGATAGGGATTTAGCTACCCTGATTTGTCTTCATTTAAGTTCCTCATTACATTAGCATTTCCACTGATCTGAAATTCATTATTAAAAAGCATATATTATAGGCTTTATCCTCCTCCCATTGAAGTGAATGACAAAATTTCCATTGCTTACTTCAGTAAGAGAAGGATAAGCCCTATAAGTTTGTTTGGTAAGGGGAGAGTTTCTTTCATGAGAACGAGGGCCTTCAGGAAGTTCTTCCAGAATAATTTTCAAGAGTGACTAGTGGTTTTGAGTGCCTCAGTTTATTGGCACCCAACTTGAATCAGTTTTTTCTGAAAATGCTGAACAGCTAGCCTCTGAAATCACATCCCTTAACGTCTCTCTAGTTGGGCACCCACAAATGAAAGGTTCCAAACAGAAGCCAGCTAGAGACTGCTGCTGGGAGGCCCAGAAGCAGCCAAAGCAGGAAATGCTGTATAGGGAAAGGGGGTAAAATGATCCCAGCCAGGGCCATCTCTCCCTCAAGCAGCCCCCTGAACCCAGAAATGTGCAGGGGAGACTTTTCCACTCTGGGAGCACTAGGACCAGGTGATGCTTCCCCCATTATTCAACCCTAGGTAAAGCCTGCAGAGGGGAACCAGCCAGAGACTACAACTAGTAGGAGGAGAAGCAGCTAAAGCAGAGATCTCTGGACATTCAGAGAACTTTCTACACTTTTGACTGGCTTTTCTTTGTCCTGTGCTGATTGGCTGTTTGCTCCAACCTTCTACCTCACAAGCCCTTCATCTCAGCTTCACTTCAGACCTGCCCGTCTTACCCTCTTCTCCACTGGCCTTTCCTTCTCTTTTCTTTCCCATTTCTTTTCATTCTTAATTCCATTGTTTATTTATTATTTGGGTGTACTTAACATAACATTTGCTGCCATCACATTGTTCATTCAGCTTGTGTTATGTCCCTGTCTCTGTCTATTCTAATTAGATTAGAAACTCTTCCAGGTACAGAACCTTTGCTATTCTGTGTTTGTACAGTGTATCTGTTTACACAATGGGACCCCATTCTTGGTTGGCCCTAAGGCACTATTGTAAAAAAGATGATTAATAATGTCACTTTTGAAAATTTATCCCAAGTTTAGTGATTCACATAACTGGTGCATACTTCTGGGAGAGCACCATAATGATCACTTATTTTGACAGATGAGACTTTTTAGATTAAAACTTCACAGATGTATGCACTTTAATCCATATGGCTGACTTTGAAGGTGATAAAACCTTTTGGCCCTGATCCTGCAAACACTTATGTACATGCATACATTTATGCCTGTGAGTAGTCCCAATGAATTCAATACGGCCACTCGTGTGTGCAAAGTTATGCATATTAGTTGTTTGTAGGTCTGGAGCCATATGTTGGTGGGGATTTCTTTAAAAGGTATGCACATATAACAGTGGACAGCTTTGAAATACACAATTTGAGTTAGAGGTTGTAGGATTGCAGTTTACCATACTGTTTTATGCAGTGTGAATGCAAATGAAGACTGAAGAAATCCAGGGCAGTAAAATATCCCAGGGAAAATCATCAAGACAGAGGAACACTTAATCAGAATCCAGGCCATTTAGTCAGGCAAGCATAGATATATATGGTCACATTAATGAAAAAAAAGAGACTGAATAAAATTGTGTATGGCATTAAATTTAATGCAGGGGAAAAACTGATAAAGCTGAAGAGACTATCTTCCATTCTCCCAAGTATATACTGCAATTAGGCTCACTGGCTGTAAACTACATATGACCTTTATAAGCTGAGGGTGGGGGGAGAGATGAAATCAATCTAAATTTTGTTTCTGTTCAATGAATCTTTAAATAGTGGATTATATTTCACAGCATGGAGTTTTTAAGACTGAACTTTCATTTAGTTGGCAGTTGCAATAAATACAGGTGGGTACATAATGATATATGACATTGTTAAATCAAAATATATTGCTTTAATTGCTACCTCTCAGAGCATTTATCACAAAGATGAATGGAGAAATAACGGATTTAAATCAATGGCCTAGCAACCAGGTTTACTAAAACTAGTTACTGAGTGTTCTGTAAGCCAGGTACCTAACAGAAGATGTACTACAAATGGAACAGGATAAGGATTTTGGAATGGTTATTTAAACATATAGCATTAGATTAGATTACAAAAACAGGTTTTGATAGATTAATAGTAACTTGAGCACTGCTAACTTTGGAAATCTTAACATTGAGATACTTATACATTAAATCATTCACATATGTCAAAACACCTTCATTAGTGTGTAAAATTCATGTAACCAGATAAAAGTTAATTACCATGTAATTACTAGAGCACTGTGATAACCAATTTTTGGGTTCCTTGGTCAATCTGGAAACAAGGTTTGTTTGGGGTCAAACAAAACATTTAATTTTCAGGGTGGTTTTTTGTTTGTTTGTTTTTTACATTTTTAAATGTTGTTTTAAAAATAAAATAGAGGAAAATTCCAACATGAAATGTGTTTCTAAAACTAAAATTTTTTTTTTATTTTATTTTTTTCAACTGAAACAATTTGCCCCAGTTGACCCAATCTTCATCTTTTTGGTGTAAAAAAGGTTTCACACATAAACATTTACCTAAAGCTAGTAATTATATCACTTATTATTGTTACATAGAAGCAACTAACTAACACTACTTGGCTCCAGGCTGTGGAGCTCACTAAAGTTGTGACCTGCTTTGAGTGCTGAGAAAGACGATATTATTTACAAGAGGGCCATACCACTCCTGTGCAGCTCTGCATTTCATCCCTATAAGGTAAGGCAATTTTTGTGTTCCTGTCCCATGCCAGGCTGACAGCACTCAAGATCAGCCACTGCACTACACGCCCAGATGACTCAGGGTCAGATTATTCTATCCTTACTCACCTTGAGTAGTACTATTCCAGAAACAAGGTACTATTGAAATAAATGAGTCTGTTATAGTAAACGTTCAACCATGAGCCAGCCTATTCACTGGTACAGGGGAGTTAGGGGTGTAAAGACACCCCTTCTCTCCCCGTATATGGGTTATTCATATTGTGAGTCACAAGGCCAGAAGAAGAGAAGCCTGTTGCTGCTATCCCTCCTATCATGCAGTAGGGTCAGCATTTCTCAAAGTGCTGGCCAGGGTAGCTGAGCTGACATGAAGAGAGAAATCAAGCTATGTCTGGAAAACAAGTCTGTATATCTAACTTCCTCCATAAAGCAACTGAGAAGAAGGCTTGAATCATAGAATATCAGAGGTGGAAACGACCTCAGGAGGTCATCTAGTCCAACCCCTTGCTCAAAGCAGGCCCCATCCCCAGACAGATTTTTGCCCCAGATCCCTAAATGGCCCCCTCAAGGATTGAGCTCACAACCCTGGGTTTAGCAGGCCAATGCTCAAACCACTGAGCTATCCCTCCTGACTCCCTCACTTTGCTCCTGGGGCATCACTACTTCTTAGTGAAGGCAGATTGGCAACTTGCAATCAAGACCAAGATGAGTAAGGCTGGTAGAATTACGCTCTGACTCACTTAAGCTTTTTATGCTCATAAGGGATTGTAAAGAAAGCACAGTGTTTGGCTCACAGTTACAGCATTCTATTTGTACACAGATACCAGGATGCCTCTTTATATTATATAGTTTTTCTTGTGGTTTCTCATAATATTAAAAGGCTCTTAGGTGCCAAAAATGGACCATTCACTCCCAGTATCTGTTCTCTGTACAGGCTAAAAATGCTTTTGGGTTTGGTCTTTGGGCTTGCTAATAAGAGTTCAGAAATCCTCAAGATATTTCCTCTCAATGCATTTCAAAAATGTTCAAGGAATTCCCTCCTTGATTAATTTAGAAATGCCTTTGGAGGAATCTCAGAACTTGCATAATCTCTCTGATGGCAATGTAATTTTTGGGTGAACGGATAGAAATCAAGTTCCTCATAAGAGAGTATTTTCTCAGAGGACTTACTACGTATAAGGAATTTTCATTCCACTCAGGTTGTTATTTCTATTAGATGTGCAAATGTGTATCCCAGTAATTGAAATAAACCACAGCTTTAAATCAAAACTGATTTAAATTAAATTGCATACTGTTTGAGCTTGAAGGTATTCTGAATGAAAACTGATATGAAGCACGTATCAGTTAAGAAAAGTTTGTTCTCTCTTGCCACAGAGGGCAGGATAAGAGGCAATGGGTTTAAACTACAACATAGCAGATTTAGAGTAAATCTCAGGAAGAAACTTCAGCTATCAGAACGGTAGGACAATGGAACAGACTGTCTAGGGAGGTTGTGGAATCTCCTTCCCTGGAGGTTTTCAAAAGGAGGCTGGATAGCCACTTGTCTTGGATGGTTTAGACCAGTGGTTCCCAAACTTGTTCCACTGCTTGTGCAGGGAAGCCCCTGGCGAGCCGGGCCGGTTTGTTTACCTGCCGCGTCCGCAGGTTCGGCCGATCGCGGCTCCCAGTGGCTGCAGTTCGCTTCCAGCAGCTCCCATTGGCCTGGAGCAGCGAACCGCGGCCACTGGGAGCCATGATCGGCTGAACCTGCGGACACGGCAGGTAAACAAACCAGCCCGGCCTGCCAGTGGCTTTCCCTGCACAAGCGATGGAACAAGTTTGGGAACCACTGGTTTAGACAAAACAAATCCTGTATCTTGGCAGGGGGTTAGGGTCATCTAGTCTTTCAATGTCTTGTAATACTATGATAACAACTGGGCAGAACGTACACTGATTGTATATGCTTATTCATAGGAAGAATTTAGCTACATCAAACATTTGGAAAAAAATTAGGATGTAAGTGGGGGCTTGAAACAAAGCTCTGAATCTACATCTTTTATCTTATAATCATAGGTTTTTCCAAAATTATTAGACTTCTAGGTACAGTATCTTACCACATTATTAAATGTGATCTATAAAAGATATAAAAAGGCTGCTAGTTTAACTTTTATCCCATCCTGAACCAACTAAAATGCACATGGGGGAAGAGTGCAGATGGTGCAAAGCCTCTACCTGTTCCCTGCGTACTACTCAGCTGCTATTCCTGCATACCCTAACCCAAGTTCCAGATAGCTCATGCAGTGGCTTAACGGACAAGCAGTTACTTTCTGTTGCACCTGCACACTGAGAACCATGGGACAATTATGCCCCAAATTTGGATCCCAGGTAGGGGGTTGTAGGGGTGCTGGCCGGGGCTCAACCCTCTCCAGGGCGGCGGGGAACCACACCGGCTCACTGCACACTGCTGAGGTTTGGAGAATTAGTCCGGCCGCAGGAGTCTTTCCTGGTGGTCACTGGAATGAGCACCGTAAGCCCAGTCCCTGGGTCAGGGCGGGGCAACAATGAGTCGGGTGCTCTGGCAGGGCTGAGCAGCCACAGTACAATTGAAATAAACCCAGGCCCTAGGTCAGGGCGGGGCAGTATAGAGTCAGGAGCTCAGGCAGGGCTGAGCAGTGACCGTAGGTCCAAGCCTCCAAAGGCCTGGGACAGGGGGAGACTGCCACCCATGAGTTGGGTGGCAGGGGGGACGCAGGCCCTCCCACTCCACTGTGTCCCAGCCCGGGCCCCTAGCAGTGGCAGAAGACCCGCTGCTTATTCAGTGGGGATCCTGGCCACAACACACTGACATGGGCTCTGGCAGTGCTGCAGCCAGACTAGGGTCAGCTGTCCCCGGGCTACTTCCACACTCCCCCTTGGGTAGTACCTGGGTCAGGGTGTTGTCCTCTGGGGGGTCCAGCACCATGGGTTCTTCGGCGAGCGGCAGGCCCAGCAACTCCTCCGGGTAGCGGGCGCAGGGCAGGTTCAGCCAGTCCTGGAGGCCGCCTTGGGCCACGGGGTTTTCCCAGGCTGGAGGCGTCTGGCCTCTCCGGCGTCTGGGGCCTTACTGAGCTCTGAGGGCGAGCCTTTATACTTCTGGGTTGCTGCGCCTGACCCTCTGAGGGGCAGGCTCAGAGCTCCCTAGCTCTGCCCAGGCTTGTCCCGCTCCGGGGCGGCAGGGAGCCACACCGCCTCACTACAGGCGTATAGGGTTGACCTCAAGTAGTTATGTCAAGTTGAAAGTTAACTCAAGTTAGTCACCTTTGTAGGAAACACACACCCACACATAGTTTGCAGTGAAGAGAGATCAGGGTTAGGATTCCAAACTTGACCAAAGCTTTCAGCTATTCAGATTTGGGGGATTGATTTGTTCTCATCTCTAATGTTGATATTTTGGGGCAAAGATGTTTACCTCTCTCTTTCCAAGGTAACAATTTGTAAATCAACTTTTCTTCTACCTACTTGCATTAAATTACTTTGGAAAAAACAAACAAAATTAAATATAAAAACCCCCAAACTCCTAACCATTCTCTCTCCTTTTATAGGATTAGTAGTTGCTTTCCTCTGATGTCTTAAAATAAGAAAACAATTTAATGTGGGACTCTGCCAATTTCTGCAATTGCATTGATATCAACTGCTCAAAACGGCTGCCTATTGGCCCATCTAGCCAAGTGTTAGCTTGTCACTGTTTCACTAGAGATGAATGGAATCAGGTACAGCTTCAGCAAAGTCCTCTCCTAAGTCGTGATAACATAAGCCAGTTACTCAGGTAGAGTTTTGTCTGATGTGATCAAAAAACAAGAAGAGAATAAGTCAACTCAAACACACTTTTGTTAGCACAACTCCCCTTGTGAAATATGTACATAAAAGTTACAGCCCTCGCACGCATACACAACTTAGTTAAATGTATGTGAATACATTGTGAAACGCTGGCCTGCCTCCCCAAAACATGAGAATACACATTAAATGAAACAGTAGCTTAGTAGAGTATTATACAAATTAATAAGTATTTCACCAAGGGACAGGTGGTTTCTGATGTAAGCAATCACAAAGGTCATGTAAAATGGTTCCATTCTGTGGATTTTGTTCAAGGACATCATTTTACTTCTAAACCATGGTGTGTTTTTCCTCTCTTACATGGCTGGTATTCAAGATCTAAAACTGTTTTTAAAATAAATGAATTTATTGTGACAATCCTGATAACACTGAATTTACTTATATAGGGAAATGAACTATGACTTGAACTATGCCCCAGACAGGTGAATAAGGAGTTGGGCAGAAGGGTGTGGGCGAATAACTCCCATATTCATGCTACCTAAACCTGGTGAATACAAATATTGGCTTTTAGAGAAGGTAGGTGGGGAGTAGACAAGGAATGGAAGGATCCATGGCTTCATTCCAGCTTGCTGTCCACACTGCAGAATTACTGCATCAAGTGTTGTAAACAGAGATGGTCAAAACCCAGAATTTCCATGTCATGGGAAAACTGATGTTCATTTTAGGTGCTGTCTATGCTACCACTTTTGTTGGTAAAACTTTTGTCAGTCAGGGGTGTGAAAAACACTCCCCGCCCCGACCGACATAAGTTTGACCAACAAAAGTGCCAGTGTGGACAGCGCTATGTTGGCAGGAGATGCTCTCCCACCCCTCGTTGGGGGTGATTTAATTATTTCGCAGGCGAGCTCTCTCCTGCAGTCATAGAGCTATTACACTGGAGACCTTACAGCTATGCCGCTGTAAGGTCTGTAGTGTGGACATAGCCTTAGTTAAAAATCAGAATGAAAAATATTTTCAACTTTCCTGGAAACATGGAAATTATGGGAAAAAAAATTGTTTGGAAAATTTCATTGAGAAATTTGTTTATTAAATATTTTTTTACATTATTTCATGACATCTCAGTAGTGGAAGTGCATAATATGTTACATTATGTCAATTTATGACATAATATAATAGTCAAATAGCCTTTTTAAAATAGCTGTTTCTTAGTACAGACTGCGTCATTACAACTCAAACAGGAAAAGCTTTGAAATAGAAAAGAAAAGAAGATATTTCAATCTATACTAAATAGCACTATAGCTTCATTTTTAAAAATTAAAATAAAATAGAATATTTTGACTGTCACATTATGTCATGGCATGGCAGGTTTTATGCTGTGGTGTGTTGCAATGCATTACTACTGCTGACATGTCATGAAATAACCTAAAAATATAAAAGTGAAACAATAAACATCAAAGCAAATTTAATTTCTAAACTAAATGAACCTTTCCCCTGCTCCATTTTGAAAAAAAAAAATCTTTTCTAAAAAACTTCAGTGTTGGGAAAATTAGTTTTCCTGAGAATTTTCATTGAAATTGATACAATTTTGTGTGTGTGTGTGTGGGGGGGGAGTTTAGTTGAAATGGCAGTTGGTAAAATTGAAAAAAAATCAGCCATAGTTTTCCCAACCAGCTCAAGTTATAAGTTGTTGCTGGCATATACCAGCAGCAAATTAGTATCCCCTTCTTCTTCCACTCCAGAGAAAAAGGGAGGAAGGAATTTTGACTCAAAGAGGTATCTCAAAAATACATTAGCAGCTAGTACTACTCATGGTGGTACAGCTTATGCACCAATCCTTTAAACCCAAATTAAAATCCTAAAATTAAAATCTAGCTCTTACATTTATTGGCATTTCTGTGGAACTCGTCATAGTAGCTGTGCCAGACCTGAAGAAGAGCTGTGTATAAGCTCTAAAGCTTCTCTCTCTGACCAACAAAAGATGGTCAAATGAAAGAGATTACCTCACCCATCTTGTCTCTCTAAAATGCTGGGACCAACACAGCTAAAACACCACTGAATACACTTTCCTTCTGACATTTAGCTGTTTAGCTATTTCAAAGGGAAGAATAACACTAATTCAGCTCTAGGATATTTGCTGCCTTAGGCAAACTGTAAAATAAATAATCTCTCCTCAAAGGCTGTAGTCATTTACACAGTAAATATTTTGCTGGTCTGGAAGACCTAGATGCTCTGGTTATAAGAAGCCTGGGGTGATGAATATCTCAGTAAGTCACATTTTGACTTAATGTAACCCCTAGCACTCAAACATAATGTTTAGTCTAAGAAAGATAAGACACCATTCACTCATTCTCCAATATATAATCATCATCATAACCAACATTATACTTGTATTTATCTGTCATTATTCTGTGGAGCACAAAACTGAGATTCAAGTGGTCTATAGCAAAGATAGAAAACAATTAAGAGACCAGAGAATTCCCAAAAGCAACAAAGTTTTGTAATTAAGATTCCCTGGATTCTCTGTGAGCCTAATTTTCAACCAGAAAGTAGGTGGGCATTCTGATGCCTTAATAGGTGCTTAATAGGATTGCTATATGTATACCGCTGCCTACTTGAGTGAGTGAGAGAGAGAGAGAGAGAGAGAGAGTGTTCATGTGCAAATAAGTATTTGCATATAGTTTTATAGTTGTAAATGTCAGCATGTCTGCTTCTAGCTGAAAATCAAGTTCAAGACCCTATAAGGAAATTGTCCATTCTCACAATCTGGTTTAACACACACTTTTACTCTACAGCTATGAAACAAATTATGTAAGTAAAAATCCATTAAAGCCTTAAGATAGAATGTGAAAAATGTTATCAAACTAATGATACAGAGTTTTTAAAGCATCTCTCCACACTCCCTTCCCCTCTTCCCCCAAATTAAAGAGTTTTATTGCTGTTAATTTATTCTAAATTCTCAGAGTCCTATTGATCAGTAGACTAGAGTTTGTTGGGAAAGCAACAGAAAAGACTTCTTCCTGTTTCAGTAACTGAATTTTGCGATGGATAATTCTCCAGGGGAAATCTAAGGACCAATAACAGGAGCCGTTTCTGTGAAAACATACCTAGTGACTTCCCCTGATGACAGCTATATTAAAAGTCCTTGCAGAGTCAGGAGATAGATTAGATTCCCAGTACAATTGCAAGAAGAATTAGTTTTAAGGCTATTATGTACTAAAGCTGGTGAAATACTGTATGGGCATATGCAAATCCTAATGTGTTAAATTCAAAAATCTAAGATTTTTGACATCATTTGGTAGATGATGGGAACCTTTTACATGCTCATTACAATTTTTAACAAAAATAATCACGCAAAAAAGTTCATGTTCTATTACTTATATTCTGACCTTCATGTGTGTTTTTGACTTGTTTAGTGACTAGTAAGCATAGTAAATCTGTGAGATCATATACCAAATAGCACTTAACACTAGAGTAATAAGGAAATGCAAGTGGAAAATATTTAACACACTGTGGGTCCAGTGGGTATTTTGAGGTGTTTGCTAGCTAACATGGATTTCTCACTTCAGAATTTTATTTTTTTTCCTGTGAATTAAGTTATGAGCTATTAAACAAGTGCTATTTTCACTATGCTAAAATCCTACTCTTACTGGTAAAATATGTTTATAACTCCTAAATGCAATCACCAATACCTCTGACACATCGCCTAGTCAAACTAAACCATTCTGGACTTTTCGTGAGTTCTCTTATACCGCAAGCCATGTTGGTTCCCATTCCCCTTCCCTCTATGTTTTCAATATATTTTCTTGAAATGTGATGGCCAAAACTGGAAATGGTGCCTTTGACCACAGATGACTAAAAACAAAGTCCTACCAAAGTTGCATTGGGCCAGGTTAGCAGCTGGTATGAATTGGCACAGTTTCATTTAAGTCAATACAGGATGCAAATTGGCCCAGCTTCACTAACTTCAGTTATATTATGTCACCTGAGAATTTAGCCCACTGACAATACACTATTTTCATTGTTGTTTTATATCCCTTCTCATTCATGTCATTTATTTTAACAAGTGACATTGCTGATACCTTATTTGTTTATCCTGATTGATTCCTTTCTTTTTCTTTAGAAGCCCCCAAAGCTCAGAACCCATTGTCATGGAGTGAAGAGTTTTGATTATGTTTGTCAGCTTGCAGCATTTTACAGTGAATATGTTCCTATGGTTAATACACATTTTATGCGGTTACCCATTTTGACCCAAGCAACTAGCCAAAATTTCAGGATCTTGGAGGATGAGCCAGTTAGGAGGAGAAAGTGATAGCAGTATTTCTTTGATGCAATTTAGTTCATTTATAAATAATGCCTAAAAGTCCTATTTCCCTCAACACTACAGAAATCAAACAGCAGGAGATACTTCCTTTGTTCATTGTTCCAAATCTGCCTTTCCAGCCTTCACTCAGTATCCAAAAAGCTTTTTCTCTTAGCTTTCTCTCAGGGCCACATTACTAGCCTTCTGTGACTGTCTGCTTGTCATTCTCTCACTGCTTCAGCTTGTACTCTTCCTCTGTTTCACACAAAACAGGTCCATCAATCAAAGCTCTAGCCCCTACATTTTAACCCCTGCCCTCAGGGCCACGTGATTCAGCTTTTCCACATGCCTGTCCTTTAGGTGCTACTTCTGTTCTTTCAGGCTTCTTTGCATTTATCCTCAGTATAAGGCAGCAGCCACAATTGACCCAAAACAAGGTTTAAAACAACCAATCCCATTTATCCAAAACCCTATTATTTGAAACTGCATTACCCAAATCCCTTCCTCATCCCCCAGCACGATACACATGTTGCAGAGCTTATGTATGTCAATCTGGGGAAGCCACCAAGGATACCCTGACTGGTGCTGGGGAGTGCAAGCGCGAGGCACAGTGAAGGTATCCACATGCATGTATGCCCTTCTAGAGTCTCCCTCATAAAACAAGAATAAGCTGGGGTCTCCTGTACCCTTCAGCTGTCTATGACTCAGATGCATGAGAGCACCCAGGTGCTCTATGATATGTGAACTGATGGAAGGAGAGGACTTTCTCTGTGTGGCAGAACATTGCCAGGGGGTGAAATCACACACACAGCATCCATACCTCAGCTCTGAATCCCCAAGCACTCACCCCCAGATGTAGGGATGCCAGTGGATGCAGCCCAGCATATGTCTGAGCACTGGCAGCCAATAAACATGTCCTCCGTAACTAGCATGGCTCATGGTTTGGTAACAAACCAAGCTCATGCTGTTCGAGGCACTTCATATCAGTGTTTTGGAGTCAAGGCACTGGCTAGTTTTGCTAGATGAAGAACTGGTCAAAACCTGGGAATTGTCAAGTGACAAGGAATTGCAGCACTCATTTTCACAAAAGCCAGTTGTAGATAATTGGTTATCAGTGGAACATGAGTTTCCTGAGGTAACCCACCGAGCTCTTAAAGTCCTCATTCCTTTTCCATCAACATACTTATGTGAGTCAGGCTTCCCAGCACTGGCCACAATCAAAATTAAGTATTGCTCCCATTTTTCAGAGGAAGTTGCAAGTGTACAACCCTCCTGAACTCCCCCATCCTTCTGCATTGGTCAACTAGTTGTGTTGCCCCCTCTAATTTCCTGGGGAAAACACTGGTGGAAGATGACTTACGTCTTTACCTTGTACACTGAAACCACAAATTTCACTGTTTTGTACTATACAATTAGGAAACAAAACTCACTCCTCCCACTGATAAGGTAGGACTGATGGATACTGACACAATCTATAATTATTTGGGTTTTTTTTGATTTCCTAAAACATTTGTGCAGTTTTATTTTAGCTGCTGTGATTTGTGCTCTTTTTAAACAGAATTATGAGACAACATGAAAGGTGACTTATGAAATAAAATGAGTGCTTTTGACACTAACACTCTTATTATAAATATATTGATTAAAGCCCTTCTACTTAATTACTCCCATTCTTGCAAAGTATAGGCCTTTCAGTTCTTTGTGTTATCTTAGTAAATATTAGGGAGGCAGAATTGTTGTTTCTTACCATAGGGAGACTCACTATGACAAAGTTTGAAAACCCCTTCTCTAGACTCCCAAATAAATTGACAGGCTGAGGAACTGTATTTTGAATCCTATTGTTGGTAGGGAGACCATGAGCATACAGGCAAGCCCTAATTTGTGATAGGTTAATGCGCTGTTGCATATCTTGACATTGTGCTTCCCTCTAACACACTCTCCCCTCCTTTTCTTGGTGTCTCCCCACACTTTTACTCTTAGTTACATCAGGCATTGCAGTCATTAGTAAACTACTAAGAAACAGTTGATTATTGTACATAACATCAATAGCTACCTTGAAGGATGTGGGTAGAGCTGGTCTGAATTTTTGTGTTGAAACTTTTTTCAACAGAACATGTCTTTTAACCCCCCAAAATCAAAAGATTTCAAAAAGTGTGATTTTGACAAAAATTCCCATGGAAAAATATATGGTCATATTACAATATTTTAATATTTTATTTTTGATTTCAGAATTTCAAATTTTCCATTTTGAGAGATGGAGGGTAGGTGAGGAAATATCTGAAATAAAATATATTACCTCACCTTTCTTGTCTCTCATATCCTGGGACCAACACCACTGCAAAAAACAAATTCACTTTGTTGTTTCTCTCATTTTTATATTATTTTTACATTATTTCAGTACTTATGTGCACTACTACTACTACTGACATGTCATAATATGACAATGAAATATTGGTAATTATATTTTATATTTTATTTTTTAAATCTTTAGGACCAGCTACTACTAGCAGTGTATAACACATTTTATCTTCTTTTTAGATCAAAGCATCTCTGGTTTGTGCTGTAATGAAACAGTTTGACACATAGTGCACATTATACCTTACCACTACTGATGACAGGTCATGAAATAATGTAAAAATATAAAAATGGAGAAACCTAAAAAATAAAATTAAAAATGAAAAATTGAAATTCCAAAACAAAAATTTGAAATTACAAAATAATGACAGTTGGAAATCTGTAATAGAAGTCTTCAATGAAAGTTTCAATGAAACTGAAGTATCTCAGAATTTCCAGTTTGTGGGAAGTTTTGAAAATATTTGGTTCTGTTTCACTAATGTGCCAGATCTCCAGAAATAACTAACTGACAGAAATATATAAATGATTCAGTTTTATGCCTTTAGAGAGGTCCAGAGAATACAGCAAAGGACAGAATCAGGAAAACTAGATTTTATTCCTGGTTCAGCATTTGATGAGTTATGTGACTTGCGGTAAATTATGGACCTTACATCCTTTGCGTCTCATGTTCCCCATCTTTAAAATGGGGATAATAATGCTCATTCACCTGTATAAAGTAATTTGAGATCTGTGGATGAGAAGTTATATAAATGCTAAGTATTATTACTGCCATCTAAACCAGGCAAATGTGCACAGTTTGTTGCCAGATATATATTATGTGCTATCTGACTTTGGTATTTTGCTCACAGACACAAACATGGGCAAAGAAAAATGAAAGCCTATATGAGGAATAAAATAATCCATGCATCTTGCTGGAAGTAATTTTAGGATGACAGGTAAGAGAAAATTATTTTCCCCCCTTTCAGCAAAATACAACATACTTGACATCTATGACAGTTGCCTCATAAGCTTTGAAAGAAGTTGTGTCACTGTCAATATTGACTAGATGTTACGCTGTAAATCTGACACTATCACAAACTGAGTTACTAACAACATTAGACCCATGGTAGCATATTGCTCAGTTTCCATAACAAGCAATGGTGATCTCAGCTTAAGTATTCCCTTAGGAAACAGTACAACATTCATGCAAATTTCAGGTTCTACATTTTGTTCTTGTCATAAATGTATATGCTGGAAACTATATAATACAAAAGATTAAGCAAGGCATTGCAATAATGAGTAACTATTTGTCTATTAACTTTGTTTACATTTTCATCATTTTTATTTAAGCTGTTGCTTATTTTAAGAGCTAACTAGAGATTCAACAACTGTCTGAAGTGTAATTTGAACCTGAACAAGCATCTGGTATTTTCCATTTCTTTTTCAAGGAAAGGATGCACTGATGTCTTTCACTAACTTGGGGTATGTCTTCATTACCCGCCGGATCAGCGGGTAGCAATCGATCTATCGGGGATTGATTTATCGCTTCTCATCTAGAGACGATCCCCGAACGTGCTCCTCGTCAACTTCAGAACTCCACCAGGGCGAGAGGCAGAAGTGGAGTCGATGGGGGAGCCGCGGCCATCGATCCCGCACCGTGAGGAAAGGAGGTAAGTCAATCTAAGATATGTCGACTTCAGCTATGCTATTCTCGTAGCTGAAGTTGTGTATCTTAGATCGATCCCGCCCCCTAGTGTAGACCAGCCCTTGGATGTACTGCCTCTGTTTGGTCTGAAGTCTACTTTGAAGAGTCTACATTGAGAGCAATGGGAGTTTTATTTAAGTAAGCACTACAGGGTCATATCCTCATTTTCTTGATGAATATTAGTCCTATGAAAAGCCAAAATTGTCTTTCCTTAGATAACAATATTTGTGTGTTTATTTGGAGTTTCTGCTCATCCATTAGTTTCAGCATAGCAGTGTATTTCACCTAATTTGTTCTTCTCAGAAGATACAAGTTCCCGGTGCAGGAGACCTCCTACAGACTAGGGAGAAGTCAGTTTTCCGGGTGTTCTTGTGGAATGAAATGTCCTTAAGAGTCATTTCATTTTTCCACTACAATATAACATTTTATTATTTACTATTCACTTAGAGTGTTAAATTAAAATGTAATAATTGTTCTAATGCTAACTATGTTTGGCATTTGTGACACTGAACCTGTGTATGACCCATAAACAACTTAACAAGACACATTGCTATTATAATCAAGACAAACCATTTATATATGGGTATCAAGTGTTAATTAGGCTAGTTATCCTCACCTCATTCAGAATAGTTCAGAATAGTTGCTAAGTGTATTTGTCTGTGTTTACCTGTATCTTGTTAGAAGTTTAAATGTAACCCATAGATTCTAGGATTGGAAGGGTCCTTGAGAGGTCATCGAGTCCAGTCCCCTGCCTTCATGGCAGGACCAAATACTGTCTAGACCATCCCTGATAGACATTTATCTAACCTATTCTTAAATATCTCCAGAGATGGAGATTCTACAATCTCCCTAGGCAGTTTATTCCAGTGTTTAACCACCCTGACAGTTAGGAACTTTTTCCTAATGTCCAACCTAAACCTCCCTTGCTGCAGTTTAAGCCCATTGCTTCTTGTTCTACCCTTAGAGGCTAAGGTGAACAAGTTTTCTCCCTCCTCCTTATGACACCCTTTTAGATACCTGAAAACGGCTATCATGTCCCCTCTCAGTCTTCTCTTTTCCAAACTAAACAAACCCAATTCTTTCAGCCTTCCTTCAAGGTCATGTTCTCAAGACCTTTAGTCATTCTTGTTGCTCTTCTCTGGACCCTCTCCATTTTCTCCACATCCAACTAGTTCATGTCTTAATTGCCTTATATTATGTATGTGTTTGTGTTCAGTTAAGGTTACGATCAAAGATGTGAGATACTGTAATAATATTATCTACATTGTCTTCAGCTTAACTATGTCTTATAATGACTAGCTGTTGTTTTATAGTGTAACTAGATAACCTGTGTATGCACAGGAAATCGAAAATTAACTTCAAAGCAAATGTCCACAATCTGCATCGCCTATTCTTCCTCAGAGGAAAGCCCTGATGTGACAGTTTCTGGGAGGAGGGTTGTGAGCCTGCTAGAGAGCTATAAAAGAGAAACTCCTGTCATTTCTAGTCTGCTGAACTTTGAACAGGGCACGTGTAAGCTGTAGTACTGAGATCTTCCAAATAGTTATTTGGAATACCCTGGAATATGCATGGACTCTACATCTAAACTGCATTTGAATTTGAACCTTTTGGGATTATTCCAGAGGGACTTTTACAAGCCAGCAGATATAACCTCACTGCTATGATCCTGATCTACGAACACTGAAAATCACTTGTGTGTATATGATTCCTTAACCATGAATAACTCTTTTTTTCTTTTATTAATACATTTTTAGTTTTCTAAAAATTTCACTATGGCACCACAGTGACTCAGCTTCAGCGCTGTAGCTGTACTTCTGTAGTACCTGAAATGCAGACATGGCCTCAATGTGAGCCTCTGGAAGTTTTAAAGCACATTTTAGTGCTGTTGCACATCCTGTTTGGCATAGTGACTAGTTCTACAAATCTGCCATGAAGCACGTATCTCTTCTGGAAATTTGTGCCACCTTACTCACAGAACAGTAAAACTGTCTCTGAGAAGACACTTGCTGTAAAGACTTGAAGAGAGAGAAAGATTTAAAAGCAGTATTTTCAACATATTTGAAAGCAAGAAACTGTCTCTTTTTCCACAAAGAAGTAAAGCAATATTGTAGTAATTAAATTTCCTTATTAAATATTGTTTCTTTACTAATAATAAATAAATTCTGCAACACAAACCTTTTCAGAAAGAAGCTCATGATGCCACATTCTAAGCAGAATAACTAGGGTAAGAGAGGTTTCAGAGTAAGAGAGTCCTCACTGGAACCTGCCAAACGTTCTTTACCTTTCATGGGGTTGAACTGTCCCACTCAGAGCCACTCCGGGAAGGGCACATACCTCCACCCCTCCTGTGTGGCAGTGAGGCAGTTCATCCTCTTACACAGCATTAGTCCTCCCTGAAACCTCTCTGAAGGACCCTGGAAGGAGGCAGTGCTATGGGGAGAAGAGGTGAAGAATGGCAAGCTGGGGGCAAGAGTGAACAGAGGAAGGGCTCGGGTGTGTGGTCCCACTGGGGTGTGGGGGGTGTGGTCCCTCCCTTCTGGTCCCACAGATTAAAAACCTGTATGGGAAACTGCAAAGAACTAAAGTATTGCTTTGGAGAAAATAATCTTTACCTCAGTTTATTTTAATGAGAAGAGGCAGGAGAACAGGCCTTTTTAACTGACACGTTTGTTCAAGAAATTCAATTAATAGCTGCTCTAACTCTGCTCATGGAGTTACACAATTGAGGAATTCTGGCTCTTTAAGTATTTTCCAGTCTCTTATACACACATATAATTAAAGAAATACAACACTATAACACTGGTGATGTACTGAAAAATGTCTCTTGTACTCCCACATAGTGCAGTGCCCCAAAATCCCTACTTTGAAAGTGGAATTAGGCTGTTTCATCAATTATAAACCAGTGCCTCCATGACTATGACACAGGATATAACCAAATTATACTCTATAATTTATTTTACATATAGCTATTTACTGCATAATATCACACCCCAGGAGTTGACTGCTCTTCAAAGGTACTTTGTGTGAAGCTGGAGACTTAGGCCAAATCTTAGCCTATGTATCAACTGAAAGTCTGTCAGACTTAATGCTGGTGGAATGTTATTAAAATTAAGTTGTTAAAATTTGCAGTAAAATATGTAGTGTTTGCACTTTCCTAAATGCTGATAACCAGATGACTGCAATACTCGTATCCTAATCTTTTTATTTCTCAAGTTAATATTAAGATCTGTACCTGTGTGTTACATAACTCTCATGCGATTGGGACAGACCTCATGATCATTGTTGAGATTCTTCCATAGAAATAGCTACACCTTCAGGGAAGAGAATGGCCATTTCATACCAATTAAAAAGCAAATCCTCAATTCTCAATACAGTCAATAGAAACCAATTTACAGGACAACGGAGAAGGGGAAATTCCCACCCAGAGGTGAGTAATGCAGGATGACTTCACTGACAAATGGACTCTCATCCCCACCTTCATAGAATCAAAGGACTGGAAGGGACCTCGAGAGGTCATCAAGTCCAATCCCCTGCACTCATGGAAGGACTAAGTATTATTCTAGACCATCCCTGACAGGTGTTCATCTAACTCTCCTAAAAATCTCGAATGATGAAGATTCTACAACCTCCCTAAGCAATGTCTTTCAGTGCTTAACCACTCTGACAGTAAGGAAGTTTTTCCTAATGTCCAACTTAAACCTCCCTTGCTGCAATTTAACCACATTGCTTCTTGTCCTATCCTCAGAGGTTAAGAAGAACAATTCTTCTCCCTCTTCCTCATAATGCCTCTGATCCTACCTTATTTTCACTGGCATTCTCTATGTTAGACTTCTAATCACCACCAACCTTCTCGGTGAAAACCAAAACAAAAATCATGAAGCACCTCTACCATTTCCACATTTTCTGTTATTCTTTTTTTCCCCTCATTAAGCCTACCCTGTCCTTGGTCTTCCTCTTGCTTCTAATGTATTTGTAGAATGTTTTCTTTTTACCCTTTGTCTTTAGCTAGTTTGATCTCGTTTTGTGCCTTGGCCTTTCTAATTTTGTCCCTACATACTTGTGTTATTTGTTTATATTCATTCTTTGTAATTTGACCTAGTTTCCACTTTTTGTAGGACTCTTTTTAGATTATCTCCTGGATAAGCCAGGGTGGTCTCTTGCCTTACTTCCTATCTTTCCTACCCAGTGTGATTGTTTGCTCTTGTGCCCTTAATAATGTCTCTTTGAAAAACTGCCAACTGCCTTCAATTGTTTTCCCCCTTAGACTTGCTTCCCATGAGATCTTACCTACCTACTCCCTGAGTTTGCTAATGTCTGCCTTCTTGAACTCCATTGTCTTTATTTTGCTGTTCTCCCTCCTACCATTCCTTAGAATCATTAACTCTACCATTTAATGATCAATTGCACCCAAGGTGTCTTCCACTTTCCAATTCTCAACCAGTTCCTTCCTATTTGTCAAAATCAAATATAGAACAGCTTCTCCCCTAGTAGCTTTCTCCACCTTCTGAAATATTAAATTGTCTTCAATACATTCCAAGAACTTGTTGGATAATCTGTGTCCTGCTATGTTATTTTCCCAGCGGATAGCTGATCATCTTTTGCATCTGAGAGGTCTGGGGCCAGAACAGTCACATGGCAGGTTTTTTTGGATAAAAGCTACCCAGTGGAAGGAAACAGGGCTGTTTTTACCACACTGTATCCTAGGAGGGAAGAACTTTGTCTGCCGGGTAAATGAGTTGTGGCTGCCACAGGTGGGATAAGCCTCAAAAGCTGAACCTATAAGATTGTGTTATTTTGTACAGAATTTTTATAAGATACTAGCCTAGACTTTGTCTTTGCTTCTGTGTCTTTAGTATTCTTAGCATTGTGCAAATATCTCATTTCATTTAATTAATAGAGCTTAAATAAATTCATTATGGGATCAGATTAAGAGTTGCCTTATTGGACAAAGGAGGGAGACCTAAGAAGGAACTGACCTGTGGTATATCTGGTCCTTTGGGAACAGAGGAACTTGGATTTTCTGAGATATTACAATGAAAGGGGCCTAATATCGCTTACTTGATGTCAAGAGGGACTGAGGTTTCCAAGGGGACTGTTTAAATTCAATATTAAGCCTGGCAAAACCCTAGGAAGTTAATAAGCAGTGCAATTAGCTGACGTGTCTAAGGAGTTAGTCACAGCTGGCACTGGGCTAACTTCCCTGTTATTGAACAATCTGCCCTGAACTGAAACCCATGTTTTTTCATAGAATCATAGAATATTAGGGTTGGAAGAGACCTCAGGAGGCCATCTAGTCCAACCCCCTGCTCAAAACAGGACCAACACCAAATAAATCATCCCAGCCAAGGCTTTGTCAAGCTGGGCCTTAAAAACCTCTAAGGATGGAGATTCCACCACCTCCTTAGGTAACCTATTCCAGTGCTTCACCACCCTCCTAGTGAAATAGTGTTTCCTAATATCCAACCTAGACTTCCCCCACTGCAACTTGAGACCATTGCTTCATGTTCTGTCATCTGCCACCACTGAGAACAGCCTAGCTCTATCCTCTTTGGAACCCCCCTTCAGGTAGTTGAAGGCTGCTATTAAATCCTCCCTCCCTCTTCTCTTCTGCAGACTAAATAACCCCAGTTCCCACAGCCTCTCCTCGTAAGTCATGTGCCCCAGCCCCCTGATCATTTTTGTTGCCCCCGCTGGACTCTCTCCAATTTGTCCACATCCCTTGTGTAGTGGGGGGACCAAAACGAGATCCAATACTCCAGGGGTGGCCTCACCAGTGCCAAATAGAGGGGAATAGTCACTTCCCTTGATCTGCTGGCTATGCTCCTACTAATACATCCCAATAAGCGAGGGCCCACTGCCGACTCATATCCAGCTTCTCGTCCACTATAATCCCCAGGTCCTTTTCTCCAGAACTGCTGCTTAGCCAGTTGGCCCCCAGCCTGTAGCAGTGCATGGGATTCTTCCGTCCTAAGTGCAGGACTCCATACTTGTCCTTGTTGAACCTCAGATTTCTTTTGGCCCAATCCTCCAATTTGTCTGGTCACTCTGGACCCTATCCCTACCCGCCACCATATCTACCTCTCCCCCAGCTTAGTGTCATCTGCGAACTTGCTGAGGGTGCAATTAATCCCATCATCCAGATCAATGATAAAGATGTTGAAGAAAACTGGCCCCAGGACTGACCCTTGGGGCACTCCGCTTGATAGCAGCTGCCAACTAGACACTGAGCTGTTGATCACTACCCATTGAGCCTGACAACCTAGCCAGCTTTCTATCCACCTTATAGTCCATTCATCCAAGATTGAATACCAAGTGTCATGACACTTGTTCTGAATATACTAGCCTGTTGGCTCCATTCATTTAATGGCATACTACATAAGAGGAGCCCATTATAAAAGGATGGAAAAGAAAGATAGAAAAATACTTTGGAGTAGGTTAATCAGAACTGCCTCCCTTCATCTCTACTAAAAAATCAAATGAAAGATGGCTATAAAAAAGTGACACACACACAGAGTTTGAATTGTAGGGTCTTGTATCTCGTTAGAAATAGTTCATTTTACAGAATAAAGTAGTCAGTCAGCATAGCCTTTTAAGGTGGTGGCGGTTGTTTTTGTTTGTTTGTTTGTTTTCTGTTTATTTACATTTACTTGAATAAAAATAGAAGCTTAAATTCTATCCTATTGCTTAGCTTTGTGACCTGGCCTTTTCTTAGCTGTTTGCCCCCACGCCAATCTTTTTTAAAAGAAATGAATATTATGATTATCAGTGACAAGCTTTCAAAAGATGAGGAGGTCCATTTACTATCAAGAGAACAATGCATTTGGTTTGCAATTTATAAGTGAAAAATAAGTTTGCTATTCATAAATTATTCACATAGCTGAAGTTGCGTAACTTATATTGATCTCCCCTCCCCCCCCCCCAAGTGTAGACCAGGCCAGAGTTAACCAGTGATCAGCCAGCTTTCACAAAGTACAATGGATTATTTCAGACAAAAGCATTAGAGAAAATGTACAGTAAAACAATAGTCTAGACTGTTTACCAGGTATTATTGTGACATTACCTAGGGTACAATCTGGACTGTTGAAAAGCTGTGTCCCCTCAATTATCCTACCTGGTGTGCCTGTTACACTAGGGTAACCACTCCTAGTTTGCTCACACGCAGCCTTTAGCATGTGAATTATGCCTAGCTGAATCATATGAGTATTATAGCAATCCACTCCTGAATTATACAGGAGAGCAACATTAGCAAGTTTCCAGTCCCAGACTTGTCCCCAGAAATGTGTATCTTGTACTGCCCAGCTCTCTCCTGCTGTACAATACAAGTTCATAGAAAGTCAGTCATTTTATTAATAGAAAATGATATGCACATATCCTATATCTCAAATGGAGTTTCCCAAATGTTTCATTCCAAACACAGTGATTTAGATAAAACATGTTTATTAACTACAGAAAGAAAGATTTTAAGTGATTACAAGTAATGAGGCATAAAAGTCAGAATTTGGTGAAGAAAACAAAAGGTAAAACACAATTAATATTTAACAACACTCTAAGTCAATTCAAAGCAAAAATGTCTCTCACCCCACATGCTTTTGCAGTCTTACTGTCTGACATCTTTCAGCCAGGACCCCTCCTCCAGTTCAAAACTGTCTCTTTTCTTCAGTTGTTGTCAATGCTATAAGTGGAGAAAAAGGAAAGAAAGATAATCTGGGGAGTTTGCTCCCATTTTTTATAGTAATTCTCTTCTTTGAGAATTATCTCCAGTTGGGGTTCAGGAGAACAAGTCTGTGGGATGGGAACTTCCATCTGTTTCTTTGCCAACATGTACATTTCTTGCCCACACCCATTTTCCTCCCATGGAATGGCTGCTTACACAGGTGATACTCCATTTGATTTTGTTGATACATGGCTGAGGTGTCATTGTCACTTTTGTCTCTGAGGAACTGGTTTGTGCCTCCTTTTCTAAACTTGGAGCATGTCTCAGTAAAGTCATACAGTAGAATCTTATAACTGTACATACAATATTGCCACACATGTTTTACCAGGACAATAATGATCAGCAGATTATGAGCTTTCAAAGGATATCCCTAAAGGCATAAATTTTGTACAAAATTTATCATAGTTTTGAAAAGGGGCGTGTGATGGGGTCAAGACTCACCTCTGCTGGTGCCTCCCGCTGGTTGCTCCAGGAATTAGCTCTGTCCACTGCAGAGTGCCCTCAGCACGTGGTGTCTTGTCCACTGTCCTTTCTGCTCTGCTCTGGGACCTGCATTGCTCTCTGCTCAGCGGTGTCCCCTTCAGGACAATGCCCTCCGGCAGTGCCCACTACTTCAGACTTACCCCCTTCCGGGTGAACCACAATGGCCAACCACAACCCAGAGTCTAGCTCCTTAGCTCAGGGGCAAGTTGTAGTCTGTATTGGCCAGCATCTTGCATGGCCAGGTGCAGTATAAGAAGGAAAGGGGGGGACCCAGGGACCCTCTGGGGGCAGCCTTCTTCTGCCCTCCTTCGTTCCCTTCCTGTCTGCTTTCCTTCCCTGGGCCACTTCCCCTTTGGCCCTGTGCACGTCCTCAGCCCTTCGTAGGAGGGGCCGCAGGCTGGCAAGTAACATGGCTGGAGCTCTTTCTTGCTCTCCCCCGAGCCTGCCCAGCACTACTCTGTCCGAGGTGCTAGCTCCTTCCTCAGAAGACGGTCCTTCTCCCTTGTCAGCCAGGGAGAGACTGCCTGTCCTCCTGTTAGGCAACCTTTATATAGGGCCTCGCCTGGCCCTGATAGACTGCCTCTGCCCTGCCCTGATTGGCTCCCCACAGGCCTTTGTTGATTGGCTGCTGGCCTGCGCAGCCTCAAAAACCTGTTCTAGCCCTTTTCTCAGAGGGTGGGGTGACCGCCCCACCACAGGGCAAAATAAGGATACAAACTGTCACAATTACCTATAATCTGCATGTAATCCTGGTAGGTCTGTACACAGTTTTTTTTTTCCAGACCTTTGTTTTTGAGTGAATCTATCTTGACTATTAGCTGACACTTTACATAGTTTTGGGGTCTTCCCTCAGGGAGTTTCAGAGAGCTGGACATTTGCATAACCAACATTAAGAATTTACATTAATTTCCTCTACCCTCCATTGCTTTCATATTCCATAGGAAACCCACCCAGTGAGCAAGCAAAACAACGATACATACACCGTTTATTTATATAGTAGTTGAGGAATATTCTTGTGACCCTAACAGCACCCGAATGCCGGATGGCTAGGGGCTCCCGGATATGTAACAGGAAAACTCAGCTGGCCTGACCAGATCAAAATACACCTCACACTGTTGTCATGATATTCATTTAGAAGGTGGCTTGCAATATATCATTTGAAAACTAAAAAAAAACACTGGTCATTAATATCACTGTAAAATAATGTAATAATGTTGTATGTGAAATTATGGATACTCCCTGATACAATGTTTTGGAGTCTGTAAAGAGACCAAGGAGACAAAACAGGTTTATTTCCAGACAAAGAAGAATGGCTAACACCTAGGAAGAGGGTTTTGTTTTACTTGTCTCTTCCATTCTTCCTTATTACCACTTAAGTCTCAGTTCTGTGTAAATAAACGTATTTTATTACAAAATCATCTCAGTGCTGTGTGTTAAATTAAAGGCTACTAGCAGGCTGATGTGTGTATTCTGTGAGTTTGGAGGCAGCTAACTTCTGTGAGGGCCCAGTAAGAGGGACACTCCAGGGAGAAAGTTTTGGAGAGACTCAGGACTGGAAGGACGGTTGATGTCACACTGCAAGAAGTAATCAGTCTGGTGGAAGCCAGAGTGAAGCTACTGTGTGCTGCAAAAAAAATGACTGCTGGTGTCAGGGCTCTGAGGATTTGTCTACCCTTAAAACACTACAGTGGCACAGCTGGGCTGCTGCAACTGCGCTGCTGTCACATTTCACTTGTTCATCTGCTTTTTATGGTGCTTGTTTAGCTCTGTGTGTGATATTTTTTGGAAAATTTACATCACAAAATATATATAAAATCCCACTAGCCCTTGCTCTCACGCATTTAGATTTGAGATTATAGACTCAATATCAATCTATAATAAATAGAGCTGGGGAAGAAATGCAGTTCTTATCCCAGGTGTGTGCCCTAAGCACCAGCCTATAGGCTATTCTGGGGGACTTTTTCCCGATTCATATTAATAATCACGGGAGAAGAAGCTTGAACTTGAGTGTCCCACATACCAGCTAAGTACGCCAACCACTGGTCTATAGAGTCAGTCTCTCGCTCTCTGGCCCAATATTTAAATTATTTATACGAAGAGGAGTGGCTCCAACAATAGGAATTGAAAGAGACCCATCCTCAACCTGAGAAACCTTTCCTGATTAAAATTTTGTTAACCCTGGTACAAGTCCATGAATGGTTTGTTTTTTCCAAATCAACATTTTCTGACAAAATACATTGTTGTCAAAAAATTCCCAACCAGCTCTAAGGAAAAGGACAATTTTGGCTTCAGCCAGTTTTGTCAAGAGGAAGAGGATGGGAGGATTATAACAAAAGCCAAAAACATTTGTCAAAGAGCAAAATAGCAATGAGATTTTTTCAATTATAGCAGTAGAAATGAGGGCACACAAACAGAAGGGAATAAACCAGCAAGAAATTTGTTGATTTGGCATATGAGTGACGTAGAAGGGGTAATTTTTGTCTTAATTGTAAAGTAGCACAGTTGATCATAGTTATTTTAACTACAGTAGGCCAGCTGAGCAATAATGACTACAAAAGTAGAACAAAAGAGGGGTAAATTAGATTGTGTGATCTCAGCAAAGCAGTTTCTGGCAGCATGTGTGACACAGGTTAACAATGAAAGCAATGGAGAGAAATGACAGGGAAAAAAAGGAAGTGTTCAAAGAAACGACGTCTGTCTCCCTCCAGCATGTGAAAGCATCCATATGGGTAAAAGTGAAGATGGAAACATTGATTGAAACAGCTGCATGATGATTAATTAATAATATAAAAGTAAAGAAATATTAGGGGGGGGAAAAATCAGAAACAGCAACAATTCAGAGTCTCTTATTAAGGCCCAAATTCTGATGGGTGCTGATCACCAAGTGCAAGCGCCTCAGTGTTTTCTTCTTTCACAGTAGGACCAGGCCCAAACAGAAGCAGTGGCAAAAGGGTAATCCTGAGTGCTCTCCTCACTTCTACACCATTGCTACTGTGGTTGATCTGTTCCATGGTCTCAGTCCCATTCTATCCGCTTACTAGTCATACTGGTTAGAGTCATTTGGGAATTTTTCAGCAAACCATTTTCCCATTGAAAAATGTTGATTCGTCAGAACAAAAATATTTTATGGGAAAGGGTCAGTTTCAGTTCATTTCTCAACTTGAAAAAAAAGTTATGAAATCATCATTGTCCCATTTTTACACTTTTTAAACAAAAAAAATTCCACTTTTCTGGTTCAAAATGATGTTGTTGTTTTTTTTTAATTTGGATTAATTATAGTTTTAGAAAGTTTAAAAGTTGAAATAAAAAAATAGATTGATAAAAGCCCAAATTCTTTTTGATTTGTCAGCTGTTGAAGATTTTCGAGGTTGATTTTTCATCTTAACTCAAAAGATTATTTTCCCCCAAAAAATCTCAAATACTTCCTATGTGGGAAAACTGTTTCCCACCAGCTCTAATACTGGGCTCCAGGCCAGCACATTACTGAAGCTGTGGCCTTCTCACTCAATATTGCTCTAACACTTGGTGTAATAAGTAGTGCCTCAAGAGACAAGGCTTGTCCAGTGAGGGTTTTTGTGATGACAGCATGTGGCAGGTGCCATCCTTCCTGAAGTTCTGCCATGAGAGACACAGGAGGACACACACTTAATAGAATCCTGCATATGGATGCAAGCCTTTGAAAAGTATTAAAATATTACTTTCTTTGAAAATAATGGGCCACATGCTCAGCTGATATAAATTGGTATATCTCCGCTAACTTCAATAGAGCTATTCTTATATGCACCAGCTGAGGGTCTGGCTCATATCGATTCAGTAACAGGAGAATACTTTAACAATCATATCCTCCAATATGTTAATACCTAGGACTAAATCCTAGACCAGGGATCAGCAACCTTTGGCACACGGCTCACCAGGGTAAGCCCCCTGGCGGGCCGGGCCGGTTTGTTTACCTGCCGCGTCCGCAGGTTCGGCCGATCGCGGCTCCCACTGGCCGTGGTTCACCACTCCAGGCCAATGGGGGCAGCGGGAAGTAGCGGCCAGCACATCCCTCGGCCTGCGCCGCTTCCCGCCACCCCCATTGGCCTGGGACAGCAAACAACTGCCAGTGGGAGCCGCGATCGGCCTAACCTGTGGACGCGGCAGGTAAACAAACCGGCCCACCAGGGGGCTTACCCTGACAGGCTGCGTGCCAAAGGTTGCTGATCCCTGTCCTAGACTGTAGCAAGCAGGTGAAACTCCTTCAAGGTCAATGGAGTTTCACCCGTTTACTCATGGGTTTAATTTGTCCACTTAAGACTGCATTCCATGGTGTAGTAATGAAAGTTTTGAACTAAAGGTGATAAATTGTTTGTTTTAATTAAGATTAAATTGTGATTTTTTTTACAAAATAGTCAATAAAGCAAACAAAAGAAATCATGATAATGACAGTGATTCTAATTAATTGTTTCATACTGTGACACAATCAATGAAAAGCATACACATAAAGACAGTATTCAGTAAAATGTTCATTAATGTATGAGTATCTGTCTTTGCATGTTGATATCCTGGAACTTAGGCCTGTCTCTAGCTCTGTTAGTGAGAATAACTCCAGCAAACCTCATTTACATCTAAGTCTATTTTTTCTCATACGTATCTAGGGAAATATTCTTAAAGCAACTTCAGTATCTTTTTAATGAGTTACTGAAAAGGGAATCTGCATTTCTGCATCAACTTTCAGCATATCTTCAGAGCCCACATGTTCATTTAGCTTTATAGAACCTAGCAGAACAACTATTGAAACTCTTAAAAGTTAAGAATAATTGCCAGATGCTCCTGATGGCTCATTATCACCACCTTAAACATTCTAGTCCTCATCTCACCTTTCTCCCCCTGTGAAAAAATTTCCCAAGGCAGTTTCATTGAGTAGAACCTGGGCTGCTGCTTGAATAAGCTAAGTGGAGAGTAAGTTACAGTGATGATTTCAATATACCTCTTGACTTAGAAGGGTTATCTTAATTCTGGTTTGCTTATAAAGATGTCCAAAATATTTACCTCAGTCACTTAAAAATAAATAAATAAATAAATCACAAACCAAAAGGTAATGTGCTAAAATTAAGGGATGTTTATGGATTCTCTTCATATGTTCTTGGGTAACTGTGCATCATTTCGGTGGCTCAAAAATGTTTAACTCTACAAAATAATGTGCTGCGTATATCCTACAGCTTCCAAGTCTCACTCCACTTGAGATTTGCAGCTATGAACCCTCTCCTGGAGCTAGGTGCTGAAGCAGGTTAGCCCTTTTCCCCACATGCACAAATGAGGAGAGAGGAGACACCATTATAACATGTAGCCTAATGGTTACAGCACTTACCCAGAATGTGGGAGATGTGGGTGGAAATCCTCACTCTGGCTGAGAGAAGCTAGTATTTAAACCCAGGTGACTGCTGTAACCACTGGACTACAGGGTATGTTTAGATGGGTCTCTCACACTCTCCTGTTGAAACTGTTCCACTTTGTATAACTACTTAAATATTCATTGGGCCAGAGAGCAACTGAGAAAGACTCTATAGCCAGGTTGTTAGCACACCGTGGGAGCATCAGGTTCAAGTTCCTGCTCCAATAAGTATCTATATCCTAAATGAGTACTCTAACCACTGGGCTGCAGGAGGACCACCTGGCCATTTTGCATGGGGACTAATCCAGTAGGCATGCTCTAAGGCAGCTGCAGAGCATGTCTACCAGATCAGCCCTGTAGGCAACACAGGCAGAGGAGCACCTGGTTTGTGACTCCTGCTGGAGCATAGGTGTGAACTAGGGTCCAGGCATCAAGGCTTAAGTGAGTTTGTACGTGCCCAGCAGCAGTAATTTAGGCACCTTCAGGGTTAGGCAGCAGCTAAACAGCAGTTTTTAGTATCTAAATGTTGGCACCTTAAATGGCAGTTAGGCACCTACATGAATCTCTTTGTGGATCTAGCCACCGGTTTCTGCATTCTCCCTCATTATCCTCATGTATCCTTCCACACACCTGTTTTACCATTCCAGGCACTGATCTATTTCTTCTTTTTGCCTCCATAAACCCAGGTACCCATAATCATTCCTCAAACACTGCATAAATCCACTCCCATTTTTCGTGTTAACGATCCTTGATGGCAAGTATAGCTATAGAGTGGTACTTACAAACACTGCAGGAGCACTGGCCTCAGCTCTGGCCAGGAGCATCTATCACTATACGTTTACCATCTATTACGAAGAGAACAGTCAGAGGGCCAGAAAGACAGTACAGTCAGTTGAAAAATCCATTGCTTTTGCAATTACATTAGATATAGCTTTAATATAAAATTCCTTTGTGATAAATCACCAGGCTTAACAGGTGTTCAAAATACATAGTGGCTGAAAGCATTTTAAAATCCTACCAAGAATTATGATAATCAAACAGAAAATCCAGTTAAGTTAGCACAAGTATTCATAGTAAAAGTGGACATTTTGAAGACATCAGGAACGTTAGTCTAGTCTAATAACTCACCATCAAATGAGCCATTATAAGGCAAGCACAAATGAATGACATCCTAGATTTTTTTAAAGGCTTCTGATTTTGCCATTTTCCTGCTGACATTTGAAAAGCCTTAAGCTGCTCAGGGGTGACTGGAAGAATTCTTTCTTAAGACAGGTGTTTATTCTTCAAGTGTTGTTTATTTCAGAATCACATGATTAAAAAGTGCTTCTGCAAGCCAGGGACTTTATTTCAGCTTCACTTATATCCTCTGGGAAACCATTTAGAAATGAATAGATCTAGAGTAGGCTTTCACCATTAAAAATTCAGAACAAACTGCAAGATGAAATAATCTACTTTGCTCAGTCTGGTATTTCAGGAATCATTGTTTTATCTGAATTGTTTGTAAACATGAAAAACAGACTGAATTCCTGCAGATCAGTCAACACCTTTCAATTTCTACAGATTTAATCATTTTGGTCCAACGAGGAAAGGGCTCTATTTTCAGAAATATGCTTGCAACATAATGAAATCCCATGCTCCTACTCTCTAAAGAGTGTTCTTGGTCTGCAGGACTTCTACCTTGGCTCCTGTCAGACCTTGCAACACCTGCAACAATATTGCCTGAGGCCCTGTTGAACCTTACAAATCTGAGGAAGCGTTGCCTCAGGCCTTGAGGACTTTCCAGTGGTAGAGTTTTGCTTCCTTTCAGTACTGCAACCTTAACTAGAAACAATCATTAGTCTTGTTTCCAGGAAAAGATTCAAATTAGATTCAAATGAATGTTCCCACCTCACTGTTGCTACATGCAGTGATTTCTAACAGCTTAAATTACAAAGCAAAGAGGCTGGTGCATTAACCAGTGAATGTGATAATGAATTAGTAGAAAAATAGTTATATTGCCTAGGAAAGTGCATTGTGTAATAAAACTTCAATGTCATACCTTTTCCATGCTTATATAGAAAACAGCATAACTCAGAAAAATGCACAGATTAGATGAATATTGCTGCTTATTTAGTTCTTACTATGTATTAAACTCTGACCAGACACATGGTTGATTTTTTTTAAATGATGTATATCTCCAAGTCCATTAATTTCTACATGCTCTCACAGACGATAAAGTGATGGTGAGCACTCAAAGTCAGCACCCAGGTGAACTAAAAATGTGCAGGAAATATACTTTTCAGTTGGTTTCTCCTCCAGATACACACACATATTTCAGCTTGTGTTATCTTGCAGAAAAAAAGAAAAAAAAAAAACATGGTTCACCCTTATCATACAGAATACAAGACAATACATCTGTTGGTGACTATATTGGCAGTAATGGCAGAAAGGTATTAAATGCCCAATCCAATGCCCATTGTGATCCTAGTCCTAAACTAGTTAGGAATAGTGTATACTCATTAGAATCAGAGCATGATTGCTACCCCTCTTTGTTTTTTGGTTTCAAGTGAGATTCCAAAATGAACATCAAGGAAAATGCTTGGACATTTGTGATCAGCATACATGTGTCCAATCTGTCTGATGTGATTCCAGCTTCCTGAACATCTCTGGTTATCACAATGGTTACCCTTATTACTAAATAAGTATTATCTCCCCAGTCCAAAAACCTACTGGCAACAACCAATTACACAAACAGAGTCACAAATTATCTGGGGGCACTGAGTCTTTTTCTAAGTTTGGTGAATGCCTCTGAGCAGCTATTCAACTATTGTATATTTATTGTCACCTTTCTGCTGCAAATACAGCTGTCTCTGGGTAGCATTACTTTGTACCAACAGCTTACATTTGTACAGTTTTCCTGACTTCAGTATATGCAGTCATTTCTCAGACTACACCCATTTTTTTTTTTTTTTGCAAACATACCCCTTCCTCCTTTCAGTCACTTTTCAGTACTTTCTACTCCCGGACACTATAAAGCTACTTAACATTGACTTTACATTGCTTCAGACTTTCCTCTGTATATACTTTTAGGTGCCATACAGAAATAGTGGGTCTTATTCCTACTGCTTTGTGTAAGTATTTACACCTGTGGAAAATAAATTCAAAATTAGAATTCTTTACTTACACTACTGCTTTATATCCACTTTCCAACAATTCACATAACTACACAAAGTGCAAGGCAGTGAAAAATTAGGCCCTATGAGAACTTCCATCAGCTATCTTGCTAATATATCTCCTTCCTGCTCCCTGCAGTTTGGTGGAGGATCAAGCCCATTGGCTAGAAAGACCAGCCAATGAGCACAGTTTTGGACCAGGTGTTCTAGCATCAGATTGCAATTGGCAGTTAGAACTAATTGAAAACCAGCAATACACAAAACAAAGCAATGTTTTTTTCCAGAATTAAAAATAAATAAATAACCATTTCTACTGGCAATCTTGATTAGGGTGTGCTCCCGTCCCTGAGAATCTGGATAAACCTACTAAACACCAAGTGATATTTCATCCCTTGGTGCTAATGTTGGACAACTCTTCAAAAGCTGAGTTGGTTGTCAGTCCTGTCATTGCCCCTTCTCCCCACATGTACAAGTAGATAAAAGGCTTACTCTGCACAAAAAAGGTAATAAATACAGGACCGTATAGTTGAGGTACTGAGCATTTTGGTACATGTCTGATTGGTAAAAGTCTATGAGGCAATGTGGCAATTTACAAAGAAAGCTGAGGTTAATTAGGTGAAGATTAAGGGTATGTGCTCAATGTCTGTAGAAATGTACCCCGACATAAAAAAAGTAAAGCGTATGGAAAGAAAAGAGACACTCCATTGATTTTTGAGGAAAGCTAAAGGAAGAGGGAGCTGCTGAAAGAATAAAAATAGAGATGTCATGTAAGAAAGGTACAAATGAAGGGGAGTTGACCCATTCTTTGCTAACGGTAATACAAAGAAACAATGTAACTTGTAACAAAAAGGTATTTATAATGTTCCTATAATACTATTGTGCCAAAAGTTACATTATTAAAGACAACAACAGCAGCAGTGCAGTCATTCTGTCTGCTCACTTGAACACAGAGAATCATATCTATAGAGTAATTTGCATCTTTGTACTCACTGGAGCATATGGTACTGTAACTCTTAAGCTATTTAAATATGCTGCTACTGAATGTCAGTTGACAGATTCACTGTTGGTGATTTTAAAGAACCACCACTGCACTGCAGCAAATGTTGAAAATTTAGATTTTTGTAAAAAAATCTATAAACTCTACTACACTGATATTTCTACATATTTCCCCCATTCTTCCTGCCACCGTGTACCAAAATATTGTTTTTTGTAAAAAAATATTTTTCTATATACAAAGAGATGATTCATCCTGGCTGATTCATTTAGTGATGTCAGATGTCACTATTTGGAGTATCACAGTTATTTCCATAGTGATGAACTATGGTGCCACAAACATAGGAATTTAACATAATGAGTGAGGCGTAAAGGGGAGAGTGACTACAAAGGTTTGATGAGGATGCATCATAGGGGATACCTGATTATAGCTGTAGCAGATGTCAGTCCTAAGGAGTGGATGGAAAATTTTACTTGCTACATGAAAGGTGTGATTAAAAAAAAAATCAGTGCTCATCTAATTCTGTTCCAGCTGCAGTCAATCTACCTTGATTTCAGAAGGAGCACATATAAGCCTTTGCTGAACACTATTGAAAATCCCACCCAAAGTCAACACTGTGATATCTTTGCAAGGGCTTCTAGAAATATTTCTACCATTACTGTAGTATGAGCGCACCACCCAGTCCTTAGTGCATTTATGCTCACATCACCCCTGTGTAGTACTATTACCCCCCCCCCCATTTTATTAATGAAGAATTGAAGCAAAGACATGTGATGGCCCAGATCCTCAAAAGTATTTAGGTGCCTCATTCCCAATGAGAGTTAGGTATCTAAAGATCTTTTGAGTCAGGTTCAAGTCCCTATGTCAATTATTATTTAATTATTTATACAAAATGGAACAGCTCCAATAGCAGAGACTAAGGCTGCTTAACCCCAGAATACCCAATAATCCTATGGTTAAATTCCCTGTTAAAATTAGGCAGAGAAGGAATTTGAATCTTGGTTTCCCTCCATTTTAGATGAGTGTCCTAATCTCTTTCTCAAACACAAAATTCCTCACCAGCTCATCCTCAGCTATCCTTTGTGTGGGATAGGCATCCTCTAAGTCAGGGGTAGGCAACCTATGGCACGCATGCCAACGGCGGCACGCGAGCTGATTTTCAGTGGCACTCAACACTGCCCGGGTCCTGGCCACCGGTCCGGGGGGCTCTGCATTTTAATTTAATTTTAAATGAAGCTTCATAAACATTTTAAAAACCTTATTTACTTTACATACAACAATAGTTTAGTTATATATTATAGACTTATAGAAAGAGACCTTCTAAAAACATTAACATGTATTACTGGCACACGAAACCTTAAATTAGAGTGAATAAATGAAGACTCGGTACACCACTTTTGAAAGGTTGCTGACCCCTGCTCTGAGTTTTCCAGCCTGATTGGATCGTGCTAGTGAGATACATAGGGAGTGCCTAGTTTGGGAATCCTGCTACAAATTTCCCCTTATTGTGAGAATTGGAAAAGGAGAGAAAGCATATGTCATGTGTCTAATTACACAGTTTAATGCATTTCTGGAAAGAGACCATCCCCTTGAAGTGAGCGTGGTATAAGAGGCTTACTAGAATGAAACCAGATAGAATAGAATACAAGAGAACTATCTGAATGTGTCACAAATTTACCACCACCACTGCTGAGGATTTTTCAGTGTGCTGAAAACGCTGTTCAGTACTGGGTGCTGTCCAGCATCTATGGTGCTGATCTGTCACCATTAGCTGAAGCAGGGAATGATCAAGATTTGGGTTTGTGTAAATTTAGTGCAATTGCAGAGATGACAGTGAAACAATGCTAAATTGTATATAAATATGTAATGTTTTTGCTAATTATCAGGCTTTAAATAGTTAATAAAGATAGTTTTAAGTGGTCATAGTGAGGGAAAACAAAATGGCGGCTTCAAGGAATCAGAACTGTGAAAATCAAAGTGGTGGCTTTAGGATGGTACAGCCAATAGCAAGCAGGCACACTAGGATGAAACAAAGATCACTTAAAAACCTGAAGGGGGCGGGGGGGGGGGTCAGTCAGGTAGAACACAGGTCTTCAAACAGGTCCAGCTCTAAAGGCACAGGTCTTCAAATTGGTCCACATTCTAGAGGGCTTGACATTGATTGGTGGATGCAAATCATATGATGTGAAACAGCCAACCATAATAAGTCAAGATCTATTTATAAGATGGAGAGCTGACAGGGTTTAGTCTGTCCATTAGCACAAGTAGATGGCGCCAGTGTGTGTGGAAGAAGCGGCAGAAGAGAAGAAAATCAAGACATAGGAAAATCATCTAAAAGAGCTGAAAAATCACAAGATCAGAAGAAGGCAGAGTAGTGAGGGTGGAGAGGCAACATCAGAACAGAGCAGAAGGACCGTAACAAAGGAAGTGAAGACATCAGAGAAAGTAAGGATGATGATTTTTCCAACTGAGACGTGTATGTGTATGCCTGAATTAATAAAGCTGGATGTCTATGTATTGTGTGTTCATTGTTTATTATTGTGTTGGGACGGGAAGACCCCATCCAGTGTGGGGTGAGTTCACCCGTTCCTTCAAGCTGCCCTCTGTCTCCAGGCCATGAAACCTAAGGGCAGGAGTCCATAGAGAGACCCTGATCCACAGGACTTTAAGGCCCAATGGCCAGAGTCTATGGAATCACCTTGTGCCACAGAGCAGTAGGGTAACATGACCCACATTTGGGGGGTAGCCCTTCTCTGCCAGGCACTAAGGCCTAGCGGCCAGAGTCCATGGGGTATACCAGGGTTTGCAAGGCAGTAAGGGCCGATGGCCGACATCAGTAGAGATACCCCGGGTCTACAGGGCAGTAAGGCCTAGCAGCCAGAGTCATTAATGATACCCTTGGTTTGCCAGCAGCCAGGTCTAGCAGCCAGAGTCAATGGAGATACCCCTCCAGGCATGACTGTATGGTCTAGCGGCCAGAGCCAATAAGGTGACCTTCTGGGAAGGGCTGTATGGCCTAGCGGCCAGAGTCACTAAATTTGCCCTCTGAGTGGAGTTGTATGGTCAAGCAGCCACTTGGGGGTGAGATGTGGGCCGCCAACCACGGGGAGGTGATGGCCAGGTAGGGGGACCCAGGGCCTCCCTGCTTCACCAGATCCCAGCCCTGGGCCCTTGCAGTGGCGAGTGTGTCTGCAACACACTGACTGGCTTCAGGACAATGGCTTGTCCCCCCATGGCTACGTCCTATGTTGTCACTCCAGTCAGTGATCTATGCATCTTTGGGGTCTCTGGGTTCTAGGAGTGTCATAACTATAAAGGGAAGGGTAACAGCTGTCCTTTGTACAGTACTATAAAATCCCTCCTGGCCAGAGACTCCAAAATCCTTTTCCCTGTAAAGGGTTAAGAAGCTCAGGTAACCTGGCTGGCATCTAACCCAAAGGACCAATAAGGGGACAAGATATTTTCAAATCTTGGGGGGGGGAAGGCTTTTGTTTGTGCTCTTTGTTTGGGTTGTTCGTTCGCTCTAGGGACTGAGAGGGACCAGACATCAATCCAGGTTCTCCCCATCTTTCTAAACAAGTCTCTCCTATTTCAAACTTGTAAGTAAAAAGCCAGGCAAGGCGTCTTAGTTTTACTTTGTTTTCTCAACTTGTAAATGTACCTTTTACTAGAGTGTTTATCTTTGTTTGCTGTACTTTAAACCTAAGTCTAGAGGGGAGTCCTCTGAGCTCTTTAAGTTTGATTACCCTGTAAAGTTATTTTCCATACTGAGTTTACAGAGATGATTTTTACCTTTTTCTTTAATTAAAAGCCTTCTTTTTAAGAACCTGACTGATTTTTTCCTTGTTTTAGATCCAAGGGGGTTGGATCTGTATTCACCAGGAGTTGGTGGGAGAAAGAAGGGGGGGATGGTTAATTTCTCCTTGTTTTAGATCCAAGGGGGTTGGATCTGTATTCACCAGGAGTTGGTGGGAGAAAGAAGGGGGGGTGGTTAATTTCTCCTTGTTTTAGATCCAAGGGGGTTGGATCTGTATTCACCAGGAGTTGGTGGGAGGAAGGAGGGGAATGGTTAATTTCTCCTTGTTTTAGATCCAAGGGGTTTGGATCTGTATTCACCAGGGAATTGGTGAAAGGTTTCTCAAGGCTTCCCAGGGAGGGAATCCATTTGGATGGTGGCAGCGGACCAGACCTAAGCTGGTAGTTAAGCTTAGAAGTTTTCATACAGGCCCCTACATTTGTACCCTAAAGTTCAAAGTGGGTATACAGCCTTGACAAGGAGCTAGTAGGAGTATAGCCTCAGCCAAGGCACCACCCACGTGAGCCCTGTTTGGAGGATTGTCCCGCTCCACTGATTGGTTCAACCACTCTATTTAAGCCAGAAGGAGGCACAGGAAGTTTGTGTGAGCAGCAAGGTGATTTCCTGTTGTGGCTGCGTTGGATCCTGCTTGTTCTTTCACCCAACTCTTTTCCTGTTCCATTCCTGCCTCACCCCTGCCTTTGCTCCTGTTCCCACTGTGCTCCTGCTCTGTGCTTGATCCTTGCTTCTCCTACAGTTCATGCCCTTACACCTCATCTCCAATCAGCAGTTACTAGTCCCGGCTCTGGCCTCGAATGTCTGACCCTGACTATGGCTTTACTCTGGCATTTGATATTTGATCTCAGCTTTGATTCCTGGTTCTGACTCAGGCTTGACCCCCTAGCTATGGTAACTGGCAGTTGACTATTGTCCTGATCCTTGGCTTCATTCCCCAACCTGGATGACTGCTCTGCTCACTAAACCTGATGTCTGTTCTGACTACTAGGCCAGACTGCCTACATCCCAGAAGCTGGAAGAAGTGAGTTTAATTTTTTTATCAAAGTGTAAATTAAACAAAAAAGAGGGGGGAAGGTGGGAGGAAACATCTCATAACACTCCCATTTTCTGACTGATTGGTGGTGTAAATTGTTTGCATGAACTCCCCCCCCCCGAGCGCCACTTCCAAAGCCCTTTCATAAGCAGGCACTCTAACTAGAAATGATTGGGGATTTTCCATTGGAATGTTTTTCTAACAGAAAAATGGAGTTTCCACAGAATCAAAACTTTCTGTGGAAAACATTTAAATTTGCCAAAATATTTTAATTTTACCTTGGGGGAAAATCAAACCAGAATGTTCCATTGTAATGAATTGACCTAAAATGTTTTGTTCTGAATCAAGTAAACAACAACCCTGAACTATACTTCCCTAACACATTGCCTTAGGGCCCCATTGTCTCCTATGGGCTGAATTCCCTGGAGGACTGCATCTCCACAACACAGTGCAGCAAACCCAGCTGCCTGAGCTGCCTGGTGTACAATGATCAGTCAGCTGAGCAGATTGCACTGTAGGAAACACTGTCCTCCAGGGAGCCAGTTGGGCCAATGGAGTCCCAAAGAACAACTCCCATAAGGCAACATAAATACAGTTTAATGTTGATCTGACTTGAAAGGGAGCCTTTCAGGTCAATTCAACAAACAGAATTAAACATCTCAGTTTCACGAATGTCAAAGTGTTTCAGTTTGGTCAAAAAATGTGAGTATGAAACATTTCAGCATTTCCAAATTGAAGATTTTTTTGAATTTGTGTTGCAAGAAAAATGTTAACTTTTCTAATTTTGGATAAAAAACAAATGTAATGTCCTGAAAGATGGAAATTCCAAAACTTATTCACCTCTTATATTAATGCATATATTTATGGGTGGGAGGGGCAGGTATTATGAAGATCCACAGCACCTGAGCCCAGGCCCAGCAGCTGCTGCTGCAACACCACTTGACAACTCTACTAGTGACTAGAGAATAGGGATCCCTAAGGGCTTAGACTCCACTCAAAGTACTGCCCACAAGAACCTGAATGGATGATCTGTATGGTGCCTGATTGGGCTTGGTACACTATTTAAGCCAGAAAGAGACACAAAGTTGTTTGTGCAATATGATGGATTTTAGCTCGTTGCTGTTACATACCTCACCATCTGACTTCTAGCCATGTCCTCCATTCCTGTATTTGACCGTGCTCTGTTCCCAGATCCTGGCTTCAGCCTTGTTCTGGTCCCTGAACCCTGTCACTCTAGTTTCTGGATGCCCCAGCTCCATAGAATTAATCTCTGTTCATTAAAATACAGGATTAGGCTTTTAGAGCATAAACAAGGTCCTGCATTGTGTATAGGAACGCTAACATCTTGAAATTTAGTCTAAATCAAAATGAGTTAGAAATAATTCTAGATATTATGCTTGCCCCAAGTCTGCCTGTCACTTTCTGTGGGTCTATAATCACTTTCTTATTTTTAAAATATTCTGCTTCCCTGTTGCTGTGTAAAAATACATATAAACAACAGGTTTGAAACAGGCTGTACAGGATAAAGTGAAATTGGCTATTCACAAAGTGCTGTCAAATGTACTAGGCAGACAACCTGAACAAAAAGTATATATATACCCTAATCTCATTTTGAGTGATAGTAATCTTAGGTTTTACTTATAACAATAGTAGGTTAAACTTTTTTGGAGAGAAATGTAAATTGTAAGCTCATTGTGTCCCTTAAAATAGACAAGGGAGTAGGTGGACAAGATATTGTGTAGGAAGAGAAGCAATATGAAGTAATCGTTTTCAATCAGCTCTAGCTTAGTGAAATTCTGTATTCACTTTCACCTGTGAAAATCTATTGGAGTACACGGGTATAAACGAGGGCAAAATAAAACCAGATGAGTTGAAAGTAGTTTTATGATGGAATTTTCAAAAGGGCTCAAGGTTTGTATGCTTAACTTTGTTCCCATAAAAAATCAATGCGAGTTTTGCCATTGACAGCGATGGGAACAGAGCTGGGCCAGCTTTTGGGACTTCTGAAAGTTGCACCCTGAGACTGAATGTATTTCAGTGCCGTTTTATCCTTTTGATATTGGAGAGCACTCACAGTGCAAAACTTCTAAAAACTAAAAAAAAAGAAGAAGTCAAAATCCACTGGTTTCCTACATAAAGACAGCTACTTGAACACTTTACCATAAAATCTAAGATTACACTAAAGTTAAACTATTAAAACAATATTTTCTACCCACCCAGTTGGGTTCAAATCCAGGCAGAATCACCTGCTGATCTAGTTACATATTTTTGATAAATGGAGACAGTGGAAAAATAATCTCACTCCTATGATTTTCACTCTTACTGCTCTTTACCAAGTCCTATAGATTATTGTTCCACACAGACAGTAGAGGCTGCAGTAGAGAGCACTATATTCATCCCAGCATCCTTACTAATCCTTGAAGCTCTTCTTATTCCACTAACATTAGGTGTAACAACTTCTTCCTCGGTCACCTTGATTGTATGTAATTCCTTTTCTAACAACTTTGAAGTAAGATGTTGTCATAGTCTGGTGAGCTCCCCCTCCTTTACTATAATAGTACATATTGCCTTATGCCAGTCCATAGGATGACCTGGTACTCCTCCTGATCCTGAGGGATAACTGACACGTTGATAGCAACATCTACGGCTTTCTCCTCTTCTCTCAGAAGAAGAAAAACAATGACATGGTTCATCCATAGATGATCCATCCTCTTCTCCAGGAACAAACCCTTAGTGTCCTCAATCTATGCTTGCCCAAGACCATTCACCGCATCCTCCCTACCCAGAAAGGCCCTCCTTGGTCCATGACATTCTGCTTTTCATGGTCAAATTGTGCAAACTAGACTGATAATTCTGTGGGTTGTTCACTGTAGTCTGTCTCTGACAGAAGGATTATATGGTGAAACCAAAATTAGTTTAGCAGTGCTTATACTGGGTTTGTATCCTTCCTTTTTCTAAAGGGCCTAAATGTGATTTTTGGAAGACATAGACCTCTTTTTTTTTTTACTTTCTTTTCTGTTGATTACCCCATTTAAAACCTGATCCACTCTGGGATCAGACTGCCATTGACTTCAATGAGAACTGGCCCAGCCCTTATTATATATGCATATACTAATAGGACATTGCTTCATGTTACTGACATAGCAGGAGCACGGAGGTATTCCTAAGTCTCCTGAGACACAAGTTGTTTCAGTGATCTGACTACACCTTTTTGCAAGTAGGGCTAAGTGAGCATGTGTGTGTGACAACAGATCAGTGCTGTATATAATGACTTCAGGAATAAAATGAAACTAGTACTGTATATTAAGAAAAATAAATTGGATCAATATAATTGTTTGAGGTAGTACAGTCATTACAGAAAGTGTCACCCAAAACTCTGGCCAGAGGTCTAACACTCAGGCAGTTGACAGAGACAAAAAGCACTGATGCGCTACACATGATTAATAGCAGGCTGATTGATTGGTGATAAATAAACATAAAATGGAAACCAATAGATTCAATCCATATGCTTGATAGATATATCTATTGATGTGTGCTCTACTGCCATATATAAGGTGGGGAACAAGCAGTAGCTTCTGAAGTCCCCTATCCAAATCCTGCCACAGAGACAATTAAATAATTCAGTCAAGTGATCTGACCACAACATTTGCAATTAGGTCAAATATATACACCCATGCAATTACTTGCTGTGAATGGGACAAGAGAAAATAGAATGCAGTATCTGTAAGGCTTAACTTTCTGAACAGCTTTTTTTTTTTTTTTAATCTGGGCCTTTGTATGTAGCTATATATACATAAAACTTTTTTTTCCTTGTGCAAAAGAAGGAAAAGATATGTGTCCTAGGCATGCCTGGGAATCTTATCTTTTGTTATGCATCTCCTCAAAATGTTCCCTTATATTCCCTGAGAGCCCCACTTATACACAGGATTTCCTGAGGAAATCAAGGTCAGCTTGTCCAGTCAGTGAGCAGAAACCATGTGATGCAATTTTAGGTGACCAATCATACTGGCTGACATTGACCCCAGGCAGAGGGCCAGCACAAGAACTATTCACAACTTTAGTACCACTTAAGCACTGATAGTAGTCATTAAACAGAATTTAAGTGATGCAACTGCCTTGCATAGTCCCCCCCTGCATAGTCATGAATTTTCCATTGTATGAATAGTTTATAACCAATACTTACACCAAACAGTTCGTGAGCAATTCTTGGCTGTAAAATATTTGTACAAAAAATTGAACAATGATGAATAGCAAACAAATTCATAAAGATCATGACCTGTTCATGGATAATTCATGAATAGCAAAAGGTCTAAGTGCACTGAATACATTATTCATTGTAAATTGTTCACCCAGATCTACATACAAGCCTTTTACGTATTGTACTATCAGCATCTTTAATTCCAGTGTTATTTGACTGTGTATTTTCCTTTCAACTCTATTTATCATACAATATGGGTTTTTTAAAGTTTATCTTTAAACCAATGGCAACTTAAATTATACAGCATTAAACTGTACTACAGATTACCCACATCACAACACTGCTTCTCTGGGGTTCTGGTGAAGTAGCTGAAATAATATAGAAATGTTGACTTTAATGAGTGTTATATTCTATACTAGTGGATAGTGAAGTGCAATGAACTTCCATCAGGAGTGTTATAACATCACTACAAGGATTCTTTTTATATAACCAATGAAACTTATGAACGAAAATAAAGAATGCTTCTAAAATGGCATTTCTATAAGACTCCATAATGTTCCGATGGCCAATCTGAATTATGTCTATCAATATTAAAATTATATTCAAGTTTGAAACATCCTTTAATCATACAATTCTTCAGTGTACCAGTTCTGGAAGAGGGAAGGGTTTTCAATGAAGGATTATAAATAAATTAAATAGAGAAAAATACCTGATGGCTTTGCCTAGTCTAACACTCCTAGCAGTCAATAGTTTAAACCACACATTTTACATATTCAGTAAAGCGACAAAACACATTAGTCTGCTGTTTATTAATCCAAAATTTTAATCCATCCTTCCAAGTTTAGAAGAGTTTAAAGAGAGTGGCATATTTAATGAGTTGTTCAATGGCTGGATAAATTCAAAGTAAATAAAGCTTGTAGAGGCTTTTGAGAAGTCAAAACCAAAATGGAGATATTTCTAAAATGAATTCATTATTGTAGATCAGATGAAGGAATTGTTTTCACTTAAATACGATTTTTCTAACGCTCTTGCAATAAAAATTTGAAAGGATTCTCCACTGAAAAAATAAAAAAGGCTTTGGGTGTTCACGGAATAGCTGGGTTTTGGCATTCAGTGTATGACTGGGTAACTGTGTTAGCTACATAATAGTCTAGTGATAAGTTTCCAAAATTATTAGGATCAAATTGCATATTATGCAATATGTCCTCTTTTGCACAATCAAATCTGTAACTTACCATCACAGCGCAACTTCATTTGCTTATGTAGAGCAGCCAAGCATCTGGAGAGAAGGGGGAGAACTATGTACTGTATTCACAATAGTATTATGTTCCCTATACAGACAGAACTTCAATGTAAAAAGTGCAGAGAATAACAATAAGAGCAAGGAGACATTTTAGAAATGACAATTTTATCCTATCTTGTTATTTATATTTAGAATGTGAAACTTTCAGGTGTAAGTAGAACTGCACGTAACAGAAATATGTAGAGCCCTTACATTGATCTCTAGGAGCTATTCTATCCTCATAATATAGTGACAGGAAACTATATTTATTTATTGTTTATGTTAAGAAGAATAGCCTCTCACAAATGTACAGCATTACATTTGTATAGGAACACTTTGACAGCTTTTACTGTCATTGTCAATCAGAAATCTCCTCCCTTCCTTACTTTAACTTGCCTAGCAATATTGATACTACAAATTTGAATCATCTGTTTTTTTTTTAAACAAGTTATAGTCATTTCATGTATTTTATACAAAAAACAAAACAAAATCTTTTGGTCCAACCCATGCAATTACTGGTCCATTTGGCCTATTGAGTGGTTTTATATAACCCATATCTTTGTTTTTCCACCTGCTGCCATTGTAAAGAGCAATAACAGTTCTGGAAATGTGGGTTGAATAGAATTATGTACTGAGACAATAATTGCAACATTGGACCAGAACCTTGGCCTCTATTTGCACTGTTCCAGTGGTGCTGGGGGTTATTGAAGCTGAGGATTCCCCTGGCCTGGGGAAACCTCAAATGGCAAAATCCTCTACTTGCCTTTTATGTACAGATCTTGCACTGAGTACAGTTTGGCCAGACCTAAGAATTGGGTCCACTCAAATCTGCACCCAGTAATTATTCAAAGGCAGGCAAAAAAGTGCAACAAAGTGTGAGCGTGGGAAAAAAGGAGCTTTGTTCCACCTCTCAGTTTGCAAATTATGCCAATTTACACTCACACCGACTTACCAATGTGCATCTTACTGTGGTTACTGCTTATCACACTAATTATAATTGTCTCACTGTTGCCTTATGTTCCCCTAATTAGTTATTGTATCCATATATTGTCTCTAATATTATGCTTAGACTGTAAAAGCCAGATTTTCAAAGGTAATCTGAAAATCCCACTAGGTGCCTATTTGACTCTTTAGGCACCTAAATATCTTTCATAGAATCATAGAATTTAAGGTCAGAAGGGACCATTATGATCATCTAGTCTGACCTCCTGCACAACGCAGACCACAGAATCTCACCCACCCACTCCTGAATCAAACCCCTAACATATGTCTGAGCTATTGAAGTCCTCAAATTGTGCTTTAAAGACTTCAAGGAGCAGAGAATCCTCCAGCAAGTGACCCCTGCCCCATGCTGCAGAGGAAGGCGAAAAAACCCCAGGGCCTCTGCCTATCTGCCCTGGAGGAAAATTCCTTCCCAACCCCAAATATGGTGATCAGCTAAACCCTGAGCATGTGGGCAAGACTCACCAGCCACCCACCCAGGAAAGAATTCTCTGTAGTAACTCAGATCCCACCTCATCTAACATCCCATCACAGGCCATTGGGCATATTTACCGCTAATAGTCAAAGATCAATTAATTGCCAAAATTAGGCTATCCCATCGTACCATCCCCTCCATAAACTTATCAAGCTTAGTCTTGAAACCAGATATCGATTTTGCCCCTATTGGTCCCCTTGGAAGGCTATTCCAGAACTTCATTCCTCTGATGGTTAGAAACCTTCGTCTAATTTCAAGACTAAACTTCCCGATGGCCAGGTTATATCCATTTGTTCTTGTGTCCACACTGGTACTGAGTTTAAATAATTCCTCTCCCTCCCTGGTATTTATCCCTCTGATACATTTATAGAGAGCAATCATATCTCCCCTCAGCCTTCTTTTGGTTAGGCTAAACCAGCCAAGCTCTTTGAGTCTCCTTTCATAAGACTGGTTTTCATTCCTCGGATCATCCTAGTATCCCTTCTCTGTACCTGTTCCAGTTTGAATTCATCCCTCTTAAACATGGGAGACCAGAACTGCACACAGTATTCCAGATGAGGTCTCACCAGTGGCTTGTATAACGGTACTAACATCTCCTTATCTCTACTGGAAATACCTTGCTTTTAGTCCAATCCACTTCCCTAACTAATTTCACTACAGTGAACAACCCACAGAATTATCAGTCTAGTTTGCACAATTTTAGCCCTTTTGAAATCATAAACCCTGGTCACAGATCTATTTTTGTTTATCCTTCCATTTAGTTTGAACTGAATTAGCTTATGATTGCTCAAACCAAGGTTGTCACCTACAACCTCCTCACTGCTCACCAAAACCAAATCTAAAATGGCATCCCCTCTTGTTGGTTCAGCAACTACTTGGTGAAGGAATCCATCAGCTATTGCATACAGGAAAATCTGAGCCCTATTATTATTACTAGCACTTGTCCTCCAGTCTATATCTGGGAAGTTAAAGACTTCCATGATCACACAATTCCCATTAGTATTTACTTCATTAAAAACATTATAGAGGTTTCTATCCATATCCAAATCAGATCACGGTGGTATATAGCACACCCCAAGCACTATCCCAGGGGAGGCTCTAGTAGCTTTCTTCCCCAATGTGATTTTTGCCAAGACAGACTCTGTCTTATCCATTTCCTCACTTCTTATTTCTTTACAGTCTACCTCATCATTGATATATAATGCTACTCCACCACCTTTGCCATTATTTCTGTCTTTCCTAAATAGCACATACCCTTCAATACCTGTACTCCAGTCATGACTACTATTCCACCATGTTTCTGTTATCCCTATAATATCCCTCTTGCATCTGAAGAAGTGAGGTTCTTACCCACGAAAGCTTATGCTCCCAGTACTTCTGTTAGTCTCAAAGGTGCCACAGGACCCTCTGTTGCTTTTTACAGATTCAGACTAACACGGCTACCCCTCTGATACCTATAATATCTGGTTTCACTTCCTGCACCAGTAACTCTAGTTCCTCCATTTTGTTACCTAGGCTCCTCACATTGGTGTACAAACGTCTTAATTTTTTCTATTTGGCTTCGCTCACATTCTTTACCCAATTAGGCACAGACATTCTACCACCAGTATCACCTATTAGACTGGTATCTACACTACCCTTCCTCCTTATGTCCATTCTCCTACCCACGGCTGTATCCCTTCTTACTTTGTTTTCTTCCCTCTCAATGTTAAAATCCGGCGTGGAGATTACCTGGACATCTCCCAACCATCTCCCCAAAATTCCTAGTTTAAAGCTCTCTTAATCAGTTGTGCCAGCCTCCATCCTAGAAGTCTATTTCCCTCCCTACTCAGGTGAAGTCCAAACCTCCTTATAGCACCACTGCCTGAGCTATCTGTTGTTCATCATAATCTTGTCACGCCTTTGTTGCCTTTCTCTAGGAACAGGCAGAATCCCACTGAAGATCACCTGAGCCTCGATTTCCTTAAGCACCTTCCCCAGCCTGGCATAGTCTCCCTTGATACATTCCAGTGAGAATCTAGCTGTATCATTTGTTCCCACATGAAGGACAATCACTGGATTCTTTCCCGTTCCTATGAACACCACAACACTGCCAGAACACCACACACTCCCTTCACTAACCTGTCTGTTCCTCTGTCCACCTCTCTTAGTCTTCCCCCCAAATTTCCCTTGCAAACTCCCCTGTTTACAGCTCTGTTTGCTGGCTCCTGTGCCGCTGCAGCTGTCTTTGAAAATCTGTCCCTACGTTCTTGGGGGAAGAGACTGCCTTTTTGTTATGTATGTATACAGCACCTAGCACAACAGGGCCCTGAATCCTGACTGGGGCTTGTAGGTGCTACCAAAACACAACTAATCCACAGAGAATATAATTAATAATAAACTACACCAATTTTTATGATACCTCTGAATATGTGGCTAGATTTCCATTCTGATTTAAGAATTGTATATTGTAGTTTTCAATAAGGCCTTGTAACTGCATGTCACTACCTAGTTCCTGATGAACAAAGGGTTAACCCTTAGTTTTACCGTCACCTTGCCCAGACTGTCAGGGATGGATATGAGAGTGGCTACCTTTGGGACTGGTGAGATTCATATTGGGGAGCTTGGGTGAACCCCAAGTTGAGTGTGTGTGTGTGGGGGGGTCATCTTTGCTCTCTGATTATTACATTATATTTTCCTGTAGAAACCATGTGCCTTGGAAGAAGGAACTTTGCTTATTACAACTCTTTTCTCCTTTAAAATCATTCCACCACTTTGTAACTCCTCATTAATTAAATATTAATGAAATAATTAAAAATCTAGATAAAAGAGATGGGAAAAGTGAACCAGGAAAGAGAGACTAATGAAAGGGGGAAGAGAGAACAAAGGAAGAGTGAAAGAAAATGCCCTGAGAGTAGGAATGTATCAGAAGCACAGAAGCGAGCAAGAAAAAAAAAAAACAGCTTTGTGCAACTCAGTTTTGCCTGTTGCTCAGGATTCTGGCAAGTTTCCAAAAAGCCAGTGCTGGAAAGGTTGTGCATCAGTGAAATATGAAGTTCGCTAAATAGGCAACGCAACAGTTTATCAACTATTCTTTTTAAAGCACTAACACCCCACAATAGTTGCCTGAAATAAATGTTGAATATCTTCATTCATTAAATACAACAAAAAATAGAAAACTTAGAAAGAAACAGCCTGTGCCCTGTGAAAATTAGGCATTTGAACATTTACATTTTCAGGAGCCGGTCCTTTCATTTCAGAACAAGACATTTGTCCTTGATTTCTATAGACTTAATAGACATTTGGAAGTCCCAGTTGTATCTTTTTTTTTTTTTTTTTTGGAGTCTGCTCGTCTGTTTGATTACTTTTATAGCCAGGTGTGAGGCAGTGAAGCATGGAAATCTGCCTTCTACTTCACCTTCTGGGCCTTTTGTTTTGTGCCTGAAAGGTTTTAAATGAGATTTGTATTCCTCTTAGTCACATGGTTTATTTTCCAAACCATCCTGTGCATTTAAAAGGGTAAGGCGTAAGCTGCCAAAAGGATCATGTTAAATGAAATTCCGCGCTGAAGGTGCACTGGTGATGCCAGCTGGCTACTGAGGTTTACTGCTGTGCAAGCCATTTACAAGGCTTCTGGGCATCTCACATTTGCTAATTCCTGAAAATGTTTGCTGCCCTAGATTTTTTTTTCATCTAGACATTCCATATCCTTTAGCTATATACATGTAGAAAAATTGAGAGATTCTGTGGGAAGTAGGTTTAGAAATATGTTTATCAAAAAATGAACTGGCTGGCCTGCTAAAGATATTGCTTTGTTCATCCTTATTTTCTTATCCATATATTGTAACAAAAGAAAATTGATGATGGTTGTTTGGGATTTTTTTCCTCTTTTTTTTCCCTTCTTTATGCTAGGATGTATTTTTCTCTTTTCTTTCATTGTTTTAGGCCCAGAATTCTCTCTCAAACCTTTTGCACCATTTCCCAGACTGACACTTCCGACTATGGAAGTATTCTGGTTTTTTTAACTGTGGCTCTTCTTACAGTGTAGCTCTGGCCCCTGACACTTCTCATAATTACATGTAGTGACAAAAGAAGGTCCCATGGTTCAGACATTATCCTAGAACTTGGAGACCTGGGTTCAAGTGACTGTTCTGCTACAGATTTCCTGTAGGACCTTAAGGAAGTCTCTCAGGACCAGATTTCCAAACACATTTAGATGTACATATGTGCCTAGTAGCATTTTCAAGGGTGCCTATTCAGGTGAGATGTCTAACTCCCATTGTTAGCTAACGTGCTTTTGAAAAATCTCATAAGGCACTTAATTGCATCTATAGGTACCTCAGTACTTTTGAAATCATAGTCCTTAGGCTCTCTATGCCTCAGCTCCCCATGTGTAGAAAGGAATATTAGCACTCCCCTACCTCACAAGGGTGTTATGAAACTAATCACATTAAAGATTTTGAGGCACTCAGAAACTAGAGTAATAGGGATAGATACCCAGATTGAGACACTTTATGCACAATACAGCTCATGTGATATTTGCCAAAGTAGGGTGGATAGGTGTAGGGGGAAAAAAACAGAAATGTTTGCCTATTTATAAATATGTAATACTCTGTGGGTATTTATTGGTATTTATAGAGTATTGGTATTTATAGAGTTCAGTCTTGCCCTCTGATATACAGTGCAAATTACATAAGCATATTAGATTTTACTCCTCCTTATTGTAAAAGCTTAAAAGTGTGATTTACAAAAGTGCCTAAATGATTTAAAGCCAAAGACTCACAAAAAGTTAATGGGATTTGTGTTTTTATGGCAGCTAGGCACCCTTGAAAATCCCACCCCAAAATCTTTCTCCTTCTCTCTTTACTGAAGAGGCCAGTGTTCTCTGGTGCCAGAACATAAACAAGGAAAATTATTCACCGGGAGCCACTTTTTTTTTTAAAGATATGTGCCCGCATTTGTGAAGGCAGATTGATTAACTGAGCAAGTGAGTAAGTGCCTATGAATCTTTCACATGTAGACTTCAGCTTCTCTGTTTTAAAAATTTAGCCCCAAAGCCATTTAGACTCAAAATAACTCAAAAAATGGCAAAACAAATGTTTCAATGTTCTGTTTTAAACCCAAAGATAAATCTATAGGGCCAGACTGTACCTGGGCCTTGTGCAGAAGCATTTCTCTGGGCTACATATCATAGGTGCTGACTCCGTGGGTGCTCCAGGACTGGAGGACCCATGGAAAAAAAATAGTGAGTGTTCAGCACCCACCAGCGGGCCCCTCCTCCAACCACCCCTCCTCCTTTCTGCTGCGATCAGCTGTTTATCAGCATGCAGGAGGCGCTGGGAGGAGCGGGAGGAGCGGGTGGAACAGGACAGGAAGAGGCGGGGAGGGACAGGAGGAGGAAGAGATGGGGTGGGGGTAGGGCTGGGCAACACGTCAGAGGAGACTTTCCCAGATGCCGTGGAGTGGAAGTGGTGAGACCAGACCCTTCCAGCCACTGGGATACTGCTCTGAAGCATGGCCGACGGGGGCTGCCTAAGAGAGCATGGCTGGGGAAGCTGCTTCTGCTCCCTGCCCTGGCTCGGGTGCTGGAGGCGAGCAAGCTGGAGCCCCTCCCGGCACATTTCCACTAACTTAGCTGCAGTCCCCAGCAGCTGAGCCCAGGCAGGTAGCAGAAGCCACCTCACAAGCCAGGCTTTCTCAGTCAGCTATTGGGCTGCAGAGCAGCGACCAGAAGGGGATGATGTTAGAAGCAGCTCTCTCCCACTCCCCGCCCGGGCTCCTCCCACCAGGGAGAATGGTGGAATGTGCCGGGAGGCAGGCGCAGTGGAAGGACAGAGCGCCCCCGCCTGAAGATAATATGTGGTGGGGAGACTGCAGTGGCCCCGGGCTGGATGCGGGGGGAGAGTTGGCTGGGGGGGGGGGAGACACGTGACCTCCCCTTTAGATTGTGACCCTTCCCCCCAACATGGGGAGGCACCAGTTGTCTAAGCACTCTTGGAGGAGGGGCAAGAATGGGGCAGGAAGAGACAGTGTTTGGGAATGGGCCTTGGGGGAAAGGGTGGAGTGGGGGTGATGCCTGGGTTGGAATAGAGGTCAAGCATCCCCCGGGAAATCAGGAAGTTGGCGCCTATGCTCCATATACAAGGATATGGTACAGGTTTGATATCTACATTCTCTTAAGCATAGAGACGGCTTCCTCACAGTATCTCCAGAGGGGTCAGAGATGCCAGAGCACTGCCTCTCCATACACACAAACACTGGCCAGCTGACATTTCAGGGGAAACATGAGGCACCACCCCCTACCTTCCCTTTGAGCTTTAGAAGGCATGATGTCTTCTTGAGCCACAATGCCTCTGGGAGCTCATTGTGAAGTACAATCCAACACTGCCCCAAACATGCTTCTGTATAAATTACTCAATCTGCCACATACCCTAGGGGTGAAAATCACTGATGCACAGAGTGCCAGCAGAAAGCTAATGCACCACAGATGTTCTAGGTGAATTTCTCCTCATGTGAAAAAGTGTCCAAGTGAAATTAATGATATTTTGGCTCTAGCTCTAAAGGTAGTTCTACTTTCCTCTGTGATTGGATAGACTTGAATGGTAATTGATCTTCTAAGATAAATTGGCATGCAGGAGGAAAACTGGCCTTGTTTGAATGTCTATATTATATTTAATAAATATGAATTGTTATAAACTATACTAGAAAATCTTTCCAAAACAACCAACACTGAATACTTAACAGATATCCTTTGTAACTTCATTTTGGCTTAGAAAGTTTGCAAATGATTTTTTTTACAGTGTTACATCCATATTGTCCTTAAAATCTTCAAAGTACAAAACAGATTCTGAGTGAAATTTCAAATAAATTGTCCCCGGGTTCAATTTACCTGACAAGTCAACCTACTGAAAAGCTGTAACCTATTGAAGTCTGAATTCCAATTCTGAGTGGCTTCTGATAGTTCTGTCCAAACAAAATGCTAGTAGTGTAAGCCCAAAATGTTAGTATATGGCCCTTCCAACTGTGGTGAAAGTCATTAAACTTAAATAATGGGTTAATTTCAGTGGGGGAAGGGGAGAGGGCGTTTTAGCTCACCCAAAATCCTCCTCAGCATCTTCAATCAAGATTGGTGGAGATCCCATTTTCTTGAATGTAAACACGCTACCTTTTTACTTCTAATGTGCAGTATGAAGGGGTGTGTTCTACAAATACCCGCCCCCCCAAAAAAGTTCACTGTCTTTGCTCATACGATAATCTCCCCATGGCTTCCCCCCCCCGCCCCTCCCCGTGTGTTCCTTTCCTGTTGACTGTGTCTAGAAATGGGCTATTATAACTACCCACAGCTGTAATTGTTTGGTGGCTTGACCGGCAGTACCCAGTACTGGCAACAGCCATGCCCCTTTATTTTTGTCAGTAATGTTTGGTGTCATTTCTACATTGAAACACAAAACTCTTTCAAAGAAATATGTAATTCTATCAATTATTTTTGCATTGAATTTCTTATTTTTACCTAGTCTCTACTTGGAGTGTTGCAATGCTCAGCATTTTTCCAAATGCCACCAGATCATTGTTCAACTTGTCTCACAAGAAACTTTTTGCCCCTTTCTTTGCTCTAAAACAGTATTTAATTTTCTAACATAGTATTTCAATATAAAAGATAACATTTTATATATGGTCATGAGTGATCTAAGCAGTCCTTAATCAGTTGTGTAAATTGCTGCACTTATTTCAATGCTGTTGCATGCATGAAGCATAAAAAAAGTGAAAAACTTGGCACAGGCAGAGGCAAAACAATTTTTGAAAGGTTAAGAAAAACTAAAACCTTCATGTCTTAAAAAGCTTTAAACAAAACTACCATTTTTTTTTATTTTTGTTAGGAGTCCTAATCTCTGAATCGAACTATTCATGTCCATTTTGAAAGCTGGCATAAAATCTACACTTTAAAAATGAATCTTTAGATAAACACACACACTTTTTTTTCTACATTTCTCATGCCTGGTATACTTTCATTGTGCATCATAGTTGATTGAATAATAAGCAAATGACATTCCCAATCAAGACTTGTTGACAGTCATAACTACTCATTAAGTTACATAAGACCCAGTAAGCTACACTCTCGAGAATAGCAAGCATCTCCTCCATCTCTTGTTACAATGCTATTTCTAATTTCATTGATAAGCAACATTTTTGTCTTTTAGCACAAACATAAAGATGAAAGGAGTAAGATTATTATAACATTTTAATACCCAGATCATGTAAATTCCAGGTGAAAACCTTTCAGTTTATTACCTTTCATTTTAGATAAGAATTTATCTTATAAATAGTTTCCTAACAGGATCATAATATGGCACAGAAATATTAATTTGGGAGATGGCTACTGCATGTCTAGTCTTTCTTTTTCAGGTGACTGGCTCATATCCAGACCCCACTGAGCGAGATAGATATTAAATATGAAGGCTGTTTGGGAGCTTTCTGAATGTGAAATGACAGCTCCACTTGCCTAGGTAGCGGGGCTGAGTTGGCTAGGAGGAGATGTTGCTTTTCCTCCTGGCCAGCCATTCAAATTATTTTTGTGGGTGCAGCTCTGGTGTGTGAGGTGGGGGGAGAGGGTCAGAGGCTAAGAGAGGCCAGGGTTCCCTATTGGGTAGGGTTCTGGTACCTGAGCAAGGCCATAGGTAAGGTGTCCTTGGGGATCCACCTCCACAAGCCTGTGACTGGCAATTGGGGATGTTGAGAATCCCTATTAGGAGGTATTTCTTCATTCCTTTGCTTTCACCACCGCTAACACCAGAGCTTGGCACTCCCCCCTCCCACCGCCCCACCTAAGTGTCCATGGTTTTGTGGATTCCACCAATCACTCTTTGATATCTTGCTGAGAGTTGAAGTGCAGAGTCTTGAGACTCTAAAGTAGAAGGTGTTGAAGGAAGATCCCTTTAATCTTTTTCTATAACGCTCATATGAGGAAGGGGTAGGCAGGGGAATTAGTCTGCTGAGGCTATTTCCTTATTGTTATGTTACTTGCTGTCTGTACAGTACAGACTCACCAGCTTGTGATTGATTGAGGCCTCCTACATGATGAAGGTCTAGTACTAGATTACTTCTGAGGGGTATCTGGGAGGGTGATTTAACTATTTTAATTATATTTGGTTTATTGAGTTAATAAAATTATGGCCTTAGTTTAACCACACATTGTCCTATGTCTCATTCCTGTGTGTGAGAAGGTCAACAGGATGGAAATAACTGGTACTTTTTTGACAGTTCAAAAGAGATACAATAATGACATCGATATAGAAGTTTAACCACCTCGTTAACCTTTGAGGTGAACAGGGGTTATTTGTGGTAGGACAGTGTGGGGAAATTTTAACTGTCTCTTCTGTGGAGGTACAGTAGAGAAGGAGTCATTCTCAGGGGCTGTCAGTCCAGCACACTTCATGATCACTAAAGGCCTGATCCATGGTGCATTGGTCTTTCTAGTGAGGGCTTTGGATCAAGGCCTAAATTCATTTAATATTTATTATTTGCACTAGTACTGCTAATAGTTGCTTCATATTTCCAATAAATTCTTGCACATTATTATGGCAATTTTGACTAAAATTGATAAAAATCAGTCATCGAAATAATATTTTAAAACCTGTGAAGGAGTGAAGCTATTCAGTGTGGCTCTTTAATGAACTACTATACATATGAGATTCTACTTATCTTTCAAATCCTCTTTTAAAAACTCTATCTGGTACTGGCCACTATTGGAGGAAAGGATACTGGGCTAGATGTACCATTGGTATGGCTGTTGTTATGTTCCTCCATAACACTCATATGAGAGTAATGTTTTGTCACATGCAAACACATTTCACAGATTAGCCATCGTTCCCTACTGCATTTTATAGCCATTTCGCTAAACTGTTTGTAAATATGTCCATAATTTTGCCTTTCCCCCCCTAATTTCTATAGAAAAATGCTATAGTTTCTGAATCTGTTGTATTCTCAGTCCCACAATTTTCCAGTATCACAAGGCCTTCGTTTTTCATAACTAATTTTCAGTGCTGAAAAGATTAAGTTTGTCCATTGCCCAGGACATTTAAAAATAAACACAAAGCATTTTTTTTTCTGGTCTGGCCATTTCTCACTTGAGTTGTTATTGGCGGAATATATTTTGTAAGAATATGAAGCGCATACGCATGCCTGACAAATGGGTTAAATTTTATATGAAGTCTGTGAGGAAACAAATAATGACTTCTAGTCGTATGAGCATTGGATCAACAAAACTCTGATGTTCTAAGCTCAGATGCAACAATAATTCTCTTGGGCAAGTTACTTAGGTTGACAATTAGAAAAGTGGCATGTAATTTTGAATGGATCAGTTTTGGGGTTTGCAATGGGAGACAGCTTGTACTTGATTTCATAGGTGGTCAAGCTCTCAAAGTTCCCACTGATGTGGTCTATAGCAGTTCTGAAGATCAGAAACAAGATGTTTCAGATTCCCTATCCCAAAATGGATGCCCTTGATATCAGATGCTAGCTACATTTGAAATGTTGGCACCTCTCTCTCAGTTTGTTAAATGGGGATGATACTGACCTCCCAGCTGTTTTGTGAAGGTAAGGAAACTAGATAATATTTGTTAAGTAGTTTGAAAATACAAAGTTTGTAAGATGTTTAATGCTACATAATTATTTGGCCAAAGTCTAATTGGTATTGACATAATTGATTTGTAATTTGTGAAATTTGTATATCTGCATGTGCAATTACTTATCTTGCACATACAATTTAGAAGTCCATTTTTTTGAGAAAGGTTAACTCTTAATTTATTTTTAAAATTGAATTGTTTAATAAGGCTTGGTAGCCCTTGGGCTACACTCTTGTGGAGTTGATAAATTAAGCTAATATGTGGATGGGGGACCTTGAAGGAAAAGCAAGGTGATTCAGGAAGTGGTGTTGTATTCAGAAGCTAGTTCTGTTCAGCATGAATCAGTAACCTACCAATGCCCTCAGTGGTATTGGAGGTTTTCTGTACTACTGGAGGTGCCATCTTTCCAAAGATGCAAATATCAAGGCTTCGATAATTTGTGATCAATGAAATGCAAAAAAGTATTACTTGTGAATTTCTGCCCAAATTCAAACTTGAATAATTCTCTGCTGTCTATTTAGATTGTCCCTAAGTTTTAATTGCATATGGTGTCCTTTGCTTCCTGTCCTGAATCTTGTGCTACGTTCTGTCCCTTAGATGGCTATTTTTGTGGAAGATTAGATAAACAGTTCTTTTTATGAAAATGTAATATACAAATGGAAGTTATTACTAGCATGAACTATTTGTGGTGATGAAATATCTTCATAGCCAAATGTCTCCTGACAACACCTTGCCATGTCCAAACATTAATTATGAATTTTCATTGATGAAATACCAGGAATACAAAGAACAGATTTGAGAAACAAATATATAGCATATAAATATTGTAAGCAGATTCATCAGTTTCTACTTGCAAGGGAAAATATCATAGCTATAGCCTAGTTGCTTAGTATTATGGAAATCTGATAGTAAAACCAACATCTATCACTCAATGAGAAATGGATGAAAATTGAAATTAAATCACCAGCTTACTAAAACAGTAATTGATGTCACATTAACACATTCTTTTTCTTATGACCACATTGGTTATTCCTCATTAGACCAGCAAACGGTGATACAGACCTCAGATCCCTTAATGTAGTACCAGAAGTATAATTGTAGACATTCTTTAACATTTTAGACCTCTTTTCTTGCTATGAGGGTGTTTTTATGTTTCTTTTTAAACATTAACGAAAACAGATTGTGTAGCTAGATTGTAAACGTCAGTTAACCTTAGTTAATTAATCAGACTCATTTTAAATAAGTCCTAAGATTTGCATGCCATAGAGTTATTCTGTCTAGAACTGGATGGTGGGACTGATATCAGAGGTTAATGATCACTGGCTAATTCAATGTAATATGCAGTTGTTGCTTTTAGTTAATCTCTTTAAATATATGCTCAAAAATAAAGTGACCATTTTACATAGTATACTTCTATTATAGGATTATATGAAAATACAGTTGGTCCCCATCTTGATTAACACTAAAGATGTAAATGACACATCCTCTTAATTAACTTGAGTGCTCATGCATCAGAAGCTAAACTAAAAAGGGGTAGCAAAATCTAGTGGTAACTCCTAGTATCCATTAAAAAAAGCCATATCTCTTCTCAGTGCTTAATCCTGTTAAACTATAGTAGCAAATGTAGGGCTTTTTTACTATAAGCTATGTGTCTGTGGAATCTTAATTGTGAGAGAAGGTATGAAATAATACTCAAATGGTGTAATATTTCCTTAAACATCCCACAGGATTTTTTTTAAAAGCTCTGTACTCCTCTTCTCTTTCCTTTTATTGTTTATCTATTTAATTTTTCCCTCTTTAATAACACAGACAACTATGGAATTTAAAGGTGGAGTTGATGACACCCCCTTTATCTAAGGTTGCCTGACACTTCTCAATGTAAGATCCTGTTTTCAGTTGTTGATAACTTTACCAAAATTTAACCATTAAGGACAATTTTCCATGCTGGGTATCTGCCTCAACCTGATCTTTTTTTTAAGTTTGAGCAAAAATGGTTCAGCCACTTCTGAGTATGCAACTAGGGGAAAATATGTTGTTTTGTCCACGGTAAAAATAATTCTTATAACTGCTTAGGTGGGAAGGTCTAGCACCTCCATGCTTTAGAGCAGGGACTTGACATTTGGCAGAAGAGTCACCTCTGTGCCAGGAATGTGGCTTTTCCTTTCCCTGTGAAACAATATCTAAGTTTGGCCAAATTATATGCCTTTGAAAAGCTTGTACTGGGCATGCTCCACCCTGGGGATGCAAGTTTGTGTGGTAGACCTAAATGTTCCTACCCTCCTGATACTCCAGGGGAGTCAAAATAGTTCCACATGATGGAGTTTTTATGTTTTGTTTCAGTTTGCTGTTTTAAAAACCAAGGATATTCAATTTTTGCAATTGCAAATGAAACCATTTAAGCCGAGATCCACCAAGGGACTTCAGCATTGCAATACTCAGTGTTGGAACACATAACTTTCAGGCAGCTAGAAAATCGCTGGAACAAAAATGCAATTCACAAAGCCTGACTTGGATGCCTAGGCTCCCTATACAATGAGTGGTGGTAGGTGTCTAAGGTTGGGATCCATAAAAGCCAGTACACTAGGTGGGGACTAACCTAATCTAGCAATGGGAGATGCTGATGTGAAGGGTACATTCTAAGCACCGTCCCTCTCACAGAGTTAGGCACCTAAGTCAGGATTGCAGGGAGGCACCTATTTCTGCTTGCAATCAACAACTGGAAACCCCTCTCCTGGAGTCCAGAGGCTTAGGCACCTAAGTCATTTCCTGTGACAATATCTTAAGCATCTGCTTCACTTGGCACAAAATAGACAGTTGTGGTGGTCACCTAATAACGTTCAGCCTAGTGGTTAGAGCACTCAATATGTGATATTCCCAGGTTCAATTCCCCTCTCTCACTGAAGGAAAAAAAAAGGATATGAGGTCTCCTACCTCACAGGAGAGTGGGATATTATGATGTAGGGCAGGGATTGGCAACCTGTGGCCCATCAGGGTAAGCCCCCTGGTGGGCCGGGCTGGTTTGTTTACCTGCCGCGCCTGCAGGTTTGGCCGATCACGGCTCCAACTGGCCACAGTTCGCTGCTCTGGGTCATTGGGGGCGGCGGGAAGCGGTGTGGGTCAAGGGATGTGCTGGCCGCTTCCCGCAGCCCCCATTGGCCTGGAGTGGCGAACCGCAGTCAGTGGGAGCCACGATTGGCCGAACCTGCAGACGTGGCAGGTAAAGAAACTGGCCCGGCCCACCAGGGGGCTTACCTTGGCAGGCTGCGTGCCAAAGGTTGCTGATCCCTGATGTAGGGATTTCTCAATCTCTTCTGTGGAAGCTTATCCACTGTGGATAAATTAATAGCCATTGGAAAAGGGAACTGGAACCAAACACCAGACTGTAGAGTCATTTTCTCTTTCATGCATTCTCTAAGGCCCTGCTCCTGCAACCATTTCTTCATGTGCTTAATCTTACTACTGTGAGTAGTCACATTTCCTTCAATTGTGTATGCTTGCAGAATTGAGGCGTAAAAGTTTGATACATCAGACTAAAGTTTTGTTGGGGGACAGGGCTTTCGAGGAATATTTTATTTTTATTTAGTTATTTTTAAATTTAAGTGAAGGAAGTGCTCCTGGAAGATACCAGATAATCCTAGCTACTGAAGTAATCTATTTACCTATAAAATATCACACATTTCTTCACCCTGCCAAGTCAATCTTCCTCAGCCATTTTGCAGAGGAAACATGGCTATGAAAGATGCCAGATTCCATTCTTAGGTTCTCTAAAGCAGTGGTTCTCAAACTAGGCCCACGCCGCTTCCTGCAGCCCCCATTGGCCTGGAGCGGTGAACTGTGGCCAGTCGGAGCCATGATCGGCCGAACCTGTGGACGCAGCAGGTAAACAAACCCTGCCGGCCCACCAGGGGCTTTCCCTGAACAAGCGGCGGCCTTAGTTTGAGAACCACTGCTCTAAAGACACGTGCCAATTAGAGAGTTGGATTAGAACATTGATTCCACCAATTCACTTTACAAAATCCTTTCAATGAATTAAAGAGCTTTTCTGTGATTTCAGTGGCCTTTGAATCCAGCCTTGAGTTTTGAATTGGCAAGCTAGAAATGAAAGGATCTCTCTCATTTTCAGTCCACTGAGCAATACAGAGCTTAATGTTGCAGACCATAGTACTTACACCAACTCCTATGGGAAAAAAAATCCTCCATCTTCTTACTTTCAACTCTAGTTGATTTGCTTGAATTGGATGTTATCAGTTCTGCAAGAGAATCATTAATCACTAATGCATTGTGTCTATAATTTTTTCAACTTTGTCAAACTAACAAAAAATCATGGCCATATCACCTGCATTCTCAGACTACCTTGGCTTCACCTCCCTTTCAGGATCCAATCCAAATAATCCTGGTTGTTTTAAAACTCTACATGGAATTGGTTCAGCCTTCAACACAGACCTTTGCTCATTACTGTCCCTCTTTGTTCCTTGCTCTCTTAGGGTATGTGTATATTGCAATTAAACACCCGTGGCTGACCCATGTCAGCTGACTCTGTCTCACGGGGCTCAAGCTATGGGGCAGTAAAATTGCTGTGTAGATGTTCAGGCTGGACCCTGAGTCATAGGACCCTCTCCCTCGCTGAGTCCCAGAGCTCAGGCTCCAGTTTGAGCCCAAACATCTAGACTAGCCCGCAGTTATACAACCCCACAAACCTGAGTCAGTTGACACAGGCCAGCTGTGGGTATTTAATTGCAGTGTAGACATACCCTTATAGATCTTTCTTCCCTTTTGCTACCTTTTGTATGAGAGCTTCCCCACTCACTCCTACTATCAAGAACAGTCTTCCTGTATGGCTCCACTTCACTGATTCCTCCCGCTCCATCTCTTTTTAAATATCATATAAACTCTTGTCTATACCTCTTAAATTTTCTCCTTCTGCTATTATTTACCTTGTAAAATATTTGAGATGTTAAGGAAATGCAATACAAAATGAAGTGTTATTGTATCATGATGTATTATTTGTGCTGCTTCTTCAAATGTGCTTTTTAAAACATTCTAAATAGGAATAGGTCTGGTGATTTCCATCCCATGGTGGGAGAATCTTTGGTTGTTTGCTTAAGCTCATCTATTCACCTATAATCATGCTTTTCACAGTACTCCCCAACTTCTGTATTTGCCGAAGACATGGAAAGAAAACTTAGTGGGGGCAAGGATCTGGCCCATGATGTTTTTACCAGTTTGACTAGGTTTAATGAACATTTCCTATGCAGACAATGGAGAATACTGGTAAAAGCAACAAAAACGTTCAAAGATCCTTTTTAAAGTGCAACCACTAGATTGATGTGTATATTAATAAACACACACACACAAAAAAACTTTTTGAAAATTAAAGATGAAAGAGTACATCAAATGAGTCTACCTAACACTAAGCAAGTGTACTATAATTTGCAAAGAGTAAGTATTTTACCTATAAGAAACTGAAAGTATGAAAGTTTGTAAAGTGGAATGTTGAGAGATACAGCCCATTCAAATATGCCATATACTCCGTCTTCACTTACTGTTGCTCCCCAGTCACAAGTCTGTGTGTGTGCACACAGGTGATCATTTCTGCGAGTTCTTGGTTCTGCGAGTCATAGTCAGACACAGTTTATGTTCAAAATGTATACTTTACAAACAGTAAAAATGATACAATATGCATTTTCCAGAGAAACTCTAAATTTCTCATCTGAAGTTCCTAGCTGTGCAATTGGACATGAATTTTATGGGCCCAAAGAGAAGACCAAGTTGAGAAAGAGCTGAGATTGAGAAAGATGGCAGAACTAATGTTAGAATAAAATACCAATTGTTGGAGTGGGAAAGCTTATTTAAAAAAAATAAGGATTGCAGGCTGGGCCAGAATAATAGAAACCTTTAGCTCAAATGATCACCTCTTATGATAGATTCAAATATAATACTAACCTTAAAACAATGTTGGGAAATTATTTGTACAAATTTGAGCTTCCTTTCTTTCTATCTTACCTATGTTCATAGATGCAAGATTAAGAAATGAAATACCTTTCTTCACTTCTTTTTGAAATCTTTTAAAGCCCAATGATGCGACCTGCAGCAGAAATTATTCCATAACGGACATATCATTTTCATTGTTTAAAACTTTAGTATTAGAGAAGAAAGAGTGGCACTTTTTGGCAATTAATGACACTTCTTATAGACTTCTATTTCTTGGCAAATGGTAAGTGACAGGGGACCAGTCATAGACATTCAGCAAAGGCAAAAGTTGCACTGGCTGGGATGACTAGAGCTTCTAGGCACCATGGTAATACAAATAATGCATAATATTTCTGGGGTATTATTTGTATTGCAGCCTTCTTCTTAGCATATTTGCAATGTGCCTCAGGTGGCACATAACCAGGATTCATCACAGAATTTGGTCGGCTGATGGAATCATTAGCTTCCCCAGCCCGGGCTGGGTACTGATAAGGAGTGTGACATGAACGCTGATCCACATTGCAGTAGTACATGGGAGCCTTGTCATTGGCCAAGACTCTTTTGTGCTAGGTGCTACATAAACACTGAACAAAATAAATGGTCCCTGCCCCCAAATGCTGAAGTTCAAGTATTTTTCCTATGCAATATTAACGAGTTGAACTGTCCCTGCTTGCTACATGCTGACATGAGTTTATGTAAAGGCTGAGGAATACCATGTAGAACATGTCTTGTGGGTAAATAGTTGACTTGCTCTCCTGTGGTCAAAATACGTTATTTTGTAATTACCATATTCCAAATACATGCTTAAGGAAGCATTTCAGGAAATATAATTTAGAGATGGCTTGTGCTATGTAATAATCTGTCCTGTCACAAAGAATTGCATAAACATGAAAACAAGCTACCAATCTTTGCCTGAAAATCCCACCCTGTTAGCAGGTGTTGATCCTGCTGGGAAATATTAATTGATGTCAAGTGTGATTTGCTGACTTGCTGCTGCAGATGACTTGTTACCTAGTTTTACCTAGACTTGCAGGTGGAGTATCTAGGAGAAAAAAGACCTAGGGAGAGGGCTGAACACTATTCCCAGAGGAATCCTAAAAGCAGACAATCCCAGGGAATAGTCATGGGTTAGATCGTGTTTCATTTTGATTCTTTTGTGAATAAAACAAAATCTCTGGAAGGGGTAAGTTTTTGATCTGCTGCATGTTTGCCTGATTAGAGCGAAAAGAAATTATTGGAGCCACTTCTGTTTTTTATAAAATATTTTTTCATCTTAACCTTCAGCACCTGCCCTACAAAATAGCTTATATTTATTGATCATCCCCAAATTAAATGGATATCAGGAAATTTGTCTTGAGCATCTTGAATATTTACATTGTCATTGGGAGGCAGGGTCTCCTGCCTAGTGGTTAGCATCCAAGTCAGCAGTCACCACCAATGGGTTCCATTTTGGGGTGGCACCTCCGCCTAATGGATTCCATTTTGGGGCAGGCTTGGGGAACCTGGACCACTCTACCGGGTTCCAACCCAGGGCCCTTGTAGGCTGGTTCAGCTGCTCATTTGGTGGCATCTTCTGTCATCCTCAAATCAGCCTCCCTGGGTCACTTCCTACCACAATCTGCATCCCAGCCTGACACTGCATCCCCCAGTATGTCTCAGGGGATCGCTGACTTCCAGCCCTGGTCCCAATTACTCTGGGCTGCAGCTCCCCTGGTTCCTTGGTTTGGTGCGAGCTCAGCTCACATCCATGCCTGGAGCCCTCAGAGCACATCCTTCTCCCTGGCCTACCAGACCCTGACTGAACAGTTTGGCTGCCTTTTAAATCCCAACTCCAACCTGAACATGCTCACTTCAGGCAGAAGGGCTGGACCTCCCTAGCCCAGAGTTGCTTCTTAATCCCCTCTTGTCCAGTGTGAGGTTTATACACCCCATCAGAAGCTATCAATTATTTCTCAGTGATACAAATTATGTCCCAAATAATATATTTCAGATATATTTGATATAGTTTGAACTTTGTGGGTACATAGTATTTGTAGGGAACTGAATTAGTCATTTATATTCTGTTATGCATGCAGAATTATAAAAGGAAATCATGGTGAAGATGGTGGGCAGAGATTATTGGGAATAGAAAGAGGCATGTTTAAAGAGAGAGTGGGAAGCGTGGAGAAAGTGGCCTATAAAAATGGGAGAGAAAAACACAGACACTCAAAAGAGAAATAAAAAACAGTGAACAAAGGGCAGACAGAAAAAGAGATCCAAAAGAGTGTCCTTCACAAGGGAATTCCAGCCTGGGGTCAAAATGATATATAGCCATATATAAACTTAGAAAGGCCCACCATTTTATGGGGACCACTTGTGACTTCTGTAAAAGGAACTTTTTAAATTCCAGACCTGTAACTGGCTTATTTTAGAATGACTGGGGATAGAAGCCACATTTTCAAATGCTGTTCTGGGATAGAAAGTACCTCAGTGGTTCCTTGAATGGCAATATAAATTGAAAATGTTGAATGCCAGGCACTGCAGCAAATTCAGCAAATGCCAGCCTCTAGAATCAAATCCTGCTTGCCTTACTCATGAATACGCCTAATGACTCCAGTAGGAGTGGTCACATGTGTAAAATGAGCAGGATTTGGCCTTCAGTGAAACAATGGTGAAAAATCAGTCAGTGACAAGGTAAATGCATGACATATAGATGGAATCTCACTACACACACTCTTCTGGTTAATTTTCTTTACAGTCTGAAGACTTTCAAACTCCTGCATTTTGGAAATGTTAAGTTTCTTGCCCTATTCCGTGTACTGCTGCTATGAAGAAATGGATATGATGCCAAGAGCTTTGGGCTAAATTGATCTGGATGATAGCTCGTCAGGAAGCTTCTGTTTCAACATTCCCTAGCAAGACAACTCACACAACCAAATTCAATAAATCAATAAGCTTTCAGAGCTGGTTTTAAATGGAAACTATTAACATTTCAAGAAAACATAGGGGCATGAGGGATTAAAAAAATAAATCAAAGAATTAACCAAACAAACCATCAAAATCATCTCAAAGCAAATCAAAACAATCCTAGCAAAATATCAAATTCTGGCAAAATATCAAAATGACAAGAATAAAATTTAAAAGTTCTGAAAACTGTGAAGAATCAGAATCCATAAAATATGGGACACAGATTTATTTTAAATCCCCAGGAATGTTAACATTATATGAGCACATTTTATGAATATTTGTAGAAATGCTCCTATTTGCTTAATAAATACAAAGAAAAATTAGCAGAGTTGTCATCGTTACCACTCCTCAAATATAACAGGCTAACATCTTAAGGACTGCATGCTGGGCTAGAATAATAGAAACCTTTAGCTCAAATGATCACCTCTTATGACAAATTTAAATGCGATACTAACCTTAGCTTTTTCTTTTCTCTTTACAATTGAGCATATGAAAGTTATTATTTTTAATATTTTGTTTTCTAAATGGCAATATTGCTTGAGTTCCATCCATACCAAGAAATCAAAAGCTGTGTGTTAATATTTTTGCCTATTCATTTTAATCCATTCAGATGGATTTCTCTTTCCCAATTTATAGTATTAATGTGCATCAGAAAAAAAGTTAAAGAACGATCCTGTTCACTGAATAATAAAAGGACTAAATATAACTGTAGCAGAAATTAACCTTACTCTAGCACTGCCAAAATACACTTTTCAGGAGTCTTTGCAATTACAGAAGGCTTTTGTATTTTAGCAGTATTCTACTGTCCTTGACCAATGGATAGAATAATAGGCCAGCATTCTCAACATTACCAGCAGGTTCAGTGGATACTTTTTATGAACAATCTGCCAATTGGCTGGATGCCTATATTCAGACTCTGACCTAAATATGGTGAGAGCAGGAGCTGCACAGCCAACTGGTTTATGACCAAGTGTAACCAGGACTAAACCAATTGAAATACTCCCTGTAAAAGATATTGCTGAGATTCAGGTTTCACATTTTTTTCCTGCCTGCCTTAGATCAGAATTATATTAGATGATTTTAATTGGCTCAGATAAAGCAAAATATAATTTCATGAAGTAAACTACTCTAATGTGAAAATATATTTTCCTCCTGGCAACTCAAAGAGCTGTTTCATTTATTTTTGTTGTGTAGACAAATTGCTCTTTGATTTTCCACCTTCCAAAATATATTAAGAATGTTAGTGTTTTTTAAAACTATTTTATGACTTTTCATAAGAAAAGAGCCACATGTGAAAAATCATTATGATTAAAACTGTTATTTAAGAAACTGAAGTCAAGAAATAGGCTATGACACAAGAAACTTCTACCAAAATATGTCACTCCTGTAAGGGGAAAGACAGCCTTATTCTCTTCTACCATAGAGGTAGTGAAAGTTACACACTGCAGAAAATTTATGGAATCTAAATTGTTTTATAAACCAAGAGTTCCTTCACTCATCCACAGAACCCAGCATCATTGGTGCAACAAATTATCATATTTCATAGAGAAACTCACCCAGAACTGGGATGGCCTCACGTAACTCCAAGAACAAAGCACATTACTAGAAATACAACCCTCTCCCCTCCAAGAACTTGGATCATCCACACTGGTAGAAGTCATGGAAGCACTGAAGGAAATGAGTGCTACCACCTGTGAATTGTTACCCTTCCTGCCTACAAAAAGTGTAGCAGGGCATGCATGAAAACAGAATTACTGCCCTGCAAAAAATTCTGAAATTTTCAAATTTGTTTCCATTCCAAATTTGAATGAAAAGTTGAAATTTCTTATGGAATGGAAGTTCCAAGACATTTTGTTTTGGGAACATCAAATCATGGTTTTGCTATTATCAAAACATTAAATATTAAACATAACACTTAATATAATATATAAATATAGCATAAAATATAAATAAAATAAATGCACTTGAAATTAAATTAGAAAGTAAAAAATTAAACAGTTTCACCTTATCTAAAATTTTTACATTCCCAAAATGAAAAGAGAGCCAAAATGAATTGTTTAGACTTTTTTTCCACCTAAAATTTTATGGAACTCTCTACATTCCCACAAAAAGTTTGATTCAAAGAAACAATGTTTTTCAACAGAAAAGCATTCAATTGACCTTTTTTTGATTAGCTCTGGATCATTCATTCTAAATCATGCAATAGTCTGACCCATGCTAAAGAACTTTCGGTCAGTGCTACTACTGCCCTTACAAACCATTGTTTAACTTTCCTCTTCTAAGGAAATTAGCTGAGCGAAATACAGTCCCTATAGTCACCTATCAACTACCAGTATCCTGGTTCTCTCGCTCTTCACAGCAGAACATGATAAATAGATAGTGTTTCTGGCTCTGTTGGATGGCTTCTTCCTGTTCACTTACAAGGGACATACATCCAAACTCATCTTAGACTTCTCTGTGGCTCTGCTCACCAAATATTTCTGTCCTCCTTCCATGAGGCTACAACTGTGAACTGCAACATCAAAAAATGGCATGAAATCCTTCTATTTAGATGGAATCCTGTGTTTTTGTAGGGGGACTCTTCCTCCATAACTCTCAACCTGAGGATTCCTACAAGTCTTCAGGTCTCTTTCTCCTTCATATCAATATCTTGATAGAGCTATTGCAGTAGCTGGTGAGACAACAGAGGCTGAAAAGTCAGTAGTGTGTCCATAAAACTCAGCTCTCCACCTTCTTTATATCAAATCTACCTGGCATTGTCTCAACATTCTTTCATTTAGTTTTTTCTCAGTAAGTTCTTCATAAGCACACACATATACACACAAACACAGTTTTGTTTTGACATTTTTGGGGGGGGAGGGGTGTTTTTGTTGTAAATCAAATTATCAGTGAGACTGTATCTAATGTTATTCTGATGTTGGTGATTGAGTAGCAAGTACCAGTTACATGTTGCCTAAATCCAGGCATTTTAATAGCCCAATTTGGGTGAGCAGGAGATCTGAGTTCTCTCCCAAACCAGGAAAGCCACTGTGTTCAGCTCCGTAAATATTTTCTTTTTATTGACTAAGCCAATCTTTGCAGGAAATGAAGGTTCACTTAGCATCCCTATTGATTATTGTATTGTTCCTACTGATGAAAGAGGACTGACAAACTATTCTGAATCAAACTGATTAAAGTACAACATTGTATATACTTAGCATGACACTGAAGAGAAAAGATCTCCTTCCCTTTGACTAAAAGTTATGTCATTGCAAACTTTATAACACACCATCTTTATCCTTTTGTTATACTACAACAACCATCAAAGTTCCCCAACTTATTTGATGAAGCAGGCTGTGTCTGAACTGAGAAGGAAACTTGTATCACCAGTGTGAAATATAGAAAATCTAATGTAAATGCCGTATCTGGTGCATACTGCACTATACAACATTATTCATATGCTCTACTATAAGAGCAGATTGGTGGTGTTTTGCATGCCTCAGCATGGGCAGGTGCATTCTATTTGTCTAGAATGAAATATTTATGTTTTCTTATGAAATAATGAGCAACTGAAGCTTTCCAGAATGCCATATTTATAAAAGCAAATTTTGGGAACTGACCTCCGAACTTATTTTACAATGAATGATTTAGATAGGAAGAATAAACAAAATTTTAACACAGAGGCTGGAGACAGATTCCAAAATACCCCAGGCGAGATTATCATTAGCTTGAAGTTTCATCAGTATTTTATTTATAGTGAGACTGGTCTATTTCTCATCCTTCAGCTTCTCAGGGCAAAGGCCATCTTTATGCTGTGTATTGTGCAGCACTAAGCACATTGCTGGCACTTACCAAACAAAAAATAAATAATGAAAAGAATGTATATTTTCTATATTCACAACCATTTGTCAGTTTCTCCCCGACAAAAGGTAATTTACTCCATAAGGCCACTCCTCACAAAAAAGGAAAGATGGGCCAGAACCCTAACCCTGAAATCAGTCAGAACTATAGGGACACTCAAAATCCAATCTGGAGCCAAATCTGAATTAGCAAACTGCCTCTTGCCTTGTAACGGGGTGAACCAAAATCTAAGAATCCAGCTTCCCCAACCCTGGGGGAGATCTGATTTAAACCCAACTCATGTTCCAATATACTGAATAGCTTGTACAAAAGTTTATAGTTGCTTTTATTATTGTCATCTCAGGACATAACTTTCCACCGGGCAAATGACAATAGTCCATTAGAATGGACAAATTCAGATTCATTAGATAAGTCAAATGATTCTTCTTATGTGTCTACAAGCACAGCGATGGAAAGTAAAATCCTGCCCTTATCTCAATGACCCATACAAAGTAGTGGAGGAATAGAGCAGTGCAGGCATACATCCAGAACAGAATCCATCCTTGACAAGGCAATGCTGTACTTGTAGGATAGGATCACAAAGGGAATCTTGCCACAACATAATGCTGGCTACATTGAGCTTCCCCTTTAAGTGGCAACATCATGCACCCTGGTTAGTGTGTGCAGCTGAAAATAACATGTACTAACAGGATATGATCCCTGCTTGCAGACTGCATGCTTGTGGCATTGTGATGTACAAGGTGGCATGCTAGTTGTCCTCCAAGTGCTCTCTTAAATACTAGGAAAATATCCTGTTTTGCTGATTCTGGAGTGGAAAGAGGAGTCCTAAGATTTCTTAACCCCACAATGCACCTGTACAACACAGGGCATGAGCTAGGTTCTGGGTTTCTTTTGTGGGGGAAGGGTCCTATCTCTTCAGATATTCTTATTTATTTTTATTACACTTTCAGTATGAGAAAATTAACACTTTAAATCAGAAGGTGAATGCTGTGCTTTATCCCTCCACTGGTTTGTATATCAAATTGTCTTTTCTTGGAAGACCATTATGGTTTCAGTATATAGAACCCTGTCTCTGGGTTTCTTCACCACAATAGGAGCTGAATCCTATACTCAGGCCTGGTCTACACTATGAGTTTACGTCGACTTTAGCAGCTTGAAACTGAATTAAGCCTGGACACGTTCACACGACGAAGCCCTTTCTTTCGACTTAAAGGGCCCTTTAAACCGGTTTCTTTACTCCACCTCCGACGAGGGGATTAGCGATAAAATCGGCCTTAGCAGGTTGGAATTGGGGTAGTGTGGACGGAATTTGACGTTATTGGCCTCCGGAAGCTATCCCACAGTGCTTCATTGTGACCGCTCTGGACAGCACTCTCAACTCAGATGCACTGACCAGGTAGACAGGAAATGCCCCGCGATCGTTTGAATTTCATTTCCTGTTTGCCCAGCATGGAGAGCACAGGTGACCACGCAGAGCTCATCATCACAGGTAACCATGATGGAGTCCCAGGATCACAAAAGAGCTCCATCATGGACCGAACGGGAGGTACGGGATCTGCTCGCCATATGGGGAGATGAATCAGTGCTAGCTGAACTCCGTAGCAGTAAACGAAATGGCAAAATATTAGAAAAGGTCTCCAAGGCCATGAAGGACAGAGGCCATAACAGGGACGCACAGCAGTGGCACATGAAAATTAAGGAGCTAAGGCAAGCCTACCACAAAGCCAGAGAGGCAAATGTAAGGTCCAGGGCAGAGCCGCAAACATGCCGCTTCTACGCGGAGCTGCATGCCATTCTAGGGGGTGCAGCCACCACTACCCCAACCGTGTGCTATGACTCCCTCACTGGAGAAACACAGAGGGAAGCGGGTTTGGGGTATGAGGAAGATGAGGATGAAGATAATGTAGATAGCTCACAGCAGCAAGGAAGCGGAGAAACCGGTTTCCCCAACAGCTAGGATATGTTTATCACCCTGGACCTGGAGCCAGTAACCCCCGAACTCACCCAAGGCGTGCTCCCAGACCCTGAGGGCACACAGGGGATCTCTGGTGAGTGTACCTTTGTAAATATTACACATGGTTTAAAAGCAAGCGTGTTTAATGATTAATGATTAATTTGCCCTGGCAATCGCGGCCAGTACAGCTACTGGAAAAGTCTGTTAACGTGTATGGGGATGGAGCGGAAATCCTCCAGGGACATCTCCAGAAAGCTTTCCTTCATGTACTCCCAAAGCCTTTGCAAAAGGTTTCTGGGGAGGGCTGCCTTATCCCGTCCACCATGGTAGGACACTTTACCACGCCAGGCCAGTAGCACGTAGCCTGGAATCATTGCATAACAAAGCATGGCAGCGTATGGTCCCGGTGTTTGCTGGCATGCAGACAACATCCATTCCTTATCTCTCTTTGTTATCCTCAGGAGAGTGATATCATTCACGGTCACCTGGTTGAAATGGGGCAATTTTATTAAGGGGACATTCAGAGGCCCCTTCCTGCTCGGCTGAACAGAAATGTTCCCCGCTGTTAGCCACGCGGTGGGGGGGAGGGGTGAAGTGATCATCCCAGAGAATTGGGTGTGGGAGGGGAGGGGGGTTAGTTGGGTTTGTGCTGCATGTTAACCCGGAAACCGCATCCCCTCCTTTTACATTGCAAACCCATTTTAAATGGCCAACCCAACGGGTGCTTGGTATGGGAAATGAGGGCGCTACTGTTTGAAACCATTCCCACATGTTAAGAAGGTTAAAAAAGCCAAAAGACTGTGGCTTACCATGGCTGCCTGCCAAAACCGAAATCTGTTGCCTGGCACTGCGTGATTGATCTCTCACACCAAACCGGCAGGCCCTCAATGTAAGAGGAAAAATGCGACCTTTTAACGAAAGCACATGTGCTGTGTAATGTGAACAGCAAAATTTAACGTGAAAGAGTGTACCCATTGTTCTCTAAAATGTGTCTTTTTTAAACACCTCTCTCTTCTCCTCCACCAGCTGCAAATGTTTCTCCTTCACAGAGGCTAGTGAAGATTAGAAGGAGAAAACGGCGGACTCGGGATGACATGTTCACGGAGCTCCAGATGTCCTCCCACGCTGAAAGAGCACAGCAGAATGCATGGAAAAAGTCAATGTCAGACTACAGAAAAGCACAGTATGAACAAGAGGAGAGGTGGCGGGCTGAATCGCGGGATGAACAGAGCAAGTGGCGGGCTGAAGAGGATAGGTGGCGTCAGCTTGCAGACAGAAGGCAAGAGTCGATGCTCCGGCTGCTGGAGCATCAAACTGATATGCTCCAGCGTATGGTTGAGCTGCAGGAAAGGCAGCAGGAGCAGAGACTGCTGCTACAGCCTCTGTGTAACCAACAGCCCCCCCCCCAAGTTCCATAGCCTCCTCACCCAGATGCCCAAGAACACGGTGGGGGGGGGCCTCCGGCCACCCAGTCACTCCACCCCAGATGATTGCCTGAGCATTAGAAGGCTTGCCTTCAATAAGAGTTAAAGTTTTAAACTGCAGTGTGTCCTTTTCCTTCCCTCCTCCCCCACCCATCCCGGGCTACCTTGGCAATTATCCCCCTAGTTGTGTGATGAATTAATAAAGAATGCATGAATGTGAAGTAACAATGACTTTATTGCCTCTGCAAGCGGTGCTCGAAGCGGGAGGGGAGGGTGGGGTGGTTGGTTTACAGGGAAGTAGAGTGAACTGGGTGGGGGGGTGAAGCGGACGGTTCATCAAGGAGAAACAAACAGAAGTTTCACAACGTAGCCTGGCCAGTCACAAAACTCGTTTTCAAAGCTTCTCTGATGCGCACCGCGCCCTGCTGTGCTCTTCTAACTGCCCTGGTGTCTGGCTGCGCGTAATCAGCGGCCAGGCGATTCGCCTCAACCTCCCACCCCGCCATAAATGTCTCCCCCTTACTCTCACAGATATTGTGGAGTGCACAGCAAGCAGCAATAACAATGGGGATATTCTTTTAGCTGAGGTCTGAGCAAGTCAGTAAGCTGTGCCAGCGCGTTTTTAAACGTCCAAATGCACATTCCACCACCATTCGGAACTTGCTCAGCCTGTAGTTGAACAGGTCTTGACTACTGTCCAGGCTTCCTGTGTACGGCTTCATGAGCCATGGCATTAAGGGGTAGGCTGGGTCCCCAAGGATAACTATAGGCATTTCAACATCCCCAACGGTTATTTTCTGGTCTGGGAAGAAAGTCCCTTCCTCCAGCTTTCGAAACAGACCAGAGTGCCTGAAGATGCGAGCATCATGTACCTTTCCCGGCCATCCCAGGTTGATTTTGGTGAAACATCCCTTGTGATCCACCAGGGCTTGCAGCAGCATTGAAAAGTACCCCTTGCAGTTTATGTACTCGGTGGCTTGGTGCTCCGGTGCCAAGATAGGGATATGGGTTCCGTTTATCACCCCACCACAGTTTGGGAATCCCATTGCAGCAAAGCCATCCACGATGGCCTGCACGTTTCCCAGAGTCACTACCCTTGATATCACCAGGTCTTTGATTGCCCTGGCAACTTGGATCACAGCAGCCCCCACAGTAGATTTGCCCACTCCAAATTGGTTCCCGACTGACCGGTATCTGTCTGGCGTTGCAAGCTTCCACAGGGCTATCACCACTCGCTTTTCAACTGTGAGGGCTGCTCTCGTCCTGGTATTCTGGCGCTTCAGGACAGGGGAAAGCAAGTCACAAAGTTCCGTGAAAGTGCCCTTACGCATGCGAAAGTTTCGCAGCCACTGGGAATCGTCCCACACCTGCAGCACGATGCGGTCCCACCAGTCTGTGCTTGTTTCCCGGGCCCAGAATCAGCGTTCCACGGCATGAACCTGCCCCAGTAACACCATGATTTGCACATTGCTGGGGCCCATACTTTGTGAGAGGTCTATGTCCATGTCAATTTCCTCATCACTCTCGTCGCCACGCTGCAATCGCCTCCTCGGCTGGTCCTGGTTTTGCTTTGGCATGTCCTGGCTCTGCATATACTCCAGGACAATGCGCGTGGTGTTCATAGTGCTCATAATTGCCGCAGTGATCTGAGCGCGCTTCATGATCCCAGTGCTATGGCGTCTGGTCTGAAAAAAGGCGCGAAACTAGTATCTGACAGACGGAGGGAGGAGCGAGTGACGACATGGCGTACAGGTACAGGGAATTAAAATCAACAAAGGTGGCTGTGCATCAGGGAGAAACACAAACAACTGTCACACAGAATGCCCCCCCCTCCAAAGATTGAACTCAAAACCCTGCGTTTAGCAGGCCATTGATTTCACGGAGGGAGGGGGAAGCAAATAAATATAGAACAAATCTATTTTTTACATCTTAAGCTGGCAGCCAATGGTGCAGCATGACTGATAGCCCTCGGCATCTTCTGGGTGCTTGGCAGAAAATACTGGGCGTTTGGCAGAAAATAGCATACTACGAGTGATAGCCCATCATCGTCAAGACTGCCCAGGTGCCCATGATTGACAGCCACTGCAGAACGATGACAACAGATATCAGTCGTAATATACCATCTTCTACCAATAGGCAAGGGGCTGCTGTTGTGTGCAATGCAGTCCCACATCTGCCAGCCCCACGTCTGCCAGCACCCAAATCACTGATGAAGGCTACCAGTCATACTGCACCGTCTACTGCCAAAAGGCAATTAGCTGCTGCTGTGTAGCAATGCAGTACCACGTCTGCCAGCACCCAGATGACATATGGTGACGGTGAGCTGAGCTGAGCGGGCTCCATGCTTGGCATGGTATGTTGTCTGCACAGGTAACCCACGTAAAAAGGTGCAAATCGATTGTCTGCTGTTGCTGTGACGGAGGGGGAGGTGCCTGATGACCTGTACCCAGAACCCCCCGCGACACTATTTTGCATCATTCAGGCATTGGGATCTCAACCCAGAATTCCAATGGGCGGCAGAGACTGCGGAAACTATGGGATAGCTACCCACAGTGCAACGCTCCGGAAGTCGACGCTAGCCTCGGTACTGTGGACGCGGTCCGCCGACTTAATGCACTTAGAGCATTTTATGTGGGGACACACACAATCGGCTGTATACAACTGATTTCTATAAAACCGGCTTCTATAAATTCGACCTAATTTCATAGTGTAGACATACCTTAAGACTTTCTTTCCAAGAAAGAATATTGTTCTCAAATTGTACCAAATCACCAGGACTTGATGGGATTCGTCCAAGAGTTCTGAAGGAGTTTAAGAATGAATAGGCTGTGCACCTACAAAAATACGCAATGTCTCATTACAATCAGCTACTATGCCAGAGGCTGAGAGGGCAATAAATGCTGCATTTATTATTAGAAAGGTGGTAGGTGTGATCCTGGGAAGTTATGAACCAATCAGCCTTTCTACAGTACAAACAAATTAACTGAAATAATATTTAAAAGATACAGGGGCAGATCCTCAGCCTATCTCCATTGATTTCCAAGCTAGCTACACCAGTTTAAAGTGTTAAAATACCTTTGTATTACTTAACCATAAATACACTTGTATTATCACCAGAATATTTTTAAGGACCTGCTGTTGCTATGAAACTAGTCTGGATTCCAGTATTTACCTTGTATTTCTTTATTTACAAGATCTTTTGTAAACAGAAATCTTTCAATTTGATGCACAAATGGACTCAAGATATGGTTCTCAATGGACTTGACAAGGCAATGCACCCACTTGGAGCATTTAGACAAAAACTATTTGCCAAGTATTTTCTCTCAGATGCTTCTAACAAAACATTAAAACAAATATGTATGCTGTCTTTTTGCAATGATAGAGATGAAATTGTTCAGCATGAAGTTAATCCTTTCAGCAATTCTCAAAAACCCTAAACATTGAAAACCAAAAGGTGAAGCAAGCAAAATAGTGGGCCTAAGAGCCTAGCCATCATTAAGTTAACAACTGTCACCATCAATTTGCTCTAAGTGAAAAATCAAGAAAAATCTCACTAATGGGTCCGTGCTGGTCAGCTACTGTACCATCCAGCAATATATAGTAGCAACATTCCACAATAAAAGGATTTTAAAAGGTCTTCAAAAAGATATTTGATGGAAACCTTTGATGCTGCCAAATGAGCCCTTATGAAAGAATGGCAAATACACGTCAATCCACAACAGTAAAAAAAGAAAATACAGCAAATCAGTATTGGCTAGAAACTTTGTAACCCATCTGTCTTCTTAAACGGAGGAAATAATTTCAGTCTATTAATCCAAGTTCAATAAAAAAAAAGAGAGCTGAAGTGTGTTATAAAGGGAATGGTACTTAGAGCTGCTAAACTGCCAAAGGCATTCTAATATTGTGGAAAGACATACATATAAATACACTTTATATACTTAGGCCCAAATATATGGGATTTATGAACAGTGAGATGCTGCCAGTGGAAAGAAGACATGGCATCAGCCAATCTCATTCATCCTCATGCATGCTTTTATCCAAAAGAGATATTACAAACACACAATGTGGTAAAAATGCTCTCCTAGTCTTCTGACAGCCAAAGACTTACTCGTGGTTTGCTATTTCTGCCTGCCGGTTTGCCTTACCAAATGACTGCTTTATTTCACAAATATTAACTACCATCACAGGTTTAAAGGGAGGGAGGTTGGAGTTTGAAGTTATGGGGAATCTAGAATGGTAAGGGATACAGAAAAGCAACACCAAAACTCTCCGTATCTCAGAAACTAATACCTCCAATTCATCTGAAAAAAACCCAGAACTCTCCTTATTTGGCAATTAGGGGTGGGTAAGCTCAAGAGTTTATTATGATTTCCAGTAATCTCTGCTAGCATCCTGGTTTGTTTTGAAGGAATCAAAGTATTTGATTTTGTGTCTATTGTTAAAAGAGAGATCAATAGAGTCATAAAGACCCTCGGAGAAGGGCTAACTGGACTGTTTAGACTTAAATGATAATAGTCAGGGAAGGGGAGGGACAGAAATTGGGCATGCTAATTTTGATTGAGTGTATCTCAAAAGCAAAGTAAGATATGAAATAATTATTCATCTAGGATTCCCTCAAGTACAATGCAGCAGCTTACAGCTATATCTGTGCTCATTATTACCCCAACCATTCAATTACCCGAAGGCAGGAGTTTTTCTGATTCTAGTACCTCAGAACATGTGCTGCCAATAGAGCAAGTAGAAATGCAATAGTTTCCCCAAGGAATTTGGAAATCCAAAAGGAAGATTGATTAATTAAATCTAGACTCTAGCAAGAACCATATTGTGAAGTGGCAAACCTTGAAAAGCTGTTTAAGTCTTCTGTGATTCTCTGGGTGTGCCTACACTTAAACAAATACATCTCTGCTGCAGCTGCACTGTTGCAGCACTTCAGCATAGACACTACCTATGCTAATGGGAGCCGCTCTCCTAACCGCACAGGTAATCCACCTCCCCAAGAGATGGTAGCAGGGTTGACAGAAGACTTCTTCCGTCAACCTAGCACTATCTACACTAGGGGTTAGGTTGGCATAGCTATGTCTCTCAGGGGTGTAGTTATGCCGACATAAGTTCCCATTGTAGACCAGACCTTTATCAGTTTTAAAAGCTCTTACTGCTAGTAACGGTAATGCACTTTATAAAACTGAAATAAACAAAGAAAGGAAATGGTCAGGAAAATCATGCAGGCAGGAAATATAATATCTAAACTTTTCTACAAATTTCTGAATAAGGAATAAGATACAAATTTAGCTGAGCAATGAGCAGAATTTAGGGCTTGTCTACACTGCATTGAATTGCATTGCAGGCATGTGAATTTGCTAAGTGCACCAAAATGTTGTACTCCAACTGCCGTAGGAAGACGTTGTTGGCTTGAACTAAAAGATATCTCATTTGTGTTAACATAGTCCTCTTCAAACAGGACTATATTAGAATGAACCAGATACCTTATAGTTTGTACCACCAGTGTCCCCCAGTGCAGTTAGAGTATAACATCTTGGTGCACACTGCAATTCACATCCCCATAGTCCAAACAGCAGTGTAGTGTAGACCAGTGTTTCTCAAACTAGGACCACTGCTTGTTCAGGGAAATCCCCTGGCGGGCCAGGCCAGTTTGTTTATCTGCCGCGTCCGCAGGTTTGGCCGAGCGCGGCTCTCACTGGCTGTGGTTCGCTGCTCCAAGCCAATGGGGGCTGCAGGAAGTGGCGCGGGCCGAGGGACGAGCTGGCCGCCCTTCCTGCCGCCCCCATTGGCCTGGAGAGGTGAACTGCAGCCAGTGGGAGCTGCGATTGGCTGAACCTGCAGATGCAACAGGTAAACAAACCGGCCCGGCCCACCAGGGGCTTTCCCTGAACAAGCGGCGGCCCTAGTTTGAGAAACACTGGAGTAGACATAGCCTTATTCTCTGATGCAGCACATATTTATGCCTGTGCTTTTAGCACATGAGCAGTCCCCTTGATTTCAATCTCCTACTTTTAGGGATTAAGTATTAGGCCTCAGACATTTTATCACCTCAGTATTTTCATCTATAAAAGGACTTTAAAAATAAAAGTTGTTTTTGTTTATTTTCTTTCTTCATTTTTATTCTAAATTCCCATCTCTCTAACTTCTGCAGCCCTGTATCTGGGTTTATGTGGCACTTTCACATCATATATCAACCACAGAATAGTTTGGGCTTGAATACACTAGGAAAAGCATAGCCAGAAACAGGAGATGTCCAACTGAGATGTGTTAGTAACACTCAGGTTTACCCACTGAAATCCTAGATTGCATGCAAGCACTACAAATACAATACACGGGCAAGATCTAGAACAGATGTATACAGAAGTTATAATTTTTAAAGAGATATTTGTTTTTAAATGGCTACTTCTACCCAGCACTGCTCTGGAGATACAACATCTGGCTTTGGATACATTTTCCTTTCACTCTCTTTTCTAGTTTACTACGGTGATAAATAAAGTGGGGGGGATAGCTCCCTTCGATGGACACCCAGCCAGCAAGTTAGTGTAAAATCCCTCTTGGTAGCTGTTCTTTACTTCCTTTACCTATAAAGTTAAAAAATCCCCCAGGTAGAGAAAAAAAAGTGGGCATTGATCAAAAGAGCCAATGGAAAGGGTAAAACTTTTTAAAATGGGGAAAGAAACTTTCTGTTTGTCTGTTGTCTCTGGGCTGCAGGAACATGGAGCAGCAATGCTATAAGCAGGAATTCTGTGTAAGGTTTGAACCAGGTATGAAAAAGTATTTTCCATATCTAGAAGGAATATTTTGGATAGGGAATGTTTAGTTAGACGCTATCAGGTTTATTACTTATTTTGGCTTGTGGATCTCCTCTGTGCTAATTCCTGATGCTTTTGTTTGTTTGTAACCTTTGAGCTGAACCCCCAAGAACGTTAGTTTGGGTGCTTAATCTTTGGAATTGCTCTTTTAAAATCTAGCAAATGCCTGAATTCCAGATTTATTTTCTTTCTTTTTGTTTTAATAAAATTAAACAGGATTGGATTTTTGGTGTCCTAAGAGGTTTGTGCATGTTGTTTGATTAGCTGATAGCCACAGCTAATCTCCTTTGTTTTCTTTCTCAGATTTTCCCTGGGGGCGGGGAAGGGAAGAGGTTGTAAGGGCTTGAGGGTACCCCACAGGGAGGAATTCCCAAGTGCTCCTTCCTGGGTTCAAAGGGGGTTTTTTTGTTTGCATTTGGGTGGTGGCAGCATTTTCCAAGCCAAGGTCAGAGAGAAGCTGTAACCTTGGGAGTTTAATACAAGCCTGGAGTGGCAAGTATTAATTTTTAAAAATCCTTTCAGGCCCCGACTTCCTGCCCTTGGAGTGACAGAGTGGGGATTCAGACTTGACAACTACCTTATAGGAGAATCTACTATAGAACTGCCATGTGCAATTAAGTACCTATCCGTTATAAGGATTCTGCACTTGCACACTTTGGAAATCTGATTTTCTCCATAGGGAGCCAGCATTATCCTCAAGAAGAGAGAGAAGGATCTCTCTGCCCAAGGCTCTGTTTCTCACTGCTTTAATATACTGTAACTTTGAAAGTCCAGACAATTCAGTTCATGACTCCAGTTTCATTTTTAAGCACTACAGCTGATCACTTGTTTTTCTTGTCCTGAAGCCCTGAATCCTTTCATGGCTATTGCTCTATCTCTGCTTTGTTGCATGGTTTCTGCAGATGGGTACTTTCCTTGACTAGAAAGCCTGTGCATAACAGCCCTTGGCACTTTTACTATAATGCCATTAGATTTAATGGGAAATTGCTTCAAGCCGCTGTACTCTCTTTTACTCGGCTGTCATACTTCTTAGGGCCAAATGCTCTCCTGCTGTAGAAAAGCCACAGGAAGGGAAAAAGCATTCAAGAACTGGACAGATTATCCCACCAGGGGAGGTGGAGAGTATGCAGCCATGCACAGGAGTCCATTGCTGCATCCTTATTCAAGATCTGTGCTCCTACTGTGAATGTGCACTGGCAGGGGAGCTAATGTTGCTACTAGGAGCAGCATTAACTTTTCTATGTTTCCACTCAGATTTCTACTTTTGGAGATTATATATAGAGAGAAATGGTTCCAAAGGGTCATTCCTTTCAGCCAGCTTGACATTACTCACCCTAAAACCAAGGAGCCCCAATTTCATATTACACACATGCAGAGACTTCTGCAAGGTTTGGGGGAGAGAGAGAACTTCTGCTCTTCCCTCCTTCTGATGTTTTTGGGCCTCTCCTACTTTTATTTTTGCACACACTCTGTATTGCACAATAGAAGGGAGCATTTGACTCAGTCTGCATTGTGGAGTGAATCTATATATGTATTTGTGACAGATTCGGAGCTGCCATATCATAAATTATTGATAGTACATGTTGGCCTTGTTATTGAGATGTTTTATGTATGACTAAGTTGTTTCCTCAGTAGGGATTGGTCTAGAATACTGGCAGGAAGGAGGAGATGCCTCAGAATGCCTCTTAAATGTCATTAAGGAATGTTTCTGAGGACTCTGTCTCAGTCTTCTACTGAGGCTACAGGAGTAGTTTGATGAGAATGGTCAGATACTGCGAACACAGAAGAACAAAGAACTGTGGCAAGGTATAGAGAGGTACTTTCTCTCAGGATCTGACCATTCTCATCAAACTAGTCCTGTAGGCTCAGTAGGAGACTGAGACAGAGTCCTCAGAAACATTTTGGGGGGAGGGGCTCAAACTGAGGCACAAAAGCTGCTGGGAGTGTTTGAAGAAGATAGGCCAGCTGAAAGCTGCTGTCACAGGATGGTTGGGCTTTAGGCAGGACAGATAGGTATGTAGACTGTCTGGTGTTTTAAAATTCTCTTTTTCTCTAATGCTTTGTTCTTGTTATATCAATAAATGTACATTATGATTACTTTATTTTTTAATTCCAGCAATACAATAGGTGACAACACAACTACCACCAGATCAGTCGTAAAGGTAGATAGTATAGAATTCTATGAGATATGAATGTCAAATATCTCCTGTCTATACCTCACTAAACAAAAATCAAGTGGGAGGCCAATAAAAATGATAATGGGCTAGTTTGCCTTTGTTATATTCACTGCTACTGTAGCCTGTGGGCTAGCTTGCCTTTATTATATTTACTGCATTATATTCTGCTTTACATTATATTCAGCAATAATGCAAGAAACCTACAAGCCTGTATCCTGTAAGACATTAGCTTCAGCAAGTTAGCATAAGTCTTGAGTCCTAGGAACTTTGCACAGATAAACAGCCCAACGGATAACCCCAAGTATTTGGGGAGCTGAAAATGAAGTTTAAGGAGAAGTCTGACCATAGGTACATAATTCAACCACAGAAGTGTTCTGGCAACAAATTGACATACATAACATGTACCTGAGATACATCTAAGGCTAGCCGGCTTGCTTGCCTATATATCTTTTCTTATGTTTCTTATTTTCTTATGGTTTTGAGTATTTGCTTTATTATAGTAGGTTTATAGGTTTATATTAGAGAATAGATTGGCTGTAATGCAAGGGAACTGCAGGTCACCTCCTGTATGTTGAACTAAGGCAAAGTTAGAATACATATATTTGGGACCTTTCATCTAGATAGATGGTGATAAGCTAAAGCATAAGGTCCATATATGACTGTGACTTTTAACATAGAGGATGCGTTAAAATAGGTGGGCATAGGGGCTTTCCTAAGTTCATATGCCCTTTTACACTTAACAAGTATACCACAACTTTGAAAGAACCAGATAGGACAGAAATAACAAACCACAGAAGGGTCATGGCAATGAGTGGACATATATGATAATAAGTTGAGATCGCTGATATACTAACCTATAGAAAAAAGATACTCCAACGTTAGTAAGGTGAGGAAATACAGAAAAGAAAAAGGGGAAAAATCCCTACTGAATATGCATCAAACATAGCGGCGTCAGCGTAACATATTATAAAAGTGGCATCCCAGCCTAGGGGTGGTAGGAGAGAGAGAGAGGTAGTCCTTGGGAGGTGCCAGAATAAGGCTACTGGTGATGATGGGGAAGGTGATGATTATGAAGAAGATGATGGCTAACATTTCAGGTTGTTGTACAAGGAATAATGTGAGTATATGGATGTGCAGATGTACATTTTGTAGTATCTCTATCTACCTTACTGAGTTGGAGTGTTTGTGACTGTGCTAAATGAATTAATAAACTATATTTGTAAATATAAAAGAGTTCCTATAGTGTGAGTGTTGCAACTGTGCACATCAGGGTTCCCAACTATATAATAATTTGAATAATACCGGGCCTGATTTTGACGTAAGAACCTGGCAACCCTCAAAGTAATACCTGAAGATTCTTAAGTATTCAATATAATTAATACACAATCTAAAGATTGGCAACAGTCTGTGCCCTCTAGATCCATCAATTAATCTCCTTCACTCTGCATCAAAGGGGAATTCAGCCCCTTCTTCATCCTGCAGTGGCCTCTCTTCACACTCCAAGTTCCACACTAGATAAGGGAATAGAAGAGTTAATAGGTTGGTGTTACAGTTAGAGGAGATTCACATCTCTCCTCTGCCCTCCATCCAATGGGGCTGTATTTTCTTTTCCATGTACTGTTTTTTCCATCAGAAGAGATGATTAGGACCAATGTTATTTGTCCAGCAGAGCATGTGAGGACTCCAGGAGACATGAATGAAAGCTCTGAAATGTTGAGGAGAAAGGTGGCGCAGAATACATAAATTGATTACTAGGTTTGGATCAGCTGGTCATATTTCTCATTGTGCTAGGTAACATTCTGAGTGCACTGGAAGCCTGATGAAATGACTCCTACATTATAAGAAGATTATAGTGACCTGAAATAGAAATGGGGCAGGTGTTTCAACATTTGTAGAGAAGGGGCATTTAATTTAATAATTTGTTAATGAAAAGTGTCCCATTAAATCCTTTTATATATTATACATTCTAGCTCATGCTATTATATTAGGTCCATTGAACAGATGCCTATTTTATGTATTTAGCTATTAAACTCTGTTCCAAATATTTTTTTCTCCTTAAAAGGTATTAATACAAAATTAACATTATTAATTTACTGTATCTTGGGGACAATTGTTGCAAATTCAAACAGACATTTCCTTAATTTAAAATAAAAGTGAGAGAGATAAAATGATTGGATTTCATTCTGTATTTTTTCTTTATTCTTTCCATTGGAAATCTCTCATTATGTTTCCAGCAAAGGGAACACAAATGAGCCATGAACTCCCCTGGAGTTCCCTTCAATGTTGAAAACAATGCTGAGCATTAAGGCAGTTATTAATATTACATACAAGCTTTAATTCAACCAGTTATTGATTTTGATGATACAATATGATGAAGAGAATCTCCTAAACTGTGAAAGAATGATCAGAAAGATTCAAAATAAAAGACCTAAGGAAGACTTACTTCTATTTCACTCCAGTTTGTTTCTATGCTCCCTTGTTTTGCATTGGTGTATAAGTGTATATGATCTCAAAGAGAATATTTTATTTTAAAACTATGTAATTCCATGTATCTGAGAAAATTAAAGACACATTAATTTTTCACAATTATGTGCTTAGCTGTCCTAATCAATGATACCAGGTGTGACCGATATGACTTATGTCTAAAAGTTCATGATCTTCTTCTGTTTTTAATATTTCTTATATCCTTGCCTTGTGAATTTTGAGCTGGATGTGCAGAAAAAAGAAACTAAGAATTAAATAAAACTATATATTTTTTGAACATTTTAAAAGAAGAATTCAAAATGATAAAGCTAGAAACTTATAAAGGAAGATAGTTCTCTTCCACACCTTAAATTAGTATTATAGATTACGCAGCAATTTGGAAATAAAGATAGTAAGACATAACTACAAAATCTCAAAGATATGTTGATCAGAACAAGTCCTCAGAGGAGACAACTGATTGGCTCATTACAATGTTGTGGGACCCTTCTCATCTTTCCTCTTCTGACTTGGGATCTGAGTGAAGTGGGGCTATTTAGATAAAGCAGAAGGATTAGATGTGTGTGGAGAGAGAGCTAGGAGGGGAAGGTGTGATTTTATCAATTTATCTAACTACAAAGGATGAAATTCTGGCCCCATTGAAGTCAATGGCAAAAGTTCTATTGACTTCAGTTGGGCCTGATTTCACCCAGAAAGTTTACATACATACACAGACTACCAATAAGAACAAAGGTGGAACAAACAAAAATGTACCTATTCAAAAATAATGTGTGTGTGTGTGTGTGTGTGTGTGTGTGTATGAATGCATAGTACTGCTTTATTTTCTACAGGTGGAAGCAGCATCGAAGACTTGCAGCTATCAGATTGCATTTTTCCATGTCTAAGAGTTTTTAGCATTGTTTAATGGTGGTCCTATCCTCATACCAAAGAGTGGAGGAGAGCACGGTGAACATGTCACAATCCCACTGAACGCTACAGATGCAGTTATCATCCTATTGAGGTGGCCCCATTCTTGGATATATCCAAGACTACCCTTTTCATTTTCACACAATGCAAGATACTGTTATACTGGATGTGACAGGCTTCCAGGAACCTTCCAAAGAGATTATGCTGTATCCGGGGGTCCAGCTGGGGAATACATTGCAGAGTTTAGGGTGTGTGGGGGGAGGAGGGAATCTTCAGGGATGGGAAGTGGCAGGGAAGCTATACCAGCATCTCTATACAACCAGAGGATTTCCCTATGTTGGGGTGATCATACTGTGGCCCAAACATGTGGCTTTTATGGCTGCATTTTGTCAATAGTCTGGCACAGACTAGCTCCTGGAAGTTATTAAGATCCCCTCCAGCCCATCAGAGCTGTTGGAAATGCTTTGGATATTAGGCCAGCATTAAGAAGCTGGCCAACAACACAGCTGGGTCTACACCATCTCCAACCCTCTAGCAGGCTTATTAGAAAAATGTGGGATGTGGTTGGAGAACCACACATGCTGGTGGTCCCCAGCTGTGTAGCAGCCCTTCAGACATCATTACCAGCTGGCATAAGTTTAGAGCAACTCTGAGACTTCTCTAAGGTACCTGGGGGGAAAAACTGTCTCCCTGACTGCCCCTTAGATCATTGGAAAGGGCAAAGATGTCTAAGTCACACTTGTTGCTCCATGACTCTCATCCTACAGAGATCATAATCCAAAGAATTTGGCCCATTATTCCTATTTATCTCCAACACACTATTGTTGTATAGCTCCGAGAATAGCCCAAAGGACCTCTGGAAAACATATTAAGGGGAATGCAGAACTAAGATTTCTATAGCCACAGATGTTACACTCTCAATTAATTACTATGTTTGATCGCATAACTATGTGAATTAAAAACCTATTTGAAAGACTCTTAAAAGGCTTTTATGTCTTTTGAAAATAATTTGGATGAGATCCACAAAGAAAACTTAGGTTTGGTCTATACTTAAAATTTAGATCGACCTAGCGTCATCACTTGGGGTGTGAAAATTGCACACCCCGAGCACCATAGTTAATCCAACCTAACCCCAGGTGTAGATGTGGCTAGGTCAATGGAGAAATACTTTTGTTGACATAGCTACCATTGCTTGGGGGATGGGGGAAGATTACCTATACTGGTGGAAAAAACCCTTTCTTCAACACAAGAAGTGTCTGCACTAGAATGCTACAATAGCATAGCTGCACCACTGCAGCTTCTGTAGCATCTGTAGTGTAGATGTGTTCTTAAACCTAGCATTGTAATGCCTAATTTTTGGCATCTTGGCACCGAGTGGAATCACCAATTTAGGTGCCCAAGCTCCTTGTACAATTCATGGGGAGAGTTAGGTATCTAAGAATGGGATTAATAAAAACCAGCATGCTGAGCAGAGAGCTGACTAAGCTAGCCAATAGGAAATGCTGAGGAAAGGGATGTGGCCTAAGCCTGGCCCCTGCAAAGGGAGTTAGGAACCTAATAGGAGGTACCCCCCTCCGCTTGGGATGCACAACCCTGAACCCTCTCCTGGAGTTCAATATCTAAGCCAGAGATGCCCTTTCTTTAAACAAAACAAAATATCAATTGGGCCAGAGAGTGAGAATGGTGCACTGGGTTATAGAGTCAATCTGGACACCTAGATTCCAGTCCCTCCTCCAATGATTACATCATACAAAGTGAATCAGCTTAAACAAGAGAGATTGATCCACCCCAGAATATTCAATATTCCAGTGGTTAGGTGACTCAACTGGGAGATGCGAAACCTGGGATCAAGTCCCTACTCAATATAAGGTAATATGGAGCTCTGAACCCAGTTCTCCCACATCTTGGGTAAATACTGTAATTGTTCAGCTGTTGGTAGGTTTGCAGAATTTTTTAAATTATGTATAATTTAGATGGATGATGTTGATGTTTATTTTTTATTTATTTTTATTGATTTAAATTGTCATACATGTGGGAAATTGCGGGGGATAAGACAATGGGGATGTCAGACAATATTATAAAACGACAGTAGACATTCAGATTAAAAAAGTTAATATTTTGTTCCCATTAAAACACAAATGGTCAACATTGCATGTCAAAATATACAAAGTAAATATCCTTAAATCAAACTCAAAAGTTCTCAAGCAGCATTTTTCTTACTTTTCCTATCTGTAAATTTTGAGTGGAAATATTTTTTCGTTGGTTTGTGTGTACAGTGAAATTGACATTTACCAATAAAAATTGAATCCTTCTAAATTATTAAGTAGAATGCCTAATACATTGGTACCTCCTCCCAGTTCTGTGTTTGTTTAGAGACCGAACTAGTTCTCCATGCTCTGAGAATGCCTACCAGATCAGGCACTGCAACCAAGATTAGCCTAGTTTAAGTATCCTGCCAGAGCTTGGGCATGAGCTAAATGCCAGGCATCAGGACTGAGGCAGCTTTGCACATGCCCGCTGCCAGAAATTTAGGCACCTAGGGGGATTTATCAGAAGAAATCTAGATGGCTAAGGAATTTAAGCACCTACAGCATTAAACAGTAGCTGAACCGAGGTTTTGAGGATCTAAATCTTTTTTTGGATATAGCCTTTTAGCTTTTTTAGTCAATGTCCCTAGCTACTAAAGCCCCTAAAGCCCTAATCTGCCCCATAACATAACCTTTCGTAAAATAAATTACGATTAAATTATTGAGGGTTGTTTTGGAGATTTTCAGTATTTTAGGGTTAGTTTATTTACTATTTCAGAGGCAGAGCTACTGTAATACTGTGATATGTTGTAACATTTTTAATATATGTGTATCATTGCTGCACATTTTTCCAAGTAAGCAGTAAAATAGGTTCTTTTGTTGTTGTTTTTTAAATCTGACACTGGGGGTCTTGACTGGTGTATGGATAAAGGTTAATTGGTTTTGCTCATTAAGAACTTCATTTTTCAGGGCCCATTTTGAGTCATATTGAAATAAATTACTAAATATAATCTAGCGGTTCTACAGTATGTACTCAACTAAAGAAACGCTGGCTTTAAAAGATCAATTCTCAGCTGGTGTAAATCAGTGTATGGATTTCAGTGGAGCTACATCCATTTCTACCAGCTGAGAACATGTCCCTTCACTTTCTGGTGAAAAGATGTGAGTTTCAAATGCTTTGGCAGCACTGTGTAGCTCAAAACTCCATATTTTAAAATGTTATGTTTTTTATGTATTGTTACATTTTTAGTCTTGAGATTTAGTACTTACAAAATGAAATATTTTGTACAGAATAATAAAAAATCACAGAAACTTTATCATCATTAAGATTTTCTAGTGCCTTTTGTAATAATCATAGCAAGTACAACAGCCCCTACATTTACAACCTCCTTATATTTCAGTTTCTCTTTTTGTGGTGGTTTTTACATTATTTTATGTGCTTTTAGTTTTTATGCTTCTATATGTGAATCCATTTTTGTTGCCTATACTTTGTTCTAGATTTATGAACTCTTCATATATGTAACTGAGAAGTAGAAAGGAATCCACTCACATGCTAGAACATGAATAAGGCTTAACGAATTACGGAGAAATTTATTTGAAACACATTCTACTGTTTACAGTCTTAAAGATTATGATATTCCTGTGCAAATGACCTAATATTTTTTCTTATGAATGCATTGTTTTGCATTTATGATAACCATTATCTGCCTGCAGCATGCTCGATTGCATGGGCGGTGGGTATAATAGGCCAGGGAAGACTTTGTCTTTCCTGGCGCTGCGGCCGTCCTGCTGCTGGACAACTGGGCCAGGGTGGCCCTCCCTTCCCTGAGACCCCCACCACCTCTTCAACTCCATCCCCCACCCTCGGGGGAGTGAGGAGCAATGTGGAGAGCCAGTGGCAGGTAGACTGAGGCTCGGCCAGGCGCTACTGAGGCAGCTTGGCTGGAAGCTGCTGGGGCCGGAGGCTTGGCAGGGCCTTCAGGGTAGTAGGAGCTGGCGCTCAGGGAGGCTGCGGGTGGCTTGGCTTGGCCTGGCCCGACTCTGGTGTGGGGGGGAGGTCGTCGGCTCGGCCCCACACTGGGGCTGGCCCGGCGCTTGGGGGGGGGGGACGGCAGTTCTGTCTGGTGCTGGGATGGGGGGCGGTGGGTCAGGGGGACCAGCGGTGGCAGCTTGGCCCACTGTGGCTGGGGTGAGCTGTCCAGGGCTCCTCAGGAGGGCTCAGGGTTTTTCCTTTTATAGGGGAGCGTTGGGGGATCTAGCATGCAGGGGCCTTGAGTGGAAGGGGAGGGGCCAGCGGGTTAGCCTCTCCAAAGTGTGTGTTCACCCACCTCCCATGCTCGATTGACATACTTTCTAAATTGAGTCAAATTAGTCTTAACATTTTTATAACAATTTTTTTTCTTGGAAATTTTCAATGATATTTAGCCTTAGTGTAATAACAGTGTGTCATTTAAACTGGAAAAAAATATTTTTAAAGTGATACAGCTGTCTAAGCACAGTAGGTACATAGTTATGCTTTTAAATTACAATATGAAACATACAACCAATCCATAGTTTCATGGTAATTCTACTTCTGTGTGCTTTAGCTGACATCTTGAATTATATTCCAACTCTCCATTATTCTAACAGTGACCTATACTACTACATCATTTTCCCTTCAGTGATTTCTATGTCTTTATATAAGACATGAAAAGTTGTAGACCGAAAATCTTGTATTTTAGGTCTCACTTTAGTGGCCCAGACAACAGTAATACCCAGTTATCTTATTTACCTTCACATTGTTATCCTATGTTTGGCTTTTCTTCTATTCACTGGGTCTTTAAGGATCTGTTGCTGGTTTAAAAGGCTGGCATATCTATTTAAAAATGCATTCCCCCAGTCATAGTTTCTTCCCCTCTCCCCTCCCGCCCCCATTTCTCTAACAACTTGCTTACTATTTACAGCATGATCTAAAACTTGAGCAAGGTTCACAACCCAAATTTCTCATAGGGATAATTATTTTTATGTAAGTTTCACTTGCTTTAGTACATAAAGGGTTTCCATCAGCAAGACTAAAGCTTGTATAATAGCCTTGCATTAATTTTAAGACTTAAGCAATTAAGACAAGCTTATTGTATTGTCTGTTCTATTTACTTTGTGAACAAATTATGCCACGTGGTTCTCTTCTGAATCGACCAAATATTACTCAGCATCTCAAACTGCTTTTCCCTTGTGCACATGTTCATTCCTGTAAGGGAGGACTCAAAAGGTCGTGATGGGAACGTGCTCATCATCACATAAGTCTCTTTTCTGAGGATCACTGTAAGGTTCTAAAATGCATATGAGGCCACCAAAATGTATTAAAAGGGTATATAGATTGAATTATCATTTGTAAATTCTGCTCTATGCCATCTTTGATGTCTGTCCATAGTGGAGCTCTTTCTACATGTCTGACTGGTTAGGAGACATTTTTCTTTAGATGAAGTATGTTTGGCTCAATCCAGATGAGACTAAGGAAATGCTTGTGAGTTAAGGAGAGTGGCTGATATCCCCAACTCAGTTATCCATTCAGGTAACGTCTCATGAAACAGGTGCATAAGAGCTTAATGATAAGTCGGTATTATTCTCTTCATATAGAAACCTACATTGCAAAAATTTGCTGGAGGGGCTATTATTTCCTTGAAGTCAATTCTTAACTCTCTAGTTATTGAGGCCTTTCTTACTTTGAGGTTAGAATATTGTATTTTAATCCTAACTGGGCTTCCCTTAAAACAGCTCCAGCAGTAGCTGCTAAATGTGGTAATCTAAACACTTTATTAATAGATACAGTCCTCTCCAAGAACTACATTATTTGCTAGTGAGCAAACAGATTCAAATCAAAGTCTTAATGATTCCAGGTTTGTCACTCTGAAACCTATAATGTCTGAGTTACTATGAAGCAATGGAAGAAGCTACAAGCATGGATGAGAACGCTTTGTATTTTGAATGTCAGCAGGTTCAATCACCACTGGGTCCTATAAGGGCAAGATGGAATATTGGAGGCCAAAAGGTTCCATAGCTGGAATGTGACAGTGGTTCAGAGGAGGTGGGAGTAACAGCTGTCTGGGGTGACAGAGCTGGTTGTGCTTCCAGCCAGGGGGCAGCTCTGTGCACAAACTTTGGGGAACATGTACAAATAGCAACATGTCTCGCTACATCAGAGCTCATTGAAACAAGAGCCCCAAAACACCACCTACCAATGGGACTCTACAGCTGCTGTATATGATTGCCTGTTCACTAGTATACACCATTTTGTGATGTTAGCGTGTTTATGGCTGCTACATTTTGTGTATGTTTCCTGCTATAGCGTATAGACATACTCGTGTGAAGGGCAGGAACGAGTACTGAAATAATCCAATTCCAAGCTGTACAGAAATCAGGAACAAGTGAAAACAGTTTCCATATTATTACACTGTTACTAATGCCACTCTAAGGCCATGTCTACCCTGCAAACTTTGATTGATGCAAGTTACATCAGCATAAAGCTGCTGAAAAAAGTTAGTATATTGCTTGTATGTGTGTGGATTTGACTTCCTGAGTTGCTGCTGCATGTACTCACCGGGAGTACTTGTGTCAATGTACAGTGTACCATGGGTAGTTACCCCAATTCTCCAGCACAGTCTTTTGAAAGTTTTGGCAATGCACAATGGGGCCAAAACAAATCATGCAGGGTGACTGGGAGCATGGGGTCAGCTTCCCAGTGTGTAGCTTTTTCCATTCCATAATGTCAGCTGCATCCCATAATTTTTGTGCCTTTTTAAAAAATCCCACAAACCCATGAGGCTCTCCTTTCTGTCAGAAGCAGGGAGCCTACACAGCTCTTCTCTATTTTATTAAGCTTTGAAAGCACAGGATACACAATCCTCCAGCATATGCAGAGCCATAAGAACAAGCAAATTGGTGGGGAACATGATGATTTCTTGGAGGACAGATTGCTGTGGCACAGTGAGAACCAGCTCAAAGGTTGCTAGTGGCGTTCATGGTGAGTCTGTGATTGTTGAACCTGTAGGTCCACAAGAGTCCGCAGCATGTGTTTGCCATCAGAGAAGCCACATTATGTCCTGATTCAGCACCATTTCCTTTGGCTGCTGAGACTTTCTCCTGATTGCTCTTTCTTCGCTAGGCTATCTGTAATGTTCACCCTCCAGGCCCTCTGCTCACTGTCTAATGCAGCACTGGCTAGCATGATCTCACTGAACATGTCATCCCACATTCTCTTGTTCCTCCTTTTTATTTGTCTTAGGTACTGTATTCCACAGGTGGACCTTGTTAATTCAAAAACCCTGCCTATTGAACTGGGAGCTGGCATCTTATCCACACTGCCAAAGATGTTCCCCTGAGCCCCTCTGTCAATGAGTGAAAGTTGGTTTTCTATATCTTTCACCATTTGGGCTCATATTTTTCACAAGCTATTCCTTTTTTAGACTATTTCTCTTCTTTGGCCCAATCTTAGTTGGAATGTCTTGTTTTTCTGGCTATTGGGGCTGGTTGGGTTTAATATTCATTCATTATGTAGAGTATCTCTTTCAGAGACAGACACTTTCTAAGCTTTTATATCATGCTGTCCTTTTAATAAAAAAAAACAGAATGGAAATGGGGTGGCAGAAAAGATTTGAACTTCATACTCTATGGTCCAAGATTACATCATGTCTGCTAGCCACCACCCACAGGAAGGGGTGCTACAGAGACAAACTTCCCCCAGAAGGTTCTGCAAGGAGAAGGTGCCCATTAGAGCAAGGCAAAGATGTTTAGGTAAATCTTCTACCTTATTCAGAGAGGGGATGTGACTCCACATCTCCTACTTCCCATGTGAATGCCTCAATCACCAGGCTATAGAGTCATTCTCTAGTGGGCTAGCGTAATGAATATTGAAGTATTTATACAAAGGGAAAGTCTCTACAAGAGAAATTGAGAGCAACCCACCTCAACATAGCTTATAGCTTGGCAGTCAGGGCACTGACATAGGAGTTAGGAGACCTGACATAAAGTCCATGTTTCAGAGTGGGGATTCAAACCTCAGTCTCTCACACTGCAGCCAAGTGGCCCAATCACTGGGCTAATGGGACACACCCACACCCCTCCATCCTGAAGTGGACTCTTCCAATTTGCTTACAAATTGTGAGCATTTCAGAACTGAATGTTTTCCCTGATTTGAAAAATCAAATATTCACAGCTCTAGTGCTCACTGCTACAGTTCTCCCTGTTTATTAGTTCTAGTTCTTGGAATGATGCAGAAAGGCCATGATCCCTCCTGATTCTCTCCACCCCTTTTGAGGCACCTTGTGCACCTTATAAGAACAGACAGAGCAGTACTTGAGCTCTTCTGAGCACAGGGGCAGTACCTAATGCTTCCAAAAATGGGAAGGAAGGCTTCCTGTCCTCCTCCAATGCACACCTGCCTGGAAGATCATGCAAAACTCATCTCCAGATTATTACAGTTGGCAAACTATAGACTTCCAAAAATAACTCTGGGCTTCATGGTGGGCTATCAAAAGCAACAGAGGGTCCTGTGGCACCTTTAAGACTAACAGAAGTATTGGAGCATAAGCTTTCGTGGGTGAATGCCCACTTCATCAGACGCAAGACTGATGGTGGGCTATGTTAATGTACTCACTGGAAAAGTGATGCATTTAATTTTGTAATCTCTGTCTGCCTAGAATCTTTAACTAAGTCTTGCTTATATTTCTAAGCAAATCATGACTAAGTAATAGCAAAAAGGCTCCAGGCCACAAATAGTGTATTATTAATTATCAGATTCCTTTTTAATCTAGCCATACATTTATACTGTTCCATCAATGATTTCTGAATTGTCTTTGGCACCAATGGAATATAAATGAAGACGACAAAGAAGAACCAGTTATGCATACAGCTCATAAATCAGTGTCACTGATTGCAGAGTATTATACTACATGAGCAATGTATCTGTGCTTCACTGAAGGTCTTTGTATTGCAAAAGGTTCCCATGTATAGCTTCACTGGGTTAATTCTGTTTCTGAACTAGCGTGTTATTTTCAATATGGATATGCAGACTACAATAAATTAATGTGGTCTCAAACAATACCTCACTGATTATTATTATTATTATTATTATTGGTACTGTGGCAGGGCCTTGGAGCCACATTTATGGACCAGGACCCTATTGTGCTAAGTAAACATGGAACATGGAACAAAAAGTTGGTTCCTGCCCCCAAAGAATTTACAATCTAAGTAAAGCAATTAATAGGAATAATGAGGATTAAGAAGAATAGAAATCATGTGCCATAATGGTGAGTGAATAATCTTTCATACAAATGTGGATAACATATAGTACATACTCACAAAATACGAGGTATTCAAATCTTGGACCTAGCATAGACCTGTTCAACATGCGCTTTAACATGACATCCCCATTTTTTCTTGAAGTTCATAGCAGAAGAACAGAAATAATTTGCTGTTTCAGTTAAGTCCTCAGTGCTATAAAGGCTAGATTCACAGAGGAAGTTGGATTGGCAGTTCTACACATTGTCTACATTTCAGTAGCTGAGCATGCAGACAGATGCCTCAAGCTTGACTTCACTCAGCACCTATCTCATGCCTAAGCCCCAGTGGGGTTCACAAACTAGGCACTGCCCCACCTATCTTGCCTCTGGGGCCCAGAGTAGTAGGAGTTTTCAGAGATATGTCTAACTCCACACAAAATGATTGAGAAGAAGGAAGCGGTAGCAGTGGCAATCTCCCTTATTACCTTTAACCCAATGGTTAGGGCATTCAGTGAGGATGTGGGAAAGCCTGGTTCATTTCCCCCCTATGCCTGAGGTAGAGAAGGGATTTGAACATAGGTTTCCAACATCTCAGATACCATCCATCTCAACCACTGGACTTTAGAATCACTTTCTCTCAGTTCCATTGTATATTTAATTTTTTAAGTATTTATACACAGTGGAACAGGTTCAACAAGAGAGACTGAAAAATACTTACATCAGGACACCTCAGATCCCAGTGATTAGGGCACTTTCTGAAGAGGTGGGAGATCCATGTTCCAGTCACTTCCCCATCAGGCAGAGGGGGAGCTGAACTGGGGTCTCCATAACCCCAGTGTGTGCCCACACTACTGTGCTAAAGATTATAAGGGAGAGACTATCTCCTTTGCTGCACCACCCTTTTTGTAAGAAGTATCTTAGGTGCCTATCTCCAGGAGAAGATTCTTGGCAGTGAATACCAAGTGGAAATAGCCACCTCCTTCCAGCTCAGATTTAGGCAACTAGCTATCTAAGAGGAGTAGGGCTCAGTGGACCCATGCCTTTCATGGGCATTTACATTGACTAGCTTACACAGCCCACCACTCAGCATAGTGGCTTTGTAGACCCCATTCTTAGACACTTCTCTCACCCTATGCTCATAGATACAAAACTCAGGGCTTGTTGAATCCACTGGGTGATGAGGCAACTAAAAGTTAGACGCTGCAACACTGAGCATTGCAAGGCCTACGTCCCTTTGTGAATCTAGCCATTCCTGTCTATCAGTGGAACATCCTGTCTGCAGGACTCCCATTATACTTGTGGAAAGCAGGTGCAAATTGCTACTATATCAGAATTCTACATTCATGCTGGTGATCGTATTTTACAACAAACTTGAACTCATTTTGCACAGGTGTTAGTGACTAAGGGCTTGTCTACTCTTAAAACACTACAGTGGCACTGCTGCACTGCTGTAGCACTTCAGTGTAGACAGTACGTAGGCCAATGGGAGAGGTTCTCCCATCGGTGTAGGTAATCACCTCTCTAAGAGGTGGTAGCTAGGTTGATAGAAGAATTCTTGGTTTGGAAGAATTCTTCCATCAACCTAGAACTGTCTACACAGGGACTTTAGGTCAGCATAACTACGTCACTCAGAGTGTGTGAAAAATCCAAACCACGAGTAGCGTAGATAAGCCTAATTTTCTAGTGTAAGGCAGTCCTAAATAGTGAAAGCCATGGAAGACCATACAGAACTCAACTTATGTATGGGCACGAGAGAGAAGAATTCCTGAATATTTTCCCAGGCTTAACACATGAATTCCACCTGGGCTCTTTGAAGTGAGAGGAGTGTAGTTTGTTTTTTTTAATAGGTGTGACATTTTGGAGGGCCTTCAGATCAGTAAGGGATTCTGTCTCCGTCTTCCCTACAACCTTGGTGCCTTAATGCTACAATGCTATGATGTAGAGCCCTGACATGTGTTGCCACATTACAAGCATAAAGGTCTCATCAGGCTTCCACCACCTTGCAGGTTATTCCTTGCAGGGTGACCTCAACAGCCCTTCCGGTCCCAAGTCTCACCACATCTGTCTTCTCTGAGTTCTTAACTACCAGACCCTCAGATTTTCCCATCTGGTTCACCACCCCTGACGGAATGACACTTGCCCCCAGTTCACTTTGAGACATACTCCACACAGTTTGCACAGAGACCTGTTTGGGGTAAAAATAAGCAAAAGTTTATTTAATGGAAAAAACATAGATTCAAAGATGAAACAATGAAGAAAAGCAAACACATACAAGTTACACAGATAAATATAAAATTGCAACTTCAGGCTTCACATCTCTATATTAGCTAAATTCTCTTTTCTAATACAAGTTACCTTTTCTCTCTGAACAGTTTCCCAGTGTGCCCTCTGTTTTGTGTGATTCAAAAGCTTCTCTCTCTTACCAAAAGAAGCTAATCCAATAAAAGATATGACATCACCCACTTTCTCTCTCTAATAGAGAAGCTCCAGCATTTCACAGACAGCACCCCACATAGTTGTCGGCCCACCGATTCTGGATGTCCTTCCCTTCAAACCCATTCTTTTAAGGGTTTGCAGGGTGTGACATTGCACTCTATATGATTTTAGAAAACTATGCTAATGAGTGTGAATATAATGTAACTGGAATATGCTTCATGCAAAAGGTCTCTTGTCAGGTATCATTACAAAGCTTATAATCTACTGAGTGTGGTTATCCTAGTTGTATAAATGTATCACTCTTGTATCTGAAACTAGAAATATGAAATATAACTCTGAGGCCTATTGTAATTATGGGCCATTAATGGTGGTTTGGAATCTTGATGACTCCCATCAGCCAGGACAATTGATTATGGATGGCTCTGTTTGCAGGCAGGCCTTCCTGTGAGTCAGGCTGGGAGGAATGAAGGCTTGGAGTCTCACAGGAAAAGTAACCATGTCATCTGGTACTGAAATCTATCTTAAACCTGGTGCTTTTCCATTTAGAAGGGGAGGGTGGAGACCCAGAAAGACAAAAGATTCCCGCCTTGTGCCGAAGCTATATAAAGAGGTAGAACAGAACAAAGGAGGCTGCAATCATGAGAAATCCCCTAGCTACCATCTGAGCTGGAACAAGAGCAGTACCAGGAGAAAGGATTGTGCCCAGACTAGGAAGACATCCAGTCTATGATAGAAGCTTATTGAAATATTTGAGGGTGAGATTTTATCTGTATTCAGTTATCTTACTGTACTAGGTTTAGACTTGCGTGTTTTATTTTATTTTACTTGGTAATTCACTTTGTTCTGTCTGTTACTCTTGGAACCAGTTAAATCCTACTTTCTTTATTTAATAAAATAACTTTTTACTTATTATTTAACCCAGACTATGTATTAATACCTCTAGGGTGGGTGTGGGGGGCAAACAGCTGTGCATATCTCTCTATCAATGTTATAGAGGGTGAACAATTTATGAGTAAAACTGATTTATTTGGGGTTTGGACCCCATTGGGAGTTAGGCATCTGAGTGTTAAAGACAAGAACACTTCTTAAGCTGTTAGGGGACCTGGTTCAGACCTGGGTCTGGGTTTGCAGCAGGCTAGTGGGTCTGGCTCAAACCAGGCAGGGCACTGAAGTCCCAAGCTGCCCGGGCAGGAAAGCAGGGGCAGAAGTAGTCTTGGCACATCAGTTGGCAGTTCCCAAGGGGGTTTCTGTGATCCAACCTGTCACACAAGGATCCTCCCCCCACAACACACACACACACACTTTCTCAGACTCTGTTGAATTACTGAAGGGAAAATTCCTTCCTCTTAGTTTTGCAAGACTGAGGTTCTCTTTTAAGTTTCAAGTTGTTTCAATGTTTTCCCCACTAACTCTAATAGTCCACCACTGTATTTTCCTTACTGGACAAAGCATGGATACTTTGTTAGTTTTGTGTAAATAACTGGCTTGGGAGGAGCCTTCCCCTGCTATGAGGTGGTGTAGTGAGACAGATTGGCCCCCTAGCTCTGCCCCCAGAAACCAAGGGGTGGGGCTAGGAGTATAAAGGCGGGACCCGGAAGCTCAGTGGGCAGCCAGCCACTGGAGAGGACAGCCGCTTCCCCTGAGCTCTCGCACTGGGAGAGGGCGTCAGGCCTGCAGAGTGCAGATGACTGGCCTGGACCGCCTGGACCCTGGACTGACCTGTGTGCGTGAGGAGAATTGCCAGTCAGGCATCCTGACTCTGGAGGCTTCTACCCATGATCGGGTCTTCAGTTGCTGAGAATGGAGACTGCATGTCTCTGCCAAAGAAAGCAAAGCAAGCTAAGCCTTGTATGGGAGGTGTTTGTTGGTAGAGTCCCTCAGGAATGAAGATTGCTGCAGGAGAAGGTGGTTCTTCTGCATAGGATCCAAGAGCAAGAGGAAGTCATCTACAGGATGTAGAGATGTGCTGGATGGAGGATACTTGCCAACTAGAGAAGACTACAGAGGCACAAGAAGCTGAAGGAGAATCAGCTTCTCTGTAGGAAGGAGACTGGTTGCTTGCCACCCTTGGGCAATAGACAGCGCTTCATCCAGATCCCGCATCCACTGATGCCAAGAACAGGCATGCAGTACTGGCAACAGAAGAAGAGGAGCAGTCTTTAGTTGCTGATAAAGAAGAGTGACTTGTTGGGGAAGAGGAATCACTTTTCTCCAAGATTGGGAGGCTCATGGCCACCACACTGTAGAGAAGACATGGACTTTCTTCGGATGAGGATGGAGGTATCCGTCTACTGACCTGACAACCTGGGAAGTGTGCTGCCTGCCTGACGACTGAGATCAGCATCAAAGTTGCTGAGGCTCATCTGTCCCTCTAACCCCACAGTGCTCATCCATGTGGTCCCTAATGATACTCACAGAGACGTGGTGGGATAATTCTCCCTGACTAGTTTAGCAGTGACTACAGGGATTTGAGAGCAAGAGTGAAGGAGGTGGGGGCACAGGTGGTGTTTTCATCCATCCTGCTAGTTGAGGATAAGCACCTAGGCTGGGACAGATGCTCCTAGAGATGAATCTATGGGTGGACAGATTCTATCAACAGAAAGGCTTTGAATTCCTTGACCATGGGATGCTGTTCCATGAAGATGTTCTTCTGCGAAGAGATGGAGTCCACTTGATGAAGAAGGGCAAAAGCATCCTCAATGGCTTGCCAAACTAGTGAGGAGGACCTTAAACTGGTTTAAAAGGGGACAGGTAACAAAACCCCATGGATAAAGATTAAAAAAGTGACCTGACAGAGGGCTAGAAGTTGAAGGGGGAGGGGAAAGAAATAGAAAGCTACAATATGGCATAGAAGCATCAAGAGGGAAAACATTGCGGGGGGAACTGGTCAACATGTTAGAGGTCTATAAGCAAATGCAAGGAACATGGGGAATAAAGAGGAAACACTGGACATTTTAGTACACAAACAAAATTATGACTTAATTGGCATCAGAGACTTGGTGAGATAATTTTCATGACTGGAATATAGGGGTATAGCTTGCTCAAGAAGGACAGGCAGGAGTATGGTGACCAGATTTCCCAATTTTAAAGGGACAGTCCCAATATTTGGGGCTTTGTCTTATATAGGTACCTATTACCCCGCTGTCCTGATTTTTCACCATTACTATCTGGTCACCGTAGGCAGGGGAAAAGATGAAGGTGTTGCATTGTACATAAAGAACATATACTTTTGTTCTGAGGTCCTGAAGGGAGTGAGGCAGACCAGCTGAAAGTCTCTGGGTGAAGATAAAAGTGGTAGGGGAGACAAAAAAAAACCAGTGGTAACATCATGGTAGAGGTCTACTAAAGACAACCAAATCAGGAGGATGAAGTGGATGAGGTATTTTTAGAAAAAGTAACAAATAACCAAAACAGAAGATATAGTAGTAATGGGGGACTTTAACTATTCAGACATCTGTTGGAAAAGTAATACAGAGAAACATAAAAAGTCCAGTAAGTTTGTAGAATGTGTTGGAGACAACTTCTGGTTTCAAAATGGAGAGGAAATCACCAGGGGCAACTATGGCTATCAAGGAATTGGTTGTAAATTTTAAGGTGAAAAGCAACTTCGGTGAAAGCAATAATGAAGAGAGAGATTTCATGATTCTAAGGAAAGGAAGGAGAGCAGCAGAATAAGGACAAAAGAGTTTTTTTTAAAAAATCAGGCTTTAACAAATTCAGAAAACTGGTAGAGTCCCCAGGGTGGCAAGGGAGGAAAATGGGTGAGCGAACCACCTAAGGGAAAAATGAGTTGAGAACTGGCAGTTTTTCCAAAGAGATAATATTGATGGCATAAATGCAAACTATCCTGACACACAGGAAACATAGGAAGAAAAGTAAGAAACCAGCATGGCTCCATCAGGAGTTCTTTAATGACCTAAAAAAAGTCAAACAAAAAAGGGGACAGACAAATTACTACATATGAATAGAAAAAAATAGCACAAGCGTTCAGGGACAAAATCAGAAAGACTAAGGCACAAAATGAGTTTCACCTAGCAAGGACATAAGACAATAAGAAGAAGTTCTATAAATGCATTAAAAGGAAGGAAAAGACAAAGGAAAGTGTAATCCCGCTACTTAGCAGGAAACGAGAGCTAACAACAGACAACATCAAGAAGGTAAAGGTATTTAATGCATATTTTGCTTTTGTCTGCACTGAAAGGTTAATTGTGACTAGATGTTTAACACAATTGATATGAAGGACAAGGTGGAAAGGGAATAAGGAAAGAACATGTTAAAGAATATTTAGGTAAATTAGATGGAATTCCCCCCTCAGATGCATAAGGAATGAAATGAAGCAATCTCAGAAACATTAGTGATGATTTTTGAGAATGTGTGCAGGATGGGTGAGGTCCCAGAGGAATGAAGAAGGGCAAACATAGTATCTATAACAAGGAGGACTGAGGGAATTATAGACCTAACTTCAATTCTTGGAAATATCCTGGAATAACTTAATCAATAAGGTGATAAATACTAGCCAACATGAGTTGTAAAGAACAAAATTTACTATAAGGTGGGTGCAAAACTGGTTGAAAAATGTCACTCAAAGAGTAGTTATCAATGGTTCTCTGTAAAACTGAGAGGTCATATCTAGTGGGGTCCAACAGAGGTCTGTCCTGGATCTTGTATTATTCAATATTTTCATTAAGGACTTGTATAATGGAGTGGAGACTATGTTTATAAAATCTGCAGAGGACACCAAGCTGGGAAGAGTTGTAAGCACTTTGCTGAACAGAATAAGAATTCAAAATGACCTTGATAAATTGGTGAATTGGTCTGAAATCAAAAAGTTGAAATTCAGTAAAGGAAAGGAAAAAAATCAAATGCACAGCTGCAAAATGGGGAATAATTGGTTATGTGGTAGTACTGCAGAAAAGGATCTGGGCGTAGAGTGGATCACAAATTGAATATAAGCAACAGTGAGTTGCAGCTACAAAAATGCTATTTCATTCTGCGATTAATTAATAGGAATTGTGTATGTCGATGACTTTCATGGACAAGTAGGTTCCACTCTATTTGGTACTTGTGAGTCCTCAGCTGGAGTACAGTGTCCATTTCTGGGCACCACACTTCAGGAAAGATGTGGAAAAATTGGAGAGTCCAGAGGACAAGCAACAAAAATGTTAACAGGTTTAGAAAACCTAATCTATGAGGAAAGGTTAAAAAAAATGGGTATGTTGAGTTTTGAAAAATGACAACTGAAGGGGACACCTGACAGTCTTTAAATATGTTAAGGGTTGTTACAGAGAGGATGGTGATCAGTTGGTCTTCATGTCCACTGAAGATAGGACAAGTAGTAATTGGGTTAGACTGCATGAAGGGAGATTTAGATTAGATATAAGGAAAAACTCACTAACTATAAAAAGTTACCATGGGAGGTTGTGGAATCCCTGTCACTGTAGTTTTTTTAAGAACAGCTTAGACCTATCTATCAGGGATTGTCTAGGTTTACTTATTCCTATTATTTACTTACTTACTTATTCCTCCTAAGCATGTGGAATGCACTAGATGACTTCTCTCGGTCCCTTCCAGCTCTACATTTCTATCATCCAATGACATTTGTACCCTCCACCATAGAACAGCAAAACCCCTTTGGATTCACTGCACACATTGCCCCAGGATTGTGATGTGATAAATAAAGTTTCCTGCTCAAATGAATATATACTGAAGATTTTATCTTCAATTCAGCTTTAATCAAAGGAACCCTCTAATTTCTGTTACCAGAAAATTAAGCAACTTACTTTGTGACATGAGGGACTTTGTGATGAAACTTAGTATCTGTGCCTTAGCCGATTTGTAAAATTTGAAAAAGAGCTTTGAGGGAACCAGAATTTCCATCCAAATGGAAAACGTTGTATTTCAGGAAGGGGGGTGGGGAGTTCAAAGTTGATACAAAAGTCAGAAGTACATTTTTTCCTGTGGAACAGACATTTTTTTTAAATACTTCCATTTCAGAAGAACAAAAATTCTGGGCCAGCAATCTATTTCCCTGGTCTGTCTAGCTCCTCAGCTGCCCAAACAGCTTGCCCAGGAAGTTGGCTGGGGAGCCACCTTGCTGGCCCAGACATTTTCAGAAAAATTCCATGAATCAGGCCAGCTGGGGATCCCAGGGATCCCAGAGAGCCAGGTGGGGTGGTAGGAAGCCAACCAGGCAGACATACTGATCACCTGGCCAACCTGGCTGGTTTCTGTCAGAAGTTTAGACAGAATTGACACATTCCTGAGGAATATCTAGCTCCATTGTTAAGACTCACTTTCTAGTCCTGCTGTATATCTTTAATAAAAATTGGAGAACTTTAAAGGGTCTGATTCGCCACTCCCTTAATTGGTATTTAACCAGTGTAATACTACCTGGATTGAATGGATTCACACAGGCATAAAATGGATGTTGCTGAGGGCAGCATCAGGCCCTTTAAATTTATTTTTGAATGTCTCAAAATCCACCCCTCCCAAAGTCATTATTTCACTTCCACTTTAACAGGATGGCCAAGTGCAACCACTTAGTTGTTTTTTAAATACAGGCAGCAACATGCTTTAGATTGAGAGGAGCTATAATTGAATATCTGTCTTTTCTTCTTCTGTTATTTTGACATGCTATTTTATAATGATCTTGTAATGATAAAAAGCCAGACTTACAATTATGTTACATTGTTAATAACTATTCTCACCTGAGTGGTATGCCTCCAAAGGAGGCATGGAGCCACAGTCTGGGAATTCTCCCTCCCCCATCATTAGCTCCCCTCCCACCATAATAAGCCATTATTTATGTGGTAATGTATGTGAGACAGTCATGATTTTCTTGTCAAATACATTGGTGTGATGCCAGCATAATTCCATTGACATTATAGTCATTTACATCTGATTTACATTGATGAAGGTGAGAGAAGAATCAGGTACATGTTTTTATTTCCATTTTTTTGGGGCAGTACTGTCATGTTTTTATATCCCTCTAGTTCCATCCCTCTGAAACACGGACTCACTTCTCCTCTTCACACTTCATAGTGTGAAACATTGGCCTGGGGTCGGAAGAGTGAAATTATATCCTCAGTTACACATGTGTAATTCTACTGACGTCAACGAAATTAATTTAATAGTAAGGGTATAGTAACCACTGAAACAACTAGCAAAAGAAATGGTGGATTCTTCATTCTTCAAATGAAGACTGGTTGCCATTTAGGGAAGATAAGTTTTAGTAAAACATCAGTTATTGGGCCAATGCAGGAGTTAATGGGTGAAATTATATGGTCTGTATTATGCAGGAGGTCACGATAAAAGGATTTAATAGTCCCTTCTGGCCTTAAAATTATGAATCAATAAAGCTGAGAATTTGCTCTTTTCTTTCCAATATTGTATTCTTCCATTATCCCTTTATTGTAGTTAGGTTGCAAAACTATTTACATGCGTCTTCTTCATTTTATTCCATCTCTCATCATTTTTCTTACATATATTTTAGATTTGACATTAAAAATGCTAATCCAAAAGCTCTGAGATCCCTGACAATAATTACACTTACAGCAGCATTAATACTGATATACAAATATGCCAAGTATGTTAGTGAGCAGCCTTAAATAATCAAATTCAGATGACAATTTACCTCAGCCGGCAGACAATAAAAACAGAAAAGCCTCTCAACACCCAAATCATGTACCCCAAAATGCCTACAATATTACCTGCATGAGAATCGCTATATTGGTTCTAAAGCATTGTGGGCCGAATTCTACTCTTGGTTTCATCATCATAAATCCAGAGTGGCACTGGGTTCTCAGTATTGTGACCAAGAGAAGAATTTTGCCTTTCTTGAAAAGCATTATGTTATAGTGCATGAAGAATACTGCAAAGGATAAAGGATAAGTTGTTAATCAGATCTATTGAGTACTCTTTATTTATGCAAGCAGTCCAATTTAAATTAATTGAAGCTGTGAATTTTCAGCATTTCTAAGAATCAGCTCACTGTATTTCAATGGCTCAGTATACATTTAGATATGCAAGTTTGAGGATATTGGTCTATATCTAGAGATCTGATGTACAGCCCAACCCGAGTTTACCCACTAATGTCCCTATAGTGCTACTGGTTGAGAATACCTGCTAGCTTTAAAGATCAGATAATTTGGCAAATCAGATTCTGAAGGGTTGTGTGCCAACAGACATGGTCTCTTAAAAGCCAGCTGGTTTATAAAGTTGGCCAGCATTTTCTTTTGTACAGAGTCTCTTCACTTTGCTCCAGGGTTTGGAATCAGAAGTGTATGTTGCCTTTTTAAGTTATGGGGTCTTTCTGCCTTCTGAATCCATAACCCTTTTTATCAGAATGTTTTGGGCTTGGAGTTGGTTTGTCAGAATGTTGCTATGAACACAGCTAACTCCAGAAATGCCAGAAACTGAAATCAAGGAAGAAGAGACAGAAGTGTCCTTTACTCTCACCATAATTTCTATTATTATCTGATGAATATTGAAACTGAATAGTTTAATTAGTGTGAGTTCCTTTTTAATTTTAGTTTGTAAGGACTGGATTTACTTTTAGAGAAAGGGAAATTGTCTACCTGTAATTGGGTCTGTCTCCTGGTAGCATCAGCTACTAATATAGCCACTCACCAACTTCTCTAAGGGAACTGAAATTCTGACTTTATTCCTAATCCCTTCATTTTTAAATAAATCTAATTAGGTGATCTACTGGTCATCCTCCTAGACAAACAGACTAAGCAGGCTATTGTTACTATCTTCTATACTTAATTTAGTACATAGTGAGTCCATGCTTTTGTGATCAAAGATAATAAGGATAAAGTGAACCCTAACAATTATTGAGTGAGATTTGATATTGCTGGGATAGGAGCATTCCTGTCAGTAAGACGCAGCTGTTGAACCTATTCAATTGGTTGCCACATAATTGCACTTGACACAGCCCAGCTATTGAAACTACCATGTTTGCAGCATTGTCATTTAGCATGATGTGGTGGGTATGTACAAACCCCACACTGAAAAGGAAAGGTTAAAGAGCAACTCTGGGTTCAAACACACTACACATGCAAAGCCTGTACAGGCTGGAAGAGGAGTGTAAAAAGAGGAGTAGAGCACCTCAGTGGGAAGGAGCATTACAGAAGCTCTTGCTACCGTGACTAGACCAAGCCTAGAAAGAAAGGACTCTCTGAAGGCTACAAAAACTTCAAAAACAAACTCCAAAGAGAGACTGCTGAACTCAAATTAGTATGCAAATTAGACACAATTAACTTAGGCCTAAACAGAGACTGGGGAATGGTTGGGTCATTACACTAATTGAATCTTTTCCCCCCATGTTAAATTCTCCTCACACCTTCTATGGGTCATCTCAATTATCACTTAAAAGTTTTTTCTTCTGCTACTACTGATAGCTCATCTCAATCGATTGGCCTCTCACAATTGGTATGCATACTTCCACCTTTTCATGTTCTCTGTATGTATAATATCTTCTGTCTGTGTGTTCCACTCTATGCTTCTGAAGAAGTGAGCTGTAGCCCACGAAAGCTTATGCTGAAATAAATGTGTTAGTCTCTAAGGTGCCACAAGTACTCCTGTTCTTTTTGCAGACTTTATCTTGTTGTTTAATTCATTACTTTACTTGGTGGGAAGAGAAGGAACTGGTGGATATTGATTCAGGAAGGCAGATGTATAGCACTCTAGGGTACATGGCTTGGCTGCCTAACATTGGGCTCTGGACTAGTGTCCAGTGGAGAGGGTAGACCTAGGCTCCCCTGTCAACTCCTGAGATGGACAATGATGGGAGTCTATACCTTGGTGGAGAACCTAGCTGGGGAAAGACACTGAGTCTCTTGCTTAATCCCGAAGACTTCCCTGTTATTGCACTCTTTTAGTATACCCTGAAAGGGATGGACTTGAAAGTGATCTGGCTGTTGGGCGGATTCACTGAAATATGTGACCACTGCAGTATGAAGCAATAGTAAGAAATGGAAATGCCCAGGAGGAAGACAATCTGCCACACCCTGCCCAAAGACTAGGCAGGGCTGCCAGTGAGTGTTCCCCTTAACACGACCAGTTAGAGAAATCAGTTAATCAGATCCCTGATTGCCACTGATATATCCCTTCTACTAAAAATCATTGGTGTCATTGGAAACATAATATTTAAAGATGCCCAGATTGATACAGTTCAGAGAGATCTGAGGCAACTCACAGTTGTCTCATCATCACCTTTTCAGGGATCATACCCAGCAATGAAAAATTAGGGGTGAAATCACAGCTCCATTGAAATTGGTGGGAGTTTTAGCATTGATTTCAATGAGGCCAGGATTTCAGATGAAAAGTGAAAATTGGCCAGATTTTCAGCTTTAAAATATGGCTTCTTGGCTTTACATATCTTTAGGAAAACATCCCAAACTGAATGAGGTTTTGAGAACCTCCAACAACTGGCACAATTCTTCACCACTAGCTTTCACCAGCCATAACAGACATGGCTACTAAGCACAAGTTGTTGAATAAGGTGCTCCCAACAGCTCAAGTAATCTAGGGAGAAATGTTGACAAAATGAAACAGTAGACTTTGCTTTTGATCCATTCAGGATATTGCCCTGCCCTGCTCTACTCAAATGCTCAGGATTTCCCACACACACAATATAAAAAGAAGTTTTCTAACAACGGAAGGGACACAAATTAGTCACCAAGTTCGGACAGCTTGATTTCATTTCCCTAAAAAGTACATGTGCAATTCTTCCTATGCAAATCAAAATTCTGACGGTGTTTGGAGGTATGTGCAGGGGTCAGTGGATAGGTGAGTTTGGTAGATGTGAGGAATACACACAATGAAACTATCTGAATCAAGTGCATTCCAACGTATGGGCTGGCTCATTTGTGGGAACCTTCCCGCCATTACTGCTGAGTTGGAAGGTACAGTATTACGCAGCTCAACATCCAGCCAGTAGATGACACAATAATCCCCACAATATAGGAAAAGGAAGTGAAGATTATGGAGTTGGATGGAAGATAAGCTATATGAGGGACCAGGTTTCAGGGAGAGCAGAAGCAGCTGGCCAGAGGCAGCATACTGCAAAGAGAAGGCAGGATAGGTTTGGAACTTGAAAGCTGGTTATGGAGCCAGAAGCAATCATAGCAGGGCGACACAGTGCAGCTGCCTTATGCTTCACCATCTGGTACCTTCTCACAACTATGTGGGGTGTTGCATCAAGTCTGGCTCAGTTTTCCCCTAGCCCATTAGTAATAATTTACTTTTATCTCTGGCGATTTCCTGGTATGACTTCAGCCAGGTTGTTAAGTCTCTCTCCCCTTCCAGGGCAATAATGAGTCTGGTGAGCCAGAAGTCCAGTGAGCATAGTGAAGGGTCAACGGTTTCAGAGCCCCAACACCTTTGTGCTAAATTATCCCCTCTGCTGGGGATGGTAGGGGAGCCCAGGCAGTTTCAGCCCAGGGACTGTGTATGAAGCAGCTGAACTGGCTTCTCCCAGTCTTTTGCTGCGTTCCTACCTAACCTGTAGTCTTTTTTTCCCCACACTCAAACTCTGATTCTCCCATTCTGGAAGTCAAACTAGCTGGGCAACATCTTGACTTCCCGATGACAAAAGAATCCTTCTGGTAGCCACACCTGTCCTCTAAACTCCAGCCTTTTTATCCTCCCAGCTGTTACAAATCCAGCAATTGGTCTCAGGTGAGGCTAGTCTCCTTGTTAACCCCTTAAGGCATGTCTACACTACATGTTTAGCTTATGTAATGTAAGCCTAGGGCTAGTAGAACAAGTAAGCAGACCCTGGGTTTGTAAACCTAGGTCTTGAGAATCTACACTGATTTGTAACACCACTTTAGGGATTGTTAAATCCTGTGTTCTAACGTGGGGCTCCAGCATCTACACTGCATTATGTGGACCTAAGTTCAACCACCTATTTTCCATACTTCTTAATACCCTCTCAAAATGTGGTTACTCTAGCCCAGAGGTGGGCAAACTACGGCCCGTGGGCCACATCCGGCCCGCGGGGCCGTCCTGTCCGGCCGCTGAGCTCCCGGCTGGCCCCAGCCCCTCACCTGCTGTCCCCACACCACCGCAGCCTCAGCTCACTGTGCCAGCAGCACGGTGGCATGGCTGGCTCCAGCTGGGCGGCGCGACTCAGGGGCAGATTTAACAGTGAACACAGGGTGCCCTGGCACGGGCCCCACAACAACAGGAGAACCCAGGGCGGGGCACTCGGGCATCTCAGCACCGGCACACCCCGTGCAGGGGGGAGGGGCTGCACTGCAGGTGGCGGGAGCAGGCGGGCGGTGCGGGTGGCGGGGAATACAGGCGGAGGACTCAGGAGGAGCACTGGGCGGCCGCGCAGCTGGCTGGGGAGAAGTGGCGCTTTGAAGGGGAAACCGCCACTTCTCTCCAGCTGCGCGGTTGCCCCTGCTCCTCCTGAGTACTCCACCCATGTTCACAGGGTCACATTCCAAAAGGGGCTGTGGCGGGTGGATGTAGGAGGGTTCCAGGGGGGCAGTTAGGGGCAGGGGTCCTGGGAGGGGGCAGTAAGGGGACAGGGAGGGGGGGTTGGATAGGGAGTTGTGTCCCAGGGGGCAGTTAGGGGTGGGTATCCCGGGCGAGGGCGGTCAGGGGACAAAGAGCAGGGGGTGTTGGATGGGTCGGAGGTTCTGAGGGGGGCAGTCAGGGGGCGGGAAGTGGGAGGGGGCGAATAGGGGGCAGGATCAGGCTGTTTGGGGGGGCACAGCCTTCCCTACTCGGCCCTTCATACCGTTTTGCAACCCCGATGTGGCCCTCGGGCCAAAACATTTGCCCACACCGATCTGGCACGTTCATGGTGCAGTGTGGGAAAACTTTACTGTCCACCAAACATCATTGTCCAGAGGACAAAGAAAACCAGCCCATGGAATTGTGGGATACTTTTGGCAGACTCTTAGTGCATGAGTCCAGTGGGGCTGTTTCTATACTGCAAACCAATAAGACTTGAAGCCTGGGTCCCAGCATTAGTCAGGATTGGACCCTCCATCCCCAGGGAGTCCAAGCCCACCACTCTTCCTGGGCTTCAGAGCCCAAGCTCCAGCCTGAGCCATAACTTCAAAGTGCTGTCTACACAGCTATTTTTCAGAGTAGCAGCCGTGTTAGTTTGTATCCGCAAAAAGAACAGGAGTACTTGTGGCACCTTAGAGACTAACAAATTTATTAGAGCATAAGCTTTCGTGGACTACAGGGCTGTAGTCCACGAAAGCTTATGCTCTAATAAATTTGTTAGTCTCTAAGGTGCCACAAGTACTCCTGTTCTTTTTACAGCTATTTTTGGAGCTCTAGCATGAGCCCCACTAGCCCAAGTCTTTCAACCTTTTCATTATTGCCCATGACCTGTCCGTGACTTTTACTAAAAATATCTGTGACACAAATTTAGCCTTACTCATGGTACATACAGAACTCTACCAAAACTGTGAAAAGGGACTGACATACTGAAAAATTCACAGCTAGTGCTGGGTAATTTTGCCCTACCTTTCTTCCAAAATATACAGATATAGGTAGACTGACATTTTGTGAATTCATGTTGATTTTGGCCAATAGTTTCTGATGAAACAAAAAGTATATATATTTTTAGAGATGTTGAACAGCTGGAGACAGAGAATGATTCTATAGCCTGGTGGTTATGGTGGTTCATGAGGGAGAAGGGAGAATTGGCTTCAAATCCCTGCTCCAAAGCAGGGATTTGAATCTGAGTCTCCCATACCCCAGATGTGTGTCCCCACTACTGGGCTACTGGGTTTGAATTTAGCTCTTTTTTCCTTTGTTTTTAATCTTAGAAAAAAAGTCTCTACCTTAAACATGAGTAAAGACTTTAGTCTGAACCTACATTGAAACTAATGTACAGTTACAGAATTTTCCATTTACTTTGAGGCTCTGGCTTTTTTACCTGAACCCACTAAACCTCTATTTAAGGACTGCTCATCTTTAGTTAGACACTGTTTCAATTCCTCTTTTGAATACATTGCATGCTGATTTGGCTATATTTTGTAATGTCCAGTGGAAAGGTTGCTTGATTTGTAGACTCTTATATTGTAGACAATTAGTTTAATATTAATCAGAAGATAAATAGGTGAAAGTGCATAGCTTAATTATTGACATCCACTTCCTATTTGCATATGCTACCATTTATTTTCACATTTTTTCTTATTAGTGCACGTATTCCTTTGCCTTTTCTTCCTTTCCTTTTGGAAACTATTCTTGTGAACCTGATGTGACCTGTTCTGAAAGGAAAATGTAACCAAATAAAGGAGTGTATATTTAAATAAGGAGTTCTCCCCCTTCCTCCAAACAGTATTGTCTAAAATTTCATTAGCTTAACTCTCTGAGGTTATGGGTTTAATAGCATTTTTAATTTATGACTGAATAGAAAACTATTGCAAGTCCACAGGAGAGACATTATCTCTTTTCTCACAAATGGAAAGGGCATTTGCAGCCTCATAACGACAGCTAATGTTTCTTTTCTTTTGGTTATTGTTTGCCAGCTTCTGCAAAAGAAAATACTTGCTAAGTGACATTAAGATTTATCATAAATTATATTGCATCATTGTTTTATTAACAAATGGATTGTTAATTATGTTCAACAATGTGCATAATGAGGCTACAACTTTTACCACAAAAACTCTTGCCACTGTTAATTTTTGTCTTAGATCATAGGATCACTACAAATTTTGGGACAAAGCCTGAAGTCTTTAGTCATTCCTCACTTAGGCAATGGGCTAAGGGTGATATCTTGCCCATCTGAAATCAGTGGCAAAACTCCGATTGATTTCAATGGGACCAAGATTAGTTGCTTCTATTAATTTCATTGGCAGTAGTTGGGGTGCAGCATCTTTCAGGATATGACCTTTTGCCTCAGTGAGGTCAGAGTGAAATCTTAGAAATGAATATAGGATTTAGCTCATTGTTTCAAGTAACAGAACATATAAAATGTGAGCGCTTGAATTAATTGAGTTTACGTTTCTGTTTCCCCAAATGTTCTTCTGTTGAACAGTCATAACAACTTAGCTCTAGGTCATCTGGAACTTGTTTACACCACATCTGGGTGTGACCCTCTGAGCCTGGACCCACAGACTTGTGATAGCCTGCAAGTAGCTCTATGTGCTTTACAAATAGCTGTGAAGATGATGCTTTGACATTGTGATTCAGGCTGGAGCTCAGGCTCTCCAGCCCACCCCACAGGCTTCAGAACCAGAGCTTCGATGTCTATGTGGCTATTTTTAGCACGCCAGCACGAGCCCCTCTAGTACAAGCGGGTGGACCTGGGCTGGCAGGCTCACTACCAGAGGCAATGGAGAAAAGCCCTCAAGGACTCTCATCTATCCATACATGTAATGACTAGGCCTGGACATCATTGTCATCTTCTGCAGACATAAAACCTCAGAGGAATTTAGGCTCTGCAGTTTTAGAGGGTAAATTAAAAATAACCTGCATTCAGGACCTGATCCTGTACTTTGAAAATGGTTGTGACGATGAGAGATGTGATTCATAAAACTAACGTTTCTCTGTACTGAAGATAGGACAGACAGATATTCCTGTGGTTATGTGGCTGTGGGTGAGACATGGTCTGGCTATGCATGTGGACAAGCTTTGACTCCTATTATAAAAAAAAAAAAAGACCAGGTAGATGCATATTTCATAGAAACCAGTAGTTGGAATCAGAACTTGTTAAAAATACAAGAGTGTTTACATTTTTGTTTTTGATTCAGGCCCTTCTCTAATGATTCCAGGAAGAAATAAGTATCAACAGAATTTAAGGTATACATTTTGGTTGATTTGGAAACCCTTTTTTAGGCTGGAGGTGTACAGAGAGCCTCTGATTTGCTTTGCGTGAACAAAATAGTAAAAGTCAGTGAATTCTCCTTTCACTCTGTGCATTCTCATAGTAAATATCAGACATAGGGTGAGGGTTCCATGCCTAAAATATTTAACTAATAACTAGACCCATATTTATGGGTAGCAACAAGTACAAGACACCTATTCTGTCTGTAAAACACAGAACACTTAGTTCTTTTCTAACTTGAATATAAATGTTACCTGGACTCCATTTGTATTCTGAAAGACCCAAATGGCAATAAATAATCCAAAAGGTTATTTTTTAGGAGAGAATGTACAAGAAAATATTTTTCTATAAATATCACCTCCCAAACAAGCCAAAGATCATGTAATTCTGGAAATAAAGTCTTCAAATCACTTTCTGTTTAGTGTCATCAGAAGGTATGTGCAAAGAGTCAAATTCTACTCAACTTGCTCTTACAAAGCTCTCATTGAAGTCAACCACAGTTGTCTGTACCTGCAACAGGAGCAGAAATCTGTATTGCTAACTTGAAGAATTCAAAAATCATAATTCAGACCTCCAAAAGATCCAAAAGACTGGCTTAAAAATATGAGATTATTTTAAAGTAATACATTTGAAGGATTTTTTGAGTTTTTTTTTTTTTTGAGGGGACGGGGTAGGGGTTCCTTTTTTTTTTTTTTTAGTCTTGACTATGCATGCAGGTAACATTATTTATTAACTGAACACTGAGATTCACATACCTTTACAAGCCGGGACTTTAAGGAAAACACCCACCACCATGAAATTTGTGATTGAATTGTGGAAATGGGCACAATTAAAGATCTGGCACCTTTTACTAATTCTGGGAAGATTATCTTTTTCTGTCTGGTAAAAGAAGCCAATACAGTGTCAATTTTCAAAATATGTAAAATAAAGGGATTTATTTTTGGATGCTTGTTATTAATTAAAAAACATTGTTTCACTACTTTTCAGTAGACTCAGGGACTTCTTAACAGACTAAGATTTTTAAGAGTGATTTCTGCTTTGGGGTGCCCTGGTTGACATCTTAAAGGGATCTCACAAAGGGAGTGTTCAGCACTTTCTCAACATTATGATTAATATGGTTTGTTTTTCACCTTTGACAAGCAAATAAGTGGTTCATTTATTAGTTAGAAATAGGGAAAATAATGTTTCATATTGCCATACAGAACAGAACAGAACTCACTGAAAATTTCCTCCTCTTTGGGTCACACCTGCGAACTTTTTAGCCATGTACTTGGTCAAACATGTAAGAATATAATACACCTCTACCCCAATATAACGCTGTCCTCGGGAGCCAAAAAATCATACCGCGTTATAGGTGAAACCACGTTATATCGAACTTGCTTTGATCCTCTGGAGTGCGCAGCCCCCCCACCCCCGAGCGGTGCTTTACCACGTTATATCCAAATTTGTGTTATATTGGGTCGCGTTGTATCGGGGTAGAGGTGTACTTAGCTCTTTTATGATTTCAATAACAAATAAACTGGCTTATTTTTCAGTATTTGCAAATAGAAATCCCTTTAAGGAACTAGAAAATGCCTTAAGGCTCACCTTTTCAAGAATGACTTTTATAGATATATTCATGAATATTGTGTACTACAAATATTCAATATTTTATTAATACAATTAGAACTCAGGTTTCCATTACTCACATTTTTGACAGCCTCAGATAAATTATCAGAATGTTGCAGTACAAATCTTTATGTACTGGTTTGTTGCAGATAGAGCCATTGCTCATTTTACTGGCTTAGACACTATTTATTTATTGTGCAAATGGGATATAACTATTTCAAAACAGTTTATTTAGCCTAACTGCTTGTTCACCATACTGACTAGAATCAGGAGCTTCAATGAGTTATAGAGGATTACCCTACTGAGCAAGGCAAGCAGAGTGTGGCCCTTAGTGCAAAAACAACTGCAGGCTTGATTAAGAGATTGAGGTCCCACATGTCATACATTTTATCTAGTTAGAGTTAGATGCATAGTTCCCAGTGATGAGTGCAGTATATACATATAAACAAATGAACAGTTTAAAATAGAATCCTAAAAAAAACCAGTATGAAACCCAGTAAATGAGATATTTATATTCATTACTTTGACTTCTGGATTTTTTTTTAATTGTATATTGTATATATGCATCCGAAGAAGTGGGCTGTAGTCCACGAAAGCTTATGCTCTAATACATTTGTTAGTCTCTAAGGTGCCACAAGTCCTCCTGTTCTTCTTTTTTTAATTGTGGATCTTTCAAAACAATATTCTATCTCTGTCCTCTGTCTCTTGTATGGAGAGGAGACCATTGTATGTGACCGTTGTCTGAGATTAAAACACTTCTTCTCTATGTTTCCTCAAACCCGTTTCTATGTCTCTTTTCCACCCCGTGTAGTCTTTCTTCCTCCTCCATGTTCATTCCTTACAAGCTATAAATTCATCTGTTTTGCTCCTTGATGTACTGTACAATTACGTAGTCAACTTCAATATGCTAGAAGCATAGCCATCTGTAGAGACAACAGGAGACAGCAATGGTGGGATTATATGGCATTAATTCCTCCAAGTCGATGGCACACCAATATATATATAATTATCATAGTAATGGGCCATTGTTGCATATCCACTGTACAGTCCTACTTTGTGAAATGAGTCTCAGTCACAGATTAGTGCCTATAGCTAAATATTTCCCATTCCAAGTGGTATTTTACAAAATGTCCAAGCTCTTCATCAATGTTTTTGTTCAGTCTCTTCTGTGTCTCTGTTTTCCCCAATTCTTCGTGTAGTACTCATGAGCTATCTGAGATGGGGAAATTGCATTATCAAACTCAAACACACAACAAAAGTGTGCCGTCATGAACAGATGAAAATCAATTTGAAAAAGGTATTATTACTTTCTGAGGAATCTAATACATCCAGCCTCCTATGTTTTATATCTATATATTTTTCATATTGTCTAAGAGATTTAAAGCAGTTCAACCTCTGTGCAAATAATCCTTTTGTCCCAATTCTCTTATAAGCACTAAACAGTAAGTGAATTATAAACATGAAACTCTACTTTGTATACACCTGCATTTTAGCAATGAAATCTGTGAATCTGTATTCCTAGTGGGACTTGGGTAGGAACAACTTTGAGCACTTTTTCAACTGTCTACCTAGCTGGTGCTAATGATGAGCTGGATCTTTTCAAGAGCAGGATTTGATAGCAGTACAAGGGATCCAGTTGAGGTTAAGCTCATATAACCTTCCCTTACTGGATTCCTCACAAGTTTCCCACCAAAGCTGGCTGAAACCTGGTTGGAGGCAGCCAGCCACAAAACAAAAATGGGCATGAAGAAATGGCTTCTAAAATGCAACAGAATTCAAAATATTATAGCCTAGAATGTCTAAATATGCAGGACAACTAAACTTTAAGTAAGAATTTTCCATAAAGAGCTACCTGACTAATAATAAAACAGAAGGAAAACTGGTCATTTCAGTAGATCTACTGGCTATTTGTTCTTTAACTAAAAGTTCAAGTTCAGTTCTAAGCAGATCAGATTTTCCAAAGGAGTAATATACATCTATATCTACACAATAAAACCTGTTAACAATGGCAATCAAAGGGCCTATACTTCTTCTGGTTGGCAGAAGAAGAGGATGAATAGTACAGTGTGATTAATAAAGCAGTACTTTTATTGGGGTTAAGATATTTGTTAGCCAATAGGAAAGATGATCAAAATTAGTTGGTGACAATTATATATTTCACTATATTCCAGCGAGTTTCCTTTAAGAACTGTTTAATCCCAACATCTGCAGCATGAATTACCGTTCATAATTATTTCTATACGCCATAGAGGTACTTACAAATTATTTTAGTCAAAGGGAGAAATCCTGGTTCCACTGAAGTCAGTGGGGTTTTTGAACATTGACTTTGGTGGGACCAGGATTGCACCCAAGGTCTCTGCCTCCTGACCCTGGGCTCCAATCCAACCTCCACTGAACACAATAGAAAGACCCCCTACTGACATCAGGGGGAGTTGGTTCAGCCCTCCAAGATGCTTGCAGTCTAAATTAGTAATTCCAAGCAAAGTAACGGAAGCAACTGGAAAAGTCATATGATTTGGTTTATGTTGGGCACGCCATAGCTCTTTAAATAGAAATGCACGAGACAGGTTGCACTAAAAATACCTATGATAAATAATCAGTTTTCTTTTCCTATTCAAGAAGGCATGTAGAAAATTCAGAATGTTAAGTCTTTTTTTAATTTTTGCTTACTTTAATGCGCTTATACTCCCACAGTCCATGTATCTTCTGTAAGGCGTGGTGGACGTGTAATTGGCCTAGAGCTTTAAATCACAGACATCATTCCTGGGGGAATTCTGCACCACAGCCCACATGCAGAATTTATGTCCCCCACAGATTTCTTTGCTTCCCCATAGAAAAATGACTTTCTGATGGGGAAGCAAAGGGAACCCACAAGAGCAGTCAAATGACCCTCCCCAGCAATATGTTTCGGATGCCCAGGACACCCAGCAGAGAGGCAAATCAATCTCAGCTCAGCTGCTAGTCCCAGAGGGGTTGGGGAGGACAGGACTTCCTCTTCCCCTTCACTGCATCTGGGGCTGTGTCAGACCAACCCCCAGATTTCTCCCCCGGCTGTAGGAAGCTCTGCAAACTCTCCCCACCCCCCCGTGCTTCCTGAACCCATCATTCTTCAACTTCAGGGGGAGAGATCACTGTACAGGGAGCTGCTCCCCCATCCACCCAACCCCTGTGCATTGAGACCCTTTCATACCCAGACCCTCCCGCTGAGCCTCACTACGCTGCACCCAGAACCCCCCTGATGAGCCCCACTCCCCCTGCACCTGGACCATCTCGACAAGCCACAAGCACCTGGATCCCCACCCCAGTGAGCCTCACTCCCCAACATCTGGAACCTCCCACTGAGTCACTCACTCCCAGACACCATTGCCGAGCTCTATCACTTGCTCCTCCCTCCCCCCCCCCGGCAGAGTCCCATTACCATTGCACCCAGAACTCCTCAACAAGACCTTGTGCATCTGAATTCCCCCCCCACACCCAGATCCACCACTGAGCCACCTGCACCCACATTGCTCCACACAGAACCCTCTCAACCCACACCTGGATCCCCTGACACTAAGCCCCTCCACACTTGGATCGTGCATTGCTCAGCCTGCCTACCCACACCTGGTGTCCCTGGCACAGAGGGGCAGGGCTCTGACGTGTTTCTGGGGCTGGCCCGGTCCTTGTGTTGTGTCAGGGTTGGGTGCAGCCTCACCACTGAGTCTGTGTCCTGGGAGGTGGGGGGGGGAGCTGAACAGTGATCTCCCACCTCTGTGCAGCCAGTGACCTGTGATCCCCAATGCCATGCAGGAGTCTCCACATTTATTTGACAAACAAAATTTGCAGAATTTTAAAATATTGTGCACAGAATTTTTATTTTTTTGGCGCAGAATGTCCTCAGGAGTAAGACATGAGAAATACATAGTTATGTCCCACACCATACAGAAGCATAGGATAGACTTTGGTAATACCTCAAAACTAAAACATGCAATTTTGTAGCAACCAATTTTGTACAATTCTCAGGACAAAAGGGGTGCAGAAGTCTCTGGCTATATGCATCAAGTGGTGAATTTCACCCAGTATACTTGGGCATTGAAAGACAACAAGTATTCAGTTCAGAATGATATGCTTTATCTCTTTACAATGTTGGGGGGGAAATGTGTGTGAATTGCAGGTGGGATGTTGAAGAGATTTACTTAAATCATCTTCCAGGATCCCAATGTAATGTGCGAGTCTCAAGATGATTTGGTAATTTGGCACCAATGGTGTTTCATGTGGAAGCAGCAGTCCTCCTGTGAATTGCAATTAGCAGGGACAGGACCTTCAGTTACAAATTCTGAGCAGGGAGTATGTTCTCCTGTGTGTGTGTGTACAGCTTGCAATGGGGCCCTAACCATGATGGACCTTTGGTTTCTTTCTCAATATAAAATATGTATTACTAATACTATTAGTATTAGTAAGTACCATGCACACCAATGAGATCTGGAATTTGAAAACATATACATCAGCGGGCACATTTATTATTAACACTAATCACTGGCAATTTGTTCTGGTAAATTCAGAGGGGCAAGTGAGATCATTGTCAGCTTTCACCTTTTTCATTCTCTAGCTGAATTAAGAAAAATGTGTTTGGCGGGACTGAGGGAAGGACAGGGATTGGGGGATGGGGGGGAAAGTGAAAATGTTTTTTATATTCCTTCCTTTTGATCTTCTCTTTTTAGCTTCTGCATACTATCCAGAGACTGATAAGAAAACTGCAGGCAGTTACTTAATAATACATAAACACTACCACTTACCATTTACAAAATGGTGGAATCCTGTACCAGCACTAAATGCAAAAATTAATTAGGTAATATCAAGTACCAAATGCAGGATTCACTCTTTTTCATGTTAAATGTAACAGCTGGATTTGTAACCCACTGCTTCTCTAGACCCCAAGCTTGCATAGATATTGTAATTGTATTGTGTGCCAAAAGAAATGTATGAGTATGTGATGCATGACTGTGTATTATCCCTGACTTAGATCAGGAAATAACTTCTGTAGGACAACAGAATGTGCTCAGATGCTGTTCTTAATAGGAATACTTTTCTGAATCAGCACCATACATGTTTTATGCAACAAGTCATGCAGAAAATGAAGTGTTTCAAAGTTAAAACTTATTTTATACCTGCACTATGAATCATATTATTTTCTCTGTATTCACACACTGAGTTCCCACTGACATCTGAGTTGCATATGTATAACCAATGGTAGAATATGGATTCATCAGTAGTGCTTCTGATTTTAGTTTTGTGTTTAACTATTCAGAGGCTCCAGTTCCGGAAGGAACTTAATTACATACCAAAGCTAGTGACTATCCCTATGGACTTCAATGGGACTATGCATGTTCTTAAAACTAGGCTTAAGTATCTTGCTGAGTTAGGGCCAAAATGTGCATGGCAAAAAAACCTACAGAGGGAAGGCAGGACCCACATGTTTCTTTTAGACTATGTCTACACTAGCACTTTTGTTGGTATCACTTATGTTGCTCAGGGGTGTGGAAAAAACACCCCTCTGAGCAACATAAGTTACACTGATAGAAGCGCAGGTGTGGACAGTGCTATATCGTTGGGAGACACTCTCCCATCAACATAACTACTGCCACTTGTTGGAGGTGGTTTAATTATGTCGATGGGAGAGCTCTCCCCCGTCAGCATACAGTGGCTACATGAGCGATCTTACAGCGCCACTGCTGCATCAGTATAGCTGTGCCACTGTAAACTTGCTAGTGTAGACATAGTCTTCGTTTCATGGTACCCATGAATTGACTTTAATCATACCCAAGTTGACTTTAAATGGATTTGCATCTGTGCAAGATCATTTGACTACAAAGCAAATTGACAGCTGACCTGTTTTGAGCATACACCTCTTCACAATTCTTTTGTGCACAAAGAACATAAGAACATAAGAATGGCCATACTGGGTCAGACCAAAGGTCCATCCAGCCCTGTATCCTGTGTACTGACAGTGACCAGTGCCAGGTGCCCCAGAGGGAGTGAACCTAACAGGTAATGATCAAGTGATCTCTCTCCTGCCATACATCTCCACCCTCTGACAAACTATCCATGATGACTCCAAAATCTCTTTCCTGATTAGTTGTAGCTAAATTAGCCCCCATCATATTGTATGTATAGTTGGGGTTATTTTTTCCAATGTGCATTACTTTACATTTATCCACATTAAATGTCATTCGCCATTTTGTTGCCCAATCACTTACTTTTGTGAGATCTTTTTGAAGTTCTTCACAGTCTGCTTTGGTCTTAACTATCTTGAGCAGTTTAGTATCATCTGCAAACTTTGCCACCTCGCTGTTTACCCCTTTCTCCAGATCATCTATGAATAAGTTGAATAGGATTGGTCCTAGGACTGACCCTTGGGGAACACCACTAGTTACCCATCTCCATTCTGAAAATTTACCATTTATTCCTATCCTTTGTTCCCTGACTTTTAACAAATTCTCAATCCATGAAAGGATCTTCCCTCTTATGCCATGGCAGCTTAATTTACCTAAGAGCCTTTGGTGAGGGAAAGAGAAATAACCACCTCACAATAATGTAAGTGAAGATGCTCTTTAAAAAATAAAGTACATCTAGCAAACATATGTAGGACTCAGAATAATGGCTGAAGGTGAGGAATGGAAAAAATGAAAAGCCTCTGCAAGTATATGATTTATGTTTTGTTTTTGTTTTTTTCTAAAAAGCAAAATCACTATCACACATAGTAATTAGGAAAAGTAGTGGGGTTTTTTATAGAATTTCCTAAGCCCCCAATGCAATCTTAATTGAAAGCAATATTCTGTACAGTTGTTTTTTGTTGAATGCCAGGCAGGATTTTAATCAGCACTCTTCATTCATAAATTCAGCATCAGTCCATATTGCTGCTGACATGTAATACACTCACGTCAAACTCACTCTTCCTTTTTGCTTAAAAGGCAGAAACTAGATATAGCAGACAAAAATTGGGAGCATGAATCTGTTCATTATATAGTAAGTAGCACACTATACTTTTAGAATGCTATAAAGGCATTGGGCAGCCATTTTTACCCATTCAGGGCCATCAAGTTTTCACTGTATTTTCACTACAAATAAAAGAAAAGACTGGAGAAAATTACTATTTACCAGCATGTAATCTTTAAAGTGATGCCTTCCTGAACCTTCTTTCAATAGTCTTCTTTGTAGTTCTCTTATGCTGTGATTAGTGTGCTGTCCACATGGATTGTACAAACATGTATCCCTCCCAAGGTATATGAAGTCAAACGCACTAGAAGACAATATTAAGCACCATGGCTGCTTTCCACCAAGAGGATAAAAAATAGGATTTCAGCTTTCATGGGCATATTGGCTTTATACAAATTGTTTTTTAAAACATTTTTTAAAATATTCATTAGCTATGGCAAGGTAATAGTTCATTGCTTTGCAAAGCTGGCACTTAGTAAGGGAGGGGAAAATTACTCTTGATTAGTATTTTTCATTCTGAATTGGGGGGGAGGCGGCTAATGATTGACATGTTAATTCAAACAAAAGGTCATATTACTATTACTCTTACTTAAATACTCTACAGTTACTTCTGAAACAAAGTACTCTTTGTTGGAATACTCAAATCTACTTTTTAAAGGGTGAGATAAAAGACAAGCTGGATTTATCTGAAACTGGGGGAGAGGGAAGAATAGTGACAGAGTGACTGCATTTTTGATGTACACGACATATGAAGGTCATCTCTTAGGGCAATTGAGAGTTTAGGCTCTGTGTGTGGTTTTTACATATGTAACCCCTCCCCATCCCCCCCAGCAAATGACTGCTGATGATACTTATTTCCCACGTTTTATGTTAAATCTACACTCTTCTTATACCTCACCTAGCAGATATACTGGGGTGTATAAACCTGTGATGGGGTGCATGAAACCCACACTGGGCCTGAAGGGATTAAAGGAAAATACTGGGCCCAGGTAACCCTGCCCCTACCAGACTGCAGAGCATGCTCTGGCTGTAGGAGCCAGTTAAAAGGAGCTCAGAAGCCTACACTAAGAGAAGGTAAACCTGCTGAAAGAAGGAGAAGTGCTTACAGTGGAATCTAGAGCCTGAGGCAAGACCACAGTGCTGTTTAGGCCCAGAGGGAGGGTTTTCTCCAATCCCCTTTGAGAATTGAGTGGCCCTGTGGGACTCTACTCATTTTGAACTCTTTTAAATTTCTGATTGTTTGGACGCTAGAGAGCCATGCACCAAACTGCAGAAGAGTATAGATTGGAAGTGTCCCAGGGTGGCAGTTGAGGAACCTCTTCCTGGAGGACTCTGCTGGTGCTGCTTCCCAAGATGGTCCTAAGCTGGAACCCAGAGAAGGAAGGCCCAGGCCCCCTACCATGCATGGCTGAAAGCAAGACCCTGATGCACACCAAGACTGTGATTCCTCTAGATTGGGGGAAACCCCTTTGCCTAGGCGGCACAAGACAGGAAACTAGCCCCATGGGGACTCTACCATAATCCAGTGTAATACAACATAACTACTACTGCCATAGTCTATGAAAATGCATATGGCTTCCCAGTTATGTTATCCATTTTCTCATTTCTCCCCTCACTCCCTCAGCAAAAATCTCATTTAGGATATAATCTCTAGAGTGTAAGGCAGATATTCAAGCTTTCTAGAACTCTCAGATGAAAAAAAATCACTAAGATGGTGTTAAGGGGGAAATTACGAACAGTGGAAAACTGATAAATAGCAAGTTATATTTACAAACCATCAAAAGCATGAAAATATAGTTCAGGTTACCTAAACAACCTTACATTTGCTTTCAACCCTTATCCTATAAAGTTGATGAGTAAAATACATGTTGATAGTACACTTATATTTGCAACCACTGGTATAATAGATAAAATATAGCAGTATCAATATGCTTCTCCCTTCACTTGGTACATAAACAAATGCTAAGAAAAGACTGGCTTTTAGAAATCCCTATTGAAATTAACAAGATTCAGGACAATCTCCCCTGGTACATGAGGTTTCAGGTATTAATGTTGTCATAACGTGAAATTTAGCATATATGTGACATTATGACAACACTAATACATGAAACCAATTTCTATGGGGATTTCTAAAAGACAGTCTTTTCTAGCATTTGTTAACTAATTCAGTGAATGGAAAAGTTTATTGATACTGATATCTAAAGCAAGATGCAGCTTGATTAAAATGCTAGGGCAGGATATAAATATTACACTATGGGCATAATCTAATATGCATTGAAGTCAAGTGTAAAACTCCCATTGACTTCAGTGGGCATTAAACTGGGTCCCATATGATCTCTGTGATGGAAGGGACAGGCATCCCAAACAGTTTATCCAGTAAACAAAGGAAAAAGATGGATAACATCTCATTTTATAATGGCACTATCCTCTTCAGTAAGATGAGATGGGACTTGCTTGCATTCATATAACTTGCAGCAGGCCAGATGTTTATGTTCCCTTCTTTTAAAGGGAAAATGAATGATAGGTTAATCTGTGGATATATTGTTATCTTAGTATATCCATTATGGTACACACCAGTGTTGACTGCAGCAGGGGACTGACTAGTGGGAAACCCAGAGAGCCTGAAAGCCCAGGGATACTGGTACTCTTCTAGCAGCCAGCTGGCTTCGTGGCTGACAGGAAACCAGGCATGCAATCTGCCTGCCTGTTTTCCATCTAAATTTCCATCACAATTGACACACTCCCTCAGAATTCTTAAATTCCATCAAATCAGATTTTTCCAATGGAAACTGTTGTGTTGGAAATAGTTTGACCAGCTTTAGTTGCAACCATTCCAAAGTTAGGTATAATGTATGATTGTAATGACATGGACATATCATATAATGCAAAAAGAAGAACAGGAGTACTTGTGGCACCTTAGAGACTAACAAATTTATTAGAGCATAAGCTTTCGTGGACTACAGCCCACTTCTTCGGATGCATATAGAATGGAACATATATTGAGGAGATATATATACACACATACAGAGAGCATAAACAGGTGGGAGTTGTCTTACCAACTCTGAGAGGCCAATTAATTAAGAGAAAAAAAACTTTTGAAGTGATAATCAAGCTAGCCGAGTACAGACAGTTTGATAATAAGTGTGAGAGTACTTACAAGGGGAGATAGTCAATGTCTGTAATGGCTCAGCCATTCCCAGTCCTTATTCAAACCGGAGTTGATTGTGTCTAGTTTGCATATCAATTCTAGCTCACCAGTCTCTCTTTGGAGTCTGTTTTTGAAGTTTTTCTGTTGTAATATAGCCACCCGCAGGTCTGTCACTGAATGACCAGACAGGTTAAAGTGTTCTCCCACTGGTTTTTGAGTATTTTGATTCCTGATGTCAGATTTGTGTCCATTAATTCTTTTGCGTAGAGACTGTCCGGTTTGGCCAATGTACATGGCAGAGGGGCATTGCTGGCACATGATGGCATATATCACATTGGTAGATGTGCAGGTGAACGAGCCCCTGATGGTATGGCTGATGTGATTAGGTCCTATGATGATGTCACTTGAATAGATATGTGGACAGAGTTGGCATTGGGGTTTGTTACAAGGATAGGTTCCTGGGTTAGTGGTTTTGTTCAGTGATGTGTGGTTGCTGGTGAGTATTTGCTTTAGGTTGGGGGGTTGTCTGTAAGCGAGGACAGGTCTGTCTCCCAAGATCTGTGAGAGTAAAGGATCATCTTTCAGGATAGGTTGTAGATCTCTGATGATGCGCTGGAGAGGTTTTAGTTGGGGGCTGAAGGTGACATGTACATTGGCCAAACTGGACAGTCTCTACGCAAAAGAATTAATGGACACAAATCTGACATCAGGAATCAAAATACTCAAAAACCAGTGGGAGAACACTTTAACCTGTCTGGTCATTCAGTGACAGACCTGCGGGTGGCTATATTACAACAGAAAAACTTCAAAAACAGACTCCAAAGAGAGACTGGTGAGCTAGAATTGATATGCAAACTAGACACAATCAACTCCGGTTTGAATAAGGACTGGGAATGGCTGAGCCATTACAGACATTGACTATCTCCCCTTGTAAGTACTCTCACACTTATTATCAAACTGTCTGTACTCGGCTAGCTTGATTATCACTTCAAAAGTTTTTTTTCTCTTAATTAATTGGCCTCTCAGAGTTGGTAAGACAACTCCCACCTGTTTATGCTCTCTGTATGTGTGTATATATATCTCCTCAATATATGTTCCATTCTATATGCATCCGAAGAAGTGGGCTGTAGTCCACGAAAGCTTATGCTCTAATAAATTTGTTAGTCTCTAAGGTGCCACAAGTACTCCTGTTCTTCTTTTTGCGGATACAGACTAACACGGCTGTTACTCTGAAACATATCATATAATGGTGCTATTCATGTGCATATATGTAAAATCAATATCTACTGTATATCACAATCACATAGAAAATAATTTACAGTGTGAGCTGCTATATTTTTTTTTTACTGCAGTAAGTTTGGTCAAGCTAGGAGTAATGAATAAAGCCTTCCCAAACAAGTAGCTATAAAATGCATAGTTCCTGACACCATCATAGTTTCTTATGTCACATATGTTTGATCCACAACTCTGTTTACATAATGGTTAGAATTTTATGCCACTGTTTGTGAAAGCACTATTAAATATTTCATAGTGGTTGTCTAGATATAGCATATTATGGGCTCTAATGCAACAAAACACTTAATCATGTGCTTAACTTTGAGCATTTGACTACTCCCATTGAAGTAAATGAATGTGTTAATTGCTTTTTTGGCTTGGTGCCCTAGCTTCCACTATTGAGAATTCAGGGCTGCATCCTCAACTGGTATACACTGGCATTAAGGGAGCTACACTTGTTTAGAACATCTGTGGATGTAGCCTTCAATAGTTTATTTGCCCATAGTAGTGCCTGAAATACCACAGGATTTCCCTTAACTTGAACCAGGGAATAATACTTATTTTTAAGCATATGCTTAAATCCCACCGAAGTTAACCAGGTTTAAGCATATGCTTTACTTTTTACACACACTTTATTGAACAGAGATTAACATAAACATATGTGTAAAGTTAAGAATGTGCTAAAATATTTGCTGAACCAGGGCTGTCATAACTATAAAGGGAAGGGCAACAGCCCTCCTGTGTACAATACTATAAAATCACTCCTGGCCAGAGACTCCAAAATCCTTTTACCTGTAAAGGGTTAAGAAGCACAGGTAACCTGGCTGACACCTGACCCAAAGGACCAATAAGAGGACAAGATACTTTCAAATCTTGGTGGGGGGAAGGCTTTTGTTTGTGCTCTTCGTTTTGGTGGGAGTTTGCTCTTGGGACTAAGAGGGACCAGACATCAATCCAGGCTCTCCAAATGTTTCTGAACAAGTCTCTCATATTTCAAACTTGTAAGTACAGCCAGGCAAGGCGTGTTACTTTTATCTTTGTTTTCTCAACTTGTAAATGTACCTTTTGCTAGGGTGTTTACCTCTGTTTGCTGTAACTTTGAACCTAAGGCTAGAGGGGGGTCCTCTGGGCTCTTTAAGTTTGATTACCCTGTAAAGTTATTTTCCATCCTGATTTTACAGAGATGATTTTTACCTTTTTCTTTAATTAAAAATCTTCTTTTTAAGAACCTGATTGATTTTCCCTGTTTTTTAGATCCAAGGGGGTTGGATCTTGATCCACCAGGAGTTGGTGGGAGAGAGGAGAGGGGATGGTTAATTTCTCCTTGTTTTAAGATCCAAGGGGTTTGGATCTGTATTCACCAGTGAACTGGTGAAGAGTCTCTCAAGGCTACCCAGGGAAGGGAATTAGCACATTAGGAGTGGTGGCAGCGGACCAGATCTAAGCTGGTAGTTAAGCTTAGAAGTTTTCATGCAGCCCCCCACATCTATACCCTAAAGTTCAGAGTGGGGAAGGAGCCTTGACAAGGGCTCTAGCAGGGAAATTCAGACAAGAGATTGTCTGATTATTTTTAAGAAATATTTTTGATAATACTTATTTGCAGGAAGGAAGCTTTAAATATAGTCACATAAGTAATGAGATGCAGCAGAGTTTTAAAAGAAATAAAGGTAGATTTTGCTATTTCAGATCTTCAGTTTGTTCTTGGTTCAATTTGTCTGTCACTTGAATTTGTCATTTAACTTGTGGAGGTAGTATGAAAAAAAATTGCTAAACAACCAAACTATGTTCAGAATTAAGCAAGAGTCTATCAGATACTCCTGCAGTTCATGCAACCATTTAATAGTATAAAAATATTATTTGGAATCCACAGAATGTGTAAATACAGATTCTGGTAAACCACCGTACCTAGAAACAGTTTGTTTGATAGGGTTTTTGAAAATCGCACTAAATTCTTACCTAAACCTTTTTCTAAATCAGGCCCCCAGAGTCTTGGGTAAGTGTCTTCACATTAAATCTAAATTAATAAATGTAATCCATGACAGATGTACCTACCAGATTGGAAGGCAAGAGGGAACCCCAGACAGCTATAAGGTAAACTTTCAATTGTGAGCCATGCTATGCACCTTCCCATGAGAACAAAGCAGCACCCTCATGCCCCAGTATGGAATGAGGAGTATATCTGCTGCCAGATCACCACTCTCACTCCTACACTGGATTTGAGGCTTAGTTTGGCTCAGCTCAACATTTCACCACCACCACCATTGAGCCAGCAAGAGCACTGGTGCCAGTGCAGAGAGGGAAGTCTGGTGAAGATAACTTCCCCTCTGAAATAAGTGAAAAAGCAGGAACCCAGATTGCTGAGAGTCTCAAAGGCACAGTTTGGATAACACTTATCTACTAGGGTAATGCACTTGGTATAGTCCCTCTTGTCTTCAGTGGTGTAGCGCAGATCTTCGGGTCTGATACTTCAAGAGGTTGTTTGTCTAGTCATTTACCTGTGTGCAAACTGGATGATATTACCCAATCTGAACAGCAGTGCTTTACACTCATGTAAATAATTACAAAAAGAGAAAAGCAGTGAAATATCAAGCCCTAAAGGTGTGCACGTAAGCTAATAACCTTAGTTCAGAATGGGAATTCACAATAACATATTGTATGAATTTAACATTTTGTAATTTATCATTTTTTAATTCAGCTGATTAGTCCCATGAATACTGTAAGATATTAAGTTGAGCTCCAGATAGTACCTTTCATTACACATTGCTTGCTTGTTTGTTTTTTTTCATTATACTGTGGAGTTTTAGAACTTGCAAAGGGTGCTGCCTATTTGACAGATTGGAGATTGAAGTTCTCTAATACCATGACATTGGTACAGTGTGATTAAGAGAAATTCAAGCTTCCCTACATCCAAATCCTCAGCGGGTGTGAATTGTCATAGCTACAATGAAAGGAGTTATGACAGTTTACAGAAGCTGAGAATTTCTGAGCCCCTCTGTCTCACCAATACATCTCAACCCCTCCCTGGAGAGGCCATCACTAGGGAAGAAATAATCATTCACTTCCTATGTCTACTCAAACCCTCAGCTTCTCTGCTAGTTAATGCCTCTTCAGATGGTGTGTGTATTTGATATGGATACCTGTCCCTGCAGGAACTGGATTGGGACTACCCAACTCATTTCTCATATTCTACTAAATGTCCATCACATGGAGTAATTTTTAGTCATTACCTAACTAGGATGAATCGGTGATCTCAATAGATGGTTATAAAGTGAACCTGGTCTATATAAGCTGACCCCTTTAGCTAAAATTCATCTCACATGAGTATATTCTACATATTGTTCCATTTCTCTATGAAATACCTAAGGATGTTTGCTTTTTTTAAATAATAAATCTTAATTGATAATGAAAAAGGACCAAGTTCTGCAGAGACTTACCAATTGCTTACATGTGTAGTCACATTTAAGTTAAAGTTAATAAGACCTTGATTCCAGTTGATTCCATGATGATGAACCCTTGCATCCACACAAGTCAGCTGCAGGTTTGGTGCCTAAGTCTTTGCAGGATTGGATCCTGAAGCCATGATCCCACAATGAGTTCCATGCAGGCAGACTTCTGGCACCCACATGGAGCCATGCTGGAGAAGGACCTAACTTCCTACCTCCCATTTCTGTCATGGAGCAGAAATGCCAGAAATTCTATTCTGAAAGTATTTTAATAGAGTAACTTGTTTCATTCATTTATATTCTTTCTGGGGAATAAATCATTCTAATAATATTTCTACTCACTTAAGATATGGGAATAATTAACGATGAATAGTTGTTAGGGAGCTTTCGTGAATTAAAAGGTGGGTGGGTGGTGGTGGTGGTGGTTTTTAGCCTGTAATTTTCTCCATTGCATCACCTTCCTTAGACCCTTCCCTGCTTTTTTCCCCTAGTTCTTCAAAAAATATTTTAATAAGTGCTAAAATGATTACTTCTTTCTTTATTCTCTAGGTATTGTGCAAATTAGAGACACTTTAAATAATCTCCATAGGCATGTTTCTCATATTGCTACAGTTCTCTATGCTTCCTGTCCTCTTCCTCTGACCCAGCCTCTTTAGTTGTTCCTCTCCTTGGAACAATGATCTTGATCAGGGGTCGGCAACGTTCGGCACGTGGCTCGCCAGGGTAAGCACCCTAGCGGGCTGGGCCAGTTTTATTTACCTGCTGACGCGGCAGGTTCGGCCGATCGCGGCCCCCACTGGCTGCAGTTCGCCGTCCGGGGCCAATGGGGGCAGCGAGAAGCCGCGGCCAGCACATCGCTCGCCCGTGCCGCTTCTCGCCGCCCCCATTGGCACGGGACGGCGAACCGCGGCCAGTGGGGGCCGCAATCGGCCGAATCTGCTGTGTCAGCAGGTAAATAAACTGGCCCGGCCCGCCAGGGTGCTTACCCTGGCGAGCCGTGTGCCGAACGTTGCCGACCCCTGATCTTGATAAAATGAAAACCAAATAATACATTCACAAAATATGAAGTTATGTGAGACAGAAAACTCTCTCTCCAATATTACTGATTTGACTTCCCTATATCTAAATTTAGGGATCTGCTATATTGTAATTTAACAACTATACACTTGTTGTTATCTCTGCACTTTGGAAAAACAGCCAGTGGGCATATACTTCTATGTGTAAAAGAGGAGGAAAGAGAAAATAATAGCTTTCTTTTGAAGAAGCCTTTTGATAATTCTTATAATGATCCTTCACAATGTCCAAGGTAAATCTCAGTTTAAAGATTAAGAATTTCTCCTACCTTGGACACATCTGCATGAGCAAGATTTATTCCTAGTTGTTTCATTAAAGGAATATAAGGATTGCTCGAGGCTAGCGTTGAGAGCAACATAATCTCCCCAAAAAGGAGGTACACAGCCTTAGCACTTGACTTTGAGGTTTATGGAGATAAAGTCTGTGTATGATGTTTTTATGAGTCTGAAAAATGTTTCTTCAGAGTTTTATCTGCCACATGTTTTTGGCATGAAACCAATTCCTTGCTGTTAACAGTCTTTGAAACTTACTCCCCTTCCACTTTGTCCTGAACTGGAACCACCACTGCTTCATTGCCTTTAAAATGTTCTGGATAGTACAAGAAGAAAAGAAATTCATTAATTATGGGCTTCATGCAGAATCTCTGGATGAGGTTGTATGGATTGTGTTATGCAGGAGGTCAGGATAGATGATAATAGTATATACCTCGATAGCATTCATCACCATGCCCCATTTTGGGCTTATGTCCCACCCTCCGTTCCCATTTCCTTGGTGTTGAGGTTTGGCACTGTCGGCCATTTTGAAAAAGACTTTTTTGTAATTATTTTGTATGTTTCAATAAGGGGATTGTTGTGTGCTTGTGTTTGGCCATGTTTAGAGAAAAAGGTTGAAAGAATAGAAAGAGATGCCTTAAAGATTAAAAAAAATATATAGATTTGGTTAGTTTACAGGGGAAAAAAGGAAAGAAAGTTTATTAAACAGAAAAAAGATTGTTTGGTTAGGTTTAGTAAGGACAGATGATTTTTTTTTAAATAGAAAGAGAGGGAAAAATAAGCACAGGACAAAGTAAAAAAAGGTTTTAGAGAATAAAAAAATAAAGCAATAAGAGTCTGTAAAAAGAACAGGAGTACTTGTGGCACAAGTACTCCTGTTCTTTTTGTGGATACAGACTAAACATGGCTGCTACTCTGAAGAGAGTCTGTGTTACTGAACACATACAGAGAAAAGCATCCTACCCCAGCAACTGTCGGTAGTGAAATAATAGCTGTTCTGGGCAGTGAACCTTGGGAGCTATCCCCACCTCTCGGTGGACCAATCCAAAGTTTACAGCTATGTCACAGGATGCACTTTTTGAAACAATCCTTTCATACCAATATTTTAAAACAATAGCCTTTCAGAAATGGGCTATCGCGGAGTGGATTATTTGAAAAACTGTAGCCAGTGAACATTTGACCATGTGTTATTAATCGGTATTTTTTGAGATGGGGCGACCAGAACTACAAACAGTATTTAATGTGTCGGAGCCCTGTGGGAGCTCTGTCTTGGATTGAAGGCTGTGTATGGCCCTTACTCATTAACCTGCTGGATGGCAATATTGTTATATTAAATATTCTAGACAGACCCACTGATATCAAGGTACATCAATATGGATTTGCAGGACTGTATATTAAAATGACTATTTTCTTGGTTGCCAGTCTAATATATCTCCCCAGTCTCATGGACTTTAATGTAAATATAAGGTATAAATGTGAAAAAGATTACAAAGTTGCCTAGGACTGTAACAGGCAAACTAGACCTGTTAGAACAGAGGTGGGATGAGATCCCACTTCCCCAACTCCCTGCCCTCAATGCATTTTGGAGCCAGCTAGTCTGTGGAGTGTGCTGCTGCAGCACAGCTGTTCTCTCTCTGTCCTGTAGCTGCTCAATAGTAACGCTACTACTGGCTGCCTGTTGCCTCCCAGAACAGAACTGTATAGCATAGAATTGTTCCCCTTTGCATACAGCCATACAACCCACTTATGGGGAGAACAGAGGGAATTGCTTGCCCCATACTTTGTAGGGCAGAGCGGGGAAAAAAAAACCTTCCCATAAACCAGTGTAGAATAACAGATGAGTTTACTGAGGAATGACAGCTGAGGACCATTTGGGTGAGGTAGACAGTAGAGACAGGGAAGAGGACCAATTTGTTGGTAGATAGGTGCTTGCTATGAGGTTCAGCTAGGTGGGGTGGTTGGGTATTTTTGCAGAGGATGATTTGGAGTCTGGATAATCTGGGGAAAAAGAAAGAACTAGGAGCAGAAATCTGACTGGGAATTTGAGGGACGTGAGAAGAGAATCTGTTGATTGGAGATCCTGGACAGAAGAGAAGAGAATTGATGAATAAGAGAGCATATATATTGATGGAGCTGGGATGGGTTGGGCAGGCTTCTGGTGAGTATAGGAAAGGATGACTTGATGGGGCTGAGCAGGGTACAGGATGCATTATAACAAACAGCTCTGGTTGCCTGTTGGCATAGTGAGAGAATGCCTTTGAAAGTTTGGAGACACAAAAAGAAGTAATTGATATAAGCCCATGAAAAAGACTATGTAACAGAAGCCAAGGATCTGTGGTCCTTTGAAAATGTGTGTTCTACTTGGTGAACTGGGTCTTATTTAAGCTCTAAGCATGAAGGAAATACATAAAACATACTTTAGTGAAGTACAGCTACATTACAGAGGCTTGTGGACAATTCTAAGTAACTTTTTAAAGGGTATGTCAATTTATTTTTACTTTTGAAATTGTTCCATATATTAATTGTGATGGGGGTCCCCACAAAGTGTTATGAATAATAGAAATGCATTGTAAATATGATATTTGTTTTCTTTGTCTGACCCTGGCTATTTTTATTTTCATAAGAAAATGTAGACAGGGCTAAACAACTTTTTTTTTTAAATCTTCAAATTGTTTAATTCTCTGAATGTTTGGGGTAGAACTTTCAAAGGAACCCAGGCCTAGATCCACAAAGGGACTTAGGCATTGCAGCACTCAGCATTCCAACATCTCACTTTTAGATGCCTTGAAAAATCAGTGGAATCAAGCCAGTGAGATCCTCAGCTGTAGTGAAGGGTCTCCTAGCACAGCTCAGAAAGGAGTGGAAGAATAGCTTAAAACCATTTTTGCACTCCTACAAACTACATTGGCTGCTTAGCTGATGCAATGTAGAGCAGCCAAAGGGCAGGGCTGAATTTGTGTTGGCAGTCTATGGCCTCAAGGGCTCATTCCAGCAACTGGGGATTGTGAGACTCATTTCTGAAAGGACTCCTCCACAAGTTGCAGGAGTCCTTTTCAAATCTGAAAGATAAATATGCATTGCATGCAGATCTCTCGCTCTCTCAATTAAATTATTAGCTAAGAAAAATGAACTGGTGTATTTATTCACTACAAAAGTACTTACCAATCTTTTATAATCCACATTGCCAAGTTAAATTCAGGTGGGCACAGAAACACATTTCAGATTCATTTTCCTTGTTTTTTCCAAATAATTTAATAGATCTCTATTAGTAGGGAACCTAATAACTTGTATTTTTCCCCTCTTCTCACACTTTATTTTCTTGCGTTTCCTGCAATGGATTTTCAGAAGGCCAAGTCAACTTTGTCATTAGTCTCTTGTCTAACTAAGCTGAGAGTTTTGAAAAAAATATTTAGAAATTTATATGACAGTATGGAAATAGAAGCAGGTGAGAGATGGCAGCTCAGTAATAAATAACACTGTACTTTGAAAATCAGTGGCTGAGCATCCGCAAATCCCATTGGAGTCACTGGGAGTTAGAAGTGTTCTACATTGACATCTAGGAAAATCAGGCCAAAATTCTACAAACAGAAGACATCTAAATTACAGTGTACAGCATTTGTCATCTATTCTAGGGATCAGGAGGGGGAGCAGATGAGATGGGAGAATACCAGAAAGATGCAGAATCTATTATTCATTCTTAATCCTCATTAATCATCAGCTGCGCACATGCCCATTTTCCTTCCCTTTGGGTATTTAATATAACCTTACTAAATGTGTTATGTACATTCAGATTTGAAATATTGAGCATGTTGATTTACTGTAGAAGTGTAGTGGTCCCTTACTCTTGAATGGGGAGGGAGGCCCTCTGCCTCACTACAGGCATACAGCAAGTAACTCTATTGGGAAACTCCGGCCCTCTGGTGGGGCGAGCAGCAAACCCTCTTTAGCCTGGGGCAGACAGCAACAAACAGTTTAGGGGAGAGGAGCTCTGGCCCTCTTGGTGGGGCACAGCCACAAACAATCTTTAGCCCAGAGACTTCTGGGCGGAGGGAGAAAATAAATAACAGGCTATAAGGGAGCTCTGGCCCTCTGGACAGAGCCACAAGCAGTCTATGGATCCACAGCCTTCTGTCTGGGGGATGAGCCCACAACACAGCCCAGGACTTCTGGTGAAAAAGAGGAGGCTTGGTCACCACCCCAGGGGTGGGGGTCAGTGACAGGGAGGGGGGTAGAGAGTCCCAGCCGAGGGCCCTAACAGTGGTGGATGGGTCCACCACTGGCTCAGTGGGGAACTTCCCAAAACATGACTCACTCTCTGGCAGCAGAAACGGACAAAAGTCTGGTTCCGCTGGGCTACTTCCTATCACAGTCTGGGCATAGTTTTCTGTAGTCCAAAGGTCCTCTGTCTCCTCAGGGTACTTAGCCACTGGCAGTCCCCACAGCTCCTTGAGGCACTCATCTGATGGTGGTCCTGGCAGCTCCTTGGAAGACTCAGCTGTCTCCTTCAACCACAGGGTGCGGCTCCACTCAGGGACTAGTCCAGGATCCTGCAAAGATCTCTGCTCCCTGGAAGAGATATCTGCTCCTTCCAGCAGTCCAGCCCCAACTGAGCTCTGCTGCTCTACTTTTATACGCCCTGTCCCACCCCGGGACTTCTAGTATCAGGGGCAGCGTTGTTTCGATTCTGCCCACCATAGGGAGTGCAGTGGGCCCTTGCTCTCCAGTTTGGAGGGAGGCCACTCAACATCACTACAAGGAGGAAATATGAGACTCAAAGTTATAGTTGAGGTTTTGTTTTGGATTATTATTTCTATGCAGAATTAGAGTTATTGTATGTTGTTAAATCTTCTGACATATCAAGAGAACAAAGAAGGTAGCCTGTGTCTTTGTTTTCGTTTATTTATAAAATTACCTGTTACCCAGAATAGCAGAAAAAACATTTAGACAATGGTATAACTGCCGGGAAATTTATTTCCAGAACATTAAGTTTCTCCATATACAGCATAATTCTGTCCTTACTGAAGGATCTATGTAAGACATGGGATAGAAGAAATTGAGTTTGTATTGGCTCCAAGGGAAAAAAGAAGTACTCCTGATAGAAATTTGGTTTGGATTTTGTTGTTGTTGTAAATTGCATGGATTATGTTTAATTGCCCTAAACAGAAACTCATCTCCATAGACTCACAGAATCCCATCAAAGGTCTTTGCTGCAAAATAGCCTTGCAAAGCAAATGGAAAAAAAAAATCAAACTGAGAAGGTGGGTTTACCTGCCCACAACCTTCAGGGGAAAGCCTTCAGCACAATCTGCTTCTGTCCCAGAGATCTGGTTGAAAATCAGGAAAATGTTTAGCAATTTTTTTCATGAAAAACTTCTCCCCACCATCAAAAACAAAATTATGGAAAATGTCAACCAGCTCTATGTTTAGGCCTGTCTTGCTCTGTTTGAAGGGTCAGACGCAGTTCCCTGTTTCCCAGCAGGCCTTGCCAGAACCAAGGATTACAAATGTGGCGTCCATTTGTACGACATTTCCCAGGAACCTTGTTCTTCTGAATCACAGGGAAGTGATTGGCTGGCAACTAATGTGAGCTATATTTGTTCCTGTTGTTGGGAGAAGTGAGTTACAGTGCATTCTGCTTTTCAAGCCCTAAAGCTAATGAACAGTAAGGGCTCTATAGAAAACTCTAGACAACTTTCCCAGGGCCATTTCCAACCAATCAGTGGTCATGTAACCTGGACAGGGTTTGTACTGTCCCAAAAAGGTTTCCCTCATAAACTTTAAAAGGCCAATACACACCATTACAGTAAAAAGAACAGGAGTACTTGTGGCACCTTAGAGACTAACAAATTTATTAGAGCATAAGCTTTCGTGGACTACAGCCCACTTCTTCGGGTGCATATAGAGTGGAATAAATATTGAGGAGATATATATATACACACATACAGAAACCTTCTGTATATATCTGTGTATATATCTCCCCTTGTAAGTATTCTCACACTTCTTATCAAACTGTCTGTACTGGGCTATCTTGATTATCACTTCAAAAGTTTTTTTTCCTCTTACTTAATTGGCCTCTCAGAGTTGGTAAGACAACTCCCACCTGTTTCTGTATGTGTGTATATATATATCTCCTCAATATTTATTCCACTCTGTATGCATCCAAAGAACTGGGCTGTAGTCCACGAAAACTTATGCTCTAATAAATTTGTTAGTCTCTAAGGTGCCACAAATACTCCTGTTCTTTTTGCGGATACAGACTAACACAGCTGCTACTCTAACACCATTACAGTGTTTCTGCTGACCAATAAGGGCTTATCTAATCTTGGACCTGGCTACATGAGAGGGACTGCCTCTCTCTTCGCACTATACTACCACAGCAGAAAGCAGTGTAGATGCTTCAACTGCATCTTCCTCAATATAAAATGAAACGGTGCTGCTTGCAGGCCATACTCCAAACAGGTTCTTCTTCAAGTGGTATCCACATGATTGCTGCACTTCAGGCTCCACTTCAGGTGCACATGCTCTCCTTGTGCCTTTGATCAAAGATTTTTCTGTAGCCTTTGCAGTCTATACATGTACTCCAGACATCTTCATTCCCTATATCATGGATATATAGAGCTGCAAAGGCAAACCACCCTCAGTTCTTTATCAATTGCACAACGGCCTGAGATAGAGCATCTACTGTGCCCCTTCAAGTTTAACCTGCAGCTTAGCCTTCCAGTTCCAGTGTGTAAATGATGCGGGACTCACCCCTGCGGCACCACCTGCTGGTCATCTCGGGAATTAGCTCGTTTTCAGCCTTGGAGCGCCCTCTGCAGGCCAGTGATCTGCCTTGCCACTGGCCGCATGTCCCTCCCAGGCCCCAGTGCCCCTTTCTCTGGGTGCTGCCCCCTGGCAGTACCCCCACAGTTCTGGGTCTCCCCCTCCCAGGGGAAACCCCACCCAGTATCGCCATTTCGCCTCAGTCTTGGCTACTGCCCAGTTTCCATCTAGCCCCTGTTCACTGGGGCAGACTGCAGTATCAGCCACTCATCATAGGCAAAGGTGTTTGGACCTGCTGCCTCTGCCTACCCATGGGCTGCCCTCTGCAATCCAGTACCTAATAGACCTTACCAGGCCTGCAGCCTGGGGCTTTCCTAGGCTGGAGCTCCCTGGCTCCCTTGGCCTTTCCCCAGCCCTGCTCCACTCCACGTACTTAGTTAAGCTCCCTGAAGCCAGGCCCTTCTCTCTCTGAACGCAGAGAGAGACTGACTGGGCTTCTGGCTCACAGCCTCTTATAGGGGCTAACTGGGCCTGATTGGGGTGTGGCACAGCTGCGGCCGCTTCCCCAATCAGCCCAGATTTTAGAGCTGCAGCCCTCTCCAGGGCTGCTTTCAAGCCCTTTCAGGCAGGAGCGGGTGTCCACCCCGCTACACAGTGTTAGTGTAGTTTAGTTTAGTTTGTTTACTTAGTTCAGTGTTTCCCAAACTTGAGACGCTGCTTGTTTAGGGAAAGTCCCTGGTGGGCCGGGCTGGTTTGTTTACCTGCCACGTCTGCAGGTCCAGCCGATCGTGGCTCCCACTGGCCACAGTTCGCCACTCCAGGCCAATGGGAGCTGCTTGAAGCAGCGCGGGCCAAAGGACGTACTGTCTGCCGCTTCCCGCAGCTCCCATTAGCCTGGAGTAGCAAACCGCTGCCAGTGGGAGCCGCGATCGGCCGGACCTGTGGATGCGGCGGGTAAACAAACTGGCCCGGATCCCAGAGGCTTTCCCTAAACAAGCGGCGCCCCAAGTTTGGGAAACCCTGACTTAGTTCATGGTTCTTTATTCATTTCTCCCCTCACCCCCCACTAAATAACCCTTCCCTCCTCCCCGCGCACCACCAGGGGTTGACATGGTTGGGATATGTCATAATCACTAGGCTTCAAGCACTGCCTCTCCTGTTAGGAATTCATCTCAGCTAGTGACAGATCCTCTCAATGCCTCCGCTGTTTAGGAGACATGCACATAACTACCAAGTGTAAGATCTGCACAGCTTTCAAAATCACATCTAGGAAAAACAAGGCAATTAAATTAATGCTCCTAATTATGTAGCAATCTCTGAGGACAGCCTCTGATCCAGGCTCAGAAAACACCCCATGTATACTGGCCTTCAGGTGCACTTAGTGTCCTGTCAATCTCCATACCTCACTTACCAAAATCTTCATGGGATAACAGCATGGAAGGTAGCAACAAGGTTATCAACAAGAAGAGGAGTTCCAGATCTCCCACCAGAGAGCCTTCTTCAAAGAAATCTCAGTCACCTCAGAGATCAACTGTTTCAGAGACCCCTCGTTCAAGATGGAATACTGTTGAGGCTCTAAGCTGTTCTGAATTCAAGCTCTTCAAGAAATCATGGTACAAAGCATTTTCTGGTACTGAAATGGTCCCTTGTACCACTTAAACATGATCACTCCAGCAGAGATTCCAAACTCTCTGCTTCAAGGAAGTCTGTGTCTAGAGCCCCCTTTGTACTACTCTCAGTACCTAATCAGGTGTCCCAGACCATTGCATCAGTACACCAGAAGCTGTCAACATCTTTGGTACTAATGTCATCTACTGGGCATGGACCACAGAAACAAGCAGAAAACTTGGTACCAATGCCATCTTTTAGGTAGGTACCACTGAGGCATTCAGCATCCTCGGTACTGACACAGATCAGGCTCCATAGCAATCAAAATTTAGCACAGCTACACCCAGAACTGCAAGAATTTTGGCTCTCTGGAGCCTTGTTTGTTTCAGATCAGCTGGAATCACTTTTGTTAATGGGTACCAAATGTTTCTCAGGACCAAGATCTGCTGGATCACTGAGACCTTACCTTATCCTGGTAGAAACCAGCTCTCTGGTACCTACTGCACCAAGCAGACCATTAGCATCTCCTTCATTGTTCACTCTGCTTTTGGACTATGTGGAGGATGACCGCTCTGATTCTCAGATCTTTGTTCAGGGATCTCCTGCCCACCACCAAAGGGACCTCTCCCCTGTCACCTACCCTGAAAGTGAAGTTCCCATGGGAAAAAAATGTTATTCCCGTCCTATGATCAGCACAGGATGCCCCCTCCTCTACTTTATGGTACCCCTCAGGGGCCATATTGGGACCCATGGATCCCAATCATCAGCGGTTCTCAAACTCCCAGTTACTCCTGTGGGATGTATAGATAAATATGTTCTCCTGCTCCATCACATCCTCCTCAACAGTCTCAACCTCAGGAGGGGTCATTCAAGGAGCAAGAGGCCAAAGCAGATATGGAAGTGACACCTCAAAGAAATATATCATCATTGTCACCAGATGAGGGTGTAATGACTCCACCTTCCCTTGTTGATGGCTTCAAGCAGTTTCAGGAACTGATGAAGCACATCAGTGACTTGCTCCAAATCCCTTTAGAGAAGGCCCAAGAGTTGAAACATGTCTTTTTGACATATTACACACAACAGCCCAATAGCTTTGCCAGTGCATGAGGCTCTGCTAGAATCTGCCAAGACCCTCTGGAAGACTCTTGCCACAGTACCACCTACATGTAAACAGGCTGAAGAAAGGTATTATATCCCAGCAAGAAATTCAGAATCTTTGTTTTCCAGTCCTCCACCAAATTCTTTAGTTGTGGAAACTGAGTATGACAGACAATACCATGCACAAGCTACAATTTATAAATAAAGACCAAAAAGTGACTTGATCTTTTTGGGTCATAAGAGTTATACCTCAGCAACCCTATAATTTAGAATTGTGAAGTACCACAATCTTATGGCAAATCATGCTAAATTCAACAGTTTTTTATTAAACACTTCATTGCTGAACATTGTGAGCAGTTGAAGGCCATCTTGGCTGAAGGTCAGCACTTAACAAGGACCTCACTGCAAGTCTCCCTAGAAGGAACTGACACCAAGGCTTGCTTCATCTCCTCCATTTTCATCATGATCAGGTGTCTTTGTTGGCTTTAGCTATCTTGGTTTCCTAGGGAAATACAGAATATTGTCAAAGACCTCCCTTTTGTACATCTCTCTTGACTCTCCACTCCCCCAAGGGTATTCTCTAAGATAATGACAGTGGCAGTTGATTATCTATGTCGGCTGGGAATAATCATCTTCCCCACCTCAACGATTGGCTGCCCAAGGACTGATGACACAAAAGTTCTCTCTGCAGTACAAACAGCAACGTCTCTGTTCCAAAGGTTAGGACTTCAACTCAAATCAAAAACTTCACTTTGACCCCAGTACAACAGACTTCATAGGGGCTTCTCTGGATGACAGCCAGAGTTTACCTTCTTGTGGACAGGTTTATGAATCTAATAAACCTGATTTCCAAGGTTCAAATAAGGCCACAGACATCAGCAAGAAATTGTCATCTATTGCAGGAAGCTGGTACTTTCATAATGCAACATGCCAGGTTACATCTTCACTGCTTCTAGGGAAGACTCAGAACAGTCTATATCCTGAGCAAACACACTCTAGATGAGTGGTTTTCAAAAAAGTTTCCTGGCCACCCAGTTGAAGAAAATTGTTGATGCCCATGACCCAACAGAGCTGGGACTGAGGAGTTTGGGGTGTGGGAGGGGCTCAGGGCTGGGGCAGAGGGTTGGGGTGTGGGCTGGGAATGAGGGGCTCTGGGTTGGGGAGGCTCAGGGATGGGGCAGGGGGGTTGGATGTAGGAGGGGTCAAGGCTCTGGGCTGGGGTGAAGGCTCTGGGGTGGGGCTGGGATGAGGGGTTTGGGGTGCAGGAAGGGGTTCTGGGTTGGGGGTGCTCAGGGCTGGGGCAGGGGATTGGGGCATGGGGTAGAGGGGCAGTCTTACCTTGGGCAGCTCCTGGACAGCGGCACAGTGAGGGTGCTAAAGCAGGCTTCCTGCCTGTCCTGGCACTGTGGACTGTGCTGGGTCCGGAAGCAGCCAGCAGCAGGTCCGGCTTCTAGGCAGAGGCATGCAAGTGGCTCCGCGTGGCTCTATTCCCCAGGAACCACCCCAGCTCACCTTGGCTGGTTCCCGGCCAATGGGAGTGTGGAGCCAGTGCTCTGGGTGGGGGCAGTGCGTGGAGCCGCATGGACCCCCCGCCTAGGAGCCGGACCTATTGTTGGCCACTTCCGTAGTGCAGCACGGTGTCGGAACAGGTAGGGATTAGCCTGCCTTAGCCAGGCAGCACTGCCAATGGGACTTTTAATGGCCACTGCGACCCAGTGCCCTACATTCTGTGACCTAGACCTGCAGTTTGAAAACCACCGCTCTAGACAACCTGGTGTTTATCCCTTTCAGAATAAAGGACTCACTGAACTGGTGGAAGGACCTGTCCAAGTCTGTGCAGGACGTCCTTTCAGCCAACTTCCTCCTACCGTCATTATAATGTTAGATGCATCCCTCAGGGGATGGGGGGCATACCTAGAGAGAGACACCATTTAGGGCAAATAGTTGGCAAATATATTCATCAAGCTCATCTGGGGCTGATGGCAATCAGGAACTCCTATACCTACTTCCTTTATTAAACAGTGGTAAATCCTGCAGTCATAATAGATCTTGTAGCCTGCATATTCTATTTTAATCAATGAGTGGGGAGAGGGAGAAGAATGAGATCCACCCCATTTCTTTGTGCCAAAGGAATAAAGCTATGAAACTGTTGTATACCCAATCACATACTCATCAAATCCCCTACCCTCCAGGCATACAAAACACCATGCATGACTATTTCAGCAGGCACTTCTCCAAAGATGATGAGTGAGAGATGGATTCTCAGATTCTCAATCATATTTTTCTGACCTGGGGATTTTCAGAGATGGATCTCTTTGCCACAGCCACCAACTGGAGATGACATAAATTCTAGTCCTGAGGCATGATGGGTCCTCAGTCCTTAGGGAATGATTTCTTCATTCCTTGGATGAAGGGCCTTCTCTATGTCCATCCTCCAACACTATTGATCAGTGCTGAGCAGGATCAAACAAGAAAAAGCCAAAGTAATTTTTCTTGTAGCAACTTAGCCAAGATGAGTCTTGTACCCTTACCTGATTTTCCTTGCTTCTTGTCCAGCATTGAGACTTCTGTCCATCCCCCATCTGCTGTCTCAGGACTCCAGTTGGACTTTTCATAGGGAATTCTTCAACTCAGAGCTTGGCTTCTTGATGATTCTCAGGGACAGACTTTCTGTTCATCAGATGTACAACAGGTATTGTTAAACAGCTAGAAAGTATCTACATGAAACACTTACCTTCAAAAATGAAGGAGGTTTCACCACCAGTGTGTCCAGTGGCAATTTTCACCTTTTCATTCATCCCTTTCTGTGGTTCTTGATTATCTCTTAAATGCAGGTCTTTCCATGAGTTCTGACAAGGTTAACTTGGAGGCTATTTCAGCCTTTCATTTATCTGTAGAGTGATTTTCAGTGTTTGCCAACCTCACGATGGCAAAAATCATCAAGGGGTTGGTTAATCTTTTTCTGCAGAGTAGAGAGCCCACCCCTGAATGGGATTTAAACTTGGTCCTCAAGTGCCTTATGGAAACTTACTTTAAAATGCTGGCTACCTGTCCTCTTTGAAAACAGCTTTCTTAGTGGCCATCACTTCTGCCCAAAAAGTTGGAGAAAGGGGAGGGGGCATTAATTGCAGATCCTCCTTTATAGCATTCTTCAGGGAAAATGTTTCACTGAAACCACATCCTAAGTTTCTACTTAAAATATCTTCTGAATTCAATGTTAACCAGGTTATTCGTCTTTCATTCCCTGCCCCCATCCCCCCAAACCGTAGCGGACCAGGGAGGTAGCTGTCCTCCATACCCTGGATGTCAGGAGAGCATTAGCCTTCTAACTGGACAGAACCAAACAATTTAGGAAATCTTCCCAGACTATTTGTTTCATTTGCAGACAGAGCCAAAGGATTCTCAATCTCTACTCAATTACTTTCAAGGTGTATCTCTAGAATCTCTTGTTATGAAGCTGCCAACATTCAACCTTTTTTTCTAGGGTACTAGTCCATTCTACAAGATCCCAGCCTACTTCTGTGGCACTACTGAAAGATAGTCCACTTGTCAAAATTTGTAGAGCCACAGCCTGGACCTCAATACATACTTTATTCAAGCGCTATGCTTTGGCAGATCAGATGCTGCAGTTGGAAATGAATTTCTGTCTTCATTGTTGGATCTCACTCTGGTGCTCCTTCCTCCTTCCAGAGATACTGCTCGGGCATAACATGAAGTTGAGAACCCATCGAGATATAACTCGAAGAAGGAGGAGGAAGTTACTCACTTTGAGTTCTTGGATAACTGAGTTCTTGGAGATGTCTCCCCCTGCCATAGATACTCCACTACCCACGCTCCTTCCCCACCTATTTTACTTTGGAGTTTTGTCTCAAAAGACTGTGTGGTAGAGAAGGAACTGTGGGCAGTTTGTCCACAACAATGTACTTAGATAGCAAGGAGCTGTAGAGCTGAATGTGTATGGCTATATTGTTCATCTTTATTCCAGGCGTCTAAAAGGATCACACAGTTAGTACTGATCTGGTGCAGATAGGTTAATCAAAAACTGTGACTGCTGCCAGTCTATGGCCAGGCTACGTCCCCTCTTGACCCCAAGTCTGATCCTCAGGGCTCGATATGCAGGGACTCTATCTTGGAGGCAGGCTATATGAACACAAAGTGGCAGCTATCAGTGACCAATGATGACGTCAATCCTCTTTAGGCCAGTTCTCAATGAAACATCCCTGTTACTGGTAAAATCAAACTGTGAAGTTCAGTCACACAGCTCTGTATGTCCTCAGCACAAGGGCTTGAGCACATGCATGGGCCAAATGGACATTGTTACCAAAAATCTCTAATCAAAGGTGAATGGGGCACAGGTGCACCTGAACTGAAGCCCCCAGAGAGGGACACATCTAAAAAAGCTTTAGTTACTGCACAAAGTGAGTAACGACTCCTACCTTGACCTCATTCTGCAAAGGTGCAGTGTGTGGAGCTTAAGAAATTATTGCAGTGGGATCTTATGTGATAAGATATGGCAAGGTTTGAATCTAATGGCTTCTGTGGGGAGGCTTTTTTAACTGATCCATTGAACTACTATATCGATCCATTTTCTAATGCTCTGCTATCATGTGTGAAGTGCCAAGTGCTCCGGATAGGCAGGATCTAGTTCATCCTGGCATGGTTTCTCCTCATAGTAGCACATTTCTTGCAGTCTATATGCTTTTTTTCTTCTTCTATGAATTATTCCCTTTTCCAGTGCAGCCTACCTTGGTCCAGTTGGCTTTTCTCCCTCTCCAGGTTCCAGGCATCCTGGTTGCTCTGTCCTGACTGCTTCATGTTCTTCCAATCATTGTGGGTACTCTGTTCATCATTGCTTTCCTCTGAGTCATCATCTTCCTACCCCACCACCCCATAAGAGGTAGGGGAAGGGTCGTATCTGAAGAAGCACAATCCTTCCCCACAGGAGAAGTTGGATGTGCAGCATGCTCCTTCCTTGCCCACCAAGTCAGCCCCAAAAATTGATGCAGAAGGGCAGGGCCCTTATTAACTTCATTGTTTGTTTGTTCATTATTACATCAGGGTAATAAGGACTGGGGCCCTGCTGTGCTAAGGGTACAGATACAGAATAAGAGACTATCTATGTCCCAGACATCTCAGTCTAAATAGACATAAAGCGAGAGAAATGAAGTATTACTATTGTCATTGTAGAATGGGGAACTAAGGCAGAGAGAGATTAAGGGATTTAAAAAATACCCAAGCAATCAAAAAACAATGATGATCAATCCCTCCCCCACAAAAAACCCAGAAACAAGACACTCCACTGAACACACTTCTCCCCCTTCAGAGAGGATAAGAGCACAAATAACATATAACTGATTTTAGTCAGTTTGCTTCATGCACTACTGAAAGGTGCTCGGGTGCTATGGTGATAAGTGTGGTGTAAGAATCTATATTGAACAGACACTTACGCAAAGTCACTCCCACCTCACAGGGTCTTAGAGCCTGGACTCCAGCCTGAGCCTCGAAGTCTACACTGCAAATAAACAGCCCCTTAGCCCAAGCCCCGCAAGCCTGAGTCAGCTGGCATGGGACAGCCATGGTTTTTTAATTGCAGGTTGTGGGAGAGATGATAATTGAACCTTGCTCTGCTGAGCCTCAATCCAGGGCCACACATTGATTCTCGTTTTTTCTTTTCCCCTTTGAGGTGGTTTGCACAGATCAGCAGGAGGAAGCAGCCTCTTATCTTCCTAACACGGAAGGACAATAATAGTACCTGGTCCCTAGTTGCATATAGATATGCGCATGAGGGGTGGGCAAAAGCTTCTCTTTTCTAACCTGTGCCTGCACACAGAAACATGGCACAACCTAGCCCTTAATGTTTACTAATAGAATAATAATGATAATAATAAATGGAACAAGACTTTGTGGTTATGTCAAAAGCCACACAAATACAGAAGTCACTCCTGCTAAGCACCAAGACATTCCCGTCCTATAGTCTCTTCCCACCCCATGGGAAATATCCAGCTCATCATCATGTACCTGACATACACCTCCATCTCAATATAACGCTGTCCTCGTGAGCCAAAAAATCTTACCGCGTTATAGGTAAAACCGTGTTATATCGAACTTGCTTTGATCCACCGGAGTGCGCAGCCTCACCCCACCATATTATATCCGAATTCGTGTTATATTGGGTCGTGTTATATTGAGATAGAGGTGTATATGGAAGCACTGTATTTTGTTAGCATGCTCATTTCTAGCATTACACAGATCAAGTCTGGTTGAAAGATCGCAGGTTCCCCCATCCAAGTTTAATAGTTTAATTTTAAGAACTTGCAGTGCCTTGTCGTGGCAGTACACTACAGGTCACTTCTGCCATTTCTCACTACTAGAGTCATGCAGCCTTGCAGCAGAATTGCTAGTATCCTCATTAGTCTTCAATAGCAGGCATCACCTTTGACTCTACAGCAGAATTTCAAAGTATCGTTTAAAAATCATTAGAACCTCAAACGAAACATTCTGAATCTATGCTTCGTTCAGCATAGTTCTCTTGTGCTTCAGCCAAGATGAGTGCAGCAATATCAGTAATTTGTATAAAGTGCTATCCCAAGGCATTTGCATTTTTATCATGGACTTGCTCAACACAATGCCCTTGTTTTCTGGCAGACTATGAACACATAAAGGGACATTTTTAGATTACCTAGAGCATGAGTAGACTGCATAAAGCTTTACCAAAGCTGTATATATAGATGGATCAATAAGGGGGCAGCTCACTTCTTCTGTGGCACCCACTTCATTGTGAGATATCTTGATGCCCTTAACTCCAGCCATTCCCTTGAGCACTGCAGACCGTACAAAACCCATTAACATGGCTTTCACTGTGTGATACAATTTAAATCAGCTTTATTTAGAGTGAATTATGTGGCAGATTGCAGTAGATACTGTACAACAAAATTCAGTTACATACAATCCCTGTCTAAAATGCTTCAGTTGAAATGTGCTAAACCTTGTCACATTTATTTTATTTCTCTTTCAAATTATTGTCCATTAAGAAAAATATATGGTAGGTGCCCCGTGAGTGCTTCCATCTTTATCATCTAATCCCTCTAACTGGTATATTTGCTTTTTGTATCACGTATCATGAATGTCAGAAAAACAGCAGTCAAGCTACTAAAAAAAAAATATGTACTTTTCTTACTCACAGGACATAAAGCAGCATAATCCTAACAGGTGACTTTCATTTATGGATATGATTAATATAGACTAGCAACTGAACATCCTTCCCTATGAAAGCAAATAATTGCAACAAAGAATCGTGAATCACAATGTGTGTTGAAATCCAGGTGGAGCCACTTATTGAATGACCTTGGGCATGTCTGATGACTTCTTTGTGCCTCGGTCAGTCCAGCTAGATAATTGGTAAAGCACTATTCTGAGACTTACTACAAACCAGATGCTGCATTTAAGTTGCCAGCTTTCCCTGGTAAATAAAACAGCTCTTATGTGTTAGGCCTGCATAAAATGCCAGAAATTGCCTTTGGAAAGGACAGCCAAACTATATCCTATCCTATATCACCCTAGCATGAAAATGAAAGCTTGCTGAAGCCAGTGATGATACAGCTTTCTATATCTGAATCCAAAATACAAGTTGTTGAAATGATTCTAGCTCTGGGAATTCTCACTCCACAGTCTTCTTCTTGCAGATCAGGAAATGCATTAATTGAAAAGATGTTATAGGCTGGAATGTGCTATTACCTTCCTTCATTCACCTCTTTGCATGAGGAAATACATATTTCCCCCCTTCTTTTTCATTTAATTACTGAATTTACCCCTTTGGATGTTTGAAAAAGTTCTGTTTCTGTTTTTAAAGTTGCCTTCCTGAAGATATTTGCTTGCTGCTATTTCCCAGTTGTGCTACATGCAGTGTGTGTGAGAGAGAGCAAGAGAGAATGAGAGAGAGAGAGAGTATTTATAACTGATGGAACCATAAACTTGAGTTAGCCTGTGCAACTAGCAGGTGTTGTCTAGTGGGTTGAACAAGAGACTGGGAGTGAGGAAAAGCCAATTTCAGTTCTTGACCCTGGCACCGTGTGATCCAGGGGCAATTTGCTCAGCCTCCCTAAACCTCAGTTACTCTGTCTGAAGAATGGAGATAATAATTCTTCCCCACCTTTGGATCTATGGAATATTCCTCTCTGGGTTCTATATGCTGTTGTTGTATCATGTTGGTCACTATAGCAGGCTTACTAAGGAATTCCTAAACAGGGCCAAACAGATCCAATATCAGAAAAAGGAACATACTATTATAAAACAAGAACAAAAATTAGAAAACAGCTGCATAGTACTGACGCAACAGCTACACTTTAGACAAGAGGAGAAAAATGCATGCTGCTTGCAATGCATTTTCTGCTCTACAAAAAGGAATCATTTTTATCTGAGTGAGAAATGTTTGTATTGTTTTCTTCTTTACACTGTATACAGTTAAAATTGTGAATATTCATTAGAACTCTGTCATTAGGAAGCCAAAGGGCACAAAGAACTCCTAATCAGCATACATTGATAACACTGGTCTACAATTTTTGAGAAGTCGTCTGCTTCAGAGATAAAATGTGCTATTTATTATGTATTTTGATGTGCTGAATTCAAATATGACAATTAAAACAACTGATTGGCTACTGTTTCTAAGATATTTAAGTTTTTACATTTTATGTCTATGTATATTGTGTAGATAGTAGGGTTTTAATCATAAATTGTAAACCTAGGTCTTTTCATGTGTTTATGGTTGCTTTACATGATAATATTTCACCTGTCCTGTTTATGTAACACTTTAAAAATCAGCAAAAGGGTTATATAAATAAAATGTATTTTGAAACAATAGGCAAAAAACTATTATGTACATAGTTTAGTCCTATTCAGTGTCTACTCGGCGCTTCTTGGCTTGTCTTTTGTATTCATTAAATAGAGCATCTCTTGCAGGGCTGGCTCCAGGCACCAGCTTCTCAAGCAGGTGCTTGGGGCGGCCGCTTGGGAAAGGGGCGGCAGGTCCAGGTATTCGGCGGCAATTCGGCGGACGGTCCCTCACTCCGGCTCGGAGTGAAGGACCTCCCGCCGAATTGCCGCCGCAGATTGCGATCGCGGCCGTGGCTTTTTTTGTTTTGTTTTGTTTTGGTTTTGGCTGCTTGGGGCGGCCAAAACCCTGGAGCCGGCCCTGATCTCTTGTCACTGTCCAGCAATAGTCTGTAAGCATTGATGGGCTCCATTTGCCCTGATAGCGTTTCTTCATTGTTGCAATGTCCTGGTGAAATCGCTCACCGTGCTCGTCGCTCACGGCTCCGCAGTTCGGTGGAAAAAAATCTAGATGAGAGTGCAAAAAATGTATCTTTAGTGACACGTTGCAACCAAGGCTTTTGTATGCCTTGAGGAGGTTTTCCACCAACAACCTGTAGTTGTCTGCCTTGTTGTTTCAGAGAAAATTTATTGCCACTAACTGGAAGGCTTTCCATGCCGTCTTTTCCTTGCCACACAGTGCATGGTCAAATGCATCATCTCGAAGAAGTTCACGAATCTGAGGACCAACAAAGACACCTTCCTTTATCTTAGCTTCACTTAACCTTGGAAATTTTCCACGGAGGTCCTTGAAAGCTGCTTGTGTTTTGTCAATGATCTTGACAAAGTTCTTCATCAGACACAGCTTGATGCATAAGGGTGGTAACAAAATCTTACTTGAGTGGTGGATGCTGAACACTTTTCCTCCCCGGCTCCAATGACTGTCGGAGTGGCCAATCTTTCTTGATGTAGTGGGAATCTCTTGCATGACTATCCCATTCACAGAGAAAACATCAGTACATTGTATATCCAGTCTGCAGACCAAGCAAGAGAGCAACAACCTTCAAATCGCCACAAAGCTGCCACTGATGTTGGTCATAGTTTATGCACCTCAAAAGTTGTTTCATGTTGTCATAGGTTTCCTTCATATGGACTGCATGACCAACTGGAATTGATGGCAAAACATTGCCATTACGCAGTAAAACAGCTTTAAGACTCGTCTTCGATGAATCAATGAACAGTCTCCACTCATCTGGATTGTGAACGATGTTGAGGGCTGCCATCACACCATCGATGTTGTTGCAGGCTACAAGATCACCTTCCATGAAGAAGAATGGGACAAGATCCTTTTGATGGTCATGGAACATGGAAACCCTAACATCACCTGCCAGGAGATTCCACTGTTGTAGTCTGGAGCCCAAGAGCTCTGCCTTACTCTTGGGTAGTTCCAAATCCCTGACAAGGTCATTCAGTTCACCTTATGTTATGAGGTGTGGTTCAGAGGAAGAGGATGGGACAAAATGTGGGTCCTGTGACATTGATGGTTCAGGACCAGAAGTTTCATCCTCTTCCTCTTCCTCGTCTGACTCAAGTGAGAATGATTCTGGTGCATCAGGAACCGGCAGTCCTTCTCCGTGGGGTACTGGGTGTATAGCTGATGGAATGTTTGGATAATGCACAGTCCACTTTTTCTTCTTTGACACACCTTTCCCAACTGGAGGCACCATGCAGAAGTAACAATTGCTGGTATGATATGTTGGCTCTCTCCAAATCATTGGCACTGCAAAAGGCATAGATTTCCTTTTCCTGTTCAACCACTGGTGAAGATTTGTTGCACAAGTGTTGCAGCATATGTGTGGGGCCCACCTCTTGTCCTGATCTCCAATTTTGCAGCCAAAATAAAGGTGATAGGCTTTCTTAACCAGAGTGGTTATACTGCGCTTTTGTGATGCAAAAGTCACTTCACCACAAACATAGCAGAAGTTATCTGCACTGTTCACACAAGTACGAGGCATCTTTGCTCACTTTGGCTAAACAGAAATGCGTCCCTTTGCAAAATCAAACACTGACAAATAAGAGAGCACGACACTGTATGATTTCTAGAGCTGATAGAGGGCAATTTGTTCAGCAGAGTGATGCAAGCTTCGTTATGATTGCATCATCCATGACTTCTAGGAATAACATGATGCAATTCATATCAAGTATGACGCAATACCAGCTTCAGATTGCATCATTTATTGTTTTGCCTAAAAAGCAAGTACTGTCCAAACCCAGTCATAGATTTATTCATAGATCCAGTCAAAGATGTATTTTAGTCATTTCTGGTTTAAATTGAGATCCCTTCCCTTTATAACTCACTTATTCTCCGCCATTCCCCAAGTCAAGGGTCGTATATACTGACCCAAGAGCATATCTTGAAAACTAGAGCCAATCAACAATTTTAAGCATCATTTTCGTTCTCAGTGACCCAGAATTAGTAAAGTTTGACTACATTTATTTCAGAAGCATTTTGGCTGTAGAGCAGTGTAATAAGGCAGTATTATAGAGAAGAGGTTCTCAACCTTTTTCTTTCTGAGCCCCCCCCCCTCCCAATATGCTATAAAAACCTCCACGGCCCACCTGTGCCACAACAATGGTTTGTCTGCATATCCAGTAGATTAAAACCCAGGGCTGGCATTAGGAGGTAGCAAGCAGGTCAATTGTTAAGCTGCTCAGTCTTTGGTTTTCAGCTCCTTGCGACTTGGGCTTCAGCATTCTGCCCTGATCCGCAGCTGGCTCTGGTTTATTTTGGCTGGCCCCCTGAAAGCTACTCGTGGCCCCCATGGAGGCCCTGGACCCCTGGTTGAGAACCGCTGTAATATAGAGTATTTTATCTTGTTCTGTTGCTTCTATATGTTTGTGTTAGAGTTACTGTATATGGAGCTAATCACCAAATAAGATGAAGCTGTCTGGGTTAGCATTATCTTACATGGGAGAATCCTGTGCTGTTGTGGATAGGTGAGGCTGTGGAAAATAGTCATTCCCATGCTGTCCCCTCCAGCTCACAGAATCTGAACCTCACAGTACACCTGCACAGTGATTTCTGTGGGACTTGGGGAGAGGGAATATGCCACAGAGACAGCACATGAGCATAAAGGGTATATTATTTTAAACTCTTTATTTACTTAGGAATTCTTAAGTTTACAAATCCCAAATGTTATCTAAGGCCTTGGCTACACTTACCCGCTAGTTCGACGGCTGGAAATCGAACTTCTGGGTTCGACTTATCGCGTCTAGTCTGGACGCGATAAGTCGAACCCGGAAGTGCTCGCCGTCGACTGCGGTACTCCAGCTCGGCGAGAGGAGTACCGCGGAGTCGACGGGGGAGCCTGCCTGCCGAGTGTGGACCAAGGTAAGTTCGAACTAAGGTACTTCGACTTCAGCTACGTTATTCACGTAGCTGAAGTTGCGTACCTTAGTTCGAATTAGGGGGGTAGTGTAGACCAAGCCTAACACTATTTCAAAAGCCTGGTGTAGACAGGATAAGCTGTACTTTAATCCTAGGGTTAAAGCTTGACCAGCTAACATGTGTAGTGTGCTCTATCTGTGTTAGGGTTTTAAAATGTGTTAGCAAACATGTTTTGATACTACAACTTCTATGCTTTCATGGACAGGTCCTTGGTGAGCTGGACTTGACTTCCCCCTGCCACCCATCTCCACATGCACAGAAGCTTAGGGAAGAACAAATAACCCTTTCTTCTAAGCTTCTTATCCATTTTTTTTCTTTTGCTGGAACCAGGTGCATGTTATTCCCCCTCTGAATTAAAAAAACTTCTTCTTTTTATCATGGAAACTATTGGCAAAGTCCCTGGATACCATAAATATATACCACAAGTCCATTTGCTGACATAAGTAATCTGTGAAAGTGTAGCTATAAATTGCCCAACTCCTGGAACGAGTTAAAATGACACAAGATACTGACTGCCTGACTGGCTGCATAAAAAAAATCTTTGCCCAGAGCTTCCAGTCAGTTTTTGTCTCATTACAGTCACCAGAATAAAATGCTGCCCTACTTTTGCTTCCCACCCCCCAAATGGAGATGATCGAAAAAGTGGTTTCCTTCTGCCCGCAAACGTTGTTTGCTGTTGCTGTATAACAGCCAAAATTCAGGGGAATCTGCAAAAGGAACAACCTTAAAGAAAACATTTCAGACCTGATTTTAAACTCATCTTAACTTGCATGTAGTTAGTTTCACTTCTACTTTTCTTTACACTGCCATACAGTCCTCAGGTTATAGTAAGAGTTCCGAAGATTTGTCAGATATGGTCTTATTTTCCTTTATTGCTCTTTTAATGCATAATGCAGATTTTTTTAAATCACAGAAACAAATTAGACTATTTCAAATAAATAAAACACAGGTATTTAGTTGACTTCCTTAGGGATGGATTTTTCTCTAAAGTAACATTGTTAAATAGATTAATTTTATCAGTGGGGTAACTCTGATATAATGATTTTGGGGTTCATTAAACAACAAACCAGTGAATCAAAAAGGAATAAAACTTTTAATAAAACAAACTAGAGAGCTTCTGTCACACAGGTACACTGTGTTCTCAACCCCAGCTTCCAGGCACATCTCTAAATTCCTATATTCATAATACTGTCCCTTATAAGGAAGTGTCTTTAAATTATAATCTTCCACAAACATATCTTAATATTTGACTTCAGTGGACTTACATCAGGGACAAACTCAACCCTATCTCTCTACTTAGGGATCAGGATACAAATACACTTGAAATTCAGAGCCTTTTCACAAATATTTTAATGTAGACTGTCCTTTCTTCTTAATATTGTCTGAGCCCAGCCAGGATGGGAATTTATATTTCAGCAGAAACACTGCAAGCCTCATATTTCATTGTTTGTGTATAATTCTGAATTCTTCTCTAAAACAGTGGGAACTAACACTTAGAAAGTTAGCATAGTAAACAAGAGTGGTTATTTTTCTTTACATACTGAAAAGAGTAATTATTTAGTATTTGGTGAAGAAAGGATCTTAGCCAAGTTCCATATCTTGTATATTTCCTGGAAAAAACTATGATCACATTTAACGCGAAGACATTCCTAGAGAATGTTCCTATGAACAAACCTATGTGGCTTCCATGTTTCTTTTCCAATAAGAGGTTTTACATACATTAGGCAACAGGAGTCTCGCTAGACAACCACAGTTTAATGTTAGATTTTGAAGTCAAAACTAATTAGGAAGACAGTATCAATTCATCCTTGAATTTGCTTTTGAGCACACTAAGCCCATTACTTGTCATATCTTCCATAGCACTTGGCAAGGAATGATAGGTCTTCTTTGCTATTGTACCGCAAATTTATACTGAGCCACATTAGACAGTTTCATTAACTACAGATAATTCCATTGTTTCAAAACTGGCAATAAAAAGTACACCTCTTAAAATCAGGTTTGCTACCTGACAACACTGGAAGTAAACCCTATAACCGTTTAATTTAAATAATGTCTCAAAAGTCAACGTGTGCACCTACCCACTCCCTGTTTAACAATTTCTAGCCTAGAACACAGTGACAAGTGGCAGATAGAAGTCCCCTCTTAGTCTTCTTTTGCACTTCTAAAATTGTGACAAATTTATTTAAAGGCATATGGACCCACTCTCCTATCTATATGTTATTTCCAAGTAGGGAAAGGGAAACTTAGTGAATTCCAACTTGCGAAGTTTCTCTGAAATTCTCCCTTTGTAGGTGTAACTTATTCTCGCCCTCCCTTGCTCTTCTTTCCCCTTCCCACCCAATCCCCAGAAGAAGACAGTGGTTCTATCATCTAAATCAGTGTATCCTACAGAGGCAGGGGACATATCCACAATGCTGCTTTGCCCCAACCCTGACTCTGTTTAGCCTTGAATAGCACAAATCCCATGGAAGCTTGACTGCCAGGGAATCTCAAATCCAGCTACTTCAAAAACTAATTCAGGAGTTGCAGGGAGGGGGGATTCATGACATGGAGGGGAATACGCTAAAGGACAGAGCCAGTTGCCTTCACCATTTTCTATGCCTCCCCAGTCAGGATTCCCTCTTTGCAGGAGCAAAAGGCTCTGGGGTTCTGCTCTATCCTTGATAAGAATTTTAAATTGTCCAAAGTAAGTGAAAGATGACAGACAGGTCTTTGAACAAAAATTTTTACATAAAATATTGTAATGGATATGAATACTCTGGAGACAAGGCATTGCCTCAAAATAATGGCTTGAACTAGAAGAATCGCCGACTGATGATTCTCAGCAGGGCTGATTCTAGGAGTGAGTGAGCAGGGTGGACACCCTCCTGCCAACTTCCAGGGGACACAGTACCACTCTGCACCTCAGCATTTTTCCCCTCTCGCTGAGTGGCTAGCCCTCTTTGCTTGGCTGCTAGGAGTGGACAGTGCCAAAAATGTTTTCTGCCCTGGCTGGCAAAATGGCTGACTAGGGTTGCTCCTAATTCTCAACAGATCAGAATTTTTGTTATATATATATATATTAGAGAAAGTTTCTGTAGCATCATGGCTGTCACTATTTTCAGCACTAAATGCAGAGACATGGGGATGTGCCACCATGCTACTTGGGACATTTACATGGTCCCAAAGTATGCTGTGACCAGAGCAGACCAAAAGAGGGAAACAGATAATATCATTATTTCCATAGCTCTGTCCTGAGATGTGAATCTAAGTAGAGGTTCTGCTCTATCCTCTTCCTCTGGTGTTGATTTCACTGCCACTTTATTGCTAGTACCCCTTTCCTGTCTCTCATTTTGCTTTCTATCTATCATAGTCCAGATTAGCTGGGAAGGACAAATTTAACCTTATGACCCTTTAATGAGACCACTTTGGCAAGCTGAAAAATATGCCTGAGCAGCCTGCTCTTGGTGAATATTCAGCCAGTTATAGCCTTGCAGGAGGGAACTGAGAGCAACCTAGCCATATGTTTTCCTAAATCAAGCAGATGAAACAGCCAAAATCAAGGTCATACATCTAGTAACAAAGAATGTAGGTCACACTTACAAGATTGGCAGAGGCGGATTAAAGTTTCCTGGACCCCTGGCCCAGAGCAAGTGGGGGGCCCCTCCCCATCCCTTCCACCTGCTGACCCACCCCAATTCCACGCCTTCCACCCATGGCCCTGCCCATAGCTCACCCCATTCTGCCCCTTCTCCTATGTCCCTGATCCTATTCCAGCCACAGTCAGACCCTGCAACCTGTTTGCTCCTTTCTGCTTTCCATCCCCACTGCAGCCCCAAGACCAGAGAAGCTCTGTCCCCATGCCACTGTACCAGGGCCGCAGCAGGGAGTGAGATCCTCCAGCCCTGAGGCTGCAAGAGGGAGTGAGAACTCCTCCGGTCACAGGGCTGCAACCAGGGTCTGGGTGCTGGGCCTTCCCCTGCCTGCCCTGCGGCTTCTTCTAGGGCTCCAGGCTTCTGCCACCCATGACAGATTTCTGCTGGGGTGCCCATTTTTCTGGTGCCCCAAATTGGCCCAGGGCCACTGGGAATGGGCCCGTAGCAGGGCAGTTACCCCGCTCTGGAGAGAAAAGGCTAGGCCACAGCTGCAGCCATGCCCCAATCAGGCCACAGCTGGCCCTATAAAAGGGCTGTGAGCCAGGGGCTAAATCAGTCTCTCTCTAGCAGTGGAGAGAGAAGGACCTGGCTGCCTGGGAGCTTAGGGTACAAGGAACAGAGCAGGGCTAGGGAAAGGCTAGAGGTGCTGGGGAGCTCCAGCCTGACAAATCCCCAGGCTGCAGGCCTTGCTAAAGGCCAAAACAGGTACTGGGGTTGCAGAGGCAGCAGCCTAGAGATAGGCCGAGGCGACTGGTCCAACCTCCTTGCTGATGATGAATAGCCATGGTAGACTGGAGTTTGCCCCAGTGAATGGGGGCTAGATGGTGACTGCCAGTAGCCACTGAGGCAAGGTGGGTGAGAGGGTTGGGGTTTCCCCTGGGAGGGGAGATGCAGACTGCAGGGGTACCCTGAAGTAAATGGCATCGGGGTTCGGGAGGGATACGGGGCAAGCGGCAGGCAAGACACTGGCCAGGAGGAGGCGATCTGTACGCTGGAGAGCTAATTCCCAAGACAACCAGCAGGATGCACTGCGCCGGTGAGTTCTCGCATTGCTACGGGGCCCCATCAGTCCATTGGATAATCCGCTACTCAAGATGGGTGACTGTATCCTGGAAAGCAGTGCCAAAGAAAAAGGCTTAGGGGTTATAGTAGAAAATTAATTGAACATGTGCTTCCAGAGTGATGCTATAGCTAAGAGGGGAGGAGGGAAGTGGTATTAACAATGAATATGGAATTAGTGAGATCATTGCTGGAATACTGTGTCCAGCTCTTCTGTCCACATTTCAAAAAGGATATTGAAAAATCAGAAAGGGTTCAAAAAAGAATGATCTGAGGTCTGGAAGACATCTTCAAGAATGATCTGAGGTCTGGAAAACATGCATTATAGTGAGAGACATAAGAAGCTCAATCTATCTGGTTTAACCCAGAGAAGGTTAAGATGGCTTGCTTAGAGTCTGCAAGTATGTACATATGGAGCCATCTCTTTAATCTAGCACAAAAAGTATAACAAGATCCAATAGTTGTAAGCTGATGCTAGGCAAATCACATTAGGGATAAGGCACATTTTTTTTTTTTAACTGTGAGGGCATCTGTCATTCTAAAACATATGCTATTGCTCAAGCTGAAGTTATGGACTTGATATGTAAATTACTGGATAAGTCAAATAAGCAGGAGATCACATTAGGTCATCATTATGGTCCCTTCTGGCCACAAAAAAACTATAAAAGTATGAAAAAGCATATCCATGAATGGCTAATTGTGTCAGCAGCTGTGCCTGTGATCTTTCTAGCATCTGAACGGCAATTCAGAGTCAAGAAATGCATTTCTCTATCTTTTGATGTTCTTTTCTCTTTTCATTTTGATTGTTCTCGGTTAGGGAGGAGATGAGACAGGATCACACTTTATTAACCAAACTTCTATCTTACATTGATACTACCTTTTTCCCCAATAAGGGCATATAATGTCATATGAGAGAATTTCCTTTTAATGATTCTGTACAATACAAATAGTGTGGGAGGAAAGTTAGGAGAATAAGGAAGATCCCTAAATGTTCTAACTATTTTTTCTTTCTTTTTAATTTGTGTTTTAATACATTTTATAAACAAAATGTCTTTCTGCCATGGATTGCAAAAAGCAAAATCTACAATACCCCCAGATGCAGCTGGTCAAAACTTTCCCATTTATGAAATTTCTGCAGAAAATATCATCAAAATTCTGAATTTCCAAAAGGGACAACGTTTTTTGTTTTGTTTTGTTTATTTCTTTTCCAAAAGTTACCTAAATTTTCAACCCTCTCTGCCAACAGCCCAGATTACTGTTAATGCTGTGGCAATAAGAAAAAGGGAAAAGTAAACATTATCACATCCTAACAACTATAATCCTCTGAATATGGCTTTGAGTCTTTGCTACTTTCTAGAGTATATGAGACTGTAATGATAGGATTAGTGAATAATTTACTAATAAAACACATCTGGTTGAAGTTTCACTGAAATTTCAATATTTGAAAACTTTTTATAAGCGCTACATCATGGTTGGTGGTGGTTGTTGTTTGGTGGTGGTGGGTTTTTTTTTTTTTTAATAAACCATTGCCATTTGGGGAAGCTTAGAAATATGTTTATCTTCCTCTCAGATCTTTCAACTTCAGAGTCCTGGTCCATGAAAAGACTTATGGCTGCAGAGCACAGAATCATAGAATCAAAGAACTTTAGGACTGGAAGGGACATTGAGAGGTCATCTTCTCTGGTCCCATGCACTTGTGGCAGGACAAGTATTATCTAGATAAGGGGTTCCCAAGCTTGGTTCATGGCTTGTTCAGGGTAAGCCGCAGAGGGCCGCAAGATGCTTTGTTTACCTGAGCGTCCGCAGATATGGCTGCTCCCAACGGCCATGGTTCACTGTTACTGCCCAATGGGAGTTGTGGGAAGCAGTGGCCCTGCCTGCGTTTCTTTCTGCAGCTCCTATTGGCCAGGAACAGCAAACCACGGCCATTGGGAGCTGTGAGCAGCCATACCTGCGGATGCTCAGGTAAACAAAGTGTTTCGCGGCCAGCTGGGGCTTACCCTAAACAAGCCGCGAGCCAAGTTTGGGAACCCCTGATCTAGATTATCCCTGACAGGTTTATCTAACCTGTTCTTAAAAACCTCCACAGATGGAGATTTCACATCCTCCCTAGGCAATTTATTCCAGTGCTTAATCACCTTGACAGTTAGGATTTTTTCCCTAAAGTTCAACCTAAACCATCCTTGCTGCAATTTAACACCATTGTTCCTTGTCCTATCCTATAGAGCAGTGGTTCCCAAACTTGTTCTGCCGCTTCTGCAGGGAAAGCCCCTGGCGGGCTGGGCCAGTTTGTTTACCTGCCGCGTCCATGGGTTCGGCCGATCATGGCTCCCAGTGGCCGCGGTTTGCTGCTCCAGGCCAATGGGAGCCGTTGGAAGCGGCAGCCAGTACGTCCCTTGGCCCGTGCCGCTTCAAGAAGCTCCCATTGGCCTGGAGCAGTGAACCGCGGCCACTGGGAGCCGTGATCGGCCGAACCTGCGGACACGGCAGGTACACAAACTGGCCCGGCCCGCCAGGGGCTTTCCCTGCACAAGCGGCGGAAAAAGTTTGGGAACCACTGCTCTAGAGGTTAAGGAGAACAAATTTTCTCCTTCCCCCTTACAACAACCTTTTATGCACTTGGAAACTGTTATCATGTCCCCTCAATCATCTCTTCTCCAGACCAAACAAATTCAATTTTTTCAATCTTCCCTCATAGGTCATTTTTTCTAGACCTTTAATCATTTTTGTAACTCTTCTCTGGACTTTCTCCAATTTGTCCATATCTTTCTTGAAATATGATGCCCAGAAGTGGACACAATACTCCAGTTAAGGCCTAATCAGGGCAGAGTAGAGAGAATTACTTCTGCCTTGCTTACAACATTCCTGCTAATACATCCCAGAATGATGTTTGCTTTTTTTTTTTTGTTACAACAAGTGTTACACTGCTGAGTTGTATTAAGCTTGTGATCCACTATGACCTCCAGATCCCTTTCTGCAATACTCCTTCCTAGGCAGTCATTTCTTATTTTGTATGTGTGCAACTGATTGTTCCTTCTTAAGTGCAGTCGTTTGCATTTGTCCTTATTGAATTTTATCCTTTTTCCTTCAGATCATTTCTCCAGTTTGTCTAGATCATTTTGAATTTTAATCCTAGCCTCCAAGGCACTTGCAATCCCTCCCAGCTTGGTATCATAATATTTTGTGTGTACTCTCTATCCATTATCTAAATCTCTGAAGATATTAAACAGAGCTGGACCCAGAACTGATCCCTGCGGGATCCCATTCCAGGTTGATTGTGAACCACTGATAACTTCTCTCTGGGAATGGTTTTCCAACCAGTTATGCACACACCTTATAGTAGCTCCATCTAGGTTGTATTTATAGTTTGTTTATGAGAAGGTCATATAAGACAGTATCAAAAGCCTTACTAAAGTCAAGATATACCACATCTACCACTTCCCCCTATCTACAATAATTATTACTCTGGCAAAGAAAGCTATTAGGTTGGTTTGACACCATTTGTTCTTGACAAATCCATGCTGACTGTTACTTATCACCCTATTATCTTCTAGGGCAGTGTTTCCCAAACTTGGGTCGCCGCTTGTATAGGGAAAGCCCCTGGCGGGCCGGGCCGGTTTGTTTTCCTGCCCCATCCGCAGGTTCGGCCGATCACGGCTCCTACTGGCTGCGGTTCGCCGCTCTAGGCCAATGGGAACTGCTGGAAGTGGCACAGGCCGAGGGACTTGCTGGCCACTGCTTCCAGCAGACCCCATTGGCCCGAGCAGTGAACCGCGGCCAGTAGGAGCCGGGATCGGCCAAACCTGCGGATGGGGCGTGAAAACAAACTGGCCCGGCCCACCAGGGGCTTTCCCTACACAAGCGGTATCCCAAGTTTGGGAAACACTGCTTTTAAAGTATCCCACCTCATTTATTGTAACCATGTATTATGGTGAAGGCAGAACAAAAGAAGGAGAGCTATAGACTGGTGAATCATAGATGTGGGGAGAGTTTGGGGCTGAGGAAGATGGAATAAACCCTTTGAAGATCATCTTTAAAAAAAATATGTCCTTTTATGGTGAAAGCATTTTTAAAAAAATATTGAAAATGTCAAGATTGCAATCTGATAATTGAGAAGACTATCTTAGTTTCTGATAAAATTTCACCCTTTTTACCATTAATACAATTTTATGCATCTTAAACCTTCCTTTCATTATTGTTCAAATCAATAAAATATAAAGTGAAATTGCAAAATGTATAATATCTATCATGTGTAATAGGTGTTACTTGTGTTCAATGATAGACAAAATATTGCACGATGGTTTTAAACTTCTTTAAGGTGTAATATGTCAAACTGTTTGTATGGAAAAATAAACTACCCACCTAGCAAAAGAGGCAAAAATCTCATTTAAAAAGGCAAAACAGTCACCCAAAGGAGAAAGTTTACCCTTTCTTATAATGATTGCCACAGTTACTGGGCAAACTGCACACCTGACTCTTCCTTATCTGACCATGAGCACCCCATCTAGGTTTGAAGCCTCAACCATTGTTTGCCTCTTAGGGTGGAATCACATGATTCTCCCACTTGCAGACTGGGCCCTGAGTAGCAGTCCCTAGTCCACAGCTCTCCTGGAGGTAATTGGAAAGCCTTTGCATGAGGTTCCTTGGGAGAGCGGCCTTGTTGTGTCCTCCGTAGTAGGAAACGTTCCCGTGCCAGGCTAGCAGCAAGTACTCCGGGATCATTGCCTTGCAGAGCATGGCGACATACAGCCCTGGTCTTTGCAGGCTTTCACGAACCATGCGTTCTCTGTCGCTCTCTGAAATCCGCATCAGAGTGATGTCGCTCATGGTGACCTGCTTTGAATTAGGGGAAGGTTAGTATTGGGACTGCTTGCCTGTTCCTCTACAGAACTGTAACCAGCGGTTTACAGCCATACAGTGGAGGCGGGAGAGGGGCAGCATACAGGGATCTTTCCCGGGGACAGCCATGAGGGGGTGGGACAGGGGCAGAGTTCATGCTTGCCGGATTGCTGGCAGCAGGAACTGGCCAACGCTAGGAGCATTGCTTTGAACGTGAAAGTAGGGCAATGCTATTATTACAGTTTTAAGCTGCCACAAGTCTACGGCTTACCATGTCAGCCCGCTACCCAAATTCCGCTGTCCGGCCGCGCTTGTCTGATCTGCACTGCAAGACCCCAGGCACTGAATGCGAAGGCCGAAAATTCGACCTTGTCCTGAGTGCGCATGTGATAGGTGCTGTGCATGGTCTTGTTCACAGAGAAAGACTATGTTCTTTGTTCACCAAAAAATGTATCTTTCTTAGGAATTCACTCCCTTTTTCCCATCCCACAGCTGTGACTGTCTCCCGACCTACCCTGGCATCACACTCCCAGAGGGTGGCGCAGGTTAGGCGTAGAAAGAAAAGGACACGGGACGACATGTTATGGGCTGCTCCTGAGCCAAGGCAACCCAGCAGACCCAGTGGAGGGAGAACATGTCGCAATACCAGCGATCACACAGCGAACGGGAGGAGAGGTGGCGGCAGGAAGACCAGCAGGCGACTCAAACGCTGCTTGGACTAATGAGGGAGCAAACAGACACGCTCCGGAGCCTTGTGGATGTTCTGCAGGACCGGAGGCAGGGGGACAGACTGCAGTGGGGCTCTATCTGTAACCACCCTCCCCCGCCACAAAGTTCTACACCCCCCTCACCCAAAGTACCAAGAAGGAGGGGTGGCAGAGTCCGTGAAAACTGTCACTCCACCCCTGCAGACTGCTCAAGTACCAGAAGGCTGTCATTCCCCAAAATTTGATAAGTCCTTTCCTTCCCGCCTCACCCAAGCCCCCATCCGAGTTTCATCCCCTAACTGTGTAGTTGCTAATAAAAAATACTTTTCTGTTAATTACTGTTTCCATCATGTTTTTTTAGAGGACAGTCTGTTTGAAGGGGGGGAAGGGAGTTGGTAATTGGACAGGACAGTCACCTTTACTAGGGTACAGACACGGGGGCAGGTTCAGCAGTAGGTCACACACACATTGCAGTCACTAGGCACCCTGGTCAGTCTGGGAGGTGGTTTTCATTTTCTGGGGAGGGGGGTATGTGACTTTGTGGCGGGGGAGGGCAGTTAGAGATCTTATGCAGCGGTCCTTATCCTGGATCACAGAGCCACGCAGCAGGGGATCTGTAACCATCCTCCCCTGCCAGAAAGTCACATAGCCCCCACACACAGAGTCCCGAACAGGAGGGGTGGCAGGCTCCGTTGAAACAACCAGTCCACCAGTGCGGACCACTCTAAAAGCAGGAGCATGTCATTCCTCGAGTTTAGAAGCATCCTTTGCATCACTACACTACATCCCCTCCCTACCACAGTCTGCGTCCCAGTTTCAACACTTTACCGCAAAAACAGTAATAAAGAAAACGGTGTTCATTAACAAATTTCCAGTGATTTTATTTTTAAATGTGTGGTGGAAGAGGGGGAAGGGGGTGAATGGAGTATGAAACTGGAGAGGATAGTGAACATTCACTGGGTAAAGAAACGGGGGCAGGTTCAGCTTCTCTGTAAACAAACGTAATAGTCACAGGTTACCCTGCTCACTCAGGAACCTAGCTTTCAAAGCCTCCCGGATGCACAGCTCATCCCGCTGGGCTCTTCTAATCGCACGGCTGTCTGGCTGGGCGTAATCAGCAGCCAGGCTATTCGCCTCAACCTCCCACCCCGCCATAAAAGTCTCCCCCTTGCTCTCACAGAGATTGTGGAGCACACAGCAAGCTGCAATAACAATGGGGATATTGGTTTCGCTGAGATCAGAGCAAGTCAGTAAGCTTCTCCATCTCCCCTTGAGACGTCCAAAAGCACACTCCACCACCATTCTGCACTTGCTCAGCCGGTAGTTGAAGAGTTCTTTTTCACTGTCCAGGGCGCCTGTATAGGGCTTCATGAGCCAGGGCACTAGCGGGTAGGCTGTGTCCCCGAGGATCACTATAGCCATCTCCACATCCCCAACAGTTATTTTGTGGTCCGGGAAGTAAATACCTTCCTGCAGCCGTCTAAACAGACCAGAGTTCCTGAAAACACGAACGTCATGAACCTTGCCCGGCCATCCGACGTTGATGTTTGTAAAACGTCCCCTATGGTCCACCAGTGCTTGCAGCACCATTGAAAAGTAGCCCTTTTGGTTAATGTACTGGCTGGCCTGGTGGTCCGGTCCCAGGATAGGGATGTGAGTTCCATCTATAGCCCCACCGCAGTTTGGGAATCCCATCGTGGCAAAGCCATCTATGATGACCTGCACGTTTCCCAGGGTCACTACCTTTGACAGCAGTACCTCAACGATTGCGTTGGCTACTTGCATCACAACAACCCCCACGGTAGATTTGCCCATGCCAAAGTGGTTCACGACTGACCGGTAGTTGTCTGGCGTTGCAAGCTTCCAGAGGGCTATGGCCACTTGCTTCTAGACAGTCAGGGCTGCTCGCATCCGGGTGTCCTTGCGCTTCAGGGTAGGGGACAGCAACTCACAAAGTTCCATGAAAGTTCCCTTCCACATGCGAAAGTTTTGCAGCCACTGTGATTCATCCCAGACCTGCAGCACTATGCGGTCCCACCAGTCCATGCTTGTTTCCCGTGCCCAGAATCGCCGTTCCAAAGCATCAACATGACCCATTGCCACCATGATGTCCACGGCGTGGGTCCCGTGCTTTGTGAGAGGTCTGTGCCACTCTCAGACTTCATGTCCTCACCGCGCTGCCGTAGCCTCCTCGCCCGATTTCTCAGCATCTGCCTCTGGAAAAGGAGGATGATAAGGTGCGAGGTGTTGACAATAGCCATAACTGCAGCGATGGTCGCAGCGGGCTCCATACTCGCAGTGCTGTGGTGTCCGCGCTGTCACTCACCATAAAAGTGCGCGAACTGATTGCCCGCTGGCACTTTCATGGAGGGAGGGCGGGAGTGACGGTTGGATGACGACAGTTACCCAAAACCACCCTCTACACATTTTATTCCCCAGCAGGCATTGGGGGCTCGACCCAAAATTCCAATGGGCAGCGGGAACTGCAGGAACTGTGGGATAGCTGCCCAGTGCATCGCTTCCAATGTCGACGCTTGCCCTGTTAGTGTGGACTCACACAGTCGAATTACTGTCCTTAGTGTGGATACACACGTTCGACTTTGTAATATCGATTCCACATATTCGATTTAAGTAAAATCGAACTACTCTCATAATATAGACATACCCTGAGAGGAGTTTTGTGTTATTTTGGATTAATCAAGAGAGACTGAATTTCACTTGGGGCCTGTATGAACCAGAGGACTCAATAATTTTGAACCCCAAGAGGGGACTGTTTGACCTATTGTTGAACTGAGTGAGTTCTCAAAGTGCCATGGCAAGGGAGAAAACAGAGGCAGGGTGCTGGAGAGTGCTCTCTGGCCACGAAGGACCACTCCGAAGGCAGGCCTGTGCCTCAGGACATTTTTAAAATGAAACATGATTTATTTTTCTGTTCAAAATGACTTGTTGTTTAGAAATTTCCTTCAATTTTAGCTTGACATATTAAATAAATATTAAATACTCAAAATCTAAATGAAATATTTCAATTCAAGTCAAACAAAATATACCAGCGTGAATCTATGAATGTTTCTACTTGTTTTATCTACCTATATATTTGCTGCATTTTAATTTCTAGAATCTCTGAAAAGAATTAAATGAGTTTAAAATGTATAGTCATGAGAACAATATTTATATCCATAAAATGCTGCTTTTTTGTTTGAGCATTGAACATCAACAGGACCAAAAATTGTGAAGTGAATTTCTACTTTTCTATAGGTAGAACAGGAAGAAACAGTTATATAACATACGGGTCTGACTTTCTATAACACATTCTTGTGCTTAGAGGTTTGCGTGAGTGGCTAAACTGGTTCATTTTAAAGGATTCTAAAGGACATTGCAATATAGAGATGTTAATAGTCTGATTTTGTTACAGGTGTTCTACACGCTAATATGCATATATCAAAACCCAGACTGTGCTGCTTCATATAAGTAGAACAATATATTTTTTAAGTTACATACAGTGTTTGTTTCTTGGATCTAGTGTTTCAAACTTTCTAAAACAAAATAAGTAGGTTCTGAAAAGGCATCCTGTTGTCTCAGTAGAAATTTGTACATGTATATAAATATATATATAAAAATATATATTTGTCTTGTTTTTTCAGTTATTAAAGGGGTTTTATAAACCATGAGCAAGAAACAAGCACAATACATAGAAGATAACAGACAAAGCAATGAACAGGTAAAAGCCAGGGTAAAGACTTGACTCCTATACCCAAATGTTTAGTAAAGCCCTGTAAAAAATGTATTCCATGAATCCATGTGGGAAAGTATAACGTAGTTCAGTTAATTAGCTTATTAATAACATGAACCATGTAACAGTGCATTATCTATGCCTTCTTGTCATGAGGGGCACAAGGACAGAGTAGTGAACACTAATATCTACAAAAAAGTAACTATATTAATATCTCCACATTAGTTTCTGGAAATGGAGAGGAAGGAAACTTTCTCACTTATTATACTTTTTTCTTTCTATTAATGCTAAGAATCTGAAATGTATTCAAGCAGCTCCTGTCTTACAGTCTGCTTTAGGGAACTGGAATTTACTCACAATACTTATGCCAAAAGGATAATGAGGAGGTTTGCTGATTTAATGTTAAAGAAAGAGCTGGACATTTTGCCTTTATCTCCAGAAGTATCCTTAGGGGTGGTTTGACTCATCTAATCATCCATGACTTTTATAGGGTATGCACAATTTGGGTCATATGATTTTAAAACCATCACTATTATAGCAATTCTTGAATGCTTTACTATTTCTAGAGCACAGTTATATTTGTTCTGGTTCATCTGATCAAAAATAATTACTAACTCTGAAGTAGGAGTAATTAATTTGAGCATAGTCTATAGCATTACACTACAGTGTTGGTAATCTGATAGGAAATGTTCTAAAATATACATAACATTTTGGAAAGATTGTTTTCACTTCACTGCCAGAAAAGCTTTTGTAAAAATTGCAGTGCTTTAGCAGGTCCCACTTCCTCTTACTCATTCATCATTTTCACACATATTAAGGATGAGGGATGGCAATAACCTTCCAACTTGGAAATTTATCTTTTGGCTGTTTTTTTTTTTTTTTAAACAGATTACAAGGCCAAAAGAGACCATTGTGATCATCTAGGCCAAGCTCCTGCACAACACAAGCCAGAGGACTGCCCTAAATTAATTCCTGTTTGATCTAGAACACTCTTTTTAAAAAAATCCACTCTGGATTTTAATATTTCCAGTGATGGAGAATCCACCACCCTTGGTAAATTGTGCCAGTGTTTAATAACACTCACTGGTAAAAAAATTGCACCTTATTTCTAGATAAATATGTCTGGCTTCAACTTCTAGCCATTGGATTTTATTATACCTTTGTCTATTAGACTGAAGAGCTCTCTATAATCACATTTCTATTCCTCAGGTAGGTACTTAAGGACTGTGATCAAGTTACAGGTTAACCTTCTCTTTGTTAAGATAAATAGGTAGACTGAAGGAGATCAAAGTCACTATAAAGGCAGGTTTTCCAATCCTTATGGCTATTATCTGAACCCTCTCAAATTTTTCAACCTCCTTGAATTGTGGACACCAGAACTAGACACAGTATTCCAGCAGCTGTCTTACCAGTGCCAAATACAGAAGTAATATGACCTCCCTACTTCTACTTCATATTCCCCTGTGTACTTATTGGGTTCTGGGAAGTGGGCGGGCAAAGCCCCCCCCCCCACTGCTAAAGGATCCCGCCCCCCCCCCCAGAGTAAGGGGAAGATCTACAGGACCCGAAAACCAACTGATTACGGGGGACAACTAATGTAATAACAGGAACAGGAGTGAGGTCACAGGACTAAATGAAGGGAACCTGACGGGGACACCGAGCAGAGAACCCTGGACAGCGCCCACTGCTCCTCAAAGGTGTCAAGGGAGCCAGTGGACGCCGCCCAGAGGAACTCTGCCCAGATACGTGAACGGACAGAGGATCGGAAACAGGCCCCACAGTCACAGGAACCTCCATCGGCCAACCTCCTCTCCCTGGTTTTATAGATGGCCTGTTTAGCCAGGGCCAAGAGGAAGTTGACCAGGAGGTCCCGTGACTTTGTGGGGCCACGGATAGGGAGTGCATAAATAAGAAAGTGAGGGGAAAAATGCAACCAAAACCTTAACATAATATTGGTGAGCAGCCGGTATAGGGGCTGCAACCTGGTGCACTCTAAGTAAATGTGAGCCAGGGTCTCCCTCACGCCGCAGAAAGGACATGTGTCTGGGACGGGGTCAACCGTGCCAAGTACACGCCCGTGCTCACGGACCCATGAAGGAGCCGCCAGCTGATATCCCCGGCGGGCCTCGGGACCAGGGTGGAGTATAGGCTGGCCCACCGGGGCTTCTCACCCTCAACAGGTGGTAGGAGATCCCGACATTTTGTAGCGGGGTGGGACATGAGGATGAGGAAGTGAAGGGTGTGGAGCCCGAGCATGTATAGATGTTTCCTTGGCGTGGTCTGGAAACGAACCGGCTGCAACTCATGCAGCTGGCTCACGGAAAAGGGGCAGGGGGGCCGGTTGGGTCCACGGGGCAGGGGCCCGATTAAAAGGTCCAGAGGGCCAGGGGTGGAGGGTGGGCGGGGCGTGCCCTGGTGCAGGACCAGGTCGAGGTAGGCCCGAGCAGCTGGCGGCAAAGCGGCCCTCACCTCCTGAAGTACGCGCCGGGGAGTACAATATTCCCCTGTGTAGCAGGGTGGTTACCCGCCCCTGCCCTGAGGGGTTTAAAACAGCCGAGGAGGAGGGCTGTGGAAGGGCAAGATGCCTGGGCTGATTGGGAGGAAGCAGGCTCAGCTTGGGCCACACCCCAATCAGGGCCCAGCTGGCCCTATAAAGGCTTGAGCCAGGAGCTCAAGCAGACACTTTCACTCTGCATTCAGAGAGAAAAGGGGCTGGCTGCAGGGAGCTAGAGACTGAGTACCTAAGTGGAGCAGGGCTGGGCAAAGACTGAGGAGCTGGGAAGCCCCAGGCTGCAGCCTAGCAGAAGGCCAAGGGGTACTGGGGGTTGCAGAGGGCATCCCAGGGGTAGGCCAAGGCAGCAGGTCCAAACCCAACCTTGCCAGTGATGAGTAGTCTGATATGGCAGTCTGCCCCAGGGCGTGGGGCTAGACGATGACTGGCAGTAGCCTTGTACTGAGGTGAGGTGGAAATAATGGGTGAGGGTTCCCAGGGAAGGGGAGACCCTAAGACTGAGGGGTTACTGCCAGGGGGCAGCACCCCAGCCAAAAGGGCACCGGGGTCCAGGGAGGGACATGGGGGCCAAAGGACAGGCGTATCCCCGACCTGCAGAGGGTGCTCCAGGGTCAATGAGCTAATTCCCAGAAGAGACCAGCAGGAGGCGCCACAGGGGTGAGTCCGCTCCTCTACACCCTGTTTTATACATCCAAGGATTGCAATAAGCCATCTGGTCACAGCATCACACTGGGAGTTCATGTTCAGCTGATTATTAACAATGACCCCATGTCTTCTTCAGTCACAGCTTCTCAGGATAGAGTACCATATCCTGTAATTATGGCCTACATTCTTTATTCCTATAAGTCTGACTTTAAATTTGGCTATATTGAAATATATATTATTTGCTTGCGCTCAGTTTACCAAGCAATCCAGATAGCTCTGTATCAGTGATCTGACCTCTTCATTATTTGCCATTCCCCCAATCTTTTGTGTCTTCTGCAAATTTTATCAGTAATTATTTTGTGTGTTCTTCCAGGTCATTGATAAAAATGTTAAATCCCAAAGGGCTAAGTCCCAATCACTGTGGGATCCTAGTAGATACATACCTGCTCGATGGGATCTACTAGAGATCTAACAGTTAGCCAGGTTTTCAAACCATTTAAGCGTGTCATATTGATTTTGTATCATTTCTAGTTTTTTAATCAAAATATTATACAGTACTAATGCCTTGCAGAAGTCTATTACCTCAATATAGTATATAATAGAATAAAAAAGTATTACAACTAAAAAACTACAAAATGAAAAATCAAAGAGCTTTGTTCAGAAAATTTGTAAGTGGGGTATTTTGATTTTGATAAAAAATGTTCTTTATGTTGTATCCCCCACAACCTCTCAAATCAAATTCTGGTGAATGAGGCTTACTCTTAACAAACAAACATATTAAACAGGCCTGTGCTGGAAAGGATTTAACTCTGTTCCTGAGAAATGCATTACAAATCTGTAGTTTTCTGCTGGTTATCTTTGCTTTATGGTAAGGTTTGGATAATGGATTTGTCTTTATTATATAATTTGCATTTTTAGTAACACAGTAAGCTCTTGTCAGGGATGGTTTAGGTATACACAATCGTGATTCAGCACAGGGGGTAGACTAGATAACAACTTCTTGAGGTCCTTTCCAGCCCAACACTTCTGTAACTCTGTGTGACCAATTCGGCTGCATATAGCTCATTTCAAGACCAGGGACCAAGCATTAAAAGCATCACCTTTGTTCGGTTTGTCCTCATCTGTCCCTCCACAAACAAGTTGATGCCAAACCATTCTATTTTGTTGTGAGCTCGTTCTTTCCATTTCTGGCCAAAGAGTTTTGTCATGGGATCGGCCCAGCATGTTTTCAGTCTGCCCACTGGTCGCTTGTGGTCTCTGGGGATCGAGTCACTGATGCAGGTTGTCCACCAATTGTCTTGCCTGAGGACTACATGACCTGCACATCTTTGCGTCATACATTGTCTGTCCTATGTTGATCACCTCTATACACCTTATGATCTCCTCATTTGGTATATAATCATGGAGAGATATCTTACACATTCGCCTTCCCATTGCTCTCTGAGTGACAGCGAATACAATTAAAAGCATATCAAGCCTAAAATAGGCATTTTTCTAGTTTACTTTTTTCTATCTATATTAGGGGTAGGCAAACTATGGCCCACGGGCTGGATCCGGCCTGCAAGCCATTTTAAACCGGCCCGTGAGCTGCACCACATGACTTGGCCCCACTTTGACACTCCAGCCAGGGTGCAGGCTCAGGGGCCGCACCACGTGGCTCCCAGAAGCCGTGGCATGGCCCAGCTCTGGCTCCTAAGTACTCCAATGGGAGCTGCAGGGGAAGTGCCTGTGGATGGGGCAGCATGCAGAGCTGCCTGGCTGTGCCTCCGCTCCGCATAGGAGCTGGAGAAGGAACATGCCACTGCTTCTGGAAGCTGCTTGAGGTAGGTGCCACTCGGAGCCTGCACTCCCTGAGCCTCTCTGCATGCCCCAACCCCCTGCCCCAGCCCCGATTCCCCCTCCTGCTCTCCAAACCCCTCTATCCCAGCCCGGAGCACCCTCCTGCACCCCAAACACCTCATCTCCCAGGCCCACCCCAGAGCCTGCACCCCCAGCTGGAACCTGCGCCCCAGGCCTGATCCCTCTTCCACCCTATGAGCCCCTCAGTCTCAGCCCAGAACACTCTTCTGCACCCCAAAATCCTCATCCCCATCCCCAGAGCCCACACACCCTCCTGTACCCCAACCTCAATTTTGTGAGCATTCATGGCCTGCCATACAATTTCTATTCCCCAATGTGGCCCTCAGGCCAAAAGGCTTGCCCACTCCTGATCTATACAATGCCCCTAGGTGTTTTGTCACCACTGGAGATTGAACTCTGGATGCAAAAGTATGAATGTGCTCAACTGCTAAAGTTAATAGACTGAGCTGTGTAGTAAATTCATGAAGATCCATGGAGTCCATACATTAGAGCTAGGGAGCCACATTGTGAATTACATATAAATCAAGATACGCTTGCTTTCTCTCTCTCTCGGTCTCTCTCAAAATAATATAATTTACATAAGTCACATAATTTTGAAGTGGGGTTTTGGGGAGGGAGGGAGGGATGAAGATCTTGTATAGGTATTAGGACGTATTATCCCCTGTGATGGGGTATAAACATCATCATGGTTCTGAAAGGGTTAATATGGGCATGGGAGGCCAATTATGCCACCCGACTGCACCTGGTGTGTGGTCATGCTTAGCTGAAAACAAAACCTAAGAAGGGAAGGAACTGAGTGATGACTATAATGGAGTGAAGTACAGATTAGAAGCAGGCTCCAGGAAGAAACTCTGTTGTCACTTTCTGGGACTAAAGAGTGGAGAGACGAGGCAGATCAAGGAGGAGAGTTGGCCCTGGATCTTCTCCCAAGCAGTGAAGACTGGCAGGAGAGACATGAAGCGGCCACCATGGCAGAGCAAGCTCCAGTGCTGAGACCTGATAATAAGATTTGTACTTCCAGGGAGAGTGCCTGAGGAGATGTTCAGTTAAGGAACTGAGATGAATTAAAGGTCAAGCCTAAGAACATCAGAAGTAAAATTGAACATATGCATTTTTGAGTTTGATATCTTGTCCAGTCTAGAGCCTTGAATCCTGGCCCTCAGAGAAGTGTGAGCATAGAGAGGAGGTGTGAGAGGCCTGGTGAATGGCTATGGCAGGACATCTAGAGAGGCAGCAGCAAGGTGTCTGAAGGAGCACATACTGGCTGTTGGTTATAGGGATCCTGGACTGGAACCCAACAAGTTGGAGGAGCAGTAGAGAAGTTTGTTTGAGGCCTTGAGAAGGGGATAAGGATGACAGAGCCCTGAGAGAAGTTTCTATGGACTACTTAGCCCAGAATTGAAGGTGGCAGACTGGATGGAGATATCAGACATTTGTTTCTTTTGGATTTTCTGTTGTCCGGGAAGGGATGGGACTAAATGTGACCAGGCTGCAGGGCAAACTTGTGAGACAAAAGACCACTGGAGAAAAGGCTCGCTCCTCTAACCAATCATGACACTATAGTTACACTCAATTTTTAACACAGTAGCTTGATCCAAACTAGTGCAGGTATATCTCCTCAAGCTGGGATTCACAGCCCCTGCTGGAAGTGTAGAAATACCCTTTATAAACTAATTAAGGATCATTAGGAGATTTCAGAGAAACTAAATGGCTCTTTTTCCTCCTCATTTTTCATCACAATGCTATTTGGAAGACAACTACCTAATCCCCAATTTGGTGGTAATGATGAGGCAGTCAGTGGCTGATATGTCAAGAGAAGATGTGCAGAATCAAACTGATAAACTGTAGTGTCTGATTTTGGTGATTTGTTATTGTCATCCAATAGTTCTGAAGGAATATAACAATGATATAGATGAGCTGGCAAAAAATTTACCATAATGCAAAATTAGCTACTATGGGGGAGATGGCAAATGTACCAATCATTTAAAAAAAGGGGGGGGGCATTGGGTTGATCCAGGGATTTAGAGACCTTATTTTAGTACCAGATAATGAAAAAAATAACTAAGGATAAATCAAAGGAAACTCTGCTCCTCCCATCCACTAGAATGCTATGATTATGACAAAAGCTAATGAATCAAAAGGGACTGGAAAATTTAATTTATTTGGACTTTCATAAAGCCCTTAACAAAGCTCCTAATGAGGTTATTAAGGAAACTAAGCAAGTGCAGGGGAGAAGTAAAGTACTGTCATGGATTTAAACCTGGATAACAGACAGAAAAAAAGAGTAGATAAATGATCCATTTTCAACTTGGCAAAATGTCAAGAGTCAAGTGGCAACATTTTCAGAGGATACAAAATTATTTAGGTTACTTAAGATACAGAAGACTGTGAGAAACCCAAAAGTACAAGGTAACGTATATTTGAAATATTGAAACAAAAATACCTGGGTTCTAAACTAATTTTAATTCCTCAAGGGAAAAACATAGGTGTCAATATGAACAGAGCTATGAAAACGTGCTCAGGGCACCTTATTTTGAACTATATAGTAGTGACCTGAGTTTGCAACAGGATGCTAGATTAGGTGGCCCATTGGTATGACATTTTCTATGGGCTAAAAGACTTTTTGATATAACTCCAGTGACACCTGTGGAGTTATGCCCAAAGAGGACACAGCATGATAGTCCTGTGTACTACTATAGCACTTCAGATTTAAAAATCTCAAAGAAAGAAAGAGATCATTGGTCAAAAATATTTTACCTCCAAGAGTAATTTGCAGTAGCACAAGGGCTTAGTTACTACCACACACCTATTTGTGGATATCTCAACACTATATTTCTGGATGATCTTCCTTCCCCTTCGTCTCGTCCCCCCCTCCCTGTCCCCCAGGACTTTTTGCCACATACTTTTGTGTCTTTATGAAATGGATGCAGACTGGTGTGAATACAGAGTCAAAGTAAACACACACATATGCACAAACAAACACACACACCTGTCTTTTCTGAGCTAGTAAAAAATTGTGTGAAAATGTACCATATGGCTGATGGAAAAAAACAATATTTGTGTGCTTAATTTAGCATGTGTTTGGACAGTTAATTGTTTGGGCATGAAAATGTGCATGTTCAAAGAAGTGAAACTGACTCATGCAAACTTTTTATTCTAATTATAATGATTATTCTTTGTTTCTAAGCACTCAAACCTAGTTTGCACAGGCAAATAAAATCACTGAATCTGATTCCATAATAAAATACCAAATCAGACATTGACACATTTCATTACTATTTGAAGATAAAGAATTCTTGCTAGATACCAGCGTAACATACTGTAGCCCACTTCCTCAATGTACGTGGGCAGACTGACACAAGCTGCTAACTCCTTGTGTCTAAATCTGTGACAATTTGTGAATGAATCATACTATACTCCTTAGAACCTGACAAAAGCAACACTCATTCTGCATCTGCTATGGAATATAATTTGCATATTGAGGAAGTGGAATGTTTGGTTATTCCTGAAGTTCAATTCACATAATCTCAATCATGAGCTACCCTCTGCACTCACAAAAAGAAGCAAAGAGAGTATAAAAAGTGCCTCTAATCCCCAGCCAGGGATACTCACATCCTAAATCACAGCACAGGGAAAAAGCAACTGTCATGGGGCTGCTACTCCCCTTGCTGCACAGGTGGGCAGAGAGTAGGTGGGAAGGGGGAAGAGGTGGAGAGGAAGAAAGAGGGTCCAAATTGTGACTGAGGCATAATTAAGTCCCTGCTCTGCAACTTAATTCTGCCCTTTACCCGAGGGCAGATTGCAAGGTGCCAATCGAATCCTTTGTTGCGGAGTGCAAAGATCCATGTGTATTCAATGTCACTGAAATTTCATGATTATAACAGAATCAATACTTTATCAACTATTGATGAAATCTTAAAGTGCTATACTGCTTGAGTTTGGTGAACATGCATTCTTCTTCCTGATATGGAACCCACAGGAACCATGGGCAGATGAAGAGTGTATTTCTCCCTTAAGCTACTGTCATTTCATATGTATCTTCTTGACTAAAATGATATCAAGAGCAGTATTTGTTGGCATTACACTCATGTGCTAGTAACATTATTCTGGGATTGATATGAAGGCATCATGACTCCCAACACCTGGCCAAAAGATTGAAAAGGCTTGAGTAAGCTTTAATGGTTAAAAAATCAGAACTAAGTATTATTGCAGCTATTCCCTTTCAGTCATGAGAAAAGCTAAAGTAATCCTTGAACTTTTTAGTGAAACATATTTTGAAAAATGAGACTAACTATGCATGCACTCTCTATCTGTGGCTTGAAAGAATTCAGTCATTCCTTCTGCTGCTTTAACTAGTGAATGTAGGAGATGCGTAACATTATCCAGAATGTTGACTGCAAAATTCTGCCCTGTCTTTTTCAAGTGCACTGCAGGGGAAACTTCATCCTGCCCTTCCCCTCTCCCTTCAGTTTGCACACTTATACAAGAAATGGGCAGAATAGATGCCTAGCAATCCACTGAGTGATTGGCAGAGTTCCAGGCTATTGCATTCAGCATGGTTCCTCATATTTATACTTTAAATGGCTTGAGTGATACATCTGGGTCAAGCTAAATTGTGCATTAGGAATGTCACTTTAAAATTGTCAGGTAGAAAGATGCATCTTCTGCTCTTGCTCTTCCCTCCAGAAATTCTCTTCACCTGCCTTCCTCTCTCTCATGACAATATAAAGAAAATAAGATGTTCCAGGTTTTGACTGCAGATTCTCTTCAGCCTATGCCAGCCTCACTCTTTGATCTTCAGTACAAAAACTTAATTAATTTCTGATGTCTTCATTGATTCAAGTAAAACACCAAGTTAATAATTAATTCTCAGTGCCACTCTTCACCAGTTCAGGGTTGGTGGTTTCTAATGGGTAACTATTAACTTCTTGAAGACAGTGGGGATTGGCTCTTAAAGCACTTTGCTCCAAGAGGTACAAATGATATTGCAAAGCATCTCAGGTATAATAATGTATTTCCTTCTTGTGATGGGATGTACCAGACCTTCATGGCCCCATGCTGTAGGCTCTGCTGCACCACACCCCGGAAACTGTTCTCTGAGAGGAAAAGAGTTGCCAATTCGGGATCCAGTGAGATCAAGGCTCAGGAGGCCTAAATAAAAGGAGCTGCCTTCAGCAAGTCAATTCCTGACTGGAGCCAGAAGAGTGTACAAGGATGTTCCCTAGGCTACATCCAGAAGAACCAGGTCAGGCCAGGGCCCACTGGCCACTATCAGTGGCAGGAGTCCAGAAGGAACCCTGCTGATTCAATTTTAAAGAGGAAATTGTAAAAGCATAAGAAACTACTTTTATTTATAATGGGCTCTGAAGGGCAAGGACTGAGTGACCCAGCCAGAAGGCTGACCCTCAGAAGTAGGCTGACTGCTGCGGGGAGTGCTAGGAGACAAAGAGAATGACATCACTGCTTCTGGACAGCAAGGGGGTGCTTAAAAAGCATTGGCCTGCTAAACCCAGGGTTGTGAGTTCAATCCTTGAGGGGGCCACTTATGGATCTGGGGCAAAAATCAGTACTTGGTCCTGCTAGTGAAGGCAGGGGGCTGGACTCAATGACCTTTCAAGGTCCCTTCCAGTTCTAGGAGATGGGATATCTCCATTAATTTAAATTTAAAAAGGTAAGTGCAACCCACAACACTTTTCTGTTCTTATTTGGAATTTCCATAATCCCATGTTTGTGTCCATCCATTTATTTTGAGATTTCTCCTTAAATTTTGTGCCATCAAATGTTCTAGCTGCATGGAGGCTAGGCAAAACTATGCTTTCAAGTGTACAATTTTATTATATTAGATTCTATATTGTTTTTGTAAGCATAGTTACTGTTCACTGGACACGGAGGTTACTAAATACTTAATTTAGAGAACTAAAACTTTTGAATATTTAAAATAGTGTTTACTGATTTTAAAACTATTTTGTGAAATAAAAAGAAGCCAGAGTTCAACTGGCTGTGATTTGTGGGGTCAAATTATTCTATATTACTGAGTATTAAGATAAATCTCAGTATTTCAAATTTCATCAAAATATTCAGCAAAAATGTTCAATAGGGGAAATCAGTTTGGTTTGTGGATGTTTTTCTGACCAAAATGGAGGATATGGTTATAATTAGTTTTATTCATAATATATAGTTCAATCTGCTATTGGTGGCAACATAAGAAGAAACATAGTGTGTCAGACTGAAGGTCCATCTAACCCATTATCCTGTCTTCTGACAGTGGCCAACGCCAGATGATTCAGAACAGGTAATCATCAAGTGATCCATCCCCCATTCCCACCTAGGGAACCACCTGTCACTGCTCCCCCAGCTGGATACTCACCAGATTTCTGTATTTGAATCCCAACATTTGACCTATGTGCTTTCAAATTTCCTTTGCTTTGAGTAGGGATCCAGCACTATCTCTTCCTTTGGTCTCTCTCAGTCACTGGAAGGATGAGGGCATCAGACTCCTGAACAACAATTGAAATAAGGCAGTGGAAAAGTGCAGCTGAATGTTGAAATGATTCTATACTAATTATTTTTGGTTATTTGAACAGAGTGTTGTGATTTCAGGAATGTTGAATATTTCATTTGTATTAAAAATGTAGAAATGAAATGTTTCAACACTTCTAGATCTTTTAATTTTTTTAAATATGTATTTCATAGAAAATTATGACTTTTCATCCTGTTTTAGAATGGAAAAAGAGTTGGAATTTCCCACTGGATGGATAGTGTGAATTTTGTTCAGCTCTAACTTAGATCGATGGAGGATCTGCCATCTCCCTAGGTACGTTGTTCCAATAATTAATTACCTTCACTGTTTAAAAAATTGCTCTTTATTTCTATTCTGAATTTGTTTAGCCTCAGCTTTCAACCTCTGGATCTCATTATGCCTTTTTTTGCTAGGAGCAATTTACAATCAGAAATCTCTCTTCCATGCACGTATTTGCAGACTGTTATCAAGTCATCCTTTAACCTTCTCTTGAAGAAACTAAATAGACTGAGCTTTTTAAGTCTCTCTCTCTCTCTCTCTCTATAAGGCAGGTTTTACAGACCTTTCACCATTCTTGTAGCTCTTTTACTGAACCCTTTGCAGCTTCTCAAAACCCTTTTTTGAAGTGCAGACACTGGACGTGGACACAGTCTTCCAGGAACGATTTCATTAATGACCGATATAGAGGTAATAGGACCTCTTTAGTCCTACTTTATGTTCCTCTGCTTATATATCCAAAGATTGCATTCATCCTTTTAGCTAGAGAGTTGCAGTAGGAGCTCATGTTCAATTAGTGAATGCCATGACCTATAAGACCTTTTCATTGTCACTTCATTCTGGGATACAGTTCTCCATCTTGCAAGTGTGAACTACATTTAGAGCTGACTGAAAAATGGTATTTCCTTCCAATGAAAAATTACACATTATTGAAAAAAAAAAATCATTCCCCAAAAGGATGAAAGGTTAAAAAAAAAAGTTTGTCATTGAAAGGAAAATCCAGAAATATTCCATTTTGTGAGAACTGAAACAAATTTTTTCGGTTTGTCTGCTGCCAGCTTGGCAGGCAGGATCCCTGGCTTTCCAGTAACTGGGCAGCCCAGGAAGCTGGGCAGCCTGGGAGCCCCAGGGAACGCCAACTAAGGAGCTGGTGACGTGGGATGCAAGGGAGCTGGCTAGATGGCAGCTCACCAGCTGGACAGGTGGCCAAACCAGGAAGCCTGGGATCAAGCCTGTCAGCTGATGGCAGGAAACCAAGAAAGAAGGGTGGGTGGGACCTACCTGGTTCTGATTTAAAATTTCAGTGGAATTGTTACATTTCCAAGGAACATTTTGATTCTGTCAAAGCAGTACTTTTCTGATGGGGAAACTGTTTTGTCAGAATTTTTTTGACCAGCTCTCCCTGTAGTGTTTATTCCTAGGTGTAGGACCTTGTATATGGCTGTTAAAATGCAAATTGTTCAAATGAGCCCAGCTTCTCTAGTGACCCATCTCGATTTCTATAACTGACCTGTCCCCATCAGCATTAACTGCTCCGCCAAGTTTTGAAAATTTTGCCAGGAATTATTTTATATTTTCTTCCAGATGTTGAAGAGCATTGTGCCAAGAACAGACCACTGATCGACCCAACTAGAAACACTTCCATAGGAGGATGGTTCCACATTTACCGTTGCTTTTTGAGATCTATCAGTTAATCAGTTTTTAATCCATTTAAAGCCCATCCATGGGCTTCATTGATTGTGGATAGTGTGTCTATTTTTTAATTAGACTTATTCACACATGACATTCTATCACAGTTATCTTTATCAACCAAAGTTGTTATCTGATCAAAAAACATATAGCAAGTTTGACATGACTTGTCCATAAATAATGTTGATTGATATTAGTTATGCTCCCATTCTTTAATTCATCATTAATTGTATCCGATATCAACCATAGTATGATTTTAACCTGGGGTGAATCATAGGCTAAATGGCCTATCATTTATGACCCAAGTCATCCCACTTATGATCTTTAAATATTGGCACAACTTTAGCTTTTCTCCAGTACTCTGGAATTTCCCCAGTGTTCTAAGATTTCTTAAAAATTAATAACTATGTTTCAGAGCTCTCCTCAACTATTTTTAATATGTTTGGTTGCAAGTTATCTGGGCCTGCTGATCTAAAAGTATTTAATTTCAATAGTTCCTTTTTTACAACTTCCATAGTTTCTGATGCACTAGAAAGTATTTCATTATCACATTAAGATATGAATATATCATCCTGTATCTTTCCAAATTCAGAACATAAACAAAGATGATTTTAAGTTCTTGGGTTCCCTCTGAGAGAATTTTGTATATTTATTTTTTTGTTACAATTCTTTATTATTAGAGCAGGTTGGATTTTTTTTTTTCCACATTTCAGCAGAAACTCCAGGGGGCAGGGAGGAGAAAATGTTGACAAATATTTGATAAAAGCAAGAAACAAATGTAGAAAATTCACTATTTCTCCCTCTGTTCTCTGCCAGCACAACTTATTAACTAATTGTTAATGCTGACAGTGCCATTGGCATTGCACAAGACAGATGGGAACAGGCACTGTACATGTAAAACAGACACAGAATATGAGATTCACTTGGGACGGCCAGATGAAGTTGTTAAATCTATTTTTGGTGCTTCTCTTGCAGGCATAATATCGTATTTCCATTAAGGACACAGCTGTCTTGTCCTTATTAACTGAGACAAACTGCGTTTGAATCAAGGCTTATGCCAAAAGAGTCCTCTGTTTTAAGTCCTCACTATGAATACAATGGTTCTCGTAAAAGGAGAGGATGGAGATTTCTTCACTGGGACCTCAAGAATTCAACCTGCTCTTCCAGAAGAATGTGCAGGTGGTTATGCATACTGTAAAATCATAACCCTAGTACAAATGCATATGGGAGGGACGGATTAGCCCTAAATGTAAACACAAAAAAGTTTCAGAAAGGTGGTGGTGGGGAAAAGTCACATACAGTGCAAGCAGGATCATATCTGTGCCTCTACTTGTAATGAGGATGTATGTTTCAATGGAAGTTTTCTCATTGACATCAGCGCAATATAGCTAAAGTTCTGTGTAATAAGGTAACTATCCCCTTTAATGGTTATATTGAATGGATGAAGGTCTATGGAAATACAAATAGGTATTGGTAAAGAGAAAGATGGTCCTGGGGGAAACAGTTAATGCTGAGGAAGATCCAGGTTGCTGTTTTATGCTCCCCTCTTTCCCAGCCAACTGGGAAGGAGGGTACCATATATGTGGCCTCCTTTCTCATAACATGCGGGGACACCAGCAGGGGAAGGATGCTGGCTGACCTCTCCCAGCCCTGGAGAGAAAGGACTAAGTAAATAGGGGTCAACTAGGAGAAGTTGTTTTAAGGCTGCAGCTGGTCTCAATCAGCATAGCCCCAAGGAGAGCTACCTAATATTGGAAGATCTACAGTGCCTACACTTTACTCGCAGCAAAATCTTGATTAACATCAGACTCTATAGAGACTTAACTTCCACTGGGAGAAATCGGCATAGAGGGATAAAAATGCCGATGGCTTGAGCCAATCCAAATTTGTGTCAACATTTTTTAAAACTGAAAATGGTTTTTTTTTTCAAAAAAATCAAATTTGTCATGAAAAGTTTTTAACATTATCAAAACTTTCAAATTTTCTCATCATTTTCTCTGATACTCTTCACCAAACTTTTACTGACGTCAGTACAGAGGGTAGTTTTTACCAGAAACTTACCTTTTCTCACTAGAAACCAGGCTTTTGGTAAACAAAACATTTTGAAAATGATTTTGATAAAAATGTTGATACAAATTTCTGTAAAAAAAATTGTGGTAAAAAATCTGTGTGCAAAACAGAAGCAAGGTGATTTTTTTTTCAAAATCACTTTCCCCCTTTTCCACTGTGATATTAGTGTGAGAAACAAACAGCAGCCTTTGTTTATTGAGTTATTCCACCCCTCAATCTACCACATACACACTTGGTTACAAGCAGATTTGTATAATCTTTACCCCAATCACAAAGCTGAGTATAAATATTTGCCTAAATCTTGAACTAACCATGCCTAGCAACTCAAATCAGTTTTATGAGCATGATACTTTAGTATTTTCTCATCAATGATATTACTCATCTATAATCTCTCCTCAAACTGTTGCAAACCGACAAAGAAAGGGTAGACCATATTAACCAATCCCTTAAACATGAGTGTTAGTGACAGACCATCTTGCCTAGATTTTTCATACAAATTACAGAGTGGTGGAAGATAACACGCACACACACACACACACACACACACACACACACACACACACTAGTTTTGAGACATTTGATTTAAAACGCATTTTCTTCTTTGAAACCCTTTGATATATGCCATATGTGTGCCTTGTCCTGTCACAGTTTTTGCACACATTATAACTATCCAGTCACATACTATTATATGTGAGCATGCACAGTTTCTATAAAAGTAGCCTACATCTTTTCCCATGATAATACTCCTTTGTGCTCGCCTGGTATTACTGAGCATGCTCACTAAACTTGCCAGGCACGGAGCAGCCCATGCTCTCACTTTTCCTGCAACTCAGATACCCTCCTCCTGACAAGAGCTCCTCCATCTCTTTCCGACAGGTGTCATTGGTTTAAAAAAAACAAAAGTTCAAACAAAACAATTGGATGTCAAAGCAGGATATGCACTCAGAGTGCGTGTCTTGGTTCAATCCCCAGCACCACCACGATGGTTACAAATCGTGTTCCTCTGCACGATCTTTAGCTGGAGGATCCAGAAATCTCCTATTCCTGTGCACAGGCAAGGGAATTGATGGACATGGCCCAGACAGTGCTAACCATGCATATAGTCACTTCCATAAATGCAACATCCGTGGTTAAGTACTTGCTGCTTATTTCATTTTTTACAGAACATTACATATACAAATTGCTAGCTGAGGCATATACTTCTCGCAAGTTGAGGTATGCAAAAGCCTAGATTTACAAAAAAATATATTGTTCTTTTTCCTCATTAAATAACTTCAGTCACACTTGGTCAGAAGTTCATATTAGCGAAATATGTGTTCTCTCTTGTTCAGTTGATAGGCATGGATATCAGTGACATTAAGCTTAAGTACATTTTGTGCAAAGCTATTGCTGAATAAGGATGTTTAATAGGATATGTCTTGGTGGTGTTGTAACCCACAACCTTTCCTGCTGTATGAAGTTAATGTGGTTATGTCTCTGGTGGTAATAAAGCTACATGGTGCCTATGTTACCTTGACAATACAGCTTTCATCTCTGCTGTCTAGAGGTCACAAGAAATGACATTTCAATTCATCAAATAAAAAAATCTTTGCTCCCTAGGGCAGAGTCTCTAGCTAGTAGGCTAGTATCTAATATGCAGCGGATAATAATCAAAATTAATATAGGAGTTTGAAAAATTACAGGTTACTTATAACTGTTAATTGTAGGGTTTTGTGCTTCTTTGTTTTAATTACAGACATCTACATAAGAAGAAACATTTATTAACTTCATTCAATATCAATCCATGAACACACAGATTACATGCTTTTTGTTGTTAAATCTGGTTGAGCTAAGTAAGGAATATGTTCCAGTCGTGTGTCACTGAAAAAGAGGGGGTGGATGCCTAAAACATGGCATTCTTTTACTAGGGGAATCTTTTCTTCTTGCATTAAGCTGGTGCCTTGATCTGTCAAAACCACAAATACACTTTTGATATGTAGGGTAGAGACCAACTACTATCTAGGTCCCTGAAGATTCATTCCCTGGTTCAGCTAGTAGGAATTAGATAACCATTGTATGCTCTTAAATGTTTTTCAGCATTTTTAGAATGTCACTGCTCTAGTTTAGAGAGAAGCAAAACTATTTTATACTTTTTTTCAGCTATTGGAACTTGAATCGGTGAGATGCTAAGATTCACAACTAGCTATGAAATCTATATAGTCACCACCTAATAGATGAGGTCAATAGGCAAGTGTTTAAGTAATAATAATTATACATAGCTCTTATATAGCATTTTCCAGCTGTAGATTAGAAAATCTTTACATTTTACTCATGGGAAAATTGAGGCATTAAGAGGTGAAATGCCCTGCTCAAGATCACTTGTATGGCCAGTAGCTGAGTTGGGAATGAAATCAAGTTTTCCAGAGTCCCAGTCCAGCACCCTGTCCAATAGATCACATAGCTCCCCCTACCTTATACTGTTATTTTCCCTTACTTAATTTTTTTTAAGAGTCAAAATATAAAATTAAATATATATGCAGCAGATTTGCCTGACTAATAGCCAGATTGTGCCACCCTTACTCACATTAAATAATATCTTACTCCGGGAGTCATCCCATTGATTATAAATGGGACACTTACGGGGTTATAAAATGTGACCTCTTTTGGATAAGGTACTACCTAATGTGAGCAGGGGCTTGTCTTCATTTCAAACTTTACTGGAATAATAACTAGAAAGTTGCCACTCACACAAACTCCACAGACACAAACTCTTAATTCAAGTGTGGTGATGCTTAGAGCACCAGTTGACTCCTTGTCAGGGGATATATGCTCAAGTTAGCACAATTTGTCAGCTCCTAACATGACTACTGTACAGTGTGTCTACTTGAGTGCCACTAGTCCTCCACTGCATTCCCACAATTCACTCACATGCAACTAGGAAGTTCAGACAAATTCCCCCACAATTCACCAGAAAGAATTCATAGAACAGCTCAGGTTGTTATACCACAAAGAACCATGGGATATGCCCTCAAAAGTCCTCACACCGATGAGTACAGCACCATTGTGGACAAAGCAGGTCTAGTGTTATTTTGCAGCGTGGCTATTCTCGCTGAAGCTAGGCTAGCTCCAAAGGAGTAAGCATGCTTGTAGATATTTGAGTTAACTGTGAAGTGGAAAAAAAAATCATCTGATTAGCAGACTCTGGCTCTAAATTAATGTTTTACTTTATGCAAGCACTCAAAATCATCTCCATAAATAACAGTGAATGCCAACTTTACAGAGAAGAAATGTTAATAGATTTACATAAGTAAAGCAACATTTGTGGGAAACTGGAGTTCAGTAAATCTGCATTTTGTATTTCTAACTGTAAAACAATATACCCAATTATTTCATGATTCTAAAAACAGCATGTAAACATTTTGAAAAGAATATCAGAAAGGTAATTATTAGAACTGGGGAAATAACGCAAAACTTCCAGCAGGAATATGTCAGATATTTTAAATGAATTACAAGCCTCGATAAAGTTATCTCTTTTGTGTTCACTTTCTGCAAACATTTGTGAAACTGAAATTAACTGGCACAAATATTCCCAGAAAACAAATGTTAAATATTAAATTCACACATGCAAGCTTCTGTTAACACACCTAATAAGGGAGCAGATATAATACAATATAAATTAAATATTAAATTGTATTGCAAGAATCCTGGGTTTATTTTTGTTTTCAAATCCAAAGAGTAAAAAAACCCACAAATTTTCAAACAAGTTAAAATTCATTTGCAGATATTCTGTAAGCAGAAAATGTGGTTAAATTCATTTAGGAATCACCCATTGAATCAATGGCAGAGCTCCCATTCACTTCAATCATGCAGAATCAGGACCCAAATGCATTTTCCATTCTCAGAAGAATGGTGCCTTTGGAGTGTCCAGTTGAAATTATGGTTTTGGTTGCTATAAGTTGGTGCAATAGGGTGTGTTAGGATATAGATATGCAGGCCTGCCTATAAAGGCCTATACTTTAAGAATGTAGGTATATTTTTATTACTTAGCTAGTTATAGAGGTATAAAACAAAGAATCAAAATCACAGTCTGCCGGTGTATGGGCCTTCTCTCACTAGGATAGTCTGAGGGTTTTTTCTTAGGCTTTGGCTAAGCAGCAGGGGTAGCCATAAACTGGGAGGTGTATGATGACGGTCACATCCTCACATTCCAAACCAGTCACATTGAAATAAGGTGGTACTGGGCTGTTAGGAATACAATCCTGTCCTGATAGTGCCCATCACCACCAGATAAAGAAAGACATCTTAAGATGGTTAAAGAAAACTTAGTTTGATAGCATCCTATCTGGAAAGAAATCACTTATCAATGGCGGTGGTTGTGAAACCCTTATTTCTATATTGTTTTATCTTTGTGGGCCCCACTTTTCTATTGTTAATCTGTCTGGTTCTCTAATTGTTTCTGTCTGCTGTACAATTAATTTTGCTAGGTGTAAGTTAATTAGAGTTGTGGGATATAACTGGTTAGAGAATTATGTTACAATATGTTAGTATTGGTTAGATAGATTTCAGTAAAATGATTGGTTAAGGTATAGCTGAGAATATTACTATATAAACTGGGGTCAAACAGGAAGTAGGTAGGTAGGTAAATTGGAATCATGCTTACTGGAAATTAACCCAAATAAAAATTGCATTGTCTGCACTTCTGGTCTTTTGCTGCTTGCTGTCTGCGTGACAAGAACCAGGGAAGTGGAAGAATGGAGGGAAAGCCCTCTAAGTGGATGTGCTAACCAAAGAGCACAGCACATCATGCTAAGCAGGGGGAAATGATTATTTATAATAGGCAATGATTGAACTGAAGGTGGGAGTTGGAAAAATGGGGGTGGGAGTTGTAATTAAACTTCTAGTGGAGATCAGACCCTTCTATGGATATTGCTGAACAAGTGTGCTGCAAATAGCTTTTTATCCTTGGCTACAAAAATCCACCAGAAGAGAACTTTATTTTATTTTTATGTTTTTTTGGCCTTTGGAATGCCCCAAAATGCAGGTATTTACAACAAAAAAAATATAAACCAGAGGAAGATATCACTGTAAAGGCTTTATCCATCTCCTTTTACAAATAACTCAGTTCTCAAACACTGACAAAAGGATTATTTCAGACAGTGGCAGGCATTTGCCGTTACCTAAATGTATCAGATTAAGAGGTTCACTTCAAATGAATTTTTTTAATGAAATTTATATTAGTTTTCCAAATGATCAATATCAGCAAACAATATGACACTACTGGATTTTGCTGTATTCTGGGATCAAATACGTATGCTTCATGGATTTGACAACTGTATACCAGCAGGAAATAAATACATAGTTTGCTACTATATGGTTATATTACTGAAGTATGTAGATTTTAAATAAGTTGTATGAAAAGTCTGATTTACCATACTGGCACAGTAATTACAAGGTTCCCTAAATAATATCTCTTATTATTTGTTTTCTGTGTACTGTGCCTTTTAAGTAGAGAGGAGTCCTACTTCTGCAGCAGAGGAAGCTTCCATTTTCTTGGTGGATGGAAAAGAAACCATCCAAGACTTTGTCATTTGACTCATTAATAGTTAAAGAATCAACTTTTCAAGGTCTTTGCAGATTGAGGGCCAAATCACCTGGTAAAACACCTGATGATCGGGCCCTCTGAATTCTCTACCTCAGATACAAAGGTTCAAACATGTTTTTCAAGCACTATTAATAAAAGCGCTATGGGCCCCTGTTTCTTTAACAATTTTTATACATTTGCTCCAATGTAAGACCTCTGGACACTTATTCACATGCTTAACTGTAAGCATGTGAATATTCCTGTGAAGTCAGTGAGACTACTCACATGCTTAATTTTGAGTGCATGTGTAAGCATCTGCAGGAACAGGGCCTAACACTTCATTCCAAATCTTAATTAGATGAGAGTGTGAATAGATGCCTTACATTTGTCTATTTCTTTTAGCATCTCAATATTAAAGTTCTCAAATCTTTCACTTTATCTATTTTCACTTAATTATTATGTTTCTATTACTACATTATCCTGACTGTTAAATTTTTTTCCTGCGTTGAATTTATGGATTCTCTTCCACCTCAGGACACAGTACATGCTTCCAATGCAGTGGCATTCTCATTATTATTGTCATCAGCATTAGTAATGGATTAACCATCATTCTCATCACAAAAAAACAAGTTCATTATCTGATAAGACAAATATTTCTTCTGATACATCAAGAGGTATTTGATTTGCCTTATTTATATTCTCAGTGGGCATCTCTCCCTCACTTGCTGGAGATGAGAATTATCCTTCCATAAGTAAATTGTCATTCTACTCATTACTCCATTCTGATTGAGGTGTTTTTTTTTGTTTTTTTTTTTCTCCTTTGCAACATGGGATCCTTATTTGTTTTTTGCCTTCCTTCACTTAATTGGTTTGTGACTCCTGAGATACAGTAGTTGTTCCATCCTTTAATATGTAAAATAGGTTATAGGTTCTATATTTTTATATGAACGTCATATCTAGCAATAATTTAAATAGAAAAATACTAATTCTACAATTATTTTTTAAAAGAAATAGATTGGTTAACTTAAATATATATTTATTTGCTGAAATTATTTAATACTGCACATGAGGTTCAGTGTCCATATTAACTCCATAACAGACCTCGGTTGTGAAATTCATGCTAATCATGACTTTAATGGAGCAAAGTTTTTGTATTTGTTCTTAGGTTTCATTTCAGAAGATGGAAAGGATTTTGTTGTTATTGTTGTTGTTCTTGTTGATCTAACATTTGAAATTACTTCTATTAAAATTATTGCATTGAATCTAGTGCCAGCATTTAATTAACTGCCATTTATTTGCCATCCTTTTAAAATATATGGAGCACATTTAAAATATATTAGATCATATGTTTTCTTAGGAGACATGCTATCCTGTTCTTCAGAGCTGGAAAAAACTGCAGACAACCATAGAAAGTGGTAATGGTGGAAGAGGAGAAGGGCACATGTTACTCGACCATCACATACTGGGGTCCCATGCTGCTGCTCAAGTAATAAAGGAGAATGTGAACAGGCCACTGAGGGAGGAATCAGGACTGCTGTTCTATACCTCATATTCCCCCTAGCATGAAAACATGGTGTACAATATTTTTGAAATATGTATATATTACTTTTCAATTCAGAACACATTTTCTGACTGTCCTGCTACTGCAGAGGGCAAGGGAAGCACATGCTGCACTATTTCAAAGTCAGGTCCTCTGCCAATATGGTGTGCTCTGTTCAACCCAGGCCCTGATTATCAAAGTCAGAAGAGTCCTATACATTTAGGCATACAAAGAGTAGAGGTAACATAACATTTATTTTCCTACCTTAAGAAATCATTCTGAATGTCTATTAATATTTTACATTAGCATCCAAATATGCTGGCTATTGTATATAGGGAGACAAAGTCCTTTCCTTGAGGAGATTGCAATTTAAAACGACCAAAAACAGATGTGTGTCTGTGTCTTTTTATTTAGTTGTAAGAAAAAACTGGAGTACTTGTGGCACCTTAGAGACTAACAAATTTATTAGAGCATAAGCTTTCGTGGACTACAGCCCACTTCTTCGGATGCGAAGTGGGTTGTAGTCCACGAAAGCTTATGCTCTAATAAATTTGTTAGTCTCTAAGGTGCCACAAGTACTCCTGTTCTTTTTGCGGATACAGACTAACACGGCTGCTACTCTGAAACCTAAGAAAAAACTGAAGCTCAGAGAATAAGTGTTATTGTCACAACTTACTGCAGCAAAAAAGAGACATTTAAGAGGGAAGGAGAGGAGAGTTGGAGGAAGATTCAAACCGATGTCCTGATTGTGAACACTTCCACTTCAGAAAGATAGGATCCAAATCCAAACGTTGCAGCTCAGGGCCATCTCTCAGAAGAAAAATGTGGAGAATGAGAAGCAACAGCAGACATCGTAGGAACATGTATTTCCTCTGTACTTTGACTACAGTGGAGGCAAAAACAGTGGTGGCAAAACCCATTAGAGCAGGGGTTATGCATGACCTATGTCCAAGGGCTTGAACCCAACTATAGATTACGAAGAAGTAAGAACTATACTTCAGCCACAGAAAATATCATGACAGATGAGAAATCGGAAATTTTGTTGTTATGATATTTATCACTGACCCACCCACTGATTAAGAAAAAAAATTAAACTGAAGCGTGGAATAAGCCAGGTGAAAATAATGGTACTAATTGGATGTAAATCCATGCACACTATGATCCAGAGTATGCCAGTTTTATTCACATTGGTAGTACCATCTTTCTCAAATAGTCCCTGTGATGGGTTAGTCTGCAGTGCTCCCTCTTACCCAGTCAATTACAACAGAAGTGTTACTTTTTACAAATCTATTTATCTGGCTCCATTGCGACTTGAGGATGCCCTGACATGACTTCTGATCTGGCCAGGAGGTGATCATCGCTAATGACATCCAGCTGTCTTTGGCCCCTGCTGCATCACACAAACTATAACTTGCATCAGTAACAAATTCTTGGTGAGAGGATTTAATGGGGACCATTTTTCTTCTCTTGGCCTATTTTTTAAGTCCCTTTGTCTGGAGGATTTCCTTGTGCTTTCATCTTCCTGCAAATATCCTATTTCCATTATGGAAAATATCAGGTTGCAGTTAGCTTATGTGCTTTTTGCTAATCCATTTTCTGGGTGGGAATCCAGCATGCTTCCTCTATGCATATAGAAACCTCTGAACCTGGGTAAAGCTCCTGGCAACCAGTCTTCAGAAAGGGGATAGGAAGAATAAGATCCTGCTCCTCCTGGCCCATTCATGTAAGCTTTTCAGTCTCCATTTGAGTATGGAAAACATTGCCAGAAAGTCCTTTGACCCAGTATCATTCTGTTCCCTTTGATCATTCTGCATGAAAGTGCTGCTTGTTGTTTCCAGTTCAGTCACCCTGATTTCTGCTAGATTAGATCTATCACCCAGCCTCAGAATGCTTGATGAGTTATCTGTTTTTAATTTGACATCACTTACACAGCAGAAAGAGCCTGCCTGCATGCTGAGAATTAACAGAGGTGGTATTCCTTGCCAAATGCTGCTCAGAGAGCCTACGTCTGAGCTCTGAAAACGGAGTGGGCAATGGAGGAAGGGGGGGAAATAGACTGCTTTGGCATCCATTTGCTAGTCTTCTGATATTTCCCTACATTTCGCATCTTGCTTCTGGGAGGGTTAGGAAACATGATGATAAGATCTGATGTCCAGTATTTATCATTTTCAAGGCAACTTTGTTCAGGTGCCTGAAAAATCCCTCCAGTTATTATTGTTTGTAAGTTCCTAAGGGCCCCAGTTGACCAGGATCCCTTTGTCTTAGGCACAGTACAAAGATAGAACAAAAAGACAGTCCCTGACCCAAAGAGCTTATCAAGCTGCCAGCAAGCCCCACCATCGCAAGCTAAAACTTTTGCTTACTCTAGCAGTTTTCTTTTCTTAATGTTTTGTTAATCCACTGCACTGTGACATAATGCACAAAATGCAATAGCAAAGAAATCTCCAAAGAATAAACTAAACATCACATGTCATCCTTAAGAGCCTAAATGCTGGAGTTGGGAGTGGCAGAAATATATATATATATATAAAAGTTTCTGCTTTAAAAGAAAAACACACAGGAAAGGGTGAGAGTGACCGGAGTTTCATGGGGAGGGCAGGTAGCAGGTGAATATTTGGATCTTCTCTTTAAATGAGAGTGCTGTAAAAATTGGTATTCCCAAATGATTCTTACATTTCCTCAAAAATACGTTTAGGAGAAGAAAAAGAAAAAAAAAAAAAAACACAGCAAATGTTAATGAGGGAGCTACTTCTGGCACTATTTCCAAAAAATTCAGTCCTAACTCTAGAAATCACCTGAGTTCATCACTAGCCATAACTTTTTATTGGATGGTATTTACAGCTACTTTGAGTTACTCATCAGAAAGTATAATCTGCATTTAGACATATTCCTATAGAAACAATCAACTATGCCTGTCAGTCAGAGTGACAACTCCACAGTTACAGTTTAAGAGTCACACTGGGGAAGGAATTAGAAAAGGAATGAAATGTACTATTCTGCGAGTGTGGGAGTGTTATAGTTTGACTGCTCAACTGCTAACCCACATAATTCTTTTCTAGCACATAAACTCTAGACTCAGCTGTTTTTAGTCTACTCTCATTTTTTAAAAAATAAGCCATGAAATGTTGACTACAGTAACTTAGGACCTGATTTCAAAAGGGGCATCAAATCCGTTTTGTGGGAATGAATAATTGTGTGGTCAATAGAAGTTCCTTAGATATCTATCAACCTGATTTTGTGTGTGTGTGTGTGTGTGTGTGTGTGTGTGTGTGTGTGTGTGTGTGTGTGTACACAAACCGTTACTGTACATCAGTTTCAGCTGCAAATCTGTGCCTCAAAAATTAGGCCTCATCTGTAAAAGCAGGCCATAGAGTGAAATTTTCTTCACCTGCATGAGTCCAAGCAATAAGGACTGATGCAGGTGATTTTTTTTTCTTTTTGGCAAATTGGGGAGACACAATCCGCATGGGCACATACTCCCTGCAGCAGCGACCACAGCTGGAACAGTCTCCAATTGTTTCTCTATTGCACTTGCCTAGAGTTTTAAGTCTGCAGGATCCATGTAATCATAGGGCCCAGGACCCACTCCAGCTCACCTTCCACATATTTATTTGTGTCAGTCTGTGTAGGACAGACTCAAAGGCATCACCTTGAGAAAATAGGTGAGGTAGTGCCTGTGCACTTATGCCACAGAAAAGTCCCTCCTCCCCACATCGCAGCCTCACCAGAGAGCAAAAGAAGTACAGAGTCCATAGAAAGTCTTGACATTTTAAACATTCAATCTTTCCTCACAGTATTATTCACAAATATATGCTACTAGCCTACAAAGGGAAAAGGAAAGTGAGAGCAATTGAAAATATCATTAAATATTCCCTACATAGAAAGTTCCTCAGCTATGGCCAAAGAGCACACAATGTAGGTTGGATGGGTGGGGGAGGAGGGATACAAAACATTGTCAGAAAGTTCTCATTTGTAATTTATTGACCTCGAGCCAGATCTTTGTGGTTGTCTTATGAGCCTCTAGGGTATATTTGCTACTCAGAATTTCATGGAATAGGTAATAACTGTGATAAATATAGGATTTTCCTGCAATATCTTTGAGAGATCTTACTGCATTAAGTTTGTGTATCATTGTGGGATGGGAATTGTATGTTCTTCCATGGGAAAGGTGGACCACACCCCTTCCAGGAACTAAGAACAGTGGGGGATGACTAGATAAATTCACTTAGGTTGCAACACCTCCAGAGAGGTACCGCTTCTTGGGTAGGCTGCCTTTACCAGTTCAGACTAGATTCTTCAGAGGCCATGACAAAGAAAGGACTTATGGTTAAACAGTCTGAGTTTAAATTGACTCAGGGCCTTCATTCTGATCTAGTAAATTGCCACGATCTTCTGAGCAAAGGGGGGGGCCTTAATTCTTAGAGAAGGGTTGGAAGGATTGACACTTGCCAGAGACCATTGTGGAGGCATCGGGGTGATCTCTAGTAAGCTTCTTAGCATGCACATAGTTTCTTTTATTATTTTAATATGTCTTCTCTACCATGCTTTTACCTTAAGAATAAATGTGCTTGCTTAAAAAGAACTGATTTGTTCCTAGCCTTTCAAGAGAAAGCAGAGAATAGATCAGGGGTTCCCAAACTTGGTTCATGGCTTGTTCAGGGTAAGCCCCTGGCGGGCCATGAGACGCTTTGTTTACCTGAGCGTCCGCAGGTATGCCCATTCACAGCTCCGAGTGGCTGCGGTTCGCGTCCCGCCAGGGGCTTACCCTGAACAAGCCGTGAACCAAGTTTGGGAACCCCTGGAATAGATGCTGGCCTGCTTAGGCAGTCTGGCTTGCTGGGAATATCACAGGGTAAGCAGGGAACTGTGCAGCCTGGAAAAACCCTGATCACAAGAGAGAGTGATGACCAAGGAGAGGTGATGATTGTGGAGCCTGGAGACTAGAATAGATGTCCTTGAGGGACCCAGGAGTGAGTTACAGGTGCAGTTGCCCTACATTGTAACAATGGTTAGTCACCAGTTTAAATCAATTTACAAAATTAAGAATATTTTTACCCATAACTTTTTTTAATGACCTTCAAACAAAATACATCCAGAGTCATTCACTTATTTAACCTTGAGAGTTAGGTAAGATTTTTGTTTTTAGGTAGGTAATTATTTTCATCCTTAAAGACACACGTTTTTGCTGAACTCGTAGAAAAGACAAAGAAGCCTGTTTTGTGGATTTCTAATTTTTTTTGCTGATTGGAATAAATTGTAACAATTCATTTTTTGAATAGCAATTTATTTCTCTTCTTCGTTTTTTTTTCCCTCTGCAGAGGCATTTGTGCATTGTTTTTTGGATATTGCTAAGGCTTTATTTTAGATATCTGCTCCTAGTTATAGTCTCCAAACAGATACTGATATGAAACTTCTTACATTTGATTGTGTTTCAATACGGCATTTACTAAACAAGTTGTACCCTTTGCAGCAAATACTTAGCATTCTTTACAATTATGGATTGCATGTTCCCTAATTTCAAGAAGTTTTACTTGGGTTATCACACCATAAGATTTTTTCCCTCTAATTTGTGCTGGCAGAAAATTATTCTTTAATGATTCAAATATTAACTTTTTTTTAAACAAGTGTCAGCAACAAATCTGTTTTTCCCACACTCAGGTTCTGCATATACAGCACACCACGCTATTTATATTTGAGTAGTTTTCAATAGTGAAATTGCATCTCCTTTTTATGAATGTTCAATCAGCTTTTGTTAACAGAGGTATTTGGTATTATGATTACCATCCAATTTTACACAGATAGCATGATTTGAGAGATTACAGATATGAATAGGTAGATCCAGAAAAGATAATCTACCTGAGCCTCCATTCCCAGTTGGGGTCCAAACATTTTTAAGGTTCAGGTAAGTCCAGTTTTGTTTTGTTCTTCTTTTTACCACCTGTTAACTTTTTTCAGCACCGGAAACAAAAATACCAGGAGTGTATTTTACCTTGCCCAAATCAGGAATTGTTGGAAACTTTACAAGAAAACCTATTTCCACAAGATTTCCAGTCCTATTTTGTACCAAAAAGGTTTTAAATCAGTTCAGATTAGTACAGCTTGTGCAGAGTTTATCCATATTGAAGTCCTCTCTAGAGATTTGCTCATTGCGAAGTAATAAGATGGGTTACTTGCCATCTTCACAAGATAAACTGTCTTTCCTGAACAGAAATTGTTTCAAATGGTGCCAAATACAAACTCTGTGATATGCAGAGATGTTCAGCAGGCTCCAGAGGTGGTCGAATTATTTATTAATAATGTATCCAGAAGATTTAACCCTATCTCCATTTGTAAATGATCTATAAGCAGGTTGTGACGTCTATCAATTTGCTTGCAGATTTCAGTTGTTTGTGCAATAGTATAGACAAATAAATGAAGACTATTGATTTTTTCATGAAATGGTTCTGTCTGTGATTCACAATTCATGTCAGGTGATTGGTAACCTGAGTCATATGATATTGTCTTTCTTCCTTAACTGTATCTCTAGGAGGCACTAGAAAGAGACTCATTAATGCCTTTTGCTCCCAAAATGAAAAACAGACTTTGAATTCTTACAAAGGCACATTGTACATTGTACAAATTTTTGCCCATGTTTGGCCTCTGGGCTTGATCAGAACATGCAGGCGAATAGAAGACAGACACAGGAATGGATTTAAGCAGCAGACTGAGATGTTATTAACTTAACTAGGGGGATGCACTGCATTTACACATACATAGTCAGGTAGTGTTTCTGAACATTTAATTTGGTGTAGTGTAGGGTGGGATATCCACAAGGGGGATAGAAGAAACACCCATGGAACCTCAATCTGCAGAGACTTCAGGTATGCCCTTCTCCTTATAGCAGTTCCCCAGCCATGTTCCAGGCTCATTTATCTCTGGGAGCTTGCCCTTTTAGCTTACATCCACACTGGCCGCAATATGCAACAGATTAGTCATTTGACATTCCTCCTGACATTAAAATTCTGTTCTTACTCCCTTTAAACTGAACTGTGCCTCCACAATCCTGCGAGGGAGACAAAAAACCTTCCAGACCATCACTAATTTTGCCCAACAGGGAAAAACTGCTTCCTGATCTCAAATCAGGTAATCTGTCATACCCACAGCAGCCTGGAAAATTACATGGGGTAATAATATGGGCCCAAGACATGTAGGACAGCTGTAAATTGAGAAGGGGACTGTGAGAGGTAATCTGTTCCCTTAATCCTACTCCCTCATCAGCTGGCCAATGGGAGACAACAAAGCCTCTCCCCTTCCTGAAGCACATGTGTATTGGCATTTGGAGGGAAAAGAAAGGGCTTGGTTTATCTGGGCATGAGGCTTCCCTTTCCACTCTCAAGAGTTGGCCATCCACTTCCTAGTCTGGCCAAATTTATCCCCCACTGAGAAGGGGGTGGGAATTCATTGAACGAAGGCTATTGTAAGGTAGCAACTGAATGTACAACAGGTACAAGATTTAATTTGCCTTTGTTATTGTCATAAGTTTAAAGGGACCAAGAACACACTTGGCATCATGAGCCATACCACAGCCAGCTAAATCAGCATAGCTACAGTGGCTTTGTTGAACCTACACCAACTTATATCAATGAGTAACCGGCCTCAAATGATGAGATTCTTAACCATTGTATTCCTCTTTCTTTCCATTTCCCTTTTTCAATAGTGCATTTTCAGTGAAGCAATCTAAAGAGAGCAAAAGATATTTAGATATATGGATATAGATTTAATCAGCAAGGGGAAAGAATGGTTTGTGAGGCAATTGACAAAGAGATTTTGGCCACTTTTAACTTAAGAGTTAAAATAAGGACATTATGAGGCACTTAAAACAGTCTTTAAAATGGTTTAATAGGAACTTTTGCATTTTACACTTACTTTTTTCCCTTGCCTACCAGTCATAAGAAAAAATGGCAGTAGCTTTGCAAATTAAGGTAAATAAGATGGATGATATATTTCTTGCACTATGATATTTCTTATAGCTAAGGATAATAGTTGCCTCCAGCACCTAGATATACTCACTCAGGGCCATATTTTCTTGTTGATGGCATATCCTTCAAGGTATCAAAATATGACTTGAGACTACATCCCTGTGTTTATAAATCATCCTGTAATAGTTCTGAAAAAAAGCTTCTTTCATTAGGGATGTGAATAGTTGTTTAAATCAACTACCCTCATTAAATTCCAGGAAATTAAACATTGAAGTTGTTTGCACTCAGGCCTATTCTAGCAATGTTCTCTCACCAACATTTTGCTGGAAATCAAATCTTAATGGTCATGCCATTTTTCAGAATTATCCTAAAGATATGCCTCCCTGCAGAAAGATAAATGTTATTATAAGTGGCAAGAAAAGATCCATCCTGGTATAAAGTAGAAATTGCCTAAGGTAACTGTGACTGAGCTGTTCTTAATGGAAAAATGAAAATGGAGAACTTGATATCCTTCTGCAATTGCTATTGGATTTTTTTTATTGAAGCTGTGAATCTGAAGATAAAGCTTACTATACATTTGTCCCCTGGGACACTTAAAAAAAATTCTACAGCTATGAAACAATACAGCTTTAAATTCATCAGTTACATCTACTCATTTGGTAAAAAAGAATAACACATATAAATTTGATATTACACTTAGTAGAATGTAAATGAGCCACGCAGGTATTTACGGAAATGTGGGGAAAACATTCTCTATGACATTTCAAATATGCAAAAGCAAAAAATATTGATTTTGAGAAGGTATCAGAATTACATATGATAATGTATATGATATGGTAAATGACTTCTTGTTTTAATGGCACCAGCATAGAACTTAGGGCTGGTCCACACTAAGCCCCCAGTTCGAACTAAGATACGCAACTTTAGCTACGTGAATAACGTAGCTGAAGTCCAAGTATCTTAGTTCTAACTTAAAGGTACTTACTGCGGGTCCACATGCGGCAGGCAGGTTCCCCCGTCGACTCCGCCTACTCCTCTTGTAGAGCAGGATTACCGGCGTCGACGGCAAGCACTTCTGGGATCGATTTATCGCGTCTAGACAAGATGCAATAAATTGATCCCAGAAGATCGATTGCTTGCCGCCGAACCAGCGGGTAAGTATAGACATACCCTGAGTAGCACTGAAATGCTTGCTTCTGTTACTTAGAGTGCTTACAGTGATTTAGTTGGGAATTGGCCCTGCTCCTGAGGTCCCTTCCAACCCTGATATTCTATGATTCTATGATTTCTTTTGTTATGTTTTCTTTACATTTGTAATGCTGTTTGGACCCAGTCTACTATCCACTGATGTTAATGGCCAAGTTCTCTTTGACTTCAATGGGTGCAAGATCAGACTTTTTAAGCATATAAGAATCAAATGTTCACATTGCTGCATGCATCTAAGAAATATGTTTCCATATATTTGTAAGTATAGTAAGAGTTGCTAACTTAAAATACTCACAATCTACTCTTTATGGTTGCCTATGTATGGAAAACAATCAGCTGTTTAATGTTTATGCCTCTATAACATTGTGTAGGAGTTTGATCTAGGAAGCTAACTGTTCTGTGAGCTAAGATCACAAGGGCATTGTTTTATAGTTTCAAGGCATGAGTAAAGCTTGAACTATTCATTATGAACAATTCATCATGTTTGACTCTTCTATTTGGAATTGTTGGAAAAACTAATAATACTTTCTTACAAAGCTTTATTCATAAAGCTTTAGTTAATAGTATCTGCAAATATATGTGACTCTTTGGGATGTTCATAAACTCACTGAAAGGAGTGTTTGCTCTAGAATTCAATACTTGGAATTTGCTAATGGAATCTGATTGGTGGCTTGATGCACGCATGGTTTCAGTCCCCTGGCTGGATGACATAACATTGATAGTAGAAGCTGTGCCTGAAGAAACTGATGATTCTGGATCGCAGTCTCATATGGAGAGACTGCTATAAATAAAGAGTGCTATGGCAGGAGATAAGCCGGCCTTGGAAACTACAGGATATCTTGTGATTTTTTTATCCTCTTTTGCACAAGTGAGAGCATTATGTCTAGTTACATATGTGGACGTCTGTGATGTGGCATATAAACCACATACACCTAGCATGCAGGGATTAGGAAGAGGCAATGGATAAACTGGCATCAATTACACCTTTATTATAAAGTGGTTTGGCTTTTGAGCCACAGAAGTCTTGTGAGTAGACAGATGGAAGTCTTTCCTAAAAGCCCGTAGTACAGGCCCTTAAACTAAAAAAGCTGTTTGGCCAGGAGCACCAAATGCTCAATGTGAGTAGATTGATTTACTGACTCTTCCCCCCCTCCCCCCTTCCCTAGAACAAACTAGGTGGAACAAGCCACCCCCTTAATTCCTTTTGCTTTCTTTGGAATGAGCTATAGAAAACCCTGAGGGACTTCTGCTGAACTAAAGGGGGATAGTGCACTATTTGCAAATAGCTAGGGGGGAGAATAAAGATTTCCCCTCTGAACTTAAAAGTGTGATGTCATTCTTGAAGGAACAGAATTTGTTGAGGGAAACAGTCCATAATTCCTTCCCTGTGGTTGGAGCCCTTCACAATCCCAGATGTAAAAATAGCTGGCTTCCTGATTGAGAGAAAGCATAAACTAACTTAACTAGCTGTCTAGCAAATGTTATATTCACCATACACTGGAGCACATATAAACTGACTGAGCTGGCTCCTATTCTTGGCACTCCAAGCCAGGAGTAGGAGATAATGTGCTTGGAGTTACACTGTGCTCTAACTATTCTCAGCTGCTACACAGCCCCAAGGCTGTTCCAGGGCCAGCCCAGAGCTACTGGGAAAAGGTGGCCGCAACTGGCTACATTGTGGTGCACGCTTCATCTGCTGAGTATAGTAGCAGAGAATCTGGTTTTCAAACATTTGTGCACAATTCCCAGGGGCATCGACTGCAGACCTGCTGTGAATCTGGAATGATACGTGCCCCAACCTTGTACAGTTTCCCTCTGACCTTAATTAACAAGTTTTATAAGATGTGTTATAAAAGAATGAATCTGTTAATAAATAAAATTTAAAAAATGCTGCCCTCACCAAGGAAAGAATTCATTACCTTTTGCTTTATGGAAAGCTACATGGGCCAGGGGAGGAGAATTAAACTCAGGTTTGTTTGTAAAAGACATTTCATATACCAACCGTTCAACATGCAGGAACTTTCATTGTAGAAAAATCCTCCTAAGAGCAGCATTAGCTATTAAGATAATTATTCTTCAGAAATGGAAATCAACTGCACAGTTAAAAAATATTGATCTCCTATAGTAGTCTAAATTGAGTTGGCCAGTTTAGAAAGTGTCTTTTTATGCAAATGGAAGACTTCCAGTATCAGAGGGCATTTCATCAGCATTTCTTGAAATTTATTAATATACTACTTTGGGCTATTCATTCCATGAGAAAACATACGTTTCTTCAAATAGGTTGATCAGTCTTGTATAAACCCTGTCCTTTCTCATTTTATTTATGTTGTTCCTGTCCCCTTTCTTTTTTGCATGTTGTTTATATATGTTTTTCTTATTGCTTATTTCAGTTTCAACTAAACTTAACTGATCTAAGGCTAGAGCACTGGGCTGGGACTCTGGGGACCAGAGCTTTATCCTGGCTCTTCCAATGGCTTGCTGGGTAACCATGGGCAAGTCACTTCATTGCTCTGTGCCTCAGTTTCCCAATCCATAAAATGAGGAGAATGATACCGACCTCTTTTGTAAAATATTTTGAGATTTACTGCATAAGAACAAGGGATTATTATTCAGAATAAATTGAAATACACCAGTATTTGCATGAATTTGAATAAATTGGGTGAAAATAACACCTATGTTCAAACAATGAAACTTTCATATGGACAAGCTGGTAGAGTTACTTTAAAGCAATGGCTACCAAACTGTAGTCTATGGTTCTCCTTCTGGCACTTTGCACAAAGAAACATTTTCAGGCCCAGGCGTTGGGGAAATATAGGGTAGAAAGGGGAGGTAGTTTATAAATTAAATTAAATAAAAATATTTTAATTAAAAGTTTTGAGAACTTTATTCAGATTAGATAAATTTTTTAAATTCCATTTATAATTACCATAATAATATAATTACCAGTCATTCCTGTCAATATGCTTTGTGCAGGGCCAGAGTTTTCTATTAGGACAGGCTGTGAAGCCAGCCACTAGGGGATATTGTAATTGTCCTATTTCCTTTGAAGCCCCTGGCATAGAAGGTATTAAGGGTGTTGATGGGGAATGATTATACTGAAGTACCCTACACAAATTGGAAGAATGTCAGCAGGAGAGATTGAGAAAGCCCCATGCCGGAATGCTCTGTAGTGCAGTAGCTAGGTCACTCTCCTACAGTATAGAAGATCAAAGTTCCAATCCCTTGTCCACATCACACAGAGCTTTCTTTGGCTGCCAGAAGGGGCTGTTGGTAGCAACATGAAAGTTAAAGCAGCCCTGATGCTATTCTACCTAATGCAGGGGGCTGGGCAGATCCCCACCCAACCCCGGAATGTTTCTCACTAGGATCTTATGCAAAACAGCCTCTGCTGGGCATGAGAATTGGGCCCATTCTCTATTAAGCCTGTGATTTGATAATGGTCTATTTATAATCTAATCTTTCAGTGAAGTCAGTCAGACTAACTAGTTTCAGAGGGATAGCTGTGTTTGTCTGTATCAGCAAAAACAACAAGGAGTCCTTGTGGCACCTTAGAGACTAACAAATTTATTTGGGCATAAGCTTTCGTGGGCTATAACTCACTTCATCAGACTCATGGAGTGAAAAATACAGTAAGCAGGTATAAATATATAGCACATGAAAAGATGGGAGTTGCCTTACCAAGTGGGGAGTCAGTGCTAATGAGGCCAATTCAATTAGGGTGGATGTGGCCCATTCCCAACAGTTGACAAGAAGGGGTGAGTATCAACAAAGAGGAAATTATTTTTTGTAGTGACCCCGCCACTTCCATGCTTTATTCAGGCCTATTTTGATGGTGTCAAGTTTGCAAATTAATTCCAGTTCTGCAGTTTCTCATTGAAGTCTGTTTTTGAAGTTTTTTTGTTGAAGACTGGAAATGGCTAGGTCACTACAAAAAATAATTTTCCCTCTGTTGATACTCACATCTTCTTCTCAACTGTTGGGAATGGGCCACATCCACAATGATTGAACTGGCCTTGTTAGCACTACAAAAAGTAATTTTCCCTCTGTTGATATTCACCCCTTCTTGTCAACTGTTGGGAATGGGCCGCATCCATCCTAATTGAATTGGCCTTGTTAGCACTGACCCCCCACTTGGTAAGGCAACTCTCATCTTTTCATGTGCTATATATTTATACCTGCTTACTGTATTTTTCACTCCACGAAAGCTTATGCCCAAATAAATTTGCCAGATTGATTAGTGTAACCCAAAAGAGTGTTTGGCCCAGGGGAGCATGAGGTACACATTACCAGTCCTTGAGTCTATATATTTGCCCAGCAGTAGTATGCCAGCTATGCTCCCTACACCAAGGGCTGCAAAAGGAGTAGCATAGAGCCTTTAAGACAAATCTATTCTATGAGCGGGGTGAGTTACTAGCCAGTTTCATCAGTTTTACATGTCCTTTTTGGCACTGCATAGTGAAACCTACATTGATCAGGAAGAATGTATTGAGATCTAAGAGTTGTGAGCTGAGCATGCAGACTGCCAACTTGATGCAGAAAGTAGATCTTGGAAAAGGCTAGGTAATGGTTTATTAGTATTACATTGCCGTATTTATTTTTTTTTTTCTTTCGTTCCTCTCCCTCCCCGTCCCTAGGCTTTTGTCGTTAGCTGACCAGGTAGGTCACATAAAGACAGCTGCTTAAAATGCTTACAGCTATTTGAGAACATCTGCATAATCAGTGGAGTATATCATTTAAATATTGTTGGAAGCGGAACAGTATTTTGTGATCAACTTCTTTTATGGGATTTCTAAGACATTTTGTAAAAAGAGGCTCTCAACCAATGTTTTATCAGGGCAGTAACAGACAATATACATTTCTTAGACTGCATCGTAGAGCACCTAAAAGTGAAATTTATTACAGTGCCAGGAAAGTTCTGCCCAAATGCTTTTAAAATTATTTGCCACCAGTGGCTAATCACTCTTATTTTTTCCCCACAAAAAAGATGATAAATCTAACGTATTGTAGCAGGTCACTGACTTTAGTTGCATATAATCACATGGAAGTATAACCCAAATCTAGGTATCCCATCAGGGAGTAGTCATCTAAATGCACAAAGCAGCCATACTTGAAAACCAAGAACCATTTGCGCTTCCTTGACAAACACCAGGCTACCCGTTTGAGATAAAACACTGTCTGAACCTGGAAATCCCAAATGGCAGGAAAGGACAATAGATCAGATGGCATTTCCCTTATTCTGATTAGACTATAAAGACCCTAACACTTAAGCAGACTGTGACCCTTTTGGGTTGTTCTTTGCTAGGTATTGCTGAGCAAGGAATTGTAGCATAAGACTCACACACTTTGCCTTAATCTCTGCTGAAGCTCATGCTCTGTGAAGACTTTGATACTAAAACAAGCTTCCCAGTCACAAAGCCCTGACAATACTGGCTGTGATTTATATCTATGATACATATATATATTATGAGGCCACTTTTATACCTCCCCCACCCCCAACACCGAGTGCTCCTTTCACAGAGAACTTCACTTAGCATGGTAAGTTATCGACATTCTGGAAGTGAAATTTCTAATCCAGCTTGCTTGAAGGCTGCATAATAGCCTCTTTTAGCATAAGAGCTTTTATGACAATTAGATGGTGACATAGCCAATTTCAGGATTTTGTTAATTTTATACAGTAGTGTTTGCTAATTGATACTCTCATACATCTGCTAAAATTTCAGCATTTTAAGGCAGACCTGCCCCCATTGTGACTTTATAACATATTCATCTTGTCAAGCCTGACAGGCAGGAGAACTGCTGCTGGGAAATTTTCCATGAGGGAGATTGTGGCTGTCTTATTAAAATATGCACAAAAGCACCTGAAGTACTGAGTAACAAAACAAACAGCCCCCATGGTCTTAAAATCAGGAAAGAAGAGAAGGTTCAGGCATGGGAAAAAAAGATCATAGTATGAGCAATTATAGTATCTGTTTTTTTCTGCATTTTGAAATATTCTATTTCTAAATGCTATGCATTAATTAAATAAAATTATATTCAGGGCTTAACCTTGGCCTTTAAACGAAGGTGCAAAGTAGGATCGGTGTGGAATACCAGGAGTTCCCATAAACTTGGCCTGTAGCCTTTGAAAGTGCGAAGCACATGATAATTCATCATGGGCCCAGCTCTGGACGGAGACAGAAGAGATAAAAATATTAGAATTAAAGAAGAAATCATTAGTGTATCAGTTTAATCATCCATATTCTGAAACATAAAAATGAAACTGTACTGGATTAGAGAAAAGTTTACACTTAAGACATTGAGTGAAATCCTTGCCCTATTATTTTTTATCTCAAGTATGGGAAACTTCCATTTGTTTGTGGGCTAATCAAACATGAGCTAGTACAGCAGAACCTCAGAGACAGATAAGAGTTATGAACTGAACCATCAACCATACACCTCATTTGGAACTGGAAGTACACAATTAGGCAGCAGCAGATACAAAAAAAACAAAAACAAATACAGTATAGTACTGTGTTAAATGTAAACTACTGAAAAAATAAAGGGAAAACAGCATTTTTCTTCTGCATAGTAAAGCTACAAAGCTGTATTAAGTCAATGTTCAGTTGTAAACTTTTGAAAGAACAACCATACTGTTTTGTTCAGTTACGAATATTTCAGAGTTACAAACAACCTCCATTCCCGAGGTATTTGTAACTCTGAGGTTCTACTGTAGTTATATTTAACTGACCATTATACTAATGCATATCACAAATATTGTGTTGGTTCCCTGTCTGAATAATTTTTATATAATTCTCATCACTAGAATATCTGTGTATCACTCTCTAAAATAGAACTGTACTTTGCAGTTAAGCAAATCTGCTATTGCTGTTAATAAGTATTTAATAAGAACATAAGAATGGCCATCCTGGGTCAGACAAAAGGTCTATCTAGCCCAGTATTCTGTCTTCCAATAGCAAGCAAAGCCATGTGACCCAGAGGGAATGAACAGAACAGGCAATCACCACGGGATCCATCCCTTGCTGCCCACTCTCAGCCTCTTTCAAACAGAGCCTAGGGGCACTATCCCTGCCCCTCTTGGCTAATAGCTATTGATGGACCTATCCTCCATGAATTTATCTAGTTCTTTTTTGAACCCTGTTATAGTCTTGGCCTTCACAACATCCTCTGAGAAAGACTTCCATAAGTTGATTGTGAGTTGTGTGAAGAAATATTTCCTTTTGTTTGTTTTAAACCTTCTGCCTATTAATTTCATTTGGTGACCCCTAGTTCTTGTGTTATGAGAATAGGGTGACCAGATGTCCCGATTTTATAGGGACAGTCCGGATTTTTGGGTCTTTTTTTTTATATAGGCTCCTATTACCCCCCAACCCCGTCCCGATTTTTCACACTTGCTGTCTGGTCACCCTATATGAGAAGGAGTAAATAACACCTCATTATTTACTTTCTCAACACCAGTTATGATTGTATAGACCCCTTAGTTGTCTCTTTTCTAAGCTGAAAAGTCCTAGTCTTTTTAATCTCTCCTCATATGGAAGTTGTTCCATATCCCTAATAGTTTTTGTTGCCCTTTTCTGAACATTTTCCAATTCCAGTATATCTTATTTGAGATGGGGCAACCACATCTGCATGCAGTGTGCCAGATGTGGGCGTACCATGGATTTGTATAGAGGCAATATGATATTTTCTGTCTTATTATCTATCCCTTTCTTAATGATTCTCAACATTCTGTTCACTTTTTTGACTGCCACTGCACATTGTGTGGATGTTTTCAGAGAACTATCCACAATGATGCCAACATTTTTCTTTAATGGTAACAGCTCGTTTAGATGCTATCATTTGTATATGTGTAGTTGGGATTACGTTTTTCCAATGTGCATTACTTTGCATTTATCAACACTGAATTTCATCTGCCATTTTGTTGCCCAAGCACCCAGTTTTGTGAGATCCCTTTGTAATTCTTCGCAGTCTGTTTTGGATTTAACTATCTTGAATAGTTTTGTATTTCACGTGGACAAGGATGTGCATTGATTTTAAAATTTACCACAAACTCTTTTTTCAAGTGTAGGTAGGTGTCCACAACTGGCATTAACTTAGAGACAGAGTCATAGTAATAGCACAGAAAACAGAGGCTGAAAGGGCATGATAATAAATGGCCCTGTTATTCTAGAAGTGATCTCTCTTGGACAGAGCGAAGGCTTGGGCTGCGAAAATTTTCATTGCTGCAGGCTCTGCTATCTATGTTCTGTAGCTACTGTATGTCTATACCAGGGAAACCCAGCAGACTTCCTCTCCAGGATTCATGCTGTAGCACTTTTAATAAGCACTAAAATTGCTCCCTTATCAAAAATCCTTTTCTGACTTTTGTTGTGTTTTTTTTTAACTCTATAACTGATCCCTAAAATATCGAAAGTTCCGAAGTGAGAGGTATGGGAGGAGTGGAGATGTTTTTAGGGGGAAACCTCCTAGCATTTTTAAAGCTTGAAATAGTACAGTCTCTTACTATCAGAAAGAAAGAAAGAAAGAAAGAAAGAAAGAAAGAAAGAAAGAAAGAAACCTTACATTTTATAGGTTAATAGGGTTCCCATATGCATTATCATTGTGTCATCTGTCAAGTGTTTGATGGAGAGGAAGTATCTGTATGTGATTTGCAAATAAAAATTGTCAATTCTTCTTCAGCAATATGGACAGTAGTGATTAGACCAAAGATAACTTTAAAATCATTCATTTATCCTCTCTATACTCCATCACAGCATTGTGAAAAAAAATACTAAAATGTAGTGCAAATTTGATCTTTAATTACAAACAAGGGCAAAAAATAGAGAGGTTTGAACACCAGGGAGAAAAGGAAGGATGGTAGGTAATAGGTAAAGGGCCAGCAGTAGTCCTTTAGTGAGGAGGGAAGGGTGGGACAATGTTTTTAAGTGTCATTTAAAGTGGAGAAGGAAGAGTGAAGATGGATATCAAGGAAGAGTGAGTGACAGAGTATTGAACTTATTACAACAGTGGCTCAGTTGCCTACTGAGCAAAGATGCAAGATTGAGTTCCCCTAAAGATGGGCCCTCAAGAGTGTAAACGTATGTTAAGTTGAGGTTCAAGGAGCAGGTCTCCAACATAACCAGGGATTACAGTATTAAAGGCTTTAAAAACAAACCATAAACATTTAAAATCCATCTGCTACTTTATTGGCAGCCATGTTAAATAATGCAGGGCAGGTGCAATATAATCACAATTATCCAAAGCAACAAGTAAACAACTGATGTATTTTGCAACATATGCAAATAGCAGCAAACCAGTGCTAGAAGCCCTGCTCCAAGGAAGTTACAATAAATAGCCTTATGTCAACAAGGGCACATGTTGCTTTTTGTGAGATGATCATGAGGTCAAAAGAGAGAAATATTTTGCTTACTTAGAATTTATTTCTTATAATGGGTGTCTTCATAAAATAGACCTCTACATTCCATCACAATGGAGGCACTTTAGAATTTTTTCTCCTCTTCCTCTTCGAGCTATCAGAGGGGTAGCCGTGTTAGTCTGGAGCTGTAAAAAGCAACAGAGAGTCCTGTGGCACCTTTAAGATTAACAGATGTATTGGAGCATAAGCTTTCGTGGGTGAATACCCACTTCATCAGAGGCTTGTCATGCGTCTGACGAAGTGGGTATTCACCCACGAAAGCTTATGCTCCAATATATCTGTTAGTCTTAAAGGTGCCACGGGACTCTCTGTTGGTCTTTCAGCTAAGTCTCCCTCTACTGGTACAGCACAACACTCTGACGCTAGCTTTGGAAATAATCTCCCCAGTGTGTGTTTTTAAAAAAACATGCTAGATAGAGAACATGAGCACCATGATAGATGACATGTGCCAGCAATGCCCCTCTGCCATGTACATTGGCCAAACCGGACAGTCTCTATGCAAAAGAATTAATGGACACAAATCTGACATCAGGAATCAAAATACTCAAAAAACAGTGGGAGAACACTTTAACCTGTCTGGTCATTTAGTGACAGACCTGCGGGTGGCTATATTACAACAGAAAAACTTCAAAAACAGACTCCAAGGAGAGACTGCTGAGCTGGAATTGATATGCAAACTAGACACAATCAACTCCGATTTGAATAAGGACTGGGAATGGCTGAGCCATTACAAACATTGAATCTATCTCCCCTTGTAAGTATTCTCACACTTCTTATCAAACTGTCTGTACTGGGCTATCTTGATTATCACTTCAAAAGTTTTTTTTCTCTTAATTAATTGGCCTCTCAGAGTTGGTAAGACAACTCCCACCTGTTTATGCTCTCTGTATGTGTGTATATATATCTCCTCAATATATGTTCCATTCTATATGCATCCGAAGAAGTGGGCTGTAGTCCACGAAAGCTTATGCTCTAATAAATTTGTTAGTCTCTAAGGTGCCACAAGTACTCCTGTTCTTCTTTTTGCTCTAAAAAGGTCAGCAGATTCCAATTTTGGAAAATTGAATCCATTTGAAGTTCCCAGCAGTTTGTGAGAGGAAACTGTCACTTTCTCTTGTAGAAAGCAGTGATTGATACATGCTCTGAAAAAAAACAAAAAAGTTCATCTGCTTCCATTTGATAAACCCATGAGTAATCTTAGTTCTTGTTTGAAAAAAAAGAGGGTAGCCTGCACAATGCAGGACACTCAGCACAAAACCTGAAATCTACTCCAAAGGGCTTAAAATAATAATCAAAAGCTTTTAAAGCCATATACCACACACATTAGTATGCAGTAGCAAGGTTCTTTGGTACTTAAGTTATGACCACATAGCACTTTGCCTGCTGGGTTTTCTCTGTGGCAAGGCAGCTGTTAACCTATAAGTAGGTGAGTGTTTGGACCAAGGGTTTTCCTGCCTTGAATGTTGCTTTCAGTTTAGGTAATGGGACACTGAACACATACTGGTGAAGTAAAAGCAATTTGTTATTTGTTTTGACAAGTCACCTTTATATTATATATTTGCAGTTTTCATACAGTAACTCTACTCTCTATTATTCCCCATTGTATCTCTCTGAAAAATGAAGCACGTAAAAGTGCAGCTTTTGTCTCCAAATTCTCCATTCTGCACTGCATCCTCTCGCCTTCATAGTCTCACTTTCTTTCCCTCTTGCTGCTTTTCAGTGACAAAACAAAACAAAACAAAAAGCTGTTTTGTGGCTCAGTTTGCATGTTTCTTTCTCACTATCTTCTTAAAATGAAAAGAAAACAGAATCAGATGAGTTGCATTAGTGTTTTAAAATACTGAATTCCCTCTATGCTTCCTCTCTCACCTGCCTGATTATGTTACCTGTCTAGTCACAAACCCAGTTTTCTTTCTCCTACAAAATCATTTTCTGAAATGTTAACACTTACAGGACGTAGCTGCCCATTTACAATATAACAATTTCCCATTGTCCTAGAGGTGCAAATTTAAATATATTACTTTTTCTCTGGGGATGCAATCCAGCTCACAATGAAGTTTACATAGAGAAGGTCTACATAGAATATCAGGGTTGAAAGGGACCTCAGGAGGTCATCTAGTCCAACCCCCTGCTCAAAGCAGGACCAATCCCCAAACAGAAGTTGAATCTTACTAAACCAGTGATAGCTTTGAAGGACTTCCGCTGCTGAATTTGCTGCAAGGGGGAAAAAATAGAGCTCTAGTTCAGAAACAAACTGAAAATAGGAAACCTCAGAGTAAAGTCATCAAGAAGAGTGGAAATCTTATTGCTGTTAAAACTCACACTGCTTTAATTAAAATCAGTTTTTAAATTGATTTAGTTAAACCAATTCAAGCCTTTGTTTAGAGACAGTTAAATCAGTTTATACCTGGCTTATATCATTGTAGTGTAAAGGAACTGGGTACTATTCCATTAAATAGCTTGTGTGCTCTACTGTCCTTCATTGTTTCAGAAGCCACCATAACCCTGTCAGAGCATGAGTGTATATGAGTAGTTGGGTCTTGCCTGTTATATGTTAGGTAAACACTGTTATTTGGGCATCATCATGCCTGTGTAGTTCCTTCCTATTAAGTGCGTCATGTAAAGAGCCAAAGACAGTCATTTTAGGCCAGTTCAGTTACTTTGAGAGACAACATGATTCAATGGATGGGGCATCAGCATAGGAACGAGGCTTCTACTGTTGTCAGGGCTGGCTCCAGGCACCAGCCAACCAAGCACGTGCTTGGGGCGGCACCTGGTAAAGGGCGGCCAATCTTGGGGTGCGGGGGGCAGCACGCCGCTCGGCGGGGGGCTGTTCCGGCGGCGCAGCGCTCGGCGGGGGGTGTTTGGCATCATGGCAGGAGGCAGGGGATGTTCGGCAGCACAGCGGTGGGCGAGGGCTGTTCAGCGGCGCAGCACTCAGCGGGGGGGGGGGGGTTCGGCGGCGCGGCACTTGGTGGGGGGGGTGTTTCCGCGGGGCGGAGCGGCGCTGGAGGGGGGTGTTACGGCGGGGTGGCACTTTTTTTTTGCTGCTTGGGGCGGCAAAAAAGTTAGAGCCGGCCCTGACTGTTGTGTTTCCTTAAGCAAGTCACTGCTCTTTGTGACTCTATTTCCTCTTATTTCTTTGTCTGTCTTTTCCATTTTGACCATAAGGAAATAACTGCATCTTGCTTATGTGTGTAAACAGTATTAGCAGAATGGGGCCCCACTCTCAGCACGTCTACATGCTGCTGTAATACTTATAATAAAAATAGGCTTTGTGCACTGACTCTGAAATCCAAGATGCTAAACCACCTCATAATATACTGATCTCCTGTAAAAAGGGTATTGTAAATTTTATTTAGTCTAATTACTTTATTTACCTGTAATAACTATTTCATTGTCAGTTTCAGTTTCAGTATCTGTAGTCAGTACTTCTATTGAGTTTTTCAACTACATTTGCATGATCATGTATCATTTTTCCTCTTGTTTTAAATCAATTTTAAAATGATTACACCTGATTTCAAAGGAAACAAAACTAACAATCTATTGTTAAAATATGATTAAAACTCATTTAAACTATGTTGCATGTTACCAACATAATTGTACATTCACTAAATTATATATATATATCTATATATAAACTACAGGTAAGTGTCTTCCTGTAAATAAATAATTAAAGCCTTTTTAGGTCCTATATCACTGACAGAACACACAGACTGAAAATCACTTCATCTTTTGCTTGGCTGTTAGAGCTGAGTTCAGTGTTCTGTGTTTCCTCTACAAGAGTCAATGACTTCACAAATATCTGGAATCTGGTTTAACTAAAAATGCAGCAGCTTGACCTGTGTGTGTGTGTGTGTGAGAAAGAGAGAGAGAGAGAGAGAATGAGATGCCATAAATTCTTGCACAACCTAGACTAATGATATGCCAAGTAAAACAAATGTTTTATGCCCTGATCCTGTAAAGCCTTATGCATATGCTTATCTGACCACGGTAAGTAGTTCCATTGACTCCTCAAAAGGTGTTAAGTATATACATATATTTTCACAGGATGGGGCACTAGTTTTTTTTTAATCATTTGTAATTTTGAGGCTATATATACATTGTGTAGCTGATTTAGAAACTGCAAAAGCTGAAGACATTTATTTAGAAACATTTCAGTTGTTGAGGGTTCTGTTTTTTTATTGCTAAAACATCATATGACTTGGCGCAATTAGTTTATTAAACATAGAGAAATCAATATTAAAAGATAGGTTCATACATTACCAGTATCTGGAGGATAGACCTGCTGCTTACGTCATCTTCACTCTGTTTCAAATTGATTACAACTACCTGTTTCTGTACCCTACTTGTTTACAGCCAATAGAATGTTTTTACAGATTCCACTTTATTAATTAAAGACCTTACTCACCTGTTCTTATCTAGTTTCCAATTATTTTTCAGGTTACAAAGAAACGTGAAGGCATCTTATACCAATTATCCCTAAAACAGATAACTAGCACTGCTTGGTAAGCCTTAACAGAACATATGTCTTGTTTTTGTCAGTTCCTACATGTACAAGGAAGAGGAGTCATACACAGTTTACCTACTAGTACAATTCGACAATAAGTTTATCATGAGTTGCAAAGCATTCTGGGAGTACAACTTATACAACTTAGCATAAGTACAAAGCCTTTTAGAAACAGATGACATTGGCTAACACAGTTCACCTTCCCTGCATATGTCCTTGCTTTTGGTAGATTGATTCTCAGCCTTAACTTTAAATGAACGTAGATATCTTTTAAAACTATTTTAATAAATATTGTATTTCTATAATTGAAGCCCCTCAGGCAACAGTGTTGCAGCAGACAATAAAATGAATGAGCTCAACTATTGCCTGAGGGACTCCAGCAATAATGCTATTAGAAAAAATTGAAGAAATTAGAATTGCAATATTGTATTATCAATTTGTGTGTGTGGGAGGGGGTGTCTCCTGAAATGTCTAAAACTCATCTGTTTGTGAGAAGCCTATGTCTCTGACACCACTTTACTAGTAAAATGCAGTGTGAAGTTTTCTCTAGCACTAAATCTATTTTCTTCAATTAGTAGAACTGATAAGTGATAACCTACAGAATGGAAGGAAATAAAAACATGTAAAAATGTCTGGAACTGTTCTATAGGGAAGCAGTTGATGATAGATTTTTCTCTGAACACATGGATTGTAATAAAGTAGGCAAAACTTAAACAAATCCTGCTCATTTCCATTTTTGTATGTGCCTTTTAAGGCTTTATTACAACCAAGTACAAAACTAAATGCTAGCTATTAGATTTGTGCTAGGATATGTCTTTTCATTGCTTGTTTTTACACACACATAAGTAGAACTGGTAGAGGATAATTCTGTTTAATGATAACTTCTGAGTTTTCGAATTTTGTTTTTGTTCTGCATTGGGATGAAATTAAAACCTTTCAAATGTTTTCATAAAAAAGCAATTTTGCCAAAGCTCAGGTTTTCAATTCAGGTCTCTGTCTCATCAGAAGTGGCCCTGGGCCTCAGAAACCTCCCCAATTAAAATGTGGAAACAGATACGTCTCTGCAAAACATTTTGACTTTGATAAAACAGGTTATTTTCAATGAAATTATATTTAGTCTAAAATGTTCTGATGAGCTCTACCTATAAGCTAGGAGTATGGTCCTCCAACCTCTCTGCCATGAACCCGATTCATTGCCTAAATATGAACTGCTTCCAAATGAATCATAAGTTTGCCCAGCTTCTTTTCATGCTGCAGAGGAGGTAATTTGACCATGTGAGCGGGTATATAAATATACAGCTCTGGATTGTACCATGCTGTGGAAAAAGCCATGGGAGACTGCTCTGGGGGAGGAAATCTCCACAAGGAGAATCCCTTGTGGATTTGCTCCCTTATTGTTCCTGCACAAGGGAGAGGGTAGCAGGGCTTTCTTCCACTCCCACAGAATAGCAGAACACTCCCAACCCCTCATAAAAACAACCTCGGAGATACCAGGAGACCTGTGGAAGGCCAGAACTCTTTGAGAGCTCCTGTGCTTCTAACAGCAGATCTGTCCTTGGAGCTCCCAACCCCTGTTTGCTGGCCACAGTATTTCAGTGGAATCATGCTGCCATGGACTCACACTGGCTGCATCAAACCCAGAACCCACAGGATGCGTGGATTTTATTATCTTTTCAGGGGAATCTTTACAGGGCTGGAGGGGGACAACATGTATTCCTCACCCGTCCCACACACCTACCCCAACCTGTGGTTCTCTGTTCTTGTATAGACTCCAGCCCCATTGAATGCCCTCTGCAGATTCAAAAGAAGGAGGGAAGAGAGTACTGTGAATGACTGTGAAAGATCTATGTGTAGATATAGGGGACACAATCAGGGTCATAGGGTGCAAATTGGTCTTCTTTAACTGCTTGAAAGAATATTGAAAGTTAATTCTAGGGTGTTCTGGGAAATATTGCTTCTGTTCAGTGTGTACACTTCAACACACAATCCTTTTTGAGTCTTGGTCTTGAACTATATTTTCTCTCTTTTCCTGATGTGTGTGTGTGTGTTTGAAGGAAAGAAAGAAAGAAAGAGTCACATTTTAGCTCTAGAGCTTTTTAAGTCTTTATAGAAAAACAAGGTACAGTTTCATCCTATAAAAATGGACTTTATAATACAATTGCTCTATAAATTGTGCATGGTTTACTTCATTTTAGGATAGGGACTCATGTACTTGGAGTCATATCTTAGTCTTTTATTACCACAGCCAATTTCAGTGGAACAGAAATGTGACCTACATCTCAAAATTAGTATTCATCTTTTTTCATCTTCTTTTAGCTTTCAGAACAAAGAGCTCTTGCCTGCAGATATTTACTTTGATTTGGCATGTTAGCATATTTTTATGATTTATTCCATGTGCCTTGCAAGCCACAGGATTTTCTCGTAGTGATCCCTTATATTTTACATGTTGAAAGTGCACTGGCACACCAAGGGCTTGGAGGGTACATTTATTGAGATTAATGTTTCAAAAAGTGTCCTTTTGCATTTCTTCTTTTTCTTCTTTTCAGTATTGCTTTGCTACCAAAACTCAGCAGCTCAAGTGTTTTTTTTTTTTTCTTAATAATTATCTGAGACAAGCTGAATTTGGAAGTAATATAATATGTTGATATTTTCATTAAAAACATAAATCAATATTCAGAAAATCAATTCCACAGTGATATAGTTCTGATACTTTATTGTATTAACCTGTTGAATGTACCTGGACATAGCCAGCACAGTAGCCTTTGAGTCTCTACTGTAGTCCTTTCCACAGACTTAGTGGTATGTTATATTGTCTGCTTTCCCATTGTTTGATTAATAACCAACAGACTGATTATGTCCTGAAGATTTTATTTTTCCTCCTACCTGGCTATAGTACATCTTTGCTAAATATAAACCCTACAGTGTCACATTTACGAAGAGCAAACAAATAGTGAAACCTAAGGGTCTGGAGGGCTGGTTGAGTCAGATAAGATTTCAAAGTTTGTTCAGACTTTGAAACAAAGCAAAGTTGCGGGGGGAAAATAGAATGTTAACAATTTACTTGGATGTTATCTGTCCTGTAGTGGAGTAATCTTTTTACCTTTGTGATATGGAAATTAAAATACATTTTTTTAAAAGAGCATCATGGTTATATTTAAGGATCTGATTAAATAAGCTGGGAAAGGGCAAAGACCTTGTCTATGCATAAATATTGTGGAGAATAAAAAAAATGATGGTGGGGGGGGGAGGACAGCTGTCATGATAAGTGTAAATTGCAAAATCTAAAGCTGAGATGGTGCAGGTTAGTATTTGAAAATTTTTGAAAGAAGCTGCTAGAACTTCAGAAAACTTTCCCTTATGCTGCAGTTGTTAAAAATAATGTATTACTTCTTGTATCATCCTCTTTACTAAGAGTTTTGAACAAATACAATGAAGGTAAATTAACTAAAATCTTTTGACATATGAAGCATTTAAATTTAATGTTTTCCAACATGATAGAGGGCAGTTGTCTGAGAAGGAAAATGAGTTATTCTGGAAAAAGCCATCCTGTGGGATATGAATAGTGGAGTCTAGAGTTGTCAGATGGGGTGATGATTGTGAAATGGTACTTTGGAGTCTGGAAAAACATTCTCAGGAAGAGTACCCAGAAGTCACCTACTACAAGACAAGCCTAACAAAGAAAGTAACAGAACGCCACTAGCCGTCACCTTCAGCCCCCCAACGAAAACCTCTCCAGCGCATCATCAAGGATCTACAACCCATCCTGAAGGACAATCCCTCACTCTTACAGATCTTGGGAGACAGGCCAGTCCTTGCTTACAGACAGCCCCGGAACCTGAAGCAAATACTCACTAGCAATCACACACCACACAACAAAAACACTAACCCAGGAACCTATCCTTGCAAAAAGCCCGTTGCCAACTCTGTCCATGTATCTATTCAGGGGACACCATCATAGGACCTAATCACATCAGCCACACTATCAGAGGCTCATTCACCTGCACATCTACCAATGTGATATATGCCATCATGTGCCAGCAATGCCCCTCTGCCATGTACATTGGCCAAACCGGACAGTCTCTATGCAAAAGAATAAATGGGCACAAATCAGACATCAAGAATTATAACATTCAAAAACCAGTCAGAGAACACTTGAACCTCCCTGGTCACTCAATTACAGACCTCAAAGTCACAATACACCAACAAAAAAACTTCAAAAACAGACTCCAACGAGAAACTGCAGAATTGGAATTAATTTGCAAACTGGACACCATTAAATTTGGGTTGAATAAAGACTGGGAGTGGATGGGTCATTACACAAAGTAAAAACTATTTCCCCATGCTAATTTTTCCCCTACAGTTACTCACACCTTCTTGTCAACTGTTGGAAATGGACCATCCTGATTATCACTACAAAAGTTTTTCTTTTCTCCTGCTGATAATAACCCACCTTAATTGATTACTCTCATTATAGTTGGTATGGCAACACCCATTTTTTTCATGTTCTCTGTGTATATATATCTTCCTACTGTATTTTCCACTGCATGCATCCGATGAAGTGGGTTTTAGCCCACAAAAGCTTATGCTCTAATAAATTTGTTAGTCTCTAAGGTGCCTCAAGTATTCCTTGTTCTTTTTGCTGATACAGACTAACACGGCTACCACTCTGAAACCATTCTCAGGGTTAATACGATCAGATGGGGAGATGGGGGGGTAAATAGAGGAAGAGTAGGCTGGGTGACTTCTAGTCAATGAAACATGGAACCTGTATGACACTTCTCATGGGGTTGTGATGAAGTATCCACCCCACAAAAGGCAGAGCAGGTTGTTCAGACAATTAACCTGATAGGCTGCACCTGGGGACAGCCCTGGCTTGAAAGGCTAATTGATGATGAAACCCACCTGGGTCAGGGCAGGCTGAGCTTGTATAAAGCCAGCAGGGGGAGAACAGAAGGGGACTGCAGGAAAAAGTAGTCTGCAGTCACTCCCTGGGTGGAGGGAGTTTGGCCTAGTAAACCCAGGGGAAGAACCAGAAGATAGCGCAGAGAAGTAGGAATGAATCCAGGGAAATAGCAACAGGGTCTAGGAGCAAGCAGACTATAGTTGCTGGACATAGGATCCCTGGACTGGAACCCAGAGGAGTGGGTGGGCCTGGGTTCCCTATCAGCAGCTATGAAAGTGGCACAGGACCTGGCTGTGGATTGGAAGACTACCAGGAGTAGATGAGGATAGCTGATCCTATAGGACTTCGATACCCCAGACCTAGCTGCAGGGCCAAGCCATGAAGAGGAAGTGTGCAGAGTCCCAGTGAGCGAGTGGGGCGATGGTAAAAGCTGAGAAATAGACGGGAGTATCAAACCTGAGTAGAGTTAATCCCCAGAGGTGGCCACCAGGAGTCACCCAGAGATGAGCGGACTTGTGACAGGTGTGTTTTATGAGCACTTTCAGTAGTGAATGTGCCTCACTCAAGTCCTTCTTCTGCTTCTATCTATCTGAAAACCTTCATTGATGGTAAGAGAACAGGGATGTGAGGCTTCATTTTCCTGTACCTTGCATGTTGTGAAGATATCTATACCTGTGTAAAACAATACGAACTCAGAGTCTCCATTTTATCTACCTATGATACATGTATGATCCCCACTACTAAGTGCCTCATAAACGTGAATGTATTTGTTCTCAAAACACCCCTCTGAGGTAGAGAAGTGTTATTATCTCTATTTTACAGATGGGAAACAGAGAGACTGAATGATCTATCCATGGGCACAGAAGAAGTCAGGAAGCAGGCTAGCTCCCTAACCTCTGTACTATCCTCCCATTCACTTATACCAGTGGTGGCATTTTACAACATCTTTGCATAGCATAAAAGCTACACAGGTACAAAGTGGTAATGGATCAAGCCAGGCAAAAGGAAAGAGACATCAGGATATAGTCACAAAGGCACATAGGCACTTAAGTCCAACATTTACATGCAACGGATATTCACAAAACCCACATGCATCTACCTGCAGGCACGCAAACTCACTTAGTACCTACATTTTTGCTGTAAAGACCTCTAGGCTCCCAAGTTTCTGTCTTTAGGCATGCATACTACTGTCTCAGTTTAGGCAGCAGGATACCTGTTACAAACCTAAACCCCATTGTGATCCACAAAGCAGAGGACAATAAGCAAGAGAAACACCTATTTTAAATGTGGGATGAGCCCTAAACTCCCTTACTGTATTGGGCCCCATTCAAAATACCGGTAGTGTCACCACCCACCTTATAAAATGTAGCCCAGCAGTTAAAGCACTCATGGGGCAGACCAAGGTTCAATTTCCTCCCTCTGCTTGATAGGGAGGGGATATGAATAGGGGTCTCCCATATCTCAAGTCAGTGCTCTAACCACTGGACTAAAAGTTATAAGGTGAGAGGTGCTGGTGGCTCAGTAACACCACCATCACCTCCAGCATTTCTGGCAAAAAATGGTTTAGGCACCTGACTCTAGGAGACAGTTTGCAGTTATGAATCACAAGCAGAGATAGGCACCTCCCTGCAAACCAGACTCAGCTGTCAAGCTCCATAAGAGGGGAGGGGTTTAGGACACATACCTTTCATCACCATCTCCTATTGGTTAGCTTAGGCAATTCCCCACTCAGCATGCTAGTTTTTGTGGATTGCAATGAAAATTAAAAACAAAACAAAACACCAACACATGTGTCAGGTTTGGAATGATTTGGATAAAAACTGAAACTGTCTTTTCTGTCTGAGAGATATGTTAGCTATTATGAGTCTTCTTGCATTTGTTAATTATAACAGATGTTTCCCTCTCCTATTTGTCTTACCACAGCCCTGTAGCTGAACAAACAAAATAGGAGATGTTCTGGGGAAGTAATACAAATTTAAACAGAGGATCTGGTGATCCTCCCCTCCTCCGCTCATCTGGGCAAACTGTAAAACATCAGGTGCAATTTCCTGCACTTTGGAAGATAATAGACAAAACTAAAATAAACAAAAGCAAAATATAAAAAAGCCTACCTTCTATTTACTAAGAATTTTAGAATAACTTGGCAATGGCAAATTAGAATTGGTTTTATCCATAAACAAAATAAAGCCTATAAAACCAATTCTATGACTGCTTCCAAATGTTTTAATAGGCTTCCCCCCCCCCCTTTTGTGTATGTGTCAAGAGCTACCTGAGTCCTTTTGAGCCCAGGATTTTTGGCATACATTTCCTAGTGTGAGAACAGAATGTAATTTGCCATTGCCAAGTTATTGTAAGGACTTGTCTATGCTGGCAGGGATATTTGGTGTACCTATAGCTACACGCCATATTGAAAAGCAGTTTGTAATGCAGTGATATGCAGACCTTAATGGTTCAGGAGCCAAATTATTAGTGATCAACATTATGCAAAAGAGCCATAGTAGTCTGAATTTTATATATATATATATATATATATATATATATATATATATATATATATATATATATATAAAAACCCTGCTTGTTTGGAGTGGCACACTGTCCTCCTCTAGTAGTAGCTAGGCCAAAAGCCTGCTATAGCCTTGGCTAAGAGAGGTGTGTTTTTCAACTCATACAGTAGAAGCCCAGTATGTATGTGTGTGTATATATATGTGTGTATATACATATGTATATAATGTAATTCTCACAGCAAAATGACTGGCCAAGTATTATTTTATCAATTACAATTGGTTAATAACATAGTAAAAGCATCCTGATTAGTTAATACATTGGTTAATACAGTAACAATGTTTTATATCATGTGCTGCAAAGAGCCACAGGAAATACATTAAAAAGCTAAGTGGCTCCCAAGCCTCACTCGGCGTATCACTGCTGTACTGTATAGCTATATGTCGTGGGGAAAGGCTCTGGCAGCAGGGAGGCAGTGGAGACACTACACTACACTGCTATTTTTAGGGAGACACTACTTAGGCATCTAGGGTATATAGTGTAGGGAATATACTTTATGTTTCTGGCATGTTTTTACTCTACTCGCATAAGCAATATCTCTCTGTTTGTCATGTACTCCTTGTAAATATTAAGCTGCAAGACTGCTACTAGCAGATCAGGCTCCTGTACCAGATATGGACTAGCTACAGAGCTTCCATCATAGAAAGATAAACCAGATGTGTTCTCTATAAAATCCTATAATGCATTGCCAAGTAAGGCTGTTAAACTCTGATAAGGTATGTTACACACAACATCACCTAATGCCTGAACAGTATAATGAAGTCAAGCATTCCATTACACTGTCTACACTGTTATTTATACCCCTGCTAGGGGAACGTGCAGTGTATGTACTCTACATAACACTGTAAGTAGATTTAGCTACAATCAATAGAAATTCACTATCCTATGATTGCTTAAATAAAATGTATCTTTTTCACTCATTCATTGAGACAAAAAAATCATGTAAAAGTGATATCATTAACTTCTGAAAGCTAAAATTAATGAAAGGAACATGGTAATTGCTGGAACTGAACATGTTTCTGATTTATAATACGTAATAAAGGAGCATTTCAGGAAGAAAGCCTTAAGAAATGTGGTTTCTTCAGAAGGCTATGTAAAACAGAATGAGTAAGAGTCCATGGAAATGCAGGAGGAGTGGATAAGTAAAATATTCTCTGGTTTCAAGGGACAAGACCTATCCCTACACAGGAGGGGGGAAAACAATTTTCAAGTGTTTACAGCTACTATTTCACCTTACATAGTAAGAGAATCTGTCATTCAGAAACACTGGAGTTTACTTTTATGTGCTGATAACTTTAAAACACCATTTTCAGCTTCCCCCCATTCTTTATCTGTAAGAGAGGTAATAATCTTAAGGATTTATTGGTGAGATTAAACACTTATATTACTTCAAATTGCATCCTTATCTTGTATTTCTCCTGGGAATATTCTATGTTATAATTGCACGGTATGAAATAAGATGACACACTTACCCATCCGTTCTAAGGAAGGAATATATACTGTGAACAGATAAAACTTTGAATTACAGAATGTCTACAGTAAAGAGAATAAATACATTATCTTCAAATCCACTGAAAGTAATAAATCCTTCATAGCTGATATATATGTTATAAGACATCTAAGCATTATGGTTCCCTGGGATACACTGGTATTGGATGAAATGTAGGAAGAAGTAACACATGCAACTAATAAATGTACAGAATGAAGTGGAAAAAAGAACAAACAAAAAGGCAGACTGATTAAATATAGTATTTACAGAGAGACTCCAATGAAGTTATATCAAAAAGGTTGCAACACTCTTCCATTTGATAGTGCAGTACCATATTTATTTTATGTGATAAATCATTCAAGTCATTCACAAAAACATGTAAACATGTGGGCCTGATTCATCACTCCATTACATCAGTGTCTGGATTCCACTGATTTCAATGGACTCAACTTGATGTTTAACTGGTTTAGCAGAGTAGTGGATCAAGCCTAGTCACTTTCATAACATGGGGGAGAGAAACTCATGTCCTTGATTGAATTATATTATGCTAATTTATGTCAATGTGAGTTGTCCATGCTCAAAGTCCAATACTAGAAGGTGCTCCCTTTGGGAGTTCAAGGCACTAGATACCTCTCAAGGAAGTACTCGCTGTACGGGGAGACTTTGGCAAACCAGTAAAGTGCTTGAAACCACTATGGCTTATTGTTAAAAAGCAACCTACTCAGCAGGCTGTAAAGTGGCCATGCAGCTTGACCAAGGCAGGAGGGTTTTGGGTGCCTCAGAAAGGGCAGCTTGACCCTGCGTCCTTCCTGATAAGAATTGTGTTGAAGTTGCTGATACGTGCGTTTTAAAAGAGCAGGATGTACCCCCAGGAAGTCTATTGGGTCTCAAGGCTGCAGACTCTGGAAAAACCTACACGTAGTTAATCAATAATCAGAAGGAACCTCTTGCTCGATCATTAAAACAGCTTACTTAACAAGGTTTCTGTAAGGGACATGTCATTCTATTACTAATGTATAAATAAGGGACTCCTCTGGGGGACTCTTCGGGACTGGTCTCTCCCTCTGGATGCATCTTGTGTTCCCCACCAGCAGATGGGCTGCCACTGTACCACTGGAGAGTCACACTCAGCTTCGGTAATTAACGAGGGTTGGGGGTGTTTTCTAATCTTGTTGCGGACGTGTGTAAGTGCTTGAGACTAGTAAAGTTTAGCTTTAGGTGAAAGCACTCTTGTGTTGTCCTGTTTGTGCCAGCCATCTATCGGTCGGATGGCCATGTCTCCTGTGATTTATTTCCTGACACCTCCTCGCACAGAGTAAAGTTACCAAGAGCTTTGGGTTGAAAGAACCCTGGGTAACATCGCTGCCTCACAGGTTCTGGCCTTTCTGAGTTTGATGTGGTCCCATGTGATCTACTAACTAAGAAGCATTCTGAATTGCTAGAGTGACACACAATTTCCTGCTCAGCACTCATTGGCCAAATTACATCCTCCATTTTATTTATCCTATGAAAAAGGACAGGACAGAGCAAGAAAAAATAAAGCTTTCAAATATACCTCTTCCCATAATTTATTTGAGTTGTATTTAACTGAAAAGACTCCAACCTCTAGTTGGTAATGAAAATGTATCTAAAACCTTCTTGCTCTCATGCTATACAGTGCCCTAAGTGAAGAGGCGTTTTTGTTTATCTTGGTCTCCCAAACTGGAATGACTATTGTGTTAGCCTTTTTATGATGATGTGACTCAGGGAAAATTCAGCTTTTCTAACAATCAATTTTTTTTTTTAAAGTCATCAAGTTGACAGCTACACTCAGGGGAACAGTGAGAAAGGAAAAGCACAGGTATTTTTTGCTTTAGGCAGTATAAAGTCTTAGCCCCAGAGGGGTTCCATATTCATTTTCACTTTTAGCTATACAGGAACTTAATTCCCCAAAAGTTTGAAAAAAATTTCATACCACCGTTATCAAAAGGGGATTAATTTTCCATTTGGTCAAAATTTCCTGTAAAAAACGTGTGGGGTTTGGGGGGTTGGGTTTTTTTTTTTTAGCCTTTCTCTTCTTTTCCCCGTCTCCCCTCTCCTTCCCCCCCCCCCCCCGCCCTATTTTGTCATTGAATATGAGGAAAGAAAGTTTTGGGGAGGGAAGGGAACAAACTTGTATTCGTGTTTTGTGGACAAAATGGAGAAGGAGGGGGGATTTAAACTCTTTTCTCAAAAAAATATAAGAAAATTGTTTTATTTGAAAAAATTCAATGAGCTATGATTAATAATTTTAAGTCAGATTGTCATGCTTCATTGAAAAATAAAGAAAGATCTCTTGTTTGTCTTTGAGGGGTGGGGGGTGGCTGACCATAATAATGGTCTAAATCAGGCCTGCACAACTCGTAAAGCGGCGAGGGCCATATTACTTCAAAGAAAACAGCTGAGGGCCGAAACCCCCCAAGTGCCGCCAACACCCCCCCCTAGAGCCACCCAGCCCCCCCGAAACACAACACACACACCCCAGCTCCATCCGCCCCATGGAAACAATCCCCCCACGGCCGCCGAAACACACACACACAGCCCGTGCCACCTGCCCCACGGAAACAAACCCTCCTTCCCCAGCGCCGCCCCACCGAAACAGCAGTATTGAACCTCGGAAATATGTTATAGCGGGCCCCTAAGATAGTATAATTAAGGTAAAAGAAAAATGTCTTTTTACTAGAAGTAGAATAAGATCTTCTCCGCACTTTGTAATCAGTTGCCCTGTTGAATGAATGAGGTGTGAATGAGAAAGGTGTAGAAGGCAGGCACCTCCAGACAGCTGCAACCCTTGGAGAGGGCAGGGCCGGCTCTAGGATTTTTGCCGCCCAATGGTGGATTAATAATTTTGCCGCCCCTGGGCCGGGAAATAATTGCCGCCCTGGCCCCGCCCCGACTCCGCCCTTTTCCTGCCCCCATTCCAATCCCCTTCCCAAAGTCCCCGCCCCAACTCCGCCCCCTCCCGTCCCCTATTGGATCCCTTCCCCAAATCCCTGCCCCCGGCCCCGCCTCTTCCCCCCAGCGCGCGGCGTTCCGCCTCCTCCCCCTCCCTCCCTGCCCCACGAAACAGCTGTTTTGCGGCTCAAGCACTGGGAGGGGAGAGAAACAGGATCTGGCAGCGCGCTTGCAGAGGAGGCGGAGGTGAGCTGGAGCAGGGGGGTGGGGCGCAGCGGGGAGCTTCCGCCCCTGCAAATTTGCCGCCCTAGGACTAGGCCTTGTCAGCCTAGGCAATAATATGGCACTGTTGCCGCCCCAAGCAAAACAAAAATTGGCCGCCTCCCCTTTCTTTTTCGTGCCCCTCTGCCCTCGGCCCCACCCCAACTCCACCCCTTCCGAACCCCTTCCCCAAATCCCCAGCACCGCCTCCTCCCCCGGCGTGCCACATTTCCCCCCCCCTTGCTTCCTGCAGGCCCCCCGTGACCTCCTGCCCTAGCTCACCTACGCTCCGCCTCCTCCCCCCAGGCGTGCCGCCGCTCTGCTTCTCCCCCCCCATGCCCTGGAGTTGGCACCTATGATGGCAGGCGCTAGAATGCCGCCCCTAGAAATGTACCGCCCCAAGCACCTGCTTGTTTTGCTGGGGCCTGGAGCCAGCCCTGGGAGAGGGGATGGGAGCCAGACCAGATCAGTAGAACAGGTCAGTCACCGATTCGCTGCTCGCCTCCTCAGTCCTCCTCCCCCGGCTCGCCTACTCACCCCCCACCACTGCCTGCTCGCTCGCCTCCTCAGCCCCCCACCCCACCTGCCCCCCCGCCACTGCCCACCCGCTCAACTCCTCAGCCTCCCACCCCCCCGGCTCGCCTACTCCCCCCCCCCGCCACTGCCCGCCCACTCGCCTACTTAGCCCCCCTCCCTCACCCGCCGCTTGCCTACTCATCCCCCCGCGGGCCACACAGTGAGCCCATCTACTCAACCCCCGCGGGCCGCATGCGGCCCCCGGGCCGCATGTTGTGCAGGCCTGCTCTAAATGCTTGGACAAACACTGGAGCCAGCTCTACACTACAGACCTATAATCCTTGTAATTATGTTGTGGAAAAATCCACACCCCTGAGCAATGTAGTTACACCAACCTAACCCACTGTGTAGACAGTGCTATATCAATGGGCGAGCTTCTCCCATCAGCATAGCTACTGCCTTTTGGGGAGGTGGATTAACTATGCCATTGGGGAAGCTGTCCCTTCTGCTTAGGAGTGTCTTCCACTAAAGTCTTCACTAGGAAACACCATGAATCTTTTTCAACAGTGCTTTCTGAAGCTCCTGTATGCACAGGGGAATAACAATCTCTGCAGTCCCCTTAAGAGGGTAAAGCATGTACTCCCCCATGCAGATAGCCTCCTCTGCTGCACTTCATAAGAAAGTTGTTAACTTTACCTGGAGATGTGGGCCTTGCAACAGACCTTGTCTTCTCTAGGTCTACTACAGTTTACAGTACTTCTAGATTGGTTTACAACCATAATTTCCTTATTGCCCAGGCTTTAATATTATGTTATAATATCCTACTGAACATTTTTAATAAGTGAAATATTTTGTCAATTTTAACTATTTTGACAAAACTTTTATCTATAAATGTCCTTGTTTCTTTAAACATTAATTTTAACTTCTGGAGTATAACAGTGTGTCTATTTCTTCTTAACACTATTTTATACATAATATTACACTACAAAGAATATCTCACACACTTACTTAATTCCAGAATTTAGCACTACTAACACACACAAAAAGTTCAAATTTTAAGGTCAGTTTAAAACCCAATCAATCACAAACTCATATACATAACTTCTGGCAAGAATGGTTATTTAAAACACTATCAATATTTGTAATAGTCTCAAATGATTTGATTAGAGAGAAGCCTTAGTTTTAATGAAAATCAGAATACAGGAATATTCTTTACTAAGGTGAAGCTTGCATAGAAATAAAGATAGAAATTCCACTTGTAAGAATATAGATTTCTTTCTTTGGCCTGTATGATCTTCAGCATATCAAGAAATATGACTTTTTAAATTATCTTCATGTTTTCAAAATTTTCCTTGCTTTCTACGACTTTTAACTTTTCCTAAATATCACTTTTTTTTCTTTCAGCTATTTGAGATTTTCTCTCTAAATCTAATAAATTTACAGAAAGTGAGTCTAATTTTTTCTCTCAAGAGTCTAATTGAACATTTAGGCCTTGCGGAGACTATTCTTAAGTGTAATTTTAACAGTGGCTATAGCAGTCATAGCTTTGACCTCTGCCTTTATAGGTAATTCAACAACTGCACATAAACCAGTATATGATGGGAGAGGGGGGTGTAAACCATACACCCATACTAAGAGGGTTAAGAGGTGCCTGAGAACTCAATGAACTCACCTGCTGGTACCTGGAAGGATGTTAAGTAGATCAATGAGCAGATCCATCTAGAACAGTGTCAAATTTCCTAAAATGGATTGAGGCACTCAGAGATCCAACAGAGAGTTCTTGCTTTCTGAAATCAGCTTGATAGAAATCAGAAGAAAGGGGAACTGGGAAAAACCATGGAAGGAGGAGAGTTAGCTGCTATGGTGGGTTGCAAAATAAGGGCAAGACTTCAGGAAGGTAGGCTTGGGGTGTTGGTGTCCAGCTGACGAATAGAGTATTGTGAAGGACTAAAGTTCAGGCCTGGGAAGGGTGTAAGTAGTTCAAGTTTATACTTTTGATTTGGGAATTGTTGGAGTACTCTTTTTTCAGCATTGGGTACATGATTTTGCACTGTCTGTAGCCCTGGTGAGATTTCCCATGGTACACAGTTCCTCCAGGAGCTGGCAGAACAACAGATGTTCAAGGCTTGTTTCACCACAGCCATGTGTCTAGGTCACTGGAGTAGTCCCACTTCCGAATATTAACTTTTGACCTGCAAACTCTTGTTCAGAGGCAATTTAAACATCTCCAGGTCAACCAATCCTTCTCCACACTTGCAGGAAGACATTTGACAACGGCAACATGCATTTTGACATCCTAGTTGTGTATTTTGAGCTGTGTGCATCCCATTTTCTACTGTTGTAGCCATTGGTGTCTGGGTAGTTTAATGCAGTTCCATTGCAGCTAGGAAGCTTTTCCACAATTTCAGGTGGCTAACTGCCATGGTATGGCCACATTGGAGATGTCTGGTATCTTTGACCTGTCTTAATCATTCCTTTTTGTTTGTTACTGCTTTCCTAATAACCAGTGAAGCAATTCCAGAAAGCATTTAAAGGCTGCTCACATTTGTTGGTTTTAGATATCCTGTGATGTAACAGCAGCAATCATTCAGGACACTGTCCAGCTTCTTTGTGTGAGCTGATCTTTGCCACACCAGACATGCATATTTGACTATTGTAAAGCAAAGTGCAAGTGTGATGGCTCTTAGTGTTGCTGGGTTGGTTCCCCATTAAGAATTTGCAAGCTTCCTAGGGGTGGTGTTCTGTGTTCTAATTCTGCCTTTTGTTTTCACACTCTTCTTCAAGGCACACATGGAAGTCCAGTGTCTCTCCAAGGTAGACAAGATTCCAGCAATGGGCAAGTGATACCCCATTCCAGATGATATTGAGTTATCCATTGGCCTCACACTTGTGAAGATGGAAAAGCCTCCCTGGAGTTTTGGCTGGGTTGTCATGTAATTTGGTTTTGGGGATAATAGACCAAGAGCCCAGAAAGCACTAAGGTTAACATAGCTTCACTCTGGGTGAGTTCCTTGGCTTGGACAGTAAACATCGGTCTTCAGCATAGATAAAAATTCTTGTGCCAAGATGGACCAGTTAATCATTTTCTGTATATGCTGAAGAGTGTTGGTGAGAGTACACTCCCTAGTGATAGGCCATTTTTCTGTTGCTGCTATGAGCTCCACTTCCTGAATAATTTACCATAAAAAGGTTGATTCTCTAAAAGAGATTGTATCAGTCATATGAGGGGGTGATCATTCATTGGGTTGTATATTTTAGTGAGGAACCTTCAGCGATTTTCCTGTTGGATGCTGTTGATAGACTCTGTGTTTGTCGACAGGTTACCGTACCCTTTTCAAAGTTGTGTTTGATGTACTGAGTGCTATTCAGCACTTGGCCGGTGTATGACTTGTCTAGGCAGAATCTAGTTTGCTCTGGGATTAGATGCTCTTCAGCAGAAGGTGAAAGGCAGTTTAAGAGGAGATGCTCATATAGTTTGTTGAGCCGACATAGGCCTAAAGTTCTTCAGCCCCATTGCATCCTTTCTTGGCATCAGGAGTACTACAACACTAGCTCATTGCCAGAGGTTGGATACTTTGTATGTTGCTGAGCAAGTATTAAACCACTGGAGTTCTTCAGTGCTGGTCTGAAATGTTTGATTTGTTCAGTGTGAATGTTGTCTAGGCTGAACATCCTTTGTCTGAAACTCAGAGAAGATGGAGAGCCTGTGTACCCTTACAAGCCACTCAGAAAAGTGGTGTGATGATACCAGAGATCAGAGATGGACGGACTAATAAATTGGAATTTAGCCTGAGGCTTTGGGATTATTGTCTGTTGAAATTCAAGTTACCCTGGAAGAGGTGAGACTTTAATGTGACCTGGTGAGAGGGTTGAGTCATGAGAAGAGGCAGACTACCACAGAGCCAGAGCGGCTGTCAGCAAGGGGTGCCAGGAGGAGCAGGACATGGAAATGGTGTGACAGATTTCTGTTACCAATCTGCCTGAGTTTCAGAGTAGCAGCCGTGTTAGTCTGTATCCGCAAAAAGAAGAACAGGAGTACTTGTGGCACCTTAGAGACTAACAAATTTGCTTATGCTCTAATAAATTTGTTAGTCTCTAAGGTGCCACAAGTACTCCTGTTCTTCAATCTGCCTGAGGTGTCAGGTGATCAGGCTGAGGCCACAGGATTGTTTGGGGAGGAGATGATGAAACACACCAAGTGTCTAAGTTTTAAAGCTTTATTAATAAAATAATAAAATAACACCGGAGAGTGCTGGAGGAGGGTTCCCCACATCACTCAGAGGAAGGAAGAAAGCATTAGTGCCCCAAGCCCTAACCCACTTTCATACTCACATCCGCACCCAAGGCTGGCCAAGCCTGGGTGTAACGTAAGAAGAAGAGGGGGAGGGGTTGATGGGAGTTCTTGTCCTGGGCCCAGGTCGTCCGAGGTCCACTCTGATCTCCGAGGTGCTCCAGCTCTTAGGTGGGTTTTAAGTCCTGGGTTTCTTTGGGGGTGTTCCGTTCATGGACCTCTGCTCCTTATACTCTTTGTACCAGTCAACACCGGCTTTCTGTGGTCTCTTCAGCTTTTCCAAAACACACTGGCTAGACTTTGTTGTCCTCTTTGGGTTTTTTTGTGCTGGCCTTCGCTTGTCTTGCTTGTTATGAGCTGCCTTTGCAGGTTTGTTCAGCTGTATTTTTTTTCTTACAGCTGGTTGGTGGATTCCAGGCCCCCATCTCTCTCGGCAGGCAGCGAAGCATCGCCTGTGAGCTGCGGCCTTGAGCCAGAGTTGGTGCCTTATCTTCTGACTGAGTGAGCTGAAGTGTCAAGTTAACCCATTCTCTGCTTTCTGCCTCCTTCCCCCTCTGGCCTCTGCAGCCTGCAAAGGAATCTTCCATTTGCCATTCACCCTTTAACCCTTCCCCAAAATGCCTTGCAATGCTTACAACAGTGTTAGCAATATACAATGCTAATCTGCCTCCACAGGGAACCCCCTGAGGGAGAGGGCCACTGGGCGGGATGGCAATGGGAAGAGCAGTGTTTCCACACCCCACTCCTCCACCTCACAACATGGAAACAGGGAAGGGGGGCAGTATAGGCCTGCATTAAATTATTGTTCTCTGATGAGTCAGAGGTGTGTTTTAGTCACACACTGCTACTCCAGAGGTGCATCTTAGATGCCCTTGTTTTGACAAGGTTATACTTAAAGTTATGATCTAGCTGCAAATCAACATAAAGGGAATTAGAGTTATTCTGTCTCCTAAAATCAATTTCTGAATAGAAGACAAATATATCTTTGTAACAGATGGTTAAAAGTTAACACTATGTTAAGTAACACTATGTAGAGTTTACAGTGGTGATGATTTGGGAATCTGACTGTAGAATTTAAGAATTCTGTGTGAGATTATGAACTCTGTAGCTTCACCAAGCTGCAAACACCATTTTGAATGTGTAGCCCCTTTGCCTTCTTTATAATCTGTCTCCCTGTTGGATCCCAAAGATGATAGGAAAAGAGTCATTGACATCAAATGCTTGATTATTGACATGTAACAACTCTAAACACTAGACTGGCTCCCAGCCAGCAGAACTGGTTTAGCAGGGGAAAGATTGTCATGGCAACAACATCAACTGGCAGAGGTTTGTGCTCATGTGGAAAGCTAGCAAGGGTGTCACCTGATACAGGGCTAAAAGTTACAAACAGGGATATTTGTGGGGTCTTTAGTTATTTTGTCTCTAGCTCAAAAGGAGAGAGAAGCAACCCAGCCTATAGGGATCTGTATCAGGCAGATGGTCTTTTCTGCTTCCAGATGGCCCCAAGGAATGAGGTCAGACTGGTTAGGGGCAAAGTAAGCAAGCAGACCTAGGGGGTAGAATGCTTTGTGTTTCAGTCCACCAGCCAACCATTTACACAGATGCTGGATAGCCCAACAGATATTGACCCTCACCCAAATAAATTAGTTGGTGGAGAAACTGAGGCAGGGAAATGCATGTAGAGTTGATTGCTTGCCCAGAGTCTGATCCAAGAAAGTACAGATCACAGAGTAAAGTGTCTGTGAAATACTTACAATTGCCATGCTGCCTGTTAAACTATAAAGCAGAAATTGCACACTTCTGGGTGGAGTTATAGAAGAAGGTGTGTTTAAGTAGTGGGGTGGAGTCTGAAGGATCACTTTGTGCCCACAGGGGCTAGGTAGCTGGACAGTAGTTTCCAGCACTCAAAGGTGGTAGAGACCAGGTCTGCATGCTGTGTGTGTGTGTGTGTGCCTAGGGACCCTGAGATTGGGGCAGTGTCTGGACTCTGTCCAAGCTCCAGAGTCATAGAACACCACAGCAATGTCGGGGGAGGGGAGGGGACTGATGCATTCCCAGAAAATCAGGCATTCTGGTACTTCCAGGAATGGCCTGGGACCACCCCTGCCTCCATGGCCTTAGTTATGGAGTACTCCATTTTGAAGAGTTCCCCACCACCCTGCCATGTGCCCTCCTGTGCACAGTCAGGAGAGGTGCTATTCAAAATGATGTCTTCTGGGTGGTGTGACCAGGCAAAACCACATCCAGTTTTATATCAGTACCTGAGAGGAGACAAACCACATAAAAACAGGACTGTGCAACTTAAAACCAGACAAATGGCTAGCCTACATAGCAATCTGGTGGGTGGCCAGTAGGGGGTGCCAAGCTGAATCTGTGACAAGGGGTATCTGAAATTCTTTTAACATACTGAAAAAGGCATCCCACATCAATGAGGCAGGAGAAGATACTTGATTGAAGAAGCTGGGAGAAGATACTTCTGGGACCCAAAGAGGAGGGGAAAAGGGAGGAGCAGACTTAGATGCTCCTGGGCCTTCCCTTCTCCACCTGGTTTAGAACATGTTCATAGGGTGACGACCTTTTCAAAATGCAAAAGCAGGGCACATGAAGAAGCCTTGCCTCTCCGTGGCCCTGCCTCTTCCTTCTCCTCTTCCCCCTGATTCCTCACCCACTGGCCATCCCAGAAACCAGAACCAGACAGTGGTAAGAGCTGTCCAGGGAGCCCAGGCCACTGTGGGGAGCCCCAGACCATCTATCTGTCCTGGGCAGGGAGCCAGGGTGCCCAAGAGCAGCCCTGATCGGTGTCCCCAAGCTCTTGAGCATGCCTCTTATGGCAGGTGGAGGGTCTGGAGCTCCTCGGGCTCCCTTGCCAGCTCTTACTACTGCCTGGCTCCAGCTTCTGGCCTGGCCAGGAGTGGGGCCTTAGGAGGAAGAGGAGGAGTAGATAGTGGGTTCTCATGGCAAGGGGGGCTAAGGCACCTCAGACCCCCCCCGTACCAGGAAGAAGCTGGTGCCACCCCCGAGCTTCAAGCAGCCATGGAGCAGTGCTGTAAGGAATCCAGGACAAATGCTGTTCCAGAGTCATTTGGACTGGGACTTGAAATACATATTTTGGGACTGAGCCACCCAGTTAGGTCATCCTGCACACGCGAATTGTGCCTGGGTAGGGACGAAGGCTGAACCCAGGGGGTTAGGCTGAAGGGGGCCTACGCTGAATACTGGTTATCGGACATGGAGGCCACTTAACATCATTAGATCAAAATAAATCCCTGGTGTTTTGGTGGGGTTAGCCTCCTCACCACTTAAATTAGGAAGTTAATAACATCATGGCCATGTGATTTTTAAAATTCATCCATGTGTCTCTTTAATTTTTCTGCATGTGCATTCTGCATGTGCATTCTGCATTCTGCAAATGAAAATGTAAGCCCTTAGCTTTCAAAGAAACAAACCAACAAATCACAGTTTTTGGTAAAATAGTGCTCATCTCTTCAAGGGTAAATTGGCTAGAACCAACTTAGCCCCTGTCAGGTCAAACGTGGTATTTCAAGGACTAGGTGGAGACTCATGGAACACTCTTCTTAAGATGATAACTTTCATGTATTCCTGTACTATATAATCAGGAGCAAAAACCTTTTCCTCTCCATTATCAGCACTTGTGCCAAACTTTAATTTGTATGTATATTAATCCCCCCAAAACAATTAAAAGAACATTAAGGTTGCAAAGTCAAGTGCTCAAAAGTTAGGAAATGCCAGAATTAAGTATGCCGCTTTAATTTGTCCCCCTTGTGCATATGCTTATTATCATATAGTCTTTAATTACATCATATACTCTTTTTCCACAGAATCCCTGCCTCATTCAGTGCATAGAATGGATAAAGCTCATTTAATAAGCAACTTGTCACATTTTTTTCTTCTTTCTTCAATGTATGACTCAAGACCTTATTTGTTGTCCACTGTTCAAACCCCACTCGAAGACAGAATTATTGTTGTTCATGGGCTTTTCTAAGTTGCTATTATAATATTTGAGAGTTTAATTAATCTTCACAACAGCCCTGTGATGTCACAGGATGGAATTGTTATCTTTAATTTAGAGAGTAGGAACTGAGACATACAGATTAAACTCAAAAGTATCTGCCAGACCACATTTTTTTCCAGAATACCTAGCAGTATAAGGCATTTCCCATGTTCATAGCACAGTTCCAATTGTCTTCAGCTCTACCTATAACTAACTGAGAAAAAAATTGACTTCTGAGTTCAGTGGCTGAAAGGTGGGGAAGGGTAGCTTCTGGCTGACCGAAAACAGGAATCTTGTTTTTTCTCAATGAATTTTCACAGGTTTTTTTATTTCATTTTATTAACTTTTTATCATTTTTAACATTTTTTTTAAATAAAATGAGAGGAAGTTTTGAACAAAAAAAAAAGAAATATACCATTTTGTTTTTGTTTTTTCAGAATTTATTTAGTTTTTTTGCCAAGATAACTTGGCAAAATGAGCATCGCATCAGTCATGAATATATTCTCGTGTTACCATATCTCCATTTTTCACCAAAAAAAACCATGCAAAAATTCACCCATAATGTTCTTTAATTGTACTGTTTCATATGTGTACTTTCCTAGGTTTAAAAAAAAACCCTGTAATTCAGTCATAATGGTATAATTGACATGGGTCATCAGCTAACAGTCTTGCTTATAATCAGTTTTGGACTTTAATTTTACTATTAAACATCAGAATAGTGTGGTTTTTTACACATGGTAGGTTCTCAGATACTATGCTAATAGGTGGTAGTATAAAGACAGTAGATGATTAGATAAACCAACCTCCCAGAAGCTTTAATATAATGTTTTTATGCACCTATTATTTCAACTGTATTTCTCTGATGTTATTTCTTGTTGGATGCTCTAAAAAATGAGCAAATGTTCTCCTGTAAACTTTCAAATCAAAATGACAAGTTATATATATTTTTAACACTTCACCTGATCAAGTAATATTTGCCTAGAGATAACACCTGAAAAACATACATGAATTGACAATATTGAGAACAAAAGGAGGTCATGTTACAAATTCTTCCTATAATTTTTTCACTGGAGCAGTGTAGTTGTCCACCATTATCTTTAAAAAACATTTTCATTAGAATTTTGTACTTTATTTCATTTGTTTACCTTCAAATTTGTGTTTTTTTAAATATCAAAGCAACTTGTCAAAAGTCAAATTGAGAACCTACTGAAAATAAGATTCATTATAGCCTCTTGTACAGCTGCCCCAACTTACTGTAATAAATCACTATAATAACTGTAGCTGTGATAGGCAGATAGGTAAATAGAATTTATGAGGGTTATGAGGGGTTGATTTATAAAATTGAGCCAAAATCCCCTAATACATTACTCTGAATATTCATAAACTCTGCCAATATACTGACTGCAAAATATGTCCATCCACAATTAAAGCAGCATCTGTTTTGCAGAAGGTTCATGAAAGCCAAAATAGCATTGTATTTCATTTACTAATATATATGATTTGGGCATCCATGGTATTTGGTTTCTTTCTTATAAGTAGTTAAAATGATTGACTATTCCCTGTATGAAGTGGTGTTGTATCCATATTGGTCCCCGGATATTAGAGAGACAAAGTAGGTAAGGTAATATCTTTTATTGGACGAACTTCTGTTGGGGAGAGACAAGCTTTTGAGCTTACACAGAGCTTTTCAGGTCTGGGAAACTAACTCAGTGTATCACTGCTAAATACAAGGTGGAACACATTGTTTATCATAAGTTGTTAACACACATTTCAGGGACCATTCAAGGTGAAATGGTCCACTAATACCCCTCCAGTCATAGGAAGGAAAGGGTGGGTGAGCGGGAGAAGCAGCGGAGGGTAGAGGAGGGCTGTTAGTGGGTTATAAAAGGTTGTAATAAGCCCTAAATCCAGTGTCTCCATAAAACTAGTGTCTCAATTCAGGCCATGATTTTCAGTGACTAGTAAAGTTATGAATTTCAGCTCCCAGGCTTGTCTTTTGAAAAATGTTGTGCAGGTTTCCTTTGAGGATGAAGACTGATAGGTCAGAGTTAGAGCGATCGCTTTGTGAAAAAGTGTTCACCCACAGCTGATATGGCTTTTTTGTCTTTTATTATTCTCCTGTGAGTTCATCTGACAGCATAGTAATTGCCTGGTTTCACCTACATAGTTGTTATTGGGGCATTTAGTGCCCAGGATGTTGTGATAGGCACGGGTAGAACCCATGGTTCTTGAAAGGTGTGTTGTGGGGGGTCTTGTTGATCAATGTAGCAGTGGAGACACGTCGTCAAATTTTGTATCTGTTTCTCTGGCAGGGTCCACTGCTGCTTTGAGTTGGTGTTCTGGCAATGCTAGTTCAAATAATAATAGCAGTGAAGCCACAGCAGCACAGGCGTCAGTAGCTCAAGCACATACCCAGCATGCCAGGTGGTTATGACTTGCCCTTGCCACGGACCATGCTGCCATGGCTTCTGTGCTAGTGTTACTCTAGCTCAGGTATGTCTACACATGCTGCAATCATCACTTCCAGTTGCAATGTAGGATGATCATGAAGTAGTACTGTTGCCTTCAATGGGACTACTCACTCATGTAAAGTTAAGCACATACCTTGCCTACAGAAAACAGTTCCCAAATTGTGATGGTTGTCCAGATGATGAATATGACACCACATATGGCACCAATATATCTGGTCCTGGTTAAGAAGATTCTCCATAAATCTAGAAAGCATATTTTCATTATAACATAACACACACTGTGTGATGGAGTATGGAGAAAACAAACCCATTTGCAAGTCTCTCCCAGTCTTTGATGTACTTTATGATAAGTTACGGCAAGAATTCTTGCCAATGTCACTGCAGTCCATGAGATATGCCAAATGATGTTTCATAAAACTGGCTCATGGCTAATGTAATCATTTAGTCACCCTCCCAAATGTAGGTAGAATTTATGTCTAGCTATATAGTCATTTACTGAAAACATCAAGTTACAAATATCGGATATTGGTTGTTTTTGAGGATAAAAAGTAGTCCTGTCTTTAGAATGGAAAAAAAGAGGGGGCAAAATACTGCAAGTCCCCAGTGTCTCAGCTTCTGAAGAGGTACTTTGCTACAAAAAGTCTGCTTGGAATTTGGAGAGGGTAATATGTCCAAGCATAAGCAAGGGACTCCGCAAGCTGCTTAGTTTAGGTTATCCCTAACAGATATATAGAGCTTACATGTATAGCAGCTACTTCCATCTTTTGGAACCTAATTCTGTAACCTGTACTTACCTGCTTTAACCTTGTAAATTCCTCTCATGTCCCTTTCCTAGTTACTAAATCTTTAGTTAATATTACAGGGTTCACTGCAAGCATTGTATTTTGTTTGAGATCTGAGGTATAATTGACCTGGGGTAAGTGACTGGTCTTTTTGGACTGGAAGTAACATGAATATTGTTGTCTAAGTCTATAAGAGTCTTTCCACTGGTCCCTATGGATTTGGATCAGACTCTTGACAAGAGCCATGTGTTCATCTCCCTTTGGATGTTTTGAAAATCTATTTCTGGTGAATTCAAAAATAGGAACATCACTGCATCACTTTTTGCTTTTTATTCAGGTCAGAATTTGCCATTATTTGTTCTTAATGATGGGACACTGTGTGTAACATGTATCATACTCAACATAACTGGGTGTCATTTATTCCAGATATTTTGGATTAATTAATTTGAAATCCTGCAGGCTGAAACCACAAAATCCAGATCTGGCTCTGAGCTTTTTCTTGTGGCTGAGGATTTTTTGATCTAGGATTCTGGTTCAGCTCATTATACAGAGATCCATAAACAAATATCACAGTCAGATTCTGATCAAGGTTTTGAGTTCAGACATATCTACATTTATTAATGTCTTATTCCTGAAGAAATTCCAAAATAGTGTTTGAAAACTTGATTTATTATTTAGCTATCTAAAACACTTTAAAAAATGCTGGGGTGTGGGAACAGTCCTAGTTTTTAAATTCTGGTACAATGAAAATTAGGGATAGCAGAGAAACAGCACATCTTATTTAGAGAATTTTTTTATGGGAACCGAAACATCCTTTTCAGTATTGCAGTCTGCAGCAATTTCAGGCTGCAAGTAAAATACTAAATTAAATTTTAGTGAAAAGAAGTAATATTTATCCCACTTACTAAGCTTAGACAAAAATCTGTTAACACACTTAATTATACTCTGAAAAGATTGAGCAAAATACCCTTTTTACAAACTAGTAGTCACTCACTTTAAATGATTCTTTAAATAGTCGCAGTATGCACATGGTGTATTGGAGCATGAAATATTTGTTTTACTCTTCTGAAACACCAATGATTTTAAATTAAGATTATTCCATTGTGAAAATGCAGTTTCTTGGCAATCAATAATTAACATTATCAACATGCTTTTATGCCTTTCGGTTTCACATTTATTGTACATTTTGTAGCTGGACAACTTTTAATATGTACAATAGTGTTTGTATTCAGGTTCTGTTCTAGCTCAAGAGTCCAAACTTTAGATTCACCTTTACATTCTTATTTCTTCCTGACCAATATAAACAGGAGGTTTTCTGGTTTTTTGTTTGTTTGTTTTCTAAACAAATTGTGGTATCTGACTCTGCAAAACATAGGTAGGATGGAACCTAAGGTGCATGTGTTACAGAACTTTTCTGAGCCAGATCCTCAGCTTGTATAAGTCAGCATAGCTCCATTGACTTCACCAACATACATCAACTAAGGATTTAACCCTCTCTTTTTCAACCTTGTGTGTATGGTTTCTCGACACTAAGATGCAACAGAGAGTCCTGTGGCACCTTTAAGACTAACAGATGTATTGGAGCATAAGCTTTCGTGGGTGAATGCCCACTTCGTCGGATGCATGTCATCCACATGCATCCGACGAAGTGGGCATTCACCCACGAAAGCTTATGCTCCAATACATCAGTTAGTCTTAAAGGTGCCACAGGACTCTCTGTTGCTTTTTACAGATCCAGACTAACACGGCTACCCTTCTGATACTCGACACTAAGATGACACTTCTATTCCTTCAGCCAGAAAGTTCAAGATGTGGGTGGGGGGAAAAAGTGGCTGTGCATGAAATCAAGATAGTGATGACTCAAAGCATATAGCTGACATACAAGAGATCAGATACTAACTTCTTAATAAAATTCTTCATTATTTTAAAAATTAATTACTTTTAAAATGATGAGATACTTTTCATGAAAGTCTGGTGTGGATTCTTAATGATTACAAATAAAACAATAACTGTCTCCAAGAAATTCATGATTTAGACTTATGAGTCATGGATATGGAAAATTCCCCTGCTGGATGTTGTCCTATTTTTGGCAAAGATTAAGGTCCCAGTTCAGGGAATGATTTCAAAATGTATATAATGTAAAGTGTATGCATAAATCTCATTGACATTAATGGGTTTTAAGCATGTGCTTAATGCAAAGCACATAGTAAGTGCTTTCCTGAACCAGGATTCTTTCTTATATTGGGGCTTTAAAGAATTTTAATAAAACTGATTTAAAAAAAACAAGGCACCTATAGTTTTTATTTAGCCATAAATAGGATCTGAAATAGTGAATCATAAAAATATACTGTCATTGTAAGATGCTCTGAAACATTATTTTAAAAATCCAGGCCCTATTCTATGGTCAGAGTCTTTCCATTGTCTTCAAAGGGCTTTAGATCATGTCCTAAATGAATAATCAAAAGTAAAATAAGCCCATTACAAGTTAAACAACCAAACAATCAAGTTTAATACTGAAAGTGCTACAGGGAACCTTGAAAATGAAGCTAAAATGATGGACTACCAGAATTTTGCATGTGTCTATAAATGTATTGCAGTGTTGTCATAGCCATGTTGATCCCAAGCTTTTATGGAACCAACAGTAGTTGCTCCAATGAGACCTCAGCCATCTTATTTTTTCATGGGTTATTCAAGAAAAAAACATACCCAATGATTTGATAACTTTTTTACAAGTGGAAGAGTAATCATGACCATCTTCTGACTATAGATAATTAATGCCAACTCATTTTTTCCAGAGAGACGGCTGTTTGGTCTATTATGCCTATTTTCCTGGGACCTAATACTGCTCCCCTAGTATTCAGTGACAACTCCCATGGGTTTCAGTAGGAACAAGATCAATCATCTTGACCAGAGGATACAGGTGAATGAAGAGAGAGACAGAGATGGATTTAAGCAGCAGGCTGCAACTTTATTAATTTAACACTAGGGAGGTGCTGTATGCTTACCCTTCTGCCTCTCCCATTTAAGTGAGCCCAGAGCAGGATTACAGCCTGACACTATACATCCAATAACTTGAGGTAGACTCTCCTCAGACTAATCCTGGGACTTGGCTCACTTCTGAATCCTCTTGTCCTCCCTCCCCCACCACACACAAACCCCATTCCCCCCTCCCATTAAGGCATAGAAGGTGCCAAAGGGCAACCTCAGTCTGTGAAGACTTCAGGTCTCCCTCATCCTTACAGGCCCATAGTTGACCAGTAATATCTTGGGTCTCATCCACCTGCAATAAAAAAAAAAGTTTTTGTTTTTGTGATCAAGTGTTTTTTGTTTTGTTTTTCTTCCAGATTGTGTTTTGCCCATATACTAATGAACGATACAAAACGTTTTTTGAAGATGAAATATTACTTGGGAGAAATGAGCTGTCTTATATCCAACTATAGCAAAGGTTTAAGTTGGTAGCCAAACTTCTGCTTTCAAATCACTGAAGGAAGCAGAATCCCTTGTTTCCAGTAGATTGTCACGGATGTCTGGTGACAGTAGACATAGAGAAATCATGAGCATGACCATATGTATCTACCAAATCATTCAGCACTAGAAATGTAGTTCAGGCCCAAACTGTTTGATACAAGATTTTGATAATACTAATAATGCTTGTGCATAGGCAGACCACATACAAACTTGATTTTCTCCTTTCCCAAGCAACACAATAAATGATAATAATAGTTTAAATGTTCATTTTTCTAGTGCTGATTTTTTGGGGAGGGGACGGGGGAGAGAATTCAAAATAGGTCAAGCTGGGCTCTTGTCTCCCTCTAGCCCAGAGATTGATCAATAGACCCAAATTATTATGTCACAACAAAAACAAGCCTGCTACATTACTCACTACAAACCCACATTGCCAACTAATGAAGACCAGCAGTGGACATCCTCAACCCCACAAGATCACACACAGAAAGAGAGAGGAGGAAAGGTTTCTGGGGCCCTGTTTAGCAAAGCCAGTAAACGTGTGCTTAAATTCCTCTGGCTTCAACAAGACTTAACCATATCTTTTAAGTACTTTGAACATGAATTAATTTAAACAAGTGCTTAAGTCATCTGCTGAGTCAGAGCCTTAATACAGCAATTCCTTTGAACTCGCCTTATGGAGAGAGATCAACTTATAATATCTGTGGCAGAGTTACAATTCGGTTCCACTTCTAACTCAAAAATCTCTGTGCACTGTTCCAGAAATCCAGTGATTAGAAATAAATGTTTTAACAATATTTCCCTCTAATGAAGGAAAAATCTAAGGGAAACTAGTAGGTTATATATAGTTCCCTTAAACAGTACATACTGCTAACCCTCCCATATACATTACTATAGACGTAATTTTTCATACTAATTTAGTAATTTGTGTGACTTTCAAATCCTTGTCCCTTGAATTTCCCCATCAGTCCATCTTCCTACATTTTCCTCTGGATTAACTGGGAAAGTATCACCTTTGTGGGGTTTCTTACAAGTCACCATATCCATCTCCTGGAATATTGTTTTTTAAACTGCTGGGCATGTTGAAGTGTATCTTCTTTATATTTTTATCAAGTATCATTACACTGACTGCCATTAATTACTGCTTGGATGTACCTGATGTCTTTGCTCTTTCTTTTCTCCCCTCAGTCTGTCTATAATTGAATCTGAGGTTTATTTTCTTTTGTAGTTTCTATCATTACAAATACTTTGCACGGTCAGTATACCCCAGTACTCTGTGTCCTGTCCATATTGCATCTGGGAAAAGAAAGAATTAGATGGTAAGAAAGAGGAAATGAACATATAGGGCCAAGGACTCCAGAGACAGGGGAGACCATACAGGTGGCCCCAGAAACAAAGTCCATCTAGACAAGTCTAGATTTCACATTTTAAGGCAAGGACACCGGGAAGAAGGCAGTTAGGCCATGTCTACACTACAAAATTAAGTCGACTTAACTTACATCAGCATAGAGCTGCTGCAGTAATTACATCGCTTGTGTATGCCCACACTTTGCTCCTTGTGTCTACAGTGCATATCCTCACCAGGAGCACGTGTATCAATTGTACTGTCAGTGTGGGCATTGTAGGATGGCTCCTGAAAGCCAGTACGAGTCAACGTACGCAAAGCAGTGTCTATGCTGACACTGTGTTGACCTAACTGCATCAACCTTGACTCTATGCCACTCATGGAGGTGCAGTTAAATCAGCAGTTATTTCAGTGGGAGCAAAATTTAAGTATTGACACTTCCATAATTAGGTCGACATAATCTGCCTTGTGTTGACCTCACTCTGTAGTATAGACCAGCCATCGGAGAAAGAGATTGGGGAGTAAGAGAAGAACCCAAAAGGATGTGTGTGAAAGATTCCATCCATATGCTGCTTGTATGCCTGGATTCCTTCCCCTATTCTTTACCTATCTATCCCCCTATTCTTTTTGTTTATCTAGATTTTGAGAACTGTATAGATCAATCTCTGTGCCCTTTCAGAGCCCTATGGACATCAATTTGCTCAGGGCAGATGGAGTATCTCTGAAGTCCGTGGGCCTCTTACAAGTGTAGGGGGTCTGTCTGCATGGTTCTCTTTGAAGCACTAAATTCTTAGATTTTAAGCTCTTTTTGAGACAAGGACTTCTTTTCTTTCTGTTTGTCTATCTGGTACCTAATATATGTTTGAGGTCTAGATTATTCATAATTATGGATATTATATTTTAAATAATGCAGACCCTGTATTTTGAAGATCCATTTTTCAAAATAACTAGATACAGCCCTCCAGATGCTCCGCAGGATAATTCTTAGGTTACTTCACCTTCTCCTGTTTTCTTGGTCTAGCATGGTTGGTGAGTTTCTACATTCTGTCTAAACAATGAATATGGGCTCAGTCTTCTGTTCCCAAAGTTCTCACCTCCACAGCCTCCCTTCTCAGGTTAAATCAATCCAATTGTGAGGACCTCTTGTCTGTAGTGTGAAAGAGGTCAGTGACGGTAAGGTGTAAAGTGGCTCAGCTGCAACTGAGTTACCCCATTCCGCACACTACCCCCTGAAGAGGCTCTCTCTCTCTCTCTCTTTTTGTGGGAAAGGAGAGAAGGGAAAGAGGGAGGGTTTGCCTCCTCACTGTCTTCCTCCTCTGACAAATTTCTCTCTTACAGCCTTACAGTTCTATCTTTCTCTTTTTTTTTCTTTTGATATTTTTTTTCTTTGGAAGGGATTTTCCCACATCTTTTCTACAATAATCTAATAGTTACACACTCAGGATTTGTGTAAAGGTTTCACAGCTAAGTTTTACTTTATACCATTGGTGGTTTAGGGTTAACAACTAAAATATTTGTTGTGTGTATTCAGTACTGCCAAGGGAGGATAAGATAGCTAATACTGCTTCTAATAGTATCTAGGGGAGTTCTCTCAGTACAAGTGATAGCAGCCTTTGGGTCTTTTTTGGACTAGAAAGAAGGGTTCTAGTCCAGGGCTGGATTAAACACTAGGCCCAAGGTGCCCATGACTTGGGCCTCCAGGTCTGATGTCAGGTGCTGTATTTGAGACTCTCAGCAGAATGTCATCATGCACAGTCTGGAGCATGCAAATAACTAAGTAGATATGGTTGGGAATTTTCTGTTGAAATGATTAACATAAAATGCAGTTCTGATTATCAAAATTTTTCATGGGGAAAATGCAGTGCAGCATCACTGGTACGTTATAAGAGATATAATCCCGGCCTGGAGTCCAACCCATTGGAAAGAAGGGGGACATAGTATAACAACAAAGTGACATGAAATGAAACATTTCAATTTGGGAATGTCAAGATTTAGTTTTGATTGAAAATGTTGACATAATTTTTTGATATTTATTTCTGAACCGAAATCCTTCAGAACTTTTACTTCCATGAAAAATATTGACAGGTTTCAGAGTAGCAGCCGTGTTAGTCTGTATCCACAAAAAGAACAGGAGTACTTGTGGCACCTTAGAGACTAACAAATTTATTAGAGCATAAACTTATGCTCTACTAAATTTGTTAGTCTCTAAGGTGCCACAAGTACTCCTGTTCATCATGAATCAGGGAAATGGGACAGAAATCCTGTGGGGTTTTATTCCCCCCTGTCTCCCCACTCAAATCTAAGATGGAGGTAACCTACTCCAGGAACAGTAGGCTGCCACATAGGCTAGTCACCAACTTGTGGGCAAAATACCAGCTTACTCCAGGTTTGAATAGCAGCATGAAGAATTATATTGCATGCAGTGGCTATAAGTTTTCTTCTAACAATGGGCATTTTTGATCCACCACTATTTCAAATACTCCACACTTGGATTTGATATATTCTCATGCTGTCACCCTGTAGTAGCTATCCTTTTAGATACTAAAAGTCTTGAGTAAGTAGCCCTTGGGCGAAAATCTTGAACAAGAGTGATATGAAATGCAGTCATGTAGTATTAAACAATGTTGCTCTCTTGTCATCTTCAGGTCTCTTTAATAGTGGGCTTTTTTTTCTGTTTTTCAAATATACCCAAGGGAACTTGAACTAGAAAGATGCTTTACATAGCTAAAACTTTTTAAATGTTATCACTAAAAATATGGCCTCAGGACAGTCACTAAATATGTCTTTAAAAGAAATTCAGTGATGGGGGATGTGAGGGGGAGGAGAGGGAATAGAATAAGTCCATATGATTTTTAAAAAGCAACTGTTTTTTCTTAAAACAAACAAGCACAATAGGTACAAAAGAGCATGAAGGCAGCCAACTAAATATTCAACAAATGTATAAGTGCTTGTATACAAATGCAAGCAGTCTAAATACTAAGATGGGTGAAACTTTAGTGATTGGTATTAAATGAGGACACTAATATAATAGAAATCACAGTAACTTGGTGGAATGATGATACTCAGTGGGACAAGGTAATGCCAGGGTACAAAATATATAGGAGTGACAGAATAGGTGACTCTTGTGGGGGGAGGGTCACTATATGTGAAAGGAAGCATAGAGTCTGTGATGCTAGCAGATCAGGTGGCAGTTCATCCCAGTGTTAACTGAACACTTACAAATGCACAGCCTGAAACTCCTCCTGCTTACCTGTGTGTTAGCATTATAAAAATAGATATAAGGTGTTAATTTGATAAGAATAGGTTTAGCATTTAGATGTTCTGAAATGCTTGTAGGATGCTGCATGTACTGATATCATTTACTATGGGGGAAGCTCAGTGGTTTGAGCATTGGCTTGCTAAACCCAGCATTGGGAGTTCAGTCCTTGAGGGGGGTCAATTAGGGATCTGGGGCAAAATCATTACTGCTAGTACTAGTGAAGGCAGGGGGCTGGACTGGATGATCTTTCAGGGCCCCTTCCAGTTCTATGAGATAGGTATATCTCCATATTAAAAAAAATTACCTTTATAGTTCATGGTGTAAAATTATATTGTGTTGCATTGTAAACCTCTGTAATTGTGAAATTCACCAAACAGGGAAGGAAGCATTTATTAAGGTAAAGTGCCTGTCCTGTGTACAAGATGACCCACTGAAGGCAAATGAGGTATTATGTAGCATCAAAGGAGAAAGGCTCTGATTGTATTCCTAACTCCCTCCAGGAAGGAGAGACCTACACGTGAACTCATCCTGTTACACCAGACTCTGGAGTCGAGGGGATAAAAATCCTTGACCAGGAGAAACTGAATATTTTTTATGCTGTCAGTAATCTTTGCCCCTCAGAATCCAAAGCATAAGCAAAGAGATCCCCGAGCTGCTTGGCATGGGTTAGCCTTGAAAGGTTACTACAACTCTGACACCAGATGAATCATAGACTGGAACTCATTTGTGTATATAGCTTGTTTGCTTTAATCTGTAAATAACTCTTATTTCTCTTTCCTAATTAATAAACCTTTAGTTAGTTTATTACAAGATTGGCTACAAGCATTGTCTTTGTTGTGAGATGTGATACCTGGGGTGAGTGACTGGTCTCTTGGGACTGAAAACAATGTGAATATTTGGTGATCATTGGTGTAAGTAACCATTTATCACACAGTCCAGCTTGCCTATGGGGCTAGAGTGACTGGAGTGTCCAAGAGGACAGTCTGTGACTCCATTATAAAACTATAGTAGTACACCCGTTATTGGGGTGAAATCTAATTACAGAACATACATCCAGGTTGTGGTGTCTGCCCTGTGATTGACACTCTCATTTGTGAGCCGATCCAGACAGTGTGGCAGTAAAATATAGTAAAAATCTTAAATGAATCAATCTGTACTATAGAATCTCTAGGGATAGAAATTCCATGTTTGAATAATAATAATAATAATAATAATAATATAGCAGTAGGAATATACTACCAACCACCTGACCAGGATGGTGATTGTGAAATGCTCAGGAAGATTAGAGAGGCTACAAAAACAGAAGACTCAATAATGGGGGATTTCAATTATCCCCATATTGACTGTAGACATTGCTTCAGGACAGGACGCAGAGATGAAGTTTCTAGACACCGGCTTCTTGAAGCAGTTACTTCTGAAACCCATAATGGGAGAGGCAATTCTTGATTTAGTCCTAATTGGCACATGGGATTTGGTCCAAGAGGTGAATATAGCTGAACCACTCAGTAACAGCAATCATAAAAAATAGAAAAGAACATAAACTCTGGCAAGTCAAGTATGAAAGTATAACACTGGTCTACAATTTTTGAGAAGTCGTCTGCTTCAGAGATAAAATGTGCTATTTATTATGTATTTTGGTGTGCTGAATTCAAATATGACAATTAAAACAACTGATTGGCTACTGTTTCTAAGATATTTAAGTTTTTACATTTTATGTCTATGTATATTGTGTAGATAGGAGAGTTGTAATCAACAATTGTAAACCTAGGTCTTTTCATGTGTTTATGGTTGCTTTACATGATAATATTTCACCTGCCCTGTTTATGTAACACTTTAAAAATCAGCAAAAGGGTTATATAAATAAAATTTATTATGAAACAAAAGGCAAAAACTATTATGTACATAGTTTAGTCCTATTCAGTGTCTACTCGGCGCTTCTTGGCTTGTCTCTTGTATTCATTAAATGGAGCATCTCTTGTCACTGTCCAGCAATAGTCTGCAAGCATTGATGGGCTCCATTTGCCCTGATAGCCTTTCTCCATTGTCGCAATGTCCTGGTGAAATCGCTCGCCGTGCTCGTCGCTCACTACTCCGAAGTTCGGTGGAAAAAAATCTAGATGAGAGTGCAAAAAATGTATCTGTAGTGACATGTTGCAACCAAGGCTTTTGTATGCGTTGAGGAGGTTTTCCACCAACAACCTGTAGTTGTCTGCCTTCTTGTTTCCGAGAAAATTTATTGCCACTAACTGGAAGGCTTTCCATGCTGTTTTTTCCTTGCCACGCAGTGCATGGTCAAATGCATCATCTCGAAGAAGTTCACGAATCTGAGGACCAACAAAGACACCTTCCTTTATCTTAGCTTCACTTAACCTTGGAAATTTTCCATGGAAGTACTTGAAAGCTGCTTGTGTTTGTCATTGGCCTTGACAAAGTTCTTCATCAGACCCAGCTTGATGTGTAAGGGTGGTAACAAAATCTTCCTTGATTCAACAAGTGGTGGATGCTGAACACTTTTCCTCCCAGGCTCCAATGACTGTCGGAGTGACCAATCTTTCTTGATGTAGTGGGAATTTCTTGCACGACTATCCCATTCGCAGAGAAAACAGCAGTACTTTGTGTATCCAGTCTGCAGACCAAGCAAGAGAGCAACAACCTTCAAATTGCCACAAAGCTGCCACTGATGTTGGTCATAGTTTATGCACCTCAAAAGTTGTTTCATGTTGTCATAGGTTTCCTTCATATGGACTGCATGACCAACTGGAATTGATGGCAAAACATTGCAATTATGCAGTAAAACAGCTTTAAGACTCATTTTCGATGAATCAATGAACAGTCTCCACTCATCTGGGTCGTGAACGATGTTGAGGGCTGCCATCACACCATCGATGTTGTTGCAGGCTACAAGATCACCTTCCATGAAGAAGAATGGGACAAGATCCTTTTGATGGTCACGGAACATGGAAACCCTAACATCATCTGCCAGGAGAGTCCACTGCTGTAGTCTGGAGCCCAACAGCTCTGCCTTACTCTTGGGTAGTTCCAAATCCCTGACAAGGTCATTCAGTTCACCTTGTGTTATGAGGTGTGGTTCAGAGGAGGAGGATGGGAGAAAATGTGGGTCCTGTGACATTGATGGTTCAGGACCAGAAGTTTCATCCTCTTCCTCGTCTGACTCAAGTGAGAATGATTCTGGTGCATCAGGAACTGGCAGTCCTTCTCTGTGGGGCACTGGGCGTATAGCTGATGGAATGTTTGGATAATGCACAGTCCACTTTTTCTTCTTTGACACACCTTTCCCAACTGGAGGCACCATGCAGAAGTAACAATTGCTGGTATGATCTGTTGGCTCTCTCCAAATCATTGGCACTGCAAAAGGCATAGATTTCTTTTTCCTGTTCAACCACTGGCAAAGATTTGTTGCACAAGTGTTGCAGCATATGTGTGGGGCCCACCTCTTGTCCTGATCTCCAATTTTGCAGCCAAAATAAAGGTGATAGGCTTTCTTAACCATAGTGGTTATACTGCGCTTTTGTGATTCAAAGGTCACTTCACCATAAACATAGCAGAAGCTATCTGCACTGTTCACACAAGTACGAGGCATCTCTGCTCACTTTGGCTAAACAGAAATGTGTCCCTTTGCAAAATCAAACACTGACAAATAAGAGAGCACGACACTGTATGATTTCTAGAACTGATATAGGGCAATTTGTTCAGCAGAGTGATGTAAGCTTCGTTAGGATTGCATCATCCATGACTTCTAGGAATAACATGATACAATTCATATAATGTATGACGCAATACCAGCTTCAGCTTGCATCACTCATTGTTTTGCCTAAAAATGAAGTACTGTCCAAACCCAGTCATAGATTTATTCATAGATCCAGTCAAAGATGTATTTTAGTCATTTCTGGTTTAAATTAGATCCCTTCCCTTTATAACTCACTTATCCTCCGCCATTCCCAAGTCAAGGGTCATATATACTGACCCAATAGCATATCTTGAAAACTAGAGCCAATCAACAATTTTAAGCATCATTTTCGTTCTCAGTGACCCAGAATTAGTAAAGTTTGACTACATTTATTTCAGAAGCATTTTGGCTGTAGAGCAGTGTAATTAGCTAGGCCAAAAAGGAATTTGAAAAGCAACTAGTAAAAGACACAAGCTAACAGCAAAAAAAAAATGAAGTACATTAGAAGCCTGCCAAACAATCAGTTGAGCTATTAGCCTATGAAGGGGCTAAAGCAGCACTCAAGGAAGGCCATTGTAGAAAAGTTAAATACGTTCTTTTCATCAGTCTTCACTGCAGAGAATGTGAAGGAGATTTGCACACCAGCCATTTTTTTTAGGTGATAAACCTGAGGAACTGTCCCAGATGTTGGTGTTTGACTGGGGAGGCTTTAGAACAATTTGATAAATTAAATAGTACTAAGTCACCAGGACCACACAGTATTTACCCAAGACTTCTGAAGGAACTCATAGATAAAACTGCGGAACTAATAACTTAAATCAGCCTCTGTACCAGATGACTAGTGCATAACTAATGTGAAACCGATTTTTTAAAAAGGCTCCAGAGGAAATAATGGCAACTATAGGCCCATAAATCAAACTTCACTTCAATACCAGGCAAATTGGTTGATGCTATAATAAAGAACAGAATTATCTGAGAAATGGATGAACACAATATGTTGGGGAAGAATCAACATGGCTTTTGTAAAGGGCAATTATGCCTCACTAATCTATTAAAATTTCTATTAAAATTCTTTGAGGGTGTCAAAACACATGTGGACAAGGATATAGTGATCCAGTGGATATAGTGTACTTGGACTTTCATTAAATTTTTGACAAGGTCCCTCCTAAACTAAGTAAGCAGTTATGGGAGAAGAGGGAAGGTCCTCTCCTGGATTAGTAATTGGTTAAAAGATAGGAAACAAAGGGTAGCAATAAATAATTTTCACAGTGGAGAGTTGTAAATAGCAGGGTCCCCCAAGGCTCTGTATTGGGACCAGTTCTGTTCAACTTATTCATAAATGATCTGGGAAAAGGGGTAAACAGTGAGGTGGCAAAGTTTGCAGATGATACAAAATTACTTCAGATAAGTCCAAAGCTGACTCTGAAGAGTTAAAAAGGAATCTCACAAAACTTGGTGATTGGGAAACAAAATGGCAGATGAAACTCAATGTTGATAAATATAAAGTAATGAACATAGGATAACGTAATCCCAACTATACATACAAAATGATGGGTTTTAAATTATCTGCTACCACTGAAGAGATCTTGGAGACATCATGGATAGCTCTCTGAATACATCTGCTTAATGTGCAGTATCAGTCAAAAAAGCTAACAAACATTAGAAACCATGAGGAAAGGGGTAGATAATGAAACAGTAAATATAATAATGCTACTTTATAAATCCCTGGTACGCCCACACCTTGAATACTGTGTGCAGTTCTGGTCACCATATATCAAAAAAAGATACATTAGAATTGGAAAAAGTACAAAAAAGGAAAAACAATGATTAAGGGTATAGAACAACTTCCATATAAGGAGACATTAAGAAAACTGGACTGTTCATTGTGTAAAAGAGATGACTAAGGTGGGACACAATAGAGGTCTATAAACTCCTCACTGGTATGGGCAAAGTGAATAAGGATATGTTATTTACCCCTTCACATAACACATGAATTGGGGTCACCCCTTCACATAACACATGAATATGTGGCAGGTTTAAAATTAACACAGTGCATAGTCAACCTGTGGAACTCATTACCAGAGAATGCTGTAAAAGCCAAAATTATAACTGGTTTCACATAAGAATTAGATAAGTTCACGGAGGATAGGATCATCAATGGCTATTGACCAAGATGGCCAGGGATGCAGATTTATGCTCTGGGTGCCCCTAAATCTCTTCTAGAAGCTGGGACTGGACCACAGGGGATGGATCACTTGATAATTGCCCTGTTCTGTCTACTCCCTTTGAAGCATCTGAACCAGCCACTGTTGGAAGACAGGGTACTGGGCTAGATGGACCATTGATCTGACCCACTATGGTCATTCTTATGTTCTTATGCATGCATGTGCTCAGTGTCACTTTCTGCTTAAAGTGAATCTTGAGTTGTGGGCATGTTTGTGGTGTATACAATGGCGACCTAGGTAATCCCATAATTGTCTCAATTTTACAGACAGATGAATAGTAGGCTAACTTTGAGAATTCAGGTTTGCCTTTCATTTTGTGGGGTCCCATGCGGAGCAGATAAAGTACACGACCAATGTGGTTGCAAGCTGAATCCGAATTCTGTTTATTGCAAGCTTTCTTTTATAGTTTTTCTCAACATTACATAACACAATTAGGCTATAATAACACATCTACGGATTGGACAAGAAGGAGAATCATGTGTTTATCACATGTATAGCCCCACACCGATTGGTTCAACCGTTCCGTACATAAGGCCATGATTTGTTTACCTCATCTTATATAATCCTAGACCACCAGGGGGCCTTACATAAGGCCATGATCATCTTATATAATCCTAGACCACCAGGGGGTCTTACATAAGGCCATGATCATCTTATATAATCCTAGACCACCAGGGGGCCTTACATAAGGCCATGATTTGTTTACCTGGCAAGTGTCCCATCGTGACCCTTACCTCCTCATGGAACTTTTCATTAGGTTGGTGTAGGGATGATACATCCCCACACCTCCCCCCTTTTTCTTAAATAAGGAAATGCCCACGAAAACCATTGGGGTGTAAATAAGGATAGCCAATAAGACATGTTCTAAAGGGATCCGATGGGGTGGCCATGGACAAGCAAAAAGGGCTTCTTGGCCAGTCTGGTTTGCACAGGTGACCCAAACATTTTGTCGTGGGTTAACAAAAGGTACAGAGTTTGGACATACAAAGACCCCTGCTCCTATAATAAGGAGTCCGAACAAACAGAAGTACAGCATTATCAGGTGTCTAGGTTGTAGCAAACAACAAGTGCAAGTCCGGTGCCGCGGGGTCGTCGTTTGGCTTCTGCATGGTGGCGTCCAGTGGCCGGTGCGTGGACACGTTATTCCATCCAGTGCACCCAATCAGGCAGCCCCACAAACCACAACGAGGACAGGGGGTAGCTACATTATTCGCCAGAGGGATCTTATCCGGTGGTTTTTTCCTATATGTCCTTTTAAAGTTAGATAAGCCTGGCTCCGCCATTCTTTTTAACCTATTCCGCAACTGCTCACCCTGCCCCGGGAACTCCGCCCGGAACTTTGGGGTACAAACATCATTGGTGACAGGAAAGCCGGGCTGGTTCAGGGCTCGCAATGTGTGGGACTGCGGGGGATCGCTCTCACCGGCCAAATGGGACAACTGATTTAGCATGTCCTGTAGCTGAAGGCCCTGTTTGTACATTTCCGCCCGAAATTTTTGTAACTTATCCCCTTCTGGGCTCGAGACCTTCATTTTATTCGTGGGGTCGTCCGGTAACGGGACGATACTAGGATCAACTTCGGGTGCACTGGGGATTAGTGGTGTGATAGTGTCCTCACCCCCAAAGAACTCACGGGCTCCCACCGGCAACACATAAGGTGGCTTCTCTTTTGACCGAAAGAGGTCATTAATGGCCGACTGGACCTCGGCTTCTGCCGCAAGCGTCTCTATCAGTTTCTTAGATTTGCACCATATTTGGCTCAATGACACGGCCTCCTTGTTGCCGTGAGAGACCCACTCCCAGAGGTCAGAGCCTAGACTTTCCCAGACTGCCTTATCAAAGACAGTATCAGGAGTAACAAAAAACCCGCGTCTCTGCCCCCATTTCAACAAACGGGACAACGCGTCAGAGGGAAGCTTCTCTCCCTGCTTTTTAGCGATGCATAATAAAAAATCATGCACCGTCTCCTCCTCTGCAGACAAAGCAGAGCCCATTTTAATAAAAGCAGCCGCTCACCTGTGAGCTCACGAACGTCTCTCTCGGACGACCAGGAGCCGGTATCCTCCGGTACCTCCTGCCGCGGCTGCCACCTCCGCCTTTTCTCACCGAACGCTTCCGTCGGCTGTGAGCTCACGAACGTCTCTCTCGGACGACCAGGAGCCGGTATCCTCCGGTACCTCCTGAGCGGCTGCCACCTCCGCCTTTTCTCACCGAACGCTTTAGTTTTTGGTCGTGCTCCAGTTGACACTGAGCTTGGCAAACCATCTAAATCTTGGTAGCCTGCCCTCTTATTCCCACAGATTCCCTTTCTCTGATGATCTCTGTGAAGAAGGCCTGTTTTCACCTTAACAGGGCATGGCTGTTTGTGCCTTTTGGTAGAAGGAGTGCTGGAAGGAGAAGAGCCAGCACTGAGAGCCTTTTCAATATCTAAATTTAATTGTTCCAGTTTTTTCATGAGAGATGACATAGAGTCTGACCACTCAGATCCTTTTTTTGGTTGGATCTGCTTTCTTTTTGCTCAGGTTTTGAGACAACACCTGTTGGGTCTACTGTTTGAGAACATTGATCCCTGCTCCACTGGCGGCTGTGTCTAGTATGATCTCTGCTAGCTCACTCTGGGCAAAGTCCTGGCTGCCTTGATGTCCAAGCCGAATCACGTCGGGGTCACCATTTGTGGGGTCCCATGCGGAGCAGATAAAGTACACGACCAATGTGGTTGCAAGCTGAATCCGAATTCTGTTTATTGCAAGCTTTCTTTTATAGTTTTTCTCAACATTACATAACACAATTAGGCTATAATAACACATCTACGGATTGGACAAGAAGGAGAATCATGTGTTTATCACATGTATAGCCCCACACCGATTGGTTCAACCGTTCCGTACATAAGGCCATGATTTGTTTACCTCATCTTATATAATCCTAGACCACCAGGGGGCCTTACATAAGGCCATGATCATCTTATATAATCCTAGACCACCAGGGGGCCTTACATAAGGCCATGATCATCTTATATAATCCTAGACCACCAGGGGGCCTTACATAAGGCCATGATTTGTTTACCTGGCAAGTGTCCCATCGTGACCCTTACCTCCTCATGGAACTTTTCATTAGGTTGGTGTAGGGATGATACATCCCCACATCATTTCTCCCTTCTTGTTCATTTTTATGCATACATTAATGGGAATACCTATTTAGTGAAAGGCATAATGGGGGATTGTTGTACAAATTTATATGTAAAGGGTTCAGAATAGCAGCCGTGTTAATCTGTATCCGCAAAAAGCACAGGAGTACTTGTGGCACCTGAGAGACTAACAAATTTATTTGACCAAAAGCTTTCGTGGGCTACAGTCTACTTCATCGGATGCATGCAGTGGAAAATACAGTAGGAAGATATATATATATACACAGAGAACATGAAACAATGGGTGTTACCATACACACTATAATGAGAGTAATCAGTTAAGGTGAGCTATTATCAGTAGGAGAGAAAAAGAACTGTTTGTAGAAATTAATTGTAATTAATGAAAATGGCCTATTTCCAGCAATTAGGCTTGAACAAAGACTGGGAGTGGATGGGCCATTACACAAAGTAAAACTATTTCCCCATGCTTATCCCACCCCCTTACAGTTCCTCATATCTTCTTGTCAATTGCTGGAAATGGGCCATTTTAATTACCACTACAAACAGTTCATTTTCTCTCCTACTGATAATAGCTCACCTTAACTGATCACTCTCATTATAGTGTGCATGGTAATACCCATTGTTTCATGTTCTCTGTGTATATCTGTATTTTCCTACTGTATTTTCCACTGCATGCATCTGATGAAGTGGGCTGTATCCCACGAAAACTTATGCTCAAATAAATTTGTTAGTCTCTCAGGTGCCACAAGTACTCCTGTTCTTTATGTAAAGGGTATTCAGTATTCTATATTTCTTACAAATATATTATTATAATAGATATATTTGTTCCAAGTGCTCACCCTCGGTTTTTAAAGTTTCAGTCACCCAGTCAGGAAATAGGAGCCATGACTATATAGGTCACTATATACCTCATGTTTAAATAATGAATAACATAGTCAAAGACTGAAGTGACCAGTACATGAACACCCTCATATAGATGAAATATGCACAAAACATGTTTGCTATTTTTTACAAATCAACAAATTAATAAGAAGCAAACCTTGTTCAAGGATAACTTGTGAATAAAAAAGTTGTACTACCGATACATAACTGCAGTGAACAATTGGTCTGTCTATATTCATATTGTCTTACACAATTTACAGTAAACCTGTTTACAGATCACATGTCTTTGTGTCATAAATGCTTGATACTGAGTAGAGCTGAGTAGATATGGTTAAATATTACCTTGTTCCACCAATGCATGATTCAACAAATATTTGTGGAGCATTTTCTTCTTATTTGGACCCTGATTCAGCAAAGCATTTATGCATCAAGACTTTGATTGAATAATGGTAACTGGATTATTTTTATAATTAACTGACTTTAATTAATTGACTTTTAAGCATGTGTTTAAGTCTCCTAGGACTACTTAAATTCCATTGACTCCAGTGGGATTTTAGCATGTGTTTAGGTGTTCTTCCTGAACAGGACTGGTTTTAGAACTGGCTGAAAATTTTCCAAGAGAACACTTTTCTGTTAGAAAATGCTGATTTGTTCAAAACCAAAATATTCTGTGGAACATGTTGATTTCAACAAAACTTCTATAAAAACCTGTCTGGTTGCCCACCTGTACAGCTGCTCAGCAACATGGGCTCTCAGGATTAAATGCTAGGAAGGAAGATTTAGATTAGATGTTAGGAAAAAGCTTCCTAACAGTAAGGGTAATTAAGCACCCAAACAAATTATCTTGGGAGGTTGCGGAATCTCCATCAACTGACATTTTAAAGAACAGATTAGACAAACACTTTTGGAGGAGATGGTTCAGATAATTTGCGGGCTGGTCCAGATATTTAAGCAGGAGAAAGTGCAGGGGACTGTACTAGATGACCTATTGAGATCTCTTCCAGTCCTACATTTCTATAATTCTATTACCGGCTGCTTGGCAGCTTGCCTAACAGACTGATGCAGAACACAGGTTCCCAGGGCTTCCAGGTTTTGAGAAACTTGAGGAACAGTTTTGGCGTTTTTCAGAACAAATTGTTATGGATTCCAGTTCCACAAAATAGTGAAGATTTTGATTTTTTTCCCCAATTCAGCATAAATTCTTTTTCCAAAAACTTGAAATTTTTGTATATAATTGAAAGTCCACTTCTCAGCCACCCCTAGTTATTTTTTTGTATGTGGGTTGATATGTTGAAATTCTCTTGTCAGTGCTCAAGTCAAATAGAGAACTGGGCAAAATGTTCCAAATTTCAAACACTGGAAAAAAAGAAATGTTTGGAATTTTTTAAAAAAATATTTTTTGAATAAATTTTTACAGTTCTTCCTTTTTTTATTGTACGAGCTCTGTTTAGGAATTGCCATAGTCGACGAGACTGAAGGACCTTCTAGTCCAGCAACCTGTCTCCAACAGTGTCCAACGGAAAATGCTTTAGAGGAGGGTGTAGGAATCCAACATAAAACAGATGTGGGATAATCTGCTCCCCATTTTAGGTCATGTCCTAGTATCTAATTGTCTGAAGCACAAATTTAATATAATGAATGTCCCATCACTTTGTGAATCTTGCTAAATTCTTGGATTTAATTAGCTGCATAATCTTATTACATGTACGAAAAAGTATTTCCTTTTCGCAGTTTTGAATTTGCCTTTATGTTTCATTGAATGTCTCCCTGTTCTGTGTTATGAGACCAAGAGAATAGAAGCTCTCAGCCAACCTTCTCTAGACCATACTTTATTATATATATATATATTATCAGTCTACATTCTATGGACAACAATCTCAATCTTTCTTCATATGAGAGTTCTTTCTATACCTCTAATTGTTTTCATCACTCTTCTCTCAACCACCTAGTTCAGCAATCTCCATTTGGATGTGGTGTGACTAGTACAGCAAGCAATATTCTGGATGAGAGATGCAACATTTATTTAAATCATGCCATTGTATTTTTTTTCATATTCCCAAGCCATTCCTTATCTATTCTCACATCTTGTTTGCTTTGTTGCCCTTAGTTTCACATTGTGGAAAGTTCTTTATTGAGCACTGCCCAATAACATCCAGGTCTCCTTCCTTAATTAATACCCTTAATTTAGAACCTTGCAAGGTGTATAAGTCACTTACATTTTTCCCTCCAATGTCCCTTACTTTCTGCTTATCAATATTGAACATCATTTGCCATGGTGTTGCCCACTTTATCTTCCTTAGCTCTCTCTGAAGTGCCTCACAGTCATCTTTGGCTTTAATTAATGGCAGATTTTTGCTACTTCACTGGTATCTCCTGAAACACCCAAAATACATTTAAACAAAAATTGATGTAGTATGGAACCCAGAAACATCTTTCTCTTAACCTTTAACCGGGATGAATATTGATTGGTTAATCCTAATCCTTGTTTTCTGTCTTCTAGTCAGTTTTTCATCCATGAGAGTATTTTGCCTCTGACCTTATGAGTACTATTGTTTTACTTCCCCTCTACATAGTCCCATTGTTAGCAATGGAAAGTTGTTGACTGTGCTTGGGAAGGGTAATAAAGAGTGTTACTTGAGACTATCTAACAATCAAATCCTTTAAATCCCATTTCTGTTTACAATGGCAATACAATATCCAGGTAATTCAATTATTTAAAATTGGTAGATAACTTTCTAAATACCTTGAATTATAATTAATTATACTGTTTTTAGATTTATAATGCCCAGTGGGAGAAGTGCCTGTCCATGGCTTTGGGCACCTTAATGTAATTTTTAAAATGAGCAGCTTTCCCCAACCCACCTAATGCTACCCCAAGAAACACAGAAATACCAGCATTTATCACTGCCCCACCTGTTCTCCAAAAGCCTGGGTGAAAAAAATGGACCTTGGCAGCATGACCTTGTGTCTATATATTGAGGCTGTTTTGGACAAAGGAGAGTAGAGAGAATCAGTCCCAAAGTTGAGGGCTCCTCATGGAAGACACTATCCTCGCAGTTCTCTCTCTCTTACAGTGAGGGGTGTCCAGCTGGAATATGGCTGCTAATTTCAGGAAGGGACAGAATCAGAGAGAGAAAGTTGCTCAGGTAGGCAGGCGATCTACAGTTTTATAAGTCAAAACTGGCACCTAACATTCCACCTGGGCACTAATAGGCAGCTGTGCAGATCCTGTAGCACTGATGTCATGTGCTGCTGACAAGACATATGTTCAGACTGCTGCACTCTGCACCAGTTGCAGTTTTCAGGAATAGCCTCGCACAAAGTGCAATGCACTTGCTTAATCCTTAGGGGAGGAAGGCCTGGATTACAGTAGGAAGGCTTTCATCCAAAATGAAAGGTCTCATTTTCGGGGTCAGACACTGATGCGAGTTAATTTTTCTATTAAAAATAGATCTAGCTTTTGAAAATTCAAATGGCTGCAAATGACCAAGAGTTGCTATGCATTGCTGAGATTACACATGAAAAGATGGGAATAACGAAAACGATTATTATTAACATTTCAAATCACCAAACCCAAAGCCTCCGCCTCCAAGAGATGGAAGTTTCAAACTGTCCACACCAGTGCTACATCAGCAGGAGACGCTCTCCTGTCGCATGCTTCTCACCGAGGTGGAGTAATTATGCTGACAGGAGAGCGCTCTACCTTCGGCATAGCGTGTCTTTATCAGACTCGCTACAGTGGTGCAGTTCCATCGGTGCATCTGTGCTGATGTAGCGCTGTAGACTTGCCCTAACATACCCCAGTACATAAACTAGACCATCCTTTTAGGAAGAGAAGACACATATTAAATGGTTATTAAATTAAAGAATTGCTTTCTTATGCACTATAGAAAAAGCCAGCACATTCCTTAACCAGGAGACATTCAATAGTACCAGCAGAAATTGTCTTTTCATTTCTCCCATTATCCAATTGTCCTGACCTTGTAACAATCTTTTTTCCATTTATCACTGGAGATTTGGAGATGAGTGAATGAGGTCAGATACAATGAAAATAGACATGAACCTCCACCCAAAACTAAAACTAAACCTCAGTTAACCCTTGTATGGATTTTGAAAAAGTTCAGTTATTTTCCCTTTCTATTTCTTTTCTGTATGACTCTCTTCTTCCTGAGGTTAGGGTCTGATAACTCCATGTGCGTTCTGAGTATCCTCAACTCCCATGGGAGTCTATGGAGAAGACTCTCAGCCACTTACGAGAAATGCTGAGAACCTTTCATAATCAGAGTCTTAGTCGGGACCAGCTGAGGAAATACCAAAATACTATGGGCAAATCTACACTACAGATCTACAGAGGCGCAGCTGCACTGATGCAGCTGTGCCACTCTAGCACATCTGGTGAAGATGCACTATGCCGAAGGGAGAGCGCTCCCATGTTGGCAAAATTACTCCACCTCTGCGAGAGCTGAAAGCGATGTATTCGGGAGAGCCTCTCCCGCCGACATAGCATAGTGTGGACTGCACTTAGGTAAGTGTAATTTGTGTCGCTCAGAGGGTGGCTTTTTCACACCGCTGAGTGATGTAAGTTGCATAAACTCTTATTTGTTTCCACTTGAACTGGAACCAAGAAATCCTAGAAATTAAAATTAGGTCCAAACTCTAATTATTTATCCCAAAGTGCCCTTTCCCCCACCTAAACTTGGGGGTCTGGGGCCCTCTCTACTGCTGTTCCTCCTGGCCAAGAAAGTGGGCATTAGGCTCTTATGTCACCTCATTGGTGGGGAGTGGCACTACATCACTTTTAGTCACTGGTAGAGATTCTTGGAAGCTAGACTTTCAAAGCTGCTGCTCTTCCTGCACAGAAGAGGGCATCTACTCCTCACAGCCAGAGGGAAGAGGAGTTCTCTACCACCTTATCCTCTCTCTCTCCCCTCCTATTTTTCAAATACCAAAGACAAACAGAAATTTTACAGGTACTGCCTCCGCCATGGACAGTGTCCAAGTCTCTGGCAGTAAGTTCAGGGGGAGGGTGTGACAGTGTACCCCATAAGGCTTTATGGGGGGTGCTTATAAATGTATGTATGATATAACTGGAATAGGGTTTTGCTACATATTCCATGTAACATATCTATGTAAAGGTTATGATCTACTGGTTATGTTCATCCTAGCTGTATGCAGATACCATTTGTGTGTTCAAAGTTATGAACATGGACTGTATAATTGCTTGATTTCTAAGTAGCCTTAGTTAGAACATTTGGTCACTCTTTGGGAAAGGAATGTGCAAATTAGGTGCTCAATCAGGGAGCAAACAAAAGAGCTTGGAATACTACAATCCACATAAGAAGTCTACCTGAGGACGTTCAAGGTAGCATGTGCTACCTGCAAGTCCTGAGTCGTGCATGGGCATGCGACTTGCCTATGTGATTCCAAATCTCCATTTTGTAACTGGATTCTACACAGGGTGAGGAGGGGGTCTTCACCCACAAGAGAGAGTCTATTTAAACCCCTGGGAGACCCCCTCCATTTTGTCTTCAGCTGGCTAAAGAAGGAGCCTCTCCACCCCCCTGGGAGACTTAAAGGAAACTGAAACAAAGAACAGTAACTACAGGGGGTGTAAGTAATTGCTGGACCCAGTCTAAAACAAGATTAGCCTGTAAAAGGGAGCATTCTGGAACTGGTAAGGATCTTATCTGTATTTAGTTTAATTAGATATAGATTTACACATTTTATTTTATTTTGCTTGGTGACTTACTTTGTTCTGTCTGTTACTACTTGGAACTACTTAAATCCTACTTTCTGTATTTAATAAAATCACTTTTTACTTATTAATTAACTCAGAGTATGTGTTTATACCTGGGGGAGCAAACAACTGTGCATATCTCTCTATCAGTGTTATAGAGGGTGAACAATTTATGAGTTTGTTTACAAACGTTTATAAAAACGGATTTATTTGGGTTTAGACCCCACTGGGAGTTGAGCATCTGAGTGTTAAAGACAAGCACACATCTGTGAGCTGTTTTCAGGTAAACCTGCAGCTTTGGGGCAGGTAATTCAGACCCCGGGTCTGTGTTGGAGCAGACGGGAGTGTGCTGGCAGGGATAACAGGAGCAGGGGTAGTCTTTGCACATCATGTGGCAGCTCCCAAGGGGGTTTCTGTGATCCAACCCATCACACCCTGCTCTCTATCTTTTTCTACATGTGGAACTCATGACCACTAGAGGTCAAGTTTAATAACCTATGAACATAATCTCTCCCACTGTGCTCATAGACTTCAAATTTGCACTTTGGCAGTCATTTTGTTTGGCACACAGGAAAAAAATTATGTACTGAATATCTGTTATTAAGAACAATTCTATAATATGGCAGGTTTGCAAGTAAATAGCTGAGCATATTGATATTGAAAATACTTGCTCCACCTTAATTGAAATGTACAATGTGAGATTACAGAGAAAGTTCTAATTATGTTTTATGTTCATGTGTTCATCAAAGCCATAGTCTGTGGGTATCAGGCCATAGAACAAAGCAAATTTGTTTCAGAAGGTTTCTAACTGAGGCTTTTAAACAAATTTTATATTGCAGCAAGGCAGCTCTCTGCATGTTAACAAAGCAGCACATAGTGCAGTCTGACAACACATGCAAATTATACCCTTACTTCAGCTGTTTGTTTTAGATTATCTGAGACAGCAAGGTAAGTGATTTTTTTGACTATTTTGGGATGTTTTTCTATATTTTCAAATATATTGATTTAAATTACAACACAGAATACAAAGTGTACATTGCTCACTTTATATTATTATTTTATATTACAAATATTTGCACTGTAAAATGATAAACAAAAGCAATGTATTTTTCATATCATCTCATGCAAGTACCATAATGCAATCTCTTTATTGTGAAAGTACAATTTACAAATGTAGATATTTTTTGTTACATAATTTCACTCAACGTAACAAAACCATGTAAAACTTTAGACCTTACAAGTCCATTCAGTCCTACTACTTATTCAGCCAATCGCTAAGACAAACAAGTTTGTTTACATTTATGGGAGATAATGGTGCCGGCTTCTTATTTAGAATGTCACCTGTAGCCGGCATTGCAAGGTATTTACATGCCAGATATGCTAAACATTGGTATGCCCCTTCATGCTTCGGCTACCATTCCAGAGGACATGCTTCCATGCTGATGATGCTCGTTAAGAAATAATGTGTTAATTAAATTTTGACTGAACTTTTGGGGGGAGAATAGCATGTCTCCTGCTCTGTTTTACCCCCATTCTGCCATGTATTTCATATTATAGCAATCTTGGATGATGACCCAACACATGTTGTTCATTTTAAGAACACTTTCACTGCAGATTTGACAAAACGCAAAGAAGATACCAATGTGAGATTTCTAAACATAACTACAGCACTTGGCCCAAGGTTTAAGAATCTGAAGTGACTTCCAAAATCTGAGTGGGACAAGGTGTGGAGCATGCTTTCAGAAGTCTTCAAAGAGCAACACTTCGATATGGAAACTACAGAATCCGAACCATCAAAAAAGAAAATCAGCTTTCTGCTGGTGTCATCTTCCTCAGATGATGAAAATGAATGTGCTTCAGTCTGCACTGCTTTGGATCGTTATCAAGCAGAACCTGTCATAAGTATGGACGCATATCCTCTGGAATGGTGGTTGAAGCATGAAGGCACATATGAATATTTAGCACATTTGGCATGTAAATCTCTTGCAATGCCGGCTACAACAGTGCCATGCAAACGTCTGTTCTCACTTTCAGGTGACATTGTAAACAAGAACATGGAAGTGTTATCTCCTGCAAATGTAAATAAACTTGTTTGTCTGAATGACTGGCTGAACAAGAAGTAGGACTGGGTGGACTTGTAGGCTCTAAAGTTCTACATTGTTTCATTTTTGAATGCAGTTATTTTCTGTACATAATTCTACATTTGTAAGTTCAACTTTCATGATAAAGCGTTTGCACTACAGTATATATGAGGTGAATTTAAAATACTATTTCTTTTGTTTTTTACAGCAAAAATATTTGTAATAAAAATAATTATAAAGTAAGCACTGTACACTTTGTATTCTGTGTTGTAACTGAAATCAATATATTTGAAAATGTAGAAAACATCCACAAATGTTTAAATAAATAGTATTCAATTACTGTTTAACAGTGCGATTAATCACACGATTAACTTTTTTAATTGTGCGATTAATCACAATTAATTTTTTTAATCGTTTGACAGCCTAACTTTCCATCCTGGGTCTAACACGCTGTAGATTGATTTATGAAAGATTTAGAGGTTTTTTTTATATTTGTCTTACTCTTGGGGAAGTTCAGAAATCCCTAGTGATGTGACTTTTTTAGATGATAATTTAGTGTTGTTATTTTTAGATGTGCTAAAAATTGTACCAAGTATTATTATTTTGTGTGTATTTTCAATATCTATCTATAGATATAGATCTCCAAAATACACACAATAATTTTCTTTTAATTTCCAAATATACATTTGGCAATAGTTTTAATTATTCAGGAAAATGTTATGTGAAACCCAACTTACAATATGAGGTAATATCTGAAAACCTAATCATGTGATACAAGCTTCATAAATACTCTGCCATTACATGTAAAGTACCATGTAATTAGTGAGACACTAAGTATATAAGATCACTGATGTCTTCAAAACCAGAATGCAGACTGCATTTTAAATGCTTTCAGTACAGTTATGCTAACTCATATCTAAGATTTGAGCTCCCATACTATATGTTGTGTGAATGCCCCAAAATACACTTTATTGATAAGATTATTTTATATCTGTTTTCTACTTGAGGCCATGTCACATGTTCATTCAACAAGAAGTTGGAGTAGTAATTCAAAGCTAGACAAGGAAATATAAAAACATTGTCGTAGGATAGAGGAACAAACAGGTGTAGGGAGAAACCAGCCAATGAGCATGAGATGAAACTAGGATGAAGGACAACTTAATTTCCTCTCAAACTTCAAAGTGGCGTCTTTTGAGGAAAAGATGTGAACTGAACTTCACTTATAAAGGCCATGGTAATCAAAGAATGATAAAAGCAGCAAAGTTTACCAGTAACAAAGAGGAAACAGTGAATCAAGAAAACTTTGCTGCCTGTACTCCATCAATCTTTGATAAATCTGAACATGCGAGTTCTTTAAGAAGAGTTTATTAGGGGGCCAAAAAGCCATGATTCCACAACTTTGGTTAAAATGCCATTCTGGTTTCACAGTAAAGTGAAGGCAGGAGTTAGAAATGAAAAAGCAATACATAACAAATATATAACAAATGGTAAAAAGGGGGAAATAGATAGCAATCGATTTAAGGTATGAAGTGTAGAAAATTGATAAGGGAAACTAAAGATAAGATGAGAAAATCCATGGGTGGCAGGGCTAATGACAATAAGAAGGAATTTAAGTATATTGGTAACAAAAGAAACCCCTAGGACTAGCATAGGTCCATTACTAGATGGAGATGTTGAGATATATACATATATCCATGTAATATGTTATAGGTCATTGAGGCCTCGTATGAATAATGCATGCTAGACATTAATGTGTGCATTGCAAGTTAGCAAACCAAAGCAAGAACTTAAGGTCAAGAACTATTAGAACTATTTGTGCAAAAATAATCTTAGGTTCCAAGAAAAATATGGAAAATCATCAGAAAAGGAAACAACACCAGCTGAACTGATATAAAATTGTATAAGAATTGGAGGAAATGGCATGTCTTGGATCATGGCGGCCTGTCCAGGATTGTCTCTTTGGAATTGTGTGGGTAGAAGGCCTAGTAAACAAAGGCAAAGAACCGATGACACAACAGAATTGACTATAAATGGTTGCCTATGATTTCTGCAAATTGGAGTTGTTTATTGATCCAAAGTCCCATGTGGATATAGATGTGGTTTTCACCGATTCCCTGCATCTTATGATCTTATCCTGATGGAAGGAATCTTGACTGCCCATTGGGACCATTCTGACCTTTGGACTCTGGTATAGTATGTTTGGGGTGTGAATGTGGAGTGAGTAAGGTTTGTTTTGTAATCAATAAAGAGCATTTAGAGTATTATATACCAACACTGTGTCCGGGATCTGCTTGCTCTTCATCCCATGGGGAGACCTCTATTGCAGGTCTAACATGTGGTGGAGAATGTGGAGGCGGGAGAGATATTAAGGAGTGCCGGATTTCGAGACAGACTCTTACAGTTTTGGGGGAGTCCTTATTTAAGACTAATAAGAGTGACTCCTTATTTGTGAAATTTGTGGGGGAAAAACATGCGTGAGTAGATACTACATGGTGTTAGTATAATAATGTTTAAAACACTGTTTAGGAAGAGAAGTATAGGGGCGGGAGAGGCACCCCAGTGGACTAAAGTTAAAGCCCCTTCTCTATTAGAGAAGGAGATTATTGCATTTGGGACATGCCCTTGTATGGAAGGTGCAGTGGAACCAGATTTAGCACTTGATACCTTAGAAAACATGTTTGAAAAATATGTACAGTTGTACATTCCTAATGCCAGTAAAAAGCAAATGTCCATAGTATGGCTGTTGTGGCAAGCTGTAGAAAAGGCAATTGCATGTAAGGGGAAGTCTGTGCGGAGTTACAAACATTACAAGATAATTTTAAAACTTGCCAGGAAAATTTGGAACAGGAAGTGAGGCAGGGACAGATAATGCAAACTCAATTAGAACAAAGGGGAAAACAAAATAGGGAACTGGAGAAAAGAATGATAGATTGGGAAAAGTTTAAAGCAGACAGAGATAAATTAGACCATCAAGTGATAGGAATGAAACAGTTAATTTGAGATTTGACTAAGGAAAAGGAAGAGGAGATCTCAAGCGTTTCTCACAGTAGGTGCCAGAAAACTATAGCGGCATTGAAAAAGCAAGTGAAAACACAAGAGCTGCAAGTTGCGGCAGTGTATCAAAAAGAGAGAGATTTGGATTTGGATTTAGATTCCAATGATATTTGGTATGGAGAGGATCTGTGAGGGGGTCAAGAGAAAAGGAAATTTGACCAAACTCGAGAGGGGCTTTATACTAAGTTGAGAGAAGAAATAAGAAAGTGACTGGGAGAGCCTAAGCCAGAAAAGTCTGTAGCAGTGATAGAATGGAGATCAACTATTAAGGATACAGTGGCAGAGATACAATCAGAGCAGACACAAATAATTCCTGAGAGTTCATCAGACTTACAGTTGATGGTAAAGACATTAGGCCAAGTGAATATGAAAAATTTAGCTACTTGGCTATCACAGTGGGCAGAGTTAGGAGGAACAGAGAATTTAAATATGAGTGAATTTTACAAGCTAATCAGGGCAGCTAGCACTGGAGACATTAGGCAGGCAGTAGATAGAGTGGAAAATGCTTTGGACAGGCAGCCAGAAGCATACCAACTAATACCACAATTTATTATGCTGTTAGGAAAGGAGATAGGTCAAAGACCCATGAAGGTGTTATCCAGTACAGATTACATGAAGCCTGGAGATTCACCCAGGGATTACCTGTTAAGGAGAATAACATTGGGATTATTAGCTGGAGAAATACAACTGGTGACTAATCCCAGGGTGGAGGTCGCCAGACATGTCACAGCTGATTCTTTGATGGCAGCTAATTTGAATCAGAGGAAATTTTGGAATGATGTGTTTGAAGGATTGGACAGAAATTTTTTAGTGATGTCTACTAATTTTGTGAACCAAACAGCCCAGGAAGAGGAGTTAAGTGTTATGAATGCACTGGAGCACTGGATAGTATGCCAACGAATGATGAAAGGGGGAAGGCCAGGTAGAAGGACTGAAACCCAGAGTACTTTTTGTTGAAGCAATAAAATATTCAAATGAGAGTGTTTATAGATCAAGAGGAAGAGGCCGTGAGCAAGAAAGATGCTGTGGTAGAGGACAAAACACTCCACCCCAAGGAGGTAGATGTGTCCCAGAAGGGAATAGATGTGATTTAGAATATCGCTTGGAGGTATTTGAAATTGAGGGGAGTAGATATGGATAAGTGGAATGGGAGACGTACTGATGAATTAATCAAAGAAATGCAAAGGATGGAAGAAGAAATGTTTAAGGAGCAGAAAAAGGTTGCAGCTATGCAAGCTGAGGGTTCAGAGAAACCTGCTCTATAGGGAAGCCCTGAAGACAAGTTGCTACCACTGGAAATGGGTCCTCAGGAGTGGGGGATGATAATTAGATTAAGATGAGATTCAAATGGGAGGCCTAGGACAACTGTCATTGTGGGACATAATGGATACAAAGATGCCCTATTGGATACTGGGGCTGGTGTAAATATTGTAAATAGAAGCTGTGATTTGACTCAATATAGGTCAGAGATCATTACAACAGCCACCTTTATTGGGAAAGGAGTGACAGGAAAAATGTATCATTCAGTAGAAATAGTTATACCTAGAGAGAGAGTGGGGGATTTTTGTTGTAAAGAACAAATGCTTCAGATAGATCAGGTGGCTGAGCCAATAATATTGGGGACTCCTTTTCTGAAGAGGAATCAGTTAGTTTTGGATTTAATGGAGTTCTGTGGCATGTGTCCGGCTGGACGGAAAGCGTCCTGACAGCAGGGTACATTCCAAGAATATGTGCTGCAGAAGCAGTGGAGGAGATTATACGGGATCAACGGAATGTGTGGGTAAAGGAGTTTCCTGATGTATGGATTAAGAATAAAGCAGAATGTGGTAAAATCGAAGCATGTGTTAAAATCATGGGGGATGAAGTGCCACCACAGAGACAATATAAATATCCTGTGCAAGCAGAGGCAGGAATTGAGAAAATAATTGAATCATTAGAACAACAGGGAGTGATTGAAAAGGGAAATTTTGCATACAATAGACCAATTTTGCCTGTATTAAAAGCCTCAGGAAATTGGAGATAGACAGTGGATTTTAGACAAACTAATAAAGCTACCCTTCTCCCCACTCACCCCTCCCCCCGCCCCGCATGGCACCAATAGTTGCAGATCTACCTCAAGTAATGGCAAGAATACAGGGGGCCCTAAATGGTTCTGTCATAGATTTGGCAAATTGTTTTTTCACCATCACATGGCACCCCAATTCTTGGGCCCGCTTTGTGTTTACTTTTAAGGGACAATGGTACTTATTTAAAAGAATTCCCCAGGGCCTACATTGCACTCCAGTTATTGCGCACCAACATGTAGTGCAAATGCTGGATCAGTTATCCAAAGAGGATCGGGAGAATGTCACCTCATATGTACACGACATATTAGTGTGGGGGGACACTAAAGAGGAGGTGACTGAGTGGACTAAAAAAGTCTTGAGACTCATCCAGGAAATGGGTTTTAAGGCTAATAAAGAGAAAGCCCAACTAGTGCAAAGGAGAGTGAATTATTTGGGGGGTGACCCTAGGGGAACAAGGAATTTAGGTAGATCAACAAAGGGTGAAATCATTAATGAATTTACCAAGGCCAGAGGAGTCTCATGCATTGAGGGTTATGTAACGACAGTTTAACTATTTAAGGAAACACATCTGGAATTTTGCCATTATAGCTGGACCGTTGTGTTATTTACTAAAAAAGAAAGTAAAAAGGGAGTGGGGTCCTGAACAAGAAAAAGCTTTCTGTAATTTAAAACAAGTCTTGAGGAAAGCTCCAGCATTGAAATTCCCAGAGATAAACAAGCCATTTGTGATTAAGTTGGCAGCAACCCAACAAAGTGTAGCATTAGTATTGATACAAAAAATTGACAGGAAGTTAATACCGGTAGCATACAAGTCTAGAAGATTAACCCTTATGGAGCAGTAGTTTGGGATCTGTGAAAGAGAATGTTTAGCTGTTGGGTGGGCCATTGAAGCTTTTGCTTTGACTACTGGCATGGCCCCTATTATAATACAAACACCTCACTCTTCCCTGAAGTATATTTTATCAGGGAAACTTCAGGGGAAAGAAGTATCATATACCAGGATGGCCCAATGGACCTTGATGTTAACTAGCAGAGATGTTACTTATGAGAATAACAAACAAGCAATGATGTTACCATATGCCCTCCTGACAGAAGGAGAGGACCATGAATGCCCACTTCCAGAAACCGAACCAAAGTTAGTTGAATACGTACACCCAGTAGATGAAGTGTTAAGCCTCGGAGAAAAAGAGGTTTGGTTTACAGATGGTAGTTTATACCATGAGAACTCTAAGCCATATGTGGGCTATGCTGCTATACAAATTGATGAGGAAACTATTTCTGGTTCTATGAGTATGACTTCAGCTAAGGGAGCAGAGGTCAGAGCTCTCAGTGATCTGTTTAAACAGAAAAATAATGTTGCAGACTGTCTTTATGTCTATATGGATTCAGACTTTGTGGTACAAGGACTGTTATACTGGATTGGGATTTGGAAAAAAAATAATTGGGAAACAGCTGAGGGGAAAAATTTGGTCCAAAAGGAGAATTGGAAATCTACCTATGATTGGTTAAAAAAACACCCAGGAGAATTAATAGTAAGACATATTAAAGGTCATCAAAAGCGAGAGGGAATGAAAAATATTGGAATGATAAAGTGGAGGCTTTAGCTAAATTAGCAGAAGAGGAACTTTTGGGAGTTATGGGAGTTAATAGAGCTGAAGCCATAAAACAGAAGGTTAAACCTGAGGAAAGATGAGGAAACTGGAATATACAAGGTGACTATGTGGTGAATAAGAAAACAGGAGAGGTAAAGAGGGTACCTAACAAATTTCAAAGAGAAAAGATTATTAGTCTGTGTCACTCTATGGCCCACCAAGGAATAGAGAATACTCTAAGGTAAAACAAATTGGAATATGGCCTAAGGTGCAAGAGGACGTAGAAACTTTTGTAAAAAACTGCATAAGGTGTGCAGCAGATGGGAATAGACCACCGAATTCGGGACCCTTGTTGCACCAAAGAATTGTGGAGTCCTATGGAGTAGAATACAGGTTGATTATATTGATAAACTGCCTAAGACCCAAAGAGGGAATCAGTATTTATTAGTGATAGTAGATTCCTGTTCTGGATGGGTGGAGGCGATTCCCACCAGAAATCACACTGCAGAGACCACTGACAAAAAGTTGTAGGAAGTAGTGTTTAGTAGATATGGAACTCCAGAATTAATTGATTCAGATAATGGGACACATTTTGTAGTAGGAGTAATTAAAAGTTTATTAAAAGCTAGGAATAAAGCAACAACTACATATCCCCTATCATCCTCAATTGTCAGGACAGTAGAAAGGATCAAACAAACTGTTAAACAAGCTCTACGCAAAGTAGTGCAAGAAACTGGCAAAGACTGGGATGATAAATTGCCAATGGTGTTGGTGGCCATCCAAAGTTGTGGTTGACTGGCTACTGGCTACCAGCCTTATCAAATTCTCTTTGGAAGGCCTATGAGAATGTGGAGCATTCTTTTGAACCCAGAAGAAGAAGATGACGAGGTATCAGTTACCCACTGGGTAAGGGAGTTACCGATAGAATTTTAGACTTTTGTAAGGCATTTGATTTAGTACCACTTGACATTGTGACTAAACTATTAGCACTATAGAATATCAGTTAAACAGATTAAGAACTAGCTAAATGACAGAACTCAAAAAGTAGCCATCAGTGTTTCTAGTAGGGTTCCACAAGGATCAATATCTGGCCCAATGCTAGTTAACATTTTCAGCAATAATCCAGAAGTAAATATAAAATCATTCCTGGGCCCATTCAAACAAAATATTTTGATATAGCCAAGTGCAAAGTTTTACAGCAGGGAACAAGGGATGCAGGCCACACCTATAGGATGGTGGATTGTATCATGGAAAGCAGTGACTCTGAGAAGAATTTAGGGGTCGGAGTGGGCAATGCTATGGCAAAAAGGGCTAATGTGATCTTTGTATGTATCCACAGAAATGCAGTGAGTAGGAGTAGGAAGGTGATTTTACCTCTCTATACAGTATTGGTGAGACTGATACTAGAATACTACACACAGTTCTGGTACCAACAATAAAAAAAAAGGATGTGGAAAAATTGGAAAGGGAGCAGAAAAGATCCACAAGAATAATCTGAGGGCTGAAGAAAAAAGCCTTACAGTCAGACATGTACAGTTCATTCTGTTTAACTTATAAAAAAAAAAAAGATTGAGTGATGACTTGATTGCAGTGTATGTATCTTCACAGGGAGAAAATACAGGGGACTAAATGGCTCTTTAATTTAGTGGAGAAAGGCATAACAAGAACGAATGACTGGAAGCTGAAATTTAATTTAGAAATAAGGTACTTTTTTTTTAACAGTGAGCGTGATAATCACTGGGGCCAATTATCAAGGAAAATGGTGACTGAATGTTTTCCTAGATGCTATGCTTTATCCAAGCCTCAGTAATTGGGCTCAATACAATTGTAACTGAGTGAAATTTTAGGGTCTTTAGTATACAGGAGGTCAGACTAGATGATTTGATGGTCCCTTCTGACCTTAAACTCCTTGAATATATGAATGTTGTTTAATAATATTATATTGATGTCTTATTAAACAGTGGAATGAATGAATCTATGATGATAATAATGAAGCATAATTACTGATTTATGTAAGTAACTAGTATCTGAATGCTCATGCTGTTGCACAAATGTAATTCATAAAGTCATTTTTTTAAAGATGGTAACTGACCGTGAATCCAGTTGCTGATTGAACCTGATAATATTCTAAACAGAGCTCTCAATCATGCTTGTAGCTATTTCCATCTCTTCACATTGACTCACCAGACATTCTAGGCTTCAGACTAATGTTTGAGATTATTGTGTGGGTGGATGTGTTGATTTGCATGCACCTTGTATTGTGCTGGGAGATTTGGGATGATTTTGTGCAGGTGGCAAATGAGAAGAGTGTGCTGCAGTGAGATGTTGTGTGTGTTTGGGGTTATTGTGCAAGCTGATTGTGGTGTTCTGTGGGTGATTGTGTTGATTTGTGTCTGGAGGTGGTGTGCTGCAAGATTTGTATTGATTTGTTTGGGTGGCAGGTGGGCAAAGTAATCCACCCTCTGTGCAGGCTCCCTCAGACAACCAATTAAATTGTTGCATGCAAATTAGCTGTAGAGTAAAGGTGGTGATCAGCTATCAGAATGGTCTAGGACTCTTGGCATAGCATAGATTCATGCCTTACTGTAGTTGTACACAAAACAGGTGCAATTTATAAAGTCAAAAAGATTAAAAACTGGATGTAACAGACCATGAAATCCAGTGATAATTAAACCTGGTGATATTCTGAAGAAAAAGAGCTCTTGGCCATGCTTGTAGCAGTTTCCATCCCTTCACTCTGATTCCAGACATTTTAGGCTTCAATGTGCCATTCCCAGAATTTTATTGTACAGATAATTAGTTGTTAAATTTATTTTGGTGGCCATGAAATTAATATTTAATTTGTGTTTAAACTTGAAGAAAACATGTCATCCACAAATAGACATAATATGGCTGATTATTTTAAACCAACAGTAATGATATCAATATGTATAAAACTGGCATTTTAGAAACATGGTAGTTAAATAAAATGTAATTAGGAGAAAGTTGGTCTCGCTTTAGTGTTTGCAGACCCACAAAAGGACAAAATTTTCAAAAGTAACTAGTGATTTGGGGTGACTCAATATTGGAGTACATGACTTGACACACTTTAAAGCACCTGATTTTCAGAGTGGTTTCTAAGCACTTGCTGAGAATCAGGCCCATTTAAGATGTCACAGGTTAGTAATCCAAATATCGAGGCACCCCCAAATTACTAGTTAATTTGAAAGGATGTCTGAAGTGGAGCAGAGGGACCAATATAGTTCTAAAACTGTGCTCAGTATTTTAAAATATATCTCCATATATTCAGAAATGTGCTTCCATCTCTGTATTTCAGTCTTTAGTCTATGACGATCAGAGTCCAGATGCCCCAATAAGTAATTAAATCAATAGGTTGCATACAATATTATTGTGTATAAATATATGTCAAATGAGGTATTTTACAAAAGCTTGTAAAGTTCTGAACTTGATGGTCAGTAGGAGATATGTATACAGGTTATGGTTATGAATGTATGCATGTTTATATATGTAGGTTTAACTGTGGTGCAATTACAGCTTCCCCAAAGCCCTATGTAAGCTCAAAAGCTTGTCTCTCTCACCAACTGAGGTTGGTCCAATAAAAGATATTACCTCACCAACCTTGTCTCTCTAATATCCTGGGATGAATACAGGCACAACAACACTACATACAACAAGGGTGAAGCAATCGGGCTTGGAGGGCTCATCCTCCAGGCTAGTTATTTACATGAAACTAACTCAAAGCACCTAACACCGGGGTGGGCAAATTTTTGGCCCAAGGACCACATCCAGGTGGGGAAATTGCATGCAAAGCCATGAATGTAGGGCTGGGGCAGGGGGTTGAGTGTGGGAGGGAGTGCGGGGTGTGGGAGGAGATGTGGTGTGCAGGAAGGAGCTCAGGGCAAGGGGTTGGGGTACAGGAAGGGTGCGGGTGTATGAGGAGGCTCAGGGCAGGGGGTTGGGGTGAAGGAGGGAGTGCGGAGTGTGGGAGGAGGCTCAGGGCAGGGGGTTGGTGGCTAAGGGCAGGGTGTTGTGGTACAGGGGGCAGGAGGGGTTTGGGATGTGGGCTCCAGCCCGTTGCCGCTTACCTGGAGCAGCTCCAGGGTGGCAGTGGTGCACAAAGGGGCTAAGACAGGCTCCCTGCCTGCCCTGGCCCTGCGCTGCTTCCGGAAGCAGCAGGCACTTCATTCATGCGGCCCCTGGGGAAAGGGGGGGGGCAGAGGTCTCCGCACACTGCCCTTGCCTGTGAGTACCTCCCCCGAAGCTCCCATTGGCTGCAATTCCCCATTCCCAGCCAATGGGAGCTGCGTGGGGCAGCACCTGCAGGCAATAGTAGTTTGTGGAGCCCTCTGCTCCCCCTTCCCCCCAGGGGCTGCAGGGACGTGGTGCCAGCCGCTTTCGGAAGCAGTGCAGGGCCTGTGACACCTTGGGGGTGGCAATCCTGCGGGGCAGATCCAAAGCCCTGATAGGCCGGATTTAGCCCATAGTTTGCCCACCCCTGACTTAGCACAACCCAGGGAAAGACAATGGTGGACTGTCCAAGTTAATGGAAAGCCATTGAAACTGAAAAGTAAAACCCTGTCTTGAAAATCAAGGAAGGAGGGAGTTTTCCCTCCGCTGTGTAACCATAAATAACTCCATTAAAAGGGAAGGGGTTTAAATTGAAGGCTGTCCAGCAACTGAGGGCCATCATCTAAGCAGGGTGCTGTTTGTGAAACACTGGCTTCCCCTCTACGACAAAGGGCATGCTAGGAAACTGTTCAGAGAAAATATGTAATTTGTATTATAAAAGGAAATTTAGAGAATAGAGAAGTGTAAAGCCTGAGATTGCATCTGTTTGTTTTCTCTGTAACTTGTATGTGTTTACTTTTCTTACTATTTCATCTCTGAAGCTACGATTTTTCTATTAAATAAATTTGTTTTTTTACCCCAAGCAGGTCCCTGGCATTGAAACTGTGAGGAGTGTGTTTCCCAAAGTGAATTGATAATTGGAGTCAGGTTTCATGCCTTCAGGGGTGACGAACTGGAAGCAAAAAGTCTGAATGTCTGTTAGTTACGAACTTGGAGAGACAGACTTGGGGAGACTCAGCAATAATAAGAGGGGCAGGGATAGCTCAGTGATTTGAGCACTGGCCTGCTAAACCCAGCGTTGTGAGTTCAATCCTTGAGGGGGGCATTTAGGGATCTGGGGCAAAAATCTGTCTGGGGATTGGTCCTGCCTTGAGCAGGGGGTTAGACTAGATGACCTCCTGAGGTCCCTTCCAACCCTGATATTCTAGGATAACTAGAAGGTCACCCTGGAAAGAGTAATGAGGCTAGTGGAAGCCAGCATGAACCCCTATGCTTATAGGCTGATTACTGGTGTCAAAGTCCTGCAGCATAGCATTAAGGCACCCAAAATTACAGGAGGTGGCAGAACCATTTACTGTTCTGGGTGTTCCTCCATGTTACAGTGGTGTAATCATGAACAGGAGTTCTACCCCAATATCAGCAAATTGTAGTTCACACTGCAAAAACAGACCCTAAAGGATTCAAAAGTGAGGGGCAAAGTGCAAATTTATTATTTTCTTTTGTTTATTTTGGGTTAAGCGAAATAGGACAAGGAAAGGGGGAAATGAGCCAATTAAAGTCCTTGGAGACAGTGGATAAAAAGAGGATTCGGAGCTTATGTTTGAAATATGGTTTACCTTACCAGGGGAAATCAGCAGAGGATCTGAAATCCTCACTCACTGAGTATTTTGAGGAGGAGAATGAAGAGGGAGAACGCCCAGAACTGGAAAACCAACCAGACCGTAATTCATTACAGGAGATGGCTGCTCAGGTAGAGCTGAGCAGATTAGAGATCCTCAGAGACAAGGAGGCATGTGAGCACCACATACAGCTGGCAGAGCTGAGAATGCGAGAGTAGAAAGCTACTGAGGAAACAGAGGAGTGGGCCCACCAGAGATGAATGAAGGCAATCCAGGCAGCCCAGGTCAACAAGCCTAACAGAGACAAATGGTGGCAATCAAAGCAGAAGAGAGAACATACGAGTGGCAAATAGAGGCACAAGAAATGCAGCACAGAGTACTGGAGTAGCCAAAAGGTATTCCCCAACCAAAGGCTAATTCCCCCCAGCATTCACCCAGCTGGGACAGACTGTGTCTACCTTTTAAAGACTCAAACTGTACAGAAGAGTGTTGAACTGCTTTTGAAAGAATATGCCAGGCCACTGGCATCCTTAAGTACAAACCAATGTCTGGATTGGTCTCCAAAACTTCAGGTACAACTTTCCAGGTCTTTACTGGAAGGGACCAGGAGGAAGCTATGAACTATGATAAATATAAGGAAACTGCATTGCTCTGGTTTCAAATGATGCCAGAATCATAGCATGTAAAGTTTAGAAACCTAAAAGAAGAATGGCAATAGCAGTAATTGGGAGTTTAAGCATACAACGTGTGGTTATATGAAAAAAATAGATAAAAGGGCAGAAAGGGATTGTGGGAAATTGTTTGATTCATTTGCCGAAGAACATTTCTTTAATGCTTTCTCTGATTTCAGAGCTGCCATATGGGAAAAAAATTGCCCTGACGCACTGCAGGGGCTGCTTGGGCTGATGATTTGTATGCGCAGGCTAGAATGGGTATTAAAAGAAAAAGCCCCAAAGGAAAGGGTAGAGGCCCATTGTAAAAAGGGCTACCAGATTTGTTCACCTTTGTCCCAGGACACGGACCCAAGAAAATGCTTTGAGAGTGGCTTTATTGAACAAATGAGGAGATATTGCCCCAAATTCGGGTCCCATCCTGCCCAGGTGAACACAGTTATGGTGAACTTAGGACACACAGACGTACTTGAGGGTGTGTTAGTAAACTTTGTAAGGTCTGAACCTATGGAGGTGAACAAAGATGCCAAGGTTAGTGGCAGTATGCCAGGGATGGAGATATACTGCTGTGCAGTTTTCATTGGTTAAAAGGGAGATGGTCCAAGAGTCTGACATGCTCTCAGGGGAAAACATAAAACTCCTTACTTTGGGAACATTTGAAATCACAGCTCCCTTAGCCCACATGTCAGAGTCACCCAGATTATTCATAAAATAACACTTAGTATAGTTTTAAAAATATTTTATTTTTGATTTCCACAATGCACAGTCTAATTACATATTTGTGAAATATGTTAAAATACACATCTTAATTGCCTGACATTAGTCTGTATTAAGCATTGTTATTCTGACATTAACATCTGGAAAGTATCTGTATTATAATTGCAACTTCCAGTTTTATAACCGTCTTTTTACTGATTGAACATGCAAAGTAAAGTCTCAGTTAAAACTGAGATATAGTACTAAGAAAAGGAACAATATTTTTCATTATGCATTGATAATATCCACTTCCTTTTTTGCATATATGAAGTCAGATAAATTACTGGCCATCCACAGAAGCCGATTATGAACAGCAAGAATAATACTTGAAGTATCCAGCTCCCACATCACACATCTAGCACAGAAGGGACAAAGTATCAGTGCAATAAGCAACCTAGTATGTGAGTCAATCTCATATATCTATTTAGTAAACTCTTGTTCCATACATAGACAATCTTAATAGATCATTGTTATAGTTTCATTATGTATCCCAATATCCAAAAGCAAAATACATTTGTTGTTTTTCCAACTGTCAAAAAGGGATGCAATGTCTGTGTAGCTGGACCCTGATTGAACAAGATACATAAACATATGAATAGTCCCCTGGACTTCAATAGAACTGCTTATTTGCATAATATTATTCACATGCTCAAGTAACCTTCTGAATCTGGGCACTGGGGCCTGATCCAATGCCTGTTGAAGTCAGTGGGAAGACTCCTACTGACTTCTCTGGACTTTACATCAAGGTTTTAGTGAGGAAGACAGAAGGAGGCTGTGAATTGCCAGGGAATGTTTGGCTTCCAGAGAATGATACTGCATTAAGTATAGCTTGTAGCTTAAAAATCTACTGTTTCTTTTCCATTTGAAATGTACGCTTTAAGACATCAAAGGAATTGGGGGAGCTAAGCCTTAGCCCCAAGACTATTATACAAGAAAGATGAGGGTTCATTTTGTGACAGAGATTCTAGTTTTTAATTTGTCCCTCTCAAAGACAATAACCCAATTCCTTTGTATTGATCAGCTAATAAGTACCCAGCCTGTGTGTCACAGAGATTTTATTACTGGATTCACTATTGTAATCTCTAGGCCAGATATTCTGCTGGGGTAAATCAACATACTTCTGCCAATTTATGTCAGCTGGCGATGTGGTCCTCTGAATCCACACTTTTGCTGCTGCTTTTCACAGCTCTCTGAAGGCCTCGACTCTGCAAGCCTCTAGGCTTGAAACAATGCCACCAGAGGACACATGTTTCCAGGTTGAATTCAGTGTTTCTGACCAAGGTAAAATTTTCAATCTCTAAATCCACACAGTATTACTGGTATTGTTTATCAAACCTCAAGCTAACACTGCAGCTGACAGATTGCTATCAATGCAGCACACACATTACTCAGTGAATTCAATGTTTCTGACTGGATTCCCATTTTCTGTCTTTAAGTCCACAGTTTTAGTCTATTTGATATCCCTCAAGCCACTATAGGCCGATCACAATGGCACAATAGTACACACATCAGGCAGACCTCATAGAATTCCTGTCTTCTGTGTTACTGTGATGTGTATTAATCATTACTGTTTGTTTCATAAATCCTCAGGACTCAAATATTTTTTATGAAAATGAAGTGTCAGCAGCTGCAAAGGCTCTGCATGAAAACAAAGCTCAATATATTGCAGAACACCACGTAGCATTCAAGGGGCGAAGGCTTCACTGCAAGTGGTGGAAAGCAGTCAGCTTGGATTCCTCTTCTCTCTCTCACTAAAACCTCAGAAAGCTGCATATTGTACATTCAAATTTGATCAGAATTTTCAGCTCTAACAAGGACAAAGCCATCAGGGAGGCTACTGTTAATATACTAATTGACAGAGAATTGCTGATCCTAGTGACAACTCTGAAACTGCAGGGTAACCCGGGGAATAGATCAGTCTCATCAGAATATGTCTTTGGACTCAGTGACCCAAAGCATATTGGAGAGAGACAACAGTCATCAGAGGGTTGTGAGAAAATGCCTCCTGAGTAAATGATGGACAATAGTTAAGTGCCATACATTAAGGGAGAATTCCCTTAAACCTCCTCCATACAAAAACTTCTAAAATATTACAAAGTTAGATATTAAAATATTTTTCTGCTGTAAATATCTCTCAGATGAAGCCTATAAAAGTAACATAGTACTTAAACAATGCATATGATCGGAGGCAAAGCAAAACCAACTATGATCTCCCCACACTGATCTCTGCACCAGAATTTTGACTGAAGAAAAGTACAATAAATATATGTGTGGCATCAAAAAAAGGACTCCCTGTAATTTTGGAAAAGGAAAAAGCTGACAGTAGTATATAATTTCAACAAACATCAGACTATTTCATGGGTCAGCTTAAGAGAAAGTCTGCTGCTAGTAGACTGGAAACACTGTTATGAAATATATTTTGTCATTTGAAATAGTAAAGGGGTTAAGATATGAATGGTTGCTGGTTAATCAACATGCTTAACAGATAATGAACAAATGTGTCTATGTTATAGAAATGATCGGGTGAAATGTAAGTTGAAAAGTTAGTGTGGCACAAAATTCTTCAAAGTGAATCCAAAGTGTGTTATCATAAGACCTGAATTACCACAAAGGCTAGGTTAACCTCTTTATTAGAAATACACAGCTGATGTGATTCCTGTACAAATTTCAGAGAAAAATTAAGACGGAATAAACAGGTGTTTATTATTTTCAGAGGATAAATGTCTATACAGCTATTTATGAATTGAACTTAGTCTGTTGCCGAACAGATAACTTCAGTAACCTATATCAGTGTATAGTGGTCTGAATATATAAGTTTATAAAAGCAACACAAATAGGGAGCGATTTCGTAAAGACATCTTCAAAATGGACTTTGCAAAGAGGAGACTGCAGTGTCAGAAAGAATGCAGCGTGTAATGTTAGCCAGAGTTTACACCACTGAACAGCTTTGCACCCAAAGCTTTGCACCGACTGCAGCGCTACAATTGTGAAACTAGGGTACCATAGGACAAGCTTAGAGTAGGGGTTCATTGTTTGCTTAGAGCATTGATATTGCACAGGTAGCATTGAGATACTCAGCACAATTTGCACATGAAGAATTATGGACTTTGGTTTCTGGTAAGATGGCATCTTAGGTGTTGCAACAGTGAGCATTGTAATGCCTAACTTGTAGGTGTTCTTCTGCCCAGTGGAATTCACAGTGCTCAGTTTAGGTGCCCAGGCTCCCTAAACAATGCAATTAGTTCTCTAAGAAGGGGAGCCACGAAAGACAGCACAATGAGTGTGGAGCTGCCTAAGCTAGCCAGTAGGAAATGCTGAGGAGAGGGTGTGGCCTAAGTCCTGCCTCTCAGAGGGAGTTAGGTACCTAAGTTGAGGTCAGAAGGAAGCACCCACTTCCACTTGGGATTTTCAGCTGTTTTCTTCTCCTGACAACTACTCTGCCCCCCACCCCCACCCAAAGAAATATTGGAAGAGGTGGTGGTAATGCTCCCTCTTATAACCTCTTGAAGCTGTTTCACTATGTATAAATAATTTAACTATACATTAGCACAGGGGGACTGTAACCTGGATCTCCCGTCTGCTAGGGGAGAGCCCCATCAACTGTATTATAGAGTCATTCTAACTTGCTCAGGTCCAAAGCGTATTTAAACACAGTGGAACAGCTTCAACAGAAGAGGCAAAGAGAGACCCTTTAGGTGGGGTCTTGGAGAGCCAGTCAGTCTAGTGGCTGGTGTACTTGACATCCTGCCACCTGCTTCTCTAGTCATGGTGCCTTAGTCTTTCAGGCAGGGATGGATAGGGGAGCCTGGACCCTCCCACTCCACCAGGCCCCAGCCCAATGCCCTGTGTAAGTCAACCCCTGAGTAGGGGAACTCCCAGTGGGGAGTCTGTGTCCACTGCACTCTGGGCTACTTCCTACTGTTGCTCCTTCAGTTTGGCACCAATAGTTCAAGTTCCTGTGTCTCTAGTAATGCCTCCTTGTGGACCTTGAGGAGCATCCTGCTGTGGACCCTGGTACCTCTGGATGGGACAGCCATAAGTTTGGTGGAGTTAGAACCCCAGAAGGTCTCCACACTTCGGTCGCCCGGGTTCCTCTTAGGCTGGGTGCTTCTAGGCCTCTTTCTACATCTCCTTTGGCCAGAGAGACAGTGCTTGGTTCCTGGTAGCTGCCTCAGCTTGCTGGCTAGTGATCCTTCCCCTTAGTTATGGAGGCAGCTAGCTCCTGCTTCTTCACCAGTCAGTCCTGAACAGAACCAGGCTCCCTTCTTTTGTCTCCCCTCCAGGCCTGGCATTGGCTGCACATATAATGGAGTTGGGCTAGCTGGGTCCAAAGGCTCTTCTTAACCCTGGACGTGCTGGTTGGTGGTTTCCTGCTTCACCACAGACCCATACTCTTAGCCCATTGATTAGAGCACTGCCTTGAAAGATCAGAGAGCCAAGTTCAAATCCTTTCTGATCAGATGTGGGGGCTTGACCCTGGGTCTCAGACATTCTGAGTGCTCTAAACATTGGGTTAAAGGTTATAAGGGAGGGGGGCACCATCTTCTCCTCTGCTATTTTGTGTGGGTTTATACATGGTTAGAAATCCAGGTTTAGGCAGCAATTCAGTGGCCATTTTGTGAATGCCCGTGGCGCCTAAATGTTGAATTTAAGAGACTACAGTGACAGTTAAGTATTTAAATCGCTTCGTTAATCCAGTTCCCAGCATCTGACGTCTTTAGTGGGAATTACGTGGTGTATAGACATTGTGCTGGACCTCTGCACAGGGGTGATTTTCACCCCGAAATGATAAAAATAAATTTTAAAAATAATCTGTGTTTCAAGCAACTTGGACTCTAATGATGCAATGAGATCTACTAGCACAAAATTGTTCACCCATCCTATTGAAGTCAATTTTCAGGAGTGCTCAATTCCATAACCCTCCCAGGTAGTTGCTGATCACCTATGACCACGTCGTTTCAGGCTGAATCAGAGAAGAGTAGGGGATATAAAGCTGTCAAATGCATTTTTTGCGTGTTCTGTGACTCCCTTGGCTACATATTTTGCTATATTCCATTCACTACTAACTCTGCTTACAATCCGTGTATATTGATTAAGCAATAACAATTGAAGCAGGAGGCATTTACTGGTAAATGAATAACCATCAGGAAAAGATAATCCTGCTTGGTCATTAGTTCCACAGGAAATGACCCACACCAAAGTCATTATGTTTCTATTACTTTTATAATCCATGTTTCCTTTTTTACCTGGCACTATCAACCTTTCAAACTGTGCTGCAAGAGGAAGAGTGTGCTTAGTCAGGTGGTGCTATTGCTTGGGAGTTTAAACATTATTAAAGCAGCACACGGTAATTTCAGATTTAGTCTATAATATTGTGCCATGGTTTTAATTAGTAAATTACAACAGAGCTCCTATGGGGATTGCATATTACAGTTATATGATTACTAAATTTCTTCACCCATGATTAATGTTATTACCTTAAATAGAAAAGAGAGATTATTAATGATTTTCCTACATTCTGTTAAGTGCTGCTTTCATTCTTTTGGTACATCCTGTTACAGCATAGACAAAGATGATGATGATGAATTCACCATGTATGATAGTGTGACTGTAAACTAGTTCCAACAGAGGAAACAGGCTGGCTCATTGTTTCAGCAATTTTTCTAATAAAACTAACCAAAACTGAGTATAGCTAGAGGAAACAACAAATATATAGATGGTATGTATTTGTTCGAATATATTTCACATACCGTATAGGTATAATAGAAAAAAATTGAATAATTACTACATCTGGCTTCCATATTGTGGAAGTATGCTCATCACTCCAAAATAGTTAGCAGTTTTTGCTTCAGCTTCTGCAGTGTGAGATAAAAAGAAATTTCATTGCATCATCAACAACTGAAGTGAGTTTTAAAGGTGAGTCTGATTTTATATCACACAGTATAATTTGAGTATTAAACAAAATATATTTCAACTATACAGATTCAACTGCTCAAGAACGAATGAATCAAATAACATGAAAACTGAATATTGTTTAACTATATTGTTGCTCCTTGGCCAAACAGTAGTAGCTATTGAGGGCTTGCACATCAGTTTCCTGAAAGGAGGAGAAATTGGTGATCCAGTTAGAGTATTTTCGTGGGACTTGTCTACATAAGAAGTTATTTTGGAACAGTTATGCCACTTTAAATTCATACCCTACTTTATTCCGGAGCAGTTTTCATGTATAGAATCATAGAAGTGTAGGTCTAGAAGGTGTAGTAGGAAGAGGGCCTGAAACATAAGCCCTTGTATCAGAAGACTGGTATAAGGCCTGAGTCCTGAACTAAAGTAGTGGTCAAAGCTTTGCTGCCATAAAGCAAAGTTGAGTTGTGAACAAGAGGCAGGCCCTGCTCAGATAATCTGGCAAGAACAGGGCTGATATTGCAGAAACACACATTCTTAAGTAGTGCTAGGTATAAGAATATACCCGCAAACACATTCCAGAAGGGTGGTATCAGAACACCTCGACACCAGCACATTCCCCAAAGATAACAGGAACACACTGACCCATCCTAAAGATAAGGTCACAATGACAGCATGATGGATAGAGTTGTTTTGTGCCAACCAACAAGTACAAGGCAATGGATGGCACCCAAATATGTCAGAGGATGGTACCCAGATACGTCAGAAGGGTAATACATAACATGTTTGTATCGGTGTTTAAAAAGATATCTCAGAGGAAATGTCTTTGGCCAGACAAGGAGGGAATATGGTCCTCTAGTCCAGTCCCTTGCACTCAAGTATCATCTAGACCATCTCTGAAAGGTGGTTGACTAACCTGCTCTTAAAAATCTCCAATGACGGAGATTCCACAACCTCCCTAGGTGATTTATTCCAGATAGACAAGCCTTTAGTGTAACCGATAGGGGTTACTGCAGATGGTTTTAAATAAAACAAAAAGAATCTGTCTTAAAAGGAGCTGACATGAACTTTTCCACCCCACATATAAGTGTTATCTGAAAAGTAAAGCCAGTTGTATTGAAAAACTGTTGGTCAGCAAGGAAGGGTACGTCTACACTTACCGGAGGGTCCGGCGGCAGGCAATCGATGTTCTGGGATCGATCCCGGAAGTGCTCGCCGTCGACGCCGGTACTCCAGCTCGGCGAGAGGAGTACGCGGCATCGACTGGGGAGCCTCCCTGCCGCGTCTGGACCCGCGGTAAGTTCGGACTAAGGTACTTCGAATTCAGCTACATTATTAACGTAGCTGAATTTGCGTATCTTAGTCCAAAGTGGGGCGTTAGTGGGGACCAGCCCGAAGAGAGAAAAGGCCTTGGGGAGAAAGGAGGTTGTAAATCTTATCTAAATGGAGACTGGAAATAGGGTGAACAGTCTCACATTGGCTTTTAGCTGCAGTCAGTGTGTGGCAATGACATCACTTGTTTGTTAAAGGGTATGGAAAGTAAAATTTTAAAGGATTAATGTCTAATACCTGCCTAACCACATTGGAGCTGACCAATATGGATCTAACCTCCCCTGGGTTTAGCCCATTTGTAAGTATCTTGATCAGATGCTTATAAATGTTTTGTTGTTGTTTGTATGTAGTAAAGTGCTTATTATTTAGGCTTTTTAGACATGTATAGAACAATTGTATAAATACTGTTTGGCCTTTTGATTTAATAAAGGAATTTATGGTTAAATTAGTGTCATGGTAATACCTTGCACAAATAATAATAATTCCAACAGCATTCCATAGTTTAGGATTGTCTGTTGAACTCTAAGGCATTCCAAATGCTAAACCAACTAGGAAGTTAAACTCTGAACGCAAAAGCTTTTTCTTTTTTCTTTTCTTTTTTTTTTTTTTTGGCCACTTAAGGTTTCTAATATATACTTTGCTAACATCCTCTTTGAGCTTTAAAACTATACACATATGGATAGAGTCACATTCAGAGAACTGCAGCAAAAACTAAAACAAAATATCAATTTATTTGGGGATTAATGATTGTCTTTTTTGTTTTTAATGACTTTGGAAATTTTCCTTAGTTGCTTAGCAAATTTTTCAGCTCTCTCTGAACTCCAGACTTGGAGCTGTGAGGCTGACCCTGCACCTGTCTATGGAACTGCAGATGGCTGATGTAACACAGGCTATTGCCTTCAAAACAGGAAGGAGGAGGAGAACCAGATTGCTCGTGTGAGATGAACGCACATTTCCAAAATGCTAATTATTTGTTCCCTAAAATATTACAGACGTTTTGTGCATTTACAATTGGGATTCATCTTCATGCATCATTAAAGGCGTAATGTATACCTTTGGAGAAGGAGAAAAGTCTGTTCAGAAATTACAAAATTTTTAGCTGTATGCCAAACGGCTTGCAGTATTATTCATTAATGTATTTTATTTCTTCTTCTAGTGAATTAAAGGAATCAGAAGCAGAAACAAATATAGTACTCACACTGACTTAAATAAAGACTTCGAGTATAGATTTAATTAATTTAAATGAAGCATCATCACACAGAAAAAGTATAAATCAAATATATTCATCATCCTTGTCTTTAAAAAAAATCAGTGAATGTAGCAGCTAAAGGAATTGTCAGTGTCCTTTGCAGTTAACAAGAGACATTGGAATATATAATTAACTACAATAGTCTATTAAAGCAGTAGAAATAGAACAAAATTGGTACCTTTCTGAAAATATAGAATAGCACAGCAGTATTAGAACTTTCAAACAATATAATGGTTGATTTTAAGGATAAACTGGGAAAAGTATACCAAATTGTAAAAATAATTGATTTTAATATTGAAAATGAGGCATGTTGTATCGGACACCAAAATACAACATAATCTACCATTATCCACCAAGCAAATATATGAATTTAACACAGGCATAATGATACACCTCTGCAGGAGGATCTCTTCATAAGATCAACAGAGGGTCACTTGCATCTGAAGAAGTGAGGTTCTTACCCACGAAAGCTTATGCTCCCAATATTTCTGTTAGTCTTAAAGGTGCCACAGGACCCTCTGTTGCTTTTTACAGATTCAGACTAACATGGCTACCCCTCTGATTCATAAGATCAGAAACTTGAGCCTTGATTTAGCAGTGCCCTTAGCTTAACTTTAAGCAAATGAGTAGCTCGACTGACATTAATGGAATACTCACATGTTTAAAGTTATGCATGTGCTTGAGCACCTAACTTGGACCTAAAAAGGACTTTCATTCAGAGTACAGAAGAATCATATTAAATGCATTCCTTGGGCATAGGCTGTCTTTCACATCTAGCTTTGAAGCACACAGACACTGGCTGACACTTTACAAATAGTAACAATGATAATAAACTAGTTACGCCAAGAATCTATTATTTGAACAAATATACTTCTTGAAAAGATTTAGGAGGAGGATGGTGTTTCTTTAAATGATATTTTGGGGCTCTGTCCCGTTGACCTTACTGCCAAAACTTCCATTGATTTCCATAGAAGCGGGCTTTGTTTGTACAGTGAAAATGATCTCTGTTAGCAGATGTGCTGTTGTTTTAGAGTCTATTTTCTTCCATACTTTGGGTGACATGTTGGCCCCACTGAAGTCAATGGGAGTTTGGCACTGATACAATGGGGCCAGGATTTCACCCTTTATCATTTCTTACTCTGAAATGTTATTGGGTTTTTTTTGTGATTCGCTAAGGGTGAAATTCACCAGTGTGAACAAAACAAAGGCTATGTATGAATTCACTGAATTTCCACTTAAGTCCTCAAAACAGGATTTAATGATTCAACATAGTCTCCCCTTCCCTGGCCTGGGAGTTGGGCTGGTGCTCAGGCCAGCACATGACCTGGGGCGGCTCAGGACGTCAGGTGAGGGACGGCTCAGTCCAGCCTGGGGATTGGGGGTTGGGCCAGTGGCCCGGGGTGGCTTGGGCCAGCCCACAGCCCAGTGCTCAGGCCAGCTGGCAGCCAGGGCTCAGGATGCCTGGGATGGGCTGGCCAGGGCTCCTTTGGGCATGTGTGTGTGGCGGGTGTCTCCTGTGAGCGAGGGGGCAGGGCCTTTGGAGGAAGGGGCAGGACCAGGGGCTAGCCTCCCCAAAGGGGGAATGCATGTGCCGCCCATGTCCCTTGGACATTCCAGAATTTCTTGCCACCCAGAAATCTGGACCTAGTGATTACACCTACACCAAAACCCACAAAATATTCATGTTGCTCCCGATCCCAAGATACCAGTCACTTTCCCCAGATCAGTTTATACCTTCAATCTCACATCAAAGACAATGTTGGTGACCAATCCTATAGTAAATTAATTATGTATTTATTAAGTAGGAAAAAAATGACAGAGTTATTTTCAGGTTAAAGCAGGCAACATATATACACAATGAGTTCAGTCTATAGTTCCAAAATGTGACAAAGATGTGGTAATCTGTCAGTAGTGAATGTCTTTTAAGGGCTAACGCAGGTTGACCTTGGGGATCTCCGATTTGCTTTTTAGCTCCAGCCCTTGTAAGAGTCCAATTCCAAACAGCAAAGAGATGAAAAATCTCCATGTCAGCTAACTTTATTTCTCTCTTCCAGAATTCAAGTTGATGGGACCTGCTTTCTCACTGATAGCTCTTTCAAAGGCATAAGGAGGCCATTAAACCAGTCTTTGTGTTGTGATGTTCAACAATGGCCCATTTACTCTTGATAATTCACCTGAATGGGCGAGAGAACCACTTTTCCTGCCTAGATTCACAAGTTCAGAGCAGGAAGCTCTACAGTTATAAAGCAAAACGTACATATTACCTATAACACGGGATACAGACATTACAAGTACATTGAATGCAGCAATTGACAAGCATTTTATGGAATCTAAACATTAAACACATTCTTACAAGTTCAACACCCGTCTTGAACAACATTAACGTATAGGTGAGCTGGTGTGGTTTCCAGCAATGAATTAGTCAGTGCTCAGTTGATGCCTACAGCCATGGTGAGAGCTGGCACCTGTTTTTCCAGCATCACTGTGTGACTTGATTTTTTTTAAATCTGTAAAAATACTGTTCTTTTGAGCTTTGACTAAATATTTTCCATTCTGCTTAAAGCCAAATGTTTTGTGATGTGTCACATGCGTGTGCATTTGTGCTGGAGTGCTAATCAATGAAATTCATGTCCTTTCATGCAAGCCTTGAGATGACAGGAGTTTGATTCCTGCACTAAACTCCCTGAATCCCATTCTGTTCCTACACTGCTGGGAAAGCCATTTTCAAAACTGTTCTTTCAATGGGAATAAACCAGAAATGGGGAAAGTTATATGACTGCTGAGTTGACACACTTTCCAAGTGTCACACACTCAGGGCTCTCCATGTAGAAGTCACCACGTTAAAATGCCACTGCCCCTGTGTGAGCACTTGTGAATGTCCAAAGGTAGGTCATGTGCTTTGTAGATGGCCAAGGGCAAGTGGAGATACTGTCAGGTGTGTTTCCATGCCAACACTTATCTTATTTTGTTAATTGGATTTCTTTACAAAACAAGTGCTATATTTGGCATGAATTCAGAGAGGTGTTTTTTATGTCAAAAGCACTCATTTTGGGTGCATAGCATCCTCCTGGCTAGGGACTGATCTGAATTTCAATGAGAAGAAGCAAATTTGTAAGATTTGATTTATTCAGTAAAATGTTGAGTGTTTTTAAAGCCTCCTTCATGCCTTTTGGAAATTTGGTGCAAAATACAAAAAGAATGGTATCCAAATGCTCAACGGATGTACATAGAATAGGTCAAATTCATACCTGGTGTAACTCCACTATTTCTATGGAGTTATACCTGCGATAAATCTTGCCTACTGACTTTGCATTCCATTTATATTTCATGCATCAATAATAGTGTGACAGGGTCTATCAAGTCTTCTCTTCCCCCTGCTGGAGGTGTCAGCATCCTGACACACTCTTGCTTAAGAAAAAACTACTAAGACCAGACACTAACATGATTTAGTACTCCACAGGCTGAGAAGGCCCAGGAAGAGACCTTGACCAAGTAAGACCCAGCAGGCCAGTTAAGAAGACTTACTTGCTTGCTCTCATGGTCAGTGCTGGGTGTGGCTCGGACAAGAGAGGAGCTCCTTAGCACTAGCCAAGAACCAGGACAGAGCCTGGCTTAAAGTGCTGCAATCAAGCAGTTGCCTTTTATGTTTTTTAAAAGGCACACATAGCCAAATTCAGAGTTTCTTATTAACTGTTTAATGACTGATGATGAGCTTACGGTACAGGCCGCTACAGACAGGCTACTGCTCTTTTAAACTAAGGCAGGGAGCACCTGCAGTGCTTTATTTGAACAGGGCGTGACAGCATGGCAAGGCCTGTCAAATAAATAAATGAATGTCTCATGAATCTTAATGGACACCACAATGACATATAAAGATTGATATGACAATTGTACAAGCCAGGTCTAGCCAAAAAAACAAAAAAAACCCAAACAAACAGAGAAAATGCCTGGCAGTCAAACAAAAAGAGTTTATTCTGTTTAGCCAATAAAAAAGAAGACTGACAGGTGACTTGATTACAGTGTATAAGTAGCTTCATGGGGAGAAAACATTGGGTACTGAAGGGCTCTTTCACCTAACAGAGAAAGGTATAACAAGAAGTAATGAATGGAAGCTGAAGCCAGACACATTTAAATTAGTTGGCATTTTAGTCAGAGATTAACCATTGGAACAACGACCAAGGAAGTTATGAAATCTCCATTTCTTGATGTCTGCAAATCAAGACTGGATGCCTTTCTGGAAGATATGCTTTAGTCAAACACAAGTTATTGAGCTCAGTACAGGGGTAATGGTGAAAATCAATGGCCTGTAATGCAGGTGGTCAGACTAGATAATCTAGTGTTTTTTACGATATTAAATTCTGTGAACTATATGATCAGACAGAGATGGTATTATGATGGTTGAATTAGGGTTTATCCAGCGTCAAATGACATTCAGAACAAGAGGTGTTCCTCATTTAAAAGTTAAATTGAGATCAGTTTATTACTTACTTCCTTTTTAACCTTATTCCATGTTTTGAATTCTGTGGTAAAACCAAACAGCACACTTTTATTTCTTGGAGTACATTTTAAAAATAGAAATAAGTTCTAAATCTGCTGTTTCCAAGGTTTGATCTTCATACCTCTGCATTCAGTGAAGAAATGCAGCAAAGATTGAAAATTGTTTATCATCTTTTAATACTGTAGTAGCAGTGCATCATTCCATAATGCAGAAGACTGGAGTTCAGGTGCAATCTCAGGCTTTCCATTTTCCGGGTCAATAGATAATTGACATGCTGTGTGTCAGGAGAAGAAGGTGTAAGTGGCAAGCATCTCCTGCCCAGTCTAAGTGATCCCCCATTGCGAGGGGTTTCAGAACTGGCTATGATTCTCAATTTCTTGCCCTGAGCGACAATTAACAAAGTAATTTCTACTGAAAGGAATACATCAAAGTGCTCTGTTACATGGTGTATAAAGGGACCTGATTAACTGGCCAGCAGTCATCCACCATAGTCTTTTGAAAATATGTATGGAATAAATAATCCATGTTATATTTGGATCAACACAAAAATGATATGAGTGAGGTGGAAATTAATATCTAGATATAGTCATTTGACTTTGGAAATAAAAATGAAAATAAATATACCATTAAGCAAATATTCTAAATAAACCCAATTACCCTGCATTTCAATGAGAAATATGCTCTCAGAAAGTGACTGTGCCTGCTGCCGATTTTGTCTTTATGCAGTATTGTTCAGCCAAGCTTTCGTGCTTTCGAGCTTTTGCTTTCATTCTTCATCACTGACAACAACTTAAATTAATATTTGCCTTCTTCATAACACTGAACCTGAGCACATCACCTAGGAAAGCTAAATAGGTGTGCAACCAATCATACTGTAACGTGTTCTGGCATTATACTCCTTCCTGTCATATCACAAACCAGCAGGTTTACAACAGATAGTGACAGACCTGGACATGCATACTACTGCTAGCTGATATGGGATAGCTGTTGAAAGAGCCCAGTTCAGGAATAAATCATGCTGCGTCCATACTAATTGTACTATTTATTTGTCACAAAGATAAAATGTTACCTTGGAATGGCAGTAATTACAGTTTATCTGCTCAGTAACTAAGAGGTAAATAGTAATTATTATGTAACTTCATGTAGGATTATAATAACTGGGTAACCTTTTCATCAGTAACAGCAGCCATAGCTCCTTCTCTCCTCCTTTACGATTAACCCGTAATACATTTCATAATGGACAATCTTAAAGAATGTGTAAATTCAGAAAAGCTCTGATAAGGTCCTAAAAGTTGTGGTTAAATATATCTGAACCTATAGTTTAACTTTGAATGTCATCACTTTCTTTCACAAATTAAATGTCCGAGCCTGGTATCCCAAATCTCTAATTAGCAGTTTCTTTAGTTATTTTTGTAGCTTTCTCAAAGCAGTCATCACTCACACAGTTGCTGATATAAATAGCTCCTGCATTTTTGTGACATACTGCCATCTTGTGGACCCGGTGGGTATCAAACAGGAAGTGGGTTAGAGAGAGACAAGGAGACAGACTGAGTTTAAGCATTTTGACTAAAGCAATGAATCCAGTAGCATTCACCAAGCTGATATAACAGTTAAATAAATAAAAAACATTCAACTTCTTGTGTTATACAAGAGTCATATTGATTGGCATGGATGCTGCACCTCTGTGTTGTACATACAAAGATTTAAGGTTTATTTTGTTTATGTGGAAGGCAGAGGTTTAATATCAGTTTTTCCTGGAAGGTTAGGCAAATGCAAATAGATCATGGCATAGTTAACACTTGGCTGTAAAGCACCACTGGAATTTCCTAATACATATGATTTTCATTGTGCAAAGTGAATAAGAAAGGGAGGTAGGGAGAGAATTTGAGAAAAGTGGCAGTTGAGACATCAGACGACATCAAATTCCAGAGGGAAAGCAGTTTGGAAAATTGTCATAGGCAAAACAAATCTTGCAAGTGTGGCAGCTCGGCTACTATATTTATGGTTTTATATTAACATGTAAAATACATTTTGAATGTTTAAAAAAGTGAATTAAGTGCTCTGAGGTGCTAAATTGACAGCATAGGAGAATTAGATCCTTTGTTCAGTCATAGAAAGGACTAGCAGGAGAGTGACAATTAATTCACTAGATTTCATCAGGCCTAAGGATCTGCCTTCATGGATCAGAATGGTGGACTGAGGCCTTCTGCTGTAAGCTTCTCAGAACGGAGACTCTGTCATCTTCTGTGTCTTTCTGCAGCACCTAGTACTATGGGGCTGATTGGTGCCTCCTGGCACTACTGTAATAATAATTAATACATATCCAGGAGGATTATACAAATATCTTCTGCAAAACTGAATTTAATTGTTTTTGTCACATAGTTATCACTCCTTGAACTTATTTTAATGCCAAGTGTCCATCTAAGAAATTCTTTTTAATTGTATTGCAAAAAGAGAGATAATCTGTCATTAAAGGGTCTGAGGAGCTATACAGTACAACCACAGACTAGTACAAATGTGCAGTGTGGAATTCGGGTTCATCATTGTGAGTATAGTTTTAAATTTAGATTAACTGGCTAATGATAGTAGGGCATGTATAAATGCAGAGCCATAAATTGTTGCACCAGGAGACAGAAAAGCTTAAATGGCACTAATTGTCACTTTTGTTGGCAGTCTCAGCAGAGACATGAAGGAGTAAATAAACCTGGAGTCTGAACTGCCCCTTCAGCCCTAGAGGTAGTTCCCTCATAACAGAATCTAAGCATATCGGCAGGATGAGGATGGAACATTTGCTCTGCTGTCGTCCAGATGCTTCATTTGTACTGTAGACAGGAAAAAAAGGTAGAAAATTTCTTCCATTTTCAGTGCTTTTGATACAGCATATAAATACCACTTTCAGTTAAATAGTTTAGAAAATTAAAATATAAAAAAAGAATACCACTTGCTGCTAGGAGGGTGAGAAGTTTCTCCAAGAGCCATTGTTGTAAAGAATCATTATTCAAGAATAAGTAAGAAAAAATTGCCACCCAATTTTTATTAAAGGTTCATTCCATTTTTTGACCAGCTCTAGTTATGTGTTATCACTTCTACTTTATAAACGTTGCTTTGTCCTCCCTGGGAAAGTCCTTGAAGCCTAGAATGTATGGGTTTATAAATCCTAAGATAAGGACTGAGGTCAAAATAAGGACTAACTGTTGTATTTAACTTAACCATTTAAATGAATAAATCTTTTCTAATTGGTTTTTATACATATCTTATCTAGCTGAACTGCTGATTTACTCACTTTTTTTTACATGTGAAATGTTTGAAATTAAATATAATTTCTATTTTTCCTTTAGAATAATAGTAAGAATCAGTCTGTACTTCCAATAAATGAAAAACAAAGAAGTAGTAATTTTAATGCAAGGATCATCATAGCATGATTTAAGCACTTTAACTTTGGAATGAAAGGCAGACATGACTATCAGCCAAATCCTACTAACACTTCCTCTTATGAAGTCAGAGGGCCCTGAGGGTACTCAGTACTTTGCAGACTTTGGCCCTCATTTTGACAAGTAATTATAACCAGAAGATAAGAAACAATCTGGGGTTGTGCAAAGCTAAGAAACAGGGAAATGGGTAAACGGTTCTTGCTGGAGCATTGCTTACAAGTTATAGTGCTGCCACTTTGAGTTTTCTTTCTTACATCTACACAGTGATGGAGCAGACTCACCACTGCGGCACCTCCTGCTGGCCATTCTGGAATTAGCTCAAGTCCTTCTGCAGGGCGCCTTCCTCCAGTGGTGTCTCACTCGCCGTTATTCCTGCTTTCCTGTCTCCACTACTCTGTGACCCGCATCACTCCCCGTTGCATCCTCTTCTGGACACCACCCTCCGGCAGTGCCCCACTCTGCTGTCTCCCCCCATTTTGGGGGAACTGGCAGTCTATAGTCCAGCCAGTTGCCTCAGTGGCCTGCTGCAGTCACCAGTCTAGTCCCTTTCCCCAGGGGCAAATTGCAGTCTGTGTTGGCCATTTCCCTCAGGGCAAGTGGGGTCAGCCCTAGCACCTTATCTGTCCTTCCTCCAGGGCCTCTGTCTGGCAACAGTCAGCCAGAAGCTCTTTCTGCTCTGCTACCCTGCCCAGCACTGCTCTAGCCATGGTGCTCCTAGGCAGCCAGTCTTTCTCCCTAGCAGGCCAGGGAGAGACTGCCTTCTGCACTGTTGAGCAGCCCTTTACATATGGCTGCTGCAACAAGCCACCTCCTTATTGGCTCACGTAATGAGCCCTCCTCTAATTGGATGGTTCTGTGCAGGCTCCCTCTGGCCTGTTTTAACCCTCCCTCCCTGTGTGGGGCAGCCACCCCACCACATACACATAGATGCCAATTCTTTATTTTAATAATATAATCGCAGGTAAGTAGATTGTGAATGACGGGACATTAGTGATCACAATTCCTTTCTGTAGTGCCACTCTCCAGCCAAAGACAAAACTCAGTAATGCCAAAAGAAGAATACGAGCTCCTTGGGCCAGGGACTGCGTTTTTGTTCTGTTTGTACAATGCGTAGCACAATGGGGGCACATGCCATAGCTAAGTTATGATAAAGACTCCTGGATGCTATGGTAATAGAAATCATTGAGGATGATCATAGACTCATAGACTCTAAGGTCAGAAGGGACCATTATGATCATCTAGTCTGACCTCCTGCACAACGCAGGCCACAGAATCTCACCCACCCACTCCCACAACAAACCCCTAACCTATGCCTGAGTTGTTGAAGTCCTCAAATCGTGGTTTAAAGACCTCAAGGTGCAGAGAATCCTCCAGCAAGTGATCCGCCCCACGCTGCAGAAGAAGGCCAATCTGCCCTGGAGGAAAATTCCTTCCCGACTCCAAATATGGCAATCAGTTAAACCCTGAGCACGTGGGCAAGACTCACCAGCCAGCACCCAGGAAAGAATTCTCTGTAGTAACTCAGATCCCACCCCATCTAACATCCCATCACAGACCACTGGGCATATTTACCTGCTAATAATCAAAGATCAATTAATTGCCAAAATTAGGCTATCCCATCATACCATCCCCTCCATAAACTTATCAAGCTTAGTCTTGAAGCCAGATATGTCTTTTGCCCCTACTACTCCCCTTGGAAGGCTGTTCCAGAACTTCACTCCTCTAATGGTTAGAAACCTTCATCTAATTTCAAGTCTAAACTTCCTAATGTCCAGTTTATATCCATTTGTTCTTGTGTCCACATTGGTACTAAGCTTAAATAATTCCTCTCCCTCCCTGATGTTTATCCCTCTGATATATTTATAAAAAGCAATCATATCTCCCCTCAGCCTTCTTTTGGTTAGGCTAAACAAGCCAAGCTTTTGAGTCTCCTTTCATAAGACAGGTTTTCCATTCCTCAGATCATCCTAGTAGCCCTTCTCTGTACCTGTTCCAGTTTGAATTCATCCTTCTTAAACATGGGAGACAAGAACTGCACACAATATTCCAGATGAGGTCTCACCAGTGCCTTGTATAATGGTACTAACACCTCCTTATCTTTACTGGAAATACCTCACCAGATGCATCCCAAGACTGCATTAGTTTTTTTAATGGCCATATCACATTGGTGGCTCATAGTCATCCTTTGATCAACCAATACTCTGAGGTCCTTCTCCTCCTTTGTTACGTCCAACTGATGTGTCCCCAATTTATAACCAAAATTCTTGTTATTAATCCCTAAATGCATGACCTTGCACTTTTCACTCTTACATTTCATCCTATTACTATTACTCTAGTTTTCAAGGTCATCCAGATCTTCCTGTATGATATCCCGGTCCTTCTCTGTATTAGCAATACCTCCCAGCTTTGTGTCAGCCTCAAACTTTATTAGCACATTCCCACTTTTTGTGCCAAGGTCAGTAATAAAAAGATTAAATAAGATTGGTCCCAAAACCTATCCCCGAGGAACTCCACTAGTAACCTCCTTCCAGCCTGATAGTTCACCCTTCAGTACGACCCGTTGTAGTCTCCCCTTTAACCAGTTCCTTATCCACCTTTCAACTTTCATATTGATCCCCATCTTTTCCAATTTAGCTAATAATTCCCCATGTGGAACCATATCAAATGCTTTACTGAAATTGAGGTAAATTAGATCAACTGTATTTCCTTTGTCTAAAAAATCTGTTACCTTCTCAAAGAAGGAGATCAGGTTGGTTTGGCACGATCTACCTTTTGTAAAACCATGTTGTATTTTGTCCCAGTTACCATTGACCTCAATATCCTTACCTACTTTCTCCTTCAAAATTTTTTCCAAGACCTTGTATACTACATATGTCAAACTAATAGGCCTGTAGTTATTCGGATCACTTTTTTCCCTTTCTTAAAAATAGGAACCATGTTAGCAATTCTCCAGTCGTACGGTACAACCCCTGAGTTTACTGATTCATTAAAAATTCTTGCTAATGGGCTTTCAATTTCATGTCCAGTTCCTTTCATATTCTTGGATGAAGATTATCTGGGCCCCCCGATTTAGTCCCATTAAGATGTTTGAGTTTGCCTTCTACCTCGGATGTGGTAATATCTACCTCCATATCCTCATTCCCATTTGTCATCCTACCATTATCCGTAAGCTCCTCATTAGCCTTATTAAAGACTGAGGCAAAGTATTTGTTTAGATATTGGGCCATGCCTAGATTATCCTTAACCTCCACTCCATCCTCAGTGTTTAGCGGTCCCACTTCTTCTTTCTTTGTTTTCTTCTTATTTATATGGCTATAGAACTTTTTACTATTGGTTTTAATTCTCTTTGCAAGGTCCAACTCTACATGGCTTTTGGTCTTTCTCACTTTATCCCTACATGTTCTGACCTCAATAAGGTAGGTTTCCTTGCTAATCCCTCCCTTCTTCCATTCCTTCTAGGGTCTGCTTTTTCTTAATCACCTCTCTGAGATGCTTGCTCATCCAGCTTGGTCTACAACTCCTGCCTATGAATTTTTTCCCCTTTCTTGGGATGCAGGCTTCTGTAGCTTTGACTTGAAGTAATTCCAGGCCTCCTCCACCTTTAGATCCACAAGTTCTTCAGTCCAATTCACTTCCCTAACTAATTTCCTTAATTCTTTAAAGTTAGCCCTCTTAAAATCAAAAACCCTAGTCCCAGATCTATATTTGTTTATCCTTCCATCTAGTTTGAACTGAATTAGCTCATGATCCCTCGAACCAAGGTTGTCCCCTAAAACCATTTCTTCTATGAGTTCCTCACTACTCACCAAAACCAAATCTAAAATGGCATCCCCTCTTGTTGGTTCCTCAACTACTTGGTGAAGGAATCCATCAGCTATTGCATCCAGGAAAATCTGAGCCCTATTATTATTACTAGCACTTGTCCTCCAGTCTATATCTGGGAAGTTAAAGTCTCCCATGATCACACAATTCCCATTAGTGTTTACTTCATTAAAAAGATTAAAGAGGTCTCTATCCATATCCAAATCGGATCCCGGCGGTCTGTAGCACACCCCAAGCACTATCTCAGGGGAGTCTCTAGTAGCTTTCTTTCCCAATGTGATTTTTGCCCAGACAGACTCTGTCTTATCCATTCCATCACTTCTTATTTCTTTATAGTCTACCTCATCATTGATATACAATGCTACTCCACCACCTTTGCCTTTATTTATTTCTTTCCTAAACAGCACATACCCTTCAATACCTGTACTCCAGTCATCACTACTATTCCACCGTGTTTCTGTTATCCCTATAATATCTGGTTTAACTTCCTGCACCAGTAGCTCTAATCAAATAGTAGTCTTCCCTGATTACAATCAACAGCTAGCAGCAACCAGGCAGCTTAACTTTTTCCTAGTGCATGTCACCTTTCCAAGATCTTCCTACAAATAGCCATCATGGAGAGTTATTGAAATGACTCCATCTTTAACGTCTAGAATATCTTGAGGCGGAGGAGACAAAGTCTATTTTTATCACACAATGAAAACATTAATTTGAAGATTCATTCTGTGTTTCCTAGACCCACATTTATGCTAAATTGCACGTAATTTTGGCTCAACTTACTGTAGTATGCATTGAAGAGAAAAAGAGGGTGAATGAAGGGTGATAAAGAGTAAGGCACTGATTCTGCAAAGACTTACACATGTCTTTGCTACCATGATTAGTTCCTGTGAAAACAAAATCAATTGAATCGATTGATCTACTCATGGTAGTAAAGTAGGAACATACATGAATCTTGGCAGTATCTGGCCCCTAAACTTTCCATTGATCAAATGTTTTATTACAAACAATTTCCTAAATAAACTAATGCTGGATGTGGACTTCAGGTGTTCCATCCGGGAACATTTGTATAAGCAAAACTTTCTTTGCACAAACATTTGTGAAAAGTAATGTTAAAAAAGGAGCAAATGTAAGGCCACATTCTGATACCTTTATTCATAATTTAGAAAACCTGACCTCTGAGGAAAGGTTAAAAAAACTGGGCACTTTAATCTTGAGAAAAGAAGATTAAAGAGGAACCTGATAACAGTCTTCAAATATTTTAAGGGCTGTTAAAAAGAGGAGGGGGATTGTTCTCCATGTCCACTGAAGGTAGGACAAGAAGTAATGGGTGTAATCTGAGGAAGAGAGATTTAGATTAGATATTAAGAAAATCTTTCTAACTGTAAGGGTAGTCAAGCACTGGAATAGGTTTTCAAAGGAGGTTGTGGAATTGCCATCACTGGAGGTTTTTAAGAACAGGTTGGACAAACACCTGTCAGGGATGGTCTAGATTTATTTAGTCCTGCCTCACTGCAGGGGACTGGACTTCTTGATGTCCCATCCAGACCTACATATTTGTGATTCCATGATGAATAACACCTTATCTATGAGTAACTCCACTGAATACTTGTGCAGAAAGGTGCACTCCGTGTAATGGATTCAGAATCTGGTACAAGTGAATTGTAAAGAGATTTGGAATTTTTAAAAAATGACCGCCCTACACCTTTAAGTGGGGGTAGGGGGTATTTGGCGGGCTGGCCAAATGAAGGGAACTGTGCTTGATGGCTTGGAGGGAGGGAGAGAGATGGAAAACTGCTGCAAAAGGGTCAGTGTGGTTGCTGAGAATGAGGGATTTAAGAGGGGCAGCCTTATGCCTTAACCCTCCCTTCTGCACAAGGCCAGGAGGTATGTGAACAAGAAGGTGGACAAATTCCTGGAGATCATAGGAGGGGCAGTAATTTCACATCCTGGCATTGTATATGGGGCACCAAAGTTGTTTCAGGAAGATAGGGTTCACCTGTCGGACTTAGGTGCTGTCATGGTTTTGACTAATATAAAAGAGGGCATTAGGACATGTCTGGGAACCAGATTGGGTCTGGGGAGGAGGCAGCCAAGCTAATGGCTGGCAGCTCCTTGTGGCGGATGTTTAGTGTAGATACTCCATAGGAAAGGAGTATACATAGGTATACAGTGACCAGATAAATGGTTTGGGAAAGGACTTAAAAAGAGGTGTTCAGTAAAGGAGCAAATGGGGAGTGGTTGGGGACTCCTATGATTGGTACGGCAGGGAGCTAACCCCCCATTTATAGCTCACCTTAACCCGCCTGGGGTGGTGAGTGGAGGTGGTAAGGTCCCGACAATGGATTTGCTGGAGGAACCTGGATGGAAAAAGAGGGGGAGCTGATAAAAGCCCTCTGGTTAATTATGGAATAATCATGGGGTTACCTGCACTGTACACTTTTATCTGCTGAGTAGTCCCAGACATCTAATAATAAAGTTTTGGCCTGATTAAACCCATGTCAAATCTCTCCTGTCCATCTTTCGGTATATCCAGACAAATGCTTTCAAATATTCTCTCTTAAGTTGTAGCTATATATTTTTTCTGTACATAGAGCAGGTGCTTTTATGCAAAAGATGTAAAAAAATGATAAACTTTCTATGGATTTTTAACCATCCTATAGGCTTTAATTTAATAAAGAAATATAATTCCTTTTGCAAAACTATGTAAGGTATTACAAATAACCCACAGAAAAGCACGATTTTCAATAAATAATATATTTCTTTAGAATAATTTATATAGATCTCTATTTGTTTCACCTCTGCTGAATTCTATACTAATTGTTAACTATTATAGGTTTTTCCTAATAGTTATTCAGATTATTTTATATGTGTTTATGCAGTGATTAGGTGTACATAAAACACAAGAATAACATAATTGCATTCTTTGATATTTTCCAGACAATAATCCTAAAATCCCTTTATATTTGGTCCTATGTAGACAGTAATGAAAATGCTCATTTTCTAACTTGGCCTGAGTCACTAATATGACTTTCAAGGTCATTGTCATTTCTTTTCTCTAGCATTTTGCACAAACTGAAAAAGAAATTCATTTTAAATTATCTCTCATACCATGAATTAATAGAATGATAAGGTGATGTGGTAAAGAATTATGCAATAGGATTTGGTACTTAATCTTCTAAGGGCACAGTGCTGCAATTTAAAGCCAATCAGACAGTTTTGGAGCCAGTTATATGTCCTCATTTCTATTTTTGCTATTGTTCTAGAATCAGATCTCCCTTATTTTTATGGGGACGAGATGAGATAACTGCTGTTGCCATTAAAGAAATTCTCCTTTTATCAAGGAATGTGTCTTGTAGTGTCATAAATACAGGATCTAACCTGACAGAACTTTTGTTTTAAAACCAAAACACTGACATTCAAATTCATGCTTCTCCTTTGTTAGTTTAATAATGACAACATTATTCTTGTTAGGTCAAAGGGTGTTTTTCACAGATTCTGAGGTCATCCATTTTGAAACAGTAATTGGCAGTAGAGAGTTGGTCCCCACAGTATTAAAAGTGGGGGGGGATTAGCATCAAAACAAATAGAATTAAAAAAATCATTATACAGCGGGAAATGATTATAAATAAACTGGGACTTTTTGTTTAAAGTTTTAATATTAGCTTAGCTCATTATACAGAAAACAAAGTAGGCAGAGCCCATCAGTAATTATGAGTTCTATCAGCCTTATTAAGGTAAATGGAAGGATAAATCTGCATTGCTGCAAAACACAGGTCTAAAGTAATCATCACACAGAATTAAGCTGTCACAAATGACATCCCTAAGTCTGCCAAGCCTGAAGCAGATGGAGCTATCTCATTATTGGATGCAGCCTACCAGCTAATAAATAAATGTATTTAGCTTGTATTCACAAATTTAGGGGAACTTTATACCTCCCAAAGAAGTCAGTCAACGATTGATAAGAATGGAAACAACTATTTGCTCTGTCGTGTGAAATGGAACTTATAGTTTAAATCAAAGGAATTCTTAGAAAATGCAGAGAAGCCTTAAAGAGATAGTCAACTTGAAAATTGTATTTTCATCAGAAAATGTTATATATACTGTTGTTGTCTGCTGTTATAAGAAACCCTAAGATTAATATTGTAGGCTTTATTTATAACAATAGTAGGTACAAAATTTTCGGATGGAAATGTGATTTTCAAGTTGATAGTATTAATCTCAGGATTACTTGAGTCAGAATCCTCCCGTTACCCCTATACCCGCAGCTCAGTTAACTTCTGCTGCCACCACCAAGCTTCACACTTGGAAATTTTACCTCATGTCATCTCTTACTCTGTTCCTTTATTCCCAGGACTAGGGTGATGCCGATAGAGACGGTAGGTGCCTTTGTGTCAAAGACTGCAGGTCTTAAATCCTCATCCAGAGGGCTCTTTGGAGCAAGTAAGTGCCAATCTGCTACCACCGTGCTGGTGACTGTTATCGGAATAGGAGCAGAACTCTGACACAGGATCCCAGTTCAGGGAGCCAACTGGCAGAACACTGGGGGTGTTGATTGGTTCACAGCTACTATTTAAACCCAGCACAGAAATAGGAAGTTGTCCATGTAACTGGGTTCTCCCTCCTTAGGATGGCTTTGTCTGTGATATATGCTCCTGCTCTCTAGGTAATTTGACACCTGATGTTTGGTTTATCCTCTGACCTGCTTTTCACTCTGACCTCCTGCTATTTGACCCAGCCTCATTCCTGACCCCTGCTCTGACCACTGGATAAAACTCCCCACATCCAGGTCATGGGCAAAGCCTAATTATTCCATCTTCACTCTAGATTTGGGTAATAAACTCTTACTTTATTACTTACAAGTAAACCTATGAATGAAATCAGTTACTATTCATCTAGACGTGTCCTTTTTACTCTCAAGAACAGGAAAGTCTTACTACAGATCTCAGTTCAGATTTCCTTCTCAGTTGATGCTGGGTCTTACAATCTCCAAACTTGATCTCAATGCCACCTTCTTCTACAGCCCCTAATGAACTAGTCTCGGCTCTTTTGCGAGTCCATTCTTGGTTCCTTCAGCCTGGTCCCAGAAAAACCCATTTCCAATATGCAAGCCTCAAATCTCCTGTCCACTAGTGTTCACCCCACTGCTGGCATTGGAATGAACACTCCATGGTGGCTCTTAGCAACCAAAAGGTCTTTACAGAGCCATCAGATGTTAAATCACTGTCTCATGTCCAACCAAAGATTTTACTTCCCATAAGTACATATCTAATCATAGAATTATAGGACTGGAAGGGACCTCAAGAGGTCATCTAGTCCAGTCCCCTGCACTTATGGTAGGACTAAGTATTATCTAGATCATCCTGACAAGTATTTGTCTAACCTGCTCTTAAAAGTCTCCAATGATGGAGATTCCACAACCTCCTTAGGCAATTTATTCCAGTGCTTAACCATACTGACAGTTAGGAAGTTTTTTCCTAATTTCCAACCTAAACTGCCCTTGCTGCAATTTAAGCGCATAGCTTCTTCTCCTAGCATCACAGGTTAATGAAAACAATTTTTCATCCTCCTCTTTGTAACAACCTTTTATGTACTTGAAAACTGTTCTCCTGTCCTCTCTTAGTCTTCCCTTTTCCAGACTAAACAAATCCAATTTTTCCAATCTTCCCTCATAGGTCATATTTTATAGACCTTTAATCATTTTTGTTGCTCTTCTTTGGACTTTCTCCAATTTGTCCACATCTTTCCTGAAATGTGGCACCCAGAACTGGACATAATACTCCAGTTGACGCCTAATCAGCACATAGTAGAGCAGAAGAATTACTTCTTGTGTCTTGCTTACAACACGCCTGCTAATACTTTCCAAAATGATTGATTTTTTTACAACAATCTCGGCGTACCTAAGAAAGAGATCATAGTGGATCATAAGCTAAATATGAGTAAACAATGTAAAATGTAAATTGTTTACTCATATTTAGCTTGTGATCCACTATGATCTCTTTTTTAGGTACTCCGAGATCTTTTTCTGTGGTACCCCTTCCTAGGCAGTCATTTCCCATTTTGTATGTGTGCAACTGATTGTTCCTTCCTAATTGGAGTACTTATCAGTTGTCCTTATTGAATTTCATCTTATTTGTTGCAGATCATTTCTCCAGTTTGTCCAGATCATTTTGAATTGTAATCCTATTCTCCAAAGCACTTGCAACCCCTCAGAGGTTGGAATCATCACCAAACTTTCTAAGTGTATTCTCTATGCCATTATCTAAATCATTGATGAAGATATTGAACTGAACCAGACCCAGAACTGATCCTTGTGGGACCCCACTAGATATGCCCTTTCATCTTGACTGTGATCCACTGATAACTCTCTGGGAATGGTTTTCCAACTAGTTATGCACCTACTTTATTATAGCTCCATATAGGTTGTATTTCCCTAGTTTGTTTATGAGATGGTCATATGAGACAGTATCCAAGGCCTTACTAAAGTCAAAATGTACCACATCTACTGCTTCCCCCCATCCACAAGGCTTGTTAAAAGAAAGCTATTAAGTTGGTTTGAGACAATTTCTTTTGGACAAATCCATGCTGACTGTTACTTATCACCTTATCTTCTAGGTGTTTGCAAAATGATTGCTTAATTATTTGCTCTGTTATCTTTCTGGGTACTGAAGTTAAGCTGGCTGGTCTGTAATTCCCCTGGTTATGGGCACTATATTTGCCCTTTTCAAGTCCTCTGGAATATTTTCCATCTTCCATGTCTTTTCAAAGATAATCAATAATCTGAGCTATTGCTCAGATATCTACGCAGTCAGCTCCTTGAGTATTTCATCAGGACCTGGTGACTTGAAGATATCTCACTTGTGTAAGTAAGTTTTAATTTGGTTTGTCCCTATTTTAGCCTTTGATCCTACCTCAATTTCACAGGCATTCACTATATTAGACACTACTAACCTTTTTTGGTGAAAACTGAAACAAGTCATTTAACTCTTCTGCTATATCCACATTTTCTGTGATTGTCCCCCACCCCCTCACACACACACACCCATTGCAGGCCTACACTGTCTTTGGTCTTCCTCATACTTCTAATGTATTTATAGAATGTTTTCTTGTTATCGTTTGTGCCTCTAGCTAGTTTAATCTCATTTTGTGCCTTGGCCTTTCTAATTTTGTCCCTACATATTTGTGTTATTTATTTATATTAATCAGTTGTAATTTGACCTAGTTTCCACTTTTTATAGGACTTTTTTGAGTTGCAGATTATTGAAGATCTCTTGGTTAAGCCAGGATGGTCTCTTGCCATACTTCCTATCTTTCCTAGACAGTGCGATAGTTTGCTCTTCATAATGTCTCTTTGAAAAACTGCCAACTCCCTTGAACTATTTTTCCCTTTAGACTTGCTTCCCATGGGCTCTTAACTGAGTTTGCTAGTCTGCCTTCTTGAAATCCATTATCTTTATTGCACTGTTTTACTTCCTACCATTCCCTAGAATCATGAACTCTACTATTTCACGATCACTTTCACCCAAGCTTCCTTCCACTTTCAAATTCTCAACCAGTTCCTCCCTATTTGTCACAATAAAATCTAGATCAGACTCTCCCCAATAACTTTCTCCACCTTCTGAAATAAAAAGTTATCTCCAATACATTCTAAGAACTTCTTGGATAATCTGTTCCCTGCTGTATTATTTTCCCAACAGATGTCTGGATAGTTGAAGTCCCTCATCACCACCAAATCCTCTGCTTTGGATTATTTTGTTAGTTGTTTATAAAAAGGCTCATCCACCTCTTCTTCCTTCGGTCTAAATTACCTCATTACCTAACATTCTTTGCAACTTATATTGGGAAAGGATTCAATAAAAATATCTCAAGTATTTTTTCTATGTATTTACAGCATTTTGTGTAATCAGTGTCACTGTTTTGTTGATGGTGCCTGACCTCCTTCATGCTCTGGGAGAGGGTGACTACAAATAAGCACAGCAGTGAAGATGAAACTGAAGAGGTACCAGGAACAAGTGTGCATAGTGTGATGGGGCAAGGCCAGATGGTTACAGTAAAGTAGTGAGGAACAGGTATATTAGCCCCAGGCTAAACAAATCCCTGGTACCATGGTAACCAAATGGCAGTTGCTCCAAGTTAATCAAGACACCTGGGGCCAATTAAGATCCTTCTAGAGGCAGGAGGGACAGCTAGCTTGATTGGGACACCTGAAGCCAATCAAGGACTGGCTGGAATTAATTAAAAGCCTCCCAGTTAGTCAGTGTGGTGTGGTTGTCAGGAGCTGTGCTGTTGGAGGAATGAAGTAGTATGAAGCCATATCAGGTGTAAGGAAGGAGGCCCTGAGGTAATTGTGAAGAAGGTATTGAGTGGGGGCTGCTGTGGGGAAGTAGCCCAGGGAATTGTACATGCCCTATTTCCAAAAAGTCAGCTTCCATAGCAGCTAAGTTTAGGATCCCTGGGCAGGAACCTGGAGTAGAGGGTGGGCCTGGGCTCCCCCCTCCCCTCCCTGATTAATCACTGACACTGGGAGACAACAGAGACTGTGCGAGGGAGGGTTGTTTCTCCTCACCTTCCTTCCTGGCTTATGATGAAAATGGTTCAGTAGACTGTGACCCTTGCCTCTAGAGAGAGAAGGGCTATGTGGAGGGTCACAGTGAGCCTCTGAGGCTAGCAAAATCTGTCAGGAAACGCAGGACCCACGGAGTCAAGGACAGAACTTTGTCACAATAGAGATAAAGGGGATCAACAAAATAGGTAAGCCTGAACACATTTGGTGAAAAATCAAGAAGGAAGCAGAAATAAAATGCTTTAAAAACCCACATATTATGTAAAGAATGTCCTATAAGAAAGTGGATTTTTTTTTCAAATGAGTAAAATTTAAAAAAATGAAGTTGACAGTATCTCTCAACACTGAGCTGCAGCACATTTACTACTCTATCACTCTGGAAAAGCATTCTCCAATGTGTATTTGGAAAACAGCATGTTGCTTTTTTTAGTTAAGCCCTTTCAGAAGGTGCATGTCCATCACAGCAAAGTAGCTTTTAAAAAAAAAAAAGAAAACCTTAGATAAGTGGCCAATGTATACATGACACAGTTAGGGCTAATTTGGTCATCTTTATATTCAGATTTCCCATATATGAGTTAATAAAACACCAGTTCAGGACCAATTTAGCTTAAACTGCATTATGTTCAATGATCATTTAAACAAATTATTCCCTTTTCAGTATATAGATTAAACATCCTTATAGTAATTTCAAATTTACCTGTAGAATCATGATGTCATAACTCCATAACAGGGGTTATTACTGTTTTATTAACTTGACTAGTATGCAAAGTGATTTTGATAAGTTTTAATATGGTGTGGTATACAGCAACAAAGGATTATCTTTGCATACCTAAGTATTAAGGACTATTAAGTCTGAATTCTGATCCTACTCCCACTCTGTGATATGGCACTCCCATTGATTTTAATGAAGCAGTATTGGGACCTAGGTATTCTATTTCTGGAAATACCTATTTGCGTTACCTAGGGAGGTGGTGGAGTCTCCTTCCTTGGAGGTTTTTAAGGCCCGGCTTGACAAAGCCCTGGCTGGGATGATTTAGCTGGGAATTGGCCCTGCTTTGAGCAGGGGGTTGGACTAGATGACCTCTTGAGGTCCCTTCCAACTCTGATATTCTATGATTCTATGATTCTATTGTGTGCCTCATGATAAAGATCAGACCAAGGATAAGGCCAGGTAAAGTGAACATACACAAAATTCTTTATTTGGAATGCTGGACACACAGACGGTGTAGCTCATTGGCTCTCAAGCTTCCAGTCTGAGGCTATGGCTTCATTGCAAAATTAATTTGAGTTATCAACAGTTGAGCTGCAGGCAACTCAATTTAATAGAAATACTGCACTAGAGTTAAGGGGTTTTATGTGTGGACAGGACTTGCACTATAGTCTGGAAACAGCAGGGAATTGGAAGCTATCAGAATTGGATTCTGCCATTAACTGACAGTGATTTACTGTGTGACCATGTGTAAATTCTCATGTGCCTCAGTTTCCCTCTTTATAAAAGTGGGGTAATATTCATACAATAAGGAAAACAACACTTTGTTACCAGTGCATTCAATACTGAAGCGAATTGTAATTCAAAACCACACAAAATTGATCACTTTGGCAAAGCAGATCTGTCTGAGCACCCGGGCAGAAAAGATGTATCTGTGCAAACACAGTCTGCTCTTGATGTCTGAGGCTCAAATTAACTACAATGAAGACAAGCCCTAAGGAACACAACTTGTGTTGCAGTGTTGCCACACAAGATCTATTAACATCAAGCCCTGTATCAAAAATTCTACACAGTGGATTGAGAACTATACTATAGTAGCAAATACCTAATCCAGAGACAGTTGACAAACTCTTCAGGGCATGACCTGGCTCTTAATGTGTTGGAACAGCCCTACCACAGTGAGGCACTGATTTCAGCTCAGGTTTGTAGGCAGGACTGTATATTATTTTTGGCCAAAAAATTTAAATCATTTTCCCCCCAGCAAAATATCCAGATTCAGCCACACCAAAACATTATAAATTTGTGTTGGTTTTGCCAAACTGCTCCGAATGAAAACAAAAACAAAAGTAAAAAATCAAAATGTTTCCTCTTTCCATTTTCAAAATGAAACATGTTGATGTTTTGGTTTGAAAGACCTTTTTTTAAAAAAATTCCTTCCAATGTATTTTTTTAAAAAATACAATGTTAAAAACACTCAGGCAAAATGAAATGTTTCATTTTGGGGTAAAATAAAATATTTATTTGGATCTCAGATTGGTGAGAGTGCTTTTTTGTTTTTTTTTTACTTTTTAAGTTCTAAAAAAATTGGATTTGGGCTGACCCAATATGAATACTTTTTAAAATATTTTTTGGAATCGCCAGCAAACTAAAAACGGTTATTTACACAACTCTACTATAGATACAAATTTCCTTACATGTTACTCTTGACTTTGGTCCACTGCCTGCAAAAGCTATAATTCATTCCCCTTAGATTTTAGGATCTTTTTAGAAATACCCCAGTATTAGTGCATTTGTAATGAAATTGCTGCATTGACTTAGTGGTGCTCACATCAGTGAAAAGAAAAAGTGGGCAACTACAGGAAACCTGGCATATGCAGAGCGGATACAGGTTCCTCCACTCTTCATTGACTACCTTATTTTGAGATCATGATAATAAGTATTACACCTGTTCTTCTGCAGTGGCTAGACAAGGCCACCGGTTCTCAGAAATATGCCTTCTTGACCAATGCATCCTGGATCAGATGACATGGAGTACTGATAGGCTGCTGAGCCTCTCAAAAATCCAAGCCAAAACAATGGAAACCTGCTGCAGGGGTCAATCAATAAGCAATTATAGGAGGGGAAAATAATTATTCCCAGTCAACGCAATTTTATGGAAAACAGGTCTTGTCAAACAAACCTGATTTCATTATTTGACGAGATTATACCTTTGGTTGATAAAGGTAACTATATAGATTATTATACTTCGACTTTAGTAAGGCCTTCCAGTTTGTACTGAACAACATTCTAACTTAAAAAATAGCACTATATAATAACGTAAAAGCACACGTTAAATGAATTAAGAACTGGCTAACTGATAGATCTCAAAAGTAGTTATCAGTGGGGAATCATCATTGAATGGGTGTGTTTCTAGTAGGGTTCCACAGGAATTGGTACTAAATCTGATGCTATTAAAAAAAATCTACCATCTAGAAGCAAATATAAAATTGCAGTGAGAAAATTTGTGAATGACACAAAATTTAGTGGAATGTAAATAATGATGAGGATAAGGCAGAAATCCAGATCACTTGGTAGTGGGCTCATTCAAACATAAGGCATTTTAATACAGCCAAATCCAATGTTAAACATCTAGGAAGAAGAAATGCAGGCCATGCCTACAGCCTGGGGCACAAAAGAATGAAAAAATGGCTTGGAGAAGGAATTAAGGAGAGGTGCTTGGTAATTGAGCAAGCTGGGGGCAGTTGGGGACTCCTATGATTTGTACAGCAGGGAGCCAACGCTCCCCCCCCCCCCCATCATTATAGTCCACCTTAACCCCTCCTATGAGGGGGCGTGGTCAGTAAGGTCCTGGCAAGGGAATTTCTGGAGGGACCTGGATGATGGGGGAAAAAAAAGGGGGGGGGAAGCTGTGGAAGCTCCCCCCCTCCAAAAAAATGGATGGAATCTGATGGAGGGACATACATTTTGACCTACACTGCATAAATTTTATCCGCCGGGTTAGTCCCAGACATCTGTCTAATAATAAAGTTGTGGCCTGATTAAACCCATATCTATTGTCTCCTGTCATTCTTTCCGAATAGCAAGACAGAGGGCTTGCATAGTGAAAAGACCATGCCTTACAGCATGAGAGCCTCCTAGAGATCCAGGGAATGGAGATTTTATATGCTGAATCCAAGATCTGTACCACTTTGGGTACAGGCTTCAGATTTCCTATCTCACCAGAAAATGAAGAGATAAGTCTATTATGAATCCAAGGGCTGGAAAGCTGTTAGCTGTAAGGAACATCCGACTATTTGTTTGCTCCCAGGGTTCTGAAGTGGTTGGAAAGGAACTGAGATGCTTCAGTACTTCTTCACTGTTGAATTCAGATGGCAGGCCCCACTGTACAGAGAAATCTGATTTGAAAGAAGAATTGAGGATAACATGTCTATATGTGTGATAAAGTTTAGAAGTGCAAATGCTATGTCAAAACCTTTCATTGCAATTATGCTGTTGATTTTACAGTAGTTTTCTAAATATTGAAATTACCACAAATGTCCTCGCAAAATGTAAAGCCTGGAGCATGGTAATCAGTGTCTTTTTAAGGGAATTCACAATCTAGCATATTTGTCTTATATACTGTAATGCCAGAACCTGTTTTGAATGGATAATGTTTCTGAATGCTTCATTGCATATCCTTTGGCTGCAGTATTCATTAACAGTAGCAAGGTAGCCTATCTAACTTCCTGGTAATGAAAGCAGAAGTCTTTAAGTCTAATTTAAGCAGACATCTAATTCTTTTCAGGTAGTGGCTGCTTTAAAAAAAATATCACTAAATCTACTTTCTTCTTCTGTTTTTATTAGTGTTCATGCAGCTTGATCTCTCCTTCCCAGTATTCTCAATAACAAAACGTAATGGAAATGTGGCAAGGTGATAACAAGTGGGGAGGCTTGAATAAGATTCAGTAAAAAAGTACTGAATAGTCTGATGGAGCTTCATAAAGGAATGATGCCTTGAAGCTCAGATAAGTTAGCAGATTATTAGTATGCTTAAATGGAGAACTTTTGAGAACAACATAGAGTGTGGAGCCAAGTGGGTGGTAAAGGGGAAAGACTAATAAAGGGCTCAGCCATGTGATAAAGATTAATGTTAAATATTTCCTCATTACTTAGAGGGATGATATAGATGTTTTGTTAAATGCTTTAGGAAAAAAAATATGAATAGCAATTATTAAAGAAAATATGGGCACATCACTTGCCACCACTACTCTATTTTCAGCTAACGCACTGGAGGCACTGGCCCATATTAATTAGGTGGACTGTGAAAGTATACCGTATGCTAAAATTAAAGTAGTTCAGAATTATAGCAATCAGGGCCAGTGCTACCATTAAGGCAAACTAGGCGGTTGCCTAGGGCGCCAAGATTTGGGGGCGCCAAAAAGCGGTGCCCCAATTTTATTTTTACAGTGTTCCTGGGTTGGGCTGCCGGCGGTGAGCTGACACGTGTGGGTCAGAGTCCCTCTCCCAGCACAGAGGCCGCTCCACTTCTCCCACATCCCAGGCTTGCGGTGCCAGTCAGCTGTTTGGTGCAGCAAGCCTGGGAGGGGAGGAAAATTAGAGCAGGGCGGCATGCTCGGGGAGGAGGCGGAGCAGAGGTGAGCTGGGATGGGGAGCTGCCGCACGGCTCCCGGGGGGGGGGGAACTGCCGCGGGGGGCACCTCAGGGTGGGGGGGGAGCTGCCGCAGGGCTGGGGGGGGGGGCAAGGTGGAAGTTTCGCCTAGGGCGCGAAAATTCCTTGCACCAGCCCTGATAGCAGTAATGTAGATAAGCATTTATATGCAGAGCAGGGTGAATAATAAGCAAAGTATTTGCAAAATTTAATTCAAATAAAAAAAATCCATTTCTTCAGTTGTGTCTGACACCTTTTAGTTTCTTTCTCAGAACATTTGTAAGAACAACTGGTTTTGCACAAATGTTGGAGAAAAATTGGTCATGAATGAATACACATGCAAATTCATTTGCATGAGTGTTTGCACAATAGGTAGTGACTTATTCAAGGTTTCCTCCTGTCTAAAACTTTCAGTCATCTAGTCAGGTATTCATAAACTTATCATGTGACTTATGTAATCTATCAAACAACACTGGTAGGAAATTATGAATAGTGAATCCTTGAAACAGTAGTTTCAGTGAGCAACACACAAGGAATCCACTTTCGCATAAAACATAAATCAAAAATTTTAATAAAATGTAAGTAAGAGAATCGTGAAGTAAGCGGGCTACGTTTGTTTGTCAAACTCTGTTGTCAGGAAAAGGGTTGACTGCACAATTACTTTGAAGTTCATGGTGAAGCACTAATTGGGATTTGCAGCAATTTTTTTTTATTTCCAGATTTGAGATTCATAGATGGAAGGTGCTACAGAAGTACAGTATGTTAATTAATTATTATTGCCACTAAATAATTTCAGAAATCATATTTGACACTAGCTTATGGAGAAGGATACATTATGCTTTTGTAAGTTCGGACATTTTGTTGTTACTACAACATACTCATGCAGACATAGTATGCTGAGGAATTTGCTCTTAATTTAACATTCACAGCTATAGCAGTTTTTGTCTTTTGCCTCATGTGTATCTTATCAGAACTGCCCAGATCTCAGAGGTCCCATGCATTAAAAAAGGGAACACTTGACTACTTCTGTATGTCTGGAGAAGGGTTAACCATACCCCTTACCTCTTCGTCAATGAAAATGAATGAGAAACAAAATAAGTAGAAAGAGACAATTTAAATACATATGTTATTGCCATAGAAGGGGAGAATGGAGTTGCTGATTTTGAAAATATAGGCAGAGACACCCTCCTATTGCAGTCTTTACTGACAAAAAATCAGGGCCTCTAATTTGTCTCAACCAAAAATGTATTTTATAACCTATCCAGGACAAAGATATTTAATATTGCCAGGGCTTTTATAAACTTCTTTAATGTGCAACTTTCATCTAGGATCACATTGCTATGAAAAGGGCCAAGGGATCTTTTATGAGCACAAAAGATTGATTGATACAAAACATGTTTTCGGGGCTTAATGTAAGCATTTTCCACAGTACAGTAGAACCCCAGTGTATGAACACCTCAGGAATGGAAGTTGTTTATAATTCTGAAATGTTCGTAACTCTGAACCAAATGTTATGGTTGTTCTTTCAAAAGTTTACAACTAACATTGATTTAATACAGTTTTGAAACTTTACTATGCAGAAGAAAAATGATGCTTTCCCTTTATTTTGTTAGTAGTTTATGTTTAACAAAGTACTACACTGTATTTGCTTTTATTTATTTATTTATTTATTTATTTTAAATCTCTGATGCTGCCTGATTGGTACTTCCAGTTCCAAATGAGGTGTGTGGTTGACTGGTCAGTTCGTAACTTGTGATCGTAACTCTTAGGTTCTACTGTACTACTAACCTGTTTGTAAACCATTTAGGTGGAAAGCTTCATAAAGTTAAAGGAAGGAAGAGAAACTGGGTATGGATTCCTTTTAATAAATTGCATTTAGGACTGTCAAATAATCACAGTAAACTCAAGTGATTAATGCAATTTATCTAAAGACTGACTGCATTGAGGAGTTCCTATTCACCTTTGAGAGACTGTGTGGGACCCACAAGATACCACAGGATTTTTCACTGTAGCCACATTTTCCTTTTTTGCCTAAAAAAAGTTTTGATGAAAAATTTCAGTCAGCTCTAGTCCGAAGGTCAGCACTCTCCACTGTCAGTCAGTTCTGCATAGCAAGAACCTATTGACCTGCTGAAGCTATAGCAAAGAGGTCTTACATAATGTTGAAAGTCACAGATCTTTTTTTGTGACTAGAATCTAGTTACTGGTGAGGCAAAGCTGCTTGTGCATATAAAACCCATATTCCCTTCTCTAACTAAAGTTTTTTGCAGCTAAAGCGCCTACCCTAGCATACTTGAATTGACGTCAGTGGAATTACTCCTAATGTACTCTGCTGTAATTTAGATCACAATCAGGCCTAACATATTTTCGCTTTCCAGAGCTGCTTATATTAAATCAATGATCTGATCATAAATCAGTTCACTAAAACATATAATTTAACAAAATGTTCTGATACTCATCATCTCTTAGCCAGATTCAGCTTCTAGTCTACAAACAAGCTTATACTGGCAGAATTATCCTATCCTGTACTACTATGTATTCACAACAAGACATTAATTAAAGGATTAACACTAGATGATTCTCCAATTATCCTAGAACAGAATGTGATGGCCTATCTTAAGCACATCCATGCTATCATATGCTGAGTACCAATAGCACAGGATATAATTTCTATCAGCTCTCCTTAGATCTTATGATCACCATAATCTCCAATTGATTTCTGAATCTTTGAAATAGATCAAGAACAAAGTCCTAAATTTAAATAAAGCATTTTAGTTGCCCTTTATATGACAGCAACAACCAGTTCAATTTAAACCAAGTTCTGATATTAATTATATTTAAACTTGAACTTACTATGCTTTTTTTCAAGCTTTCTTCACAGCCTGCAACAAAAATAAGGAATTGATTCTCCTCTCATGTCAGTTTGACATTGTAATTTCAATACATTTACTTTGAATTTACACCAGTGTAAGAAAGAAAACAATCAGGAGCTAGCAAAGCACTTTAGTATGGGCTGAACTTTAAGCACCTTGATTAATTTCATTCTAATCAAGCGAAAATTAGAATGCAAAAGAAGCAGTTAACTGCATGATAAACACAATTTAGATTTACAACTTATTATATGGAAATTACCATATACATATGGATTTACAATTTATTATACGGAAACTACTATACATTATTTATATATACTATATTTAAATGTTATGTACTATATAGTCAAGTGTCAGAGTAAAAGGTGGTGGAGGGCTATAGGAGGAAATATAGCAGAAAGTAGTGATTTTTAACAAAGTGAGAAGAAAGATCACTACACACACACACACACCGTTTTTTCCAACTCTCCAAACCTGATCAAACACATCAGTCTGGTTTGCACCTTGAAGTTTAACAAACTTGAACTCTGTCAGAACAACTGGGGAAGTACATTTCAGATACACGCACCCTTCACTGAGAAGGCTCTGCCTCCAGTTCCACTTGTTTACTTTTGAGAACTATTAGCTCCAGTTCCACATATTCAAATCTGGGGACTATTGGCAAAAGTGCTACAGCTGATATCAATTGTCATAACAGTGCATAGGGAGATAAGATTTCTCAGATGGCCAGAACCAAAAATATAGCATTTTATAAATCAAAAGGGATACTTGGAATTTCCTCCGGAGGGGAATAGGAAACCAGTACAGTTTGGAGAAACAAGATACTACACTCTAGAGGGCTAACACACCTAGGCAAGATAAATTCTGCCCTATAGGCTTGATTCTGTATTATTAAAACCAATAGAACTTATGTTATCCACTTAATAGTGTTTGATCCTGTTTCTACTACTTCTGAAGGGTCTGCAATTGTAGCCCTATGTAGATCACTTTATTTAGTTTAAATGGCATTTCCTTTTAGTATGAGAAACTGTGCATAAAAATTTTAATACTGTATTAACCCTTAGAAAACAAGCTAATTCCTAGGAGTATATCCTCTGGGAATCACTCAAATTTCCAAGGATTTTGGAAGAACAGTAGGGTGGGAAACACTGTATTATGTATTCTTGACCTCTAGCAAGGAAGGCCAGAACAAAACTCATAGCAGGAGCAAGAACTGATCTACCTGTTGTTTTTCTGGGATACCCATTCTCCTTTGCTTTGTGTGCTCCTCCTAACATAGAATAACATGGCCCGGTCCTTCTGTAACTGGTTACACACTACTCTTACAGGCCAGGAAGAATCAGGGCCAGGCGAGTGATATCGGCAGCTGAATCCGGGATGGGGGAAAAATCATCATGGACCTCACAGCAGGTGTATGCCTGGACACAGGGTTGGTAGTATTGGAAGTTGCACATGAGTCTCTGTCCATTGTGGTTTTCTAGTACTTGATAAAGGCCTGAAATGGTGGAAGGAGTCCCCTGTGCTCAGGGTATGGGAGAAACAGGCTGAGGGAGTAAAATTACATTTTTTAATCATCTGTTTCTATACTGTTAGAACTTAGTTTTGCCATTCTTACCTTGAACGGCACCTTACTCCACAAATAGTCCCATTGATTTCAATGGGGCTAGTCACAGAGTAAAGTACTGCTTAATGTGAGTAAAGGTGGCACACTGGGGCTCTAAGAACGGTGAGTACTGCTACTCGCCAGCAGTTCCCATCCTATTTGCTGTTTGTCTTTCCTTTGTAGAAATGTCCTTACTGGAAAATATTAATTATACATTAGACATGAAATGCATTTTGTACAATTAGCAAGAGTTTGTTTATTGTGGTAGCATCAGAGCATTGGTAATCTGTCCTGAATTTTCCCTATTTTAGAAAAAAAGAAGCAAAAAAAATCCATTGCCAGCAAAACACTGTTTGAAATTTTGACAATTATATTTGTGGTCTTTGTCTTTCACAAAACCTGTTTTTTTCTTACAATTATTCTGATTTCTGTTTTATTTTTCAATCTAGCTTTTCTTCTTTGCCTTTCTCAGCTTCCCTCCAATCCAAAGGTTTCATGAATGATAGAGTATAGGATAACAATATATTTTATATCAGTCTAGAAAATGTACTAAACATCTTCTCTCCACTCTTTGCTTAACAGGGCATCACTTTCTCTAAGCTGGAACTACATATGAAAGCTTGCACAATCTACAACTGCTAACTCATGAAATTCTGTTCCTCAAGTAAAGACATATTGCAGTTTATTAATTCTCATTAATTTTATTTACAGACCACATAGCACAAACCAAGCTAAGCAGAAGAGTATATGGTAAGTATCATAATAAAGAAGAAAGAAACACATGATAATTGATCCCTGTGCACTTCCTCCTTATGTGCAACAGTACCACTTTTTTCATATAGAAAGATATTTTATCTAATAAAAACTAATTTCCCTTAGTTTAGATTACTGTCCACAAAGGCTCTTTATACAACCCCTGTTAGGCATAATAGTTAGTACGGTTCTGCTATAGTACTTGTAATCTGAAGTTCTCAAAGCACTTTGTGAACATTAATTTTTTAACCTTAAGAGGTGCTGATTTTTGAAGTACTCCATACTCCTTAGAACTTAAAAGATTTCACAACAAACAACACAAATCCCAGCAGAGAGGTGGGGAGATGAAGGGGGTGGGGAATCTGGACATTACTTAGGATGTGTTTTTGTTTTGTAATAGCTGTTAAAGCACACATGCATCTATAGAGGGCGAGATTTTCAAAAACATTCAGCACAGGTCTAGCTCTGCTCCCATTGAAATCAGTGGGAATTTCACTGAGCACTTATTCAGCCCTATATAGTTAAAAACAGATCTCCTATTGTTATTTCCTCCATATCCTCTTTCATGTTCCTCTTTCTCTTTCACATTGGCTTTCTCTGATGTGATCACTTTGCTCTGCTTCCTGATACCATACTTTTTCCCAGCTTTTCAATCAAAACTTCATCCCTCTGTGCCATATTCTTTTGCTTTCAAGTCTGTCAACTCTTCTTCCCACTAGGCATCCTCCTCCTTTCTTTCTCTTTCCTGGGCATTCTTGCTGTCTAATCCTAATGCCTGTTTCTTTCAGTATCAGCTTCCAAGTCCCCATCCTCCATATGCTGATTCTGCTTCTGAGGCATTCTGGAACAGATTCATCCCTAGGACAGAGATATAGCCCATGGTGAGGGTAGAAGGAAGGCAGCTTTCACCTCCCCTAACGAGGGGCTGTTCTAAGCTTGCCCCTGTTGCCATGGCAAGTATGGGCTACTGAAAGGGTACAGAATTATTGTGGTGGAGTTCTCTTGCCATGCATCTTCCTGAACCTTCTCAACCTCCGCCCCACTCCTGCCCCAACCCATTACAGCCCCTGCACCAGTGACTGATTGTGAGCTGCAGCAGCTGGCTGCACTCCTGGCATTGTTCCCTTATTAGGATAGATTATGCCCATCCTAAACCCACTTTGTATCAGCACAGCTGTAAAACTGGTCCTATACTTACTGCCCCAGTATCCTATATGTCTATGCCAGGTGTTCCTGTCTGTCTCCAGACTTATCACTGATCTTTCCTCACCAGCCTGTTTTATTTTTTCTGTTAAGGCCTAACTATCGCTGTTTCCTGCTTTCCCTCCTTCTGCACTTCCTTCCTTCTTGGCATATCCCTTAGTATTTCTCTCCTCCACTTATGTTCTTTGCTAAGCTACTTTTTCTGCTCTCAGAGTTCCCACTTATCACTCATGTTGCCACTGTTCTATTCCATATTGCTAATCACTGTGCACCAGCACTACTGGTGTCCTGTTCTCTATTCCCAATCCTATGCTGTAATAAGTGCCAAATTCTTAATGCTCTTAATGTCACAATATTTTGTTGGCATCATTTAAGTTACTTTGCTGACAGTGTCATATTCAAGCTACACTGGCCCTTTGAAAAGATTCATTCTCAGAGATAAATTTCCAATTTACAAGAGGCTGAATGCTTATTTCCAGACCTCATCTCTGTGTCTGTTTTTTTCTGTTTAAAAATGATGATTGTGCTCTAATTCTCTACTTAAATATAAATAAAAATTACAGACTAGATGAGCATACTTTAGGCCAAATTCAAAAGTAATCTATAAGATGGTGTAAGTTAGAACTTACTAAGGGTACATCTACACTACAGGGGGGAGTCGATTTAAGATACGCAAATTCAGCTACGTGAATAGCGTAGCTGAATTCGACGTATCGCAGCCGACTTACCCCACTGTGAGGACGGCGGCAAAATCGACTTCTGCGGCTTTCTGTCGACGGCGCTTACTCCCACCTCCGCTGGTGGAGTAAGAGCGTCGATTCGGGGATCGATTGTCGCGTCCCAACGGGACGCGATAAATCGATCCCCGAGAGGTCGATTTCTACCCGCCGATTCAGGCGGGTAGTGTAGACCTAGCCTTACTTTCATGTAGATTTCCTTAAACCAAAATATCCATTCTACAGTATGTAAGGGAGTCTTAGTGGGTATAACTTACATGCTAAAGAGTTGGGAGTAAGAGTAATGCTCAGATTTATTCAGGTCCATAAATACCTTTGAGGATCTGAACTTACATTTCCAACTTACAGTGCAGGGATCCATCTATATGGAGAAGTTTGCAGGACTAGGGCAGAAACTAGGAAACATGAATGTAGGCCCCAATCCTGTAAAAACTTACGCATGTGCTTAGATTTCCTCTTGTGAGTAGCCCCATTGAAATCAATGGAACTTCTCACGGTAGTAATATTAGACACATAACTAAGTGTTTGCAGGATTTGAGCCTTAGCAATGACAGAAAAACACTATAGAAAAATAAATGATTGGAGTATGCAAAACTATTTCACTCTTCAGCAAGATTTCACAACTAAATATCTATAAATAAAATGGTAGTGTCTATAGAGATGTGGGGTATAGAATAATGGAACACTCAGACATTTTTAAGATACACATATGCATACTGGAAATCAAGCTACCTGAACAAATTAGTCACATACAAACAAGTGTGAGTAGGAGAAGAACACTTTGCTACATTTTTTTAAATCTCTTAAAATATCCCAGTGCAAACTGATAGTTCCCATTTTTACTCAAGATTATATCTAACTATGCTTGTCCCACATGTAGCCTTATAATCATTCCACTCTGTTATGATAATTTGACTGTATATACTAATACTATTAAACATTTTTAAAGTTATCCATGAGAGGAAGTATTAAAATATATAACATGTGCAAGTGCACCTTGGAGCAAATGTATTACAGATATGGAATTGTTATAACTCCCCTGTCAGTCGCGTTCACAGGGTACACAGATGTGAGCTTTATTGGCAATACAGACACACGAGTTATGATATTATGTATTCAGATTAGTTTGTGACTTGAGTCTGAAATGTGTTGCTGGGGATGAATTCTTGGAAAGGTTTTGAACATGTCTCTTTACAATTTTCACGGTCAGCAGCCCAAACTTAGGTCATGGCAGCAAAAATTATTGTGGCGCTAAGTACACAAAGAATTTGGGTTCAATTAAAACATAAGCTTGGGAATGAAAGATGCAGGCTTGCAAATTCAAACCTAGCCCTATATAATTTTTAAACATAATTTTGACTCTTTTAAAATGTGCTGGTTCTAATGACAGTTCTCATTCTAAAAATGAGAAATTGCACCAATAAAAGTTAAAGCTGGAACAGACATAGTCCATCACCTAATGTCTATCCTGCCAGTGTTTTGACTAATATCATTTGAAATGTCTCAACAGCTCCATGTATCTCTCCGTTACACAAGTGACACACGATGACAAGGATGTGATTGATAAGTGCTCAGTCTTATTGGTACAGTAGGTTGAGAGAAACCTCTTGAGGGCATGGCAGTGTTACCTGCATCATGCATTCCCAAGTGACTTTAGTAGCCAAAAATGTCGTTTAAAGTCTATTTTTAAAAATGGAACTGCATCCATTTATCTCAGCTACAGACCTAACCTCACTTATACAAGTCTTTGTGAATTCTAGACTGAATTACTTCAATACATTCTACAGGGGACAGTTTTGAAAAAGATTTGGGATCCTCAACTAGTCAAAATATAGCTGCTTGCCTGTTTGGTGGTGATACTGCAGGAAACATCACCCCAAATCTCCAAAGACTGCTCTAGCTTCATATTTGCTAGCAGCTGGAATTCAAGGTGGAATCTAGCTATACAATTTATGAACTCCATATGAGATTATGAATTCTCTGTATCTTTGCCAAGCTGCAACTGCATTTTGAATGTGCATGTGCCTTCTCTGTTCTGCTTTAACCTCCACGATGGACTGAAATTCCAAAGGGAATGACAAAAAATTGGAATAGTCCTCTATTCAAATACAAGCATCCTAGACCAGTGACTCACAACCTTTCCAGACTACTGTGCCCCTTTCAGGAGTCTGATTTGTCTTGTTTACCCCCCAAGTTACACCTCACTTAAAAAACTACTTGCTTACAAAATCAGACATAAAAATACAAAAGTGTCATAGCATACTGTTACTGAAAAATTGCTTACTTTCTCATTTTTACCAAATAATTATAAAATAAATCAATTGGAATATAAATATTGCACTTACATGTCAGTGCATAGTATATAGCGCAGTATAAACAAGTCATTGTCTGTATGAAATTTTAGTTTGTACTGACTTCACTAGTGCGTTTTATGTAGTCTGTTGTAAAACCAGGCAAATATCTAGCTGAGTTGATGTACCCCCTGGAAGACCTCTGAGTACTCCCAAGGGTATGTATGTCCGTGGTTAAGAATTACTGTCCTAGACAATAGACAGACTCCCACTCAGAGGAACTGGTTTGTTGGGGGAAGGTTGCCTGGCAACAAAGTAACCTGGTAGTAAGTGGAACTGGGAGTGCCTTGACAGGGGATGGATGGTTATAAAGGGCAGGAGCTGCTCTACTTGGAATCTTTGGTCATTCACACCATTTCAAGCAGGGGATAGCTTCTACAGGAGCCTGATGAGGTGAACTGCCTACCTGAACGGAGGAGGTCTCCCCGAAGAAGGGTGAGCTAGAGTGAGGGACTTTGCGTTCAGGGGTCTGTTGTTTTCTATATGACCTGTGTGCTCTCATGCAATTACGTAAAGACCCAACAGTATTTTAGAATCCTGGGCAAAGTATGTGCCTATGTTACACCTATCTTGTATCCCTGAAGAGTTAACCTGTGTATGAAGAATGTCCATACAGCAGGAGAAGATGTATTTAAGCTACTGGGAAGTCTGGGTGGTCAGTATTGGTCCAGGAGCTAGGCAGTTGGACTGCTGAGATCTCAGCTCTCGGGGGGGGGGGGGGGGGGTGCTTGACAGAAAATCTTCACCTGGAGAATGTGTCTAAGGTTTCCTGCCAGGGGCAGTGCCTGGACTCCATTTGATCAAAGCACACAGTATCCAACAGTTGTATCTCTCACTGTGAGTGTCCAAGAGTGGGAGCTCAGCTAGTTCTGTGACAGTGACATGGCTTATGTCTTATGTGGCTTAGATCCTTGGTATCTGAGAGACTGCCTCTCTTCCTATGCACTCCTCTGACAGATGAGACTAGCGGAGGTGCTCGTGCTAACGGTACCCAGAATAGAAAGCTAAATGCAGATGGCATTCACAGTAGAGTTTGCCTCTCCATTACTTTAATATATTCTTACTGCTGTTGGTCATAAAGACAGGGTGGAAAGTGGTATATTTTATTTAGGTGAGCCTTTTTTCCAAACATTCATCAACATGATGTGTATAGTCTTTTTACAAAATTGTGCAGGCATCCAACAATCTTTGAAATGAGCACATCGTACATTAAAAATAAAGTAGCAATGTTCATTGTAGAAAGTGTATAATAGTGGAAAGCTAGACTCTATATATCTTGATTTATACCTTGTTTAGTCATTTGTACCTTGTGCTGTCCAAATCAGAATTGCAGTTTTAGTCTCATTTTGCACAAATGTAAATGACTACATAAATTGCAGGGCTGTAAGAGAATCAGGTCCATAATCTTTTTTAATGATTAGGAAAGCTGCTATGCTCAGGCTTCCTTCCTCCATATTAGACAACACTGATGGAATTACACTGAGTCTCTGTCATTAAGAGATTTCTTTTGTTCATTAGGGTTGGTGCAGGGAAGAAGACCTGGAAGATATTTCCTTCTCTTTAATGCCCAAGGGCTGTGCCTGGGAGACAACCAGGGGACAGGGACTGGCTACTCTATCTAGCTTAATAACCTAAAATCTCCCTGAGGGCAGAAAGTATAGGAGGAAAGGGATCAGCTAATTATAGTTAATTGTCTTAGCCTGGAGAGGCCGATTAACATAATTAAGATAGCCCTGTGACTGGTAGCTCTACCAGAGGGATGTGTTCTTGGATGTACCACATGAACTACACTAATGAAAGAAGTTTGGAACAGGAAACGTGCAGGAAAACATGAAGATTTTTTGTCTGAGAGGCAAATGAGTAAGAAGGGAAGCGTATATCACTGCTAAGGGCTCACAACAAAGCATTGAACAAAGCATGTTTCACAGAGCATGGGGAAAATGTATGTTAGTGGGCTGGAAGACTTGCCAGGGTACAAGGGACTCTAGAGAGCTGTAATAGAATATGTGGGCTGGATAAGAGCTAGAGTTATAACAGCATGGGCTAGTCATTGTCATAATGACTAGCCCAAGCTGACCTGTGTGCTGAAGTTGCAGAATTGCTTTGACTAGTGATTTTTTCACTATAAATCAGGGATTGGCAACCTTTGGCATGCGGCCCTCCAGGATAAGCCACTCCAGGGTTCGCTGCTCCAGGCCAATGGGGGCTGCGGGAAGTGGCGCGGGTCGAGGGATGTGCTGGCCGCCGCTTCCAGCGGGCCATGTGCCAAAGGTTGTCTATCCTTGCTATAAAGGATAAGCCTCTGTGAGAGCTAAAAATGTCTTATGTATTTTGTCTACCTCTGACAAGAACTTGAGATCTTTTGTCCCCTTTAGTAACATTTCTAGAGCTTGGCATGAGAGTAAAGTATTTTTAATCTGAACCAGGAAAGTCTGTATAAATCCTTGGTAAATCCTTGGTATAAAAGCTTCATTTTGTAGTTTAAACCACATTTTTTTCCCAGTGGAGAGAAAAACCAGTGTCCACTACTGATCACTTGTGATTACTGGATATCTATGGCACTGTAGCGGGGTGAACACCTGCTCCGGCCCTGAAGGGGTTGGAAAAGCCCTGCAGAGGGCTGGGGCTTGGCAAGGTAAAACCCTGGCTGATTGGGGGAAGTGGCTGCAGCTGGGCCAAGCCCCAATTAGGCCACAGCTGGCTCGTATAAAAAGGCTACGAGCCAGGAGCCCAAAGAGTCTCTCTCTGCCTTCAGAGGGAGAAGGGCCTGGCTGCAGGGAGCAGAAACAGGGTACCTGAGTAGAGCAGGGCTGGGGAAAGGCTGAGGAGCTGGGGAGCTCCAATCTGGATAGCCCCAGGCTGCGGCCTAGTAGAAGGCCAAGGGATACTGGGGGTTGCAGAGGGCAGCCCAGGACTAGGCCAAGGCAGCAGGTCCAAACCCTCCTTGCCTGTGATGAGTGGCCTATACTGTGGTCTACTCCAGGGAGCGGGGGCTAGTTGCCAGGGGGCAGCACCCCAGATACAAGGGCACCGGGGTCCGGGAGGGATGCTGGGGCCAGAGGACAGGTGGATCACCGGCCTGCAGGGGGCGCTCCAGGATGCTGGAAGAGCTAATTCCCAGAAGTCACCAGCAGGCGGCGCCACAGGGGCGAGTCTGCTCCTCTACAGGCACTTTTTGCATATTTATTCTGTTTTTGTGGTACTCTGAATGTGTGTGTAGTTTCAGTTTTCCATGCTTTCAGCATGATTTAATTTTTTACCATAACTAATTGGTAGCTTTGTTATGTTGCATTTGGCAGAAAACATCTACAGTTGAAACTTTTCAACCAGCTCGAATATAAAGTACTTTGGGATTATTCCTGGGATAAGGGAAGTTAAATCCAAATTAACTTTTTCTGTGAAACTGAAATTGGAAACTGTCTCATGGTAATAGTCATTCCCATGTTCCACTTGCCCAAATAAAAAGTATCTTCATGGGAGAGTTGGTTTCAAATTTTGTCTCTCTCCAGTTACTTTCTTGTGCAGCTGTCATCCCTCTCATTATAGCACCTCTGAGTGTATCAGCTGTACAATGTCTTCCCTCCTCCACTCTTCAGTTAACCAGCTTTAGTATTTGAAGAGTTAAGCACTGGAACTCTTTACCTAAACAGAGGGCTCCACTACTCTGACGAATAAAGCAGTATATCTTCAGCAATTTCAACACAATTAGTTCAGCCATCCCCAGAGTTTCATCTCCTCTTTAAGATACAACATGTGTGAGGGAAGCATACAAAACACCACGCAAAAACACTGATGATAAAGTATTGAGAATAAATCACTGGTAAAAGAAAGCTGACCCACAATTTTAATCTTATTACATGCAACACCTGTTGAAGATGGGTTGGTGGAAGGAGGCAGCTGGAGTAAAAAAGTGAGTCTTAAAGTAATTTTAAATAAATGTGACACAGAAGAGTGCTACAAAGAGGCTGACAGGAATTATTTAGGAGATGTTCTCGGCCCTGTGTTATGTAGGAGGTCATACTAGAAACTAGATGATTGCAGGGGTGGCAGGTTTGTAGAAATTTTGGTGGTGCCTAGAACCTGCTCCCCCAAACGCCACCCCCACATCTGCCTAAGGCTCTGGGAGGGAGTTTGGGTGGCGGGAGGAGGTCTGGGGTGCAGGCCCAGGCTGGGGCAGGGGATTGGAGTGCAGGAGGGGTGCAGGGTGCAGGCTCTGGGATGGAGTGTGGGTGCTGGGTGCATGCTCTGGGCTGGGGCAGGGGGTAGGTGTGCAGGAGGGGGTGAAGGGTGCAAGCTTTGGGATGGAGATGGGGGTGTAGGAGGGAATGAGAGATGCAGGGTCTGGGAGGGAGTTTGGTGGTGGGAGGGGTGCGGAGGGAGGGGGTGAGGGCTGTGGGGATGGGGATGAGGAGTTTGGGGTGTGGGATAGGGCTCAAGGCTAGGGCAGAGGGTTGAGGTGTGGGGGGAGGGGAGGGCTGTGGGCTGGGGCTGAGAGGTTTGGGGTATGGGATGGGGCTCAGGGTTAGGGCAGAGGGTTGGGATGTGTGGGGGTGAGGGCTCTGGGGTGGGGCAGGGCTGAGGATGTGTTTGGGGTGTAGGAAGACTGCCCCAGGGCTGGGGCCAGAGAGGAGGACTCCCTCTAGCCCTCTTCCCATCGGCAGCAGTGAGCTCTGGGGGAGCCCTCCTCCCATCCCCCTCAGCAGCACACTCACCTTGCACCACTGTCACTGCACATGCTCCTAGGGCCCCTCTCAGGTCCAGGAAGCCCCCTTACACTGTGGTGAGTGCTGGGGGGAGGCTGCCTCCTCCCCTGCTGCTTCCCCTTACTGTAGCCTCACTGGGGTGGGAGATGGGGCTGCCCCTTGCCCAGCATGGGGCAGGAGCGGTGACTATAGGCGGGGGCGTGTGCTAGTGGAGGGTCCCGCTGGAGAAGGGAAAGGTCCAAGGTGGAAAGACAGGGTAAGGGCAGCCTGCCCAGCTGCTAGTGGGTGGGGGCACTAGGACCCTGTGGCAGCAGTTGATGTTGGGAGCCAGCAGAGCAGAGTCAGCCTGGAGTTGCAGGGGAGAGGCAGGGACACACCGGGACCCAGGGGAGGTGAGTGGGGCCAGCAAGTGGGGCCCGGGGACACTCGGGGGGAGGCGTGTGGGGTGGAGAGACCCAGCCCCAAACATCGGTGGAGCCGGGCCCCTGGGCCCTGAATATTGCTGGCGCCCAGGCACCAGGGGCCCATACAATTCACCTCCCCTGGGTCCTTGTGGTGTTAGAATCTCTGACCTAGTCACATAGCAGGTGTACATCCCTGCCCCTTCCCCTATCTGCTTTTAACCCAAACCCTCCAACTCTGAGGGTTTTTAAAGCAAAATTGTAAGCTGTTGAATATTCCAAACTTAATTTTATTAGTGAGCAAAATGATCACTTAATGATAGTGAAGAATGTGGCAGGACATATTTCATTCACCCAAGACCTTAAGAAGTTAAGGGTAAAAGCATGATTCTTCCTACCTCACCTGCTGGCACCACCTCCTTGCAACAGTTCCTCCCTCCTCCCACAGGAAAAGCTTGGGAGAAGAAATATGCCTTGCAATGTGACCTAAAGGCCAATGTAGACTTATGTAAACGCCTGAGAGAAGCTAATTGTACAGTTGAGGACCCCTCATTGAGGACGGCCTGCCTCCAGCCCCACTGCAGTTAAACTGGGGAAAGCCGTGGGAGCGGAGGAGGAGTTAGCTCAAGCACCACTGATCTCAAAAATTGTTGTATCACATAAGGAAAGAGGAATTCTGAGGTACTTGTAACCCAGCCCATGATGGGCTTTATATTAACCATACCTCAGACTGCACCTAGAAACAAACTGTGCGGATAATGGTGCACAGGTGTGTAGATACAAAGACAAAATAATTGCTGCAAATGATAGGTAAGCTATTAGGCACCCTGTTTTGCCTGACATTTTGTTTTAATTGGAATCACAGCACTACATTTTTCTACCTCATCTACAAATGTAATACAATAGATAACTGTGGAACATAAAGGATTAACAAGAAAGTACACTTCTTTGAAGAGTTGGTGGTGTGAAATCTAATGAGGCACTACAACTGCTTCCCATGAATATTGTTCTTTAATTACCTAAATTAAAATTTATCAACATAAAAGCTCTCAACTAATTATATTTCCAATTACATTGTATTTTTCCGCAGTCATAGACACAGCCAGTTCTGGGGAAAGGCTAGCAGGGTGGTTACCCTGGGCACCAACTTCCAGGAAGTGCCAAACTGCTGTGCCTCATGGCTTTTTTTTTTTTTTTTAGCTCTGCTCTGATTGGACAGCTGTGGCTTTTGTTGGTGACTTTTCTTTGTTTGGCTGCTTGCGCTGAAAACATATTTCACTCTGGCCAACAACATTGCTAGAGCCACCCAGATTATTGACCTAATAGGCTCAATGACTATTTACGTATTTTATACAACACTTTATTATTAAAAATCATATTTTTTTTCACATGTGCTAGTTTTAATGGATGGTGATGGGGGGTGTATTGATGGGGAAGAAACATGCTAAGGACAGAATTTTCAAAAAAGTTTAGAATTTGCCTAACTCTCCTCCCATTGAAGTAAATGGTAAAATTCCCTTTGATGTCAATAAACGCGGTTAAACTAGTGTGATGAGCCTTTTTTGAAAACTCTACCCTATCATCTTTTCTACGTTAAATGGAACAGGAGATTAAGAGTTAATAATTCTAGCCCAGCTCTGCACTGATTTGGCCACTTATGCATGCAGAAGGACCAAAAAAAAAAAAACCCAACTAGAAGTCCTAGATTACCAATCTGTAAAAGAGAGAGAATGACCCTTACTTACTTCATAAATATGCATAAGATGTCTTTTAATGGGAAGTGTTTTGCAACTTTAACATAGCAGTGCCTCTAAGAATATCAGGAAGTTAGGAATTATTTAGTCACCTCACTTCTTAAATATTTTTCAGATTAATCTAATCATGATCTGGGAAGGAAAATTCTAACTATCGATGTTACATGTTGATGTATATATGATGATGGCTTACATTTGTGTTTTTAAGAATAATGTTAAATCCTTGTCTATATCATGTGTATTGGATCCTAAGAATCTTAAATCCTCTGGCAGTTTGATACACTTTGCTAACTCTGTATCCATCCAGGCCACTGCTTCTTTGTGTCTTTAAAATGGATATGGCTCAAGTCAAAGACACTTGAAAGAGAAGAACAATATTTTTTTTAAACTAAAACGAAAATAGTTCATAGTTGAAAAATAATATTATCGGTCTCAAACCCAAAGAGATGTTTAATTTATTTTAGAACGTCATTTTACTATAATTATTTTTAAATGAACAACTTTTTTTGATGTTTAAAAACTGATGACTGTAAACACAAATATGTTTTCATATTTTTGAATATGGCAGTATTGACAGTTGAACGTGCTGTGGATCCATATTATGGTCTGCTGTTTGACTTAAACCCTCACTTCAATCAGATTTTTTTCCTGTATGTAATTAGAGAGGACCTAATTAGTTTAAAGTTTACACAGAATGTGAAGGAGTGCAGTCCCTACAACATTATTCTCCCCCACTGCTTGGGATACCACAGTGCAATTGGACTCTGTGTTGCCAAGAGATGTAGTTCTCCCACTGTATTCTCCCTAGCTGCTCCCACTAATATCCTGTCCAAAATGAACATTCCTTCCAATAGCATTAAATCCTCTTGTGATGTGTGCACTGTTTCTTGAAATCTGTAGCAGGAAGCCAGGCAGCAGGGTCTGGGGAGAAGATTCTAGTCAGAATGTCTACAATTATAGAGATAGGGATGGAGTCACTGGGACAGAATAGCAATAGGCATTATATTGTTTTCCTTATTTAAATAAAGTTATTTTCTCAGTATTAGAAATCAACTCTTGCTATGATTCTTTACCATTAACATATGAGACAGTATCTCTGTGGGGCACTACTGCCTGGCAGTGAGGATTCAACCAATGAAATCAAAGTTTATTGAGGCTACCTTTCTCTCCCTGCATATGGAAACTGCTTCCCCCGTTGATTACCAGGATGCACATGATTAGGAGACTGTGCTGCCTTGGATGAGTAAAATCTGAATGCACAAAATGCTCTAGACATGTGGTCATGTGACTTCCATCAAGTACCACTTCTACCAAGTACCGGCGGCCAGCACATCCCTCGTCCCGTGCCGCTTCCCACGCCCCCATTGGCCTGGAGCAGCAAACCTTGCACAGCCAGTGGGAGATGCGATCAGCCAAACCGGCAGCCACAGCAGGTAAACAAACTGGCCCGGCCCACCAGGGGGCTTACCCTGGCGGGCCATGTGCCGAAGGTTGCCGATCCCTGATATAGTACTTAACTTAATTTTCTCCTGACCTAATAAACAGAATCAGTCTCACTAAACGGATCTAATTCCTACACTGAACCATTCTTGACTCAGGGTGACTCCCTCAAATGCCTCTTGCCGGAGGAAGGCATAAGAGACTAATGCTAATACTTTAATATTACTATATACCCTAATCATCTTTTACAATAGAAAAGGTTTCTCTATGGGCTGCAGATTATTCATCACACATTTCAGTTATAGGGTTGCATTGCTTGCCGTGCTCTGTCCAGGATTGCTGTTACCAACTTGATAAACATGTTCTTACTGAGTTCAAAATCCTCGACTGTCTTTTGTCACCAAATACTGAGAGAAGTACTTAATAAAAGAGTGTCAGCTTATTTGCAGGTCTTGTTCATAAACTCCAGGGGGAGGAGGTACATGGTGCATGCTTACCAATTCGCACATATCCGAGGATCCATCAGTATCATATACTGTCTTACCTGTCCTACTGGCATTTCAAAACACATCAAATAGCAAAGTAATAGCAAAATCCTCCAAATCTCACTGAAGACTTCAGAGACCCTGGTCAACCTGCCATAAATCTCTTCTGGCATCTAGTACTCCAAGGCATTTTACCTTTTGATCCTAGCTTGCAGCTAACAATCTCTCCAAACAAAATTAAACCTAAAAGAAAGTGGGAGCAAGCTCTAGAATTCCCATACTGCCATTCAGAGAGCTCATTATAAAATACAATCGATAGCTGTGAGCTGAATCTTTGCTTCTGGTATAATACTCTGTAGTAGTAGTTATCCTATGTAGTAATGATTTAACTGATTTCACTATAATTAGTGTAATAGATTCCTTACTATATTCTCACTTCACAGTTTTTTAAATCTAGGAATGCAAGTCATTAATCGTCTTTCAATAGCTTTTACTTTTATATTTGATCATGTGAATAATTTATAATCATCCTACTTGAGGTGTAGTTAACTGTGCCAATATCCAAATCAGTTCCTTCCCTGACTTCCAGTTTATTTAGCATATCTGAACTAATTAAAACACACCTTATCTAACTACATTATTATAGACGGGAAGTAATTTTATAACATCAGTAAATGAGTTGCCATCCATGCAACTAATTAAAAATTCATTCACTTTAATATTGGAATTAATTTTCAGAATACAATTAAAACTGCTGATAGTCCACTAAAAAAAGTCTTCTGAAATATAATAGTATATTAAATCTATGCGCAGGCCACACACTTGCCTTGAGGACGTCCAGATGGCTAGACATAACATGGTAGGAAAAGACACAGTTTTGAAATGGGCCTACGTTATGTTTAGCCAGGGTCCTTTCATTTCCGAGGTTTACTGTTCTGTGCAAAAGAGACTTAATAAAAAGTCATGTAAAACAAAATCTGATTGTTATTCTGTGCACTATTGTTTTTCTTAGATGAAGAAGGATTGGTTTTGAGAATGTTTGTTTATCCTGTGCTCCTAAAGAATGGCACTGTGCTATATGCTTATAGGAAATAAGTAGTTTAATAAAATAGCTTAAAATGATATAGTAATTCATTTTATGCCAAATATTCTCCTGCAGGTAAAGACTTTTTTTTTCTAAATTAGTGCTCACTATTTTACCAAAAATTAGCAGAAAAGTTACAGAACATACACTTTAAATCATTTAAAATTATTCCATTTGACTATAAAGCACCAGAGGTCTTAAATGCGAGGGGTGGTGTTGGTTCTGAATAACCCTCGCTAAATTAGGGATGAAGAATAAAAATGATAGATGTTATTATTTTGTTTGTAACAACAGGAAGTTATTTTAAATTTAGCACATCCTTCTTTAGCCCATTTGAGTAAAGATTTGGAGGTCATGGCAGAGAAGGGAATATAATAGGAATTGAAATTAGAGTTTTCATAGGTATCTTTGTGAAGGATTGAATACTTCCGAGGTTTCCAAATGAGTAAAGAGAGTGTTTGTTATGTGTGACATTTTTTCCCATGCTCCTACACTCTCAGAGGACTTATATTTCTGGGAATTATGTGACTGTAAGAGAAGTCAAAGAGCACACTGGTGAAAAGGAGGTACACATGGGAAGAGGATATGTTTAAAATCAGCAAATGCCTAAGAGGAAAGCATTTGACAAGCCAATACTTGGAAGAGAGTCAAACTTCTGTAGTGTTAGCATAATGTTCTTCTGTGCAGTAACCTAGTTTTTGTACATAGTATAAGCATTAGAAAGAATGGATCTTTCCATACTGTGCCTAATGCCTCTTTTCAAGGAAATGGGAATATATAGGGAGTCTTCGCTACACATGGTTCCTTTATAGGGTAGCAAAGGGTAACTTGTTTCTATTCTTCTTTTATATAGCTATGAAACATACTATAATTTTCAGTCATTTTGGACTGACAGTTGACTTGCTCTGCCAGACATCATCGAAGATAAAATTCACATGAGTGCAGAGGAGCCCACACACAAAGTCTTTTGCACTGATTAAGCCTTGCAGTGGGTCTGTGCAGGGGATCTCTGCACTGCCTGTGTGTTGCAGAGGTGTTTTCTGTAATGGCCCTGCAAAGGCTGGCATGGAAGGCAATGATGTGGGGAGACTACACGGAGTCCATGATTACACAGATCCAATGGCTGTGTCACCCCATACCAGTAGCTAGAGGAACTTTGAATATAACCTAGCCCCCACACTTCAGTACCACCTACAGCAGGGATCGGCAACCTTTGGCACGCAGCCCACCAGGGTAAGCCCCCTGGCAAGCCAGGCCGGTTTGTTTACCTGCTGCGTCCACAGGTTCAGCCGATCGCGGCTCCCACTGGCCACGGTTCGCTGTCCCAGGGCAATGGGGGTGGTGGGAAGCGGCGGCCAGCACATCCCTCGCCACTTCCCACCGCCCCCATTGGCTTGGGACGGTGAACCACGGCCAGTGGGAGCTGCGATTGGCCAAACCTGTGGACCCGGCAGGTAAACAAACCAGCCCAGCCCACCGGGGGGCTTACCCTGGCGAGCCACATGCCAAAGGTTGCCGATCCCTGACCTACAGTCAGGTTGCACTTTCATGACCTTTATTCCTTTGGCAGGTCTGGGAAGTACATGCAACATAATATTTGGAACTAGGGACATGGAGGTCGGGGGTTGTGCTTTGTGCTTAAGAGGCTTTAGAGAGCCATGCCTCAGGAATAGTGGTTGAATAGAGAGAGAGGTGTGCAAAGGGACAAATTGGAGGGGGTTGTAGTGTGTGTGGGGGGGAGGGGTAATATTAAGAGAACAGAAATATTTTGGAGAGAACCTGAAACGTTGGACCTTAATGGAGAATGTGGTGAGGAACTGTAAGGGGAATGTGAATGTGATGCAGCAGAGTGCGCTGGGTCCTGGTTGATGGAGAGCAGACAGTCAAAAGGATGTCTGGGATGAGGGCTGAAGGAGGGAGAAAGGAAGCAGATACAGGTAACTAGTGGGGAAGCAGACCCCAGGATTACAGTGAGAAGGGCCTTAGGGATGCAGGGCTCAATAAGAGTAGTGAAGAGGGGGACAGAGCAGCAAGGAAGGTATGAGGGGAGGAAGGGACTGAGGTATTTGAGAAGGGTGTTAAATGGGAGCCAGCAGGAAGGGACATGTGGTGGAAGTCTCTCTGTGCCTCAATTTCCTATCTGTAAAATGGAGATATTAGTACTTCCCTTCCTCACAAGGCATTGAGGATAAATACATTAAATACGGTCAAGCGTTCATGCGCTATTATATTGGGGGACCAAGTACCTAGGAGAGGTAGCTAGCTGGTGGTTCTGGGGAGAGGTAGATGTGTAGTAAGGATGCAGAAAGGGGAGGGGAAAGCTGCAACCTGGTGCCTGTTGAAGGTTAGGAAATGAGGCAGGAGCAGGAAGGTTGAAGGGATGGAAGGAAGCACTACAAACAATGTATATGGAAAGACAGCAGTGAGGCACTCAGAGGAGTTGTCAGGGGAAGACAAGCAGCAAAAGGGGGTTTCAAGGTGAGGTATCAGTGAGTGATGTTGTGGAGGGGAAAAGGAACTGGGGGAGGGGATCGGAATGGGAGTAGGATGCAGCAGCAAGGAGAGATTGAAGGTGTTAGGAAAAAGGGGTGGGTACTTCAGGGGATGAAAGGAGGGAGGCAGCAGAAATGGGCCTGGAGATAGGCAAAATGAGGGACATTTTGTTGGAATGAAAGAAAGGAAGTAGTGGAAAAGGAGAGCTTTGATGGAACAAAGGCAGCAGTGAAAGGGGTCTGAGGACAGATGGAGGCAGGGTCTGTACCTCAGTGACTTGCCGTTCACCCTTGGGGAGAAGGAATGAGAAAGGGTATGAATTGACGCACAAGAGTGGAGAGTTTAGAGGGAGGGAAGTGGCAGCAGCAATAAAGGAGATCCTGACATTGAGAAGAATAGCAGCAATTCAGAGAAGGCTTGGGCGGGGGAGTGGGAGAGAGGCAACAATAAATGGGGCTTTTGAAGGAAGCTAATAGCATCTGGCAATGGAGGAGAGGTGCTCTAGGCAGCAGGGCTGAATTACTATAGTCCAGAGCCCTAGAGATACCATGGCACAGGGTCATCCATTGACCCACTCCTATACTATGGCCCCAACCTCATTGCAGTCATAGTGGTAGGGTTGTCTTCCCCTCCCAGACAGGCAAGGGCAGTGTCTTGGTGCCTCCCCTTCACCTCCCCAGGGGTGCAGCATTGCCAACTCTGAGCATTCAAAAATAATGAGCCAGTCCCCCAAAATCATGAGATTATTAAGCCAATGAGGTTTTAAAAATAATTCACAAGCAAAAAACTTTGTTTAATGTTAATTAAGGTTTCTCTCATCAATAAACTAAACCATAAAAAATCCAGAAATACAAATTGAAAGATTTAAATTTTGCAAAGTCAAGTACTCAGGTTAGGAAATGCCAGAATGAACATTGCACATGCATCCTTAATTTGCTCCCCTTGTGTGTATGCAAGGTGATACTTCTGCATACATTTAAAGACTATTTCACCAATGAGGACCATGTTGATCTATATATTAAAAGTAATTAAACTGCATTCAAACAAAACATTATTTTTAAATGCAACTTCAGTTTCACTGCAACAGCTAGGTGACTTTTTTTTTTAATCGTATAACAGAAAACTGAGCACAGGCTCAGATTTATAATTTCCCACTTTTTTGAATGGTAAATAATCACAAAGCATTGCCTTTGAGGTAATTAGTAAGTAACGATCTACACGAAAAGGAGTTGGAATTTTGTAGTTTATGTCTTGTAACCCTTTTTGAGGAAAGTAATAAAAAATTACCCTTCAGAAAGAAATAGAGTAACTTACCCTAGTACAAACCCAAAGGAACACTGGGAGCTGATCCAAACCCTGTCTGCTTCCATTATAGCTCCTCCTGGGACCCTTCTAAGGCCTGGTCTTCGGGGGCGGTGGGGGGGGGGTAATCGATCTGAGTTACACAACTCAACTTCAGCTACATGAATAATGTAGCTGAAGTAGACGTACTTAGACCTACTCACTGCGGGGTCTTCACTGCGGTGAGTCAACTGCTGCCGCTCCCCCGTCGACTCTGCCTGCGCCTCTCGAGGCGGTGGAGTACAGGGGTCGACACAAGAGTGTTCGGGGGTCGATTTATCGCGTCTAGACCAGATGCAATAAATCGACCCCCACTGGATTGATCACTGCCTGCCGATCTGGCGGGTAGTGTAGACATACCCTTAGTAACAATGTTGTGGAAGTATGAGGATAGTCAGTTATTAAAGGCAAATGCTGCAAAACAACCATGGAACTCTCCCCAAGGACACAAATGATGGAAGGGAAAAATGAGTGTCTAATTATCTCTGATGTCACAGTCTTACAGCTCCGGGGTCAGCAAATGTGCATTGTGTGAAGAAGAAAATCAGACTTTTCTGGGTTTCCCAAATTTCCCAAAAACCAACAACATACAAACACAAAATACACATTGGAAATCACTCTAAACTCTCATTAATTAGTGGCTGAAATTTGGTTTAAATTCCTTATGGCATGTTTACAAAAATGGTTTCAAATCAAGGTAAGTCACTGGGGTACTGTCCCTGCAAAACAAAAAATTCAAAAGCAACCTTAACTGTGATCTTGCTACTGGGAGAACATGAGTTTGGGGAGCATTTAGGGTTTAAGTTATCAAGCTTTTCTCTGCAACCTTGAGGGCTAGAAACTTACTTAAAAACACAAAGCTGAGATTCTCTTAACCTAATTCCAGTAGCTGGGACTTTAAGAAAAACATGACCTACTGTGGGTGAGGTAGTACCTTATATTGGACCAACTTCTGCTTGTGAGAGAGACAAGCTTTCAAGTTTCAAAGACAATAAAAGATATTACCTCACCCGCCTTGTCTCTCTGATATCCTGGGACTGACATGGCTACATGAACACTGCATATACCTGTAAGCAGAGTCAGGATGAGCTCTACCCTGACATCTGGTGATGAATTGTGGCCATTGTGGAAAAGAACTTCAGGGGCTGATCTTGTTTGCGTAGGCACACCCACCCTGCCTAGCATGAGCCCAGAGCAGCCCAAAATGGTCACTTTGGCTGCTGTGGGATCCCCAGTTTCGCTGTTATTGGGGCAGGAGGAATAAAGTGGTGTTACCCTGATTATATGAATGAAGGACAAGGAAACTGTTTTATGACAGAAGGTCTCACCATCAACTAAGTAGCACTCGCTAGACAAGGGACACAGGTTCCAAAACGCAGTGAAGTGAGAGAGGCTGGGGGCAGGTATTTGTATCTGGTGGTGTGTGTCTCTGTCACCTCTTCCTCCTCTCTTTGTGAGCCTAAAACACCAATTGTACTTCCTCCACTGTTGAATGTCAGAGCTAACTTTGATTCTATTAGGAATCTAGTTACAGGCTGCTAAGCTGAATTTGCTTTAGGCTAATACTGTACCAGCAGTGGGGCTCCCCTACTACAAGCTGAAATCACTAAGAGCTGAAATTACTAAAGAGCTAAGGTTACTAAGAACTGAGATCACTGAGTGCTGTGTTAACTAGTGGGGGAGGCTGAAGCTATATTGCTGAGCAGAGCACTTTGGTTGGTGGAGTGGCTGGCAGAGCGGAGCAGTTTGTAGGACGGTTGGAGCAGCCCACGGAACGGCGAGCGGAGCTGAGCAGTTTGAGGGGACGGCTGGAGCAGCTCATGGGATGGCTGGAAGAGGAGAGTGGAGCGGAGCAGCTGGTAGAGCGGAGCAGTTTGTGGGACGGCAGGAGCAGCTCATGGGACGGCTGGTGGAGTGGAGCGGCTCGTGGTGAAGGCTGCAGCAGAACCCCACGGAGAGGCGGGCAGTCGGCCTCGGACCACATAAGGTGCCCCTTAATGCCCTGCGTGCCCCCTTTTCCCTCCCCCCATTTCCACCCAGGCTGGGGGGTTAAAACCCTGCAGATAAACTTTTGAACTCGGGGCTGCACTGACCATGGACAGAGACTTTTGGGTTGTTGGACTTTTGGGACTTTGGGTGATTCTTGGGTTGCTGGATTCAAGAACCAAAGAGAAAGGACACGGCCCAATTTGCTGGGGTGGGTCTTTGCTCATGGTTTGGTCTACGAACTCTAGTTGTGATGTTTTCCCAATTTAATGCTGATGTCATTTACCTCATGTTATTAAACATTTTCTGCTACACCGAGACTCTGTGCTTGCGAGAGGGGAAGTATTTCCTCTTCGAGGTGCCTAGCGGTGTGTGTAAGATTTTCCCAGGTCACTTGGTGGGGGCTTGAGCTGGTTTTGTGTTACGTTGTTGGGAGGGGACCCCTATGTACTGAACCTGGCCCTTGCTGCTATCAACTTGACCTGGCAGAAGGGTTACATACCAAATATTGTGATAGTTGGAAACAGGGGAAGTGTCAGAAGGAGCCCTCTTCCCTTGTAGGGGAGAGATAGCTCAGTGGTTTGAGAACTGGCCTGCTAAACCCAGGGTTGTGAGTTTAATCCTTGAGGGGCCACTGAGGGATCTGGGGCAAAAATCTGTCTGGGGATTGGTCCTGCTTTGAGCAGGGGGGTGGACTAGATGACCTCCTGAGGTCCCTTCCAATCCTGATATTCTATGATAACACACAGGGAAAGCAGCAAGGGATCCTTTCTTCTCTCTAGAGAGGCAGGGTTAGTAGTAGCAGTGGGAGTCAACAGTCAGGGTGTATCTGCTGTGCAAGATAAACAAAAGAACTGGACTCTGGTTAATCTGCAGGTCAGTGCTTAATTGCCTCTGGTAGAGGGATAGCTTGGAGGGAGTATTCCTGGCATTAGGCAGGAGGAAGACCGACATTCATACGCCCTGTGCTGGGCTGAGTTAGGGCTACTTTTGATCCAGATTCATCTTTTGTTTGTCCCTGCAAGACATTGGGCCTAGGATAATTACACTGTTTATTTATGGGAATCCTTGCAAAGCAATCCTCTGTTCTTTGTCAGACTCTGAATTTTTATGGGAATCCACCAAGGGGTTGAACCTGAAAGGCCTAGCATTTGAAGCACCTACAGCACTTGTCTTCAAGTTTATGGTACACTCAGCAAACTAATGGGTGTAGGTGGACCAGGAAACTTGCAGCAACCCTCTGCTGCAGGGTTGGTTACAATAAAATGATCACATCTAATACCAAAGTGTGCTGTTGTGTGGAATGCTATACATTCCACCAAAAATTATGCTGATAATTTCCTAAGTGAATAAACTCTGGCAGTTCAATTTTTCCCCTCTATAACACTTCCCCCCGGGATCTGAAAGTTGTAATGTTTTATATTTAGCACATTCATGTCATTGTAATATTTTTCTAATATCTTTGTCACTAATTTATTCTCTTGTTCTGCATATGATTCTTATGTAAATGTATTATATGAAACAATCTATATTTTATTGTTTAAAGTGTTATAAAGTTAATTGCCTGCCCCACTGCCAGATTATTTAGACTAAATAACAGTGCCATCTGCTGAAAAGTAATAGTGACTTGCAGGACAAATTTACAGACCGTTGTACTTGAATGAACACAGTACACAACAGGAAAGGAAACATGCAGGAGGAAAAAAGTAGACAGAAAAAAGAGTGAAAAGAAAAAAAGCCAAAGCAGAGATAAAAGGAATGGGCCACCAGTGATAAGAAAGAGATGACAGAAAGAAAGAAATAAGCCGTGGACAGTATCCCATCCTCAGAGTCCACGGTCACTGGTGGGGTAGTGGTGGCGGCCGCACCGAGGATGGAATGCAGTGCCTCGTAGAAACGGGATGTCTGGGGATGGGATCCGGAGCGTCCATTTGCCTCTTTGGTCTTCTGGTAGCCTTGTCTCAGCTCCTTGATTTTCACGCGGCACTGCGTTGCATCCCGGCTGTATCCTCTCTCTGCCATGTCTTTAGAGATCTTCTCGTAGATCTTTGCATTCCTTCTTTTGGATCGCAGCTCGGAAAGCACGGACTCATCGCCCCACACAGCGATGAGATCCAAGACTTCATGATCAGTCCATGCTGGGGCTCTCTTTCTATTCACAGACTGCACGGCCATCACTGCTGGAGAGCTCTGCATCGTTGCCAGTGCTGCTGTGCTCGCCACGATGTCCAGACAGGAAATGAGATTCAAACTGGCCAGACAGGAAAAGGAATTCAAATTCAAATTTTCCCGGGGCTTTTCCTGTGTGGCTGGTCAGAGCATCCGAGCTCGCACTGCTGTCCAGAGCGTCAACACAGTGGTGCACTGTGGGATAGCTCCCGGAGCTATTAGCGTCGATTTCCATCCACACCTAGCCTAATTCGACATGGCCATGTCGAATTTAGCGCTACTCCCCTCGTCGGGGAGGAGTACAGAAGTCGAATTAAAGAGACCTCTATGTCGAACTAAATAGCATCGCAGTGTGGACGGGTGCAGGGTTAATTCGATGTAACGGCGCTAACTTCGACATAAACGCCTAGTGTAGACCAGGCCTAAGTGAGCAAGGAGGGAAGGGGGTAGCTGTTGTTAGTAGCAGTGTCAATTTGGAAAATACAAATAAAAGTAGGCCCAGATCATTTAAACGCCCCATAATGGTGGACTCCTGCACCCACACAGAATCTCATTGACATTAAAATAGCAAGGGTCTGCCTTTGTGGGATCAGGGCCATAGTCTTGCATAAATTAAATTTCACGGATCTCTGGTGATTCCCTCACACACACACCTCTGTCCCCTTGAATAATATGTATGTACATTGCTTAGAGCAATGGGCCTGTTGCCTCTACAAACTACCATAGAACAAATAAATAATTATAATTAATAATAAACTAAGTAAATCCTTGGTGTATTAAATATTAATGGAGTTTCTGATATCATGGACCTATCTAGGCTCTCATTTTTTATCATCTGAAAATGAATGCTGGTAAAACAAACCTTAGGAAACAGAGAAGACCTATTATCTGATATAACCTGAACAAAATGAGCAAGGAGGCAGGGGAGAGCCTATAATCTCTGTTTGTTAGCATTCACTAACATTGCTGTTCACTAAAATATTCATGGGCAGTTGTGTGCACTTGTAACCTTCCCCTTCCTTTTGGGATGAATGAGAAATAGGAACCCTCTCACATATTTGCTTTGCTTTCTACAATATTTTTAATTTGACTTTTTCCCCAATGACAGTTCAGCAATTAGAATTTGGAGGTCTCAACGTGAATGGCTGCTGTGATCTTAATGAAAGGTTTAATGTATTCTGCTTTTTTGAGTCCAAAGAAGTGGCATGTAGCTTTTTACTTCTTTAGAAGAAGGATAATAGAGATCTCTACTGATTAAGTGATCAGGATGGAAAGAGTTGCTACTTTTATCACTTTATTACACATTTTGAGGGCAAATTATTTCCTAGAGATTTCAAACCAGAAATCATGTTCATGTGTGAACATGAATCTATAACTTTTATATGAAGAGATACATTTTATATTCTTTATGCATTTATTTTCAATATACTGTGAGTATTCCAACTAACTTTTTATTTATTGTTTAGGTTTTTTTATAATATCCTGTTTGGTTAAATAGAATACACAATTTTATTGATAGAAAGGTTATGATTTAGTTAATTGAGACATTTATTTTATGTCAATCTTTGCATTCATAAGCAGAACAGCACCCAAACTATAGTGGTATCATTCATATAGACAGTGGATTTAAGGATACTTTGTCAAAAAGAAAGATTACAGCAATTACACATACAGCAATTCTGTATGTGTAATTACCTGGCAGCAGGTTTGGGTTATAGCATCATTTTGTCATTTTCTACATTTGGCATATTTTTGATTTAATTTCCCATACGTCAACTCAAATCAATAGATATGTTTACCCATTTTTTTCTCTTTTAAGAGTACTGATTAAGACAGAGATGATATATTTTCCCAAATGAGGTGTTTATTTTTTATTTTTTTGAGTTAGGAAAACATAAATTGTTCTACTCTGACAAACAATTATTCTGAATACCTTGTCTTTTTACATGGTCCTTAGTGAAGGTACTGTACATTTAGAATGTGATACATAATTGATGATGAATAAACTGATTATGTTGCCCTGCCATCTTGTAGGAATAGCCTTTTAAATACTTGGCATGCTTTTTGAAAATCAGTTATTTTGATCAATTTATCATGTTTGTCAGATTTGGGATAATACTGTTCCTTTGTTTTTCAACCATTATATACAAGTTGTGAATCTCTGTTCCAGAAATATAGCTTTCATTGCAATTAATGATCTCGCAGAGGTTTAAAATATCAGTGGAAGAAAAGCAATGTTTATATACATTTGAGGTAATTGCAAACAATTTAACTTACAAAAATAAATACTGTTCTATCTATATCTCCTACATAACATGACCTCTCTGCAGAATATGTGATGAAAGTTTGTAATTGGTAGAAATACCAATAAAAAGATAAATTAAAATTACAGCCATGCAGGATTTGATTATTTCAATTTTCAGAGGTTTTGTTGATTTTTTTTGTTTGCTTGCTTTAATCCTTGTTGATCTTTTTCCACGTGGTTTTCACTTTGAGTTTCTGAAATATACAATCATACAAATGCAAAGCAAACCTCTCTGTTGCATTCACATGATCTGGATTTTAAAACAAAATTCCTTCCCCAAACCAAGGAAAAAGAGGGTATTTTCACATATGTCAACTCAGATTAATCTGAAATTTGGACAGGTTAACCATTCTAAAATACTATCTTTCTATAAACTTTGACCAAGTTTGAGGTTGTAACAAAACCTGTGACCAAGCACTAAGGTTTCATATGACTTTAATAAAATGTCTCTTTAATATCAGAGCACAGAAAGACAATAATTTAGTGTACTATTGCTTTTGTGGAAATTCTGAATTGCTATGCATTATTTTTTCTTAAGAAATATGGACCAGGAATATGTTTCTTGGTCATTAAGGGCCAGAGGGAGGTTGAGATCTTTAGTCTCAACTATTCACTTTCTGCTACAAAATACCAGACCCAGATGTCCTTATTATAAATGCAATATTACACCACAGTATTTTGTATAGCATCTTGCATATTAACTGTATCCCCAATCACTTTAAACAGTTAAACTAAAATTCCTGCAGTAATGGAGAGATACAAAGGCACAGGAAAGAAGAAAAGATCTGTTTTCAGCTTGTTAAATGAGTAGAATAGTTGATGAGTCGGAGGGACTGATATAGAAAATCTGTTCCAGATAATAGGTGCTGGAAGGAAGGAGATGCTCACTGACAACAGTGAGATTGAATGGAAAAGAAAGGAGGCTTCTTTCAAATAAATAGGGCATGGAGTAGGAAGAAATATGATATATGGTTTAGAACAGGGGTCAACAACCTCTGGCACGCGGCTCGCCAGGGTAAGCACCCTGGTGAGCCGGGCCAGTTTGTTTACCTGCCACGTTGGCAGGTTCGGCCGATCGCGGCTCCCACTGGCCACGGTTTGCCGTCCCAGGCCAATGGGGACTGCGGGAAGAGGTGTGGGCGAGGGATGTACTGGCCACAGCTTCCCCCCCCCCCCCCCCGCATTGGCCTGGGACGGCGAACCGCGGCCAGTGGGAGCCGCAATCGGCCGAACCTGCCGACGCGGCAGGTAAACAAACTGGCCCGGCCAGCCAGGGTGCTTACCCTGGCAAGCCGCATGCCAGAGGTTGCCAACCCCTGGTTTAGAACAAATATGAGGAGTTATAAAAAGGAGAATTTTAAACTGGATCTAGAGTGAATGGGAAACTATTGGAGTTGTCTGGAAATGGAGTAATGGGATTGTATTTTTTTTTTTTACATACATATATGAATAGTTGAAAAGTGATATTCTGGAGAGCTGAGACTTCTAAGACCATAATGAAATAAATTGCAACAGTCAAGGTTAAGGGAGATTAAGACATAGATGAGAAATTAAACAGAGATGATTTGAGGCAGTACAAAGGCAATATTATGAGGCAGTTACAGAAATTTCCTTGTAATAATGGTATATCTCATGTCACAGATATCCCCTATGATCAATTCACTAATGGACTGGGGGAAAGAACTTTCAAAGTAGCCATGAAAAAATATTATATTTCTATTGTATTTGAATATAGGCTAGCTCCATTGACTACTATGGGGATATTCCCAGGAAATTTTAAAGTACTCAGAGGATATTTGGGACCAGACTATTAGAATGATCAGCAGGTTACATGAAGATACAAAGGCTTCACCAAAGCTTTCTAACAGGGATTTCTGGTATATATCCAAAATTTTGAATTTGAGAACAAATGGTTTAAAGCAGGGGTCGGCAACATTTCAGAAGTGCTGTGCCAAGTCTTCATTTATTCACTCTAATTTAAGGTTTCGTGTGCCAGTAATACACTTTAACGTCTCTTTCTATAAGTCTATAATATATAACTAAACTATTGTTGTATGTAAAGTAAATAAGGTTTTTAAAATGTTTAAGAAGGTTCATTTAAAATTAAATTAAAATGCAGAGCCCCGCCGACTGGTGGCCAGGACCTGGACAGTGTGAGTGCCACTGAAAATCAGCTTGTGTGCCACCTTCGGCACATGTGCCATAGGTTGCCTACCTCTGGTTTAAAGGAAGGGTTGAGAGCTGTGCTATTCAGACTGTCACACTGTCTAGAGTGGCTCACGACTGTGAGTGTTTACCTCAGGGAAGAATGGAATATATAGTAAGGATATATATATATATATACAGAACATGAAAAGGTGGAAGTAGCCATATCAACACTAAGAGGCTAATTAATTGAGATGAGCAATTATCAGCAGGAGAAAAAAAAAATCTGTAGTGATAATCAAGATGGCCCATTTCAGACAGTTGCCAAGAGGTGTGAGGATACTTAACATGAAACATAATACTTATGATTCACTCACCATTTTCACCTCAGAGGTAATAACAATTACATTTCAAGGATACCTTTCATGAGGAGATCTCAACGCACTTTCAAAGCCATTTAGTAACTGAGCTTCACAGCATAGATGTGATGTAGATAAGGGATATACTGTAGAGAGGGATCATGGCACTTGCCACAACAATCCTGGCATTTCTGAAGAACAGGACAGCTATTCCTGTACAACACTTAGTACCATTCTACAACCACAGGGGGCAGAAAGTGAAAGCGAATACCACAACCAACTGAAACTACAAGAGCACTGAGGTAGGCAGAATGAAACCTAATTAACTGAGCAGAAATTTCCCCAGGACATAGGAACATAAAGAATGGCCATACTGGGTCAGACCAAAGATCCATCTAGCCCAGTATCCTGTCTTCCGACAGTGGCCAATGCCAGGTGGTGCCCCAGAGGGAATGAAAGAACAGGTAATCATCAAGTGATTTTTACTTTTTCAAAAAGTTCTATTGGCTCTTTAACTGATGATCACAAGGAGAAGAATCTTCATTTTACATCTCATATAAAAGTGCTCCCTGGGACCTATGAAGTGTTGATTCAACACTGACTCAAAGAGGGGGAAAGTGTCACTCATAGAATAGCCATCTCCACTTCCTGCAGCACCTAGATACAGAGCTGGGTGCTATTTTGTGGACAAATAGAGTTTTGGTTAACCCTAAACTATTTGTGAAATTGACACACACAGTTTTGAGCCATTCACAAAATGGGACAGGGGGACGGGGAGGAGTCACCACTGCCCTCACCTCCTCCCCCTTAATGCCCCTTAGCCTAGTTGTTAGGGCACTCACCTGACAGGTAGGGGACCCAGCTTCATATCCTTACTGTGGAAAGGTCTCAAAACTAACTGTTTCAGTTCACCAGCAAGTCTGAAACTTTTCAGATCCAGTTCAACTGTAACAGATATTTTTTCCACAACTGCCACTGAACTAAAAAGTCAGCTATTCACCCAGCTCTACCTTGATGTTCATTGGCAGTCTCCTATCTGAGTACTGGCCTGGCCCATCCCATCCCTACTCAGTTCTGATTCATGCCAGTTTCTGAATCCAACATTTGAGTTGCTTTCTTCTCTGTTGATAGACCAGCAGCAATTCAGCACTTGTCCACGTGGCAACCTGACAAAAGGTGTCTCACTAGCAGTCCTATAAGTCATGGTGGTTCAATCAGCACCCCCACTTGTTCCTTTCCCTGGTTCATTTGCCACCATTATTTTTCATGGAAATAGCAAGCCTGCTCCTTTGTCCTATTCTCTTACCTTTTGTGTTTGTCTTGTGCTATACTAGGTGTGTATTTGTCTGGCTAACTGGCTTAGAAAGCTACTTACTGTAACAATCCCTCTCTCAGCATGCAGTGAGAAGAGAATTTACCCAGTTATGCCATTAAACAAACGAAATTGCCCTTCTCTGAAATCTGCCTATTACCTAGCCATCTTAAAACTAATTGGCTGAGTCTTACAATGAGATTCTAAGGAGATATTTCATACAATGGATTAAATGTGTATTGAACACACACTGAATGATAGATAGTGTTCACACTAGTGGCCTCTGTTAAAAAATAATAATTTGAAAACAGGGTTTAAAAAAGGGAAGTTGTTAAACAGCAGTGTATTTTTTAATAATGTAGAACAATCTAGATGTACAAAAAGATACCCTGCTTCAGAGCTCTGTAAGAAGTAACTTATATTCTTGGATGACAGGTTTCATTTTCAGTTAGTCATAGTAAACCTATATCCAGGTAAATTCTGCAAAATCTACTGTCCATCAGACTTCCTTTTACAGTACTATTTCTTGCACAATTTTTGCTATGCACTGTGATCTGTAATGACTTGCAGTCCTTCTGTATTCTCTGTGAAGTCCATGAGTCCTATATTGTGCTTGATTATCTGGCACAGTCAATAGCTTGTACTGTAGTAAGCGTTTTGAGGGTTTTTTTTGAATTTTTTTGTTTTTGGCTGATGCAGCTATTTTAGTGGAGTCATAGTATAAAAACAACCACAGAGTCAAATTTAGTATGCTGCATTCTGCAACATGCATTCTAATGATGCACAGATATCCACAGCTATTAATTTGTGGAGTAATCCCTTGACCCTAATTGGCAGGAGTAAAGGAAAAAAATAGGTCATATGAACAATTCCAGAACAAAGAAAATAAAAAAGACTCCACTATTTTTGAAGCCTGTTTTTCTCACCAAAGCTGAGTTCCCTCTCAGTCAGCATCAGTTTTACATCAACATGCAGTTCAATATTTTCATTTTATAAATATATTTTTTAAATGTAACGAAGTACCATTATGGTTGAAAAACATAAAAATTCCATAAAATGCACATTTGTATTTTTCCTTCTTTCATTTGTTTATAATTTCTCTTCTAAAGTCTTAGAGGGAAATTCTTCAGATTTTTTTTTAAAAGGTTTTATTTCCTCATATACATTGTGTGTAATTTCATGCAATGGACGAAAAACATTAAATACCAATACGGATTATTTTAAGCATTCCTGTAAACCAACCACTATACAGGAGCTCACGCTGAAAGAAAATATCCAAGGCTAGCACATGTACAGAAGGTTAAGGGGAGAGTGCACCACTTAGGGTCCCAGTGGGACTGGAGCTTCAAGGACAAGGGGAATGTAGGGGCTGTGGCTTAGTTCCTCAAAAGTATTGAGGTGCCCAATTCTCATTTAAATAAATAGAATTTAGGTGCTTAAATACCACTGAAGTTCTAGGCCCATGTGCTCAATATTTCCTCAAGAGCAAATAAGCAAGGAGGGAATAGATAGCCATGGCTCTACCCATCAGACAAGCTAGTAAACAGATTACTGGATACAAAAGGGGAAGGCAAAAGTATGCTGCATCTTGTAAAGTGCTGATACAACATCCTTTTTAGGAGCACTGGGGAAACCTGGAGAAATTGTGCCTCTGAGGTGGGGTCTGTGAGGCACAGATCCTTCTCTGCACATCTCCTAGTGTGGCACAGACTGTGTCGAAAGGCTCAGACTAGCCCCCAATAAACAATTGGATGAATATTAAAAGAATCTACAGAGTTCATTTTTGCCCATCAGGATCACAAAGACTTCTCATTTGGTTTAAATTCACCAGTATTTTAAGAAAACCACTATACTGAAATTTTGGTAACTCCCCAAAGCCAAGAAAAGGAGACAGGAAATGAAGGAAAGATACTGTGAAGCTCACTGATTACACTGGTCTACAATTTTTGAGAAGTCATCTGCTTCAGAGATAAAACGTGCTATTTATTATGTATTTTGATGTGCTGAATTCAAATATGACAATTAAAACAACTGATTGGCTACTGTTTCTAAGATATTTAAGTTTTTACATTTTATGTCTATGTATATTGTGTAGATAGTAGAATTTTAATCATAAATTGTAAACCTAGGTCTTTTCATGTGTTTATGGTTGCTTTACATGATAATATTTCACCTGTCCTGTTTATGTAACACTTTAAAAACCAGCAAAAGGGTTATATAAATAAAATGTATTATGAAACAAAAGGCAAAAAACTATTATGTACATAGTTTAGTCCTATTCAGTGTCTACTTGGCGCTTCTTGGCTTGTCTCTTGTATTCATTAAATGGAGCATCTCTTGTCACTGTCCAGCAATAGTCTGCAAGCATTGATGGGCTCCATTTGCCATGATAGCGTTTCTCCATTGTTGCAATGTCGTGGTGAAATTGCTCGTCGTGCTCGTCGCTCACTGCTCCGCAGTTCGGTGGAAAAAAATCTAGATGAGAGTGCAAAAAACGTATCTTTGTGTATCCAGTCTGCAGACCAAGCAAGAGAGCAACAACCTTCAAATCGCCACAAAGCTGCCACTAATGTTGGTCATAGTTTATGCACCTCAAAAGTTGTTTCATGTTGTCATAGGTTTCCTTCATATGGACTGCATGACCAACTGGAATTGATGGCAAAACATTGCCATTATGCAGTAAAACAGCTTTAAGACTCATCTTCGATGAATCAATGAACAGTCTCCACTCATCTGGATCGTGAACGATGTTGAGGGCTGCCATCACACCATCCATGTTGTTGCAGGCTACAAGATCACCTTCCATGAAGAAGAATGGGACAAGATCCTTTTGACGGTCATGGAACATGGAAATCCTAACATCACCTGCCAGGAGATTTCACTGCTATAGTCTGGAGCCCAAGAGCTCTGCCTTACTCTTGGGTAGTTCCAAATCCCTGACAAGGTCATTCAGTTCACCTTGTGTTATGAGATGTGGTTCAGAGGAGGAGGATGGGAGAAAATGTGGGTCCTGTGACATCCTTTTCCTCTTCCTCGTCTGACTCAAGTGAGATTGATTCTGGTGCATCAGGAACCTGCAGTCCTTCTCCATGGGGTACCGGGCATATAGCTGATGGAATGTTTGGATAATGCACAGTCCACTTTTTCTTCTTTGACACACCTTTCCCAACTGGAGGCACCATGCAGAAGTAACAATTGCTGGTATGATCTGTTGGCTTTCTCCAAATCATTGGCACTGCAAAAGGCATAGATTTCCTTTTCCTGTTTAACCACTGGAGCAGATTTGTTGCACAAGTGTTGCAGCATATGTGTGGGGCCCACCTCTTGTCCTGATCTCCAATTTTGCAGCCAAAATAAAGGTGATAGGCTTTCTTAACCATAGTGGTTATACTGCTCTTTTGTGATGCAAAAGTCACTTCACCACAAACATAGCAGAAGTTATCTGCACAGTTCACACAAGTACGAGGCATCTCTGCTCACTTTGGCTAAACAGAAATGTGTCCCTTTGCAAAATCAAACACTGACAAATAAGAGAGCACGACACTGTATGATTTCTAGAGCTGATATAGGGCAATTTGTTCAGCAGAGTGATGTAAGCTTCGTTATGATTGCATCATCCATGACTTCTAGGAATAACATGATGCAATTCATATCGTGTATGACACAATACCAGCTTCAGATTGCATCATTCATTGTTTTGCCTAAAAAGCAAGTACTGTCCAAACCCAGTCATAGGTTTATTCATAGATCCAGTCAAAGATGTATTTTAGTCATTTCTGGTTTAAATTGAGATCCCTTCCCTTTATAACTCACTTATCCTCCACCATTCCCAAGTCAAGGGTCGTATATACTGACCCAATAGCATATCTTGAAAACTGGAGCCAATCAACAATTTTAAGCATCATTTTCGTTCTCAGTGACCCAGAATTAGTAAAGTTTGACTACATTTATTTCAGAAGCATTTTGGCTGTAGAGCAGTGTTATCTTTAGCAGGGATTGCCAATCTTTGGCATGCAGCCCGCGAGGGTAACCCCCTGGTGGGCTGGGCCAGTTTCTTTACCTGCCGCATCCGCAGGTTTGGCCGATCATGGCTCCCACTGGCCGCTGTTCGCTGCTCCAGGCTAACAGGGGTTGTGGGAAGCAGCGCAGAACGAGGGATGTGCTGGCCGCTGTTTCCCGCAGCCCCCATTGGCCTGGAGTGGCAAACCGCAGTTCGTGGGAGCCACGATCAGCTGAACCTGCAGTCGCGGTAGGTAAACAGCCCGGCCCACCAGAGGGCTTACCCTGGCAGGCCGCATGCCAAATCTTTAGTAACACATCCCTGATCTTTAGTAACACATTTCTTGTAACTTTCATACAAAGCACTCTGCAGATGCAGAATTGCAGGTCATAGTCATCTTGCTGCTCTATTCCTGATATTACGGTGGACAACAGGTTTGAATAAGAACTGATCTGACAGTTCATCTGTAGAGATATGTTTGTAGAATATTATAATTTAGAGATGCTCCCTCATAAGGGACAGTATTATGAACATAGGAATTTGGGAATGTGCCCTGGAGGTGGGAGTTGGGAACACCACATGGCTCTTTAGTTTGTTTTATTAAAGTGTTATTCCTTTCTCATTCACTGGTTTGTTATTTAATGAACCCCAAGATTATTACATGGCACCAGAAGGAATGAGAAGGAAACTGCAATCATTTTGAAAAAAGCAACAGAAAGTCCTGTGGCACCTTTAAAACTAACAGATGTATTGGAGCATAAGCTTTCATGGGTGAATGCCCACTTCATCTTATGCATCCGACGAAGTGGGCATTCACCCATGAAAGCTTATGCTCCAATACATCTGTTAGTCTTAAAGGTGCCACAGGACTCTCTGCTGCTTTTTACAGATCCAGACTAACATGGCTACCCCTCTGATACTTGAAATCATTTTGAAGTTAACTCCTGTGTTTGCAATTGAAAGCAGAGAATAGGGAGACATCAGAGAAATGCGTGGAGCACCGGGCACAGAGGCTTCTGCGTGTATTTGGTGAGCACAATAGTATCTTGACTAAGGTAAGAAGGTGCGGGGAAGGCAAAGCCAAAAAGGGATGTGTTGCAACTTCCATCCAATCTGCAATTGTCGGGCAATGTTGCGGAGAACTGGAAACTATTCAGACAGAGTTTTGAATTGTATTTAGCAGCCACAGGGGCAGAGGAGAAAAATAATAAATGCAATCTTTTTGCTGTTTTTGGGAAGAAAGCATTGGATATTTATAACAACTTTAAGTTTGAAGAAGGTAAAAGCATGAAGTTAAGTAAAATACTGACTACATCTGAGGAAAATTGCATGCCAAAAAGGAATTAAACCTTTGAGAGAGACAAAATGTTTTACATACAATATGTCATAGTATTAAGGAAACTCAGTAAAACATGTGACTTTGGTGAGCTTACAGAGTCTCTGGTCATAAACTGAATCATTTGTGGCATTAAAGACAATGTGTTAAGAAAGAAACTGCTCCATGAAGGAGACTTAACTTTAGAAGAAGCTCTCCAAATATGTAGGGTGGCAGAAACTGTGAAAGCACAAGCCAAAGAGCTGAATCTATCAAAAAGGGTTATCCATGTACTAAGTACAAAAGAATATAATTGGAATAGGTCAAATCAAAGAGTGTAATCACTCACTATGAAAACCACTGCAAGGGGGAAGACTGGGTACAGACAGTCATGTGGAAGTTGTGGATCACGGAATGGTCCCAAACAGTGTGTTGTCTTTGGGAAACGCTTTCATAAATATGGGGGAAACAATCATTTTGCAAAATGCTGCAGATCCCAAATGCAGAAATGTCAAGTGCATTCACTTAAAGACAGTCTGTTTGAGGAGCTTTTCAGAAATGTACTGGGATCTAGCAAGCCTGATGAGAGGGTCTGAATACTGCCTATGACAGTGAATGGAACAATTATTCCACTGAAACTGGACACAGGAGCTCAGCTTAATATTCTGTCTGAACAAGATTATGAGAGACTGAAAATAAGACCAAAACTGGAACTAACAAAAATAAAAGTAACTGGTTATTCTGGAACAAATATACCAGTGAAGGGGAGGTACATTGCTCGCATTAACCATAAAAATACAATGTACAGGCTCCCCATTCATTGTAGTGCCAAAGGAGGTGACATCAATTTTAGGCTTAGCTGCATGTGAGAAACTCAGTCTGGTAAATCGGGTGCTCTCACTACGACATCATACTGAACCTGGCTATGAGGCACTCTTTCGGGAATATCATGACCTGTTTCAAGGGCTGGGATGTTTGCAGGGTGAGCATATAATCCAGATAAACAAGCAGGTCCTTCCAGTTATCCATCGGTGTAGCAAGGTGCCATTTGCACTCCATGTTAAACTCAAGACAGAGCTTGCAAGGCTGGAAGCAATCCAAGTAATACAAAAAATTGAGGCACCAACAGAAAGTGTGAGCTCCCTAGTTTTTGTGGAGAAAAGTAACACATATGCTTAGATCCCAGAGACCTCAACAAGACTATAAAAAGAGACCATTTCAAACTACCAACTAGAGAACATATTATAGATCAATTTGCAAATGCTCAATATTTCAGTAAATTGGATGCATACTCAGGTTTTTGGCAGCTAAAATTAACTGAAGAAAGCTTAAATCCATGCACATTTAATACCCATTTGGAAGATACAGATTCTTATGCTTCCCTTTTGGCATAGTTTCAGCACCAGAAGTGTACCACAAAAGCATACATATGCTCTATGAATCTATTAATGGTGTTGACACATCCGTGAATGATATCATCATCTGGGGCTCAACAAAAAAGGAGCATGATCATAGATTTCGGTAAGTCCTGGATGCAACTAGAGCTGCAAACCTCAAACTAACTAGGGAGAAATATGTTTTAGGGGTTACCAAATTGACTTTTGTTGGGGGAAATTATTTCCAATGAAAGTGTAAATCCTGATAAGAAAAAGATTTCAGCCATTTAAATGATGCCATGTCCCCAGTCAAAGAAAGATGTCCAATGGTCCCTGGGAATGATTAATTATCTTGGAAAATTCCTACCTAATCTATCTACCAAAACTTTGAGAAAACTCCTAGAGAATAAAAATGAATGGTATTGCAGTTTTAAACAACAACAGATACAAGAACCAATGTTGTTTTATGCACCAGGAAGGCCTATTAAAATTTCAGCAGATGCATGACAGTATGGATTAGGTGCAGCAATTTTAAAGAAACATGAGGATTATTGGTAATCAGTGGCATCCAAATCATTGACTGAGGCAGAAACCAGATACGCCCACATTGAGAAAAGCTTTTAGGAATATTGTTTGCCTATGAGAGATTCAATCAGTATATTTATGGACAGACTGTGGAAGTTGAAATGGACCACAAGCCCCTGATAGAGCTATTTAGCAAACCACTAAATGACCTTAAGGATTCAAATAATGAGATAAAGCTGCAAAAGTATGATTTGGTTGTGACGTACACATCTGGTAAATCCATGTTCACTGCTGATGCACTTTCCCCCAGTCAAATGGACTTGTGGAAAGGTCTATACAGACAGTAAAGAACCTTATGAAAAAGACTTTTGACAGTGGAGTGATTTGTATAAAGCTTTATTGGTTTACCAAAGTACACCCCTGGAGAATGGCTTTTTTCCAGCTCAGCTGTTAATAGGAAGAAAGATCAGATCTAATTTACCAATTAGTGATAACTTGCTGAAATCTCATAAATATGAAATCATACAGAAGATTAAAAAAATCAGAAGTGGAAGCAGAAATATTATTTTGACAACAGGGCATGTGATCTCCCATTTCTTAACCCAGGTGATAGAGCGTTCCTGAGGAATCACACCTCTAATACTCGGGGCAAAAGGGTTACCATTAAAGAGCAGCTGCATCCAAGGTCTTATGTAGTCCAGTCAGACCATAATTGAAGGAATCTACAAGTAATACCAAAAAGTTCCAACACATTGACAATAGAGTGGACTCTTGCATTTCCCATCTGACTGATCCTTTATCATCAACACACAAAGGAGAAACTGTCAAGGAACAAGAGAAAAACTCAGACTTTAATGAAAGGTTGATACTAAGAAGATCAGAGCAGGAGATTAAATGTCCTGAAAGACTCATAGAGACTTGCTAACCTGCCTGGAGAAGGGGCATTTGAGGAAAGTCAGTGGTAAAGACTCACTTGAGAGTGATGTAGTGGTAACCTCTCCTCTCTAGGTAGTTGACACACTGGATTTATGGAAATGTACTACATGGGTTGAGAATTTAATGCATTTGTTACTAGATTGTTGTTAGCTTACACGTATATAAGAGTTAATTTGTTTTTCTTTAAGAAGGAAGATGAAAAGATATGTATGTAGAAGATTAAAATTTAGTGATGCTCCCTCATAAGGGACAGTATTATGAGCATAGGAATTTGGAGATGTGTCCTGGAGAAAGGGGTTGGGAACACCACATGGCTGTATGCTGCAGTTTACCAGAAATGCTATCTAACTTGTTTTATTAAAGTTTTATTCCTTTCTCATTCACTGGTTTGTTATTTAACGAACCCCAAGATCATTACATCATCCACCCCTCAAAGTGAACCCAATCCAAACCTGATTACAACAGTTGTTTAATGAAAATTTTCCCTCAGTCTGCACTTTATGGTTCCCCTTGTACCTGGAAGATAATGTATTAAAATAAATGTGAGAAGCCTTGCTTTCATAGTAATTATAATGCATCTGAAAACAAGTGCTTGAAATCTAGAAAAAAAATCAGTTTCCAGGAGATTTCTCTGTAGATTGTTGTGATGCAGGAATAATATAATATTTGGATAATATGTCACATATAATATAATATTTGGATAATGGGTGATAATAATTGGGGTAATATTCTGACATTATGGATTACATGTTTGACTGTAGCCAAGGACATAGGGTTTTTTGTGTCTCTATTGTTTCATGGTTCTGGACCAGCTGTGTGCCAGCTGAGTCTCACTACCCGTACCTAAGTTAGTTCACCTGGACTCTGAAGAGGAATACACTGGAGCAGAAGTTCCCATGATCTTTTGAAAGTTCATAGTAGTAGTAGTTTTCCACCTGATATGAAATGTGCTTCCTGCTTCCTTCTCCAAATTTCAGTACATTTAACAAAAGTGTTTCTCTTTCTATTCCACAAAAGAAGAAAAATTAAACAAACAAACAAACAAAACCCTATAGGTCTTAGATTCTTTCTCCCCTAAGTCATTTATCTAGTTTCTTCATTTTAAAAAATATGCAGTACTATGTGGATAAATGGGAAGGGGAGGAGAGGTAATCACCATGCAACCTTGATCAATTTCCACCAAGTGTAACGTATTTGCTCTATTTGATCAAAATAGACACCCCATTAATTCTCTTTATCAGTATAAATCATATGTGTGAGTCAAATGTCAGTGGAGAAGAAAATTGGATAGTCAGCAGTTTGGGTCAATTGAAGGTTTGCTGCATTGTGGAGTCTGGTGTGCTTTGCCATTGGAGTGACAGGTAGAATACACAAACTAACAAGCAATTCAGACCCTACATTCTTTTGTCCCGGAGGAACCCTTTGTTTTCTGATAACAGGCACACAGATTCACACCAACTAGACAGTCTATAAGTCCCTAGGGTGTCAGCTTGCCAGCACATCCACTAGTTTTGCTTATTTTATATACAATTGACAAAATTACCCTATTTTTCATAGCCTTTTCTTTTTTGTCAAGTATCAGTGAAGGAGAAAAAAGTAAATGTCAATATACTTATAGTGAAAAAAGTGAACTTTTTGGAATTCAAAAGAGTGCCAGCATGGCTTTTCCATAGGGGAATTATAGGTAAAGGGATGCAGAGTTTGCAAAGCTGTAGTTTGCGAAATAACTGGAAAAAAAGATAGTGACTAAATGTCAAGTTCAATTATTCTGATCTTTCAGGATATATGATTTATAATTTAAAAGTTATGGCAAGTTTGTAGATGTAAATAAGCACTTGTGTGATTTATTTATAGCCTTACTCTGGTAGGATGCATTGCTTTAGAATACATTGTTTCAGACTTGATGATAGAGAAATCTAAAATTAGAACAGAGTGAGACTTTCTACAAAACCAACATGAAATACCCGTTATTTCAGACTTGCACACAAAAATTGAACCAGTCTGTCTGAATTAGAATTGTTTTTAGGCTTGTGAAACAAGTTTGGAGAAATATTTCCAGCCAGTAGGAAAAATAAATTGATTGGTTTATAGGTTTGGGGTATTCCATCTCTGTGTGTGTGAGTGAAGCAGGGCATGGGCATCTGTGTGTAAAGAAATTATTGAAGGAAAAGTAAATTGAAGAAATTAGTTTTGTATTTTATTCTGAAAGTGATGAGGCCTGTAGTTATTCTTATCTCTTATGGACATGAGTTTCATAGACAGGTCCAGCTCCTGTATAAGATCTGTCCCCCACATTCTCACAAACTTCACTCGGTGATTTGTGTGGACCTAGCTATGGTGGGTAGTCAGAATCAGAGAGGTAGAGGTGATCTGGAAGCAAGAGTCAGTTACCTGGAAGGCTCTTAGAGAGGCAATCAACTGGAATCTTCATTCAGTGCAAAGAGAGGAGCACCAGGGGAATGTGATCATGCTAACCTGTGTTGCTAAGCACACAGGGACTTCTGTCCAGATGGAGCTTTCTCAGTGTGTGTTGTTTCAATCCTAGTATAGGCACCCTTTACTAGAGGGGCCTCTGAACTTCATTGGGAGTGTTCCAGTTGAGAAGATGCTGTGTGCTGCAATCCAGCCTTGGAGATCACAGCTCTCATGATGTCTTGGGGTGGGGGAAGAGAGAGAGAGAGAGAGAGAGAGAGAGATACTTCCTCTTTCAGGGAGTGCAGGAAGAGCTCCATTTGGTTGGCTCCATTTTGGAAGAGGAGCTTTGCTGGCTTGTGTGGAGCTCTGTCCATATCCGGAGCTGCTGCTAACTGCTGCTAGGAAGCCAGAAGCTGTGGCTGAGAGCCTGCTGGGGCTTTGAGTGAACAGAGAGCCTCAGAGGTGGTTGGTGGCTTCACTGGACACAGTGCAAAGATTGTTGCTGCGCCCAGATCTGACTGAGGTGGACTTGCAGCGAAGGAACTGTGAGTAACCACCACCCTTGTTTGGGAAAGTACTTGCAAGGGAAGGGGCACAGCAAAGAGACTTTAAGGGATTGTCTGAGTTTGACAAGAGGCAGAGGGGTCTTATCTTCAAACCAGAACCCAGGGTTGCTGACATTTGGTTAAGACAACTCCAATCTTGTGCAGCTTGTTGCCTTGGCTGGACTGATACAGTGGACCAACATCCAGTTTCAAGATCTCCAAGTGCACACAGAAGCAAGTGTTTAGAGCTCTGAAATCCAGAAGAGTATAATGGTGGTTACTCCGGGGTAAATGGTGGCAGTGTAAATGCAAGCTAAGTAAGTTTCATTTATTATGTAGTATGTGGTGAGGTGTGCATCTCCTGGTGAAGGAGTAGAACTTATATAATGTTGATTTTTTCACTTCTTTTTGTAGTTCTGTGTTAGGTATGTTATGCATGCAACCATAGCTCATGTGCAATGTAGTGTTCTTGTGTTATATTAATATTATATATATAGTAATATTAATAAATATTGAGCCTGATTGGGCTCTAATTTATTGCAGTGTAAATCAGGAGTAATTCCACTGAAGTAAATGGACTATCACTGGTAACATGAACAGTTCGGAATTATGCCCATTGTAGTTAGAGAGTGCAATGAAAGGAAACAAAGGTAATAGAGAAAAAGAGGCAGAAAAAACCTAGAGCAAGCTGTCCGTTTTGTTCTTAATACCAAAGAGAGGTTGCATCAATTGCTGCTTTTATCTATGAGACTTGTTAGAGGGATTCAAATAGTGTGCCTGTGGAATGATTAAATATAATTATGTGTTAAAGATAAATACTCTGTTAATCTGGGATTCAAGTGTCCTCTTGGCATATCTCTAGGATAGGAATCTGATGGCATACTGCAGCAAACATTCCTTTCTCGCTGAGAGATCAATTGATATATGGTAGCAGTTGTTTTTTTTTTTTTTTGCACTGAGACTTTTTTCTACACACACACACACACACACACACACACACACACATACTTGCACTTTATATTGCAGTAAGAGGTATATCAGACTGCTCAAGCTGTTACACCTAACCCATCACATATTTGAGTTGATTCCAAGTACCGGAGGGTAACAGAGTGCTATGCAGATTTCATCCAAATCGAATTGACAAATTAAGGGAAATTCTGAAATGGGTTTGAGTGAGTACCTGCCAAAAAAGGCAGCCAATTTAGAATCTAATGTCAAGGCTCAGCTTCCACACACACGTAAAATTCCACAAATGCATAATTGATGAGGGTTAGAAATTATACTAGGCCAAAATTGTCTTCTGTGCTCTCTCTCCTCTTTATGGAGAAATTATGGTAATCATCTCTGTGTCTTCTGAGGCTTTAAAAACAAAACAAAAGCTTTAAAAATATTTTCAAAAGAAATGCATTTTCAAAGCACTTCTTATTCTATTTAATGTAAAGTATTCTCTTTGTAGAAATAGCACTGGTCAAAGAGAGAGAATATTGTTAAAACATGAATTTATTTACAACTCTATTTAATGGCACTATATCCTGCTATTGAAAGCATTTTCAAACTATGAAACTATACACAAATATATATATATATATAATCTGTTGCTTGAAGGAGGGCTTCAAGGACAGCCACTAAATATGAAAGTTTTTTCAATACCCCGCAGTATAGCATGTTTTCATAAATAATCCATTACAAAACTGCAGGCTAGAAGTGGGAACTGTTTCAATATTCTGTTTGATGGACAATCAAGGGTACCTATACAGCTCATAGAATATATGTTATCACTTCATTGGTCACAAATATTTATCTTCAACAGGAAATTTGTCATATGCTATTTATGGTAATACTTAGAAAGATGCAGTTAGAGAAGAAAAAAAACAGGGTCTCTTTTCAAATCTCCTTAGCTTTGATTTAATCATTGCTAAAAGACATCATGAAGCCCAGTAAAATGGAAATTATTCTTTTTCTAAAAAAAAAAAAAAAAAGCACCAACCACTTTAAGGTTCAAGAGCAGAAATTAGCAAGATGCGAAATCCTTTCTATCTTAATTATCACAACTTGGAAAGAAAATAGAATCTCTAATGTGGAACTGATCTGGCTTTGATGTGCTTTTCACATTTCAAACTCCTGGGCACAATCTTGCTGCTAGATTACCTGGCTTTGTAAAACAATGTGCATTAGGCGGTGTATTAGATCTGTGCAAATAGATTTCACTTTGTAAAAAGCCTGAGTTGCTCTTTTCACATTTTTGTCTCTTCCTCCATGTATGAAACCCATTAATATCTGGGGGAAAGGATTGATTAGTTTGCAACCTGTCTAGGAATAGTGGCCTTCCTGAGTGAAGATTGTTGAACTATCAGTTACTTGAACTGTAATGCTCCCAACATTGTTCTTTGGTCTCGAATCTGACAATCTCAGAAGGTGATTCCAGCAAGTCTGAACAGAGAATCCTGACTGAAGTTGAACACAGAGGTAGGCATAGATGGGAAAGGGAAGATGAACTGCAGTGGTTCATGACAGAAATGTGGCTCGGCGCTTTTAATGAAGCATCTCAATTGTAAGGATGAAAATGACTGTATGCTCCCAAATGTAAAAGACGTTGTAGACCAGTTTGTTTTTAAAAAACAGTTCTTACACTCCCAAGAATGACATTGTTGGAGAAATGTCCTGATTTTCACAATAATAACAAATCCTTCTCTATTCCCCATTGTTATTTAGTGGTACATTGATTCAAAAACAGCCCCAGAAGATTAGTCTGACATTTGACTAAATAAAATGATTTCTCCGTTTTAGCACAGCTGACATGATGCCGCACACAGAGATGTAATCCACATAAAATATACTTTGGTTCAGATTGCATCTGAACTGAATCGCTGATCCATGCTAGCGATTTTAATTGCATAGCTCTCTTTCTTATTCATCAGAATGTAGCAGGGGGAAAAGCACTTTTTGTAACTGACTATTTACCAGCCTCACTTCAGAGGCTGATTTTTATAAGTGGGATTTGGAGGTTAGCTGCAATTAAATACGTTTAGCTCTCTCTTGGAATGTTATTTTGCTCTTATTGTTTTCCATAGCGTTAAGATTTCTTAGCTAATATCTTTTAGAATGTGCTACAAGGATCAGAAAACAGGCTTACTAGTAATACATCATGGGGTCTCTCTATTGAGGCTGGCCTTCTATCTGAAAGGAAAGGAGATTGATTTCAACAAAATTGCAGTAGAAAAAACAAATCTCTCATTGATAGGTTGCTATGGCTTTGGTTTTTAAGGAGGGGATTGAAAGGTCACTGATAATTCTTGAATCTTTTCTTTTCTGCATGGAGACTATCATATCTACACAATTCAACAAGAATCTGCAAAAATCTTCTTGGGAGAATGCTTTTAAAAATTACACCATCACTAGTCAGTACTGTGCTAAAACTGATTTACTGATCTTTGGGGGCGCAAGCTTTCAACTGATGAGGAGGATGAGGATCCAAACTCAAAATAAGGACATGACAGGTTTCCTGAGAATTTCATAGAAATTGACTTCCTATATTCTGGAGCACTGAACAGTTGGGTTGTTTTTTTGTTTAACAGCCTATGGTAATTTAGGGGTTGTACAGTCAGAAGTTTGTCTACTTTTAACAATAATCTTAATAACTATTCAGTATCTTCTTGGGATTAAAAGGTCTGTCTGTCTAATCTATGTAGACATGTCTAATGAACCCTTTGCCTTTTTAACCTAGATAATTTCAATGAAAGCAATGTGGGCTGTATATGGCAATGAGAAAGTGACTGCACACCATTTTAGTTCTATTTATTGGCATTTATCTAGTGAAGTTTTCCTTTTTGCCTTTGACATAAGTTTTGGACCATGAAATTGAAGAGAACCAGGAAGGTGTCCTGGGAACATAGAAACAGTGAGATAGAAGATTAATTTTGGCATGAAAGAGATGAAATATAGAAATATGCTATGCAGAACTGAGAAACTTTTGGTTTATTTTTATGTAACTCAGGTCCCCTATTAACTTATATTCTTACTAGCTGGGTGAGAACGGATTAATTTCTTTCCTGAAACAAGACAAATAATGAAATGACTGTGAGGAAGTCACTTAAGCATACATGGAGGATCAGGAACTAAAATCACTGTGGGGAGGGTAATTCATTCAATTTCCTACACAGGTAAACAGGTCTGTAGAAACAACACTCCTTGAGAAAAATTGCATAGGCAGGGTTTGACCAGGTTAAGAGGCTCAGTGAACAAAAACTGAAAATTATATGAAGGGACCAGCCTGATAGAGGAATCTCAGTGGACCCAAGAATTGATTATAAGACTGTACTCAAGAAGAATAGACCCTGCTGAAAAGATTTGAAAGACTTTGAAACCTACCAGTGTCTCCACACGGAAGACAAGTGACACTTGGTAAGAGAGGCATGCATGTCATTGTTTATTGTTTTCAAGATATGTTTTTTCTGTCATGCTTTTGTTCTGAATAAATACTGTGTTTTTGGAAGCTGGCTGGCCATTGTTAACCAGGATTAGCCCTTGGGAGAGGACAGGATGGCAGGTGATGATTTAAACTCAGACTTGCTAATTGAAGAGGAAATTTTATTAACCCAGTAACATGCTCAAACCACTGCCCATAGCTGGAATACCAATTGTTATGCTTATTGCTGAAAGCAGATAAAAGGAGGGCTTCTGAAATCTTTGCACAACTAAGAGGCCAGGAGAGGAGGGGAAAGGGAGTTACCACAAGGAGTAAACATGACCCTGTGCCACGCTGACTTGAGCTTTTTTCCAAAGCATGAGGTTTTGCAAGATAGTTAATTGATGAAAAAATACAGGTTGGAAAACTCCGCACTTAACTTAGCTTCTGCTCAGCAGTTTTTTTGATGAACAATCTATATAATACTAACAAATTGGGTATAAAAAGAGGAAGAAATCTGAGCTCGATGGACACTTGAACACTTTTCAAATTCCCCTGACGATGGAAGGCCAGGCACTGGAAGTTTACAGTTATCCCCTAGAAACCTCCTCAAGACCTTAGGTAAATATGAATCTGGGATTTTTGGGGGTGTTTTACTAACCAGTTTTGGACATGTGTAAGTGCTTGAGACTAAATAAAGTAAAGCTTTAAGTCAAAACACTCTTGTATTGTATAGTTTGTGCCAACCACCTAGCGATCGGACAGCTGTGTCCCCATTGATTTATTTCCTGCCACTGCCTCACCAAGAGTAAAAGTTACTAAGAGATTTGGGTTCAGAAATCCCAGGTAACACTAAGCTGATTACAATGAATTGCATTGGGGAATTTCAGCCTAAACCTCTGATCTAGAGAGAGGAAGGCATATTCCTATTCTGAGGAAGGTAACGGCTGGAGCCCTGAGACATGTGAGAAGTGCCCTCAAGGAAGCCATGAATGGGATAAAGGTGCAGTTATCTTGGGAAGTGTGACATTTATGATCAAGTATTTCTGAAAATATGATTGGATATGCAATAGTGAAAATGAGGGGAAAGTGATGGTATATCCCCTCCCCTTTTACATCAACTGACTCAGATTCACTACCCTATACCCCTTGGGTCTGTGATTAGCTCAAAAATCTTATAATGATTTCTATTTTCCCCCCAAACATTTACCCTTTTTCCAGTTGCACTGCTCCTCCCACCCAGCCAGTTCTCCCAATGTATCATCTGGCAAAGAACTGACACTGAAATGAAAAAGGGGCAGTTTTCAGCTGCCCCTCACACACTTTTTTTAGGGGCTCAGCTAGCTCAGTGGTCAGTTTCCATTTGTGGACGCTGTGTCCAACTTCAGTTCTCACTTTCTCTTATAAATAAATAAATACATAAATAAATGGAGGTCTCTAATACCTATTGCTCCACAAATTGTTGCTGAAAAGGACATTTCTTCAGGGTGAATAAAGACAAAAGAAAAGACTGAAATAATATAGGGAACCTTTTTTAAATTATAAAATAACTAAGATTCAAAATAGTATAAATAGCCATGATCACACCAATAAGCCATTCTTGCACATGCATTAGTGAGCTGCTCAGATGTTTGAAGACATATAGTCTTTGGCCTGATGTTTCACAATGGACATCAGACTTATTTCTTTATGCTTCAATCCTCCAAAGAGCTTCATGCAGGTGGAACCTGGAGCTCTTCTCAGGTTTGGAGCCATCTTTCAAAACCTGGAAAGACAATGAAGCAAATAATTAAGCAATTAATTGGCAAACACCTAGAAGATTATTAAGGTGATAAGTAACAGTCAACATGGAGTTGTCAAGAACTAATCTTGTCAAACCAGCCTAATGACTTTCTTTGACAGAGTAACAAACCTTGTGGATGGGGGGAAGCAGTAGATGTGGTATATATCTTGACTTTAGTAAGGATTTTGATGACCTTCTCATAAACAAACTAGAGAAATATAGCCTAGATAGAGCTACTATAAGGTCGTGCATAACTGGTTGGAAAATTGTTCCCAGAGAGCAATCAGTGGTTAACAGTCAAGCTGGAAGGGCATATTGAGTGGGGTCCTACAGGGATTGGACTTGGGTCTGGTTCTGTTCGATATCTTCATAAATGATTTAGATAAAGGCATAAAGAGTACATTTATAAAGTTTGCCAACGATACCATGCTTTGGAGGATAGGATTAAAATTCCAATGATCTGGAAAAATTGGAGAAATGGTATGAAATAAATAAGATGAAATTTAATAAGGACAAATGCAAAATACTTACTTAGGAAGGAAAAATCAATTGCACACATACAAATTGGAATGGGAAATGGCTGCCTATGAAGGAGTACTGTGGAAAGGGATCTGGTGGTGGATCACAAGCTAAATATGAAATAACAGTGTAACACTGTTGCAAAAGCCAAACATCATTCTGGGATGTATTAGCAGGAGTGTCGTAAGCAAGACACAAGAAGTAATTCTTCCACTCTACTCCATGCTGATAAGACCTCAACTGAAGTATTGTGTCCAGTTCTGGGCACCACATTTCAAGAAATGGACAAATTGGAGAAAATCCAGATGACAGCAACAAAAATGATTAAAGATTTAGAAAACATGGCCTGTGAGGTCAATCGGGTTTGTTTAGTATGGAGAAGAGAAAACTGAGGGGGGACACAATAACAGTTTTCAGGTACATAAAAGGGTGTTACAAGGAGGAGGATGAAAAATTGTTACCATTAACATCTGAGACTAGGACAAGAAGCAAAGGGCTTAAATTGCAGCAAGGGAGGTTTGGGTTGGACATTAGGAAAAGCTTCCTAACTGTCAGGGTGGTTAAGCACTGGAACAAATTGCCTAGGGATGCTATGGAATCTCCATCATTGGAAGCTTTTAAGAACAGATTAGACCAGAGGTTCTCAAGCTGTGGTCCATGGACCACCAGTGGTCCATGAGCTCCATTCAGGTAGTCCGTGGATAGTTCCCTCTAAGGTTCGTGCCTGGGCGGCCGCACAGTAGAGAATTAGAGCACCTAATTACTGGAGCCACGCAGGTGTGGTTCTACTAATTAGGTGCCTGGATCCTGGAGAAGACACACATGTAAGGTGAGGTGGTGGCATTGGGGGAGATAGGAGGTAGGTGGGAGAGGGCAGTGGGGTGAGAAGAGGGAGTGGGGGGATTTGGGATGTTCAGGGCTGTGGCGTCCAGAGAAAAAGGAGACTTTCCCCAACTCCAGGGCTGAGGCTGCCATGGAGAGACCCCCCCTCCTTCCCAGCCCCAGCTCGAGAGCTCCTGCAGCAGGGCTGAAAGAGCACATCCATCGAATTATAAAGGTAAGACTACTGATATTAAAATATGAGTTGTGCGCTTTTATTTGTAGAACAAAAAACTATTATTATTATTATTATTTTATTTTTTACATAGAGCTTTTATCCAAAGCACTTTACAATAGTTAGCTAATGGTGCAAACAACATTTGGAAAGATCATTAAGTGGTCCACCGAGACCCTCAGCAATTTTCAACTGGTCCACTAAAAAAAAAGTTTGAGAACCACTGGATTAGACAAACATCAGTCAGGAATGGTCTAGTTTGTTTTACAAAGTCCTGCCTTGAGCACAGGGGACTGAACTAGATGACCTACTGAGGTCCCTTCCAGTCCTACGCACTATGATTCTGTGATAGCATGTGTGTGTTTGGGGGGGAGGGGAATATCTGCCCGTGAATTTTTTGTTCTTTAATATATTTCTGACCAAAATAAAAATATTGATAGATGCAGTAAGCCATGGCATCTATTATTACACCAATATACAATACAGACCCATTTACGCACGGATGTCGGGAGTCAAGCCGTCACGACTGCGTGTTAATGGATCATGGGTTAAGAGGGCCATGCTGAAATATCTTAAGATATCTATATATACATGTATAATTATCTAGGATTACATACGTATTCACAGCATCCCAAATACTGCCAGCCTATCTGTTAATGGCGTTTAGCAAGAATATAAATTCAAATGTGTAATCTAATAAAAACATGATTATTACTACACAGGGGTGAAAGTAACTCAGGGCACTTATAGGGTGGGGGCGGCTCTGGCCCCTGGAAGGGGTTAGGGGTCAGCATCCCCAGCCAGCCCTTCCAGGCCGCCTGGTCCGTGCTGCCCGGGGTTCCCGTGGCGATTTAAAGGGTCCTGGGCTCCTGACGCCACTGCTACAGTAGCAGCCTCTGGAGCCCTGGGCCCTTTTAAATTGCCAGCCCCGGGGCAGCTGCTCCCTTTGCCACCCCCCGCCCCCATTGGCAGCCGAGGCGGGGCAAAAGGGGCAGGGACCTTAAAGCGCTGCAGGGTCCTTTGCCGCTGCAGCGCTTTAACGTTGCTGCCTCTTTCCTCCCCCCCTACCTGTCAGCAGTAAAGACGTACAACACATTTCCGCTCCGCACTTCCTGTCGATTTCTATGTTAGTGAGGAAATCTGTAGCGCTACATAGCAAGTTCCTGTACCGCGTGTTAACGAGTCTCACATGCTAAATAGGTAGCACTGGGAGGCATCGCACTACCGCGCGTTAAGCGGATTGGCGTGTGAACAGGTCGCGCGTAAACAGGTCTGTACTGTACCTTACAATGCTAAGTTCAGTATAGCTGGTTTTGAGGCTGAACCAAAGCACATTTAGCCTGCTAGAAAATGTCCCATTTGCTTCAAAGTGCTTTTGATTGGGCCCTTTTAGGTATGTTTATACTGCAATCAGATGTGTGGCTACAGCACATGTAGACATAGGCCTGATCTACAGCACACGGTTAGGTCGATGTAAGCCACCTTGTGTTGACCTAGCTGTGGAACTGTCTTCACTTATATTTGGTTCCCCCTGACAAAAGTGCCTCTCTATGCTGATTTAGTATCACCACCTCCCTGAGTGGTGTAGAGTCACAGTCAACATAATTAGGTCAACACAGTGTCAGAGTAGACACTGTGTTGCTTATGTCAACTTTTACTGGCCACCAGGAGCCATCCCACGATGCCCCACACTGACAACACAATCAATAAAAATGCTCCTGGTGAGGACCTGCACTGCTGACACAAAGAGCCAAGTGTGCACACATAAAAGCAATTTAATAACTGTCAGGTCACCATAATTTTGTAGTGTAAACATGGCCACAGTCTAGCTAGCTTTGATCCAGTTACCTTGAATAACAATCACAGTGAAGCTACGGCAACGTGTGCTTCACAAGTCCACCTGGCACCCTGGTTATGTACTCGATCAGCTAAACCATGCTTCCACAACCTCACTGCTATTGTTATTCAAGCTAGCTCGAGCAAAGCTAGCTCGGGTACACCTATATGTTCTGACATCACGCCTCTGCATGTAAAATAAAATTTGTTTGGCAGAGCAATGCAGATTTAGATGCTTTAAATGTATATTCCCAAATCTCACCCATTTTGAATCAAGGATTTTAGTGTACAGTTCTTTTCCAAGCTTTTTGCAGGAATGAACATCTTGTAACACTTAATGTTCTAAAGCAGCTATAAATTGTATAAAATGAAAGCCCTCATTAAAAATAAGACTCTCTTCTCCAATGTCCAAATTTGGCTCTATCTTTGAAATATCTTCCAAAGTGGCCTTATCACATGGTATCATTTGGTTTTATCTAAACTATGCGTCGAGACAAGAGAGAGTAGAAATTTTTGAGTTCAATAAAAGGAAAATTACTTTCTGAATTATCCATTGTGCCTTTCAGTCTTGCAATGCCATTTACTCCAGAATATAGATTTGGGATTTATTTTAACATAGAGGTTATGACAAAGTAAATAATTTCTTGTTTGGATAATTTACTTTGTATCTATTTGTCCAAACACTGAAAACTTCCATCAATATTCATTAATTTGACTGCAATTGAGCTACTTTGGATTTTTACCAGTATAACTGAGGTCAGTTTATGGTCCTGTGATTTCAAGGGAAATAAAACATAAACCACACAAACCCTGACATTAAGATGAAGGATGAGATTTTCAAAAGTGCTGTATTTACTTAGGAGCACAACTTCCCATTGACTTTCATGTCAACTGTACCATAAAAGTATATGTTAAATTACCCCATAAGTCAACAACATTGGTAAACTAAATATGAAACCAAACTTTCAACAATCAAGTCAACATAACTATATCATAGAATATTATATCTATTATATCTATATATTATTATAACTATCTATCTGTCATGTAATGGAAACTCAGAACTAGCTACAGAGCTTGGATGTTTCTCAGAACTGATGAAACCCAACAGGTTACATGTCCTTGACTCACATCATTCCCTTCACCCCTATCAAGTATTGTCTTGTAGAGAAGGACTGATGGCCTGTTATCCCATTCACCATTTTTGGTGGATGGCTCCCTCTTCCCTCTGGCATTTCTGAGGAGCTGCTACATTGAGCCACAACATTTCTTTTTGCATAAATTGTTTTCAGGAAGTGGAAGTGGGAAGTGGCCATCCTGCCTATGTTTCAGACAAGAGCAGCACAGAACAAGTATCTGCTACTCACATCATTATCATCATGTCATTGGATAGAGAGAGCCAAGAAATGCAGCCATTTTACCTCAGAAAATGAACCAAGATGACTTTACTGTTCCTCCTTACCATGGCCCATTTCTTCCTCACCCATGGGAGAGTGTTCTGGGGGAGAAAAATGTAATGAAGTAGGCTTTCATCAACAAACATTTTCTCCCACTCTAACATCCCCTAATACATTGTCTAAGATATTTTCCATGATGTGTTTATGATCATGTTTATCATTAATACCCAGACATTTAACAGGTTTCGGGGAGGACGGGAAATGGAGAAAAAGGGATCACTTACAGCAGAATTTCTCTGTTTTGAGACAGTTTATTTTATAGAGAAAAGAGGGAAAACTCAGTAACCTACTTCAAGTAAAGATTTAATCGAGCTTTCCAGATCTATTAGATGTAAGAAGACATCATCAACATGGAATGAAAATTCAACTTGAGTAACCCATGGGGATACCTTTTAATTTGATCGTTAATCCTAATTGTACAAGCCACTGGTTTGAAGACTAAAATAAATAACAGGAGAAAAGGGCAGCCTGTGTGTTATGGTCCCTCTGCTATTAAAGTAAAAATTGGGACATTAACAAAAATCCTTGAAAAGGGAAACTGAAAATTATTTTATAAATACTAAGCCAATATCATTGACTGCATATTTTACATGCAAGGAATTGATTGTAAGTGTAATTATGAATTGGTAATGGGCCAGAAAAAGAAACTGCAACATTTCCTCATATTGTCTGAAGACAATGGGTCTGAATCAAAGCTCACCATTTCTGTACTAGTGAAAATCCACTTGGCCAGATTCTGACCTGAAATTCAATGGTGTAATGATTGGCTTCTGCTGTTTAAAAGAACAAGATGCTTTAAACAACAATGAGCATTGTTTAAAAATAGTGGGGCAGATCCTAAACTGGTATAAATTATCAAACCTCCATTTACTTCAATGGGGCTGACAGTTTATGACAGCTGAGGATCTCTCCCAGTCCTTTTCACTCTTACTGGTTCTGTTACTTATCCCACATGTGCAGTCACTGTAAAGTCTTGTAATCTTGCCCATGCAAATTATAGCTGACTCTTTATTGATTAGTGAGATTAACTGGAACACATTTGCTCATTGCATTGACTCACTGTGGATCCCTTCCACTCAAAATTATAGAACAACTTCTTTAATTATGAAAACTAAATTTATGCAAAAAATGTTACTGTCTAGTCTTGGTAGTGTAGTTGATATTTAAAGCTTTGCAGCAACCAGAATTTCTGGCCCAAGGACAATTTCACATTTCTGAAAAAAAAATGTTAATTCTGAGCTGGAACCAAAAGTCAGATATGCACATTTTTTCATGGGATTCCATTTTCCAGATTCTATTTTATATCTGAAGCCTAGAATTTTTTCTTGCAAGCCTTCATAAACTGGTACTGCCCCTATAAGAGCCAAAATAATTTCAGGATAGAAGAAGTAGGTTAATTAAAATACACTCATTTTATGTCTGACTTGCCTTTGTTTTACTGACTGAAGATTATATTACTCAACAGATGGGCAAATGTCTGCAGATCATAAACCTAATACTATTCTAGTAAAATTCAGCATAAGGTTCTTATTTCTTGAAGGGTACAGCAACTTTATGCAAATGAAAGTACACAATAAAATATGACTTAGCACTTACTACAGAGTCCCAAATCCAAATGTACATTTCAGGATTTTAGGACTGCCTCTCTTTACAGAGACAACAGGCAATATCTTTTATTGGACCAACTTCTATTAGTGAAAGAGACTTTTGAGCTTACACAAAGCTCTTCTTCAGGTCTACTTTACAAAAATAGATGAGAGTTTTATAAAAACTTGCATTCCCTCTTAGATTAGACTACATTGTTTCCTTATGTGTTCAATTAATTAAACTGGTAGAATAGCAGAAAAAGTATTAGAGAGGAAGGTTGGCTTACTGGACTGGAACTCAGGAGATCAGAGGTCAATTCTTATTCTTTGTGTATGGCCTTGCCTGAGTCACTAACACTTTCTATGACTCCTCAGGTCCCTATATTTAGAATGAAGGTGGTAATACTTCCCCTTCTCCTACCATTAGTTTGTCTTGTCTCATTACCCAATCACTGTCTCAAAGAGCATACAATCTAAAGTTTTGAAAAGTGCCTAAGTGATTTAGAAGCATGAATCCTATTGAAAGTCAATGAAGCATTTGCTCTTAAGTAACTTCAGTCTTTTGAAAACCCCACCCATGGTGCCTTTCTATATGTATGTAGGGCACAGCACAATAGGTCTCTAATCTCAGCTGAGAGCTTGAAGTGTTCCTATAATAATAATTTGGATAACGTATTATTCTATGAATAGTTTCAGCCAGCTACGTAGCTGATCAAATACAAAAACAATTATTAGATTTTTTTTGACCAATGAAAGTAAGAGGCAACAGATACAAGGCTGACAGAAAGAACTACTATTTTTACCAAACGCATGCTAAACTTGTGGAACTCATTGAGTCAAAGTGCATAATAAGATATCCAAAACTATGAAAATATTCAAGGTTAGGAAAAATTTTAATCTGAGGTTTACACTTTTATTGTGGTTTGACTTACCCCCCTTGCCGAAGTTTTGCTTTATTAATAACTCTGGACTATATACAGTATGAATAGTTTTTTATTCTGAGCAAGGTGGGAATGCCAAGGTTTCCATTGGACCACTGATCTGATATGGCAATTCCTAATATACTAATCTAGTTTTCATTGTGCTTTCCAAGTAAAAATTAATTTGATGAGCGAGGTTGGGTGAACTTCTAGGTAGGTACTTGCTCAATATTCATCCATAGGATACTAGATTCTGCTTAATTTTCTTTGGAGTGGGTTTTATTTTTAAAAATTGGTGCAGTTGGGGAGAGACTTTATTTGAACTGTTTTCTACAATTTGGAAAAGATCAGAGAGCAAATGTTAAAGTTGGCTTGAAAATGAATAGTAAATGTATGTATTTTTATTAAAGCAGAGGACTTAGCCTTGGCTAAGAGAGAATTTTTGGATGTTTCAAGAAAAATAAAATATCTGCACACTAAGCAAAAGAAGCTGAAGAACACATTTCCTTCAGACCCCAGTTCTAATTTCTATTTCAAAAGTGTGGAATATATTTCATTACAATATGTTTCATGAATTCAGTTAAATAATGTCCTCTCCTTTCCCACAAACATGTAACATCCTTAGTGTAGTCCCCTGGCAGTTTGAGGTTTGATAGTAGTGCCCACCAGCAGCTCCCGCAGCCTGCAACACAGATAGAGGCTGTGGAATTAAAGTTGAGACTTCCTGCCTCACCACTGTTTGAGACACACAAACAGACATGTGGCAGCCAAAATCAGGAGTCCAACAGGCAAGCTAGACAACCAATTGCAAGCACCAGATAGCCTGTACATGGCTGGAACCACTCCAACTTATGAGCTGTGGTGGCCTGGGTCGCTTTGGAACTTTTTGGTGGTGCAAATGTGTGAGAAACAACCAGATCTCCCAAGCAGAAGCCAGCAGATTATGTAGCAAGTTCCTCTGCTACCTCACCACCCAATGTCCCCCAACAACTTCAGAATCAGAGCCCTGCAAATAGCTCCTTTGTGGGCTGTGGTCCTACCTCTCAGCTGCCTGTCGGGGATGCTGGGCACTGAGAATCCTGACCCAACAAAGGCAACATCAGGTTAGCATGGATTTTACCTGAATCATACATTTTCAGGGGGAGGAGGGTGGGGAGGAATCATACTTCCCAAAATTACATGAGGGCACCCTCTACAGGTAGACATTTGGTAGGTCAGGGGTACTCATCTCCTTCCAATGCACTTTTCCTTGGCCATATGGACTGCGTTCTGCTGATGCAGGATTCATTTGTGGGGAAGAGTTTGGAAATGGGCAACCTGGAAGATAAGGGGTTCGGGCTTTAAGGATGCACATTGTTTCGTCCTCTGATATTGGACAATAAGAATAATTCAGCCTATGACAGTATTTATCTTTTTTTTTCAAATTCTCATCCATAATTGCAGGTTGAGGGGGGGGGTATGCTTTAAGAGGTCCTTGAGGCAGCTGTGGCCCATGACTGAGGTTAGCACCATCGGAACTGCTCTGCCAGGGACAAAGAGATCACAGAGCAGGTGTAGAGGTACAAGCTATTTCCCTTCTACTGTTCCTTTAGGATCTGCACACATGCCAGAGGCTCCATGTGGTTTTGGAGTGGGTTCTGTGGCCTATTCCACAGCAGGAGGAATAGTATATACATGACCTATGATGGAAGGGTAATCAAGTTTGTCAGGTTGCCTACACTCTTGTTTCAATGAACATTTGATCATTTAAATTGAGAATGCTGTACATTCCAAGTTACTTTCCATCAAAACAACAGTTGGTCTCTGTGTATCAAATAGTTTATTAAAAATAAAATTAGTGGTTGAAATTATACCTCCAGGGAACTTTCATTATCCAAGAATGATTCTGAGGTAAAAATGAAAATGTAATTACAGATTTCAATTATTTCTTCTGGAAGGAAGGAATTATTATTAACAGCCAGCATCCAGAGTGCTGAGATTTTTGCCTGCAGATGACTCATTTATTTGTGGTCAAATAAACATAAAGTAGCCTCCATGCTGTAGAGACTCTCAAAGGTTCAGATAGGAAGATCTACCTTTTGGAGTTATGATTCAATCTCTCCTCTTCTGCTCTTAGCTAACCAGAGTGTTCAATTACACCAATGTAAATCTGGTTTAATACTTTGGATTTGAGAATAGTTACCCTAGATTTGTACTGATGTAACTCAGCAGAATTTGTCCCATGATATTTACCAGAGCTGGTCAAACTATTACTTGCAAATAGGGTGACCAGATGTCCCGATTTTATAGGGACAGTCCCGATATTTGGGGCTTTTTCTTATATAGGCTCCTATTACCCCCCACCCCCGTCCCGATTTTTCACATTTGCTGTCTGGTCACCCTACTTGCAAATAATTAATTTGATGTTTGTCTTTTTGACTCTTTGCACATTGTTCACACTTTAAATGTTTACAAATATGTCCGTTATTAAACCAATTCCTTGGGGGAGGGGACAGAGTTCCGTCTATAGGATGTTATTGAACTGTGTTCTTAGCCTGTATTTGCTGTTCATTACTACTGCTGTGTGATCACTCCTGTTAATTACCATGTATAGTTTCAGGGTAGCAGCCGTGTTAGTCTGTATCTTCTCCCCTTGTAAGTATTCTCACACTTGCTTCTTATCAAACTGTCTGTACTGAGCTATCTGGATTATCACTTCAAAAGTTTTTTTCTCTTACTTAATTGGCCTCTCAGAGTTGGTAAGACAACTCCCACCTGTTCATGCTCTCTGTATGTGTGTATATATTTCTCCTCAATATATGTTTCACTCTATATGCATCCGAAGAAGTGGGCTGTAGCCCACGAAAGCTTATGCTCTAATAAATTTGTTAGTCTCTAAGGTGCCACAAGTACTCCTGTTCTTTTTTCATGTATAGTTTATATTTCCCTGATTGGACAGGTATAACTCTAATAAAAAGAGCAAGGTAATGAACAAAACCTTTGAGAAAAAGGGTAAGAATAGTTTGTGAAACTATGTGAAATGGGGCTAGTGAAATATTATGGCACTGTAAACCTTTGTTTAAAGTTGTTGGTAGAGTGTTTAAACTAGAAACTGGGGGAAAGCCAACAAGAATAGAGGAGGACATAAGCCAGACAGAGACGCTTCTTGAGGACACTGGTAATATAATTGTAACTGAATCAATTAAATGGTAGGATACAAAATACAACTGATCTAAAGCATGGGTAGGAAAAAAAGCACACAGGACATTTCTGTGAAAGCAGCAGTGGTGTCAACCTGTAGCCCAGTGGGCCAGCTTACCTGTATTATATTCATTGCTTTGTTATTCTGTTTTATTATATTTAGTAGTAATGCAAGGAACCTACAGGCTTTTACCCTGTAAGATCTGGCTTTAGTAGATAGTATGAGGCTTGAGGCCTATAACCTTTGGTATAAATAAATTTAAGTAACTCATAAGTTATAGGGAACTGAAAGTAGCATGCAAGAGGGGGAATTTTGTCCAGAATACTGACATCAGCCACCCAAAGAACATAGCTGACACCAGCATCCGGAAGGTTCCGGACAGAACGTCTAACCATAAAGGTGCCATGGTGGCAAATTGATGTGTAAGCTAATAGGTTAGTATATGTAGGATGTTACTCTATCAAAAATGGACACCTTAAGGAGAGGAAATACAAATAAGGACCTCTATTGATTGGACATGGCAGCATCAGCGTAATCTAGTATAAAAGTAACATCCCGGGGGCAGCAGATAGATTGGAGAGATGTAGACCTTGGGAGGGGCCGGAATGATGGCCACCGGGGAAGATGAGGATGACGACGGTGATGAGAAAGATAATGGTTAAGTAGGTTAAGAAAGATAAAGCTGTAAGTATGGACGTCCAAATGTACTTTCTCTATTATCTCTATCTGCCTTGTTGAGTTTAAGTGTGTGTATAACTTTGCTAAATTATTAATAAATTATATATTTGTAAATATATATAAAGAGTTCCTATCATGTGAGTGTTGCACCTGTGCACATCAGGGTTCCCAAATTATATAATAAATTTACAATAATCTTACTCGGCCTAAGCTTGGGACAAGAACCTGTTAATCCTCAAGTTACAATTTATATATACCCAACTTTGGGTCAGGCTACAAACCTAAGGAGTTAAATAAAAACAGGCACTTGGTCAAAAATAAAGCACTAAATGTTTATATACAAATGGAGTAAGTCTGAGAGCAAATGTGGGTGAACTAGAATTCCTGGAAATGCAGTAGGATATTGCTATAATAGATATTACAAAAATATGATGGAGCCCTAAAAGTTATTGGATACTATACAGGAAAGACAGACTAAACTTAAGAGGTTTAGTAATGAATCTAAAGGATTCTCTTGAATCTGTTGGGATATAATCATATATATATGAATATGATAGGCCAGTGGAACCTAGTGTGTGTGAAGTATGCTTGACATGAGTACGTGGTGTTGTCAGATGCCACCGGTGTGGTGCTCTGCTCTGTTCAATGTTAGTAACAGTCGACTGCGTGCGTGTGTTCCCTCTGTGTGCTGCCCTGGCTCTGCGCAGATAGCTGACACAGCAGACCCAGAGACAACCCCCAATGACCACAGATTCTGATAAGGTACGAAGGCACCCGGCCAGGTTTACTGTCAAACAAAACACTGTAATAGTTTCCCGCAGACTCTACAGGACATACTACAAATATGTGCCCCCTGACAATGGACCGGCTCAGTCAATGGCAGGACTCTCCACTGCCCCCTAGGCCAGATAAAGACATCCTTTCAGGATGCATTCTTATACAGAGGTACAAACAAGTTACACATCACTCCTGACGTATTGAGGTACAACCCATCTGCGTGTTGGGGTGCTGCCTCTCTCCTGGTACATGTTGGTTCAAACATGTCCATCATATTATCTTTTTGACCCTGTCTTTTAGGATGGGTCAGCCTGTTCCTCATTATCTCTGTGGAATGTGTTCATACCGGACTGTTCTGGTGTCATCCTGGCCCATGTTTATCCTATTAATGCTTGATACCCTTTAGATATGTGTATACGTTCAATTAGTAGTCTTCTTCTTGACAACTTCTGTGCGCAGGGCCTGCCTCTGGCTCACAGCTTTATTTTGCTTTATGTTAGCAAAGCCTTGACCATTACTTTAACTCAGGCCTCAGGTCTCATACCAAGCGTCAGCGCCTCATTTTACCACATGTGGGTTGCGTACTGGCAACTGAAGCGAGGATGTAAGGTTGCAAACATGCAAGGACTGTTCCATGCAAAACAACTTGTTGTATCCATGGGAAAGAAAGAATAATCAGAAAAAGGAATAACATTGGTGGTTTTCTCATGGCAATGTATCTGCTACATCTGTGGAGCTGTGGACAAAAATTGGAGGAAATGAAATGCCTTGAATTATGACGGCCTGTCCAGGACTATTTCTTGGCAAAGGTAAAGGACTGATGATGTGACCAGGGCTTTGGAGTGGAACCCGAAGCTGGAGCGCGGAGCTGCTCCGGAGCAGTGGAGCTGCAGGTTTTTGCCTGGAGCTGGAGCGGAGTCGGAGCACAGCTCCAAAGCCCTGGATGTGACGGAATGGACTATAAATGGTTGTCTATGATATTTGCAATTTGGAATCAGACATCGATCCAGAGCCCTAATTTTGAAGAGGTGTGCAACACCAACACCCCACGCCTTATGATTGGAAGCTGACCTCAACTGGCCATCAGGACTTCATTCTAATCGTCAGACTGGTGCAGTATGAAAGGGGTAGGAATGTGGAGTGAGTGGGGTTTATATTGTAATCAATAAAAGTATTTAGAGTATTATATACCAACACTGTATCTGGCATCTGCCTGCTCCCCCATCCTGTAGGGAGGCCTCTATCAGGGCCGAACAAAACTAGTAGGATAAAAATTACAAGTTGAGAGAACCACAGAATTGAATCTCTTGGGATACAAATCCCAAGCTGTAGGAATAGAAATATGTTAGTAGGGCTATTCTACCAGCCTCCAGATCAAGAAAAGGACACTGAATTCATAATGATCAGAGGGAGCAAAATTTAACAAAATGATTATAGTGGGACACACATGAACTTCCACATATAAGCTGGTCAAATGGCACCACAATGGAACAAAATTTAGAAAAGCAATTTCTTGACACTTTAAGTGATTGCTTCTTGGAACAGCTAGTTCTAGAGCACACAAAAGGAGGGGCTGTTCTTTAATTCCTGCATGTTACTTGAGACTAAGTCAAGAAGTACCAGTAGCTGAGACATTAAGGGCTTGTCTACACTTACAGTACTGCAGCAGCACAGCTGCACCGGTCCCATTGTGCCACTGTAGTTCTTAGTGAAGACACTACCTATGCTGGTGGTAGAGCTTCTTGCATTGGCGTAGGTACTCCACCTCCCCGAGAAGCAGTAGCTATATTGACAGGAGAAGCCATCCCATTGACATAGCTCTGTCTACACAGGGAGTTCAGTCAGTGTAATTGCGTTGCCTATAACATGATTATACTGACATAAATGTATAGTGTCGACCAGGCCTAAGTAATAGTGACCACAATATAATTAGGTTCAACATCACATGAGGACACAGTGGCACTAAACTTTAGAAAGGCAGATTTCAGTGAAATGAGAAAGCTAGTCTCAGACATCCTCAAGGCAAAAGAAAAGGAAGTAAAATACATACTTTTGTCATGGATGCCACTCAAAAAAACACTGATAGTCTCGGAAAGCATGAATATTGCTGATGAAAAAAGAGAACCAATAGTGCAGAGAGTATATGAATATGGGTAATTGGCAAGGTTCAGGAATGTAGTTGAGCCAAAACATTTTTTAAATTTGAAAATTTAACCCTAGCAAAGCCCATAAGCAGGAGCATAAACTACAGCAGGCAAATAGCTAAAGGTATAAAAACAAACAAGAACTTATTTTAAGTCAACTGAAGCTTCACAAGAAATTAAAAGGAGTGGTTAAGGAAGATAGTAATTATTAAATGATTTATTTGCATCAGTCTTCACCCCAGAGAATGTTGGGGTCACAATTAAAGTGTAATTTTATCTTATCACATTCATACAAAGTAAGTGCCTGGTGTGTACATACAGTCCCAGTTGCAAAGGCTACAGACAGATAATTTTCTGATTTATTAATTGTCACTGCAACAGGGATCAGGCCATTGGTTTTGCAAGGTCCTAGAGGAAGAAGTTTCTTTCACATACCCATTCTCATTTTATGTAACTGCTTCCCCCTCTTCCAAGTCTAAAATCCATGCTTCTTATCCTAACTTTCAAGGACATTGGAGGGATTTACCGTGGGTGTGATGCAGTCAAGGTGATGACAAGGAAGATGAACTTAGCACTGTATTTTGAATGGACTGGATGAGGATGATGTGGGTATCAGGAAGGCTAGAGATGAAGAGGAAGTTGCAGTAATCAAGATGGGAGATGATGGGGCCTGGAGAGAGAAAATTTAGGAACAAACCAATTTCAGGAGAAATCTTTGCTGAGGTTTATGTTTTGCGTTAACTTACGCCAATAATAAAGGCAAATGCCAAGAAGGGGGATGAGTTTTGGACATGAACCCATGAAGTGAAAATAAATTAAGAACGAAGTTTTTTTTCCCCACTATTGTACACATACGCATAGCTATTTATCTATCTACACATTTGTGTGGGTCCAGGAATGAAGTGCAGGAAGAGCAGCTCAGCAGATGATTGTAATTAGTATGAGGACACTATTGCTATTTGTGTGGGACTAAGGCAGAATAAGCACTGTCACATCAAACTGTTTGCTGTGTTTGGGATTCTGATATTTTGATTGTCTTTCAGTAGCATGCATTCCCATTCTGGTAGTATCTACTACAACTGCCAGTGAGAGACACCAACTGGTGATTTTTGATGACGAGACCGGTGACTACTAGGAAATGGACACAAACTTGTATATAAGCCATCAAATAGCTGTAATATTAGTTGGTAGGTCATTCTAATAACTACTGAAGGGGGAATCTCTAATTCTGAGGAGTTCCAAGCATTGTGGGTTTAGTTTGATTTTGGCCAGAAGTTCCTGTGATTATTTGAACCACTTTGGCTGACAGACTTGTGCCATAAATGTAAAGAAATCAGGCTCTCTCACAAGATTTCCGTTACTCCCTGCTTCCAAATCAGCTGAAAAGGAGAACAGCCTCTCACTTTATTGGGCAGTTGTAACAAGGAAGGCATGCAGAAGTCATGAAAATGGAAAAAAAAAAGAATTAAGTTGATTTTTTTCATGCCTGCCACTCCAAATGGATGCAGAATTGGAGCTTGATCAACAAAAAGAACAACAGTGGAGCTTCTATGGAGCAACCAGGATTCAATGGAGCTCTGCAATAAATTACAAGTAGGTGGTGGTAATCTAACCAGTGAAGGACACCTCTGTTCTCCAGATCGTTAAAGCCTGATGGCTATTGAGATGTGGGGAGCACTGAGTAAACAGACTTCCGAAGAAGCACACAGTGCAGTAAGTTGAAAGTACTGCATCTCTCTATGGCTCCCCAATGTGCAAGGAAGTATTTATGTCATATTGAAGGAAATATGTTTTAAACAACAATTGAGACCCAACTTACATGTGCTGTTTAGCTAACAAATTTGGTCTATATTAACTAAGGTTTATATTAAAATTGGTCTAATATGTATTAGAAAAAACAAATGTAAAATCCTGGCCCTATTGAAGTTCATTTTCAGTGGAACCAGGAATAAGATGGCTTTTTCAGGGTATGGACTGTTTCTCACTATATATTTGTACAGAACCTAGCACAATGAGTCCCTAATCTCAGTTGGGGCCTGTAGGTACAACTATAATACAATATAGTAATAATAATAAGATGGAGATAAAATATGAAAAATTGCATATCAAATGCCTATCAGAACAAAGAAGAGGCTAACACCATAATGTGTCAGGTCTTGAACCTCTGCAACAAAGACAGAATACTTGCTGCAGAATGTCATAACCACAGGCAGCGGGTATAAGAGGCCAGGGGAGGCTAAGCCTCCCCAAGCAGCTGGCCTGCCACCTTTAGAGCATGCTGCCACCAAAAAGGTAGGTGCCCCAGCCGTGGCCCCTCCTGTGCTCTGCCCCAAAGTCCTGCTCCCATTTTTCCTCTTAACCCAAGGCTCTGCCTCTTCTTGTCCCTGGTCAACATGCATGGGAGCCTCATGGAATGTATGTGAAGAGGCGCACATGAATGGTGAGCAGCCGGCTAGCTGGCCGGTAGACAGAGGGGGCCAGGTGGAGGGGGCGAAGAGGTGAGAGCGGCGGGTGGGACCAGGGGAGGAGGGTGGGTGGGGCTTCAGGAGGAGGAGTCTGAGCTGGGGCGGGCCTTGGGACAGGGCCACGATCTGGGCATGTGCAGACTTACCAAATGGAGGAGTCACATGCTGCCCATGGTTATAACAGAAAAATCTAACAATAGGGATAATAAAATATTGACTTTTCCACATGTGGGACTGATAGCACAGTCCAAAGATTTAGGGTCCCTATAAAATCTTTCCTACAAAGGAACATTGAGGAAGCTTTGTCCTTCAAAACTGAGAGTGTACCACTGAAAACTAACACTGTTCTTGAAATTCTGGCTCCAGGGAAATCAATAGAAGTACTGCCATAGGCATCAATGGGGCCAGGATTTACCTTGTTACTCTGGATGGGATTTGAGTGAAAAACTTTTTTGATTCGGAACTGGGTTGGAGCAAGCTATGGAATTGGGTAGTATAGTATTTAAATACATTGTTTTTCTCCTATTGTAGCAAAAGTTTGGGTCAGTATCTATTATATTTGAATAAGTTTTCCCTTCCAGCTAATAACTAGAAGTGTATTTTCTCATTCAATCTCAGGCTCCCTTGCTTTGGTTACAGGGTCAGTGCCTTTGTATACCTCAGTTCTTGCTTGTGAAAGTTTGAGGAATATGGGCTGAGGTGGTTCAAATACCTGCAAAGCCAACAAATCTCTCTCCCCACCATTCGCTTGACCTCCCTAATTTCCCCATAACAGTCATACCCTCAGCTCACCAAATCCATTAGCCATGAAGGTTCCTAGAGGGATTCTTATGTCTTGATCTAATGTAGAAGGTCGATCTCAGGCTTTCTTGACAATGCAGAGGTGGGGTGATATAGGGAGATTTTGTTTTTCTAATATGAAACTCTAAGAGGATTTGTTTGTTCCAGTCCCCTAAAAACTCAAACTGCAGGGGTCTGTTCACAAACCCCTTTTAGAACCAAACCTTCCATAGTTTACTAACCTTGACCTGGATCACTCCCTCAGGTGCTAAAATGCTCAGGATAAGTAAACTGTAAGGATCTACTAATGGTTTTACTCAGAGCATTGCTTGCTCCCTGCAGAATAGGACATGTGAACCCATTCCCAAATCTCATTTACCCCCTGGCTCCATGAAGATTGCAGGGAGATCATTGGGAGACTACCAGCTCTGTCTCCCCAGCAGCTCTGGCCCAGTTCGTAGGTAGGGTGACCAGACAGCAAGTGTGAAAAATCGGGATGGGGGTGGAAGGTAATAGGTGCCTATATAAGACAAAGCCCCAAATATTGGGACTGTCCCTATAAAATCGGGACATTTAGTCACCCTAGTCCTAGGTAATACATCTCTAATGGCGCCTGGCCACATCTGCCTCATCGGCCCCTTTGAGGGGGATGCCCATTCCCCAATCTCCAAATGTTTGGTGGTAGAACACCATACTCCCCACAATGGCCTAGCTCTTAACCACCTTGCTCTCACCCTGTCCTGCCCAGTCTTTGCCCCTCCCACTGCACTGATCCCTGCACCGGCAGAGAGCCCCTACAGGGTCGAAGCAAGAGGGCAGGGTGCCACAGAAGTGGCTAACTACCCAACCATCATCTGTGTGTCGGGGGAAGGGGAGGGGAGTCCCCTAAGCATGAAAACCTGAGGGCATGATCTCCTTCCCTGTTGTGTTGATCACTGCACAGACTCTTAGTCTCCAATATCCTACACTGTTTTCTGAGGCCCTAATCCTGAGAGGTACTCGGTGCCTCCTGTGTCACATGGAACACCCACAAGACCCAATGATTTCAGCAGGATCAGGCCCAATGTTTGACATTTATTCAAGTTTTATCTTTTTATTCTTTAACTCTTAAAATAAATCCAATTTTAAAGAGTAAAATAGAAGTTATGCAGAACAAACAACTGAGAACAAATTTGCAGACAAATTTTGTTGCTATTAAGCAAATCAATCATTGTCATTTCTTTACTGACTGCTGGAAATTAATGCCTATGAAACAAATTACAGTGCTGAAATCTGTTTGCAGCAAATAGAGTACATTTTGAAAGTGTTCATGTAATATACAGGAATAGAAAAAACTATAAAAACATCTGCTCAGCCCTTCCACAATAGATGTCCTAGACCTGTAAGTGTGGCACATGTTCTTGATGTCTGTTTGGGTTTATATTTAGATTTCAAGCATTCAAGATTTCAAATACTGGTAATTGTCTCTAGGTATGGCAAGGGTCTCCATGTAAGTGGTAGCCCACATCTTTATTTCTTAGGGTTTTGTATTTATTTCAGCAAATTTGTTTTCTACTAGATCATAAATGAATAGCATTTCCAGTAATGGACTCTTCCTGAATATACAGAGAAAAGCAATAGCATCAACTTGTTACACATATTGTTTTCTGTTTATAAATCTGCCAGGGAAATGAACTAAGAGCTCAGTGCCAATATGGAGACAATGGATGAAATTTTGCTCTCTGGTATGGCCCCATTCTATGAGCTGCCAGAAACTGACTGCCCTCACCTTGGAGTCAATCCAGAGCAACTCCATGGATTTTTAATGGAGTTACTCCAGATTCACAGCAGTAGTACTGGAAGCAGAATGTGGATCTGTTGCTTCTATTACAGAAGGGCAACACCAATCATTCCAATGTGGAGATCAATTTAGTTCCTTTCTAAATTGCCAGTCATGTAATATAACCATTTTGATCTCTGTATGGATATTTAAACGTCCACACTTATTATGCAATCAAGACAGAAATTAAGGTTACCCATAGTTATGTAATATGTGTAACATATGACTGCTTATGTGGGCTCCAAGTGAATGTACAATGTTAGCATTTCCGCATAAACAATGTGTCTTAAAATGTTCTGGTCAATCTCTTGCTCATGAAAGTGAAAGGCTAATTTCACTGACTTGAATAATACATAATCCATGTGGCCATTGCGGAGGGTTCACCACAACTGTATCACACCACTTTAGTTTTTAGGAGACTATAGATGTGGGCTCAAACCACAGAGGACAGAACTCTCTCAAATGAGCTCAGCCCAGTGTTTAACTTACTTCTGACTGGTTAATGGCACAAAAGAGAATGGAACTCAGAACCACCTATATCTGGGCCCTTTTTTTTTCATTCCTTTGGAGCATGTGGTTTCTGAGAGGCACTATCCCCACCCGTCCCCTCTGACAGAAATTTCAAAATTCATAACTGAATTTTTAAGCAAAATTAATTTGTATGGGCTCTTAATCTTTCAGATAGTGTAAATTCAACATTGCACAAAATTCCTCCAAATGAGGCAAAAAAAATTGAGACAAATTTTGCGTACTGTACTCCGTTGGTTTTAGGGCACTGACCTGGGATGTAGGGTTTGAAACCCCACTCTGCCTGATGTTCAAGTCCCTGTTCCTACCCAGGCAGAGTGAGGATTCAAACACTCCATATCCCAGCTGAGTGCTTCAATACCCAGGCTATTGAGCAGTTTGGGGTCGGACTTGTTCAATCTCTTCTGTCGGACCTATTCCACTTTGTATACATAATTAAATATTCACAGGGTCACAGAGAGCAAGAATGAATCTACAGCCCAGTGGTTAGGGCACTCACTTGGGAGGTGGGAGACCTGGATTCACGTCACTGCTCCAAATCAGGCAGAGAGAGAACGGACTGACCTGGCTTAGGTGCCTAACTCCAGGACAAGGTTCACAGCAGTGAATCCTGAGCAGAAGTAGGCACCTTGAGTTAGGTGCCTATCTACCTTCAAAAGGCCTTGGCATTTCCTACTGGCTACCTTAGGCAGCTTCCCGCTCAGCTGGCTGTCTTCTGTGAATGTCTTTCTTAGTTGCCTAACTCTCCCTATGTATTGTATGGGGAGCCTCGGTGCCTAACTCAGGGTTGTGAATTCCACTGGGCTTCAGGGCGCCTAAGAGTATTTCAGCCCTTAAGTCCCTTTGTGGATCTAGCCCATCACTGTCACTGATTTCAATCGGAGTTAGGCACCTAACTTGCATGGGCACTTTTGAAAATCCCACTAGGCACCTCTCTCTATCTTTCAGTGCCTAGATAACTTTACAAATCTGCCTAGGTTCTGTTCTTCATGGCACTCAATGGTAAGTAAAAACGATGAGATGAAGATGGTCATCTACACTTTCGCTCCTCAAGCATAGTGGAACTTTGTACAATAAGGGTATTGCTCACCTATGCAGGAGAGAGAGTTTTCCTGGGGTCTGATCTGAGGCTGTGGAACAAACTACAGAATTGAAGAACCTTCTGCTCTAAGGGCCAGCTGTACTTTTTTTACCTTGCCTTATCTAATATAGATAAATAGAACTGTGTACATTTAAAAACAAAAACAAAAACCTAGCAAAACAAAGCACTACACTGAACACAGAATTCTCTCAATGAGAAAAGGGCAAGAGAAAGAAAAACATGGCAGATGTTAAAGATATAGCTTACTGGTAGTGACTACTGGCAGGTGGTTGGATAGTACAGTGGTGATGGTGATATAAGAACCTATGTAGAATGGAATAGAAATCCATTATTGTGCCAGAGCTATTTCTCTTACATGAGTGTAAACACCAAATTAGGGAGGCACATAGGACTCATCCCCAGCCATTGAAGTCAATAGGAAGACTGTCATTAAATTCACTGAGAGAAGGCTGCATACAGGCAAACTCATAGATTCATAAATCCTAAGGCCAGAAGGGACCATTCTGATTGTCTAGTCCAGGGGTCGGCAACGTTCGGCACGCGGCTCGCCAGGGTAAGCACCCTAGCAGGCCGGGCCAGTTTATTTACCTGCTGACGTGGCAGGTTCGGCCGATTGCGGCCCCCACTCACTGCGGTTCGCCGTCTCGGGCCAATGGGGGCGGCGGGAAGCGGCGCGGGCCTAGGGATGTGCTGGCCGCGGCTTCCCGCCTCCCCCATTGGCCCGGGACGGCGAACCGCGGCCAGTGGGGGCTGCGATCGGCCAAACCTGCCACGTCAGCAGGTAAATAAACTGGCCCGTCCCGCTAGGGTGCTTACCCTGGCGAGCCGCGTGCCAAAAGTTGCCGACCCCTGGTCTAGTCTTACCTCCTATACAGCTCAGGCCACAGAACTCCCCCAAAATAATTCCTAATGCATGTCTTTTAGAGAAACACCCAATCTGGATTTTAAAATTGTCAATGGAGAATCCATTGTGACCTTTGAAAATTGTTTTGATGCGTAATTCCTCTCACAGTTACAAATGTATGCCATATTTCCAGCATGAAAAAAAGAAGTGAGGTAGTTATCAGGGTTTGAACGTGCACAAGGAGCCCTCAATAGATATCTAGTTCACTGCTTTAACCACTCAGCCACAACTACCTGACCATGCATGTTGTTACATGAAATATTCTTCCCCTGAAATCAGATTCTCAGCTGCTAGGACATAGCTTTCAATACAACTGGCTAACTGGTACAAAAATGCTGTCCTTAGCTTGCTTTCCAGCGTAGTTTAGAATATAAATCAGATTATCTTCTATGTGCAGCTTCTGTCAGAGAAGAGGAACTGTAATGGAGCCAGTTGCAACTCCTTTTTCTATGCCTGGCCCTACCTGCAGGTCTGCCCTAACATGCACCAGTCGTCAGTGGTTCTCAAGGGATCAGATGAGCACAGCCAAAGCATAGCATGCTGCAGCCATACCTAATCTTGCCCCTCCCCACCTATGACTCACTCCTTCCTGCCACCAACATGCCCCTGCAGCGAAAGTGCAGAAAAGATGGCATAGCTGCTATTTATTTTTTCATAGTTTTTCGCATAGTTTTGCATAGTTTATTTTTTTCCGGAGTCTTTAAAACAGGATTTTTTTAAACTGTACAGCACAGGCTTCCATGTAGTTACTGTTGAATAGATTTCAGACTATTAAATTACTTTTAGGGGAAAAAATAAGGGGAAATGTTTCACAAACTACAACAAAATTTAAAAGAAATTCTAGAGGTTTTGTGTAACCTGAAACACCAGCGGGGTTTTCCTATCTCTGCTCTTTGGTTTTGTTGGTGCCATTTTTGCAAATCTACATCTGAGGACCTCCTTAAAATCTAGAAAATTCCCTACATCAAGCTTCTGCCTATTTAGCTTGTATTACTCAGTATCTGGATGAACAGAAAAACAAAAAGGGTGATTAAGAAACTTGACATGTGCTAAACTGCTCTTGACAAATACAAAAATCAAACACCTGTGTGTCAGATGAGCACAGATGTATATGCATCACTGCTGATCATTCTATGTAACATGTCATTTTCTTTAACTGGGCTGGATTGGGAAGTAGGGGAGGAGATAGCATAGTTGTAGCCTTCTTGGACTTTTTATGATCTTTGATGTTGGTGTTTTTCTGTGTGTCAATCTATGAGGACAGATATGCCAAAGAAAACAATACAGTACATCATCTAATCCTTTTCTTAGGGTTTGAAACTATGAAATATTGAGAGCTCTCAACTCTCACGGAATCAGCCCCTAGGCTAAGGTTATTGTAGAATGTATGGGGCATCGGTAAGGTTATCCAATAGCCTTAAAATATTTTGGCTCTGCCTGCAAGTCTAATTTTGATAACTTTTTTTTTGTTTTTTCTTAAATTACGTTTTCCTACCTGGATAATAAAAAATAGACCATTTAGGTCTACGTCTGTTTTTCTGATCAAATGTCTCAGGAGCATAAAATGTTTAACTTCCTATTGTAAACAAGATTTTGTTTTCTTTTGTTTTAAGAACCATCTCAGCCTTCTGCACAATGATGACTGATCAGCCTGGTGGTTTGTGTGAAAGGTGATATGTCATTTCTGATAAAGCCATAAAACTTACAGAGATTTTTGTTTGTTTATCCTAACTTTTCTACTTTGAATAATTAGTTATAATAGTTCTAACTAATATTTTCATACTTTCATATTAAAATACATACAAAACTTTTGCCTAATGGGACAACCATTTAAGCATAAAGGCCAGATTGTGCCTAACACTTGTGCAGGTGGGAAGAGGTGGAGGATGTAAGAAGTCCCTCCTCTCCCACCCATTGCAAGGCACAATTCCAGTTCCTGTGGTCAGGGCTGCCTCTTTTTCAGGATCACAAGTCACTCCAAAGGGCTTTGTGGCAAGGTGAATTCCCTGGCCCTGCTCCCTTCACCCCAATGAGCAGGGCTGTCAGTGTCAGGGCACAGAGATGGGAGCACATTGCAAGATTCTGTGGGATGTTGCAATGTATACCCTCCCTCTGTGGACAGAGGAGCAGATCTAGGAAACATTGTGCTTCCAATAACAGCCTGTGCCTATCAGGTGAAGCTGGAAGTGTTTTCTTTGCTTGTCAGTCTTTTATGTTGTTGTAATAGGCAGGGCTAGTAAAAGCCACTTATTATTCAGGTTCTAAAATACTTTCCATTATAAGACCCAGTTTTCAGTAGCTTATGACTGCAGCTGGTTGATATTTTTTGACAAAAACATTTTTCATTGGAAAATGCCAATTTCTTGAAATTGACATTTTTCCTGGGAAAGGGCCAGTTTCAATGAATTTCCCATTTAGATTTTTTTTTTAAAAGTTGTTTTGGAATTATTGAAATGTCCAGTTTAGACAGTTTCAACATGACTTTTCATTTCAACATTTAAGTTAATTTATCATTTAAAAAATTTATAAAAAAATCAAAATCAAAATTTGAATTGATTTGCATCGGGGAAAATTTGTGTTTCATGATAATTTTCAAGATTTTGACTTTGATCTCAATTTGGGATGAGGAAAAAAATCAAAATCTTAAACTATTGTGGTACAAAAAACCCATTTCCCTCCAGATCCACTTATAACTTTGCCAAGCTGGGTGTCTGCCTAACCCTGAATTTTTATTTGGAAAGTTTCAACCGAAACAATTCAGCCATTTGAGACTGAGGCGAGAATAAAATACATTGTTCTGTCCATGTTAAAAAAATCTGGAGACCTTTTCTGTGAAATGATCTCTATCGCCTCCTGCTTTGCAGGAGGGACTTGAAATTTGGCAATAGGATGGTTTTGAAGCAAAGAATTGCCTTTTGCCATCCCCTTGAAAACCCACCCAAATTTGCCCAAGTTATAAGCCTCTGAAAATTACAGTTTACACATGCTTGAGTTTAACAGCTACAAGATCTAAAGATTCTGTCCACACTGAGATCTTACTTGTGACTAAACTACACATGCCCCACCCCCACAGAATGACTGAGCATGCCCCAGCCCAGAGCTACAAGAGTTTAGAACGACTTTCCCTGTAATCGCTCATTGTAATTGTTCCCAGATGCTCCAGGCCACAGTGGGGACAGACACTAAAACAAAAAGCACAGACAACATTAATTTTGGCATTTCCTAACTGCTGAATGCTTGACTTTGCAACTGTAAAAATGTTCTACTAATGGAGTGGGGGGAGGGTTATGTGTAATTATTTGTGTAGCACCTATGCTTGCCTAGATGCTTTTACAGAACAGAAAGATAAAGTCAAGGTCTGTGCTCCCCAAAGAGTTTGCAATGTATACAGACACAAAAGTGGAGAAAGGGGGAAGAGTTAAGACTAAAAGCTAAGTGACTTATTGATGTTGTGCATGTATCTTGTTAGCTGCACAGTGTTTGTATGATCGGGGAGTGGGTTCTAGATGAAAAAGGCACAGAGAGGAGAGTCAGAGATAGATATGAAGAGGTAGTGAGTCATGTGGCTTCAGAAGAGCAGTGGTAAGGAGTGGGTAAGGAGATGGGCAGAGATGGAAGATGGGAGCTAAATAATACAGAGTCTTGAAAGCTAGGATGCAGGGGTGAAAGTAACTTAAGAGACTTACGGTACGCAGGGCCGGGGTCCTGAGCAGAGGCGGGTGGGACCTCAGCCGGAAGGGGTGGGGTCTCTTCTGGAAGGGGCAGGGCCTTTAAATGGCTATTTAAAGGGCCCGGGGCTCCGGCTGCGGTAGCAGCAGCTGGGAGCCCTGGGCTCTTTAAATCACCACCGGAGCCCCATGGTAGCGGTAGCTGCAGCGGCGGCGGGGAGACCCGGAGCTCTGGCGGCGATTTAAAGGGCCTGGGGCTCCCAGCTACCGCAGTGGAGCCCCGGGCCCCTTAAATCACTGCTGGAGCCCCGGGGCTCCCAGCCGCTGCCGCTATCCCAGGGCTTTGGTGGCGGGGCTCTGGCAGCAATTTAAAGGGCAAGGGGCTCCGGCCACTGCTGGGAGCCCCGGGCCCTTTAAATAGCCGCTGTAGCCCTGGGGCTCGCGGCCACTACCCCAGGACTCCAGCTGCGGGACTCTGGTGGCGATTTAAAGGTTAAGAGGCTCCAGCTGCTGCCCAGAGCCCAGGGCCCTTTTAAATTGCCAGCCCGGGGGAAACTGCCCCCTGCCGGTACAGCCGGCTGTGTACCGGCTCTTGCCGGTTGTCACGGAGTATTGGGGAACTCAGGGCCCTGCACCCCCGGCTTCCTGCGATTCACCATGACTCTCAGCCAGCCAGTAAAGCAGAAGGTTTATTTGGATAACAGGAATACAGTCCAAGACAGGTCTTGCAGGCACAGACAACAGGGACCCCCTCAGTTAGGTCCATCTTGGGGTCCCAGGGCATCCCAGCCCCCCTTGGGAGGTCAGAGCAATCTCTGCCTCCCCACCATCTCACCACCCAGCTTCCAGGACTCTGCCTTCAGCGACCCCTCCCACAGCCTTTGTTCAGTTTCCCGGGCCAAGGAGTCACCTGGCCTCCAACCCCTTCCTGGGTTCTCATGTTACACTCTCAGGTATTCGCCTTCGGGCAGTCTCCCATCCCCCAATGCAGACTATCCTAGTCACACTCCCCTGTCAGCATTCACAGACCACAGTAAGAACAGTCCCAGTTCGTCACACCGGTACGCTGTACCAGACCGTACCGGCTTACTTTCACCTTTACTAGGATGAGAAGTTTAAATTTTATGTACCTGGCAAAAACAGAGACAGTAAAGGTATTAAAGAAGCATTAGACATGATATGAGCAATGGGCATGTTAGCTGATATTTGCAGCAGCATTTTGGATGTATTGAAGTAAGATGAGGTATTGTAGTTCCAGGAGGCAGAGGGGGAGGGATTACAGTAATTGAAATGAGACATAATTGGTGCTGATAAGAAATGTTTTGCTTTTTTCAAAATGGAGAGAAATAAACAGATTATGGAGGCATTTTAGAGAAACATCTCAGAAGAACATCTAAAACCATGGTTGTTGAGATGTACGGAGCACCAAACAATGAGTTGTGTTTAGATCCTTCCTTCATCAGGGAGGGCAACAGAATTTGGACCTTAATATGCCATCAGCTTAACCATGACACTGTTTAACTGTGGAAAAAGAAACATATCACATGACACTGAGGAAGGGTGTAAATTCTTTATTTTGCTTGTCAGCCTCCATCAGAGGTCACAAGGTCAATTACAATAGTAAGTGTATAGAGTACTGTCTGACTACTATTCTTTTGAGAAATTATACTGTGATATTATGCATGCCTAGATTACTCAGCCATGTAAAAATATTGTTTTTGGTGGGCTGCATTTAAGAAAGAGAATGAGAAATTAACACCTTTAAAATAATCCAGAAATGTTTCATTTTTGCTTTAGAATTTGGGATTGTGACAAAAAATGAATATACTATTATATATAGACATATGGTATGCTAAGGCCTGAATTTTAATTTTAGTAATGCTTTCATTAATATCACTATCACCAAGATATTCCTGATCAGACATTTTGCCAGGGAAGACAACAGCAGCAGTCTAGCTCTAAAGGCTTTTCCAGTTAGATCTATAACCGAGAGAGAATAATTATGCAGCTGATTTGCAATGGTTAATTAAAATTATAATGAGCATGCACTACCATGTATTGTATTTATTCTTCTCAAATAGCACTCAAGGAAAATGAATTTGGCACAGCCACAGAATGCAACAGTAACTAGATTGCCAAAGTGGATGCATGATGGAACTCACAGACTTTAAGTCCAGAAGGGACCATCATGATCATCTAGTCTGACCTCCAGCACATTGCAGGCCACAGAACCTCACCCACCCACCCCTGTAATAGACCCATAACCTTTGGCGGAGTTACTGAAGTCCTCAAATCTTGATTTAAAGACTTCAACTATTATAATATAGTTCCCGTTAATGGACTAGAACATCCATGCATACTCTGCACATAAGGCAATATTTTTATATTATTTTAACCATGTGATTATTGATTTTTTAAAATTCATTGATGATTACAAAACCAAAAAATATCCTTTTCAGGGAGGGAGGGAGGGAAAGATAAGTAGATCGGAAAGGGAAAATATACCCAAAAGGGAGACATATACATGGCTTTATCCATCGAAACAGTAGGAAAAAGAGTTCCAGAGAAATGCAAAAGAAAGGGTTACATTCTATAAAATCCTAATAATTAAGTCAACATATTATTATAAATAAAATAATAGCAATCATCAATATCTAACTTCTCCAGATAAAAATATTGTTTTCAACTCTAACCTAAAGATCACAGTCCACACAAAAATGATAATTCAGGCAAATCTAAATGTCTGAACAACAGCAGCAGAATCACCGGCCAGTAGGGTTGCCAATCCTCCAGGATTGTCCTGGAGTCTCCAGGAATTAAAGATTAATCTTTAATTAAAGATTATGTTATGTGATGAAACCTCCAGGAATTTGTCCAATGAGAATTGGCAACCCGACCAGACAGTCTATATTGAAACTGAGATTTTTCATCATCAGCATCACTTCAGAAGTTCTAAAATCCAAAACTTGTCAAAACAAGTCATAAATTTGAGAAAGATGCTTAATTTCCTAATAAATACTTTCATTCTTGCCAGGTGTATCATAAAATATCTGTATGCAGTTGAAGAAGTGTGAAGCTAAATAAAAGGAGTGGGGGAGGGGTGTTCCCCCACAACTTCTGTCAAAGTGTATTGGGTAGCATAGGGTGACCAAGAAAAGTTCTGTGTACAGATCTGGAAGCAATACGAAGTGTTACTATATGTTGTTGTTTTTTAATTACAAAGGGTGTAAACACAAACGATAGGGACAATAAAGTATACATACACAAGTTCAAATGGTGAAAACCCTAAACTGGGATGTGGTACAGCCCTGTAGGCAAAAAGCAACTGCTGCAACACTAGATCCCAATCATTGGAGTGTTCATTTACGAATTTACGTATCATGGCCCCCAAAGTTCCATTAAACCTCTCCACCAGGCCATTGGTTTCATGGTGGTAAGGGGTGGCAACCAAGTGATTCACCCCATGAGCTTCCCACAGGTTTTCCATGGTCCCTGCCAGGAAATTCGTTCCCGAATCTGTAAGGATGTCGGAGGGCCAACCTACCCTGGCAAAAATGTCTGTTAATGCCTGGCACACAGTTTTAGCCCTGGTGTTGCTTAAGGGTACTGCTTCCGGCCATCGGGTAGCAAAATCCATGAAAGTCAGTACGTACTGCTTTCCTCTGGGTGTCTTCTTTGGGAAAGGACCCAGAATATCCACAGCTACTCGCTGAAAGGGGACCTCAATTATGGGTAGTGGCTGGAGAGGGGCTTTTACCTGGTCTTGGGGCTTTCCCACTCGTTGGCACACCTCACAAGACCGGACATAATTAGCAACGTCCTTGCCCATTCCCGCCCAGTGGAAGGACTTCCCCAACCGGTCTTTGGTTCTGTTCACCCCAGAATGGCCACTGGGATGATCATGGGCTAAGCTCAAGAGCTTTACCCAATACTTAGTGGGAACTACCAACTGTCTTTGAGGATGCCAGTCTTCCTGGTGCCCACCAGAAAGAGTCTCCTTGTATAAAAGTCCTTGTTCTACAACAAACCGGGATCGGTTAGAAGAGCTGAGAGGCGGTGGGGTGCTCCGCGCCGCCGCCCAAGCTTTCTGAAGGCTGTCATCTGCTTCCTGCTCGGCCTGGAACTGTTCCCTTGATGCTGGAGACATCAGTTCCTCCTTGGACTGTGGACTGGGGCTTGGTCCCTCTGGAAGCGATGCAGGTGCTGGGGCTGTTTCCATTGACTGTGATCCACTGTCCACTGGTGCACTATATGGTATCTCAGGCTCTGGCTGAGCCTCTTGGGTAGGGTTATCTGCTGCTTCCGCCAGGTCAGGCTCGCTGGTGCCCTCTGGTGTTGGAGTTGTAGACGGGTTTGCAAGCGCTGGACTCAGTGCTGGCAATGGTTCTGGTGCTGGTTGCGTTGCCAGTTCCGGTTCTGGGACTGGCTTTGGCTGGGTCTCTGGGATTGGATCCACTATGGCTGTTGCAGTCGTTGGCAGGGGATCCGGTTCCACCACCGTTGTTTGGGTCTCTGGTAACACAGACGGGGCCCTGGTGGACGGCTCAGGAACAGGGATGGGGGTGAAAGCTTGCTTAGCCTGGCTGCGGGTGACTATTCCCACCCTCTTGGCTAGCTTCACATGGTTGGCCAAATCTTCCCCCAGCAGCATGGGAATGGGATAATTGTCATAGACTGCAAAAGTCCATATTCCTGACCAGCCCTTGTACTGGACATGCAACGTGGCTGTAGGCAAGGTTACAGACTGTGACACGAAGGGTTGAATTGTCACTGTAGCCTCCGGGTTGATGAGTTTGGGGTCCACTAGGGATTGGTGGATAGTTGACACTTGTGCCCCAGTGTCCCTCCAAGCGATAACCTTCTTTCCGCCCACTCTCAAGGTTTCCCTTCGCTCCGAGGGTATGAGAGAGGCATCTGGGTCTGGGGATCTTTGGTGTGATTGGGGTGTAATGAACTGTAATCGGTTGGGGTTCTTGGGACAGTGAGCCTTTATGTGTCCCAGTTCATTACATTTAAAACATCGCCCTGCTAAGGTATCACCGGGGCGATGTTGGTTGGTGGAGACTGGTGTGGTGGGGTGAGAAGGCGTCTGGGGTTTCCCTTGGGATGTGGGTGGGGCCTTGGGTTGTCCCCAGTGGTAAGGTTTTGTTTCAGCTTGCCCCTTCTGATATTCGCTCCAACTGCTACTAGTTTTTTTCTTTTCTGCCACCTCCACCCATTTGGCTCCAATCTCCCCCGCCTCAGTTACAGTTTTGGGCTTCCTATCTAGGATGTACCTTTCTATTTCCTCAGGAACACCCTCTAAAAACTGCTCCATTTTTACTAGGGAAACCAGATCTTCCAGAGATTTAACATTTGCTCCTGATACCCAGGCATCACAATTTTTGTCAATGTGGTAGGCATGCCGGGTAAATGACACATTGGGTTTCCACTTTAGGGCTCTGAACCGCCGACGGGCATGCTCAGGTGTTAGCCCCATTCTGAGTCTGGCCTTGTTTTTAAAAAGTTCATAACTGTTCATGTGTTCCTTAGGCATTTCAGCCGCCACCTCTGCTAAGGGTCCACTGAGCTGCGGCCTCAGCTCTACCATGTACTGGTCTGCAGCGATGCTGTATCCAAGGCAGGCCCTTTCAAAATTTTCTAAGAAGGCCTCAGTATCATCGCCTGCCTTGTAGGTGGGGAATTTTCTGGGATGGGAAGTGGTACCTGGAGGGGGGTTGTTAGGATTGGCTGGTGCATCCTGCTTAGCCTTTGCTACTTCCAGTTCATGCTTCCTTTCTTTTTCTCTCTCCTCCATCTCTTTTTCTTTCAGCTCCATAGTTCTCTTGTGAGCCTCCTCTTTGGCTTTTTCCAGCTCCATCTCTTTTTCTTTCAGCTCCATAGTTCTCTTGTGAGCCTCCTCTTTGGCTTTCTCTTCTCTTGCTCTCTGCTCTGTCTCGAGTTTTGTTAATTGAAGAAGTCTCTGATGTTTTCTTTCATTTTCTTCTGCTTCTAGTTTGGCCAGTTCTATTTTTTTAGCTACTTCTTTGGTAGTCATTTTCCTGTTTTCTTGTGCTGGGTCACCCCCTCTGCAGTTGACTGAAACTGAAAAGCTCTCCACTCTGGCTGCTGCTGAGTTAACAGAGACTTTCTAACTAGCTACTCCCGAGGATGTAAAAAGAAAAAAAAAACAATTCAGCTTGTAAATTCCCTTTACCTTGTCTTTTGTTTGCTCATTTGAACACTTCTCTTAACAAAAGACCTTGTTAAAAAAACTTAACACCTCTGCCTCCAGGCAAGGAGAGATAAGATATGCATCTATCTCCAGCTCTGCTTTCCAAGCAGCTAGAAGGAAAAAAAAGTTTCACTGTCTTTTGGGTTTAAAATGATTCCACCGCTCTGCCACCATGTCACCAATGGCCTGGTGGAGAGGTTTAATGGAACTTTGGGGGCCATGATACGTAAATTCGTAAATGAACACTCCAATGATTGGGATCTAGTGTTGCAGCAGTTGCTTTTTGCCTACAGGGCTGTACCACATCCCAGTTTAGGGTTTTCACCATTTGAACTTGTGTATGGCCGCGAGGTTAAGGGGCCATTACAGTTGGTGAAGCAGCAATGGGAGGGGTTTACGCCTTCTCCAGGAACTAACATTCTAGACTTTGTAAGCAACCTACAAAGCACCCTCCGACACTCTTTAGCCCTTGCTAAAGAAAACCTAAAGGATGCTCAGGAAGAGCAAAAGGCCTGGTATGATAAACATTCCAGAGAACGGTCCTTCAAAGTAGGAGACCAAGTCATGGTCTTAAAGGCGCTCCAGGCCCATAAAATGGAAGCGTCGTGGGAAGGACCATTCGCGGTCCAGGAGCGCCTAGGAGCTGTTAACTATCTCATAGCCTCCCCCACCTCCAACATAAAGCCTAAGGTATACCATGTTAATTCTCTTAAGCCCTTTTATTCCAGAGAATTAAACGTTTGCCAGTTTACAGCCCAGGAAACAGATGACGCGGAGTGGCCTGAAGGTGTCTACTACGAAGGAAAAAAGGATGGTGGCGTGGAAGAGGTGAACCTCTCCACGACCCTTGGACGTCTGCAGCGACAGCAGATCAAGGAGCTGTGCACAAGCTTTGCACCAATTTTCTCAGCCACTCCAGGACGGACCGAACGGGCATACCACTCCATTGACACAGGTAATGCTCACCCAATTAGAACCCCACCCTACCGGGAATCACCTCATGCCAAAACTGCTATACAAAGGGAGATCCAGGACATGCTACAGATGGGTATAATCCGCCCCTCTAATAGTGCATGGGCATCTCCAGTGGTTCTAGTTCCCAAACCAAATGGGGAAATACGCTTTTGCGTGGACTACCGTAAGCTAAATGCTGTAACTCGTCCTGACAACTATCCAATGCCATGCACAGATGAGCTATTGGAGAAATTGGGACATGCCCAATTCATCTCTACTTTAGACTTAACCAAGGGGTACTGGCAAGTACCACTAGATGAACCCGCTAAGGAAAGGTCAGCCTTCGTCACCCAGGCAGGGGTGTATGAATTCAATGTACTCCCTTTCGGGTTGCGAAATGCACCCGCCACCTTCCAAAGACTTGTAGATGGTCTCCTAGCAGGATTGGGAGAATCTGCAGTTGCCTACCTCGATGATGTGGCCATTTTTTCTGATTCATGGGCAGAGCACCTGGAGCACCTGGAAAAAGTCTTCGAGGGCATCCAGCAGGCAGGACTAACTGTTAAGGCTAAAAAGTGTCAAATAGGCCAAAACAGAGTGACTTACCTGGGGCACCAGGCGGATCGAGGAACTATAAATCCCCTATAGGCCAAAGTGGATGCTATGCAAAAGTGGCCGGTTCCAAAGTCTAAGAAACAGGTCCAATCCTTCTTAGGCTTGGCTGGATATTATAGGCGATTTGTACCCCACTACAGCCAAATCGCCGCCCCGCTGACAGACCTAACCAGAAAGAACCAGCCAAATGCAGTTCAGTGGACTGATGAGTGTCAAAAGGCCTTTAACCAGCTTAAGGCAACACTCATGTCTGACCCTGTGCTAAGGGCCCCAGACTTTGACAAACCGTTCCAAGTAACCACAGATGCGTCCGAGCGAGGCGTGGGAGCAGTTTTAATGCAGGAAGGACCGGATCAAGAATTCCATCCTGTCGTGTTTCTCAGTAAGAAACTGTCTGAGAGGGAAAGCCACTGGTCAATCAGCGAAAAGGAATGCTATGCCATTGTGTACGCGCTGGAAAAGCTACGCCCATATGTTTGGGGACGGCGTTTCCAACTACAAACAGACCATGCTGCGCTACAGTGGCTTCATACCGCCAAGGGAAATAACAAAAAACTTCTTCGGTGGAGTTTAGCTCTCCAAGATTTTGATTTTGAAATACAACACATTTCGGGAGCTTCTAACAAAGTGGCTGATGCACTCTCCCGGGAAAGTTTCCCAGAGTTAACTGGTTAACAATTGTTCTTGGAATGAAACATATTGTTAGTTTTTATATAATCAGTAGTATGTCTAAAGGTACATGTGCCTTATTAACTCTGTTTTCTCCTAGAACTCCAGGAAGAAATCACAGCCAGTGTGGAACCGAACGTCCAACACTATCTGTGATTTGGGGGGCATGTCATAACTATAAAGGGAAGGGTAACAGCTGTCCTGTGTACAGTACTATAAAATCCCTCCTGGCCAGAGACTCCAAAATCCTTTTCCCTGTAAAGGGTTAAGAAGCTCAGGTAACCTGGCTGGCATCTGACCTAAAGGACCAATAAGGGGACAAGATACTTTCAAATCTTGGAGGGGGGGGAGTTTTTTGTTTGTGTTGTTTGTTTGGGAGTGTGTTCGCTCTCGGGACTGAGAGGGACCAGACATCAATCCAGGTTCTCCACATCTTTCTAAACAAGTCTCTCCTATTTCAAACTTGTAAGTAAATAGCCAGGCAAGGCGTATTAGTTTTCCTTTGTTTTCTCAACTTGTAAATGTACCTTTTACTAGAGTGTTTATCTTTGTTTGCTGTACTTTGAACCTGAGACTAGAGGGGAGTCCTCTGAGCTCTTTAAGTTTGATTACCCTGTAAGGTTAATTTCCATACTGATTTTACAGAGATGATTTTTACCTTTTTCTTTAATTAAAAGCCTTCTTTTTAAGAACCTGATTGATTTTTCCTTGTTTAAGATCCAAGGGGTTTGGATCTTGATTCACCAGGAGTTGGTGGGAGGAAGGAGGGGAATGGTTAATTTCTCCTTGTTTTAGATCCAAGGGGGTTGGATCTGTATTCACCAGGAGTTGGTGGGAGGAAGGAGGGGGGATGGTTAATTTCTCCTTGTTTTAAGATCCAAGGGGTTTGGATCTGTACCTGTTCATGCTCTCTGTATGTGTGTATATATATCTCCTCAATATATGTTCCATTCTATATGCATCCGAAGAAGTGGGCTGTAGTCCACGAAAGCTTATGCTCTAATAAATTTGTTAGTCTCTAAGGTGCCACAAGTACTCCTGTTCTCTATACACGTTAGACAGTATATGCACAAAAGATGAATGGCTTTGTCCAGCCCAGTAGAAGTAAGTTACATATTTCCAGCTAATCCAGAACTAACTATAGATTACTCTAACTCTACATTGTGCTAGAAGTGTGTGTGTATGGTGGTGGTGGGGGGAGAGTCCTACTTCCTCCCCTTAATTATATTGAGGGAAGAGCTCAGGGTAAAATTTTCAAAAGTGCTTAAGTCATTTGGGAGTCTAAACCCCTCGATACTGATGTAAGCACCTTTGAAAATGTTATCTTAAATCAATAAATGCTCTCCATTTTGGGTTATTTCCAAATAAGCAATTCCTGGGGAGGGGGCGGGAGGGAGGAAGGAGTGAAACCAAAGAAGAAGCCAAAAGAAATGGAATAGATCAATGAAAGAGAGGAGGAGATGGCACATACTGTGGCAGTGTGCACCTTTTCTGCTTAGCTTGCCTGCTTTCAAGTTAGAAAGTAAATTATGGGAAGAAAGGTTAATAAAACAAAGACTTTACTATATAGAGATTGCAGGACAAGGGGGATTTCTCACTGTCTCATGTAATGATGGAATTACATTTTTTTTTATGCTGCTAGCTCCTTACTCCAACAACACAGTTAATGACAGACATTGCTTTGGATCAGCGCTCAGACAGTCTCCATTGAGGTATAAAATACACAGCAGTTTTGCATAATTTGCTTAGTTTTAAAAGCCCTCAGTTCCAATGAAAATGGTAGGTTGGGGAAAGCAGACATCAGTAGCAAATAAATAAAAAAACAAGGTGAATTGATAGTATTTTCTTTCAGCCAAATGCTTCTCGCTTGGAGTTTTTTTACCACCACTATTTGTTTTCCCAGATCAGGAATAAGGCCTCAGCCAGCCAATGAGGCATCTACTAAAACTCCACTAAACATGGATGTGTTTATTTCCTCTCCCTGTTTCATTTCCATCCACAAGAATAGTTTTACAGTACTGAATGGATGGTAACCTGCCTAGCAGATGGCAGGGAAGCTTCAGAGGCAAGAACCCTCATCTGAATTTTGTTGTCCTTCATTCACAGAGCTCATGGGAAAGTGTGGCAATGCTGAATGCCTCCAGTGGCACCTATGGGCTGCAGTTTGTTGCCTCTATACTTTCTCGATATGAATCAAAAGCATAGAGTAGAGCAGACTGATCAGCCAGAAAATTGTGGAAGCCTGAAGAAAGGAGCAATGTATGGTACTAGTTTGCTCAGGTTTAGAAATAGAGAAATTAAGAGAAAAGGAAAATAAAGGCTGCTGAGGGAAACCCAGTAACAGAATATACACCACACGTTCTTCTAAGCAGCAATGCTCTCCTTCCTTGATTTGGCATTTCTCAGAGTAAACACTCAGGCCTCACGAGGTGATATGCAAGACATTAGATATTGTGAAAATAATAACCATTATTTTATAAAGCTAATTCTGAGTGAGTACAGGTGAATAGAAATAAATAAAACCCTCTTTAAATCAGGAACTATTTTATGCAGTACTATACTACTAGCAAGTTTACAATTAGAACACATCACATCTACACATAGGCCCTTCTGATTATCATTCACCACGGAATAGTTTCTTATCCTGCAAGCTAGAGTCACAAGCATTGTATCCAAATGACTACCAGGAGAGGAATAATGATTTTGTGTTTAAAGCCCTAGTCTCATTAAATCAAGGTTCCATTCCCACAAACTTCCTGTGTAAACACTGTGTGCCTCAGTTCCTCATCTGAAAACTGAGATAATGAAACATACCTAGCCTGAACCAGGGACCCCTTGTTGCCGATTGACATAAGGGGGTGCATAGGGATCTACTAGGACATCCAGGGTCTGATGTCTACATAATAGTGCACCAAAGGGTGGGATGTGAGGTCTCTACCAACAGCCAGTAACACACTGGTCATCCTAATCATTGAAGGAAGCATGTACGAATTATATTTAAGGAGTTACATATCTATACTGGAAATTATGTTCTTAAAGCCTGGATGCTACAAGCAGATCACTAGGAGGTGATAGGCCTTGGACAGATTCTGTTCACACGGTGGCAATAGAAGCTTGTCTCTCTCAACCTTGTCAGGTGTGTATTGTGCATTGTACGTCTCACAATGTAAGCCTATCCACATGCAGAGCCAGATACTTATCAAGGTTTGCAAAATCTATAAAAAAGAAACTTACAGGAAAAAAAACAACCGGTGGGGGTGCGAATGGGAGTGGCAGCACCCTGTTTACATGTAATGACAATGGATTGTTGGCACACAGGGGTGTACATAGTATCCTTCACCTAGGAGACAAGCTGACACATGCATGTCTTATGAATGGTGCATCACAGCCGGATGAGCTGCTTGGAGAAAGACTTTGGAGTGAGCTAAACGCTACAGGACCTGAAAATATCTTATAAGTGTAGGTTCTAGAATGAGTGTTATGATTTATTTTTTATGTTACCGTTTATTTCCATTAATTCTACTTGTTTCATCTATAATCTCTATTCTTTGTTAAATAAACGTATTCTTCTTTTCACTATAAACATATCTAAATGTGGTGTGTTAAGCGGAGTGATGATCTGAGGAAAAACTGGAAAGCTGCTGGGTACTATTCCTTTGGGAGTAGAAGATCTGTGAATTCTGTGAGTGTCAGTGGATCAGGGACTGGGACCTTCTGGGGGATGCTTGGAAAACTTGGAGGTTGGAGTGTGCATATTGCTCGCAGTGAAGCCCGCATAGGCTGAGAAGGGAGTGCTTGTGTTGCCTCTGGCCAGGGATGTCAGGGACCTGTCTCATGGCTGGCACAGACCCAGCTTCCTCATGCTAAAGGCTGTGGTAGTGAAGTGCCTCAGCACCCTGGGTGCCCCTGGGAAGCATCACACCTTCCTCCCAGGGGTATGTGTTTTGAGGATAAATTAATTAATATTTGAAAGAGACTGATGGTATGGAAGTCAGATCCATTAAATTAGATAGATAGATTATTGACAAGGATAGTGTTTTTGAGGTTTTCTTTGTTAGGTTGCTGGAAATTAATTGGGGAGATGTCTGTTGATGTAACCAATTGTAGGCAATATAGTACTGTCACTGGTCTCTATGGATAGACTGAGCCCAGCTCCCCTGGACTGGAGTGGGTGAGCCCAATCCAGCTCATTAAAGAGGGCTAGGCTACAGCTGGGGCTGTCCAGGACTGCTAGCAGGCAGCTGGAATGAGGAAGGACTGCGACAAGCTGAGTCCTAGGGAGGGAAAGCCACAGTTGAGAATTGCTAACTCCTGTGGAGGGTCGCTAGAGCAAGGGACTCGGGGAGGCAGCCCTGTAGCTGCTGCTCCTCCAGGAAAGGAACTAAGTTTACTGAGTGTGGGAGGCTGCCAGGAGTTGGAGTGCCAGAAACCCTTGGGATGGATGGCCCTGAAGCTTGGGCCAAGAACAGAGATAGGACTGTGTTCTGTTCAATTGTTAACCTCTGTTTAAAGAATAAACCTCCTTGACTGAGACTGGGCATGGCAGTATATGCTCTGGAGCTGGGGAGAAATGACAGCCCAGGTGACAAGTACATAAAACATTTTAATGTTGTAGCGATGAGCATGGTAAATAAATCCAGATAGAATTATACCTAGAGGCTTGAGCAATGTATACATGTTTCTAGATATACTGTTATAAATAATGTATTCTGTTCAATTAAGTTTCAGTCAGGAAATTCTACCTATTTGGAACCAGTAATAGTTGTTGTTTTTTTCTTTCTCTCCTACTCTGGGTATAACATAGCAACCTTCTAATTTTTCAGCTGGTGCCAGAATCCAGCAGAGAGATTTCATTCAATTCAGGTTAAATTAGGATGTATTAGTCAGAGGTACTAAGCATAAAATATAGATTTAACCTCAATAAGCTGTTGCAACAGTGGTGTTATATTTTTGATACTGCTGTTATAATCATCCAGGGGGGGAAAGAGCTTTTTCCCCATGTTGATGAAACTCTCCCCTTTCAGAAATAGCTGGTGAGCATTTGGTGTTATCCTCCAGAGAGACTGGGTAGCTCTACATCAACTTCCTGCTGCAAACATTTTTCTTCTAACTAAAGATGGCCATGGGTGGTATTGAATCAATGCACAATGGTACTTCTAGCTGGTGGACTCCATCCATTTCTGCCTCATCAGATTCATTTAATTAAACAAAAGGTTTTTTAGTGCTCATAGCTGCAAAGATAATTTTCAAAATGTGAACCAGTGCATTGTTATCTTCCTGAATTTCCAAAGAGGTAAACTTAAAATAAACAAACTAACTTGGTGTAGATTGTTGTTCCCATCGCTCTATACTTACATACATAAATAACAATGACGACTCTGAACCCTAATGGTGATAATATCAGTGCTGAAATGATCAACTATTGCACTGCCACCATTTTAAGACAAATTTCCATTATTTAGATTGAAAGATCTTTGAAGCAGAGACTGTGACTTTTACATCTTGTGTAATGTCAAGTGCTACCTCTACTAATAATACATAATTCAAGTCTTCTGGGACTGAGGACAGAGTTTGGGCACAGTTATTGTTTGCATTACATTAGAACCTAGAGCTCCCAATAGGTATCAAGACCACATTGAGCTGGACACTGTACACAAACATAATAGAGACAGTCCCTGCCTGAAAGTGTTTACATTCTAAATAGACAAGAGTGACACAGGATGGTAGAAATCAAGTATTGCTGTTCCTTTTTTACAGATGGGAAACAGGCACAGAGAGGTTTCAAAGGAACCTAGGGAAGTTCAATGGAATTTGCATGCTTGACTGCATTAGGCTCCTTAGAAAATCCTAGCCTTAAGTGCGTTGACGAAGGAAACACAGGAAGTCTGAGCAGAACCAGGAACTGAACCCAGATCTCCTGAATTTCATTCCAGTGCATTAAGAACATCCTTCCTTTCTAATATTTCCCCTTGACTGGGGCATAGGAACCACCAAAAGGAATATATTTAGCTGTTTTCCCTCCTAAAAGTGAGTACTAATTTACTAGCTTTCAAAGAACACAAGGAGTTTAAATCCACATTGCTGCATGAACAGTAGGAAGGTGATTTATAGCACAACTTTCAGCTGTTTCTGCAGTTCAGAGAGATTCAAAGGGAAGTAGTTCTTTTTTACCTTGATTGTGAAATGGTCTGTCATAAGCTACGGAAACCAGGAGACAATTTCTGCCACAAGGTAATAGAAGAGACAAGGGCTGCAAAGCATTAGTAACAGCAGTGTTCACATTAAACCTTTCATACAAGAAAATAATGGAACATCTAAGTGCTCAAGCAATTACCACCTACATATACCAGGCCAGCAAGAGAGACAGCTAAAAGGAAGACTTAAATTTTCCCTCCTCCAGTTAAAACATTGGTTATCCTGACTGTTCTAAAAATATCCTGTTGCATCACCATATTTCAAGATAATCTGTATTCTTGCCAGGGTTGGTCAAAAATGCCATATTAATATCAGATAAAAACTTCAAAGGAAAGGAACTTTTTAATTTTGTTTGAAACTTCTTTATGGAAATTTAAATTCTAAAACAATTCAGAATGAAACAAAATGAAAATATTATCATTTCAAATTAAGATTTTTTTTTTGTTTATGAAAAATGAAAATTTGAGATGTTCCTCCTTCCCCTTTTTTACTTTTTTCCAGTGGACAGGGATTCCCTCCTAAAAAAGAAATAGTTTTCACTTTTGAAAATTATTTAAATTTTTTTTAACTTTCATCCCTATTGACATCTTTATAAAAAAGCACTAAAAATTTGATTTGGTTGAAAAAACATGTTTTGTGAAAACATTTAGATGATTTTTAATAGCTCTAATTACACTGCTCTACAGCCAAAATGCTTCTAAAAGTCAAACTTTACTAATTCTGGGTCACTGAGAACGAAAATGATGCTTAAAATTGTTGATTGGCTCTAGTTTTCAAGGTATGCTATTGGGTCAGTATATATGACCCTTGACTTGGGAATGGCGGAGAATAAGTGAGTTATAAAGGGAAGGGATCTCAATTTAAACCAGAAATGACTAAAATACATCTTTGACTGGATCTATGAATAAATCTATGACTGGGTTTGGACAGTACTTGCTTTTTAGGCAAAACAATGAATGATGCAATCTGAAGCTGGTATTGCATCATACATGATATGAATTGCATCATGATATTCCTAGAAGTCATAGATGATGCAATCCTATCGAAGCTTACATCACTCTGCTGAACGAATTGACCTATATCAGCTCTAGAAATCATACAGTGTCGTGCTCTCTTATTTGTCAGGGTTTGATTTTTCAAAGGGACACAATCCTGTTTAGCCAAAGTGAGCAGAGATGCCTCGTACTTGTGTGAACAGTGCAGATAACTTCTGCTATGTTTGTGGTGAAGTGACTTTTGCATCACAAAAGCGCAGTATAACCACTATGGTTAAGAAAGCCTATCACCTTTATTTTGGCTGCAAAATTGGAGATCAGGACAAGAGGTGGGCCCCACACATATGCTGCAACACTTGTGCAACAAATCTTCGCCAGTGGTTGAACAGGAAAAGGAAATCTATGCCTTTTGCAGTGCCAATGAGTTGGAGAGAGCCAACAGATCATACCAGCAATTGTTACTTCTGCATGGTGCCTCCAGTTGGGAAAGGTGTGTCAAAGAAGAAAAAGTGGACTGTGCATTATCCAAACATTCCATCAGCTATACCCCTAGTACCCCACGGAGAAGGACTGCCGGTTCCTGATGCATCAGAATCATTCTCACTTGAGTCAGACGAGGAAGAGGAAGAGGATGAAACTTCTGGTCCTGAACCATCAATGTCACAGGACCCACATTTTCTCCCATCCTCCTCTGAACCACACCTCATAACACAAGGTGAACTGAATGACCTTGTCTGGGATTTGGAACTACCCAAGAGTAAGGCAGAGCTCTTGGGCTCCAGACTACAGCAGTGGAATCTCCTGGCAGGTGATGTTAGGGTTTCTATGTTCCGTGACCGTCAAGAGGATCTTGTCCCATTCTTCTTCATGGAAGGTGATCTTGTAGCCTGCAACAACATCGATGGTGTGATGGCAGCCCTCAACATCGTTCACGATCCAGATGAGTGGAGACTGTTCATTGATTCATCGAAGACGAGTCTTAAAGCTGTTTTACTGCATAATGGCAACGTTTTGCCATCAATTCCAGTTGGTCATGCAGTCCATATGAAGTAAACCTATGACAACATGAAACACCTTTTGAGGTGCATGAACTATGACAAACATCAGTGGCAGCTTTGTGGCGATTTGAAGGTTGTTGCTCTCTTGCTTGGTCTGCAGGCTGGATACACAAAGTACTGCTGTTTTCTCTGCGAATGGGATAGTCGTGCAAGAGATTCCCACTACATCAAGAAAGATTGGCCACTCCGACAGCCATTGGAGCCTGGGAGGAAAAGTGTTCAGCATCTACCACTTGTTGAATCAAGGAAGATTTTGTTACCACCCTTACACATCAAGCTGGGTCTGGTGAAGAACTTTGTCAAGGCCATTGACAAAACACAAGCAGCTTTCAAGTACCTCCGTGGAAAATTTCCAAGGTTAAGTGAAGCTAAGATAAAGGAAGGTGTCTTTGTTGGTCCTCGGATTTGTGAACTTCTTCGAGATGATGCATTTGACCATGCACTGCGTGGCAAGGAAAAGACGGCATGGAAAGCCTTCCAGTTAGTGGCAATAAATTTTCTCAGAAACAACAAGGCAGACAACTACAGGTTGTTGGTGGAAAACCTCCTCAAGGCATACAAAAGCTTTGGTTGCAACATGTCACTAAAGAAACATTTTTTGCACTCTCATCTAGATTTTTTCCCACCGAACTGTGGAGCAGTGAGCGACGAGTACGGCGAGGGATTTCACCAGGACATTGCAACAATGGAGAAATGCTATCAGGGCAAATGGAGCCCATCAATGCTTGCAGACTATTGCTGGACAGTGACAAGAGATGCTCCATTTAATGAATACAAGAGACAAGCCAAGAAGCGCCGAGTAGACACTGAATAGGACTAAACTATGTACAGAATAGTTTTTTGCCTTTTGTTTCATAATACATTTTATTTATATAACCCTTTTGCTGATTTTTGAAGTGTTACATAAACAGGACAGGTGAAATATTATCATGTAAAGCAACCATAAACACATGAAAAGACCTAGATTTACAATTTATGATTAAAACTCTACTATCTCCACAATATACATAAACATAAAATGTAAAAACTTAAATATCTTAGAAACAGTAGCCAATCTGTTGTTTTAATTGTCATATTTGAATTCAGCACATCAAAATACATAATAAATAGCACATTTTATCTCTGAAGCAGGCGACTTCTCAAAAATTGTGGACCAGTGTTATTACATAGCTTTCCTGCTCAATGGGTTGCACATTTGAATATTTGTATTGCTAAGCACCATCTTGTCAGTCAATAATAATTGTCCTTCATAAGCTCCACCCATTTTAATTGACTATTTTCAGAAGATAAAAAAAATTAATTGCGGTGGGCAGCGTTTGTCCATTTATTTTTAGACACAGTGCCATCTTGGGAACAGTGCACAGCTGCAGGACAATTCCTTTTCATTAAGAATTCCTCCTTGCATGGACAGCCAACTCTGCTGGCATATGAGTATGAGAAAAAATGACAAATAATTCCTTAAACAAACTTTCAAAATGTAATATTCACACACCATGTGCAAATGCACCACAATTTACCAATGAGAGCCCAACCATGACAATACAAACCCATTTCTCAAACAGCACCACAGCTCCCTTTGCCAACAAAGGCCTCACACAACTAGTTATGCAATATATTTGCTCTCATATATCTTCACAGGGAGGCATTGCATGGTCAGCAACTAAGGAGTGAAGTCTTCTGCACTAATACAAAGGGTTCCCTAAAGGTAGAAACAGTTTGTCTTGCAGCCTGTTGTTCCTCTCTCTCTCTCTCTCTCTCTCTCTCTTTGGGGGGGGGGGGCAGTAAAGCAATATTGAGGAAGAAAGGGGAGGGGGCAAGCAGAAAAGGGGAGAGCAGAGCCAGTTTTTTTGGAAGGAAATTGTAGCTGCAAAGCACTGCAAAGGGAGAGCTGGCTGTAAATTTGCACCCTCATCCTGCTGGTTCTATGTAGCGTTGTGTCTCCTTTGGGGGAGAAGAAAGGCAAAGACCCTGAAGATTTCAACACCAGAAGCTCACTAGCATGCTTGGATTCCTGAGATGCTCATGTAAATCAGCATCTAAACTGTGGCAGCTGCTGTTAATACCCCAAGGGTTGCCCCTGAAATTATTGTCTATCCAGTTAGAGTCTTAGGTGCAGTGAACCATTGAGTAGAGGACAGCCTAAATGTTGGATTTTGCTTAATCACCCTGGAATTTTAGCACAGACTTGCAGTATGACTTTGCAAGAAGCCCTCAGCTTGTTACCATTTCACTTCAGTTCCTGAAAATGAATTAAAACTGCAGTTGGTCAATTGGTTGCACGTTCTAGCACTGCTCATCTGCCGGTGCTGGGCTTGAAGAAAAAGGGAGCTCTCAGCACTGCAATTTGACCATGCAGGTACTAGCATCTTCACTCTGGTCCTCTTCTGGAGCCTGGGAAACAGTTGGTTGGGGTTGTGAGAGGTGTTGATTGGGAAACTGTTGGAGTTCTCTTCTCTTAGAGAATATTACCTTTATGTCCCATGTCCTCAGTAAACCCATTTCTAGTGCCATCAACAGGAATATTACTTTTTGTATCCTGAATGATTTTTTAACTCCTTATAGCAGTGTGTATACTATACTAAACATACTGTGCATGTTTTAGGAGGCAGTTAAACCTATTGTGTACATGCACTCATGAGAGCCGGAAACACCGCTCCAGCACCACTAATTGATTACCGCAGTTCCAGTTGCTGTTAAACAGATGATGCCACAACCAAGTCAATAATATCCTGGCCTATTGCCCTTTTATAATGTTCAGCAATCACTCTCTAGCACAGCAAGGGTTACTTACTGTAATGAACCCTGTTTTATGGTGCTACTGTGATCGTCACCTGTCCCTTAGAAATTTGGTAGATGCTGGGTGTACTACAAGTTTGGAGGAAGTGCTATAGGCGCTCCGAGCAGAAGACTCTACAAGTTCTAGCTCTCATTGGATGCCCATAAACATTCAGAATCTGATGAATAACCAAGGATTGCTTTGCTAGGGCTGCCAGAAATAAACAGTGCATTAGGCAGGCTGGCTTAAAGTAACAAACAAACCATGAGCCTAATTCAGCACCTAAGGCACCCTAATGTAGGGACCTAAAGGTAACAGTGTCCTGACATCCCCTTCACACTATCCTGCCTGCCTACAAGTTGCAGCCATGTGTTGTCCTCCTCCTCCTGCTGGCCCCCTGCCAGCACCAGAATGAGCCTCTGTCCCATTCTCAGGCTTTCCAAGCCCACCCGCTCCAACTCCTAAACTGCCTGCAATCTGGCCTTCCTTTCACAGCCAGCTCCCAGACTGCTCTCTCCAGCCAGCTGTTCTCATTCTAATGCAGTCTCCAGCTTTCTCCTGACCCCAGTCTTCTCTCAGCTTTGGCAGTGCTTCCTATCTTGTGCTCTGGAGAGATTATAGAGCTCTCTGCCGACTGGATGTTGAAATAGGGGCTAGCACAGTGCCCAGTAAGGAGCCAGAAGTCAGACTTTCCAACCCTATGAGGTTTCCCATAGACTGTAGAATTTCAGTCATCTTATGGGTTTGTAGAGAATTCCTCAGCTGGTTAGCTACCTTCTCCAGTCTCCCCACCTCCCGGCATGACAACAATCAGTTGCTGCATGACTGTCCCGGCAACAGTTCCTGGCTCCTACTGCTCCCCCTCCCACAGGCTGGGGGTGAATAATCTCTACTGCTGCTGCCTTGTCACCCCTAGCCTGGTAGGGTGAAGATGGTCCCCTTCCCATAGCGTAGCAGCTGCTCTTTTATTGGCATGTTGTGGGGAGTAAGGGGGCAGGCTCATAAGAGCGGCAGGATGAGCAGCCCAGCAAATCACCTCAAATGTTGGGGAGTTCAGAATTATGTGGATGGAGGTATGTGAAGGGGAATCCAGAATCCACTGTGGAAAGGATGTGTGTGTGTGTGTGTGTGTGTGTATGTGTGTGGGGGGGGATTGAATCAACTGTGGGCAGTGTGGGGGCAGAGCTGCCAAGATCAGTTCGGGGGGGGATTGGTACAGGAACATTGCGGGCACCAGAATCAGTTCTGGGTAGTGTAGGTATGTGTGCAGGAGTGGGGAATTGGTTGTGGAAGCACCAGAATCAATTGTGGGGTATAGGAGGTGGATGGGATGGAGAAAATTAGTTGTGGAATGAGGGGTGTTGGGAGAGAGGAGGACTGCAGCCGGAGGATGATGGGTATTTCAGGCGAGGGAGCAAAATGAGTTGTAGCCTTCGGGGTGGGGGTTGGGGCATGACAGGATCAATTTGACAGGACAGAATGATTGTGGAAGGGAGCAGAAGCAAGTTGTTTCTTTTGGTATATGTGAAGGCAAAATATTCTGGTGTGTGTTTTGGCATGGAGGCAGAATTAAATAGTCTGTGTTGTGTGGGGGCCCTGAATTTGGATAGGGACAGATGAGATAGTGGGGCAGGAGGGAAAGATTTAGTCTAAGGAAAGAGAGAAATAATTTCTTCCTCACACCCCCCTTCTCACTCTATCTCAAGTAAAATCCAGTCACCACCACTCCCAAATTCATTCCCTCTCCCCTTGTCAATACCCAGGCCATTTTTCTGTTTCATTTTAGTGCATGAAAATATAAGATTGAAGTGGAACAAGGGAGAGAGAAAGAGGGGTAGGTGCCAAGATGAGCTGAGAAAAGCACTCTGTGCCCCTTGGGCCTACCATACCTACTTGTCACCTGCAGCCAATGGGAAAGGAGCTGACTGTACTCCGTGTACAAATGAGACCCCCCACACACACACCAAGAAAGAATCTGGAAGCATCAGAACCATTAGTACCGACTGTAATTTGGTTTTGTGTCAGTTTATGTAAATTTGAACTCTAATTGCCAATGTATGTAGGTATGCATCATGGGTTTGTTTGTTTTTAAATGTATGAGACAGAACTTGGGATTTATTACTTTGCATAATGTTTACCTTGTGCATGGGAACAATATCTGATTTTATTTTTATTTTTTTAAATACACAATAGACCCATAATGTTAAAGTTACATATTGGCTAGAATAATACTTGCTTGTCACTGGAGGCAATACAGATAGTTGGTAATTGGACTTTGATCCTGATTATATGATCGTTAGGCAGAGAGGATGGGAGCTGAAATGAAATAAAGTTTATGGGAAGGGCAAACACATACTCAAGGGAAAGTTATTTCTGCCACCTCACTATCAGCAATGGAATTTGTGAATATTATTTCCCAACCATTATTTCCCATTTGGGTCTTGCATGCAAAATGGCTGATTTTCATGCATATTTGACTATATGAATGTTTCCTGCTTTCTTCTGCTTAGGAAACATGAAAATATTATCCCTTGATTGAGAGAAATTCCTTGAAATGGGGTGCATTTTTGTCATATTTCTAAATAGTTTTGTCTTTTAAAGGACATATTTAGACTTTTTTATAGTCTCATTGATCTTTAATTTCCAATAGGGATATTTAAATGACTCCAACTGCAGTCCACAAAATATGTCTATGCTAGACTTCATTTTAAAAAAATTCAAAATCAGTATCTGAGAAGTTAATTGCTGTAACAGTCATAAAACAGAATTTTGCTATTGTTACTTCACTTTTTTTTAAAGTCAAAAAGATTAACATATATACTATGGGCCCTGAATTTTATTTTATGTAGTACTCCCAATAATAGCAATGTGACTTTAAAGCACCTTTAAAATCTGTATTAAGATGTTTTACCAAAAAAAGCCTACTTTAGTATATTACTACTGGATTTTTTCCATTATGATAATCTTAAAGTTTTTTTTAATATGTCTCCTTGCATAAATACTAACTATAGCAAGACTACAAAATTAAGATTTAAAAGAAAATATCTGATAAACATGAAGTTGAGAAGAAAAAGAAATACCTAAGACAAATCGTTAGTGAAACCAAATTTTAAATTAAAAAAGAGAGATAATGTCAAAATAATAATTACTGTTTTAGTATCATTCTCACTGCAATGAATTTCCATGGTATAATATCACATTTTAATCTTTTGAATGAATGTTTTGTTCACTTTTTTAAATGTTCTTCTTCTTTTTTCCCCACCCTTTTAATAGTTTCCTTCATAAGCATGTTTTTACTTCAATGTGTAATTTAAGGGGTGGAGTGTGTTGATTTACTTGCCATATTTGAACATCTCTAGGGATATTCAATTATGCATAAATTTCCAGAAGAGAGCTACAAATGATGTTTTATTCTTAAAAAGAGGTATAGTGGTCATCTCATATATCAGGGATCGGCAACCTTTGGCCCGTGGCCCGCCAGGATAAGCCCCCTGGCTGGCCGGGCCGGTTTGTTTACCTGGCACGTCTGCAGGTTCGGCTGATCACAGCTCCCACTGGCTGTGGTTCGCTCTCCCAGGCAATTGGGGGCGGTGGGAAACGGCACGGGCTGAGGGATGTGCTGGCCGCCGCTTCCCACTGCCCCCATTGGCCTGGGACGGTGAACCGCAGCCTGTGGGAGCCACGATCGGCCAAACCTGCAGATGCGGCAGGTAAACAAACCGACCCGGCCTGCCAGGGGGCTTACCCTGGCGGGCCGCGTGCCAAAAGTTGCCGATCCCTGTCATATACAATCTCTGCTAGCCTCCATCCTGAAGAGGTAGGACTTCTTTCCCAATAACATGCTGTTCATGTTCCAAACAAAAAGTAATAATCAGAGGGGAAAATGTCAGTCTCTGTGTTTGCCATGGATTGGTAGATTGAGAATACCCTCTCAATTGGTTATGGAAATCTGAGTTTGAATTTTTTTCTGATTACTTTAAACACCAGACAGTAAGATCTATTTATATTCGCATCTAGCCTTTAACAAAAAAAAAAAAATAGATGTAAAGCCTCAGGCCAGCCCAATAAAGGAAATGCATTGATTTAAATCATTTAATTTAAATTTCCATGTTTGTTTAATTGGCTTGTAAAATCGAATGTGAAAATGAAGCGGTCATCCTCTGAACACACTTTGACATAATGCAGTATTAACACATGCATGTCTGTTGAATCTTCAGAGAATGCATTTATGCATTTACTAACGATATTAACATTACATTGTGATAATGCAGTATGTCTTGGTGGTGGTATTAAGTAATTATTAAATCTGTTGTGACCCACGGTGGGTCACTGTTCAATGGTGTTCAACAGTGCACACTGCGTTTTTGTCTTATCTCTCTGCCTGCACTTTAATTCTCATGATAGCTGTGACTAAAAAAGGAAAAGAGGAGATAGCAAATGCATTCTGGGACTAGTATAAGAGCAGAGAAGGAGGTGGAAGTCAGAGGCCATTGTACTGATTAATTTGTTTTCCCAGAGTTACACACCTAATATCTGGTGGGGAATTATATTCTTGTAAAATGCTCATTTGTTTGAAGAAATGTACAATTACACTGATATTAGAGAGCAGGTGAAAGGCAAACTGGTTTATAAAACAAGATTTACCTAAAAAATGTTTGGTCACTGGGGTCCGGGGCAGTCTCATGAGTTACACATCTCATTGCAGTGAAGTAATTCAAGGCTCCTGAATATAAAACAAATGTCTGAAAATAAATAAGGGACCAGATTGTGTGTAGGGAGATCTTCTGCAAGGGTATTCTGGGCAGAAAGGGGGCATCCGCTGCCACTGTGGCACCATTTTTCTCACACAAACATACAGCCACATTCAAACACAGTGGAAGCCTATGTGCAACCGGGTCCATTCTAGGGGAAGATAAACTGATTAAGCAGGTGAGGGACAAAGCTGAGGTGGCAGCATATTGTTTCCCTTCAGATCCCACAGGCCTTACCAAGAAAAGGTTGTAGTACCTTTTTGTGTAGGCACCCCAGGATGTGGCAAGAGGGGGTCACTCTTAGTGTGGTCCTACATTGTCAAAAACCTAGGGGCCTGTGAGCCTTAGCCAGTGATGGGGACTCCTATGTGGATGACCCTGGCTTTCCAAAGTTCCCATACTCTCCTTAGTTCTTACTGTAGAAAATCACATCAGAAGAAAACCGCTTCTCATGTAAACACTTGTGGGTAGAAGTCTTGGAGAGTGATAGGAGAGAACTTTGTGAGGAGAACCTTGCAGAATTTTCCAGTGGTCAATCCATGTTTGCAAGTGTCATCTTCTTAGAACAGGCACTGTTTCATCACAAAAGTACAGTGAATCCCTCAAAAGAAAGGAAATTCCTTCTTCTCTCAGTTGCTCAGCGTTCATTTGGACAGTTGTGAAGGCATTGTTTTCCTAGTTCCCCAGTTATCATATAATATCATAGTTCTAATATGAACTACAAATATTTTTAGAGTATTTTTTGGAAGGGGGCACAGATGGGGGAGTGCTATGCATTGGGAACACGAGAGGGTTAGAAAGAACCTCCAAAACACAGAAAATCTTCCAGACCTTCTATTCTATTGTAAAAGAGCAAAAACAAAACAAAACAAAAAAGGCAGAAATTCCCTCTTTTCCCTGTTGCCAGTCACTTTTAAAATGTATTTATTATTAAAAATATCTTGTCGAAGTCTGTAATTCTGGTTTAATTCAAATGTAATATCACTTTATGACGGATTATGAGTAAGGCTACGATTTTCCACGGAGATCGTGGAAATCACAGAATCCAGCCCTGTCCCCAGAGCACGGAGTGACCCCTGTAGCTGCCCAACCTCTGCAGATGGTGTGGGGACCCCGCAGCTGAGCTCCCCATTTTGTCAGGGATATTTTTAATAAAAGTCAGGGACAGGTCATAGGCTTCCATGAATTTTTCTTTATTGCCCATGACTTGTCCCTGACTTTTACTAAAAATATCCCTGACAAAACCTTCGCCTTAATTGTGAGTACCCAAGTGAGTTACTGTTTTGTTGACTGTTATGTTTCCCAAGAATCCAGTCAGCCAAATATGTCTTTTAATTAACAACAACTCTAACTGGAGCAACAAGAAGAAAATAAAATAACAAAAACAGTCAGGTTTGTACCGCGAGTGGGAGCTTGTTTTACAAGATTCATCCAGTTTCCAACTAAGCTTTAGTTTCTGCTTTTGCTTCTGCCTCTTTTGAAATCTGCCTCTGAAAAGGTTCCAGAATTTTAAGCTGCCTCAACCACACACAGTCCCCAAACATCTTCAAATACCATACATCACATTAATATCAGTGCATGTTTTGCTTCCCAATTTCTCATTATTACCGTGGGTAACAAACGCCAAGCCTTCCTTCCAACTTGACGGTATTATTGCACAGAATGCTAAGTACAGTTTCCCTCAATTTAAAATGCATCCAATGCCTTTGTACTTAGAGGAAATTAACTTTTAAATCCCCAGACTATGGTCTTACAGGAATATACTAACAATACAGGGTTATCAGTGCTCCAAACTATTTCTTTAAAATGTATATCTTGTTACACTTAAAGAATGTAATTTAGGATGTGTGAATACCTCTATAACAATAACCGGAGGAAATTAGCCCTTAAAATCCCTAAGTATTACTCAGGAACCTTGGGGTTTCTGTTATATATAACTATTTGGACCTTGTTTCTTCCAGACACTTAAGAAAGAGTTGACATGTGTTGCCTTAATTTGTTTTTTTTTTCCCCAGGGAGACTGAATTACCTCAAGATCACTTATTCAAAATTAATTAATTAAAACATGCTGGTTGTCTATTAAAGCTCTTACCAGGTTCATTATAATCTTTGCTATACCATATTTGTCTTTCATATGGTGGATGCCTTCCAACCTACTTAAAGTTTACTGCTACTTAAAGTTTACTGCTTTTGTAACCCACACACCTCCAGGGTGTGGTGCTCTGTCCAATTGAGCGGCACCAAGACCACTTAGAGAAAGAGATTAATGAGCTGCTCCAAAGCCTCAGCTTTTAGCTCATGCAGTGGAGGCTCATGCACTAAGTTCCAGAAGCCCCAAATTTGATCCTGCCCACCAATGTCCAGGGTCTGTCGGGGTTACACTTTCATTCTAGAAAAGTTCTCAGTGTTGTGATGATTGTCCCTTTGATTTATTGTAGAGCTGGGTGAAACATCTAGATCAGGGATCAGCAACCTTTGGCACGTGGCAGCCAGCACATCCCTCAGCCCACACCGCTTCCCGCCGCCCCCATTGGCCTGGGACGGTGAATCGCGGCCAGTGGGAGCTGCGATCGGCCGAACCTGCAGACGCGGCAGGTAAACAAACCGGCCCGGCCCGCCAAGGTGCTTACCCTGGTGGGCCGTGTGCCAAAGGTTGCCGATCCCTGATCTAGATTTAGTGTGTGTGTACATGCACATACACAAAATACAGAACTGTACTCGTTTTCTTAAAATTCTTCTAACTCAACAGATTCTGTTGATAGTACTATAACTTTGATGAAAGGCCCCTAACCTAATATTTAGATGGCCAGATTAAATGGCCTGATTCTCAGAGGTGCTGAAAGCCTACATCTCCCACTGACTTCAGTGGACTACTTTCATATGTAAGGATTTGTGAGGCGGGCCTTTTATGAGACATTTGAATGGTATTACAGAACATTTTAAATTTAAAAAAGAAAACAAAAAAGCTTAAGACAGAGGACAAAACTGTTGAAGTGACTATAACCACTGAAGAAAATCAAGAAGTAGACAGTCTATATACTCTTCTGTGGTACTTGATCATATATCAATAGTTTTTTGTTTTTGTTTTAAATCTGAAGTTTATTTATGAATTACAAATACCAATTTTTTACCAGTCCAGAGGTCCTATGCTGTCCATTTCTGGTGACCCAATTATCCCACTGTCTTTTTTGATGTTACATTAGCTGGCAACAGCTAATCTCACCTGCTATTCTAGTGAGCACTAAAAACCTACTGAGGCTAGGTCAAGTCAACTGGGACTTTTAGTGATGATTGGAATGCAGTGATAAGAAAATGCAGCAGCTGGCAATAAAAATCAGCCACTTTATTTTGTATAGCACCTCTGCCTGTGGGTGCTTTAGAAGAACAAATATGCAACAAGCACAATAAAGAAAGCAGCTATGTTAAAATACATATAGATAAACAGGGCTTTTGCTTGAATTTAAAGCTAACCAAGGATTCTGCATGCCTATTCTCAGCTGTAATGGAATACACAGAGAGGAAACACACTAAGAGAAAGAGCACCATATGAAGGACTTCCAACATACGGTGTTCTTAAAAGTCCAAATGATCCTTAAGAATCATTTAGGCACAGAAGGAACTAACAGATCACTAAGATAACTGGCTGGTTAATGGGCTGGCTCACAGGATAGACAAATTGTAAGTGTGTACACTTGCCTGTAAGTGTGTAAAGATATTTATAGCGATAATGTGTAAAGCTACTTGTTTTGTTAAAAATAGAGAGCAAAGTTAGAAACAAACAGAATATATGCATATACTATTAATGTACTATATTATGAAGCCTAACAAATCCAGAAATAAGGTGGTGTTACAATTGTCATGCAGATAGGACTTTTTCTCTTGTACTTTTTCTCCCCTCTTCCTCCCACCATGAAAGAAAAGCTAAGTTCAAAAACTGGATTTTTAAAAAACTGCTGTTGGATATGTTTCACAAGACCACGTAAGCTACTACATTCAAGCTGCTACACATGGTTCCACGCTCTTTCATGTGTGGATTTTGGAATTTTGCAGAAATTACACTTTACTCAGTTAAGTGAAAATTAAAACACTAACACATGAAGTTGATATTTAAAAAGGAAGATGATCTAAAATAAAACCACCAGCACAAGGTAAATGTATTAACAGAAGAAGCAGCTGAACCGAAAACACCAAAATGAAGCCACTGTGTACACACAATGACAACCAAAATAAAAGCAACGAAATGCAGGAGACAGTTTCACAGAACGACAACCTGACATGCATGGAAGACATTGGTTTATGGAAGTATTTGTGTGACTGGTAAAGAACATTGTATCCTTGGCATAAACAGTCAGAAATTGATCCTATGCCCTTGAATCTGTAAGCAATTATTTTCCTTCAGTGGTTTTCTACCATTCCAATAGTTGTGGATAGTAACCCTGTCCTTGCATAGGTGTCAATGATGTCATTGAGACACATTTGGATGTCATATCATTCCCTCAAGCATTTTTGTTATCTTCTTTGTGTTCCCTACAATTTGTTGACAACATGCTGGCACTGTGAAGTTGAGAAGTATACAAGTGACTCTAAAGCTGGAATTTCTCACAGGAGCCTAAGGGAACTCCCATGGTGCCCAGTTCCCAAGGAATTTCAATTGGATTTGGGTGCCTAAATCCCCTAGGCTCCTGTGAAAATCTCAGTCTACGAGTGTTTTCAAAATCCCATAGAAAGAATCTATCTGTGATAAGACTATGACAATATGTGATAAGGATGCCTTTGTGTACAGCTCCAAACTGCACTGGATTGATTGTTCTGATTTTTTCTTTTCTTTTCCAAATGCACTATAAGCATGCATGCGCGCACACACAGACATGCATAGGCATGCATTTTTCTGGGTTGATATCATTGTATTGTTTCCTACCCATATCTCTAACCTTTTGCTTTTTTCTTTGCTCAATCTGGCATTCACAATACTTCCTGATTTATTAGCTTCCGTTTATTTGATTAATGCCATTGTGCTGCTTGTTCAGTGCTTTGAAAATGTAATGCAGCGTATGAAGTATGGACTAAAATTCTCTTTACCTTCACTTCGAGATTGTTAATGATCACAATGATTCTGGTGCCAGTTCATGCCAGAGACCTACAGGTAACAGGCAGAGTTTCCTGTTACTAATCCCAGAAGCATTCCAGTGCAGTAGCACATAATTTAAAACTGGACAGTAGATAAGCCAAATCCTGGAGTCTTTACTGAGCTTTAACTTACTCTTTATGCAGGCAAAACTCCACTTGCCTGTTCAAACTCAAAAGGACTGAGACCTTCTCCTCACTGGGGTATGATGCACTGCTGCAACTACTCCATTAAAGCTGCACTGTTGCAAACCTTTACTGTATATGGGCTTCCCTAGTGTAAAAACTGAGATGCACCAATGCATCTTACCTCATTTTCGAAGTGAGGTAAGCCAGACTGTGCTTCCTTTACTTGGATGGAGTAGTACTTCACTCCAGCTGTAGTGGCCTTGAAATCATTGTGACCAATAGCTGACTGGGTGCCTGACTCAAACATCACTGAAGACAAGTGAAAGATCCCCAATGACTTCAGAGTGCTTTGGATCAGACCCAGTTGAGTTTCTCAATGTGTGTAGAGGTGATAGAATCCGACTGACTGTAAAATGGTTTCAATAATTCACATGGGTTTTTGTTTAAAAAGTTATACCTAAGCTGACAATTTGTATACCAAGTTTTGCCAGATGTTACTTCAAACAGCTAAATTGCAAACCCTTGAAAACTGGGGTTTGTAATAGAGATGCTAACAGCCACTTAACTGGAGCAGTGCACAGATTCATTTGATATATATATAGTGTCATTGTTAATATTGCTGTGCCATCTGTTCACTCCGTGAGTTAAAAAGATTTTAGCCTCAAACAACTGGTTTTAAAATCTGTTGAATAAATTGGGTTTTAAAGGGGGAAGCAATAAAATGATGACCCTCCCACCTTAATTATATTAGCTTTACTGCCAGTGTCCAAATACTGGGGACAGAGAGGTTATTGAAAATTTTTGTGTTATCTTCCAGCAAATCAATCTTTATTATAGCAGTCACTTAGTAGCAAATGATAGTTAAGCTTGCAAAATATTTTTTCCCCATTTTTGTCCCTGGCTATGATATCTTTTTGGAAGTGTATGTCAAATCCCTTTAGTAAATTCAGCATTTTCAGAGTGTGAGGAAAAATACATTTCTTCCAGTTTAAATAATTTCTGCCATACTTTTTTTTCATCGATATATCTCAAAAGTGGCTGAACTTTGAAGCTTGTAACATGGCATGTAAACAGTCCTTACTGAGGAGTATCGCTACAAACAAGGTGGTAAAAATACTAGCTGAGGAGCTCTCTGAACCACCGATAACAAATCTTGGAAAACTGGGGCAATTCCAAAAGATTGAAATACTACCAACATAATTCCAGTATTTTAAAAGGGTAAAAGGAATGATCCAGGGAACCATAGACCGGCAAAATAATGTAATGGTTAATCTGGAACTCTATCAACAAAGAATTAGAGGCTAAAAATAATTAATGCCAGTCAACATGGCTTCATGGAAAGTAGGTCCTGTCAAACAAACCTGTTTTTTCCACAAGATTACAGGTCTAGTTGATGAGGGGCCTATGTTAATGTAATAGATTTGGATGTATCTAAGGGATTTGATTAAGAAGCACATGGCTTCTTGATTAAAATATTTTTGAAAAAAATTGCATTATATGGAATTAACAAGGCACACATTAGATGGATTAAAAATCGGTTCAGTGACAGCTCTCAAAATGTAGTTGTGAATGAGGAGACATCAATGAGCGGGAGATTCTTAGCTATTCAATATTTTTACCAATGATCTAGATGACAATATAAAATCCTTTGCTAGATTAGCAGCTAGTAAATGATTAGAAGTTACTATTTCAGAATGATCTGAATCACCAAGTTAAATGGTCACAATCCAACAAAATGTGTTTTAATACCGGCAAACGCAAAGTAATTCATCTGGGAACAAAGAATGCAGGTTATATGTACAGGATGGGAGACTGTTTTGGAAAGCAGTGACTCAGCAAAGGATTTAGGGGTAATTGCAGACAACTGACTCATCGTGAGCTCTCAGTGCAATAATGTGGCTAAAAGGTCTAATGTGATCCTCAGATGTATAAAAAGGAAAATATCAAGTAAAATAGGGAAATGATCTTGTCCAGGTCTGTTGTCTGCACATCAAGAAGGATGAGAAATCCTGCAGAGAGCTCAAAGGAGACCACAAAAATGATTCAGGGGTTAGAAAATAACCCTTACAATGTGAGTTTTAAGAACTCAATATATTCATCTTATCGAAGAGCAGGTTGAGGGGTGACTTGATCACAGTGGATAGGAACACACACATAGAAAAGAGATCTGAGAGAAGGGGATTTTGCAGTCTTGCTGACAAAGGCATAACAAGATCCAAAGGCTGGAAATTAGATAAATTCAACCTTGAAATAAGATGCAATTTCCTAGCAATGAGAGTGATTAAACATTGGAGCAGTTTAACTATAGGAAGTGGTAAATTCACCAGTGCTTGAAGTCTTTAAAATGATATTATATATCTTTCTAAAAGACCCATGCTTTAATCCATCTTCTGGGAAAAATTCTTCGGTCTGTGTATGTATACAGGATATTAGACTAAATGATCATGGTGATTCCTTCCGGCCTTAGAGTCTATGAATCTATGAAAATAATTATTCATATGTGAGTGAAAATTAATGTTTATACATACACAGTAGTACATTCTGTAAATTCTAAGGATCAGACCCTGACCTCCACTTTGGCTGTGTTGAGTTGTTCCACCAGTGCAAAGTAGCCATAAAGTAGCCATTGAGAATTCCCCTGGCATGGCAGAAACACTGGGTGCTGCTGGGCTGGAAAGGTTTCCCCTCCATTACCGCTGTCCCATCCTTCTGCCCCACCCTGATGTGGCTGGGGAAAAGGGAGCAAGACAGAAGCCTTGGAGCTCTGGGAAGCTGGCCCAGTTTAGAGCAGACCCAAAGCTGCTTTAACTTGTGTCTTGGGACTGGACAATGCCCAATAGTCCCAGAAATGGGCACCAGTATGAAGATAGCTGGAATCTAGCTTTGTATTTCTCCCTCCCAGTTAAGTTGTTTAGGCATACAAAATCTGGCAAATGCAGCTATTAATCATATAATTCCTACCATTTCTTCTTTTATTAAGTCTTTCCTGTGCAGAAGGAATATTTTTTCCAACTAATTTCTTCAAGTAAGTTAAAGAAGACAGCTCACTCAGTAGTACATGCTGTGATTTTTCTATTTAGGAAGGCGTTAAATCATATCCAACACATTTAGTTCACCATCAGAGTTGGAATAGTGCTGGCTTGGCATTCACTATGATGACAGTTTACGGAAGTTCAGTTCATCTCTCCCTCTCTTGTTTCGGACATGAATCATGGAGCACTTCACTCTCAGTGCATTACTCCAAACCATAAGGGATGATTCCTAGCAAATATGAAACATGGTAAATATTGTAAATTTGCATAAAAGAAGCACTATTATCTGAAATCATATCACAAAGAACTGGAAATTTTTTTATATGCTAGTTGGAGAAAACCTGCAAGCATAAAATTTGGCTTTTTAGCATTAAGAGCTTGTGGGGGAAAAAACAACAACAAAAAAGTAATAATAACAAGATCCTGCTGTTCTCTTAGCTAAAGAAACATACTGTCATTTTTTCCAGTGATTTCTTTTGTTCTTGTTGTATGGTTTGAGTTTATTAAAATATCCTAGGGGTAATTCTCTCTGTGCATCTGTTATTGGGAGCCAGGATTTTATGTTTTCTAGCAAAAACTGAGTTAAAATAAGAAAGATTATAAACATAGGTAGCTAGGGGGATAACCAGTCTCATTACAGGGGTACTCCTAAAACAAAGAGCCTCTTGTGGTAACTGCCAGCCGGTAGCCAGCTACAAAAGTGTACAGCCAGTTGTCAGCAGTCTTACAATTAGTGCTTGATCTGAAACCCGAAGCAAGACCTTCATAGTCTGTAGGAAGCAACACAAGCATGGAAGCTAAAAATATGACTTCCTGTGCCAAGCCAATAGAACTGGTGAAAGGCTTATGTAATCTTCAAGGATCTGTTTATATTACAGCTCATTATAGATGATATGATGCGTTGTAACTAGGAGTAATGACATTAAACTAACGTAAGGAAAATGTAGGCTGAATATCAGCCTAATAAGCATCTGGACAGCAAGATTTCTGAAATCATTGAATAGTCTCCGAAGGGAAGCTAAATTGCTTGGGGCTTGTTGCATGTTTGAAGTTAATGATTATTCGAGATTGTCGAATAAAGGATCAATTGGAATTATGTAATCAAAGATTATCAATCAGAGATTAGTATAGCACTATACAAAAAGAATAAATACATTACCACCCTGGATGTAAGATAATGAGCTGGGTCTGTGTCTCTTCTTCACTGTAACTGGTGGGTTGCACAGTTTCATTCCCCAGCTAAGTTCCAAAAATTCTGTCATTATATCAGTTTTGTAGACAGAGTCCCCTGTTTGCCAAGAATACTCTCCAGTACCATATGTTCTTATGTCATGTCTTTTGATATACATACATTCTCAATTTATCTGATGGATGTGTGATGGCACAATTATTTACACCTGAGAGGACCAACATTCTTCAAGATAATATCTCTCAGTGGGTCCTTCTTCCCCCATAGTCATTCTTCCCTATTGATTCCCCAATAGGAAACATCTTCTGTAACAATCATCCCTCATCAATCTCCCAGATTTATATAAGCTTATGTAAGGAATATATATATATCAGGGATCGTCAACCTTCAGCACACGGCTCGCCAGGTTAAGCAGGTTTGGCTGATCACGGCTGTAACTGGCTGCGGTTCGCTGCTCCAGGCCAATGGAGGCGGCGGGAAGCGGCGCGGGCCGAGGGATGTGCTGGCCGCCGCTTCCCACTGTGCCCATTGGCCTGGAGTGGCAAACCATGGCCAGTGGGAGCCACGAGCGGCCGAACCTGTGGACACGGCAGGTAAACAAACTGGCCCAGCCCGCCAAGGTGCTTACCCTGGCAAGCTGCGTGCCAAAGGTTGACGATCCCTGATATATATATTCCAATACTATCTGTAGTTTTATAGACATGGCAGTGCCAAGGATTATTAAATACAGCCTAATGTACAAAATTCCTGAATAGGGTTACTTGCAAGTTAAGAACCAGTGTTCTGGGCCTTAGAATTCATAGATTCTAAAGAATAGTTAATATATAAAATGAATAAAATATACAAAAAGGGTTAATATTTACTAACAGGTACTAACAGGCTTCTTAAAAGAGGAGTAGATAAAGCACTAAACATTTATTATAGGGAACAGTCCTGCACTGATAGGGGATGAACAAGATGGCTGAACAGGTCTTTTGTCTCTCCAGTATCTATGATTCTGAAGCTTGGTAATGAGAGATAGTGTGTTAACTTTTAAAGTGATATTCTTTTGTATTCTGACAAACAACAAATCACAATCAAATTTTCTCAACTTTCAGAATTCGTCTGACATAAAAATACCTAGAAGCAGAAAACATCAATTTAACATCAACAGTGAGTTATGAACACTTGAAAATGTCAGTGACTGATGATACTGCATTTATTCATGATGCTGATGAGCTGCAAAAATTGAGTATGTGGTTAGATCCTCAAATTTCATTTACTCTGCATATTGAGGAATGTGTTAGAAAAAATGGGATGGATTCACTGAGGATGCACCTGGAGAGATGGTTGCAGCACTTGAAAATGTTCACGATTTCACCTATACTACTGGACTTGAAACTGGCTAGCACTCCACTGGGGCAGGAACGTGGTCAGTGTGTATCACTGCTGCAGTCTCCGCTAGTAGGACTCCTATAGCTGTCTTCTCCTAAGAGAAATCCATGAGGGCAGACAGCAGTGCACTTGTGGCCTGCATTCTCCTGGGGTGAATACTTCCCTGAGCACAGCTATCCTTATTTGTACCTCACTGCAACAGTGTAGCTGAATTTAACTCATGCATGGTAGAGCATGATATCATAGAAGGTCTGTCTCTCGATTCCACTTCAGAAAACGTGTATATTTTTAACAAAAGTATTCCTTTTAATGATTATTATACAAGAGAGCTATTATAATCTTAGAGATTATACTTCCACAAAGCATTTATGCATATGCTTAACTTTAAACGCGTGAGTAATCCCATTGGCTTCAGCAGAGCGAGTCAGATTCTCAAAATTAAACTCACAATTACATGATTTTCTCAACTGAGACCAGAATTATGAGGACTTATCAGGAACAGTTTGTTTACCATCTCAGCATTCCTTTTATAGGGACACATTAGCCAGCAGATTGTCTTTTCTCATGCAATAAAAGGGATGTATATTGGGTGCCATTATTTTTGTACCAACTAAAGTACATATGTTCCACTGTATGTTGCTTTCATGTTTATTTCAGAAACTTCAGCACACTCGCTAATGTTTGTTCATTCTCTTAGATCTTCATGATTATTAAGATCAAAAGATGTTACTTAAAAGAAGATTTGGTAAACTTTCCATTAACAAGAAGTCAACTTCTGCTTGAATGTTGTTGTGGTTTGCTCTTTTAAAAACAACAATCAAACAACAACAAAGAAATGCTACCAGCATTTATTATCAGGGTCTCAAATTGTAGTTATATTTAAGGAATTGGAAAAATGTATGCAAAATAATAATTCCCATGAAATGTCACATGAAATGGCTAAACTTTTGCTAAAGCTAATGGCTAAGACTCTGCTCCTATAAGCTGTTCTGTGTGGCTGTACCCTTGTGCCCATATAGATGATCATTAATTTTAGTGGAACTCTGTCTGAGTGTAGGGAGTAGCCTGCATGGAACCGCTTGTAGGATCAGGGCTTGATGTATGATTTCTCTTTCCCCACCTTAAGTTATCTTAAGAAATAAAACCATCTTGATGCATCGGGGGACTGCTTAAAATTAAAGCTATGTAGTTGAACACATGGACTGAATACCCAAGAATGTTATCTTTCATGATACTTGCTCTGAAATATAACAGCTATTAGTTCTTTGTTAAAAATATTTTTTTCTGTCAAATAATAAATAACATCGACTGCATTGGCCTTCTACTACCCAATATGAAGAGTTATAAAATGGAACAGAAATGTGCCCATAACCATAGATGGCCTTCAAAGCTGAGACTTTTCAGCATATTTCTCCCTGCTTTTGACACTGTGGAGTGTGGAAACAGCCATTGGGTTGTGCTTTTACAGATATAATTGCCTTTTTTTTTTTTTTCAGAGTCCTCCTGAACTGGTGTGGAAAGGAAAATGGCTGAACTGCTGGTGCAGAGTTGACAAACTATTTTTAACTCTGTTTCAGGAATGGAAATGAGACCGAGGCTTGTGCTGAAAATGATTTCACACTCTTTATACTAATTAAACCATTTTCAAAGCCAGTTCAAGGGGACCAGTGCTGTCAACCATTGTCAGCAATGAATTCATTTCCTGGTGTAGATGGAGCCTTTTATGTAAGAGAATTGCCGTGAAAAGCATACTCTGCTCTGGCGAACCCTAGTTGCAGGTGCTTGTAACTCAGAGGAGTTCTGAGGTATCCAATGAACAATTTCTATTAATAGATACAGTAAAAAATCATGATTTTGGCTAGCAGTTTGCAAATAAATAAATAAATAAATAAATAAGGGCTGCATTTGACTGATAATTTGTTTGCCAGGAAGAATTAAACCAGGTTTAATGATCATCTAAATTGGCTGGTTTTGAGAACTTAAACACTAATTACAGCTATAGTTGCTTCTGCATTTACAATTGGGTCCCTTCTGTTTTCAGACTCTTCTGTGTCATGGACACAGACAGTTCTTTTGGCCTGATAGCAATAGATATTTTGGGTTTAGATGAACTGGTAATGCCAGGTGTTTTCCCAGATGTATCCTATAGCTGGTCTTAAATAATGCTTACATAGTTATTTTGGTCATTGTGATAATGATGACAATTACCCATCTCAGATATTATAGATACCATAAATCATGGGAATGTTGTTAAATAATAAGTTTTTAACAGCATCAACTGTCACCCCTCAAACCCTCCTCCAGATGTTGGGTCTACTTGTTTATCAACCACAGTGAACATTCCGTTTGAAATTGTATTATACCAGTGCCAAATTGCTAGGAACATCAGTCCATACCAAGACAAGTTACATTACAAAGCCCAGACCACTAGCCCGTACAGCAGTGTGCTACAGCATATATTCAGGTACTAACTGTTTGCCACTTTTACAGTCACGTGGCATAGGTTCAAAGCCACTTTAAATGAAATATCTAAAGGTCCAGTACAAAGCATATTCTTCATTGCTAATTGCTTCATTAATATTTCTTCAGTTAGCGTGCTTTCAGGTGAATATTACTGTCATTTGTAGCCCCTGATTAGTTGTTACTACGCAAAATGTAATATTCATGTTTATTTGCCTTCCCAAATCCATATCCAAGACAATTGCATTCCAGATTGGTTATTGATCTTTAATAAATTGCATTTAATACTGAGTGCATACAGAGCATAACCAAATGCCATGTGTCTGTTCTTTGCATTGTGGAATTGTTTCATTTGTAAGATAAGATCAGTTCACATAGCACAAGAATAGAGCTTCCCTATATTGTATCCTCTTTTTTGGATTTCAAGAGCCCTCTTGCCATCTTTGACAGAGATACTTTATTTCTTTTAGATTATACTTTTCATGCTGGAGATGATATTACAGTTTTGGCAGCATTATTCTTTTGTATGTAATGAAATTGCTGTCTCGGAACATCTCCTTCTTCATCCGGGCTTAATGCTTAAAGGGAACAGCACTGAAATCTGTGTAGTCAGAAATGGTTGGGGAGGGAAAGGCAAGAGATGGAGGAAGAAATATTTGTTAGGATTCCCTTCAAGGCCTCTCTTCACTGGGCTTCTCAAGAACTTAGTTCAACTCCAGACTTTGTCACTCATGTGTTTTCATTTGGCATACAGCAATGCTATGCTGAGTGGGTCAGACTCAAACGCAGGGGGTGGGTGCACGGTATGTCACAGATCCAAAGTTACACAGAAACCCTCTTCCTGTATATACATTTACACATTTGATTACATTTATTATACACTGTGTTACACATTTTTGGATTGGCTTGGTTACTTTGTGGGAACCCTTCCCTGTACAGCATACTTGTTCATGAACTGTCTGTGCTCGACCTACTCTTTACCTTATTTTTACATTATTGACTTATCGTGTCCATTGTTATTTGGTGCTTAATAGATGGTTCCTTTGGTGTTCCCCCTCATCTTAGCTAGCTCAGACACTCTGACGCTTAGCTTACTGATCTATACACTTATCGTAGTTAGCACAAACATTATGTTGTCTGCCTGGTGATCTATGTACCTCCTTAATCCTGTCTTCCATGAAAGGAAGCCTCTCCACATGTTCAATTACTCAGGTCAAGCCAGGCCTACAATATTGTCTCTACTTCCAACATTCCTGTCATGAGAATTATCAAACTGGAAGGATGGGAAGAATGTATGCCAATCACATTATCATATAAAACCTTCCCTTACAAACAGCCCTCTTTTATTTTCTCCACTCAGCATCTTGGGAACACAGGTCATCCAAACTGCTGCAGTCTGGTTCAGACAAACTGCGGAACAATTTTTTTAATGCCAGAAATATCACTGGGTTCCTAGGCTTTCAATGGGAGAAGGAAATTGACTCAATTTCAAAAACCTTCCCATACAGGGAATGACATTCATGCAAACAGAGATCAGCATTATTGAAAATGATATCTAAGTAGTTTGGTATTAATGTTGACTCGCAATTTGTTATAAAGTTGAACCACATTTTTACCAGCTATCAATTTGATCCTGCAGTTTAAAATAAGACATTATTTATATATAGTAGCTACCAGTTTTAATCATTTTCAAAAAGTTCATGAATTAAATATCACTGGAGTAATTTCTATTCTTCAAAAATAATAGATGAAACAAAATTACTTAGTGTTCAGGCTATCAAGACACCATTTACCACAAAAGTATTCAATGAGCTTTGTTGAGTACCATGTTTCTAACCATGATTTCCTAAACAATTGTGCCTCACCTGAATTCATTTATCTTTGGTTTGCAACTTATGCAGTATTTGTTCTAGCTCAGATATGAACTAACTTTGAAACTAACAAATACATTATATGACCACTCATGGAAACTAAGCTAAATAACTTTGGATTTGGTTCCATAGGTCAAGCCAAGGTACTGAATCACTTGCCTAACTTTAGGTCTCATTTAGTGTTTGTGAAAGGTTTGAGAAAGACAGGAACATAGGAATAGCCATGGATCAGACATGAGGTCCATCTAGTCCAGAATCCTGTCTTTGACAGTGGCCAGCACCACAAGCTTTGGAGGAAGGTGTAAGAATGCTACAGTAGGAAAATGTGGGACAATATGCCCCTCCCAACCACACATTAGGTCTCATCCTGATCTCTACTAATTTGAGGTTGCCTTAAGATCTTAAGTATGAGTTTTAATATCTCTTCCAGAAATGTTGTTAGAACTATAACAACTCTGGATGTGCTTGTTATCCATATAAATGTCCAGTCCTTGCTAAGTTCTTTGCCTCAATTGTTTCCTGTGTCAGCCAGTTTCACAGTCTTAATACATATAGTGTGATAAAGTATTATCTTTTATCAGTTTTTAATTTCCTACTTTTTAATTTCTTGTGCTATAAGCCAGGTAGGCTTATAGCATACCATTTCTTATTATATACTTTTAGCATATCCCTTCTTATTCATCTCTTTTCTAAAATAACAATTCCAGTCTTTTCAATATCTCTTCATGAGAGCTTTTCCCTATCCTTGATCATTTCTGTTGCTGTTCTCTGATTCCCCTTCAGTTCTGCAATATCCTATTTGAGATAGGATGACCAGTACTGTACACTGTATTCCCGAAGAGGCTGCATGAGTGACTTATATAAAACCATTATAATATTCTCTCTATCATTCACCATCCCATTCCTTATGAATTCTAACATCTTGTTCCCTTTTTTGACTACTGCTGCAAACTGAGTAGAGGTCTTCATTGAACTTTATGACCCATAAGCTGGTCATAAAGTTAGTGTCCCAAAGGAAATATCTGACACCGCTCTGTAATATACACACCTGAACCTTGAATTAACCATAAAAAATAAGATTTCTGGTACAACCTTTTGCAGTGCAATAATAGCTTATTTAAAGAAATTATCATCTATTGTCAGTCTTGAGCTCAGATTCTGAAAATACTTATACGCACCAGTATTTTACATGTGTAAGCAGTCTGAACTCAATGTGATTACTCATGTGTGTAAAGTTATTCACATGTGTACACGTATAAAGGATCAAGGCCTTATTGCCCAATTTTTCTTAAGCAGTTTATAGCTTTTTTACATTGGTATATTTCAGTTTTCATGAAGATTCTATCCATGGAGGCTGATTAAAACTTGACTTTTAAATATTGAAATACCTACAGCATATCTCATTCTGGAATAGCAGGTTGCTAGGATATTAAGACATGCATGTACAAGCTTTGCAAAATTATAATTAAAACTTTTATTAGCCTCAACACTATCAAGACAGGTGTCTCTCGTGTATCCTTGCAGGTTCCATGTTTTGATTGAAGGAAGGCATGCTTTACTTCTTTTTAATATGTAACTCAGGAATATAATAATTGTTCCATCAACCAGAGTCTCTTAATATAGAAGCTTTTTGGAATATAATGACATATTTGTCAATCAAAACAAAAAACAATGAGAAACAGAAACTGCAGTAAATACTTCAGGTACTTGTGCTTACTAGAGATTAGTCTGCTTTGAAGGTGATGGGCAGCTGCTCTCGCTCTCTCCAGGGGCACAATGGCTTCCAGAACTCAGGCAGAATACATCCATTACTGCAACCGTTAAGCACATGGTCAGTGCAAAGTAGTAAATGTGCCATGGCCCTGCCTCCTCCTCACCCCATTGAAATGGCTTGAGAATATGGTGATGCAAGTGGGGAGCAAATCATGTACTCAAGTGAGCACAAGGACTGCAGTTTTGGGTGAATTCCTTTACACTTGGCACTGGGAGAAAAGGGTCCTTGTACCCTTCCCTTCTGCACAGTCTGGCCCATTAATAGTATCTCTGTCCCTTCCTTTCCTTATGCTAGTATTTGTTCTGTGCTGTGGAGGAAATGGGGAGAAGTTGTTTATAAAGGGAATTCTTAGTGTACATTTCTTTGAAGTGGACCAGTTGGTCTTGGAGTAATGCTGATATGTCAAGTATACACATTGGCGGTGATTCTCATTATTGTATTCCCAAGGGTTTCTTCAGTAAGGGAACACCTTGGTTTTGACCTTTTGTTTCATGCACTGTTCTTATTCGAAGCTATGCTCTAATTACAGCACTTTTTCCCTTTCAAATGTGATCTCCAGTAATAGCAGCTCTGCAAGTTCTTGGCTCTCTGTCAAGTCATTTGATGGCTAAGTTCCTAATAAATCTAAGCCAGAAGCAAGAAATATACCTAACCAGAATTTTTTACTATGTAAATCACACTCTTCAATCAAGTTAGTTAGTTACAAATAAAACTTTAGTGCCAACAAGTTATGATTGTACCATCTGAAAATAAGAAGATATTGACTCTCTTTGACATACTATCCATGTATACTATGTGTATCTTTCGTTGACATTTTCCCCATCAAAAAAAGCAGCCAAACTCCCTTCTTCAGTGATGTTATGCTGCAACATCAGTTACCTTTGATTCTGAAAAGCATTTAAAGGGGAAAAAAACTGCAAGATTTGTTGGCAGTAATGAAATTCTAGAATGGTACTTTACTGCTAAGTGGAATTTGGGTATAGATAAAACATGTATACATTTGCATCAATTTTCATCTTCTTCAAAAAAAGAAATAAGATGGATTCTAGGAATACATGATGCAGCTGTTAAAGATGTACTTCATGCAGTGGATTATTTTAAATTGCATTATGTTACACTGATTTCTGTTTTGAAAATATCTAAATGCAAAGGGAAAAGAAGATTTAAAAAAAAACTGCATGTGTTATATCTCCCAAATCCAATCAATACGTCATGCCTCCTAATTCAATTGTAGTGATTTTATTTGGCTCTGAATAACAAGAAGAAAATTAAGTAACAGCAAAATAAAAGTAAACACAGTCAGTGGGGTCCTAGATTACAAATTTGCTATCCCCCACTTCATTGTAAATTATAGTATCTAACTGACTCAAGATGCAATTTCGTTCAGCTGACAAGTATCATTTTGAACTCTGGATCTAGAATATTCTAGCTCTTGATGCACATTAACCACACACTGTTACCACAGTCCACAAAGCTCCATAAACTACACCTATGGTTTTAAATGTCCAAATTTAGGACTGTGTTCTCCAGTCCACTAAATCCCCTTTAATTGGTGCAGAGTGACTGGAGACTGCACAGGGGGAATTTTCCACTGGTTGAGGTGTTCTTGCTGGCAGATGGCTGATGGAGGTTCCTCTGCTACTTCCTACACTATATATCACCCCATCCCCACCATGTCAGGGCTGAGGATGGGGATGAGGAAGGGAGGAGCCCTGATCTTCCTTTGGTGCCAGAGCTGAGTGACTGAGGATTAGGGAGCCACAAACTGTCTCCTTACACAACTTCTCTTTACTGCACCTGAGCAGAATTCACATGGGGTGATGAATGTACCTTTTGTTATTTTGGTAGGTCCACATTTTGGCTGAGAGTGCTTGTCAGGAAACTTTCGAAAATAGTTTCTACATTAATATTGTCTTTGTGATCACTGGTTTCATCACCGTGATGGCAACAGGCATAGAAGCATTCTTTCTTTGCAATGATCACCAACAGTATCAATTCCTTCCTAGTCGGTATCTATCATTATTTCTCTGTTTACTTCAACAAGATATGCTAATGGTATCTTCCTTACAACAACTTTGCCCTGCTTCCTCCCGCCGCTTTTAATTTTTCAACCTAGGTTTGAAGCCAGTGGAGCTATATCAATTTACACAAGCTATTCCTTTTGCTTTAGCTTCTTCAAAGGCCTTATTTTGCTTTTCAGTCCAAACCCAGTTTCTATTTTTCTGTAACTATGAAGACATCAGGCTTATGATGTCTCAGTGGTGGCAGATGACAGAACAAGGAGCAATGGTCTCAAGTTGCAGTGGGGGAGGTCCAGGTTGGATATCAGGAAAAACTATTTCACTAGGAGGGTGGTGAAACACTGGAATGCGTTACCTAGGGAGGTGGTGGAGTCTCCTTCCTTGGAGGTTTTTAAGGCCCGGCTTGACAAAGCCCTGGCTGGGATGATTTAGCTGGGAATTGGTCCTGCTTTGAGCAGGGGGTTGGACTAGATGACCTCTTGAGGTCCCTTCCAACTCTGATATTCTATGATTCTATGATTCTATGATAGTAGATAAATTTGAAATAAATCTTCCACAGTAGTTTAATGTAGTTAAAAGGATCTCAACACTGTTTGGTAAAATACATTGTCCTGGCTCTTTTATAGAGGACGTATGTCTTCTGTTTCTATGCCACGTCCTATGCAAGCTCATTGGTTCTGGAAGATAACACTTTTCTTTATTAGTTCTAGACACATTTTTCAATCTTTTTAGAACCTCTTTCAGGTTCAAATGTCTTCCTATTAATTCTGGTTATACATATGCCAACCAAATAGCTCTTTAGCAAATGGCAGGGGAACTAGTTATACTGTTTAACAGTTTTTTTGTAGTCAGTCAGCCCAGTTGGAATTATTGGTAGAGGATGGCTCTAACAACACCCTCAAGAAAGGTCAAGTTTTGTAAACTTCACCTCTCTGTACGGTTCATCAAGTTCACATTGCAGTTTTAGTTTCTGGCTTCTGCTCCACCTCCACCAGGAAATTCTAGTGACTGTAGAGTCTGCACTAGTCCTCATCCTTCCATCTGTTCAAGAAGCCCACACAGTGTAGCTTATGCACTACACTTCACAGAGGAAGTTATTCTTTGCATTGGCAATACTTTTGTCTTTCTGCAGGTTTCTCCCAAAGCACAAGGCAGGGAACAGCTTTAAAAAAAATTAGGGTCAGACTGTGGCCATATAATTTTAGCACACAGAGGAGTAAGAGGTTAAAAGGCACTGTCTTACTATCCTGTGCTGGCTATCTGCATCTGAGGTAGCAGTGCAGCAGGGACAGCAGCCTTCACAGGACTGCTCCTGCTCAGGTAGGCAGGGAGTGCACATTACGGTTTGCTTCTGGGTCTCCTCCTGAGACAGCACAGCAATGCTCTGCCCTTACTCAGGGCTTGTGACAAAATATGGCAAAATATGGTGTATATGACATTTTTTTAATATGTAAGTGTGGCATTTTTAACAAAGTTTTTCCAAATAAGTTTTAATAATTACTCCAAGTTCCATGAACTCTAAAATAACCACATTCCTTTATAAACATCTTTTGTGATGCATATTTCGCCCAGCACTCATAACCTCATGATATTTGCTTGGAAATGGGGTCAGAAATCAGTGCATAAATTTCTTGACTTTAACAAAAAATTCACTTGTTTTGCAATAAACTGTAATATATTACTTGTAACTTAGTAAATCAAATCAGTGTATCATAATAAACTATGTGTTTCAGTGCAGTTAAAATGCAGCGTTGACAACACTTACTTTTGTTTACACTGTGATCTATTTCACTCAACAGATTATGCCTCATTCATGCATAGATGATATAGCCTTCTACTAATGAGATGCTGCACAATGAAACATTTGTCAATGATACATGGTGCTATTGAAATGCATTTTTCTTTCATGAAAATTAACTAAAAAAGAAATATAACAAAACCAAATTAAATCCCTCCCACATTCAGTGCTATTAGAGTTCATAATGTTGTCATCATCTGGCATATTATGCTTTCAAATATTAAGTAGTCATCTGGAGAAAGGGCAAAATGTGTAGCCTCTTGTATATTTCATATTAATTCATGTTTCACAAATGACCCACAGCTCCCTAAATTATCACAATAGTGCTGCAGGTTTTAGTTATGTGGCTCAAAATAAAGTTTGTGGGAATCATGTGGACAGGTCCCTCTCCTGCCCTGATCTGTGAACTGTTTATGCTTTGTTTTTCCTTGGAAAATTGAAACAACAGTCGAAATAAGAATTTATTGCAAGGATTTTCTCTGATAATGGTTCATATTATAATAGGTTTGTTTATATATCTTGGACAGTTGAATCCAGAAACATCACAATAATCTGCTCTATTAGAGCATATAAAGTAACTAATTGAAATATCACATTTATAATGCAACAAAAAGCTGAAAAAAAGGAAACTAACCTGAAATTAATAAGGTTAAAGGCCTGGTCTTGAAACAAGAGGAAGAATGATCTTTAACTTTGGTTTTGGAAGTCAAGATATATGGGTTCTGTTCCTAACTCATACACACATCTACTTTCTGTCCTTGGGGGAGCCACATCTCCTCTCTGTGTTTGGTTTTCCCCATGTGTGAAATGGGAAAAAATGAGACTTAATTCATTAAAATCTATGAAATGCTTTGAGATCCTCAAATAGAAGGTGTAACAGGTGAGATAGGTTCTGTGCTCAGAATTTAAGCGTTGTGCTCATCCACTCCAGGAAACAAAAAACATACAATCTAATTGGTTTGTTCCATCAGTTTAGATTTTTTTAATATTTAATACTCACAATGAAGTGTTGACAAGTGAGGTAGAGACCAAGAATTACTTGTCAAAATCATTCAGTGAATAATTTTGAATTACAGGTACATTAAAAAAAATAGTATCCTGTTGGTGAACAATTTGCACACAGAAAAAGAGAGGAAATTCATGGGATACAATTTTCATTGTAAATTACTCTCATGGCTCTAGTTGTCAGTGAGTTTTAATTGCTTGCTCTGGGAAAAGGCCAAGGACATGTCTACCTGGATCCTGCAGGTCAATGGAGTGTCAATAATTTTTGATTATACTGTAGATACAGACACAGGTAGGTGGAGTTCAAGACATCTACTTACCTTCATCCTAGTTGCCAGATTTGTGGGAAGGCATATTTGAGAACGTTGCCCTTGAAGAAGATGATGAAACTATACAGATCAGACAAGTATGCTCACTTTGTTTCCAGTATCTTGTTAATATTGTCATAGTCAGGTCTAAAGTCACTTCTATGAGCTCTTTGAAATGCCAGTCATTTGTTCCTACTTCTGCAGCTTTCATAGTAATTTAGATAACTTGCAATTACTTGCTAATGTTTGAACAAACATAAGTGAGGCCAACCCTTTTCCAGCTTTTTAGGATCAAACAGCCATTGTTCATCCTTTGAGGCTTGTCATTCTACAGCATATGTTAACTATGAAAGGATCTCTTTCAAAATGTTAGATTTCATTTCAAACCTTTGTAACAATATATGTGATAATTAAACATCCTTTTAAATGCAATAGTATTTGATGTTTCCAAAATGTTTCTTAAAAGTTCCTTCCTCACGGCCCCTCATCATTAGTTTACATGAAAAGGAATTCAGTATATTGCAGTATCATTAATTGTGCATTGCACCAGACCTATTAACTGCCACTGGCCTGATTCAACTTCAGTTGAAGTCAATGGAAAAGCTCACATTGACTTCAAAGGGACACTTTACTGATCCCCAAGTCTGGGACAGGTTTACCATAAATGATGAACAAATCTTAACAGGATATTGTATTTGGTTCAGTTTCTATTCCTATTTTAAGCTTGCCTTAACTCAGCACCAAGCCCCGACATCTTCCCTACTCACACAATGCTTGTAACCCAAAATACCTCTGTTGTCTTCAGGAGAACTGAAAATCAACAGTAATCTACTACTTTCTTTTCCGGTCTGTAGGGAAACTAGAAAGCCTGCTAACCCATTCAGGGTTAGGTTTAAGGTACGTAGTTGATGCTCCTCTTCAGGGTCATGACTGGATACCCAGCTCCCATGTTCTGGGGCAATTAGATCTAGTAATTCCTTCTCCTAATCTCTTCCAAAGTGAGACCCCAATCCTGCAGTGAGATGTGTGTACAGATCCTTGCACCCACAAGGAATCCCATTGATTTCAGAGGCTTGTCTACAGATATCCAGCTGCAGGATCTCCCAATGGTAAACTATTCCTGATGGTAAACTATCCCGTGGACTAGCAGATCACTTGAGTAATTTGAAAAGAGTGGGTTCAACCCCTATAGGGAGGGACTGCTTAAAGCTGATCATCAGTGGCCTTTTGATTGGTATGATGCTGAAATAATTGTCCTGTCCATCTTGCCCAGAAAGTAGCAGCCTTGTTTTGATACTAAGAGGATGGGAGCTTTAAAGTGATGAATGGAGGCCTCCAAAATAATGTTAGATAGTCAGCCAGCAGATATGTAAGGAGCAAGGAGGTTAATGGTCTAACCACAAAGTGAACTGTATATTCTTTAATGTACCACTTCAGAATGTAAATGAGTAGGACTGTTTCCAGCAGCAGTTTCAATTTTTGGAAGTGGAAGGAAAAACATTCCACACATGTCATAAAATAGTCACTTTAAGGCAGATTTCCCTGAATGTTCTTTCAGCATCATTTACCCATTTATAAAGAGTAATGATAGAATGGCACCAATGAAATGCAGCCATCAAAATGGAAGGTGGAATTCAAATTATATTCCAGGCAACCATGTTTAGGGTATAAGAGCAATTATATTGTGTGTCCATAATAATCAATAGCCTAAACCAATTAAGACAACTATATAACTTGTGTTTTATTATTAAATACAGTAACTAATTGATAAAAACATCTTGTGTGCAAAGCAGTCAATCCATGCATACTCTGCTGCTCTCATTTTGAGTATTTTAGTTACTGTCATTATGCAAGTAACTAATTAAATATATCTACATAGAAGATTTACCTCCAACCTATTAAATGGATGCAGTATAATAATTTTAATTACTTATTTTAAAATGTGTGTGTTAGCATTCATCTTAAAACAAAAAATGAAACAAATTGCTTTTGGCTTTAGTCCCATATAGGTCATGTGGGAGGCTAAATGGGGCGGGAGGGCTAGAGTCACAAAACCCCCATGATTTGATTCATGCAGGATGAATTCTGTCCCCCTTAGGCATGTTGAATAGTACCATTGCACCATGACTTCAGCTGAAGTATTTGTGCAGTAAGATATTTTTCCCATTGGTCTGGATTCAGCAGTCCTTCTCTAATCAGCAAAGCATTTAAGTGCTCGACTTTAGATACATGCCTTAGTCCCATTGATATAATGAGACTTGTACTTAAAATTAAGCACTTGCTCCAATGATTCCCAGAACAGGGATAAGCCTAACCACATGTTTAAATGTTTTAATGATTTGTAGCCAGTGTGAGTAAGAGGGGCGAAACCTGGCTCAAAAAGTTTGAAATATTTTTAAATGAACATTTACCTATTTATATATAGTTATTCCATAAAATGTACACTAACATGGGTAAAACAAGTTTAATGTTTCCAGAAATTTGAATGTATTTCTTTCCTGGATATTGGTTTGAATTATTAAAACTAATAAGCCAAGTTACCATCATTGGGCCAGAGAGAGAGCTAGTAAGAAAGACTCTATGGACTGTGGTTTGGGGGCTCACTTGGAAAGTGGGAGACTCAAGTTCATGTGTCTGCTGAAATAACTGTTTAATTGTTTATAAAAACTGGAATAGCTTAAGCAGGATAGCTTGAGAATACGCTACTGCAAAATAGTGTATAGCTTGGTGGCTAGGGTCTTCGCCTGCAAACTATAGGAGACCCAAGTTCAAATCCCTTCTTTATGTCAAAGGGGGCTAAAGCTGGGTCACCCACATCCCAGATGAGTACCTCGGCCATTGGGTTGTTCTGGCATGGGTCTCTCTCTCTCTCTTTTTTTTTTTTTGACCCAAAATTCCATCCTGGACCTGATAAAAGTTTGTGAAAAAACATTTTCTGTTTGGAGCAGAAATCATTGTTGCAGAGCCAGTATTTTCTTAGAGTAGTTTGTTTCCTTAAACAATGTACGTGGGTCCTGTTTGTTTGAAAAGCAGTGGTCACAAATCACACCTAAACAATTGCACCATGCAGAAACCTCAGCTAAAACACCATTACATATCTCCAAGAGCAGCCGTCATGCCTCTGTCTCTTGCACTCTCCTGGAACCTCACTGCTGAACATCACACTATTCCTAGCTCCTGGATTTTACCTGGGAAAATCCCTATACCAAAGTTACTCATCTTGGACTTGACCCTGAAAAGTATGCCTGAGTCTCACCAAGATTTGAGTGCTTAGAGAAGGGCATTTTACCCTTCACAGTGCCCTGAACAACCATCTCAATGTGGTAAGAGTTTCAACCTGAGTCCTTACACATCAGTGTTTCATAATGCACATCACATTAGCACCTCTTACCATAGCAGTATATTAGGTCCCTGACCTAGCTGGGGTTTGGGTTTTTTTGGTTTTGCATTCTAGTTTTGGTGGTAAAAAATGAAATGTGTGGGGGAAAAAAGTAATGCACATCTTTAACTTTCCACTCGAGTCAAATGCGTTAGGAAAATAAAAGTAGTTTGTTCTTTTTCTTAATTAAGATTGTAAACTTGCTGAGTGCTGTAATTTCAGTACATCCAAGTCACACTCTCCCAAGAAAAGAAATATGTTGGCATGGAATGCTGGAAATTAAATGGATGGTTTCACACTCAATAGATCTCAGTTAAAATATTAACAGATTACTGAAAACAGCACTATTCCTCTTCCTCAGAAAATCAAGGCTGTTTAATCAAAACAAAATCTCATGGGCACTGAAAATAGGGAGGAAAAAATAAGTGTATTGATCACAATACAGAATTAAAAAGAAGAGTCAATACATGTAGCAATGATAATAGAATTTTTTTTATTTATTCCATGGGGCACTGGAACAGTGCTCAGTTTCATTTTATTTAATGGCTGGATTAATTTGCTGAGTGAAACGATCACTCATTGTATGTTTCATTTAAGTGTTTCCCACACTATTGCAAGAGGATGTTAAAGGTTATTCATTTGTGGAAACGTATGACTCAGACATTGTTAATGGTAGGTGATAAGTAGTTTTCAGTTACAAGTAGTGATGTGAGCAGTGGCTGGCGTGCTTAGAAAAGCTTCCTTCATTTTGGAGTGCAGACACAACCACACTCGCCCTAAGTCAATGAGCTGGAGAATGCTGCAACTCAACACAGCTCTGGTTTCAGTTTTTGTATCATACATGCAACTTAGGCTAGGTCTACACTGGGGGGCGGGGTCGATTTAAGATACGCAAATTCAGCTACGTGAATAGGGTAGCTGAATTGGATGTATCCGATCCGACTTACCCCGCTGTCAGGACGGCAGCAAATCAACCGCTGTGGCTCCCCGGTCGACTGCGCTTACTCCTACCTGGGCTGGTGGAGTATGTGCGTCGATTCGGGGATCGATTGTCACATCCCGACAAGACGCGATAATTCGATCCCCAAGAGATCGATTTCTACCCGCTGATCCAGGCGGGTAGTGAAGACCATCCCTTAGAAAGATAAGCAATCATTGCTGAACACAAGGGCTCCTTGTGTAACCCTCGGGTGACCAGATGTCCTGATTTTATAGGGATAGTCCCAATTTTGGGGTCTTTTTCTTATATAGGCTCCTATTACCCCCCACCTCCTGTCCTGATTTTTCACACTTGCTGTCTGGTAACCCTATGTAACCCCCATTGTTTTATTTTCTGGTGTTCAGCCAAAAACCTTATCTCTGTAATTGCAACTGATGTTTCTGCTTGTTCTGAGTTGATACAGAAATATTTCCAGACAAGGTGGCAGTACAGAGGCTTCAGTGACTGTAATCAAGTAACTTCTATTTTAGCATATTAAAGGAAGTGCAGGAAATTGTTAACCATATTCAGTAGGTGTGTTGGAGACCATGGATCAGCGTTCGGGTTGCACTCCCCAAAACTGTCAGCAGCTCAGACCTTTCTTTTGAGGTCTTTCAAGATTACATGTTGAAGGATGAAGTTGGTAAGTGCAAGTTGGATGGGTTCAAACTGCTTTCTTCCCTTTTCTGTGTTCATATGGGGTTTAATCTCTTGGGTTTGAGTTGCCAGTGTTCGATAGCCAGAAAATGCAAAGGTGGCTAAGTGTCCAGTCTTGATGCATTTATGACCGTGGGCTGTTTTAAATTTACAAACTGATACCAAATGAGCTCTCCTCAGCAGAAACCTTCTTTTGGACCCTGAGCCCCTTCCAGCTGACTTTGCATTTTGTTTACTGAATCAGGGCAGGCCCACTCTAGAAGCACTACATCATATGTATGGTGAAACGCTGTATGTTGATGGGAGAGCCCATCTTGTTGGCATAATTACTCCATCTCCATGAGAGGAGGAAGCTATGTTGGTAGGAGAGCATCTTCCGCCGACATAGCACCAGTGTGGACAGTGCTTACATTGCTGTAACTTGTGTCGCTGAGCAGGGTGTCTTTTTCACACCCCTGAGTGATGTAAGTTAGATCAACTTAAGAGTAGTGTAGACCTGCCCTCAGAGAGATAGTCCTTGCATGTAAATGCAGTTCACCTAAGTATTTCAATACTGGTTCCATTGCTATTGCTATTCTATTGCTTTGGGCCTGGTTAAGTTCCTCTCTGCCAGCAATCATCTTTGAATTCTCTCATTATTACCCCAAACAAATCTGTCCCATTGCACACTCTCTAGGACATTTCCAAAGGAGCAATATGCAGTTAAACTTTTCAGTTTTGCCACATACACAGCTACAGTGCCACTTTTCCTCCTCATCCTACTATGAAACTTGAAAAGTTCTACAATCATATTTGGTTTTGTTGTGTAGTGCTCCATTAAGATCTTTTGCAGGTCCTCTAACCTTTATCTCCTGGTTTCTGAGGTTATAACAAACTCCTTAAGATGGCGTAGGTTTCATTGCCACAGATACTGAGGAAGATTTTTATCTCATTTGCAAGAAAATAGTGGCCCAATTTTTCCATATATTGCTACTGAATCTCATTTTCTGCATTGAGCTCCTCCATTTCCCCATAAATTGCCATGCTTATATTTCTCTTTTCACTAGTTCTGTAAAAGGACCACTCAGTGCAACAAAATATCACTTCACTCACAGGACTGCAGGCTGGGGAACTTGCTGCTTTATTCACTGCATCACAATAAATTGAGGGTGTGGAGGAACTCCCACTAAAAACAGGAAATAAGGAGGGGTGGAGCATGGCTCCATCCCCTAATGCTCTGGGTACCCCAGTTAAACCTCTGGTGACCACTTTACTGCCGCTACATTTTTACTTATTCTTTGAAGTCTGCGTATAAATTCTTGCTTCTCCCAGTGAGCAAATTGTAAATGTGAATTTATATAAAGACCTCTTAGATCATACATCCAGAAAAGAGATCTGATTAAACAGATGCACATTTCATGTATTTGGGTTTTCCTAGATGTCAGCAAAGTGGATATAAATAGCTCTAAAAGGTCAAAATTAGTATGAAGGAGTCTAGCTTAACCTTCATCTCTGAATTTGGCCCATAATGATCACAATTTGAATGGGAGATGGTTTTTAAAGTGAAGGCATTATAGGCTTGTTTTGGTTTTTTTGGTTTTCTGGTTTTGCCTGTTTGGATTTTTTTCCTGCAGACCTTTCTTCCTATTGGAAATATGAGATTCTTAAAAGCCTTTTTTATGTTCATAAACAAGTTTTCTTGCAAACAATATATGTTTAAAATATTGCACTTTTTTCTATTTCTGAACATTTCATGATCCTAATTGCTGGAAATGTACAAATTATTTATAAGTATTCTCCAAAATAATCATTTGTGCTAAAATTCAAAAGATAGTTAGGATTTATGAAAATGTTCATGAATAGCCAGCAGCTGTCCCAATGTTTGCAGACAACAAATAAATGACCCCATAAACTGAACAGAACTCTCGGATTATTTTTCACAAAAGCATTAATGAATCATGTTTCACGGCATTTGACCAGTTCTAATTACAAGTTACTACAATTCCAATTACTCTTGTAAAAGTTTGAACCCATTCAGAGTTCCCAAAATATCTTTCATGGTGTTAGTAAATTAAATCTCATCAATCCATCTGACAAAAATCTCCTACATTTTCTGGACCTTGGTGAGTACACAGACAATCCTAGGCTAACTTCCTCCCCTGTTCCTTTTACTATTTGAAAGCAATTTTCTTTGTAAAAATTACATTTATTTTTAGGAGTAAACATGGTGAGCGTAAGACTATATAATAAGTTTTTACAGATCATTATTGCCACAGTTATTAAACACATTATCAGCACAACATTGCTGCTGGTATGAATCATGTTAATAAATCATCAACACATTATCCAAATCTGAAAAGCATTCTTCAGAGGATAAAATGTGGCTGCAGTTCTAAAATGTTACACCCACCATCCCCTTTCCAAAATAATAAAAATAAAAAGATGAGTGGTTTTGTTTTAAACAAGGATTTAATATTACTTTTTAATCCGACAGGATTACCTTTTTTGTTGACATAAATACAAATGCACGGAAACTAATTTATTTACTTCTTTATATGATAGAGTTCTTAGCAGTATCGTTTAATGATTAAAATGCAATAAAACATCTATTAAAAAGGAAATAGCCAATAGCCAAAAAAAAAAAAAAAAAAAACCCTAAAAAAGCTTTTCACTTTTGTTTTAAAGATAACAGGACATGGAGCTTCCCTGAGAGCTTGATTCCAGATGGCAGGGTCATAGTCAGAGTTCCAGATGGCAGGGGCATAATGTGAAAATTAATTCACATGAAATGTATGTGTACTTTTGAAATCTATGTCTGTAAAGGCCTGATCCAAAGCCTGTTGAGAATAATATAGGGGTATTGTGAGCTTAAATCCAATAATATATGTAAAGCACTTTGGAAGCCTTGACTGGAAAGCACAACAATCTAGATTCAAAGTAATTGTAAATTAGTATTTATTAGGGTATACCCTTTGTGACAGATACAGATCTTTTTGGGGAACGGAGGTTCAGTTTGAGGATTTTTTGACTTCTTAAAAAAAGAAAAGTTCAAAGAGAATCAGACAGCCTCTTCCTTTGTAAATGATGAGCCAAAATTGTAACTTAATTCCTGCTGAACACATGAGCTAGGATTAGATAATTAGGGAACTGGAATAACTACCATGTGACCAACTACATGCCCCAGGTGACCAACCCTAGCTTGAAAGACAGCACAAGAAATGTATTTTGAAAAATTGCTTCAACATTTCCACAGACATTTAGATAACTACAAAACATTGAGTCAGAGAGCCTTAGGTACATCCAGACTGCACAGAGTACAAATCAGGAGAGCTCATCAAAGGTGAATCAACTTTGTATTGCCGTAAGTATTGTGCTGCTCTGTACAGGCAGTTCCTCATGTACTGGGTTAGAATAGACTAAGGGCTACTGTAATTTACACTGGGCTGAAATGACCACAAGATCCAAAAACAAAGCAGAGGATCAGATTGGCATAGGAGCAGCCATGTCCCCTTTTCTGTAGACAGACCCATTTTTCTCTCTTCTATGCTGCAGCTGGGAGACTGTATGGCATACAGGTGGCTCTTTCTTACTCTAAGATTACTCTTCTGCTGGGTGATCGTCCCTGGCTGGGTAACACACATTCATAGACAGATTATATTGGCAGCGCAACACACATTGGACTGGAGCTGCTGGCTCTTTGTCTCCAAGTTCAATGAAATGTAGCTGATGTGACAAAAAGACAAACACACAGTCAACTCAGATTTGGAAACAGCTTGATATTCTATTCTATTCAGTCTTGAATTGAGTCTGGGCAAGCGTAATGGTACTCTCATTCAATTCCTCGACGGAGGGTTCCTTTACACTCTGATGCTGCCTCCGATCTACGTGGAAAAGAAATACTGTTAGTTTCAAACGCTGTGACCATCTGTAGCAGCAACAAGAGTGTCCAGTGGATGAAGATTTGGGAATAAAGGTGGGATGAATCTCAAAAGATGGTGTTTGGGTCAAATAACGTCTCAAAAGATCAAGCTTAAAACCATACTTTTTGAGGATCTCTCTTCCTCCCCATTTCCCAACTTCCAAACTTCTCACGCAACTTGCACACTCTTTGTCCTTCAATCTCATCATTCCTTCCTTTGACCAACAGCTTTTCCAGACCACTTACACATCCTTGCTTTGGTGATAATCCATTTTGAACTGAAACTCCATTCTGGCACTCTCTCTGCTACCCTCCAGCCAGTGAGTCTATTCAGCTGTCTTGCATTCTGAGAATTTTCTGGGTCAGATGTACCTTACTATGCCTACCTCTGTCCATCATAGTCCTGGGAATCCTCAGAATTTAAACTGCTTTGGTGCTGCATGTAACAATAAATTCAGCTAATATAATTTTCCAAATTGGTTATCAGGCCCTAATGTTTACCTGTAATAATAAATCCAGATTAAGACTTCCTTGCTGTTGTGTTCCAACTTCCTGGAGTTCCTTATCTCAAGGTACTGAGGCTTCATAGTAAAGCACAGAATTATGAACATATTGATCATACCTGTACTTTATGAGTAGTCACACATTACTTCCTAATTTCCCCAAGGCCTGTCCCAGCATGTGTAGCCAGAGATGGAGTCTCTAGTGGGGCAGTCTCCTTTTTAGTAATCTAGTATCCTGGACAAGAATCTAGAAGGAACCTATCTAGGATCAATTCACCTGTTTGTTATTAACATTTTCAGTGGCATTGAAAATAAATTCTGAATAACATCTGGAAGAATAGCTGTAATGGCAGCAATTAAGAAATCAACACCCAAAGAGATCTTCTCCTTTTTGTCAGTGTTTTATTTAAGTAATAAGGCCTAACACACAGGTCATTTTCTAGTGGTTAATGATCAGTTGGAGATATTGGGAGCTAGAGATGAAGCCAGAGAGCCAGTAAACTAGTTAGTTAGCAACTCTTAGGAAATGCCCAATCCAGAGATCATTACTAACATTATAAATTGTGAGGTGGAAAAACCATCAAAGAAAAATAAAGTAATTACCTTTTTATGTGTTGAAAAATTAATAAATTACTTGTATGTTGCTATGGATTCGGTGTTCTGTTTACAGAATTGATCTTTTCCTAGATGTCAAAACATATAAACAATAATCAGTAGGAAGGCAAGCCATTGTTCTCAATATGTCATAATGTTTACAATGTCATTGTAGCCACTTCCACAATAGAGCAATATGGAAGTTTCAAAGTTGTGGGTACATCTATTTTCTTTTTTCTTCTTTTTGTGATATTGTAGCTCCACAGCTCATTTTGTCATGGTGAATAAATCTCTCTCTATTTTTGATGCCAAGTTTTTCTCTACACTGAACCAGATGCAATAGGTTGTATATTCCAATAGCAATTTCTAGACTTGATCAATGAGACAATTGTGATTCCAGTATTATCATTCCCAGTTTTCTCCTTTTAGTTCTCAGGATGTCCTGGCAGGAAGGAAATTGATTTTCTTAAAGTCCTTTGTTTAAATCTTAAATATCTAGGGCTTTAAAATAGCAACTTCTTCCCTGATCCATTAGCAGTTTTCTAGATTGGCTCCCTCAGGAAATGATCCTTCAATGTTATTTTGAAATTTGATTTAGTACTCTTGAAAGGTGTCAGACTGACAGCACTAGAGTCCAAAATCCTCTGTCCATGACACAGGCATTGCAGCAATAGCAAAGATATTATCTTCTCCATGCTATCTTCCTAAAGCCCAAAGGTATGGATCACCTCTATGGTTTAAAGAGCAGTGCCGCCTCATAAAGGAATGCCTGGATAGTTGAAATGTTGGCTGTGGCTTGATGTAGGAGAAACTAAAAGGTAAATTAAGGTCATGTCTACACTAACAGCTAAATCAGCACTGCTGCTATTGATACAGTGCTGTCAATTTATTGGGTCTGATGAAGACATGCTAAATGGGTGGGAGAGCGCTCTCCCATCGATTTGTGCACTCCACCTCCCCGAGAAGAGTGAGGGAAGTTAGTGGGAGAGCGTCTCCCGTTGACACAGCACAGTGTAGATACCGCAGTAAGTGGATCTAGCTACGTCAACTTCAGTTACGTTATTCACGTTGTAGTGTAGTGTAAGGCTTGGTCTACACTACCCCCCCAATTCGAACTAAGGTACGCAACTTCAGCTACGTGAATAACGTAGCTGAAGTTCGAAGTACCTTATTTCGAATTAGTTCAAACTTACCTTGGTCCACACTCGGCAGGCAGGCTCCCCCGTCGACTCCGCGGTACTCCTCTCGGCGAGCTGGAGTACCGCAGTCGACGGCGAGCACTTCCGGGTTCGACTTATCGCGTCCAGACTAGACGCGATAAGTCGAACCCAGAAGTTCGATTTCCAGCCGTCGAACTTGCCGGTAAGTGTAGCCAAGGCCTAAGTAGTATAACTTAGATCGATTTACCACAGTAGTGTAGACCAGCCCTAAGTAAATATTGAATAGATGGGTTCATTTAATTTAAATAAAGCTTTTGTGGAGTGTAAAAAAGGCTTATCAGGGAAAACATATGATTGATACTGTAAATGATTTTTCACTGTTATCATGTATGACCTTCTCCTAAGACTTCAGATAAACAAGCTTTCTGTAAACCTTGACTGCCAGAATTAAAAATAAGAACACCATCTTTCCCTTTTGCCTACTCTATCTAACCCAAACCATTCCATCTGTAAGAAAATTGATTAAAAATATCCCCCAAAACAAAACAAAGCAAAACACAGCAGCGGCTGACTGCAATTTGGCCTGATCCAATGTACATAGAATTCAAATGGGAGTACTGTGCATTGTTTCCAAAAGGCATTAGATCAGACCCATACAGTTTAAAGGTGTGGGGATAGATTCTCTCCTGCACGAGAACTACAATTTGTAAAGAAAAGGAGGGTGCGTGAGTGTCAGGGAGCCTGGCTGGTTCCAGGTCTGAAGTGACCTAGAACAGTGGCTGGTCTGCTCTAACTTATGTCACTGACACAGAGGTTTAATGGACCCTAAACAAGTGGAGGATTGGTGCAGCAGAGCTCTGCTCCACCACATACCATCCTCACCTCCTTCCTGACTCCAACATATCCCCTTTCTCTCCCCAGCATTACAGGAACAGGAGAGAACAGGCACAAATATTAGGTATTTCTATGACCAGATTGCAGCTCCTTTGTGATCAGCGAAATGGGCCCATAATGCAATAGAAAGTCTGTTCCATGACATCTGTTAAAAGATATCCAACTTTCCCCAGGAACAACATGATCAAAAGGAGGCAGCAAGGGACAGAGTGTAGGCCTGGTTCCATGCAAACTCTCATGTCCTGGTCAGCAGAATTAGCCAGCTGCATGGGGGGGGGGAGGGGGGGGAAGTACGCTACACTCCTTACAGGGGTTTTGAGCATGAAAGGCATTGCAGTTTCTTTGCTGCCCTGCTCACAAGGAAGCTCGTATGCATTCAGCCACTGAACAGTGATAGCAATTTTTCCCCATCATACTGGAGTCTTCTTGATGATGCCTGCAGACAGATGTAGCTACTGAGATATAAAAAGCAACAGAGGGTCCTGTGGCACCTTACAGAAGTATTGGAAGCATAAGCTTTCGTGGATAAGAACCTCACTTCTACTACTGAGATATAGTAGTTGATATTTTTCAGTTTTATTTAAACTGAGTTTGTCCCAATCTAGTTACAAATCTTTGGTATAAGTCTTTCAACTTCCGTCATACAGAGAAAGATTAATGATTCCTAATAAATATTAATCCATTTGTAAAAGAGAAAGAACCAAGCGCTACTTAATATAGATTAAATCTCTCTACAAAACAATTCATTTAGAACAGTTTAAATCAAATGTAAAATAACGTACACATGGGGAGAAATAAATAAGTCCAAATGCAACATTAAATCAACCCCAAAACTCATTTCCTTATCTCAGAACCGTCAATATGCTTATTGCAATGGCTTCTTTCAGTACTGAGAAGTCTATTTCCTTATAAGATTTAGTGATGTCCTTGGATTTACAACCTGTATTTCCGCTGTGCTGTTATTGCTCACAATTATTTTTTACTGAAAAAACCCCACTACTTTAAGTTATGTGATTTAATGCTGTGATTTTTAAAATAAAGATCTTTAATTGGTATCTTTTTTGTCTTACATAAAAAGTAAAATCATAGCAGTATATTTAAACTACTGTACAATAAGTACGGTTTTTAAGGGTGTAGTATATTATAAAATATTTCCTAGTTTAAAAGGCTCCATCTCTCTACTGTCAGTGTGACTAGACAGTTTTATGTAACATCTTCAAGTTTAACATCTTCAGCTATTCTGTGTCTCATCACGGTGAGGAATAGCAGGCAATGTTGGCAGCTGGGACCCATAGAATTTATTTGTGATGTAAATAAATAACTGCTAAAGGAAGGATATATAAGATGTCTGCTTCCATCACTGAATTCATATTCTACTCTAAAGTAGAGTAGGTGGGTGGGGGGTAGGGAATGCAATGAAAAGTGCAATGAAAAGTGTTCTTTAAGGCTTAGTCAATGAACTCTCACCTTTCTTCTCATTGGGCCAGATCCCAACTCTATGAAGTCAGTGGTAGAGGCCGCCACTGAGTGCAGCTCAGGTCCATTGGCTATTTTTTAATTTTCACTTTCTTAAACTCTTTAACGGGTAAATATTAAACAAAGCGCCATGCTAGGTTTTCACGTGCTCAGCATCCATAATAGGGACCAGTTTTTCTAAATAACTGTTCCCATTTAGGTACCAGTTCTTCAAAATGTGCAGCACCATTGTGGCTCCTTCAGAAGCATTTGAAAAAGCTCCATACTTGAGATAATGAGAGATTTTCTGTTAGAACTTTTTTCCAATGCCTAATGCAATTTCATTGACACAGAAACTTCCCATAGGAATGTGTTGATTTCAATTAAATTAAAAAAATAAATAAATAAAAGAGAGGGGAAAGCATTTTGATAAAGTCAAAAAATGCTGTTTCATCATTTTTGTAACAAAACATTTTTATTTTTTGTTTTATTTCAAAAATGTCAAAAATCAAAATAAAACATTTCCATCTTATCAAAATGAAAGATTTGGATTCAATTTTTTTTTTTTAATTTCCTTTTGTGGAAAATGTTGACGTTCTTTGTTTTCATTATGATTTGGAATGAAAACAAATTTTGAAATCACAGACTTTCCTGTGAAATGGAATTTCAGTTTCCTGCAAAAGTCTCAGTAGAAAAAGTGCTGAACTCCTGAAAATCTCTCACAAAGTGTTACTTTTGGGACTCAATCCCCTTTCCTCATTCTTTCTTCTGTTCCTTTCTCTCTATATATACATTTTTAAAATGAATTTAAAAGGATTCTTGAATCTCAATCCATTTTCATTTCTCCCTGTTTTCTCCCTATCTTTCTCCATTTCACAATTTGTGCGCCTTTCGTCATATTTAACACTTCTAATAACTTGTCTTCAAGACATATGATATAAGATTGTTAGATTGTACAGTCTAGATAACAAAGGTACATCTGCAGTACTGCACTGGTTTTCAGATATTTGCAAAATATTGAAATACAACAGAGTCGAATATTAAAATTTCACAAGTACAGAAAATATAGACAATATATTGTGAATGAATAATTCTATGGTAAATAGTAAAATGTTTACAGTCTATTCACTATCTCTTTTGATTTTGAAGCAGCTGTTGATAGAACACCAGTACAAATGAATTATTTTATTTGATGTTTCATGCCTAGAAAGCTAAGGAAATCACTTTAGAACCCCATCACTCATCCATTTCAATGCTTATATTCAAAAATTAAATATGTTCAGTAGCCTGGTTTGATGGTAATATACCTGGGACCCACCAGTAAAATGAACTTCATTGCAGTTCTAGACATAGGTGATACCATCCTTCATTCATCACTTTGTTCAGATGATGCCAGTTTCGCTGAATCTTAGAGCAACTCAATGGTGCACTTGAATGATATGTTGAGACGAACTGGTAAAGAGAGAGAAAATGTTTTATCATCAGAAATATTTTAAATGTTTTATTTTGGTAATGAAATGTGTAGGGGGAGAGTCCGCTTATGCATCAATAGCTATCTGTTCTGGAACCCTTTAAAAAAAATCAGATCAGAATGCTGGCACTGAACAAAGCAAGGGCCAGATCCACAAAGGGACTTGGGCATTGCAAAGCTGAGCTGGGGTCTCCCACATCCCAGCTGAGTTCCGTAACCACTGAGCTAAAGGTTAAAAGGAAGGCCTCCTACTGGCTGGATAGTGTGGAGTTGGGATTTTGTGTACCAGATTGGGCCCCACAAGCAGGAGAGGTGAATCAACACCTATATTCTCCTGATTTGAGGATCTCACTGATGCTGAGGAATAAGATAATGTATGTGCCCAGAGCAGAAACTTAGGCATGGAGGGGACTTTTACAGCAAATGTAGGTGCTGAGTGAGTTTAGGTCGTTATGAGGTTAGGCAGTGCCAAAAGGTTAGGCTGCAGCTGAGCAAGGTTTTGTGAATCTCAGTGGTGCATAAGTCCCTTTTCGGCTCTGGCCCTGAAAGACTTACACTACAGGTTTGAACCAGGTAAAGGACTTGCAAATTTACCCACCCAGTTCTGCCAATATATTCCAATCTTAACTTCCAACACCCCTGTTTATTCTAGTCCTAGGCCTCTCTGAAACAGGGACTGTCGGTTTGGTGGTGGATTTGTGATGTACACAAATGAAGACCTGGGTGAAGCCACCAAACTTATTTTCATATACTTGTCTCAGAATTTGAGTTCACAGTTTGTCAGCTGATCCATGATCTGTCCTTTACACAATATGATCTCCCACTTTATCCAGGAATCCAATATACATACCAAGCAATGTGGTCGCAACTTTTCAAAGCCACATGTATTAGGTAAGCCTCCACAATTCCAAATGCACATTTGTATGTACAAATCACAAGTATGTGCATACCATTATGAATGTGTATTTTGCAGCATGTAATGGGTACATGGACATAGCATGGCTCCATAGTCATTAGACACAGGACTATGGAAATGATAAAACAGTCCTCCTGGTCAAAAAAAAAAAAGACAGCTTACACTTTTAAAATTGCCATGCAAATGGGTGAGGTCAATAGTTATTTAAAATGCCAAAATTGTTAAATATTTGGGAGTAAACGTTCACTGTGAAAAGTAGAGAAATAGGAGTAAAATTTCCATACTTGTTAACAGAAGATTAGCATGTGCTTTGTATCATGGGGGAAATGTATCCCGTTAATGTCTAAGGGGTTTATTCTCATTGATATGGAGCAGCGGACCCAAAGGAGCTAAATTTCATATCTCTTAGTACCTAATTCAGAAAAGCACTTAAGCAAATGCTTTATTTTGAGGATACTGTAGTCTTAAATCCCTTTGTCTTCCATCGGACTTTAAGCATGCTGTTAAAGTTAAGCAAATGCTTAACTTTTTTCCTGAATAGAGATGTCTTCTAGAATTGGGCCTTAAGGCAGTTGAAAAATATAGACAATTGGGCTACATACAGTGAGAGAGGGATAGCTCATATGGATTACAGACCTGTGATGGGATATACAAGCCCCACACTGGAGAACAAGGGGTTAAGGAGCAACTCTGGGACCAGGTGGCCCTGCCCAGGCACACCTGCAAAGTCTGCACAGGCCCAAGGTGGAGCTTTAAAGGGGAAACAGAGCAGTTCAGAAAGGGGCAAGCAGTGAAAGAGAACAGACCTCTGCTCTGAGGCAGTAACAGTCAGGTGCTCTGGTTGCCTGAGACCCACCTAAGCCTGCAAAGGAGAGACTGGTGACTCTTTGGGAAGAGCAGAGCTTTATTTTTGTGGAGTCATTTAATTTACCCTGAGGGGAGAAAAGGAGAAGTCAGTAAGGAAGGGATTTAGGGAGGCAGTTATTTAGCACCCCAAAGCACAGGACTTAGTTGCCTACCCTTGGGCTCTACATCAGAGGATGGTACTGGGTTCCCCTACAGATCCCTAAGGGAGGACAAGAAACAGAGTCTACTCCTCAATGGGGAATCCAGCTGGGGAAGGCTCTGAATACACAAGGGTCAAGACACCAAGCCCCAGAGCTAAGGAGAAAGCCCTGAAGCTCTTGCAGAGACCAAAAGACTTCTCCCTTATTGAACTTTTCTTTTTGTATACTCCAAAGAGAGTGTTCTGGAATGCAGGACCCAACTGGAGGGGCTTAGCCACAAAAAATGGGACTGGCTCCACAGGATGGAGTTGTAGAGGAAAGGGAAGATGTCAGGAAGGGGGACCATCTGCCAAACCCATGCCTAGCCACTTAGGAACACTGCGGGTGAGAGTCACCCTTACCAAGGCTCTATAACATTTAAAACATTATGTTTCAAATGGGTTTAATCTTGATAAGGTTTAAAGTCACTTTTTCTCTATCAAGTTGAAGATTCCAGAAGATAAGCTGTTTGACCTAAAGGCTAGTACTAGAATGGCAAGGTGGAAAAAGGAAGAGAAAACTGGAGATGATGAAACTGATCATAAATTTGAGTTTATTTTTAATTTTGCTGATGAATGCAGGTTGGGAGATTAGTTTTGTTGATAGGATTATTTTATATTGAAATGTCCATAAACTGGTGATACAATGTAATTTCAAGACCTTTTTACCTGGATAAGACCATGACAGCTTCCTCAAAAGTGGCCTCATATATCCAAAGTGTTTATATTTTTGTAGGATCCTGGATGTCAATCTCTATGGTACTTCGAAAACTATGTCAAATTGCTGATTGAAGCAGGACTTTTCCAAATTGAGTCTCACTGACAATAACCTAATTTGAATCAAGTTGCATGGCTCTAAGGCTGAAATATAGCCCAAAGACCTTAGGGAGAGGTGCTGCAAGGTGGAGTAAACGAAGTTCACAAACGGTAAGAACAAAGGGTAATGCTAAGAGGTCTCACTTTTTGGCTCAGCGAGTCACTTGAGGGAAGATTGACTCTCCAGAATCCCCGAGACTGATCACCTTGGGGAGATGAAACAACAACAACAACAACAACCTGGCTACTCCAGCCTTTTCAACCAGTCTCTTCCTGAACCCAAAGGAGGCCCACTTGCGAGAAGCACTGTGCCAACAGTATCACCATCTCGCTCCTTGAGTCATCTATCCTCCGGAGTCAAGAGCTGAAGAGTTTGCAAGTCCCCTGTTACCTTTCGGGTCTTATTTTTCTTTCTTTTGTTCTTTTATTATTATTGTTCTTGTTTTTTAACGGAAGGCGTCCCAACTTTTTTGTTTTTTGGATGAGAAAGTGAAAGTGTGGCTGTGTGTCTGAGTGCCCCCATAAAGACTACTTGGGGATGATGCCTGAAAAAAAATGTTCCACAACTTCAAACAGCCCTAAATAATCTCTTACTAAGATACTCATTAAAGTGTGTTCTGTGTTTAAAATCCTGAGAGACTTTGTATCGTCATCTCTAATTTCTGGTAAATAAGACTTATCAAACATCTTATTTAGAGTGTTCTGTTAAATTCTGTATTATATCTCAGTTCTGGGGAGAGAGGAAAGGGGTATCTACCCCATAACAATGTAATTCTAAAAGGAAGCTCTTATGATTGTCTCTGAGGTTGTGATATAGATATTAGATAATAACTTGGTTTCAGCATGCAGCTACTTAACAATTCAAATTAGATATTATTGACTTTGGTTATAAAAAAAATATTAATAATTTGACCAGACAGCCACCTCCTTAAAATTAATAAGGATTGATGGTTTTGGACTAACTGGATTTAATTCCAATCCAATATCAAGACTAATTAGTTGATTTGACTTTTATTTGAGACTTATTGGACAGTTTATTTAAATATTACTACTTAAAAGCTTAGCTTTGGTGATATGTTTTCTTGATTTTATTTTTAAGTGTTTTAGTAGCATTTATAAAGAAATCCTGAAAACTTTTTTCCCCAAACAAGCAACGTGAGCCTAGGAAATCTGAGGACTTGGGTGGACACCAGATAGTCAAAAACAAAACAAAATAAAACAAAACCCAGACCAGTCCCCCCAATTAATCTTTGGTTCTCTCCATGGTTTACAACCGCAGAGTGTAACAAGAATAAAAACAATAAAATGAGAGCCTGTTTTGGCCAACTTACAATTTACATTACAATCAGGTTGTTGTTGTTTTTTTTTAAACAAGACCAATCATTGCTGATGGATATCATCATGAACAATTCCAGCTCCAAGAACACTTTGTCCCTATCTCTCAAGACTCGTATTTCTCAAGGTAGTCTCAGTTAAAGAGCCGCATTGCAGCCAGCTTTTGCACAGGTGAATAAAAGTGAGAGGATGCACGGAGCCTTTTCTGACCATGACCTTCCTAGGCAGAGGCAAGCCACAATTTGAAACATTGTGCTCTCCTCAGAGGAGAGACTAAGGAGATGCACAGTAACTTCTTCAACAGGGGTCTGTGCCTGATATGCTCAATTTGGAAGAAATTTTTAAAACTATTAACATTTTCTAAACTAGTTTTTTCTTTAGGATACCCCCTGGGCCAGACACTACAAAATGCTACTAGAGAGACTCCATTGGCACTCATTTGGGACAGCCTGCATATACGTCTTGTCCATTTGCAAGGTATGCAGGACAACCCAAATGAGTACCAATAAAGCCATGCACGCTGTCATGCCAACATATATTCCATGTGTCTCTCTATCTAGAGAGACAAGGTGCATGAGGTAATATCTTTTATGGGACCAACTTCTGTTGGTGAGAGAAACAAGCTTTTGAGGTTACACAGAGCTCTTCTTCAGGTCAGAAGACATCTTGGGACCAGCACGGCGACAACAACACTGCATACAATCATTTCTTATTATGCAGTATGCTGTTTTCGATACATTGCATTGTTAATTTTTTCTAAACCCTTCCACAGTCTGCAGAAACCATTAATTGCATTGTAAGAAAGAGCAAGGTGGAGTGGAAAGTGTAATAATACAGAATTTAATAGGGGTCAACAAGATTGTATATGCTCTGGAACCCTTAATGTTTGCAGAGGTCTTTGAATCTGCAGTCCTGTAGCATCTTGTAACAAGGACAAAAAAAATTGTCGTTGTCTGAGTCACAAGATTTTTAAAATTGCATTGCCTTAAATATCACTTTGACAAAGTGCAGTGCTCATTTGTCATTTATTTGATTGCTGTGTGTTCATTTTTGGGGCATTTCTAAAAAGTTTGGGTTTGTTGTGGGGTTTTTTAAGTACATTTATGAGAGTTTTGGTTTAGTTCTTAGTTTTTAAAGCAGTCCTATGAAATAAGGTGTGCTGGTCTCCTACAAGTGGCATAGTCAGCAGGATCCTAAATGCAGAAGGGAACATGGAGAAAGCAACCTGCCTCTGTTATATACATGTACACATAGTTAGGGAAAAAAAGACGGTACACGTAGGGTTAAGCTGATGCACCTGCTTCCCTCTCTCTGTTTGACTATGGGAAGATGGAGGGCAGCTGGGGTTGGCTCAGGACACACAAGATCAGCAGAATAACCCTGGGAAAAGACTCTCATAGACCATCCCTTATTTAAGTTATCTGACATTTTCCCCTTTTCCTCGTAGGTCCCTGACAGACAAACAAATCCAAATATCCATACGAAAGATTTCTAAGCAAACCAATTGCAAACACAAGGAGAGTTACACCTAGCCCCCAACACACTGCACACATACTTAGCTTTAGTCCAAATTACCTCCTTCCTGGGGTTTGCCATTATTGTTAATTAAATACTTATGTTTTGTTGATGCTATCAGCCTTAATTTTCTCTTGAGTTTGGCTCCCCTGTAACCTCCTTCTGTCCCTATGCATAGTTCCCTCTGCCTCAGAAAGATGCACAAATTCTTTTAAATTCCTGGGCAGAGTTGATAGGACCCATCTGTTCTGGCTGCCAGCATGAATCAATAAAATAACTCAGCATTTCTTTGCAGTGTCTTAGTATCTGACAATTGGGTGAGTCAGTAGAAGCAGACTGCATCTTTAGGCAGAATCCTAAAACCTGACAGCCTATTACACCAATACACACAGGAAATGTAGTAGTTGTTTTTTCATTCCAAGTTCACTGTTATCAGGTCCCTCAGTTTTACTGGATGAGTGCAAACTCTCTTGTTCACTCTCCCCTTCTCTTATGCTGAAAGGCTGTACAACCTTTAAAAAGAAAATCCTGCCACTGAAATCCTTCATGTTCATCATTTGTCTCCCCCAAATTCACAGCATCTTTTTTGACATTAAAAAAAAACACAGAGTTCTTTTGCTATATTTCAGAGCCATGGATACAGTAAATAAAAAAAGAACATTTTGGTATTTCCTATTCTAAATATATAGGAAATACTGCAGTGAAGTTTAACACTTCTCCATAGTAACAGTAAGTGTTGCTTTTAAATGCCACCCACTCTATAGCCTTAGGGGGGGAAATATCAAAAATGCCAATTTTTGTTCACCTCAGAAATTTAATATGAGGAGATTCCCTATCCCTTCTTTAAGTCAGATGAAACTAGAGTACCCATTGGTAAAAAAGGGGAAGCATGCAACAGCATTCTAGAACCTTGTGATGTTGTTATTAAAAGAGACCTACCAAATCATATTATACAGTTTTGTCTGTTTATGTGAGACAAGTGGCTGACTTCTGCTCTCAGAAATACTACTGTAAATCCAGAGTAGGTCTGCACAGAACATGGCCCAAGGTGCTTGATAGTTATCAATGATTCAAACTCATACATCAGATCAGTGTACAAGAGAAAAAGACACGCCTGGGAAAGTTTCTAGAGTGATAGCTGTAGTTCCAATGGCACTCCCCCATTTTAAGCATAGGCAACATTTTTATTAAAAAATACTAAAATCTGTCTAAATAGAATACACTTGTTAAGTGCAAGCACTTTAAGGGAACTTTTGCTGTGATGTTTTGCAGAAGGGGAGCTTGATGGCATGGTGGTATAGCTAATGAACAAAACTTTTAATAAGAGGAAATGGGAGTAAAAAGATAATAATGAACTGACTAATGGCAGATATGTCAGTTCTACAGAGACAGCAGATTTAGAGAGTAAGGAAATAAAAAATGCCTTAAATGTCTAATCCTAGCCTTATTAGTGCAAAGAAAGTTGACCTATGCTATGCAACTCCAGCTACTTGAATAAGGTAGCTGGAGTCAATGTACTTTAGGTTGAGTTACCACGGGGTCTACACCACGGGCGGTCGACGGCAGAAACTCTCCCATCAACTTACCTTACTCTTCTCATCGGGAGTAGAGTACAGGGGTCGACTGGAGAGTGATCTGCTGTTGATTTGGCGGGTCTTCACTAGAGCCGCTAAATCGACTGCCAGTAGATCGATTTCAGAGTGTTGATCCCGGCTGTAGTGTAGACATAGGGTAGGTCTATACTTACCTCCGGGTCCGGTGGTAAGCAATCGATCTTCTGGGATCGATTTATCGCATCTTGTCTAGACGCGATAAATCGATCCCGGAAGTGCTCGCCGTCGACGCCGGTACTCCTGCTCCACGAAAGGAGTACGTGGAGTCGACGGGGGAGCCTGCCTGCCGCGTCTGGACCCGCGGTAAGTTCGAACTAAGGTACTTCAACTTCAGCTACGTTATTCACGTAGCTGAAGTTGCGTATCTTAGTTCGAAGTGTGGGGTTAGTGTGGACCAGGCCATAGCCTAAGGCAGCCCTGCTGCTGTTACTCTCCTACTGCATAGAGGGAAGTGGCTAATGGTTCCACCAGCCCTTTCCCTGTGTCTCTTCCAGCCCATCCTTGTCCCAGCCCAAGCCTTGCTGTGCAGGGACACACCAACAGCCCTTGAATTCACAATATGAATTTGGGTCTTCACAAATATCACCTCCCTTTGCACTAGACAGTGTTCCATGGCAGGCAGGGCACTCGACAATCATGAATGAGTTGGCAGGATTTGCCTCTAAATGCTAGATTAATTGGCACTGGCATATCGAGGGTTTCACTGCAAATTCTACTGTCCTTCCCCCCGCTGGAAAAAAGGAAAAATTGCAATGGCTGGTGTAGGGATATCTATTTCCCTCAGGAGAACTGCTCTTGGCAGGTACAAAACAACACTGCAGATAAATGATCAAGAGGTTCTTACAGAAGCTACAGTGAAATTAGACAACTTTTCAGAATTTCAGTCCATTAAAAAAAGTGCTTCCAGTTCCCATTTCAATGCAGGTGAAACAATAAATATTGGACAAAAAGTTAATTTCTATTTGGAACATATTAATCGGTAGTCAGAGCACTTATTAAATAAAAAGAGTTGAGGGAGGAAAAAGCAATGCAAACCTCTTGGCAGTTCTTTTCAATTAATTAGTCTTCTCTGCTGAGTACAGTTCATTAAGAAAACTGGCTTCTATCCTCCAGCTTTCCAATATTCCCATTTTACTGTGCACCAAACATATCTCCAAACTGTATCCTATGTTCTTTTTTTTCCAGCGTCACATATAACACCATATACTCTGCTGGTGTAAATCAGAGGACCTCCGTTGACTTCAGTAGAGCCATGCCAATTGCCGTTAGCTGAAGAACTGATCCAGAGTGTTCTGCCCTGCAGAGAGGTTGACAGTACACAGAAGGGTCACTCAGGCAGGAGGCTGGGGGCAGGCTGCAGGGTTATAGGTGAAACTGGTATACTTTCCAAACAAATTTGTTTCTGAACAAATTTTGTGCATTACTGTTTCAGGGAGTTCTGAGTGCCCTGGGATAAATTCTGTTTAGAGTTGGTTTGTTTTTTCCCTTAATGGAATGTTATATAAAACCAAATGTAGTGAAATCAAGTTAACATAAAAGTAAGACGTGCACTCCATATATGAGGCATCCACATTTGATTATTATACAGGATCTTTTGGAGAAAGTAGGCAGCAAACTACAAAATCTAATCAGAGAGATAATTTTCTCCTACTGCTGCTACACATGCACTAACAGAAGGAAAATAGGGTAGATACAATGCACAACTACCTGAACCAATTAGACAGCAGTAGAATGTATCTGTATCTAAAAATACAGCATTTGTAGCTTTAGTTACTCAATGTAGGCTCAATTAAAAAAAAAAACTCCCAAAAAACAAAAACAAAAAACCGATTTCAGCAGCAACAATTTCTGTAGTAAGTCACTAGCACGCCCCCTCTCTTTCCACATTGAGAGAAAAGTTCTGGAGAGGTTTTTCTTTTCCAGTGTTGTGAAATCTTACTAGATGCATTCTCTCTGTAAAGTCCTAATTTAATGAAAGGGTTTGATTTGTCACTGAGTTATTCCAGTTTTCTGTCAGCATAACACCATTCATTTCAGTGGAGTTAAACCAAAGTAAAACTGGAGTAATGTTGAGGCAAATCATCCCCAATTTAGTAGCTGACTTTGCCCCCAAATAAAAGCCTTCTCCATATAAGTTACCCATCTCTTTGGGAATCTTTAGTACTTTTATAGGGTAGCAAATTCTTGTCTTGTACACTGCCTTTTAAATATGTTATAGACAATATATTTCTTATTTCTAACACCTGCCTTCCTGCCATGTTTACTACAAAATGGAGCTCCTTTTTGGTTGATCTTTAGGCACCTCCATAATAAACGTGAATAATAATAAAGTCAGAAAACACAACTATCATGGTTCTCCAGGGTTTTATGACACCTATGGTATTCCACAAAGGCAACCCAAATCCTTACTCTACCAGCTTTCAATGTGGAAGGCCTTGTGCACTATTTAGGATAATAATTCTGATAGTATGGCCCATGCATGTTTATTAATAGTTCCATTCTATATGTTCAAAAATAGCCACAATTATTAGCAGTCTTAGCTGGTAATTCAATTTTCTGCTAACTCCCTCTGCATTTGTGGTCTCCATTTTGATACTCTCCAGTTGACGCTTACTGACTTTCATATCACTATCCAAGTTATCAAAGCTAGAGGAAAAACTTTCAGTCCCACAGAGGATAAAGAAGCTTGCATTTTTATCAGACTCTTCATGAAGGGACTCCATGCTCAGACTGAGGTAATTTGCTAGGATATAGAAAGCACTTAAACACACTGCATGAATCAAAGGTAAGATGCCGCTTACATCATTGACTGAGAGAAGAGTAAGTATGGCTGGAAAAAAATCTTTTTAATCTTCATATTGTCCCTTTGCTGTTTCATAAGAATATGTCAGTAAGTGACTATTTCCATGAAGGATTCCACCTTTTCATGTCTAAAACACTGACACAAATGTGAACTCTCCACTGTGAAACTCTACCAGGAGTGCAAAAATAAAAGGCTGCAGCTTGTCTTCATGTCAGATTTCATCTCTTCCCTCTCCCACTGCAACTTATTTTTATAGCTCTTACCCTTGTGAGTTTCTTTGTTCAAGCCTAACACCACAACAGGGAATGCTTGGAAATGGAGAGAAACTTGGGGGGGAGTTGGGAAATATTCCCAAATATTTGCCAGAAATGACAGAATACCTAAGATGCTGTGCCTTTTGACTATGAAAAAGTCATTCAGTGTTAATTTTCTATTGAAGAGTTTTGTGCAAAGAAAATAATAAACATTATTATTATTAATATAATAGAAGAAAAGGTCAGAGTAAAAACAACAAGAGGTTACATTTCTTCTTTAAACAAACAAGGATGCAAACAAACAAAAACAAGGGGCAGTACACACTGAGGCTAGTGAAGTGAAAGATTGCACCACAGACTATCATCAGCTCTTCTTAATTAATGTCTTTCCTGGAGCTTTGTCGTTCTATTCCAAATAAAGTTCTTTTTTGAAACCAGATGAAGGTGAACACACTTGTTATTGAGGAAGTCTGGATTCAGTTCCCAGTGCTGCCACACATTTCTTGTATATTTGTGGGCAAGTCACTTAGACCAAATTCGCAAAGGTATTTAGGCTCCTAATTTCCATTGTCACTTTGGGTCTTAACCTCTCTGTGCCTCAGTTACCTATTTGTAAAATGGAGATAAAGAATACTACATTTCTCACACCCTTTGTCGGTCATATTTTTGGGGTGGGTATTGTTTCTTCCTATATGTTCGAACAGTAAGTAGCACAATGGAGCCTGATGTTGAGTGGGCCTCTATATGGAGCTGTGATACACATAACAACACAGTGTCAGGTTTCAGAGTAGCAGCCGTGTTAGTCTGTATCAGCAAAAGGAACGAGGAGTACTTGTGGAACCTTAGAAACTAATAAATGAATTTGGGCATAAGCTTTCACCAGTCCTCGCTTACAGACAGCCCTGGCTGCCACCACTCCCAAGCACTAATTCCCTTCCCTGGGTAGCCTTGAGAGACTCTTCACCAATTTCCTGGTGAACACAGATCCAAACCCCTTGGATCTTAAAACAAGGAGAAATTAACCATCCCCTTCCTTTCTCCCACCAACTCCTGGTGGATCCAGATCCATCCCCCTTGGATCTAAAAAACAAGGAAAAATCAATCAGGTATTAAAAAAGGGCTTTTAATTAAAGAAAAGAAAGGTAAAAGAAAACCCTCTGGGAGAGATTAGCATACCAGCTACTCTCACAAACAACAGATTCCAAACACAGAGGATGTTCCCCTGGGCAAAAACTTAGTTACACAAAAAATACCCAAATACCCAATTTGACTGTTCCTCTAATTGCACAAGACAGGTTACAAAGAAATAAACATAAACCTATTTATTTCCTTCACTAATACTCACTACTTGATAAGAGGCTGAATTCTGGAGCTTTTCCCTCCGGTCAAAAGTGAAACTGACCCAGACAAAGGGAACTTCCCTCTTTCCTTTTGAACCATCTTATCCTCCCATTAGTTCCTCTGGTCAGGTGTCAGCTAGGCTAGGTGAATTTCTTGACCCTTTACAGGTAAAAGAGGCATTAACCCTTAACTAACTGTTTATGACAACATCTAACAATGTGATATATGCCATCATGTGCCAGCGATGCCCCTCTGCCATGTACATTGGCCAAACCGGACAGTCTCTATGCAAAAGAATAAATGTACACAAATTAGACATCAAGAATTATAACATTAAAAACCAGTCAGAAAACACTTCAGCCTCCCTGGATACTCAATTACGGACCTAAAAGTTGTGATTCTTCAACAAAAAAACTTCACAAACAGACTCCAATAAGAAACTGCAGAACTGGAATTAATTTGCAAACTGGACACCATTAAATTAGGCTTGAATAAAGACTGAGAGTGGATGGCTCATTACATAAACTAAAAACTATTTCCCCATGCGAATTTTCCCCTACTGTTACTCACACCTTCTTGTCAACTGTTTGAAATGGGCCATCCTGATTATCACTACAAACATGTTTTTTTTCTCCTGCTGATAATAGCCCACCTTAATTGATTTGTCTTGTTAGAGCTGGTATGGCAACCCCCATCTTTTCATGTTCTCTGTATATATATCTTCCTAATGTATTTTCCACTCCATGCATCTGATGAAGTGGGTTTTAGCCCACAAAAGCTTATGCCCAAATACATTTGTTAGTCTCTAAGGTGCCACAAGTACTCCTGTTCTTTTTGATAATAACACAGTGGTTCTCAAACTTTTTTACTGGTGACTCCTTTCATATAGCAAGCCTTTGAGTCCGATACCCCCTTATAAATTAAAACCATGTTTTTTGTATATTATAAATGCTGGAGGCAAAGCATGGTTTAGGGTAGAGGCTGACAGCTCGTGACCCCCCAGGTAATAGCCTCGTGACCCCTGAGGAGTCCCGACCCCCAGTTTGAGAACCTCTGTATAACAATATAATTAAAAAATATGCATTGGACGTAGCAAATTATGTTCAGTCTTTATATGACCTCCATTCTTCACTTCACTGTATACTTATGTAGTAGCAGCAGAAAGCTCACATCACATAAAGGGTTCCTTTATTAACCTCGTGAGAGGCTAAGATTGGATGTTGGTTGGCCTCCGGGAAGTGTGCCTGGATCTATTTACTACTATTATCTTTTTAAAACATAATAAAGCAAGGAAGTAAGGTTTTCCAAAGCCAAACCCAGCTGGTGGAGCATGTAATTAGATCAGGGGTTGGCAACATTTGGCACGTGGCTTGCCAGGGTAAGCACCCTGGTAGGCCGGGCCAGTTTATTTACCTGCTGATGCGGCAGGTTCGGCCGATCGCGGCCCCCACTGGCCGCGGTTTGCCGTCCCGAGCCAATGGGTGCGGCGGGAAGCCGCGGCCAGCACATCCCTCGCCTGTGCCGCTTCCCAGCACCCCCATTGGCCTGGGACGGCGAACCGCGGCGAGTGGGGGCCACGATCGGCTGAATTGGCCACATCAGCAGGTAAATAAACTGGCCCGGCCCACCAGGGTGCTTACCCTGGCGAGCCACGTGCCAAACATTGCCGACCCCTGAATTAGATGATACAAGGGAAATCAAGCCTGACTTTTCAAGGCATAAGCTGATCATGCATGTATGTATATGGAGGAGGTAGGAGGGGTGAGGGGGGAAATCAGGAAAGGATCCCTCACCCCATTACATTTTGTATAAAAGTGTGTTATTGGGGGTTGTCAGCTTCTTCTGAGACATCAGCTAGTAGCTGCTGTCAGAGGCAGGTTTCTGAACTGGATGACCCAAGCAATCTTCTTCAATGTGATGGAAGAAAGCAATCCCTTTGGCTCAATCCTTATCCCAGTGTAAATCAGGAGTAACTCCATTGATATCAGTAGTGTTATGCTATTATTAAACCTGTAAGTGTGATCAGAATCTGGTCCTAAGTGTTCAATGAATGATGTTGATAAACTGAAGTGGATAACCTGGTACTTTTTCTTTCCCTCTGGATATTCAGCAACTGTGGAAATCTCCATACATGTACTTGCTTGATTAGGACTATTAATTAAAGTACTGGTACATTTTGAAGTGAATTTTAAACATCTGGGATGGTCAAATAGGGATAACCACTACCCCCTAGCTACTGTAGCTTTCCTTAATTGCTTTGTTTCAAATATTTTGCATTGAGAGAGAGAGAATGCTAGAGGGACATTCTTAATCATCTTCTACTAATAACGTGATGCTTGTAAACAAGATAATTACTGTTGGCCTTTCTTTATATGTTATGGAATGGAAAAGGAACTATTAATATATTTATAAGATTTTTGCTTTTCAATTATTATGATTTTCCTATCCAGTTAATATTACTCTTTAACATTAACTATTGCAGTAATTGTCAGGGTTCTCACATACTATGATGTTACATAGCAATATAATATCCCTAAGACAGATATTGTTGTCCTGACAGAGAGAGGTAGTAGAGGTCCAGGGACTAAAATAGGTTAATACCTTCTGTAAGGATGCACCCAAAGGGGAGACATAGGAAATTGTACTTCTGCCTCTTGAGGAGTTCCACAAGGTTCAATGCTCTCGCCCTCTCTCTGCGAATATTCAACACCTACTTGCAGCCACAAGATGAATGAGAAGACCATGGACTCAAGTGCCAGTAATATATAGATGACACACAAATAAACCAATCCTTCATCACATACAACTTAGGTTTGCGAATTTTCTAATTGCACAAAACCAAACACCCTTGCCCCACCCCTGCCCCGCCCCTTCCTGGAGGCCCCGCCCCCACTCAGACCAGCCTCCGTCCCTCTGTCACTCACTCTCCCCCACCCTCACTCACTTTCACTGGGCTGGGGCAGGGGGCTGGGATGCGGGAGGGAGGGCTCAAGCTGGGGGTGCAAGTTCTGGGGTGGGGCTAGGAATGAGGGTTTCAGGGTGTGGGAGGGGACTCTGGGCTGGGGCATGGGGTTGGGATGCAGGAGGGGGTGTGGGCTCTTGGAGGGGGCTCAGGGATGGGGCAAGGGTTTGGGTTGCGGGAGGGGTGTGGAGTGCAGACTCTGAGAGGTTATTTGGGTGTGGGAGAGGGGTTCTGACCTGTGGCAGGTGGCTGGCGTGCAGGTGGATGCTTACCTCAGGCAGCGCAGCGGGGTTAAAGCAGGCTCCCTGCCTGCCTTACCATTCCCAGAAGCGGCCGCCATGTCCAGCCCCTAGGCAGAGGGGTGGCCACGTGGCTGTGCAGGCTTCACGCGCCTGCAGGCACTGCCCCTGAAGCTCCCATTGGCTGCAGTTCCTAGCCAATGGGAGCTGCGGAAACAGCATTCAGGGTGGGGGCAGTGCGCGGAGCTTCCCTGATCGCACCTGCGCCTAGGGGCCTCAGGGACACCTGGCAACCCTAATACAACCACACCACTGCCATCAGATGGCCCAGTGCTTCAATGAGATCAACTCATGAATGAATAACAACCGCTGAAGGTGAACCCGAGCAAGACAGAGCTGATACTGGTGTGCAGAGGAAAGCACATTGAAAAGTTTACAGCTATTGTGAAGTCTCCTTTAGTTGAAGTTATACACTCATTTCAGTCAATTCAGTCCTTGTTTATGAGTGTTCATGAACACCTCACTGAGATTAATGATACAAAAAAATTCCTGAACTTCATTTTGTATTCTTAACTTCCATATTGTGTCTCCAGCTTCCCCCTTGAATAAGCAGGAGTCACTTCGCCAACTGAAAGCTGTAGGTACCTTCCCATTGGACACTACAGGACACTGCAAGTAAAATGCGGTATGGTCACAAAGTGTTTATTGTATAGCCCAGGGATCGGCAATCTCTGGTACGTGGCCCACCAGGGTAAGCCCCCTGGTGGGCCGGGCCGGTTTGTTTATCTGTCGCGTCCGCAGGTTCGGCCAATCGCGGCTCCCACTGGCCGTCGTTCACCATCCCAAGCCAATGGGGGCTGCAGGAAGCAGCGCGGGCCAAGGGATGTGCTGGCTGCCGCTTCCTGCAGCCCCCATTGGCCTGGGATGGCGAACCACAGCCAGTGGGAGCCACGGTCGGCCAAACCTGCAGACGCAGCAGGTAAACAAACTGGCCCGGCCCGCCAGGGGGCTTACCCTGGTGGGCCACATGCCAAAGTTTGCCGATCCCTGGTATAGCCTAAGTATAGTGTTTGTATTAGCGTGAATATGTATATGCTTGTGATGTGTGTGTGTGTTTTAATTGTAATTTACCTATAAAACATTTAAAGTATAAGTTAAGAACTGCTGTCAGCGATCTGTCACAGGCTGGCCATCTGTGGCTGAGAGCATCATTTAGAATCATTTAGAACAGAGGTTCTCAAACTGTGGTCCGCGAGCTCCATTCAGGTGGTCTGTACATAGTTCTCTCTAAGGTGCACGCTTGGGCGGCTGCACACGAGAGACTGAAGGGCCACCCACCTAATTAGTGGAGCTGCACAGGTGCGATTCCACTAATTAGATGCCTGGACCCTGGAGAAGATGCACTTGTAAGGTGAGGTGGTGGCCTTGTGGGGAATAAAGGGTAGGTGGGGGGGAGCAGTTGGGGGTGAGAAGAAGGAGTGGGGGGAATTTGGGACGTGCAGGTCTGCGCTGTCAGAGAAAGAGGTGACTTTCCCCAGGTCCAGGGCTGTGGCTCCCGGGGATAGATGGTCCTCCTTCCCAGCCTCAGCTCTGTGGCTGCTGTGGTAGGGGAGAGACCCCCTCCTAGTCCCAGATTGGGGGGTGCCGCGGCGGCAGAGAGAGGGCACATCCATCATATTAGAAAGGTAAGACCACTGATATTAAAATAGAAGTTGTGTGCTTTTATTTGTAGAATAAAAAATATTAATTATTAAGTTATTTTTACATAGCGCTTTTATCCAAAGCGCTTTACAACAGTTAGCTAACGGTACAAACAACGTTTGGAAAGAACATAAGTAGTCCTCTGAGATCCTCAGCAATTTTCAAGTGGGCCGTGAAAAAAAAAATTTGAGAGCCACTGATTTAGACTATATCCAATTGTGGTTTAATTCTCTTTAACTTGCAATAAAGGATTTGTGTCTGATTTTTATTCTTAGAATACATTGTAGTAGGATTACATTAATAAAAGATATTTTGTTTTGGAAAAATAATACTGCCTGTGTTGATCATTTTATTGGAAGGTTACATCTGTGTCCTTTTTATGTTTCCTTAACTGCCCTGGAAACCCATACCCCGAGAGGGACAGATTAAGGGGGCAATAGGCAGGTTATTCTAGGAGCACCCCAATCTGATTTTTGGGGTAACACTAAGGGCCACATATATATTTAGACACCTAAAAATGCAGATAGGTGCCTAGTGGGGTTTTCAAAGTCCTTAGGTGCCTAATTCTCAATGGAAGATACTGTGATACGGAGAGTAGTATAACAAACTGTATAGAATAGAATAGTGACTGGTGTGGGTATCCTCATGGCACAAGTTATGTTAAACAACTTTATATATAAAAAAAGTTGGTAGCAGCAGCATAGGGTGACATCTACTGTGAAATGTACAAGTAGTAAACCACAAAAGGAAGTCGTAGTATATTGGTTTCTACAAACTGAAACTGTAAGACCCTTTCCAAGACTTCCAGAATCACAGACACATTTGGATGCCCTTATTAAGGAAAATATATATAACATATATTCCATTAACTTACAGGAACAAGAGTAACAGAACATTAGGTTTAATTTTTCTTTGATAGTTTACAGAATTTGGGTTTTCAAATGTTTTCTACTTTGCTGCTACCTCTTTCCTCCATTTTTCTGGCCCTCACCATCACAGGGCCCCTCAACACACTGACTAACATACGGAAAAAAAGTTTATAGGGGCTGGGAAATGTATTGGACAGCAACTCTCACACTATTTCCAATCCATGAAGTAGGAAGGAAGTGTCTTTTGATGCCAGGAGGTCATTTTATTTGGAACTAAGAACTAAGGATAAGTTGTCAATCAGGAAGTGAAGTCATATTTTGTCAGGCGTAGGCAGAGCCCAAATCTGGGAAGCCTCTGATCTGGCCCAAATTAAAATTCACCAGCCTTAAGTGCTTCTGAAATTTGGCAAAGGGAGTTGCCCATCTCAAGTCGTTTTAATGAGTGAGAGATTGTGATGTATGCAAATGAGCAAACTCTTCCCTTATCTGGGTGATGAGAGCTAAGTGTAATTCTGTGCACACCAGGGGAATTTTCAATTAGTCCCCAGCCTGAGCCCCCATGGAAGTATCAAAGGGTACCATCTGCTTCCTAGGCATTAAGTGATTTATTATCCAAATCAAAATAAGGCAAGAGAAACTACAGAACTAGTGACAATAGAAAGGCAGTCGGAAAGAAAGAAAGTTAAAGAATCTTGTTAAAGGAAGTCGTCTATATAGTCTTCACAGGCCCAATGTTGATGGGTACTTCCGCAGTATCTTAGACAACAAGATGGTGGAGACACTGCAGAAAGCAATTACAGAATCCAGCTTCACACCTTCTGGTGTGTTGCTGAAGGGGAACAGCAGTGCTGCTTGCCTTTCACAAATCTATTGGCCTGACTGTGGATAAGCACAACGTTCTGTGGTGTCATGGCAAGGCAGGGGGTTCCATCTGTACCTGCCCACCAATCAGATACTGCAGTCCAACCAGAACAATCTCAGGGGGTAAAGTCCCAGTAGCCTTAAGAACGTAAGCTTTATCAGGAAAAGTAAGCAGAGACAACAACACCTTAAGTAGCTACCAAAGTCATTTATAACATTCCAACCTCTCCCAAAAATCCTGGATCCCTGAATGGATTGTCTTATATGCCTCCTGCTCTTTCCCTACATTTATTTCTTCATCCCTCATACATCTCAACTCCCATTTGAGACACTCCTTGCTTCACTTGTCCCCATCAGCCCTGGCTTACCACCAACCAACTCGAAATCTCTCCACCCTGCTTCCTCCTCTGGTACCTAGCTTGACTCCTAATTCCCCTGCTAAGAATCAGCACTCTCATTCATCCCCTATCACCTTTCCACTTCATCCTCTGTTTTCCAGGGCTGAACCCTTCTTTAACAACTAGTCCCTAGAGCTGGGTGGGAAATGATTTTCAAGTCCCATACAAATTTTAGAGATGTCAATAATTTTCCCATTTTACTTCAGGACACAACCGAGGTCTTTAAAAAAAAATTGTGAAAAACCAACAACAGAAATAACCACTACACAATAGCCAAGTATACTTATGTAAGCTGTGGGAGACCTAGCTTCAAGTCCCTGCTCCAAAGGAGCCAAGTCAGGGACTTGAACCCAGCTCTCCTATATCCCAGGTATGCCTCAATCACTGGGATATAGAGTCAGGTTTTTTTCTAGCAAGCTGTCCTGTGGGAAGTGCTTCACTTTATATAAATAATTAAATAATAATTGTTTAACTATCCCTCTTACCCCCTGTCAAGGCTGATTCCCCACTCTGGCACTTTGAGTGCAGACAGTAGGGGACCGCAAGGATTCTAAAAATTAATACTGGCCACACCAGGCTTGTATTAAATTCCCAAGTTACAGCTTCTCTCTGACCTTGAATGGGTAGATGCTGCCACCACCCAAATGCAAAAAACCCATTTTGGAACCCAGGAAGGCGCACTTGGGAATTCCTCCCTGTGGGATACCCTCAAGCCCTTTCACTCCCCACTCCGGGGAAGAGCTGAGAAAGAAAACAAAGGAAATTAGCTGTTGCCCCCAGTTAATTTAACAACATATGCACAAACCTCTTAGGACACCAAAAATCCAATCCTGTTCTTAAAAAAGGTAAATTTTATTAAAAACAAAAAGAAAGAAAATACACCTGGAACTTAGGCTTTTGCTAGATTTAAAAAATCCAATTACAAAAATTAAGCATCAAGATAGCTCTCTTGAGGTTAAGCCAGAGGTGAAAGTAAGCCGGTCCAGTCCGGTACGGCGTACCAGCAAGAGCCAGTACGCCATGCCGGACTGAACCGGCTTCTCTGGCAGTGATTTAAAGGGCCCGGAGCTCCGGCCCCTGTGGGGAGCCCAGAGCCCTTTAAAGGGCTGCCTGAGCCCCACTGCCAGAGCTCCGGCGGCACTTTAAAGGGCCTAGGGCTCCCCGCAGTGGCCAAAGCCCTGGGCGCTTTAAATCATCACCGGAGCCCTGCAACCGCTACCCTGCAGAGGCAGGAGCACCTTTAAATCCCCTCCCCACCCCCGAGCCCAGTTGCCGGAGCCCTGGGGCTCCGACAGGGATTTAAAGGGCCCGGAGCTCCGCAGTGGCTGGAGCCCTGGGCCCTTTAATTTTCCCCTGAACTACGGGGCTCCAAGCCGCCTTTGCAGCTGGTAGCTCTGGGGTGATTTAAAGGCCCTGGGGCTCCCAGCCACAGCTGGCGCCCCAGGCCCTTTAAATCTTGAAAGGCCCTGCCTCTTCCAGTTGAGGCCACGCCCCCACTCAGAACTCCGGCATACCGGTAAGGCCTTTAAATTATTTTCACCCCTGGGTTCAGCTTAAAGGTTACAAGCAAAATAAAAGCATCTGGGGTTAGCACAGAGAAGTCCACAAGTGAATAAGAAATAAAATAAATAAACCTAATCACGTCTTCCTAGACATTCCCTGATTTACTTACATATTTGGAGTTTCAGATAAGTAGGTTTGAGGTGTTATTTGATGCTTTTTCATACCTGGTTTTAAAGCTGCTTACAGCATTGCTGCTCTGTGTCTCTCTTACCCAGAGAACCACAACAGACACAAAGGGGAAGTTTTTCCCCATTTTAAAAAGTTCTAGCCTTCCCATTGGCTCTTTTGGTCAGGTTCCCACTCTCTTCTTTTTTACCTATTGGCTTTTTTAACCCTTTACAGTAAAGCAAGGAGAGAACAGCACCAAGATGGATTTTATAGCTAACTGACTGGCTGTGTGTCCATAAAAGGAAGCTACTCCCCTCCCTTTCATTTATCACACCCCATTTTTGTCTATTTAATTTAGCTTGCAAGCTCTTTTGGGCAAGGGCCCTGATGGATTCTTTATCCATAAAATGGTAGATATCACAGTATTGCTATAAAACAGGGATCGGCAACCTTTGGCACACGGCCCACCAGGGTAAGCACCTTGGCGGGCCGGGTCGGTTTGTTTACCTGCCGCGTCCGCAGGTTCAGCCAATCGCAGCTCCCACTGGCCGTGGTTCGTCACTCCAGGCCAATGGGGGCTGCGGGAAGCAGCAGCCAGCAGATCCCTCGGTCCGCGCCACTTCCCAAAGCCTCATTCGAACTGGAGCAGCGAACCGTGGCCAGTCGCAGCTGCGATCGGCTGAACTTGCGGACACGGCAGGTAAACAAACCAGCCCTGTGCGGGCTGCGGACCAAAGGTTGCCGATCCCTGTTATAAAAGTTAAGAATAATTATATAGATTGATTTGTAGGACTCTCACCACATCAGGAAGCACCAAATATTGCACCTCATAAAAACACTCACATTCTGGGTATTTGGCTATTATGGCAGGATTTATTCTTTTTTTTTCCCCAGGGCAAATTAATATTTCAGAATATGTATTGCAGATATTTTCACACAGAAAGTTTTACCCTCTTCCCTGAATTTCACACATATTTGCTGAGTATTTTAGTAATTTTTGTGAGCACTTTTCATTTCTCCTTGCAAAAATGACCTTTAGCTTATGCCAAAAAATAAATCACAGGAGAACAGAAATCATTCTTTCCCTGTTTTGCAGAATCATCAAAATTATCTGGCTTTCACACTTTTCAAAAATGTCACATCCTCCCCAATTCATTCACTGAATAGGTTGCTCCATTTTTATCACGCCGTAAAAATGTACAACCTACTAACAGTGACAGTGATGATCCTGCTTCTTCTCTAATTGCTGAGCAATATATACTGAATTACTGATCTTCCACAAATCCTACTGAAATCTATGGGAGCAAGCGGTGCTGTGTTTCTTTGGAAATCAGGCCAACTTCACTTAAATGCGTAAGTATAGATTTAGGAGCCCAATTTTATGCATGCAGATATGAAAATATTGGCCTAAGTTTCTTGTCATAAAATAGATGGTCACTCTGGAAACTGAAAATTTTGTAGATTGGAGAATCATTGCATTGGGAGCTAGATTTCACAGCAGCAAGTCGGATATGTCAACAGTTTACTGAGGGAAAGTGAATAGCTGCTGAACTTGATAAAACACACCATCTGGTGTTCACACATGTACTGTAATAAGGACTGAAGAAAAAGATAACTTAGTAGAGAATGAATGGCATCTGAGATGAAAATGAAGGTGAATATATTATAGGCAAGAATCTGATGCAACAAGGTTAAACAGATGAAAGAACCACTAACTCTGGATAGAAAGTTAAAACAGTTTAAGTGTTGACATCTATTTCCTGCATGTCAACTTGTAGTCTCTGAACTGCAAGATGGTTCACTGCTATCTTGTCAGAATATTATGACCAATAATTGCCAAGAGACAAGTTTCCAAAACTTTCACTTTCTTATTGTTTGTCATATTCTCTTTCACAGTGATACTATTTAGATTAAGTTATCAAAGTCCTTCCTCCAGCCATTATGTCATCTGTAACAAAAAAACTATGTTCCCTATGTGCTGAGACTTTAGGATTATGTTTTAAGTGATATAATCACCCGGCTTGACAAAGCCCTGGCTGGGATGATTTAGTTGGGAATTGGTCCTGCTTTGAGCAGGGGGTTGGACTAGATGACCTCTTGAGGTCCCTTCCAACCCTGATATTCTATGATTCTATAACAGTTGGTGTTAACAATTACATGGATCCCCGACACCATGCATACATCTTCTTTAATTTTTAATTTAGCCACTAATATTCAGGTTAATTAAATAAGCTCCTGTCCGATGTAATTTTTTCTCTATTCCTTGCTGTTCTCTCTCTGATTTATAAATTCATCTTCCTCCACTAAGCTATCTAATCACTCCCCCCAACCTCCAAAAAATCATCAGAATTAATCAGTGTTTATGAGTTGTAGGATGCAAGTAAAATTTTGAGTGGCTGTTTATTAAGCATTGTCATCAGTGGAGATGTATAAAATACTTAATGGTGTCACGTCACATCAATACTTTATTTGGTTTTGATCCATCTAAATTTAAACCCCCTGAGTTTCACTATGCTTTTTAGATTCAAAATCATAAAAATCCTACTGAGATAGCATCCCTTATGCGTTCAGAACTCCCACTGAAAGCCATAAGCATATAAGGGCTGCAGGATCAGAACCCACAATGGTTACCTAGTTTTCTTAGGAACCTTAATTTGAATTTCCAGGCACATGTGGATTTAAAACCTCAAGTAAATTATTGTAGATCCTTGCACTGAAAATGATATTTTTAAAAAGAAATCCTACAAAAAATGCATTCCCTAAAATGGGCTTTCAACTCTGTGTATTCTTCACTTCTGCAATCCACGGCTTCTGGGGATAGTACTAGTATGCGATGAACTCTTGCAGGCAACAAAGAAGAAAAGAGACTGGCTAAATAATTTAAAGTATCACAGTGCACATGGACTCTAGTCTCAGTCTCCTGGATAGCACCACAATTTGGGGCCTTTTTATTGCAAGATTTAAACTCCTGTGAAAAGCTAACATTTCCTGCCTGAATAGGCAGGCCAGTCATGGCACCAACCAGGATTTGTGCCTTTGATAAGGACATGTATCTGCTAAAGCAGCCCTAAGATGAGACATATGCATCACTATTGTTCAGCAATAGTGAATCTCATCAGCCAACCGTGTGTCTCTCAAATTAGCAATAGTAATATTTCAAATTAACAGAAGCAGAATGATTCACAAGTGTACTCTTTCAATGGATGGCATAAAATTATGGGGAGGTTGCAGATAAGTTTGGGAAGCTAACTAAGTACCTGATTCTGAATTAGTTGTGCAGCCAAATTCATATTGAAATGAGTGGGAATTTTGGGTGAGCAAGCAGTCCAGAATTGGACTCCCAAGCGTGGGGAAAAGTCACATTATGAAAACTATAACAAATCCATTTTTGCTGAAATTAGTATCTCTAGCCTTTGTTTGTATGAAAGTGCTAGCTAGCAACCTAAAGGCGAATGTCAGTTAATATTTGTAGTTGTCCTTCTATAAACAAAAGGTTTCGATCTACAAATAATGTTAGCCCCTCCTTTACAGGGAGAAGCTTAAAGTGTAAAGACTAAGGTTTGTCTACACTATGGACCTTACAGCGGCACTGTGAGGTCTCCTGTGTAGCCACTGTTTGCCGGCAGGAGAGAGCTCTCCTACCAGCATAATTAAACCACCCCCAAAGAGCAGCATTAGCCTTGTCAACATAGCGCTGTCCACACCAGCACTTTTGCCAGTGAAACTTATGTTGGTCAGGAGTGTGTTCTTTTAACACCCTTGACCGACAAAAGTTTTACTGGCAAAAGTGATATGTAGACAAAGCTTAAAATGAATTAAGCAGAAGTAGGAGCCTGTACAGCTGCAGTAATATAGTGTAAACCTTTAGGGCCAAATCCTAGTTTCTTTGAAATCAGTGTCAAAATTCCCATTGTTGTCAATTAGACCAAGATTTGACCATTAGCTCCAGGATTTTCTTTCTTTCTGAGCCGTGCAGTCCAGTTTCTCTGGTACAGGCATGGTGGAGGTTGCAGCTGTATTGGAGAGCTCATAAGCAGAAGCAAAAGGAAGATGGGAAGGATGAATGAATTCCTCAATCTGCCCTGTCTCTGGACACTTTGAAGCTTGCTTAGGGGGATCACAATAGAGTGACACAGCAGTCTACTTGCTTCTTGCCAGCTGGAGCTTTGTGGGCCATGAAGGTGGCAATCCAGTTCCACAAAAGGCAATAGGAACATAACCTCCCACTGCCTCCAGGTGCAGTATAGGGCTTCAGGACATGCTGCCAAACCCAGGAGGGGCTGCAAGATAGAGGTGTTTCTGAATTTCACTTTTAGGCTGTTATCACGCACACCATGAAGTCAATAGAAGTTTTGTACATGCTACTTCCAGAGATGTTTAGGCTTGGACCCACAAAAGGTTTTAGACACTGTGCCACTGCGTCTAAATCACACTGAGTCACAAAACCATCTAAGGTAGTCAACTGGAGATGCCAATGAGAGGGGAGTGTGCTAAGCCCTCCCCTCTCCTGGAAATAGGTGCCTAAGTCTGGGCTACAGGGAGGCACCTAGCTCTGCTAGCAAGCTATGAACCGGGGGAAGATAGGCATTCAGCCATCTAACTTGCATCTGGGGCCCAATCTGGTAGGCATACTCAGAGGCCACCTAACTCCATATAGAACAGCTCTGGGTGGGGGTGAAGAAAGCCAGACAAGCATCTCTTGTAATCTCTAGTGTAGTGGGTAGCACCCTCACCCCGGATGTAGAAGACCACCAGTTCAAGCCCCCTGCCCATGCCTGATGAGGAAAACAATTTTAAACAGGCCTCTGTCATGCTCTAACCATGAGGCTATGCTGATGTGGGGCTCTCTCAATCTCTCCCATTGAAGTTGTTCCACTTGATATAAATAATTGAATAATGAATATTAATTGGGCCACTGAAAGTGAGAATAACTCTATAGCATAGTAGTTGGGGCATTCACATGAGTGGGGAGGACCTACACTGGGGGTCTCGCATATCCTGGGTGAGTGCACTAGCCACCAGGATATAGGTTATAAGAGAGCAGCTTCTCCTCCTAACCCTTCCTGTTTTGTGTGGTGTTGGGTGCCCTCTGAGGGTAGGTCTCACGAGGATAAAAGACCCACAGCACAGCCGGCTCCAGGTCAGCTGACTTGGGCTCATGGGGATCTAAAATTGAAGTGTAGATGTTTGGGCTCAGGCTGGAACCCAGGGTCTGAGTCCCTTCCCCCTTGCAGGGTCTCAAAGCCCAGGCTCAAGCCCCAGCTCAAAGGTCTACGCTGCAGTTATATAGATTCATAGATTATAGGACTGGAAGGGACCTCGAGAGGTCATCGAGTCCAGTCCCCTGCCCGCATGGCAGGACCAAATACTGTCTAGACCATCCCTGATAGACATTTATCTAACCTACTCTTAAATATCTCCAGAGACGGAGATTCCACAACCTCCCTAGGCAATTTGTTCCAGTGTTTAACCACCCTGACAGTTAGGAACTTTTTCCTAATGTCCAACCTAGACCTCCCTTGCTGCAGTTTAAACCCATTGTTTCTGGTTCTATCCTTAGAGGCTAAGGTGAACAAGTTCTCTCCCTCCTCCTTATGACACCCTTTTAGATACCTGAAAACTGCTATCATGTCCCCTCTCAGTCTTCTCTTTTCCAAACTAAACAAACCCAATTCTTTCAGCCTTCCTTCATAGGTCATGTTCTCAAGACCTTTAATCATTCTTGTTGCTCTTCTTTGGACCCTTTCCAATTTCTCCACATCTTTTTTAAAATGCAGCGCCCAGAACTGGACACAATACTCCAGCTGAGGCCTAACCAGAGCAGAGTAGAGCGGAAGAATGACTTCTCGTGTCTTGCTCACAACACACCTGTTAATACATCCCAGAATCATGTTTGCTTTTTTTGCAACAGCATCACACTGTTGACTCATATTTAGCTTGTGGTCCACTATAACCCCTAGATCCCTTTCTGCCGTACTCCTTCCTAGACAGTCTTTTCCCATTCTGTATGTGTGAAATTGATTTTTCCTTCCTAAGTGGAGCACTTTGCATTTGTCTTTGTTAAACTTCATCCTGTTTAACTCAGACCATTTCTCCAATTTGTCCAGATCATTTTGAATTATGAGCCTGTCCCCCAAAGTAGTTGCAATCCCTCCCAGTTTGGTATCATCCGCAAACTTAATAAGCGTACTTTCTATGCCAATATCTAAGTCGTTGATGAAGATATTGAACAGAGCCGGTCCCAAAACAGACCCCTGCGGTACCCCACTCGTTACGCCTTTCCAGCAGGATTGGGAACCATTAATAACAACTCTCTGAGTACGGTTATCCAGCCAGTTATGCACCCACCTCATAGTAGCCCCATCTAAATTGTATTTGCCTAGTTTATCGATAAGAATATCATGCGAGACCGTATCAAATGCCTTACTAAAGTCTAGGTATACCACATCCACCGCTTCACCCTTATCCACAAGGCTCGTTATCCTATCAAAGAAAGCTATCAGATTGGTTTGACATGATTTGTTCTTCACAAATCCATGCTGGCTGTTCCCTATCACCTTACCACCTTCCAAGTGTTTGCAGATGATTTCCTTAATTACTTGCTCCATTATCTTCCCTGGCACAGAAGTTAAACTAACTGGTCTGTAGTTTCCTGGTTTGTTTTTATTTCCCTTTTTATAGATGGGCACTATATTTGCCCTTTTCCAGTCTTCTGGAATCTCTCCCGTCTCCCATGACTTTCCAAAGATGACTTGCCATATAGCATGGCAGCCTGAGCCCTGCAAGCCTAAGGGTACGTCTATACTTACCTCCAGGTCCGGCGGTAAGCAATCAATCTTCTGGGATCGATTTACGGCGTCTTGTCTAGACGCGATAAATTGATCCCGGATCGATCCCGGAAGTGTTCACCGTCGACGCCGGTACTCCTGCTCCGCGAGAGGAGTACGCGGAGTCGACGGGGGTGCCTGCCTGCCACGTCTGGACCTGCGGTAAGTTCGAACCAAGATACTTCGACTTCAGCTACGTTATTCACGTAGCTGAAGTTGAGTATCTTAGTTCGAAGTGGGGGGTTAGTGTGGACCAGGCTTAAGTCAGTTGGTCTTTTATTGCAGCGTAGATGTACCCTGAGCCCCCCTACCAGATTCGCCCCCCTCCCCATGTGAGTTAGGTGGACGAGTGCCTCTCTTTCCCTGGTTTCTGAATTGCTCTGGGGCTTAGTGTAGAACTTAGGCACCCTGACACCTACAGTGAAGAAGCAGTGCCAGTAGGGAACTTTTTACTGCAAAAACATAGGTGCCAAGTAAGGGTACCTGCCTACTTGGTTCAGCAACAGCTGAACAGTTTTGTGGATTGCAGTGGTGCCTAATAGCAGGACATAGATACCGTTGTTACTTTATGGATCTAGGCCGTAGGACTTAAATATATATATGTGAATATTACTAAATGTCTAAAATGGATAGGTTGAAAAAAAACCTACCTCAGGGGGTACCTGGTCCATGAGTGGGGATCCCAGTCACTATGATAATACCAATAAATAATAATAGTCTATGATTTTTAATTTTATCAGAACAAAGACCCCAGCTTTTAAAAACTTAAATTTCCATATGTTTTCCTGATATTTCCACCTGGGGTCCATTCATGCCATTTTGGTTTATTTGTGTTTTAAAATCTGATTTTCTATTGTTGCCACTGAATTTGGTAGCACACTTTCAATAGCCAGTGTGTGCAACATCAGCACTAGTTGAAAGAAGACAATGAAGGCTTGCAGCCTAACCTCATTATTTAGAAAAAAGAGCAAACACTTTTTTAAAAATTCATGATAAAATTCATCATTTTGACTTGTAAGTCTACAAATACAACTCAAGGCTCATTTTGGATTTTATGAGCAGGGAAATGCTGGCCATTCCCCTTTACAAACTAATCACAACCAATTTTGTAGTTTTATAACAAAGTGATTTTATTTTTCAGTGTGCCTTGACCTCAGAATTTTCCTTTCTATCCTTGAGAATCTAAAGTTGTCAGACTCGACAAAAAAAATTCTGCAAGATTGAGACCAACTGTGACAAGTTGCAGCCTGAAGGGAACATATTTTCAAAGTTACGAACAGCTGAAGAGAGAAGTTTGGTGTCTGAAGCCACTCATCAAGCAGAACTCTAGTTTCACTAGTTCACCTCTACAACATCAGCATGATTGGAATGTTATGAATTCAATTTCATTTAACATCATTTAGTCCGCTACTATTAAACGAGCAATTAATGTTAATTAATTCGTGCTTCTTTATTCTTGTTAAATAGCGCACAGGCCTACAAATAGCAATAATTGGAACATATAAGAAATGATCCTGCAAGATGCAGAGTGCTTTGAGAATGCCCTCAGCACCCCTTAGAACTGGACCCACCTTTTTTCCAGAGAGTGCACCAGTTGTCATTTTCCACCAAATTGAAATGTAGAAGTAACAAGTCCTCTGCTGGTGTAAATTGTTCATTTACTTCAGTGGAGTTACAGAAGCTGAAGGTTTGCCCCGAAGTTTTCTTTGAGGCTTGATATGACAACAAACCCTAGATGAAATCCCTTTATGGTGTATTTAAATTTGATAGACATGAATAAAGCTCAGTGACAATATGATAGTGTAGACTGCTCAAAAGTGTTGCCATCTTCTGATTCTTCAAAACAAATCTCTTATAGAAAGGGACAGTATGTTAGTTTGGAGAATGCTGGTTGTTCAGCATCTGATTTGACTAAAAACAGGCCCTGCTTATCTGGTAATAGCTAAAAATTGAAGAAATTGTGCTGACATTGGACTCAATTACTTCTAGTTCTGCAAGGATGCAAGTGAGGACCCCTCTTCCTAATGCCTGGTGTAAGGTTCAGTACAATAGCTCTAGTGCCCTATAAGAGCAAAGACTATCTCAGGAGTAGTGTGTTATTATATTCCCCTAGAGAAGACCCCATCCCTCTTCAACTCTAGGCAACAGAATACCAAATATCATTTTAAAGGTAATGCAGTATACATGTTCCTCAAGGGTTTCTATGGTACTCTGCTTTCAGGAACTCCCACCAGAAAGCAGCATCTCCCTTAAGAGTTATCCTAAAATAGAGAAAAGTTTCCAAACCCAACTGTTGCAATAACCCAAATGTTATTCCCCTTATATTTAATTTACAATGATATAAAGCTATACTACAGTCACCTACATAGACTCAAAGGCCAGACTTCTGGTTTTTCTGTCAGGTCTGCCAGGGTTTGTAACCAGATAGGGAGGGGTTAATTGGCTGGTGACTAAATGCAGCTGAGGCTTGTTAACCTATCATGCCCAGATGGTTTGTATAAAAATTGAAAGGACAGTGTGTTTAATCAGTTAGTGAGTAATCACTGTGTTTTGTTTCAATGTAGGAGGCTAGTAGGGTTCCAGAAAAGGGGAGACTTTGTATGTGGATTTGGTTTTTTTAATATACAGTGAAAAGGAGAGATAATAAACTTTCTCTTGATGGAAGTATGCTATTCACACTAGTGGAGTAGGAGAACCCATCTTCTGTAAAGTTAGAGAAATCATCAGAGGCAGAGGTTTTGCTCTCACTCTGTTGTAGTTACATTTACTTTAATGGCATTACACTGGTATAAATTGAGTACCAGAGAGCAGGACCAAACCTGCATTTGAAACTCTAGTGTCTATTTCCTAATTGCTATGCAGTGGATTGATAGAGATCATTCTATTAATGCTGATAGAAGACAAACACTGCCAGACTCCTTACATATTTGGGGAACAGACTTGGGTCATGAAGTTTTAATTTGACTGTAGATCTGAGGTTCTCCAAGCTTTAGGAGTGTCAGGATCCTAGGACACACTTCAGCAGAGCAGAGAAGGGAGTGTTTTTTACTATCATTGGAGAAATTTGATGCAGATTCTAAAACAGGATGTTCAGACCCAGGTGTTTTTAGTATAGGCCCTATCTCTAGTGCATAGACTTTGAAGCACAGAACATTAGCCAAATGATTTCTTTTAGCACAAAGGGAAATATGTGGCTAAAACTGTATCTCCAGATGAGACTCTTCCTTCATCTGGTTGATACAAAGTTATAGGGTCAAAAATAAATAAGTCATCTTTATTACTTATAAAAGCATCCTTAGCATACTTTAATAATGGGCATTTTTCTGTTTGTAAAATGTCAAATTCACAGAAGAGAAACACTGAGTTAAGGTCAGAGGCAAAGCACAAATTCTTCAATGTAAGGGAGAAAAAATTATTTTGTGGGGTCTGTACAGCCCATTGCAGTCTCTGTTACAGAACCATCTCTGCTTCCAAATGTGTGTGTGCACGTGTGTCCACAAATGTGTGTCCCTTCATGCCCCCTCAGGGTGTCACACTAGTCCCCACATCCTCACAGCAAACCGAAGTGTGTGTCAGATTTCTACCTGCTCTGGGTGCTCCTGTTCAAGTGTTTAATCATAAACCAAGTTCCATATTTATCAATAAAGCTGTATTGAGGAGGAAAAAAACATTCTATTCTGTAGTAGGGAACAGTGCACCAAAAGATGTTTAAAAAGCAGAGAGACAGTATGGTCTAGCAGGTAGAGCATGGGACCTCAGGGGACCTGGGCTATCTATTCCTAAATCTGCTATTTATTTGCTTGTCACTTCAGCTCTCTGGGCCTCTGTATCCCTCCCATTCTTTATCTGCCTTGTCTGTTTAAACTGCAGGCTCTTTGGGTGCACAGGGCTGTCTCTCGTTATGTGTTTGTATAATGCCCCACACAATGGAGCCCTGATCCTGGTCGAGGCCTCTAGGTGATATACACACAATAAAATCATAATTGGCATGCTGTATCATAGCTATATTAAATATTTATAAGCAATATTGGGTAGTACTCCAAGACATTGATTCAACACAGAAAATTTTTGCAGCCTTATAATCTCCATAGGAAATAAACAGAAATGCTGAAAATCCTGAGAGACAACACTCAGGATGCTGCTGTGATAATCGCACAGCTAGAGTAATAGATAGATGGACTAAAATAGTGCTGCAAGTTGTCCATGACCTTTGATCGAGAGAGAGATAAATCTGACTTTATATCCTATAGGTGAATGTTTAAAAAGTGGAAGTCTAGTTCTTTTAAATACCTTGATCTTAACTCAGATTTTAGGTTAAATACCAGTTTCAGCCTTTAATAAATGTTATTGCCATGCTGCTATCATCTAATCATTAATATAATGCTGTGAGAAATGTCAAACTGCAGGTTGTTTAGATTTTAAGTTTAAACTGTAGACTATTTGGCTGGTGCTGGGTATCTTTCACGATATAGAAATTGTAGCTTTCTCCAATTTCTCTGTTATGGGCTGCCCCTCTCCACGCCTCATTTTCCACTTCAACAGCAGTGATACCTAAGACAAAGTGGGTAAAACCTGCTGTCACCTCTTCTGAGTGTGGTGCTGGACACCCTCAGTGCTACTCCAGGAGTTGGCTGGCAGGGGGTAAATTATGAATGGTGCGTCTCATGCACACACTTCTGGAGAGGAGGCCAAGTATGTCAGCTTTGTAACATCATGCTAGTATTTCAGCAGCCAGCAAAGCAATATTACCAAGGTGACTCCCTACTCCAAACCTCCCCCATAGCGATGTGACATACCGTACTAATCCCTGTGGAAGGCATGCAGGGAATATAGGTTGAAAGTTATGTGTAGAGTACATGTTGTATTTCCTTTAAACAACAGGACAATTTATGAAGAAAACCTTGTGCAAATAACTAAATATGCTCTGTTGAAATTGGTCTATACATTTCTAGATTTTACAGACTTTTTTTTCTTTCTTATTCTATTTAGATTAAAGTTGTTGGTTCCTACTCCCTCTTTCTTTTTCTTGTTCTGCTGTCGCCCACTATATCTGTCAGCCAAGTGAAAGCTAATAACTAGGTGCCAACCTCAAATGAGACAAGATTCACACTCAGACTGGGGGATTATCTTTGGATCCTGCACAGGAGCACTTTAAGGGTCATGTAATTACTAGGAAATTATCAAAAAATTAACACTGTTGCCTGTTATGTAGGTGGAAAAATGTTGCCACCCTATTACATGGAGGTGGGGGGTCCTGGGAAGAAAGGAAGTAATCAGTGACATGCAAATTAACCCAATGCCCTATACATCAGTTCTCTAGATATCAATTTGTAAATGGGAAAGGCAACGTCAGAGAGTATGTGTTTCTTGGAGACTGACACATTTAGGAGACTGGCTAGGATTTACAGTCAGCTATCTCTCTGATGCTTCATTGACTCTTACAATTAATTTCAATTTCTACAGACAGGAACATTATAATACACATATTAGCATATATTCCATGTCATGCTTCTGTCAATTTATATTTTTATTTGTGATTATTTTTTAAAAAAAATCAGTTTAATACAATGTATGAACGAGATGATAACAATTATGACTTGGAAAATATTTCTCTTCTTTGAGGAATTCTTCCTTCCTCACAACTGTAGTGATTAAGTTTTCTGCCTTCAGATAAAATACCCACGCTGTCATGAAATTATACCTCTTTTCTGACCCCACCTTTCTGAAATGTGGGGCAGGCATTATTATCTGCCATTTCTTCTGAAAATTATACAAAACAAGGAATCTCGAATGTCTGAGAGTTAATTTTTTATGTGTTTGGAAGTCTTGGTGCTTAGTACACTGGAAAATTAATTCCTCAGAAAATATTTTATTCTGATTTAATCAAAACTTCAGAGATGTCAACTAGCTCTTTTGAGATTTTCGCTCTCTTAACTTTGCCCCATTTTTTAATTTGCTTTTTCATCAGTTAATGAAACACACATGTAACCAATGAATGCCATATAACTATTGTAATCTCCAGCATAAGTTAGCCAATAGTTAACAGATAGATTTTAAGGAAGTACTTGTTCTAAGCAGAGAAATAATCATGTTTAAAAGTTACTATATTATGTCTTCTGGTGCTAAGTCATTTCTTTTCCTTTCTCTGGGATTTTCACTTACTTCAGTATGGCGAAAATGTGGAAAAAATATTGTCCCATTAATTTGGAGGTTCTTACACCTTCTGCTTCCCTGTGTTATGTTGTAAAAAGTGAATTTAATGCTAGTAAAAACTGACAGACTCACAGTTCGAACTGCAGTCCAAAACATGTATCACTTGGACAGTGGCGGTGCAAATTCCTATCACAGATGGTGAACAATGCACTCTTGATGGCCATACTATCTGTCACTCCTTTGGCAACATGGGTGCCAATGAGTGTATAGTGTGATGTAGCATCTTCTCACTAACATACAGACTGGAATTCCCATCCCATTTTACATGAGACACCTACAAAGGATCTACATTTTAAACAGAACAACACATTTTTGTTTATTGTTAGCAGCAAGACTTTGTATTGCACATTATTGGGAAAATGTGAGTTCTCCTGTGGAATTGTGGTATAGTTAAATATGGACAGTCCTTGAAATGGAAAAGCTTTCACACCAAGTATGTACACAAGAGAAGTGCCAAAAAGAGGACAAATATTTAGAAATTTTCTCATTCTTTTTAGCATACTCAGAGGAGAAGGGCTCCCCAGCCAGCAAGCCAGAATCTTTAGCCAGGTTCTTTGAAAATTAAACTGATCCTGAATATTGTGACAGACCCAAACCAGTGGGGTACAGGAGTCTGGTAGAGGGCAAATATACTGGTCACTGGATGAGTAGTTTTCTGTTCCCTGAGTGACCAGAGGAGGGGCTGCACTAGAGAAATCAGGAACCTGCTAGAATCAATTAATGCAGGCTAATCAGGGCACCTGGGTTTTAAAAGGAGCTCACTTCAGTTTGTGGGGTGAGTGTGAGGAGCTGGGAGCAAGAAGTGCAAGGAGCTGAGAGGCTGTGCTGCTGGAGGACTGAGGCACACAAGCGTTATCAGACACCAGGAGGAAGGTGTTTGGAGGAGGCCATGGGGAAGTAGCCCAGAGAGTTGTAGCTGTCATGCAGCTGTTACAGGAGACACTATAGACAGCTGCAGTCCACAGGGCCCTGGGCTGGAACCCGGAGTAGGGGGCGGGCCTGGGTTCCCCCCAAACCTCCCAATTGACCTGCTCTGTGGGTTCTTCCAGAGGGGAAGGTCTCTGGGCTGTTCTCCAACCCACATGGTGAATCTCTGAGGCAAGAAAATCCGCCAATAAGCGCAGAACCCACCAAGATAGAGGAGGAACTTTGTCACAATATGTAATGAGTAATGTATGCTGTTGTATGTTAATCTTTTATTGTAACTTTGCCGTAATAAAAATGTTTGTTTGTGTGGGTCAATATTCCTTTAATGTTAGAGAAAGTATGTGCAAAGTTGGTCTCTGATTAAAAAAGAGCAAGGACGGATCTGTAAGTTAATAAATAACCCCCAAACCATCTGCATAAATAACCCCAAACCATCGATCATTCTAATGCTAACTGTTTGTTTTAAGCTTGTTTTACATATTCAGTTCCCATTAGCATTAGAAAGAATTGCTGTCATAAATCTGCAGCACATCAATGAAGAAAAGGAAAAAGGCATCAAGAGCCATTTTACAACAGAAAAGTGAACAACTTGCTGCACTCTAAAATAGCAGTAATTATGTACCATCAGGTAATGGGTTATGTAGAGGTTTTTGCATACCTGAGTGCCTGCTAACTAAAACACTACACATGTGCCATGTACTACATGATGTAAAGTGCATGCTCTTTTTTAGATACAGAGCCTTATGACAGCAACACTTTAATTTGTGCTGTGAACTTTTGGACTGTATGCTTTATAGAGTTTTAAAAGAGAAATGCAACTAATCCAAAACATTGGATCTAAATTCAACTGAAACCTATAAACTGACTCCTCTCTTTATAATGTTCCAATGCAACCCCCTCAAACCTCAATTCTTACCTCCTCCAGCTTTCATAAAGTGGATTTTGGTCAGAACTTTATGGCTTGGCTTATTGACAGCCCTGTGTAAACTGTAGAGATTTATACAAATGGCATATTTGTCTAGGCTTTTTATAGTGATGAGCAAACTTGAAATGATGTGCAATTTGGATCTAGTGCAGTTAAGAGCTAGAAAGTTTGGGAGCTGTTAGCTTTTTTTTTTTTTTTTTTCCCAACCATGAAAGTAATGGTCATGTTCCTTATTTTTACACCAAGAAAATACCAACTTAATACAGGAGCACATAATGTGGGAATGATAGATTTTAAGCCAGCCTTTAACCTACAGTAGAAGAGATAACAATACAAAGAGGGAGAAGATGATTTCTATAATATGGAATCAGATCTGATCAACTGCTCACTCAAGGGATAGGCCTGTGCTGCATATTTTGGCTCACAAACATCCATGAAAACATCCACTCAATGTGCAGTCAAAAAAGCTAACAGAATGTTGGGAATCATTAGGAAAGGGATAGATAATAAGACAGATAATATCATCATATTGCCTCTATATAAATTCATGGTATGCCCACATCTTTAACCAATTACCCACCCCAAAGTGAGGGTTTACACCTTCTTTAATCTGTGAGAGTTCAGCCCCCAAGATCAACTACAGTAGAGAGAAGTTTTTAATGGAACGGGGACGCCATGGTGCACAATAGAATCTACACCATGCTCTTTCTACAATAATTACACAGACTGCAATCAGGTAAAGGAGTGAGACCATTACAAAATGCATAATATTTGCATTACTCACACCAGGTCTTGCAGAAAAACCCAAAGTGTTAGCCTTCATCATTACCATCACAACTACCACCACCAGTGGTCATTTTCCTGCATCTCCCCCACACCAAGGCACGCAGGCCATGACACTTTTTATAAATGTGTTATGCTGGCACCCACTGGTGTTCATACACATCTCTGAAGGTTTTAACTCCTTTTCCTTATTTGAACTTCAACATCCCTCTACTCTTGGAGTGCCCCATTTTTATAGGGTAACTCATTAGTTTCCCTTATATTTATTAACATTTCCAACACCTTATTACCGTATTAACAGGTAGTTACCTTAAGGAAGTCTCTAACATTTCACCCTGGCTACCAATGGTCATCTTGTGGTGTCTACTGATCTCTCTCAGACGTTCTCCAAACTCAGCAGTTATTTTCAGACTATCAGCATATCATAAACATAGACGCAAGATAGGCAAGTTTATTATTAACTTACTTATGTTAACCCTAAGTCCGATGGACTAAGCTTCATATATCCTGCATGCAGATCTGGTTGCTCCATCTAAAAAAATATATATATATTGGAATTGGAAAAGTTTAGGGAGAGGGCCACAAAAATGATTAGAGGTATAGAACAGCTTCTGTCAAGGTTCCTTCCCCACTCTGAACTTTAGAGTACAGATATGGGGACCTGCATGTAAATTTCTAAGCTTAACTACCAGCTTCTATCTGGTTTTGCTGCCACCACTCCCAAGTGCTAACTCCCTTCCTTGGGTAGCCTTGAGAGACTGCTCCACCAATTCCCTGGTGAACACCAATCCAAAACCCCTTGAATCAATCAGGTTCTTAAAAAGAAGGTTTTAATTAAAGAAAGAAAGGTAAAAATCAAGTCTGTAAAATCAGGATGGAAAATAACTTTACAGGGTAATCAGATTCAAAGAACCCAGAGAAACCCCATCTAGCCTTAAGTTCAAGGTTACAGCAAACAGAGATAAACACTCTAGCAAAAGGAACGTTTACAAGTTGAGAAAACAAAGATAAATCTAACACGCCTTGCCTGTCTGTTACTTACAAGTTTGAAATATGAGAGACTTAATCAGAAGATTTGGAGAGCACGGATTGATGTCTGGTCCCTCTTAGTCCCAAGAGCGAACAACAACCAAAACAAAGAGCACAAACAAAAGCCTTCCCCCACCAAGATTTGAAAGTATCTTGTCCCCTTATTGGTCTTTTGGGTCAGGTGTCAGCCAGTTTACCTGAGGTTCTTAATCCTTTACAGGTAAAAGGATTTTGGAGTCTCTGGCCAGGAGGGATTTTATAGTATTGTACACAGAAGGGCTGTTACCCTTCCCTTTATAGTTATGACAGCTTCCATATGAGGAGAGGTTAATAAGACAGGAACTTTTCAGCTTGGAAAAGAGACGACTAGAGAGGGATATGATAGAGGTCTATAAAATCATGACTGGTGTGGAGAAAGTAAATAAAGAAGTGTTATTTACTCCTTCCCATAACAGAAGAACTAGGGGTCACCAAATGAAATTGATAGGCAGCAGATTTAAAACAAACAAAAGGTAGTATTTCTTCACACAATGCACAGTCAACCCGTGGAACTCCTTGCCAGATGATATTCTGAAGACCAAAACACTAATAGGGTTCAAAAAATAACTATATAAATTCATGAAGGATAGGTCCATCAATGGCTATTAGCCTGTGTTTGCCAGAAGCTGGGAATGGACAACAGGGGATTGGTCACTTGATGATTACCTGTTTTGTTCATTTCCTCTGAAACACCTGACAATGGTCACTGTCGGAAGACAGGATCCTGGGCTAGATGGACCATTGGTCTGACCCAGTATGGCCATTATTATGTTCATATTCGGAATACATATATTGAAAGCTTTAAGGTGTTTGGTATCAGATTTTGTGTCAGCTTATTATATCACTTAGGGTAATTCACAAATTTTACCCACAGATCTGGATTCAGATTCTCAATCTCTACAAAGTTTGGAGGTATATAGGTCCAGAGGTTTAGTTTGGGCTTGTCTTAGTTAAAATAGGATCATATATCCTAACCCAGCAATTCAAGCATGATGACAGTGGAGATAGAAGTACATTGCTTCATTTGGATTCCGGAACCTGTAAGAAGCAGCAGCTGACCTGCAGATGACAACATGAGACTTGTAGGAATAAGAAGAAACAACATGTCACCATGTGATTGTCCGTACTAATGCCTGCTTGTGATAAAACAGTGCACCCTCGCACACTCCTTATTATTTTTAAATATTTTGATTGTTTTTAAATTAATGTATTATTCATGATACAGCCTACCTAGTCAACGTATGGAACACAGTGATCAACACTCAGTGACATGGCAGAATTTACTAGTTATTTCAAATGCAGGAAGACAGACTGAGCAGTTAGCGTCCAGCAGCTTGAGGTGCAATATGAGCGATGCTTAGCAAAGCCTAGTTGACCCTGGGAAAGAGAGACTTCACTCCTCTGGCAAAATGACATTATTGCAGTAAAAATAAAGATCCTCTGTACAGGAGAGAGAGCTTTCCCAGTGGTTGACCCAAGACTGTGGAATGAATTCCCACCTCACCACCTTCCACATCAAGTCCAAGCGAAAGTTCTTTGATGTGGCCTTCTCTAACAAACATATGCAACGCATATTAGATAGATAGATATATACACATATAAAAGGTTTTTTCCCAAACAAAACATTCATCCTCTCCCTAAGGGTAGAAAGAACAAACACATGAAAGCTGTTTGTCACATTGCTTAATGCTCTACTAGAAGGTGCTTAGATACCGTGGTGATGAGCGTGATATAAGAACCTAATTAGAATAGAAATAGAATTGGAATACCACAGATTAATTATGATGCCTAGTGAGCAGTTTGATTGAAGTTAAAGGATGAGTATTAATAGAGATGAAATATAAGAAAATTGGATTGTATCTTATTGATCATGCAATTAGACTGAGTGGAAGTCTACAAATTTACTTACTTTTGCAAGGATCATAGAATTCTCTGAAGGATCTGTTGAAGCACAACGCAAGTCTGGGCCAGCAGCTACATTACTCTTATTGCTCCTATATGGGGCAAGAGGGGTGGGAGGAAGCTCCCTGTGAATGGTAGGGGCAGGGGGATAGGAGGGAAGCTATTAAGATTTGAGGGCAGAAAGGAGAACAAGTTGGCTCCAGGCTGGTAAGGGGTGTCCTTGTGGTTCCTACTGCCATTCCTAATGCAGTTCCTTGGCAGCTGGTGCACAGTCCCCTGTTCTCCATGCCCAGTGAGGCTGGTGCTCTGTGTGCTGATGACTCCCAGATGTCGATGCTATGTCCCGCAACCCACCCTGGTGGTAGGTGCACATGCTCCTGCTCCTTTCCTGGATTGGGTGTCTATACTGGGACCTGCAGTAGCTTGAAGTTGGGACTGAGCTGGCCTGGGGAGTCCTACCTGTTCCCCAGCAGCTGACCTGATCTCGTCTGCTGTGGCGGCCATTCCAGCCCATCCTCTGGATTCTGCTTTTATCTCCACACCCCTTCCCACATGTGCATGGAACATAGCTCAGTCCCGCTCTCACCTCTGCAAGATATGTGGGGAGGTGGAAACAGATCCATCCCCTCAGTATTTCCGGGGAGTTCTAGCCCCCTGCCCTCCTGTTCTACCACCTCTGCTCCAATAGAACATATGTGAAGTTATGCAAGTAAAATCATGAGCTCTCTGTAAATTGTGGCCAGGGATTGATTCTCAACATGGGTTTGTACAGTACCTAGCACCATGTGTGTCATAACTATAAAGGGAAGGTAACAGCCCTCCTGTGTACAATACTATAAAATCCCTCCCGGCCAGAGACTCCAAAATCCTTTTACCTGTAAAGGATTAAGAAGCTCAGGTAACCTGGCTGACACCTGACCCAAAGGACCAATAAGGGGACAAGATACTTTCAAATCTTGGTGGGGGGAATGCTTTTGTTTGTGCTCTTTGTTTTGGGGGGAGTTCGCTCTTGGGACTCTGTTACCTCTGTTTGCTGTAACTTTGAACCTAAGGCTAGAGGGGGTTCCTCCGGGCTCTTTAAGTTTGATTACCCTGTAAAGTTATTTTTCCTCCTGATTTTACAGAGATGATTTTGACCTTTTTCTTTAATTAAAAGCCTTTTTTAATAACCTGATTGATTTTTCCTTGTTTTTAGATCCAAGGGGATTGGATCTGGATCCACCAGGAGTTGGTGGGAGAAAGGAGGCGGGGTGGTTAATTTCTCCTTGTTTTAAGATCCAAGGGGTTGGATCTGTGTTCACCAGGGAGTTGGTGGAAGAGTCTCTCAAGGCTACCTAGGGAAGGGAGTTAGCCCATTGGGAATGGTGGCAGTGGACCAGATCTAAGCTGGCAGTTAAGCTTAGAAGTTTTCATGCAGGCCCCCACATCTGTACCCTAAAGTTCAGAGTGGGGAAGGAGCCTTGACCATGTGTCTCGGATCTCAGCTTGTGCCTCTAGTTATTACTATTATACAAATAATAACAAAAAAACCCAATGTATTGATTAGCCAGTTTCCTCAACAGACATGAAGATGAAGAAAATTAATTTAACTAAATCAATGGTAGGGAGAATGACAAGATTTTTTTTTTAAAAAGGTAAAAGATGGAAATAAAATATGAATAATTATATGGGCAAAGAAAAGATCTCTAATGCTGTACTTTGTCTGGATTTCAGACTTATGTCTAAGATTGAGTTACCCTTATGCATTGGTGAAGGTTACAAGATTAAAAGTGTTGATCCTGATTTGAGAAATGGACAGGTAAACAGAGAGTTTAAAGTACACGATATAATTGAGTATGCACAGTATGCCTCTAAAGAGAAACACTCATGCCTTCTCAAGAAAAAGTGATTCCCATAACATATAAGGAAGAAAAATAATCAGCCCATATTTGATTTTATTTGATTATTTGCAGGTTTCATAATAACAGAGATTAAGGCTGCTTATGGAAGCAGCAGTACCTAGCAGGTGAACCTAGAGGCTTGCCACTGGTACCACCAAAATAGCCTATATCTGTTATATCTGATGTTTGAGGCCTAGACTGCAATCTTTTGATGTTTGAAGCCAATCAGCAGCTCTCTTGCCTGAGCAGAATCTTTCTTAGGCTCTCCATGACTGGATATTACATGCCTCCAGGTGGTGCCAGCTGAGGCAAGGACTGCAGTAATGCCCTGGCCTGGGCGCAGTATAATAGCATGCTCAAATAATTAAGGTAGACTTGTATATTTTAAAGCAAGGCCATTAATTAGACAAAAGGTTTGTAGTCTCTTAATACAGATGGTAAAGTGGACCCCTTCACATGTTAATAGAAATTCCACTTGAAATTTAATAGAGAATTTCAATGTATCCACAGGTGAGTACAGGACACTTATAGCTCTTCTCACTGGTATTATTTAAAGACTGGAAAAATATATATTCCAATAAAGAGGAACATGGACTATCAGTAGGAATTTTCTTCTAAGCAAAGGTAACAAATATTATTTATCTACTCCGTTAATCTACACCCATATTGCCAACAACCATAACAAACACTTATGGACTAAGGGTTCAAAAAATCCAGAAGAGGTGTTACATGCCTCCTGTGTGATGCATCATGTTAAGACATTGTGCATATCATTTACATATGTACTGATTTGCTGGGGGCTTGTATAATAATGAACTTTGGAACCTCAGAACACATTTACATTTCTCACGTGTATCCCACACCCCGACGGCAACTGTCATCTTCTGACAAATAGGATCCTACCTAATAATATCTGACTTGCTCAAGAACAATTTGGCATTACTTTATGTTTAAGGAGTCACAATGTGTTACGTTGATCGTTGATCTGATCTAAGAATGCAACACCAGAGGTGGAATTTAAAGATACAGATTCTATTATTTCACATCAGTTTTACTCACTTCTCTACATGTGTCCTCAGTCAACTTCATAAGGGAAGAAATTATTGAAACTAATGCCAGCTGACTGGGTACTATGAACTGCCGCATGATTACAGTGCTTTTAAACTGACACATACGGTAATTTTTGTCAAATGGATTTGAACAAAAGGAAAGTTGAATGAACTTTGTGAGTCCAGTGTTCTTAATTAGTAAACCCACTTTGCTGTACTGTACATCTTCAAGATAAAATACAGAGATATATGAATAGCAGAATCTAAGGACTCATACAGTTTTGTTTTTTGTTGTTCATTTTATTTGTTTAGGTTTCACTCTCTGTAAATCATTGGAAAATTAAAGAAATCGTTTTGATCTGATGCCTGGTATTAAATTAGCTGTGATTGTGAGGTGCAGCTTCTCTGCTTCCAATAGTCTTACGACAGGGTATTTTGGTGTCTTTAATCACTTCTCAGTTACTGTTCAGGATGGCTATACCCTAACCTGCTGCTGTTGCTACCTGTTTTCAGACAACATGCAAATTGCCTGGCTGATATTGGTAACTTGAAATGATTGGGAGCTCCCTTTTCCTAAAAATGGTACTAAAAGCTAAAGACCAGCAAGGATATTTGGGACTGTATATATTTATTATTATATTTATATAGTGTTCCATTAAGCCAGTGTTTCCCGCTTATTTAGGGAAAGCCCTTGGCAGGCCGGGTCAGTTTGTTTACTGGCCACGTCCACAGGTTCGGCCAATCGCAGCTCCCACTGGCCGCGGTTCGCCGCTCCAGGCCAATGGGGGCAGCAGGAAGCAGCAGCCAGCACATCCCTCAGCCAGCACCGCTTCCAGCAGCTCCCATTGGCCTGGAGCTGTGAACCGCAGCCAGTGGGAGCCGCAATCAGCCGGGCCTGCAGACATGGCCAGTAAACAAACTGGTCTGGCCCACCGGGGGCTTTCCCTTAATAAGCAGCGTCCCAAGTTTGGGACACACTGCAGTAAGCAATGCTTGAAATATATTATACATTTAGCTTTTTTTATATTACATTTATAATGCTATTTGTTATTCATCAGTCCCATTAGTCACAGAAAATTTAATAAAGGCAGAATACAGCTAGTCCAAATATCTGAATTGAGCAGGGTTGTGCACACCAATCTCTGCATCTCTGTTACACATGGACAGAAAAAAAGTGGTAATCATACAAGCAGTTCCAAGAATATTAAGAATCATGATTAACAATAGGTGAACATTAAAAGATTTAGGACACAAACAAATCCTATTGTTTGGATGCTTTTGAACATTTTGGTTTATTTTGCAAGGACAAAAATGAAACATTAATAGTGTTACATCAAGAAACCACCAATACACAAGAAAGCAAATCTTTTTATGCCTCAAGTTCTAGAAACACAAACAATTTGCCTATAGATTCAGTGGAATCATAGAAATGTCGGGCTGGAAGGCATCTTAGCCAGTCCCGAGTAGAACAGGACAGTTACCTCCCTTGTCTTATATATGACACTCCTGTTAATACACACAGCTACACCACATTGGTGACTCATATTCAATCTGTGATCCACTATACCCCTCAGATCATTTTCAGCCACCTAGCCAGTTATTCCCCTGTTGTGATTGTGCATTTCATTTTCCCTTTGTAAGTGTAGTGTACTTGTCTTCATTGAATTTCATCTTGTTGAATTCAGACAAATTCTCCAATTTTTCAAGGTCATTTTGAATTCTAATCCAGTGCTCCAAAGGGCTTTCAACCCCTTCCAGCATGGTGTCATTTCAAATTTCATAAGCATACTCTCCACTCCATTATCCGAGTCATTAATGAAAATATTGAATAGTACCAGACCCAGGACTGACCTCTGCGGAATCCCATTAGATATATACTCCCAGTTTGACAGTGAACCACTGATAACTACTTTTTGAGTTTGAGTTTGGTCTTTGTATCCTATTACTTTATAGCAATTTTATCTAGACCACATTTTCAAACTTTGCTTATAAGAATGTCAGGTGAGACTCTTGTCAAAAGCCTTACTAAAATCAAGATATATCGCATCTACTGCTTCCCCTTCCAGTAGGCCAGTAATATTGTCAAAAAAGGAAATTAAGTTGGTTTGCCCTTCTCCAATCTTTTGGGATCTCACCCATCCTAATGCTAATGATTCAGAGATTGCTTCAGCTAGTTCCTTAAGTAGAATCATAGAATCATAGGACTGGAAGGGACCTTGAGAGGTCATCTCTCATGGCAGGTCATCACTCATGGCAGGACTAAATATTATCTAGACCAGGGGTCGGCAATGTTTGGCACGCGGCTCGCCAGGGTAAGCACCCTGGCGGGCCGGGCCAGTTTATTTACCTGCTGACACGGCAGGTTTGGCCAATCGCGGCCCCCACTGGCTGCGGTTCGCCGTCCCGGGCCAATGGGGGCGGCGGGAAGCCGTGGCCAGCACATCCCTCGCCTGCGCCGCCTCTCGCTGCCCCCATTGGCCTGGGACAGCGAACTGCAGCGAGTGGGGGCCGCGATCAGCCAAACCTGCCATGTCAGCAGGTAAATAAACTGGCCCGGCCTGCTAGGGTGCTTGCCCGGCCTGCCAGGGTGCTTACCCTGGCGAGCCGCGTGCCTAATGTTGCCGACCCCTGATCTAGACCATTCCTGACAGGTATTTGTCTAACCTGCTCTTAAAAATCTTCAATGATGGAGATTCCAAAACCACCTTAGCCAATTTATTCCAGTGCTTAACCGCCCTGACAATTAGGAAGTTTTTCCTAATGGCCAACCTAAACCTCCCTTGCTGCAATTTAAGCTTTTTGCTTCTTGTCCTATCCTCAGAGGTTAAGAAGAACAATTCTTCTCCCTCCTCCTTTTAACAACTTTTTATATACTGAAAACTGTTACCATGTTGTGACGGTGCTGCCCGTAGGAGCCAGCTGAGGTCACTCAATTAGGGTGAACTGCAAACAAAAAGGGGCAGACAAACCCCAAATGCTGGTGGATATTCCAATACTTAGATTTAGCAAGCCAGCACAAAACAGCTTCTATAGTACCTCACTGGTTACTTAGAAGTCCAAACAACGCAGTTCCCTTAAAGTACCCAGCCTCAGGCCTCCATCCAGACACACCTGTCAGATATGATGATTACTGTAAATCTTATCTCATCATATAAAAGAAAAGGTTCTTCCAATCCCAAAGGATCAGCCACATACCCAGGTTCAATTATAACTTAGATTTTACCCAAAATACACGCTATAGCCAATTCTTATTAACTAAACTAAAGTTTATTAAAAAAGAAAAGAGAGAGAGTGTTGGTTAAAAGATCAATATACATACAGACTTGAATTTAATTCTTGAGGTTTAGATACATGGCAGAGGTGAGCTTGTAGTTGCCAAAAGTCCTTTTAGATATAGTCCATAGGTTATAGTCCAATGTCCATATTCAGGGTGGCTCCAGGAAATTGGGGATCTCAATCCTTATGGTTTAAGGTTTGCCCCTCTTGAAACCCAAAGCAGATCTAAGATGAAGTAGGATTGTGTCCCAGGGTTCTTCTACATTTCCAGCAGCCTTTTGGCCTGAAAAAAGCAATAGGCTTAACTTTCCTTCCAAACATCCTAGCAATTAGCACAGGGTAATTTATCCATTAAACAGTTTAGATACAAATTACCACAACCTTCAAAGAGACATATAGTCAATAATACTATTTCACTCAAGAATCATGTTAATATTCCTTTTTTGATCTTTGAATTAAAGTTATAGCAATAGACAAGACTTGTTTGCTTACATCACAAGACCTGAGCAAACATCTACCCTTGAGATCTCTAACAATGCAGACTTGCATTTCAAAGCTCCTATTCATTTACATATCTTCCTAACCAGTCCTTAAGGTTCGGTCTGTGAGTTAATTAACTCTTTCTGGCCCTGTCACCTCTCAATGAGATATTATATTATACTTATAACATCACACATGTCCCCTCTCAGTCTTCTCTTTTCCAGACTAAACAAACCCAGTTTTTTCAATCTTCCCTCATAGGTCATGTTTTCTAGACCTTTAGCCATTTTTGTTGCTCTTGTCTGGACTTTCTCCAATTTGTCCACAGCTTTCCTGAAATGTGGTGCCCAGAACTGGACACAATACTCCAGTTGAGGCCTAATCAGTATGGACTAGAGCAAAAGAATGACTTGTGTCTTGCTCACAACACTCCTGCTAATACATCCCAGAATGATGTCTGAGTAGTTGAAGTCCCCCATCACCACCAAGTCTCGTGCTTTGGATGATTTTGTTTGTTGTTTAAAGAAAGCCTCATGCCTGGTTAGGAAGTCTGTAGTAGACCCCTACCAATGCAGCACCCTTGTTTTGTTATTTTTTACCCTCTTTATCCTTACCTAGAGACTTTCAACAAGTCTGTCTCCTATTTCCAGCTCAACTTAAGTCCAAGCGTATGCATTTCTAATATATAAGGCAACATTCCTCCCTTTTTGCCCCTGCTTGTCCTTCCTGTGCAAGCTATACACTTCTATACCAATATTCCAGTCATGCATATTATCCCACAAGGTCTCTGTGATGCCAACTATGTCTTAGTTGTGTTTATTTACTAGCATTTGGGGTTCTTCCTGCTTATTCCCTATACTTCTCACACTAATATACAGACATCTAAGATACTGATTTCCTCCCTCCCCCCCAGTTCTGTCTTGTCTCTCCTTTATCCCTGCTATAACAGCCCATGCTCCCCACAAATTCCAACCCTTCTTTCAGGGACATTTTCCATAACAACAGCTGGGCTTACACATATCTGTGACATCCTCACCTCAGAAAGTGGTGCTCACTGTCATGTCCCTTGTAAGAAATATTAATCTATGCATTGCTGTTTAATAAAAATGTAGTCTTACAAAGACAGTGATTCTTTATTTGTGGCCTACACAGGGTGGTTGAACAGAAATTCATACACTGTGGCAATTGGCATATTTGCAGACTACAATTAACACTCAGGCAGGAATCATTACAGGGGTCATTCAAAGTGGCAAGTAAACAATGCCTGGCTTAATTCATTACAGAAAGACACATTACTGGGGTTAATTGTCAAAATTCTTCTTCAAAGCCTCCCTGATTCGAATAGCCCCTGTTGAGCCCCTCTAATAGCCCTGGTGTCTGGTTGCTCAAAATCAGCCGCCAGATGATCCACTTCAGCACTTCATCCCTGGGGAAACTTTTACCCATTGGCTTCACAGATGTTATGCAGAGCACATCAAGCTGCTATGACCATGGAGTATTTTCCTCACTGAGGTTTAACCTGCCAAAAAGGCAGTACCAGTGACCCTTTAATCTGTCAAATGCACATTCTATGGTCTTCTGCATCTGCTGAGCCTGTTGAGGTGCTCCTTGCTGCTGTCTTGGTTTCTGGGACATGGCTTCAAGAGCCACAGGAGTAAGTGGTAAACTGAGTCTCCCAGATCACTATAGTCATTTCCACATCGCCTGTTGGAATCCTCTGATATGGAAAGTCCCTGAATGCGGCTTTCTATACAGCCCAGTGTTTCTGAAGATGTGTGTGTCGTGAACCTTCCCTGACCACCCCTCATTGATGTCAGGGAAATAACCCTGGTGATCCACCAGTGCCTGCAATACCATAGAGAAGTAGCCCTGTATGTTGATGTACTCCATCACAAGATGGTCTGGGGCCAAAACTGAGATATTCATGTCCTCTAACATCCCACCGCAGTTAGGGAATCCCATCGCCGCAAAGCCATCTGCTATTTCCTGCACATTGCCCAGAGTCACAGCCCCTCATAGCAGGAGGAGATTAATGGCCCTGTAAAACTGGAACCCCATGGTGGTCTTCCCAACTCCAAACTGATCCGTGACCGACCAGTAGCAGTCTGGAGTTGCCAGCTTCCACCCACTGATCACTGCATGCTTTTCCACCATTACGGTAGCTCTTATTTTGGTGTCCTTGCACCAGGGTGGGGACAAACTCTGCACAGAGTTCAAGGAAGGTGGCTTTGCACATACAAAGTTCTGCAGACAACTGCATCACAATCTGATCCGACCACTCAGTGCTCGTTTCCTGAGTCCAGTAGTGGTGGTCCACCATGTCCAGCTGCTCCGTAAATGCCAACATCAATCTTGAATTGTTTCTTTCCATGACACACAGCAGGGCAGGCACCACGGATTCCTGTTCAGATTTGCAGTTCATGAAATACTGCAGGATCAGCTGTGTTGTGTTCATAATGCTTATCACAAGACTGGTGAGTAGTGCAGGATCCATGATTTTAGGCAGAGATGATGGGCGCAAAGTTTACAGCAGCAGTTGAAAGTGGTGCAAAACCCTTGGAATTATGGGATGGAGAAAACTGTATCATGAGGCAGTGATCCCTCCCCTGTGATGGACTGTGATCCCTTCCCAGAACTCCTAGCAGGAGAAGGTGGCAATTTGCACAGTGGGTTAGCTACCCAAGTTGCACTGATCTCTATCATTCCTAGAGCACCAACTGTGGATGTGCTCCTCTGACTTGAGGAGCATTGTGTGTGATGTAATTACAGTGGTTTATGATCATCGATGTAACTTAAGTCAACTTATCTTTGTAGTGTAGACATGGCCTTAGTATATTAGATTGGTAATTGTCAAGTTCACGCATCTTTCCTAAACTGAAAATTGGTAATTCATCTGTTTTTTCTCCAATCTGACTGTGGTACTAAAAACTACTGCTGATGCACCTTGGACAACTGCAGAGCTACCAAAAGGGATGCAGAGAATGTTTTATATATCTCCACACATATGGATTTTAGTAAAGCATTTGATAATGCATCTTGAGAATTCTTATTTAAAACTTGAATTCAGAAAGCCTCGACTAGGAAAACTCTCACCTGGATTTGAAATTGAGTAAAAAAAAAAACTAACCATGAAGAAATAAATACTAGTTGCAATGTACCAAGTTGGATATTATGAGACCGCTCCAAAAACAGAAATATCAAATGCCAACCATGGAGTTGAGTGGTGATATTTCTTAAAGAAATATTAAAACCCAAATCTTGATATTATGTTAAAGTGTTAGAATAAACACCTAAAATCTTAAAAATTACTTAGATTGTAAACTCTTTAGGGCTGGGGTTGTCTTTTTGTTCTGTTTGTTCAATGCTAGCAAAATGGGGTCTTGGTCCAGGACTGAGGCTCCTAGTTGCTACTGCAATACAAAAGAATAAGAATAATTAATAATTGATAATAAATCAATAATGTATCTGAAACAAAACTATACAAAGTTATGGAATCATTATAGAGCAAATCATGTCTTTGTATTATAAAGTTGTACCATGTGTTTATAGAACCAAGTATCTAAAAGCAGAAAGAGAAATCTAGAATGGGATACAACCTCTAACGAAACCATCATTATCAGAAGAATAAGGATAGGGGACATGGATCAGCATTCATGTCAGCGTTCACATCTAATGATCCAACCAGCAGACCAAATTTGGTGATGAATTCTGGTCATGTGCCTCCTGAAGCACGTTGCGCATATGCAAAGAAGAAGATGGCAAAGATTCTTGCAGCTGCCTTACAAGTAAGCAAACAACTAGTAAGAACAAGTTGATATGACCTCTTCTAAACAAATGGAAAACTGATGTGGGTCCTGGGATTTCTATTAAAACAGACCAAAGAAGGATTATAGACATAAAACAAGTTTTTCTTATTTCTAAGAGGGAGCTGCATCAGGCTTCTAAACATGCTGCAAGTTTTTCCTTGATTCAGTGTCAAAAAAACAACATTACTCATGAGCAGTCTATGTGGGTAACATCCCCCAACTCCCCAAAATAAGGTACCAATGAATATCATTAGAAATATGAGTGTCTGAAAAATGAACTCAGTGGTTAAGTTATAAACAAATGCAAATGTGACACCTCCTCTGATTAGACTTATGGAAAGTGGTGTCATAAGTGTGGCCCCTCCACTGAATTGTCTGAGATTCTATCTCAGAAGGAATTTTAACAGGGGGCTTGTACCCTAAATCTGTATTTAAAAAACTATGATGGCTTCAGAATTTGCTTCTTCAAGTCAAATTCAGTTAAAAATGGAGGATGGTATCCAAAAGCTCTAAGATCTAAGGATCTTGTGTGCTGATATCATCAAAAGATTTATTACAGTTAAACACTATTAACTGTCTTTCTTTTTCAATCCAGAAGGGGTCTATTGGCATTACTAGAACAAAAAATATACTTTACCATTAGTAGCCTGAGTTATTCTTGCAGTACCAACTACAACTGGGAAGTAAGGAGCTGCAGCTCAAGCTGAGAGCTTGTGACTGAATTAAAATCTGGTGATAAATATCACCGACCTTTTCTCTGGGGTGCTAACCCAATTAGTTTCTTAATCACATTTTAAGAGTAGATACCTCATTAATAAGGAGATGTGAACATGCATGCCTGACTGCAGAGTCACCCTATCAAATGCTTTGTACATATATTTAACAGGTTTTCTTCAGTGTTTTGAGAGACAGCCACAAGCTAGAAAAAAAATGCTTTTGTTAGAGTGAGTTGTATGTGTATTGTATGTGTATGAAATAATTTGTTGTATTATATCTACTGTTGCTGAGACAACTGTGTATGCATATGCATAATAAAGTGTTTAAAATTATTAGGAAGTTATACTTGGTAAATTCCTTTATAAAAAGATATTTCGGGTTTGTTGCACAGATGTTGGTAATGTCTGTGTGTTTGAGAGAGAGAGACAATGGGATTAGCTACAACGATTTATAAACAGAGATGAAAGCTTGATGAAATGGCATTTGAGTAGTTAATACAGCTAATCAAAAAATGGGGGGGGGGAATAATAGATTTAAAAAAAAAATTGTCCAAATTTCAAATATTTCAAAATATTCTCACCAGCAGTAGTAATTTAACAAATTGTTTAGGCCTGAGTCTGGAAGATGAGTATTTTCTTTTCTAGAGCTGTACTCTTCTGGCCAAGCTAGGAGTTTAGAGTTGCTTAGCATTGATAAAATCTTGTGTTTATGGAAAACTAAGGATAGAACTTATCTCACCAGGTTGCACACAAGTTGGGATATTGTCAGGATATTTTGATCTTAATTTTGTAGAATTTCAGGTTATGGTATTGCTGATTAATATGAAGTTAGTAATAATGCTACGTGTTATTCCTTTCCTGCAGGAATTTTGTATTAGTAAGTGATTATTAGGAATAATCAATAAAATTAAACTCAAGAAAAGTGTCAAATCTCCTTTAGTTCAGCAGCAATATTCCACTGAACTCATGAGAAATTTGGCAATGTTAATTAAATTTAGTTACACATTGTGTTTTACACTCTTACTGGGGTATCACAATAATAGAATGATAGCTATTTTTTAGCAATTTTTAGAGAGGCACAGGAGTCTCCACACTTTTTTGTCCAGACTTTTTCAAAATTAAAATAATGAGGGATCATCCTCCTGTATTGGGAGATCATCCCTTTCTAGAAAATAGGTAGGATGGCAAAATGGGCCAAATAGTGATGGGCATAATCTTTATAATAGAGAGAGAAAAAGATTAGGTGAAAAGGTGGCAATGTATGATAAAAGTATTTACTTAAACCAATGAGATGCAGGGTGGTAATTAAGGAAGTAGTCATAAAATACTTTGGATCTTTGGATAAGAATGTAAGGAATAAAAAATCAATTAATTGAAAAAATAATACTACCGAGCATCAGTGATACAAACTCCCCAAATTGGAGAAAAATGAAAAGTGAAAATTACTAGATAAGCTATTCAGGAACTGAAGTGACAGAGTTCTATACTCATCGGGGGTCTTTTTAACTATTCAGATATCTGTTGGGTGGAACAGCCAATGGGCTTAATATATTTGCCTAAAGATAGCTTAAATCAGGGAGAGAGAGAGAGAGATCTATTTTAACATTTCTTTTTTTCTGCTGGGTTCAGCAAGACAAGGGTGATTACTATTCTCCTGTTATTTACCCCACTTTTATTAAGGCTATACATCCATGCTAAAGGTTAACTCCACTTATTTCCTCTGCTGACTGGTTTTATTGAAGACTATGTCCCATGACATTAAGTAAAAAGCCATGCAATAGAGGGATCATAAGCAACTGCACAGAGTATTAACTTCTCATATGGAATAAAGCAGCCTTGATGAAATATGGGCAAGCTGATGCCACAGTGCTAATTACTCTGTTTAGGTAAATGAAGTAGAATCCAAGTAGCAGAGCTGTTTAAGATATAAAAAATAGCACACAATCAGTATTCCTTCAGATATGGTAAGAAAGAGCTAAAATAAACACCATATGAATGCATCAAGAAAAAAGCATTGCCAGAGGAAATCCATTTGACTAACACGTGGTGACCATTAAAAAGGCAACATTTATGCACAGTTACCTCACAGAGATCTCTGAGATAACACAGTTGTCCTCTGTGCTTTGAACAGCAAACAAACTCCTTTAAGGTGCTGAGCACTCTGAACTTCCACCTGGCTAAATATTTTATTATACACAAACAGCCCTATCTATTGTTAGTGTTAAGAAAAGTTACTTTTGGCCAGATATTTGACAATGTTTGAAATATTATATAATATTCTAACATATAACTGAAAAGTTATATATTTCTCCTCTCAGGCCCATATTAACTAACATTTCTTTCTGCTTACAGGATCTAGTCCTACCTGTGGAGTGTAGGATAGCACATGCTGTTATGGAGTGACTGGGTCAATATTGATATTTTAATGACAATCACTACTTTCACAGTGTAGCTTATTGTTTCAACTTCTTTTATAATGAAAGGTCAGCTTACATGCAGCAGCATCTGATAAGATGCAAGCTCCTTTTCTAACCCAGTTTTACAAATGTAGGTTGATTGGGAGACACTGAGGTCACCTGAGCTGTCCAATGGCTAAAACTTTGTCAGTTATTCAGCTACACTACCATTAGCTATGAGAATTCTCCGGGCTCTGTCCCTGCTATAACCACTAAAATATTCTGGGGATCGTGAAACAGCCAGATCAATTATGCCGAATGAAGAAAAATACCCTGAATGACATCTACTTAATTTGATGAAAAACTGTAAAATATCTTCTCAAATGACAGCAGTCCAGAAAACAGCTGCAAATGGTAGACCAATGAGGAGAATAATATTCATAGCACTTTACTTAAAATGTCTTATGTTTATGAGTGACTTTGATATTCATTGCATTAACCTCATTTGGAATCAGTATGAATATAATACAGCATATAGTTAAAAACATTCCATTATAATTCAGCATTTGTAAAATGTACCTTCGGAATGTTAATTTTTAGAAGCTATTAGCACATGATTGTTACAATGACATTTTGCATCTTGAATATTACTTTCTCAGTGAAATAACTACTGAATATATATATATTTTTCTCCTGAGAAGCTTTTAGTTTCCCAACTGAAACAAAATATACATTAAAGGGGTAGCCATGTTAGTCTGGATCTGTAAAAGCAGCAAAGAGTCCTGTGGCACCTTGTAGACTAACAGACGTATAGGAGCATGAGCTTTCCCCCTAAAAGCTCAGGCTCCTATACGTCTGTTAGTCTACAAGGTGCCACAGGACTCTTTGTTACAATTTAGAATGTATATTTTGTAAAAGCAGCAATCTGGGGAAAAACTACTGAACACAGTTTTGGAATAACTGGATGATAACCCCCTATACTAAGTAACTGTAAAACTAGCATCAACACCGTCATTGAGACAGCTGTGTTTCACAACAATGAGCAAATTCCAGGAATCATAAACATTACGGTTTCGTTTTCAGAAAATAGAAAACAATAAAAACAGATGCAAAATATGCACTGCCCCAACTTTGATTTATCACCTTTCCCACCCCCACCCCCGCCGACCCCATTTTAGGATGCTGTCAACTCCCAGCCTCTTACCTCTGTCTGCACTAGCCACTATCTGCAATTTAGCTTCTATTCAGGTTGGATAATAGCTGCTTCCCCTTGGGTATATTCTGCAAGGGCAGTAGAACCATACCTTTAACCTTTCACAACGGGATATATCGTATAAATAACATCCCTGGGGTCTGTATAAATCACTAGAAGCATAACATGTCTTACTTCCACTACTGGACCAGTTCCCAACTTTCTGTGACAAATGAACATTAAAGGCAACACAGCTGAATTGATGGAAATATCATACAGCTAACCATCCAAGACAAAATAATAGTGAAACAGAATTCAAATGAAATGTGATTTCAAATGAAATTAAATTAAAATTTAATTTTAATTAAAAATCTCATAAGAACTTAATTCCTGCTTATGCAATAAACTTCAATAGATGTTAATCTTAATGAAGTACTTAAGGGATGCCAATACCTCCTTGAAATGCATATATCTACAGAAACAATCTGATTACTTTTTTGTTACCTGGTTTTATTTTCAATCCCACTTTTAAAATCCTTGAATAGTGATGATTTAGTGATTTTGCCCTTGAAAAAATTCCATTTTAAACCTAGGTCAATAGCTTTAAGATCCTGAAGTAAATGAGCAAGAAAAAGAATACACAAAGCATTTGGATCTGTGAACGTGGCATGCATCCATATTGATCATACATGGTACAGAAACCAAACAATTATTGGTTGACTGAAAGCATCTGAGTGGCCTTCAAGGATCAGCTGTACAAAAGTCAGTGGAACAGTAAAACTAAAGACCATGTGTGATGTAAACTAGTGTCACCTTGTGCTTTACTGTGTGTGACATTCCCCTTTGGTGTTATCTCAACCGGTGATCTGCTACGTCACTCCAATCCTTGACTCTGAGAGCCAGCCTTACCCTGCTCTGCTGTGACAACCCCTACTCCTGGGTTGTTCATGCATAGCCTCTAGCATGTAAGTTGCTCCTTGGATTGTGCAACCAAATGACACTAGCCAATATTTCCGATCCCCAACACAACCCTAGGAACTTCGGTCTTGCAGTATCCAGTTATGCCCACTGGACGCTGCAAGCTTATATGAGTTTGTCAATTTAACAAAGAAATTGATATATACTGGGCTTGTTATCCCAAGGATAGTCTCCGACACACTTCAAACCAAACACACTGCTTCAGGTAGAATAAACAGATTTATAAACTATAAAGATAGATTTTAAGTGATTATAAATCAAAGCACAACAAGTCAGATTTGGTCAAATGAAATAGACGCAAAACGCATTTTAAGATGATCTTAACACTTTCAACACCATTACAAACTTAGATGCTTCTCATTATAGGCTGGCTGGTTGCCCTTCAGCCAGGCTCTCCCCTTTGATCTACACTTCAGTTGTTTGGTGGTATCTGTAGATGTAGGTGGAAGAGAGAGAGAGAGAGAGCATGGCACATCTCTCTCCCTTTTATTATGTCCTTTCTTCCCTCTTGGCTTTGCTCCCCCTCCTTCAGAGTCAGGTGTGCATTACCTCATCAAACTGACCAAAGGAAGGGGGGTGACTCCTTTGAGAGTCTCACAGATTCTTTTGTCACTGCCTAGGCCAGCGTCCATTGTTCCTGTGAGGCTGGGCTGGGTTTCTCCCATCCATGCCCTGAGAGTTTTTGGCTGAGCTTGCTTTAAGCCATGAGGATACATTTTCAACCTCATAACTATATACATGAAATTATAACCTATAACGTTACTATAACAATTACTATATCATTACTAAAACAACCGTGCCCAGTGCATCATGAGCCTTCCGAAGACACCTGACATGACAAACTTTGTATTGGATACCACACAGGTTACAGAGGTACAGAGCATCACACTGTGTCACTACCTACTGTGTGAAGAAATATGATAACATATGAATAGAAAATAGCAGGTTTAGAAAACTATTTGCTGTAGACATCACACATACCAAGTGTGCATATTATTACTATTGATTCATATTTATAGTGCACCTTAAATGCTCACTGAGATTTAAAATTGTCAATAAGTACCAAACAGATTATGAAGGGTATTTCTCGGGGCTTTAGGATCCAATCCCCAGCATTTTTTAACAATTTGCTTTGCTGGATTAAGGATTTAGTCTCTAATCTGTTTCTTCTAGTATCCCTCTCCTTACCTTCTTCAGTTTGTGGGGGTTTTTTTATTGTTAAATTTCATCTTGGATGTAGTTAGACTTCCAGTCCTGCCATTCTATCTGAGAAGGATTAAAAAAATAAACCAACACTTTTAATACAACATTTCCTGTCAATATAATTAAAAACAAAAACATTCATAAATAATGGAAAGAATATAAAATAGTTTTGGCCTGATATGCCCATTGTCTTCATTTGTCCAATAGGGCCATTGTGACATAGTTCCACCCAGAAAAGGGTTCTGTCACTGCCTGTCCTGTAACCCTCAAAGGCTCTGTGCTCTGCAGCTTTGGCTCAGAGCCCTGATATCAGCACAATGACCTCACCCTGGCTTCCACCAGTTTAGCTACTCCTCGCAGGGTGACATCATCAGCCCTCCCAGCCTTGAGTTTCCCCCAAACCATGGCCCTTGCAGTGTCCAGTCCCTCTCGCTGGAACACTCACAAAACCTTCTCGAGTTTGCTGCTCCTTTAAAGAGATAGTACACAGCACTAGCCTGTGAATTTGGCTGAGGATTTCACTCTTCAGTTTGAAACACAACTCTGAGATAGTTGTGTTATAAAACAAGATTGAGGTTATAAACAAAGAACAGAGATTTAAGTGAGACCAAGTAGAACGTATTGAGATTAAAAATGGATACAAACAAACAAAAGTAAAAATGCACTTTTAAGACTAAAACCTAACCTAACAAACCAGAGTCTTGGTCTAAGCAAGTTTCTCAGCTATATTCAGTTTCCAGAGGCTTTCAACCCCTTTTGATTGAAAGATTCCACGTTTCTCAGATGTACAAGAGCTCTGGCCTCTTGTATCTGCTCAGTAATGGATACCAAAATGGCTTTCTGTGCTTGCTTATATCTTCCAAAGTTCAATGACCTTGCTTCCGGAGGCAGGAAAGTTTCCTGGAGCTGCAGATTCCATCCGCCACAGTGGTTTGTCTGATGGCTTTGTCTACCTTGCATATAAATGTAATTTCATTGTCTCTCCTTGCTCAGTTTACAGCGGATATACATTTAAGCAGGTGGAACCACATTCTTTGGCTAGGGGTGACTTAAACCCTGCCTGCCAACTATCTTATAAGAACACATTTCCAGCACATGTTTATAATCCTTCGTATATCCCCCGTACATACACCATGCAATAATATTAATTGACCAGCTTGCATATGATACCTTACATGACAGTTTTAGATATAGATTATGACAACGGTGAATTCAGGTACCCTGAGCTGGTCGAGCCAGCTGAGGCTCACTGGTACATTGAGCATTGGGGTGCTCTTAGTGTCACAATCACATTGTAACTTTACAATCTGCCCTGGATAAATACTGACCCAGAGCTAGACTGCCCAAACAGCAGAACAGGAAACACCGTGTGGCTGTCACAATTCCTACCCTGAGCGCCCCTTGCTCCAGCTAGAAGTAAGGAATATGAAAGCAGTCTGTGCTTTCCCGGAAAATCAGTCAATAGAGTTATGACAAAAAATTGAAATATAGTCTAGGAAGAGTGATTTTGCCTTTTGAAATTGGTGAACTTAAACTGCTTGAAATATATTGAGTCAAAACCATAGTATTTCCTGTTTACAAAATTATTTGCCTGCCAAAAACTAATAGGAATGAATAAAGAATAGAGCTGACCCAACTTTTCTGAATTTTGATTTTTCAAGAATAAAATAAAGATGAATGTTTTGTAATAAATTTACCCTGCTTTCAATCAATTACACAACTAGTCAAAAAAATTCAAAATTTGAAATGTTTGGAAAAGAAAGGGAAATATTTTATGCAAAACTTTCCATGTGCATTTTTCCTATTTTCAGACCAGTTGTAAAAAAGGTATTATTTAGACACTTGGCCAAAGTCAGTGGGCCAAATTCTGCCTTCTGCTTGCCTATAGTTCCCACTGAGTGAAATAGAAGTTACAATCTTGAATTTATGGACAGAATTTTGCTTATTCGTTTACAAAGGGCTACAAAGGTTTAGGAAAGTAAGTTCTTCATATCCCTTAGAGAAGAATTAGGTACAATACTAAATCTAGTGAACCACAGCAAATGTCATAAATACAAAGCAGTATTTTCGACAGTGTCCCATTGTGGCAAAATCACATCACATTGGCACTTACTTCTGCAGCGCTTAAGTGCACAGTCTTGGGGCTGGTCTACACTGCGGGGGGGATCAATCCAAGATACGCAACTTCAGCTACGCAAATAGCGTATCTGAAGTTGAAGTATCTTGGATCGAATTACCTGGGTTCCAGATGGCGCGGGATCGACGGCCGCGGCTCGCCCGTCGACTGCGCTACCACTGCTCGCTCTGGTGGAGTTCCAGAGTCGACGGTGACCGCGTTCGGGGATCGATATATCACGTCTTAACGAGACGCGATATATCGATCCCGGATAAATCGATTGTTACCCGCCGTATCGGGTGAAGACATACCCTTGAATCAAACAAGTAACTAGCATTTGCAGCAGTTTTTAAAATATGTATTATTGATTGAAACATACATTAAGGTTTTCTAAAACACATATGAACTTATTTTTAACATATGTCCTGTGTTCATAATATTCTGTTTATGGATAATTGTAATATGAATATGAAGTGACTATTTAAGTTTTTAAAAATACTGTGCCTGTGCATTAGCCAGTTTCCAACTATAAATATTTCAGTTGTTTTTGTATTTCCAACTATAAATATTTCAGTTGTTTTTATATTTCGTCAGCAGGATCTACTCTGTTACAGATGAAGGACCTGCAAATTAACATTAACAATATAAAACTTCGTTTGAACTTTAAAAAAGTTCATTTAAAAAAAGGTATTGGAACAGGAGGATTGGATGCTGGACTCCTATCTCCCAAGGGAGGGCTCTACTCACCAGGTTACAGAGTTCTTCTCACACTTGTTTTTTTCTCTTTTTCTCTGGCCCAGTGAGTCTTTCATCATTTTGGGAACAGCTTCAACAGGAGATACTGAAAGAGCACCACATCAGCATACCCCATAGTCCTGTGGGCAGGGCACTCACGAGAGAGGTGGCAGAGCCCTATTCAAACCCCTTCTCCCCTTCAGGCAGAGGGGGGACTTGAACTGGGAGTCTCCCACAACCCAGATAAGTACCCTATCCACTGAGCTAAAAGTTATGAGGTTGTCCCTAGGTTCTTGGAAAACTACAGTGGAGGGTTAGGTTAGCAGGTCAGAACCCCAAGCAGAGGGAGGTGCCTTCTTGCAGTCTGGACTTATGCACTAAACTCCCTTAAGGCTTAGGACACACCCCTTTCCCTGGCATCTCCCACTGGTGTGCAGCCACCTAGTATGCTGGCTTTTGTGAATCCCATTCTGAGGCATCTATCTCCCTCCATTCATAGTATAGGAATCCTAGGCACTGAACTTTGTGAATCCCAGTGATTTTCTAGGCCCCTAAATGTTAGGCGTGGTGATGATAAGCACCATACCAAAATTTCTTTGTGAATAGAGCCCATAAAGCCTGATTTACAGAGATGCTAAACACTTACATCTTCAGCCATGTCCGAGGCCCCAGTTCTGGGTTCCACAGACACATCAGCCTTGATCTTTTGGTGTGCTAAACCTGCTTTGCATCATGCAATCTTGGAGTGAGTTGAGCCTCTGGAGCTGCTTCTACATCCCCTCCCAGGCCATAGTATCTCCGTATCAGTGGTTCTGGAACAGCCCCTTGCAGCCATAGGTGTAGGAGTCTCATTAAAAGCTATGTGTCAGGCAGAGGCTCAGTGTCCATCTGGATGAAACTGTGGGATCAGACCAGAATTATTACTATTTTATTATTTTGAAGTATAATACTGTAAGTGAGGTTTGCACTTCTTGGGTTTCCATTGTCTTCAGGCTAGTTAATATGGCAATTTTTCATATTGTCACTAGGGCCTAATTATTCAAAGCTCTGCTCCTGAAATTGCCATCTATCCCTTCATCATGTTACAGTCAATCAGTAACTAGAGAAGAAAGCAGCTACCATTCTCTTATGTAACTAATTAGAATTTTTGGAATAATTAAGATTTTAATTAAAGACATTCCCAGGTGCTGCCTTGCTGCTTCTCTAGGCAAAAACAAGTATCCAATAGCAGAAAATTAGAAGAGTGATAGTAATTGGGGGGACTTCAAAGAATTTCATCTGGCATTGAGACACAGTTTTGATCTGTTGAATTAGAATTAGCTCAGACAATGTTATGTTTACACAGAGCACGTTTCAGGGGAAACGCTTCCAAATTTGCCTGTGGAATGCATAATCACTGTGGCATTAATAATTTAGAGGATCTGACCATTCATTTGAAATAAATGTCAGTGCTTTATCAATCCATCCTTACAAAAGGACTTTCACATGAAAGAAGCTTGAAAATATATTTTCCCATCAAATCGTTTTCATGGCCGTGATTGGTAATCTGTAAAAATGGCAATCTTTCTATGTCATATTATAGTCCAGTGTTGGATTCATGACATAATTGACTCCTTCAGGGCTGTTTTAGATTATCTCCTGCCTCTTATGTTTCATTGCTGATGCTCCAGTTTCAAGCTACTTCAATACCAGAATAAAATAATAGTTGAATAAAGCACTAGACAATATTATGTTTTGCTTCTGATAATTTATTGGACAAACAATATTTTGCCAGCTATAGAGGTAATCAAATACCACAAAAAAAATCTTTCTCTAATAATTATTTGATGGAAAATGGAAAAATATTGTCAAGTGTATTCCTCCAATACTATTTCACCACGGTCTAGAATACCCATCGGTAACCAGGTGGCTCCTTTTCCTGATGACAAAGTCTTTTCTAACAAGGCGTACATAGAACTTCTGTCATGTCTCTAAGTTATAGCAGTGAAAATAGTGCCTCCCAACACACTCCACCATTTTGTTCTGGCATTCTTCTTTAGAAAAGCATATTACTTGTTTTATTTAATTATTTATTCACTGGTTCCAAATGTGCCTTCACCAAATCTTTAACCTCATGTACAAAGTTTTAAAACAATTATTTGGAAAAATGAATAGCAGCCTTTTGCCAATAAAAAGCCCTTCTACTAATGTCCAGCCAGCATCCTACTCAACATAATCTACCTAATCAAAACCTCTACCAACTCAGCAGCCTCCTTCATGTGCCAAAAATTTCAAGAGAACCATTGCACTTTGAAGGATTTTTGAAATGGTCTAGCTGATGCACATGAGGGGTTTACAAACCCAACACTAGAAAGGAGGGGGTTAAAGAGCTGCTCTGGACTCGGGAGATTGCACCCTGCCACACCTTGCAAAACATGCATGGGCTGGAGGAGGAGCTTAAAAGGCAGCAGAGCCATTCAGTAGATGGTAGACAGTGAAGGTGAATGGATCTACTGTCTGAGTTCCTGGAAAGGAGCACTACAGGAGCACCTGCTGTCTGGCACAACAATTTGGTCAAGCCCACAAAAGAGGGACTTCTGACTCTCTGGAGATCTGAGACTTTATCTTTAAGTTCAGTTATTTAATTACTTTACTTTATCTAATGGGAAGAGAATAGACTGATAGGAATTAATCCAGGAAGGCAGCAGAATAGCACTTTGGAGTGCAGGACTTAGCTGCTTACCGCTGGACTCTGGATCAGAACCTGGTGGAGAGGGGAGGCTGGGATTCCCCTGCCAATCCCTAGGAATTGCTGAAGACAGAAGTCTACCCATATTGTGGAGAATCTAGTTCAGGGATGGCCTTAGAGACACAAGCCTCTCACATATCCAGACAATTACCCCTTTGCTGGGTTCTTTCTATAACTCAAAAGAATCAGACACAAATGAGTGACCTGTCTGGAGGAACAGACCACTGCAGGGCTGGAGCAGCTGTCAACAGGGGCCACCCACAAGGGAGTGGATTTGCTGTGCCCCTTCCTGACCACAAGACAGTGCTAGTGGTGAGCGAACACCTTTGCAGTCCACTAGAGCCCAGATCTGAGGACCATCATTTATTTTTGTATCGGTTTCTGGACTATTTTTTCTTTTCCTCCACATATATATATATTTTTTATTTTGGAGGGTTGAGGGGGGAAGGGGTTTGGATTTTGTTTTTTGTTTTGTTTTTCCCCCAAGGGAAAAAAATCATTATCTATTCTAGCTTGGGAAATTCTACCTCTCACTGGAAGAATAAGATCTTGGACATGACAACCATGATGTTGTTTTTGTTTTAGAAGGAAGTTCTTAGCTGACTCAAGCAGAAGTCAGAACATTGCCATCTGAGATAAAATATTTCATTTTTCATGGACCAAATTCTACAGGCCTTAATCAAATCTTATCCATGCAAAAGTCCTATTAAAGACACTGGATATAAAGGATTTGGTTCCATGAATACATTTTTTTACCTTTAGGCTAAGAATATAGAAGCTTATGCCAGAAATTATACATGTTTTAGCTGCCCTTCCTTTTAATTAATATTTTATAATGCAATATATTTTAAACTGGCAGTTTATGCTATACATGCATAATCTTGCAGTAGTTTGAGGACATAGTGGAGAGATTGCGTAGTCATGCCACCATAGAAAGTTTGTCCATATTATGTCACCTTCTTCCTTGGATTTCTTTAATACAGACCCAATGATAGAGTTCCAGGTAGCGTTATCAGTCATGTTTGATTCACATGGATTCAGCCTAGAGTTTGTGAAAAGGTTTGTTTGTATCTGTACATGCTCCTGCTAAAACACCTGTCCCTGTCTGAACCTAGTCACTTGTCCTGATGATTAGAGATTGATGGGCCCATTGAACCCTTTGTGCAGATGTATGCAAACATGATCCCCCATAACTTTTCCAAAATTGGTGTTTATACCCCCTTCTTTAGACATTACTTCAATTTAACTTTTTACACAATACATGGAAAATTATTATTTATTTAATAAATTATTCTTGTCTGGAAGCTGAATTCCAGGCAAATAAATTTTCCCAGGGCAGATTAACCTTTAAATTGCCATTCTCTCAGCCACATAAAGACAGAATATGTATACTAAATACCAACATGACTACCACCCAAACAGGTTACCAGCTGAAAAATCTGAAACATATAACACAAATCAACTTCTAGTTTGTCAGAAAACTACTGGCGGGATTGACTCTGAAACATCTAAATCACAAAAACAGGTTGGCTTCATTAAGAACCTTTTTCCTAATCTCAGAGAGATGAATGTGGAGCCAGCTGCAATGATATTCAATTACACCCTGGTTGCAATGGAAGTCTAAAGTTGCAGTGGAATTCTAAAGCACCATGCTAATATCATGGGTCTAGAACGATATTCTGTTTCTTTTCAGGAGAAAGGGGAAGATCTAGCACAGAGAACTGAAGCGTGCTAACACAGAAACTCATACAGCATACACATTGTGGTAATGGGACTCTAGGCTTCTTGGGTGCTTTTTTTTTTTTTTACCTTGTGGGCATCTACTAGGATGTATCCAGATATTCAGCTTGCAGACTAAAAGCCTGTGATCAGTTCAGAATTCTGCACTTCTCATGGCCTTTGTCACTCTCACATCCTGTCTGTTTCTTCTCCTGATGATGACATGGTCAATGAATTGCCAGTTCTTGGATCACAGATGCATCAAAGGCATCTTGTTATGGTTTGATGGGCAAAAGACTGTGTTGGTGATGAGGAGGTCAAGATCGGTGCATTTCCTCAGGAGTAGGAGCCCATTGCAGTTTACATTTCCCAAGGCCATTTTTTTCGATGACACCTGGTTATGCCTGGTAATCTGTGCCAATTCCAGCACTGAAGTCACCAGGGCTGATGAGCTTGTGTGCCTTTGGCACTTCTGTGATAAGGGACTCCAGGTCTTCATAAAATTTGTCCTTGATCACATCTGGGTTGCTCATGGTGGGTGCATAGGCACTGATAATAGTTGCACATCTTTTCCCGAACAGTGGGAGTCTTATTAGCATGAGTCTATCATTCACACTCTGGGAAATTTGTAAGCTAGCTAACTAGCTCTGATGGCAAACCCAACACCAGCTTCATGTCGTTCTTCTTTACTATGGCCACTCCAGAAGAAGGTATAGCCATCTCTTCTCCTTGGAGCATTACCTTGTTGTGGTGGAGAGGCTTGTGGGTCCCTATGACCCTCAGAGCTACATCGTCTGGAGTCTTGTACTCCTGGTCAGGCCACCCATGGCGAACAGATCTGAGGTGAAGTTCCAGCTGAAATACGGCCCAAACTTCTCAAGACAGGTCAGGCTACGCTTGCTACCATAAGTAACAGTAGACAGTGCCACCTGCGACTGTTGACCAAAGTAGACAGCTACACCAGGCTCCCTCTGAAAAGTCTTCTCTGGTGGACCAGGTGGTCAAGCAGATATGCTTATCTTCCTGACTGTGAAGGTGGATGGTAAGAGCTGTGTGGATGGCCTAGGACATCAATTCGGGTGCAGTAGGACCTGATGGCCTTCCACTGAGCAGTCCTATTTAGGATCACACTGCTCGCTTCTGTCATATGAGGAAAGGACAAGAAAAGGTGCCCTAAACATTCTGTTTTGCCTTAACCCTGGTCAGCATCTCATGGCTGATGGGGATCCCTCTACAGCAGTCAAAAATCACATGAAAAGACAAATAATAAAAAAAAAAGACCCAGGTGACACCTCTCCCCATCGGTGCTTAGAATGTGAACAAGTTAATGGACTGCACAACAGCAGATAGACCAGAGAGAAGAACAGCTCTAGTTGGTAGAGAATTGACCAGATGTAACATCCAGATTGTGGCCCTGAGTGAAACTCGCCTACCAGAAGAAGAACAACTTACTGAAAAAGGAGCCAGCTATGCCTTCTTCTGGAGTAGCAGTAGTAAAAAAGTAATCAGCCCGCGATACAAGGCATCCAAGAGTAAGTTCTTTCTCAGGCCAAGCTACCTAGAGTGAGTAATCTTATGTGGCAAAAAAGGGACTCAGGAATCAGAGGAGTAATGAGCAATCTTCATGGAAATCTTTCACGTCACTTTTTTTTTTCAGGCCAGACATTTTTAATATAAATCCACCTGCTTTCTCCCATGAAAAACTGTGATGGATTCTTCATAGCATCTACCTTCACAGCTGAAACCTTAATGCTCAAAACTCACTATGAAAGGTGAACTCATAGGTGCCATTACTTTTTTTTTTTAATCTAGTGCTAATTTAAATTTCAAAATGTGCATTTTTAATAATAATAATAATAATAATAATAATAATAATATATTATTATTATATATTATTATTAAATTTCAAAATGTGCATTTTTTTTAAGTTTTCTCCCTTTTTCTAAACAGCTTTCCTTATACCTTGTAGCACAATTATTTGTAGCTGAGTCTAATCACATATTATACGGCCAAAAAAACCCAACTGATATTTTCTGAGCCATCCTGGATAGTATGAATGAATGTCTCTCTTTTCAAATTGTATTTGAATTTGGGATGGGGCACTTTAGTGCTAATAAAAAAGGCAAATGTCATTCTTGTATAGAGACAGCTATTGCAAAGCTAGTTTGTATTTCCAGTTTGGAGAAAGAGCCTATATAATAACCAATCCTTGTTCAAGCTACCCAGATAAGATATTTGTTCCTATTCAGGATACATCTAAAAAAGGAAAAGTATTTTATTAAAATTTTAAATCTAAGCATCTGAGGTTTAAGCTGCTATTTAATGGAAATTCAAAGACAAAATAGCATTCAGAATCAAACCCGAATATTGGTCTGCCAACAGCCATAAATCAAATCTGTTTTGAATAGTTTTACCTACAATTGATTGTATTAAATTAAGGCTGTCAATAAATCGCAGTTAACTCATGCAATTAACTAAAAAAATTAATCACAATTAAAAAATTAATTGTGATTAATCACAGTTTTAATTGCACTGTTAAACAATAGAATACCAACTGAAATGTGTTAAATATTTTGAATGTTTTTCTTCATTTTCATATATATTGTATTCTGTGTTGTAATTGAAATCAAAGTGTATATTATTTTTATTACAAATATTTGCACTATAAAAATGATAAAAGAAATAGTATTTTAGCGCTGTTGATTAATTAACTCACGCGATTAACTAAAAAAAATGAATCATGATTAATCGCACTGTTAAACAATAGAATACCAACTGAAATTTATTAAATATTTTTGATGTTTTTCTAAGTTTTCAAATACATCAATTTCAATTACAACACAGAATACAAGGTGTACTGTGCTCACTTTATATTATTTTTATTACAAATATTTGCACTGTAAAAACGATAAAAGAATTAATATTTTTCAATTTACCTCATACAAGTACTGTAGTGCAATCTCTTTGTCTTGAAAGGGCAAGTTACAAATGTAGGTTTCTTTGTTACATAACTGCACTCAAAAACAAAATAATGTAAAACTTCAGAGCCTACAAGTCCTCTCAGTCCTACTTCTTGTACAGCCAAATGCTAAGAGAAACAAGTTTGATTATATTTACAGGAGATAATGCTGATCAATTCTTAATTAAAATGTCACCTGAAAGTGAGAACAGGCATTCACAGGCACTGTTATAGCTGGCATTGCAAGGTATTTATGTGTCAGATATGCTAAACATTTGTATGCCCCTTCATGTTTCAGTTATCATTCCAGAGGACATGCTTCCATGCCGATGACGCTCGTTAAAAAAATAATGCATTAATTAAATGTGTGACTGAACTCCTGGGGGGAGAATTGTATGTCACCTGCTTTGTTTTACCCACATTCTGTCATATATTTCATGTTATAGCAGTCTTGGATGATGACCCAGCACATGTTGTTCATTTTAAGGACACTTTGACCGCCAATTTGAAAAAATGCAAAGAAGGTACCAATGTGAGATTTCTAAAGATAGCTATAGCACTTGACCCAAGGTTGAAGAATCTTAAGTGCCTTCCAAAATCTGATCGGGACGGGGTGTGGAGCATGCTTTCAGAAGTCTTAAAAGAGTAACACTCCAATGCGGAAACTATGGAACCCGAATCACCGAAAAAGAAAATCAACCTTGTGCTGGTGGCATCTGACTCAGATGATGAAAATGAACATGCGTCTGTCCTCACTGCTTTGGATTCTTATCGAGCAGATCCCGTCATCAGCATGGACACATCTCTTCTGGAATGGTGGTTGAAGCATGAAGGGACATATGAATCATTAGTGCAACTGGCATGTAAATACCTTGCAATTTTGGTTAAAACAGTGCCATGTGAACGCCTGTTCTCCCTGTCGGGTGACATTGTAAACAAGAACCAGGCTGTATTATATCCTACAAATGTAAACAAACTTGTTTGTCTGAGCGATTGGCTTAACAAGATGTAGGACTGAGTGGACTTGCAGGCTCTAACATTTTACATTGTTTTATTTTTGAATGCAGTTATTTTTGTACATAATTCTACATTTGTAAGTTCAACTTTCGTGATAAAGAGATTGCACTACAGTACTTGCACTGGGTGAATTGAAAAATACTATTTCTGTTGTTTTTTTACAGTGCAAATACTTGTAATCAAAAATAAATATAAAGTGAGCACTGTACATTTTGTATCCTGTTCTGTAATTGAAATCAATATACTTGAAAATGTAGAAAACATCCAGAAATATTTAAATAAATGGTATTCTATTATTGTTTAACAGTGCAATTAATTACGATTATTTTTTAATCATGTGATTAATCGCGATTAATTTTTTTAATCACTTGACAGTCCTAATTAAAATGTTTGTTTCCTTTGTGTAAAGCCTTTTTCAAGGGCTATGCTGAGCAATCAGTGTATTTAGTACCAGAGATGAAATTCTCTCTCACACACACACATACGATCTAATAAAGCACCTTTCCAGTCATCTGTCATGTCATATATATTTGGGGTCTTAGGCTTATGTAGCACTATGAAAACTGCAGGATAGTAACATTTTACTGTTCTTCTCCCATCTAATTGAATTTCATCTTCTTTGCCCTCTAGTGAATAATCCAAACTAAACTACATGGCATTTCTTTTCCTAGTTACAAGAATAAGCTGAGGATGCTGAATTGTCAGCAAATCTTTGATGTAAATCAGTGGTCATAGGGGACTTCCCTAGATGCTAGAAGAAGAATATAATAATGTAACAATCAGGTCATCAAAAGTATGCTTTTTTTCATTTTCCAAAATAACATGATTAAAACACATCTTTGAGTCAAATAGTCATCTGACCTCATTTATTTCTTTGAAAGTAGCCCATAAGAAATTTGTGACAAGCAATCCTTTATTTCTAGCAGTAGCTAGTGTCAAAAAAGTATAAAATATTAATGCACACATTTTGAGGGTCTATTACCTGGCTACTATTTAATGTCCCTCAAAAATTGCTTCAAAAAGGAATTTGTAGAACACATTGCCAGTTGGATGGAAAAATTCTCAAGATAAGAATGTGTCTTCCCTGGTGTCTTATGCTGCACCAAGACTGTGATTTAACTAATTAATAATAGTAATAATAATAATAAAAAATATAATAAATAATATAAGCATTATGCAGAAGGAAGAATGAAAAAGCCAGAAAATTTAATTAAACACTTTTTGACTTAGTGGGCACATGAGACAACAGCTTCCCGCAACAAAGAGTGTTGTTTATTATTGTATTTTTGTACAGCACTAATGCTTAGAGGCCCAAGAGCTTGGGGCTCCACTATGCTGAGCAATGTGCAAACATCACAACAGGTATCTCTTCCCTGAAGTGTCTGCCCTCTAAGAAGCAAAGAGAAGGTGAGAAGCAGAGGCACAGAGAAGTGCAATGACCTCCTCAAGGTCACACAGCAAGTCAGTAGCAGGGGTAGGTATAGAGCCTGTGTCTTCTGACTCTCATTTATCTGCCCTACTCAATGGGCCACACTGCCACTACGAATAGTGTGAGACTTTTCCAGCAGATCTCAAGGTCAAATCTTTAGGTGTATTTCTGCATGTTAATTGATCCCCCCTCCCCTCCCAAAAAAAGTTTGGATTATCTTCTTAGCTGTATTTTTTTTAAAAATTGAATCATCTGTTCTATTAGTCCATCTGACTTTGAATAATTTGGAAACAGTGTAAATGATCACAGTCTCCATGCTTTGATTTTTCTACTACTAATAGTTGTAGTAATGCTAATTGTACTAGTGTTATTATTGACAATGGTTTGCAGGTATACATTTCAGAAAATAAAACATTTATTCTCCCAATCTAAATTTCAGACACAAACATCTTAATTACACAGCTAAAGAGTTTCTCGCTTCAAAATAAAAGAGGTTAATTGGTTGCCATTCCCCAAAGTCTTTCCTGCACATGCCAATGATTCAAGGTTCTTCACACTGGTGGGGTCAGCATATTTGACATATTTCAAAGTCATGTCAGCAGTCAGTGTGTTTATACTAGCCCAGTGTAGTATTTTTCTGGTTCTCCATTGGCATAATTTCATACTTATCGTTCATAGATAATACAAAGCATTTATTTCCTTATGTTGCTTGTAATCACTAATTTTTCTCCTGTAAGAGTTACATCACCATCAACTGTTAACTCATAACTAATGATGAACTATGGATAAGATTTCTCTCTTTGCCTCTGGCCAGTCCTCAACTATTGCAATTTTGAGGACCTGGAGTATTACATCTGCATAAAAGTCTTCTGTCATCCCCTGTATTTCATCAGTGGAGACTGGTAGGGCAGTAATCATAGAATATCAGGGTTGGAAGGGACCTCAGGAGGTCATCTAGTCCAACCCCCTGCTCAAAGCAGGACCAATCCCAACTAAATCATCCCAGCCAGGGCTTCGTCAAGCATCACCTTAAAATCCTTTACGGGAGGAGATTCCACCACCTCCCTAGGTAACCCATTCCAGTGCTTCACCACCCTCTAGTGAAAAAGTTTTTCCTAATATCCAACCTACACCTCCCCCACTGCAACTTGAAACCATTACTCCTTGTTCTGTCATCTGGTACCACTGAGAACAGTCTAGATCCATCCTCTTTGGAACCCCCCTTCAGGTAGTTGAAAGCAGCTATCAAATCCCCCCTCATTCTTCTCTTCTGCAGACTGAACAATCCCAGTTCCCTCAGCCTCTCCTCAAAAGTCATGTGCTCCAGCCCCCTAATCATTTTTGTTGCCCTCCACTGGACTCTTTCCAATTTTTCCACATCCTTCTTGTAGTGTGGGGCCCAAAACTGCACACAGTACTCCAGATGAGGCCTCACCAATGTCGAATAGAGGCGAATGATCACGTCCCTCAATCTGCTGGCAATACCCCTACTTATACAGCCCAAAATGCCATTAGCCTTCTTGGCAACAAGGGCACACTGACTCATATTCAGCTTCTTGTCCACTGTAACCCCTAGGTCCTTTTCTACAGAACTGCTGCCTAGCTATTCGGTCCCTAGTCTGTAGCAGTGCATAGGATTCTTCCATCCGAAGTGCAGGACTCTGCACTTGTCCTTGTTGAACCTCATCAGATTTTTTTTGGCCCAATCGTCTAATCTGTCTAGGTCCCTCTGTATCCTATCCCTACCCTCCAGCGTATCTACCATTCCTCCCAGTTTAGAGTCATCTGCAAACTTGGTGAGGGTGCAGTCCATGCCATCCTCCAGATCATTAATGCAGATATTGAACAAAACTGGCCCCAGGACCAACCCTTGGGGCACTCCGCTTGATACCAGCTGCCAACTAAACATGGAGCCATGTGCACTTGTGCTTCCATTTCCAGTTTCATGTTACTCTCTGCTTCTGGTGCTCTTTAACATGACTATGAAAAAAATAGTACAATCATTGAGAAATTCTCAGAATGGGGTGAATTTAAATGGCCTGCACAAAATCTTTGGATATGTTGATGGCCTAGTTATTGTAGGAGAGACAGTGTATATATAGTACAAGGATGGCATGGAGACATGAAGGAAGTTTCGGAAAATGGGGCTTGAAATCAATAAAAATAAAAAACAAATACACTATATGGTTGTAAACTGATGAGAAGAACTTGGACAAGCTTACTTAGCAGTCAATAACCATAGATACCTGCCAGTTAGACAGTCTGAATACCTAGAAGCATTAATTACCAATAGCAATTTGAAGAGGGAGGAAATTAACACATGGTTACAGAGCCGGAATGTAGAGAATTTTCAGCTGCAAACAACTACTGAGAAAGGCCAAGCTTCAGATATACAAGACAGTTATAAGGCCAAGTGTGAGAGACCTGGGCACTTACTAAAAAGAAAGAAAAATAGCTAAATATCTTTGATAACAAAGTGGTGACAAATTCTAGGGCCAGTAAGGCAGAAGGATATGTTGAGAAGATGGTTAAGAGGGAATTCTGGGAGATCTATGGAGAACCAAGAATAGTAAAGGTAGTGAAATTCGAATTAATTCCAAGGGCAGGACATGTGGTTAGGATGATGGAAAATAGACCAGATAAGCATATCATCGAAGGACATCCTTATGGTGACCAAACTTGTGGCTGACCAAGGAGAAGATGGAGAATCATAGAATCATAGAACTGGAAGGGACCTTGAGAGGTCATCTAATCCAGTCTCCTGAGCATGATCTAAGAGCTCCTGATGTGAATAACATCAATGGGGAAAAATATGTCCTTGAAAAAAAGATGGAAACAAATTGTGAGAGTGGCCATGGGTCTGTCTGGTCTCTACTTCCAGGGAGTAAGTCTGTCTAGTAGTCGATGTGTCCTAGATAATGTAACTACCACAGATGGGGTCTGACCCTGTACATACCTTTGGAAAAATTCACCACCATTCCTATGCATCTCTAATTCTTGAACACACAGAAGTTGTTCTTGCAGAGGCTGGGCTCTGACAGGGCCAGACCAAGAGGGCAAGAACTTATTAACCCCTCACTACATCCAAATTTGATTCCTGGAGGATTATAACCACTTGCTAAAATAAAAAGTTTCTCTTTTTCTCCTTCACTCAAGACAGTTTTCTGGCCAGCTCCCAGTTTTAGTCTAAATCAATTATTAGTTTCCCTAGCTATTAATCTTTTTCATATAAGGCTTTGTCTGATAGTTTTAGAATTCTGTTATAGCAGTTTTCAGAGTAGCAGCCGTGTTAGTCTGTATCCGCAAAAAGAACAGGAGTACTTGTGGCACTTTAGAGACTAAGTACTCCTGTTATAGCAGTATTATTATAGCATCCAGTGGCCACAATCAAACTCAGAGAGGGCATCCCTGAGGTAGACCCTATGCAAACACATAAGAGAGAGTCCCTGCCCTGAAGAAAGAGAAAATGAGTAATATTTGTTACGTAGACTAGCTAACTACATGCACAACTGGCATCTTTTTTGTCAATTCTAAAAGATATTAATATCAGAAATCCCTATTAACCACTGTCTCTAACATCCACTGAATTCTCTTCATGTATCACAGTACTTTTATCTTCTCAGAACTCCAGCAATTTTGTTCATCATGACTTCCAATGCTTAAATCCAGAGTGGCTACCCTGCAGATAACTGATTTTTGCTGGTATTGTCTAACATCTGCCTTAACATAGTTTTCAAAATGCTCCCCACAGTATACGGTGCTTAAAGGTCTATACTGTATTTCCAAACATGTCTTTTTTTAACCCTAGTTTTAAATTATAAAATTATAAGTTTGACACTTTCCAGCATCCTGAAATCTCTGCTGAATCTAGTGACCTTTTCTGATCCCTCTGTTCATTTTCTTAAGAATTATAAATGTGTGATACAGAGGCTATATTCAGCCAAAACCAATAGAAGCTTTGCTTGTATAAGGATTATAGAATAGATCCCCTAGTGTTTTTTATAACCTTTTAAAAAGTTCTATGAACTTTTATATGAAATGTATATTTCTAACCACAATTGATCAGCAGTTAAAACCTGTCTCCATCCATCTATGATTGGTAACCATTAAAAATGAGTTATGTCTGTATGTTTTTACAGCCACTTCTATCTGGTGAGTGTAACATCAACATTTAGCTTTATCATTATGTATTTTGCACCCATGATATGAAAGTGGCTGATGTGATTTGATAAGTTTCACATTTGTCTATCCTATTTTCCCCTTTCATATTGTACTTACAGAATGCACAAACCGGTGATTTTTTTTTTTGATGATTCATTCAAGTGTTACATATTTACTGTGCTTTGATATATGATCTAAGCCCCACAAATAAAACAGAATAACTTTATTGTGTGATTTTGATCTTCTCTTGTCAAGATGAGACAATCAAAATGGACTAAATTTCAGAATTAATATCAATCTCACCTCTAGCTGTCATATAGATACTCCCACTGCGAAAACATGCTCTGTAGAGTGTCAAGCTGAAGACATGGCTAGTGGGATACAATAAAAAACATTTCTGTTCTCAGTCATTTGGCGTCTTCAGTTTCCAAGTAACTTTAAATATAGTTTAGTGTGTCACATACTCTCTGAGAACAGGAACCACTCTTTTGTGTAGATATGTTCCTTTTATTTTGTGTCTCTGCACATGAAAATAGTAATGGGCCAAATCCCTGAAAGATGTAGGAGAGCTGGTGAGCACCCACAATTCTAGTGGTTATTCCATTTGGGAGAAGTGAATGAGCGGTATTTTGCAGAGGATATTTAAGGAATAATGAGCTACGAAAGAATACATTATTGTATGACCTAACCAATCTAAATATAAGCAGCCCACATTATATAACTACAAAACCGCACAAATAGTGTGTTTTCTAAATTCTTGTGTTCTTAGCCTAATGTCAGTTGTAAAGGGGGCTTCCTACCAAATATTAGCAAAAAACCCATAATCATAGAGACCCATAGTGCAGGAACTCCATAGGGAGGGCAGCCAGTGACCAGATAAATGGCCTGGTAAAGGACTTAAAAGGAGGTACTGGATAAAGGAACAGAACAGGGAGGGGGTTCGGAGACTCATATGATTGGTACAGCAGGGAGCCAAATCTCCCCCCCCCCCCCCCCCGCCCCATTCTCATAGCCCTCCTTAAGCTTCTTAGGAGGCTGGTGGATGGTAAGGTCCAAGCCATGCTGAGGGACCTGGATGGAAACAAAGGGGGGCTGGTGGAAGCCCCGGAGAATTGATTTGAATAAGCATGGATTTGCCTGCACTGTACACTTTATCTGCCGGGTAGCCCCAGACATCTATATAATAAGGTAGCGGCCTGATTAAAACCATAACAAGCCTCCTGTCCTACTTGCAGTATACCCAGACAATAAAATTGTGTTAGGTTTTGTGATTTATCGTTTTCAGAGTCTGCAATAGCTTAACTGACACCTGCTTAGAGAATTCATGAAATTACCCTTCCAGGATCTGCACATCAGCAGTATCATTAACTTTGTTCCTGCATCAGAGAACAGGAAATGGCCAAATTACTTAATGCCTGGCCATCTTGTATATTGCAAGCTGGAGGAGATATCACAGCTGCTTCCCCTTTTCAATAACTCCCTGGAACACTGAATTTTCAGCTGAAACCAGCCATGGCATATTGGGCCTGCATAGTCATCATTCTGTCAATTCTCAGGGATAAATGTGAGATCCAGTTGATTCTCCATGATAAAAATATGAATTGTGTTGATTTTATTCACAGCAAAACTGGTACTTATACTGGAGGAATCTGAATGATCTGCTCCACCTTAGTCACATGAATGTATATTAGAAGGTGTGAGATCTGCCAAAGGAACCTAAAATGAGGTGCCTTCTGCCATCACCAATTCTCAACTCCCCTACGGCAAGTCACTATAATGGGTATCCTCAAACCTGAGAGGTGAGTTTCTTTGCCCACCCAGTTTATCCTTAGCTTAATAGCTCCATCTGGAGCCATCTTTCATTTACACTAACACAAAATATAAGACAAACAAAAACACTCTTGTAATGGAACTGTCATGCCCCTCTCCTTAAGTTAAATCTTCACAAAAACATCTGAGTTACCCTGGGAGGTTGTGAGCTAGAACACAATTCCTTTGTTTTAAGAATACCACAATGATGTATAATTCAGTGTGAAGGCTGTTTAAAGAGCTCATAAAACCTAAGTAAATGAGGCTGTTTAATTCCTATCTCATAAAACATTCATACAACACAGGAGAGCTTGCCTACATTTAAACTTATTATATGACAAATGCAGATCAGCCTATCCTTATATACTGACCTAGCCAGGAGCAATGCGACTCTGCTTCAACAACATCAGCAACACTTGCATTTTAAAAAGTGATCGAATGTAATTTTCCAACGATTTCCAGGACCCCACTGTTTGCAATACCCATAGACTGAGAACTGCTGTGGGAGCCCTGTAGTTCTGATTGCAAGAGGTTGGTCATGAACTAACGCCTTAAAGTTCATCTGGAAGCCCACATTTGTGAACTCAAACATATAAAGAAACATTCTCCTGCTAAGCCAAATGTCAGCCTCCTTCCTGCCCCCTACAATTTTATGCCATTGAGCTAGGCCTTTAGATGTAGATTTTCACTGGGTTTTTTTTGTAGATGTGCTGAGACCCTATATTTCTCCCATTTTTTAAAAAAAAGTCTCAACCACATATATTTGTGTGTTAATGTATATATGTATAATCTCTGTAATACAATAAAAAAGGCCAGATCCTGGCACACACCCTGGCTTCTCTATGCTTCTGTAAAGAGGCCTTAGTGGTAAAGTGGAGAGCTTGAGGGTGTACAGCCAACATTCATGACCCTCTGCAGCCCCTACTGCCGGGAGCATACTGGGAGTTGGGAGGGGCAAGTATCGGGGCAAAAGTAGGAGTGCTCATAGTACTATAATAATTCTGGGCTGCATATGTCCATAGAGGCAAACATGAGTAGGCTGCCACTAGAACTGTGACCCCAACATAGTTTGAATCTAGGCTTACACCCACCTTTTTCCCCTTTCTCCAGGGCTCTGACTTTTATGTTGTGCCTCTCACGAATCTCTTTTGTGCTCACAGTTAGAAATCAGAAACATACTGAAACTAAAACCTAGATACATTTAAAAGGTCCTATGTATTCTATGATTGTGCACCCATGGAACTTACCCCAGAATATGAGACTTCATCTAAAGTTTGGTTTGATGAAATCAGGATTGCAAAGCTAATTTTGAAACAGTTAACTAAGTATAAAACCAATACAGTGATGCCAGCCTAAGACTACAGAGACCGTGAAATAATAACTGTGAGAGGGATAAACTGCCTCATTCAGGGCCCCATGGACTCCATGATGCCATAGCCAAGGTATATAGAATTTTTCAAAGAGGCCACAGAATTCAACATTTTTTCCTGTGGAATTCATCATTTTCCTCCAGCCAAGTGCCTGGCATTTTGTTTTGTCTCTTTTGTTTTCTCCCTGCGCTGCACTGTCCCATGGAGTGGGAATCCAACCTGCATCCAGAGTTTAGGCTGGCCAGCAAAGCTTGTTGGGGAGCAGTACAGCAGCTAAGGCGCAGAGAAATGAGCTGCTGAAGCCATCTGTGAGAGCTCCTTCTTACTTAGTGTATGTGGAGGAAGAAGGTTCTGAACCAGGTTGCCTAGACAGCATAGTGACTGCTGAAGCCAATAGAGCCATACCCGACTGCAGAGCATACTGATAAAAACCCATCATGAAAAATAATCATTACTGAAAATACTCAGTGAGTAGTTTTATGTTAATGAGTATTTTTAACTATAAGTCCTAGAGCTGGGGAGATGGGAGTGAAGGGTGTTTCATGGAAGTATAATTAATTAACATTGCCACAGAATTTAGAGGTTCTTGCCACAGAATTTAACTGTGCAGATTGTTGATCTCCTTTGTGCTCTAAAGTATATGGCTCTGTATTTGAGATACCACAAAGCCAAAATAGACCACAGCTGGCTGCTAATGACAGGGAAGCAGACAATTAGATTTGGGAGAAGATGGCTGGGAACCAAGCCAACCTATGCTGTGCAGTGTGTGACAAACTGTTTAGATGAATAGCGTCAGGGCTTGAAAAACAAAAGAAACAACAAAAAATGATGGTGTCTCAGCTACTTTAGAACAGAAATTTCTCAGTGACAAATAGAGGGTTTTTTAAAAACTTGTTACTGATACCATGAGATATAGAGTTTGCTGTTTATGAAGATTAATTAATTCATACCATTTAGAACTAGCAGCATGCCTAGAAGTATTTTGGGAAGACCTATATTGGGAGGGAAAAGAACAGGCATAAGATAGCTGAAATAGCTGATCTGCAAAGGAAATCGGAGGGTTTAAAAAAAAAAGATTGGCTTAAAACCCCCTGAGGTTTACATCATAGAGGAAAAGGGGATGTAAATAGCAAAATGTCAGGTATATGTTTCATCCGTATGAGCTATTTCTCAGGAGTTTTACATTGCTATAGCACAAAATTATACTTCTGCTTCAAATGGATACTATAACACTGAGTATTTTAAATCATGGTCTTCATTTTTTTTACAAGCAAAGAGGAGGCAAGAGTGTGTTTATGCCACCTTATGTCAATTGATCCTGAGGCTGGCCAGGGTCCAGTTTGGCCCCTGAAGCAAGTTAGAGGTGCTTCAGTGTGCTGCTCTAACTTGCAGCAGGCTACAGCAGCCCCCAAAGGCGTTTTCCAGCTGCTGAGGATCACTGGATTGCAATGGCGGCCTCTTTCCCCAGCAACTCTCACTGTGCCAAAGGATCCATGAAAGGGTGGCATAGAGAAAGGCACTCCAATCCTGTGCTTCCTTGGGGTTCTCAAACATTGAAGAATTCCAGGCTAAACCAGCTTTGCAGCTGCTATTCACTGGCAGACTGGTTGGGGTGGAGCCAGCCACAATGTAATGTCATATTGCTATCAACATGACTGAGATGGCTCAGAATATGATATTTTATGTTACCAACTTAGAACTATACTATTAATGTCCATATTTTGTATCATAAACACATTTGATCATCAAACTTTTTTTTTTTTACATTTTAATTTATTCCACTCCATGCTCCTAGAGTTAAATATAACATATTCTAATCTACATTATTTGAGAGCCAGCTGCTCTGAGTAGGCTTAGACAAAAGATACGGTTTCCCTAGCAACACAAGCTATCAGAAAAAGTTGAGAACACCCTTCTGAAATACTCTGGTCTTCTTTCACTTTGTGATGCTTGTTCTCGCAGAGTGAATTGTACCCCTGTGAAGGGAGCCTGCATATGCCCTACTTTATGTCTTATTCTAAACAAGGCTTTAGTGGCACTTAAGTAATGTATAGGCTTTGTAGCAGACTCTTTGCATAGAGGTTACATGATAAATTCCATACTCAAGGTTTTATTTAAGAACTCACAGGCTGCGTAACTTTCCCATGCATCTTTTCAGTTTAAAAAGTGCATAACAATGACTGATTCAAAAATAAATATTTGTAGTATAAATGTGTTTATAAAGTTGGGTAAAACTGAAGCAACTGAGAATGGCAGTCATTTTCTTCCATGGGGGAAAGGGTGGAAAGCATCCAGTTTCAACTTCCAGTTTCAACTTCACAAGCATCCAGTTTCAAGAATCCAGTTTCAACTTCTGAGGGGAAAGCATCCAGTTTCAACTTCACAGCTTCACATGTAATGAAAGTGTTTTATAGAATGCTTGCACTAGCATCTACTCAAAATATTAAAGGAGATAAGTTCTGAATACAGTATCCAATACCATGTGACTGCTGCCAGAAAAGCCTCAGTCTGTTCCCTTAGAGCCAAAATGGCTGCTGAGAGATGCTTTGTGGGAGGAAGAAGGAATGCCACTACAGCTAGAGTATGGAGGCTTTCATTTCTGAAGATCTCATTCTACAGCACTGATACCAGTGGAAGCCCCAGAATGCAAGAGAGCTTGCACCACCTTTTACCCTCTTTCTTCATTCACATTCAGCAGTGGTAGTAGTGGCCATTATGTCCCAATGTGGAAGGTGTATCTCAGAACTCAGTGGTGGCAGACATTTTAGGTAATTTGTAATTCTGTAAGATTTTATTATTAATTCAAATTAGCATACATGAAAATGATTCCACTTTGTGGCCAGTCCTATACTTTGTCTAACGGTCTTCTTGTACTTTAGGTAATATGACTCCACTCATATGATTCCACTGATGACCTCTTCCTGGCTCATTCTAAAGGCCTCTTCTCCAGTCTTACTTTCCTCTATGTGTTTATCACTTTTACCTTCGTAACACTCTGTCACCAACTCTGTGACTGGTTTTCCTTCTGCCTTTTTGCCCACTCTTTCAGCATCTCCCATGGAGGTTTCACATCTTCACCTCTCTCTTCCTCCCTCTGTTGGTAACTGCAACTGTCTCTCTGCTATCTCTTCAGGGGTCTCCCACACTCAACTTACAATCAAAACAGGAAAAATAGAACTCCTCCATCTTCCTCTGCATGACAAAAACCAATCTGCTCCTTCCCTTCATCTGCACAGCACATAATTTCACCATCCTTATTGTATCCCAGGCTCACAGCCTCAGGTCATACTCCCTTCTCTCTTCCGTCCTTCACATCCATGCTAGTTGGCATACTTGGGTGGTCTCATTTGCCTTTCATTATTAGGGTTGTTAAACACAATTCATTGGAAAAAGTTTATCATTGCAGAGGACATATAGTACAATGACCTTCTGCAGTTCTTATCTTATGTCTGTCTCTTTGGGGACCACTGGGCCAAAAGTAGCATGTAAGAACCTTACTGTTTTCACTGAGTATTTTCAAAGGTTGACATAAGGCATTTGATATCCTATTGTCCTGTTACCTGTATCACAGAAGTGGCCATTAAAAAGTCAACACTTGCCGACAAAACAGTAATATTTGATGTACTATAATTTCCCCCTATACCTAGAATAAGAAGTTCCTGCCATAGGAGTGTAGTGTCTGCTGGCAAATGTTGACTTTTTAATGTAGTATGTTCATAGCAGTAGTGGCTACAAAATACTTGAGATTCATGAGATGGAAAAAGGAACTCATAATATTCCCCTTTCAATTCAATGGGTGACCTCACTCTCCTTTTCTTCCCTTGTGAGTCCCTATTAGTCTTCAACAGTTGGCAATGTAAGATTTTTTTTTCAGGACGAACTGAACAATTGCTATGTGATTAAATTTGACTCATGTTGTTAAAAGATTTATCAGTCTAAGTACAATTACTAAATAAATATTAATGATGGTTGCAAAACATGATATGAAAAACACTTGGCATCCAGTCACTAGCACCTTCCTAGGAAGTGCATTATCCCCATCACCATCACTAATATATTTAAAATGAACATTTCAGCAAGGAAATTTCAAATGATATCTATGACTCCTTCTCTAGCTAACATGCTCTGTGAGTCAGTATTATTGAAGTACTATATGGGGAAAATATGTGTTCTTACTCATACTGAGCAAACCTCAAATCGTTCAAGGATGTTTTTTTTTTTCTGTATAAACATTTTAATGTTTGGATGCTTGTCCAAACCTCTTAAGTTGCAGCTTTCACGCAGTTGAAGTTTCATGAGCATTAAAGCTGTGAAAGTTTTCATGGAACCTTAAACCTGGTAAAAGTGAGAATGGGTTTGAGGTCTGATATGCTTTACAAACCGAGCTGTAACATACTCCTTTCAGCCATTCTGGCTTGATTGCTCATGACTCCTTCACTATGCGCCCCCCCCCCCCCACCCCCCGATATCTACTTAAACCCTTTATTTTGGTATCTTTGAGGCTTAATGGCCTTCTTGCTGCCTCCATGATCTGATGTTCTTCCATGATCTTCATAAGTCACAGACTAGCTACTCCGCCATAGTCTATCTTTGGGAGGCCACCAGATATGGACATTATTCCCTCATTTTAGAGTATGCTGCGGGTCCAGAAAGGGACCTAAGCTCCGATTTAGAGCAGTAGGAAATGGAAATCCTCTGTTCCTCCTGCAACATCCCTGCACTAAGCCACAGAGTCAAGTCCTACCTCATAAGGCCTAAGAAAGCCCTATAACATGCTTCATTCGCAAGATCCATTGTGTTAAATTTATAGCATAGATTCATTAGTTCCCAGTTGGGCATAATGATTCACTGCCTGAATGCCATTACAATGTCAATGTATATTAAGAGTAGCACACCCTGCATGCTTAAGAGCTCTAGTGATTCTCAAATATAAAGTCCTACTGAAATAGAGTGGGATCAGATCAGTTTTATAATATGCAATTTGTGTTATATAAATTTTATTAAAAGTGAAACTTTAATCCTATATTCTTAAAGTGTTGCAGAGGAGGTTTTATTCAAATGTCACTTCCTGGACCAAATTCACAGGTTAGACACCCTTCTAATCAGTTAGATTCCCTTACAGCTACTTACACTCCCTTTGTCAATATATAAGGGAGTAATTTACATACTAAGGTGGTAGGGAAAGGAAGATGGGAGCTACTTAAAACTATTCCTTCTTTCCAACCCCCTGTTATATAAGGTTCACCAACTTAGATTTCCTTAAATATCCGTAAAGTGGGTGTAAGTAGCTCTATGGGAGTCTAACTTATATTGCTTCACATATTATCTCTCAGTTTGGCCCATTGAACGCCATTCCCTCTGCAGCTTTTCAAACTTTGGAGGTTTCTGTCCAAGCACAGTACTTGCTTGTGTAACATTAACAACATGACAGTTTTGTCAATTGTGACTACTTCATATTATGGACCAGTGGTCTGCAAAATTTGAATTTTAAAAACTACAGCACTTTTTTTTTTAAGCTAGGGGAGTACAAAATAAACGAACAAGTCAGAAACCAGCTGAACATAATGTATTTTCTTCAACTTAGTAAAGACCAAGTTTACTGAGCTGAATTGTTGTAAAAAAAATTCACCTCATTCTGTTTAATAAATTGTACAATAAACTGACTCACAAAGGCAAGCCCTGAGCCCTTTACTTTCGGGGGATTGCCCTTCCTGCAGAAAATCCCTTGGTAGGAGGCTTTGAGAGCAGAAAAGCTCATTGTGGTTCCTTTCATTGAATTTTACTCCCATCATTTGGGGTTATAGAGTAACCCCCTTATTTGCACTGGTGAGTGCTTGCTCCTACAAGCCGCCCCAATGAAGCCAATAAGAATACTCGTATGTTTAACTGCTCACAGATAGAACAAGGGCTCAAAATCTGACCCTCTGGTTTGTGGACTTCTCTGCCATGTTTCCAGGCCCCATGTAGCGCAAGACCATTGCAGCCACATTGTGAGGGTTTCTACCCCAGTATCAAACATTGTAGCCCGTGCCTCTAAAGAGGGGATCCTATGGCACAGAGGGGCCTTGTTTAAACTGCCTTGATTTTTCTGCTTGCCAGGACAATGCATGTCTCCCTGGCCTCCAGCGCATGCAGATCCTTGGTGCCTCCATAGAATATAGACCAGAGGACTAAGTCACACAGAAGGGGGAGATCTGCACATTCAGGGTACCTTTTGTGCACTAATCCTTGGAACACTGAAAGCAGTTGGGAGCTTTTCTGAGTAAGGATTGAGTAAAAGCTAATTGAGGATCTCAATATTTGGCACAAAGTAAATGTTTAATGTCTGAGTTGAATAAACACCTCTATAGGAAGCTCTCTATGATCATTATGGATCTTACTCACTGAGATTATTACTTCACTATTAAGTAGTCCCACTGATTTCCATGGACCTACTCATGTAGTAAGGTGCTACTCAGTGACCTGAGTCTTATGTTAACTACAGTTGTGGAAACAGTGAATCTATGAAACATGAAATACTCATTGTAAAGCTTTGTATCAATGATCTCTGAGAGAAAGCTATTCTTCTCAGGCCTCTGCAGATATTTGAGTCACCCTCTTTCAAACAGCACTTCTTACAGCCTAGAATGAAGTACCTGTGTCTTGCATGGGCAACTATGGGTATTCTTCATTTAAAACCAGTGTAGAAGTAGGCTGATCATTTGTTCTTAGCCTTGAAAATGGGATAGCAAATGAAAGTAATCTATACCACCCTTTCAGCTGAGTCAAGTTTACTTTCCCATTTGCCCTGACTCAGATTTGATGGTCTTTGTGTTGAGCACAAAGACAAGATCCCTTTCCCCCTTCCTGCACAAGAAGAATAGGCGTTGGTGTGGTGCTAGAGGTTCATAGTCCATGGTCTTCCCTCCATGCCTAAGCCAGGAGCTGTGGAAGTCTTCCCCAGGGGGTGTTTCTGTGTGTTAGCAGGATCTTGCTCCTGCAAATTACTCACCTGCGAATGCATTAGGGACAGTCACAATCTGGCCCATGACATCAAGAAACTCTGTTGCTGCCTCTGTACAAGGTTCTAAGCTGTTACTCAATCCACTTCTGCCCAATATTCAAGTTGCGATGAACAACTAACCTCAATCCTTTAACAAAGTCTCAAGGATTTCTCCATTTAAACATCACTTACAGAAATGGACAGGATGATTGCTCTTATCTTCCTCTTCTGTGCACTATATCTGACAGTCACAGTCTCGTTAACCATGTCTGCGAGCAAACCCCATCACTTTACATTTTCTGATAGTGCCCTGTTATTGCAATGATGCAAGGCATCCTGTTAAATCATTCAGATTAAATATGTAACTGAAGGCAATATGCGCAATATCATTGTGGTGACTAGGAAGATTGAAATACTAGAGTTTGCTGAAAATCGCTAATCAAAATGACTACAACTGGCTGAACAGTAGAAAAAGAAATTCATGAATAAATATAGTGGTGAGACAAATTGTTACCCTGCATTCTGTGTGGTCATTTACCCTAGAGCAAAGCAAGTAGAAATTGTCACCATTCTGATTTAGTAGCATTTTAAACCCACGTTGAGCTGATGCAAGTCACAGTAGAAGGTACAGAGCAATGAAGAATCTGGCCTAGTGATGAGTTTACTCTGCTCTTATTTTAGGGGTCACATTATTCATTTTTCACAAATATCCGTTTGTGGAAATTTTTGCAAAATCTGGACGTTTCACAAATGTTAGAATGAAAGAGCATTCATCCAAAAACAAGCACCAGAAATTATTCACAATTTTTCTTCACTGTTTGTTATTCACTATTCACTCATTTAAAGAGTTTATCATCCAGTCCCATGATAGAAATAATATCATGTCATTTATGTGGCCAATCACACACCATGCAAAATGAGTGGCTAATATACAAAGCAAGTATCAGCAAATGGTTTCTGAAAAATCCATAGGCTGAAATTTGTTTGCATAAATTATTTGGTGACTATTTTGGAATGATAAATCACTTAATAGAAATCAGGATTGATTCACACAATAGAATAAAAATATTGCCAGATAAATTATTGGAAATAAATAATTCAATCAGATCTCAAAAGAAGAAAGTTTTGAAGGAAGAATGCATCCTCCTTTGTGCAAAAAGAAAAGAGAAATAAAACAGACAACCAAAAATAAAAGTGAAAGAAAATGAGCATCTGAGGGTTTTTTTTTTTCTTAATTAAATTCAAGATCAAAGATCTAGGAATGGTGACTGATAATTGAATCTTCAGCCAATAAAACAAGCTTTGGATTTGTAGTTTAGCAATCTGAGCTTCACTCTGTTCTCTGTGGACAACCTTGCATTTCTCTGACTGAGTTTGCTTTAAGGATAGTGGCAGGGTATGGATTTGGATATGTTTTTAATTAATTAGGGCAAAATCCTGCCTATATGTTTCATGGGAGCAGAAGGTGAGGAGAGGAGAAGGGAACAGAGAGATTCTCCACCAATCTCCCCAATTCTCCTTCTTATGAAAAAACTAAGGTCAGATTTTCAAAGATATTGAGGCACCTAAAAGGTGGCTAGTGGAATTTTCAGAAACAACTAAGCAGGTTAGGCACCTAAGTCCCATTGAAATCAAACTTTAGGCCATTCAATACATTTGAAAATCTGGCCTCTAGTGTTTCACTACGTGGCAGACTGAGGGTCCAGCTCATAAGCACTGCTCTTTTGCCCTAAGTGATCATGTTCAGTCACTTTGGGTAACAAGTGCAGGGTGGGCATAGCATACGGTGCTGCTTTTGGAAGCATCGGAAAGGATGTGGCTGAGCGTGCTGCCTGCCCAGCAGTGTGTTCAGGCAGGATGGTTCGAGAATGGCCTACTAGCATTCTGCTTCCTCTATATCCCTGCCACAGTTCAGAGGCGCCATGGCGCTAGTTTGCCCTTTGTATAGCAAGGTCAAATTCAACCAGCTCACAGCAGCTCAGCGACTCGGTGCTTCTCCCTGACGGGTGTCTCTATTGCTTCAGAATCTAAATTAAGATTCAAATTCTACACCACTCCTGCAGCCTAAAGCTGCTCTGAGGCTGGTTTAGCCAGCCACAGGAGCATTCCTCTGCCTACTGGGCTCCTCAGACACCAAAGAGGCAGCATAGCTCCTTCTATGCCATTAGTCCTCCTGGTGGCCAGCTCAGTGGCTGAATTGTCCCTGCATCCTGGGGATCCCTTAGCACTATAGGTATCTGGCATAATTTGGAGCAGCCAACAGACTGATGACTAGTCTGTTGTGCCAAGGGACAATGCTCATCCATGTTGGCCTCAGGCTTGGAGGAGTGCAAAGCTACCTTAAAGCCATATTTGCATGCGTACTCTGAGCTGTGCAAAGCACACCTCAGCCTCTGCTTATGATCTGGGCCTTCCTCATTAGTCCTTATTATTGTGAAGACAGTTTTTAAAATGAGAAACAGATATAAGACAGTGTCTGAGTCTGTAAGCAGCTGTGGGGTGTGAACTCTCCCTATTCATTTCAAGGAGGTATTAACTCTGACGCTAAACCCTGCCAAGTTAAATGTAAATATTGTTAACTATTTGACAATCATTCACAGCTTCCATGAAAGAGGAAGAACAATCAAAGTACGAAGGTCTTCATCATTTGAAGGGGTGGCATTTCCTTTTGGCATCAAACATGGGGACAGACGGTGACAGTACCATCATTTATTTATTTTTCCATACTGATCTCTAACGCCTATTGGATTATGAATGGCAGTGGAGTTGGGAAATTAAAATTAATAATACAAATCTCCAGTCTTCATGCTGTTTTCTCATTCCTAGCCCACTTATCCCTCACAAATGTTCACACAGCAGATTTTACACCTAGTGTATCAACACAGTAGTATAAAATCTTTGTATTGTAAATAGATGTGTGAATAAGAAATAACAGGATACTGAATTGTAATGGACTAATTGTTCTGTTAAAAGTACTAGTTTGTGACCCAAGGATACAGCTTGTTGTGCAACACCAAGATTATCCCAAAGAAAGAATTGTGGCTCAGGAAGTCACAATTTCTTCCTGCTCCCTGCTTAATCTGGGGTCGGGTAGTAATTTACCAGCAGTAAATTATTACTCCCTCCATGTCTCTCTAGGGAGCGAAGCCTAGATTCTTTCCATTCTCTGCCCTTTACCCCTGCATGCCCAGGCCCAAGGTCCAGGTAGGCCATATGGGGAGAAGAGGAGAATCTTAATCCCCTCTATATTCTAGCATGGGCTGGCAGACAAAGTCAAAATCTAGCCCTTTGAGAAGTTTTATCAGGCTATTCCAGTGGTGTCATTAGCTCACAGGTCTAATATCAGTGCTTATAGTGTGTGATTGTTAGGCTTCTGAAACATAGCATGCATGTTCTATGGCCACACTGATACTTTGTTTAAGACTAAAAGGAAAGAAACCCTGGCTTTCCTCGTCAGATCAAGGAAGCAGCAAAGATCAAGGAGGTTAAAATGGTACACACTAAATTTGTGTCTCCATAAGGGGAACATAGAGGTTGAAAATCTTAGCCAGAAGAAGTTAATTGATAATTGATCAAATTATTCATCTGTTATTAATGATCACTAATGAGTGACATAAGAATAATCAATGTTCAGACCTAGTACATTGCCAGATGTCATGTTAATTGCAACTGAAGATAGTAGTAGCTCAGCAAAACATGGAAACAATTAGTGTGATAGATTCAGAACCAACTCGTGCCTTGCTGAAGCTTTGTTCCAGCTGTATTGCAGCACAGTGTAAAATGTACTGAGTTTACTGGGTGGGATTTTGCTCAGAAATTCCTAATAGCCTGTAGTATAACAGTGCTTTGTCTCATAAAGGGTAACAATTACAGTAAATCTGATTTAAGCAAATATATTTGCTTTGAGAGTATATTATCATGGGATAATAGGCAAGGAGCTACAAATTAGCACACAGTGAGTAAAATAGCAAAACAACTAGAGTTAACGGCTAATTGAAATTAAAATCCACTCTTTCCCAATGAGGCATTTGTTATCATTTTAATGTTTCCAATATACTTGCATTTTTAAATGAAGGTTTATGAACTGCAACAACAATAAACCAATATGCTGCCACAGTTATTCGAAATATGTAAAAGCTGTTTCTTAACCTACAGGTATTCCCACTGTAAAACATCCAGGAGTCTGACCTTCCTCTATACACATATGAGTTTCAATTCTTTGGCTGTAATGTGCACACTAATCTGTTTTATATGGATCAAGTCAGTCCCAGAAAAAAGATGTCAAATCAGAGTTGCTAAGGACAGTAGCAGGGTCTGTATTGACTTTACATTTGTTCTTGTAATTAGCTGATGGGGCAAACACTACATACAGCTGAATTATAGCAGCCATGCATCCATCACAATATTGCCATCAGCGACCAGAGCTGGGAGTGGAACAGGCACACACAAGACCACTGTGTACACAGTATCCCACTCATGTGGCATATCAGGAGCCTAAGCAGGATGTCTGGCAATGCGCTCTCTCTCTGTCACACACACACACACAGAGCATCTACTGAGGAAGTATATAATATGATGTTGCTGTGTGTCATCCCAATTGTCATAATGAGACTACATGTTTAGAGTACTGCAGTGCCAATTACATGGATCTGTGATTTAAGTCACCTTGAAAACTGAAGTTAGTGCAGAATGCAGTTGCTCAGTTGTTATTTCAAGAGGTTATGAAGTTATGTATAGAAGTTATGTCAGCCCTTCTAATATAGGGTGTCCAGGGTAATGATCTGGGGACCCTCTACAATTTATGAATTCTGGTCAATAGGGTGAAGTTATTAAGAAAATTGCTGTATCATGGAATGTTTTAGGTCTGTGCATCTACAATGGCTGATGAGCCTTTAATCCAGCCCCTCATAGGCCAGGGACAATAGCCCATAGTGCAGGATTATAAGCACTTGATAGATCTTAACAAGGGAGAACAAAAGAGTAACTACATCCTGGGGGAAATCAGTTCTAACTTCCTTCTATAGAGTGCTGGAATGTGGAGAAGGGAACATTCCTAATGCAGGACAAAGATACCAAGGTGGTGCTTGCAAGCCTCTAAAAAGGATTCACAGAGTAAAGAGAGCCATATGGGGAGCCTGTGGCAGGAGAGCAGGAGGGGATGGATTAGCCAAGGTCAGAGAAGACGTGATTATTGGGCCTAAAAATGTACTGTAATTGTAAATGCAAATATAACAAGTATGTACAAGGTCATAAGATGTCACAATAGCCTATAACTTTTTTTGCTTGCTTGGGAATTAACCATGTGGGAAAGTTTAATGTGTAGATTTGATGTATAAAACCTTAACTGGCTGAGGAATATGCCTACTTGAGAGCTCACCTCTCTCCACAGGACAAATGCTGCAGTTACAGTCAGACAGAGGCACTCAAGCTGCAGCCCCCATGGACTCATAAATGAGGCAGGCTGCTGGCTGGTCTTTTCCAAGAAGCCCTGTGTCTTTTAAATTCATTCCCTTTTGAAACAGCCCAAATGTGTTTAGGGCATGCTGCACAATCCATCTATTTGACTGAGTGTTGGGGATGGCAGAGGTGTGTGGGTTTGGAGGGGAGGGTTGTTGGGAGTTGAGGTGGGGGATGATTTGTTTTGTTATGTTTTTGCTCCCCCATTTGTTTTCTGCTATGGCTATGGAAGATTTTTCATGCTTAGTCAAGGTGCATAAAAAATCCTGGGATGAGCATCTTCTATGGGTTTAAATGAAATTAAATAAATAAGCCAGGTGAGAGGAACCCAAAGGTAATTCAGGGCCTACTCTGCAGCACTCTCTCATATAGTATCTCTTCAGGCACAGGAAGACTATAACTCTGGGCCCGACACAGAAGAAGTGTTTTCTTTCCTAGAAAGAAAACAAGAAAGGCAAACTGAGAGGATAAAAATACTAAAAATAAATCTATCCCTCGCTATCCATCTTGATCTGGGCTCTTCTGCGCCCATTTAAAACGAGGTAAAAGGCTGATTTATCACACAGGAAGAGCATGCATATGTTTTCACCACTCCAGAACTGCTGTTAGATATGTTGCAAATGGCCTGGAAACCTGCAGCACGACCCCCTTCTTTTGCCTCATGCCAGCCTTTAGATGGCCTCTGGAGCCACTGTAGCATCAAGCTAATGGTTGTGGGTTTGGTTTTGGTCATAATACTGTTAAAGTTCCACTTCATGGGGGTAGTAAGAGCAATTTTATATCACTGAAGTGGGATCCAATAGCTTTATGTGGATTACAGCATTAATCATTCAGTAATCAAACAAAAATCTTGTTGGGGTCTATTACAGAGGAAGTGCTGAGATGAGAACACAATTTCCCAAGTAGTCTGTAGTGTATGGTATGCATTTATTTCAAAGGTCAAAACTATGACTGAAAGCCAACCAAGTCAATGATACACACAAACAAGGCTTGAGTTTTGTATGCATGTGGGATGTGCAAAGGGGAATTAAAAGCTATTTAAAAATTAGCAGAGTTTTATGGTTCAGCGCATGACCTGTAAAATCCAGCAGTGACAGTGAATTTCATGATAGTGAATATATTTTCCATATTCCAATCAAGCATCATCCTTTCTACTTCCCCTTGTGTAAATAAAATCTATCCAACTTTTTTCCAGAGATGAATATGTGACTGTATAAAATCAAATAAAAAAGAACAAAAATAGATCAAACATCACCTTAAACCAACCCCACAACATGGGAAACAGGATAGACTGGTAAAGAGATATGGAGACTTTCAGCGGCTGTAGTCTAAATCAAAGCCCTTTATAGTCTCAATGGGAATTTTTCTCCAGGACCAGTTAGCAATATCAGGTGTGTCATGAGATACATGAAATATGTTGGATGTCTAAGTTCAGTCCCTGGTGGAAGTCAGCCAGAATCCAAAAACAAAAGCCCCAACATGGATGTTATCCTCAGGAAAGAACACATGGGTGAATGGGAACAGAGACTGAATTTATACCTGCCCCTGGAAATTTCCATTACATGCATCCGACGAAGTGGGCATTCACCCACGAAAGCTTATGCTCCAATACATCTGTTAGTCTTAAAGGTGCCACAGGACTCTGTTGCTTTTCTCTGATGTAGATAATCCTATAACCTGATTATGTCACCATGAAACAACAATAAGGAACTCCATTCCCCCTCCCACAAACGTTTGCAACTGTCATCTTCTTTATTTAATATTTCAATTATTAAATAAATACAATGGAACAGTGCTGCTTTTGACGCCTCTTCCAGTTTATTAGCAGCCATGCACATATTTGGTCTGAATACTTTGGGGAAAAAAGGAAACATGAAAAGCAGAATAATACATGAGTGTGCACAAAATTTTGATGAAGAATTTTTTTTCTTAAAAATGAGTTTTAGATTAATGCTCATATTCTGCTAAAAGTCAATAACCAGCTGCCTCATGAACAGGGGGATAAGAAAATTAAAATGAAACTTTAATATAGCCAACATTTTCAGTAAAAGTATTCTAAGATATTTCAGATGATTACTTCCATTGTTATTGGGTTGATCTGATGTGCAATTAGTTTGCTTAAATCTGGGGTCCAATGTCAGAGAGAATATCCAGATCATCTTTCTTATAGGACATGTCCTTGTTTTTAGGCTATGCTATATTGTGATCAGATGGAGTGCTATGCTAAAGTAGTCATAAGGGAGCTGAAAGATCTAACTATCCATAGCTAAGGTTTTGAGGTCTGCCATCCATAATAATGGATGCATGAATCAACCCACTACGAGAGGTCTAGCTACACAAAAAATCCCTACCTATATATTAAGATAATGGAAGGTGTCAGGCTGTTTGTCAGTGACAAATTATCACAATATCTCCATCTGCATCCTTTCTTCCATGTTCCAATCTACATTAGTCTCTTCTGCTTCTTTAGATGCTTTTCACACTGTGCCCTAACAAGTTCAGTTTCTGGTCTTCCTGGTATGGGCTGTGAGTCTCCATACTAATGGTTTTGCAAGTACTTACACACACCTAAACACACATCTATCTGTCTCAGGCAGACATATATATTTTAGGTCAATAATATTCTTTAACATACTGTTAAGCTCCCTAAATCTAAATCTTGTTTCCTTCCACCTCACATAGTCATTTGCACTAGTGCAAAATGCTGCTTTCTGATTTGGTAGTGTGTTATATGCACTTTTCACTGGTTTAAAGCTAATCAGGCTGTCACCGTGCCTTAGTGGGTCACAGCTGAGAATACCAGATTCAGGACAAACTGCTGAGAAATAAGGCACACTGGTTAACAAGAAGTCAAAAATGCAGTGTCTTTAGGCATTCCAGACTTTATTTCACCACCCAGACACTAGACTTTATGATTAATGGCTATTGAAAACCAATTTAATCAAACAAAGGGTTCTTCTGATCTCAAGAGACCAGCCATACAGCCAGGTCAACTCAGATCTTACCCAATAATCACGCTGTTGCTAAACCTTTCACAACTAAAATCTAAAGGTTTATTTATAAGAGAAAAGAAGAAAAGAGTTAAAATGGCTAATAGATCATATACATACAATCATTGCAAAGTTCTTATCTCAGGTTTGTGGCAATGATGTTATAGATTTTAAAGTTTCTTTGGTAACTTCCAAAAGATTGGAAGGTCCTCAGTCCGTAGTTCAATATGCTCCTTTTAGTTATAAGTCCATAATCCACAGAATCAGAGCAGGAAAGAGGCAACATGGAGATGATTCAAGGGTCTTTTATACCTTCTGCCATGTGCTTGGAAGTTTGCTGTCCCAGAACAAAGTTCACAGTACAGTTTGTGGAAAATTACTGGCACAAGATGGAGTCCAGGATCACATCAGCAAGTCACATGGCTTACTGACTTACAGGGGCAGCCATTATCCATATTCTGGCTGGGGTGTCCACAGGAATGTTCACCAGGCAAGAGGAGCTTCTTCTATGACCCATTATTTGAATTAATTGTCCTTAACGAGCCATCAGCTCATAGCTGTCTGACTCTTAGGTAAATCTTATCTGGTGGGTGTCACCCAAGAACAAGCATATTTAAGATATAGTCACACAGCCAATATTCATAACTTCAGATACGGTAATGATACATGGATTTAAACAGGATAATCATACTTAGCAAAGCATAACTTTTCCATTGACACCTTACATGATATACTCTGTACAAGACTTCTTGCAATTGTGTAACAGTGGCAATATCACTGATATAAATGGCTATATTCAATCATACAGCACCACACAGTCCCTGTCACTTTGTGTTTGATTTTTCAAAAGCACTCGCATTGGCCAAACTCTGCTCCCACTGGCATTAACCTTCAGTTGGAGGGTTAGGCCAATGCTGAGCACTTTTGAAAATCCCACTTTCCCTGTCCATTGAAATATCGGCATTTATTTTACAAACACAAAAACAAGGTGAAATAAAACTGCAGAACTATAATAACAAATAAAGGTACAAATACTATACTTATGCCATTATTCTTAGCTCCACAACTTAATAATATGAGTAATGTCACAAACAGGAAAGAATACAGAAATCTTACCACTAGGGGAAAACATAATATCTGCAGCTACCTCTTACAGTGCAAGTTCCTTGAGGCAGAGACTGTAGGCCCCATTAAAAGTATGGCCCCTTTACAACACTCTGGCAGTGTGAAGAGTCTTTCAAGTGGGTATGAATTACACTTTCACTAACTGTAAGAGACCTTTTTGCTGCCAGAGTGGTGTAAAAGGGCTTTAGTATAAATGAAATGAAAATCAGGATCTGTTTTTATAATGGTGTCCTATCCAGTGCTGAGCAAATTGTCGGAACTAAAAATAAATAATATGATAATCCTGGCTCTTTTATAGCACTTTTCGTCTTTAGGTCTCAAAGCGCTGTACAAAGGAAGTCAGTATCATTATCCCCATTTCACAGATGAGGAAATTCATATCAATTAATAAACTGATATATATTAATAAACCAGAATGCCTCCCATCACATATTCCAGTTGGGGGAGTCAACTGTTTTTCACAAGTGTTGATCAGCCAAAACACATCACAAGTACTTTGGTCAGCATCTTGCTTAAGTTTGGTTCTGAGTAGGAATTCCATGTGGTCAACATGTGTCCTACTTATGCTTCTAATAGCTCTACTATGGAAAATATTCCTGTCATAATTTTAACAACTCTCTTTAGTAATACTGACCTGATTGGAGAATGTTCTGTTACTGTTCTGTATAGTGAGGAAAATAACATTGGGTGAAATCAATGTCAAAATTCCCATGGACTTCAGTGAAGCTAGGATTTCACCCATGATGTTTAGTAGTGTTCCAGACTTGAAACACATGTGGGCCAGCCTATATATAAGCCTCACTTTTTTTGAAAGTGCTTTGCCAAATTCCAATTCTATCTGGATTAGAGAAAGCACAACCAGTTGTAAGCTTTGGTATTGTATTGGGTTTTAGTGATTATTAGTAGAGACTCTAGTTTTTCCACCTGCCTTCCAATTAATTTACATAAATGTAGGTCTTCCAGAGATGCACACATTTTAGCTTCTCCGTCACTAACTTGAGTAAGGCAGTGTAAGGCTCAAAATATTCTTGTGATATTTTGTTTTGTTTTAATGTGTTAGTTCTGTCTTGGTTTTTGGCTATCCTACTTAATTATTGTTTACTGAGTCCAGAATAACAAGACAGATACCACAACTCTATCAGATTTATTAGCCTTGCTAAACAGTCAGCTCCAAGCCAATTTAATCAGAAATTCTGTTATTTTGCATAATGTTCTGTTTAATTGCCCCTTCGCAGTTATCTGGGGAGATAATTTTTTGTATTTCTTGTAATGGAGTGTAAGGTCTGCAAACTAATTATTTCTATTTCTAAGTCTTTTATATTTGTTAATCTTTCTTCTTGTTTGACCAAACATCTCCATATCATTTGGCTCTGAAAGGAAGCCTTTGAAGCACTGTTTCCAGGCCTTCCTTTGCATTCTTACTTTTTTGTTTTGTTTTTCAACTTTACAGAATGTACAGCTATTGTGTAGTATATTTGCAAAAAAGGGAGAAACATATGGAAACATGTACTAACCTAGTAATTCATGTTTCAGAGTAACAGCCGTGTTAGTCTGTATCCGCAAAAAGAAGAACAGGAGTACTTGTGGCACCTTAGAGACTAACAAATTTATTAGAGCATAAGCTTTCGTGGACTACAGCCCACTTATGCATCCGAAGAAGTGGGCTGTAGTCCACGAAAGCTTATGCTCTAATAAATTTGTTAGTCTCTAAGGTGCCACAAGTACTCCTGTTCTTCTTTCTAGTAATTCATATATACAAGAAGTAATGTATTAAAAGTCTAGGAAATTATACAAGATGCTACTATACACAGTGTTTACATTGTCCAAGTTTATTTTTTCCATCACACTATGTCACGTAGGCCTGTATGTTCCCCATCTGTTTTGAATCCAAGTGGGAGGGGTTTGCTTCCTCAAAAACTTGGCTGCCAAGCATGTCTAAATTCATATGCTGTAGTAAAACTCCTGTTGACATTTTCCTCAAAAAAAAAAAAAAAAAAAATATTTACTGAGCTTAAATAGCAACTAGTGAGATAATCTGGTTGTTTTTACTTCAGCTACCAAAATACCCAATGTCCAATTACCATTTTAGGGATACTGTATGTCAGTCTGAACTCCTAGGTAGGGTGACCAGACGTCCCGATTTTATCGGGACTGTCCCGATATTTCCTTGTTTGTCCCGCGTCCCGACCGACGTGCGGTCGGGACACTGGACAAACAAGGAGATGCGCCGGAGCCTGGAGCCCGGAAGTGCTCGCACCCCCCCCCCCCGCCCCGATTCCACCCCCTCCTCCCCCGATTGGCTCCCTCCCCGAATCCCCGCCTCTTCCCCGGGCTGACCATTCCTCCTCCCTCCGCAAGCGCTGGAGGGAGGCCCGGGAGACTCAGAAGGAGCGCGGGGCCGGGGTGAGTAAGAATCCGGCCTGGCCCAGTGCAGGCAGGACTCAGTTGGGTGGTTGGGAGAGGAGGGGGGCGGCCCGCGGGGCCAGGCGGCGGCTGTTCTCACCCCCGGGCAGCGGGACTCGGGAGCAGCCGCTGCTGCAGCTCCCACTGCTGCGGGGGAGGAAGCGGCCATGGCGCTTGGCGGCTGCGGCTCTGGCGCCCCCGAACCCCCCGAGCCGGGGCCTGCTGCGGGAACCCAGCAGCACGCACGCTGCGCCCAGCCCCTGGCCAGTCGCGTCTGGGCTGCTGCCCAGCTGGTACTATCCCGCGGCGGCCCCGGGGCGGAGGCATCGGCAGCCCAGGCCCGTTTGTTCCCCTGCGGGACGGGGGGGGCTGGGGCCTGCTGCCCCCACTCCGGGGCTGCCGCGTGATAGCACCAGCTGGGCAGCAGCCCAGACGCGACTGGCCAGGGGCTGGGCGCAGCGTGCGTGCTGCTGGGTTCCCGCAGCAGGCCCCGGCTCGGGGGGTTCGGGGGCGCCAGAGCCGCAGCCGCCAAGCGCCATGGCCACTTCCTCCCCCGCGGCAGTGGGAGCTGCAGCAGCGGCTGCTCCCGAGTCCCGCTGCCCAGGGGGGAGAACAACAGCCGCCGCCCGGCCCCGCGGGCCGCCCCCCTCCTCTCCCAACCACCCAACTGAGTCCTGCCTGCTCGGGGCCAGGCCGGACTCTTACTCACCCCGGCCCCGCGCTCCCTCTGAGTCTCCCGGGCCTCCCTCCAGCGCTTGCGGAGGAAGGTGGGTTTTTTTTTTGCCCCCCCCCACCACCCCCCTCCCCGCGTCACCCTTCCCCCCTCCCCCCGCGTCCCGATATTTGACTTGGGTGATCTGGTCACCCTACTCCTAGGATATATAGTTGACTCTATGTTGGATTTTTGCTTTAGGTTTTGTGCTTTCAGTGCTGTCACAACAAATACACAGTGAACTGACAGGATAAAACATGTATAGAAAAGCCATAACTGAACAGACCAAAATAAACGTTGCAAGTAAGAAACAGTTATCCTCCAACCTGTAAAGAAAACCAAAATCAAGAGCTGCTTGGGGAAGATATTGTCTGATTCTCAGTCACCTGTTAATTAAAATGCAGTGAAGAGGCAACTTTATATCAGTCTGAATCTATGATGCCATGAACAGATGATCCTACAGACTGGTGGAAACAGAAACGCATCTCTCACTTCTAATTCTTTTTTGCATCTACTCTAATCATAGAAGCAGACTGCTCCCAGACAATGTTCCAAAAATGTAATTTGCCAATATTTTTTCCACTTTTAAGTGTAAGGAAACATTTTTTTTTATTTTAGTTTGTTTTTAAATAAAAACCTAAGCATTTATTTTCTAATGTCTGGTTTTCAAATCTTGTTCCACTAAATGTAAAGGAATATTCTAACATCATTTTATAATACTAAAATTATAATATGGGTGATGCAGGGTATAGATGACATAAAATCAGAGAAGAGAAGAAGGGCAGAAAGAAATCAGGAGTTCATTGTAGGTATCAAAAAGCCATACAAAAAGTGCATTAATTTGACTTACAATGTCTAGTAACAAAATTCAGTTAAAATAGTCTCCTTCATAAGGCTCAGTTTTAAATGTAAAAGAGCATCTGACTAAACCCTAAACTAAGGTCTTACCTGTACTGAGTTATGACTTGGACTGATCTTCAGGCACTGGAGGCAAGCTTTATAGTTTCTTAGTTCCACTTTCTTTTTGGTATCAGCCACTGAGCTTTTTCCAATGTCAGGGCAGTTAGAAGGAGGAAAAAGGAATCCTTCCTCCTTCCAACTGCCCATATTTGATTTAAAAAAAGAAAACAGAGAGAGACCTTGTCACTCTTACCGTATCTTTTTGCCTTAGTTTTCTCTGAAACCAGGAGAAACTAGCAATACTTGCTGTTGTACCACATTTTAGGCCATGTGTTTGGATTTGTGCACCCTGTGCTTGGGTTCTCCTTCTCTATCTTTACCAGTGGAGATTTAAATATAATTTCAATGAAGGTTTTTTTAACCACACTGTATCAGAATCCCATAATGCTCGATGGCTAGAAAAAGGTTAAGTGAAATACTACTGCCTGGGAAAATATAATGCTGATGCTGCAGTGGTAGTTTCACAATATAAGGAACAGAATTGTAATAATGACCATGAAACTAACTCACAAACAGAGATATTAACTAACTCTCACAAACAGAGATATTAACAAAAATATGTAAATTGTTTTCTGGCTGTTTTATGTAATTAAATTGAGAAAGAAACTAATAGATAGTAATCAAGAAAGGTATATCGTATTTCTGCTGAGCTGTGGAACTACAAATTATGTTGTAGAAATCTACTGGTAGCTAAACTCTTGCAGTCTGTTTTTGTACATTGAGCTCTGTTTGTTGTACACCTCTACCCCAATATAACGCGACCTGATATAACACGAATTCAGATATAACGCGGTAAAGCAGTGCTCCAGGAGGGCGTGGGGCTGCGCACTCCAGAGGATCAAAGCAAGTTCTATATAACATGGTTTCACCTATAACGCGGTAAGATATTTTGGCTCCCGAGGACAGCGTTATACCGAGGTAGAGGTGTATATGTAAAATCTGACAGAAAATAAGATATATGCTGTTGAGGCTCAGAAAATATGCACAACCTACCAAGTATAGCTAATAATCTGTGCTGGGACTGTTTGGTACACAAAACACAAAGCTAGATAAGTCAAGGTCTGTAAGATCTGTGGTAGTACAGTGGAATTTGGGGGACTCTTCTGTCCATTGTAAAGAAGCAGGGTATAAAAACAGCCCATTTTTGTCATCACTTTGGGGACAGACACAGACTTGAGATGTAAGACATGATTGCTGCAAAGCTGTTCCCCAGGGACTAGTAATGTGTGAGCCTCCCTGATATATCTTTGATTAATAAATGGATTGACCCTGGGTTATCTGACATCTTATCAATAAAAGAATTGAACCTTAACGGTCTGAATATAAGTAAAATACCTTTAGGTATTAAACCTTTAATATCTCTGCATCTTGGGTTTTCTCATTTTAGTGGTGGCATGGTCTGTCACACACTGTACTGATATAATCTCATAATGTACATTGCATTATATGAACTGATGCAGAGAATTTAGTTTGTATATACAATATGGCTTAGTTTTAGCCTCTAAACCACTACCAATAAAAGTAGTTTTATTGATTCAGGGTACAATTTCCAAAAGCACCTACATGACTGGAGCCTAATGACATTTTCAAAAGTGACAGAGGTATTTAGGATCCCATTGACTTTTAATGGCTTTGGCTACTAAGTACCTAAGGCACTTAGGCACTTATAAAAATTACCCCCTGTATCTGAAGCACTCAGAAGAGTAGTTTGACTGATTTGGCATTTCATAGGGACAACGGAATAACTTTGATTTTTTTGTTTCAATCTTTGAAGGTTTGATTCTGCTACCCCTACTCACATTGAATAGTTGGTTACTAAGTAGGTGGTCTTTCTGGAATCAATGTGATTCCTTGTGGAGTAAGCTACTACTCAAGGTGATTAAGGCTAACAGAACCTGGCCTGGAATTTAAATTTTATATCCATTGATATTTTAGGTGTGGTATTTAGTATCCAACAATAGTCCCACCTTAGAACCAGGTGGATTTGTCACATCTTTAGTCTTGGAATGCATTTTTATTCCATTTGATTAGTTCCTGAAATAGTGGAGCTTAAAAGGGAATTCTGACAACTTTATACATTATAAATATATGATTTCACCACTGGTGCACCTCCCAGAGTCTTTTAAGGAGCCATTATGGTCTTAAGAAAAAAGAATGAGGAGTACTTGTGGCACCTTAGAGACTAACAAATTTATTTTAGCATAAGCTTTTGTGGGCTAAAACCCACTTCATCGGATGCATGCAGTGGAAAATACAGTAGGAAAATATATATACACAGAAAACATGAAAAAATGGGTGTTGCCATGCCAACTGTAACGAGGGTAATTAATTAAGGTGAGCTATTAGGTGAGCTATTATCAGCAGAACTAAAAAAAACTTTTGTAGTGATAATCAGGATGGCCCATTTCCAACCATTGACAAGAAGGTGTGAGTAACAGTGGGGGGGGGGGGAAATTAGCATGGGGAAATAGTTTCACTTTGTGTAATGATGCATCCACTCCCACTCTTTATTCAAGCCTAATTTAATGCTGTCTAGTTTTCAAATTAATTCCAATTCTGCAGTTTCTCATTGGAGTCTGTTTTTGAAGTTTTTTTGTTGAAGTATTGAGACTTTGAGGTCTGTAATTGAGTGACCAGGGAGGTTGAAGTGTTCTCTGACTGGTTTTTGAATGTTATAATTCTTGACGTCTGATTTGTGTCCATTTATTCTTTTGCATAGAGACTGTCCGGTTTGGCCAATGTACATGGCAGAGGGGCATTGCTGGCACATGATGGCATACATCCGATGAAGTGGGTTTTAGCCCACGAAAGCTTATGCTGAAATAAATTTGTTAGTCTCTAAGGTGCCACAAGTACTCCTCGTTCTTTTTGCTGATACAGACTAACATGGCTACCACTTTGAAACTTATGGTCTTAAGATGACTATATTGCCACAGAAAATTTATTTATCACTTTAATGAAAAAAAGGAGAACTTAATTGCACACTCAAACTTAATTGCACACTGTATCTCCTCCCTCATTCTCAATCTGCATTTCCCAGAATCAAGCAGACAGAATGTATGGCTTCTTAGGTCTGCTAGCAATGGTAGAATTTAATTTAATATAGATAATTGTAAATACATTGGCAGTATTACTTGAACCAGGCTGTTCTAGAATATTGTGTGTTCTAATTGTGTTATCACTTATTTGTATTACTTTAGCTCTTGGAGACTCCAGCCAAGATCAGGGTCTTATTGTGCTAGGCATATTAAAAGACAGTCCCATTTCGAAAGTGCTTATTATCTAAGAAGATATGAAGAATTAATGTCATTATACATGTTTAACTGATGGGGAACTGAGGCACAAAGAAATTAAGAGATTTGCTTAAATTCACAAAGGAAGTTTGTGGCACAGCCAAGGACTAAAGCCAGACCTAATTTAGTCTGGGCCACGGCCCTAACAACAAGACCATCCTTACAGTCTCATGTTGAAATAGAGATAGGAAATGCCAAAGAGTTTTGTATAGGAGTCAGCTGAACCACATAACCTAAGAAATGAAAATGAAACAGAAATAACTTCCATTCTCAGACTTTCCTATACATTTGTAAAGGATTTTTGTTTTCTAGTAAAGAACCAGGCACACCTCTATACAAATGTTAAATAACAGTATGCATGGAATACTGCCATGTGTGCTGATATGCCAGGGCATAGCAGGAAAGAAGAGTCATTGAACTTTATTGCTTATGTCAGTTTTTGCTACAGCAAATGTTCCTTGAGTGTAATATTGTGTGATTTTAATACGGATGAGGTAGCATAATGATGGATAAGGAGAATAACTTTATTTTCTTTGCTTCTAGGACTAATTAGTATGGCACAGACTGAAACATTAGAAGCTTAGTTCTAATTTCTTAAGTGAAAACTCCCAACCTGCACAGCTGTTTGTTTATCAGGGATGCTGGAGATGGGAGAGAGACACTGATATAAAAAGTAGCAAGGAAATTCATAAGCAATAAAAGACCAAATAATTTTGTATGCAGTGTTTTGTTATGTGTGAATAGGAAACTGATATTGGGTTTGATTTTGATTTTCTTCATGTAAGTTAGTGCTATCTATTTACAATAACAAATGCATTTTTATAGATTCAGTGGTACATGATTTATGTAGTGTGTCTCAATCACAGCATCCTGGGTTATGTAAAGCACCAGCTGAGCCCTTAGATGAGTCAGCTGCTGAATATGGTATTAAAAAGCTATTGTCTCGTAATGAATCAACAGGCTTTGAAGTAATTAAGTCCCTCATTGTTTAGTTTAATGCAAGCTGTTTCAGAATTTAATAAAACATCTTTGGAAGTGAGAATTATCAGGTCCCATTATAACTACATTTAGCTTCCTTTAGTCACCAGTACGGCATGACTGTCAGTCTAATGAGATTTAAAACAAACCATGTGTAGTGTACTTAGCTTGCAATGGCTACGGAGGGCTATTCTGCAGTCCAATCAATTACAACTGTAATCTAAGATTTCAAATTCAGTTTTGTTCCATATAATTGCTGCTGCTTCTTGTTGTTATTTGTTAAGGCCCCAGTCCTGCAAATGCTTAACCATGTGCTTAACTTCATGCAGTAGATCAGTCCTATTGATGTAAATGGGACAATCCACATGTTTCAGGTCAAACAGATATGTAAATATTTGCAGGGCTATATCTACACTACAGGGGGGGGGGGTCGATTTAAGATACGCAAATTCAGCTACGCGAATAGCGTAGCTGAATTCAACGTATCGCAGCCGACTTACCCCGCTGTAGGGACAGCGGCAAAATCGACCTCTGCAGCTTCCTGTCGACGGCGCTTACTCCCACCTCCGCTGGTGGAGTAAGAGCGTTGATTCGGGAATCGATTATCGCGTCCCGATGGGACGCGATAAATCGATCCCCAAGAGGTCGATTTCTACCCGCCGATTCAGGCGGGTAGTGTAGACCCAGCCCAGGACTAGGGCCTTACTGGGAGCTGATGAGGCAATGCAGAAATGAAGGAGCCATTTCAGGACCTTACACTCTAAATTAAATATACACATTTCTTCAGCTATTTGCTTATGGGTGTGATTTATATTTTAACCTTCAGTATATGAGCCTCGTTGCTCACTAGAAAAGAGGCAATGTGATCCTATTATCGCTATACAATGCTCCCAAATATGGATCTTCAGGCCATGGCATAAGACCCAGGGGCCATGTTCAAAAGCACTCCTATAGAATTGCATTAAAATAACATTTTCTGTTGATTTTTGTTCAAATTCTCATAGAATTTAATTCTAAAAAATCCCTGTTATACAATGCTATAGAATGATTCAAAGCACCGATAGAAAATGTAATGTGCTCTAGTAAATCCAATAGACTTTTTTTCTATAGAATCCTATTACAGTTTGATAGAACTCATGTATTATAAGAATTAACAGATCTGATAGATTGAGAGAGGCTCCATGGTGAAGGTCCTTAAAGGCAAAGACCAGGAGTGTTTGGTGCAGTAGAGGAGAGGCAGTGAAGGAACACAAAGAATAGGGGAGTGATCTGGTCAGAGTGAGAAATCGGGAAGATGCTCTTGGCACCAGTGTTTTGAATAGACTTAAGCAGGACATGATGGCTTGTATCAGGGCTAGAGAGGGGGAGACTACGGAAGCTATAACCAGGTTTTGTTATGTTTTTTTTATAAAATGTTTGTAGCTAAGTGTTTAGGGATATAATACCACCACACAGCTAGGCTAAAAAAAGTGTGTGGCTTGCATATGCTTAATACAATGACTCTATTTTTTCCAAGAACAGAATTTTTCTCTGTCCCTCTGTCTGCTCATTTCTACACACTCCCTATATTTATTTCTGCACTCTCTGTTTCTCACCATATTTTTCCACTGGATTTTTTCCCTGTGCAGCTTTGTAAAGCAGAATATGGATTTTCACAAAACAAATGTTTAAACTTACATTGTTTAAGTCCAAAATTAGTATTCAAAATTAGGTTACACAAGGTCAATCACTGAGTTTGCACAGCTCTAGTCTGCCGCATCATCTGACTTTCCTAAGCCCTCTCAACCCGCTGACTCCGGCATGCATGGCCCGAGGAGCCTCCCTGACTTCACCTTTGATGTCTTCTAATCGATCTAAATTATATATCTGTTTTTATACCACACCTATCACCATAATAAGCAATGGACAGACTGCTTCATTCCTCCTGACTCTCTCCCTTGACTTCTTATGGCTTTCAGGTGCATTAGGTAGCTGCCCTGTTCAGTATCTTCTTGGGGACTAGTTGGTAAGAGCTGTTACTTCCAGCTAGCCATGAGATTCTTTTGTGGATTCTTCCTTCTGAGTGTGCTGCAGTCTCTGTACTTCAGGAAATCAGCATGAGTGCAGGGATATAAAGTTTAATCCACAACTCTCTTTATTAGATACATAACAAGATGTCTCTGAGCATGCAGACCCTGACTGTGCATGCATCACGTGAGAGAACCCTCACAATGGGAGCCCCTCTGGTGATTATGCATGATTAATTTCAAGGAGACAGTACCACAATACACTATACCTCCCTTTCTTTGTTCTCAAAATCCCTCTCAATAATCAAACAAGCAATGTACTCATCATGAGGCACGAGAAAACTATTACTACACTGCTTTCCGCTTGCAGTTTAATCTTCATCTGTGTGAGTCAGAAGTTGTTAACACTGAATTCGTTACCATGCTTCTGTATGTAGTTCATTGTAAAAGTTTTATACAACTCTCTGTATCTTATTGGCACGTGCACCTGACATCCGCTTCCGATACAACCTGTGTCTCCGAAGCTTTTGGTGTCAATTCTGATTACTGGTTTTCTGGTACAGGTACCACTTGCTGCTCAAGTGATTCTTCTGTTTTAGATGTCTGTTGTGTATCTGTTGTTGGCATTGTATGGTCAAGTCTTAGGTGCCTTTTATTATGGCCGTACCTTTATCTTTCAGGGTGTCTCAGTGTGATATGACTGTGGCTCCAAATGTGTAGTCACCATCCTTGCCAGTTGCCAAACTTGTGTTCTAATGAAATAGTGTTCTTCACTGCTCAACATGGCTGAAGCCTGGGATTTGCTTGTCTTCTTTTACATGGCCAGCCCTCATATACGATACTGTTTTAAGCTTGCATTACAAGATCCTCCTTCAGTTTGCTTAACAAATCTGTGCTGAATGTGAAGACAGCCTCAGCTACATACACAAACCAAAATTTTCATCAGTGATTACATCCTCTGGGTCTGTAGTATGTTCCACTGCATCTTTCGATAACGTATCAGCAATTAATATTTCTTTACCAGTGGTATATGTGACCAGGCAAATATGTGACACAATCATATTTCGGTAACTAAAGTAGCATGTGTTGTAGCCTTGCAGGTGCTTTTCTGAAAGGCTTTAAGGATACTGCCTCCAGTGGTTTTTGATAAGACTGTACCTCAACCTGTAAAAGAGAGGCTTCAGGTGCAGAATTGCCCCTTTTAAGCCCTGCATTCCCAAGGGATGAGTCAGCAACCAAGCTGACCCTTTTTGCAGCAGTTTTCATCTTTCTCCTGCCCCACCAGCCATAAAGCACTGTTCCCTTCATTTGGCCATCCAGCCAAACACCTCCTCCCCTCGCTTAAAGGTGCAGGGTGGTCATAATGATGAAATTTCTTTGTTGCAAATACAATAGTCAATTAGAACACAATTTTGCTCTGTCTCTGCTAGGGCCCATGATGGATATGAAACAGGGCCTCAGCCTTGCAGCAGACAAGTTCCTTAACCATCTTGGGATGTGTCTGCTTGAATAATGACTAGCTTGTTGGGATCATAGAATCTGAGTACTGGTGCATTCCAGAGCACTGTCTTTATTTGTTGCAGTGCCTCGTCATGTTCCTTTAACCATTGCCAAGTTATGTTCTCACATAGCAATTGTCTCTGTGGAGCAATCAAAGATACATCACCTGGGCCATACCATTCAAGCAATCTAATCATTCCCAGGATCCTCTGTAATACTTTTTTTGTCCTGTGGGACTTTCATGTTAGCTATGGCTTCAACCTTACTGTCATCTGGCTTAATTCCTTGTGATGGGAGAATGTGTCCTGTGTATTTGATCTGTTACCATGAACTGGATTTTATCTGGGTTGAACTTGATATTCTCTCCTTGAGCCCTTGGCATCCCTTTCTTCAGTATTGGATCATGTTCTGTGTGAATCTCTGAGTCTGTCTGTCACTGCAGACTGCTGGGTCCGTATATATGTGATGCTTTCCACAGAACTTTCCTAGTCCCCTGAAGACTTCTGGGTATTGTGCAAACAATTCTTCTTTAATGCTGGGTGTGCAGCATCCTATTCTGAATATTCGGTTTAGCTGCGTGCAAGCTTCTCGGCTTGACAGTGTTCTTGTAGATGCCTTAGTGACACAGAACTGAAAATTGTCCTTGTCCTTGGTCATTGCTAGGGTGACTTCTCCTTCAGAGTCTATTCTGGAACTGCCTGATGCCATTCGTGCATCATCAGACTGCTTTATCTGGATGGGACCTGGAATATTTTTCAGCAGGTGTATTGGTATAACATTAGCTTCAGCCGCAGTGTCAAGCTTGAACTTTATAGATACGTTCCTTATATACACTGTGGAATATGAAAGTTTGCAGAATGAACAATTCTATTTCTATTACCTGGTGGGATTGTATTTACAAGAAGAGATTGCTTACATTCTTGTTCAGCCAGAGATTTGTGGCTTTGTGTTGTGGGTAAGTTTGTTGCTCTGCACATAGAAGAGTAGTGATATAATTTTCCACATTTGTTATATGATACTCCAAAGTTTAGGCAGACTCTGGGTGGGTGTGTTTTACCACAGTATAAGCAGTTTCTCAGTTTCTCTGTGTGAACTGTTGGTATGTAGGCTTTGCTCTGACTCTCAGGTGGCTGGTCTCTGCCCATACTGCTTTGAAAAATGTTATGTAAGAGCCTGTATGAACTTGGCAGTATGTGGCCCAAATGTGATCTCTATTTGTATCTTTCTGGCTTGTGAGGTTCTGCAAATGTCTATTGTTTTTTACAAACCCAAATTAGGCTCCCACCACAACCTTTCCTTTAGCCCTTTATCAGTGACACTGGACACAGTTTTGTCTCTAAGCATGTCATTTTCAGTATTTCCAAACACCCGTTTTTTTCCCTCAGCTCTGTTTCATATGTGTCTATCTGCTCTCCTTTTCTCCTAGGTGTGGGTGAGACCATAACTGGTATAATTAAAACACATTTTTCTGAGGCTTATAATAGTTCCTAAGTTCATAAGCAACAGAAGGAATCTTCTCTCACTTCCACCAATACAGCCCCAGTTAAATGAGAAGATAATTTGCCCCTTTCCATTTCTGAAGGGAATTAACAAATTTGAGAGAGTGAATGGTTTGAAAAAGGGAGAGAAAACATGTTCTGCAGTGTTTAGGAATGTAGATGGAGCCAATATCCTGGGAACAGAGGCTTTGAAGGGAGCAAGAGATACACTAATTCACATATCTGAGGAAGCTGCAAGTGTGAGATATTTATATTTTTAATTATTCTTTCAGCACTATCAGATGTCAGATAACTCCCTTACCATTACTTACTATGGCTCTCATTTTGCACCATTGGAATTAGTGAGAGTTTTGCCATTCATTCCACTGGGAGCAGAAGTAGGTCCTAAATTGTACCAAATGAAAAAAAATACTTTTATTTTTAATTTTTATTTTTAAAAGAATTCTAATTTAGCAGCATCTTTTTCCAACCCTAACTGCTTAATGAAATGTTATAAAATAGGTTAAGATTCCCACAGTTGTGTAGGCTAATCAATTAACCACTGAAGTACAGCCTTGGACATACAGAAACATCAATGTTTAGTTAAACTAATAAAGTAATAATTAAAAGAGCTATTATGTAAGCAGTCCCCTAAGATTCTTGGCTTCTTGATGAATAATGCAGAGCCTGCAGCATGTGAAAAAGACACCAGGGACCTGTGTAATCAAGGACATTTGATTTATTATTTTTGTGTATAATTATTTTCTTTTTTCAATAGTTCTTCATATTTTTTTAATTACAGGCACTTCTGCCAAGATAGTTCAGAGGTCTGCATAAAGGATGTAGCATCTCCTGTTACTTTGATGGGTTTTTATCTAAAAAACATAAAACAAAAAAATTGAAAAATTAAATCTATTGTCTTATGCCTCTACTCAGGATCCTTGAGTTTTAATACAGAGATTTGTTACAAAGATGCAAAAACAGCTCTCAGAACTAGAGATATACTGTCCTGATTGGGTTTAATAAAGATTCCAGATCTCTGAGAAGGAGCCAGATTGGGAATTGTAATATTTGAGGCAGTAATTGCCAGAAGAAATGTTTGAGTAACAAAATGTTACCTATTCTTGACACATTCTTATGAGTAGCAAGCAAGTGTACTTGGAGGAGGCAGTAGGTATAGAGAAGTAAGAGAACGCACTTCTTTTGAAAACCATAGTTTTGTTTAAAAACATTTTATTTATTTCACATGTCCTGGTAAGTGCTACCCATTTAAGGCTTTTAATGATCCATCCAAAAAGACAACTTTACCTGAAAATAAAAGGAAAAAAAAAATTCTCAAAATAGTGATTTCAAAGCAAAACTTAAAGGCTAATATTATGTTTTAAAGTTAAAAAATGGAGAGTAGCTACTGTCATGTGACCCAGATCCTCCGCTGGTTTAAATTGCCATAGCTCAATTGAAATCAATGATATATTCCAGTTAAGTATCTGGATACATGTCAGAACCATCTCCAAAATCAGGCTGTTTTTTTAATGGTAGTACAACATTAATCGGTTTAGCTTTTAAACAGTGTACCACAGTAGCTGTGTCATTGTCATAATACTAATGACTATCTTCCAGGCTATGTAAAAATCCAAGTGAGATTATACAGAAAAGTACTAGTACCAATGATTATTGGAAACTGTTTCTTGCAAGCAAAGAAATATGGAATTGGTCACCATTCTATATTTTCTGGAGCAGGTTAGTTACAGGAACTCATTAATTTTAAAAAATGCCATGTTCTGCAGTTAAAGAATTCTGGAAAAATCTGAAAAGCATGAGTGAAATTAAGGCACATGGGAGTCATAAGGAAGTACATACAGTATAACTTTTAAAGAGCTGCTATTAGGATGGACAAGGTTAAATTCCAGCTTTGGGGAACTTGTCAGCATTTTTGTGGGTTCTGCAAAACTAGTTTGAGGCACAGTAATTTAAAACCCATTCTTTTTCAAGGATGATTTAATTTGATCCACTAATTTTTCACTATATATTTTATCCGTTTGCCCACTCTATTGTTCATAGTTCCTACTAAACAAAGTACTCACCCAAAAACCTTGGCATTCAGACTTTTGAATCCAAAATGTTCAAGTTGGTTCAGAATCAGGCAAAACCCATCTTTTGTTGCTAACTTTCCATTAAAAGATGTAGAGGCCAATAAAAAGACCTTTCAAGACTATGTGGCAACATTATCAATACTCAAGACAGTTATTATTATATGTTTCTGTGACTTTCTGGTGGCATCAGCAGTGATCTAGGTGCTGTACAAACACAAAAGAAGTTATAGACCCCCGCCCTGAAGCACTTAAAGGTTAAGGACTTGATCTTACAAACATTGATGCAGCTGCTGAACTTGGACATTAGTAGTACTATTTGTATAAGTACATTTAAACATGTGCTTAAGCTTATGCAGGATCTAAGCTTATAGCATTCTTTCCAGTGTATTACTGAATGCTCACAGCTCAAAATAATCGAAGCACAGAGAAAAATACTAATTTAAAATGAGCTCAAAGCATTGTTAGCATTGTTAGTATTTTAATCAAATTGCCATGAACTTAATGACACTAAATCTGACCCTTAATTATAATGCTATTTTGCACTTTACATTTAATGCTTTGTGCTTTTCCTCTTCAAACTATTTACCTTTGGTAGTCCCGCGCAGATTTATTTATTCATTGTGGAATCTGCTACAAAAGAGCCCAGTTTAGCAAGATGCATGTGTATAGTAGTCTCACATAGACTACACAACATGTTTAAAGTTAGTTTTTATGTACCTTGCTGCATCAGGGCCTAAGGTGGGGGACCACTTTCTGTGGTAAAACAGCTCCCCATGCTGATAGATAAAATTTCATACACAGCAAAATATGTTTCCAGTTGAGCCTATTGTTGTAGAACAGAGACAATGCAGGCCTTTGTTACTATGTATGCATTAGTGCTATTGCCTTTGTCAATTTGCATAACATTCCCATTATACTTTATAATTTCACTTTTGACTGTTATACGTTAGGACAGTCAGCACAATCTGCAGCATTTAAGTTCTGTGATGCCTTGGGCAGATTTCAAAATTGTTCTGGTCAATTAATTTGACCCAGCATTGATCAGAAAAAATGAAGCCTTTCTAGAATAAAAGAGAAACTACAAACCAAAAATGAAAGCACTCATTAGTGACAGGATTCTCCCATTCTAGTGCCTGTTTAATTACATTTTCTCAATTAATGGGAAAAAGATCTGTCAGGAGACTTAATTTTGACAGCTACATCACTGCAATCTTCTTAGTAAGTCTGGTTTTCATTTCTCAGAAGACAATATATTTGGGAAGAACAGCACAGATGAAGAAGTCCATATACTTGTTCATCTCAGATGTTCCTCATTTTTGTCCCAAAGTTATCTTCATTCCCCACATATTTGGTGCCTTTTTATTGCTGAAAATTATTTACCTCAGAAGTAAAGAATCATGAAACTGAGGTTACAGAAAAAGTTATTCACACTGAAGGAAGGAATATCATAATTGTAATTTACTGCACAAATATTTTGCTGTGTTCTTTCCTTTGGCTCTTTATCATATACTACTGCTGACATTTTAGCTTCAGACTGAGAGAGCTACGTATGCCAAAGACAAGAGAAAATCCTTGGATCTGTGAGCTCTAAAAATAGAAATAAAGAAGGAAAATCACAAATCAGACTGCCATACCTTGTAAATTAATCCTCAAAAGTATGCATTTTCCTAGGATTGGTCAAATTTTTCCATTAAAACTGTTTTTTTCAGTGGGAAGTTAGGGTTTCAATTAAAAGGAATTTTTCACAGAAAGTATTAACTTTCCATGGAAAATTTCAATTTTTCATTGAAAAACCAAATAACCAAAATCCATTTTTTTCTTTCATAGATAAAAAGTCAAATTCCAGTAGGAAAAAATATTTTTGGACCAACTCTATCATTTCCCTTTTTTCTGCAGGCAGTACAGTAACTCACTGCATAGAGTCAGAGTGGAGTGGAGGTGGCTTGATCTCTCCTGGTTGGGTGGACTAAGTAGACTCTTCTACATTACCCTTCAGAAATGAGAAATTAAGAAAGTTATGCATTGGGAAGAAAGATTATAAAGTAATCTAGTATATATGTAACAGACAAATGCAAAAATATTTTCCAAGAAGCATGGAATTAGCAGGAGTCTGTTGTAGCATAAAATTCTCCAATAGCCAATAAGTACCAGAAGGATAGTATCTCTGTCTTCTGGACAGTTTGTTGACTTGCATGGCACATAATTATTTCTGCTGGATCAGTACCATCTCCCATTCCTGTCTCACAGAAATTCTTTCCCTCACTATGTCTGGCTGTAATTAATATCAGGATCTCTTTTTGACTACCACCACAAGTATTGTGGGCTTAAATGGACTTCCTCTATTTTGTCAGGGATATACCACAAAAGATTTTGAAAATGAAATAAATAAAACATGATAAAAGTTGGCAGTGATTGGACAACTAATAAAGAGAACACCATAGTAAATGGGGTAGGTTCCAGGGCTAAAAGAAGGGAAAGAACAAGTTAAGAATTACTTAGATAAGTTGGATGTCTTCAAATTGGCAGGGCCTGACAAAATACATAAGGAAATGGCTGAAGAGATCTCTGAGCCATTAGCAATTATCTTTGAGAATGCCTGGAGGACAGGAAAAATCCCAGAAGACTGGAAAAGGACAAATATAGTAACTAAGGACAACCTGGGGAATTACAGTCCACTTATCTTAACTTTGCTACCTGGAAAGATAATGGAGAAAATAAACAATCAATTTGTAAGCACCTACACGATAATAATGTGATAAGTAACAGTCAATGTGGATTTGTCAAGAACAAATCTTGTCAAACCAACCTAATAACTTTCTTTGACCCAGAAACAATCCTTGTGGACAGGGAGGAAGCAGTAGTTCTGATATATCTTGACTTTAGTAGGCTTTTGATACTGTCTCATATGACCTTCTCATAAACAAATTAGGGAAATATAGCCTACATAAACCAACTATAAGGTTAGGTGCACAACTGGTTAGAAAACCATACTCAGAGTAATTTTCAGTGGTTCACAATCAAGCTGGAAGGGCATATCAATTTGGATAATGGCATAGAGAGTACACTTATAAAGTTTGTGGATGATACCAAACTGGGCGGGGTTACAAGTGCTTTGGAGGACAGGATTAGAATTCAAAATGATCTTGGCAAACTGGAGAAATGGTTAAAATAAACAGGATGAAATTCAATAAGAATGCAAAGTTCTACTTAGGAAGAAATAATCAATTGAATAAATACAAAATGGGAAATGACTGCCAAGGAAGGAGTACAGCAGAAAATGAAGTGGGGTTATAATGGATCACAAACCAAATATAAGTCAACAATGTAATACTGTAGCAAAAAAAACCCAACAAATATTATTCTGGGATGTATTAGCCAGGAGTGTTGTAAGCAAGACACAAGAAGTAATTCTTCCATTCTACTCCACACTGATAAGTCCTCAACTGGAGTGTTGTGTCCAGTTCTCGGCACCACACTTTGGGAAAGATGTGGACAAATTGAAGGAATTCCAGAGGAGAACAACAAAAAATATTAAAGGGCTAGAAAACATGACCTAAAGGAAAGATTGAAAAAACTGGGTTTGTTTAGTCTGGAGAAGAGAAGACTGAGCAGGGAAATAACAGTGTTCAGGTACATAAAAGGTTGTTATAAAGAGGAGGGAGATAAATTGTTCTCTTATCCACTAGACAGGACAAGAAATAATTGACTTAAATTGCAGCAAGGGAGATTTAGGTTAGACATTTGAAAAGAAAATCCTAACTGTCAGGGTAGTTAAGCACTGAACAAATTACCCAGGAAGGTTGTGGAATCTCTGTTAGTGTAGGTTTTTAAGAACAGGTTAGGCAACATCTGTTAGGTCTAGAATCTAGATAATAATTAGTCTTGCCTCAGTGCAGGGGACTAGACTAGATGACCTATCGAGGTTCTTTCCAGTCCTACATTTCTGATTCTAATTTTAATAATGTCATTTTCTGCTTCCATTTCTTTGTCTTCCTTATGTTCTCCCATTGTTTTTTTTTAAATTTCTTTGCCCACCTCTCTTTCTAGCTCACGTTTTCCTTTCCATCATTTTTTGTCTGTTGTCTGTAATTTTAATCTCTGTTCCCCAGATCCCTGAATCTTACTGTCCCTTTCTGTTGGGGCTGACCGCAAGTTACCTTGGCCTGTTATTACAGAATGGTCGGGGTGGAGCTAGTAGTGAACTGGCTTTGACCGGCCAGGCTGGCTTGCAGCCGCTCCAACTGCATAAAGAAGTGAAGAGATAAGCGGGGCCCAAAAGTGTTAAATGTGGGAATAGAAAGCAATAGTGTTTCCTGGCAGAGCCTGCTTGTGGAAGTATACACCCCCTGAGAAAAAGATGATGATAAAAATGGCTATGAGAATTGCTTTAGACGAACAGTCTCACCTTCGGACCTTGGCCTTGTGGATGCAGAGAAACTCCCCATGCTGGAGCAGCGCCTTCTACGAGCCCTCAGGGACAAGGCTGGAGGGTCTGGGACTGTCCGTAGCAGAAGGGGCTTCATTGAGTGTATCCGAGCCCCGCTTTTGCCTGTCACTTTCCTGACTTCTTCTAACTGTCTTTCTCTGTGTATGTGAGCAATGTAGGTGGGGGCCTGAGAAAGAGGGGAAAAAAGTGAACTGGAAGCCTTTTAGAGCACATAAACACAAATACATTTATACACATACCTATACACATGTATGTAATGTATATGTAAATATGCTTGGGGATCCATCATATATATTCCTCCCAAATTGAATTCTGAATTCAAAGATATTGTTACTTGAATTTCAGCCACCTTCATTATACCATGTACTGTGTAATATTTTCAGTAACATGAGTTAGAACAGTATTTTTTGAATCTTGACAGTAAGACTTACATGCTTTCTTCAGTATTGTATACCTCACATTTATCATACTACACAAACCACCAAATTGTGGTTTCTTCCAATAGGACATGTTGTGTTCTCAAGGCCTGTTCACAGAAGAAAAAAGCTATTCAGAAAACAATGCCTCATTTTTCCAGATTCCATATTGTGGCTATACCCTTAGCTTGACATTAATCAGATTAATTTTTTCAAATTGTGGATAGGACTTTCCAAAGCTTTAAGCACAGCAGTCTCCCCTCTGGTTGAACTGCTGCGTGCATCATGGGACTCATGTGACCATGCGTATATTATGGGACATGTGGTCCACTAGGGAGTCTAGCTCCCAGAGGAGAATGCAGGCATGAGTTATTTGAACTGCAAGTCCCATGAGGCACTGCAGCAGCTCAAACACAGATTAATGTTGTTGATTACTATATGTTGGCTAGCATGCATATTTATATATATTAATAATATGTATTATCTGCAATATATATATCGCATTAAGCACAAAATAACATCAAGCACAAATATTGTAACAGTGATGTAGCCTAAAATGACCTATACCATAATCATGTTCACTTATGTTATGTCCCATAACTCCTTGCATTTGCTGAAGTAAGCATTTGGCATAAGCAGATAGGAAACTTGTCAAAATCAAGTTACATTCATTCTATGTCTTAATATAAGCTAGGGAAGTACCTTCACAGACCAGTACCTGGAATGCTAGTATCCAAAACAAAGACAGAAGGAATAGAAAAAGTTGAGGAACTGGGAACAACTGATAGGTTGGAGTTTAGTGATGTGTGAAAAGATGTGTAACTTGTAAAATAATCATATAAATAATACCAGCTGAAAAGTGTACTTTTGGAGCACACCTTCTGCATAAGGTGAATGTAAGACTGTTGACAATACAGCTTCTCAGAGACTGGTATCATAGGGGACCTGTTCCCTGTACTGTATTATTATTAGCTTAGAACAATAAATCTGGCTGACATCGGTTATTTGGCCTCTTGAATATATCTCATAATGAACCAAAGCGCGGTCAAGCAATTGACTATACAATTTATCAACAACATTAAACCAAGCCAAAATGAAATATTTCAATTTGGTTCAACAAACCACAATATTTCAATTTGGGTTGACCCAACCCCCCAAAATACATATAATTATAAATCAGGGCACATGGGAATGGAAGCAGCCATTTCTGTGTGTCTTCAACTTTGCATATAAAGTGGAACGAAGATCTATTCCAGTTCCAGTGAGTCCAAGGTTTCCAACTATTGATCCAACAACTGCCCCAGTTTTGCAAAGGAACTTAAAAGCAAGCAAATTCCAAAGGGAAAAAAAGGAATAGTTCACCCAGCTCTATGATTTCCAGTTGTTTTAAGCAAAATCATATGTTAAAAGATGACCACAAGAAGGGCAGAATTAAGGTTGAACTTCCACTCTTAACTCTGCAATTCCTCATTGTTAAGTTTTTGATATCTCAGTCTCAACATTGCATTTAAACTATTTTCCCCATTGGAATAGACCCTGTGTCATTGAAACAGTCTAAAAAAGATACATGATGATGTTTACTATATGCAACACATTATGTGTTCTTTTCCCTCAAGATAACGGGTCTCAAAATAATAGATAAAAAATGATAGGAGATATGTCACTCAAACTTTGGATTCTTTGTTTCATTACAAAGCCTTCTGCACAACAGGAGCATATCAGAGGGGAAATAGAAATAATAGAAAGATACAGCTCTTGCACTGCCTGCAGCACATGCTGTTAATTTTCACTGTGATTTTTTTTTTAGTCTTCACAAATGTTTCATAAGCCATGAAGCATAGGTGTCAGCAAATCAACAGCTCTCCGGGGAATCTTGAATTTATGTGAATATCTTCGTTTATAAAATAATTTTGTTTTTCATTATTATTGCTCTTTAGGGGAGCAGAAACAGTGTGTTCTAACACTTCCACAGACGTTCAAAACAAGATTTCCCTGTCAGAATCATCTTGAAGCATAGAGCATAACTCACTTTCCAGCATCAGTGAACCCCACTGAAATCCCCTTCGTGATTAGCAACATGAAGTCTCAGAAGATTCTCAACTTCTAGGAGGAACGATATGGGTAAAATATATTTTTACGATGCTGTTACCAAGGTAAGGCATGCAAAAAGCTGAACAACTAATGAGAAAACCTTGCCTTTACGAACGTATGCACTGTTGGTAGAATTAGATGGACAGAAGCAAGTGCTTGGAAGCAAACTCACTTGAATAAGAAACAAGAGGTCTTATTGGTTCAGAGGACTGGTTATGTGCTGAGACAGGTTTTCACCACTAGGTCACCAGTAGAGCTGGGAATTTTCTGCAGTAGCAACAGCCTGCCCCAGATGAAGTTTCTTTGTTTATCATTAAAAGTAGAGCTTATGATAGATACTAGCTAGATTAAATGCTGGAGAGAAGAAGCCTCTGATTTTCCTCGGAATTGTTAAGGAACATCTTGAGCTTTTTCCCACCCATTTCTGTGCAACTCTGAGTTAGAAACTTACTATTTTTAAATTAAAGCTCAGATGTTTATGTGAGTCCAGGAGCATGGACCTATAGTGCCTATGTATTAATCCAGCCCTGGCCGCTTGTCCCATGGAAAAGAGTCACTCCAAGAGGCAGGATACAGGCTCTGTGCCTAGAACACATACGGGATGGTAGCATGAGGTACTGTGAGCTATTATGGTCACAGCATACACACAGAGAAGTTAGATAAAAAAACAAATACTCTTGTTGGAAAGTTGCAATGTAACACTGCTTTTATTTTTAGGCTCCAGAACAATAAAACACAGTAAACAAAAACAGAAAGAGAGAAGGCAGGCTGCTCCCTAAGGCAGAGAGGCATCGCTCACCCCACTTTGCTCTAGACTGGTTCTTTCCAGACTGATTCTGATTGCATGCTTCCCTACAGAGCCTCTCGCCTGCAAGCAGGACCATGAAACACCCCCACTCTTAAAGTAATAATTTGTAGTTCCAACACTATCCTCAATACACCACATTCCTCTCCTGTAAATTCCTTAATTAACAAACAATAATAATAATTTCTAATGATGGAAAAATCACAAGTTGAGCCTTATGGGAGATAATATACAGGACCATAATAAAATGATTGGGCATCGAATATAAAATATAATTCACAATATTTTATCATGCTGAAATGCAATTGACAAGTTTATTATATTTCAGACATTTCTATTATATTGAGAACCTGCTTAATTGGTATCACCCCAGTGGAGACAAACATTTAGTCATCAAATGTTTACAGAAATGCATAATAATTACAAATAAATGTATTGTATTGAGATATAATTGCTTTTAATCAAAGAATAGTTTGACATATAAGCATCAACCACAGTAATAGCATTTAGCAGCCACAACAGCAGGCAAGCAGCATGAAGAGAACAAAGGGCCACACTGCTGGAAATGTACTGTAGTAAACATCTATTCATACCAGCTAACTATTGTGAGTAGGCTTGCAAACACCAGCAATGTTATATAGATGGCTAAGTGGATTTATTATTAACTCATTATTAGAGATATTGTAATGCATTGCACTGGAGACAATCCTATTTGTAAAAGAGGGAAAATCATTCAAGCATATTGCTAAAGATAACAGAAAGGCTTTATGTTACGTCTAATGACAGGTTATCAAATTGGGATCTAAAATGGACACTCTTCTTCCTTCCCCAGACCTAAATAAGAGTTCTGTGTAGCTTGAACCTTCCACCATCAGAAGTTGATCCAGCAAAAGATATTACCTCACCTACCTTGTCTATCTAAAATGGAAGATGTTTAACTTTCTAGACTTTTTTTACTATTCTTTTATTATCTTCATCTGTTTTGGGTGATAAAATCTTTCCCTGATGTACAGGGCAATATTAGGGAAATTAAACTTTTACAGAACTTTATCTTCTACAATTAGACCACACTTTTCTTGCAAATGTCATAAGTGGCTTGATAATATCTATAGTCAATGATTTTCTCCACAGAAAAATAAATGAATCATGGAACTTAAAATAGAACTGACTGGGCAATGATCAGTGATTTGAGATGATGTGAAGCTTTACTATCTTCTTCCTCAATCTTATTGAATTAGTGAAGAAAACTTGTAATTAGATACTGTTTGACTTCAAGTAACTCTGAAGTTGGTCCAATAAAAATATTACCTCACCCACCTTATCTCTCTGACATCCAGCTACATCTACACTGCAAGAAATATGTCAATCAATTTAGGTGGCTTGTACTCATTTCTGCAGCCACCTTGGGAAATATTACAAAGGTATTTACAGTAGAGTTGTCAAGCGATTAAAAAAATAAATGGTGATTAATTGTGTGATTAAAAAGATTAACCACGCGATTAATCACACTGTTAAACAATAATAGAATACCGTTTATTTAAATATTTTTGATGTTTTCTACATTTTCAAATATATTGATTTCAATTACAACACAGAATACAAAGAGTATAGTGCTCACTTTATATTTATTTTTTATTACAAATATTTGCACTGTAAAAAACAAAAGAAATAGTATATTTCAATCCACCTAATACAAGTACTCTAGTGCAATCTCTTTATTAAGGCAGTTGAACTTACAGATGTTGAATTATGTACAAAAAAAACCAACATCCAAAAATAAAACAATGTAAAACTTTAGAACCGACAAGTCCACTCAGTCCTACTTCAGCCAATCACTCAGACAAACAAGTTTGGTTACAATTTGCAGGAGATAATGCTGCCCACTTCTTGTTTACAGTGTCACCTGAAAGTGAGAACAGGCGTTTGCCTGGCATTGTTGTAGCTGGCGTCTCAAGATATTTATGTGCCAGATGCGCTAAAGATTCATATGTCCCTTCATGCTTCAAGCACTGTTCCAGAAGACATGCGTCCATGCTGATGACGGGTTCTGCTCGATAAGGATCCAAAGCAGAGCAGACTGACACATGTTCATTTTCATCATCCAAGTCAGATGCCACCAGAGAAGGTTGATTTTTTTTTTCTGGTGGTTCAGGTTTTGTAGTTTCCTCATCAGAATGTTGGTCCTTTAAGACTTCTGAAAGCATGTTCCACACCTCTTCCCTCTCTGATTTTGGAAGGTACTTCAGATTCTTAAACCTTGGGTCGAGTGCTGTATATATCGTTAGAAACTCAAATTGGTATCTTCTTTGCGTTTTGTCAAATCTGCTGTGAAAGTGTTCTTAAAGCAAACATATGCTGGGTTATCATCTGAGACTGCTATAACATAACTATATGGCAGACTGTGAGTAAAACAGAACAGGAGACATACAATTCTCCCCCAAGGAGTTCAGTCACAAATTTAATTAACACATTGTTTTTTTAACAAGCGTCATCAGCATGGAAGCATGTCCTCTGGAGCAATGACCGAAGCATGAAGAGGCATATGACTCTATAGAGCATCTGGCATGCAAATATCTTGCAACACCAGCTACAATAGTGCCATGTGAATGCCTATTCTCATTTTCAGGTGACATTTTAATTAAGAAGTGGGCAGCAATATCTCCCATAAATGTAAACAAACTTGTTTCTCTTACCGTTTGGCTGAACATGAAGTAGGACTGGGTGGACTTGTAGACTCTAAAGTTTTGCAACAAAAAAAATCTATATTTGTAACTTACATTTTCACAATAAAGAGATTGCACTACAATACTTGTATGAGGTGAATTGAAAAATACTATTTCTTTTATCATTTTTACAGTGCAAATATTTGTAATAAAAATAATATAGAGTGAGCACTGCACACTTCATAGTCTGTGTTGTAATAGAAATCAATATATTTGAAAATGTAGAAAAACATCCAAAATATTTAATACATTTCAATTGGTATTCTACTGTTTAACAGTGCAATTAATCACGATTAATTTTTTTAATCGGTTAATTTTTTGAGTTAATTGCATGCGTTAACTGCAATTAATCAACAGCCCTACTTTACAGCACTTAGCAACTTATATTTTAAGCCAGTTATTGGCCCTCCAAAATTGGCTACTGCAGAACTTAGTTAACAATACTCTGCTTCCCATTTCTCATGCGAAAAGTCATTTTAACAACTCATTTCTGAGACAAAAAGGGTAATTATTATTACCCTGTGGAAAAACTGCAAATCACCTACATTTACTGCTTGGTTGAGTACAATGTCTGAGTGCTGAAGAAAATTAGTTTTTCAAAGCATGATAAAATATTGTTTGTTTAGACATGGGCTAACTTTGCTCCCATTTCAGTAAATGGCATCCTCACTAATATTTTAAGACTCATCAATTCTTGTTTATTTCCATCACTATGTATCACACAAGCAGCATCATACAAGTCTTTATTTTTTTCTTTGTAGTCTATTGGTGTCGGGGTAGTGGTGATTCACAGCTCAAGTAGACATATTTGCACCAGCTCTCCCCAAGCTAGCGCACTAAGAATCACAATGTAGCCACGGTAGCATGAGCCCACGCAAGCAGCAGGAGCATCTGGCTACCCTGAGTACAAGCCTGTCTGATCCCTGGGGGTATGTACTTGGGCAGCTACCTGAGCAACTACCCATGCTACCTTGGCTACTATTTTTAGCATGTTGGCTCGAGGAGCCACTACTGTGAGCATGGCTCCTCCAGCTGGGAACCAGAAATACCCTATGACTAGGGCTCCATGACTTTTGCAGCAGCCAGCATGGCCGACTCCAAGGCTGCCCAAGCAACTGGCTCCAGTGACAGCTGCAGAGGCAGCCCTGAGGACAGCCGCACTGGCCGATGCTGGAGTGGCTCCGTAGCCAGCCGCACCGACTGCTGCTCAGGCGTCCCTAGGCAGTTGGCCTCAGGGACTGCCTGAGCAGCGGCTGGCCCCGGGAACAGCCTGAGCAGCCGTCCTGGGGGCAGGCGAAGTAGTGGTGGGTGGGCGGCCCCAGGGCAGCCAGAGCAACTGCTGCTCAGCAGCCCCTGGCAGCTCGTGCCGCCGGCCCTGGGCACTCCCCCCGAGCAGCAGCTCCCCAGGCACACCACCCAGAGAAGCCCTCCCCCCAACTAATATTTAGTCAGGGGTATTTTAGTACAAGTCATGGACAGATCATGGGACGTGAATTTTTGTTTATTGCCCATGACCTGTCCATGACTTTTACTAAAAATACCCATGACTAAATCATAGCCTTACCTATGACTCACTTTGCTAGATTTTATGAGGAAAGTTATACTTTGATCTACAACTATGAATTTATACTTGAAGTCTCACCACTTATTAAGCAAGATTCTCCTACAAAATAAATGCATTATGTGCTGTCTGTAAGATGATGCCATTTATCAGAGTCTTGTTAAAATGGATTATGTGTCAATAGCTGACAATGTTTGAAAATATTAGAATTGAAGAAATCTTAACTCCATCACCTGTTTACATTAATATTCTATCTAGACCACTACTCATTTTCTTCACTAAATTTTCTTGGCTAAATCATTTTTAATGTATTATTGTAGATGCTCCAATTCCTGCTATAGGTCCTGAGTCAGCAAAGAATGTAAATCACTTAACTGTTTCATTAAGTTTAATCGATTTCTAGTATTGTTGTGTTTCATGGCATATAGAGAAGTAGATAAAAACAAATAGTTTTGCTGGAAGATTGCAATGTAACACTACTTTTTTTTCCTGAGAATTCAGAACGGTAATGCACAAGAACCCAAAATCAGAGCCAAACAAAACAGACTGCTCCCTCTATCAGAGAGCCCCAACTCACCTCATATACTCTAGTTGACTGTTTGCAAACTGACTCTGCTTTCACACTTTCCCACAGAAGCCTCTAGCCTGCAAGCAGAACCCCTAACTAACTAACTAACTAACTAACTAACTCTCTCTCTCTCTCTCTCTCTCTCACACACACACACACACACACACACACACACACACACACACCTACCTGTAAAGTGATAGCCTGCAATTCTAACAGAGTCCTCAATACATCACAGGTTTGAAGTATGATTTCAGTGTGACTTAAGCTTATACTTGAAGTTAAGCAGATGTTTAAGTGCTTTGCTGAACTGGGGCCTTAATCAGTGTTCATGTCACATTACCCATCAGTACCCGGCCCGAGCTGGGGAAGCTAATGATCTACTCATCGAACCAAATTTAGTGATGAATTCTGCTCACATGCCACCTGAGGCACATTGAGCATATGCTAAGAAGAAGGGGTCAGTCTTGTGCCCAGTGAAGACAATAGAAAAGCTTGCTTTCACTTCAATGGTTCAGGATCAGGCCCACAGTGCTGTGCTGTCCTGAAATTGACTTTGTTAATTAAAAATGATTTTAAAAACAAGCATAAATGGTTTTTTTGGAGGATGGGTGTGTCATAACTATAAAGGGAAGGGTAACAGCCCTCCTGTCTACAATACTGTGGAATCCCTCCTGGTCAGAGACTCCAAAGTCCTTTTGCCTGTAAAGGGTTAAGAAGCTCGGGTAACCTGGCTGACACCTGACCCAAAGGACCAATAAGGGGACAAGATACTCTCAGATCTTGTTGGGGGGAAGGCTTTTGTTTGTGCTCTTTGTTTTGGGGGTTGTTCGCTCTTGGGACTAAGAGGGACCAGACATCAATCCATGCTCTTCAAATCTTTCTGAACAAGTCTTTCATATTTCAAACTTGTAAGTAACAGCCAGGCAAGGCGTGTTAGTTTTATCTTTGTTTTCTCAACTTGTAAATGTACCTTTTGCTAGAGTGTTTATCTCTGTTTGCTGTAACTTTGAACTTAAGGCTAGAGGGGGTTCCTCTGGGCTCTTTGAATCTGATTACCCTGTAAAGTTATTTTCCATCCTGATTTTACAGAGATGATTTTTACCTTTCTTTCTTTAATTAAAAACCTTCTTTTTAAGAACCTGATTGATGTTTCCTTGTTTTAAGATCCAAGGGGTTTGGATCGGTGTTCAAGGCTACCCAGGGAGGGAAAGGTTTTTGGGGGAAAGACAGAGTTTCCCAAATAACTCATAAATCATTTGGGTGGTGGCAGCAAAAGCAGATCTAAGCTGATAGTTAAGATTATAAGTTTTCATGCAGGCCCCTACATCTGTACCCTAAAGATCAGAGTGGGGAAAGAACCTTGACAGGGTGGGTTTGTCATTTTTTGAATTGTTGCCTTCAGTGCCCACTTGCAATCCATCCCTGGAGTCTTAGGTTCTGATCCAACTCTTGGGATGTCATTAGGATTTTTTCCATTTACTACATTGGGAATTGACTTGGGACCTTAATGCAGGCAAAATCCTATTGACTGTAAAAACTGCATAATCATGTACCTTCTTCTTTGGTATCCAAATACAAGCTCTGATTCTGCAATGACACACATGCTTAGCTTTACATATGTACTTAGTCCCATTAGTAGTGGGATTACAATCATGTATAAATATATGCAGGATTAGAACCATAGTGCCTGTAACCTTTTTGAACAATGGTGCTTCTCTGCCTCAGTTTCCCAATCTGGAAATGGGGATAATTATATTTACATCCTTTGTAAAGTTCTTTGAGGTCTGCTGTGGAAAAAGTGTTATATGAGAGCTAAGTATTATTATATTATCATAGGATTACGGGGTGAAATTCTTCCCTATTGAAGTCAATGGCAAAACTCCCACTGACTTCAATAGGGCCAAGTTTTCACCTATAGAAAGTAGAGATGAAAAAACGGGTAATTAATTATGTCATCCTGGTTAGGGGAAAAAAGCAGTAAGTAAATAAAAGGATTTCCTTCTCCCCCAACCTGTGAAATACAATAAAAATGGAAACGGATGCTGTTGGGTTGGTCTGGCATAGTGTTACCTATATACAAGAAGACCTGTCATGTATAGATACCTAAAATTCTGCCAATCCATTAGGTACATGTTACTGCTTTCTTTATTAGGTGTAATTTTTATTAAAAACATAAGTAATATTTTGATATTTATTACCATAATTTTATCATACAGAAAACATTATTCAAACACTTATTTTTAATTAGTTCTTTCTAAAAGGTTCATACTTAATTCAGATTTTCTGTATGTATCACTAATTAAATTTGTGCTTCCCTGGTTTTTGAATATACTAGGGCAAATATTTATGTTCTGGTCCAAAACCTATTGAAGCCAATGAAAAGATTCCCATTGACTTCAGTGGGCTTTAGATCAAGTCTTGAGTTTCTTCTTAAAAAAATCGGGGGGAGGGGGAGAGACCAGTTTTGTCAACTTTGTGAGTTTATTTTTTCACTTTTTCCCTGCACGCTAATTTAAACCACTAGTAAAGCATCACACCATACAGATAACATATCTTATTAGTTCTTGAAACCATTATCCATGACAGAAAGCAGCTATTTAGAAGTCTAATTATGTTTAATAAATAATGAACTTTGCTGGGCAACACAGCTCACGCCAGCAGTTCAAAAACACAGATTTATTTCTTCATCTTCCTGCATTGGTCTGGGTAACATCAGGGCTTTTGTTGTTGTTTTGTTTTGTTTTTGTTTGTTTTAAATGTTAGAACAATTTAGTGACTATGAGTTTGGGAATTCATATTATGTGTCAGTTCCTATCATTCCAGGACAAAGCTCCCTCAGCATCTCTTGGTTTCTTTTGATGTTTTTTTATTCAAACCTAGAATCAAGTTATGTGTCTGTCAAATACACGCAGAGCAGTCTTTTCAATAGCTAGACCAGCAAGCTGTGTGGCTTTGTAAACAACTTGTGCTGTCACTCAATTATGACTTTAATGTGAATGCAGATTCATTACATATTCATCGAGATACTTACAAATAACCTAATGATATTTTTAAAGGTTTTATTTCCATCCTTCATACTGACAGCTTTGAAGAAAAATTTCCCACATGCATTTTAGCTTCACTCCAAATCTGCTAATTGAGCTGAATCACAGTTTAAAAGGAGAACATTTCCCTGTCTGTTTATGATGGCAACTAGTAGAGTAGAGAGGACAATGTATATAATATTCTCTTTTATAACGCTGTTTATATACAACATCTTGGCTCCCAACCTTCTCCCATCCCCACCTCCCACCATAGTGAACTTAACAGTCTGTTCCAGACTTACAGTGAACACATTCAGTACTTTGTTCGGTTCCCCATTCAGTTACTCCAAAGTAAAAAGGGGTAACCGGTAGTCCATTTATCTTTGCCAAAGGTTACAAACACTTACGCTAACTTCCTGTAGCTAATCATACAGGATACAGGCCTGTAGGTTCCTTGCATTACAGCCGCTAGTATGAGCATCATATACTGGAATTCAACATAAAGAAAAATCCATACTTGTGTGGCACATTTGCAATATAATCTTTTGAATTCACAGGTTTTACATCTGTCCCATCTCCCCATTAGAGAGGTCATATACAATCCTGGCCCACAATAGTACATAAAATTAATACAATGTGGTCTTTCAGAGATATTGCAGGAAACTGCCCTATTTGTCACAGCAAGAGCTACGTGTTTCCTGCTACCTTGTGGCTTCTAGAAATCAGTCAAGTTGTGATAAAGGAACTTCAAATTGCTATAATTTGCACAGTTTCTATAGTTACCTTCTACTATTTGTTTGTGACAACTGAAAAAGTTTAAAAAAAAGAATCCAGTCAGCCGTACTTTTTAGGATTGGGCACCACAACTCCAGTAACCAACAAGAGTGCACAAATGAGAATTCAAATCTCTAATCACCAGCGGGAGTATTTGCTTGCACCAAAAACTCGTATTGGTTAAGATAGTTGTTGGAATACACTTCAATAGCGTAGCTAAGGGAGGAGCAGGGGGAGTGGTCGCTCCCACTGAGCACATTCTCCAAAGGTGGCACCTTTTAAATTTTTTAAAGGGTGGAGCAATAAAATAACGTGTGACAAAAAAGCACCGATGAAAGAGCGTATTCCGATACAGGTACCTCCAAATAATTTTTGAGTGGTGTCATTTTCTTCTGGACAAGCTTCCATCGCATAATCAAATGCGGTAGAAATGTCGTCTGTACACTTGTAACACTTACCACTACAGCATTAGTCAATCTTGTAACACGTGAATCCCTTGCAAGAGGCCCACATTTTTTTAAACATTTGTCTTTGATCTTTTGTCGGGGCTTTTTTTATTGGTTGACATGTACGCTCACTCACCCAGCCACCCACACAAGCGCACGTACTCATAAGAATTGTTTCCTGCAGTGTAAACAAATGCTGAACCCTTTGGATAATTACAAATAGTTCAGTCTGTTTGATTACTTCTTAGTGTGCGGGATTGTTTTCGCTTCTCCTCTAGTTTTGAATAAAGTGGCGCCTTTTCAACAAATCATTTAATAGTTTGCTGACCAAATTCAACGGGCGTCAAATTCATAGAGCTGTGAAATTGACCTGGCTGCCGTGTGGACAGTTTTTAAATAAATCACATCCGGGGCATTTTTAGACTTCCAAAATGGCTACCCCCATGGATTAAATCGATTAGCATTGTGAGTAGCAGAATTTTTTTAAAAACAATAGTATATTGTTCATATTTATTTTTTTTGTTTCTGATAAGGGATGGATAAGCACACTAAGAAGAAGAAACTATCCAGGTGGGGCAGAAAGCCATTTTTGTCGACATAAAGGGTTCTTAAAATCGATTTCTGTACTCCTCCCTGACGAGGGGAGTAGCTCTGAAATTGACATTGCCAGTTTGAATTAGGGTTAGTATGGACACGATTCGATGGTATTGGCCTCCGGGAGCTATCCCACAGTGCACCATTGTGACCGCTCTGGACAGCAATCTGAACTCGGATGCACTGGCCAGGTAGACAGGAACTTTTGAATTTCATTTCCTGTTTGCCCAGCGTGAAGCGCTGATCAGCACAGGTGACCATGCAGTCCCAGAATCAAAAAGGAGCTCCAGCATGGACCGTACGGGAGATACTGAATCTGATCTCTGTATGGGGAGATTAATCTGTTCTATCAGAACTCCGTTCCAAAAGACGAAATGCCAAAACATTTGAAAAAATCTCCAAGGCCATGATGGACAGAGGCCACAACAGGGACTCAACACAGTGCTGCGTGAAACTTAAGGAGCTGAGACAAGCGTACCAGAAACCCAAAGAATCAAATGGATGCTCATGGAGGGCGGGGCGACTGACGACTGTAGCTATCCCACAGTTCCCGCACTCTCCGAAAACCATTTGAATTCTGGGTTGAGCTCCCAATGTCTGAAAGGTCAAAACATTGTTGGTTCAGGGTATATGTCATCACCCCCTCCCCCTTCCCCACCTCCCTACCCCCGTGAAAGCAAAGGGAAAAAAATTGTTTCTCGCCTTTTTTCACTGTCACCGGATATCTACTGGATGCTGCTGGCAGACGCGGTGCTGCAGCGCTACACAGCAGCATCCCCTTGCCTTGCCTTGCCTTGCCTTGCCTTGCCTTGCCTTGCCTTGCCTTGCCTTGCGGACGGCAGACAGTGCAGTATGACTGGTAACCGTCATCGTTGTCCTGTGGGTGTTCCTGGCTGGCCTTGGTGAGGTCAGTCGGGGGCGCCTGGGCAGACATGGGAATGACTCCACGTCATTCTCTTCTTTAAGTTTTGTGTAATGGAGATTCAGTCCTGCCTGGAATATCATGCCAATTGGAGGCTTCTGCCTCAGGCTGCTCTCCCAGTCAGCAGAACCGCGCGGTCGCACCTACCCCAGCCTACCCCTTGCTCCCAGGGCTCAGATACTTAGACCTCTACATTTTGCTGCAAATAAAAAAATAAAGCTGCCATTTAGAACTGTCCCCCAACATACATATCCTGGGACATTTTGTATTTTACCAGTGTCAACCAAAGGCCCACACTCAAATGGAGATTCAGTCCTGCCTGTGCTTCTATCCTAGGTTGTTGTAGGGGCACCCTCTAGAATGGCATGCAGCTCATCATTTCTGCGGGATGTCTGGGGCGCTGACCCGGAGCAGCCGTTTGCCTCTCTGGTTCTTTAGTAGGCTTGCCTGATATTCTAGGCAGGACTGACTCTCCATTAGACAAAACTTAAAGAAGAGAATGACCTGGGAGTCATTCGCATTTTTGTCCAGGTGCCCTCAACCGACCTCACCGAGGCCGGCTAGGAGCGCCCATGACAGCAGCAGACGGTACAGTATGGCTGGTAACCGTCTTTGCTAACTTGCAAAGGCAAGGGGATGCTGCTGTGTTGCGCTGCAGTACCGCGTCTGTCAGCAGCATCCAGTAGACATACTGTGACAGTGAAAAAAAGGCTGAATGGGCTCCATGGTTGCCGTGCTATGGCGTCTGGCCAAGCAATCCAGGGAAAAGGGCGCGAAAGGATTGTCTGCCATTGCTTTCACGGAGGGAGGATTGACTGACGACATTTACCCATAACCACCCGCGACAAATGTTTGGCCCCATCAGGCATTGGGATCTCAACCCAGAATTCCAATGGGCGGGGGAGACTGCGGGAACTATGGGATAGCTATGGGATATCTACCCACAGTGCAACACTCCGGAAGTCGACACTAGCCTCGGTACATGGACGCACACCACCGAATTAATGTGCTTAGTGTGGCCGCATGCACTCAACTTTATACAATTGGTTGCCAAAAATCAAATTATGTAAATTCGGAGTAATCCCGTAGTGTAGACATACCCAAAGAATCATCAAAATATGTGAGGTTGGAGGCCTACTTTTCATTCTACACACCCACAATGTCTTTTCCACCAGAGGTGGAACATTCTGAAGACTTGCTACCTACCTTCAGCCCAGGAGCTGGAGACGGTGCCCCGGCTGTTGAGGCTTCCTCTAAAGACTTGCTAGTACCTACCTTCAACCTAGGAGCTGGTTACAGCATCCGGGCTGCTGCGGCTGCACAGGTAGTGGAAGTGGAGTTCTCAGAAGACCTGATTACTTCAGCAGACTATCATGCAGAGGACAAGAATGACACAGTAAGACTCCGTGCTATCGTTGACACACATAGGGAATACCCAACGGATCCACACTTGTTTTGTGACACACCTTTAACACCTGATCTAGTACGTGCTCTGCTTGAGTTAGGCCCATGTCAGCCAGGACTTAAAGATAATTTTGACAATTTTCCAAAAATGAAGCTGGATGTCATTTCAGTGCAACTTGGTAAAAACAAAAATAAGTGAAAAGTGTTGGTATAATTGACCGGCACTGGCTGGTTTACTCGCCAAGAGCAAACACTATGATTTGTTTTGCTTGTTGGCCTTTTGCAATTTGGTCGGATGTTTGGAGTGATCGAAAAACTGGTTGCAAGAATTTTGCTAAAGGTACGCACACAACTGAAAAACATGAAAAAAGCGAAAGTCACAAAAAAGCAGAGAAAGAACTTTTCCTTACTAAATTCCGTTTGTTCAACGATAGAACAGTCTTGGCTGGTCTTCTAATGGCGGAAAGGAAAGAGATAGAAAAAATAGGATGATTTTACGACGTATTATAGATGCAGTTCTCTTTTTGGGAATTCAGGGATTGGCATTCCATGGTCATAGCGAGTATCGAGGTTTAGATTCCCCAAGTACAAATGAAAGCAATTTTTTGGAACTTATTAAGCTGTTGGCTAAAAATGATACATTACTGTAACAACATTTATTACTGAGTGATCAAAATGAAACATATCTCAGTTCTGACATTCAAAATGATCTGATACAGTCCTTATCAGCCGAGCTTCTATCAAAGATAGTAGCTGAAATCAAAGTAGTTAAGTACTTTGCCGTAATTGTTGACTCTACTATTGATATCAGCAGAACTGATCAATTTTCTTTATCCTTATGATATGTAACAGTAAACAGTGACGCAGTGGAATGATTTATACAATTCAGCTAATTACCTGGAGCAAGTGCTGAAGATTTTTTTTATTTATTTATTTTTATTTTTATTTAATTTTTCAACATTCTTCTTTCAGCAATCAAAAACTTGGGGCTGTCAATAACTGTGTTACAGTCAGTCTTACGATGGAGCAAGCACCATGTCGGGTGAAATATCAGGTCTCCAAACTAGGATACGGGAAATTGCTCCAAATGCACTCTTTATGCACTGCTGTGCACATAATTTTAATTTAATTCTGATTGATGAATTAAGCTCCAATATTCAAACTCAGTTATTTGGAATTCTAGAAAGTCTGTATACTTCTTTTTCTGGCAGTTTACCTCATCTTTCAATACTAAAAGAAGAACAATGCAATCTTATTGAATCTTTCGCATTAACTCTAAAGAAACTTTGTGATACCAGATGGGCATCTAGAAAGTCGGCAGTAGAGGCAGTCTTGGAAAATTTACCAGCACTAGTAATTGCCCTGCAAAGAATTGTGGATGGTGAGATAAAAACCTGTACTCCTATCAGCTCACTGAGGCAAAGGGTATTCTGGCAACACTCGATACTTATGAATTCTTAGTTCTTCTTATATTCTGAAGTAAAGTGCTAGAGAAGGCTTTCCATTTATCCACATAGTTACAGAAAAGTAGTCTAGATCTGGTAACAGCTTCTCATTTGATTCAGATTTTTGAAAATGATATGAAAAACATTCAAAGTGAATTTGAATCTGAATTCAAACAGATTGAAAATGAAGCAACCGAGTTGGCTTGAAAATGTGATATTACTAAGGAATATAAGCAGCACAGAATACATACGAGAAAAAGATTAAATGAGGAAATTGCAGAGGATGAAGGAATATTTGATGCCCGGGAGAAATTCATAGTTGAATCCTACTTAGTGTCCTTAGATTCTGTTATAAATAGCACGAGTAAAAGATTTGAGCATTTTAAAAATGTGGCTGCCAAATTTAGTGGTTTAGATCCAAAGCATTTTGACAACACGGATAATGTGAACAAATTAGAATTTTTGGCAGACATGTACTCAGATGTGATCGACAGTCAAACCGAAATTGTGGAAGAGTTTCTTTCATTTAAAGTCGTGTACAAAGAGATAATGAACACTAGCGGTAGGCTAAAGTCAAGTGTCGAGAAACTCACCATCAACAGTGTACTGAAATTCATGATCGCCAATGATATGTGTTCCATTTATCCTAACCTTTTGAGATTGTACCACATTTTTCTGACCTTGCCAATAAGTAGCGCAGTTGCGGAATGATCCTTTAGCCGATTCAATCTTATAAAGCCCTACCTGCGCTCTACAATGAGTGAAGATAGATTGTCTGGGTTAGCTTTGCTCTCCATTGAAAGACAATTGGCTACTGAGTAGATTATAATAAAATAATAGATAACTTTGCTAGAATGAAGCTTAGACGAAAGAGGCTGTTGTAGTTGCTTCATAGATTATCATATTGTTTTAATCTTATCTTTGAAATATAAAATAAGCAAATAACACACGTACTTGTTGTAAAACAATATGATTCTTGTGTTTTTATTTTATGTACCAAATAAATATGTATAACGAATTTAAAAGTATGTAACTAGTAATTTGATATGTCGGGTGGCGCCTTTTTTTATGTGTTCGCTCCCCCTGATGTTAGAACCTGGCTACGCCACTGATACACTGTGTCTCCTTTCAATGGCCACTAATTTGGGTCCTTTCTCCCCAAATTTGGTGCATATTCCGCTTTTCTGAGTGTGCTGTGCAAATATGCGTATTAAAAATCCATATCAGATGGCCTCAGAATTAGATAAGATCATGGAGGGTTGGTACATCAGTGGCTATTAGCCAGAATGGTCAAGGACACAACCTCATTCTCAACCTTAAACCTCTGACTGTCACAAGCATCTGGCACTGGCCACTGTCAGAAACAGGATACTGGGCTAGATGTACCATTGTTCTGACCCAGTGTGGCCATTCTTATGTTCTCATTGCCTCAGGCTACAAAAATATCTTGTACAACTGGGTTATGGTCTGTTGTCCTTGCTCCCTTTGAGTAGCACCTTCCTCCATGAATTGATTAAACAGTTGGGGGTTTTTTGTGTGGAGTTAAGTATTATTCAACATGATTAAGGTAGTAATAAGATTATTATTCATTTTGTTGAGTAGGTGGTCTTACTTCTCTTGTTCATGGAAATAAGAGAATTTTAAAAATGGTAGAAATGAAACAATCATGAGTAAGAGCAAGTCTTAAAATAATACCCTTCTACAATCCATTTCTATTAAGCTGCACAACATAGTTAAAATTACCCTGACATTAGTAGAAGATCATTTCTGAAGACTTTTCATACCACTGCATTCCAATTCAAATTTTGCTGGAGTGTTATTCTAAAGGAAACAAAATATTTCTATCCTTAATGCACAAAGAACAGCAGAATATTCTGAAGGAGAAAAAAAAACTGCTCTGTTTTTCAGACGTTCTTTTTCCCCTTTTCTGTGACAAAGGTCCAGCAGGTGGACCTACTGTGTAATTTGCTACTTTATGCAAATTTCTCCCTCTGTAACAATCAGTGATGCAATTTTATTCCAGGGGCTAGATCCTCAGCTGGTATGAACTACAGATCTCTGTAATTTATATCAGCTGGGGATCTAGTAGGGTTGCCAGCCATCCGGTTTTCGACCGGAACGCCTCAAAAAGGGACCCTGGCGGCTCTGGTCGGCAGTGCAACAGGGGCCCGGGGCTAAGGCAGGCTCCCTGCCTATCCTAGCTCCGCACGGCTCCCGGAAGTGTTGCCCTCGCCCCTAGTGCTGGCTTCGCAGCTCCCATTGGCCAGGAACCATGACCAATAGGAACTCTGGGGGCAGCGTCTGCAGGTGTGAAGGTAGCGTGTAGCGCCTCCCTGGCCGCCCTGCACCTAGGGGACCTGGCAGCTGCTTCCTGGAAGCTGCAATAAGCGCCGCCAAGACCCCGCACTTGTCCCACACTCCAAAACCCTTCCTTCAGCATTGGTGGGGAAGGAGAGAGGTGGTCTCATGATGCCACTGTCCCTTATTTTATACTCTCAATCCATCTCCCTGGAAAGATACTGGCCCAGGCATGTCCTGGTGGGCCTTGCTGAGTCACAGAGTTGAGCAATTCCCATTGTGTGGTGCTTGCACAACTGAGTCCTATAGTTGAGCAATCCTCATTGTCTCTTACAGAATTGTAAATCTCTTGTTTACAATTCCCTGTGATCAACAGTCATATAACTCCTGCCTGGGTGTGGGCCACCACCCTTTTAGTTACTGGAGAGCTAGCACTAGTAGTCATCTCTCAAACTCACAAGCATATAGCAAAATCTCATAACTTCATACACAATAGAAATATACATATTTTGACAGAACAATGAGTTTCAGCAGACCATGACCTTTCATATTGTATCTCACATGGCATGCTTTGTATGAAATATCACAACCATATACCAATGATGTTTATGGGAGTTAGAGGGTGCTACTTTGAGATTAAGTGTGTGTCAGCTTCCAAGGGACAAAATACAGTTTTTTTACTAACTTTTGATAACTATCAGTTTTCTACAACTTTGCCATTCCCAGACAGGCCCTTTCCAACCCACGGTCTCCCTTTCCCCAGTCCATAAGGCCCTGGGACCATTGCTGCTTGACTGCTGGCCAAGAAAAGCACAGACACAGGGCAGAATGCCCTGGATCTTAAAATCAGGAATTTAGCACCAGAGCAAGAGGGGATATTGTTGAGGCAGGTGGGAGTCCTTTGTAACTTACCAGCATTGAGTTCTGGTTCCTTCACAACTTGGGGTCTTCCTTGGGTTCATCAGGTGGGCTTCCTCAATTGGGTCCTCTGGGTAGAGGTGCAGAATCACATGCTTCTCGTCCTCTCCATCTTCTGGGGCTTACTCCACGTTCCAGCTGCCTCCTCGCCCTGGCCTTTGTCAGAATCCTGTCAGACAATGAGGCAAGTGGGTTTGAGGAAGGGATTGAAAGATATTTTAGGCTCTGTACGGGAAGCCCTGGACAGCATCTGGTCAAGTGTCTTGTAGCAGGGGTATGTACGATAAACCCTCCTGGAGCGACTCTTCAGTGTATGATTGTAGTACACTGATCAGCTGAGGTTGGTGGGCCTGGCAGCTGCTCTCGGACAAGATCCATTTTCACCTGTATTGAGCTGTAAGGAATGTAGTGGAAAGTCAGAGCAGTACACCACTACCAGTGAAATGGGGAAACAGGAGCCTTTATAGATTGGGTAAGGAAGAAAAGCATTCAATGCATTGTGGGAAAAGGAGTGGAGGACTAATGAAACTAAAGAGCTGGTACATAGCCCTTACCACTGTCCACACTTCAAATAGGGTGACCAGATGTCCCGATTTCATAGGGACAGTCCCGATTTTGGGGTCTTTTTATTATATAGGCTCCTATTACCCTCCTCCCCCGTCCCGATTTTTCACACTTGCTGTCTGGTCGGCCTAACTGCAAATGTTACAGGTATGGGGCCATATCACAGCCTAAGACATGTACTTACCCACAACCTCAGCTGTGCTAGCTTACTTTCCCTCTACTTGCCATCAGATATGTGTTTGTGGGGTTTAGGTATGCAATAGGTGTTATAGCACAACCACATGCATGGACACATGTACACTCACTAGTGTAGACATAGCTTAAGAAATGGGAGCCCCACAGTGCATAGATAAACAAGTGGCAGATGTATGGCTGCCTTCTGCATCTTTGTTTCCTGCCTATCTCCTGAACAGCAGACTCTACCATTTCCACTGCCTATTATTTGGTACCTGTGGAAGGGAGGGCAGGGCCAGAATTGTTCTTTACCATTGTTTAGTCTTCATGACATTATCTTTGCCTACCTACTCAGTTAAATGTCATGTCTCAGGAATTGAACTTGCTAATACAATTCCCATCTTCTATAAGACATACATATGTGAGTCTCTCCGCCTACTCCGTTTTAACTCAGACAAGATTGGTTTGTAATAAATATTTGAACTTCCAGTCACTTAATATTTATATTTTTATTATTTTTTAAAAATATACCAAAATTCCAGATTCATCATAATCCACAAAGTAAATAAAGAGGGTTAGGCAAAAGCACATGGAGAGGAAGTAACATGCCTATCTTCAGGATCTATGTTAATCACATACCTCTAAAAAGTTAGCTCAATTTGCTTTGAATTTTTTGGGCATTTCCTTTCTGCAGAGTGCCAGTTGTTCATTAGTCGTGAGACCAGGCATATCACTGAGCCAGGCATCAATATTTGGTGGGGATTGATTTTCCATTTTTGCAAGATTAATCGTTTAGCAACCAAAGCTGCATGTTGGAACTACACTGCCTTGTTACCAGGTAATCTCTATGTATCAGGAATATATCAAGAATGAAACTTAAGGGGGCGGTCTCCAATTTAGCATTCAATTTCAAATTGGCCCTTTGATCCACCTCATACCAGAAATTCTTGATACGGGGGCACTCTCAAAATATATGAGCTAATGTAGCACTAAGGGAGTTATATTTCCAACAGCAATCAGTATTTATGAGTTCTATTACCATTAGCCTATTTGAGGACCAGTATATTTGAAAAAGTGTCTTTTGGTGAATAAGCCATAGTCTCTGGTCTACAGTTGTTTTTTAAACATTAGAAACAAATATATTCCATTGAGTCAGAGATAGTTGCATATCCAGCGCTCTCTTCCAACCAACGCTCATACTATCAATCTTTAGCAGTTTTTTTGGGCCAGAAAATTAAAAGGATACCGCTGGCTAGTAAATCCAGAAAACTTCCTCCAAAATAATAAAAGTTCTGGAGGTTCAGGAGCTCCCAATCCATCCGATCCAAATACATTTGTAAGTAAATGAATAACTAGAGATATTTGCATATTGTTCCTGAACATCTACAAATGGTTTAAATTTATCATTGTCAGTTAGCAGTGACACATAATTCCTCTGTCCATCCAATCCCTCTACATCAAGGTTTTGCCATCTTTTTTAAGGATAGGATTGATCCATAGGACTGCTTCTACATGGAGGAATGAATGGAAGCAGAACTTTTTAGCCAAATTTGACCTGGGTTGCTTCACAGATGTTATTGTGGAAATTCTGGAGCCATCAGTTCTATAATAATTTGATTCTACAGTGCCTGAAAGGGGGAGAGGGTATACCAATTATCGTTCAATCACAACCCAAGGTGGGGTCTGTGTGCTCATACCTAATAGCCACCAAGATGCCTGGCTTAACAGAAAGGTGATATGATAATTTTCCAAGTTGGGAAAATGAAATCCTCCCAGAGATAGATGGAGCTGCAATTTCTTCAGAGCCAATCTATGTTTCTTGCCTGTGCCCAAAGCAATGTTCTGAAAATATTATTGAATTTCTTAAAATAAGTTTGAGTAATAGAATGGACATAAAAAATTCTCGGAAGGACATTCATTCCCAGTATATTAATTTTACCCCACAAACGGAGGGTTAACAAACTCCATCTCCCTAAATTGTTAAGTATTTGGACAATAACTGCTTCTATATTTATCTTATGGATGTCCTGAATATTTTGAAGACTCATTAGTTTTAAATATTTCCATTAGAGGATTGCCACCGAAACTCCCAATTTGAGAAAAGGCCTTTGTGGGCATATATGTTAACACCTAAGATTTCTGATTTACTCCAATTAATGTTATATCCTGAGAGGAGTCCAAACTTATTAATAGAATAGTGATTAGAAGGTTAGGAATGGTAACCTCAGGCTTAGATACAAATACAAGAGCATCATCTGCATAAAGCATAATTTTGTGCTCTGGTTGGCCCACATGGATATGTTCATTTGCTTGGATGGCAATGGCCAATGGTTCTAGAGCTAAATCAAACAGAAAAGGAGAAAGGGAGCAGACCTGCCTTATGCCTCTTTGTAGTGGAAATGGGGCAGAAATAATTCCATTGGTAACTACCCTGAAAGTTGGGTTAGAGTCTAAAAGCTTCATCCAAGCAATAAATTGTTTACCAAATCCAAATTTTTCTAACACACGAAAAAGAGGCTATGTGATCAAAAGCCTTTTTGGCATCTAAAGAAATGACAGCTAAGTGTCCTTTAGAATCTCGTGAAGCGGCAATAATATCAATCAGTTGATGCAAATTATCTGAGCCATGTCTATTATGAAGGTAGTCTACCTGATTTATGTGTATAGTATATTAGAGAATTTTGTCCAGTTGCATACCAAGAGCTTTAGCTAAAATCTTAGCATCACAATTGGTTAAAGAAATTGGCCTGTAAATACTACATAGTTCAAGCTCTTTCCCAGGTTTATGAATAACTGAAATGACAGCTTTTCTTAAAGTAGGCAGGAGAGTTTGCTCATTCTTGTCTTCCTTGAATATAATCTAGGTGTTAAAGTTTCAGAGAACTTTTTATAAAATTCAGTTGGGAACTTATCTGCACCAGGAGTCTTTCCAACCTTCATTACTTTTATGGCCTGAGTCAGTTCCGCGATTTCTAGAGGGTATTTAAAAGTTCCTTCTGAGAGTCAGAGATCTGTGGCAGAGACGATCCACTAAAAAAGTTATCTAGGGCATCTTTACTGATTCCCTTTTTAGCTAAATATGGTTTTGAATAAAACTGTTGAAATTGTTTGTTAATATCTGATTGTGTTGTGTATAATTTATTGATACTGTTGTAAATAGCAGCAATCTTATTTTCTGTTAGCCCTTTGCTTAAGTCTGTATTCCAACAGCTTGTCAGCTCTCTCGCCAGATTCCCAGTAGTTTTGCTTCAAACAGAATAAAGCAAAGTCTGCCTTTTGGGACAGAAGTTTGTTGATTTCATATCTTAAACTGATGAGGGTTCTGAGTTTCTATGGGAAGAGGACAGAAGCATAGTCTTCATCCAAGGCCTTAATTTCCTTTGGAAGAGTATCAATTCTATGTTCCCCATTTTTTTTCAAGGTGGCATAAGAGTGATGTAGATACTGATGAAGGCTTTAAAGGCTTCACAAAGGATGTCAGATGATGTGGGGAAAGGGAATTTGATTTTTTTTAAAGTTCTCTCTCTTGCTGGATAGAGTTAACAACTAATGTATCAAACAGCAGAGCGTATTCAATCTCCACATTTTAGTTGGGGGTGTGTGCATAGCCTGAGGGCCTAAGAGACATATATATATATAGGAGCTTGGACAGATCTAACAATAGTACCAATACCACAATCAGTGACAGAAGTGATTAAGTCTTGTGACACTAAGAAATAGTCCAATTTTGAATATGATGAATGAGCTGCAGGGAAAAAAAACCTATATAATCTCTCGCCACAGGATTACCCAATCTCCACACATCATGTAAACCTAAATCAGCCATGTATGTACAGTATGACGTACCTGATGAGTATTCGTGTTTTTATGTGGAGATAGAGAACATTTATCAAGGACTAGGTCTAGAGTTTTGTTACTATAATAATTGGCGGGTGGCCTATGTCATTTATATTCATAAAAATGTATTAAAAACTTTGGGATTATCCTGGTTTGGCCCATAGATATTGGGAAAGATGATTATAGAATTGCCAATTTCAGCCTTGAGGACAGTAAAATCTGCCCTCACTGTCAGATCTTGTGCTCAGAATATTAACATTCAATTTTTTATGTATTAGTATAGCAATGCTCCTCGCTTTAGAATTAAAGCAACTAGATTTTGGAAGCTTACCCAATCTCTATTCAGTTCACCAGTTTCCAGTTCTGTCAGATGTGTCTCCTGCAGCATGATAATGTCAACATTCTCTTTAAGCACTGGGTATATTTTTTTTCTTTTAATAGAGTTATTAAAGAGGAGACACATTTAATTATCGGAGCCATCATTGTTAAAATATAACCGGATAAAATATGAAGTTGCTTTGTGAATAGATGACAAATTGCAAATATTCCTGAGCAGCAAACAATTCTTGAATATCTAAGCAACAAAAGTTATATAATCCAGGGGTAGGGTGTCACTTCCCAGTACATATTCTACAGGAGTAAGAATGAAATTCTCAGCATGGGAGAGTAACAGGAGGGGGCAGAAAGAGGAATTAAACAAGTGAAAAAACAAAATGGAAAAGATAGTGGAGAGAGAAATACACATTAGCACGCTACAACCAAAATGAAGAATGTGTTTAAATAGTCAAAAAATACACTTAACACCCAGCGAGAGAGGCCAGATCAGGTGAATCTTGAAATCCTCACAGCCCCTGGGGCCCCAAGAAGTAATAATCTACTCCCTATAAAACCTTGATATATTAGTCCATAAGGAAGCACCATCTAACAAAGCAATGATAATATACGTAGCTATATATCATTGCTTTATATATAAGCTCCGACACTAATCATCTGATAGATCAGGGGTAGCCAACCTGTGGCTCTGGAGCCGCATGTGGCTCTTCAGAGGTTGATATGCGGCTCCTTCTATAGGCACCAATTCCGAGCCTCAAGCTACAGATGCTAACTTTCCTATGTCCTGTGGGGTGCTCACTGCTCAACCTTCTGCTCTGCCCCAGGTCCTGCCACCACTCCATCCCTTCTCCCAAGGCCCTTGCCCCTTCCCCCGAGCCTGCCATGCCCTCGCTCCTCCCCACACCTCACCAGGAAGGCATGGGGAGGGGGAGGGAGGGGCTGATTGGAGGGGCTGACAGTGGGCTGGAGGCACTGGGGGCGAGAGGGGGGTAGCGGATGGGGCGCTGCTGACATATTACTGTGGCTCTTTGGCAATGTTCTCTGGTAAATTCTGGCTCCTTCTCAGGTTCACCACCCTGGTATGATAGATTTTTGATTGATGCGCCTTTCCCATGAGTTAAGGCTATGTGTAGTAAAATTATTATAATCCTTTAACCTTCAACCCCAATGAGAGAGAAAGAAAGGAAAATGAACTAACATATCAATATCAGCTAGAGTCCATCAACTTGTTTAGAGCAGCCATATCAGATTTCAGAGAGCAAAACATAAATTCCATACAATTGGATCATTTCACCGATGTCTTCTCTTAGGAGGGAGGAGTTTGCAGTTTTTTAGGTATTTTTCTGCCTTCTGAGGGGAACTGAATAATACTGTCTTCTCGACATTCTTAATATGGAGCATTGCCAGGTATTTAATGAAATACTTCAAGTCCATCTTCCTGGTCCATTGTTTTGCTTGGTTAAAAGCTGCCCTCTTTGCAACTATATCACAGGTATAATCTGGAAAGGGCAGTGTTTTAATTCCTGGTTCTTCCAATAACAGCTCCTTTTTTTCCTCTGGATTTCTGCAACATGAGCTCCTTAGTGGTAAACTTCAGGAACTTCACAATCAATGTTCTAGGCCAACATCCTGAAGCTGGCTTGGGGGCAAGGGCCCAGTGTGCCCATTCTATATCAAAACAAAAATCTACCAGCAGATCCAACAATTTAGCAGTTTAGGGACAAATTCAGAAGGTTTGCCCCTCTCTATTCCCTCAAGGATACCCATAATCCTAATGTTACATTGTCATGAGTGGCTTTCTAGATGAATTAGTTGGTTTTAATAGTCTTTATATCAATACAGTTCTTCATAACCTGTAATTTGTTATCTCTTAAATCAACTTCCACTTCAGAAATTCTGTGTTCTGCTTCACGCATCAGGCTAGGTATGGCTTGTACCGCACTCTGAATCTCAGTCAAGGTGGCCTGTAGGGTGGAAACTAGATTTAGTTTCAACGGTATCTGCTGACACCTGTTGTAGTACAGCCATCAGGCTCAGGCACCATTTTGTTTGTAGGTGAAGAGGCAGATCTCCTCTGTTTTTTCTGTGCTTTCAGATTCAGAGAGGAAGATGCAGACGTAGCTAGCTGGCATCTTGTGAGTTTCAGCCATCAGGCACAATATTTCTTGGGTTGGAGGATGGGGTTTAGGGGATGATGTTTGGGGATTCTCTATGGACTGCTTCAGAGCTCAAGCAACTTGCATCCACCTTGGTTATAGAACCCTCTAGTGCAGGCCCAGACCCATATCTGGCCCTTCAGATGTTTTAATTTGGCCCTCAAGCTCCCGCCAGGGAGTGGGGTCTAGGGTTTGCCCCGCTCCATTCTGTGGCTCCTCATTGCTCCCAAAAGCAGCGGCATGTCCCCCCTCTGGCTCCTACGCATAGGGGCAGCCAGGGGGCTCCGCACACTGCCCCCGACCCCAAGTGCCGCCCCCACAGCTCCCATTGGCCAGGAACTGTGGCCAATGGGAGCTGCCGGGGTCGTGCAGGTGGATGGGGCAGCGCGCAGAGCTGCCTGGCCGCACCTCCGCGTAGGAGCCGGGGGGGGGACATGCCATTGCTTCAGGGAGCTGCTTGAGGTAAGCGCTGCCTGGAGCCTGAACCACTGACCCCATCCTGCGCCCAACCCCCTGCCCTAGCCCTGATACCCTCCTGCCCTCTGAGCCCCTCGGTCCCAGACCAGAGCACCCTCCTGCACCCCCAACTCTTCATCCCCAGCCAAACCCCAGAGCCCACACCCCCCAGCTGGAGCTCTCACCCGCCCCCCTGCATCCCAACCCACTGCCCTAGTCCAAAGCCCCTTCCCACACCCTGAACTCCTAATTTTTGGCCCCACTCCAGATCCCTTACCCCCTCCCACACCCCAACCCCCAATTTCATGAGCATTCATGGCCTGCCATACAATTTCCATACCCAGATGTGGCCCTTGGGCCAAAAAGTTTGCACACCCCTGCTCTAGTGTCCACATCCAGTCACTTCATACTTTCTATGAAAACTGTACAGTTATAATGCATTAAATTACATGCCATAGTAAAACAGGTGAAAATAAATAGATTTAAATGTAAACATATACATAGGACCAATATTGTTTTTTCCCTTGTGCAGGTGAAATTTACTCTGTAAAAATATTAGTCTCCTCTGAGCAATATCTCTTGATTTTGTCCTTTCAGCATAAATGACAGCTGAGGTGAAATCAGGTTATGAATAACAGCCTCTTTGTCACTCAAGGCCCTTCCAAGCATCTGAGCCTGGACTCTTAACTTGTTTTTCAAATATCTTCCTGTGAAGAAAATAAATATTTTTTTCTCTTTCAAACAACTTCTAATCAGTTACTAAACACATGTTGCGTTGCTGGGATTTCTGTTTGTTGCTGCTGCTTTGTGTTCTATAGCTTATATGTATGTGTACAAATACTTTCTCTCCCTGCTAGCATTATATATATACAGTATATAATGTATGTGTGTATATAATGACCAGCAGATTATAAGAATAAACAAATGTGTTTTTTTTTTTCAGGAAAAGACAGAGGTAAAATAAAAGAGGGGGGGAAAGGCAGGAACCAAAAGGAAAAGGCAGAGGAATCAGGGATAACAAATAGCCAACTGAACAATCACATGGCAATAATTAAACATGAAATGCCCACAAACTTAGTAAAATAATGAAAATTCCCCCAAAATCTCCCCGCAGGCCTTGACTGGTTGGTGGAGTTGGAGCTTGATGAGGTGGGGTGGTGTCCCTGGCTGATATGCCAATATCTGTCCCTAGGGGTGGAATAGGTCTTTGATGGATTCAAGGCCTGGCTATCCCTGGCTCCCAAACCAGGGGAGGCTTACCAGGCTCAAGTAGCAGTCATTCTTCACAGACACAGCAAAGTCTTGTGGGTTCATGTAATCCATGCCTTCTTGGTGTGGTGCTCTGTCCCCCTCTTGTGGCACCTAGCCCAGCTAAAGATTGATGAGTCTTCTACAGCCAGGCGACTGGGATCTGTAGGCATTACACTCACATTTTCCGTTCTGGAGTTGGATGCTCCAGGACAGTCTCAAGCCCTCTGACAGCTACTCCCCTTCCTGCTGCAAGGCAGCAACTCCAGAGCTGCCTCTCCTCTAGCCTGTTGTAATTCTGCTCCTGGCAGCCAGCTGTCTCCGCACAAATACTGTCTGTGTCCAAGCCAAGCAGACATGTCTGGGCAGCCCCAGCTGTGTTCTGACTATCCAGGAGCTACAATTGGTTGTCCTGTTTGCTAATCACATTCCTGGCCCAGCCCCCTAGGTTGTTTGACCCCAGTTCACAAAGTTTAGGTGTCTAAATCCCAGATGTAGGCCTATCAGATCAGGTCTCATTAAAAATCTGGCCAGAGGTAGTGGTGCCCACCTTATAACTTTTAACTCAGTGGTTAGAGTACTGAACTAGGATGTGGGAAACCCAGTTTCAATTCCCTCCTCTCTGCCTGAAGGGGAGGAAGGATTTAAACAGGGGTTTCCCATGTCTCAGAAGAGTGCTCTAACCACTGAGCTTTGGGATATTCTGATGTGGGATCTCTCAGTCTCTCTTGTTGAAGTTGTTCCACTGTTTATACATAATTAAAGAGTAACTGGAGCAAGGGGACTGGACCCTGGGTCTCCCATCTCCTTGCCCTAACCACCAGCTTATAGAGTCATTCTCTCTATCTTTGGCCCAATGACTGTTCCACTGTGGATAAATACTGAAATAGTCATTCGGTCTGACAGAGAGTGAGAGTGAGTTTAGGACAAATCTTTCCCATTGGCATTTCCCATTGGCTAGTTAAGTGGCTTCCTGTCTAGCATGCTGACTTTTGTGGATCACAATCTTAAAAACCTTTCATTGTATAGGGAGCCTAGGTGCTTAACTCATGCTTTGTGGATCACAGTGTTATTCCTGTGATTTTTCTAGGCACCTAAAAGTTAGGCATTGTGATGTTAAGCATTCCTATGCCTAAGTCCCTTCATGGATCCCAGGTCTTTGTGTCTCTCAAGCATAGGTGAGTTAGGCAGTCTTTGTTTCTTGTGCCCCAGCCTGCTGTCTGTGGGAGTAGTTTTTTTCAAGCTTCCAGTATTTTATATCACTTGACTATACTTGCTTGGGTTTGTTTTGTTCTTTGGGGAAATTGGGGGACAGGCAGGGTTCTTATTTTACCAGTTCATTGAACTCTGTGGATCTTACTCAAACTGATTGGTGTTGTGGGGCCTTACTCAAACTGGTGAGCATTTACTTAGTGCCCATGAAACACACAGATATTAAAGGGACTATTTGAATGAGTAAATGTTTACTAGCTTGAGTAAGGGGTCCACAAGCTGACTCTAATTAATTAATCCATGTCTTCTGCATCACAGAGCATACTCAAACCAATTAAAACCCTTATTCTGATTTTTTTAAATTGAACTTTAAAATGTTTAAAGTAGCTTGGAAATACCATAATGATAGCATCACAAGAAATATGTAACTTGATTATGTTACTGCAAAAAACAATATCCTACTGGATATGTCTTAATCACCAGGAGTTCTTAAGGGACTGATTTTTAAAATGTACGCCATTTACTAATTAATTTCATGGCGTTTTGGAGGAAATAATGGGAACAAGTATGTACGATTTTTTTAACTTCTTAAAATGCTCCTTAGGCCTTGCTTTATTATACAAAGAAAGGGTGTATATAATTCACAAGAGGGTGTCATTGGAGATATAACAAAAATGATACTTACAAGCATTAGAAAATTATACTTTGGGCTTTCAAAAATGAAAAATATCAGAGGAAAGTACATAATTTTAGGTTACACATGGCCAGCATTCATTTCATTATTTGCTAGCTTTAGCCACTCCATTACAGTCATTACTGTCCTATTCAAAAATAATGAGCATTTCCCCAGCAATCACACCTCCCATCTTCCGCTATACTTTAAAAATAGAATAACAGCACTATGATGAATATTTTTCATGATATCATATGCTTTTTTCCTTAAAAAATCAGAAATGTACAATTTAAAACTAGAAGACAGGGAGGAGGAAAGGGCATTGTTTGCAGATTGATTGTACTTTGCACAGATTCTCTTCTTTCTCTAGGATTTCTCAAAATAATAGGAAAAATAAATTCTTTGATTAGGTTTCTATGGGAAACTGGATTACTAGCAGGGTATATTTACCCTCTAGGTCACTGCTTTGAATCTAGTCCAAGTTATTAGTGATCAAAAGTTATTAACAGCTAGGCCAAGATTTTTTTTAAAAAAAAAGAGGAGCCTAAAGTTAAGCTTCCTAAATCCGGAGTTAAATACCTGCATGAGTTTGAAATGTGCTCGATTGGAGATGTTCCCAATTATGTCTTTCTCAGGACACCCTGAACTTTGAGCCACTGTGGTTAGCACCCTGCCATAGCAAGAGTGAGAGCTTTCCTGCTGCAAAATGTGTGTCAGTTCCTTGACCCATGAGTCAGTCTGCTTTGCCAGCAAACTCCTCGAGACTCTGCCAGTCTCAGCCTTGCCTTGCAAGTAAAAATCAATGAACATTAGTTCCTGAGTTTCACAGAGACCCCTCCCTGTCCAGTCCCTCTCACCGCACACTCAAAGAAATTAAGTTCGCTGCCTCCAAAGAGACTATATACATATTAGCCTGTTAGGTTTGCTGAACACGCACACTTACTACAATATAACAGCACTGAGATGGTTTATGGTAAAATTAAGAAAAAGTTTATTAACAAAGAACAGAGATTTAAGTGATACTAGTCAAGAATAAAAGAGACCGGTATGGTTACAAATAAAACAAAACATGCTTGCTAGTGATTACAAGTTAATTTTAGCAAGTTAGAATCTTTGCCTAAGCTATTTTCTTACTTACCTCAAGTTACCAGCATCCCTAGCCCGCCAGACTAGGGGATCCAACTTTCACAGACTCAGAAAGTGCTGTACCCTATGTCCCCTCAGTGATGGATAACCAAGGAGTTCTCTTCCCTTCTTTTATAATCCAGCACATTTTTGAAATATATTCTTTGAAAAGTAAATGCAGACAAAGTTTCTCTCCCCCAGCTGTTTGTTCTTCTGGGTACAGGTGCCAAGCCCCTTCTTTCACCCTCCGGTCGATTTGCTTTTTTGATTCGCTTGATCAATTTGCTTACCTTAGATGCAAAAGATGTACTATTGTTCTTTGTTTGCAAAGCTTAACCCTGGCATACTGGCAAATGTAGGACAAACTGTTTATCTGGGGTGCTCAGAGTGCTTATTAGAAGCATATTTTAAAAACCTATTTCCAGCATATTTGCATAACTCTTTACATGCTAATCATACACATACCACACAATAATATTGAACTCCTGAAGCACTGAAACAGCCTTAACATGGAGACACAGAAAGTCCCCCTGGGTACTCCAGTATATCTTGGTACCCAGGCAATCTTGCCTTTCTGATAGATGGTCCCTTTCACCAAAAATCACGATATTTGGATTAATTCCAGTCCCAAAGGACCAGTCACTTACCTCAGGTCAAGTGCACACTAGATCTGTCATCAGAGATAACACTTGTAGCCAATCCTATAATAAACGATCGAAACATTTATTAACTAAGGGCTGGTCCACACTGGGGCGTGGGATCGATCTAGGAAACGCAACTTCAGCTACGAGAATAGCGTAGTTGAAGTCGACGTTTCCTAGATCGAACTAAGTTTACTTACTGCGGGTTCACGCGGCGCAGGCAAGCTCCCCCATCGACAGTGCTTCCTCCTCTCAGTGAGCAGGAGTTCCGCAGTCGACGGGGGAGCGCTTCTGGGATCGATTTATCAAGTCCAGATGAGACGCGATAAATCGATCCCAAAAGATCGATCTCAACACGCCGAATCGGGCGGGTAGTGTGGACCTAGCCTAAGAAAAAGAAATGAGCATTATATACAAGGTTAAAGCAAGTAAACATACATGCACAAATAATTACAGACTTAGGTTCCAAAAAGTAATAGAAGTTTCAGTAATGTGCAAGCTCTAGATGTCCTGTAAGGCTTGGCTTGGGGATCCCTTGCTTATGTTCAGAAATATTGCCCTTTCCAATTTCTAAGCAGCATAGTGATAACAATTTATTGACAGGGATTTTTATTCCCTTTGCCCTGGCAAAACTATGATGGAATGAGGGTTTGTGGGGGTGGGGTTGGGGGTGGGCAATCAACAAAGTCTTTTGTTCACTGATGTTCCACATTAACTTACCTGGTGTCTGTGGACCTTCTTTTGTTGGGCAGGAGATGACACCTCTTGTGGTAAGCTAGTGTTTCACACTTAGTAATGCTTCTGTCAAGGCTGGATCCCCACTTTGAACTTTAGGGTACAAATGTAGGGGCCTGCATGAAAACTTCTAAGCTTAACTACCAGCTTAGCTCTGGTTCGGCTGCCACCATTTCAATGGATTCCATTCCTGGGAAACCTTGAAAAACCTTCACCAAATCCCTGGTGAATACAAATCCAAACCCCTTGGATCTTAAAACAAGGAGAAATTAACCATTCCCCTCCTTCCTCCCACCAACTCCTGGTGAATACAGATCCAATCCCCTTGGATCTAAAACAAGGAGAAATTAACCATTCCCCTCCTTCCTCCCACCAACTCCTGGTGAATCAAGATCCAAACCCCTTGGATCTTGAACAAGGAAAAATCAATCAGGTTCTTAAAAAGAAGGTTTTTAATTAAAGAAAAAGGTAAAAATCATCTCTGTAAAATCAGTATGGAAATTAACCTTACAGGGTAATCAAACTTAAAGAGCTCAGAGGACTCCCCTCTAGTCTCAGGTTCAAAGTACAGCAAACAAAGATAAACACTCTGGTAAAAGGTACATTTACAAGTTGAGAAAACAAAGGAAAACTAACACGCCTTGCCTGGCTATTTACTTACAAGTTTGAAATAGGAGAGACTTGTTTAGAAAGATGTGGAGAACCTGGATTGATGTCTGGTCCCTCTCAGTCCCGAGAACGAACACACTCCCAAACAAAGAACACAAACAACAGCCTTCCCCCCCCAAGATTTGAAAGTATCTTGTCCCCTTATTGGTCCTTTAGGTCAGAGGCCAGCCAGGTTACCTGAGCTTCTTAACCCTTTACAGGGAAAAGGATTTTGGAGTCTCTGGCCAGGAGGGATTTTTATAGTACTGTACACAGGACAGCTATTACCCTTCCCTTTATAGTTATGACAGCTTCTTTCCTGACTGTGGAAGTTTCCCATTTTATAGCAAATATTTTCATAGTTATAGAGCAAAACACTTATATATATCCCTCATATATCATTATAACATGGGATACAGATATTATAAGTGATATTTATGCATACAACAACTCATAAGCATTTCATAAAGTCCAAACACTAAACACAGCTCTGTAAAGTGAATACCTATTTTAATTATACTACTACACAGGTGAGCCAGACAGATTTCCAGCTATGCACTTGTCAGTGTTCAGTGAGGCCTAGGGGCCTTGGCATGAGCTGACACCCAGTCTGCCAGTGTCACCCCTCCCCCGGAGTGTCTGAAAATCAGTCAGTTGCTTAATGTTAGATTTAGGTTCCCATTTTTGAAAATCTCAGACTTGGTGGCTGTTCAGTGGCCTTGAATGAAATGAGTTGATGGCCCCAGTCCAATTCCTAGTGAACTAGTGTCCATATTACAAGCAAAATCTTTAAAGGCAGCCTCTCCAGGGAGACTAGGGACTGCGACAGCAGTGACTGTTGTGCTTCAACTTTCAAATGAATTTAATGGCATTTTATTCTTATGAAATAAAAAAATGGTAACTCTTTTTTGATTCTTAGAAGGAAAAATCTTAAAGTTTTCAAATATCACCACCAGATTCTACCTAGTACTGCCATAGGTATCCCAAAGGAAATTAGCTTAGACACTCCTATGCCAATGGGAGAGCTTCTCCCATCAGTGTAGTTAATCCACTTCCCTGAGAGATAGTAGCTATGTGAAAGGGAGAAGCTCTTCTCACTGTCTACACGGGGGTGGAGGGTAGGTCAGTATAACTACGTCACTCAGAGGTGTGGATTTTTCACATCCCTAAGGGATGTAGTTATACCGATGTAAGTCTGTAGTACAGATCCAGCCTTAAAAATCCATATTCTTTTTAAAGACAGTAAAAACCATGATTTAAAAATGTAGAAAGATTGAAATCCAGAGACAATCCAAATCAGTAGGAAAACCAGTTTGTCTAATGTGGCTAGGATGGACTTGAGAAGATACAGCTCCTTTTTATGCTTTACCAAACGTTTCTACTTCTTGCTAAAGTCATTCATTTGTTGTACACTGGCTGAGCTACAAATCAAGTTGAAGTAACAGATCCATTAAACATGATGAAAGGTTAGTGGCAGAGTTAAAATAGCTGCCAGATGTCATGATGAATTCAAGATGTCCTCATGATGGGCTTATACTATTCCAAGATAATTCTCAAATGATATGAAGGGTAAACCTATTCACAGTTGATTCAGGATGACTTCATGATATATTGCTTGTCAGAAAATAACCCTTACAAACCCATTAACTTCTCTCAGGTCTTTGCACTCCTATTTGCTCTCCTTTAGACCCCCATAGCTGTGGCCATTTTTAAAATAATTTTAAATGAGTTCACTACATAAGATCCAATGGTTGGAAGTTGAAGTCAGCAAAATTCAATCTGGAAATCATTAGTTCAGTTTACTAAGGAAGATGGTAGAGTCTCTATCATTTGAAATCTTTCAAACGAGATCAGATGTTTCTTTCTAAAGATATGCTCTAGTTCAACGGCAAGTTATTGGGCATGATGCAGGAAACACTGGGTGAAATGTTATGCCCTGTGTTATGTAGGAGGTCAGACTAGTGAACTAATGGTCCCTCTAGCCTTGAAATCTGCAAATCTATAAAACTGGTGCACTGACATGATGCCAAAATTTTAGCAAGGTGCTCTCTCAATAAATGTCCACTTCAGTCACATATCTATGTGACATTCACATTACATTAGTTCAATACTTTCTATCCCATGCAAAAATATTCATAAATTCAATATTAATTTCCCAATCACCTCTGTCAAATTCAACAATTCTATACTCTGTCATACAAATCCTTCCATTCCCACCACTTTTGGCCCATTATCCTTTCTCTCCCATCACATATCTGTTAGAGATTACTACGGGTAGCTCCTCTGCTTAGCACCTGTTTCAGCAGCAGTGATGGTAGGCAGGTTTTCAGCAGCCTCTTCTTGCAGAAGTGTTAAAAGATAAAGGATCCTGTAGCCTCTGACTGCATGGTGGTTGATTGATTAAAGACGGTCCCCCTGGTGATGACTATAGTCCACTTTATTTTGTGAGTGTAGTGGTCTCCCCTGACTGTTGATGTTCTTCCCTCTCTTATGTACATTGGATGGGACTATAGTTTCCCTCTCAATATTGGGTCTTCTATGCTCTGTGAGTAGGGGCTGTAGGGATAGGCACTCGGCCCCACCTTCTGTCTCCTTCTGTGGTTCTCGAATAGCAGAGGGATGATATGCTGCCTTCTTCATACATTCCTAGAGACACGGGTAGGGGATGCAGAAGCAAAGTTTCTCTTACAGCAGCTGCCATGGCAGTGACAGGTATATGTGGCAATTGCCTGAGGGAGCAGCAGGTAGTTCAGTCCCAGAATTGGAGAGCTCTGGAAATCTTAATTAAGATGGTCTTAGCCTTTCTTGTCAGGCCTATGACAGATTTCCCTTTCAACCTCCCTTCCCAGAAGAGCTGATTCCATCATCATACTACCATGCACTGGGCCAGCCTGAGGATTTCAGAGAAGCTAGTGAGGTGATTCTCTAGGATACCCTCTAAGCATAACTAACTCATTTTACATAAAATGAGTGTGTAGGGGTGATCAACTGTGGAGAGACAGGGCCCTCCAGGGAGAAGACATGTGTTCCCATAGTGTTGCCAGGCACTGCTGTTTTATGCTTCAGAGCTTCCTTTAAGGTATTCCAGAGGGAAATTAGTACAGTCTCAGTTAGACAAGGATGTGTGGCCCTACCAGCTCCACTCTTGGCCTGCCCCCTCCCACCAGTGAAGAATGGACTCATCTCCTCTCCATGCAGTTAGCTGTCTGCTACCCATTCCTTGGGGTAGATACATGCACAAAGAGGTTCCTTCGCTGCGGGGAGATAGGAGTCATGATGTGGCTCTGTATTTGGAAAAAAATCCTTGCAAAGCTAGCTATTGAAAGGGGTCACCCCAATAGGGAGGGCATCCCAATACTTGTTTGATAGTCAGACTTATCATTGCCAAATTCCTCAGCTTTAAACATAATTCATAATTGTGTAAGTTGCAAGAGAGTGACGGGATCTTACAAATAGGCAAATGCTTGGGGCCTGATTCTGAGCTAACCAATGTAATTCCATTGACTTCAGATGAGTTAATCCTGACTTATGTAAGTGTAAGTAAAAGAAGAATTGGGCACACATTTTTTTCCAGGATTACGATGAGACAAAAGCAGCAATTCAAAAATAGGGGAGGGAGGAAGTTGAAAGATTCACATATCCCTATATATGATGATCTATTCAGCCAGGTTTATAGTCTCACAAAAAAAATTGAAAATAATTGTCTGAAAAGAAGTCAAACATGATAAAGTTATATGTATCGGTAGCCACTGAGCAAATGTACAAGAGGAACAGAAGTGGTGCTCAGCTTGATAGTTCTGAAGATGAACATGGTGACTCAAAATGATACAGACACAATGAATGAGAGAAATACTGTGCCAGATGGAATACTTTGAAAACTTATATGGATCAGAATGACTCTACCATTCGTATTTTGAGCTTGTTTAAAGCTTTCATTCTATCCTTTCTTGTTTAACATTGATTAGCGTAATCATTTCCCTGTACCAAAGTATAAATATATGTATTTTCCAGGAACACAGCAGGAGACTGCGTACTAGTAGGAAGACTTAGTCTGATAGAGATAACCTCCTCAAGACCCTCCGCCTCCCTACTGAACTGAAAAGTCTGCTCTCGCTCAGATAAGAATTTTGTTTTACCCTCAGTTAATTGAAATGTAAATTAACTATACAGAGTGGCAATAACCCCTTCCAATCTGAGGGTAAAACCTCTTTTAGATTATAGTTTTATTTCACAGGGAAGAAGTGTTCATGGATATGATCTTCTTCTTAGTTTAACCCCTCCACATTTTCTTTTTCATAATTTAATCCTTTTCCTCATTTCAGACCTTTTCCTCCTATTATGTTTTTCCCCAAAGTTCTTGAGAACATTCCATTTCATTTTTCCTCCTCCAGTTCTGTGTTTGGTTTCAGGGCTGGAATTGTGTTCCGGATTGATAACCGACTACCCCTTCTACTCAACTCATCCTTTAATCCTGTCCCTCAACACACTTTATTGGGGTTTGTATCTTGATCTCTCTCCCCCTCAGCACTATGATAAACTATGGCTGATAGTTCAACCTTCTATTATCCTCTTTGATGGTTCTGTCAAAGCTACACGGTTTGTAGGAAGCAGCAGAAAAACTTTCATGACTCCATCTTTCCAGTAGGAAACATCTCCTAACTACCACTCCTAATGCAGAAAGAAGATAGAAATTGCAGCCTCCATTTTATACACAGACCTGAAACCAAATTGAATGGGGATAAAGAGATCTAAGGTGCTTCTCTGAACAAGCTTCAGTGGTAGGGATCAGGCTTCCAGCACTCCTTTACATCCTACATCCTCCCAGTCCAAACCTCATCTCCCTAACATGTGCACAGATAAAAGAAACCCACCAAATTAAGGAAATAGGTGTCAGGGCTTATCTACACTTCTGGCTAAATTGGCATTGCTATGATCGATGCAATGGTGTCAATTTAACGGGTCTAGTGAAGACAAGCTAAGGCAAAGACAGAGGGCTCTTCCGTCAATGTCTGTACTGGACGTCCCCAAGAGGAGGAACGTAAGTCGGTGAGAGAGCATCTCCTGTCGACATAGTTTGGTGTAGACACTGCTGTAAGTCGACCTAAGTTACGTCAACTTCAGTTATGTAACTTATGTAACTTACATAACTGAAGTAGTGTAACTTAGGTCGACTTACAGCATTAGTGTAGACCTGCCCTCAGACTTCACTATCAGGGACAGTGATTCTTTGCATTCATGAAATACAAATAAACGTTTGCATTTTGTACTATCATGGATGAAAATTATCATTGGATGTCTTGATAATTCTGTACTGGGATCACATATGGTAAGCCCCAGTCTTCTGTTTTCACTCTGTGGGTTAGAGCTTTGCTAAATGCTGTCCAGAATGGCTTGTTTTTACTGTTTGTATCTTGACTCTCTCCTTATTAGTTGCCACATAGCTCTGTTTCAACACTTTGGCTATTAATATTCTTTGTGGGTGGAGGCAGGCCTTTAGCTGTGAAACTTTTGACTCTACATGACAGAACACGAGTATGTAGTGGTGAGATGTAGTAGCAAAAGTCCTAAAGAATAATAGAAGATTAATGCACCTAAGTATTTATCACTTCAGCAGGAATGTTCCCCTTTGCTATTAATTACTAAATATGGGGGGAAATACTGCATCCAGTAATTTAATTTCCCTTTAGATTTCCTTGGGCCTAATTCTTCTCTGCCTTCAACCTGTGTAGTCATTTACACCTATTCTAAATGAATGCAAAATGAATGTAAAGAGCCACTCTATTGTGAGTGAAGAATCCTGATCTGGATTCTCCACCCACTTTGCACAAATAAAAATGACTACACTAGGTGCAAGGCAGGGGAGAATCAGACCTCATCTTCATTTTTAAATCTGAAGAGTTTTTATTTTATTTATTTATTTATTTATTTACTGGAAAACAAGGAATTTTAATTTCCGAAGACTGCAAGGCACTGACTAAGATTAAATACATTATTACATTTACAAGAAAGGATTTTGCTTTAATTCCTGTGTTCTCACACCAATGGAGTTTGTCATCAGAGATGATGTAAAAGTTCACAGATGGAGATCTGTATAGAAAGGGCAGGTCTACACTTAAAATACTGCAATTGCATTGGTGCAGCTGTGCCACTGCAGAGCTTCAGTGAAGATGCTACTAGTTAATCCACCTCCATGAGAGGCGGCAGCTATGTTGACAGGAGACGGCCTCCTGTCAACACAGTGCCATGTACACCGGAGTTTTGGTTGGTATAACTATGTCTCTCAGGAGGGTGATTTTTTCACACCTCTGAGCGATGGAGTTAGTACATTTGTAGTGTAGACCTGGCCAAAGTGATGTGCTTTATGAGGGGAAACCAGTGATAGCAATTCATATTTCGGATGACATTTTCATAAATCAGAAAGGTGAAATGTAGTGGAGCTCTGTTCTAGCAGAGTCATCAGTTTATTGCTTTTATGCTTGTGTGGGTTTTGCTGCGACTGCTGCTTATCTTGCGGATGTCGTATTCTATGCAATAATTTTTCAGTTGCTTATTGACTTTTTTTCTATATTTGTCTAATGTTATCACACAGCACAAAAATGCCTTTATTTTGTTTTATCCCTTCACTGCTCTTAAGAGAAACAAAACTTTACACAGAATGAAGCATAGAGGCAACCATCTACTTTTTGACATAAAAATTTAGGGAACAAAATCTTTTTGGAGAAGACAAAAGGGAACAATCCAGCTTCCATCCTGATTTCCCCTATCATAAGAGGGAGGCAGGTGAGAATGAATTCTTCAGAGCTTATTCAGAATTTTATAATTTCATTTTCTTAATGCTAGAAGGAAATACAGATGAAGTAAAATATAACAAAAAAAAATTTTAAATGTACAATAAGTAATTTAAATTTAAAGACCTATCTATAAACATTTTCTACTGTAGTAAAACCAAAACTCCTAAATTGTTGATCTTCTATTTAAGAGATTGGACTTGTACTCAGGAGACCTAGAGTGAAAGAGGAAAGTTCTTTATGAAACTAATTAGAACCCCCAGGAGTTAGCTATTTAAGAGAGAGTAAGGATGCTCCAATAGTTACAGTACTAACCTACCAATTGGGAGAGTTGGGTTCAATCCCAGGTTTGCTAGACTTCCTTGGCAAGTCACTTGATTACTCTGAGCCTCAGTTTCCCATCTGTAAAATGGTGATACATCCTTTTTCTATTGCTATGTTTGTTTATGACATAAGTAATTGTAGGCCAGAGTCTGCCTCTTACTATATGCACAGCTTCTTGCACAATAGGGCCCTAATCTCAGGAGAGGTGTCTACACATTTCTATAATAAAATTCAGGAAACTTATTAGCTGATACTTTACACATCCCAGTAAAGTCTACACATTTGTTCTCCTTTCCATTTAGCTAAAGAAGGCATAAAATAGATAATGCAAGTCTCACAAAGCTTCTTTTGATAATTTGTCAGGTTTTGCTTCCCTCTGTGAAATTATTTAATAAACAGTTCATAGGATTAAACAAACCAGAAGTGATACAGATCATGACTGACCCTGAGAATCAGAAAGCCAGATATCCCATCCTATTCTGTACTGAGTGGAGTTCTGGCACAGGATAGAATCCTGCCCACTGAGCGGTAAATTCCTCCACATGTAGACCCACTGAAATCAATGGAACTACTTTCAGGGTAATGTCTGACTCAACATGAGTAAGGGTGGCAGAATCAAGGCAAAAAAATAAGGTATTTTCTAAATAGGAATGAGCACAAATTCTTTCATCGCACTCATTTGCCCTGTATAAGGGAGTTACAGATTCTTAGTCCATTCTGTGTTTCAATGCCATTTATACTCCTTTGATACATACTACAGCCCTGACTGCTTCTCTTCCTAGCCTCTGTTCCAACCAGGATTGCATTTTAGTCCTGCTTTCTCACTGGTATTTGACTTTTTTGGAATGTGATATACAATTTAGTGCCGAGTTGGCATTTACCAAATAACAATGATAAATGTGTCCACCTGTACTAATGCTGAAAACAAACCATTATAACACCCTTTCTCCAATGAGACGCTGGTGTTGTCATCAGCTCCTCAAGACTCTCCCTAGTTTCCACTAGCTAGGGGAACAGAATATTTTAGAGGTTGAGTCCCCTACTCCACTCTTCTGTGTGATGCAAAAATAGTACCATCTACCAAGTGAAGTAGGCTCATTTCACGAACTAAAGAGCTGTTTGTTCCTTGATTTAGTGAGCTCAAAATCATATAAAGATGCCTGGTTGTCAGCATTTTTTATTACACATTGAAGTGTTGGTTGGCACAGAATTCACTGGTAAACTTTATTCCTTTTATTCCAATTTATTATGTGATATTCCCACTTTTTAACCTCATTATTTACCATTTACTATATGTTCCAGAAGATCTGAAAAAGAGCTCTCTGGAGCTTGAAATCTGTCTCTCTCACCAACAGAAGTTGGTCCAATGAAAGAAATTGCCTCATCTACTTTGTATCTATAATAATGATTTATCTTGAGACAATTTATTGAGAGGACGATAGAAGACATGCCTAGATTTTATTTATAATAAGCATTGAAGCGTGTTCATTTTATTGTTCTCAGCAACAGTTCTCTCTATGCCTGTGCTTAGTCTAACAAAGAACTGTTTTGTCTATTTTTCATTTCCAATAACTATGAGTCCTCTTTGCTCTATTTCTAATCCTGAGCCGTGTCGCAATATTGTAATATTAAAAAAACAGAAAGTGTCACAAATTGTCTTTGCCCGTGTGTCTCTTAACATAAAGACAGATTAATCCCATTAACTGACATTATGCTCCAGCTGCACTTTCCATTTACAAGACCAATTTAAAAAAAAGAAGGGTGAGGAAATAATATTCCATTATCCAATGTCTCTCGACTTCTTTTCTTTTTTATTTTTAATTAAAAATATCATCAATGTGTATCATCAACTTCAGCAATGCAATTATTTTTCCCACAGTTTCAGCACAAACCACCACCACGAAGAAATGGATAAATTTCCCATGATGCATTAACATCTTCAGTACAGGGCCATTAGTGTGATCATTTGGAGTTGCTGATAGCAATAGGGAAAATTGCTTTCAGAAGAGCTTTAGTAGAAGCATTGGCAGGGACATTAATGCTAACAAATACTCCAAGAGTTGTAGTTAATAGCAGAAAACAGATTTACAGAATGTGTTTTGTTGACCTGCCCAGTGAGTTTTATTTAATTGGTTAGTACTTCTGTACTGGGGTTGAATTGTTTCAGCTCCCTATAAGAGCCATCCAAACTGGGAATGGTTGTATTTTGCCTGTGCACATGTAACAATACAGCAAACTGGTGAGTGTCACTACTGTCTAAGTAATAAGTCCCAGAAATAGTGTGCATTGGAAGGTGGCATTTTCAGGAATCGTATTACCATATCAAGTGACTGACTGGTTTAACATAGTTCCAAAATTCAATACCATCTTGGAGTGACATACTCACCTATGCATATGCAGTTCCTACTAACAATAATGAACTTTTGCTACCTTTCCTAATTTGCCCAACATGCCTGTATGCTTTGTTATTTATTGTTTGCTGAGTGGCTGACAAAGTGCAGAGCACTGTATAGAAATTGGAGTAGACAAGGTCTCTTCCCTGGCACTTGTTGTTTCAGGGACAGATTGTGATCGATTTAAAGGTAGAGAAGTGACTTATTTGACATGATAGACATTTGAATGGGAGTTGGGTGCTTAAATCCCTTAAATTCCTTTGAAAATTCCAGCTTGAATGCAGTAGAGAACAAAGGAGCAAAGTATATCAAATAGGGCTGGTAGTTTAAGCTCCTCAATGACTACTCCATATGCTATTAGCCTTACACAAAGTATTATGTTGAGGGAAAAGACTGACTGTTTTTGCATAAAAGTTCCCAAGAAAGCAAGAAAAATTGGAAATTGCCATTTTGTTTGTTATGAAATTGGAGTTTAATGGTGCTGCCCTCAGTGAGTGAGTTCTTGCACAAAAGATATTTGCAGTTTTATACAGCCAGTTATTTGAAGCTTTATTGGCAGTTTTGCCTTATTGTGGCTGGTGTGGCTATAAAGTTTGTTGGTAGCATGTTCCGTCTTTTGCTACTCTTAGTACATTTCTTTCCCTTTTGCTTATATTGCTTAAACTAAAACTCCAGGTCTAGTTTTCATTTACGAAGAGGCCACTTTACACCACTATGTCAATGTAAAAGGGCCTTAAAATGACTGTAGAGTTACATTTATACACACTTCAAAGCACCTTTGCACTGCCAGGGCCATGAAACATGTATAAATGTAACTTTACAATCACTTTAAGGCCCTTTTACACTGCCATAGTGATGTAAAGAGGCCTCTTTTTAGGTCCTCAGTACTGGGGTATGCAAGTCTTAGAATTTCCATGGTCCACTTCTAGCAGCACATTGCAATGTGAGTGTCATTAATGATTTAACAGTTACGGCACCATGGTATCTGTGATTTCTGAGTTACTTTACCCACTTAGGATATGCTGTAATGGAGATTCCTTGGGTACCACTGTATGATAACTGGGTAAATGCTGACTTTAATAGACTGTGGGGAAAAGAACCGTATTCAGAACAAATAATGTCAGACTCTAGAAAACATTTACATTTACCCTTTCTCACACACACACACACACACACACACACACACACACAATTAATTATTAACTGTGGGGATCACTCACAGGATCTTTAGTTCAAATTCACCCATTCTGGAATTTAGCTTTATTAGTAACTCAAATAACAAAATGAAAATGTACATTTCAGCCTAGACTTTCACCCTAACCTTGGTTGTCCTTAGGGCTTCTAGGAAAAGCCCTCTCCATTCCACACCATCATTTCGCTCTGACCAAGGAACCTCTCTCATCTCTCTCTTATATTTTAAGTTGAGTTAACTAGACACATCTCCTACCACGAGTTAGCAGAAATCAACCATCCATGCCATGTTCTGACTGCTTCTAACAGGATTGGCTCAAGAGGAGAGCATTATTATCTGGTTACATAGTTGATACATACAGTAGTTGATTCATATTAAAATCAGACCCCAAAACCAAACATTATTTTAAAATAAAGAAATACTTTTATCATACTCTAGCTAATAGCTTGTGATTGTTTCAAATATACTTTCTTCACTGAACTAATTTACGAACAGCAATTAGTCCATGTTTACTATTGAAAATAACTTATTTGTGAGAATAAAATTGCTATGTTAGCAAATAGAAATTCAACAAAAATATACTGGAGAGGCAAATTAGTGGCTCCCAAGATCTACTCGTCAAGGTTAAATAAGCAGTGGCCGTGTAAAGGGGCTTTAAAATGGGCATAAATTACATAAATTACATTTATACATATTTCAAAGCCTCTTTGCACTCGCAGGGTGGGGTAAAGGAGCCTTAACATAAATAAGAATCAGGCCCCGAGTTTTAGTTTTTGTGAGGCTTTGGCTCTAATATTCTTGCAACAGTTTCAGAACTAAGTTATTGATATGTACTCTCAACCTTAACTCCGGTGTAACAAAAAAAAAAATGTTTGGGAATGCACTCCAGCGTGGGTGGCTAAACCGCGGGTCGCAAGCTGCATGCGGCTCTTTTACAGTTAAACTGCAGCTTGTGGAGGCTCCCCACTCCCCGCCATTCTCTGTCTTTCAGACTGGGTGGGAGGAGGGGAGCTCAGGACTTCTGCCCGGTAGTGGGGCTAGAGGCAAAGATGAGTGGTGCCTGCTGCGGGGGGGGGCACAAGTTAAAGGTTTGGTCCCCCTAACAAACTGAGTCATGCCCCCCCATGCATGCCTCCCTCTTACCCTCAGTGACCCCACCCTGCAGCTCCCAGGTGTTAGCTGTGTTTAGAGAGGCAGTGGCAAATAGCTTGGAGCTACAGGGAGGAGCCACTGCTTTAGCTCTGTGAGGAGAGGCAGCAGCAAAAGCTCCCATGCAGGGAGGGGGCCCGGTGGCACCATGTGATCAAGCGGGGCCATCCAGGGCTGGCTCCAGCTTTTCTGCCACCCCAAGCGGCGACGCGAAAAAAAAAAAAAAATAAAATAAAGCCGATCGGCGGCACTTTGGCGGCAGCTCAATTGTGCCGCTTCATTCTTCGGCGGCACTTCTAAGAGGGAGAGAGGGACTAAGGGAATTGCCGCCAAAGACCCAGACATGCCGCCCCTTTCCATTGGCTGCCTCAAGCCCCTGCTTCCTTCGCTGGTGCCTGGAGCTGGCCCTGGGGCCATCAAATCCTGGCAAAAGTCTGTGGGGGGGAGACATGACCCCATGTGCCCCCACACACGTTGCCTCTGGCTTCTGCCCAGTGGCGAGGGAGGTTTTGAAGCTGAACATGCCTGCCAGGCCTCGGGATTTCAGCAGGAACAGGCTGAAGCCAAAAGCCCAGACAGGTGCCTTCCACAGGGTTGAAGCCCCGAGATACCCCTCTCTGCAGGGCTGAAGCCCCAAGCTACAGCAGGCACCTCCCACAGGGCTGGGCTGAGCTGCGCTTCGCCAGGCATACACCGGCTCGTAAACTGGATTGTCATACGCTGTTTGGAGAGTCCATAAGTTTGGCCACTCCTCCACTACAGAATTAGTTATTGGATCAGAAATGAGATGCAATTCTGAGATACTGGTAAATGCCATCTAAAAGTGAGTCATCAAAAAGAGAGAAAGGAATGGCCAATGCATATATTGTAATGGACAACTATTTATTACACTTGTTATTATGTACTTTTTGAAACATACAACCAATCAATTAGAGACAAATGAACCAAATGATATGGCTAATACTTGTCCATCGATTACCAGTGGCCTGTGCTTTTTAGCTCTGAAGGCATTTTTAATATCTTTCCACCCTATGTTTATAAGGCAGTAAAATAGAACTTAAGCATTAGTATCAGAGCTGATAAATGTGGGAATATTTGAGAATACTCGGGACTACTTGTGTGCTAGAAAAAGCCTTTATATCTCAATGAACGATATCACATTCTTATTCCACCCTTGAAAAAATAGCTAGTCACTACTGAAGCTCTGCTCCCCCTTACGCTGAAGAGTGGATGCTCAATTTTTTCCATATCTGCAAGGTTATGGATCGAAGTAAAACTCTCAGTGGATTCTCTTGGCTGAGTCAGCAAGCCCTTTGAAGGACATCCATCTTCCCAAGGTAAAAGCTAAGCACAAGTGCAACATGAATGGGAGACAGTAAAAAAGGTCTTCTATCTGTTGTTTTCATAATGTGATGAAAAAAACTGAGGGGAATATAGGAAACCACATATTTAGGCTATGGCTATATGGGCAACTAGGGGTGTGTGTGATTCCCAGCTTGCATAGATATATTTGTGCTAGTTGTCATGGAGCTGCAGTAGCACAGGGAGGGGTGAGTGGCAGCATGGACTGTCACCCCGAGTACAAACCCACCTGTGCCCCATGAGTATGTCCTAGGGACACCTAACCCATGATGACACTACCTGTGCTACCACAGCTCCACTACTATTTTTAGTGCACTAGCTCGGTGAGACCTAGCATAAGGATGTCTACTCAAGCTGGGAATCACAGCCCTAGCCCCAAGCATAGACAGAGCTTTAGAATGCTTCAAAATACCCAGCTTAGAAGAGGCATTTATTCAGTTTTAAATAATGCTAGCAGACATAAGCAGTTTTCAGTTACTGGTTAACAGGCTCACAGAGTTAAACTTCTAGAATACTTTCAAGGCAGCCCCGGTGTGATCACTACCAAGGGTACAGAGTCTTCCCTTTCCAAACCGATCTCTGGGAATGTCAGGAAGCTTAAAGATTGTCCACAGTTGGGGAAGGATTAATACATTCCTCATGTTTGTTCTAGAGTCTCAAAATATACCAAGGAACTCCTATTAATATCAGTAGTTAAAATAGCACAATTTTTAACAATACCATACTACTCTCTCTGCACTGCATAAACCATAGGCTTTTCTGCTTGATGTCATACTAACTATTTTGATTTTAAAGCTTGCTTAGATTTGAGGAATATGCTGCAGTAGAATTTTCAGTCGCCTCTTTCATGTCCATGGGCAGTAGGAAATTATCTGATTTTTAGCTAGTACAGTAAATAGTTCTACCATTAATCTGTGATCGCCCTCCCCTCTCAGATTTAGAGCCAGCCCATGGCATATTGCTCCAAGGGTATGTAAAAGTAGAAGCCTCCTCCTTCTGAGTCCCTGCACAGCAGTCAGGTACAGTCACAGTCTCTGCTCCTTGTGGGGCATAAAATGTCTCAGATGGGATTAGGAGAGGTAGAATAAAACAAGAAGCTAACCTTCTGCCCCACCCCCCACCTGCTGCACAACTGACTGGGTTTGCAAGTGGGAGTGTGCTGGCCCCCTGCAGTAGTACGTGCATTCCCTTTTGTGAGCTGGAGAGCTCTAGGTGAGGCTTATTTATTTATTTGTTTTCATTTAACATGTTTATTACAGTAGCGCCTCATGGCCAACCAAGAATGTGGCTCCTTTGTGCTAGGAGCTGCACAAACACAGAGGAATAGCTAGTTCCTGCCCCAAACAGCTTACAATCTAAACCAGAGGTTCCCAAACTTATTTGGCCTACCGCCCCCTTTTCAGAAAAAAAATTACTCAGCGCCCCCCTTTTCAGAAAAAAATTACTCAGCACCCCCCTGGAAATCTACCTTCTTTAAGCGAACAAACAGAAAGATGCAGTGACAAATTTGCATTCTTTTATGTATCTATATTTCTACCTACGTCCTACAATATAGTAAAGAAAGATGTGTTATTAGAATATCGCCCACAACATCAGGTATACAGTGGTTTTTGCGTAAGACGGCAAAAGACAACCAAACTAAAATACTAATGAAACTAATAAACTGGGTTTTGTTCTTTGCTCAGCATTAGATATATGTATTAGATATTAAACTGTCAAATATCAAACTAAATTTATCAAGAAATAATTAATTTAAAAAATAATCAATATGCAATTAAAAATCAGTTAATAGTTTTAATTTAGTTTGCCCTTATTTAAATAATTGTTCCTTATTAACACACGCCTTATTTACCAATTAACACAGATGATTCGATAGATATAAATAAATGTTAATAGTTAACAGTTTTTTTACGATTTCATTCCCGTTTTTGTTAATATTGTAATAAAAAATATGACAAATATATTGACTGTACACTTCAAATAGTACTGTACCGACACAAGCCTGCCACAATTTCATTATTAGTAAGCACTAGAGACACAGAAACGTACGGTAGATATGTAAGAAAATTTATAAAAATACTCACGTGTAAATTGCTGTTTTATTGAAACAACAATAATACAATTTGCTTTGTATGTGATCCGTAATCCATAAAGATCGAAGGTATCGAATATGAATAAAAATTTTTAAATACTTATTGCACTATTATTAACTGCTTTTTACACAACTCAGAAACAATCTAAATTAGATTTCATACATGTCGCCTATTTATAGTATCATATTGTAAACAAGTCATTACACGCACATATTCCTGCCGATGCATGCTGGACTTCCCGACAATGCGCGACACGCTCGCCTGCCAACACTTGCTTGTTAAGAGCTGTTGGCGGACTTGACACCTGATCGGTTATAATTTGTGAATTTATTTGGAAAATAAAGTAATCAGTACAACTTTAACTCTATGTTACACAACAGATGAAACATGTACAAACGGTTTCAAAATTTTCTTATATTCTCTTCTTTATGCTTCCACCGCCCCCTTATTTTTATTCAACACCCCCCAATTGCACCCGAGGCTACTACTGCCCCCCTGGATCGTTCCAGCGCCCCCCAGGGGGCGGTATCGCCCACTTTGGGAACCTCTGATCTAAACAGACACAAGGCAGGGAGAAGGAAATAACAAAGCAGAGCAAACAATGTGATTGATGGCAACAAATATCATGTTAGCTCTGCAATTTTTTGGGTGGGGGCATTACCACATGGAAAGAAAAGGGAAGGGAAGCGGGGGGAGGGAGACAGGGCATAGGAGAAGAGGGTAAGACAGGCATGTGTGGACTGATGCTGATGTGATGAGTCTGTGAGGGAGCAGGAGGTGGAGGGAGAGGGTTGGAACAAGCAGCCAATTAGCACACAGCAGAAAAAGTCAGGTCAAAACCACAGAAAGTTCTTTGAATGTCCAAAGGGCCAAAGTCCCTGCTTTGGCTGCTTCTGCCCCTACCAGCTAGAGTTCTGTGAATGGCTCCTCTCAGCACTTTTCTCCCAAGCCCCCCTGGCAGGGTTTGAGGGAAGGTACCACCTTACTCCTAGTCCCCATAACATGGGGGTTCTCCCCTGCACAGTTCAGGATCCTAGGGCGTGCGGGGCCCCTTTCACACCCTCGTCCTCAATGCAGTAGTTCGGGCCTTGGCTGCTTCTGTTCCTAACAACAGATTGTACCTTCCTGGTGGAGAATTTCTCCCAGAGTTCCCACTGGATTGTACAGCTCTGCACTGCCTCTAATGTAAGTCTGCACCTATATAGCAACACATACCTGACCATGACAATGTAGTGCTAAACTTTCAAGGCTTTGTTTTCCTCCTTTATTGTCTTTATTCTGAAACTCCTTGACTACCTTGTGGTTTTAGAAAACAGTGACTTTTCAAAGCTGGTAAGTCTCAAGCAATTACAATGACTTGTTCTATTATTTTGACAGCATACTCTCTATATATTCTCTAATGATTTGTTTCTGTTTACATGCAGCTAAAGAGAGTGAACTCATTTTCCCTAATTCTGAATCCACACAGCCACAGTGATTTGAAAGTTTGACTTGAATGCAAATGTTATTGGTTTTGGACTCCACTTAAGAGATGTTGAAAAAGGAGCAAAGGGGAAAAAATCAATTAAAAATAGGATGAAAAATTTAGCCCAAAGAAGGCAGAATGAAAACAAGCAGAGCTATTTAAAAAGGCAGGAAAGTGGGGAAAGAGGAAAATTCTAATGAAGAATATATGCACTTCCTATATAAACTGTATGCAGAACAGGCCACAATAGAAAGTAGGTCAGAGGAAAAAACTGGATCTTCATTTAGATCTAGAATTCCCGACACCTCACACAGACATTGGAATAGCAGCAATAGTGGGGGCAGTGGGAAGCAAATATATGTTAAAGCTGCTGTTTTTTTACTGTGATTTCATCCTCTCTAGTTATTGCTCTTTAGGAGGGAGACATGGTACAAAGCCACAGTGGAGGGAGCCAATGGAATCACAGCTAATGAAACTGCCCTGTTGCCACCAAGGGAAATAGAGCTGGTCAACATTTTGACTGACAACGTTTCTATTTTTTGAAGACTGCTGTGTCAGCAAAATCAAAATGTTTGGGAAAACGTTTCTCCCATGTCATAACAAAATATGAAATAAAAAATGCCAGTATAATTTTTCAAAAATGGTCATTTCCTCTCTCTCTCTCTCTCTCTCTCTCTCTCACACACACACACACACACACACACACACAATGTCTCACATTTTATTCCCACCACCCTGCCACACACACTCTCACTTTTTTACTCCCTCTACCCCCTTTTTTTTTTTCAACTGGAAAAAGTGTGAGGCAGAGGGGGTTCAATGAAAGTGAAAGAAAGCCAGGGAAAACGTTCACCAATTTACTTTTCAAACTTGAAAAAATGGATGACAAGGTAAAAAAGTGAGGAAAAATAGAGCAGCTGAGTATTTTTCCTTGTACTTCTTTTTTCAGCCAAATACATGAATATAGCCCAAATCCTATAACCATCTCTTCAGTTGCTTGGTTACGCTGATTATATGTCTTCTTCCTATCTTCTTTAATCTGTTGTCTCTCTCTGTGATTGCTTAATCCCTTTAATTAGATATTAAACCATATGGTTTTATCGACATCTATTAACACAGTTCTCAGCAGCAGCTTCATAGTTAAGATTGTCACTAGGGTCCCAGTCTAAGACCTTCTTTCAGTCCCCTATTTCTTTGGCAGTATACTTCCTTTTCCCCTGAAATTCAGCTCAGTTACTTTCAGGCAGGAGGAAACAGTGTTTTCTAAATTTGAAACAAATTAATCAAACTATATTTGAGTTAGAGGCAAGTAAAAACATATACTGGTTTCAAATTTTAACAATGGCATCCCACTACTTTGTATGTGCTCATAAATCAAAAATGCTTGGTTTGAAGTCACAAATTGTTACATATACTGAAATATTTTCTGAAAACTAGAGCTGGTTGGAAAATGAGAAGTAATTTTTGCAAAGCTATTTGCAAACATTTGGACCCTTTTTTCATGGAGATGTAGAAATTCCACTGAAATTTGGAATTGAGAAATGTTTTGACAAAATCTGTAACTGGTCAGAAAACTGTATACAAATGTACATGAAATAAAAGTTGAAATTATGAATGTAAAACATTTTTGACCAACTCTCCTGAAAACATATGTATAGGTTAGATTTGGTCATCGCAACTTTTTTTTTTAAACAAAAAACAAACACAAAACCATTAGGGCCCAATCTAGCACATCCTCTATCACATGTAGTTCATTTGAGTAATGGTTTACAGGACTGCAACAGAAGTTCTGTAGATCAAACCACTTCTAGGTGAGTGCCTACATATGGTGTGAAAAATGTTGGTTTATATCTCCCTCCTAGGCCAATATTACCTAATTCCAGCAACAATTCCTGTGGGACAGGAGATGAAGTCATTGAGGAAAAGGAAGTGATCTCAAGGAGAAAGTATGGGGTTTGGCAAAACCATGCTAATCATTCTGACCTTAGGCCCTGAGACTAGAGTTTCAAAAACATAGTGGGGCTGACTTTTTGTGGCTCTTGTCAGCTTCTCTCTTGCAGAACCAGGAGAGCAGGACAAGCGGACAGCTGTAGTCCATGGGACAACCAGGATTGAATAGGGCTGGGTTTATGAAATGTTCCTTTCCCACAGAAGAGGGAGAGACTTTGTGGGAGCTGGAGAGGCTGATGGGTCTCATAAAGAGGTTAGGGGCAAGTAATCCACTTCTGGTTTTACTTGACATCATTCCTTAGATAGCTGTGTTTACATTGAAAAGATTTCGAGGCAGACCTCTGGGGTAGGGCTGAGGCAATGAAAAGCTGTGCACAAGCAAACAATGTGTGTTTTAATATGACCACATGTAAATGTACAGATCCAGGAACAAAGAATGTAGACCATACTTACAAGATGGGGGATAGCAGAGATTCTGCAAAAGATGTGGAGTAATAGGGGATATTAATGAACATGAGCTTTTAGTACTCTCCTGGGACATCCTAACCTACCAGGCACATCTCTTAAATGGTGGATAAAGAAACCCCATACGTAACATTGGTTGATCCGAATATATTAAATAAGGAGCCATGAACCTATGGTTGTCAGTCAGGCCAACTACCTGTCCACATAAAAAAAGTTATGGAAACAACACTGATAAAAGAGTCTATCTCAATTACCCATCCTCTCTGTCTCATGTAGTCTCTTAGAATCAATGACTTGACAATATATGAGTTTGAATGGCGGTATGAAGGAAGTAGAGCAAACCATGAAGGAGGTTATCACCTGATACAAAAGATCATAACAGCTAAAACTAAAATTGGAATTGGGTGCTGAAATGTGAGAACAATATGGGACAAAGTCAGGTAGTTAGAGAAATTATTCAGTTCGGTAGTAGTACTCTTGGAGTGAGTGAAATGAGATAGATTGGGCGTGGAAGACTCCATTCAGACAAAAAGAACAGGAGGACTTGCGGCACCTTAGAGACTAACAAATTTATTAGAGCATAAGCTTTCGTGGACTACAGCCCACTTCACGGACTACAGTCCACGAAAGCTTATGCTCTAATAAATTTGTTAGTCTCTAAGGTGCCACAAGTCCTCCTGTTCTTTTTGCGGATACAGACTAACACGGCTGCTACTCTGAATCCATTCAGACAGTATCACAGTACTCTATTCAGAAAGGCAAGATGACACTCATATAGAAGGAGTTGGAGTACTCCTTGACAAAAAGGCAACAAAAGCACTACAGGAATGGGAACCAGCTGATTCATGAAATATAAAAGCACATTTTGTTACAAAGCAAGTCATTTAGCATTACACACCTACCAATGAACATGAAAAACAAGTACAAGGTGCATTCCATAGCAAGTTACAAGATATACTAAAGCAGGTCCGTGCCTATAATGTCATTCTGGTTATGGGTGATATGAGCGCCCAAGTTGGTAACAACAACCTTGGATACAAGCGTTGCATGGGTAAATGCAGAACTGAGGGGATGACGGACAATGGTGAAAGATCTACTAAGAGGCCCTGTATGGCCAAATCTTCTTCTTTTATTGCTGTGCTACAAATGACAGGGAATGTATATCCCACAAGGGAGACCTTAGTGAGAGGGAGAGAGAAAGCCAATGCATTATGTAGATGGTGTGGGAAGGCCAGAGAGACCATCCCACATATATCTGGGTAGTGTTATAAGACCAAAGATGTTCAGATAAAAAGACACAATAGGACAGTGAAAGCTGTGATTGATAAAGTAAATAAGTTTGGATGGAGAGCATTGGTGGAGCCAGTTCTTAGAAATAGAGAAGGGAACTTATGAAAGCTGGATGTATAACCTGTGCATTGTGGGGATGCTTTTCCCTCATTGCAGGAAACGCAAACTAACATGGAAGTCACATGATGGAATTACCAAGAAATAATTGGATCTCATTGCCCTCAATGGAGAAAATCATTGCTGGATACATAATGTCATACAAATGCTGAAGTAGGAAAAGAAACTATTTTGTCAGAACAAACATCAGAACAATTAACATAAGACTAAAAAGACAAGCTAATAAGAAAGGAGAGATGGAATTTGATGTCAGCAAACTATCTGACACAGGAATCAGGAGGGACTTTAAAGCTTTCAGACAGACTCCAAGAGTGGCAGGCAATGCATGATGGTATAGAGGAACAATGGGCTCGCTTTAGAGATATTTCCCAGGAAGCTGCCTGTGATGAGGTGTATAAATCCCACACTGGGCAACCAGGGATTACGGAACTACTCTGGGCCCAGCCTGCCCAACCCTGCCACACCTGCACCAACTGGAGGAGGAGTTTAAAAAGTCAGGGGAGCAGCTCCTTTGGTGGCAGCTCAGGGAAGAGAATAGACCTGCACCCTGCAGTTCCAGGAGAGAAGCGCTGAGGGAAAGCAGAATCTCTCCCTAAACAGCTGCCCAAAGGTCCCTCCCTTTGGAAGGGAGGACCTGCTGCAGAGACAGCCTGGGGAGAAAGCATTCCCCTCTCCCTCTCATATGAATGCTGGACTTGGTTAATCCCCCTTTATTTTTGTTTGAACTACTCTAGCAGGTGAAAGCCCTTGGACTGAGCTGGTTCAGGAGGCTGGATCATACCACCAGAGAAAGCAATTGCCACCCAACAGAGAAAATAGAGTGACCTCACTATACGCAGATGCCAGAAGGTGTCTTTTTGATGAGCAAACATCCCTCACACCGCCTAAACCCAGATGGCGACTTTGGGACAATCACAGGGGCCGTGATAGGAAGTGATCCAGGGAGGGCAGCCAAAGAGTCTTGGGTCGGAGCCTGGTGGAGTTTGAGGGCCCAGGCTCCCCTACCAACAACCTGCACATCATGGTCCTAAGCCCCAACCACTAAGTGATGCTCCCCTACCAAAAACCCTGAACGAGGACTGTCACACTGCCATAATTTCTTCAGAACCAAGAGGATCAAGGAAAGAAGAGTGGATTCAGCCATGCACATGGAAATGGATTGAAGAAAGAAAAGTCTTAAAAAAGAGGCAAGCACAGTTGACATGACAATAAGAACAACATAAGCTGCAGCAGAAATATGAAGAGAAAGATAAAAGGTAAAACAGTTGTGTCAGAAAGATAAGAGAGAATGTTTGACAAAAAAGCGAGAGAAGCTGAAGGAACATCAGTCAGAGGCGACTCCCAGAAACTGTTCCAGGTGTGTAAACAATTATATTCTGGTTCCAGAGTCACAGTGATTATCATAAAAGAGAAAGATGGGAGATTGTTAACAATGAAAACAGAACAAAAGAAAGGATGGTAAGAACTTTTTAATGAAATAGTCAACCAACCAGAGCCAATAATTCCAATTGATGGATGTGAAAAATTAAATCTCTCACTGCTAGAAATTTCAGAAGCAGAAATAGAGGAAGTAATTAAGCAGCTAAAAATGGCAACGCACCTGGTCAAGGTAAGATCACTGCTGAAATACTTAAAGTTGGAGATGGGTTGGCAGTACATGAGATATACAAACTTTGTGATATAGTTTGGGAGAAGGAATTCTGCTCAGAGGGGTGGAAGAAAGGTGTGATCTGCAAATTACCAAAGAAAGGAAACCAACTGCTGAGTGATAACGGGCAGAGAATAACACTACTTTCGATACTCAGTAAAGTGTTCCAAAGTGTGCTATTGAACAGAATCAAACTGCATACTGAGCAAGCAGGCTTTAGACCAAAAGTTTGTGTATAGCTCACCTGTATACCCTGAGATTGATTGAGAAAAGAGCTTGCTTACCAGAGAAGATTAGCTTTGAACTTTATAGATTTCACCAAAGATTCTGACTGCATTCATTGAAAGTCACTATGGAAGATCTTGCAACAATATGGGTTTCCTAAAAAGGAAGTATCACTGGCTAAGATACTGTATGGAAGTTCAAATACTGTGTAAAGAAAGAAAGTGGGACGACCGCCTGCTTTGATACCATTACTGGAGCAAGAGAGGGATGCTTTTTATCACCTCTCTTCTTCTGCATTGCTATAGATTATGTGATGTGAAAAGCAACATCAAAGGAAGATATAGGAATTATGTGGAGTAAAGGAAAACTTGATTTTGCAGATTACTTTGTTCTGTTGGACACAGATGATGATGCTATGAAAAAGACCACTACCAATGTCAAACGGGAGGCTGCCAGAATAGGATTAAGTATCAGCTACAAGAAAACAGAAATCATAATTGAAAGAGGAGTCAGCAATGGTGGTGCATACATGATTGATAGTGAAGAATACAGCATGCTTAATGAGTATTTATATCTTAGAAGCAAAATTAGTGCCAACAGCCAACTCCATAAGGAGGTGGAAGTAAGAATTGGGAATGCAAGTGGAGCTTTTTTGAGACTGGCAAATATCTGCAAAACTAAGGAGATACCCACAAGAACCAAGATATAGTTATACAATGACATTTTGATACCAGCATTCTGACACTTGGCAAATGCTAGAAGCCTGCAAAAGACACCTTAATATATTCCATCAGAGAGTTGGAGTCTACTGGTGGAATAAAGTAACTGAAGCTGATTTGCGTCAAAGGACTGGCTAGCACACGGTAGAGATAATGATTCAAGAAAGAAGCCTGAAGTGGTTTGGACATGTTGTATAGATGTAAAAAACCTATATTCTTAAACATCCCTTGACTGGATACTGCCTGGTGGAAGACAGAAAAGAAGGACACCAGATAACATCTGAAAACCATTGAGAAAGATGATGCTGTCTTGGATACAGACTATAATGTAACAAGAAACATGACATTAGACAGACTGAGGTGAAAAGACTGGGTTGCCTCAGATGTCACAAGGCACAAGAGTATCTAATAAAAATAAATAAAGCTCCCAGTGTGATGCTATGGCCAAAAGGACCAATGTGATCGTTGAATGCATAAACAGGGAAACTTGAGTAGGAAGAACAAGGTTATTTCACCTCAGCAGTATTTGGCACTGCTGAGACTGCTGCTGGAATACTGCATCCAGTTCTTGTGTCCACAATTCAAACAGGATATTGATAAACTGGAGGGGGTTCAGAGAAGAACTACAAAAATGATTAAATTATTGGAAATATGCCTTATATTGATAGACTCAAGGAGCTCAATCTATTTAGTTTAACAAAGGAAAGGTTAAGAAGTGAGTTGGTCAGTGTCTATAAGTACCTAGATGGGGAACAAATATTTAATTCAATCTAGCAGACAAAGATATAACAAGATGTTGGAAGTTGAAGCTAGACAAATTCAGTCTGGAAATAAGGCACACATTTTTTAACAGTGAGGGTAATTAACCACTGAACAGTTTACCAAAGGTTATGATGGATTGTTCATCACTGGCAATTTTTTAATCAAGATTGGATGTTTTTCATTATGCTCTAGTTCAAAAAGGAATGATTTTCAGGAAGTTCTATGACCTGTGATATAGACTAGATCAGGGGTTCTCAAACTTCATTGCATCGTGATCCTCTTCTGACAACAAAAATTACTACTTGACCCCAGGAGGGGGACCAAAGCCTGAGCCCGCCCGAGCCCCACCACTCCAGGTGGGGGAATCTGTAACCTGAGCCCTGTCACCCAGGGCTGAAGCCCTCGGGCTCCGGCTTTGGCCCTGGGTGGTGGGGCTCGGACTTTGGCTTCAACCCTGGGCCCCAGTAAGTCTAACACCAGCCCTGGTGACACCATTAAAAGGGGTCGCAACCCACTTTGGAGTCCTGACCCACAGTTTGAGAACCGCTGGACTAGATGATCACAGTGGTCCCTTGAGGCTACGGAATCTATGAGTCTATGAAAAAGAGTGGGAAATAAAGCTCCTGACAAAAAAAATTCTCTTTTTTAAAAATGCCATTGGCTTTGGTCTGTTGGGGGTTGTTTGTGTGCTTTTTTTTTTATTTTGACCTGTTGCATGTACTGAATTTGTATAGGATGGTAATGCTGTTGATGTTTTTATTATTATCAATAGTAAATATTTATACTGTGATAGCACCCAAAAGCCCAATCATGATATGGCCCCGTTGGGCTGGGTGCAGTACAAACACAGAATGTGCTAATATATTCTCGTCTATTATAATCCTCACTCAATACTGTATTTAATGTATTTTATTTCCAACTGTGGACTTTAGACACAGAAAAAGATAACCATATCTATATACCTACAGAATATATCTATAAAATCTATATATTTATATAAAGGAAAAAATGAATAATATGTGATTATGCTGGAGTAAGGTTTTATTGGGAATAAGTTTGTGATGACTATTTCTCATAGATTGGGAAGCTATGAATGAATTATGCAAAACTGCCCAGATGGGTGCCATTAAGACCCATATAGCATGATATATCATCGTGTGTTCTTAATAAGCTCTATGTTTTCCCAAAACCTTTTAGGAATTATGGAAGAGTTATTAATATTCTAATTGGCATTATTTTTAATTCCTCTGCCTAAGTCCCACTGTACAGGGTTCTGATGTAAAGAAAAGTTACAATTAATGGATTTAGGAACCTTCAAAAATTACCTAGCACTAAAGCTGGCAAGAGAATATTTCTGTTTCATGACGATAATTCTGTTTCATGATAATCTTCAAAGGTTTTGAAATTTGTTTTCATGCCACATTGGAATGAAAATGAAACCTTTCAAACATTTTCACAAAGTAGCATTGTGATGAAACACCATTTTTAGATCAAAAAGCTCACATTTTCCATCTGGGTTACATCTCTCTTTCTCTCTGGAAGCGACTGAAGAGTACGCTTTGGACCACAGAAAACCTTGCCATCGAAAACTGTCAAAACTGATACGTCTCCATGAAGTATTTCAGCTTTGACAAAACTTCATATTTTGATGAAAATAGTTTGGACAAAAATGTTCTGACTAGGTCCACCTAATATCTTATTCACACAGAATAATGTCATAATTTTAATGCTCAATATTTGGGGGAATTCCATGCTTCAAAGGCAAGTATTGTATGCTTTTGAAAAGCTAGAACTCTTTTATAATGACAAGTCTATCTAGCTATATTAGGGTTTTCTACAGTGCCCATTTTTGCAATATCTAAGTATTTCGTCTAGCCCTCAGAAGGAAAATTTGACCTTAAAGCTGTCCCTGGTCCAGCACTGAATAAAGCCCTTCCTGTCACCGTCTCAATGTATCCTGAGAGGGGAAGTCCCTGTTTGGAGAATAAGGAAAGGAAACTGTTACTTGGCATTTTTGTCTTCTCATTGCAGTTGTTTGAAGTTCAGGTTTAGAATTAAAAATAAGACCTTGCAGAGATGAGACATCTGGGGTTTGAGTTGAAAAAAGTACTGAGTATTCACAGCTGCAACTGAAGTCAATGGAAGCTCTACTCTGAATATATAAAGTGCTATAAACGGCTAAGTACTCTAAAAAAGTAGGCCCTAAGCTTTCAAGTTAGGCACTCAAAATTAACGCTTTTGACTTTAATTTCTGTGCCTCAATTTCCCATGTGTAAAATGGGGATAATAATATCTCCTCGCCTCACAAGGGGAAGATAACTGCATTAATTCTTGTAAAGCACTAAAATACTAAGGCCAGAGCACGACAGCAAAATCTATGAGGAAGTTAATAGTTCTGTATTCGCTGAATAACAAAGAATAAAAAGAAATATTGAATAACTGCTCTTTAGGGGAGCACTATCCAACCTGTGCACTGAATGAGGCAGAGGTTCTGTGGAAAAAACTAGTGTGTGTAATCATGTAATTAAAGATTGTATTATAATACATATGCACAAGGGGGCTGAATTAAGGTTGCACAAATGATCTTAAATCTGTCATTTCCTAACTCTTGAGTCTGCAATCTTAATAATGTTCTTTTATCTTAGTTTTTTGATGTACTATACTGTGCAAATTAATAAATAATATATATTAACAACATTCAGTGAGGATATACAAACATTTTTGGTTTTTTTTCACAGACTATTTTGTAAGGAGAAATAATTTCATAACATGAATTTAAAAATAATTAAGCTTTTTATTTGGGGGGGGTGTATGTATATATAAATATATATATATATATATTTACTCTTTCTTTTATGAGGTATTCTGTTTTTTCCTTGTACTTAAAACGTAAATAAATAAAATTTGAGGGCAAGTTTCCAAAATACTGAAGAAAAAATGATGTCACTTTCACCTTCTTAACTTCTGGCTAAAAGACATTTTTAAACCCAAAGAAATAACAATTGATTAAAGGACCTCAACTCAGGTGGTGTCATGTCTCTCATTTCTTTCTGCTACAGACAACCAAGCCCAACTCTCAGCTTTCAACGTTCACTAGGATAGGAAAGTATTACAAGTTTTGACACATGCTCATTTTAATTCTTGTTGCACACAACAAAGGAAGGATCTGAACTATTAGCAGGGAAAGTAAACCAAGTGTGAAAAGGGGAAAAAATACACAAATGGCATCACAACACAACTAAGCCTAGTGTCCGCCCTTTCTTCTTTACATGCTTCTCTATATTGCAAAAACAACAAGGAGTCTGGTGGCACCTTAAAGACTAACAGATATATTTGGGCATAAGCTTTCGTGAGTAAAAACCTCACTTAGCTATGCATCCGAAGAAGTGAGGTTTTTACTCACGAAAGCTTATGCCCAAATATATCTGTTAGTCTTTAAGGTGCCACCAGACTCCTTGTTGTTTTTGTAGATACAGACTAACACGGCTACCCCCTGATACTTGACTCTATATTGCAAGGAGTTTTGGGAGAAGAGATTGTTACCCCAAATTACCAATGTATTGTATAAGACACCTTTTTCTAAAGGATTATTACTATTTTTGTATTGTCAAATAATGGTCTTAAATTATGTACATTGTAGCTACATTAAGATTTTGAAAATATAAGAGAAAAAATGCATGCTTCCCCCGTTTTTTCATTCTATTTTCTATTTACAATGCTAATACTTAACGAAAATTTCAGTTAAAAAACAACCCAGCCATGTATAAGGGAAGTACAGTATAAGGTGATCCACTTGGCAGCACCTGACCGGCAGGACCCAGAAATAATTGGAGAGGAGAGGAAACATAGGGAAATTCCCACCCCTAATTTATTTGTTCTTTTTTCTTCTAAACTCTAAGATCTCCAGTTGTGTTAGGGCTAAGCTTAGTGAAGGAAATGAGGGATGGGAGAGAAAGATGGTTGTGTGCCATTGTTGTACTTCCTATGTTCCAGAGACAGCAGGGCCTGTATGTACAAAAGGAGTTAAATGCCTGTTTAGGCACCTAAGGCCATGTCTACACTACCCGCCGGATTGGTGGGTAGTAATCGATCTATTGGGGATCAATTTATCGCGTCTCATCTAGACGCAATAAATTGATCCCCAAATCGATGCCCATACTCCACCTTGGCAGGAGGAGTAAGCGGAGTCAACAGGGGAGCCGTGGCGGTCGACCTACCGCTGTGAGGACGGCCAGGTAAGTCAAACTAAGATACTTCAACTTCAGCTACAATCAGACTTCAGATCGATCCCCCCTAGTGTAGACCAGCTCTAAGTCCCAGTTTCGGGACCACTGCAATGCCCAAAACTCCCACCAAACGCTTTAAGTGCCTAAACTCACTCGGTGCCTAAGTTTATGCAGTAAAAGTTTCCTAGAGGTCTCTGTTTCTGCCTCTGGGCCTGTGCACTGCTGTCTCACTCTAGGTATCTGGATATCTATCTCCCACCTCAACCCCACAGTGACTCACAGACTGGAGGAAGATAGGCTTCCAGCTGTCTACATTTTGTGTGGGACCCAATCTGGTAGGTGGCCTCTGAGTGTGTCTATCAGATCGTATCTCTCAAATGAGTTCACACAAAATGGAAGAGGAGAAGGAACTCTGATGTTGGAGTGGGGGGGACTCCATCAATCTTTCCTGGTGAAACTGTGGCACTCTGGCTATACACTTGAAAAATCATTTGAGAGAGAGAGAGAAAAAAAAATGACTCTATAGCCTGGTGTTATAGCAATCGTGTGGCAGACCCAGGATCCAGTCTCCAATGACTTTTTGATTTTTCATCCAGAGTGCAAGGATCTACTGAGGGAGCCCAACATCCAAATACCCCATAGCCCACTGGTCAGGGCACTCACTTGAGAGGTAGCAGACCCCTGTTGAATTCCCTTCTCCCCCTCATGTGGAGGAGGAACTTGAACCAGTGGTGTCCCACATGAGTATCCTAGCCACTGGACTAAAAGTTATGAGGGATCGCTCCCTCTCCCGAGGCCTCCTGCTAAAACAGCATAGGTACCCAACTCCAGGAGAGGGCTTACAACTGCAAACTGCTACTATAGATAGGCGCTATCTCCGTGAAAGGGCTGGGGCATAGCACACTCCCCTCTGGTCACATCTCCCATAGGTTCACTTTAGCAGCAACCCTGCCTGCCATACTTACTTGTGTGACTCAGAATCTAAGGTGCTTGTCTCTCCCCATTCACTGCATAGCAGCCTAGGCACCTAGCTCAGACTTTGTGGATCAGAGTGATTTTCTAAAGTTAGGTGCTGCAATGCTCAGCATCACAACACTTAACTCCTTTTGTCTTTCCAGATCCTGAGAAGTCTCCAGTATAAACTAGAGCATCCCCAGAGGCTGCTTTAACTGACACTTCGCTGCAATGAGCTTCTGTAAGATTTTACAGCATCCCAGAGTAGCTGGAGTGCAGCATGCCCTGGTCGCATTCCAGACCACAGGGGCAGCATAGGGACATTCCACCAACCCTGCACCATGAGGAATGTCCCCTCCTTTATTCTGGGGGGCTTCCTAAGTGACTGATTCTCAGAATTGGGGCCTAAATCACTTCCAAGCCAGAGAAAGTATAGTTGTCTTCTCCCTATATTTTTTCCATGGGCTGCATTATAATTTCTTAAGTTAAAACATGCTGTTTAATTCAGTCCATTATTTTCTCTTTTTTATATGATCCCCTAAACTTTGTCCATGTCTAGTAATAACACAAATAAACAATTAAGAATAGCCCTAGCACCAATAGCAGTGCCACCTTCAGTCTGTCTAGAAAATCACTTATAAAACCATTGCTGCTTCTCTACAGAACAGATTTGTAAGACTTTCAAGTAGATAACCATCTATATGTATTTGTGATAAAAATGTATGCCTTGTACTATAACTGCTTTCAGATAATGTAGATGCAGAGTTCTTGCTATGGATATCATATACCTTTGTCAGCACTCATTAAGCTTCTTGGTGCTTGTGGAATATGTCCATGTATGCATATTCTATTCTGGCAGAAGATACTCTATAGGATAAAGTTTCTGCAGTATAGTAAAATAACAATCTGTACTTTTAAGTAAATCTGGTCAAACCCGGGGTGCTAACATTCAAGTAGACCAGTTTGCATTGTCTAGTCCTCTTCTATTTAGTATAATGCTGTTTTTTATGGTGGTTATACTCTCAGCCATGACACCTGAGGCACACATTGTCTCAATACCACTGAAAGTGCTGAGTTTGAAACCAGTCCCAAGGGTCCCAAAAAAGATAGCCTAAAGGTAGACAGGTGTGTGTTAAATCCCTGAAGCCCAGGACAAACAGACCACAAAGAGGAAAAATCATGACAGTCATGTAAATTTGGGAGTTTTGGTCAATATAGCATAGTTGTCTTGGCATAATTTTTAGAACTTTTTAGAGTTCAACTTCCAAAGTTTTTTATTCTTTAGCAATTTAGGTACGGAGCAGACCATTTTTGGGCGGGGGGTTTTGTGACTTTAATTAAGCTATAGATATCATTGGCCCAAGGTTTAGAGGATAAACTGTTTCAAAGCTTCCAGACTTAAATTAACAGCCTGTGTGTAACTTTAAGTACATGCTCCTGTGTTTAAAGTTACTCATGTATGTAAGTGCTTTGCTAGATGAAGGCCATAGATCTTTAAGCTTCAGAGCATGTCAACCTCTAACTGAGAGTGGTTAAGAAGAAACCTCCACAGTCAGCTGATCACTCCATAACTGCCTTCTATGGAGTTTCTTACATCATTCTCTGAAGCATCTATTGTTGGCCGCTGTGAAAGACAGGATATTAGAACAAATGAAATCTAGTCTGGTCTAATCTGGCATGGCAGTTCCTATGTTCCCAACAAACTCACCTAGCTTTTTTTTTTTTACAAGAGTAGACTGCTAATGTTAGTATCTTTTTGTGCTACTTCTAGCAAATGCCAAATATCAAGGTGTTGGTATACTGAACCCTTTGTAGGTTGGCTGCTGTTCTCTCAGTTAAAGGTGTATTCATATTCATCTGAACCCTTCTTCTTTCTTAATTGGCTGCACCAGGTTTATTATTTCCTCTTTGGCAAGATCAGCTGCTGCTGGTTCTTCACTTTTATGTTGCATGCTGGCTTGTCTTATGCCTCTTCTATTTTTGCATTCTTTATATTTTATGAAGGATGGAGAGTTGTGTGATAAAGATTCAAAGCCATCACTGTTCTCTACAGACAGTAAGATTTGTTTTCTTTGTCTTTGCAATTTCTCATTATTCATTACAGACACAAATAGACCTGCCTTTTGACTTTGTCTTTTTTACACTCCATATTTTATGATGCACTGAGTCATGGGATAAAGATTCAGCTGACTATTCATTCTTTTACATTTATGTGCATTGAACTGTCTGTTTTATCCATTACTCTTTCAGTGTTCTATGCCTTTCTCTATTTATCTATATTCTGCCTTATTATTGACTGTTACCTTTTCATACCAACCCTCAGCTCTCTGTTCTTTGTCATTATTTTGCAGACCAACCATCAGTGCCCTTCATAATCTTTAACAAGTAGGAAATTACAAGCCACTATAGCTAGACACACTCCATTTGATACATATAGTCTCTATATTTTAATCTTCACTGAGCTTCATCATATCCCTTCTGCTCCTGCAGATTGTATTGTTAGTTTTTAAAAATACTTTAGCAAAAGGTGCAAGTGGCAATGCTACCTCATGTACACCTCTACCCTGATATAATGCTGTCCTCGGGAGCCAAAAAATCTTACCGTGTTATAGGTGAAACCGTGTTATATCGAACTTGCTTTGATCGGCCGGAGTGTGCGCCCTTCCCCCCCCCACACCGCCCCGGAGCACTGCTTTACCGTGTTATATCCGAATTCATGTTATATCAGGTCGCATTATATTGGGGTAGAGGTGTATAATGGAATATAGCCTTGTCTTTGACTTATTTTATTCCTCCCTGTCATGAGTCATATAGAATGGTACTTTTGGTTTCTTGATTTACTTCCTTGTACTGAAGGACACAGGCATACAATTACATACCTATTTGATATCCTTTTCTCAATGATTATTTATCTCCTATTCAAGGAACACCCACTGGGATGACAATGGCTACAAAATCAGGCAAATTATTATTAATTATTGCTCATTTGCACTAGTACTCTCAATGTGCTAAACCCTGCACACAGACAAAAGGAGGCACAGTCCCCACCTTTAAGTTCTTATAGAAAAAAAGTCAAGTGGGGTCAGGAACAGATACAACACATCCCTTAAAGTAGTGAGAAGTTAAGTTGGATGCCTCCTGATAAAACAATGTTTTAACAACATAACTTTTAGTTTATGTGATGGTAAAATATACTACCACCAAATGCCCCACCATCTTGCCTTGGTCAGCCAGTTAGTTGCATTTAGGTGTCATAGTAGGAGAGGTTCTTCATGAAAGATTTGAATGCAGAGACGATGGTGGTTGCAGGGTCTAACTCAGGAAAGGCATTCCGTTCATGGGGATGGTATAGAGAAAAAGCATGCAGATGCTGTGGGAATATCAGTCAAGGGAAAACAAAATCACTGGCAGGGTTTAGGGATTACAGGGCAATGTGAAAAGAAGACATTAGCCAGGGCAGAGTTATACAGAGCCTTAAAGTGAAGGACGGGAGCTTGATTTTGATGCAGTGAGAGGATTCAAAGACGGGGTGACATGGTCAGATCAATAGGTAAGGAAAATAATCTCAGTGGCTGTGCTTTGCATATGATAACGGACAACAGTGTGAGAGTCAGGGAGGCCAGAGAGAAGGCGGTTACCATAATCATGATAATGGAGGCCTGGATGAAAGCTTTAGCTGAAGAAATAAAAAAGAAGAAATGGATCTTGGAGGAAGAATTTGCATAATTTAGATATTATTGGGACATACAGGGCAAACAGAAGGAGAAGTCCTGTCAAAGACAGAGCCCAGGCTCCTGGCCTTAGTGAAGGGTGGGGCGGTAGTGTTCTCAACTGTGGCAAAGGATGGAGTAAGTGAGAAGGGCAGGGGAGGAGAGATAGAGTTATGTTTGGGCCATATTAAGTTTAAGACACACAGATGTCCAGGAGATGTTAGAGAGAGAGGCAGAGATACAGGATTTTGTATAGATGAAATCAAGTCAGAGTTGGACAAGAAGATTTCTGAATCATCAGTGTGGCAATGATAATTGATGGGAAGATGAGGTCACCCAAAAAAGGATACAAATCAAGAATAATAGGCCAGAACCCTGTGAGACAAAGATTCACTGAAAACTATGATGGATAATCAGACAAAGAGGTGGATGAGAACCAGGATGGGACAACACTGAATACCTGTAGTTTATTTGAAGTGTTTCTCAAGTTACTGAAGATAATCATCCATATACCCTCCATTTCCAGTTTATGCTTTGTTTTCCTTTATTCTGGTCGCTAAGATTTGTTTACATTTTAAACTTCAACCCAACTAGAATTTTGAGGTACAAATCATTCTCTTAAAAGCACTTTGTCTGTTTAGGAAATTTTTGAAAAGAATAAAGTGTATATTTATGATTAATTTTTTACTGATAACTGGACTGGAGACCCTTCCTTACTGCTCCCAATGTGGTGGCCATACACAATCCCAACCCTTGTGCTTCTCTGAGCCCATCAACTTCACTCTGCTGGTGTCTCTGGGATACTAGATGCCCCCCAAAAAAACTAGCAGGCAGCACAAACATGGTCCTCTTCCATGCCCTCTCCTCACCAACAGCCAGAACAGGTGGCCACGTATGGGAGGTACTCTGCATTTGCTGTAGGACTCGTGGCCGCTCATGTATTCTTGTTTGCCTGGGCAACCCCAAAGGCATTGTACTGCCTCACTGAGGCATGATGACTCCTGTAGTGCTCTCCTTGGGCAGAACCTGTCTGCAGTAGAGTCTATGGTATGTAAATATGGCTATGGAAGTTTTGCATTATTATCAACATCTAACATCTGGCAAAAGGTGATTGTTTAGACAAAATGTTGTCCTTATTCAGATTCAAGACAAATTCAGGTGTGCATCCTGCATTAGTGTGCAGGTCAGAAAACCTTTGATACACTTGCACATATATGCAAAATAATTGATTCCTGTGCTGAATGTCTATGACAAAGAATCTATCCAACTTTATAGTTGAAGGATCAGACTGTGATATTCTTACTCATACTTAGTAGCACTTTAATATGAATGGGGACCTATTAGTTCAACGAGACTACTTGTGGAGTAAAGTACTACTCAATGTAAGGGTATCTCAATCTGACACTAAACTAAATGATACAATTAAATCAGTGTATCAGCTGATATGTTGATGTAGTTGAAATTGAAGTTACTAAATTAGATCTTGTTTGACATGGATGAGAAAAACAAACCTCTTGGATATTGATTTCTCTTTCATCTCTTCCACTAGCTGTTTTAGTGTATAATTTGACAATGAGAAAGTAGCAAGATTCTACAAAAAGCTCTTGTTTTAGATAATAATTCTCTAAGTCTTAATTGCTAGAAGGGCAAACAATTTCGTGTTGCTGAGATTATAGCTAAGTTTCTAATGTGCAAATGGTATGAGTAATCTGAATACATGTAGCAGACAATACATTCTATTTTCATATTGCTGAAAAGTATACTATTGAACTGCATTTTTTTCCAGCCTGGACTGTAGCACAATGTGGATATAAAGTCTAATTCAGTTGCTCTCCACCTTTCCAGACGACTGTACCCCTTTCCGGAGTCTGACCCCAAGTTACACATCACTTAAATACTACTTGCTTACAAAATCAGACATAAAAGTACAAAAGTGACCACACAACACTATTACTGAAAAAAACTGCTTACTTTCTCATTTTTAACATATGATTGTAAAATAAATCAATTGGAATATAAATAATGTACTTACATTTCAATATATAGTATATAAAGCAGTGTAAGCAAGTCATTGTATGAAATTTTAGTTTGTACTGATTTCACTAGTATTTTTTATGTAGTCTGTTGTAAAACTAGGAAAATATCTAGATGAATTGATGTAGCCCCTGGAAGACTTCTGCGTACCCCCAGAGGTACACGTATCCCTGGTTGAGAAACACTGGTCTAATTGATCTGCCATTTTCTGTGTTTCTGCCAAGTCCTTTGATACTTGTAAAACTATGGGATTAAACTTCATTTTTAAATGGGGTTGTCTGGGGGTACCATGCCTGCTCAAATGGAAATAGAGCAGTAATTTATCTAGCTCTTACCATGTATTTTCAGGGTCAAGAAACAGCCATCTCTAAAGGCAAAAAGCTCACAAGTTACATTGTAGAGTCTAAAACTAGGCAGACCATTTTTCCATTTTTCTTGGAAAGTTGCATCTGTTTTTACAGAGGTTTTTCTTCTCATCTCAAGTAATAAACCTACTAATATCTATTATTCAGTAGCTTGAGAGATTTTGCTTTAGGAATCAAGCAAATAAGAATCTGAAAGGAGGTTTTACTAACCCATAAAAAATGTGAATGCTTAGCAGATACAATATTTTCAGGGCAGAATATAGCCATCCTAAATGATTAATTTTTACATTCTGTGGGTTCAGTTCAGCTTCCTAGTGCTATGTGTGTAATGACCCAACTGTTTTGCCAGGAGGTGCGGCTGTACCCCACAGGGAGCTCATGTGATATGTTTTTGCTGCCATCTCTCCAAGACAGGTCAGCTTTTAAGAGTGGTCAGGGATATCTCAGACCTTCTAAGAAAGATCCTAAAAGTACATATCACTGATGCTCTAGCATGCTTTTTCCCAGTCAGCATCATCCACACATGGGGCTATGTTGCCTAATGCTGAAGGGGGTGGGAGGGTGACATGGATATATTTTGTTGCCACAATCCCTGTTCAGGCTGTGCTATTACTACTGGAAGAATTCTGCCCCATCAGTATAATTCATAGCTGAATCAAGCTACATAACATTAGATGGATGGAATGGTCCTTTCTGTTCTTAAAAATCTATGAATCTTCATAATCTAACTCTCAACTCAATTTAACTCAACTCAAACTCAAATAATATTGCAATAATATTTAGTTGCACCACACCAGACTATGCCCACATATCTGAGGAAGCTACTTACGGCTACAGTGGCAATAAACAGTGTACTGTTTTCCATATCTCGGGTGCTGTGAAAATCCTCTTGGTGTTGGTAGCAGTTGATGTGACCTAATGTTCAAATTTGTACTAGGACCATCACAAGAGGAGTGGACAACTGGCTGGCAAGCTCAGAAGTCTTCAATCACTTCACGTGCATTATAGACCTGAAAACCATAACTAGAGTATATAATTTTCTATTGCTCAGATCCTGTGCATTGTTGTAAGAAGATAGAGTGGAAGGTATTCACCAAGAAGCACTAAAATACAAAGAAAACAATCCTCCTCCAGAATCGTTTTGTAGCTCCCTACAAGTTACTTTCTTGTTTTATGGGCAATAAAATCTTTTAACATTCTACTCTTTCACCGATTGCTCTTTAGATTTAAGTGTGGACTCATAACAATGAAATATTTAACAACAAAATGTCTGTTAATGGACCAACTCACTAGTTTGCCTGAGCATGGTGCATATCTAATGAGAGAATCAACCTCCATGGAAGACTACCTGGGGAAAGAGAGAGAGAGAACAGATTGCAGCACTTTACAGAGTCTTTTATAGGCCCGATATAAGGAAGATGCATCTGTGAAAAGAGCCTATATAAGTGTGTGAATTTTAAAAAATAGTTTTAGCTATTTGCACAACTGTTTATTTTTATTTGGGAAAGCAGAACCATTATCAATATTAATTGTTTTTAAATTCTGTGTTTTATAGAATGTGAGATACCTGGAATACCAGTGGCAAGTTGGTACAATATTAATACAGATACTATAACAGCAGTTGTCTAATTTCTGAACCTCTATGGACTGCATAATGTTGCTAAATACTGCATAATAAAATGTTGTTAATTAGATTATCCTTTTGTTTTAGAACAGTACCATTGTGTAGAAGAATTATTTTAACCCCTTCCCCAGGAAAAATAAATACTTTCTATCACCACTTGCTCTCTTTATTTTCAAATATTACCCATTTTTATCACAGTGTGTGTACAGAAGTGTAAATCTCAAATTCATAATTTGTGTCTAGAAATACAAAATGTTTTTCTTCCTGATTTTGCTGAAAATCCACTCTTTGATTCTATGTGCTATATAGATTGATAGTCTGAGAAGCAGTATAATCAACCAGCAGTCCATGCTTATTGTAGCAGTAGTGTTATTTAGTGATTAAAACACAGACTGCAAAGGAAGTGTCCTGGGGTTTTGTTCCTGGGGCCATCACTATTACTTAATTTCTCCATGTCTCAGTTTATCCATATGCAAATTAAATATAATTATCTCATCTATCTCTGAGGATGTGGGAATAAATGTTTGTGGAGTGCTTTTAGATCCTGAAATACAAGGTTTTATAGAAGTGCAAAGTATAATTTATAAGAGCAAATTCTACTCTGCTACATGGCATCAGTGCCATTACATATGGTGATTACCTACATGCAGTTAAACCTAAAGTTTGCATGGCTTTAACAGAGGCTAAAATTTGTCTCTGCTGCATTTGTGTAGAGCTAGAGAAACTATCTCCTGTTGTGGAGTTACTCTGGGTTTACACTGTAAAAACAGAGCAGAATAAACTCTGTGAGTGTTTTAAATGTCTGCCTGATGTGAAATAATCCAGGGCTTTTTGCATACACATTCTAATCTAGGCTTGATAACTTTCATACTCTGTTTATGCTAATACCAAAAAGAACTCAAATGGTCTGAGTTCCTGGAATTAATTCTGCCTTCATTGCATATAAAATAATAAGTATAAAATTAAACATACAGTTTCAGAATGGCCTGTTCTTCCAGCTCTCTTCCTCATCCTGTTGTTTTCAATTGTACAGTAAGTCCAGGACAAGCTCTCTGTTCTTGGGTAAAGACTTATCAAGTGTCAGTAGAAACTATGAGGATGGGTATATTGTATTCTTAAATCTGTAGCAGTATACCAGGCAGGAGGAAAGGTTTTAGGCAGAAGGTCTAGACAGAGAAAGTTCCAAACAGAGTTGGTTCAGTTGGATAATACCATTCTAATTAACTTTCTTGTTTAGTGTTAGAAGAAAATGACTCTACAATTCTTTACCATTGTTACAAGATAAAAACCACAAAAACATTAACTATATTCTGAACTACTTCTCTGACACTTTGGGCAGTGACAAGCCAGGACGAAGCTGGTAAAATGAGTTGTTCTCTTGGTGACTTCTGTGAAACTTTTCCTGAGTTTGTAGAGTAACAAACCCATATTGTTGCTTTGTTTCTTCTTACTCACTTCCACAATCTTGCTTTCTCTACTCCCTTTGACCTTTATCATATTTCCTTTTAACATTGCCATTCTTCAGTTAATGTGCCCGTTTACTTGATAACTTGTCATTGCTATCTTTTATAGCCACCATCACATACTTTCATCTTGTGATTCCTCTTCACGCTATTGAGAATATGGAGCCTCCACAAGTATTTTCTTTTCTAGCTCGTGCTGTTCATATTTTATTAATTGTTCCAATTTCTTTTGATGTTTCTATCACAGTTTTGGGGTAACTGCAGCTTTGACTCCTTCTGTGGTCTGCTTAGGGGATACCCCCCTTAGGTTTCACACCTCCAGTCATCACCTCTCTCTCTGGCAGGGACCCACATTTCTCTTCACTCAGACTGGGGATTTACGCTGTAGCCCCTGCAATTCACTCTGATTATCCCAGCAGGTCAGACCTAGCTCAATACCTGCAGTTTCTCTTTCAGTCTCTCACTGGCTAAGCCAGTAGTTTACCAGAGACCACACAACTTTACACAGAGCACAATACATTTATTTTAGGGCAAAAACATTACAGCCTAAATATATAATAAAAGGCTTAAACACATACTTAAGTTTATCAGAGATCCCCCATCAGTCCAATAAAGACCCTGGCAGGTCCCAGTCCTTCCAACCCTTCAGCAGAGCTTTTCCCCACCTCAATCAAGGGTTCATGTCAGTTTGGAGAACCCCATTAATCAGTTCAAGCTGGCCCTTTATATCACAAGTTCTTTCTTTGTCTCCTGAGTCTTTTGAGCTCAGCCTGAACCAATGCAATTTATCCAAGGGGTGGTACTTCCCTGGAGTTGTTTACCTGTCCCAGGGTCTGCAGTTATTACCCCTCACTGATTTTAGTTCACAGACAGAGCTCCATAACCTACCCAATCAGTCAGCATACAATCATAGAATCATAGAAAATTACAGTTGGAAGAGACCCCAGGAGGTCATCTAGTCCAACCCCAACTAAATCATCCCAGCCAGGGCTTTGTCAAGCCGGGCCTTAAAAACCTCTAAGGAGGGAGATTCCACCACCTCCCTAGGTAACTCATTCCAGTGCTTTACCACCTTCCTAGATTTTCCTAATATCTAATTTAGACCACCCCCATTGCAACTTGAGACCATTGCTCCTTGTTCTGTCATTTGCCACCACTGAGAACAGCCTAGCTCCATCCTCTTTGGAACCCCCCATTCAGGTAGTTGAAGGCTGCTATCAAATCTCCCCTCACTCTTCTCTTCTGCAGACTAAACAAGCCCAGTTCCCTCAGCCTCTCCTCATAAGTCATGTGCCCCAGCCCCTTAATCATTTTCATTGCCCTCTGCTGGATTCTCTCCAATTTGTCCACATCCTTTCTGTAGTGGGGGGCCCAAAACTGGACGCAATACTCCAGATGTGGTCTCATCGGTGCCGAATAGAGGGGAATAACCACTTCCCTCGATCTGCTGGTAATGCTCCTACTAATACAGCCCAATATGCCGTTAGCCTCTTGGCAACAAGGGCACACTGCTGACTCATATCCAGTTTTTCATCCACTATAATCCCCAGGTCCTTTTCTGCAGAACTGCTGCTTAGCCAGTCAGTCCCCAGCATGTAGCAGTGCACTTGTCCTTGTTGAACCTTATCAGATTTATTTTGGCCCAATCCTCCAATTCATCTAGGTCACTCTGGACCCTATCCCTACCCTCCAGCGTATCTACCTCTCCATCCAGCTTAGTGCCATCTGTGAACTTGCTGAGGGTGCAATCCATCCCATCCTCCACATCATTAATGAAGATATTCAACAAAACCGGCCCCAGGACCAACCCCAGGGGCACTCCACTTGATAACGGCTGCCAATTAGACATCGAGCTGTTGATCTCTACCCGTTGAGCCCAACGATCTAGCCAGCTTTCTATCCACCTTATAGTCCATTCATCCAATCGTCTCAAGTATTGATGCAATAGGCTCAAGTATATGCTTGCATTCACCATATCTGTTGCAGTTTCTTGGTTATTTTATTTTTTCCAGGTGTTAGTCCTTGGTGATGCTTCTAACTGGGATAGTTAACAATTTTTTATGTGTTGGTTGGAGCACTGCCACTTTGCATCCATTCACTATGGCTTTGTAGCCAGAAATATACAGTTCTTGGGCATATGTTTATATTTTCCTTGTTTACAAGGTGGTTTTAAACGGGTTGCAGTAATGTCATGATCATACAAGTCATTCACAATAGTCATGTATTGCAGGCTTCCTGTAACATTTATATATGGGGTCCGGTATCTTGAAAGCTGAATCTGAAGTCCAACAACTATTCTTCTGTTTGTTCCAAAGATGTTCTAAACTATCTTTCAAAGTCAAAATATTCCCTGGAACATTCCACTATTGAGGTGACAAGATAAGCTTCCCTTCTTCCAACATCACACAATCATCAGTCAAACCACAGAGTAGAGCAAACCCACAGTCTTATTTCCAGTACTTATAATGATCACATTGAGTTGCTCTTTTTAAATTTCACTCAGGAGTTTTCATCAGGCCATTTAGCAAGAACCTCTAATCTTGTAGTAATACGAGATCGGACTGGGAGATGCCCTATGAGATTAATAATTGTGACTTGCAAGGATATAACCTGATCTAAGTTACCTCAGCTCTGACTTGGAAGGGCTTCTTATTTATATCTGGTGCCTAAAGGAGAAGCTCTTTGCTTTGCCATTACAAGAGGCTGTTGGGATGATATTTCCAACCCAACCAAACATCTCATGAAAATACCAGCTCTCACAAGATTGACAGCGAAGTTTGCTCTAGTCACAGTACCAAATTCTTCTCCAAGGATATAGTTAGTGACGAATTTGGTCTAAAAAGGTCATAACATTCATTAAAAAAAATCCAGATAGGAACTCAGAAATCTTGAATCTGCCTGAATGGAATCCCTGTACCTTTTGAAATTTCCTCATCACTCATTCAACACACACGTTTGCCATGATCCCATTTCACCCTCAATGGGCTGTGAACCAGACTGATTGAATCAGTGCATCCTGCTCTCAATATTAAATAGTAGCGCATAAATGCCTATTAATCGTCAAAAGGGCTTAGTCACTGAAGGGACAAACCACTGTAGGGCAAAGCCGTGATAAAAAAGGAGAATGCCTGGGAGGAAGGCAACCTGCCACACACCACACGCCAACACTAGGCAGAGCTGGCAGAGACTGTTTCCCTTCATACACCTCATATACTATGAGAAAAGATGAAACAGATTGCACTTTTAGTAGGATGTGATGCTGCATGATTGAAATATGACCATTTATATAATTGATATTGCCACTGTTATGCAATTGCAACAAATTTTGAACAAAGCATATCATGTAAGGTGCCAATGGAAAAATTATGATTTGCTAACTAGGATTTAAATCCATGCAACATTATTGTATCTAAAGTTATGAATATTGTCTATGTATCTATATCGCAAATGGGTTTGTTCCTGGGGTAACACTCACAAGGTAGTTTACATCCAACCTAGCTAGCCCATTGTGAATGGACTAGTCAAGCCCGATGGGCAATTGAGAACACTTCATTCTAACAATGGGCCATAGAAGAAACTCATTCTGCCCAGATATCTATTCCTGTGGACGCCTCAACCTCCAAGGGGCCAATGGCTACCCTCTGTGAGTCAGCAAGCCATGTGAGGACAAGTGATAAGCTCATGTGACCCTGGACTTCATCTTCTGCCAGTAGCTTTCCACAAACTGGGCTTTGTTTGAAACAGAAAAATTTCAGGCACATGGCAAAAAGTATAAAAGACCCCTGGGATGACTTCATTTTGCCTCTTTTCTGCCCTGATTCTCTGGACTGTGGATTTACAACTAAAGGAGCAATTGAACTATGGACTGAGGACCTTCCAATCTTTTGGAAGTTACCAGAGTGACATTACAAGCCAACAGTCTATAACATCACTGCTACAAACCTGATCTAAGGGTATTGCAATGATTGTATGTATATGATCTATTAATCATTTCAACTGTCTTCTTTTCTCTTATTAATAAACCTTTAGATTTTAGTTACTAAAGGATTGGCAGCAATGTGATTAATGGGTAAGATCTGAGTTATATATTGACATGGCTGTGTGACTGATCTCTTGGGACTAGTAGAACTCTAAATGTGATTAAATTGGTTTTCAGTAATCACTCATCATAAAATCTAGTGTCTGGGTGGTGAAAATAGAGCTGGAATGCCTAAGGAGACTGCATCTATGACTTCTTGTTAACCAGTGTGGTGAGACAGAAGTTTACTTTTGTTACTGGCTTGGTATAATCCTGAATCTGGTATTCTCAGCTGTGACCCACTGAGGCATGGTGACACAGGACATTCCTATAAGGGATAGCTTTAGAAAAATAAGAAAATAAGTCATGCACAGATGGGTGGTCCTGAAATCTAGCCATTCCTTGAGTAATAAATGTGGTTGGCAACCCTGAAAACTAGACCCTGCAGATTGCTGAACCATCTATAACCCCCCTGCCATCCCATAAAACCTTCTCATTAAATAAGGGTTCACAGTAAATTGATTCTGACAAAAACAGTTTGCATCTCAGACATTAAGGTACACATGCACACACAGAAATTAGCTTTTTCAGTGAAGAAGCTGAAGTGGGGAAGTTTACCAGAAAAGCCAATTTTCTTGGACGTGATTATTTCAACTCTGACTGTGATCTCTAATAGTTCAGTATGGAATCATCCATTTTTACACAAGCAAAAATGAGTGCTGCAAAAGTTTCCTAAGGTCCTTATAGAAATACATCAAATTAGCTGTCTCTCCTTTTTTTTTTCTCCCTCAGGGATTCCACTAGTCTTTGTCTATTAGAATATGAGAACCTTTAGAACTACTGACAAAGCACTAGAAGAATTCCAGGAAAAATGAACTTTCAGCTCAGTAAGGGAATAATTTTTCATTTCTGTCCTTATCTATGCACTCACAATGAAAGATACTCTTTTCATTCCACTGGAGACATTAAATATAAATAAATAAAGATCTATTTCTGGATCACACAACTCTTGCCCTGTAACAATAAACATGAGATGCTTTTCATTGCTCAACATATATGATTTTTTTTCTTTTATGCTGCCCCCAGTTTTACTCCTGCATATAAATAGGAATGATTTTTCTATTGCAAGTTTTATACTTGTCTGTCTCCTGAGGTTTCTTTTCGAGATGACCTTTGCATGAACAGTTATCTGGATAAATCTTTGTTTGTTGCCTAAGCAAGCAACGGTTACAGTCCTGTAAACTCCACCTGCATGAAACCATTGAATTCATTGTGAGTTTTGCAGGATTTGGGCCCTTCATACGTTTGCAAAACAAAAGCTTTTTCTTTTTTATCAAAAATAAGTCAAGACAACAAGAGCCCTTCTCCAGGAAAAAGCTAACTGAACAAATTGAGAGAATATGTATAACTGGAATGATTATGGGTGGCTGAATACTGGGGAAGCCATAGACTCAGTACAGTAGAAAATCTTTAGGTACCATAGGTACATTATTAAAAATGTGTAACCTATAGTAATGCAGTTTCTCTTTCTTTAAAGAGCTCCAGTTTCTTCATAGAAAACTTCAGAAAGCTTTGTATTTAGAAACAGTTCTGTTTTCATATCACATTTCATGCAAAAATCTATGTTAAGAGAACATAGTGCTCTCAAAACTTAAGATTGAACATGTAAACTTAACTCTGCCCCTTGTGTGTCTATATAAATGCATTATGATTTGATTACATAATCATTATTCGCAGTGATACTATTTCTCAAGTACATTATAATATCTTAGTATGTTTCATACAGCTTGTCATGTGTAACATTTTTTATTGCTGTGGACTATGTATATGCAGGACAAATGGAGTCCAAGGAAACTGTTTCTTTATGGGAAGTACCCCATACTTAGACAACATATTACAGATGAAGTAAAACACAAAATAATATTAGAATATAGAAGATTAGAGTTAAATTCTGACATCAATTCCTTCAATGGTTACATCACTAACAGTGGTACATCAATAACATCAGACTGTAAATACATTATTAGTATTAAATATAGTTGAATAATTAGCACCTAAAAACACATAGCCATGTCAGTTTATGGAAAGCTTTTTTTCTCAGTTCACCCTGCTTGCAGATGCATCATTGTCTTAACTATTTACCTGTTTCCCTTTGTGATTGCCTCATGTCTTTGACCATCATTCCCCAGCTAACTAGAGTTAGCCTACACCTTTATTTATGCAGCACCTATAAATTATACCCTAATGTGTATCTCCTAAAATCTGAAGGGTCAAATTAAGATGATGTAGATAACCATGATGCCAATCCTTGTGGCCCTCACCATTCCACACACCTAGCCCATCCCCTGTTTAAAATGGAAAGGCAGCCCCCTTCCCTTCCCAGAAAGGCAATGACATGGACTCCATTTCTCTCCCTAGGAGTGGCATCAGGGACCCTCTTCCCTCTGGAGCAGCAGAAGTGGTAACCTGAGTGGTCTGTGAAGGCACAGCAGCAAGACAAGCCCCTAGTTACTTACCTCAGCAGCTGGGTATTCCTTCCTGCATGAGTCAGGCACACTGCCATATTCTGTGTTGGATTGAAGCAGTGGTGGTGGAGACTTAGGAGCAGTGGGCCTTAGAGTAAACAGCCATAGAGATGCATAGGGCAGTTCACACCTATCAGAGCTATTTTTCAGGCTCTCTGCAGACTCAGGAAGATGTCTCTGTGACACTCAGTTCACCTTTCAAGATGTTCTTTATATCCATGAGAAAAAGCTGGGAACTTTTTTTAAAATGAAAGCTGAGTAATATATAATCACAGGACTATAGGAGCTGGGATCCTACGCACCAAATCTATCATGTTCATGCGTTAATCCAGAGCTGATTCTAGGGACTGGTCGATTCACTGAGAAACCAAGTTAACTATGCATGACAGTGCAGTGCATTATCCTTAAATGATGACCTAACAGGCTTAGCAAAGAACACAATTGAACTTACTTGGTACCTTTTCAAACACCCATGACAGTCAAACCAAAACCAATTTTCTGTATGACTAGGCCATGAACTCTCTCCTTGTTGAGGACTACAGCATTTTTATGCCAAATTGTACTTTTCACACCTAATCTCTTTTAGCTCTGGGGCTGGTCAAGAAGAGGTCAATCACAGCAATTTGTTTTATAAGGGGAAAAATCCTTTTACTCACTTCTCATTCCAAAACACCTCAAAAATAATATATGTTTTGCTTAAACTTCCCAAGAAATTCTCCTTTGGGCAGAGCTAAGCCTGGAAAATTTCATTCCCAAAAGTGAATTTTTCACAAGGTTATGATCATCTGAAAAATAGGATTTTATAATGGAAAGATTATAGAGGCAGCTGCCCTCCCTGCTACAGTATTTTCTATATTTTTCCTCCCTTGTTCGTCACTGCAGAGAACACATGCATGAAAATGTTCTCTAACATTTAATATGCTCCTGGTCGTTCCCCAAATCATATTTTTTTTTTGTATTTGGGTTATTGTAGTCTCTCACTGCAACAAACTGTGATGTCATCGAACAGAGGAAGACATCAGCAGCTACAATGTATGTGTAAGTAGAATATATTCTGATTCCTTCTTGATATTTTATAGTAATGGGGAAAATTAGATAAGATCAATACAGAAAATAAGAGCAAAACAACTGTATCAAAATAACATATTTTCTGTGAAGAATCAGGAAATCATCAGTCACATTCTTCCAATTATATTGTAAGCAAGCTTAGGACCACATTAATAGCATGCATACTTGGGCCAACACTGTTAGGTCACTGTTAGGAATGACACTGGTATGATGAAGGTGTTAAATTAACAAAACTGAAGATCACATGGTACACAGCGGAATGACAGCTCCTCTTTTACTTATCCACAAGGTTAATTTGGAGTCCTGGTCCATGACTGGGGCTCCTAGTCTCTACTGCAATGTAAATAAATAATAAGAATAGCAATGGTGTTTTACAACAACTTTCCACAGCTGTAACAATTGTACAAAGTGTAGAGCAGTGGTGAGTCATGCACTATCTCTACAAATAATGGGGCGCACAGTCTCTGCTACAACCTTCTGAAAGGGAGCAAGGTCAGCTTCTCAGTCTTGGTTATTGTTAATAATTAGTATGATTGTTTTATTGATTTATTTGTATTGTGGAAGCATCAAGTGGCCCTACTCAGTGATCAGAGGCTGATTGTGCCAGGCATCATACACACATATAAGCAAAACAACAGTCCCTAGCTCAAAGAGTTTACAATCCCAATCTAAATATAAATGACTATCCTGTTTGGTGATTGTAGTGTTCTCACACTGGTGTTGTGTTTAAAGCCCACAAGGGTGAGGAATTCTTATATTCTCTTCCTGGTACCCCCTGCTCTACTGCTCTTAGCCTGTAAACTTTATTTTTTAAAATCCTCTCTTTTATTTTATTCACCCTAAGAAATATGGTTGATGTAATAAATTCCACATTTCTATTCTAATATCCCCCTCCCCCCCCCCCACACACTACTATATATGTATTTGATCTATATACTATATTGGCCTTTAGCTATTGGAGCTTCAAGTCAAGATGCCTTGGTTCCTAAATAAAATACTGGAGTTATGGTACAGTCGTTTTCTTTTTCCAGGAGACATTAACAGTACACTTCACAAAATTACCACAAAACTTGTTGGCTTTGCAAATTGGTATACAGAGGAATCTGTATCTAATGAGACAAAAGCACCTGTGGACTCGTAACGAAGCGGCCTTTGGCGGGACACTACTGAGAGTATCAATTTAGGACAAATTGCTTAGAGCAAGGTAGTTACAGCCCAAGGCTGGGGGTCTTTTGCTACTAAGGCACACCAAACCAGCCAAACAAACAGAGAGGACTTCGGTTTCATCCCACTGGCTAACCAGAAGTCATACAAGCAATTCCCTCAGACACTCCAGTTTCCCAGTATCACCGCCAGTGCCAATCCTTATGGGGATGAATGGTTATGAAAACCAATACCATGGTAAAAGAAAAAAGGTTCTCCCGATCCCAAAGGACCAAGCCTCAGACTCAAGTCAATATACCAGTTAGGTCTTACCCGTAAATCATGCTGTTGCCAATCCTTTAGAATCTAAAATCGAAAGGTTTATTCATAAAAAAGAAAGAAAGAAATATAGATGAGAGTTACAATTGGTTGAAGAAATTAATTACATACAGTAATGGCAAAGTTCTTGCTTCAGGCTTGTGATGGAATAAACTGCTGGCTTAAGTCAAATCTCTGGAGTACATCCACGGCTTGGATGGGTCATTCAGTTCTTTGTTCGGAGCTTCAGTGTAGCAAAGTTCCTCCAGAGGTCAGAAGCAGGATTGAAGACAAAATGGAGAAGATGTAGCTGCCTTTTATAGTCTCTTGCCATGCGGCCTGTGCTTCCTTTGTTTCAAACACAAGCTTCCCAGCACATGGCTTGAAAGCCTTAGAGTTCTCTCTATAGCCATGTCCCTGCATGCCTTGCTGAGTCATAAGGTGTACCTGCCTTCTCTCAATGGGTCAATTGTATAGCTGATGGTCCTTAATGGGCCATCAAGCAGGCTAGGCAGTGCTGATGCCAAACTGTCTGGGGTGTCACCCAGAAGCATAGCACAAGTTTGAAATACAGATAGTATAGAGCCAGTACTTATAACTTTAAATACAAAAATAATACATGCATACAGATAGCATAATCATAACCAGCAAATCATAACCTTTTCATAGACATCTTACTTGACCTCCTTTGTACAAGATTTGATGCCACTATAGGACCTTGGTTGCAACAATGATCTATATGGTTACAGTTCATGTCAATAACGTCACAACTCTGTAAAAAGTAAATTGTGAGGGCCAATGTGGCCAGCCTTTCAATGTTGAAAAGATCCTAAATCAAAGTTATAATGGATAGCTAGCATCATCTGAAATATGTAGCATGGTCCAATGGATAAAACACTACAGGGGAGCCAGGAGATCTGTGTTCTATTCCATGCTCTGCTAGAGACTTGCTGGCCCTACAAAAGTCAGTGGCAAAGCTCCATTAGCTTCAATGGGGACAGGATTTCAACCATGTGTTCTATTGCAACTATGCAACTTAGATGTTGTGTGACCTTGGTAAGTCACCTTACCTCTGTTTCTCATTTGTCTGTTTTGTTTATTTAGACTACAAACTTCTCACAGCCGGGACTGTGTCTTACTATGTGTTTGTATGGTGTTTTGAAAAATGAGGCTCTGATCTCTGTTGGGTCTTGCAAGTAAGATTGTAACACAAATAAGATGGATGCTTTATGTTTACATGAATTTTGGATACACCAAGCCTTCCCATTCCAACCTTCTATTTAATGACATTAAATATATATAAAATAAATAAATTAAATAACCCTACAGAGTTTCCATGCATCTATTGCTGGAGGTTAAAATTTTAAAAATTGGATGCCTAAGCTAGACTCTCATATCCATATGTAAACTCCTATGGCTACAGCCAGACGACTGGCTCCTAGTCCTATTGCACATCCAGCCTCCACAGATTAAAAGAGCTGCCCAGACATCTCACTTTCTCACCCATGTCAATGCAAACACGAGGATCCAGTTGTATGATGACCTGGAGAACCCACCCAAGACAAGATTAAAATCCCACAACCCTCTATGGAACCGCATCAAGATCCTTACACACAACTTCAAAGCGGAGGCTCAATGGAGAGCCACATGGAGTATTTTGACAGCTCAAAATACTTATATATACTAATACTAATATAATACTTAGTCCTATCACGAGTGTGGGGGACTGGACTAGATGACCTCTCAAGGTCCCTTCCAGTTCTGTGATTCTATGAAACAAACAGCTCATCGTTGACTCTGTCAAGGAACCATCAGGTTTTGATTTAAGTTGGAGAGACTGGTGCAGATTGACTCACATCAGGACATCTCATGGGAGATGTGGACAAACCCTCTTTAAATGGAAAATGAGGCAAACACCTGTATGCAACTGTAGTCATCAGGCACAAACAATGGAGCACATCATATCTAAGTGTGTCCTTCATTCTTTGGGGGACTGAAGGACATTCACCAGCTCACTGCTGTTTTATATATATATATAAAAAATAACTCCTCATATATTGTCTGGCCAGAGACACAGGCTTTCATTGGAGACCTCACTTTATATTCATTTACTGAATCTCTGGACCCCTTATATCCCATTGCCCTCTGGCAGTTGTTATCCAAAGGTTGTTGGGTCACAACCACATCTCTATTTTATTTCAAAACAACAGTCAACTGGATGTACGGGGGTAGTTTTAGCCCCTTGACAAAGCACCTTCCACTATGTTCTCCTTCTCAGGTATATTTTAAGCAGCAATTCTCAAGTTCAGTGCGGCACCTGTCAAAACTTCATATTGTCAGGTCTTTTTATGTCACTCTTTCTCACCTCCTCCACCCTCAATTCAGAGAGTGAGCCTACCACAGCGGTATGTTAAATCAGTGTCTTGTGCTCTGTCTGCTGTAGTATAATATATATATTGATTTTTCAGTCACGGCCAAATTCTTACTGATGCAAGAGGCTTCCTCCACTTACTGGGCTCAATACAGGAGTAACTGGATGAAATTCGGTGACTTGTGTTATGCAAGAGGTCAGGCTAGATGATCTAATGGTTCCTTCTGGCCTTAAAATCTATGCAACTGTGAATCTATTAAACTTGTACATGTTATCAGGGTAACCTTAGTTGTTATGGCTCAATATGGGCAGAGACCACACACCCTTAATCTCCCATCCACAATTAGCCAAGAGAATAGAGCCATCTGTGCTTAGATGATACAACCTGGGCAGTTACCCTGTGCACAGTAAAGCTTGGAAGGGATTTGACTCAACAGAGCTCCTCCTCTGGCAGTGTATCTGTGCAACACCTCCACTATATGGTTATGCTTAAACTGAGCCCTAGGTACATTCAAAGAAAGGAAAAAAATACATTAAAATATACAATCTTGTTAATAAACCATAGACTAGAAACAAATAGATTAAAAGGCTATCATATGTGAAGTCTGTATGAAGGTGTTCTGTAATTATATGTGCTCTAGACCATCACCCCCCCCACACACACACACCCTCTCAGGATCCACAAAATAGGAGTGGGGGAAGTTTATTTTTAGTGGCCATAATGTGTGTAATGTGTGCTAATCATGGTGATATGGGACTAGGGAGAATGCACACAGGTGTGAGCAGCAGCTAACGGGGTAGCCATTAAGAAGTTAGACACACATCTAACACAGGGTCGCCATTGATATCTGCTGCTCAGCAACTCAGCACATTAAAATCTGCATGCCACTTTAGAAGGAATTGCTTTCCAGAGGAAGGGTGAAGCCAGGGTGAAACGAAACAGGATGTTGCTATGTCAACCTCCCATAATTGTATTTAATGTTATTAGGAGGCAATATGATCTAGTGGCTAAGACACAGGAGTTTTTCCTCCCCCCCCCTCTATCATCCTTTCTATTTAAGGTCTTCAGGCAGGGACTGTCTTTTACTATGTTTCACAGAGCTGACATCCTCAGTGATGCTCATGTACAAACAGGGAAGTAAACCAAACCTATCAATGAATTTCAATCTCTGTTGTTGCAAACCAAGATGGTGCTGGGGAGGAAAAAAACAAAGCAAACACTACCTCCCATCCCCTCCAAAAATGTGGTTGTTGCAAGGACAAAAATTAGTACAGAGAGACATTTTATTTTCAGGTTGCTGAAGGGTTTTTCCAAGCATGGGGGGAGGGTTGGGGGGAGAGAGAATTATTAAATACTCAATCTTGTTGACAGTGTGTCCCTTTAAATGAAATCTCTATTTGTTATTCTCATCTCTTGCCAGTATTGTCGATTAAATAACTCTGATTGTAAACTATACTGATCTAAAGAAGAAGTGTTACATGTATCAGGTATGACGTGTTGCCCTTTTGGGGGCTCTCTGTTATTTTATGTACTTCTACTTATATTTACAGGGCTCTGATTTTACTGTAAGATTTTATTTTACTGCTTTTAATTCTAGTTTATGGATTTAAAACTTTCATATAACAAGGCCCAGCAGCATTGTGTGAAATGTAAGGTCAGAATTGCCTTCAGTTCCTAGGTTCTTAGTAAGCAACATGTGAAAAGTGACAAGAATGGCATTTGAAGACTGAAAATGATGCCCGTGAGATGATACAAATATTGAGAAAAAAAGAGAAATAACAGAGGTGATGTGAGGGAATAGGCCTGGCCGGCGTCCCTTATGTCAGTCAAGATGACAGCAAAAGCTCGGACATAGGCCCTCCGGCAAGAGCTCGGTATACAGGCCTTTACAGGTTAAGGCCCTGAACAAGACTAAGCAACACAGCCTTCTGCCAGACTCGGTCAAGGGTTATGTTCAGAGGAGGGAGGTGGAAGGAATAATGTGGAAAGCCCCAGTAAAATAATAACCACTTGTTGGCGAAATATAATAACCGCTTGTATGAAGAAATTGCTTCCAGCAAAATGCAAAACTAGTCAATCATATATCTTCTTTGGGCGTCCTGTAATAACCCCTCCCCCCCCCCCCCCGCAGTGCACTGACGGTAACACCCCGGAAAAGTAATATGCACCCTGCTGAGAATACACCCCAACTGGTGCCAAGTACTGCCCATATCAGAAACCACCAAGAGCCCTCCACCCCAATATGCACTCAATTCTCGGAAAATTAATAAGGAAGGTATCGGGAAAGGGAACTGACCCTAACTCTTATTTTTGCGTAAATGACATATAACCTGTAAGATGTTTGCGGTTTGTAAGAATAAAAAGGAGCCTGTGAGCTCTGCTTAAGGGTGTAGTTTCCAACTGCAACCCCCAACGCGTTGGTATGTATTGCAATAAACTGGCCTCAGGCTTGAGTCTGTGAACTAAAATCTATGCATGGGTGACTTTTTCCACGACAGCAATTAGGAAGTAAAATACAAATATTTTTTAACAGTTTTGGACCTCATTCCTAAAACAAAAAAAAGTAATAAAAAGGTACTTATGCAAATGCCATATGCCATACTTACTCCTTAGACTGTTTGCTCCCACTACATAAGTATCATATATCTTATAGTGTCTGTAGTGATTTGGAGAATGTAGCAATCACACTGTGCAGAAGAACTGACATATATAAATGATGCATTTGCCACCTGTGCTTCAGCTCATCTTCATAATCCCCATAAATACTGGGAAAATGAAACAAGAGATCCTGTAATTGGGTAGAAATTGGCATTGCTCCATTGACTTCAGTGGAACTACACTGATTTACACCAGCATTATATATAAGAATAGGATTTAGGTTATATCCAGAATATATCCAGTTTGGCTGGATTTATACTGGTGTTATTAAGAATAGTGTATATATACACCTCTACCTCAATATAACGCTGTCTTTGGGAGCCAAAAAATCTTACCGCGTTATAGGTGAAACCGCGTTATATTGAACTTGCTTTGATCCACTGGAGTGTGCAGCCCCGCCCCCCCGGAGCACTGTTTTATCGCGTTATATCCGAATTTGTGTTATATCGGGCCGCGTTATATCGAGGTAGAGGTGTACTTATATATATTTATACTTATATATCTTAGTTACACCAGTATCAATCCATCCACTGATATTAGGAGTTACTCTATATTCATACCGGTGTAACTGAGAATAGATGTTAGCCCATAATATATAAAAATGTAAGATACAGAAAAACTTCAATTATTTATAGCACAGAGTAAGGCTTTTTTGACCTGTATTCTCTTGGGGGATACAGGGGCAAAGTTGTTTCAGAGGGATTTGTTATCTGATTATATTCCATGTATTACAGGCCTAGAATACTGCATCATCATCTACAGAGCTGTGGCCGTAATGACACCACTCCTAGTGTTTCTGTGTGTGATAAGGTGCTGCAGGATCATGTGTCATCAAATTCGTAGTTCTGCAGGGTTGTAGGGAAGGGGAGAGAATTCAACTATCCCCCTGTTTGTACCCCTATTGCTGCTGGCAAATGTAGTTACACACACTTTTACACACACACAGCTTCCATATGTACAACACCTGAAATGTTCATATAACTCAGGGTTGTGTGAATGCATAGATATCATCATGTACCAATCCTGGAATTGAGTGTGCATACATGTAAGTCAGCTATCTGCTCTCACCTTTATCTCTACCACACGTATTTGGCCAAAGAAATGAAGTTGATCTGATTTATATTGGTTTAGGATCTGGCCAAAATATTTCAAAGTATGAGACACTGGGGGATTTTCTTAGGTGTTTCTCAGTTGCAGCTTCTACCCGCCCAAATACACAATATGGAGAATCAACAATGTATCTGACATGAAATATAGGATGACCTTGGGAAAACAGATCTAGATTCCCTTTGTATTGGAAGCTCTGAGAATATTCCATTCACCTAAGCTTATTTCCATGGCCATGGAGCTCAGCATTTTCAAAAGAGGACCTTTATAGCCTCTTTTACAGGTCTGTGCTGAGTCCTTGGGCCATCTTATCCATTTATTTATTAACCTTCCTATAGGATACAATTATCTTACAAGATAATAGAAGTTTAACAAAAGATTCCTTAGAATAATGAGTATTATCCAGACAATTCAAGTTGGGGTTCAAGCTAAATTTTTCAATTTCTTTTCACAATGTTCTAGGAAATGCTTGCATAATTCAGGGACCTAATTCATGCAACCTCAGTAATCTCCCTTGAAGATTTCAGCAGATTCATCTCTATTCTTTCTTTCTTTCTTTCTTTCTTTGCTGGGAAACATCTCCTTGTGGCACAATAGCCAACGATTCACAGCATTCGTCCAACCTTTTGCTCCATGTATCCGACACATTTGGGCTGAGTGGTTTCCAAGCTCCAGTCACTATCTGCCACTAAATCCTCCCCACGTAGCTCCACCAAAGCTGTGACATTCACTCTGATTTTCATTGGTCATATTGATGTGTGGGTTTTCAGTCACTGCTGATTTCTGAGCACAGTTTGTTGTTGTGCTACCTTATTTTCTTTATAGAATTAAGGTACAACCCTGGACATACCTGCTGCCCTTGTGACTGCTATCTAGTGAATAAAACCTAAATGTCCTTTTACCTCAATTTGTATAGTGTGGGACCCTGTCCTTTTTTGTTTCATAAAATCAACTTTTCCTGGGAGCACACAAGCCATAAAACCAGCTGTGATGGGTCTCACTCTTCCAATGCCACTAATATTCCTTAGTTTGAACATTGATCACTCTTTCTGATTCTGTTTTCTCGTCTTCTCTCGGGAACATATTTAGGGAAATTGCTGTGATGATTCTTCAGTACCCAAACTAGTGCTGAGCTCTGTCATCATTTCACATTCTCTGTCCTCTGCCAGCTGTTGGTGTTTGTACTTAAAGTTGATCTGAAAATGAACTATCTGATGTCTGTGAATGTTATCATAAAGATTGTCCCAATGGCCACATAAACAAGTCTCATCTTCAGGAGTTTCTGTCAAACAGTTAACCCTTTCTTAAATCTCTTTTGGCAGGAAACTGTGTTGCCTGATCAGGTGACAATATCATTGGCTACAACAGCTACTGATAGTTACACCAGTTTTCAGAGCTAGAGATCGGATTGTGAGGAAATCCATGATCAGCAACCTCATCTAATGCATAGCATACATGAAGATGTAAGTATAAGATAGTATTCACTGGTTTTTATCTTAACCCCCAATACCTTATTACTTAACCTGGATTACTTTTACTAGACAAGATCAAAAATCATTGGTTTTAATTATTTAATTGAAAAGGTTTCATGTCTTGATCTTTTAGGGTGCTTCTGTCCTGTACATGTATTATTAAATTAAATTAGTTGTAATAAATCCCAAATCCAATTCTGAAGGATATGGTAAGAAACAAATGTCAATTATCACAGTTCACCAGAGTATGAATTGAAGAAGAAGAAGAAAAGACCATGACCTGGTATAATATAGTTCATGAGGGCAAATTAATGTGACAAGAACATTTCCAGAGTATTTAATTAGTGAGGTCCTAAAAGAATATAGATGTCCAAATAAATTAGTTCCACTCAATTTGTTACATGCCTGGTGTTTATCAAAAACAATCTAATAGAGTGTATTCTCTTAAACTAAACATGTCTCAGATTAGAAAACAGATTTATACTGCTGATAGGAAAATTAGACTCTTTTCTACAAAAGGAAACAATTTTCTATTCTAAGACAATGATTTGTTTCTAACATTTATCAGTTCACTTATTGCCATCTAAGTTCAAAGATATTTGACTTTACTTATCTATCAAATGAAAGTAATCAGAGAAAGCTGGACAGCATACAGTGCAACTGTCTCTAGCCTGTAAAGGCAAGCTCTAAAGAGAAAATTAGTTGTATACTTTGCATGTTGAGTAAATGGTGTCAAAGCAGAATGAAAAATGCTAGAAAAAGTATTGTTAAATAAGGCTATAAAAATATATCCAGCACAACCAGTCATTTAACAAAGATTCTGTGTGTATAAGCTTTGCATTCTTGCCAGCAGATCAAAGGCAACTTGGTGAACACAGAATTGCCTACCTACTTTATCTTCATACAAATGAGCTGAAGTGCCCTTGGCAATGTATGCAAAGTCATGCCAGTAGAATACAGATTAAATACTGCTGTATCAAGATATTTTACTAAAGCTGCAGTGAATTATCCACTGGGGTTGAAAAGTCCGGTGAAGACAAACATGAAAGCACATGTGCTAACTGTTTGTCCAGTAAACTAGCTTATTATCATGATCGTGAATAACCCAGTACACCATTGTGAAAAATAATTTTTAAAAAATAAATAAAACAACTAAAAATGACTTTGCCCAGGGAATTAAATAGAGTCATATTGTAATGTTCTGTTTAGGAGGAATTCCCAGTGAAACCAAACAGCCACCAAGATCCTTTCTGTCTTCCATCTCCTTGACTATATGGAGAGTTTGAAGTTCTGCTCAAAGAGTTGCTGTAACGCCCACCACAACTAAAGAAATGCTGTAAAGCCCTCATCACTAATTCAAGCCAAATCTGTTTCCTATTTTGAGTCTTCATATGATAATAAAAAGATTGAGTTAGTCAGGTAAAGGTGTAACATTAATGGTTCTGCCTCAAGTTTTCTTTCTTTAAGTGCAGATACCCACATCACCCACTCTGACCATGACCCGCATGTATATCTACACATAGTTGCTAAACAAAAAATAAGCCATTGCCTGCTAGCAAGCAATTACACAACCATAAAGTGCTGAACTAGCCCAGCATATTTATGCTATTATTGTTCCATCTAAATCAATGAGACTACTCATGTGCCATATATAGTTTAAAAGTAGAGCTGGTTAAAATTGGCATTTCCATCTTGTGGTAAATTCCAATATTTCAAAATTTGTTTTTGTCCCAAGTCAGTATGAAAAGTTGAAATGGCATTTTTTCATGGATTGGAAAGTTCTGAAAACTTTTTATTAATAATGTTTTGTTTCAAACTCTCTTACCCCCTTCCCTGAGCCTCCTCATACAACCCGCACCCCTCATGCACCCCAACCCCCTGCACTGAGCTCCCTGCTGCATCCTGCACCCCTGTGCACCCCAACCCCCTGCCCTGAGCCCCCCGCTGCACCCCAACCCCCTGCCCTGAGCCCCCTCATACATCCCGCACCCCTCCTCTGCCCCTGCCCTGAGCCCCTACCGCACCCCACACTCCCTCCCACACCCCAACCTCCTGCCCCGGACCTGCATACTCGGCCCAAAAGTTTGCCCACCTCCGTTGTAGATGTAATCTAGCGCAGGAGTCCAGCCCATATAGAAGAATGGGGGTGTGAGGTACCTGAACTACAGCTCCCAAGAGCCATCACAGCAGCTCAAGCAATGTCAAGCTGACCTGAAATTAAACAATTTGATTTTATTTTCAAACCAAAATGTTTGGATTCAGATTCAGTCTGATCAAAACAAAATATTTTATTTTGATTTTCCTAACTTAAAATCTAAAATGTTGGCCTTGACATTTTCCTATGTAAAACTTTGCTTTTGTGGAAACTGCATTTTCTACTTTAAAAAAAAAAAAAAGATTTTGATGGAAAATTCCTGACCAGCTCTGTTTAAAAGTAATAGTTCCAACAGACACAATTTAAAAATTCAAAATGTTAAAATAAAACAACAAATATCCTTAATACAGCTCATATTGTCTTCTTCCAAAAGCTATGAGGTGGCATTTCTTAATTTTTGTAATCCCTCAAACAGCTTCCTTGATCATGAGTGCTATGCAACTTCACTCTCACTCCAAATTCAGTTTATATGGTTAGTCTCCCATCATTAACTTCCACTCTAGACATCTTAATGGCACTGTCCTTGAATTTTATTAATTTAAATATGAAAAATGAAGCTAACAACATACGTGTTCATCTCAGCCTATCACACAATCTTTGCTGTTACTGCTTTTATGTTCCCATACACCTTTTATATATTGTTATCACTGTGACACTCTGTACCTCAAAGTAGCACCCTCTGGAACCCTATATTCACACTGTCACATAATTATGATATGTTTTGTAAAAAAGATGCCTTGGGAGGTATCGTTTTAAAAGTTTTGATCTGGTGAACATTAATATCCTGTTGGACTATATGTGCTACCATTATATGTGAAGATTTGAAGTATTGCTATATGTGTTACTGAAATATATTGTGAGGTTAGGAACACCCACAACCAGCCTTTCAGTCACAACAAAGGAGTAGCCATCAATAGCCAGATGGACGATTAATGGCTTATCTATACCCAATCCACTATCCTAGAGACTTCTGGCAGAAGGCACGTGCCATGGGGGCAGACTAACACACGTCACAGCAACAATATTTCTAGCAAGCTGGAATAAGGTAAAAGAGATACAGTGACATCATAACTTGGCCTCTCTTTCCCCACCCCCAACTCAACACCTGGAAGAACATCTTGGGGACAAAGACTTTGAACTGGGGAAGTTCATCTGGTACCTGCTTGTACCATCTGTCAGGGTGAGAAAAATTGTTTGATTGAACTTATACTTAGACTAAAAGTTTAGGATTTAGAACGTGTGTTTACTTTCTGTTTTCTTAAGGTAGTCATATCTGGCCTTTATGCCTACTATTTACAATCACTTAAAATCTATCTTTCTGTAGTTAATAAACTTATTTTAATGTTTTATCCTTAGCAGTGAGTTTATCTAAAGTACTTGGGAAATCTGCTCAGGTCACAAAGGCTGGCACATGTCTACTTTCCTATGAAGAAGTGGTGAACTAGGTAATGAGCTTGCACTGGCCAGGTTTCTGACCAGTGCAAGAGGGTACAGTTCTGGGGTGCAAGACTGCGGAGCTGGGGAGAATTGGCTGGAGCCTCTCTATTGATGGCTCATGAGTGGCTGGCAATCATGTAACCACAGTTCAGTGTGTCCCTGTCTGTGGGTGCCTGTGTAAGTGCAGTGCCTGTCAGAGGCTTGTAGCTTGACATCAGCACCACAGTGTGGGAGGCAGTCCAGGTTGGTGGGTTTGGAGGGCTCAGCGGTCCCACAGTCCAAGTTGCACCCCGAGGACCACGTCACAGTCACTCACTCTGTTAATGTCTAATTGCAAAGTTCCTCAGGACAAGAACCTTTTATTTGTCTTTAAAGCATTGTGCGCAACAGTACAAATAATTAGCAATATCCATTCCATTAGTTAGTAGTTCAGCTTTCAGATAAATAAAATGGCAGTATAGAGTAAAAGCAGTCATTTGTCTAAAAAAGAGAATTGTATTTACATACATTGCTGTGCCTTTTAACACTATTGCCAGTAAATATTTGCAATATTCAAGATATTGGCTTCAGTGAAAGGTAGATGCAATGGCGCAGATGCCAAGGTGCCCTCTTTCATCTTAGATAGAACTCTTGGAAAATGGAAAAATGCTGAGAATTTGTAAGTTTATATTTCTCAGCAAAACTTTGTTTTTGTCAACGTTTTCTGACCAGGTCTAATCTGAAGTAAAACTGGATTTAAGAGGCAGCAGGTTTAAAACAAACAAAAGGAAGTATTTTTTCACACAATGCACAGTCAACCTGTGGAACTCCGTGCCAGAGGATGTTGTGAAGGCCAAGCCTATAACAGGGTTCAAAAAAGAACTAGATAAGTTCATGTAGCATAGGTTCATCAATGACTATTAGCCAGGATGGGCAGGGATGGTGTCCCCAGCCTCTGTTTGGCAGAAGCTGGGAATGGGCGACAGGGGATGGATCACTTGATGATTACTTGTTCTGTTCATTCTCTCTGGGGCACCTGGCATTGGCCTCTGTCAGAAGACAGGATATTGGGCTAGTTGAACACTTGGTCTGACCCGGAATGGCTGTTCTTATGGACTGTCACCATTCTTGTGTGTATTACAGTGATTTTTTTTCTTCAAATTTTCAGAACTTTAAATGTTTTCCAAAAACCTTATGGAGTGGTTGAAATGTTTTGAACATTCAAAATTTGTGTGGAAAATGTTTCAGTTGTTTTTTTATTTTTTTATGAATATTGTTGCAACTGGTTTACATGTGTATATACATACACTGCTATGAATCTATCTCTATATATTGGTACATATTGTACATACACACACTTATTTTAATGAGTGAACTCCTGGCCCCTTTGAAACTAGAGGCAATTTTGCCATTGACTTCAAAGGGGACACATTTTCACACTCATTTGGACATTAACCCCTTGGCCCTCTATGATTTAAAATTTCAAATGTAAGATGAGAATCAACACAACTCATCTCACAGAGGATTGAATTCTAAAGATTCCAATTCTGTTAGCACATTACACCTGCCAGATGTTCCTTCCAACAATTGTGAAATAAAATGCCTTACTATACTTGACTCCCAAGAACATGTAAGTAAGCCACATCTGGACTCAGGCCTGAGTAAATGTGGTTGGTCAAATATGTAACACAAGTTAGCATTGCTAAGAGATATTTAAAGCATCTTTTTGCATGTAGGCAAAGGGTCATTAGGTTAAGGGCTATATACTCATCCTGACTGCTTCCCCACTTCTTAGGCTATTTTCTCACTGTCATAATAACTCATGATCTTGAGACTGTGTGGAAATGAGCAAATGCATGTTCTTGAATAAGTCAGACATTATATTTAAACAATCAAGACATTTGAGTCCAAAGCCTAAATCGAAAACTTGCCTCACAATTCCGTCTCACATGGCAACTCCCTGTGCCTTGTTCTCCAGAGACATCTGTTTGCGGTTAGTAATGAATTGAGTTACAACATGTACACCTTAAATGGAACTGTTGATGTAACTCCAAGACCAAGATGTCAAGTCATTGGTCTCTGATAATCTCTATACCAGTATTCTGGAGCCCCTAATTGGACAAGAGTATCCCTTGGGGCAGAGTAGAAGAATCACTGAGCCCTATAAGAAATGCCAGCCATGCAGAGAAAGATGAGGTGGGGGCATTTTTCTCGCACCAACAAGATACCAACAAGATACGTGAGGCTGTATCCTGCTCCATTCTCAGGACCAGCAACCCAGAGAAGGAGAAGTGAAGAATGCTGATACCAACTAAGCTAAACCTGAGGTGTAACCATGAGCGAGGTAAAGATCAAAGCTCCACCTCATGTCAAAGCGTAAATCACATCTCATTGACAAAGATACCAGTAGATATCAATTTAAGCTCACACTCGGACAAAACATGTGAGTTAATTGCTTTAAAAAGAAGGTCTGATGATCCTTCTGCAGAGCAATTTGAATTTGAATTGGATGTTTGAATCACTCCAATGCCCACTAGAGCGTGCATGCCGGTGTGTACATTTGTTTCTGTTTTAGTGTTTTACTAACTGTTCCCGGGAGTCCTTAAGTCTGTTATTGAAACAGTAAGAGACCCCTGGGTTAAACCAGTGTCGTTCTAAAGCTGCTATAAGTCTGAAGTTATAGAAATCATTTTGCGTCTGTGCCAGACTGTCAGAAAACTACAGTCATGTAACACAGGATGGAAAATATATTAGACAAACCAAGATTAATATAATCTTTATGAACAGCAAAGTTTAATGGGGGAGAGGTAGCCAAAAGGAAGCTACCAGGAAATTGTTTTAAGAGTTATACTTCCTTAAAATCAAAATGAAGGGAAAGTTGCTGCTTTCAGCAGACTTTGAATTGAATTAAACAAGTTAAAGAAAAGAGATTCTACCATGTTTTTTCTTAACTTATTCAATATGAGGGAATTACTAATTATAGTAATTGATGAGCCAGATAAATCAAACCACTGACTTATTGATTGCATTTCAATTGCAATATTAATTTGACCATTGTAATATACTCTTGGAAATTACATTCACCTAACTAGTCGCATAGTTTGCTTACACTTATATTTGTTTTATAACTGCCTTCTTAATAGTATAGTAAATTATAAAAGACACACCGAATTGGTTTATCTCCCAAATCTTCAATACAAAGTAAATTACAGAGAAGAAAATGGTAAAATCCTTAACAGTCATTTCGGAATCCATTCTATATTTCAGTAACTTAAAATATAGCCCTATTATTCCTACAAACATCACATTGTTTTTCTTATAAATTAATGACCAAGGAGTGTAATCATTAGAGCTTCTCTAAACATTTCTCTCACAATTTTGATGAAAAACAGAAAGTATTTTTCACTGAAATATTCATGAAAAATAATTTCAGTTTTCAGAAAAACTCAAAAATAATAACCCATATTGATTCACACTGGACCCAATCAATAAACATATAAAAGAACAACAAATAAATTCCTACAAAAATCACACTTGTTGCTACAACCTAAAAATAGAATATAATCTGAGGTGAATGACATCACAATGGTAAATCACTTTGAAATTTTGTAGCACTTCACAGTATGGAAACAGGGTTAAAGGATTTAAATATAGGCCTCTCCATTGTAAGAATCAGAGCAACTGTCATGCTAAGTCTTAGCCTAATATCGCGGGACCTGTAGAAGCAGGGCTCACGTCAGAAGTGGGTGGGAAGACAGCAGAGTAGATTCAGCATGACCCCGCCTTGAGATAGCGATGTTTTGAGAACAGAAGTGAGAAAATACAGGAACGGGCACGACATAACATAAACAAACTGCAGATGTTTTTAATTAATGCATGCCATTAAAATGTCTAAATGCTTGTGTGATATTGCTTGTACTTTGAAGAAACTGAGGCAGAGATGCTCTCTGTCAGCTGTGTTCTTCCCTTGCAATTGCATGTCCTGAATAAAGCTGTCTCTGATTTTTTTGCCTCCAACCTGAGAGTGGAGTTCGTTTCTTCCACAATAGAAATTAAAAAGACACAAAGAATAATCTCTCTTTTTTTAATTCCTCAGTGAAATAAATTAAAAATGATCTAAGACTTTTAAACAGAAAGGGAAATCATCTTTTTAATAAGAAGGATGCGAGGGCAATGTCTGAAATTTTATCGGCCCCTGATGAAGATTCTTGAGCTATGCAAATCAAGATGGGGTTTGTCAATGCTAAAATCCTGGTAATTATCCAGTAGTCTGTTAAAATAATCACTGTTACGAAAACCAAAATATGCTCTGCTTGTTATTCTGTTTTACACTCTAGGAAATTCACTGTGCGATGACAGATTTAACTGTCCTAAAAAGTGGAATTGTATGTGAAATTAGATGAATGTGCCTCACATGAGCCAAGTCCTAGAGCCGAACACCTGATCTAGCCAAGCACATTCTGGAGAAGTTTGGATCAGGATGTGGCTTTCAAACTACCTTTAGTTGATGTGCTGTAGATCTTAGTTGAAAGGACAGACTTCTAAATGGAGAGACAAGGTGGGTGAAGTAATATCTGTTGTTGAACCTGAAGAAGAGCTTTGTATAAGCTCGAGAGCTTCTCTCTCCGACCAACAGAAGTTGGTCCAATAAAAAATATCTCACTCTCCTTGTGTCTCTAGTATCCTGAGGCCAACACGACTACAACAACACTGCATACAGACTTCTAAATAGTTCATCATTGCAAATGGAAGTGAGATTTTTCAAAGGCTTGTAATGTGGCCAAATGTGGATGTTTTATTCACAGGAACATGCAAATATATTTCCCTGATACCAAAGCCGTTCCTGACAAATTTTGAGTCCCTCCTCTAAAACATGAAGGTGCTAGAGCTTCTCAATTAAACAATTTTAAGATTTTTTTTTAATATGGGCAAACAAACATATTTTTCCTTAAACTCATTCTCAGAAATGGATGAATCATTTTTGCTGACCATTTCAAAAACTTCAGTTTGGGCAGACATCTGGTATGGAAAACTTCAGCTTGAACGGTTACTCTTTGGCAAAGTTATATTGAAAACAGGATCTTAATAATAATGGAAACTGTTAGGCAACCTTAAAAATAGGCAGCATTCCTGGCTCAGCCTATAATAATATGTCCCTTGCTTTGTAAAGTGATTTGAGCTATATGGATGAAATCATTACATAAAAGCTGAGTATTGTTATTACTATGGCTGACTTGCTTGTGCAGTATACATTTTCACCCTCTCTAATAGTTTACTGTAACTATTCAATTTTGAATATGTCAGTTCTTCTACTGCTATCATCTTACACGAGTGTAAATCAAGAGAAACTCCAATGACGTCAGTGGAGTTACATGAGTGTGAAACCAGTGCAAGTGAGATCACAGTCAGACCCTCTAGGGACCAAAGTCAATGGAGTTAAACCAGGCATGAATTTGGCACATTATGTTTTAAAGTTTGAGGGTGAACACACACAAAAAGAGAGGAAAAAGCTACAGCCTTTTATATTGAATGTTTCTCATTGAAACAATAGTCATCCATTGAGCATTAACATCATGTGCAAAACAGCTGCAGTTCTAACATTTGAATTTCAACAGGCTCTTGAGTGCTCTGTGGCTATTAGTAGAAAACCACAAGATACAGCTGCTTGTAAAATAGCTTTGAGAGCAAATATGCAGCTCATCATTCATCATAAATGAACGCGGTGGCAAGATGAGTACCATGGAAAAACATAAAAATTCAGAATTTAAAAAATACTAATTTGTATTGTTGGGGATCTGTCTTAAAAGCCTATTGCCAGTGTATAAAAATAAGCCACAGTCATTACTGCACACTGTTGGCAAATTGAAAATGTGTTCTGTTTAGAGCTATGCCAAATGATTTTCGTGAAACCCCAAACCACAAAGAACTCACCTGGTTTTAGGTTCTATTGCAAACTTAAAACTCAGCTCAGGTTCACTGAAATATGCATTCACCTTTGGGAACCTTTCCTAGTGAACTTGGATCTAATTTTGAGAGAACCTCACAGCATTGCATAGTTATTGTGCAAAATCAGAAGAGCAATGGCAATTTTGACTAGTTTGGTGGTTGAACACCAAGTGAAATCAAAGGAAAGGCTCTGACCACTTGCTGAAAACTGAAAACACTGGTTTCCACTACATTTTACATCTGTTTTTGAAGAACTGAACTCTCAATAGATATTTATTTGGGTAGGTAGTAAGTCAAATCCTGCACTCGATTACAATGCAGTAAGTCTGCAGCAATTGAAATCTATGGAGTTATGCCAGGTTTACAGCAGCTGAAAGCACAATTTATCCTGGTATATTTTCAAAACCACCTAAGGCTAGATCATGCCTAGCAGACACAGTCCAGAGTGCAATGCAGAGCCATGCCAACCAGATGGAGCACAGGCCTCACAGTGGACTATAGGAAAAGTAAACCTACTGCCACATTCCTTTAAGAGATCCAGACTGATCTCTGCAACATGACAACCCCACTTTTTGAGCTAGTATGGACAGTAGAACAGAATCCTGACCAAACCTCCTCCCATCTACAGAAAGTTCCTTCCTTATTGACTGCTTCTGTTTCCTTCAGCAGGTTGTAAGTTCCAAGGCATTCCACTGCTTTTATTTTTATAGTATTCATTTTTAAGATGTGGGGGCAGGGAATTAAAATAAACTATGAATGCAAAAGTGTTTTGATAATGAAAACCTACCCAAACACCACATTAAATTTCAAAATATAAATTTTCACTTATTTTGGAAACAGAACAGCCCATATGTTAAAAGGAAATGCATTAAGAAAGCTATCACAGCACAGCAGTTGCCTACCCATTGTCACAAGTTTTGAAGGCCTCATGGCACAGGTAGATTTTAATAAGACATTTAAAGGAGAAGTGACCTTTCAGATTTGTATAGGAGCTCCTCCCCTGGATAATGGTTAGCAGGGGAGAAAGCAAGAAGATGCTTCTGATGTCCTGTCCCTTTAACTCAGGGATCGACAACCTTTGGCATGCGGCTCACCAGGGTAAGCACCCTGGAGGGCCAGGCCGGTTTGTTTACCTGCCACATCCGCAGGTTCGGCTGATCGCAGCTCCCACTGGCTGCGGTTCGCCGCTCCAGGCCAATGGGGGCTGCGGGAAGCGACGCAGGCCAAGGGATGTGCTGCTGCCGCTTCCCGACGCCCCCATTGGCCTGGAGCAGCAAACCACAGTTAGTGGGAGCCGCGATCGGCCGAACCTGCAGCTTACCCTGACGAGCCGTATGCCAAAGGTTGCCGATCCCAGCTTTAATTGTTTGAGCACTCTCCCACCCCATTGCCAACCCTCACTTTCCTGTTAGTTTTAGTTTTGCTGCCCGATGAACAATAAAACTACCAGAACAGCTGACAGCTGCATTTCTATTAGCTCCCTTTGTGTCTATCTCTTTTTTATGCTGGGTCCAGATATTACATATTGGCTCTAGGGAATTTATATTCCATAAGTGTCCAGTGCTCCCATTGCCTGAACAAGGAGAAGAAAAAATAAGCAGATAATATTAATTTTAAAAAGAGGAAAAAGTTCACCTAGAGGCACAAGGTGATAGACTGCTGCTCTTTGTTGCTGGGACAGTGTGATCCAGCCAGCAGGAGAGAGGAAAGAATTTTTAACATAAGAAGCTTTTTTTCTCCCTTAAAATCAAAGTAAAATTGGGATCCATGGGAGGTGGGGAAGGAACCATTCACTGTTTTATAAAAATGTTTAATTCTCTAATCTTTCTTGAAAGTCTGTGGGACTTAGGCTATGTCTGCACTACAGACCTTGCAGTGCCACAGCTGTACCACTGCATCTATGCTGCCATAAGGTCTCCTGTTTAGCCGCTCTATGCCCATGGGAGAGAGCTCTCCCGTCAGCATATTTAAACCACTCCCAATGAGCAGCGGTAACTATGTTGGCGGGGGAGACATATAAGAAAGGGTGAAAATGTATACTGCACAAGCAAGTCAGCCATAAGAATAGCAATACCTAGCTTTCATGTAATGATTTCATCCATATATCTCAAATCAAAGCAGGGTGCATATTATTGTATGCTGAGCCAGGAATGCTGCCTATTTTTAAGGTTGCCTAACAGTTTCCATTATAATTTTTTCACACCCCGACCAACAAAAGTGCTAGTGTAGACATAGCCTTAGGATCCTAAGTTACTTAGGTGCTTTTGAAAATTTGACCCCGATCCAACATCTACTGAAGTCAATGGGTGCCTTCCAATTGATTTCAATAAGCTTTGGATCTGACCCTTACTATATGAATATATATGTGTGACTGAATTCACCCCTGCATTCACACCCTACACACTAGTGCAATAATCTTTGTACAAAATATGCCTTGTGAGGTATCATTCAAAAACTAACAACTCAGTGGTCAATAATATCATGATGAAATGTGTCTAGCTACTTTATATGTAGTTATAAACATAAGCTAAAATTATGTCTGAAATGTGTTTCTCAAAGACAAAGGACAAGCTGATGCCTCTAGCCAGGAGTCATCAAAGCTGATGGGCAATCTCCTGCCTTCTTTGGCAAGCAAGGGAGACAGGAGCAAACTAAGCTGCATTTTAGCAAATAATAGCATGGAACCTCTTTCACCACCAGCCTCATTGTCTCCATCCTCACAGCTTGAATGAATTTTATCTAGGGGTAATCCTCAGGAAAATGCATTTCAAAAAGGAGCTGGACTATAAAATGAGGGGCAAAAGCACCCTAATTCTGGGTCATCAATAGGCAGACTGCAGGCCAAATCTAGGCCACCAGATGCTTCTGAATGGACACCAAAATCTTTTTATTTTCTTCTTCTTAATTATTATTTATTAATTATTAATTATTATTGTTGTTATTATGTTCTCTGGAATCTGGACCTTGACTATACCTTGACCAAGAAATTTGGAACTGGACAAAAAATTAATTGACTATCCCTGCCATAAGGGATCTCTCCCCATCTCTCTCTCTTTTTTCACCTAAAAAAAAAGACAAAAGAAGCAGCCATTTGACTTGGGGAGAGATCCTGACATGAAATTTGGCTAGCCCTGTTGCTGGGACCACATGATAAAAATTTTATCTTGGACCAATTCAAGTTTGTTAAGTTTTAGTACTAGAAAGCATTTTATCTTTATTTCTCTTGTAACCATTTCTAACTTCAACGCCTTGTACTTGTACTCACTTAAAATCTCTCTTTGTAGTTACATAAACTTGTTTTATTCATTAATCAAAATTGATCCAGCATTGTGAATTGTTCAGGTAACTCCATTTAAAGTAGCAAATTGTTGTATATTGTTCTCTTACCGGGGCAACAGATCTAAAATATCTGAACTGTCCTGGAGAAGGCTGGATAGTGGAGAACACATGTTTTGAGGAAAAATTCAGGACTAGGAGTGTGTGGTAGTCGCTCTGCAGTGAGGCTACTGGAAGTCAGCGTTTGTCTGGTGTGCTGCTTACAAGATGCTGGGGTCAGAGTTGCTGGACTATGGCTATGGCTATACAAAGACACTCAGGGTGTAACCTGCACGCTGGTAGGTTGATTGTGAGTGACACAAGTTGGAAGCTACAGGGCAGAGGTGTCACAGCCCCTCATTGGTCTAGATTTCACCCCCGAATGTCATAATATGTGGAGAGTGTGTATCCATGCTATGTATAGGTTCGTAATAACAAGTTAGTCAACCCTATGACTAAATCAGTCTGGCACAGTATTAGTCAGGAATTAGTCATTGCCTTAGTTTTTCAATTACATTACTTTCATCTAGATAGACATATATGAAAAGAGTTCAGATAATAGGTTTCAGAGTGGTAGCTGTGTTAGTCTGTATCAGCAAAAACAACGTGGAGTACTTGTGGCACCTTAGAGACTAACAAATTTATTTGGGCATAAGCTTTTGTGGGCTAAAACCTATTTCATCAGATGCATAGAGTGGAAAATACAGTAGGCAGGTATATATACACAGTACATGAAAAGATGGGAGTTGCCTTACCAAGTGGGGGGTCAGTGCTAACGAGACAATTCAATTAAAGTGGAAGTGGGCTATTCTCAACATTAGACTACGAAAGAGGGAAATGTTGTGAAACCTTTTGCTGCAGTTGGTTGTCAGGTCAGGGAAGGAATGCTAATGCTAGTATGAAGTTTACAGCTTGTGTTTCAGTGTCATTAGCTGCTGAGCACAGTTTTATGTGGACTATGTACAGTGTTTCTGGCTATGGATTCTGGTAGTTACAGCCCTCAAATGCCTCTCTGTCATGAGCCTGTCTGGGGAGCAGTGCAGGATCCCATCTTCCTTTATAACTGGAAGTCCATTCACAGTTCTCCTAACTCTCCACAAATACAGTCATCAGTTCCAGGTACATTGCTTATTGTCTCCACTCTTACATTACACAAGACTCAACCTGCTGCAATATATTGCAGAAGAAATGGAAGGAGAAGCTCACACATTGAATCTCGAGCCTTGAATGAAAGTGTCCATTGGAAGGCATGGCCCACAGCCTGTTCATAGAAAGGCTTCCATTTATTTCAATGGGCTTCAGACCATGCCCTAAATGATTTCAGTAGAAGCTGCAGACGTGTTTGAAGCAACCATTTGGACCAATTTCATGTATCAGTTCTGCCTATGACTAACATGCTAGATTTCTGTAAGAGGAGTCCTAGACCTAGATTCTTCACTCTGCTCAGATGGAGAGCTGCAGAAAGCCAGTCACAGCTCCCTGATTCAGCCACCCAGTCTCGGCACATTAGCCTAACTTGCACCACTGGAGTGAGGTCTCTACACTAGTGGAGGATTGAGCATAGTCAAAGTTTTTTGTGACATGTCCTCTCCCCTATCCACCCTGCCCGCATGTGCTATTGGAATGTTCCTGACATGCTCCCTCCTTTCCTCATATGTCTCGTGGGTGGGGGGTTCAGAGAAGTGGCAGAGCTACCTCCTTTAGAGTTCTGCCAGGGGAGAGCTCTTCTGCACATAGGGACAGTTCTCCACTGGCCATCTCCAGACACTTGAAGACCATTTTGCACATCCTACACTTATCCAAAGCCAAGTGGCTTTAGTGGAATGGAGTATCTGGCTGTGGCTTAACTGATGTTAAACTAGCATATTAAATCTTCTTTTTTTCCTTGTGGAGTGCCTGAAGATGTTTGGAAAGTCTGAGATCCCCAAGGGAAAGAAACAACAAACTTCCTTATTGGTCTTTAAAACTTAAACAGCCATTAAGACATTACTTCCAGAAAACTGAACCCCCCCAAAATGATACTTTTTCTTTGTTGGCTAAGTAGTCTCTCAAGTTGAACTACCTTTCAGCAATATGACTGATTATGTAAATCCCTTTCTTCCTTCTGACATCCCTTTTCTAAAATTCTGATCTTGTGTCATTAGGTTTAAAATTAATCGTCCTAAAAAAAACCCTCTTTGTCTGGAATCTAACATGCAATTAGCAAACTGCACACTATGCCCCCCCCCACACACACACAAATAAAGAATCTTCCCAAATAATAACTACTCACTAACATAGATTTGGAGTATGTATGTATTTTATACATATTTTTCTACTATCACTGACGATTGCAAAAGTGAATTTATAGCACTGTAGTGATTATAGTTAGTAACATTATTTTGAGAGATAATTTCAGGCATCTAGCGGTGAAACACCATTAAACAGTAATGTCATTACATGTGAATTTCTGATTATTAACTGCTTTTAAGTGTGCATATATTAAATATCACTAGAATACCTTGTTAACGTATTTATAAGCCATTATTTATTCTCTTTATTAGCAATTAAGTTTCAAAATTGATTTACCTATTATATTACTCACAGTGTAAACTAAATGTCACCCATCAATTCCGCTTCAAGAGAATGACTCACCGAGAAATTCAGTGCAGCAGTTCAATGGGTTGTTATAGCTCATTCTTACTAAAACGTTCAGTGTTTTTCACTGAAAATGTGATTTTGTATTTAATATATAAAACAGGATTCATTAAAATTGCTCACTGGTTGATCTTTAGCAAATTATGTGGGGAAATGTCAGGGGCCAGAAGAGAGGCTTTCTGCCAAACTAGTACCCAAATATGATTAGATGTGGTTTAGGTGTTTAACTACCTGCTGAAAGGGAAAGAAAGATGCCAGTGCATGATGGTCATTTGTTATTTGGATTTCCTCTCAACTGATCTACTCCCAGAATATAAACATTCCGAACACTAGCTGGTTGGTGTTGAGCTGTTAACGAGATTGAGCTATTTATTTCTTGTTGGGACATTTTGACAATACTTCTTTTCTGCCAATGTTTAGCACCTTTCTCTTTGTGACAGAAATCCTTATGGTAAAAACCTGCTTGATGAACTGTGTTTTTTCATTTCCAAAAGCACTCAATGTTGGCCTAACTCTGCTCCCACCAAAGACAATGGGAATTTTACCGTTGACTTCAGTGGGGGCTGAGTTAGGGCAATAAGTACTTTTGAAAATCTGACCTATAAGAGCAACAGAGCAGCAAACCCCTCCAGGAGGTGTGCTACTCCCTATGCCACAGGTGCATGTGTGTGAACAACAAGTTACCTGCTACCCAATAGAAGTCCATTTCACTTGCTAATCCAAGTGTCCAGAATTTGTTATTCATTAATATTTGAAATGCAAATGCTTACTCCAAAAAAATGAAATCTGATTTACCCACAGAATTAATTGTGTTTTATTGCATGGCCATCTTCCCCATAGCTGTCACAAATTCTAGAGTGGGGACACCCTGGACATCAGCCAATGATCCTCCGTCAAGTGTCAGTAATAACTATCTGAAGGTAGAAGTGATTCTGATGAATACTAAGAAGGCATAGATTCTGTGCTTTGCCTTCTCCAAGTCAACCCTCAGCTAATCAAACAGGTGCATGATGGCTTCTGATATGAGCTTGTATTGCTGGATAATCTGCACCTGTAAAGTCAAGGAAGCTCCTCCTTGACTCAGACCCTGTGTGGAGTGTAAGGGATTCTCTTCCATCTCTGATCTAAGGATAGCATGTCTCCTCCTCCTTTCCACCACATCCCTCCAGAGAAACTAGAGTAGCAGGGTAAAGTGTTGTATTACTGAAAACTGTAGTTGATTCATCTCCTCCTACAGCACAACCCTAGAAATTCCCACCAATCCTGTCACTATCCTACAGCCCTCATCCAGGCCTACCTTAAACCTGTAGCAAATTCAAGCTCTCCCTGATTTTTGATGTGTATGTGTCTCTCTTCCACTCATACTTTCCCATGTGTTTGTAGCTTGTACCTGCTGATCAAATCATACCCTTAACATGGCAAATCAAAAGCACGAGACTGCATGTGTATGGGATTCTGAGCACTTTTGAAAATCCTAATTGATCAGCCAGCCCCTCAACCATGCTCCAGACCTGTCCCGCTGCTGTGTTCACCCCTTAGAACAGTGGTGGGCAACCTGCGGCCCATCAGGGTAATCCACTGGAGGGCCGCAAGACATTTTGTTTACATTGACCATCCACAGCACGGCCACCCACAGCTCCCATTGGCCGCAGTTTGTCGTTCCCGGCCAATGGGAGCTGCGGGCATCTGAGCCTGTGAATGGTAAATGTAAACAAACTGTCTCAAGGACCACCAGCGGATTACCCTGTTGGGCCACCTGTGGCCCGCGGGCCACAGGTTGCCCACCACTGTTTTAGAGAACTCAGCAGACTTGGCTGTGACTAAACACCTGTTTTGAAAATTCCTTCAGCAGCTAAACAGCCATTTGCATCCATGCAAGCTTTTGAGAATTCTGTGAAACTATATTTTACCCAGTGGATTTAGATGCTGACATTAAAGTATATTATCTATTGTGTTTCTCATTTTACTCTGTCTAGATACATAGTCGTCTTTTTGATTGCCATTTGTAAGTGTTTACTTTCATTAGGTTGTCAAAGCTAATTATGAATTATTCAGTGGTTGCACTGTTAACATAGTCTGTGGCTAATAAGGGGTGAATTTTCATGCACTGAAGTTATAAAAAAAATCCTTTTGTATATTATTAGCTATCCCTATGTTGCTCTTATCTGGAGGAGGAAAATGACATGCTGACATAACAGAAGAAATAACCTACAAACAAAAGAGATTCTAAGAGCATTGATCACTCTGCAAGATGATCGGTACATTTGAATCTGATAGAAATCCTATTCAAAGAACTCCTGAATTTCTCATTAAACTGATCTTAGATATGAAGCAAAATCACTTCAGCCTCCTTTTTATTATAGACAGACTGCACTAGAAACCTAATTAGGATAGTAAAATTGCTCACGTTAATCTTTCAATCTTTAGACCCTTCACCCATCCTTCACCAACTAATCATATTAAACCAACTCAGAAATGGTTGTTCCTGCTAATCTCCAGTCAGAGAGGCCAATAAAAGCAGAATAATTAACTATAAATACTTTTATATGCCTTATTATATGTATTTAATCTTCAGATGGGCTATTCTGATGGCTAGCAGTAAATGAATATGTTTTATTTTATGAAACCCTAGCACTCAAGGCCAGTGCTGGCCTCATATTTCAGCCCCAAGAGTCAAGAGGTCTGATAGGAGTAACCTGAAAGACATATTCATCCCCAAAGAAAACAGCTAACACGGTTTGGAAAAAAAGAAGAACCAAGTAAGGACAAAAGGAAGAAGGAATGACAAGGAGTATTTTCTGAAAGTACCACTAGCTTAATTCTTTCTTTAAAAGAAATCAGACCCCTAAAAATATCCTACAACTATGTATTTTTTTTTTTGAGGCTTTCTTCTATATTCCAGTCCCTCCCTCACGTATTATTTCTTTTCTCTCCGTTCTCTTCTACTGGCTTTCCATCTCTCATTCTCTCTTTTTTCTACTCTTTTATAACTCCTCTTTCATATTGGTATTTATTTATGAATTTATATGATAGTAGGGTCAGGAGGCCTCATTCAGAATTGGGGCCCTATTGATCTGAGAGTACCTGAACATAATCATAAAAGACAGTGTTTGTTCCAAAGAGTTTACAGTCTAAACAGGGACAAGATATGACAGTTAGGGGTGGGACACTAAGGAAGTGGGAGGCCGAGTGGGGGAGAAACACAAGAGGTATAGAAACACAGGATTAGCTACATTAGCTATATGTAAAATGTAAGGGCTTTGTAGTTTATTGCCTTAAAAAAAACCACCAAAAAACAAGTAAATGAGAATCACTAAGGCATAACCAAATTATCATTTTAAATTTTCATTGTTGATTATGAACCTAGATTGGAATCTGTTTAACAGCCATTTGTTTTTAAGTAAGAAGTAACTCTCAAGTGGCCTGAGGTATGGTGCTGAGGGGTGGGAAGGATTTTAAAACTGTCAAATCTTCTATTTCAGTCTTGATTTTATTTTTCCTCTGTTCCTCATCGGACTTATCCCTGACCTATTCTCTCTTCCTTGTATCCCTCCTTTCATTTATTATTTTTCTTTTCTTCTGTTACTGCTCTTTCACCTTTTGCTTCTCCTATACAACCTCTCTTATCATTAAAGCTGATGGGTAATCAGATATTTTTTAAAAAAATAAGTATCTTTTCATTTGCCAAATATCCCAAATAGAAAGAGGGGCATTCAGGACAGAATTGATTTTAAGCTATTCCCCCCCTCCCGCTCGCCGCCCCCTCCTCAAACTAAATCATAAACCCTAAGAGTTGTGTCAGCTGAAGTTTGCTTTCAATTTTCTCATCAGTTCAAACAAAAAAGCCAAAAATAATGCATCAAATTTCCACTGTTCTATTCAAAGCTATCACATAGCCCTCACTGGAGCATGACAATGGCTGACTGTTGCAAGAGGGGGTGGTATTAGGTGTCTTTTAAAATTATATCATGCATTTGTAAGCATTTTAAAAAGTGTTATGTTACACTCTGGAAAAACTTTGCAAATCAGTGTGATTTGTAGGCACCTAAAATAAATTCCAAAGTTTAACTTAAAAGTTCTGCTAATTGCACCACTTACTCTTTCTGTTTAGGGCCTACAGCAGCTAAAGATAAATTTAGTTCATTTTTAAAAAGACATTTGAAGGTTACCTTTAAAGCAGTAGAAGGGCTGCTCACTCTCCATCGAGGGCATTATAATAAAGTCACAGTCTGGGTCTAATTCACAGACGATAGCTTGGCAAGCTCTATTGTAGTTGCTTCCAGATTGTAAACTGACTTCATAAATTCAAAACCTAGACCCTGATTCAGGAAAGCATGTCTCTTCAGAAAGGGTGGTTAAGTACAGGCTTAAGTGTTTTCCTGAATCCACAAATTTTTTTATTGGGTCTAAAGATCATGAAGATACTAAGGTACAAATGAGCTAGAATGTGAGCTTTGTGCCATAAGAAGCCTATTTCTCTCTCTCTCTCCTTCTGTTTTTGTAATTCTCCCCTTCACCACAGTACCTAAACACCTGGAAAAATAATTCTTTTCCAGCTGTGCTGACAGAAGGAAGCTTAAAATAATTGTTGGGATTATTATTTTGTAGAAGTGTGAAAATGCTGCTGTGTCTGAGAAGATCATTGTGAGAATAATCAAATAATCAAAGAGATAGGTTCTGCATTTAATTCCAGGTGCAATGAAGGTGGTAGACGGTATTATTTCATCTGATAGTACATTTCATTGATGAGAAGGCAGTTCGCGGAGTTAATATTCAGGGCCCAAACTATCCTTTCTGTTATTTTGGACAGAGATCTGGAGTGCATGAAAAGGGAGTGCCATTTCTGCTGTATTGTCCCCTCTGTCAGGATACAAATCCACAGGGAGGGGCAGATACTGGGGGATCTTGTGCAGTTGTGGGAGACTGTCAGAATTAACGCTGGTGTTTCCCCCGCACTCCGTTCTGTGTTGTAAAATCACACTTTTAAGGCCCGGTTCTGGAGAAAGATGCCAGCTGGGGAGTTTTTGGCAGTCTGGTTCTGTTGAGTACCTCTGATGGAAGAATAGGTGGGAAACTCCATGAAGGGAACCATGCATATTTTCCTGTCTGCTACATGGGCTTTTCCCATGTAAGGAATGATTTGGATCAAGGCTTCTGAAATCGTCAGAGTACCTAAAATAAACCAGTCAGTCATAATCATATACCTTTATAACATATGCCAGAACGTTCTTGGGCCAGATTCTCAGTTGGCTTAAATCCTTTCAAGGGCTTAACAAAAATGTACTTCAGCTGAGGAACAGGCCCCTTGTTTTTATAGCCTATTGTACCAACCCCAAGATATATTATATGACCGATACTACTTTCTCTCTCTTTGTCTTTTCTTTTTAATCATTAAGGGCTCTTTCCTGCAAAGTATTGAGCATGTCTGCTTGGTGCTGATCACCTTCACCACCTGCTGACTTCATAGACAAGGATAGGAGTCAGGATTGAGACCTAAAGAACTTAAAATGTTAAAGTGGCATTAGAAGTTTTTGACTTACACCTGGAAAAAAAAAAGGCAAATTCAGTTAAAAGTCTTGTCTGGCTAACTTTAACCCTGTGTTTGGGTGAAGGAAAAGGTATTTAACATCTCAATTTAAGGGCAGCATGTCTGGCCTGATTTTAAAATTAATCTCTAAATTTCCCTGTTTTAAATCTAATCTTTCACAGTACTTTTAACATATTTCACGGGCCAATATTGCTATGTACAATGTATATGTATGCTCCCTTATAGTAGCTTATTGAAAAGAGCTTAAGTTATTTTCTCTCTAAATATCTGTCATATAATGGCCATTCCCACATTTCCAAGCCAGACTGATGAATAGAAATTGCATTTCATATTCCTCTTTTTCTCTCCCTCTTACTAGTGATTTGGTTAATTAGCAGTTCCAAGTATTACGTCTCTTAGAGAGTCAGGAAAGTGTGAAATTGTCTTATTGGTGATGACAAGGATGAAGAAATGTTCCAGAGTCATTATTACTGCTCTAAGTGTGGAGTTAAAAATAAATATAGGATATACTGTGTGCTGGAAACCAAAGCAAGAAGAAAAAAAAAGCAGATTCAAGCTTCATTCCCCCACATTATTTAAATATTTACTGATCCAGAAGGATTTTAGGTCAGAATCATGGTCAGTGCTTTGAACTGTAATTCACCTCAATTTTCTGCTGAAGAAAATCGTTAGTTCAAATTTACCATGTCCCGTTACAATTTTTTTTCATCACGCGCATCATTGTGGTTGTGAAGGACATGGAGCTCATCTGCAATAATTTATGAAAACTGTGTATGACCTGGCTATTAAGATAGTTACTGTATGGCTATATTGGGTTATTGGCATGCTTACCGTATGCATATGTTGATTTAGTTCAATAGCAGGGTTTTTAGGGAACTAGCAGGAAGTCAACACAATGGGTCTAGATAAGTAACCTCTCACTAAACACAGGGGGTAATTAAGAAATAATGCTGAGCTATTAAGCTGTAAAGGTTCCAGCCAAAGTCATACAGCTGTTTTTCAAAGTCTGGAACTGGGCTGATCAAAATGACTTCAAATGGTTAAAAAGTGACTCACTAGAAAAAGCAGGGGGGAGTTGTCAGGGGCTGTTCCCACAAGAGCAGGCCAATACAGGCACAGGCCAGCTAACCTTCCAAGGGATGGTAAGCCTGAGGGAAAATAGATATGAGTAGAGACTGTGTTATCTTATGTTTTGCTGTGTTCTGACTGTTAAAATCAAACAATATTTTGTTCTGAAGGGGTGCACTCAGAGAGACTACAGAGGGTTGAGAGGTGCAACTAACTCAGTAACTGTGGCAGTAATATTAAAAGACAAATGGATAATTGAATTATATCAAACTATTAAATGGTAGCAAAACCAGTGGTGTATGTTGTAGGAGATTTCAGCACAGGCCTTCCAGGTGGCCATTTAAGAGGGAGCAGGACCAGTGCACTGGGGAGGTGGAGCCTAGGTGAGTCAGGCTGAGAGCCAATTAGAAAAGGGGTAGAGAGAGTAGACATAGGGCTCTCACTGCCTGCTCCCTCAGAAGAGGGAGACCTCGAGTTCTAGGACTGCCAGAGTCCCTGGGAGGAAAGACAGTGGAAGGAAGGAAAAAGGGGAAATTCACTGGGAATTTTAGGCCAGGATGGGTGGAGGATCTGTTTGCTGGTTTTGTTTTGTGTTTGGACAATAAAACTGCCTCATAGAGTTTATGGGTGTGTCATAAACAGATAGTTAAGGGTTAATACCTCTTTTACCTGTAAAGGGTTAAGAAGTTCACCTAGCCTAGCTGACACCTGACCAGAGGAACCAATGGGGGGACAAAATGTTTCAAAAGAAAGGACGGAAGTTCCCTTTGTCTGGTTCAGTTTCAGTTTTGACAGGAGTGGGAAAGCTCCAGAAATCAGCCTCTTATCAAGTAGTGAGTATTAGTGAAGGGAATAAATAGGTTTATGTTTATTTTCTTTGTAACTGGTGTTGGCATTAGGGGGTTAATCAAATTGGGTATTCTTTTGTGTAACTAAGTTTTTGCCAGGGGAACATCCTCTCTGTTTTGAATCTGTTGTCTGTGAGACCAGCTGGTATGCTATCTCCCAGAGGGTTTTCTTTTACCTTTCTTTTCTTTAATTAAAAGTCTTAATTTTAAGAACCTGATTGATTTTTCCTTGTGTTAAGATCCAAGGGGACTGGATCTGGACTCACCAGGAATTGGTGGGGGAAAGGATGGGGGATGGTTAAATTCTCCTTGTTTTAAGATCCAAGGCTTTGGATCGGTGTTCACCAGAAATTGGTGAAGAAGTCTCTCAAGGCTACCCAGGGAAAGGAGTTAGAACTTGGGAGTGGTGGCAGCAAAACCAGATCTAAACTGGTAATTCAGTTTAGGGGTTCACATGCAGGTCCCCATATCTGTACTCTAAAGTCCAGAGTGGGGGTGAAACCTATGACAGGGTGTGACAGTGGGGCTTTTTGGAGCTGACGAGAAGCCCTCTCTTGTTACAAGGCCTTAGGTCTCAGGTCCCAGGATATAGACCTGGGTGTTGTATAGGGACTGTGGGTATGTATACAATAGCCATTTCTACATCTTAATTTTCCTGAAATCAGTTATTTGATTTTTTCCAATGTCTCATCAAGGCTGGGGACGCGGATGAGAACTACGTGGCTGAGAGTCAACCCAGATAAAATGGAAGTAATCTTGGTAGATTAGGGGGAAGCAACCAAAGGAAATTGCAAAGATTTCACCAGCCCCCTGAATTGAGGAAGTTTGTCTATTTTTTGGCATTGAAATTTTCACTCTAGTTTTATTGGCCCCTTAGTTGTTTCTGGCTATTAGAGTACAAGTAATGGCCAGGATTTTTTTTTCCATCTGTACGTGGCATGGAGGTTGCTATTCCTTTGGTTGCAGACCTTGCTGCAGTAACCCATAAATTTGTCAACTCCAATTTGAATTACTCCAATGCATTATAGATGGGACCACCACCAGAAGACCACTTGGAAACTTGATCTGCTGCAGAATACTGCTGTCCGTGAATTTCTCATAGGGAGGCTATTACTCTGGTCCTCCATAGTCTAAACCAGGGGGTCCCAACGTGGTGCCCGCAGGCGCCATGGCGCCCACCGGGGCGTCTAAATGTGACCGCGTACTGGCCCTGTGGACAAGCATCTGCCAAAATGGGGCCGACAAGCAGCGTCATCCAGAGGCGTCGCCCCCAAAATTGGCGGCATTTCGGCGGTGACGCCTCTGGATGACACTGCTTGTCGGCGCCATTTCGGCGGCGATGCCTATTGACGTTGCCGCTTGTCGGCGGCATTTCGGCGGATGCTCATCTGCCGCCACGGTCCTCCGTAGCTCATCGTCTGGCGCCTGACAGACGAAAAAGGTTGGGGACCACTGGTCTAAACTGTTTCCGATGTATTCTTACGTAACACTGAGGGCACTGATTTTTACCTTTGCAAGCCTTAACATGGTTTGAGTCCTCTTGGCTACCTTGGACATTGCCTCTTCCCCCATATTGCATTTTATAATCGGCTAATGTGTAGTTGAACTAACAGTCCTCTCGTTCAAGCGAGACAGGTCTATGGACAGGATATACCCTAGAAAGAGTCCCTGACTCTAGAATTCACTTACCATCTTAACAACAAAGCTTAGGTTGGTTGCCTTTCAGGGCATGCCACACGCTGATCGATTTAGTTAGGACTTTCTTGAAGGTGTAGGTTGAGTGAACATCAGTGAAATTGATGGATGGGAGGAAGTTGTACATTTCATTTTTCAAGCACATTTCTGGGTTGCTTTTTTTTCTGAGCAGGTTGAGAAGGTAGGACCAACCTTAGCAAAGGTAGGATAATTCTTGGGTTATATTAATAATATATTCAGCCAGAGCAATGGGTGGGTTTATTTTTAGTGAATAAATCTGAGGGTCAGCTACAACACTAGGGGAACTGAACCAGTGTTCACAAACTTAAACTACAATTTGTCATGAAACTTGACAGAGAACTCTGAAAGGGAGCTATGAAGAGGCTATACCAGACCCAGATCCAAAGGAAAAGTCTTTTCACAGGAGCTGTATATTGTTACCTCCTTGATGAATTTGTAGTGACAAAAATCTAGTGTAGAAACTAAAATTAGGAGACACCAAAACATTATGTATACCTCTACCAAATTCCTGCGTAATATAGTTCAGCTAAACTGAAAACAGCAAACTTTCAGCTGCCACTTTTGGTAGCATTAGGCTCTTTCATAAAACAATACTCTCTTCAAATAACTGATAACTGTGTCATCTGTAAAACAATATTTCTCTTCTAGTCTTTATAGGTTTTATATCGTGCTCATCAGCATATCTGAGTGCCTTCCAGTAGTGCATTAAGCAATGTGACTACACATCTACCATGTGTTTGTTCTTTCCTTCTCTGCCAAGAGGAAGAAGTGTGTGCAGTGGGGTGTCTTGGTTTGATAAGTAGTTTTGAGATTCCTTTATGTATGTATTCCTGTTGCTATGTAAAAATTTGTGTACAAGTGTTGACTCAAACAAGTAATCAAAGCCATAGAGTACTACGTGTTTAAGCATGCTCTCCATAGTTTCCAAGTGCTCTCTTTATTATCTGAATGTGAGTCTCTAAACTAGTCTGGACAGACAATTTCAGACTAGCCAATCTCAATACATCAGTGTCACCCAGTAGTTAGCCTTGAGAACAGCTAGTGTTGTTGCTATGTTTTGCTTTGATTGCTGTCATGACTCCTTGTTTAACCAATTATATAAGTTCCCACTGGCAAAGGGCCAGACTCCATCCATGAAAGGGACTTCATCTCTTCTTTCTTTACTGGGAGTTAGACCCAAATTCAATATCATTATAAGTGGAAAAAGATATGATGGGCTTTCAACAGGCATACGCTCTCTTGAAAAGACCTAGCAATGGAAGCCCATTGCTTCCTCTGTTTGGGGCACTGGTTTTATACTTAGTCCCTTACCTCATTGCCTCTTGTTTACATGGTGGAATATAATTTGGAGCAAAGGTCTGACCAGCATCTTATAAAGGATTACCATTCTTTGTGGTTTGTGATTAGTGTTCGGGTTTATTCCTCTTCACAAGTTAATTCATGTTCCAAGTCCAGTCCATGAGTAGCTTGATTCTGAAGAAAGAGAACATAAGAATGACCATACTGAGTAAGATCAATGGTCTGTCTAGCCCAGTATCCTGTCTTCTGACAAAGGCCAATGCCAGGTGCTTCAGAGGGAATGAACAGAACAGGCAATCATCAAGTGGTCCATCCCTTGTCATCCACTTCCCGCTTCTGGCAAGCAGAGTCTAGGGACACTTCAGAACATGGGCTTGCATCCCTGACCATCCTGGGAAATAACCATTGATGGACCTATCCTCTGTGAACTTAGAGTTATTTTTTGAACCCTGGTATAGTTTGGCCTTCACAACCTCCCTTGGCAATGAGTTCCACAGAGACCCTAAAACTAGCAAAGTTGACATCTATCATAAGACTAAGCTCAAAATCTTGCCACAACAAGAAGAATCTGAGCTGCTTATCACTCTGTTGTGATTCACAAGTTTAATATTTTGTAATAAAAATACCACTATACCACCAAAAACAGACTTTGGCTTATGGTAAAACAAAACTCAAATGCAATGGGAAAGAAACAAAATTCTGGGTCGCTGGGCAACTGTAGTGAGGTGGGGTGGCCTCCCAAATACCAGGAGTGAAAGGGCCCCTGCACTGAGCCCTGATGGGCAGAACCAGGGCCTAGTTGCCCCTCCCCCAGGAAGTGGGTGGGAGGGGAAGGAAGTATAAATGGTGGCCCAGAAAGCTCAGTAGGGAGGCAACCACTGGAGAGACCTGTGGCCTCCTGTGGCTTCCCGAGCTGGGAAGCAGCGGAGGGTGCCGAGGCAGCAGAGGACTGGCCTGAGCCACCAGAGATGCTAGCTGATTCAGACCTGGAGGAAGCAGTCAACTGGCCCAGACTGCCATAGGACCTGACCAACAGAGGGAGAAGATGCCTGGCCCAGACCACCAACAGACCAGACCCCTAAATACTTGCTCGCAGTCCCAGAAGCCGCTGTCCACATCGACCCCTCCTCACGGCAACAGGTACACCAAGAACGGGAGTGTGGAAGTGGCCCAGGGGTAACAGACCCCTGTCTGGCCACAACACTGACAGTGGGTGAATCAGTGTGTTGTGGCATGGATCCCCGCTAACCCAGTGACAAAGTGCTTTGTCGCTGTTAGGGCCCTGGGCCAGGATGCAGTGGAGTGGGTGGGCATGCATCCCCTCTGCCACCCCAACCTGGGGTGGCATTCTCCCCTTCTCCAGGCCAGAAGCCTGAGCCCCGGACTCTTTGTTGCCCCACCTTGATCCAGGGCTGGGGCCGATTGACTGTTTCCCACTCAGCCTGACCACAGGCCTGGGCCCCAGCTGCGACGGGAGGCTGCTTTGTTCCCCATGGCAGCCGACGTATCAGTGACATAGTGAGGCAGGGTGGCCTCCCAAGGACCCTGAGTGGGAAGGCTCCCACACTGAGCCACTACAGCAACAAAATGGCAGATGGAGTTCAATGTTAATACATGCAAAGTAATGCACATTGGAAAACAATCCCAACTATGCCTATAAAATGATGGCATCTAAATTAGCTGTTACCACTCAAGAAAGAGATCTTGGAGTGATTGTGGATAGTTCTCTGAAAACGTCCACTCAATGTGCAGCGGGAGTCAAAAAAGTGAACAGAATACTGGGAATCATTAAGAAAGGGATAGATAATAAGACAGAAAATATCATATTGCCTCTATATAAATCCATGGTACGCCCACATCTTGAATACTATGTGCAGCTGTGGTCACCCCATCTCAAAAAAGATATATTGGAATTGGAAAAGGTACAGAAAAAAAGCAACAAAAATGAGTAGGGTATGGAACAGCTCCTTTATGAGGAGAGATTTAAAAGACTGGCTTTTCAGCTTAGAAAAGAGATGACTAAGGGGGCATGCGATAGAGGTCTATTAAAATCGTGACTGGTGTGGAGATAGTGGATAAGGAAGTGTTATTTATTCCTTCACATAACACAAGAACCAGGTGTCACCCAATGAAATTAATAGGCAGAAGGTTTAAATCAAACATAAGGAAGTATTTCTTCACACAACACACAGTCAACCTGTGGAACTCGTTGCGAGATGTTGTGAAGGCCAAGACTATAACAGAGTTAAAAAAAGAACTAGATAAATTCATGGAGGATAGGTCCATCAATGGCTATTAGCCAGGATGGGCAGGAATGGTATCTCTAGCCTGTTTGCCAGAAGCTGGGAATGCACGACAGGGGTAGATCACTTGATGATTACCTGTTCTGTTCATTCCCTCTGGGGTATCTGGTGTTGGCTACTGTCGGGAGAGGATACTGGGCTAGATGGACCTTTGGTCTGAACCAGTATGGCTGTTCTTATGTTCAGTTTCAGTGCAAGACATTATACAGCTCTAAGAAGAACACTTGTCAACAGGCAGAGTGAATGACTGCTAGTACCGGGAAATTTTAGTTCCCTTTGTATTCATTTTAAATAGAAATTACAAGCTTCCTCCCACTTAGCTGTTGCAAATGTAACCAGCAATATATGGGGCCAGAGTAGCCTGGTTAAACAAATACCTTCTAAAGTATAAAATCTGTTAATGAGAGCCAAGATGTGAGTCATAGAAAAGAATACTTGCATCAGTAATAATAATATTTTTATAACATCAGCACAGGACAAAATTTGTTGGGGAAGAACTTTATTCTCTTAAGCTAATCTCAACAAACATGCAGTCACCTGCTGATTTCAGACTTGGTTGCGGAGTCCTTGGAGTGCAATTATCCATCAGTACAAAGCTCAATGAGCAAATGTGGAATGTAGATGGGCCAACATTGTTAAGGATTTTTTTAAAAACCAGCAGTGCTGATTTAAAATCAATCTTCCATTTTCCAAGCATCCGGGCCAATGGGGGCTGCTGGAAGTGGCGCGGGCCGAGGCACTTACTGGCCGCTGCTTCCAGCAGCCCCCATTGGCCTGCAGCGGCGAGCTGTGCCCAGTGGGAGCCACGATTGGACAGACAAGTGGACGAGGCAGGTAAACAAACCGGCCCTGCTCGCCAGGGGTTTTCCCTACACGACCCCAGTTTGAGAAACACTGATCTAACAGGTAAAAATGTTCATGGAACTAGAGAATTTGAAGCCAATATTCTAAATGAATCATGAATTCATAAAAGTAGAATGTGCATACCAGAAACCTGACTGAATTATTCTGTAATGAAATAAAATTATACCATATGACTTATGTCTTAAAATTAGAACTAATGAGCACAGTTCAAATGTTGAACTTCAAATACTCCTAATTAGTTGTCCATACAAAATCTATAGACCAAAGACAATATACTAAAATTATTCAAAGAACACATTTCAGAAAACTGGAAGTTGCTTATATACACAAATAGAAAATGAGATGAAATTCATTGGGAGAAAATGAAATACTGCAACATTATTCAGCGCTCTATATATTGTACTACATGAGAAATAAGCTCAAACTTGGAGGAAAACCACATTTCCAACAGAGCTGTGCAAATAATTATTTCAGTTCACTGGCCATATTGAAAAATATTTTTAATTGTTTTTCCTTCTACCTTGTCAAGGCTGGATCCCCACTTTGAACTTTAGGGTATAAATGTAGGGGCCTGCATGAAAACTTCTAAGCTTAACTACCAGCTTAGCTCTGGTTCGGCTGCCACCATTTCAATGGATTCCATTCCTGGGAAACCTTGAAAAACCTTCACCAAATCCCTTGTGAATACAAATCCAAACCCCTTGGATCTTAAAACAAAGAGAAATTAACCATTCCCCCTCCTTCCTCCCACCAACTCCTGGTGAATCAAGATCCAAACCCCTTGGATCTTGAACAAGGAAAAATCAATCAGGTTCTTAAAAAGAAGGTTTTTAATTAAAGAAAAAGGTAAAAATCATCTCTGTAAAATCAGTATGGAAATTAACCTTACAGGGTAATCAAACTTAAAGAGCTTAGAGGACTCCCCTCTAGTCTTAGGTTCAAAGTACAGCAAACAAAGATAAACACTCTAGTAAAAGGTACATTTACAAGTTGAGAAAAACAAAGGAAAACTAACACGCCTTGCCTGGCTATTTACTTACAAGTTTGAAATAGGAGAGACTTGCTTAGAAAGATGTGGAGAACCTGGATTGATGTCTGGTCCCTCTCAGTCCCGAGAACGAACACACTCCCAAACAAAGAACACAAACAACAGCCTTCCCCCCCCAAGATTTGAAAGTATCTTGTCCCCTTATTGGTCCTTTAGGTCAGATGCCAGCCAGGTTACCTGAGCTTCTTAACCCTTTACAGGGAAAAGGATTTTGGAGTCTCTGGCCAGGAGGGGTTTTATAGTACTGTACACAGGACAGCTATTACCCTTCCCTTTATAGTTATGACATACCTGAAACAAATTTTTCATCAAACTTGAAACTTTCAAAAACTAAATGTTTAGTTTTTGAGGTTTTCAAAACTTTTTTTAAATAAAATTGAAGTAAATTTGAAAATGAAAAGTCATTTTTAAATAAAAAAAATTGAAATGTTTCATTTGCAACATAATTTGATTTTTTTCCTCAACTGAAAAAAATTTGGTGAATTCAGCATGAATTCTTAAATATTTTGGTCAATATTAATCTGCATTTTTGGCAATAAAAAGTTTCAGCAGAAAATGTTTGTCTAGCTCTTATTTCAAATCCCTGAACTATAATACACACATTCTTGAATGACTGGCATCACTGGCAGAAAGTTTAAGACATCCCAGTGATATCACTAAGTCAGGGATCGGCAACCTTTGACTTGCCAGGGTAAGCCCCCTGGCAGGCCGGGCCAGTTTGTTTACCTGCTGCGTCCACAGGGTTGGCTGATCGTGGCTCCCACTGGCCGTGGTTCGCCGCTCCAGGCCAATGGGGGCTGTGAGAAGTGGCGGCCAGCACATCCCTCAGCCCGTGCCACTTCCCACAGCCCCCATTGGCCCACATGCCAAAGGTTGCCAATCCCTGCACTAAGTCATTAAAGCAATTATGCAAGGTAAATCTTAAAAAATTGCAGAGAGGACCACATCAAGAAAATGATCAGCTAATTCTGATATTAAAACAGTGAGAAATCGTTCAGACAGTGACAAGCACATTTACCTCTCCATAGGGAGATGGGCACTTAGGGCACCTGGAATGGGTATTGGTGGCTTTCACCATTTTTCCACTAGTCGGGAACCTGGGAGCAACTGAGGGCTTGTATAAAATAGAGCACCATGTGATTCCCATAGGGGCTGCTTGATAGCCCACTCACCAGAGTGCAGCATGCTTCAGCCACATCCCTTTCTTCCCTTGTCATGTGTGGAAGACTATACATTAGGGGACCAAGAGCAGGTGGCATGGGCCAGCTACACCAGTTCTGTGCCACCCATAGATTTTGCAATGAGGATCCCCAGGGTGCCCTGTTAGTGCAGCTCTTCTTCACTTTGGCACAACAGTGCAAAATGGGACAGAGCAGGGGCCAAGGATCTGTATGTCATTGTATGTGAAGTGCATGCTCACCGTTGCTGAGCAAGGCAGAGACGATATCTGTAATTAATGGCATTATAGTTACAGCTGTTAACCAGCCAAGACATATAGGGGTTCAACTCTCAGGTATAGTTAGTGGATGTCAATCTGTCAAGAGCGCAAGTGTCTTATCTAAAAGACTGAAGAGATCTTCCTGGAGCTGATAGACTACATTTAACACCTGCACCTGCATCTAGAGAATAAGAGCACCATAATTTCTCTCAACTTTCTTCTACTATTATTCATTAACCCAAAAATGTAGCTTATCAACTACAATGAATGGAGAAGACATTTTCTATGCCATAGAATTACTTTCTGAGGATAAAATGAGGGATTTATTCTGTGGGAATGTATTAAGCCTCATTTAACCAGAAAATTCTTGGAAAACCTAAGATGTCTTCAATCAAATTTAAGAATGATGGACCAAATCCTGTTCACTTTACTTATGCAAGTAGTTCAATTGACCTCTTTAAGACTTCTCACAAGGGAAGGAGGATTTGGCTCTCTATCAATATTTCTGAAAATTTATATATTCAATGGTATGCAACACAGTTTGAGAGAGACAAAATAGGTGAGGTAATACCTTTTATTGCAACAATTTCTGTTGGTAGATGGGGCAGGGTTTTAAGCTTGTCCCTGCCACCAAAAGAACTTGGTTGAATAAACAATATTACTTGACCTACCTTGTCTATCCCATATCCTGGGACCAACACAGCTACAACAACCCTTCATGCCACACAGTTTGGCATTTGAATCCAGCACAGCCCTGAACTTCGTGATCCACAGCAGAATCTGAGCAGGTTTGCCATGGACCACCCTTGAATGGTTACAGGGAATTAAGCATGGTATCACATTTGCTCATTTCGACCATGACTAACCATAAATGTGAACTGTTCTGTCATTTTCCTAATGTTATCAGTCAGGAAAGACTGTGGGTCAGATTGATTGTCATTCACTTTAAACAAACTATTTTCTAGATTGCCACTTATTTTGATAGTTGACAGCTTTTTTCCCCTGAAGTCCGTAATACCATTCCATATCAGCCATTAGATGGCCCAAGAAAAAGAGAAATATAGAATTATGATGACATTAGTTTGTAGAGTTCACATGATCATTGTCACCTATCTCATGAGAATTGCTGAAGATTCTCAGAGTAACTCTATTTTACTTAGTAAGTTATCTTTGCACAGTACACCACACGAGAACAAACAAATTAATGTCTGTCACCACTCTGTGTCTGAACCACGCCTCCTCAAAACTTAACACTGCTAAATCCACTGTGAGCACTGCACTCTGTGGTTACTTTTCTTTGTTCCAAGTAAACCTCTCTACAGTTAAACAGATTATCCCTTATTCTGTGAAACAGCATTGTTCTTGTGCAATGTAGAGGGCTTTTATAGGGCCGACTCCATTAGGATTATATCTAAAACACCCGTTATTTATAAGGTATGTGATCACTGTAATGATGTGCTTTTGAACTTTAGACACTAAGAGGCATAGTACATTTTCAGCATAATGTGTGGGTGTTCTTAGCTGCTGACTGCCGTTAATGTTAATTGGAATGAGCAGTTAAATCACTTCACCCTTTGCTCTCCATGCTAAATTTTCATATAAGTCAGAGAATTTTTTTCTTTTTGTTTGTTTTATTCTAAGTTCAATGATATTTAAAATTAAATATTTGTCCTTTTAGCAATCAGCTCTCCTATTCAAACAATAATTAGAAAAATAACACATGCCGGAGATCAAATCACAAAACTTAAGCTGTGTTTAAGTGACAGACAAGCTTTGCTTTACTAATCCAATTATTACAAAAAAATACCCTTAAGATATGTGTCTGCTGTTCAGAAAGAAGTGACATGTATTCAGTGGCTGGATTCATATTCAGGACTAGCTCCAAACCCTGAAGAATTTTGATTAAAATGAGAACATTTACAGGAAAGTTTTGCATGCATATCCTGCATCATTTCTTTCTTTTGTTGCTATGGTGATCAGTCTGTTTAATCACATATTTAATTTCTAAAAGTGACTTGATACTGCAAAAAAAGGTATTCACAACTACTTCTAATTGTAGCACTCGTGAATAGAGGAGGAAGAGGATAGGTGGGACTTGGTGGGAGAGGGTATTGTGTTTAAAACACATACATTTGCCAAAAAGTAGATCTGTTAACTTGAATCTCCTTTTCCAAGCCATCCCACCTCCCCCACATCCCCAAAAGAGAGGAAGACCTTGTTTTCCCTTTTTTTTTTAGTGCCACATTGAAAATACATAATAAATAAAAAGACAACCTGCAAACAGTACTCAGTGTTCAGGATACCTGATTGCCACCCGATGCTAACTCTCTCAGCAATCTTGCCTGAAATAATAGATATGATTTTCATGTACATTTCATGTTGTGGCGAAAGCGTAATGTAATAAGATATCTAAACTAAGCATATGAGATTTTGAGACCAGAGTGGCTCTACTGGAGGATTTGTTGGGGAAGAGTCAACGTGGTTTTTGTAAAGGGAAATCAGGAATCACCAATCTACTAGAATTCTATGAGGGGTTCAAAAAGTATGTGGACAAGAGGGATCCCGTGGATATAGCGTACTTAGATTTTCAGAAAGCCTTTGACAAGGTCCCTCACCAAAGGCTCTTAAGCAAAGTAAGCTGTCAAGGGGTAAGAGGGAAGATCCTCTCATGGATTGGTAACTGGTTAAAAGATAGGAAACAAAGGGTAGGAATAAATGGTCAGTTTTCAGAATGAAGAGAGGTAAATAGTGGTGTCCCCCAGGGGTCTGTACTTGGACCAGTACTACTCAACTTATTCATAAATGATCTGATCAAAGGGCTAAACAGTGAGGTGGCAACATTGTCAGATTATACAAAACTACTCAAGATAGTTAAGTCCAAAGCAGATTGCAAAGAGTTACAAAGGGATCTCACAAAACTGAGTGACTAGGCAACAAAATGGCAGAGGAAATTCAATGTTGATAAATGCAAAGTAATGCACATTGGAAAACATAATTCCAATTATACATATAAAATAACGGGGTCTAAATTAGTTGTTACTACTCAAGAAAGTGATCTTGGAGTCACTGTGGATAGTTCTCTTTAAACATCCACTTAATCTGCAAAGAAGTTCACAGAATGTTGGGAATCATTAGGAAAGGTAGGGTTACCATATTTAAAAAATTAAAAAAAGAGGACACTCCACAGGCCCTGGCCCCACCCCTTTCCCATCCCTGACCCCACCCCAACTCCGCCCATTCCCTGCCCCTTCCCCAAAGTCCCCGCCCTAACTCCCCCTCCTCCCTCCCAGCCACATGAAAAGGGCTGCCCGAGCGCTACCGGCTTCACGGTTTGCCGGGCAGCCTCCAGACCCTGTGCCCCCGGCCGGCGCTTCCCCAACGCAGCTGGCGCCCGGGAGGGGAAGTGCCCAGGTGGGGGCACAGGGTCTGGAGGCTGCCCGGCAAACTGTGAAGCCGGTAGCGCTCGGGCTTCGGGCAGCCCCCATGCCTCCGGACCCTGCGCCTCCGGCCGGGCACTTCCTCTCCCGGGCTCCGGCTGCTGTGCTCCTCCCCTGACTCTTCGGCTCTGTTTAAGAGCCAAGCTGCCCGAGCGCTGCCAACTTCGGGCAGCCCCCGTGCCTCCGGACCCTGCGCCGCCGGAGCCCAGGAGGGGAAGTGCCTGGCCGGCGGCTCAGGGTCCAGAGGCATGGGGGCTGCCTGAAGCCGGTAGCACTCGGGCAGCTTGGCTCTTAAACAGAGCCAAAGAGTCAGGGGAGGAGCACAGCAGCCGCGGGAGGGGAAGTGCCCAGCCGGCGGTATTTTTCCTGGACATGTTCGGCTTTTGGGCAATTCCCCCCGGACGGGGGTTTGATTACCAAAAAGCCGGACATGTCCGGAAAAAAACGGACGTATGGTAACCCTAGGAAAGGGATAGAAAATATCATATTGCCTCTATATAAATCCCTGGTACACCCACATCTTGAATACTGTGGTCTCCCCATCTCAAAAAAGATATATTGGAATTGGAAAAGGTACAAAAAAGGCAACAAATATGATTAAGGATATGGAACAGCTTCCATATTAGGAGAGATTAAAAAGACTGGGACTTTTCAGCTTGGAAAAGAGTCAACTAAGGGGGGATATGATGGAGGTCTATAAAGACATGACTGGTGTGGAGAAAGTAAATAACGAAGTGTTATTTACTCCTTCTCCGAACACAAGAACTAGGGCTCACCAAATGAAATGAAAGGCAGCAAGTTTAAAACAAACAAAAGGAAGTATATCTTCACACAACACACAATCAGCCTGTGGAACTCTTTGCTAGAGGATGTTGTGAAGGCCAAGACTATAACAGGGTTCAAAAAAGAACTAGATAAATTCATGGAGGATAGGCCCATTAATGGCTATTAGCCAGGATGGTCAGGGATTCAAAACCATGCTCTGAAGTGTCCCTAGCCTCTGTTTGACAGAAGCTGGGAATGGGTGACAGGGGATGGACCACTTGCTGATTACCTGTTCTGTTCATTCCCTCTGAAGCACCTGGCATTGGCCAATGACAGAAGAGAGGATACTGGGCTCGATGGACCATTGGTCTTACCCAGTATGGGCATTCTTATGTTCTAAACTGATTTTCTTGAGTTCAGGGAGGAGTTTTGTGGCCACACTTTACATTAAGATCCCATTTACAAATGGTTTGGAAAGGGTTAATAAAAGTTTAATAGATGTTAAAAGCTTGTTATAGATATGAATACTACATGTTATACATGTTATATGCACAACAGTAAAAGGTGTTATAGATATTTATAAGCCCTGGTTATAAGCAACCTCTAGAACTGTTGGACTCTATAGCAATCTATGAGATTTGATCAATCAATTATTAAAAAATCTATTATTTATTAACCCTTTATATTTTATTTATTAGTACCTAAATATAAACTGTGACCAGTTTGGTTAGACACCTAAGCTAGCATAAATCACTTCTCAGTGTGAAGTGAATTCCTTTCTTTGGCCTTCTGGCTGGGAAACCCCACACACTTGAAACAAGCATTAAGAGATAATAAGGTTCTAGATTCAGAAAAGAAAGATTTATGCAGAGGGATTTGCCCTCACAAGATAAACAAGGTGTCATCTATCATGTGTAACCCCATTTTTCTTTTTCTCGATAGCTCATTAAATGCAATTGGGTAGATCTTCCAAAACAATGAAGATGTGTAAGTAGGATTCCTTTGATTAAATCTACAGGGGATATAAAAACTGTTTGAGTTATTACAGAGAAATGCACATTTTGTAAGATAAGCTTGTAATGTGTTCTAAAAGTTTGGCAAGATGCCCAAGAGGCAGTTTAGCATATCTCAGTAATGGGAAGTTTCCTTAATTCTGCCCAGGAGGAAGCAACCCTTTCCACTGAATGAGCTTTAATTTGAAAGGGAAAGGTCTTGTGCTGAGAATGCTCTTCCCCCCTTCTAGAAAATAATCCGTGTGGCTAATGTGTGCCTGGAGACAATAGAGATTTCTGAAAAGTAATAGCCGATGTCATGAAATCTCTCATTGTGTTCATAATGCTTGAAAATAATGTCTACTTCCATCCACTAACCGTAGTAACTGCTCTCTTTCTGGAAGCATGTAGTATGGGACATAGACTCTACAATCCAATTTTGATATTTGCATGCTTGTGAATGGTCTTGGGCAGAAAGGTCACATCAGGACCAAAGTAGCATATAATGCTATTCTTTAGATTTTCACAATAAGAAAATCAGTAAGTACAGCTGGCATCACTCTAGTTTTCCTGGTGATCTGTTTAGTGAGGGGAAGTTCTTTGAAACCCATGAAAATCAAGTAGAGGTCTCTATAGAATGTGTTAATATAGAAAGATCAGGGCAAGTATCTGTAATACCATTCAAAATGCTCTTTGCCAGAGACTGAAAAACTATTGTGTTAATTTCACTTTCTATGAAAACCATATATTGCTGCAAACTGGACTAATAATTATCATGTGTCTATGTTAATATATATATAGAGTGACGGGGTCCTTCTTATCCTGGAGCTAATATACCTGCCACTCTCCTATAGCCGTCTGGCCTGACCCCGTCACTATATATATAAAATACAGGACTGCTTTTTTTCCTTATAATTGATCTGGAACACTCTTAAATGCTCTTAAAAAGTTTGCTGATCCTGAAAGCATTTGTACTGGTCCATGGACGTGCCTGTTGCTGAGATATCAGAACTTAATACCACATAATTACCATCTTCTTTTCTTTTCCATTTCAGTTTCAACTGTTTTTTATGGATGGTATGATACTTGGCAACCCCATATTCACCACTGTCATAATTATGACATGTTTTGAACAAAGTATGCCTTGTGAGATATCATCCTATATGTCTTGATCTTCTAGACATTAATATCTCCAAGTGTGATTTGGCCAAATCACACTTGGAGTGGCCAAATCACACTTGGAGTTGCAGTTAGCAAGAGATGTTAAGAGTAACAAGAAGGGTTTCTTCAGGTATGTTAGCAACAAGAAGAAAATCAAGGAAAGTGTGGGCCCCTTACTGAATGAGGGAGGCAACCTAGTGACCGAGGATGTGGAAAAAGCTAATGTACTCAATGATTTTTTTGCCTCTGTCTTCACGCACAAGGTCAGCTCCCAGATTGCTGCACTGGGCAGTACAGCATGGGGAGAAGGTGACCAGCCCTCTGTGGAGAAAGAAGTGGTTCGGGACTATTTAGAAAAACTGGACGTGCACAAGTCCATGGGGCCGGATGCGCTGCATCCGAGGGTGCTAAAGGAGTTGGCGGGTGAGATTGCAGAGCCAATAGCCATTATTTTTGAAAACTCATGGCGATCGGGGGAGGTCCCAGATGACTGGAAAAAGGCTAATGTAGTGCCCATCTTTAAAAAAGGGAAGAAGGAGGATCCGGGGAACTACAGGCCAGTCAGCCTCATCTCAGTCCCTGGAAAAATTATGGAGCAGGTCCTCAAGGAATCAATTATGAAACATTTAGAGGAAAGGAAAGTGATCAGGAACAGTCAGCATGGATTCACGAAGGGGAAGTCGTGCCTGACTAACCTAATTGCCTTCTATGATGAGATAACTGGCTCTGTGGATGAGGGGAAAGCAGTGGATGTGTTATTTCTTGACTTTAGCAAAGCTTTTGATACTGTCTCCCACAGTATTCTTGCCACCAAGTTAAAGAAGTATGGGCTGGATGAATGGACTGTAAGGTGGATAGAAAGCTGGCTAGATCGTCGGGCTCAACGGGTAGTGATCAATGGCTCCATGTCTAGTTGGCAGCCGGTTTCAAGTGGAGTGCCCCAAGGGTCAGTCCTGGGGCCGGTTTTGTTTAATATCTTTATTAATGATCTGGAGGATGGTGTGGACTGCACTCTCAGCAAGTTTGCAGATGACACTAAACTAGGAGGCGTGGTAGATACACTAGAGGGTAGGGATCGGATACAGAGGGACCTAGACAAATTGGAGGATTGGGCAGAAAAAACCTGATGAGGTTCAACAAGGACAAGTGCAGAGTCCTGCACTTAGGACGGAAGAATCCCATGCACTGCTACAGACTAGGGACCGAATGGCTAGGTAGCAGTTCTGCTGAAAAGGACCTAGGGGTCACAGTGGACGAGAAGCTGGATATGAGTCAACAGTGTGCTCTTGTTGCCAAGAAGGCTAACGGCATTTTGGGCTGTATAAGTAGGGGCATTGCCAGCAGATCGAGGAACGTGATCGTTCCCCTTTATTCGACATTGGTGAGGCCTCATCTGGAATACTGTGTCCAGTTTTGGGCCCCACACTACAAGAAGGATGTGGAAAAATTGGAAAGAGTCCAGCGGAGGGCAACAAAAATGATTAGGGGTCTGGAGCACATGACTTATGAGGAGAGGCTGAGAGAACTGGGATTGTTTAGTCTCCAGAAGAGAAGAATGAGGGGGGATTTGATAGCAGCCTTCAACTACCTGAAGGGGGGTTCCAAAGAGGATGGAGCTCGGCTGTTCTCAGTGGTGGCAGATGACAGAACAAGGAGCAATGGTCTCAAGTTGCGGTGGGGGAGGTCCAGGTTGGATATCAGGAAAAACTATTTCACTAGGAGGGTGGTGAAACACTGGAATGCGTTACCTAGGGAGGTGGTGGAGTCTCCTTCCTTGGAGGTTTTTAAGGCCCGGCTTGACAAAGCCCTGGCTGGGATGATTTAGCTGGGAATTGGTCCTGCTTTGAGCAGGGGGTTGGACTAGATGACCTCTTGAGGTCCCTTCCAACTCTGATATTCTATGATTCTATGATTCTATGATCTCATTGGACTGTATGTGCTATAATTGTATGTGAAGTTATGAAGTGTTGCTATGTATGTGCTACTGAAATATGTTGTGGGGTTCAATACACCCACAAGCAGCCTTTCACGTACAACAATAAAAAGGCCAAACAATGTTAATGACTTATTGAGGAAATGCACACAAGCACAAGGATTACCCCAGGAACTGTGTACAATAGAAACCTCTCAGAGATAGCATTACACAGTGGGGACTGTTTGACCCAGGTCACAGAAAAAGAGCTTTCCAGCAAGTTGAAAGAAGATATAAGAGTGAAAGCGACATTACGACTGGGCCTCACTCCCCACACAAGAGAACACCTGGAAACACGGAAGGAACAAAGACTGAACTGGGGAAGTGCTGGTCCCAGGCTAAATGGATTTCTAGCCTGTGTAGGGAAACTTGGTGGACTGCTTGTATCATCAGTCAGGGTGAAATATTACTAATTCAAATCCTATCTAGCATATTAGACTGAGTTTGCCTTTTTTGTTTAATTTCCTAGGTAATCTGCTTTGATCTGTTTGCTATCTCTTATAATCACTTAAAATCTATCTCTCTGTAGTGAATAAATGCATTTTATATTTTAACTAAAACACGGTATGTTGTCAAAGTGCAAAGGGAAAAATCTCATCTCAGAAACAAGAGTTGGTGCATGTCCACTTTCTTTTGTAGAAATGATGGACTGGGTAATAAATTCATACTGGTCGAGCTTTGACCAGGGCAGGACAGTGCAGCTCTGGGGTCCTAGGCTGGAGAGCTGGGGGGTATTTTGACTGGAGCCTCTCTATTGTTGGTTCATGCAGTGGCTGGCAGAGCATTCATGAACACAGCTAGGTGTGGCCCCTGCTTGTGAATGTTGGTGTGAGCACAAGCTTGGAGGTTTGCAACTTGTCACAACATCACAATGTGAGAGGTACCCAGGCTGGTGAGTCAGAGGGCTCAGTGGTACCCCAGTTCCAGGTTGCACTCTGTGGGGGAGACTCGTCACAGATGAATTGGAACAGCTCCCTAAGGGTTGTGGTGGAGTCTCAATTTTTAAGGATACCCCTAGGAATTATTTTAGGGAAGGTCTATGGCTTATGTTATACAGAAGGTCAGACTAAATTATCACAGTGGTCCCTTCTGGCCTTGGATTCTATGAACCTGTGTAATGCTGGAGACAGAGATTAATTGTTTGAAAACTTGTGACATGCTGAGACCACATATGAATACCTTATTCTGCATCATTGTTTATTGATGCTTGTGAAATTTCTGAACTTAATATCATCACTATTCCATTGATCTAGCCATGTTTTTTGAACTTTTCTTTAAATAAAAACTAGCAAAACCTGGATCAAAGTGTAAATATAAATGTAAGCCTATAACAGGCATGTCGGGTGTGTGTTGATCAGCAGACTTCCCCAAAGATAAAAAGATTGATTGAGGTCCAGAATAAAATATACACCTCAAGCAGCAGCTCTCAGGTCCAAGAAACCAAACAAATGCATTAAGCAGTTAGGTCAGAGACCAGAAATGTGGGCCGCAGACTAAAAGCAGCCCATATAATTAGAATTTGACCAGTTCTGACCTCATCTTTAAGCATAGCTGATGCCTATACAGACCACCATGATCAAATACAACCAAGATTATTTCAATCTGGGATTATTAATCTTTGCTATTATGACAAAAATGGTTGCATTGTTCTCTATTTCATGCACATTAACTGATTCTTGTACATATGCTCTTAGGGTGAAATTCTAACCCCATTAAAGTCAATGGGAGTTTTGCCATGGACTTCAATAGAGTCAGGATTTCTTTCCTCGTGTGTCTATGCTTATATGTCTATACATGTTCAGTAGTGTATATGGACAAGAGACACACTTAATTTGCATAAAATGAAGCACACACACAACACATGATGATGCCATGTGTTATAAAAGTTTGATGGACACACAGAGTCCTTCATCCTTTACTCAGAAGTTAAGTATGTACTTTCCAAAGAAGGCAAGGGCAGAGCCTTTGCTGCCATTATTTCTTTCTATGGGGTGGGAACCCAGCACAACTCCTATTGAGTTCAGTGAGGCCAGTATTTCATCCTAGCTACCATTCTGGGGTTGGTTTTGTTCCTTTCAAAATAACCCGAGAAATCTTACTATTTTCTCAATAAAAAGCAAACCACTCAGCACCCAGGAAATGTCAAAGTTAAGGTTGCACATGGAATCTTAACTTTGCCCAATTGTGCATGTGCATTATGATAAAGTTTTAATTACATGATCCTATACTATTATTTATTCAGCATATGTGCCATAGAGAAATTAAATTATGTTTAAATCTTTATAGACTGATAGCAATTGTATTGTGTGCAGTCCTCTTCATTTCTGCTTTAATAAGTTATTTTAAAATGCCCCTTATTCATTCTCTGCACATCAGCTAAACTGTGCACTGAATGAAGCAGGGACTCTTGAACAGAGTAGTATTATGCAATCACATCATTCAATACTGTATGAGTCTCTATCACCAAGTTTGGTTCAGCAGTTAATTTTGCCTTCTAATTAATTATTGCTTTCTGCAGCTAATAAGAAATGAATAGTTTTTAAAGTCCTGAAAGCATTCAGATTCTTATATCCATACATTTTTCTTATTTATAAAATGTTATAGTTGAGCTCCTTCTGTAGAAGTGATTACAATAAAGGCAAAGCTAAAAAAGCATATAAACCCTTCCACAAAAATACAAGGAAAAATTGTTCATCTCTCAGTAAAGATATTTAAAAATAAAATGAAAGAGTGAAGATTGAGGGCAAATAAATAAATAAAAACAACAGGACTGATATCTGTGTACATCTGTGCCCCTTTTTGTGTGAGCAGTGTATCAGGCTGCACACTCATCCTCATTTGTGCACACAGATGATTATTTACATTTACATTTTGCACACACATATGAAAACTGTAGCTAAATGATGATAATTTTAAAGACTTTAAATATGCATACTTAATGCTCCCTAAAAATGAATACAGTAGCTAAACGATGATCATTTTAAAGACTACAACTATATGCATACTTAATGACCCCTAAAAACGAACACATAGGCTAGTTCTTTGTTTTTCAAACAAAGGGTTTGTACTTGTTCAAAGGTTTGTACATGTAACCCTTCTGCCAGTTGGAATTGGCAGCAAGAAGGGTTGGGTTCAATATCTAGGGGGTTCCTTTTCAACAATATAACACAGAACTGTCTCGAGTCCTCACCCGGTAACCTGGTGAAATTTCATACTACCCTCTGGGCGCCTGGAAGAGGCAATTCTTCCCCCCTCACAAGCATAGAGTCTGAGGTAGAAAGAGTTTCTTTGATGAAAGGAACCTAGCATTAATCTGGGAAAACAGCACAAGCGGTATTCATAAACATAAAAGCATGAGCAAGACAACCGCCCCAGAGATATGCTGGGCAGTGTCTTTTGCTTCAGGTTCTTGAGTCCAACACCAACGCTCCTGTAGTATGCCCCCCCCTTAACACCGCACTCACAGTTGTTGTCCCTGGTCAGTGCAGACCCAGAATTCACAGGTGCATCTGCTTGAATTCGCCTCCTGCCATGGGGAAGAGGGGAAGAGCCACCATGCTTGCTATGCTGGCCGGGCTCCTGCCAGCTGCCTGCTTGCTTGCTGCTCCTGCTGGCTGCCTTCTCACCACTCTTGATGGCTGGCCATTAGTCACCTTCTGCTGTGACCTCTGCACGTCAATTTCTTAGTGATTTTTAAGCTCTTAGCAGGCTGGGCAGAAACACAGTCCCACCACAACTGCTTTTAGCTCTGATTGAGCATTTTAAATAACAAAGAGGCTCCTAATGAAACCTATTTAGCTCTTTCTTTTAACAGTGGGGAGGAACAGGTTAAACCAGACCGGTGGCGGGGGGAGGGGAAGGGAGAGAGTGAGAGAGAGAACCATTGAGGAGAGTCCACACCTCCTGGCTGAGACACCTGTCCCCACCCCTCTTCCTTTCACAGAGCTCTGGCATTCAAGCCCCTGGCTTAAAGAGGTCCTTTCAGCTGAGGGTGACCCCCTCATTGGGGACAGGTAAAGCATAGTCCTGCTTCCCAATAAACATACAATAATGACAACAACATTGGTAACAGCATTTCACTACATCTGCATTCAGTACTACAGTGATTTGTAACCCAACACCTGCCAAAATTGATTACTTTGAGCAACACTGCGCTATCTGCTGGATATCTAAGCCGAGTAGGTGTGTTCATGTAAATACAGTTTGCTCCTGAAGTCTCTCCCCCTCCCAGCTAGCTGTCAGGGTAGAATTCATTCAGATCCTGCTTACATACATTTTGCAAGACTATACAGGTACATATTGTTTTCCCCTTAGGCTAGTTTGAAGAAAATGTATAATGAAACAACATTATTAAATGTTTTCGTGTATAGGGCCTGACCCTGCAAGTTGTTGAGCATCATCAACTTCCCAGTGACTTTGGCTCAGCTTATGGCAGAATTAAAGCCTTTTCTGATAGGTTCATTGGCTTCCTTGATTAATAATTTTATTAACAGGTTTATGTTTAACCCCCTAGAAGTCAGGCTCAATCTAATTTTAATTTACAAAATTAAACAATAAAACTTGTGAAGGTTGGCTTCAAAATATAAACCAACCATTAGAGGTTGTTTCTCATAGGGATCTCCCCTGAAAGTCAATTAATCTTGTTCCTCTTATAAAACCACCTCTGATCTGTATTCTCACCACATCCCCCTCCAAAGTAAATGGTTGCCAGAGGACCTACCTCAAGTTCCTTCTTGTGGCAGCTGGCATCCCAGTGCCACCTGTTACAGGCAGTGAAATCTTTGTGTCCGAAATACATACATACACAGTATGTACAACAGAAGTTTCCCTAGCATCACCACAAGAGAAACACTCAACACACACACACATATGCAAGCCAGTGCAATTTTTCCCCACTCCCTCCTGAAAAGGTGGCATCCCATATGAGGAAACTAGTTTCTCCCCACCTCTGGAGGTGGCCCTAAGGCACTGAGCCTCCAAGCCTCTCCCAGCAGCAGCCTTGTCTCCCGCAGAGACAACACAGAGTGGTTATTGCTGTACTCCTTTCCAGTGGTAGAATCCTCATTACTCACTAAAGGGCCCAGGGTAGGGACTGTGGGCAGGAAGTGAAAGTATCTTTGTATATTCCTGAATGGGAAGATGGTGTTGAAAGAAATTTCAGATTCCCATCCAATTAGCATCTGAAGATATACAAATTCACAGCAAACACTACCCCCAAACAAAATTTAACTATCATCATATGAGAACCCCTTAAAAACATATTTCAGAGTCTTAGGCCAGGGCTATACATACAGAGTGGCCTCAGCGCAGGTGTACTGATACCATCTGGAGAAGATGCTCTAGGCCAATGGGACAGAGCTCTCCTGTTGGCATAAAAAAGCCACCTCCACGAGTGGCAGAATCTATGTCAATGGGAGAAGCTCTCCTGCTGACAGTGCTGTGCACACAAGCGCTTATGTCGATGTAACTTATGTTGTTCAGGTGGGTGGTTTTTTCACACCCCTGAGCAATGTAGGTTATGATGACATAGGCTGTAGTGTAGACATAGCCTAAATCAGGGGTCTCAAACACGCAGCCCGCAGGCCGCATGCGGCCCGCGGAGCTCTTCCCTGTGGCCCGTGGAGCTCCCCACACCCACCCCCCATTACTTCCTGTCCCCTCACCTCTGCCCCCCTGAGTTATTTTCTGTGCCTGTTAAGCTCCCCATGCGCTGCTCCCCAATGTTTGGGGCACCTGCCACCCCCACGCGCCCCCCCCCCGCCCCCCCGGAGTGTCTCCCGGCACCCACTTGCTGCCTCCTCACTGCCCCGGAGCCTGGAGCCTGCAGCACACGTTGAATCCGCTCCACTCTGCAGGCTGCCGGCTTCCAGCAGGTCCTAGTGTCCCTCTTCACTAGGGTCAGAGCAGGCTGCCCTTCCCCTGCCCTTCTGCCCTAGTCCTGAGCCTCTCTCTTCAGTGAGGTGCTGCCACCCTGGAGTTGCTCTAGATAAGCGGCGGCAGGCCAGAGCCTGCACCCCAACCCCCTGTCTGGAGCCCCCTGCCACATCCCACACCCTCCTGCACCCCAACTCCCTGTCCTGAGCCCCCTGCCACACCCTGCACCCCAACCCCCTGCTGCACCTCTCACCTCTCCTGCACCCCAACTCCCTGCCCTGAGCCCCCTGCTGCACACCTCCTGCATCTCAACTCCCTGCCCTGAGCCCCCATCACACCCCGCACCTCTCCTGCACCCCAATCCCCTGTCCGGAGCCCCTGCCACATCCCACACCCTCTCGCACCCCAACTCCCTGCTGCACCCCTCACCCCTCCTGCACCCCACACCCCAATTCCCTGCCCTGAGCCCCCGCCATAACCTACACACCTCCTGCACCTCAACTCCCTGCCCTGAGCTCCCATCACACCCCGCACCCCTCCTGCACCACCTGGGGTCAGAGAGGGGGTAGAGTTGGGGTGAGGACTTTGGGGAAGGGGTTGGAATGAGGGCAGGGAAGAGGTGGGGCAGGGGTGGGGCCTCATGGAAGGGGTGGAGTGAGGGTGGGGCCAGGGGCAGCAAGGGGTGGGTGTCAGTGATGCGGCCCTCGGGCCAATGCACTAGTCCTCATGTGGCCCTCGTGGTCATTTGAGTTTGAGACCTCTGGCCTAAATCCTACAAGCAACCTAAGCAATGTCTAAGAACAAACTACATACACAGCCTCCATCTGTCCACCAATAAATCCCTGTATACCAAATTCTATACCATACATGCCACCTGCCCTTTGTATTTTATCCACACTTCTGACATGGACTGCAAAGCTGCAGTTCACATTCTATAAATATAAATCTACCTCTCACCTCTTATTTATGGGCTACTGACTAGAATTCAGACTCATCTCCACTAAAATTGCCTGTTGTCAGTGGGAAACATCACCATCTAACCTTTTAACCTGCAAATGCAGTCCAGGAAAAAAATAAAACAAAACCCACCAATACTGTCTTGTAGCCATAATCCAGAGAGCCCTGATCTACACAAAGTATATCTACACAACAAAAGGCTATCCCACTACATCATTTTTATTAATCCTGCTATACTGTATATTATTGTATGTTATTTGTCATATACCTGTATTGAAATAGGTGAATCATAGGCAAGGATATGGAATTCAGAGGAAAGGTTGATTGTGGAACTTTACTTTGAATGTATAGACCTTTATGCACTGTTAACTGTAAGTTACTGGAAATCTACACAGTGTTGTCTAGACAACCTTTAATGATAATTCCCAAACTCTTAAATGCGTGTTTTTAACTGCAATGTTCTCGTACTGCAGTTTAAGTGTTGGCTCACTTAGAAACATTAAGCAAAATGTAGATAAGTGTTTGTCTCAGAATAACTACAATATTTGAATATATTAAGTGAGTGGCTGGGCCTGATTCTCCATTCCATTGCAGTGGTGTAACTCCACTGAATCCAATACATGGTAAGATCTAGGGATTTGTAACTTCCTATTTTCTGAAAAGTACTATACATGCATGTAGCATATTGCCCTTACTCTGACTACTTCTGATTTGTATCCCAATGTCTGTTTTGTTCGTATGGACTGAATTATTATTATTAATTGCAGTACTCAACAGTTCAAACTGGGATCAGGGCCCTACTGTGCTAGATGCTGAACAAAGATTTAGAAAGAGATAATCCCTGCCTTGAATTGCTTACTGTCTAAAATGACAAAATCAGACAAAGGGAGCTAGTTTATATGCCACTTGAAATATTTTACTATACAGCAAAGAGTGAACTGATTTAACAGGGAGAACAAGAAGTCGTTTGGAAAGCATATTAAGGCTTTTAAACTCTTTAAATTACAAATCTACTGTATAAATATACCAGTCTTCTGCAGGATGAGGAAACAAGAAATATAAAAAAGGGGGAAAAGCAATAATACTTGGGTTCTTTTAGTTTCTTCTGGGAAGGAAACTTCTGAACTTATCATACATTTTTACCTGCATTTTCTTTAAGGTGAAAAAGTAAGGAAGAATTCTTGGAATGGAGAAAGATATTTAGTTGGGGAGCTGCTGTTCTTGCTCTTCCTTTTCACCTTTCCAAAGAGTCATGGCCCAATCTTCAGATTCAATCCATCTGTCCTTGTTGCAGGACCCTGGATGTAAGGGCAAGGTAGCTCTAAGCCACCATTATGCCTTCCTACCCCAGTACTGAGGGCTGGTTTGGTCCCAGGCACAAAATACAGGAGTCTCAAGGCTGTTCTAACTTGTGCTGGTTACTACTGCTCCGCAAAGGAGCGCAGTCAGCTGCGGATTCCTGAATAGCAATAGCACTCAAGCCGTACAACAAGCCTCTGACAACAGCAATTTCAGGGAGTTGTAGCATAAAGCCAGCTATGGTATGGCTCTGTGACACCAACCTATTTCCCCATGCTGATTAGGGCAGTTTTATTGCCCCTTTGCATCCCTTGGGAAATTCTTGTGAGTTCCCAGAAGGAAAAAGCAACTCTCCCTGGCTTTGATCTTTTTGACTGTGGCCCTCTCAAATGACCTGAGGAAGACTGACCACATAGAGTTCTCAGCTCCTTTCATCCCCTCGACAAGAAATGTCAATAAGGATCATGCCCATAAACCGGAATGGAATGATTGTATAAAGATCACTGTTGGCTTCCCCTCCTGCTAACACTGCAATGATTTGTACTAGAATTATGTATTTGTACATTGCTTTGATTTTCCTTTCTTTACATTCACTCTTCTTTTCCTTCCATTTTTTGTTAGCTGTGTATAGGCACATATATGGTCCCATTACCATCTGAACTTCTAAAATATTTAATGTATTTCTCTTTTTGAGCTAGGGGAGGTACTGAAGCACAAAGAGACTAAGTAACTTGCCTAAGGTAACACAGGAAATTTGTGGCAGAGTTTGGAATTAAACCCAGGTCTCCTGAGTCCCAGGTTAGTGCCCTAACCATGGGAGCTTCCTTCCTCCTCCCTTGCTGATGAAAATGACAACAAAGAAGCAGTAAACAAGAAAAGGAAACACAAGCCCCAATCCAGAGAAGCACTAAAGCCAATATTACACTGGTATGATGCTAGTGTAATGCCATTATACACCAGTGTAAAAAGGCTGCAAACAAGTGAAGAGTTGTGTTTGATGGGATTTAAATGGGACTACTCACCTGCCTAAAGTTAAGCAATTATTGAAGCATTTGTTGGTGTGGGACCACAGTGAGGGAATCAGAGAGAAGAAGACAGCCTAAAAGCTAGGGGGAAAGGATAGAAGGAGGCAAGAGAGGTTGGGAGACAAAGACAAATAATATGAAGAGAAAGTAAGAGAGGAAGAGCAACTGGGAGAAGCACAGGGATATATTAATTAGTATAACTTACTATTTACATGTATAGATCTTATAAGCTAAGTATATTTTAGACAGATGTTCTGCTTTTTCCCTTTAAATAAATCCTTCCCCCTTTGTTCTACTCTAGCACATTGTCTTAGGAGAAAAGTATTCTATTGTGTAGAGACTGATGATTAATTTATATTGATGAATAATTATTTCAGGTTGCATGGAAGAGTCCTGTGAGTTGTTTGCTGTGTTACTTACATGAATATTCCGAGGCGGGGGGGGGGGGTGTAAGTCATTTCCAAAAGGGAGTCTTAATATATAGTGACTAATATGTGGGGGAATCAATAATTTAGGAATGTAAAAAGCTGAAGTACATGAAAGAAAAATTAACCTCTATTTAGGTAATATTTTGTTCAACTTTTACTGACCTTAATTAAAATGCATGGAAAAATTAGCTCTGCTCTGTCAGTCCTCAGCAGTAGAATCTAATATTGATATTAAAACAGAGGCATATGAAGTAAGGGGTCATATCTGATTAGGATCAGCACTTTCTTTCTAGCTTGCTCCAGTGCACTTAGGCACTTTAAGGTTGTACATAGAAAGACAAGAAGGCTTTAAAAATAAAACGCAAATACCTCTGAAATTTACTAAGTGAACTTTTCTCTTTGTTTTCTTTTTCCTTCCCCTTCCCTCCCTCCTTTTTTGTTCTGTTTTTGTTTTTGTTTTGCCCACTGACATGCAGCACACAAGACATACACATGTGTGCAACAATGAACATAGAAAGCATAGTATATGCTTTTGAGATATTTATTTTGAAGTAAACAATTCCCAAACAATAATCATTGTTCAAGAAATGTTAGTCATTGTGCTTCCCACAGAAGCACCCCAACTGCCCTGTGAATGTTTTCTCTGGATCACTGGTTTTTACAATATTTTAGTATTTTTATTAGAGAAGGAAGAAAACAAAACAAACCCAAAAAAATAACTTTTTAATTCTTTTTTTTCCAGGTCTTTTTGACAAAGCTCCAAATATGAGGAAATAAATCATCAACCTTAAGGAAAGCAACAACCTTGTAAAAAAGGGTCAGTGTTAGGAAAGGAGGCACTGAGCAACTATCTAAAGAATGATTAAATTCAAACAACATGTACTGTGGCATGAATGACTTCAATGAATTTACACTTGATTCACACCAGTTTATGTGAGAAGAGAAGCAGACTCACTGGGTTTACACAGCATTTTTGGAAAGTTAGATCATACTGCCCCCATTTGGAATGTTTAGATTGTTTGTGGATCAGGATTGCTATGCCTCCATTACTGAATTTTTCTAAAGAAAAACGACGTTGTTCTACAACAACCCTGTAGCTTCTTGTGCTTAGTCTCACTTTGGTGGATTTCTTGAAGGAATGTCAGCTAAGGTGATGCAAATATTGCCAAATACAATGTGCCAGATGACATTAATGGAGAGACACCAATTTACACAAACTGGGAGCGGGGGGTGGGGGGGGAAGAGGGAGGAGAGATTTTCAAAGGCACAAATGTCAATTAGGGCCCAAACTCCTATTTAAAGTCAATAGAAGTTAGATGTCTATCTGCCATTTGTCTTTGAGATCTCCCCCTATATTGTTATGTGAAAATTAGCTGGACTTGAGGGTGTTTGTTCTTGTCTTTGGCCAGCTGATGTTTGCATGATGAAAAGTCCTTTTTCGCCATTTCCACTGGTGTTGCCAGTGCTCCATTGTGCTAGGTGCTGTAAAATCACAAAGCAATACAATTTGTGCCCCCATAAGGGTACTATCTAAATAGAAAAAACAGACAGAGTGTAGGGTAGGGAGGGATACAAAGTGCAAGGAGGTTGATCACGTGATGGTTGGGAGACATGTTCAACATTTTGTTCTGTGAAACCCCATATCTATAATGGGTGGATGGTGTGAAGGATTAGGGTAGGGGGTAAGAGGGATCAGTTAGTATGCAAAATGGAGTAGGGAAAAAAAAGGAAGAATCAACAAAATGCATTTTCATATTGAAAACAAATAATTGTCAGAGGAAGGATGGCCTGGGGTTAGGAAGACCCTAATTTAATTCTCTGCTCTTCGACAGACTCCCTGTGTTATCTTGGGCAAGTCAGTAAGTCCACCATTTAGGTGCCAATGACATTCTCAGAACCACTGCTCAGCTGTGTAAGTCCCCAAGCTGCCAAAGATTCTCCCAGTGGACATGATCAAAGCTGCCTAAGTACTGATGGTGCCCCAAAGTTAACAAGCCGCTCAGATTCCTCGCTGAAGCCCCAATAGCCCTGAAGTGAGATTCTCAAACTAGGCACCCTCCTACCTATCTCGCCAGCATGGCCTAAGAGTAGGCCTAAGACCAGATACTTATCACAAAACTCCCAGGACTGACCAGGGAGGTTCAGAGAGGGAGTGTGTGTGTCACAACCTAGTGGTTAGGGCATTTACCTCAGACCCAAATTCAAATCTCTGCTCTGGCTAATTTAGAACAGAGATTTAAACTCAGGGCTCACCACTTCAGGTCTGTGCCCTAGCCACCAAATGATTGGCTCTAATGGGATGGGGTGCTCTTACTTTCTGGGTGAGTTGTGGTTTGTTTGGTTTTTTTTTTGTTTGTTTTTTGGTGGTGCGGGGGAGGTTGCGTGTATGAGAAAGGCCTGGATTTTGCCTACCAGAGCATGAGCTGACCTGGCTTAGACACCTAACTGTAGGATGAGAAACCTGAGCAGATATAGCGCCTCCCTCTGGCCTGTTAGTCAGGTGCTTAGAGGCCCAGGTCAATAGGAGTTAGGCACCTTAGTACTTTAGGCATCACCCCTGCTCCGCATTTCACTCATGGCTAAATAAGGCAGCTTCCCACTCAGCTTGCTGGCTTCTGAGGCTTGCTGGTTTCCCTTCTTTAGGCACCCAACTCTCCCCACGCATTGTATGTGGAACCTGGGCACCTGACTTGAGGACAAGGATTCAGGTTGATAGCAGGGTACCTAGGAGATAGGTGTTGCAATGCTCAGCATTACAACACCTACATTATTTTGTGGATTTGGCCCTTAGTCTCTGAGCTTTTATATTGGTAAAATTGGGATAATAGCACTTCCCTCCTTCAGAGGAGGGTTGTAAGTGAGGATAAACGTATTAAAGATTGTGAGGTGCTTAGGTCTATGGTGACGGAGGCCAGATAAGTTGATAGACATTTGGCATGCATGTTTCCCTGATTTGTAAATGTAAATATTTGTGTGGGCATGCAAATTTTGGGAGCACAAGTAGGCATTCCTGCTTGAAAATGTGGCTTTTCAGAGAGTAAATTTAGGTTTGGAAGAATTCGACTTTTATTGCTGTAGGCCAGTAAACCTTAATTTCACTGTACACACACAGATGAAAAAATATTTCCATCCATAATAATCAAACTTTCAGATAGGCAAAGAAAGAAAAATAATGGTCTGTAATCCTCCCCCATTGTCTATTCCCCCTATAATTTCCCACAACTGAGAAATTTTAAACTTATAAAAATTGAGGGGGGGATGATGCTGAAAAACCATAATTATCCACATCTGTGAAAATGTCAACAAATAAAAATGGATAAAAAGCTTACAATAAACATTGATATTATCCATCAAAATTATAAAAATTGAATTCTGGCAAGCCTAATAAACACACAGTATGTAAAATGTTTAGTTGGCCCTTCAAAAGCTTTCTAAACCCACTTTGTCCATGCCTATGTATATACTGTAACATGTTCATGGATGTAAATATTTTCACTCTTCAAAATCTACATAATTACAGGGTAAGTAGTATTATCTGTTACTGTGCATGTGGTTCATCTTAGGGCTTGACATTATATTTACTCATCTGACTCAATTAATTATGATTATTAGCAAAAAAAAATCAGGCACATAATTACATTTAACTTATAGATATGATGCCTTTTAATGCTGACTTGCATTTGTTGTGATTGTCATTTGTTGGTTTGGGTTACAACCTATAATATACTACCTAAATTACCTTAAACAGCTGGAATTACACCTTGACCTTAACTTTTAGGTACTAACAACAAGAATTTAATCTGAAAGTTATTATATTATATTAATAGTTATTATATTAATCATGATGACAAGGCTAGTAATATTGCAATTTCCTTTAAAAAATAGTTGACTAACATCAATTCAGTGCACTTCATGAGTTATTTGTTTCAAAAAGTACCAACTTTTGAAGGCGCCTATAATTGAAATTATGATCTTCATCCATGCAAATACTAAAAATATATTATGCGTGTCTGTGGCAAGGTGGACTATGTCCAGAGGCATCACCTTGGTCCAGAATAGAGCAGCTTAGAGCAGCGAGAAGTCCTCCAGGCAGCCTAGAGTGGCTGCAGAGGACCGGCCAATCATAGGGGCTGCTGGAGCAACCAACCTGGGGCCAGAAGGACTCTATATAAGACAAGCAGCTGAGCAGAGAAGTTCAGTTGTTGGGTGGAGCTTGAGGAGTAAAATCTTGGTGTTTGGCTGGCGAGAAGAGCAGCAGGACCAGTGGAAGATCAGTGCGGACAAGCTAAAGCCCCGGGGGGATTGAACATAGAACCTGGCCAGGCCAGAAAGGGTACCAAGATGGGCCTTGCTGGTCTAGTTGAAGACTGAGACCAGGGAGGCCTGCGCAAACACCACCAGCTGCAGGTACCGAGATGGGTCCTGGCTGGGTGGTTGTAGAAGGCAGTGCCTCTGGGAAGAAGCCTAAGAGCTATGGCCCCATACCAAGGCCATGATAAGAACTCGGGAGTGTATACCCTGGAAGGGGGAACAGTGTGTGTGGCTCGGCCGGAGGGCTGAGTTGCTGAAGACTGGAGAATGAACCAGTGGCCGCAGGGGGGAATGCTTGCAACAGGCAGGTGCCACCCTGATGTAAGACCAAAAAGAAAAGCAGGCTCACACCTAACCGAGAGAGGCCATCCACAAGAGGTGGGTGCCTGCCCTCCCCCCTTGCCATGAAAATAACTGTGTTTGCAGGCACTATCGGCCAGAGAAAAGGAAGCACCCACGGGAGTCGGATGCTGACCCCGTTACAGTACCCACGGGAGGAGGGTGCTGACCCTGTTACAGTGCCCAGGCTAAGCAATGTAATTTTTGAGTTGTTGCTAATACGGTCACTAAGACAAACTAAAATATGACTGTAAATAGTACTTTCCCTGAAAATGGCACTTTTACTGGGCAGGAGAAGACTCTAATTTTACACTCTAGAGACATATTAGAAATACCTCTTAAGAGAAAAGTCACGTCATCACCCACCAATCACTGGCAGCTTGTACATACTAAACCAATCAGATTGGAAAGAAAGGCAGATGAACTACCTAATAAACAATAAAATCCAGGTAATAAAATATTCATGTCAATATGTCGGTAAGTTGGTAACCAGTGAAGGTTGATTAACAAAGGGGTCATACAATCTGATTTCTTATTCTTAAGGACACAAGCAGCTGCATTTTGGACAAGTTCAACTTTATAGCCTCTATTCTAGGCAAAAGCCATATATTATGGAAGCCAATTTGGATAGTATAAAACTGAACAAGATCTGGCAGTACTGTAAAGTAAATTGGAATAGTAGTACATAGATTAATGCATTACTAACAGTTGTACGTAAACTGAAGTGTTTCTCTGCCCTGAAAAGAAAATTGTTCACATTTAATGAAAATAAATATGCTTCTCATAGCACTTCTATGTTGAAAGACAACAGATCAGAGTAGGACACAGTGAAAAAGAAATGATAGAACTGAGCTGCAGATCACGAACCTGCCCCTGGCTCAGGACTATGTTACATGCATTTCAAGACCCCAAAGCCAAGAAATTTCATTTAAAACCAGGTAAGATTGCTAAGGGATGACTGTGTGCTCAGCTATGACATCTTTTACAAAACCAAGCACCTTAAAGCAGTGTAATAAATAGTTAAGAGCATCATAACTCTCATACTGTTCACATGGTAGACATTGTTGCCTTACATCTGTTGCTTTACACTGCTCTTCTTGGATAAAGGGGCACTAAAACAGGCAGAAACAGCTCCCGAGGAATACTGGTGCCAGGGGATTCCCTGGCTGCCATATAGATGTATGAGGTAGCTCTATACTGGGCCACATCCCAGTGGAAGAGGTGAGTCAGAAAAGGAGAAGGGAGATGTGTCAGGGACTAAACCCACACTAAAGGAAGGGATTAAAGACCAGCGACTGGCTGGTGGGCACACCACAGCACACCTGGAAAGCAAGCTAGACTTGGAGGAGAAGCATCAAAAGAGAGGGAACCCAGATGTAGGAGGTAGAAAAACCTTTCATTCTCACCTCCTAGAGAGGAGCACAGCAGAAAGCCAGGTTGCTTTAGGTTTCCTTTGAATGTGGATCAGTAATGCAGATGGCTGAAGGACCCAGGTGAAACAGAAGACCTGGTGCTGCTTTTTATTTCTGTTACTTTAGTTATCTTTCTTTTGTCATGTTGAGAACTGGGACCTGGGGTCTGGTCCTCCATGGAACCCTACTGACAATATGAGTCCCCTGAGCAGAAGGTGGGTGGGTGAAGGAAGTAATTCGGGGAAGAAAACAGAGACAGACTTTAACCATTTGCTAAAGGGTTCAGTGGGGGGACCCAGGGTAGAGATAGGAGTTTTGTTGCCCCACAGCCTCACCGAAGAGGCTAGCATGAAGATCCCAGACACAGGGACTGGAAGGACTGAGCTGATGACCTGATGTGACGTCGTGGGACTATTGTTGAATCGAGCTATGGTTTATCCCAAAAAGGATGGGACTAAATGCGGTATAGCTGACTTAGACGTCCAGTCAGTGGAGCTATTCACAGGAAAAAACCTTACCATGTCACACCCATCCACAAGTGGGCTCAGTGGTTAGTAAGTCACTTTGTCACAGGATGGCTCAGGGGCCAATATGCAACCCAAGTATAAGTCAGAGCAGTACTGAGACTTATACAAGGTGTCAGGCAAGCACTCATCTTCTCTGAGAATAAGAGAAGCACATGTGTGGTTTAAAGCCATCTCTGCCCCTACTCTGCCTATTCCTGCACCAAGTAGAGAGACAGAGGTGCTGAGAATCAAGTATGTTGTATTTATCAAGTGCAAAGAAAAACATATAATACAATAGAGCCCATTGTGATTAGGGGTTACCCTAGCACTCGGGAGTCTTGCATTCAATCTCCTGCTTTGCCACAGACTTCCTGTTTGAACATGAATAAGTCACTTAGTCTCTCTGTGCCATCAGTAGCCTATCTGTAAAATGGGATTAATAGCACTTCCATACCTCACAGGGGAGTTGTCAGGATAAGTCTATTGAACTTGGTGAGAGTCTCAGACACTACATTAATGGAGGCCATACAAGAACCTCAAAATAGAACCAAAATTCTGGACATTTTGACAATCACCTATCTTTGGTTTTTATTTTTAACAGTTAATTTCTGGCATTCGCATATTGTGTGGCAGCTGCAAGCTAGGAATAAAATGACCAGTTTCATAGCCAATCTGCCATTCTTTAAAATGTAAAGAATATGAAAAATGGGGTCCAGTGATAGGTGAGGCAAAATATGACACTCCTGACAGTTATGTGTGATATAAGCAAAATAAAGAGACTGAATGAATAAATGCCATAGGCTCATGGAAGAAGACAAGCCCCCCTTCTCCCCCCTCGGATTCATCAATGTTTGATACAAAGACTAGTGCTGCAGGAGTTTTTTTTTTTAAAGGAGAGGGTCAAATACCATCAACTACTTGTTCAAACACACACATTATTGGCAAATAATTTTGAATAATGAACACATATGATCTATTCATGTACAATTTGTGAACAAAATAATATGAACATTTTCTAATAAATTATTCCTTATAAATTATTTCCCTAGCATTTATTATTGTCACGATAATGTTTATATTAGCAATTAGATATGTAAGAACTTTTGAAACAAATAGTATCAGGAACCTTTTTAGGTACCAAAGTGTATGTCTGATCTTATCATGAGTACGGAAATCTTCTCTTTAATGCCATTAGGGAACCTATTGCTTTACAGAAAGAGATTAAAATTATGTCTTAGCTCATCAACAAAGCCTGATGACTGTGCAGTTAGCGACCTTCATACAGTAAAATGAAGGGACTTTTCAAATATGCCAAGAAACTCAGCCAAATATTTGCTTCCCTGCACAATGCCAGTAGATGATAAAACAGTAATGGGTAAAAGAGAGACCAAACAGTTCTGAAACAGAAATGGACGCAAAAATACTTTCAATTTTGTAGGCAGAAATAAAGATAAAAGTAACAAAGTTTAAATAAGCTGACTGGTGTATCTGTATTAAACAGACCATACATTTAGGTGTCTTGGTAAAATATCATACACCATAAATTATAGCATGAATAACTACTACATTAAGGTTTTTTGTAAGGCTATACATTTATTCCAATCACTAATCCAGGACCAGACCTTGGAAACATTTGCTGGGCCTGAAAAGCATTTGCATCTATTTCTAGACCTGGCTGATCACAAATTCCCTAAACCAAGCCTTGGCTTTGAGATATATGGCTTGTTACTCAATTTTGATGCGCCAATTTTACATCAGGGTAATTCTATTGCAAAATTTGGGGATTGTTAGAAAAGGATGGGACATTTGTTGCATTCATAAGGTGGAAGAACAGAAAAAGACACAGGAAATGGAGTGTAGAAAGAACAGGAAAGAAACATTGGGGCTGACATTATTGGCTGAGCAAAGGGAACATGACAAGAAATGAGATATAAGAAAGAAAGAAGTTTCAAATTGTTCACAGAAGGTTTTAGAGAAGGATCAAATAGGGACATGATGGGCAAAGAAGTAAATTTTAGCAGCTGTGATTTGGACAGTTTAAAACGTAACCATGCTGGCATCAGTGAGGCCAAAGAGGAGGAAGGTGTAGCAATCAAAGAGAAAGAAGACTACCGCATTAGCCATCAGGATGGAAAGGAAGGGTCAGACTTTGAAAGAGGAAGCAGCAAGATATGGAGACAGATATTATTACAGGAATAATGTTATGATTTTATATGTAATTTTTGGCTAAGGGCTCCATTGTAGATTATGGAAGAGGTGGTGTGGTGGGGCAGATCGCAACAGGGGCTTCAGAGGTGTTGTGCTTGGAGCAGACACAATGGGTGAGAACTCCCATTGACTTCACTGGGAACAGGATTTTACCCATTGGCTCCAAGAGCCCTGAAAGAGCAGACTTAGTGAGCGATCCAGCACAAGGGTATATATAGCGTGCACTCTTCATTACACATGATCAGCTTTGCTGACCAGTCTAGAGGCAGGCAGTGTCATGGCCTCTCCTGTTCCTTTTTCTTCATCTGGGCAACATAGCAACTGCTTTCACTCACAGGAGTACAGGCACATACATTATACTGGTCACTCTGTGAGTCCGGGGGGGACTTTTGCACCCTCCCTCTCAGTCTTTCACTCCCAGGCATAATCAAGCCCTACATTCTCAGCTACACAATTCTATTGTCAAGCCAAACAACTTCATAAGGGCCACTGATCCAAGATAGATATAGAACAAGAATATTTAAACATCGCTTGAAACTGTTAGACGTCAGGGGATTCAGCTGACCAGGCACATTTCTGTGATGAAACATCTGGCTTGCAGTGCAATATAGTATTGAGGCCTCTTGTGATTCTGTGACAGTTTAGATAGTCTTAATCAAGGAATGAGATCTGATATCAATAAATAGTGAGATGATATAAGAACCTGTGTGGACATATTCCGATGACACTACCAATTAACCTAGATTATGCATAGACACCCTGGGCTGGGGGTGGGGGCGAGAAGAGAATGCTAAGCTAGTTTGAATGCAGAGGCGATGCTAGGGAGGGGCAGGAATGGTCACATGCCTCTCCCCACATGCCTGGGGGGGCACATTCCAGAGGGAGCGGGGAGTTACAGTTGTGCTCAGGTACCTGCCACGGGTCAGAAGGAGAGTATCTTGCCTGTACTCTGCGGCTGCTTGCCCTGCCCTGCCTCAGGGCAAGAGGCTATGGGGAGGGAGGAAAGGAGGGACCAGGGAGGAAGGGGGGGGACACTAGGGATGATCGTGGAGACAATGTGTGGGACAGAGGGCAGCATAGGCCAGGGCGGGGAGTCTGGTGGGGGATGGTGGCCGCAGCAAGGAAACAGCCATGTGGTCTGGATGGATGGACATCTGGAAGAGTGGGAGGGCAGCAGGGCCAGGGGCTAGCGGGGGGGGGGGGGGGGGCTGGGGGAGAAATAAACCCATGGGGGATGAGAGGGCTCATGGCCGCCGTGGACACTGGGGATGATTGTGGGGATCGCGGGGGGGGGAAGGGTACAGGGGGCAGCATAGGCCAGGGCTGGGAGTCTGGGTGGGGGGCGCAGCAAGGAAACAGCCATGTGGCCTTGATGGATGGGCGGGTGTCCAGGTTTTTCTAAAGATTGAAACAAAGAGAAGCACTGAGTACCTCTCTGGCTTGTAGGAGAAGAGTGGGGTAGAGTCTGTGTATGTAGTGGTAGCCAGGGGTGAATGCTCACTCACTCCATTGCCCTCCCAGAATCCCAGGTCAGAATTAAAATACCCTGGATTTCCTCCCTCACATGATGAACCTCTTAGGATTAATTATGGTAGGACCACAATTCCAGGGACTTTCTGCTCATGCCATTGTGTCTGCAGACAAGTGAACTTCACCTTGCTAAGGCTCCAACTATTAGGGTTGACAAGAGCAGTTCAAGGCCATGGGCCAGCTGAGTTCTCTGGACTGGAGTGTAACTCCTTGAGCTCTCTGGTTGGATGCTCAAGTGGTTTGAACTGGGACTTCCTAACATGCCTAGTGCCCCTTCCTTATTTCCTTGCCCCTCTTCTGAATGGGAAGGTCTAAACTGGGAGAATAGGCAGTGTTTAAAAACGTATTTGCCAACATGCTTGAACTATCACGGTTTTCAATACAACCTATTTCCTAGTCTAGACAGGATGGGTCAATGTCATATCCCCACATTGCATTCTTCCCTCAGATATAGACTTTAAAGAGGGAAATTGCTCCATCGTATAGTAAACAGGGCTGTGGGTATGTTTTCCAGCGATGTCTCTTTTGGTTTTCATTATTCACCCTCTGTCATAGGATGACCAGATGTCCCAATTTTATAGGTACAGTCCTGATTTTTGGGTCTTTTTCTTATATAGGCTCCTATTACCCTCCCCTCCCCCCCCGTCCCGATTTTTCACATTTGCTGTCTGGTCATCCTACTCTGTCATAGCCTTGAGACAGAAGTAGTTACGGACTGTAGGCTCCTCTGAGAGCCACAAACCCCTCTCCTGTTTTTCTGGGAGTGTGATTTGTATCTAACACTGGAAGAGCTGTACAGCATATTTAGCTAATGGACTCCTTTCACACTATGCCCTTAGCAGCGCATTCTGAGGTGGCACCTCATTTCATATGTAAAGTCTTTTGATTGAAGAAGTTTGGTCAGGTCAGGTGGTTTGTTTGCATTAGCACTCTGGTTTCTGTAGGTCTACAGCATATGCGCCCTATGCCCATAGTAGCATTCTGGTGGTCTTGCTATGTAACAAGAGAGCCACTTCCAGCTCACATTGAAAATACAGAAAGTAGCATTGATGGCAATGTTTTCACTGCAAAGAGTTTGCAAAGAAAGGATAAGGACAAAGTGTTGTTAGCTGCTCTCTCCCACCAAGTGCAAAGTACACAACAGGTGTGCACCAGTCCTGAGTGTCACCTTACTGCACCCATCCCTGCAGTGGCTGAGTGTTACATGGATATGTACTTCAATATTATATCTATTACAATACATGGATACCTAATAGGGACTTATAAGTTATGAGCTCTGAAAATACTGTATATAGAGTGGGGTATTAGATGGTATGCTGTATTGTATACGGTGGGGGGGTTGGAAGGTCTGGCATATTGTGTACAGTGGGGTATTCAAAGATATGGCATATTGTTGCACTTTGAAAGCTAGGGTTATAATTAATCTGTTGTAATTCGACTAACTCCAATGAAATTACACCAGGGGTAAAATTGGCCTAGTAGATTTAATTCTTTTTCGGTAGTGCTGCAAAAATATCTTATGGCTTACATTGTTCCAGAAATCCTCAGCAAACATACAGTTAGTTACACTAAAGTGCAGGGAACAAACAGTAACAAAAAGTTAAATGAAAAGAGAAATGTAAGGCTTCAGCCATAAAGCAAGCAGGTCAAATGTATAATTGAAGTGACTGAGCAACACAATAGGTGTCCAAAAGCTGGGCTTCTAAGGAGAACCTGGTGTCTGGTGGAGAGATGCAATAGATCTGCTCTGCTCCCAGAGCCAAACAGAAAGTAGCAGGTCAGTGGTGATACAGGCGGTAAACCTGGTCTAAGATGATCACACCATTATCTGTCCCTCGTATTACAGACCTAAGGGACAGCTCTCTGCTTATGCAGCACAGAGTGAACTTGAAACAGCCAAAGGATTCTCCCCAGTGGCAGTGATGGTTCTGCTGCCTTCTGCATCTGCCATCTACTGTGCCGGAACCCACTGTGTGGCATAAGGGAAAGCAAAGGCTTCTCGGAGGCAAGGAGGAGACAGCATGTGAGGGAAGGGGAGGAGGCAGAGCTAGGCTCTGATCAGGGCCGGCTCTAGGCACCAGCAGAGGAAGCACATGCCTGGGGCGGCACATGCTAAAGGGTGGCATTCCGTCCATTCTTGGGGTGGCACAGTCCAGCATTTTTGTTGTTGTTGTTTGTGCTTTGGCAGTTCGGGCGGCCTTTTTTTTTTTTTTTTTGCTTGGGGCCGCATGGTAGAGCCGGCCCTGGCTCTGATATACCCAGTTCTCAGCTGGCTTAAGGTCCTTGGGGCTCTTTCCACTTGGGCATTAAGCCCAAATCTCTGAAATAGACCAGAGTACTGGATCACTGAAATAAGCATCTTGGTCTGGTATCCCCATTTATATAGCAGTTGTTACAGGAAAACGATCTCTTACAATTTTAGCCCATGGCTGGTCTTTTTAAATAAGTTATACAGAAGTAAAGATGGATCAGCTGTCTCTTTGATTTGATGGGGATATAGCAGCTCAAGGGCATAAAATTCTCATTCACTTTAGCAGGGTTCAAAGCCAGCTAAACAGCAAATCAATGACACATTTCTGTGCACTGAGCAAGACCTTGCTGATTTGCTTCTAAGTCACCATTCTATTGTCCAATTTGCTGGGTGCTCTCCCTGGACAAACTCTGCCTAGCAGTGTATTTCGCTGCCTGCTTGCACGCTGCGAGAGAGTGTATGTCTCTTGGCAGCCATCTTCCATTGAATTTCTCTAAACCACAAAGTGCAGGTAGAATGACCATATCACTGAGCAGCTGCAGGAATTTTTCTGGGAAATGCAAACTCGTTGGAGGGCTAAGCTGCTGCTATTATTCAGAGCTTTCACCCCAATGGAAGTGCTTGCATTCGGTGCTCTGTAATGGTCTGCTTGCATCTTTGCCACTAGAATCAGGAAAATTCCTTGACACTACCTATGAAATTAATATACATCTAGTGTGCTAATATTAATCATTTGTTATCTTAGTGCTTGGGAATGTGAACGAGGGATAGAACTTCACTCTAAACAGTGTTTTTTATTAAAATAAAGATGGATTAGTGTTCTATCAAAACCTCATTTGGTTTGGCTGTAATTATAAAGCTGTTGGTGTTGTGTTGTCACTGTCTTGGGGTTATATTTACTCACAAGACTGAGTCTGGCACTTTATTCTAAGGTAGCAGTGAGCATACCGAAGAAGCAAATGACAGAATGCATAAGAATTTCTAAAAAAAGAACAGGAGTACTTGTGGCACCTTAGAGACTAACAAATTTATTAGAGCATAAGCTTTTGTGGACTACAGCCCACTTCTTCGGATGTATCTGAAGAAGTGGGCTGTAGTCCACGAAAGCTTATGCTCTAATAAATTTGTTAGTCTCTAAGGTGCCACAAGTACTCCTGTTCTTTTTGCGGATACAGACTAACATGGCTGCTACTTTGAAACCTAAGAATTTCTATGAGTGCTCTTTTTTTAAGAATCTCAAGTGTCAGAGCCAGCAACATACAAATCGGCCTAAATGCTAGCCATATATTAGAACAACTATCTTAAGATTTTTAATGCATGTACGAAACATACAATCACAGTTTTCTTCATGTGTAGCTCTCTTTTAGAACAATCTCCATCTGCTATTACATAGTATCATAAAACATGACATCAAAAGTAGTGCTAGAAACCAAAACTCTTTTGTCTCATGAGACCTGCCTTGAACCCTGCTGCATACCACCATAACCTTTAAATTGTGCCCCCTTACTATCAGCAGCTACTAGTCGCCTATGTTTGAATGAGTCACATCTATATATTAATCATTAATCCTGTTTCAGCAGGAAACAAAATCACTGTGTGGGGGGAAGGCAGATAATTGTATATGGCAGTATAAAAGGAACTCTTGAAATAAAATTAGTTAAGAGATGGGAGCTGAAAAATAAACCTGTATACCCAGCAAAGTTAATACAATATCCCCTGAAAGACAGTACAAAAGGCATTTTGCTTCAAGAAAGGGATAGAGATTCAGTCGCTTCCCAGAATAGGTCAACTGTGCAATGGATAGCAACATAGCTAGTAAGCTAATAATAGTTCACATCTGGCTACATCAGAGAAGCTGAGGGTGTAAATGAGAAATTCCCAAAAAAGAAGGAGGTCCTTGACAGTGGAGATTGACCTGTGATGTAGCATGTCAGAGAGAGCCTGTGACGGGGTTCCGACTCACCACCACTGGCACCTCCCGCTAGTTGCTCCGGGAATTAGCTCTTGTCAGCCATGGAGTGCCCTCGACGGGTGGTGTCTCGCCCATCGCCTGCTCTGCTGCCCTGGGACACGTGTTGCTCCCTGCTCAGTGGTGTTCTCTTCAGGACACTGCCCTCCGGCAGTGCTCACTACTCCAGTCTCACCCCCTTCCGGGGTGGGGGTTAACAGCAGTCCTCTGGCTTGAACCTGCCTCAGTGGCCAACCACAACCCCAAAGTCTAGCCCTTCAGCTCAGGGCAAGTTGCAGTTTGTTTCGGCTTCACTCCTCTGTGGCCAGATGCAGATGTAAAGGTGAGGAGGGGGAAAACCCAGGCCCACCCGCTACTCTGGGTCCCGACCCAGGGACCCTCTAGTGGCAGCCTCTCTCTGCCCTCCTTTGTTCCCCTCTTGTCCGCCTATTTTTCCTGGGCCACTTCCCCTTTGGCCCCATGCACCTTCTTGACCCTTTTTAGCAGGGGCCCACAGCCTGGCAGGTAACTGGGTTGGAGGTCTCCTCTGCTCCCCCAGAGCCTGCCCAGGACTGCTTTGTCCAAGGTGCTACCTCCTTACCTCATGAGCCAGTCCTCCTCCCTTGCTAGTCAGGGAGTGACCCCCTTCCCCTCTGCTAGGCAGCCTTTATATAGGACCCAGCCCAGCCCTGATTGGCTGCCTCTCCCTTTGCCCTGATTGGCTGTCTACAGACCTTTGCTGATTGGCTGCTGGCCTACGCAGCCTCTCTGGCCTGTTCCAGCCCTTTTTCTCAGGGCGTGGGCAGCTGCCCCACCACAGAGCCATAGGATTTTAACAGGCTAGAGAAACTGAGAGATGAACTCTAGCTATGTGCGTAGATGGTTTAGATAATACTTAGTCCTGCCTCAAGTGCAGGAGACTGGACTAGAAGATCTCTTGAGGTCCCTTCCAGGCTACACTGCTATGATTCTATGAATGTGAGAATTATATTCGATGATTTATGTAACTTCAGTGGCCTGGACACTCAGCAGCAAGCCTTACATATACCTGTGTTTTTTCTTACAATATTCTCTTGATTTTCTAATAAACTTAGTTAGCTTTAACATATTCAGGTCTTATACTGTTCTGAGGGGATTTACTACTGTCCATCCTTGGAGAAAAGGAAAATAAAATTCTGTTCTCTGTGGAGCGACATAAGGGAGTTATGAGGAAGCCTAACCTGGAGTCTTCAGCCAGGCATAAGGCAAACGGCTATCCATTCCCCAAGATGTGTTACCAAGATGTTGTCTGAACTCATGGAAAGCCTGGTGTGTATGGAGTGGGACTGGAATAGGAATGGAAGTTTACACAACAAGGGATGGAGGCAGGGTAGATATGCTGAAAATGCTGTGTAAGTTACTCCCTTCAGATTGATAGCCTACTTAACTATGGGCATCATACATGTAGCATGATCAAGTTCTGAATCCCTGTGAAAATCAATACCACAGACAGTATTGTCCATTTTTAGACAAATTCATCTATATCTATATCTATAACTCTCAGTAGAGGTGATGCCCAGATAAATTGAAACAACAGCTACATATAGATTCCCTATTACATCAAAATGGAATGTTTATGTAATTAACCTAATCAATCCCTTTTCAGGATCAGATCAACATAGAAAGGACTGGATCTTATCCATAGTTGGACCCCGTGAGGGTGGAGGGTCCCAAAGCCCAGACTCCAGCCCAAGTCCAAATGCCTACACAGCAATTTTTAGACCCGCAGAGCAAGCACTGCGATCCCGAGTCAGATGAACTAGGCCAGCCGCTTCATTCCAGTGCAGGCATTCCTAAAATGGCCCCAATATATGTTAACATATGTATTACCAATATGCCTGTTTACAGTTTGAGGAAACTTTCTTAATACATTAAGAATATATTACTTACTTTTCTTTATATGGGATTTTCTGCTCTCATTGTCTGATTTTATTTATATCCATGATCATTCATACATCATGAAATATCATTTAAAAAAACCAATCCTATATTATGCAGCAAAATAACTGAAAACATATAGAAGAAAAAAGTAGAAACATTTTTAACCAGATGTTTGTTCAAACACATGTAAAGATCAATCTCCTACTTTGCCCAGTTAGGCAAAGGCAAGAGAAAATCTTTGCTAATGAGTCCAATGATTATTACCATTGAGTTTGTTTAGAAGAATTTCAGATATGTGAAAGTGCATGAAGTGAGCACACCAAAAGAAGAAGCAGCTCGAATAACAGCTTTTTCATCATCACTAAAGCAACAAAATTCTGACACCGCTTTGTACATCTGAGTTACATCATTTTTAGGTCCCCCTCTCCCCAGTAGATTAAAGCTCTCACACCAGAGACTTTGCTTGCAAGAGCTTGTTCACATGTGATATGAAACCCTAATTGAAGCATTGTCATGGATTACATGCATAGGATTAGAATTCTGCTGCCATCAAGAGTATTTTTCCTTCATAGCAGGTCAAAGGCATTAATAAAAAAAAGATTATTATCATGGCACATTTTAGCTGTAGAAATATGCACATCAGCTTCCACATGCTTTACAGAAAACTCTCCAAATATCAAGCTACTGTTTACTTACTAATTGATTGTTATGGCATTAAGCCAAACTATTCGAGCCATAGATTGATGTTGTTTGTCATTTCTTTCAGAGAAATGTTCAGGCTGGTCACTGTAGTAATTCTAATAATCTACAATAAGGTGTACATCATGTTTTCTTCATTTTTAAACCACAATTTTTGCAGGTTTATTTTTCTTTTGCAAACAGAAATTTCACATGCCAAGGAGCTATTTCCAGACAAGTTAACTAATGTGATCTTTTTCTGTTCTGGATCTCTGTGGATCAGTTGAATGGCTTCTATTTCTATTGGACTTTACAGAGAAAATTGAGTGGATGCACAACAATTTCATTCAAATCACAGGAGCAGTAACAATGCTGGAGGGAATAAGCAATTTATTTCCACTGACTACATTTCATCTGGGGTCGCTTTCTTAGCATCTTTCTTCTTTTACTGAGTGTATTGAGTAAGCTTTGCTTAAACATCTGTGAGATGGACCTTACTCTTCTTAGCTGGCTAAAACCATTAGAAATTGCTTGAATCCATTATTAACAGAAATTGTGGATGTCTCCCCTGAGAGAGTGCAAACTTCTGACAACTCTTAAACAATACCATAGTCTAGCCCTTGCTCGGAGAGGACGTTGGGGAGACTGGATAGCAAAAATCGCACCAAGTAATTCCTAGTCCTCAATCTTCCTTTCCCGGGGATAGTTATTGAGAAATGGTGGCTGGCCAGCTGCAGCGACACCTGACATCCTCTGATTTTTTTGGCTCTTTATCAGTCAGGGTTCACACTCTGCTGTGGCACAGAAACATTATTGATCTTCTCAATGTTTATATATCGCCTCAGGTCAATGGACAGAGGACAGACATCCCTGATTGATATTACTAGACCTGCCGTCAGCCTTTAACATTGTTATTTGATTATGAGGGAGGGGTGGATGGAACTGACTAAAAATGGCTTCACACAGAGCACTGTTTTGGTGTCAGCAAGAATGAAGGTCACAGAGGCGCTGCTTGATAAATGTTCTTTCTCCCTGAGGCCTAGCAGCTGTGGAGTTCCACATGAATATCTTGTAATCACTCTTGTTCAGTATTTATGTGAAACCACTTAGAAGGCTGATGAAGAGGTATGGGCTGTAATGCCGTCAACATATCAATGACACTTTTTCCATAGACCATGGTAGAATTGTTTCCCTGCTCTCCTAACATCTGGCAAAGACAGGACCCGGATGAAATCCGACTGCCTCAGGCTCAATATAGATAAACTGTCAGTGATGCTGGTCAGCTGAGGAAATGGTCAAGACAACGTCCCCTTCTTCAGTTGAAGGTATCTGCCCACCTGTCATCACAGACTCAGTATTTTATTGGATTCTTCCTCCCTGCTCCTTGATGCCCAGATATCAACAGTGACAAGAAATGCAACCACTTTTCTCACAAGCAAACCTTACCATGACAACACATCACTTTGTCAACTCGGAGCTACTGCACCATACTGTAACTGGGGCTAACTTTTAAGACCACTCAAAAGCTCCAGCTGGTACATCATGCAATTGTATGCCTTTTAGGTAGAGTAGACCAGAAAAAGCACATCTTACCTATGCTCCATACCCTCCACAGCCTGCTAATTCTCTTCTGCATGAAATCCAAGGTGCTGCCCATGACCTACATGCCCTAAACTATCTGTGTCCCAGCCATTTCAGAGACACCATTTCCCTTGTATGCAGTCATTAGATTCAGAGGGAGCACTTGGGCTAGATACCCTGTGGTGAAAGTAGAGGTTAAGTGGAGGCAAGGCATCGGCATTGACAGGCCCTCACCTCTGGAATTCAGTCCCATCAGAAATATGAATAATCTTTGGGCCCTATCTTGGCAATGTTCAGGGCAAAAGATATGGCGCAACAACAGCAGGTGCTGGATCTCCGCAAAATATTTAAAATGGTGAATCCAGTCTTCTGAGTGTCATCAAGGAATCTGGCTGCTACAGAGATCACAGATTATCAGGACCTTCATGTGATGCTGTTTGGTTCTTTTTAACTTTTGCAACATATGTTAAGACAATGTGATTATATGCACCTTACAAATCTTTATAATAATAAATAATATTAATAATAGTTTCCCTGTCTCAGATGTAGAGTTACTTCCTTGTAAGCACATGGATATATATTTATTAACCAAGTTTATTGGCTGTTCATCTGAAATTCAGTTTCAAACATAGCCTTCCAGAGTATGCTCTACAGTGCTGGTGACAGTAACATAACGTATGGTGGATACTAGTGCCTCAGAAAGAGTGCAGATCAGAGCAAAAAGGATCTAACCAAATAAAATATAAAGAAAAGGGCCGTGGGATTATTTTCATTGGAAAAGAGGGGTCTGAAAGACCATGCAACAGAAGTTTTCAAAATAGCAAGACAGACTGATAGCATAATGTGCACTAAGATACATTGTTCATACCAATAATAGGTTAAAAATCCATGGAATATAAATCCAAAAATTAGGAACAAAAATAAAATGCAAACAGAACAATTTCATAAATATGCTGATGAATATAGGGACTAAAGTAACATTTTCAAAAGTGCTTGGGAAAATGATCAGCCAAAAGTATGTATGAATCTCTAGGAAATGTGGATTTTTTTTTTCCTGAGGAAGGAAGAGATTAAAGAGTCTGGTGAATAAGCAGTGAATTGGGATTCAGAACAGCATAAATAGGCAGACAAATTGGACCAGATGGCCCTTTTCTCTTTCTGTCGTAACTTATGTTCTTGGAACCTGCAGAGCCTAAAAATGATTCAGGAGATAAAATCTCTTTCCTTCCTTAACTGCCAATCGTTGATGCTTCTGGCTTTACATGCACCTTTACCCAGCCCCAGTAATTACTGAACATGAAAACACATTCCACCTTATGCCTTATGTGGGAGGAATTGGTTTACATGGATAATCAGTTCAAATCCAAAATGACAATGAAGCAAGGAATGGGCTGGGGTATTAGATACAGCACTTATCAAGGGGTGGTGCATAAACAATACCACCCTGGGCATAGCCCTGAGAATCACTGTGAGGCAAAGACACCTTCCTAAGGTACACTTCCCTCCCTGCTTCCCCCTAGCTCTGAGGTAGTAGTATTTTGCTATTGCTTGCAGTGCACTTCACTGTCTATAATTGTTGTTCATGATACAGGGTGTGTCAGCAGTTGCTGGGCAGCACTGACTGAATTCTCGTGGCTCACTGAACAGTCCTAAAGCTAGATCCCATCAGTGACCCACACGTGAAATGCTCTATGTCTACTTACCAGGAAATAAGTCTTGGATCTAGTAGAACACTCCAGGCACTATGTACAATGATCACCCTTAAAAACTAGCTCATTTTGCATAAGATAAATGGATATGGCCAAATTTTTCACAAAAAGAGGCCTAAAGTTAAGCTCCTAAATCCACATTTAGGTGCATAAGAGTGGGATTTTTAAAAGTGCCTAAGGTCCAGATCCTCAAAGGCAATGAAATCAATGGGAGTTAGGCGCTTAAATAATTTTGAGGATCTGGACCTAAGTGTCTTCGGAGCACAAGTCCCACTGAAGTAATTGGAGAGCTATTGAAAATTCCAACTTGAGGCACATTCCTATGGAGTTAAGAGTCTAACTTTAGGCCCCTATTTGTGAAAATTTTGGGCATATTTACCACAATATTTGAAGTATTCTCTGTATTTCCCTATTGTGTGCTTACTTTGGCAATACTGCAAATACTGAGGTAAGGCTGTTACCTACTAGCTAGGACATTGTCTAAGGCAGGAATAGTCAATAGGTGGACCTCTGGTCAAATCTGGATCACCAGACGCTTTTGAATGAACCCCAAAATCCTTTTATTTATCTATTATCATTATTGTTATTTTTATTAAATTATTTTCTCTGGAGTCTGGACCATGACTATACCTTGACCAAGAAATTTGGACCTTGACAAAAAATAATTGACTACCCCTGGTCTAAGGCAACGGATAAGTTTTTAAGAGTGAGTCATGTAGATGATGATAATAATAATTAATAATAATTAATAATAATAATAATTTTTAAAGGTGATTTGGTGACGCTTCTGCCCAGGTGCCTGAATTTTATTGTCATCAGCAAAAAAGCTTTTTTGGTGACACACTAGTTGGCATGAGATGGATTAGCAGGATGCGTGAAGGAGATCATGAGTTAGCTCTCCTATAAGACGCCACAGCCTTTTTGTCTTGAAAATAAAGAAGAGTATCATCTTTCCGTGTGCCATGCAAGGTTTTTCAGCTTGCTTCTCAAACTATGTGGCCAGTTGGCTCCCAGGCAAAATATGGGTACAATTCCAGAACCCATTGTATTAGGCACCTAGACGTTGTCATGACATCCCTATGGATATAGGTTACTGGTATGTTTAATAGTTATTGCAGTTTAGGATGCTTTTTTTTCTTTCCTCATTGTTATATGGAGGCACTGACAAATAGTGGATTACAACACTATGTAGTTTCACCACTTGTATCTTAAATTTCCATCTAGGAGACATCAAAAAAAAAAAAAAAAAAAAAAAGTTTGGCCTTGCCCCTAGTTAATGATGTGCATTTACCATTCCTTCTCAAGGTGTGGAATTACCATTCCAGCAAACAGTTTGAAAAAGAGAGACAATGGCCTACACATTCTGCAGTTCCAATAGCATCAGTGGCATTCAGCCCAGTGAAACAAGCAGAGAATTTGGCCAATAATTAGAACTCTGCAGATTTTGCACCAAGAACATTTATATAAAAAACCCCAGAATTTTGTGGGTGTTCAAGAATAAAATTTTCATAGGGAAAGATTAAAATCTATTTTTAAAAATATCTGTCAAACAATTTGCAATGTTGGCAGAAAGATCAGTTTATTACTAGCAAAATTACCTTTCATTTTAATGTACAACATTGAAAAATCCAAGTTTAAACTGAAACCACAAAATGGTTCATTCATTCAATCACTTAACATAGAATTTATTGCTGGTTTTGCAGTGGTGCAAATTTCTTATTACAGCTCTCCTAAAATATCCATAGCTGTGATCACTTGGACTGAAGCATATTTCCTTAATTTTATCTTTGCTTTCCACAAGGATTGGCCCCCTGTAGATAAAAATGACACTTCTGCATTCTGCACTCTGGTTTGCAAAGCAATCTTTATCTGGCATTTATACTCTGTTGAGCAGGCATAACACCTTATGAGCCGGCATGCTGCCATCCTGACAGATGGGTTTGAACATAGGTGTGAGGCTAGCCGGAGAACAGTATGTGCATCAGGTTTGTGTGCTAAGGGCTAGATTCCCCTCCAGGGATACTGAAAGGGCAGTCTGTGCAGATTATCAGTATTTGACGATGAGGGGATATGCCATCATTACCCCATTTTGGTTTAGATTAACTTTGAGGATTCAGAAATAGCTTCTAAAGCTATGTTAGGTGAGCTTTTGACCTTTGTTAAGTCACGATTAGAGGAGAAAGAGATGTCACCCCCTTTTGGCAATTTGCTGGAGGCACTCATGAACCTCATCCAAAATGCTTCTGCAACACAGCTGAGCTCTCTGCCAAAAGACAGAGCATGACCTTCCATAAGCTTCTACACCACAGAAGCCAGTCTGCTCAAATAGGCTTTAGCAGTATTTTACACTATTGTATACTCAGTTAAATCTGTTACACAAACTAAATGGGAATGAAATATCACCTTCTTTGATTATCACTAAATAGTTCACAAATTAACACTGAACTGCAAATGAGGAAATAATGTGTCTCTTTGAGGAAACCATATGCTTTGTGTTTTAAAGTATGTGATGGAATAGTTAATGTACAATGAATGCCATCTGCTGACTAATATAGAGTATTTACAAGGGCAAATAGTCCTGATAACTGTGCTTGGTAAATGACTATATAACTTAATGCAACAGGATTTGGACAACAAGCTGAATCAAGTCCAGCTTTTTTATTTTTCTTCTTCTGCATCTATTCTTATACTGGGGGTTGGGTAAAACCTTATTGAGGTAGGTGGGCATAACAGTCACTCTTCATCCAACATAAATGTAAAAGCAATTAAGTTTCTTTATGGAATAAAATACTTGAAACAATAGGAGTTACAGGTCACATGCAAGCCCTGTGAGGAATTTGAGCTATATGTGTGGAAGTGTTTCACTGGGGCCTGAATGCAAACTGAGGAGCTTGGTATTGTTTGAGGGAGCTGTCTATGTGTGTGAGAGAGAGAAGCAGCAGAAACACCACAGCACCAGAAGAAAACAACAAGGAAGCCTGAGAGACACATGTGTAGTCTGACTCTGAGAAAAAGCCAAGAGAGTGAGCTTTTGGGAAGAGTACTGGTTGGAAAGGGTCTTGGAACTGCGAGCACAGATACTGTCTCCTGTTGTTTGGTTCCTACTGTGTTCAAGGAAACAGGACTTTGTACATCCTTTTAAATAAAAGGATTGCAGCAAAGAAATATCTAACATCCATCATCAATTTCTACTCCTAATGGAAATAACCCACAAGACACCAACTCTTGGCTAATATTCAGTCTAATTAGAAGTAATTAAAAAGTAACTGCTGTGAGGTTAAATAGCATGTTAAATTTAATATTCTAATAACATCATGGGGGCACTTAAATGAGAAGTAAATCAGAATAAAATTGCTTCTACTGTCATCTGTACTGGTGCAACGTATGAAGGGTTTGGTTAAAATTCCCATAGTGCTAAGAATATTCCACATGATAAGTCTTTGTCCTTTTGGTCCTGATCCTGTAAGCCTCTGTATGTGTGACATTCATATTCATGTCAGTTCTGCTCCAGAATGTTAGTGACAGTGGCAGACAGATAGGAGTTCTACATGTGGAAGTATTGTGCTATCAGGTCTTTGTTGTGTGTATCTTGTCTGAAAACAAACTGGGTTTTTGAAGGCGCTTAAAGCTGCAATGATTTTGAAAGGGAAAGTCTTTCTTTTTAGTCACAGCAAGAAGCACAAATGATTCTTTTTAGGAGATTATCTACCATGAAAAAGAGGCCTAAATGCCAAAGAGTAAAACAGATTATTGATTTACAATTTCATCATTTTAATATCAAACTGAGTAGCAATGGAAAAATCTAGTGCACCTCTACAGTAGGCAGGAGTAAAAGATATTCAGGGACCACCTCTAAGAGCCCTGGAAACAATCACACCAGAAGCAGTGACTTTCCAGATTATAGTATATCAATTTTGTTAGCTTGAATCCTTTCTAACTGGAATTCCTTTAGGCTGTATTATACCCTGCAGCTCCCACTTACTTGAGAACAATATGTGCCAGTTTGATGGACAAACCTCACAAAGTTCAGCAGTTCATTTCTGGTAAGCATTCAAAAGTTTAGACACAGATGGTGTCATTCTAAAAATTGCATCGCTCATGAGCTCCCTGGTATTCTCTGGTTCTGGTAGATTGTAGATCACTCTTTCACTTACATGCCCAAAGCTAAACCAGAATATTCTGGATTAGTAGCAATTGTTACAGTTCTGAGCTGCATGAACCTTTGACACTTCTCGGTCTCTCTGAATGCAACCCCTCCAGGTGACAGGTCCTGAGCCTTCTCCTCTCTGGGGAAGAATCCTGTTAATCTCCTACTCTTCAGATCAGGTTCCCAGGGTGCACTATCCCATGCAACAACCATGATAGTTCCACAGGATTGACTGGATTGGCCTGCCTCGCAAAACTTCCTTTCAAGAGCTGTGATCAGTGTCTGAATACAGTGGCATACAACAGACTTTTCCAAACAAAGTATTGTTTAATCTCAACAGTAGGAACACAAAAAGCACAGGAGTACTTGTGGCACCTTAGAGACTAACAAATTTATTTGAGCATAAGCTTTCGTGGGCTAAAACCCACTTCATCGGATGCATGCAGTGGAAAATACAGTAGGAAGATATATATATATACACAGAGAACATGAAACAATGGGTGTTACCATACACACTATAACAAGAGTGATCTGTTAAGGTGAGCTATTACCAGGAGAGAAAAGAAAAAGAAAAAAACTTTTTGTGGTGGTAATCAAAATGGCCCATTTCCAGCAGTTGACAAGAAGGTGTGAATAGCAGTGGGGGGGACAATAAACATGGGGAAATAGTTTTACTTTGTGTAATGACCACTCCCAGTCTTTATTCAAACCTAATTTAATGGTGTCCAGTTTGCAAATTAATTCCAATTCAGCAGTTTCACATTGGAGTCTGTTTTTGAAGTTTCTTTGTTGTAATATTACGACTTTTAGGTCTGTAATCGAGTGACCGGGGAGACTGAAGTGTTCTCCAACTGGTTTTTGAATGTTATAATTATTGACATCTGATTTATGTCCATTTATTCTTTTATGTAGAGACTGTCCGGTTTGGCCAATGTACATGGCAGAGGGGCATTGCTGGCACAGCATAACAAGAGAAATAGCAGTCTGCATGCCTGTTATCCAAACACCTCCACTTCTAGCTCTGGATGGACAGTCTGTACCCTCTCCTGAGTTCAGGAGCTCAGATGTTTACCCACTCTGAAGTTCTCTGTTTCAATTTTCCCACAGGGAACTCCCCCAATGTTACAGGCTGGGACCTCTCCAGGCGGGACAAGTCACAGAAGTAAACTTCAAAGGAATTGACACCTGCATTTTCCTTTTAAGTATTGGTGAATGGTGTTATCTGAAGCCTATAGTCTCCCTCCCTGGCCTGCCTGCTGTCCACTCCTGTTTGCATTACTCCAGGGGTCGGCAACCTCTGGCACGCGGCTCGCTAGGGTAAGCACCCTGGCAGGCCGGGCCAGTTTGTTTACCTGCCGCGTCGGCAGGTTTGGCCGATTGCGGCTCCCACTGGCCGCGGTTTGCCGTCCCAGGCAAATGGGGGCTGTGGGAAGCTGCGGCCAGTACATCCCTTGGCCCGCGCTGCTTCACGCAGCCCCCATTGGCCTGGGACGGCGAACTGCGGCCAGTGGGAGCCGCGATCGGCCAAACCTGCCAATGTGGCAGGTAAACAAACTGGCCCGGCCTGCCAGGATGCTTATCCTGGAGAGCCGCGTGCCAGAGGTTGCCGACCCCTGCATTATTCCTTAAGTTGCCATGATACATAACAATCAAACAAACACACAAACATATACTATTCATAAAATATTACAGCCATCTTCCAAGTCCTTCACAACAGTCACTTCAATGAACCTGCGTATTTGCTGTGCTCTTCACCTACCTGCATGTTCTGCTGATTGCTGGGAGTTAGGGCTGCTTGCTGTCTGAGCAAACTCTCCTCATCACATTGGTGGACACAGCAGACTGGAGGGTCCTACCAATCACTCATTTCTTCCTCATTATCACAGATTTCATACAGTAATAGTGGCACTTCCCTTGTTCCTCTGTGCTGTCTTATGATTTAGACTCGGCTGCTGCTCCATCAGATGATATTCAGCTACAGGCTGAGTGGTGGCTTATATCACCTTAGATGTAGTAAATTTTGCATGCAAACAGCATATTTGGCCAATAGTTTGGAAGGTCAGAATTCCAGTGAACTCCTCTGTGAAAGAATACACCCACTTTTGATATGACCATATCCTGTTTGTGGCCTGTGCACCAGGACATGAATAACACATTTGCAATTTGCCATTTGCTGGTTTCTCATCCTAATAGAATTTGTGTGGCCATCCCCTTTGGTGCAATAGATCCAACTCTGCAAGGTAGCCAATAGCTCCTGAGAGGGGTTGGGTGCCCTAAGTTTCCAATGACTTCATTAGGAGTTTATGATACTCAGGTTCTCTCCAGAGGGGCTTAGAACCATTCAGGATCCTGCAGTCTGTTAGTTATTATAGAGTAGTGGGTGTGTGGTGGAGTGATGGTGTTCAAAGCACAAAAGGAATAAAGTTTCATTGCTGGATAGTGTCAGTACAATATTAACCCAAATTCTTTATCAAGTTTGAGTCTGCTTACCATATATAGACAGAAACAGAAGTACTTTTTAATAACATAGCTTGAGTCACTACTATGACTCACTATCCCAAACCATCCACTTTATCACTGTCTGATAAAGATTAGTGATTCCTTCACTTCTTTGGAACACAGAACTTCCCTGAAGTTCAACTCTTTCCCTGAATCAAACTGACCCTTCTTAGGATTTGGGAAGAATCCCTTATTTGTCTTCCAGGTTCCCTCTCTTCAACCCCTAACAGATTCTACAACTCCCTCTGTCTAACCTGTATCTATCTTCTTCCTTTGTGACAACCAATCCTTACCACTCCCTTAAAATCCCTTACCTTCCCTGATGATATTGCCACTTGCATTCTGGCTTCTCCATTCAAAGGTAAATACGTGATTTTTGGTATCCTTTGACTACAGAAAACTGGAAGATCTAAATAAAAGAGCTGACCAAGTCCATCAGACCTCAAACCTATCACTAATAAACACAAAAGGCTTGATGGGGGAAGGGGGTTGTTTGTGATAGTTTGGAGTGGGGTTTAAAGAGAAGAAATTGAGAATGACAGTAAGTGAATGCCCAGAGGAAAGGAAGGATGAGAGAGGGGAAATAATCTTGTAGGGCTATGGAGTGAATTTCCAGAGGAGATTAGGCAAATTTGGACTCTGACTGTCTTTTACAAAATGCTGAAAAAACCTTCCTCTTTGAAAAAGTCTTTTCACCATAGCAAGAATGATATACAACTTTGATCCCCAAATACTTGCTCCAAAAAAGAAAAGACAACTGAAACAAACAAATCAAACAAAAGAAAACAAAAAGCTTACCTCAAGCAGAGTTTTAACCCCAAAAAGAGAGGTGCCAAAGACTCCATGAAGTCCATTACAGACTTCACTATTGCCATCAATTTTGGAAGTCTTAGATACTATGGTGATGGATGGCAGTATTAAACCCTAAGATAGATAAAACCCTAAGATGTCTGACTGGGCTGCACTTACCCAGATCTTTCACTATTACTAAGACAGCCTATTTGTCCCAAGGTTTTTCGTAAAAGTTATGGTTTTAGTTACTTCTGCCAGCCTATGATGGAGGTACAATGAACTTTTACAAATGTTGTTCTCTACAGTATATGTCCAGCATAATGGAAAATGGGAGAGTAACCTGTTCTTTTAAAGGTTACAAACCATACAATATAAGAATGAGTAATGTGCCATATCAAAACTAGTATTTTATTTTTTTAAATGTATAGGATATATTCTGCATGTTCTTTAAGTTTTCTGTCTTTACCCATAAACCACTCATGAAAGCTATTTAGCGTTCTTCTAATGTAAAATAAACATAATGTTAATTAAAATATTCTGTACCTTGGCTTCCCCTTTTCAACTAAAATTTATGATTTTTGCATTTCTTGATGTGACAAAGCCATACTTGTTGTCATTTTTTCCCCAGGGTAAACAACTAGCACTGATTGCCACCTTGTATATCAAGCTTTCAATCAAGCATACTTGCCACAACATGGCAGTATCTGAAAACAAACACTGATCATTTAATTTCCAGCTAGCGACTGTCACTTTAATAAAATGACTGAAAGAGTGACTAAAGGGCTCTGTTCTTTACTTCTTGTCTGGTAGTGTTTTCTCTCTCAGATTTCTATCATTATGCACTCCTCAGATGCAAAAGTTTAATTTATCACTCTTGGATTCTAGCACTTCCTTCATGACCATTTATTTAATGTTTACCTCATACTTCAGCATTTCTTCTTTTTTGGATCTTTTCTTGTCTCTCTGAAAATTTCAGCATTCTGCTCAGCAGCACACGCACTGGCCAACATAGAATGCTGTGTTCTCACTGCATTTCACACCCCCATTTTTTCTCTCTGTTTCTCTTTTTCCTGTACGCTTAAAATTCGCAAGCAACTCCCTGGTACAAGGACGCATAAAATGTAACACTGTTTTACCATTTACCTTTACATTGCAGCTCTCCTGAAGTGCCATTCCTATTACATGTAGCTTATTGTAACATGCAAGGTGATTGACTTGCCCCCAGAATAGCAGCAAAAAGGACTAACATGTATTGATTTCCTTTCCTTTATTCTATGACTAATTTTGACCACTTTCTTCCCTTATAATACACAGAGAAAGCCACAAGAACAAAACTATCTCTTAGCCTCTGTGTAAGGCTGCCACAGCTGCAGCCAGCAAAAGCGCTTGAGCCAGAGCCCCTTCAGTGTACAAGATAGGCAGGAAGAACAGGAGTACTTGTGGCACCTTAGAGACTAACAAATTTAATGGATTTTTTACCTTTAGTCCTTTGGGTATGATGTCCATCTGCTTGCATTTGGAAAGGAAGATGATGTCTGTCTGTATCTGTACGAGTTTTTTCATGAGGTTGAGGATTTCCACTCCATACAGCTAAATGCAGTGCCTTGCATAATGACAGGTTTCAGAGTAGCAGCCGTGTTAGTCTGTATCCGCAAAAAGGTGCCACAAGTACTCCTGTTCTTTTTGTGGATACAGACTAACACGGCTGCTACTCTGAAAGATAGGCAGGGTTATTCTCCCCCAGGGAATGGCTACACTGAAATAACAAACCGATGGCTGGCTTACGCCAGCTGACTCAGGCTCGCAGGTCTCAGGCTGTGGCTGTTCAATTGCAGTGTAGACTTCCCTGCTTGTGCTGCAGCCTGAGTTCTGGGACCCTCCCACCTTTCAGGGTCCTAGATCTTGGACCCCAGCCCAAGCCTGGAAGTCTATATTGCAATTAAATAGCCCTGCAGCCTGAGAACCACAAGCCTGAGTCAGCCGCAGTTTTTTAATTGCAGTGTAGTCATACCCTCAGGGTCCATCAACTTTAAAACATACATACCCAACTTTAGGCCAAAATAACCCAGATCCATTGACCTTTACTCTTCATACACCATCTTTTGGGAATGAAGAACCATGATAAGGGCTGGTAGGTGTTTGTAGTCAGAGGGGAATTAGTTGGGTATGAATCTCATCTTTGGTTAATTATTTTCTGCTTTGGAGTGGAGAGCAGCTGCTGGTATACAGTCTCTTTATGAGTCACAATTTTTGATTTATGACAAATCTGTCCCACAGAGCCTAGTACAGGTCACATTTTGTGTGTTTTAAAATTAACTAAAACTAAAAAAAACCTACATATTTCTTACAAATATACTTTCACTTAATATTTAACTTATACTAAGGAGATAACACTTAATTTCTGGGCATATATAGCAATTTAAAACATGAAATGTAAAAAAGAGACGCCAATCTGTCTGGCAAAGATTTTAATTTGGATTAATAATTGTCCTGGGCATGTCCCCTTTCTGGAATCTGGTGAAGAAGAAACCAGCCAAGACAATAACGAGGCTGCTGGTTTCTGTTAATTGCCTTCTTCAGTTAAATGTGGAAAGCTTCTTAGGCCTTGGCTACACTTGCAGCTGTACAGCGCTGTGAGGTAAACCTGTCTTCGTACAGCTGAGTAGGGAAAAGCGCTGCAGTCTGTCCACACTGACAGCTGACAGCGCAGTGGTGTGGCCACACTTGTAACATTTGCAGCTGTGTTGGGAGCGGTGCATTATGGGCAGCTATCCCAGCATTCATGTGGCTGCAACGTGCTTTTCAAAATGGGGGGGTGGGGTGGATTGTGACAGGGAGTGTGGGGGGAGAGAGAGTGCTTTTTGGAGCATGTCAGCTCTCTATTTTGCAAGTTCCGAACTCCCAGCCCCCTGCTCATTCGTTTACTTACTCAAAGCAAGCTGCAAATTATTTGCTTTTCTCTGCAGTACGAGCTTTGAAACTGGCACTTCCGCGTTCCTGCAGCCGGTCACAACAATGGAGAGGATTGGCCACTTGACAAGGTAATTAGTACAGCGCTGCAAGCCTTTACACTCACACCTGTGAGTCGTAGCCACTCCGCTGCAGCTGTTATTCCTCTCGGAGCTGTGGAGTACCTGCAGCGGTGTACCCAGGGAGATACAGCATTGCAAGTGCCCTGCCAGTGTGAACAGGGAGTGAGTTACAGCGCTGGGGGAGGCTTTACAGCGCTGTAACTTGCAAGTGTAGCCAAGGCCTTAGTGAACAGTCCTTATGTGGACAGGAACAACATACACTTTGAAGAGTGTTACCAGAAAATCACTGGATCAACTGTAGGCAGCACAGTACAGAACTAGAAGTGAAACCCTGTCAATAGCCTCCCTCTTCTTTCTCTACACTGATCTAAAACAATTCACTCAATATTTATGCATAAAACTCTAATCAGAGTTCCTTAACCACAGCCTAACTCTTATCACAGATACATGTCTGTGTGGATATTTAACAGTTTTTACTGCTCTGTGTGTGTTAGCACAGCAGATGCATGAGTTGGAACTGCTTAGCTCCATCAAGGTGTAGGAAGAAAATGGTCATTTTCAAATGTATGAATCTTTGTATTCATTTTAATTAACATACTATGAATAAAAATTACTCTAGGGCTTTAAAATGCCAATAATCCTAAACACCTAGTGTGAGCTAAAATTGGCATTTTGAATGTCAGTTTAAGACCCGGTCATAACATCTCTTCTTTTGGCTATTTGCTGTCACCAAAAAGAAATTGGTTATTTTATAAAATAGACTTTAAATCTATTTGCAGGCTGCATGTAAGCAGATTTACATCCAGATTCTGATTCCATTTACAGTGGTGGAAATCAAGAATAATTCCATTGGCTCCAGTGGAATTATTCCTAATTCACACCAGAGACTAGAATCGGGCCCCCAAAGTCTATTTTCAGAGCTGCAAGTTTCTGTCTGTGGAGAACAGCTCCCAGATACTTCAAAGACTTCAAAGGCAGGAGAATCCATGGACTTCTCCACAGCATCGTCCACCTTTGAAGTATTATGCATGTAGTGCTGCCCTCAGCAAAGAGTTTCAACAGCTGTAAAGAAGAAGCATGCCACACAGGGATCTGACATTCTTCTTTTTCCATTTCCTTTACTATTTCTCGTTACGGGGATCTCAGAAATTTAAAGCTAGTGGGAGATAGTGATGGAACAACAAAAAAAGGTTTGGTTTGGATTTAGAGGTTTCAGTATAGAACGGACATTTATCCAGATTTAGTTAAATCTGTTTGATCTAGAAATCAAAGTTGAAATCTCAACATCCAGTTTTTGTGTGAAGTATGTATACTTCCCAGGTCTGGCCAACCCTGAAGTATCATGGAACAGCCTCTCTCACAAGATCCAATTCTGTCCCCTTACTCCTTGAGTAGGTCCATTGAAATAAATGAGGCTACTCACGGAGTAAGATAAAACTCTACATGAGCCAGGTTTCAGAATCTGGCCCACCATGTTTTAGCTCTTTTTTTTTTTTTTAATGAAATCAAGAAGTTCAGATAAATTAAAAGAAATAAACAAATAAAAAGATAAGCAAACATTTTCAGACCTCAAGGATGGCTCTGGTTAATTTGTTTTGAATATTGGCTGAAGATTTAGGGAGTTTCTTAGCTTATATGAATTAGTTGGTTCATTCTCTAGTACAACTGATGTGTGACAATTATTGCGCTAGCTTCATGATAGTTCAGACTGAGACCAGATTACTGTTCAAAAAGGTGTTTTTTCCCCTAAATGTTCTGAATTCCACACACATATCCATATTGCCTTGTAAACTGGTGTGTGTCACCGTGGCCCAGGCTAGAGTTAGCAATGAAAATTTGTTCAAAGGGTTCCCAAGCTATCCCCCAAAATTGATTTGTTAAAATTTCTCAGTTCTTACAACTTTTTTGTGCACACCTAGGGTTCAAACTGTGTCACAGATCTGCTCCAAACCTATATCACTCGATTGAGTTTAAACTCAGCTAATTTCCAGAATATTTTAAAAGCAATATTTAAAAACTCATTAGGGGTTAAAGTTAGCTCTGCAAACTGGCTTGAGCCTTTGATTATGCACTACAGTGGTTTACACACATTTTGCGTGACTTGAGGTTCCAGGTTGTTCAGGGCACTGAACCAGAGCAAGGTCCATGCAGTGCAAATTCAATTCCTACTGTCTGCATTCATCTTGGAGTTAGGCCCATGAAGAAGCTCCTTTTGGAAATCTAGTCCCAAAAGCAGAGAGTTTTGCCTAAGGGCTGGTAATTCAAAGTGCTCTCAAATTCACATGCATACTTTGATTATTTTGAAAATTGCTATGCACCATCAAGGCCAGGGATGGGTGTCATTTACTCAAGCTTTCCTTAAATAAAGCCCCGGCCCCAGTTACTGATGTTAATGTCCAAATTGTTATAAATCCACATACCTAGGCAGAATGTCTTGAAAAACTGGTATGCTACAAAATGGGGTGAGGTTGACCTCATGGTGGAAATTTGGAGTCACTTAAACAAGGAGTTGCTGAGATACATCTCCCCCAAAAGAGCTGCTTTTACATTCCAAAGTGCTCCAAAATCTATATAAGTAGGGAGATTGTCTTGAACATTGCTATGCCACAAAAGGGTGTATGTTTGACTTTGTGGTGCAAATTTGGGGTCATTTAGTCAACTGTCTCTGTACTGGTCATGGACACAGAGAAGGCTTTGATGTTACCTCCAAGACAGTCCCAAAGAAAGACCATTGGGTACTATTGTGGGTAAAAGAGAGATAAATTACTTTAGTTGCTGTGCATGCATTTGAAATGTGTTTGCTATTTTTTGTTGTTGTTTTTTGGTCAGATAAATCAATTTAAACATATTAAGTGGATGGAACATTTCAGTTAAATTCGTCTCAGTTGGAGATAAACTCTACATATGCCACGTTGTTTCCTAAAGATAGGCTAGGTTACAAGCATGCATGTAATCTCAGAGGGTGTTTAATTAATCTTGTTGATAAAAACATGAAAATGATGAATACCTCACCGCTCACAACACATCACTAAACAAGGTATTTTAAGAGCTTTTTGTATTAAAGCTCTAAGTAATTTGCCTGCTTTGAACTCTGAGGAAATGAAGCAAAGTCTATGTCAGTAAAGTGACTGTACCTTCATTAATCACACTGCTCAATACCTACTTTTCAATGGTAACCTTTGGCTACTCGCCAACATTAAACATAGCTGTACTGTATTAAGTGGAAGAAAACTGCCAAAACACGCAGTATTTGGTCAACTCAGCTGTGAAGAAAGTGTTTGTTCATTGTGATGTGAAAGAGTCTTAGATGTGTAGATTATAAGGCCAGAAAGGACTATTGTGATCACCTAGCCTGACTTTCTGTAAAGTTTCAGGTTTCAGAGTAGCAGCCGTGTTAGTCTGTATCCGCAAAAGGAACAGGAGTACTTGTGGCACCTTAGAGACTAACAAATTTATTAGAGCATAAGCTTTCGTGGGCTACAGCCCACTTCTTCGGATGCATATAGAATGGAACATATATTGAGGAGATATATATACACACATATCTCCTCAATATATGTTCCATTCTATATGCATCCGAAGAAGTGGGCTGTAGCCCACGAAAGCTTATGCGCTAATAAATTTGTTAGTCTCTAAGGTGCCACAAGTACTCCTGTTCTTTTTGTAAAGATTCAATAAGACAAAAGGTACAGCCATGGGGTCTGAGCTCTTGTTCTTAAAGTGTGGCTTTATTGCATATCTTGATAGTGGGAATTCCCATTATAAGGCCACACAAAAAAACAGTACCCTGACTGACAATAGCACTATTGTCCAGTTCCCTTACACCAAGACTCTGAGGCCTTGCCTGTTTCAGAAGTTTGTCCTCACTCAAGCAAAAGATAGAATCCATGATTGAAACTGATGTAAGCTCCACCAACTCAAATCTCATCTACACTTGGAGATTGCACTGATGAAGCTACATAAGTGTCTGGCCTTTGATTGCTGGAATTGGGGTAAACTCCCAGTACATGCCAGGCCTGCGATAAATGATACACTGAGTAGACTAATGATAGATTCATTAGTTCAATTTAATCAATATTTGATTCACCATTGAACTACTTTAACCTCATTGAAGTCAATTGAGTTACACTGACTGGTATGAAGCTGGAGCAATACAGCAATGACTCAAACCCTCAGGCCAGATCGTTAGCTGGTATAAATCAGTATAGCTCCATTGACTTCAGAGGAGCAATACTGATCTACACTAGCTGAAGCTTTGAGCCAAAATTTTAATTTATGAAAAAGGTGAAGAAAACAGGCCTGGATAGATCACTTACAACACTTCTACGTAGCTATAACTACACTGATGTCAGTGGTGTTACTTCAGATTTACACTAGGATAAGTGAGAGGAGAATCAGCAGCCCAGTGACTTCCATAATGAAAGAAATCCAGTTAAATATTTTTAGTAGCTATATCAAGAATGTTGGTTATGGAAGAGGGAGCTTAATCAATTACTTTCCATTTTTGAATATAAACTAAGCAGTTATGAGATACGAGGTTGGCTAGCATCCCAAACAGCAGCAAATTGTGGGTATTAAAAGAAAGAGGATTAGAGTCTATACTTTTAAATAAAAATAAGGATTTATCCATATAGAATGAAAATGTCTGTTAACAGAGACAGATATATTTGGAACTACATTTGATACGGCCAGTATTGCAGTAAGTTAGCAACCTTGGTAATGTGCATTATCGTTCTTATAAGTGACCAGTTTTGTAGACATTTATCCTCCCACTGGATATCCTTCATGGAGAATACATTGAAACAGATGTCAGAGAGCAACCTCAATTTTGTTTTCTATCACTTTCACCGGAATGTGTTTGAGAAAGACCCACTGCCAAGACCAGAAGCATGCTGAGGTTTAATCGCTTCATCTTCCACCAGGTTCCAAATGTGAGGAATGCCACCCAGAAGCACAAGGGAGAAAGTTAATGTAAAGATCAGATAGCAAAGCACAAGACCCCAAAGTCAAACATATTGCAGACAGAGCAAAAATCAGGTTGCATTTTTTTTATCTTTAGAGTAAATCTACCAAGGAAAATAATGATATAACTCCCTTGAGCTTCATGCAAATCAGAGCATTAATCTCTAACAAAATGTTTTATACTATAGGAACCCACAAACAGATTTGATTCAGCGATGCTAAATCAAACATGGTGGGTAGTTCTGTTTGATTGATGAGTACATATACCTCTGGCAGCAGGACAGTGACATATATGGAATAGCAATAAATATTTTCACTGGCAGATCAGCAGCCCTTGCTCAATGACACTAAAGGAAGATGGAAGGCTCAGAAAAAACTAGTTTGCTTCTCTGCAGCTCTTCCAATACAATTCCTTTCTGGTGGTCAGGAAACTAAAGGATTGATTTTTATAACATTGTCTGTGAACCAAAGGCAAAGTTTCTGTCCACAAAGCTTTGTGCTGTTACTGTTAGTTGAAAATACTGAAGTGATGCTGCTAATGCACAACCTCCTAACAACACATGTTCTCTTCATACCAGCCCCCTTGGAATCTCTCCCTGCTTTCATCCAACACTCCGTGCATACCTCTGCCTGCCATCCTCCCCCTCCTGCACCAGCCCTAACCCACCCTAGACTCCATGAAATTAATTAATCATCATGATCACAGGTGGTTTTGCTTCTTGGGATGGCCACGTGGGGTCATCGTAACAATTATTCTCTTCCCAACTGTGCTATAAGCAACCAAAGTCAAACCCTTCATCTCATACACCTGCTCTGCCATTACATTAAAAAAAAACCTTTTTTACAATACTCCTTTTATTCCTGTCACTCTCTCAAATATTATTAGTAATTTTTTAAAAGTTGCATTTGAATAAAATAAAGGAAAATTCCACGAGTGACACTTCCATGAAATCTGACAATCCTGGGAGAAATTTGTATAGAATTTTCATTAATAAATTTCACAAAGTGTTCTACTTTTCCCTTATAATTACATTTCCCATTAACTCAGAGGCCCCGATTGTATTATTTTCTCTCTTTGCACAGTCACTAATGGACTTTATGGATCATTTTGAAAGCTGGAGCCTAGCAGGCAAGTGAAAGGAGTTCCATATAATATTTAGTGAATAATCAGCTGTCAGGTTTGGCAGATGAGAAGGCATGACAAAAAAATTTATTAAATAAATGCACAACCTGACTGCTTGGGCTTCTGGAACACTGGGCATGCTCAAAAGATTACCAGAGAATTAGCATAGTGATCTTAAATGACGTCATCTCATTTGCATAGTCACTCCCCTACTGTCCGTTTGATACTAGCTCTTACACTTCTTCTAAGACACCATGTAAACGCTGAAATAACATGAAATATAACCGGTCCATAGATTATCAAATGCTTTACAAGTCACTTGAATAGTAGACTATAGTTTATTTCTGTCCACATGTATTGGGCTGCTTTTTCCAGGATCTGGATAACATGACTCATTTCATAGCATCCATTAGTTTTTGGCAGATGCTGCTTGGACTCAACACTGATCTTTCCTTTTCTTTACCTGTTGCCTCTGAAATCAATTTTTCAACCTCTTCTCTAGAACTGGACAGGAATTTTCCATTGGAATGATTTTCCAATGGAAAATGCCGTTTTACATGGTAAAATTTTAGTTTTGCAAAAAAAAATCTTTTTTTTTTGGTTGCAAAAATTTAAATGAAATATAACATTTTGGGACAACCCATATTAGAATATTTCATTTTTTATAACTGACACAAAATGTTTCATTTCAGATCAGTTCAACAAGGCATTAAACTGCATTTCTCTTGTAGTGCATTGCTTTACGAAAGCTATAGTTCAGGCCCCCATTCTCTCCTGTGGGGTCCCTGGAGGATTATATCTTCTATAATGCAATGTGGATTTTGTATTGTGTGGTACATAATGAGAGTCATATGACTCTGGGTGCATTATGGGAGATGTAATCCAGCCAAGGAAACTGGCCCATAAGGGAGAATGGGGGTATCAGGCTCCCAAACTATAGCTCCCATAAGGCAATTCCCCACTATGGGGAAAATACAGATTAGAACTGTGTAAGAACAAAATATTTTGACTCCATTCAATACATTTGTTTTGATTTCCAAACCAAAGTTTTTTCAGAATTTCTGGTCCACATAATTTTTTGAAATTTCAACTTTTTGTCCTAATTTGGGACAAAAACAAATGATGAAATGTCAGAATTTCCCCTGGGTGAACATTCAGATTTTCAATCAGATCTATTTTCCTCCTCTATCTAGGGTTGCCAACTTTCTAATCGCACAAAACCAAACACCTTTGCCCTGCTCCTTCCCTAAGGCCCTGCCCCTGCCCTTCCCCTTCTCCAAGGCCCCTCCCCCTGCTTACTCATCCCCCCTCCTTCCATCACTCACTCTCTCCCACCCTCACTCACTTTCACCAGGATGGGGCAGGGAGTGGGGATGCAGGAGGGGTTGAGGGCTCCGGCTGGGGGTGCGGGCTTCGATGGGGCCAGAAATGAGGGATTCAGGGTGTGGGAGGGGGCTCTGGGCTGGGGCTGAGGGGTTTGGGTGCGGGAGGGGGTGCAGGCTCTGGCTGTGGGTGCAGGCTCTGGGGTGGGGCCAGGAATGAGGGGTTTAGAGTGCAGGAGGGGCTCAGGGCTAGGACAGGGTGTTGGGGTGCGGAAGGGAGAGTGGAGTGCGGGCTCCTGGCAGCGATTACCTCAGGTAGCTCCTGGAAGCAACCGACATGTCCCTGCGGCCCCTAGACGGAGGCATGGCCAGGTGGCTCCACGCGCTGCCCTAGCCCACAGGCACCGCCCCTACAGCTCCCATTGGTCATGGTTCCCAGCCAATGGGAGCTGCAGACCCAGCGCTCGGGGAAGGGGCAGCGTGGGGAGCCTCCCTGGCCACCCCTGAGCCTATGGGTCGCAGAGACATGCCAACCACTTCCAGGAGCCGTGCGAAGCCAGGGCAGGCAGGGAGCCAGCCTTAGCTCTGCTGAGTCACTGACTGGACTTTTAACACCTCGGTCAGCATTGCTGACCAGAGCTGCCGGGATTCCTTTTCGACCGGGAGTTCCAGTTGAAAACCAGACACCCCGCAACCCTACCTCTATCAAGAGCTGGCTTGGTTTTCGAGTAAATCTGGATAATTTCTCAGCTACTTCTGACTTTCCACTTCCATAATATATAACTGTGCCTCTGATGTGGGGATGATGACTCTTCGGGATTACAGCTGTAATAGCCTGCTCTCAAGAGACAGTTTGCCCAGCCGCCGCTCTAGACGGTGCATTTTTATGTCTGCAGAATAAACCTTATTTGTTTTGCATAGCTTCTGAATGTATTTGTAGTTTTGCAATTTTCTTAGCTATGAACAGTTGAGTGTTTGTGGTAAGTAAAGTCATCATATCTATGCTGGGAAACCAATCCCTCTGTTGATATATTTCTAAGATGCAACTGGACTACAGATGGGTAATTATTGTTAAGCTTTTTTAAAAGAGATCTTTCACTGTCTGAATAGCTCTATTGGCCATCCCATTACTCTCTTGTGTATGGTGTGAGTTGTTTTTTTTGCTGGTTTATTTTTCTACTTTGGTACTTAAACTGGTAGCTCTTAGCCAATTCCTGAAATTCTGCATTTGAAAATTGGGATCCATTCTCAGTAATCAGTATTTCAGGTATGTTACGCCTCATATTGTGATTTGTGACATGTGATCACCATTTTGTTGCTTGTGTTTTGTAGATTTGAAATCAGCATAAATCCAGAGTAGAAAGCAAAGAACAATTCATGTTTCTTTTTCCAAAAAAAACCCACCCAACATAAAAAATCTTTAATGAGTCATTCTAGCCTTTGTTATTCTCTGTTTGAGGTTTCATAACTGTGCATGAGCCCATTTGTTTGCATTTTTCAGCAGCTATTACATATATTCCAGTGAACGATCATATCTTCTGTCTGATTATTTACCCAAGCCAAAAGCAAAATATCACCACTGTTGGAATTCTAACTTTGCTTTTTCTTTAGGCTACCCTTATATAGCTACTTGTGGCACCTTAGAGACTAACAAATTTATTAGAGCATAAGCTTTCGTGGACTACAGCCCACTTCTTCGGATGCATATACTCTGAACCTTATATAGCTGTTCATTTCACTTTATATAAAACAAGATCATCAGAGTTTCAGTATGAAATGTTGATCATTTTGAAGTAGTAAAGGGCACGTGTCTCACCATATTCATTTCATGTTCATTAATATCACTGGGAGATGGAGGTTAATATGTTTACTGCTCCACTAAGTAGTATCCACTATCTTCTGAGCAACAAGCAGCTTTCTTGATTTTGAACCCATCTGGATAGCATATTGGCAGGCTTAAATTTACACTTTAAGTCAGTTGTAGATGCATCAATGGGTCCATATTGCACTTATTTACAAATAAAATCCAAGGACTTGATCCACAATGGGATTTAGGTGCCTAACTGCCACTTTAGGTCCCTAAATCCAAAATTTAGAGCCTCAAAATCCCTGCTCAGCTGCTGCCTAATGATAGGTGCCTACATTTTCTAGGTGTAGGTGCCTATGTTTCTGCACAGGACATGCACAGTCACCTCAGACCTAACCTCTGGACACCGAACTCATGGTTAAGCCCTGGCTGGATCTTCAAACCAGTTGTTCTTCTGTCTATCTTATCTGTGGGGCCCAATTCACTAAGTGTGCTCTGAAGTAATCTAACAGCTTACTTCCACCCCCCTTACAAAACATCACTGAAGAAGGAGATGATGATGTACCCCTTATAATGTTTAGCCCACTAGCTCACATGCTAATCTACAACATAGGAGACCCTGTTTCACTTCCTCTCTCTGCCTGATATGGATCAGAGAGCTGACCCCCTAGGGCCCACGTGAGTGCCCTAACCCCTGGGCTGTAGGATACGCTGATGTGGGTCACTGAACTGAAAGTTATAAAAGTTATAAGGGGAGCACCTCTTTTTTTTCCCAGAGGATGGGGTGGAGTAAGGACTTAGGCACCTAATTCCAGGAGTAGGTTCATCGCTGAGAATCCCAAGCAAAGATAGTCATCCCCCCGACTCAGATTTATGCACCTAAATCCCTTTGAGGGGCAGGGCTTTAACCCACACCTCTCTCCTTAGCATTTCTTATTGCCTAGTTTAGGTGGCTCCCCGCTCAGTGTGCTGGCTTTTGTGAATCCCATTCTTGGGCACCTAATTCTCCACATGCATTACATGGGGAGACTGGGTACCTGACTCAGGGCTCTGGATTCTGTCAGGTAACAGGGTGCCTACACATAAGGCATTGCACTGCTGAGCCTAGTCCCCCTTTTTGGATATAGCCCCACGTCTCTCATGACAGGATGACGGTGCTCAGGCTGTTGCACACATCTTTTTTACTCTGGATACACTCACATGTTGAACCCACACCTCTGAGCAGGAAGGGGTTAATAGCTAAGGCACAAGGGAGCCACCTGGGGTTTCCAATCAGCTCCAGCTGGCATGTGTTTGAGACCCATAAGAGGATAGGCAATGGCTAGCAAAAAAGAATTGATTTGGAGGACAAAACAGGTGAAGGGAAGCTTTGGGGAATATTTCCTTACACTTATATCTAAAGTGGAGTTGGCTGCTGGGCCCTGAAGCCTTCTGTCTATCTCTGATTGTGCCATGGTGGAGAGGAAGATTACTTATTTTGAAGCCTAGTCAAATAAACAGAAACTTTTCTCCATGCTCATCTGGAGAGAATGAGGTTCTCCTAAGCCCTGAAGTCAGGGGCCAGAGGAATTAATGAATATGGATATAAAGTCACAGGTTGAGACAAAACAGAACTTCTCTTCTTTCTTTTCTGGAGAGGATTAGATTCTGCTGGATCCTAAAGCCAAGAACCTGAATAGACTTTGACCCTTGACAATGCTGCTTTTCCTCTCACCGATATTCTTATACCTAGGGAGTAACTCCACTGAAGTCAATGAAACTGAGTGGGAAAACTTGTATCAGAGCATGATCTGGCCTAGAAACTCTGACACTAACCACACAGGAGACCTGCTTAACAGAGGCTTGAGACAATAGGATTAAACCCAAAGAACAATGTTGATTAGTGAAAGGCAAGTCCAGTGTGTTGGCACTGAAAAGGGCCCTGTTTTATCCCTTTATGGAGCATTTATTTTTAAATAAACTCAATAGGCACCTCAGCCAAACATCGATGCCCTCCAATAATACAAAAATACCCTGTGAAGGGATAGGGCCTGAAAATAGCCAAACCAGGCACAAATCTTGAAGTGAAGTGAATCAATGACTTTATTTTCTGTTTCAATACAAATGTAGAGAAATATCCCAGCTCCTTTTCCCTTGGCTTTTAACAAGTTTCTCACCTCTTCTGAAATCTATCTGAAATCCACAAGAGGTCTGGCAATCCCTGTTATTAGATGTTTGGCTGCCTGTGTGTGTTCTCTCTGTGTGCTGTCCCAGCTCTGCACAGACAGCTGGCAGAGCAGACCTTGATTGAACCACTCAATGATCACAAGATCTGTTAAGGTATGAAGGCACACAGTCAGGTTTATTGTAGATGAAGCACGGTACTAGTATCTGGCAGACTCTATGGGGATACTAAGACATGTATGCCTGTGAAAATGGATGCATCTCAGTGAATGGCGGGACTTTCTATTCCCCGCTAGGCTGTCCAAAGACACTCCCTCTGAGACTCCATTTTATACACCAATACAAACAAGTTATGTATTACCCCTCTGATGAAGATAGCTGCTGCCCTCTGACATGGCTAGCTACCACCCATTACCTTGTACATGTTGGTTCAGTCAAAACATCTCTATTCGTCACTCTGTCATCCTGACCTTATCTTTAGGATGGGTCAGTGTGTTCCTGTTATCTTTGGGGAATGTGTTTGTACCAATTGGTATTGGGGTTTTCTGGTATTACCCTTCTGGAATGTTTGCATGAGTGTTCTGTGCCTAGCACTTCTTAGGAATGTGTGTTTCTGAACTATCAGCTCTGTTCTTTCCAGATTCTGTGAGCAGGGCCTGACTCTTGCTTACAGTCAGACGTTGCTTTATGGCATCAAAGCTTTAACCACCACTTTAGCTCAGGTCTCATACCAGCCCTCTGATACAAGGCCTTATGCCTAAGACTCTTTCTACTACAATCCCTACTAATCAGATGCTGAATTCCAGTGCTTAATTTGTAATGAAAGCTGTGCTGGGACTCAAGAAATATTTTTAAATTTCATAACTGATGCAGCAAGCCCAGAGGTGCCGGGTCTATGGACTGCCAAGTGTAGCCCATAGGATTATTTTCCTAGCTATTATATCCTATTGATCCAGCCAGCAGTATTAATGAATATGTTTCTTTTTCTGAAATTAATCCATTTTATTCTTATATTTTATCAGTATTAATTCCTTCAAATTTAGGATGTGTTGAGGCATGTGTTTCCTAATAATAAGTAATGCTGAAATGCAAGATGCCTATGGGCCTGTAAGATCTGCTATATAGCAAAAAGTAGAATTAGTTATAAATATGTCAGCATAAAAGCTGGCAACCTATGGCACAGATGAGAATGGTCCCTGAACTTTGGGGAACCAGGGGGAGGAACTATCCACATCACATCACAGGTTTATCCGGCTTCTACAACCGGTTGGTAACCGCTGGGTACACCACAATTCGAGGTCATCAAGAGAGCCTAGGTTGACAGTTTTGGAATGAGATAATCCTTATTTATATATTTAGAAAGTAAGTGTCATAATCCACTAACCTATAGGAGAAGGGTACCCATACATTTTTTAGGGTACAGACACAAGATTTGGGTATAGTAGGTTGGGCCTGAATTACATAGGTCAGGATCCTATAAAATACCTTGTAAGAGAGTTCTTGGGAGCTTCTTAGTTAGTTCTTTTCTTCAACCTTCTTCTTTTAGCTGCTTTGGAGTTAGTTCTTTTCTTCTTCTATCTATCTATTCTATCTTCTATCATGCTATCAGCTCAGCTTGCGCAGTATAGTATAACTACTCAACATTCCTAACCATTGGGGAAACCAACACCATCGTGTAATTGGGCATGTCAGAAGTGAGGCTGGTCCTTCACCTCATATTACCAGGTTCTCAAGGAAGGATGTGAGTATGTTAGGTTAAGATACTTATAATAGAAATGTTACCACCAGGATTTTGGAATTCTTTTACTGTTTTGCAGTTATAAGTTTCATTGTATTCCTTATTTTTATGTTAATGTCAATAAAGATTTTATCAGTTTGATATTGTCCTCAGTGTATTCATTCTTGCCAAGCACCCCGAAAATCCTCTGCCGATATAGAACTCTCTGAGTTCTTGAACTCTGTAGTCTGAATTGGATAAGAACCTATAAATCTTCTTGTTGGATGCGATCAGTGGCGAGCCATAAAAACTAAACCATCAAATTCAGGTCAACACCAGCTAAGAGGTGCCAGGGCTCAGCCCCAGCAAGTCCTGGCACAAATTAAGCATTGCTGAATTCCAGTCAGAGATCTTACCACGATTCCCATAGTACTAGCAGAGAGAACATAGCGTGGTGGTTCTGACTTGGGGAAGACCTGAAGAATGTGAGGCTTGAATGAATGAACCAGCCAGAGTATTTCAGTCTTGAGTCTTTATGAGGGGGTGGCGTGGTTTGGTGAACATATTTCTGGAGGAAGTTCCAAGTCTAGGGGCAGAATGGAGATGCATGAAAGAGAATGTGAGAAAGGGGCTATTGAGGCTGGTGCAGGGCCGGCTCCAGGCACCAGAGCAGCAAGCAGGTGCTTGGGGCGGCCAATGGAAAGGGACGTCACGTCCGGCTCTTCGGCAGCAATTCGGTGGCGGGTCCCTCAGTCCCTCTCGGACTTTTTTTTTTTTTTTTTTTTTTGCTGCTTGGGGCAGCAAAAACGCTGGAGCCGGCTGTGGGCTGGTGTCATTGGCAGAGCAGAGGTGTGAGGAATATGACAGAAGACCAAGTCAGAGATGGAGGCTGGGGCTGTGTGATGTAGAGCTTTAAAGATGAAAGCAGAAAGTGTTTAAGGTGCAGTGCAACTGAGAGCCAGTGAAGTGATTAAAATTGATTGGTGACATGATTGTGATGACACTGGAGGGAAATACTTGTGGTGATTAATTCATCCTTTGTAAGGCACGTGGCATTTTAGGGAAACAAGGAAAAGTGTGAGTCATGAGACTCAGCTTTCAAAACAAGAGACAGATGCTTATACTTGTTTGACAAGGGACAAAGTATGGAAAAGAGGGAGAGGTGCCAAATCTGCATAATACCACAGCAGAGTACAGTACTTACATATTCATTGCAGGATACACACATTCTTTACAGCATCTGCACAGCAATACAAAAGTCTACATACAGTATGTTACCATAAAACCATAGACTTTTTCTGGCAATTCTTTATTCATTACAGCAGGTACTCCAGATATTGGTCATCTAGACATACAGCTATAAACTAAACCCAATCGTTCCTTACAAGATCCGTGTGTATTGACATCCATATTATAATAACCATGGCTTATTCATTGTAACCATCCTTTACTCTAATCTCACCACCAGATACACTATTACCAGCCATAAAATTGATGCTACTTGTACTGAAATCAAGTTGGTAATAGGGAAGGTTACGAATTTCAGATTACATTATAAGCTTTTGAGTTGTTCAAATGTATAACAACTACTGACTTGTTGTTGTTGTTGTTGTTTGCTGATGCTAGGCAAGAATTCCTAAAATGAGAAGAAATGAAACTTGATGAATGTGAATACATATTCACTTTTGCTTTTATAGGACAATTTAAAATTCCATTTGTATGACAGTATAAACACCTATATCATAACATCTCTAAAACAATGCAAGGAGCATACAAACTATTTCCTCTTGAGTTTGTATCAGACAGTATAATGAATAGAATTATGCTTTATAATTTGAATAGTTTTTAGGTTTGAAATTCTTTCCCAAAGTACACTGTGCTAGGATTATCAGTAACCTGCATGCCAACATGTTTCCTCCATTCACCAGCTATTTTCAAACAGACTTGCCTTCCAATACCACATCATTCAACCACAGACAGTCTCTCACCTTCTCTGCAGATCATTCTTATTGCATTAGAGCAGCCAAACCTTAATTCTCTCATTTGTTAAACTAGCTGGAGCTAATTTTAGTACCAACAATTATATTCATAATAAGAACTGGAATAACACTTTATCTTCTCTCTGACTATCTCACCTACGTTTTTAAACTTTGGATGAATAAAGTTAGGGTCCTAAATAAAAGCTGCCTTATATGTCAGAGATGCTGAATACCGGCAACTCCTAATGACTTCAAGACCCCAGCCATAATGTCAACAGTTTTCAGGAAAACCTAGATGAATTCACAGCTATAGAGGAAATGCCACCCAAGTTACTGCTATTAGCATTATGGTTGCTGCAACCTTGCTACCAGCTGGCTGACTGGCTAAGCCAGATCCTCTGTTGAGCAGTAGTGTGACTTCTGGCCCAAGGGATGAGTGGCAAGACAGCAAAAGACCCAACATCATCTAGTGGACTAAACAAGAGACTGATAGAAGGGGACTAATTGCAGTCTTGACACTGACTCCCTCTGTGAATTTGGCCAAGTTGCATAGGCCCTCAAGTTTGAAAATGTGACCCTAAACCCTAGACCAGGGGTCTGCAACCTTAGGCACGTGGCCCCGCAGCTCCCATTGGCCGGAAATGGCAAACTGCAGTCACTGGGAGCTGCAGGGGGCCGTGCCTGGGGATGGTCAATGTAAACAAAATGTCTCACGGCCTGCCAGCATATAACTCTGGCGGCGTGCCGAAGGTTGCCGACCCCTGTTCTACTCTATGTAGGTTTTTATACCACGATTATCACCATAGTATCTGAGTGCCTTCCAGTGCATTAAGCAACATGACTACACATCTGTCACGTGCTTTTTGTCCTCTCATCCTCTCCACAGAGGGACAGGGAGAGGTGTGCATAGTGGAATGCTTTGTTTTGGTAGGGAGGGTTTTTTAATCGTTGTTTGTTTGTTGTTGTTGTTTTTTGCAGGGGGGAGGGTTGTTTGTTGTTGTTAACTATACCTACATGTTTATATTAGAGGATTCAAGGGCAAAGAAAGGGCCACATTATGGAGTTCAGTGCTGGAGACAGTAACAGTAGCAATCTGACCATAATTACCATCATCGAGTGGAGAGGAAAAGCAGCTTTAGAGACGTCCAGGGACAGACAAATGACATGACTTGCATGCACAAACAAAAAGGATGCAAGTGCAGATCCTGGAGCAGAAATGCTGTATGTTCATGTAGTGAGGCAGAGTGGCCTCCCTCCGAACTGGAGGGGGAGGAACCACGCTGCGCCTGGGTGGGTGGAGCCAGGCTAGGCCCAGCCCTTGCACCAGAAAGTGAGAGGCAGGACAGGAAGTATCAGAGACAGGGCCTCCAGTTCAATTAAGGAGAAGCCAAGGAAGGAAACAGACGCCTCTTGCCTGCTGCAGCCCTCCAGCCCTGCAATCTAATTGGTTAGTGCCTGGAGAGGAGCTGCTCAGCTTGCTGGCAGCCAAATACCCTGAGGAGAGGGAGGACCCCTGGACGCTGGAGCCCCTCCCCAGATTGTGGTAGGTAATAGCCCAGGGAAACCAGGACTTTAGGGTAGGCATGTTTTGGTGGGATCCCCACTGACCCCATGGTGGAGAGCCCTCTGCCACTGTCAGGGCCCTAGGCTGGGATCCAGTGGAGTAAGGTGGGCCTGCATCCCCCTATCCCATGTGCCAATGCCACCCTTGGGGTGGCCGCCTATCCCTGTCGGCCAAGAGGCCTGCTTTTGTCTGTCTGCCTCAGCGGAGGCCAGGTAAAAGACTGCCTATCGCAGTGGTTCTCAACCTTTCCAGAGCACTGTACCTCTGGCAGGAGTCTGATTTGTCTTGTGTACCCCCAAGTTTCACCTCACTTAAAACTACTTGCTTACAAAATCAGCCATAAAAATACAAAAGTGTCACAGCATCCTATTACTGAAAAATTGCTTAAGTTTTCATTTTTACCACATAATTATAAAATAAATCATTCTGAATATAAATATTGTACTTAAATTTCAGTGTATAGTATATAGAACAGTATAAACAAGTCATTGTCTGTATGAAATTTTAGTTTGTACTGACTTCACTAGTGCTTTTTATGTAGCCTGTTGTAAAACTAGGCAAATATCTAGATGAGTTGATGTAACCCTGGAAGAGCTCTGCATACCCCCAGGGGTCCACGTACCCCTGGTTGAGAACCGCTGGCCTATGGCTCTGTCCTACCTGAGGGCCTGAGTTCCCTAGATTGTTTGTTGCTCTGCTCTGCTTGAAGGCTAGAGCCTCCTAGACAGCAGCCCTTAATCTGCTAACTCCCCCACTGTGACTGGGCTGACCCCACAGTGGCCCAGTGAGGTGGAGTGGGCTCCCTCTGAGCCAGAGGGAGAGGGACAACGTCCAAACCACTACAGTTCATTTTGGCCAGTACCGCCCAACAAGCAGGGCTGCATTCTGTACCAATTGAAACTTCTAGTTTGTTGGAAAGAGTAGCTCCTAATAAACCACATTACAGTAGTTCAAGCTGCAGGTCACAAAGGTATGGCTGACTGTGGGAAGATTTGCTTCAGAGGTGAAAGGTACAACCTCCATGCCAACTGCAGATGACTAAAAGAAATCTTGGATCACTGCTGTACATGGAAATCCAAAGAGAACAATGGATTTAACAAGACCACAAGACTCTAAACTAGTGAAAGTAAAGACAGTCATCCTCCCCTTCCCCGCCCCCCACCATAGAGGGGGAGGGCTGTGACCGTCCCTATAGAGAAGCAGTCAAAGTTCTAGTTAGTTCTTCCAGATTATTTCCCCTAATTATTAAAGACACCTCTTTATCTAAATAGCTTTCCCCTTTCCTGCACCTAGATGGGCACTGACTGGGACCCAGCGAAGAAGTGTGTGACTCTTAAATGGAATATCATGTGTAGATATGAGACGTGACGTTGAACAGAAGTCTTCAGGGAGACATATCAGAACAATATTATTTTTAGTTATTTAATGATGTGCTTTCAATCATGACTCTACAGCAAGCAAGAGGGGGGTGGATTTTTTATATTTATATCAGCGATATTATCCAGAGGCCACACACACTAGGAAAGCAATTGTGAAAGTTTTTCCATGCAACTGTAACAAAATTACCTCTGTTTTTACTAGCAACAGCCCTGTTGTAATAATTTTGTATCCTCCCAAGTCCTAAACAGGACCACTTGAGAGTCTATCAGACTGAATTTTGCCACTAGTCATTTGCTGAAAAGAACAAATGTCCTCAGGAAAAATTGACAGAAAGAATAGTAAAGAACAGAATTATCAGACACATACATGAACATGATTTGTTGGGCAAAAGTCAACATGGATTCTGTAAAGAGAAATCATGCCTCACCAATCTATTAGAATTCATTGAAGGGATCAACACATGTGGACAAGGATATAGTGATCCAGTGGATATAGTGTACTTGGACTTTCAGAAAGCCTTTGACAAGGTCCCTCACCAAACGCTCTTATGCAAATTAAGCAGTAATGGGATAAGAGGTAAGATACTCTTATGGATTAGTATCTGGTTAAAAGACAAGAATTAAAGAGTAGGAATAAATAGTCAGTCTTCAGAATGGAGAGAGGTAAATAGCAGGGTCCACCAGGAGTCTGTATTGTGCTATTCAACATATTCTTAAATGATCTGGAAAAGGGGGTAAGCAGTGAGGTGGTAAAGTTTGCAGACGATACAAAATTACCCAAGATAGTTATGTTCAAAGCTGACTATGAAGGTTTACAAAGGGATCTCACAAAACTGACTGGGCAACAAAGTGGCAGATGAAATTCAATGTTGACAAATGTAAAGTAAAGCAGATTCGAAAACATAATCCCAACTATATATGCAAAATTATGGGGTTTAAATTAGCTGTTAACACTGAAGAAAGATCTAGGTTATCATTGTGGATGATTCTCTGAAAAGACCTGCTCAATGTGAAGCAGCAGTCAAAAAAGGTAACAATATTAGGAACCATTAGGAAAGGGATAGACAATGCCATTATATAAATCCATGATACTCCCACACCTTGAATACTGTGTGCAGTTCTGGTCACCCCATCTCAAAAAAGATATTTTACAAATAGAAAAAGCACAGAGAAGGGCAACAAAAATGATTAAAGGTATGGAACAGCTTCAATATGATGAGACTTGAAAAAGACTGTGACTATTCAGTGTGGAAAAGAGATGATTAAGGGGGAATATGATAGAGGTCTATAAAATCATGAATCATGGAGAACGTGAATAAGGAAGTGTTATTACCCCTTAGGTAACACAAGAACTAGGGTTCACCCAATGAAATTAATAGGAAGTAGGTTTAAAACAAACAAAAGGAAATCTTCATTCAATGCACCATGAACCTGTGGAACTCTTTGCCAGGGGATGTTGTGAAGGCCATAGCTATAACTGGGTTCAAAAAAGAATAAGATAAGTTCATGGAGGATAGGTCCCTCAATGGCTATAGCCAAGTTGATTAGGGATGCAAGCCCATACTCAGTCTCGGACTGCCAGATGCTGGGACAGGATGATGGGATGGATCACATGATAATTGCCCTGTTCTGTTCATTCCCTCTGAAGCAGCTTGCACCGGCCACTGTCAGAAGATAGAATAATGGGTTAAATGAATCATTGGTCTTACCCAGTATGGCCGTTCTTATGCTCTTATGATACTCAGATAATAGCAACAGATTCCTTTCTCCTGTATGATCTCACTCTGGTTTGAACTGAGGTCTACTCTAGTGAAATCCTCTCTTCTTACAAGTCTACTGAGGAACCTTATTTTACATTTTATGATGAAAAGGAAATGTAAGGAAAGTCTCTTATATTTTCTCCATAGGAGTTTATCATGGAGTTCTGGAATCTTCAGAACTACCTCCCTCATGTCTCCTAAGGAGGGAAGCTTGTCTGCATTGTGAAGGTATTAGTGACCAAGTGAGAGTTAACTCAAATAGAAGTGAGGAATGAGAATGACAAAAATGGAAAGACTATGGAGAGAAAAATCACAGTGGCTGGGATTAGGTTAGAGTAAATAATGGAGTGTTATCAAAGAAGCACAGAACTTTTGCAGACAGGATTCAAAGATGTTGATGGAAAGGAAATGGTAGAGATGTCCAGGTGTGGCAGGGACAGACTGTACACTACAGAGTACAAAGCACCATGGAAAGACTGAAAATGCCATCATAATGGGATATTCGGAAATCTCCCATGAGCACTGGGGTGCTCAATCAGTGTCAAAGGGGAAAATATAAAACCTCAACGGAGGCCATGGAAAAGATCCAAAAGGCTGAAGGAAAGCTAAAGAGAAGATCACTGAATGATCTTTACATAAGACTAGAGCTTGCAAATCTGAAGGTGCTAAAAGCATGAAAAGCAAAGTGCAGTCTTTTTAAAATTTAGTTGATTGTTTTAAGCTTATTCTTGGAATCAGCAACATCATGCCTATAATATATTAATTTTTCTAATTAATTTGTAATAATAAATCCAGTTTGTTTCCATTGTTAATCCTATCTTTTTTGTCATGCTTTTATTATATTTACCCACCTTTCAAATTCATTCCTGAGACACATCCATCTTATGGGACTCCTAGTAGCCATGTGGTCAGCAGGGCTCTCAGTTTGAAGACCATCTGTATCAAAGCACATAGAGTGTTACAAACAAACCAATGATGATGGTGAGTTTTACACCTTTTTAGAGTGCTGATATCACCCTACTTCTTAAATAGTGAAGTGTAAAAGCTTTCAGATGGCACAGACTTATTTAGGTTATTCGAGAGGACAGAAGACTGTGAGGAACTACATAAAGACATAACTAAGCTAAGCAGGTCAGCAACTCTTTGACAGATGAAATTCAGTGTAAATAAATGCATGATAAGGAACAATATGAACAGAATAAACAACTAAGTACCACTGTGGTTTGCTCAAAGAAGACATCTGCACCAAGCATAGGAGTGGTCAAAAACCTAAGCACTTTATCATGCTGCATTCAGGAAGGTATAGAGCAGGATTGGCAACCTTTGGCGTGCAGCCCATCCGGTAAATCTGCTGGCGAGCTGAGACAGTTTGTTTACCTACAGCATCCGCAGGTTCAGCCGATTGCAGCTCCCACTGGCCGCAGTTCACCGTTCCAGGCCAATGGGGGCTGTGAGAAGTGGCATCCAGCAAATCCCTCGCCCGCGCCACTTTCTGCAGCCCCCATTGCCCTGAAATGGTGAACCATGGCCAGTGGGAGCCATGATCGGCCGAACCTGCGGACGCTGAAAATAAACAAACCGTCCCGGCCCACCAGCGGATTTTCCTGACGGGCTGCACACCAAAGGTTGCCGATCCCTGATATAGAGAATAGTCTGGAGATATTTTAATGTCATTTGCAGGAGCAGATTTACCATGAAACAGTGACAGTGGGGCCCCCAAAATATCTGATAACCTGCCTCTGAGTCCTGGCCGGTGGCACAGTAGGGCTCAGGCAGGCAGGCTGCCTGCATGCCATGGCCGATGGCCCCACACCGCTCCCGGAAACAGCCGGCTGCTGGCACATCTCTGTGTGTCCCTGGCATGGGGGGCGGCTCTGTGCGCTACCCCTGCCCTGGGTAGCACACTGAGACCCACTGCCCCCCTCTCCCCAAGGAGCGTGCAGAGATGTGCCAGCAGCAGGGCTAAGGCATCTCCCTGCATGCTTTGACTCTCTCCCTCCGCACCGCTTCACTTCCGGAAGCGACCGCCATGTACCTGCACCCCTAGGGGGGTGTCTCTGTGCACTGACCCTGCCCCGAGCACCGACTCTGCAGCTCCCATTGGCCAGGAACTGCAGCCAATGGGAGCTGTGGGGGCAGTGCCTGTGGGCAGGGGCACATGGAACCCCCCTGTGTCCCCCCCTTCACCTAGGAGCTGCTGCCGGAGGGGTGTGTGTGCCAGTTGCTTTGGGAGCCGCGCCACCTGAGGTAACTGCCGCACCCCCTCCTGCACCCCAACCCTCTGCCCCAGCCCAGAGCCTGCACCCCACACCCAAACTTCTTCCCAGAGCCTGCCCCCCCACACCCCAACCCCCTGCTCAACCCAGAGCCCACACCCCTCCTCCCACACCCCAACTGCCTGCCCCAGCCCAGAGCCCACACTCAGCACCCAAACTTTACCAAAGCCTGCCCCCTGCACTCCTTCCTGCACTCCAACCCCCTGCCCCAATCAAGGTACAGTACCTGATTTTATTTTCATTTACTTCCCATTATTTATAATATAGGAGGAGGATGAAGAAAAAATAATGAAAAAATGGGGGGGAGGGAGATAAGAGAGAATGTTCTTTTTCTTGGCTGGGTCCCAAGGGGAGAGCCCCGAAAATGAAGCTGTGCACAGGGCCCCACTAACTCTAAATCCGCTACTGGCCATTTGACTCTGATCCTCAGCTACAGCCAAGGAAGACACAGCAAAATGTGTGTATTTTAAAAAATGGCTTCAAGATTGACTGTAAACTGACATTAAATTTACAGTCCACTTGATTTAGACTATCGGAAAAATATTTTATGCTAGTAGTGCAGTGGCAGCATGCTCAGGCTCTTTGTATTGAGTAAAAGTCTACAATGACTCCTCTTCTTGCTAAATCTTTTTAACTGGCTTTGGCTGATAGAGTTTAGCTGTCTGCCAACTGGGGATGCTTGGTTACCCATCCCCAGCATACTTCATTACTGTCTGTGTCTGGCTAACCTCTATACAGCTATCGTCTGCTGGACATAAAGTATCAAATTTTCTACAGAGCAAAGCAACAATACATCACCCTGTAGCCAAGCTCTAGTTACTATACTAAGATCTTTAAAAGGAAAATAAATGACCATTTTCTTTGTTTTAGTGTGAACATTTTGGAAACACAGTATTGTAATTTGTTTCCAGTCTGTCACTCTTCATATGTCTTCTCTTCCATATTAAGGTTTGTACAACTTTATGCAGTGAATCAATTTTCATACGTATTTCGTCTGCAAAATCAGTGGGGATTATCCAGTCCCTCCAGACACCTTTATTTTCCAGTCAGCTGCCTACTTGCCTTTAGCCCTCTCACAACTATTGCTTGATTAAAGCAATAAAGAACGGCTAGGTTTCTGATTCTTAGCAGTGTCAGGGCTTTGGGATCTGAATAAATTATGAGACGGAAACACTGAATGTTTCAGTCGGGTGATGCATTTCTCAAATCATTGGGACTATGCACAAATACCCATAGTTTAAATTATGCTCTGTCAATATGTCTTGTTTATAGATGCTTATTTTTGCATTTAATATGCAGGTTTAGAATACAAATACTGGTAGCAATTGCTGTTGCTGTTTGAAGCAGGTTTGGTTTTACTACTATAAGAATGATGTTGGCTAGAAACTCACTGGAGCTTAGTTTGCTTCCCTTTGTTTTCAGCAAGGGGAAATGCTAAAGGCTTAGTGTTATTCTATAGCTTTACAATGTTATTTAATTTTAGGCCAACAGCCTGAAAACCAAAGACATCTGTGGCACTTTTTTTTTCCATGTTAATTGGATTACTACTTTTTTTTGTTCACTTTCCCTTGATGGAGTAATTTAGACCTTGTTTCTAGGATTTAGTTATCTGGAATGGAAGTTAAAAAGCACCATTTTTCTACCCCTGTGAGACAGTTAGTAGCCCATAAATACTCTCTGTGCTGGATGGATTTCAAGCTTTTGGGACAAATGCTGCTGTCTTTTATGGTGGTGTAAATCTAGAACAACTTAACTGATATCAATGGTGTTACTCCAGATGTGTCCAGAGGAGCAGAATCTAACTATTCAGGCGTTTGTAGTTAGCCCTTGCCTCCTGGTAGCAGTTGAGAAGTTTGGGGACGCCATGTGTACTTCATGCACAGTAGTTAAGATATATTCATTTTGCAACACTGGATCTAACTATGTGTGTGCCAAATCCTGAATCCATAGAAAAGGCTTCCAGTTTTACATCAGTTTTCACTATTCCTATGTATGGCCCAGATCCTACTTCCACTGAAGTATAAATGATGGAACACCCAGTTACTTCAGAGAGAGGAGAACTGGGTCCCAGGGTAGCCGCTCAGCTCAGTACAAGGAATAAAAAACATTCTTAAAGTCAGTCACTGCCACTTCTGTGGAGACATAGCACTGCTCTTAGAGCTGTGAGCTCTTCATGACAGAGATCATGGATAACATTTTCAAAAGTGCTTAATTATCATTTTCAAAAGAGACTTAGGGGCCTAAATCTCATTGAAAGTCACTGCAACTGGGGCTCCAAAGTCACACACGCACTTAAAAATTTGACTCCCGTGTCTACACCTGTGTTTATACAGCACCATGCACAACTGAAACCTGATTTTGATCAGGGGCTCTGGGCAATACTGCAATGTTCATCTAAAATAATAATAAATCCTGGTAACCACACAGCACCCATGGAGCACTCAAGGAGTAAAGCAACCAAGAATATTGACCCAAAGACTGAAATTTAAGAGTAGTTTACTTATTTTAAATGAACTGAAGTCGTGCTAGATTTGGGGAAATTGTGAAAACCTGAACAGAAAGCAGGGGTGGGGCTCTAAGGGTAATATACATATGGAATAGGCTGCCAAAGGCTGCTTCACACTGAACTGCAGTCATTATAAGGAGTTTGGCCAGCATTTTGAGGGAAATCACTATGGGGTGCATATACTAGACAGATGGGGCCAAATTGTTCAAAGCAATGGGCCATAAAAGTCACAAAGGACGTGTAGGGGATCGTTCCCTTCTAGCAACTCCTGGGGTGAAACAGTGTCCTATTGAAGTCAATGTCAAAACTCCCATTTACTTCAATGGGGCCAGGATTTTGCCTGTGGTGTGTACAAGCCACTTCAGAAGTGGAGCTGGCTAGTCCTGGAGGTGAATACTCACTATATTATCCTAAGGGTTACAACTGCAGGCATGCTCCATCTGCCTGCAGCAGGCACTGAGCACGACAGGAACAGTGCCTCCCTGTTCTTCTGCTCTGCATTGCCTCCCTACAGGGCAGTAATTAGCTGCCACAATCTGCATCGTAGTTTGATAGATAGACCCTTTGCCTCACTCTTTGCCATCTGGGTAGGAATCCAAATGAGAACTAACCTTTCAGATTTGTACCAAATAGAAACAAACTTTTTCAGAAGTCATCAATTTACCATAGAATAAAGTGGAGCCTGCAATAGCTTCTGAAATGAATTGGGGCTCTGGCCCAATCCTACCAGCAATTGCCCACATGGTTAACTTTAAGCATGTAAGTTGAATTGAAACAAGGGTGTACATGAAGAATCAATATTTAAATCCAAAACATATTTTTTTCTGCTTACTGCTGGGTGAATATGCTAATCAAGGCAATCTTCCGTTGTATAACATTCTGGAACACACACAGAACTGACCAGTAAATAAATCTTTTCTTCTTTTGCCAAGGTTAATCTGCTTATTTGACTTTCCATACATCAAAGCTAAAAAGTGTGAGGTTGGCTTTTTTATTTTATTAGTTTTTTTAATCATTTGCAATAAATACAGTGTTCCACAGGAATATAAAACATACCGTACATACATAGATAAACTAATGGTGTTCTGACTTCCTATTTTGCTATCTTCTTTCAGAGGTAATTATACTAGTTATTACAGCATTAGTAATAACTCAGTCCCAGCGTCCCTAGATGATTCAGTAGGACCAAACATAAAACCAAGAAGAGAAAAGAAATTATATATGAGGTATATGAAGCATACAAACAAAATATCCATAAAACATTCACAGTTTACCAATGGTAGTAAGCAAATTATTGCTTAAAAAGCACCTCAGGGATTCAGGAGCCTAAATCTTATTGTGAGTCAATGGGACATGGGCTTCTATGTCTAAATCACATATGAGAATGGGGCTTGGGGGCTTTTGCAAATGTTAGTGTGTGAGCCTTGCACCCTGTAATGAAGTACACTTGTGAAAAGTGGGTGTAAAATGCCACCATTCTGATTTTGTAGTATTTTATTCCAGTCAAGACACTGGAGAATCAGGCCTGATAAATATGTATGTAGTGGTACTGGAAACTAGAATGTCTGAGTTCCACTTACTTTCATCATATAGATTGGGGATCGGCATGGTTGGCACACTGGCCACGGTTCACTGCTCCAGGCCAATGGGGGCGGTGGGAAGCGGCGGCCAGCACATTCTTCGTCCCACGCTGCTTCCCGCAGGCAGCTCCCATTGGCCTGGAGCAGCGAACCTTGGCCAGCGGGAGCCGCAATGGGCCGAACCTGCGGATGCGGCAGGTAAACAAACCGGCCTGGCCCGCCGGGGGTTTACCCTGGCGGGCCGCGTGCCAAAGGTTGCCGATCCCTGATATAGATTGTCTGAAACACAGACCAATAATAATGTATGCAACATTGATTCCTGATGGCTTCTGGTTTTTGTTTTTTTTCACAATGATGTTGCTAAAGGGACGCATCATTGGAAAAGTCCAGCCTTGTGAAGGTACTGAGTGCTTCTTAAAAGATGCTGGGATTTGAGGATGCTCAATACCTCACAAGATCAAGCCCAAAGTTTATCCTACTGGCTGTTTCAAATCACCTTGAATTCATTTGCAACTAAAGCGTCAAGTTTTTCTCTTTTATTATTATTTGTATTATTGTAAGGCTTATGAGCCCTAGTCATGGACCAGGACCCCATTGTGCTTGGTAATGTATAAAAACACAAGCAATACAAGGTCTCTTCCCAAAAGAGCTTAGTCTAAGAATATATAACCCCAACTTTGGAGTTTTCCAGCCCTGGAGTGTCACACTGAATGTCTGGTGGGCCCTACAAGAAGGACTACAATTATAATGGCTACCAGAGCACTCTGATTACAGTTCCCAGCATGCGTGGAGTCTGGAGTGGGGACATAAAGAACTAGAAACCCCTTCTGACGCCAGTAGGGAGGCTACTGCATGGGCTAATCTGGTCCAAAGGCAAACTGGGACTGTACAGCCCACAGCGAGGGGAAAGCCTCACTCTACACAGAGTCAAGTTTTGGAACTTGACAGGGACAGAACAGCTCAGGGATCCCATTCCCCACACAGGGATTTCTTGCACTGCTGTGAGATCTAGCTGCATTGATCGGGCAGTTCAAATGCTGCAGTGAGAGATCCAGCCCCTCGCCCGCTACTGAGAGCTAGCTGAGACCTCCACAGGGTTCCAGAGCAGAGAGCTAGTGAGCCTGGTAGGAGTCAGCAGGGGACACCACCCCGCCCATTGGTGAAGAATAAAGTAAAAGGGACCTGTTTGTTTAAGCCAGAGAGCAGCACAGCCCTGTAACACACAGTCTCAGGAGTCATCCCCCACATACCATCTGCCTGATGTCCGTGAAGGAGCTGAGATGAGTTATGTCTGTGGGAAGATGGGGGTTCAGAGGACGGGCTACTACATATGACAAGAAACAACAGATGGATACAGACAATGAGACAAAATGAGACAGCATGGTAGGCAATAGTCTTTCTGATTTAAATTATCTACATGACTGCTCTGCCAAGGGCAAATACTGACTTATCCATGGGTAAAGGAGTTTTAGCCCCTTCTGTTTATGCCAAGGTTTCACTGACATGGAGATTCTGGTGGTATTTGGACTGCAGCAGAACTGGGATAAGGGGGCTGTACACACTCTGCAGTCAGGATTTATGGAATTACAGAACCCTGAGAGTGAGGTGTTTAATTCTACCTACAGCCCTTCACTGGAAGTAGATTGTCCCTTTTTCTGTTCCACTGCACCTCTTAACTGCTGAAGAACTCAGTTCTGGGATGCTTCTTCTCAGACAGCATGGTTGGACTGGTGCTTGCTCTAGTCAGAGGAGGGGTCTTCATCATCATCCAAAACCTTTCTTTACATATATATATATATATATGTACAACACACACAAATACCTCATGTTGACCTTGACCTTCATTTCTCTAGAGCAGGGATCGGCAACCTTTGGCACGCGGCCCATCAGAGAAATCTGCTGGCGGGCCGGGGCGATTTGTTTACCTGCAGCATCCGCAGGTTCAGCCGATCACAGCTCCCACTGCCACGGTTCACCATTCCAGGCCAATGGGGACTGTGGGAAGCGGCAGCCAGCATATCCCTCGGCCTGCGCCGCTTCCCGCAGCCCCCATTGGCCTAGGCTGCGTGCCAAAAGTTGCTGATCCCTGAACTAGGTGGAGGATGTCTGGTATCCACCATCCATTTCTGAAGTACAGTTCATTCCATACAAAAGTACAAACTGAAGGATAGCTGTGATGCTTCCCAGGGGTGCCCAGGGTTGTGAGGCACCTTGTTATCACCTACCTGTAGCATGAAGAAGCCTTGTGTGTACTGCCAGGGATCAGTTCCCTGACATCCCTGGCCACAGGCAGCACAAGCACTGTCCTCTCATCCTACTCAGGCGCCGCTGTTCCTCATGCAGGTTAGTGATAGGCACATTACAACCCCCGAGTCCTGCAAGTGTCCCCTTGCGATGTTCAGCCCCTTATCCATTGGACACTCACAGAATTACCAGACCTGTTATTCCCAAAGGAACCACACACCATGGCTTACTACTTACATCTTAGGCCCCAGCTCCGCTTACCACACCACACTTAGATTTGTTTATAGAGAAGGCAAGAATAAGTTTATTTAACAAAGAATAGAGATGTGTGAAGAAACAAGTAGGATTAATGGAAACAAAGGTTACATATAAATCATAACATGCATTCTAGACCCTGAACTTAAATAACAAAATACTTTCTTGTCTAATGAAGTCCTGCTTATCCAAAGTCCTTCTCACAGCATTTTTCACCCAGGATGAAAACTTAGACCAAGCCGGCTGGCAGCTTGTCTCCCCAGATGAAGGATACCAAGGCATCTTTCTGCATTCCTAGATATATTAAACCAGTCCTTTGTTCTTCACCAGTAAACAAGGTTCCCCTTCCAGCTATTCAGTTCTTTCTGTTACTTTCTTCTCATAAAGTCCCTGCAATCTCTTCATTAACATTTGTCTCAGGATGCAAATAAACTTCCATTGTAAGACACACAATGGTGAGTGAGGGAGATAAATGTCACCTACCTCCTGTCTGGTGGAACCTATCTTAAGGGATGTCAAGGCTATATTTCCAATATATATAATTTCCAATATATATAATTCGTACATACATTTCACAAAGATGAGGATGATCAGTGTGACACAGGCTTTCAGTGGAGACTTTACATGACACCCTTTGGTGAGTTAGAATGTAAACACCAGACCCAGGGGATCCCTGGAATACTTAGGTACCTCCGTCCTCTGCCAGTTGGTATCAAGCTGTCCTTGGTCACAATGGCCCAGTGGTTAGAGGTTAGACCTGGGTTCCTGCTCCACGACAAGTTTCCTGTGTAACCTTTGGAAAGTCATTAAGGGTATGTTTACTGGGGGATCGATTTATCGCATCTAATGTAGACTTGGAACTTGACAGGGACAGCACAGCTCAGGGATCCCATTCCCCACACAGGGATATCTAGTGTAGACGCAATAAATCAATCCCCGATCACTCTGCAATCGACTCCTGTACTCCACTGCAGGGAGAGGCGGAAGCGGAGTCGACGGGGGAGCGGCGGCAGTCGACCCCGCGCCGTGAGGATGAGAGGTAAGTTGACCTAAGATACATCGACTTCAGCTACGCTAGTCTCGTAGCTGAAGTTGCATATCTTAGGTCGATCCCCCCCCCCCCAGTGTAGACCAGGCCTTAGGCTTTGTTTGCTTTAGTTCTCCATCTGTAAAATGGGGATAATAGCACTTTCCTACCTCACAAGCATGTTGTGAGGATAAATACATTAAAGGTTTTGAGATACTACAGTAATGGGTGGCCTACAGATAGAAGCATAAACTTCCAAAATGTCCCCCTCTGCCTTCTCTAGCACTCCACTTGACAATCCAAGACCCTCCCCATGCCTCCAATAAATATGTTTTTTTATCTTAGATAGTTGATGTGCACCTCTGGGACAGGGTCTACTGAAACAGGCTACCTACCTGCAAATTCACTGGGGCTTTACATGGTCAGAAAGAATAGGGAAACATTTCACTACACATTCAGCCAGCTCCTAAGCTAATCACAAGGGCTGACCAGGGTTCTGTTAGACTTAGCCGAGAATTGCAGAGATGCCCAACATGAATTATGATGAAAATATTTTACCAGATTTTTAAAAACTTTTGTTTTGGGTTCAGCTTGAGTTTTGGGAGGCACCACTCTATGCAGCATTATTTGTGCACTTTGTGTAGTTGCTTCCTAAATAAACTGAAACATATGCCACTAAAATTATGTGTGCTAATAGGGGACATCAATAAAAATGCAGGAAAATGTAATAGAATTCAGCCTAGAACATTATCTTGCTATATTTTAAGGTCTGCAGAGTATAAAGTATGAACAACAGTAGTTATACTACTATTATATACTCATAAATACATGCTCTGGTAACTACTAAATATAAACAAAGAATTCTTCTAAAGCCAATCAGTGAAGTAGAATAATTCAACTTACCCAGGTAGTATGCATATATTTCTGATGTAATGGTTTAGTGTGCACAAAGGAAATCCTCAAGCACAAACAGGTTTGATTTTTTGAGCGCCACTCTTTTTTGTGCTCACTTTATATTTTCTGGGCTTTTGGATTGATATGGTATACTTGTATGTAAAGTTAGTGATTCTTTGTTATACCCACATTGAGTTTTATATCCTGCTGTTCACTACAAAAATGGACGTCTAATGTACTTTGTTTAATCATGTTGATGGACCTTATTGTAAATATTACCTTTCCTGCTGTTCTAATGGTTTTCCTTTCAGAGATGCTTTAGTGATGTTTGCTTTTCTATCCACATCTTCTTTAAAAACCATCATTTCTCTCAAGTCTTTTGTTATCACACCAGTGTTATCCACTCAAATATTCAAAGCCTGACTTGTTTGTGGTCCACAGCAATCACCCTACTACTCCAGAAAGTCTTTCAGCTCTGGAGTTGGTGTATGAGCTAGTGGAGGGAGGAGCTGAACTAGGTAAATTGCCAAACTAAGAAATTCAGTCAAATTCAGAGAAGCAGAAGATGGCAAATGAATATAAATTCCCTAGTTCAATATGTTAATGTGACCAAATGTTGCTTGCCAACATTGACATCCTTATTCTTTCAGCATATTAAATTCCAAGCTTGTTAGACCTTCTTAGTCAGAATGATTTTAGAGTTAAGTTTAGTCTTCTTTCACAGCAAAGACATACTAGTGGCTTCTATCCTAGAAATAATACTGCATCTTCCACCTTCAGCAACACTTTCCATACAGTTAGTCTGCTGGTGTGCTAAGACCACAGCCTGTATTGTCTCATTGTTTCCTTATTCCACTCATCTGTCTTTATCCATCCATTATCTCTTGCCTTATACTTAGATTGTAAGCTCTTGGGGGACTATCTTTTTGTTCTGTGTTTGTACAGCACCTAGCACAGTGGGGTCCATGACTAGGGCCCCGAGGTGCTTCAATAATACAAATAATAAATAATGAAAAGTCATCTTCATCCACATGGCATTAGTTACAACAACCGTTTGTCATTCATATAGATCAATATATCCATATCTAAATTAGGTACAAATAAAGAGTGAACAGGATGGAAGTGAGTTTCTGAAGATGTCTGGTTGGCAAGGTTCCTGTTGGAACAATTGTTTTAATGCTGGGGAGATTATATTGCATTGGATAATTAATTAATGTGTTAGAGAGCCTAGAGGCTTGGATAGGCATCTTTTAAAATAAAATAAATTAATTAATTAATGGAGATATTCTATCTCCTAGAACTGGAAGGGACCATTGAGTCCAGTCCCCTGCCTTCACTAGCCGGACCAAGTACTGATTTTTCCCCAGATCCCTAAGTGGCCCCCTCAAGGATTGAACTCACAACGCTGGGTTTAGCAGGCCAATGCTTAAATCACTGTGTTATCCCTCCCCCTTTTTAGCACCTTAAGTCTAAATAAATTAAATAAAGGGATTTATCATCTTGTTCTGCCTCCAGTTGCTTCTTCTGCACAGACTGTTTGTTGCTCCAAAATTCACAAAGCTTCAAGATCTGCCAAACAATTTGTAGCATTTGTGTTCAGTCCAAAATGAGAGTTGTACATAATTTATACTGAGTCCTACAGTAGTATGGAGTGAGACATATTATTGTTCAATAAATTAAGGTATTTAAATGTGTTACCATCTTTATCCTGGCACATCATCATGCAGGATAGAAACCAGGAGTTCAGTCCTAGTACTGAGCTGTCACTTTACCATATATACCAGGGATTGGCAACCTTTGGCTCGCAGGTTCGGCCAATGGGGTCTGCGGGCCGAGGGATGTGCTGGCCACCGCTTCCCGCAGCTCCCATTGGCCTGGAGCGGCGAACCGTGGCCAGTGGGAGCTGCGATCCGCCGAACCTGTGGACGCGGCAGGTAAACAAACCGGCCCGGCCCGCCAGGGGGCTTACCCTGGCGGGCCACGTGCCAAAGGTTGCCAATCCCTGATATATACCAACCAGCCCCCATCTATCCATTTGAAGGCTGTGACTAGTACTTATCCTTTGGAGAAAGCAAAATTCTGCTCCTACTGTATGAGACAGAGACACAAAGCCTGTCAAGCATACCTGCCAACTCATGTTCCAAGTAAGCCAAGATGAGATATGATTGAGGTGTATCATTGCCTGTGACCACCACTAATGGCAACAGCTACTTTCTGCCCCAACACCATGAGTTACATACTCAAAGACAAGCAATACCTATTATGGACGAGTTCATATGCAGACACTAGGAACAAATAGGTGTAATAGTCAAATCCTCCAAATGCCTGGGACGGAAGAAAATTCAGTCAAAAGATAGGGTTGCTTCCTTTCTTTGGCATAGGGTTAAGAATCGCCTTTGAAAAGCCATCATTGTAGGGGGGTGGAAAAACTGTATTTCCTTTACTAAGAAGACAACGTCACTAGGACTGCTTAGCTTTCCCATTTGTATTAAAATACTAGATCTTATTGAGACTTATCAGAACTTCATCAGTTGTGAAAGCAGCAGCACTGAGAAGGAATCGAGATGAAAAGGGAACAATGAGGGGCTCCTTTTGAAACATTTCACGTAATGAGGGAAAAATAAATTGCATGCAATCAGAACAGACGTTCTTTTACCTCTGGTTAATTTCAACATACAAATGCAAATCCCTCTTCTTAACCATTTTTTTTTTCATTCATTTACTGTCCAGGTGCATAATATTAATTATTTTTTTTACTTTATTAAAATAACTTGAAAACTGTTGATGCCTAAGGATTTAATTTTTAATTTGTAAAATTTACTGGGAGAATTTGGTGCCTCAGGATTTTTTAATTTATTTATTGTTTGATGAAATATGCCCACTACTGATGCCCCCATGCACATATACAACACTTTTTAGGAATTTTTGGTCAGACAAGGAGCATTTGATGGATGTTGCAGGTGATGAAGCTCAGAGATTCCCTTCCTGCAGTCCAATCTTGAGGCTACTTTGCTTGAAGCTTGTCCCCTGGCCCAAATTACAGAAGCCCACGCCAGCTGCTAACAGCATGAGGAGGTGTGGCATCTTTAGATATCATAAAAGCTCTACAAGATGAATTGTAAGTTGCCTGACATACACTTGCCTTCTGTGTTTAGAAAAATATCTACAGCTGCCTGAGAAAAGCATATATAATGTGAAAAACAGGCCATGGGCTTGTAGCTGGGGAATGTTTGCAAGTGAAAGGTTAGGGATCTACTTCTTGAAGTGTTAGTGATTTATTCCTCAACCTTTTGTTTCTTACCCTAGAACAATAGGTTTCTAAAGTACGTCTAAGTGATAAAAGACAGCACTATGAAAGAAAATTTGGATTAAGAGGAGATGTCATGGACTGCTTATTGCTTATGACAGATTGTTCCAGAATTGCTTTTATTGTACATATTGCTTACAGTGTAAATTGGTACCAAGTGACCTGAATTCTCCTCACAGTTATTATGATGGTGGCATTTTATACCCACTTTGCACAGTTATAAATTTTTGCACAAGACAGTGGAGAAACAGACCCTCTGTTTTTTCTGTCCATAGTTCTATTGGATCCATTACTTTCACATTTTGCTTTAATTTTTTTCACTTTTTCCGTACATGTCAAGGGTCCACCCTAGCAATCCAGAAGACATACTTCCCAATGGCCCTGTGATGATAAGACCTTCTGTTGATTACTAGTAGTGACCTCACTTGGGATCCCTTGTCTCTTGTGCTTGATGTATCCTTGACACATAACTAGCTAGGCTGAGCAAGGTTGCTCATTGTTCTGGGCAGCCATTATAAATGTTTCCCCTTCACATACACTTCTCTTCATTCTCATCCTTTTTAATTGACTGCGTCTGCTCCCATGGTTTCTTTCAGGTTCTTTCCTTACCATTTTTTATTTAGAAGGCATAATAAACTAAAAAAGCATTTTTATGAACTCATTCTGGCCTTTCCAGGTAATCAATACTAGGAAGTGTAGTCAGCTGTCAGAAAATATTTTTTCAGGCTAATTATATAGAAGAATGGCAGCTTCTCATTCATCACCTTAAGCAGATGTCTGGGGAAGGAAAAAGGGCTATTTAAAGTACCTGAAATTTTGCTTCCGTTACATACTTTTTGACATATACCCATTAGCAGAGCTTGGTTGTGGATACTTTCTCTGCTTAAAGCAGAATGTTTCCATTATTAGCAGAAAGTGATCCATTCTGTCAGCTGTTTCTCAGCATAATTTCACAGATGACAAGTGATTGCTCAGACTATTAGCACAGGGGTTTATTGTCTCCTTGCAAGGGTTGCACTTTGCCCAAATTTGAAAGTAAAATAAATTTATTACAATTTCCAATTTATTACAAAAAGAGCTATTAGAATCTTGGGGGGAATGCACCTAGTGAGCAAGCTGGATACTAAAAGTATTTGGGAAGTGCATGGGTCTAGAGGGAATTGTACTGAACTTAGTTAAGAAAAGATGGGAGCAGGCAAGCATGAGATTCAAAGCAAGTGCAGGGAAGTTATCTTCACACTGTTCTGGTAAATTTAAAAAAAAAAAAAAACCAACCCCAATCTTTGTTGTTATAGATTTCTTTCACTTGCTTCTTTTAAATAAAAATAGTGGATAGGTGGATTGTGGCACCCATGCAACTGGAATCCCAAGATGTTCCCAAAAATTGAACAGAGAAATAGGGACTTGGAGACAAACTAAAAGGCAGAATTATGATTTCTACTCAAAGAATGCAGTCCCTTTTACACAAAATGAGATGCTATAAATTGGGGGGGAAAGCATTAAAACAAATGTCTAAAGTGGGGATATAAAATAGAAGGGCACTGAGAGAAGCCTGGGGTGCCAGGCTTTCCAAACACTTGGTCCCTCTCTGCTCCCAAGAAGTTCTGCCTGACAGTTCTCCATCTTAGTTCCCTTTTCACAGATTGTGAGAAGCCTATCTTTTAACAAAGTCTTCATCCCCTTTCCCGCCAGATAGCCCACAAAAATAGCTACCATAGCTGGCAATATTTCCCAGCCTGCTTCACCCCCAAATTAGCCATTATTTCCTTGAGAGAAGAGGGCAGTCCCAGCCCACACTACTCCAGCAATTCCAGCCTCGGGTCACAAAAATGGGGATAGCAGTTGGGCTTCTATTCTAGCACCATACTGTGTCCTTGAGCCTACTTCCTCCCCTCAGCGACAAGGCCCTCCTATCCAGTGTGGATCTGTTTGCCTGCACAGAGCAGCTTTCAGGAGCAGGGCCTACACCTTGTCTATGTAGGGACAGTTTTTTAAACCTAAGTTACTAGAAAGGAAAAATTAATGGATCTTTTACCTCTGTGAGTAGCATTAGTTACTTTGGTATACAGACATGAAATCTTGACCTGAAAAAATCCGTTTCTGAAAGCTTGTAGTGACTTCACATGTGACTAAATGAATCTTTTGAAATGATTAAGACAACAGGTGAAGAGAGTGTTAAACAAGGCATTTCTGTTGTACAAACCATGCGGAGGCTATCTCAGCATTGATGGACAGCAAGTACTTGATTGGAAGATGGATGAAAGAAAATAAATCTCCATCTCTGGATCTGTAACTCATGGATAATTGACTATTATGAAGAGAACTGTGTCAGGTGAGAAGCCTATATTTTTTAACAATGGTAGCTAAATTTCTAATACACAGAGACCTCTTTCCAGTCCCCAAAATGTGTCTCATTTAGCATGTGCAATTATGCTTGTACAGGCAGAATTTATAGATCTAAATTTGCCCTTCATCTGTAGTAAATACATACACAATTGTGCACATATTTTTGCATAGTAGCTGTAGGCCTTTTTAAAAAATCACCCAAAATGTTAGATTTATTTGCCTTAGAATGCTGAGGATCTCACTCCATATCACTTCCTGCATAGAAATTATGAAAAGACAAATCTGGAATCACCAGCAGTACCATAAGCTGTAATTTCTGGATCCCAGCAAATTTGTTAAAAAGTACTGAAGTGCATCAGAATGACGTGGGAATTAACATTTCAAAACAGAGCATCAGCATTTGTTCAAATGTGTGCTTCTTGTTATTTAGAAACATAATAAACAGGACTCTGGAGTGAAATGAATTGAGCGATATACAACCCTACTATTTCTGTAGAAAAGATGGGGGGAGGGAGGTTGGTTTGGTTTGGTATGTTTGTTTCTTTGTTTCTCAGAAAATGTTACAAAGCCTGCTGGCCCCAAAAAACAGAAATAAGTAGCAGCTATTAATTTGAAAACAACATAGGATTGGTTGAAGCTGGATTTTTTGTAAGTATTTTTCCATTTCACAAAGAATTTAATGCATGATTACATTTCTTCAAGTCCTCTTGTTCAAAGACTTTGTGTGGTTCTGTGGTTATGCTCAGAGGTACATCCCCTAAGCCACAATGAGAATTTTAATTTGAAGATTTTTTTTGTGCATTTATTATTATGGGGAGTTCCGAGGAACAGAATTTTTCTTTTCTCATTAGAGAGTACTTTAACATCCGGGGAAGGGGCTGGTAGTGCCATAGAAGTGGACTTCATGGAGTCTCTGGCACTTCTCCCTTTACCGGGTCAAAACTCTGCTTGAGGTGAGTATTTTTTCCCTCTAAGAGTCACAATTCGGCCTCTGTTTTCACAGGAAGTAAATAATCTGTTCTAGCTGTCTACCAGGGCAGATCACTTCACCTCTGCCTGGCTCATCTGTATTGGCAAGTACATGGTGTAGGTGGAGTCAAGTCTCTACCTGCTCCCCATCCACTTGCCCAGGAGGGGAAATAATGCTACAGAGGCTGATTTCTCCCTGCAAGTGGGTAGCCTATGTAGGGAAGTTAGGGTCTTGGAGTATGATGAGTGGAACTGAAGATCAAAGAGGTTCAGGCTTCTGGAGGGCCCTACTTTGGTGGGACACCTGCATCTCAAGAGTGCAAGCGGTAGCCAGGCTGGTACCAGACAAACACAGGCCTCTCAATGTTTAATACTGGCCTCTGTGCATTCTCAATAAAGATCTCTTTCCTACAACTCTGCCTGCCACAGCACTCCGCTTACTCCCCTGCAGAGTTGCACTGAGCAGATGACAATCTTAACTCAAGATCATGTGTTGAGTAGTATTTCCCTTTCTTTAAAACCATTTAAGAGTAAATGTTCATCACTCTTTCAGTGTTTTCTTCCCACTAGATAAAGGTCATTCATGAGTTTGTATATTTTATTTATTTTTATAGATGGTATAAAACAGTATATTAAATCAGGGCAGTTGTCAAATTACATAGAATATTATGAAATAGCCTTAAACATTCATATTTTACATATTTTGTATTCTTTCATGCAAAACATACTGTCAGTGGAATAACTGTATGAAACTGTGAAATTTACTAAAATATACAAGTAAAAAAAATGAGGGGAAAGAATCCAAACATCATAGAAAATAGAGGAGATGAAAAAACAGTAAGAAACACAAACATTTTGTTCATTATTTATGTTGTGAAATTCAATCTCCTTCAGTCCATTTTAAGGATATTAGCAGGGATGTGGCCTGTTCTTCACCAGAATCAGAAACAACACACACAGACAGACAATCTATATATGTGTGGGCTTTTAGTGATATTATGGCAGACAGGTGCTTGATAGCCGGAAATTAAGCATCTAGGTGGGGAAGAGATGGAAAACCCATATTAACTGCATAAATATATATCTAATAGAGTGGGGTGGGTCTCAGTGTAGTATGAGGTCCCAAACATTATTTCAAACATTTTGAGTTTCACAAAAATAGTTTGTTTTGTAAAATATTTTCCCCTATAAATGTATTGGTTCATTTTTATTAGGATGAATTAAAAAGAAGTTTTTTCTATCCAAAGAGAAACTTGCACTGGGCAAAGACGGAAGAAAACCACACAAAATAACTTTGTAATTTATTTGTTCTATTGAAGCAAATATGATGGCTTTCCAGTGACTAGAGACTAACCAGTAACTTTAGAGAGTGTGTAGCTGCTGGAGTGCACTGGAAATTAGTGTGCAACACATAGAATGTATTGAAAAATGCACTGAATTATGTATTTAGGGCCTTGGAAGCCACCCACCCATTGTGAGCTGCAATTTTCAAGACAGAACAACTGGCGGCACAGCACTCATGATGTTTGCTTAATAGAAGGTCAAAGGAGTGTTTCACTCCCCTCCCTCCCCCCCCAACACCCAAATGAGTGCCCTTATTATCTCAGCAACTCGAGCAAAAGAGGACTTGTTAACAACAGCTCTGTAACAAAGCTGTAGCATTAATGCCAATAAAAGAAAGTGTCTCTATTTCTAAGCTTCCATCTCCATACTATTACAGTGCATGAGAGACAAAGTTAGTGTGCAGTATCTCAAAAACTGAAGCAGTCAGACTCTACCCTTTCAGCACAATGGCTACCTGTCATACAGCAACAAGCTTACACAAATAGGAAATTCAGTGAGACAGTGGTTTTCATGTTCTCTTAAACTCACAAAGAAAGGAAGGGCCTTTTGACCCCAGGAAGTTATTTGCCTGCAGTGAGTGCAGCAAGTTCAACCTGGAAGTAAAACTGAGTCTTATTAGGCATTAGCAGAATGCAAGGGTAGGAAAGTTTGAACCTGTGGACCAGTATGGAAATCACAAAGCTCAGAAGACTTCTGAATGTGGTAAAATGCAATAGCTCCTCCTTGTCCTATCTAGAACAGCTATAAAACAGTTCTGTTGTCACTGACACTAGTTTTAAACCACTATAGTTCTAGTGGCATCAATGGCCCATGTGAGTGGTGTCTAGATTTGGCCAATTTTGTTTGACACCCAATTTATAGTGAGGCCTATTTTCACTACTCCAATTGATTTTGAGTTACCATCAGATTTTCTGCTCTGTAACTAAATAGGAAAGGCAGGATTATTTCCAAGATATCCTTATAATAGAATTTTATCCATCTAGTTATCCACAGGAGGATTACAGGTTTTTTTTTTTCATTGTTGAATTGATCTGGATGTATCATCTACTGACTAAAAGCTCATGCTATGTAGAGGTCAGACAAGTCTTTGGCTGGTCACCAGCTGGTGACAAACCAGCATGATCAATGGGTCAAATGGATTTCTTAGCTGGAAGATAGTTTGTTTACTTTGCACAATTCACTTGGATACAATCTTCTTTATTAAAGCTATAGATGGCACATTAGACAAGATTTGGAAGTAGAGTTTTATGTTGATTCCTTCATTCTGTTTCTTTCTTTTGGCAGAATTTGATATTCTTGCCATTACTCTGAACTGAGAATAAATCCTATTCTTTGGCTGAGGAGGTCAAAATATATTAATAATAAGAATGTAGGTAGCATTTTATATATTCCTAGGATAGTGCAGACATCAGGTGTTACCATACCCATTTTACAGACTTTAAAACTGAGACAGAAGGTGAAGCAACTTGCCTAAAATCATAAATCAAGTCAGTAGCAGGGATAGAAATAGAATTCAGGACCTTCTGAATCCCCAGCCCTATGCTTATTTCTCCAGACTACACTGCCTTAGGAACCAGGCAAGTATTCAAGCAGTCAGGATAAAGAAATGATGAAATATGACTATTACAGCTGCAAAATTCAAATCTGTATTTGAAATCCCCCAAGTACAGTAGGGACCAAATCCGTGGGTTTGTTTTTTTCCATTCATACAAATAGGGGCTGGCTGCAAAATTCAGATCTGGATCTAGAGTCTGAAAATCTGCCAGATTCAGGGATATTTATATCTTGGGCATGAGTTGAGACCATGTCTACCTGCCATATGGAATAACTATACCTAACTCCAGTGGCATAATGGTAAACAAGAAGTGGGTAAACTAACCTAAACTAAACTCTATATTCCCCAACTGCGAAGTGGGTAAATTCCATTTACTCATGTTTCGCGTTGACTACACTACAGCTTAACTCATGATTCATTGGTTACATCCTGTCATTGTCCTTTTTATTTGTGTAGAAAGCAAGACAAGACACTAGGAATATGCTTTAATTTGGCCTCAATTTTATTAACTTAACGCATCTGGGAAACTGTCAGCAATAACTCTTCTGACAAAAGCATTCCTTTAATAATTTGTACCAAGTGGGAGAAGGCTGCCCACCATCATCCTCCAAATCAATTAACTTGGTCCTAACACTATCATTGTCAACTGCTCCCTCACTCCTCAAGTCCTTCCCTTGTTCAAGAATTGTAGGAATGTGGAAAAGTAGGTGGTTCCTTGCTGTACCAGACACTAGGGCCTCAATCCCTTCCCCACCTTCTTTTGGAGATGCCTTACTCTGCTCCTTATTCCAATTCCAGTTTACCACAGAACTGGATCCTCTATTAAATGAACACCTGCCCAATTTTGACCTCAACAGCCTAACCTACCCACAAGGTCTGTACACTGCTGACAAGAAATTAAAAAAAAAAAAAAACACTGTAGCTCCAAGGCCAATCTACCAGTGAGGGAAAACTTTCTTCCTAGTCCCAAAAGGCAGCAAGTGTCTCATCCATATCTTGCATACAGATCCAATCCAACTCCTATACCCCAGGGTATAGGAAGGGGAAAGGACTTATAAACCCTACTCGGAGGTGTACAAGAGCCAATAGGTTTCCACTGCACCCTTCAACTGGGTTAATGAGTGGCAACACTGGTGTGCAGACCCATCCCGGCAGCCTCCCCCACTCCGGCTGACCCACCAAGCCCAAAGGGTGCCAAACACCACAGAGCACATTTAAGAGTTCCCAGGCTGCCTTTCCCATGCCAATCCAGACAGGATACCTTCTACCTCTATCCCCTCCACACACATATATATATACTTATGAGGCTGTAGGTTGGTTGCAGGGGGGAATTTCATTCAGTTTCCACCCAAAATTCTCATGATCAGTCCATATTGGTTCTGAATTTGGAAACTTTTGGAGAGATTAATCTCAATATTTAAAGCCAACATCCCACATAATTGTAGCTTTTATATCTAAGAATTGTACAAGTTTCACATTTAATAATTCACCAATCAAAGACCATGTTGAGAGATATTCCTGACATACTCATTGCTTGTCTAAACCAAACTATATATCACCTGTCCTGTTTTTCTCCTGTTTCTTCTTGGACACCTGATGGCTTCTGATCTGGAGAAGGAAGATATGAATGATTTATGAGTAAGGATTTATGGTCAGAAAATAGCATCTCCTTTCTCAACAGATCTGCACCCTGTGTTGATTCAGAATTAGATTTGCTTTCGTCTCTGTTAAAAATAGGTTTTTATTCATGCTCCTGTTGGCTCTGCATTGTCAATAAAGCTATGACAGAGTGAACTGGTTTCTTTTCTTTACCAATAGAATTGTTAACCAGGTTCCAGTTGCAGAATATTTATTGTTGATGAGGATGTGTGAGCCAGAGAAGTAACATAGCTTGATTTTTCACATCTTTGAGTGCACTTCCACACTGCCAGAAAGCCTATTTTATTTGTGCACTGTTCCAAACTCCTTTTCTCAAATCTAATTTTCACCCTTCTATGTTTTCACACAAATAACATTTCCTTTTGAACATGTTTTTTGGTTTATGTAGGGGTGGTCAAGAATTTATTGCTCTGATTTCAGCTGTCTACCACAAATGCGTTTCAAATCACAAGAATTTATCCCATTTTCATAAAGTGAATCAGGTGTTTCAAACCCTCCTCCCTAAGGAAGGCTACTGCTTTAAAATTTTCAAATTCATGTTTGCATAGCACAGCTCTGAAGAAAAATGGATCTGAAACAAACTAAAAAAAGTTTGACAGTTCTCATCCCTATTGACTGGTTTCTCTACTAGGGAAGCTGCTGAGTAATGATCTGTATGTCAGTCAGTAGCAATGGGCAGTGAAAGCCAAGGAGGACCACAGACCATGGGGACTCTGCTGTTTATAGAAGTTTCACAAGGCCTAAAAGTAACCTTTGACGTTACTGAACTGCTTAAAGTATTAGGCTTGTAGAAGTAAACAGGCTAAGAGCGCAGCCAATTTAGCACTTCAGTACCTCAAGTTTTATATGCTTAAAATTTAATGCTTAAAGACTCTAGGAGAGCTGAAATCACTTGGCTTCTACAACCGTGTAAACTTAAGGAGCTCTGCTGGAGTAGGTACGATCACTCCCTGCAAAGCTTAAGCCTGGTAGTTTGGGGACCTTGAAGAGCTTAACAGCTTCACAGAGCTCTAGGTGGTAGGGATTGCCACTAACCCTACTGAGCTCCTCAAATGTTCTGGCTGTAGAAGCAAAGCTGGTTGAGGTGATCACCCAGATAAGTACTTTGTGGCTTTAAGTACTTTATCACTAGCATGGCTGAGCTCTGCACTAATTCCCCCCTGCAAGCTTCTACAGCACATGCTCCAAAGTGCAACAGGAAGGGAATTCTTCCACACAAACTCCTAGGAGTTTGCTGCGGTACACAACTTTCTGTTCCCATCACATAATGTTTGTTATAAAAGTTCATACAAAACTCCTGCTACTTCTCTCTCTCTCTGTGGCTGACACACAGAAATTAATCTAAGCCATCTGGCATGACCCTGCCACTGGCCATGGTAAAAAATCTTGTGTATTTTTTTTCACTTTCAGAGGCATTTTTTTAAAGTAAATTCCTACACAAAGAGCTTTGTGCCAGATTGTGGCCTGGCATGATGTGGCCAACAGGAGCATAAGGGGAAATAAGACTCTACACACATTGCCTTAAGCAGCCTCCCTGCACCTCTGCTGCAAGTGGGAGCAAGGACTGTGTGCTTAGTAGTTCCCCAGAAGAAGGGGGTGGGAAGTGGGTGGAGCCCTGGCAGCTCAGAGCTTTGGTCAGAACCAGTAGCAGATCTGATTCCCAACAAGAAACAGAAACAGCGAAGAAATTGTGGCTCTGGGTATGTCTGCACTGCAACGTCTTACACAGGGCTAGAAGTAAAAGCCCATGCTTGAGTCCGGGCTCAAACCTAACCCCCCTTCCATCTACACGGCAATTGCATCAGAGTCCAAATTTGAGTCAAGCCGGGACCCAGGGTCCGAGCCCCATTGCTTTGCAATGTAGCTGCAGCCCCGCTTGACTGATGTCCCAGAAGTATCCCACAATTCCAAGGGGCAACCTCCTTTGTTCTCTCTGTCCGAATAATCTTCAATCCATTCTTGAAAAGGGAAGTCCCACCTCCCCTCCGCCCCCACTTGGCAAACAGCAGCAGCTCAGCTCAGCGTTAACTCATTCTCTTCTGATCACTGATCTGCAAGCACAATGTCAGAGAAGCCTCTTGGGTTTGCAATGGAGAGCAAACTGATCAAACCTTTTGCAAAGCAAGCTGCTGCCTATTAATGTTCAGGGCTGCCACTAAAGTTTTCTCACAGTGCAACCCAGTCCTAGAGCTAGAACAGCCACATTTGGGTGGGGTGGGGATTCAGGGATATGGTTACTTTGACTCGGGACTGCGCACTGCAGTATGGACACCAGAACCCCAGGTTTGAGAACTGATCGGAAAATTCTTAATTTAGGGTTAAAATACAGTGTAGATGCTCAGGCCCAGGGTTCCCGATCACGGGTCATTTGACTTGAGTCCCATTAACCCTGGGCTTACATTGAAAGGTAGACATACCCTCTGAGTACAGTTCCTCCCCTAGGCTCCTCCTAGAGCTATTCACGATGTCTGATACAGGGCTAGAAGTAAAAGCACAATCAAGCCCATACTTAACTTAAAGTTAGGCCTTTATAATAAATATAAACTTTCTACAAAACAGGTAATAAAATCTTTGGAAATAAAGTAAAATTTAAGGTTACAAAAGTATAGAAATAAATAGTTAAGATAATTTAAAAATAAATATTCCATTACAACTCGGTTAACGACAATATTGACTTGTGAAAATTTGTCGTACCACACTTCAAAAACAACTGTAATTATGGCCTACAAGACACATTGAAAAATTCTGTCAGCATATATAATGCATCGCTTAGATACTTTACCTAGTCAAAGCTATTATCCATATATTGGTGATGGCACATGTGCTGAAAGAGTTTGCAAGTATGTCTTTTGGGTTCCTGTAAGGAATTCTCACATTAGTATTGTCATTTAATCAAACCAAACATATAAGCTATACAGTATCTTAAAGGTAATTTCTGTATTTTTGAGCTTTTATTGTAATGTTATTTTAATGTGTTTTGAGCAGTGGATATATTTATGTAGCAAATTTAACTGTTAAGGTTTGCTTTTTACACTGCCTGTCTACTCAAGGGAAATTTTCACCAGCATAACTGACAGTGTAGTAACCCCATTTTACATCACTGCAGCTATGTTTGTGGAGTGTCTAGCACCATAGTGGCCCAATTTGGTTGGCTTGTAAGCCTACCACAATATAAATTTTAAATAATAATAAGTAGCTACTCAAATGCAAAAATATATATTTTTTAAAAAGACCAGGACTAAGTTAACTGGTTTGAGGGTTCTCTCTCTCTCTCTCTCTCTCTCTCTCTCTGTGTGTGTGTGTGTGTGTGTGTGTGTGTGTGTGTGAATGAATTGATAACACTTTACACTTACAATGGCGGCTATTAAACATGTTTCAAATGCATTTGCAAGAAGCTAATGTTACCAGAATTAGTCAAACTTTTCTGAACTTGGTTCTGTTTCAGTATAAGCCTAATGAGCTGGCTAAGACTGGTTCTTATTTTAACCAATCTGATTTACCTTCCCTGCTCTTTATTCCCTTCAAAAGTAAATTCTTCCCAAACATGGTATTTTCTGTATGGCGGTTGCACAGAGAAACCTGGATGAACAGTCATGAAATTAATCATAAGAATGACAAATATGATATATTTAAGCAGGCACATGTATTCTGAACTTATATTAAACATTTTCAAAAACCTTGTGTGTTATCAAGGCACACATGCCAAATTTAAGGAAGTTTTAATGGCCCTCCTTAGTTATATAATACTGTATATGTAAATGTGTAAATCCTCAATTCTTTGTGCACTTCAAACTCCTATTTTGGAAGAGTAGGCAGCATATCTACAGAGTGAGCAAACAGTGAACACGTATATTTTAAAGATAACTAAGGTATTTTATTTCTATAGAAAACTATTCTTCAATGTACTATTAAGTATTAAAAACATCTATCCTGAGAAATATTCATTTCATCTTTTATTTTTAACATTTAATTTTAATTTTTAAAAATCAGACAATAAAAACAGACTACATCAACAGGGTCTAGCATCCCTTTGTATAACAAGAAAAGGTGAAGGCAGTATGGAAAGGTATTATTACATATTATTTATATTCTAGCAGTACTTACAGGCCCTGATCGAGGATTCGGACTCTATAGTTCTTGGTGCTTTACAAACAAATAACAGAAAGATAGTCCCTGTGCCAGAGAGTTTACAATCTAGGCTGATCACAAAATGCAACAGGTGGATGAAATAGGTTAACAAAGGATTTGGGGAGGACAAGATGACAAGGTATTTGCAGTGGTTCAATTGACTGAGCATATTAATTTCTGCCTCCATTAAATTGGACTAGTTAAGGCTTCTGTGTTAACTAAACCCTGTTACTAGTTCCGATTAGGGACCACTGACTCTAGCCAAACCTGGTTCATATGCCTTTTAAAACGAAAGTGTTTAATAATAAATTGTGATATTAAGAAATCCTAATAATAACACAAAAATTAAATTTAAGGCAGAAGGACAAATTAGTAAATCTCATTGAATTCCCCCTCCAGTTCAGAAAGACACTGGTGCCAAGTCTGTTTCTTGCTTCAGTGGTAGAAGCTGCAGCATGTTAGCATCTGTTGCAGCAGAAGCAGCAGCACCATCTTCTGGATGAAGTGAAGTGAAAAAGAGAAACAAATTATCCTAAAGCAGGGGTAGGAAACCTTTCAGAAGTGGTGTGCCAAGTCTTCATTTAATTTAAGGTTTCGCGTGCCGTTAATACATTTTAATGTTTTTAGAAGGTCTCTCTCTCTCTAAGTCTATATTATATAAGTAAACTATTGTTGTATGTAAAGTAAACAAGGTTTTCAAAATGTTTAAGAAGCTTCATTTACAATTAAATTAAAATGCTGATTTTATGCTGCCAGCCTGCTCAGCCTGTGGTTCTGTTCACCTAGGCCGGCAGCAGGCCGAGCGGGGCCTGCAGCCGGGACGCCAGCTGGCAAGGGGCCGGCAACCAGAACCCCGGAGCTGGGGGGAGGGGTCAGGGGTCAGGGCAGAGGGATGAGGGCTGTGGAGGTGCAGGGCAGAAGGCTGGGGGTGTGGGGGGTTCAGGGGTCAGGGCAGAGGGCAGTGGGGGTGGGGCGGTTTCAGGGATCATGGCAGAGGGCTGGGGGATGTGGGGGTGCAAGGCAGAGGGCTTGGTGTGTGGGGGGTTCAGGGTTCAGGGCAGAGGGCTGGGGGAGTGTGGGGAGGGAAAAGGGCAGAAGGCTGGGTGTGGGGGGGTTCAGAGGTCAGGGCAGAGGGCTGGGGTGGGGGTGTGTGGAGGTGCAGGGCAGAAGGCTGGGTGTGTGTGGGGGGTTCAGGGTTCAGGGCAGAGGGCTGGGGTGCTCGGCTTGTGGGGGCACTCCCAGCCCCCTGCCCTGAACAGCTCATGGCAGGAGCTGGAAGGGATATGCTCTGTTCCACCCCCTTCCCCAAGGTCCCAGCCCTACCTCTTCTCTGCCTCCTTTACAGAGCAGCGAGCACACTGCCACTCATCCCCCTCCCCCTCGCAAGGGCCATCAGCTAATTGGCGCAGGGAAGGAGAGGAGGAAGGGCCGGAAAGCACCATGCTGGGGGAAGAAGCGGGGGAAGGGGGAAGCTTGGCTGCTGCAGGACCAAGCTTCTGCCTCCTGCCCCCGCAGGGGAGAGCGGTGGGCGGGGGGGCTGAGTGGGACTGGGGGCCAGGACCGTGGCAGGCAGCAGTGTGCCACTCAAAATCAGCTTGCGTGCCGTGTTTGGCACGCGTGCCGTAGGTTGCCGACCCCTGTCATAAAGGGTAATGAGTGTGAAGCAAAAAAATGTAGTTGGTTTTCTGTCCCAGTTTTGCTGTGCACAGGCTTTAGAATGCATCTCTCCCGACACCCTCCCCCGATTGATCTGAAGTGAAGGAAATTGCAGGTGCCACAGAATGTCTTCAAGATTTATCAACAGCACTACAGATGCAGTTGTGTATCCCTAATACACAAAGTGCAGGCTTTTTATCTATTCCTTTTTGTGCTGGAGTGGAAGATGTGCTCATATGGAAGTTTATGATTGTACCCTTCTTTGGATACATTTATATAAAATAAATAAAATTAGATAAAATTCAATTTAATGAATTCCCAAACACTACTGGTGTTTTCTGTTCCTTCAATTATCATAAAAAAAGTCAGTGATGATAAATTGAAGAACAGTAGGGCATGTTTACAGGGCTCTTTTTTATCCTGAAAAAGAATGTTGTAGTGCCTTATCTAAAGTACCAAATACTGCCCCCCACCACCACCCCTCAGCTTTTTGTCCTGGGAGACCTTGAGGAGCTAGTTTACCCTTAGAAGTGGTAGAGCTCACTAAGACAGTGCAAACAAATTCCGTGGGCCCCAACAAATACAAATGCATGTTGTGACCTATACCTATTCAAAATGGCCAGATTTTTTTTTGCATGTTATCTCCAATATTAGCACATACTACTGAATAATAAGCACATTGGACTAGAACCACAAAGGGACTTAAAAAGAAGAACAGGAGTACTTGTGGCACCTTAGAGACTAACAAATTTATTAGTTATAACTAATAGTTATAACTAATAAATTTGTTAGTCTCTAAGGTGCCACAAGTACTCCTGTTCTTCTTTTTGCGGATACAGACTAACACGGCTGCTACTCTGAAAGGGGACTTAGGCATTGCAACACCTAACTCTTAGATGCCCTGACACCTAATGGAATTCACAACCCAGGATTTAGGTGCCCAGACTCCCATACAATGCAAGGTGAGAGTTAGGATGGGATCCTCATAAGCCAGCACGATAACCCCCTAAACTAGCAAATAGGAAATACTAAGGAGCGTGGTGGAGCCATAACAGATCCTCAGTGAAAATGATCCATAATTTACTTTATTAGGGTAACAGTGACCTCAGGAGTCATGGACACTATGACAACAGTGTTTGGCTTCAAAGCTCTAATTCAGGTCATGTCACTTGAACAGGAAACCCATTTCCCCCCCCCCTGGAATCACTCATGTGTATCAGACCCTCATTCCAATCAGTATTTCACATATTCGTGCAGCTATATGGAAGCACATATTTAACCACACAACGCCCCTCTAGCTTCAGTGTACTGTTTGTTCAAACATTAAAAAGAGGATTATAGTCCATAGAATCAGAAAAGGGCACACAGAAAAAGAAACTGGCCAATTTTTTATTTTCATATCGACAGATGCAAAGTACTTTACTTAGGAAGAAAAATCAAATGCACAGCTACAAAATGGGGAATAACTGGCTATGGGGTAGTACTACTGAAAAGGATCTGAGAATTATAGTGGATCACAAATTGAATATGAGTCAACAATGTGATGCAGTTATGGGCTAATATCATTCTGAAGTGTATTAACAGGAGTGTCGTGTGTAAGACATTAACAGGAGTGTCGTGTGTAAGACACTCTGATTAGCACTGTGAGGCCTCTGCTGGAGTATTGTGTCTCATTCTGGATGCCAAAATTTGGGAAAGATGTGGAGAAATTGGAGAGTCCAGAGGAGAGCAACAAAAATGATACAAGGTTAAGAAAATCTGATTTATGAGCAAAGATTAAAAAAAACTGGGCATGTTTAGTCTTAAGAAAAAAGGACCGAGGGGGGATCTGATAGCAATCTTCAAATCTTATTAAGTGTTATTATAAAAAGAATGGATGATCATTAGTTCTCCATGTCCACTGAAGACAGGACAAGAAGTAATGGGCTTAATCTTCAGCAAAGGAGATTTAGGTTAGATATTAGGAAAACCTTTCTAACTAAAAGAGTAGTTAAGCTTTTGAATATGCTTCCAAGGGAGGTTGTGGAATCCCCATCACTGGAAGTTTTTAAAAACTGGTTGGACAAATACCTGTCAGTGATGGTCTAGGTTTACTTGTCCTGCCTGAGTGCAGGGGAATGGACTTGATGATTTCTCCAGGTCCCTTCCAGCCTTATATTTCTATGATTCTATACTCTAAGGAGCAGCACTAGCCAGGCACCATCTGTTTAGATGAAACATTTATTCTCAACTGGATCTCATAAAACCAGACTTTTGAGGGTATGTTTATAAGCTGCAGGTAGAACAAGCTGTCAGTAGACAAAGTCCATCCTAGGTAATTGGACAACGAATTTGTACCACAGACTGCCTTTGAGACCAAAAGCAGGTCCTATTCAATGACAATTAAGTCTAGCGTAGTACACAGTAAAATGTAAAGATCGCAAAATCTTTGCCATACTGATCAGTTGTATGTGGCAGATACTACCTATTTTAGCCAACTGTATTACCACTGGCAATACCATTGACTGAGTTACAAAAGAAAAATCTAGTGACATCTACAAATATTCCTTTGAGGAAGAAGAGCAAGAACTAATATATGCCTCAGCTAACTACAGATACAGTGCAGAGGGTCAAGAAACTTCATCGGAGGAATCAATAAAAAGTCCAACTTGAGAGAGATTTACCTACCAGGTGAATTATTATTAGTTAGTTAAATAAATGTAGGCCCTGATCCTGCAAGAACTCATGTGCATGCTTAAATTTATGAATTGTGAGTAGTCCCATTATAGTGCATAAAACCAAACAATTATTTAATATCTTCAAGGTCAATAATGAAGAAGGGATAACCAGTGCCTTAATTAACTCTACGGATGATACTAACCTGGAAGGTGCTGCAATCACCCATGGAACCAGAGAGATAATACAAAGGCATCTAGAGAGGTAAGAAATATTGAAAGGAAAGAACTAAATAAGAGATTCATCTTGGAAAAACTTAATACATTCAAAGCATAGTCAGCAGGAGAGAAATACTTAGAGAATAACAATTGCAAATAATTAAATGTGATAGTGGGCCATTATTGATTAAAATATATTGCCAATTGTTGACTATGCTTGCAGTTCATTATTTAAAACATTTGGGACACCAAGTAACTGAACTTAGCCAAGTTTTATTAATTAATGACACAATACAATACGAAAAGGAGACATACAATTCTTAACTTGCAGCATTTTCACCTTCCACAGAAGGTCTGCTTCGATGATACACCTTTAAAATTACTTCTATTTATAACAGGATTATTTACAAATTAGAAAGTACTTTATACATCACTGAAGAATCAACCCAATAGTTCATACCACTTCCTTAACTTGTTGTTCTGTACCTTTCCTTATCTCTTCTTTTGGTCACCACATTTCAGGTACCAATAGGTGCGAAGGCACCTCCTAATCTTGTACTCGGACATAGAACAAATGTATTTTACCTTTGACAGGTTTTATGTTCACTACTGCCATTAGCTATGTTTAGCTTTGCTATGTTTTGTGGGATATATATCACTTGACATACATGAGCAAAGTGAAGTGAATTCTGGGAAAGGCAAATACAATTCAGTTAACATAACTATTCACATGCTAGGTATAATACAATAGTAATATGGGATGCTCTATACTTAATGTATATGTATTGGCTAACACTATCTATGGTGACAAAATAATAATAATATTTAGCCTTTGTATACCATTCTTCACCTGCAGATCTTTAAGTGTTTTTTAAAGTAATAATTACTGTTATCTCAATTTTACACATAGGGAAACTGAGGCACAGTGCAGTGCTGTGACTAGCCGAGGTTCACACATTGGCAAAGCAGTCTCTTGCCTCCCAATCCACTAGGCCTCACTCCCTCCATTTAAATGTATAGCCTAGTTAAGCAGGTAAGGGAGAGACTTAGGATAATAAACATCTACAAAAAGTCTAACTGTCTGTGGACACTATGAAAGAAGTGGTAAAAGCCCCATTTGCTTCAGTTATTTTAAATTAAACTGGAAAAAGCAGTGAAAAATGTTCTGTAAGGGAAAACCTTCAGTGAATGACAAGGTCACATCCAACATGACCCAATGTACTAGGTATTTTCCATGTTTAATGTCTATGATTCTCTCATTTAAGAAGCTCTGCAGCAGTAATTCCTGCTTAACCTGGAGGAAGCTCCCAGTGCCTGAGTGTCAGTCTCTTTTCATGGCTGATTTCTTCCTCATGCTCTTGGATTTACTTTCCATGACCTATTGAGGCTTATAAAAGTCACTTTATTGAGATGATATAATTAGTTCTTTCTTGTTGAAGGCTTAATTGCTGTGCATGGACTTTATGACCACCTTGTTTTTATAACATTTTAGCCCCCAGAATAATGACTCTTTTACAGTTAGTCTTTCATACTACAGCTCATATCATGGGAAGTTTGTGTTAGAGACTCATTTAAAATCAATGAGGGAGGAAAGATAGAAAAACATCAAGAGTCAATTACGTATTAATAATAAGGTATTATTTAAACAAACCGCACACGGCAAAACAAATTAGTTTGTTTATCAAAAAGGGGAAGGCAAAATATATGGCTCTCAGTGTCCCAAAAGCAACCATTAGAGTAGTAGACAGAGAAACAGAAAAAGTAAGTCATTTTACCTCTCTAGGGAGTAAGATGGTGGTGATGCTATGTCAAGCACCAAATCTCTAAAGCAGCAAACAACGTCCACAAACTTGGAAAGATTTGGATAAGTAGTATGAGTGGCGTCAATACACAAATTGGAATTTTTCCACAAAAGCTTGTGACATTTTTATTAATTTTATCCCCAATTTTTATAAATGTGTTCTAAAATGTTATCAAATATTTTGTACACTAAGAACTGTTTTTTGGTAAATGAAAATGTTCAATCTTTATTTTGCACTCAATTTCACTACAACTTAATTTTTAAAAAATCAGTAAAAGACATCAGAGAAACATTAGTGAGAAACTGAACATTTGGTAGATGTTGAAAAATTTAATTTGTTTTTTTTAATTTGTTTTCCAGAAAGGGGCATTTTTTGTCTGAACATTTTTGGGGGCAGAAAAGTTTGACCAGTTCAGGTTTTAACATTGGCTATGTCTATTCCATCCACCACTGGCAGTAGCATGTATAGCAGTGTTTTTCAAACTGTGGGTCACGACCCACTACTGGGTCGTGGCATGTAAGGCGCTGGGTTGCCTTGCTCCGGTCAGCACCGCCAACCAGGATGTTAAAAGTCCTGTCGTCAGTGCTGCCCGGCTAAGGCAGGCTAGTGCCTACCTGTTCTGACACCGCGCTGCACCCTGGGAGCAGCCAGCAGCGGGTCCAGCTCCTAGGCTGGGGGGGGCCATGGGGCTCCACGCACTGTCCCCGCCCCAAGCACTGGGGGGGAGGGTAGTACCTTCAGGCAAGAGTCGCGCAGAGCCACTTGCGCGCCTCCGTCTAGGAGCCAGACCTCCTGCTGGCCACTTCCAGGGCGCAGCGCGGTCCATGGTGCCAGGACAGGTGGGAAGCCTGTCTCTGCACCCCCTCTGTGCCGCTAACCAGGAGCCCCCGGATATAAGTCCATGCCCCAACCCCAGGCCCCCCCAAACCTGGAACTGCTTCCTGCACCCCAAACCCTTCATCCCCAGCCCCATTCCAGAGACTGCATCCCCAGCCCAGAACCCTGACCCCCTCCCACACCCCAACCCCTTGCCCCAGCCCTGAGCCCCCCCAAACCCAGACCCCCTCCTGCACCCCAAACTCCTCATCCACAGCCCAGAGCTCTGACCCCCTCCTGCACCCTAACCCCCTGCCCCAGGCCTGAGCCCCCACCAAACCCAGAGCCCCTCCTGTTCCCCAACCCCTCATCCCTGACCCCACCCCATAGCCTGCACCCCCAGCCCAGAGACCTGATCTCCTCCCACACCCCAACCCCCTGCCCCAGTCCAGAGCCCCCTCCCACACCCCAAACTCTTCATCCCCAGCTCTGTTGGGTCACGGGTATCAATAATTTTCTTCAACTGAGTCCCCAGAAAAAAAGTTTGAAAACCACCGATGTAGAGTATATGTAGCTATAGATGGCAATGAAAAGCAGGCTGCATCCATACTGCTTCACATAGCTACATGTGTCAGTGAAAGGTTCTGATGGGGAAGCAGCACAGAACGTTTCTGGGGTCTGCTGGAGCCTTTCCCCACTGCCTCCATGCTACAGAGTCTTTCACTGCAACAGGGAAAGGCTCATGCCATAGGGAAGCAGCGGGACACTGCACTGCTAAAAGTAGCAATGTAGACAGGGAGAGGCACTACTTGGGCATGTAGAGAGCCATGTAGGGCACATACCCACAGAGTTCAGGCATGTATTTACTTGCCTAAGCAGTGCCTTGCGGTCTACACTACTATTTATACCCATGCTTGAGGGGAATGCAGTATATGTACACTACACACCACCATAAGGCGTATGCAGTGTAGATATATCCATAGTGAGTTCTGCTACGTTAAATCTTTTAATAGCTTTGTCCCATCCTCAACGGTAATTGCTCTGTCCCCTAGCCAATTAGTTCGTCAGCAAGAGGGTACGCCGATTTTTTTTCCTTAAAAATTATGATCTGAAATACAGTCAAAATGGGAGTGGAAGGGGCCTATAATCGTGTAACAATTTTATTTGTCCTATAGCTATAATGGTAGCTTCTGCTTACATGATTCCAGTAGGGATAAATGACTGATTATATTTTGCTTAGACATAAAGGAACATTAGTTACTCTTAATTGGAAAATATGAGCTGATGCTTAAGGATTGCACATGATGCAAACCGTAGGGTTTGGGGCAATTCAGTAATACTGGCACATTAGCCCCACTGCAGGAGCACCTTTTACTCTAATTATTATTCAACTTTCCAAGTCAAACAAGCAGAGAAGATCACTTTAAGAAGAACATATAACTTTTCCACAAAGAAGTCAGTTGTAATTAGAGTCTAACAGGTGCCATTTGTCCTAAGGTCTCCTTGGTAACTTACATTTGCACTATAAGAGGATGCATTTTTAGTGTTCTCAAAAATTCTCTCTTGCTGAGGCTGTCACTCTGCTGTTCCTTCTAAAATTAAGTTTTAGAAAAATCTAAAATTAAGGTTTTTATAATAGAAATAAAATCTGTAAACAGGTAAAAAAATAAATAGATGAAGGATAGCAAACTAACATGACATGTACCTGCCAGGACAAACCACTTTGACTGCATGTTGTATCCTTTCCCATCTAGTCTTTGTCTGCTTTTTCCTCTCTTTCGGCCCTGATCCTGAAAGCTGATCTGTGTGGACAGATCTTTATCCTCATGTGGAGGTTCATTGGAGTCAGTGGGCCTTTATATTGTAAATTCATTGAGGAAGGGACTGTGTCTTCAGTTATGTTTCTACAGAACTTAGGTTTTGGACACTTTCAGAGTGTAAATATTAATTACAAAAAATTCATTTGAATACCTGACGCTGATAGTGGTGCTGAAATATGAGAAAACACATTAAAAAATTTGGATACTTTATCATAGCCTTTGTTAAATAATGGAAAAAATGTTTTAGTTGTCTTATTTCTTTAAGTAGCCAAAAACTTCTCCAAGGAAGAGAGACTATATCTGACTTCTTCTAGCAGCCTGATCATAGCAATATAAATTTCTCTGTCAACCTGGCAAGCTATAAGTATTTGTATTTCTCCTTTCTATCATACTTATTCAGTAATGCAGATCATGCTATGGTATCTACTCACTGATCCTTAATCCAGGCTTCAGCCTCTCTTACACAGTTCAAGGGCCCATGCACTATACCATATAATAATGCATTTTTGGTGGCTTTAGACTTGTATGCTTATGGCTTCTAGCAAACATGAATCTTTTTGTAACACAGAGATTAGTAATAGATATTGAGATGGTTCCTCTCTGCAATGTGATGGCCTCACTGTGCAGGTGATTGCTCCATCTAGTCTGACAAACCACGGCTCAAGCCATCAACCGGAAATATCAGAATTAGTCCCTTCTCTCAGACAATAACTACTTTCTTGCTTCTACAGCAATTTCATAAAAATATGGGGTATCTGTACGGTTCATAGTCAACAAGGTTATTGTCTGCAAAAATTACAGTCTTTCAGAGGCTCACAGTTTTAGGGCCCTGTATCTGAAAATGGCTTCTGAAAGGGGTTTGGACTGCAGCCTGACTGAAATATAAAACTATAGGGCTAGATTCACAAATGGGACTAAGGTGCTGAAGTGGCAGTTAGGTGCCAAAGTCCAACATTTAGGTGCCATTGACATTCATAAAACCACCGTTTAGCTGCCATGTAAACCTGCAGGTGCTAAAGTTCCTCGGTGCCTAAAGATACATGTACACAGCAATTAAATACCCACAGTTAGCCCAGGTCAGCTGATTCGGGTTCTGTGGGCTCAGGGTGCAGGGCTGTAAAACTGCTGTGTAGTAGGCTTGCCAACTTTCTAATCACACAAAACCAAACACCCTTGCCCCACCTCACTGCCCTGCCCCTTCTCCAAGGCCCTGCCCCTCCTCACTACATCCCCCCTCCCTCCATTGCTTGTTCTCCCCCACCCTCACTCACTTTCACCAGACTAGGGTAGGTGGTTCAGGTCTGGGGGGAGGGGGAGGGCTCCGTCTAGGGGTGCGGGCTCCAGGGTGGGGCCAGAAATGAGGGGTTCAACGTACGGGAGGGGGCTCCAGGCTGGGTAGGGGGTTGGGGTGTGGGGGGAGAGAGCTCCAACCTTGGTTGTGGGTCTGGGATGGAGCCAGGGATGAAAGGTTTGGGGTGCAGGAAGGGGCTCCGGCTGGGCAGCACTTACCTCAGGCAGCTCCCAGAAGTGGCCAGCATGTCTGGCTCCTACGCAGAGGGGCCAGGGACTCTGCGTGCTGCACATGCCGGCAGGTACCACCCCCAGAGCTCCCATTGGCTGTGGTTTCCGGCCAATGGGAGCTGCAGAGCCAGTGTTCAGGGTGGGGGCAGCACACGGAGCCCCTGTGGCTGCCTCTGCACCTAGGAACCGGACATGCTGGCCGCTTTCAGGAGCTGCACAGAGCTGGGCACGGAGCTTGCTTGCCCCACTGCACCGCCGACCAGACTTTTAGCAGCCCTCTCAGCACAGCTGACCTGGGCCACCAGGGTCCCTTTTTGACCAGGCGTTCCAGTCAAAAACCAGATGCCTGGCAACTCTACTGTGTAGGCATTCAGGCTTGAGCTGGAGCCCAGGTTCTGGAACACTCTCCCCTCGCAGGGTTGCAGAGCCCAGGCTTCAGGCCAAGCCCAAATGTCTACACAGCAACTTTACAGCCCCACAGCCTAAGCCCTGTAAGCCCAGGCAAGCCACGGCCATGCCACAGGTTTTTTATTCCAGTATACACATACCCTAAATATCTGCTGTTGAGCAAGTGCATGCCTCCTGAGTCCAGACACCACTATGCAGCTAAGCACCTCATTCATGCCTGAGCTCTGTCAGGATTCACAAATTAAGCATCCCCCCACCTACCTCACCTGCAGGCTCTGAGCTGGTAGGCATGCTCTGAGCACACCTACCTTTCACAAAAGATATCTAGTGGTGGTGGTGCTCCCCTTTTACCCAGTAGTCCACTGCTTTGCATGCTCATCCAGAATGTGGGAGACCCCAGTTCAAATTCCTTCTTTGTGTGATGTGGATCAGGAATTGAACACAGGTCTTAAAAAATGCCCTAACCACTGGACTGTTGGCTATTCTGCAGGGTGTCTCTCTCAATCTCTGTTGAAGCTGCTTTTCTTGTTTTAAAATACTTAAATAGTCACTGGGTCAGAGAAAGAGTGAGAATTCCTCTATAGCCTGCATGACAGATATTGCAACCCCATGCAGTAACCTGGGGACCATTGTATTAAAATTATGTGGTTTATGTATGATTTGTGTTCTACTCCATGGGGCAGGGTTACCACATCTTTGACAGGAACTAAACCAGTAGGGGGTGATTACCCCTGAGATTGTAAACAACTCCAGAGAAGTCGCACTACCTGGTGGGGTTTGCATAGATTGGTTCAGGCTGGGTTTTCCAGAGACTAGAAGACAAAGAGAAGGCTTTTGATATCAAGGATGACCTTGAATGACCCAGCATTCCTTTTGATTCAGCAAACACACAGGACCTTCTATCCAAGGTGGGGTCAACCCTTGCAGGAAGGGTCGAAAAGATTTTGACTTACTAGGGTCCCATAAGACTGGTGAGTGACCTTTTGTAAACTTTTAGCCTGTGTATAGGAACTTTTATTGATTTTTATATTTTTTCTCTATAATGCTTATACCCTAAAATATATATGTATTTTGCTTTGTGAGGACTGGTCAGTAATTGGTATACACTGTTGTAGTTCCTGGACAAAGCTAACCTCAAGTACTAGATCCCAGTCAGACCTGCTGGGGAAATCACAGTTAGGTGTAGAGGGAATGTAAGTCTAACACCCTCTCCCACCTCCCCCCAGTCATGAAGGGGAGATACACCGAGTCCCACCTGAGAGAGGTGACAGTTGGGAGTCTGAAACCTTAAGTGGCTGCCCTTGAGGAAAGCCAGGAATGCTGACAAAAGTGTAATTAATGCTGAAATTGTGATAGCCTAGTGTTCACAGCCCTACCCTGAGAAGTGGGAAACCCAGGTTCTGGTCTCTGCTCCAGTGAATATCCCAGGTAAGTGCTCTGATTACTGGGTAAAATGGGGCCTTCTGCTCAATTTTTCTTTAGAAAGGACTGACCTGGCTTGAACATCTAACTCCAGGAGAGGGTTCATGGATATGAATCCCAAAAAGAGATAGGCATCTAATATTCTTTGAGGGGTCGGGCTTTGCCCACCCCCCTCTCCTCAGCATTTCCCTTTCTGGCTAGCTTAAGCAGCTCCCCACTTAGCTTGCTGACTTCAGTGAATCACTTTTTTGGGTGCCTAACCATTCTCCCCATGCGCTGTATGGGGAGCCTGGGCACCTAACTTGGGGTTGTGAATTCCACTAGGTGGCTAGAAGTTAGGTTCTGCAATGCTCATCGTTGAGTTAGGGGATCAGTTACAAAGGTCAAATAGTAATTTCCAAATATTAAACAATCAAGTGAATATTCACTAGGGTTGCCAACCCTGCAGGATTGTCCTGGAGTCTCCAGGAATTAAAGATTCATCTTTAATTCAAGATTATGCCATGTGATGAAACCTCCAGGAATACATCCAACCCTAATGCTCACAATGAACAGTTCAGAAAAAATCAGAATAACTAGATATAGTCATAAAAACTTAGTCAATTTCAAATAACAAGCTTGTAAAAATCATGATCTTCAACCACCCACAATGAGAAAAAAGGCTAAATCTGCCAAATTATTTGCAACAAATAATTTGACCTGCTTTACTGAACAAATACCTCTGACAAATACTAGACAAGGTGGTAGATTTGAAAACAACATGGATAAAGGCACTTCTCTGTGCCTCTGTTGAAACTACGTTCACACTAATATACCGCTTTGTATCTTAAATGCTTTACCAATATTAACTAATGGGCTCTCCTTTATCAATACCTAAACAGAACAGAACTTGAACTACTCAGACTTCATCATGCCAAAAGAATGTAATGTGTAGAATGGGCAAATTTATAGGATCCAATCCACAACCTTTGCATACACATAAAAATGGCACAGGAATGACTTTGGTCTGTGTTTCTCTTGTCACTTTTGTATATGCAGATTTTTTAGATGATTCATCATAACATCCTTTCAGGATATAATTTATAATAGATCATGTTATTGCTTAGTACAGAGTTAATCTGTAGTTCTAGAGGAGCATTTCAATGTAAAATGTGAGTGCAGAGTATTGACTAATGGAAATGTTACAAAATATGAGGCCACTGACCCAAGTAATACACAGTGTATGATGTAAGATCCCACTGGTGTGAGCTGGAAAGCAAAGGAAAATTTAGATGAATTCTTAGAGCTCTGTCATATATGGAATCCATTTAGCAATATTTAAGTAATAAAATTCTACAAGAAATGTATTATGAGGAACTCTTGTATATCTAATGCATTAGAAGGCATGATGCCAAAGGCTGAATGCTGTCTAGTGTCTATGCAACAAAGTATACATTATTACTAGATAGTGTGATCCCTGGACTATCTTATTACTATTATAAAATGTGTATGGAGATAATTTACAAAATGGTTAATAACATTAGGTGTGACTCCCAAGTTGCAAGTTCAGACTGAATCAAAACTTTCTCAGAGTTAGGGGGTTATTTGAATTTGGTGTTGTGGTTTGGTCCAGCAGAGAGGGAGACTAAATTTAGATGTGGATTTAAATGAAGTTTCCCGAAAAATGCAGAAGATAGAGGGCTTGAACCTGATCCAGTTTGGGGTCTATCTCTAATATTAATTAGATTAATTATAAAAAAAGTAATAATGAATATTTGCATAGTATTTTGGATCTTCAAAGTTCTGTACAGACTTTAACCAGTCCTCACAATACCCTGCATTAATGAATTAATGATTTTTTATTAGATAGGCCCCTTGCAGAGGGAAAAGATTTCCCTTTCTCAGTATGTTGTGCATTGCATGCACCCTCTGCACTTGAATAAATTTTATACAAAGGTATTAATCTTATAGAGTGGCCTTATATAAACAGGAAAAAAATGTTCTTCAAAAATATTCATTTAAACTTAACTAGCTAATGTATTTTTAACACACTTACACAAAGATCTCAAAGGATATTCAGGAAACAGCAAACTTTATAAATTGCTCACAGAGGGATTTGGAATCACTCTTGTAGTCTTGGTGCTCTCATTTGAAATCAGTACTGCAAAGCCATGATCATTTAAATGTTCTTTAGCTATAAAGGATTGGGATTATAATTGTCTGATGCACCTCTCATTACATCATTTTGTAAAGTGCCAGGTGGATTTGTACAGGCATTCATAACCTGTTCTGTCACTGTAGATAATGACAGCCATGGTATGAGTTTGGAATTTTATGTTCTTTATTTTTTATTTTTTTAGTAAATTTGATTTAGTTAATAGTCAATGATGTTTCATTTTATCTTTTCCTACTTTGTGTTTTAATTCATTCTATAAAAATGTCGATGACAGGCTAAAATACCAGGCCTGCATTTATATTTATAAATAAGGATGGAAAGGTATGTGTAAGGGAGGTCATTCAAACTGTGACTTGTGTCATCTCTGACATACTATTCATAGCTGCTATTACATATGGGAGCTCTGATTTAGTTTTCCCATGGAAGTCAAAAAGTAAAATCTGGAACTTACACTATCTGATGACATATTGCTGGTGTCTTCTTCTTTCTGCTAATCCTAGAAGATTTACATTGCCGCTTCCAGCTGTGATCTTGTCAGATCTTCTACATGATGGGTCCAGTTAGATAAATAATTGGATGGGAGACCTATAAGGCAAATCTAGGTGTTGCAGGAACTGGTGATTCAATAGGTCGAACTACTCTGAGTCCCTTGGGCCACTATTCTGTTTGGGGGTGCCATCTGTTGGATGTAATGTAAAACCAGGGTCCTCATCTGTATTATATTAATTTCTCCCCTGCACCTTCCCAAACAGTATCAATGGGTTTTGATACTGTAAATCCTTTCGGCCCCAATTCAGGACAGCAGCCATGATTCAGGACAGCACTTAGCACATGCTTAACATTAAGCACCTCTTTAAGTGCTGACCTGAATCAGGGCCAGGTCTTTTTAAAGTCGTATTGTTAATAGTGAATGACATTAGTCTGGTTTTCAAGCACTTCACTGAGTGATTTTCACCCCACCTCTAAAACTCATGTACAAAGTCTTTTCTACCACATAAGTACCATGTTAAAAGTACAGGATTTGATCCACTGACCAGTGATGACAATGGAAAGACTCCTGTTGATAAAGGCATTGGGTCAGGCCCTTAATGTAGCTTAAATGTAGAGGGTAGTCACATGAAGCAGATGCACTGCATTGAAAGTAATCCTTAAGGGATACATTTTCTTACGTTATGTTTAGACAAAATTAATCACAGACTAAAAAAAGCTTCTAATTCTAACAAACAGGCAACATACAAAAAGTTGTCATTATAAAATTACTTGGGCTGCAGACTTTGGCCTAACATTCCGAAGGGTAATATTATTTCACAGAACTACACAGTTCTGCTGAAAAGGTTGTTCGGTATTCTGAGTAGTCAGCGTCATCTTCTATCAGCACAAAATAGAACCATTTTAACCTATAATAAAACAATGTTTAATAGTAATCAGGCAGCTGCTGCAGAGAATGTATTTTATCATTAGATAATCACACCAGTGGGAGATTAGGGGCACCCAGCTGTGTCTCTTGCTTTATGCATCAGAAATTTAATTATCTCATAGAAACCATACCTGTTGTTGCTGTATGTTGTTTAATTAATAAGGAAATTAAAAGATTATTTTCACATGTATTTTACAAAACAATTATATAAAAAATAAGTAGATAAAGAGAAATCACAATACTGTATAATATATATGTAGATATTAACTACATGTTAGGAAGTAATTTTGATTATTATTTTCTTTCTAGTGAAGAGCAGCTTAGTGGGAAGGGGACGATAATGTCACATAGGCAATATTCTGAGGGGTAATAAAATTGTGCTACTGTTGCATCTTTTCTAAATCCACAACAGAAATATTATACGGGAAGAATTATTTCATACTTTAGACTTTGCCACACTAACAAGTTATGAATATTAACATTTCTGATCAACTGTAGGTATTTTGGCCTCATCGTGATTTTCTTTCACATGTCCTATCAAAAGGCCCATAAAAATGTAATTGTCTATAAAATGTTGGGGAGTCGTTGTTTTGTTTTTTAATGGAGCATAACAAAAAAATGCTACTGAAACATCAAACATCTATAATTTTAATGACATGGACATCTTAAACAATGCAAATTATAGCACTAATCCTATGAAGACTTTACGCAGATACTTAACTTTACACACAGGCATAAAGTGAAGCTTATGCTGCATAAATCTTTGCAGGACTAGGCCTATTTTTTTAATTTAAAAAAAATTAAAGATTGCACCTGGGTTAACAGTCTGTAAATCAAGACACAATCTAATGTGATTTTAATTTACCAAATCATAATCATAGAAAGATAAACACACGCACATTTTTTTTCTAATCACTTTCATTGCCCTTCTATAGACTGACTGCCCCAAAGCAGGCATTTAAGCTTTACTCCCCTGTTCACATCTTATTCTTTAAAAAAACCCACCTTTTAAAATAAAATGCAACATCAAATAAATCTGCCTGTACTAACTTCCTTTTTCCTAAATTACCATGACAGTTTATATAATTTTCTTTTGACTATTATACTGTCTTTTAGATCCAGCATTACTATTGTAAGCATATATAACAATGATATGATTGCAACATAGAGACCAACTGGTGCCAGCTGGCAAAGGGTTCACTGTTCTGTAACAGCAACTCCTAATAGGCCTGACAGCTTACTGCACCTAGCACACTGCTTTCACAGTATTTCTCCATAAAGAATATCATCTGAGGTCTTAAATGAAAGCTGGTGTCACACTCGTTATGAATACTGTTGTGAAATGTATATGGAGATACTGTGTAAACAGTTCTATATGTATGCTAGAAATATGTTCCAAAGTCTGTATTGAGGCAGAGTTGACAAACAGATTTCTGCCAGCCAAAGAATGTTTATTCACCTGTCTCTGATGAAATGGAAATGAAGCCCTGTAAGCCAACACAATGGAAGCCATTTGCATATTGAGTCAACAGAAAAGAGCACAGACAAAAAAAGCAAGCCATGGGGGGCTAGTCTAGTGGTGTGCAAAGACAATGAACTTTGGGGGGTATAAGTAGAAGGCAAGGAGACACCCCTTTATCCTGTACCTAGGAATTAAACAAACAGCACATTTACATTCATGAAAGTGGGATCATAGCCAGCCTTGTCTTGAAATGCTGCAAAAGGCTTTGGATGAGATAAGACTGCTCTAGACAGAGATTAGTGTGTTAAATTCAGTCTCTAGAAAGTGTTTATTGATTTTGTTGATATGTAACCCTTCTGTTTCCATTATTTTTATTCACTGTCTCTAGAATCCTGATCTTTGATAATAAACATATGGTTCTTTTCACTATAAATATCTCTCAGTGCTGTGGTATTATGCAAGGAGCTGGTCCTCAGTTGCATCAGTCAAGCTGGTGACACCTCCTTTAGTGCCGGCAAGTTAAATCTCTCTCTCTGTCATTGGAGGCAGAGGGGTAACAATGTGACTCTCAGTCCTGAGCACCCCAAGAACCATCACAATAATGTGCACTGTTATCTGATTTTTACAATGGATAACTTAGGCTCCAGTCTACATGTACTTAACTTCAAGTACATAAACGCTAGTACTCACATGCTTAAAGTTATACTTGTGCTTAAGTGCTTTGCACATTGGGACTTTAATGGACAACTGTACTGGTGCAACGGACTAGTGGTACTGGCAATAGATCAGGACAATACTTGCTTTTATTACTTTGAAATTGAAAAGGACTACAGATGAAAATTTGTAATACTGCCCCTAATTCAATTCAATTTAACCAAAGCCCTACACCACAAATTAGACAACAAATATGCAAGAAGAATCCCAGAATTATGCACTAGGAACTCCAGAACGATGTAGCATTGGTGGTCCTCCTTAAGTCATCTTCATCTTACTATCTCTATCATCCTGACCAATCAGTGCTTCTCAGAATTGTTTATTTTTATGTTATAGTCAATTTATTATGTGCTGCTCTCCACTAAGTGTAAACTTTCAATGAGCTATGGAATTTTCAGGTGATGAGTAATCAGGCAGATTGTCTGGGCAAAGCTGTAAGTTTTGGCAGCTGAATAAGAGATAGCACTTTCAGCACCCAGGAAGGAGTGGGAGGTGGATTTGGCCTTCAGTATCAAGGAATCAGTTGAGGCTTTTGGTACTGGGTGCAGGCAGATATTTCAGCATGTGAAATCATGACCTTGAAGTAGTACTGAGAAGATCCTTCACCCATCTTTCACAAGCTGCTCAACAACCAGCACTAATGACTGCATACATAGGTTCTGCACCTGCAAAATGGGGTGAAGGATGTGCGCAGTTGGAGCGATGAGGTAGTTTGGTAGGGAACAGTGCAACAATTCAGAAAGATTGTGCTGGGCGTTGCATGAAAGAAACGTAGGAGGGGCCCTCAGAGACATAGGAATGTGTACACATTGCAGTAACATAGCATGCAGGGCCCTTGGTTCATCCGTGCTTTCTGTATGTCCATTAATCCACATAATAGTGCACATGGGGGATGTTTGTAGGACTGTCTTATGCTGGGGGTTAACACAAGAACCCCCTCTGACTGCCTTTATGTCTCCTCCAGAAGTGCCAAGCATTCTGACATCTTTCTTGTCCCTCCATGTTTAGTTAACATCCTTACCCATGGCTTCTGATTGTTCACAGCTCAGAGGCTCTGGCACCACACTTTGTGCATGGAGGTGGAGGAGGTATGGTTCCTAACAATACACTCCATTTACCAAGCTCAGTAATTGTAAATAAACTCTATTCTCACAGACAGCCCTATTTATTATTGCATTAACTGAGCACAATGCAGGGACTTGGAATGGGGGGGAAAGATAACTTTATGCCTTTAGTTTCCTGGTCATTCTGTTGTCCCTGCCTATTGATAATTTACCCCAATTTCCAGAGCATCCAGGGTCCAGTGCTGTGTGACCAAATCTCACTCTGAAAATTTGCCTGTAATTCTCCTCTCCAGAAATTAATAGATAAAGGGAGCATCCTGGTTAATATTCCAAATGGTAACATTGATCCATGAGAATTAAGCAGCTCTGCAGTAATTTCTGTTCATAATGATGAACTTTATCTTCATCAGTATAAAACTACACAATTTTATTTATAATAAACATTTTCTGTAATTGCAGTAAGGCAATTGAAGAGACAATGATTTATCATCAGATTATCATCGGCTGGGGGAATTAAAGGCACCTGGCTTCTTTGTGCATTCAAAATGTAATATTCTCATTAATATCAAATCCTGCTGTCTTGTCATACTGGTTAATTAATAATTTAATTATCAGACCATCTTCAAATACACTCTATGTATGTACCCATAACTAGATGCCTAACAGAGCTCATATTACTATTTTGTGTAAATGCACCTAAATCTCAATCTCTGCACGTCGGAAAATTCCTGGGGAGAAAGAGTTCCATTCCTGGGGAGAAAGAGTGGAATTGGCTTAACTGTGAAAACAGTGTCCCACCAAAATGATTTGGATGACCCCTGCTGAACTGAAGCCCAAAAGAGTACTACTACAAAATATTTACAGTCTGGCCTAACTTTAAACATGTGAGAAGTTTCATTGACTTTAGTGGTACTAGTTCCAGGCTTAATGGTTACACACATGCTTAAGCAACTTGTTGAATCAGGGCCTTGCTTTCTTACGATTGTGTATTGCAGATCAGTAATACTCATTACAATATGTTGTTTTTGGCTAGTAACGCTAGCCTCACTGAGTATATGGGATGCAAGAAATGATGGGTGTTCCCACTGTTGGGTTCATAGATCTCATACTCAGCAGTTTAAAAAACAAACAGACAAACAAAGAGAACCCTAACAACATCAGATAGTGAAATAGAACACTAACAACATCACATAGGGATAAACCCACCTCCCAGGGAAGCCAATGGCACTCTTTTCCAAACAAGATGTCAAAATCTAACCCTCTAAGCCTATATTATCTGAGCCAGCAATCAGAATAAAATAATGGACTAATAGGAACAAAGCAGTTATTACCCCAGATCAAAGGAAGGATTACTCATTCACCAATTTAACCAACATATTGCAGGAAATATTTGTTCTGGTGTCTTTTTTGGTGCAGTAGCCCCACAATTTTTGTATTTTTCAGGATGTGAACCTGCAGCTTCTGCTTCCCTGTTGGGTTTTGGATATTTTATTTTGGTAATATGGACTGGCCAGTATCTCTTGCCCAAAGAATGCACTGGGATATTAGCAGTTTACATGCCATTAATATTGTTTTCAATTATACAAGAGCTGATTCCTGAGAGTTATATCTTAGTCCCCTTTCTTGTGAAAATGTTTCTCCTTCGTTGTTAAGATTTTCTTGACCCCAGACAGAGTTATTACAAAAAGACTGTGGGGTCTCTTCCCATTTCATCATTCTCTGCATCACCGCAGTATTTATTGTCTAAACATTTCAGCTTAGTTTAAAAACTGTTCAAATGCCTCTGAGACTCTTTACACTTGCTCATGAAATTTGTATCCAGCAAAAACTGTGTGAACTTTAAGGATAACATATGCCTCATGTTTATTAATGTAAGTTTTTAATATCTTAGTATCCTCTTTCTTAATGTCCATGTGTTAGGAATAGCCCTTCCTTTCCCCCACAATCCAAACAGCAAGTAGTAGCATTTTTTCTTGTTTAGTCTTTACTGTTTTTAGACCAGAAAATATCAACTCCACAAGATGAATTAATTTTTTTCCAAATCTCTAAAGCTTTCCTGTCTGTCTATTCTGGGTGCAAGAGCTGTCCTTAGTGACACAGATGGCAGTGGGATTGTCTGTTCTAATATTATGTTGCAATCCCCCATAGAAGAGGAGCCATACAGAAGCCATTAAAGGGGTCGGGGATAGCACAGAATGGTACCAAAATTGTAGCTCATCCTTTCCCTGAGGTCTAATGTGAAGACCTGAAGGAGATAGAGGAAAAAAGGAATATGTAACTTGAAGTCTTTAAACCATGATTTGAGGACGTCAGTAACTCAGCCAGAGGTTATGGGTCTATTACAGGAGTGGATGGATGGGGTCCTGTGGCCTGCAATGTGCAGGAGGTCAGACTAGATGGTCACGATGGTCCCTTCTGACCTTAAAGTCTATGAGTCTATGAGCCCTGTGATGTTAGTTCCCAGCCGTGGCAGAACAAGTCTTTCACCTTGTTAGAGACAGGATGTAAGGTCCTCAAAGCTGATAGCTTTGCCCATTGTCTTTTAAATGTTTGCTAGAACCACTGTCTTCTTCCTGTTTGTTCTTCTCACAGCCTCCTATTAAGCTAGACCATTACACAGGAAAGTTTTATATCCCAATATACAATAATTCCCCTCACTGATTATGTCATATATAATATTCATAAAATTGTCCCATCTCAGTATTCTTAGATTATTACATAGCAGCTCTTACAGTATTCATAATTGCAGCTAGTCAGAAATTTGCTGACAACATGTTTTTTGTCGAAACAGAAACATTTTGTGGAAACATCAGTTTTGATTAAAATGTTTCTCATGGAATTTTAGAAGGCGGGGAGAGGGAGAAAGAGAGCCTAATCTACATAGCAGTATAGCCAATAGCCCAGTGATTAGACTGCCACTCACATGGCATGTGAGAGAACAAGGCTCAAGTCCCTTCTCTCTCTTCCCCCCCCCCCCCCTCTGTTTTTGCAACAAAAATAGAAAGGGCTAGTTTTTGTTCTGATGTGAAATGAAATCAAACGTCAAAACCTCAAAATTTCTCATGAAATGGAATTCTTGTTTTCCAGCCAGCCCTATTCATCACATTATTACATATCCATATTCTTAGATTATCACATAGCAGTTCCACATCTGTCACAAGAAGATTGCAGAGCATCCATACAGACTGAAAATTAGCCCAAGGTGGCCATGGCCAGAATATACTTTGGAGATGTGCTGATTCAGCGCATATTTGGAGCAGCTTCCACCCCCACATCTTTTAAGGAAACTTAACCACAAGTTAAAAATGCCCCTTCCCCAGAAAAACACTATCTGCTTCCTCCTGTGCCAATGGTGGTGAATTTAAGTCCTTGGTCTCTTTCTTTCTCCTAGGCCATTGTACCACGGAAGTAAAAGCTAGGCACTCATTCAGTTTAGGGAAACATTCCTATGAAAGGAAAATCACCTTTAATGCCCTGATTACACTCAATTAGGTAATGACTTTTTTGCCAACCAAAAATTTTGATGGAAAATACATTTTCTACGGAAAACTTCAGGTTTTCATCAAAAAACAAAACCAAAAACAATCTTAAGTTTTCAGTGACTGAAACCCCCTCAAATTTTCAGTGTTTGGATATTTTTAAATGAAAACCCAAATGTTTCATTTACAACCTCCCCCTTTTTAAAACAAGTTTTGGCCATCTCTAGTTCTGAATTTAGATACTCAATCAGACAGGAAAATGTGCTGCATGAATCATATGATTGAGACTGAAACTGCAGCTGATTTATAATTGTGCACAGAGCCATTTACTGGCAGAAATACAGTGTCTGACTGAAAAGAACAGAAAAGTAGAATGTCATTCTACATTTGTATGTTACTTCTTTTTCTTGATCTTTTCATCTTCATTTTATTTACCTGTCTTTACTTACCTGTCTCTGCTTTGTAAAGTTGTGTTTTCATTTTTCCATCTGGCTGGGGAATGTAAATCGGGAATATTGCTTTAATTTAAAGGGGCATAAAAGCAGAAGCTGCCATGTGAGAAAACACAGTGGAATAGGATGATTGGCTGAAGCCAAATGGAGGATGAACTTGTGCCCTTATCAAATAGTCTCCAGTTCCTTGGTCAATTAAGTTCAGATCAGGATTCTCAATGGGCCAAAGCAAATGTAACATTCTTGTTAAGGTGCTGGTAGAAGAAATAATTACTGCTTCTAATATCTGAATGTATATATTTTTATTCATTCAACATTTTTATTTAAACAAAAAGAACCAGTATCAAATACACAGTCAATATTCTGACTTTTTTCTCTACTTCCATCCTGCACTGAACCAGCAGGAGTCTAACCCCCACTGGTCTGCCACTGTGTTCGTAGTGTCTCACACGTAAAGTTGTGTGTCTTTCCCTATTGTGTTTTCTTCCAATTGTCTAAGCAGTTTTGAAACTAATAGCCCAGAAAGTAGAAGTTCCACCGGAGATAGCAGTGGTCAAAATATAAATAAACACATTGGTGAATATATAAATAGCTGCAGCACAATGTGCTTCATTCCTTTTTTTCTCCTTAGCTCAAAAATGCCACCGTAAATATGATATCACTCTGTCTTAGGGCATAAGTAGAAACATAAAACAAAACAAAACCCCACCACTGTCACCACAGGTTGGCAAACCTAAATCTCAGGGATCCAGACTCAGATTTTTTTAATCCATACCTTTTTATGTCTCGGTAGATTTTTACCCTATTCATGTGTACACTATGTGACTGTATATTAGCATCAAAATGAAAACAGACCTACATTAACCTCTCAGCCGGTATGTATATGCCCTGATCCTGCAAACACTGATGCACATGCTGAACTTTAAGCTCCTGATTATCCCCACTGATTTTAAGTTAAGCATGTGCATCAGTGTTTGCATGTTTTCCTAGTATGGTGCTTTCCACCACCCCAATAAGGTGTTACTTTTTGGGGTGCAGTTCAGACCAGTAAGAGTGTCATTGCCTGCCCTATAACCCTGGTTGCTTCAAATGTTCTGCTGCTGTAGCTCACAGCCTGGACACCAATAGCAAGCAGACAAGCATGCAATCCCTTGAGTGTCTGCGCGCCCTGGTTCAGCACTCTGACCCCAGCAGCCTGCCTACAACAACAGCCCCACCCTGGTCTCCAGAAGCCTTTTTTTTTTTACTTGTAGGGTGACCCCCCAACACACCACCAGTCTTGAATTTCCCCCAAACCATCTGCTCTGAAATGTCCTTCTTCTGGAACACTCAGAGAAGTAATAAGATGTGTTGTTCCTTTAAAAAGACAAAAGCATAGTTTATTACTTTAACTGGAGTTAATGATCACTTCAATTCAAATACAGCCTGGAGTTGGTTTAGATTACAAATAAAACCAGTTTATTAGCAAAAAGAGAGATGTTTTAAGTACAAGGGATAAAGACAAAATGCTTACAAGCAAATCAAAGTAAAATATGATTTCTGGTGGCTAAGACTTAACAAACTACAGCCTTGGTGCAAGGTAGATTTCCTTCCAATCTTTCTTCTTTCCAGCTACAGCTGACTTTCTCTTAGTCAGGACCTTCCACAGAAATAGAAAGTGCTGATTTCCTTTGTCTTCCTAAGGAAAGATCTTTCTCTAAGCAGGGTTTTCACATATATTCGGTTCCCAGAGACGTCAACCCACTTTGTTGAAGGGCTCAACTTTCCCCTTCTGTCTGTCTAGTGATGGAGCCCAAGATAGCTTATTCTTTCTCCTTATGTTTTTCCAAACTCACTGTTTTGTCCCCAGACTCGGAGTGACCTCATGGTTCTTCCCCTCCTGTGGGCTTCCCACCCCCCCACCTCCGCTGATTTCTATGTAAATGGGGCTCCTGTTGTTTTTGTTCAGACCTTGTTTAATTTCATTGGTGACAGAAAACTGCCTTCCCTCCTGTTGGTTTCCCCCCTTTGTTTGGTCACAGGATTTAAAGCATAATCTCAGTGACTATTCATAATTCCTCCTATAGTGTAAATACATACATTCTATGATAATATTAATGACCAGTATATCATTAGCTTTCAAAAAGACCTTACTTGATACACTTTGATAATACAGTAATATTGTATACAAGCAGTTGATTCAATTACTTATCAGATGAGGGTCAGACCTCCTATCTGTATAGTTAACATGCTATCTCCCCCACTTGCTAGGTTGATGGCTTTATTTACCTTTTATGTAAATGTGTTTCATTGTCTCTGCCTGATGACCAAGCTTGTCAGACAAGAAAATATGCATTCTTTTGTCTGGGGCCGAATGGGCTTATTCATTGCTTGCCAAACACATTTTAAGAACATAATTTTAGACATATCCATAACTCTTAGTACACATCCTGTACATACATCACACAATAATATTAATGATCAGCGAGTTATTAGTTTTCCTATGATATATTACATGCCACCTTTTGGGTATATATCATGACAACAGTGTGTTAGGTGTACAACAGTGTGTTAGGTGTAGTGAGTATGTCAGGCCTAATGAGTTGCTGACACAGAGTAGTGAACCACCAATGAGAGGGTCTGTGCTTTAAGGACACAAGTTGGTTTTTAACTTTCAGCAATTTGAAGTTTTATATTTTTCTAGCCTGGATGTCTTTATTTTCTTAGTAAGGAAAATAATTTCAGTTTAAACTATACTTTCTTGTGGCCATGTCAGATGTGAGCACGTAACTAGGTTTGGTCGCACAGAATATGGTTGAAATTACTTATTGTATATCTGTGACCTTTCTGAAAGCTGAACCATTAAAATTTAGTTAACAGCTAAGGTGAATGATTTTGTGTATGTAGCTTCTATTTCTGTTTTAAAAAAATAAATTGAAGGGCACAATTTCAAGTTGAAAATTCAGCACAAAGCTTTGTAAAACTGCTGTAAAAATCTTCCAGAAGAAGCTATTTCTAGCTACACTCCATTGCTTTCGACAAGCCATTCAGACCCTTACATTTTCAAAGATTTGCTCAAGGTTATAGCCTTGTGATTCCTATTAACATTGATGAGTACCATGGAGCTAAATCCCTCTCACCACTTAGAAAGTATACTCTTTAATACATGACTGTCATGCTAATTCATTTATTTTTCTTTTAACTGTGTTTTGGTGTTCATGCTTCTACCAGTGGTTTGGTCTTACTAATATTCATCAGAGGCAGTTTTCTTTCCGTTTCCAATATTTAAAACAATATTTTAGCTCCACAGCATATTTTGTATTGAAGCCATATGAACAAAATACTGTGGTTGGTTTGTTTGTTTGTTTGCTTGCTTGCTTGCTTGTTAAAAGATCACTGATCCTCCCTTTTATAATCCAATGTTAAAAACAACAAAAATAATACAATTAAGAAAAACTATGAAGGATATTATGAATACATAAAGATCCAAAGCAATTGGTTTAAAATTAATATCTTTTCATTAGAGGTGGTCACAAACTTTTACCCCACAGAAAATTTTGACTTTTCATTTGAACCTGAAACTTGAAAGATGTTGGCTCTCACCTGAAAATCGAAAGTTTTTGATGAAAACACTATATTTTTAGCAAAGGGAAGATTTTTTTTTAAATGTGTTTAATTGAAAATCCAATTTTCTATCAAAAAAAGAGATTTGATGCTAAATTTTCTACTGGCTCCATGTGTTTTCACATTATACAATATGACAAAAGAGAATGGAGTGCACATTTTTTTACTATACCACCATAATAATTTGAACTCCATCACCCTTGCTACCTTGTCCTTTTTTCAAGAAAAATCATTCTTGTTTTTGCAATCTCAAATAATATGTAACTTTAACTGCAAATTGTGCTCATATCCGTTGGTGTTGGCATCCTGAATATGAAGATTTAAAGAGAAAGAGTTCATAGTTTTGCTGATTAACGATGAAATTCACCCTCTCATGCATAGTTTGAGCAGTGAAGTGTTGCACAAGGGGAAAATAATTGAAATGTTACTCTATTGCATTCTCTATACCCACTATTTAAAACATTAGTTTCAAAAGTATATTTATACTATGTTCTTATCGAGAGCCATGTATGCCTTCTAACAGTGCGGGGAAACAGCCAGTTTGGGTGAATATAGAAGAGCAGGAAAGAATTAAGGTGAAGAAAGTAAACTATGTGGTAAACTAAATACCAAGCAGAATTGTACTACAAAGATTATGAGGGAAAAAGGGAGTGAAAAATGTGAACAAAGGAGGGATGCTCAGGAAGACATCCTGATGGAAACAGTCTATCTTTTGAGTACATAGAAATAAAGATTTGCAAAGAAGACTCTGCTACCTCTGAGACAACTAAATTAATTTAGTGACAGAAAAGGTAGGAAGGTCAATGTTGCTAAAAATTAAATTAAATCCATGTCTCTATGCTCATAGAAGAGGAAAGGGACAGATGCCAGAAACAGAAATAAATGTCCCACACGAGGAGGGATAAATACTGAAGAAAGACATGATCCTGTCAAGCGAGGTGCTCATCAAATTAGTATAAAAAAATGTAAGGACTAAGTGGCAGGCACTCCATACTCTTCGAGACAGTGGGAAAGTGATGGAGGAGGTTTGGGGGAAGAGGAGGGTTAAGGGTTTTTTTAATATGACTGAATTTTCTCAAGCTGCTGTCTGCTATTTTTTTTTAAAAAGTCACTCTCTCCCCTTCTGTTTTCATCTCAAGCATTGGCAGCACGCACTGAGCGTGAAATTCACCGCTGTGCAGAGGGCCAGCAAGTTAAGCCACTGTTAAACCCTCCGAATGGGACTGCAGTGGCACGCCGGGCCTCTGCATAGGAGTGACACATTCACCCTGAGATGTGAGCACCGCACACCATACGTTAGGATAAAATGGCATAGCACTTACAACTAGACCCCAGAGTCAACGGACTGCTATGGATCTATCCTCCCACCCATCCATAACAATGCCTGGAGCAAATGTCTGTCTGAGAAAGGGAAGGGTGAATTAATCCCTAGGGCTGTCTGTTAAAGCTTGTTCAGGGCCCCTGCACACACCAAAAAGCTTATTAACATACACATTTATTAAAGAGCTTAACTAACTGTATTCAAACACAATGATGCAACACATAACTTAACTGAAAAAAGTCATGAGCATTAGCTGGAGCAACTTCCAGTCATGTATAATTACATGAAGCTCTCACTTCGGTAATTAGGGAAGTGAAATGAAATCACTTTATAATTAGCAAAGCTCTCCCTTCACCTGCATTGTCATAGATTCTCATTTATTTAGTCCTTTATTTACTGATGGTCCCACACCATTAGGTAAAGCTTTTCTGTGTGCACTCCATTATCTTGACACAGAGATTTAAGGGAAGGCAACATTTCCCAACAGGGTTTCTATCTTACAGCACAAAACTGTATTGGCTCTCCTAGGCTTTTCTTATGTTAACAATTATATCCCCATTTCATTTAATCAATACAAGGAGAGTATTGGAAGCATGTAGGGCTGGGTGAAGGCAAAATCCCTCCTAAAAGACCTGAGCTGCCCCCAAGCCTCACTTGGCATTTTCCAGCCTCCTGTCAGAGCTTGAATTCTTTCTCATGGTGACCTCAGCACAAAGCAGGGGACTCTCAATGAACCATGTGGATTATTCTAAGTTGAGGACTATACATAAAAATCTGAAGAGTAATGATTAATTCCACTCCAGATTTAGGCACCAGTTTCATTGCTATAATCCAGGGATTGGCCACCTTTGGCACACAGCCCATTAGGGAAATCTGCTGGCGGGCCGGGATGGTTTGTTTACCTGCAGCATCCACAGGTTCGGCCGATCGCAGCTCCCACTGGCCGCGGTTCACTGTTCCAGGCCAATGGGGGCTGTGGGAAGCAGGGTGGGCCGAGGGAAGTGCTGGCTGCCGCTTCCCGCAGCCCCCATTGGCCTGGAATGGCGAACTGCGGCCAGTGGGAGCTGCAATCGACTGAACCTTCAGACTCTGCAGATAAACCAACTGTCCCGGCTTGCCAGGGGATTTCCCTGATGGGCCGCGTGCCAAAGGTTGCCGATCCCTGACCTAGTCACTGCCTGTGACGTCCCATCTCTTCCTCCCTTTCTTTCTATCTGCCGCTGACGCCATACAGTGCAACTGACAACCCATAATCTTCATACCTGATGCTGTCTCTCTTCCTCTAGCCCAGTGAGATCCTGCCCCACTCCCTCCACTTTCACCCACTGCTGCCTCCCTTCCACCTCGCCAGAAGATTTCACAGTATAGTACAATCTATTTGACTATTGTCTTTCACCAGAGTTAATGTTTTCTCACATTCCCATCTGTCTCTGAGACACTGAAATGCACAAATAAAATCAGATAGTCCAAGTCATATTTCATTCACCGTTGATAAAACAGGTAAAGAAGATGCAAGTTTAAATATTGAAAAAGGGATAGGATTTGATTCAGGTGCACTAGTCACTTGAAATTACTAGTAAGCCAGAATACTACTAATTTGAAATTACATGACAACTAGGTTTGTTTATTGTTCCAAAGTTTAAAACCATTTTTCAAAGATACAAGGTAAAGTTGTAATTTAACACACACACACACACACACAGAAGCATTTTCTCCCAATATACAACATACCCATAATTTTTATTTTAGCATGTTTATTCCACCTTAAAATATGGCTCCATCCTGAAAAGTGATTCTATAAAAACGTCACTGTGAGGTTCCATGCCTATGATCTCTTAATGCATTCCAGATAAATCAGCTAGGTTTTTAGGTAAAACAATGTGGATTTTTTTCCTTTCAGTCCTCAACCTGTAACATCAAGTTGGATTCTCTCTAGCTAATGTAAGAAAATAGTCAGCAGTTCTGTTAATGACGAATGAGCCAGACAAGAACAGAGTTTATTCTGTCAGAGATGTGTTGACGCTTCATTGCTAAAAGGAGAAATAAGTTAGACAAGCCTATTTGGTCAGTATAATAAACCAATATGACCATAAATATGCAGATAGCGCCAACTGGGTAGGAGAGTTGTTAATTTGTGGCCTGTATTCTCGTTTTGACGTGATAACCCTTGAGAATACAGGATTTTTAAAATCAAGACAGAATTATACTCTCTGTTTGGGACTTCCATGTGGTCCCATTTGTGAGAGAGTGAGGAGGGATGCAGCAGGAGCCCTCAGAGGAATTCTGGCTGACTTGGACAGAATTCTGCCTGGCACTCTAAGACACGCCCTCCCTCCCTAGCCAGTCCTGTTGTCTGGCCAAGCAGAGGGCAGAGCCCATTGTATGGACTTCCCTTCAGTTCTCCTTGTGTAGCACTGTCTTTGGACAGTGTTTCCAGTCACCATCTGGATTGGCCCTGGCCCCAGAACACTGGACAAGTTTGGGCTGGGCAGGTTGCTTGTGCCCCCTCTCCTCTTCTCTTCAAACAGCTACGCAGAGCCAACTACAATGGAGGCCCATTGTGGTTTCTAAGTCTACCATTGGGTTTGGATCTTAAGCTTTGCAAATCATCTTTTTTAAATGGAATTTGATAAACAGAAGTGGAATTTTGTGAGATAATAGGAGTTATCAAAATTGCATATTATACTGTTATCTGAATTTGAGAAATTCTGGGAAATGACTGGTTTTGCTACATATGTCTAAGAAACCAAAGCCCATGGACATTTAGCTCAGCTTTCATCTATTTCTAAATGATGGCCCAACTTCACCTCCTAGGGTAAGCAGATATCTCTCTAGTGGAGCTGCAACCACAAACACAAGGCCTGAATTTGGTGCTATTTTTGTATATTGTACATAGAAATATAGTTCACAATTTATAGTATAGTTCTGTTTTCTTAACGGTTTCTAAAAAAGTAATGAACATAGATGGTTATAAGTCCATGAGGAGCAGGTATAAACCATGATTATAAGCAACCTATTGACCTATTGGACTCTAACAGTCTCTAACAGTTGATTAACCATTATTACAAGATCTATTTTTAATCCTTTATAAACCATTTATAAAGGTGTCAGATCAATGGTCTTCCTCAAGGCTCAGTTCTTTCACTGATACTGTTCAATGTGTTTGTTTACCTGCCGCATCCGCAGGTTCGGCCGATTGCGGCTCCCACTGGTCGCGGTTCACCACTCCAGGCCAATGGGAGCTGCTGGAAGCGGCGCAGGCCGAGGGATGATATGCTAGCACATATACTGAGAAAGAGTCATTTGTAAATACTTAATATAAAGTATGATTGATTATATATGCATTAAAACCCTGTATATATAAAACCCTGTATATATACAGGGTTTTAATAACCAGAAAATGACATTGTGCAGCCATCTTTATGACTAATTGTACTTTGAATTAATGTCCACAAATATGCTTTGAGTTTAATTATTATATTCATGTCATAGAAAAGATGCTACTAGTTACTGTTGCGTGTTCATGATGAATAAATCATATTATGCCTGACAGACATTCTGTAATTTCTTTGCCATGGAGTGTAATGTTGCATATAAAACACAGCTCTGCTGAGCTACCAAGTATGACTTGATAGAATGTCACTATCTTTATGCAAAATGACTCTTTTCTGGTAAGAACTTTTTACAGATTATTGTATGTTTTATTAATGGTTGTGGGAGGGTGGCTTGTAAACTTTTTGAAAATAAAATAAAGGAGAGCTTTTTGCTGGGTCTGGTTTTTACTTCATTCAGATCAATTCAATCAACCAGTCCTGTCTTGCACTGAGAAAGATGTGGCTGCATCTCTGAAAGGGATGTGTAATGAACTGATGGGTAAACTAATGCAAATCAAAAGCCGATCAATGTGTCCCTGGTTCACCATAAACGTCAAGGTAAAATTAAGAGTTTCTGAAGACGAAGAAAGCTTCTAAGTCATGAACCATGAATTTGTTGTAGCATGTCTGACATTGTGAAATTTATAGCCAGCCACTGTCAGACTAACTTGTAAATACTGCTATGCTCCACAAGCGATACTTCAATTCCTGCTACGAGTGGGTAGGTCTAAGATGCTAGTGTGTAAGAGCAAGGTTTCCAGATACTGTCACCTCAGACAATGGAGCAGTTATATTATTAGTGTAGATGAAGGAACTGAGGGTCACAGCACAGCTTCTTGCAGGGCTGAACCAAGTAGCAGTCTTTTAGGTAATAGTAGATAACATTTTCAGCAGCTTACTTGTAAAGTATATTGTCAGTAAATTCTGTGTCATCTTGGATCTTCGTTCCTTAATACATAATTATGTTAAATGCCACAACAGTGCTGGGTGACATTTTTGTATCCAAAATGAAACTAGCACATATGTATCATCGTCTTAGAAAAGAAGCTAAAATTGCTGGAAGAGGGGACGATATTTAAAATCATTAGTGCTGCTCATCTATATAGCTAAGCAGCAGTAATGTATGTAAATGTCTTCCCATCCTCCGATGCTAGCGTAACTAAAGGTAAAGTGTAAACTAAAAATCTCCACACTGCATTGGGCATTCTCTCAGGATGGGTAGCAGCTTACTAGTATAGGAATGAGATGTATGTAGATATATCTGCATTAGCTCTGCTGTTGCTAGTGCACTAAAAATAGCAGTGTAGCTGGGGTTGCATGGGCAGTGGCTTGAGCTAGCAGCCTACATATGTACCCAGGGGTTCCGGGTGGGTATGTTCTCAGGCGGCTAGCACCAGCTGCCACCCATTCTATCCTGGCTACTCTGCTATTTTTAGTGGGCTATCTCAAGCAGAACTAGCATGGGTACGTCTACATGAGCTAGGAATTGCATCTCCTAGCTCAAATGTTGATGTACCCTGAGGGGTTGTATACTGCTGTTGGTCATGCCTTTCATGTAAAATCAATAGCCATAGCAAAGCCCCTAGTGGGATTCATAGTGTTTGGTTCTCTTCCCTTTTCAGGGTAAAGACCTTGTTTTGTGGTATTCTTCCCCACACTCTTTTTTTTTTTTTTTTTGGCAACAGGTTGGAGATGAAATTGCATTTGGAGAGATCATCGGAATAAGTGACGGTTTCTTGAGATTTGGAAGGACTATTGGAGGCTGGAGAATACATTCTATATATAGATAAAGCAAAGAAATTGAACTCTGTGTAAGAATTGTTTGTTTAATTTCTATTCACATTAACAATTGGGAGCGTTTTAAGTGATTAATGCACCAGGAGACTATTCAAAGCTTAGCAATGTTTAGCAGCCTCTGAGTAAGTGCATTTTGATTTCTTCCTCTGAAGGAAAAATGTTGTGTATGTGAGAGCATTAGACGGTGCCTTGTCAATTTATATACTTGCTATGATTGCACTCATAACTCTTTCTCTCTTTGTCATTTGGCTTTATAGCTCCATTTTAACTTTTCCCCTTTTATAATCATATAGAATGGCTGCTCAGCTGCATAAATATCTTAAAAGTAAATAGTTAAAATGAGCTTTACCCTGCAGTATGTAACAATTGCATAGAACCGTCATTGCAATCACATTTTAATGCACTGTACACCTGTGGCTTGATAACAGCAAATTGAGTTGAATACGCAGTGAACAAAAGTCCACTAACATATTTTAAACTGTTCTCTTTTCTGAGTTATATTATAGCTCAGTATCCTTTACCTAGTCTCTTGACATAGGTGGTGAGAGTCTGAGTATAAATTTTCCTAACATATCATAATTATAGAAGTACTAAATAATGTTTTGATCACCCTCTGGGACAGTAATAGACAGTCCTCAAAATTTATTTTTTCTTACCTAGAGTGGCTACACACTAAGCCACAGCATATAATTAGCATGAACAAAATAGAATCCAGTACAATGTTATTTAGTATTTGTTATTTTACTATACTATGTTTGGACACTGCATGCATGGTACAGCTATTGTTTATTAACTTATAACCGGTGGTGGTGGCAGCAAAACAAGTGAGTGTTAAACCATAAGTAATGTTAAGAACTGAGAAAAGACAGCTGAACATTTTTACTTGATCAGAATCATAATTTCCAGGATTTTCTATTCATCTCTCAATCCCTTCCTTCAGAACCTTAATCTAACTGGTGTTGCATGTACTCATTCATATACTTTATTTCAAACATTTTTCATGATAACATATGCCATATGTTTATTACTATTTACCTGTCGTAGTTCTGCCTAAGTTCCCTGTTCACTGCCTGTTCCATCAAAGCACTTAAGCTTGTGCTTAACTGTAAGCATGTATGTACAATAGGGCCCACTCCTGCAAAGGCTACAATGGAGCTTGCTATGCTTAAAGTTAAGCATTTGTGTGAGCCTTTTGCAGAATTAAGGCCTAGGCTTTGCTAGTTTGGGGACTTGTTCCCAAAATCCTGTTTCTTTTTTTAGGTTCTGGTTTTAGGTTTAGGTTCACCAAGGTGAACATTTGACTTTACACAATCCCCTGCCTCAGTTTCCTCATCTATAAAATGAGGTTCATGATACTTACCCTCCTTTGTAAAGTGCTTTGAACTCTACTGATCAAAAGCTTTATATACAAAGAAGGTGTTGGTGGTGTTATTATTACAATACAACTGTTACAATCCTATTATTACAATCCCTTTTATAATTTTGGAAATCTTTTACTGAGTCACTTTGTATTCTTCTGTTTCCTAAGCAGAGTAGACCACAATATCACAACTTCTATGCAAAATAACTACACTTAATTGATTCATTTATTTAATTAATTTTGTCTCATATTCTGCAGTATGCACAATGGGCCCTATATGTAAATTGAACCTAACATTGTGACTTTTTAAAGATAAAAGATTTTGTTTGTTATCATAGACTATCAGGATTGGAAGGGACCTCAGGAGGTCATCTAGTCCAACCCCCTGCCCAAAGCAGGACTAATCCCCAGACAGATTTTTGCCCCAGATCCCTAAACTGCCCCCTCAAGGATTGAACTCAGAATCTTGGATTTAGCAGGCCAATGCTCAAACCACTGAGCTATCCCTCCCCCATTTGGACAGAATGAAGATCTTTACTAAAACTGCCACTTTGCTTACCCCCATTCATAGCTGTGTTAAGTGAATCTTTTCATTAAAAACTTAAGTATTTCACCTTTGACTTTAATTAATTGACATAGGCCCAGAACTTTTTACATTTAAGGGGAAAAAACCTTGTTTGATTGCCAAGTAATTTTATCTCTAGTTCATACAGTATTTGCTCATTATAAAGAAACATTGAAGTACTGTTCAATACAAGACAGAGGGAACAAAGCACATTTTGCATGGTTCTTCTGCTTCATTTTAAAAACATAGCTTTTTAATATTAATCACTTATCTCTTATAGAAAATATCCTTGCTGGGAAAAATCTGCTAAAGATTTTTAGTTCTTTTAGGGTAATATTTTTAGATCAATTTAATCAGTTCCGTTCATGTCCAAAGACTTCTTATTGTTATCTGTTCCAACAAACATTCAGACAATTAATAAAACATATATTTGGGACATAACAAAACAATGAGTGAATGGATTTGAATTGGGTGATGGTTTAATGAACAGGTTAAGTACTGGATTTTCACCTACTGGATAGTAGGTCAAACCAAAATGGAAATCCTACATATAAGCATGAAATGTAATAAATGTGGGAGCTAGCACAAAACTAGTAGGTAGGTGAAAAGTAGGGTTGCATATTAGCCCTCAGTTCCTAAAGATTCAAGTTCACATTTTTTTTAGATCATATGTGAAAACATCTGGTTGTCAGTTTTTTCCCTATTTAAAGCAAAACAAATGAACAAAAATTCAGTGCAGAAATACTGAAGACATGACTGAAAAATATCTATGCAGGAGAGACCCAGAGCTGTAGTAGTTTTTGGAGGTAAGGACTCAAATGTCTGGACAGACCTGTAGGTGGAAGATTGTTGCTCTGTGCTGGGCTCAAGTTGGAGATATGAATCTATCATATACATTATATTGCAGAGGCGAGAGTCCAGAAGGCTGGAAGAGGGCAAATATAGTGCCAATCTATAAAAAAAGGATTAAGGACCGCCCTAAAAATAACAGACCAGTCAGCTTAACGTCAGAATCCAAAAAAAGAATGGAGCAAATAATTAATCAATCAGTTTACAAACACCTAGAAGAAGATAAGGTGATAAGTAACAGTCATCATGAATTTTTCAAGATCAAATTGTGTCAAACCAAGTTAATATCATTCTTTGACAAGGTAACAAGCCTTGTGGATAAGGGGGAAGTGGTAGATGTGGTATATCTTGACTTTAATAAGGCTTTTGATATTGTCTCACATGACCTTGTTATAAACAAACTAGAGAAAGATAGCCTAGATGGAGTTACTATAAGGTGTGTGCATAACTGGTTGGAAAACCATTCCCTGAGAGAAGTTATCCATGGTTCACAGTCAAGCTGGAAGGGCATATCGAGTGGGGTCCCACAGGAATCAGTCCCATTTAATATTTTCATCAATGATTTAGATAATGGCATAGAGAGTACACTTATAAAGTTTGAGGACAAAACCAAGCTGGGAGGGGTTTCAAGTGCTTTGGAGGATAGGATTATTATTCAAAATGATCTGGACAAACTGGAGAAATAGTCTGAAGTAAATAAGATGAAATTCAATAAGGACAAATGCAAAGTACTCCACTTAGAAAGGAACATTCAGTTGCACACATAAAAATGGGAAATGACTGCCTAGGAAGGAGTACTGCAGAAAGGAATCTAGGGGTCATAGTGGATCACAAGCTAACTATGAGCTAACAGTGTAACACTGTTGCAAAAAAAGCAAACATCATTCTGTGATGTATTAGCAGGAGTGTTGTAAACAAGACAGGAGAAGTAATTCTTCCACTCTACACTGCGCTGATTAATCCTCAACTGGAGTATTGTGTCCAGTTCTGGGCGCCACATTTCAGAAAAGATGTGGACAAATTAGAGAAAGTCCAGGGGAAAGAAACAAAAATGATTAAAGGTCTAGAAAACATGACCTGTGAGGGAAGATTGAAAAAAATGGGTTTGTTTAGTCTGGAGAAAAGAAGACTAAGAGGGGACATGATAAGAGTTTTCATCTACATAAAGGTTATTACAAGGAAGAAGGTGAAAAATTGTTCTTGTTAATCTCTAAGGACAGGACAAGAAGAAATGGTCTTAAATTGTAGCAAGGGGGCTTGAGGCTGGGTGTTAAGAAAATCTTACTAATTGCCAGGGTAGTTAAGCACTGGAACAAATTGACTAGGGAGGTTGTGGAATCTCTGTCATTGGAGGTTTTTAAGAACAGGTTAGACAAAAACTTGTCAGGAATGGTCTAGCTATTGTTTAGTCCTGCCTTGAGTGCAAGGGACTGGATTAGATGACCTATTGAGGTCCCTTTTAATCCTACACTTCTATGGTTCTATGATTCTATGACTACTATACTCACCTATTGAAAGAGAGATGTGATTTTGTTTTTAAAAGCTTAAAAATGTAGTATGGCAGATAAATGCTAGCAAGCAAGCTTCTTTCAGCTGTTTTAAAGCATCCCAGCTAGAGTCCCCCTTATGTAACCCTGTGAATGCTTAGACTTAAAAGGAAGATCCCTTCTTGGTTGTGATGTAATGCTCTAGGAGAGAATACAGAAAACCCACCCAAAAGAAATCAGTTGCTGGCTGCCTGCAAACATGGTGGGTAGTACAGCTGTGCAAAAAGTTTGCAGTTAACTGGAATCCCAGTTGTCAGAGGCGCTAACACATTTGTGTATATCAGAGCAGGTTCCCTGAACAGACCACAAGGTCTACTGAGTCACATTTAAAGGGGCTTTTTCCTGAGGTCCCAAGACGCACATACTGTCGCTGGAGTCAAAGGGTTTTCTTATAAGCTTAGATTCATGAAGAAACAGAAACTCCATATTAACCTGAAGGGTTTGGTTCACTGTCCACATGTACTGAACTGTGCATCATTCACAGGCTTGTCTTTGGAAAGTTGACTGCAGGGTTACTGAACTGAGAAAGACTGAGGGCCAGCTTGAGAATTCATGTAAAATCTCTGCAATGCCAGTACAATGAAGTGGGCTGGAAGGGATGTAAGGAAGGGTAGAATTTGACCCTGAGAATAAAGCAAGAGTAATTCATAAAAGAATATATATACTTGAGAGGAGCAAAGTTAGCAAATCGGATAAGTAGAAATAAACTTTCGGCTGACTTTTTCAAAGTCTTAGTTGCTGAGGACTGGTCTTTCGGTGCTGTACAGAAATAGCTATCTTTCTCACTTTCTTTTTACCAGCTTTTGAGACCTGTATCAGCAAGATCTCAACCTGAAACAGAGAAAAAGGATAAAACAAAAAACTAATAAAAAGATGATGAAGGGTATATTCACAGATGGAAAAACTGAATGAATATTTTACATGGTTGATTTTGCTGGGTGAAATCAGGCCAATGAACACTCCTCGTGCCAGAGATTCAAGCTACAACCCAGATTTCCAGTGCCTGAGAAAATGAAATGCAAGATAGGATTCCTGAGAAAGAAGTATATAACTAATTCCTAATTCAGGGCCCTATCCCCTCTGCCACATGACCCTAGGAGACAAAACCCCTGCAGATCTCTACTGGGGAGAGGATTATCTCTGCTGGATAGTTCCCTTACTCTTCCCCTGACTTTATGATAATTCTGTAAGGAGAACAGCACTGAGTTTCCTGTCTCCTATGTGGGCCTAATATTCACTGGACTAATTTCGCCCCCCCCCCCCCAACAATGGAGTGGGATAGGAAGTATACACCAGAGCAGAATTTAGCCCACTGACTATAATCACATTTTACAGTTAAGAGGCAAGCACTGTGTTTGCACCATTATTTCAATGGCATAAGTCAGCACCGATTTCAGCACACAGAGCTTCTTTTAAAAAATGAATCTCTCTCCACAGATACCTTTAACACCAACCCCTCCCCAGAGTCCTGAAAGCAGTGATTTCATAGATAATCAGCCCACCAATGATACATCTGGAGTTCAGGCCCTAGCTTGTAGGGGTTTGGGTTCCATTATTGTGCTCAGGCTGGCCCTCCCCTGCTCTCCCAGCATGGGTCCTTCCAAGAACTTGCCTTCCTCTTCCCAAATCCTGCCCCCAATTCTCCCTGTCCTTGGGTCTATCCTCTCTGATACTCCAAGAGTTCCCAGAATACCCACATGAGCTCTGACAACCTCTTTGTTGGGCCATCACTCCTAATTCTGCATGTTCTGAGGCTAAGGGAATTGTGTAAGGAGCAACACAGTATTTGAAATGAGCAGCAGTCTGTGGCCTACTCCCAGATCTACTGGGGACTATGATGTAATCCTGAACAGAAAAAACAGCCAAAAGAGGGTGCAACTAGGGAATATTTGGAGATTGTGAAAATGAATGAAAGCCAGGCACAGACTATTTTGAGAACTGGAGAGAGATTATGGGTATATGTGATCATTTACATTTGAGCACATCTTACACCTTTTCTCCCCCAACCAGTATCATGATATGTCATGTAATCACAGTGAACCGTATTCTTGGTATTTACTAATCTACTTTAAAGGAGTGATTGTCTTGGATAACTGCAATTGAGTGTGACTGTTTGTTGGTTTGTTGTGGTGAATTTGCTTTAAATTAATTAATAAACTTGTTAATTAATCTATAAGTAATGGCAGAGTTTGTTTCATAGGTCTATTAATGAACACATTAGCACAAAGAGATTTTGTTGCTGTGATGGTGTTCACAAGTGCCAAGTCATACAGGCTTTCCCAAATGAGTGCCAATAAAACCCTTAATACATATCACTCCAACTATCCTGAATTTTAAAATATTGTTTGCATAATTTTAATTGTTTGGCACAGAATTCCATCCGGAGTAAATGCCGTTGAAAACTGTAAATGGAGCCTCTCTATTTTCTTCTTCTGGTATCTCATTAGCTTGGCCGCTGTGCTCAGCAATTGGTTGTTCCACTTTAGATTCTTAGCTCTCTTTCAAAATCTCATGTAAGGGCAATATTCTCCCATACACTCCTGCAAGCACAGGAGTGTCAAAACAAGCACATCCCAGCAGGGAACCGAGAAGAGGGGAATGTCAGGTACATGGCATGCTCCTCCTTTTTCTGGCATGGCACAAAATCCTCATCACTGGGACAACATGTGGCCAGACCTTGGCTTCAATAGGCAAGGCAGCAACAAAAAGTAGTGGGCAAGGCAGCAGGTACTCTCCAAAGCATACTGCCTTGGTGAGCTCCCAGATGTTGAGCCGAATATCTGATCGGGTGTCAGTGATTGGCAAATCAGCCAATGGGGGCTCGTCTGCTGAAGAGCCATGTTACCCAAAGGAAAGTGGCCTAACATGGTGCTGCACAGAAGGGTAAGGCTAGAGTCACCCAGATGGATGCACCCCTCCTGCTATGGGAGAAGACAAAAGCCATTGTGAGCCAGAGCATGTGGACTTTCTTGTCCCCTATGTGAGAAAATCTTGCAAAGAGATGAACATGGTATGAACGTGGAAAGAGAGGACTATGGAATTCTTTGGAGTGAGGGTGTATGTTCTATATTCTTCATTGCACAGGACTCTTATTAGTGATGCATAGAGTGGGTCCAAATATTTTGATATTTAGACAGAAAATTTCACTATTTTTTATCCAACTCTAGGATGAGAGAGAAGAGTTGGAAGAAAAGCAATTACAGATGTTCAATTTGAACATCTCTATATACTTTGTTAAACTTACCACAATAGCCTTTGGCAAAAAAAAAAAAAAAGGAAAGAGGAAAACTGAAAGATATCACTTGCCAGCAACATGATAATTTAAAATATTACATGCACGGGGCAAAGAATTTCTAGGACAATTTAAGGCTTTACTTACAAACAAAAATGAAAAAGCTTTCTGGCTAAAGCAGTGCTATTAGTAAAACTGTAACAGCTCCCAAAATATCATCTGACAAACCAAGACAAAAGAGAACCATGCTTGCAATGAGGGATGGTAAATACAAAATCAAAGAATTGTGTACGGATTGTGAAAACCAAAGACATGAAGACCAAAGAAAAAAGTATTTGCAAATGGCAATTTTCCTGCCTTCACTAGGAACTAAAAGAACGATTATTGGTGCAGAAGCGTTTATGATGGAATTAAACAGAAATCTGTAGGTAAGCTGCTGGGCCCTGAGGCCCATGCAAATATTAAAAAACTCTACCAAAGGATTTGCCTCTCTTCCCCCGCCCCCCCCGAATCTTACCAATTTATTTACGTTTCCTAGAGTCCTGTCAGATTTCACAATTGAAAAATAAAAGCCATATTTAATTGATTCTGAAACCCATCAAAGAAAAATCGACTGTGCCTCTTTCTCTATTAAACATTTATGTCAAGATATTTACCAAGAGGCTTGCAGAAAGGCTAGATAGACAATCTGCTTCTGTGATTAACTGGGATTAGACAGTCATTTCCCCCTCACAAAGTAGAGCACAGGGTTATGGAAACATATTGAACCATGGTGCCATTCCTCATACTGCTGTTGCTCAATGGCTTGGGGGAATGGGTATCTCTGTGTCATTGTTGATCTTTTCCCTGGAATCCAGTGGATCTCCCTGGCACATGGTGCAAATTCTCAGGGTGTGGTCTGGACAAGGATGGGTCCTTAAATGGGTAGAGGCACATACATTCAGTGACGAAAGTGTAGTTGAGGAATTGCATGCACAACTCTGACTAAAGGTCCAGTCATGTATATATTTGTTCCACTTACCTGAATTCAGCAATATATTTTCAATTAGCATTCTGTGTTTTAAAGAGGAAAGCAAAAGAAGACAGAAGTTAATTGTAGTAGAAATCAAACATACAGTGTACTGTAGTGTTCAGAGAGTACTACACCTACAACTAAGCTTTCCTTAGCCTTCTCCAGCCCTCGTTCTGCTGCTTTGGAATGTCTAAGTGCCACAGCTGCTGTACCTTTCCTGGTATGTAGGAGACTAGAAGACTTTGGTTCACAAGCCCTCACTTCCCTTACTCAGCACTGTGCCTCGATGACACAATTTAGCCATAGCGTTCCCAACAGCATATTGGACTGTCACTTGGATGAACTCAGAGATCTGTATAATATCCTAACGTAGCTCTCATTTACAAGGATCCACGTCTTGATTTGCATACATGAGAGACAAAATCAAGCTACAAAAATGTCTTCTACAGAAAACTCCCCATTTTTGTACTGCTCTCTGATTGACAGTCTTACAAAAAGATGTAGTTGGACAAAAAAATTCCATCTGCACTAGAACAAATTAATATATGCTTATTTTTCCCCAAAAAAGCAATTAGACTTGTCCAGACTTCTCCGGTGCATGTAGCCATATCCTGGTTTCTGTAAAGTGAATGGGAATTATTTGGCCCTAGAACCTGTTCACGGTAACTGGCATTATGCATGCCAATCTGCAGGAGGAAAGATTCATTAACGGGGCTGTACCTGACTTTCTCATGATATTTGCTAACAAAACAGTCATATTTTCCTCAACAATTTCCACTTCATTGGGTACATATGTTCTTGACTCAAAACTACTAAGCAGATTTAGCTCAACAGCATATGGCATGATGTAAACTTATGTACTTTTTTACCGTTTTAAAGGGAAAATATATTAAACAGATTTCACTATCATATGTTAGTTTTAGAGCATATTCTATCCTATACTTTTCAGCTCTTTCCCTTCTCTTATATTTATTCCTAGATATTAACTTATTCTTGTTTTCCATCAGAGAAACTCTTTACTAGAGGAACTCTATTTTTGGAAGGTAAAGGAGGAAGTGGATGCAAGAACAGCTGGCATGTATAGAATTGAAGCAGTTGCTTTCTCTCTCATTCCAATCCTGTTTTGTGTCTGCAGCAAAATGACAGCTGTGCAAATGTACTAAGCTGTCCCTATTTTCAGGATATGCTGAACTCATAATTCAGTACTAATGAATGTGTCATTGGAATCTAACAGCCTATTTAGATTGCTGCTTCCGCTATTACGGAAGGACTGGATGCAAAAATGATACTGCATTAAATAAATAGCTGTCATGTTAAGGGCAAGGAAATGGAGGCAGGGTGGGGTCTGACAAGTGGTAGAGTGGACTGTGGAATGCTTTGAGAGCTCTGCAAACCAGATACAAACACCCCTCTCCCCCACCGCCACCATCCGCTTCTTTTTTTAAGGTGCATTATATTTGATGTTGGCTGAAATAGTGCTCTTTTTTTGCAGAAACATTTGAGCTCATACTGCATGGTAGATTAATACTTTATGTTATCCAGTCTAGCAGAGACAGCACTATTCTTGAGTAGATGAGAAATTGGGTGACAGATGGTAAATTGTAATGGCAAGGGTAGAAAAGCAGCAGAACAGTATAGATTAGTGTCTGGGCATATATACCTTCAACTGTATACTTAAATGGCTTAAAGGAAGGTACACCTAAACCACTAAGATGGTATTGCAGTTTCAGATGACATAAAACAATACAAAGAAAGGAGGGTCTATTTTAGAAAGAACTCTGTGGGCTAGGGAACAATGAGTGAACAATGGCTCTCAAGTTTTAGTTTTAAACAAAATGGAAAGTTCTCATGTCTGGGGCAGAAAGATTCATAAAGACTCTCAACCAGAGGATCATGAATAGGGTTACCATATTTGAACATTGAAAAAAGAGGACACTCCACGGGGCCCCGGGCCCGCCCCCGGTCCCACCCCTTTCCCTGCCCCCGGCCCCACCCAACCCCGCCCCTTGCCTGCCCCCATTCCAACCCCTTCCCCAAAGTCTCCGCCCCTTCCCCTGAGCACCCCACATTCCCCCTCCTCCCTCCCAGCCACACGAAACAACTGCACCAATTCTAAAGTCAGGCACTCCACTAGTATAGACTCCCATGACTTTAATGAAGCTGCTCAGTGGAGGATCTGCCCCGGTGCTCAGTTTTTGGGAGCGGTCAGGACACTCAGCTCACACTGTTCTGTTTCCCAGCTCCCCAGATGCCTTGGAGCACCCAGTTCTCCTCCCTGCCCGGTAAAATCCCGGACATTTTGAGCTATTTAATTCTTTAATTCTAAAATTAGCGACTGCTGCTGCTCCCTGACTCTTCGAGCAGCCCCGTTGCCTCCGGACCCCAGCTGCTGGCCAGGCACTTCTCCTACCTGGGCTCCAGCTGCTCTGCTCCTCCCCTCTCAGACTGTAAGAGCCGAGCTGCTGGCTTCGGGCAGCCCTCCCCTGCCTCAGGACCCAGAGCTGGCTGGGCACTTCCCTTCCCCGGCTCCAGCTGAGCTGCTCGGCTCCTCCCCTCTCAGACTTACAGAGCCGAGCTGCCCGAGCCAGCGTTACCGGCTTTGGGCAGCCCCCCCCTGCCTCCAGACCTTGCACCGCGGGAGCAGCTCAGCTGAAGCCGGGTAGGAGAAGTGCCTGGCTGGGGGCTCGGGGTCCGGAGGCGGGGGGGGGGCTGCCCGAAGCCAGTAGCGCTGGCTCGGGCAGCTTGGCTCTGTAAATCTGAGAGGGGAGGAGCGGAGCAGAGCCGCAGCGGGAGAGGAAGTGCCGGCCATTTTCCCGGACATGTGTGGCTTTTCAGCAATTCCCCCCGGACGGGGGTTTGATTGCTGAAAAGCCGGACATGTCTGGGAAAAACTGGACGTATGGTAACCCTAATCATGAACAAATATGGGGGTTGCAAACATACTCCCTTCTTATAGCTAGATGGGAGAAGGGGTAGGTTGGCGGAGGGTCCCAGAATTATGAGAGGGGAAACTTACTTTTTTTTTCTGTTGTAACATGGTCACAGTATGGAAAGATGAATAGCACTGTCATAGAGCATATGCTTTGTACCACTCTTAAGTTTTCTTAGAAGCAAGAATTTAGCCAGAAAAGATGATGTACTGTACTCATTAGCCTCATGATAGCAAAGACTAACATAATTGGAACTAGATTCTTCAAAAAGGATGTGGCTAAGGTGAAGCCAACATACACCAGCCAGCAGAACACACCCTTTGGTGGACTTTCTGCCACCAACAGCCCCGTGGCCTAGGTTATACCAGCAGAAGCAAAGAGTGAAAGAAATACGCAATGGTTTTTCAAGAAAAGTATCAAATTTTTAGTTTGTGATTGTCAGAAGTAGAGGCGAGCAATGTGTGTGAGGAGGTGCAGCAAAGAGATTGGGTGTGCATTGAGGTGAATGTGGAAGACAGAAGCAGACAAATTTCTTGGAATATGGGTGGGTTGGGGATTTGGGGAGAGACAGGAAGGCAGGGTTCTTACCTACTTGCTTTGTGGTGAATGAGACAGAGAAGGCAGGGAAAGGGGACCACTGGGAACACAAATGGAAGCTTATAGGTAGTTTCACCAATATGCTACTGGCCTGGTTTACCTTATTATATGTCAGTGTGACACATAGGGGTGGCCTACACAAGGTCATCATGAAAGGGAATTGATAGGAATAATATGCACATTGTCCAATAAGAGATGAACCATGATACGACTTCAGTATTTCCTCCCAGTAATTGGGTCTGCACAATCTCTGAGTCTGCACATGTCTCTTGAGGGACAAACGCCATCCCACAATGTGGACTGAACAACAGCAGAATGTAGTTAGGAGGTTGCGTCCTACCAGTGACCTGATCATTGCTGGCTGTAAGTAGCCTCTTTTTAAAAAAACTTTCAATTGTTTCTGCTTGCTTATTTTGTTTTGTCTGGTGTGGGGCCACGTCTGCAATGAGCACTGTGATGATATCATGGCTGCAGCATCAGTCCCTTTTGTAAGACATATTCACATTTTTCTGTGCTCTCAGTTTTCTCTCCAGGATCCAGTGACTTTGGCAAGGTGCCTGAGACAGAGGAAGCAGGTCCATCTGGCCCAAGGATCAGAGAAGCACAAAGGTGGCTTACGGCCCCTGCTTCCTGGGCTACCCTGTGTTCATTGGCTGAAACCAGAGACCTGGCCCTTCATGTTCACAAAGGGATGAATATATGTTATGTAGATATGATAAATATATTTTTAAAGCCAGTGAAGGGTGAAACTCATTAGGTTTGTAGGTTCATTTTGAAAAAGTAATTGTGATGATTATGCCATTAGATTCAGACCTGTCGTTTCTAGACATCTCATGAGAGCTGGTTCAGTTTTTGGTTTTGCTCAGGTCAGAGAGATCTATTTTTTGAAACTTCAGGAAACGTTCAGGTTTAGTTTGGTTCAGATTCAGGCTGATCACTATTTTAAGGGAACAATGCTGCCCCGGGGTAAACCTGGTAATCAGGAGATAGTCATAAGCCTGCTTCCTTTTTTCTCTCATGTTACAGTGTATCAGTTGAACAGGCTTTAGAGGCCCATCATAATTACACTTGTTGCTGAACTACACTAAAGAAATGCACATTTTTAATATATAAACAATGTGATTGATCCAAAATGACAAAAGTATGTGATTAGTTCTAGTTCTTTTCCTGCATTGTCTGTACCTCTGTCTCCACTGTTTGATATTAACTTGTTTCTTTCTTCCTCTTTTTTCAAAAGGCAATGCCTTTGCAAGAAAATGTGATGCTTCTCAACCTAGCATATGTGAAATGTTGATGTGGCCCTTTGAATGGGTTTTAAAGCAGCAGATGACAAAAAGTACTTTGGAAAGGCTTTTGACATCAAGAAAGTATGACTCATAAGCTTGGGAGAGGAGAAGGTCAAAGCAATTACAAAAGATACTTCAAAGCAATGTGAGAGGTTTCTGAAAGAAGTCAAGAAATGTAACATTGATATGGTCTTCTGCCTTTTCTTTTTCTGCCACATTGATTATGTCCCCCCAAATCACACAGCCAGCACTCTATAATCTTGTGGGGGGGTTTCTTCTCTTGAATCTCAAAATGTGTATGTTCCCCCCTCCCAGCCCCATTATTTTTACTATGATTGTTATGGTAAGTTTTTTCTCAGCAGTGCTGGTAATTTCTTGGATGTGTGACCTGAATAGCTTTCACATAGCACATTCAATATTTATATAGCTGTTTATCACTGCATTTTTTCTACTTCACATACCATATCCATCTAGAAACCTCAGGGACAGTATCACAAAGCAACAACCTAGACTTTTCTCCTGCATTACATTTTTCAACTTACAAATGGGGCTGCCCTCTTAAATCTGCCCATGATATGAAACAAAATCTACACCTATTTCGCTTAAATTCTTCAATCTGACAGTTAACAAATGGAGCAACCTCTGTGGAAGTGGTTTAGTTAAGGAAGAGATTAAATCATGCCAATTGCATATTAAAAGTGTAAATATGCCACCCCATGAACTCTGTCACAGTCATGTCAACTTTCTGTAGACACTGAAGCAAGAGTCATTTATTTTGCTTGAGTTTTGGTCATTCATAAGGTGTGTACAAGATTTCTCTCCCCCTGCAAATCCCACATTATGCAGTCTTGTTTTTTAAATCCAATCTGTCTGTGTCAGAAGCACAGCAGTAAGTCTGCTTCTCTGTATGAGGGAAATTGTTTTCTACTAACTGATGACCTCAGCTTAGCAGTTTCTTTTCCAGCACATCAAAGCTCACAGCCAGCCTTGCTGCAGCAAGTGCACTTTTGAGTGGCTTTATGACATATAAAGACCCTCTTTGGCATTCATACTGTGCTTCTCTATTGTTTACAAGCTAGCAGTGAATTATTTATGGAAGTTGCAGGAGCTATGGCTCTCTTTTTTACCCAAAAGCTGCATTTTATCTTGTGGTGAAATTTTATGTGAAAGCTATTTTTTGGGGTTTATGTCCTTTTTGCATTTATTTGACAGGTTTTACAGTAGCAATCCCATGTTTCCATTTTTATTACAGTTAAAACCCATCTCTGAAAATTATTAACTGCAGCGTAGCTTTAACCCAGCTGATAATATTTTTCTTAGCGTTCCTGTTTTGAAATGATTTCAGACAAGATCACAGTGAATAAACTAATATAAATAATCTCAGTGAAGAAGGTGCCATTTTGTTGGTCCAAAATAAAGCTACAGGTCATTGGTTCACTTCTGCGGTGTAGTATATAAATGGCAACACATGGCTGAGTAAAATGATGTCTGACAGTGCTTAAAATAATTATTGATTACTTTAATCACAAGTTGCATTGACATAAACTTGAATGGCTAATAGTGCTTATGTTAAATGTTGCTGATCGTATGCTCTTCCTTTCTACTTTCTTTCATACATATCAAATAACAGAGGCTGGTAGCCCTATACACATTTGGCCAAACTTACCTGTATCCAACTGTCTAGTTTCACCCTGTGAGACTTAACCGTTATATTATTTTTATTATTGTTGTTATTGTTAATTTTGCAGCTGAATTCACTACCATGCTCTTAAGTTGTTTCCATTTAGATTTCTTTCCATAAGCATCGAGACAAACTGTGAGAAAGCAATTTGCAGAAGTGGAAGATTTCACACAATGCGAGCTGCAGCTGGCTAAGAATGGGCCTTTCATAGGTTCTTCTTCCTGTGAATTATTATTTATTTGTATTGCAATAGCACCTAAAGGCCTCAGTCAAGGCCCCATTATGCTAAGCACCATACATACATATTAAGTAGTCAATTAGAGCCCTGGAGGCAAAGTTTAGATTCAAGCCACCATAATTGAGGGATGTTTGGCTCTGGGATTCTGATTGGGGGCCATCTCTAGTAAGGAGTATGTTGATGTGTGGTTTATTTCCTAGGGATGCTTTTACAAGTCTGGAAATGAAAAAGTTGTCCCCATGAGGCTCCTTTCCATCCCAGGCCACCCTCACACAGGGTTTGTGTCCCCCAGACAGATGAGTTCTCCAGACTTCCTTGTCTCCCTTTCCCAGTCTTGGTGTTCATGGTGGACATTCCTGAGCCTGACACACCCTGACACCTGGAATGCTTGAATGTGTGCACTATGAGTCTGTAAGCTGGCAATATTGGCACCCCTTAGATATACTGGAATGGCCATTTGCTAAACTGCCAATATTCCATATTGAGTTTGAATGATTCCCAAGCACCTGTTTCCTCTCACTTGCTTTGAGGTATATGCCTGTACACCAGAATTACAGCATTTTAGGGAGACTGAGATGCCAGATCACTAAGATTGCTGTAGTCGTGTCCACACCTGGGAGCACAGTGTTCGGTTTTGTGGTTGACTGGAGATGTAACTCATCTGTCATGACTCGAGCTGTTTTCACCTACAGTCAGTCTTTTAAAATGTAATGTGATCCTGATCTGGGTGTGGATTCCACTGAGGAGAACGTTATGACTAAACACCTGCTCATAGCGGTGGCAATCTCATATTGGTTATATATGATCTGTATGTCCTAATGGTCGGTGTGTTTTGAACATTTCGAATGAGACTTTCAGAGGAGTCCAGGACTGGCCTGTCTCAGCCTCCTTTACTGTACCATTGAATTCAATGGAAGCAGAGTTAGGCCCTCATTGAACATTTTTGAAAATCATATCCTCCGTGTTTGCTATGGTTGTTCCTTTCAGCTGTAGGCAGCTTTATTCCTCTTCCTCGAGGGAATGGGTGATCTTCTAAAATGTATATAATGGCATTCGAATTTTAATGCTTCAAATCAATGACATTCCTATAGGGGTCAGGCCCTATCTGAAGGCCCATTGTAGCATTCCAGGTAATGTAGGGGGTGACAAGGAATTGTCCCAGGCTACTGTGATCTTCCCCCTGACATAAACCCACATGAGAGACAGGGCACTGTTCTGTGGCCACTGCTCATCTTGCTGATTATAATCACCTACTTGTTACCTTGTGCTCTGGGTGTCTGTCCTATCGACCATTGTCACTCATTTTATACTTAGCAGGTAAGCTCTTTTGGGTAGGGACACTCTTTTTTATATGTTTGTACAGTACTGAGCACAATGGGGCCCTGCCCTCTACTGCAAGAGAAATAATAAATAATAACCAACATAACCACACTTGTGAGGTTGTGCTAGACCTTGCATTAGGGCATTAGCATCCATGCACTTGTTCCCTAGACTAGGTTACCATCCCCAGGTTGATTTTCTTCTAATCACACAGTACATTAAGTGGAGTTTAGTCTTGTAGTAGCTGAGCATGAAATTTCATAAAGACCTCATACCTGCGTGGCTGCTCTTTTTAAAACTCCCTCTACACCCAGGCTCCTCCACTCAGCCAACTACCACAGACTGACATTTCAAAAATGAAAGAACATTCTTGCCATTAAACAATCTGTTCCTTGTAATCAACATGTCTCAAGATTATAAATGTCTTACTAGTGAGCCACAGCCCTGGTCCTTCAAGTAGGAGCTTGTCTCTTAAAATCTGAAAAATCTCTTGGAATCCTAGACACAATGGGTCAAATTTAGTCTGTGGCTTCAAGACACACTTTTTGTCTGAAATACATGTGGAAAGTTAAATGCACTAAAAAACATCTCAAGGCATAAGACAAAGGGATGTGGGCAGAGGGTCCCAAAAGGAAAAAAAGACTTACAACTTGACCATGCAGCTCTTCTGTACATAGAACTCCTATTGACTGCAGTTGGAGTTGTGTGTGAGAAGAAGCTACAGAATAGGATTTCATCGTTTCAAAATTAAAAACAATCAGAGAGTTAAAAACTCCCTCATACTATAGAACATTATTTAATTAAATGACTCTGATTCAAAGGAAGTTAGGTATAGAATAGTTGGTGAATCCAAGTATGTACTTTCTAATGGGCCAGACTATTAGTGTTAGCCTGTTGATTCATTTTTTTTAAGGAAAGGCAATTGACCAAATTTATACCTTGTGTGACTCACTTGATTTTTGAGCAACAATACTCTTGTATTTCCTAGCCATATAAGGGCTCAATTTTGTAGCTTATCAGATAACTCCCACTGAAGCTAGTTGTAGAATTAAGTCCTAAATCTTTTGCTGGAATTCCAAGCTAATGTTTTGATTGAGATGCTGTTTATAGCTTTAACTTTCCAACTACAGTCCTGACTTCAGACAAGAAAAAAGCATATGGATTGTTTATGCTCAGTTCTTTAAATTCAACAGACAAGCTTCTCACAGCTGGTCAATTACATATGTCCTGCTTGCCCTTTCATAGTAATCCCTTTCTTGTACACAAGTCCCTTATGATGTGTCAATTAAGCATTAAAAACAATATGAAGTTACTTCAGAATCAAGATGAAGGAATAACCTTTGTCTGAATGACACATGTCTGGTGCTTACTTGTGTTTTGCTTCTCCAGCATAAGTGTCCACAAAATTAATCTTTTGTATTTGTCTTTATAAAAATTTTAAAATAGGGCAATTTTATTCCTATGAGACTTTTAAAATTACCACAAAAGATTACACTGGTAAAATTAGATTTACATAAAAATGTCTGCTCAATGGAGATGCAAATCAGACTCCCTAAAATTCTTCTTTAAAAGAACTGGATTGGATGTTTGAGCAGTGGAATAAAATAAATACATAAAAAAGCATCTTGTACTATTATGTTCGCAGATGACATCTCAGTTTTCTATTTATGAGCAACTACAGGATTATGATTTTGGGATGATTTTACAGTTACTGGTCTAAAATGTAAGGCCACCCTGAGTCCCTAGTGCTATTTTTTTCCTCACAATTCATCCTACCAAACCAATGTAAACAAATTAATACAGGCTATAATGTGTCATTTTAGTTATAGCCTGTATTTGTGTTTAGGGTTATTGGGTAGCTCCAATACAGAGGAGCTACTAAATAGCAGGGGTCTATGGAATAGATCTGGCTGAGTCCTCAATTCCTCTGGGAGATCTGGAGAATCACATGCCAGAGAGCTTGCTCAGCCTTTTTAGATAGTTCAGTGTGTGCTGCCCCTACTCATTCTAGTATTTCTTTCACTATTTGCTTCTGCTAGCATAACCTAGGCCAAAAGGTGTTTTCATTGTAAGGTATACTCCATGTAGCCTCTGCTGCTGGGGTCTGTTCTGAGACCCAACCTCAGTTTACAGCTGCCCTCCCCAAGGAGAATCCAGGGAAGGTGATGGTGCAAACCCAAATTCCACCCATGAGGGGTTAATCCCTTAGGTACAGCGGCTCTTTCTGGTACAGAAAGCAGAGATGACTCTCAAGCCCAGTAGCTCTCTAAAATCAATTGTGTTAGAAAGGGGTCAGCCATTCATATGGTCTAGTTAAGTTTGGTCCCTATAATATCTTTGTTGGAATGTCTCCTTCCTCTCTGAATGCTATTAGCAGAAGGCAGGTGGCTCGTTACAGCTTGGAGCGGAATCCTGGAATATCAATTTGCTGGCTAAATTGCAAGAGTGGGCTCACTGGAAATAATAGGTTGGGAGCAACAGATTTCACAGCATTCCCTCTAGTTTATTCAGTAGAGCATCAGATTATAGTGGCTCTTGCTTCAGTACATTATCCCTACCATATCTTATTGCTACATTCCCACGTGAAGAGCCTGAAAACAGCCCTTTTGCAAAGGCAAAGATTCAGCAAAGGCAAAGATTTTTTTAAGGACCAATAATAGTTCTTCCCTTCAGTTGACAGATAAAGACCCAAATGGTATGGGTAACAAATTGAACATAAATAATTTCAGGCATTAATGGTAAAATAACAAGGAAAATGCTTGCATGCACACTCTGTCAGGGCAGGGAATTCTCATTTAACTTGCAGCATACATAAGGCTAAGACCTCTCTCTGTTTGTGTCAGTGCCTTTACAGTGTGGCTGTACACCTTCAGCAGAAGCAGTGGAGTTACAGATTTTGGACTTCTTTAACGGGGCCAATCAATTAGATATAATGAAAATTCACTCTATCTCCATACACAGTTGACAGTTCCCATATTAATCTTGTGAGAAGGGCCAATTTAGTTCTAATAGTGTTATTTAACCTGGCCATTTGAAAAGTTAAAACTTTTTTAATGTAGCCATTTATCTAGCACTCACATCTTTAGACAGCTGATGTGTTTTGTTTGTTTGTTTGTTTGTTTGTTTGTTTGTTTGTTTTTATGAATGTCTGAAATGTGAATTTTTGGTTTCTCATCTAACAGGCCAGATAGTACTTTTTTTTTTCCTCAAAGATTTTTATAACACTTGAACCTCCAATATTTTTTCCATCCATCATGGTCTGAGAATACTCATCTTTCTTCTCCTTACTTGGCTTAATCTTCATAGATATTTTCTTGCACATATTTAATGGCATTTTAGGCATTCTCTGTCCCTGAAGTGGCAGTATGCTGTACAGTGGAGATTGGTATATTGTTTCTGTAATGGAATTGTAGCGGATGACCTGGTTATTTGGATGTTTATTGTATAAGTATATTGGTTTAGTTTAATAGGAGGTTATAAGGAAAAACAAGCAAGAATGTAAAAGAATGGCTCAAGATAAGCCAATTCTCTGCAAATACTTAAAGATTAAGAGACACTGTAGGACAGGTAAAGACCCAGGAGCACAAAACATCAAAAGAACTATAGTGAGGTTAAAAAGTATCCAGAAGAAGAGATAGCAGTTGTTCAGGGGAACCAGGCTGAGACACAGGTACCTGACGGGGTGTCTGGAGAAATTAGGCCTGCTCAGGGATGGTGAGCTTTTAGGTATTATAGACGTGTGTAGACTGTTTTAAAAGGATTTTTTTCTCTAAAAGCTTAGCTCCTACTGTTAAAATAAATAATATTTTGGTTTGAAGAAAACTGTTTGATTACTGTATACCACTGGTCACGAGCTCCCAAAGGGAAGAAACACAGGTGCCAAATGTTTTGGACCTGCTTGGGTAAAAACGGTGAATACACAGGGTGCTGTAGCCCAGCGTCTGGTCTAAGAGCAGGAGAATTGTGGAATTCCACCTCAGGCAAGGTAAAGGCATGAGGCCGGACACCTGAGGGGTGCCCTCAGACAGACCAGAAAGGGGACAGAGGTGCAGCAAGCTCTGTACTGGTATAGCTTCATATAAGCCAAAAACAATAACCACTTCTGAACCAGTAAAAGTATGTGTCATTATTTTGCCTTTAGCAAATCTCTCTCTAATACAGTTGTATATACAAAAACATAAGTAAAGATGCACACAGAGCACAGGCACATACATATTCTCATTTATCTTAAATGAGTGCTTTATGTGACCTCGTTCCAAGAAATATAAACCAAAGACTTTTACTGATACACATTACAAGCTGTATACCTCCTTTTATATAAATTCAAATGTGCAGTAAGAAATGCCACCTTGTAAAATTTTCCTTTTCACATTTGGGCATAATGTAGTTTAGAGGCAGGATATAATGGTTTTATATTTGAGACAACCCCATATAAGCAAGCTTCATAATAAGGATTTAGGTTTGCATTTATTCATCAGTAAGATAATGAGTGCAGCCTCTTTTTCCCCGGTCAAGTGTATGCAGTGCCAAAAAGGATAAGGCATTACAGCAGATTACTTTACATTCATTTTAATAATGTAGTTTAAGTAAAGATATAAAACTCTTTATGTAACACTGGCACCATACAGCCCTCCTCAAAGGTTACCCAAGCAAAAGTGATAGTTTCAAAGACATACTATTTCAGTACCTTTAGAATTTTCATTTTGGTGCGGTTGCTTGATAATCTTGCATTTTCCAGTTCCTGTATTTATCTTTCTTGCACGATTTCCAAGATTGCTAGTTATTCTCCACCTTTTGAGGACTGTTTCTTGCAATTTTTTCTGACATGGAAATCTATCTCTTACGACCCTTAAGACCACCAAATGAGGCCATGCGACACAATTCAAGGGCATTCCTAAGCCCATTTCTCTACCACCCTACCTCCTGCCTCATCACCATAAATACCTCTTTGTCCCTAAAGTGTTGCTTATGAGAAGGATTGCCAAAGACGTATGGCAGGTGAGAGTTGTAGGTGTAGGAATAGTGAGTTACCAGGGTAGAGGTTTTTATTCCTGCTATTTTCTTAACCCAAAGAACAAGAGATTTGCAGGGCCGCCCAGAGGAGGGGACAAGTGGGGCAATTTGCCCCAGGTCTTGCAGGGGCCCTCATGAGAATATAGTATTCTATAGTATTGCAACTTTTTTTTATGGAAGGGGCCCCCAAAATTGCTTTGCCCTAGGCCCCCTGAATCCGCTGGGTGGCCCTGGAGATTTGTGTCCCATTATCCAGAGGTCTCTCACAAAAATAGAAATCAGAATGATATTACCTTTTCTCTGGCTGCACAATAATAGTTTGAGACCCTTGAATTTTAAGCTGCCTTCTTCCACATCCCAGTAAAAAGAAAACACAGGCAATATGACAAGCTAAGTGATGACTGTTACCCGTATGAGGTACTACTTTATGGACTGGGTACAGCTTCCAGAGTATGTACTGAGGGCGTGTCTAGATGAACAGTTAGTGTGCGATAAACTGGGTGTAAATCTACAGCATACTAGCCTGCCACTCACTAACTGTTGATACGGACCCTGGCACCGCGCACTAAAAGTTCCCTAGTGCACTTTGTTCTACTCCTTTTTCAAAGCAGAGTAAATAAAAGCTCCCTAGGATACTTTAGTGCATGGCACCAGGATTCACATGGACAGTTAGTATGTGGCATGTAAGTGTGTTGTCGATTTACACGCCAACTGTCGCTCACGAACTGGTCATCCTGACAAGATCTAAGACTCCAATTTAGGAAAGCACTTATACATGTACTTAAAATAAAGCACCCTTTCTGAATAGGCATATGTTTGTGAATGGTGGCTGATATTTCTTGACTGATGATGTCCTCTTATTAAGAAGACTGGCTTTTAAGAGTGCACCCAAGTGAATGGTTAGTTCTCATTCTCAAGGGATTTTGGTACTTGTTCAAATCACTGAAATTGAGAGTAAATTTGAAAAAATTCTAAATCATACCTAGTCATTGACATTAGTAGAAAACTCTCTGAATTCCAGATGAGCCAATATTATGTTTTCCAGACTCTACTTTTCCTCCCACTGTTCCCTTTGCTCTTTGTGATATATGGTCTTGAATTAAGTATAATATACCTGATGGTTGTTCATGCAGCAGTGCTGCTTTTGTATAGTTAAATTAATACAACTTTGGTGGGAGTTTTTTTTTTTTTTGGTTGGTTGGTTAATTTTAGTACAATTTACAAGTGCATTGTTCAGTAACTTCCCGATTACCCCCTCAAACACACCACAATCAAAATACAAGCAATTATAGCACTATTTACAAGCATAGAAATAAGTCAGGAGTAAACATGCTTGAATATTGTCAAATAACTTTTTATTATTAATTCAAATTCTGAATACTTAGCTCAGTGATATTGGTACAATTCACTAACAATAAAACAAATGTGGTTTTGTTCATACAAAGGTTTATCCTTTGTGCTAAAATACACTCCCATATACACCAGGGTACTAGTATGTGAATAATATTTTAATTTGCTATTTGTCATTTGTTACTCCTTAAGCTTTAATCTTCTGTCAGCAAATCAGGGTGCAGAAACAACACTATTTGATGTAGGTGCCTACTCACACAACATGAACAATAAACTGTTTTCAAACCACCTGCAGTGTGAAAATTGTTTGGTGAATACTTACAAATAAAGATTACATTCACAGAAATCAGGATTTGTCCATGAACAATTGGCAACTCATCAGATATTTTATTCAAAGCAAATAAATCAAGCAGCGCTGGACTGAAATTGATGAAAAAGTGGATACATTTTTCAAAAATGCCTACGTGACTTAGGAACCTAAGTCATATTGATTTTCAATGAGTCCTAGGCTCCTAGGGGCCCAGGTTTACAAAGGTATGTGAGTATGCAGATAGGCACTTAGTAAAATTTTCAGAAGCAGGTTAGTCATCTCATTCCCATTGAAAGTCTATAGCACTTATGTTCCTAAGTACCAAAGTCCATTCTGAAAATAGTCTTTTAGGCATTTTTAAAAATTTTATCCTGAGTCACTAAAAAGCAACTGCCCATTACAGACTGAAAAAAATAATTTTAAATACCTTGGTATCCACCTGACATTTAGCTCAAATGAAAAATATTAAGCTATGTCCTTCTTTTGAGCTATATCAGTAAAGATGTGGAAAAATGGTATATCACCTCCTTGTTAAATTGGTCATCTTAAATTGCCACTAAAATTGTTACATGCCCAAATCGGATATGTTTGTTTTCATTGTTATCTATCCATTTACCCAATTCTTTTGAAAGTTACAGACAATTATTAACACATTTATGCAGAAATGCAAAAGACCTGAAATCTAAAGAGCTACTCTAAATAACCATGAAGATTTGAATGAGATGGACATTCTTAGCTTTCCTTCATCATTTCTGGGTACAAGAACTGGTTATTGTCTTCCTCGACATGGCACAACATGACAACATTGGGAAATTCTTTTATTAGTGTATTTGTGCTCTCAACCATGTCTTTATTGTTCCTAAATGAGAAATGTATTTCACCTCCAGACACTCAAAGCAAAATATTTTTTTTTGGTGATATTTCGCTGGATTATTATGCCACAAAAGCTTCAAGGGTTCATCATGTCACTCAACCTCCCAAAAATACAGAAAAAGTGGTCTTACTTTGTCTGAAGGGTCTATTTACAACATAGTTTATCAAGAGTTAATAAATGATTAATAGACATACTAATAAATGATTAATCAGTTGTTGATTTTTATAAAGTACATCAGGTCAACAGGTTGCTTAATACCCTGACTTATGTAACACTTTTTAATGATCTATTATACATTCTTATAAATATCTATAATACCTACTGTTCATGTCTTATAGCTTCTGTTAATTATTTATTAACCCTTGAAAAATCATTTGTAAATAAAATGTTTATACAAAGGATGACCGAAAAAGTTTTATTTTCATAATCATTAAGAGGTTATTATCCAGCATCAATAAAGACACTGAAAATCTTAGAAGGAACAAACCATGATTTTTAGAATACTGTCACAATGATCTTAGCGTCTCAGCCTCATAATGTGACAAATTATAGAAATACATATTTATATTCTCTACTTCCTATATGTCCGAGGAACCACAGAGAAAATTAGGGCTTTATCCACAAAGGGATGTAGGTGCCTAAGTGTCACTTTAGTCCCCTAAATCCAAAATTTAGATCTTCAAAATCCCACTCAGCAGCTGCCTAACACTGTAGTTGTGTAAAGTGCCTAGGCACCTAAAATTCCACTGCTGAAGTCCCCTAGGCACCTCAATTTCTGCCACTAGACATATGTACAGCTGCCTCAGTCCTGGCACACAGATACCTAGCTCATGCTTAAGTCCCAGTAGGATCCTCAAACTAGGCATTGCTCTATCTATCTCGCCTGCAGGGCTCGAGTCAGTAGACATTTTCAGAGGCCACCCATACATCAGACCATATACAAAATGGTGATTGTACACCATTTTTACACAATAGCCCAGTGGTTAGAGCACTCATATAGGATATGGGAGACCCAGGTTCAAACCCCACTCTGCTTGATACGGCGCAGGAATTTGATTGCAGGTCTCCTATCTCCCAGTGGCCTAACCACTGGGGTACAGGGTATACCAGGGTCAGTCTCCCTCAGTCTCTCCTGTTGAAGCAGTTCCACAATGTATAATATATTTGAATATGCATTGGGCCAGAGAAAAAGTTAAAATGACTCTATATCTCAGTGCTTGGAGCACTCACCCAGGATATGGAAAATCCAACTTCAATTTCCTGCACCAAAGTATTTTATACAAAGTGGCACAACTTCAAAAGGAGAGATTCAGAGAGATGTTTATGTAAAATAAAATTTTAAAAGCCAGTAGGAAGGAAAAAATGAACAAATTACACACAAAAACATACTTTATGCAGAGAAAGTACATTCTATATTTACTTATATATGTGTGTGTGTGTGTGTGTGTTTAGATATAAATATAGATATATAGATAAATATATTAAAAACACACATATATAACTGAAATAGTAACATTTTAACAGGATTATTTCATTAACACTTTATAAAAGTAATCAAAGAACAGTATAAAATATTGCAAATATGTCAATTTTTAATATGTGAAGAGCTTGTTTCTGTCATATGTGATCTGTCACTGATTTCACCTTATTTTAATAATTAATAACTTCTTTCATATTGAATCAGTGGCTACCTGTTGAAAGTTTAATGTCATAAATTCTGGCTCTATTGACATCAGTGGCAAAATTCCCATTGATTTCAGGATTCAGAGGGGTAGCAGTGTTAGTCTGTATCAGCAAAAACAATGAAAAGTCCTTGTGGCACCTTAGAGACTAACAAATTTATTTGGGCATAAGCTTTCATGGGCTATAACCCACTTCATCAGATGTATGGAATGAAAAATACAGTAAGCAGGTATAAATACACAGCACATGAAAAGATGGGAGTTGCCTGACCGAGTGGGGGGTCAGTGCTAATGAGGCCAATTCAATTAGGGTGGATATGGCCCATTTCCAACAGTTGACAAGAAGGTGTGAGTATCAACACAGGGAAAATTACTTTTTGTAGTGACTCAGCCACTCCCAGTCTTTATTCTGGCCTAATTTGATGGTGTCAAGTTTGCAAATTAATTCCAGTTCTGCAGTTTCTCAGTGAAGTCTGTTTTTGAAAAAAATGAAGAATTGCCACTTTTAAGTCTGTTATTGAGTGTCCAGGAAGTCACCTACTACAGGACAGGCCCAACAAAGAAAGTAATAGAATGCCACTAGCCATCACCTACAGCCCCCAACTAAAACCTCTCCAGCACATCATCAAAGATCTACAACCTATCCTGAAGGACGAACCCTCACTCTCACAGACCCTGGGAGACAGGCCAGTCCTTGCTTACAAACAGCCCCCCAACCTGAAGCAAATACTCACCAACTATACATCACACAACAGAAACACTAACCAATCCCTGCAACAAACCACATTGCCTACTCTGTCCGCATAGCTATTCAAGGACACCATCATAGGACCTAACCACATCAGCCACACCATCAGGGGCTCATCCACCTGCATATCTACCAATGTGGTATATGCCATCATGTGCCAGCAATGCCCCTCTGCCATGTACATTGGCCAAACCGGACAGTCTCTACACAAACGTATAAATGGACACAAATCAGACATCAAGAATGGTAACATTCAAAAACCAGTAGGAGAGCACTTCAATCTCCCTGGACACTCAATAACAGACTTAAAAGTGGCCATTCTTCAACAAAAAAACTTCAAAAACAGACTTCACCGAGAAACTGAAGAACTGGAATTAATTTGCAAACTTGACACCATCAAATTAGGCCTGAATAAAGACTGGGAGTGGATGGGTCACTACAAAAATAATTTACCCTCTGTTGATACTCACGCCTTCTTGTCAACTGTTGGAAATGGGCCACATCCACCCTAATTGAATTGGCCTCATTAGCACTGACCCCCCACTCGGTCAGGCAACTCCCATCTTTTCATGTGCTGTATTTTTATACCTGCCTACTGCATTTTTCACTCCATGAATCTGATGAAGTGGGTTATAGCCCACGAAAGCTTATGCCCAAATAAATTTGCTAGTCTCTAAGGTGCCACAAGGATTCCTCGTTGTTTTTCCATTGATTTCAGTGGAGTCAGGATTTTACCCATCATCTCCATTCAATTGCATAAACTTTAACCATGCTAACTATGCGGGTCCTGATTCAGCAAAACACTTAAGCACATGAGTAATCACCTGCCTATTCAGCAAAGCATTTAATCATGTTCTTAAAGTTAACATGTGGGTAAGTGATTTGCTGAACTGAGTTGGGGCTAGGGCCTGTATCTCTATTATTCTCCATTTTCACTATATTGCCAGTAGTCCCATAGCCTTGAACTCCAACCAACGTGTCCAGGGTTGTGAGAATTAACTCTGACTGGGCAGCTGCTAGAAATCAGTGTAATACCAGAGCTGGAATGAATTGTAGGTGCAGTTGCCAAAGCTTTCCTAGCCTCTCCTCCCTTACTTCTGCTAGCCCATTGACCAAGTCCTTGCAGTGAGCTCAGTGAAACTCCTTTAATTGTGTTTACAGGCAGTCAGCAGAGCCCTTCAGCAGACTAGGCAGAGCTGTTATGAAACAGGATAAATTAGCAAAGTTCTAAAGCAGCCAACCAACCCCGAGATGTGGCATGTCAAAGGAAAACACTGGCAAAACCTGGGATTCAGAAAGCATCTCCATAAGGAGCAGCACTGCAATGTAGACCACCATCTTGGAGATGGCCCCTTCCCTTCAGTTCTTGTGAAGTACCAGTAAACCATTATTGTATATTTCCTGCTTATAGATTGTATTTCATCCAATATTGCATATTGTTTGCCATCTGTTTCAGCCTTCCTTAACCTCTTCTCCAATAGTCCTTATGTCACTCTAATTATCTGTACTCTTTTTGCCTCTGCAGAGCCAAATAGCCATAGCTGGGCAATATGCCATCCTCCAACCCAACAAGCCAGTACCTCTGAACTGTCTAATCTGGATTTGCCCATGGTAACCACCAGGCTGATTATTGTAACATACTACATCTAGGAATCAAATTGCTGACCTTAAAAAGGCTACAACTGGTTCAGAATGCAGAGGCCTTTCTGCGGAGCAACTGAGACCTCCGAGAGCACATCAACTCAGCTGTCCTACTGGACCAGTTTCAAAGTTTGGTCCTCATCTTCAAAGTCCTATGTGGGATTGGCCCAGTTTACCCAAGGAACCTCTCCACCCTATGTGATCATGATGACTTCCCACAGCAGAACTGTGCCACTGGAATAATAGAACTGTCAGCTTCAAGAGTCACCCACCTGCTCACAGGACATACAGCTTTCTCAGGGACTGGCCCATGACTCCTGAGCTCATTTCCAGATGAGATCAGAATGACATCAAACTTCAGCATCTTCACAGTACAAATAAAAATGCACATCTTTGATCTAGCTCTTTTACAATAATGCCCCTGAAAAGCAACTCTCACTGACTGGTGGCTGGAGTCAATTAGAGAACCTTGTGTTCATTTAAGGGGAAAATGTGCCAAATGTTCAGATACAATGGGGATGGGCACAGTATAAAAAATTAGATATGAAGCTGGCAAATTATCTATTTATCTGTCTAACTATCTATCTATCTAAAAAATTAAAATTTGAGCCAAACATCATAGGCTTTTACTTTTAAAGAGTAACTCATGGTTCAAAGGAAATCTTAAAAGCATACTAATACATTTAGAAACAACTCTGCTTAGACAATAGATACTGCATCTGGTATCTTTTTCCTTGCAGATACTAAGACTATTTGCCAAAAAGCATGAGCTTTGTTTTTCACAGCGTCTCCTGACCTTCTTTATGCCCTTCTTATTTTTGAATATTTTTTACTTTGTAAAACACGATTCAGTGAACTAGTCTGTGTAAGTCGCTAAGCTTTCTCTGGCTATGGTAAGGTTTTTATACTGCCACCCATTACCATAGTCTTCTGTGTAAAATGGACTTCTTGATGTATGGGGCTCTTCTCCCTTTTTGGTACACAAAAAACTCTTCTTTGGGGTAGAGTTATGTTTTGTTTCTTTGGTTGCTTTGTAATTATGGGGAGGTATTAGAGACATTGAATTTCAGGGGGACAGGATTAGTGTTGTGAGCATTGTTCTTGTTACGGTTTTCCATAGAGGAAGGTTTTACAGCATTTCCTAAAGATAGTCAGACCTTGGATTGGCTGGATCTCCTCTGGAAGTTAGCAGGAACTAGTATCCTATCATGCCAAGCTTCAGTTTAGCATCTTCTCTTGACTTTAAGGCTCCATCTAATTTACTTTTGTAGTGATAGCAGGGCAAAGCTGGTCAATTTGCTTTATCCTAGATACAGAATCATGTGAGTCTTTGCTGAGTCTATAAAAATTAATGTATATTGCACATGCCATTTTCCCCTTTTGTTTCCTATTCTAGTATATGCATATAATGTGGTTTAGATTGCTAAGAAGTATCTGCATAATATATATTCTGTATTTTTGTGGCTGACAGTGACTTAGGTTTTGAGAGAGATATGCCAGTAAAAAGGTAACTATGTTAGTAGGAAGGGATTGACTATAAACGTGCTTACAGTATGGCTCTTCCCTCAGATTATTTTAGTAGGGGAACATTTGACTTCTACACACGCCTCAGGAATTCTGAAACACACCAGTTTTCTGCAGCACTAATTGCATGGAAGACTGGAGTTATATGTATAGTAATTTCTTGTAGGAAAGCATTGATTTTTCTAAACACTTAATTGAAAAAATAATATTGTGTATGCCTTTCAGTTTTCTCTAGCCAAATCCTTCTGTCCTGTGTTGGGTGTTTAAGACTCAAGGTGTGAGAGCATTGTACACCCTCCTGTTACATACAGAGGCAGCAGAGTTGAGATCTGAGAGGCAATGAAGAGACCGGGTAGCATGGGAGCTGCACAGCCAATGTTCCCACACTGTCAGCTGGAGGGGAAAAGGAACTAGAAGAAAGGTGGCAGGGGAAAGGATCAGAGACAGAAAAGAAAGTGCACTAGATGGAGAGAAAAGGAAGAGCAAGTGTGGGGAAGGAGAGGGTCATGATGGACATATACAGGGAAAAGAGAGAGGAGGAAAGCTGTTGGCTCCTACAGCCCAGGATGCCAGCCTCCATTGCCCACTTGTTAAATTTTTAAACAAGCACCTTTGTGTTTTCTCCCATTCTGCCCCTCATCCTTGGGAGGAGCTTCCTAAAAACATGTGCTAAATTCGTTATTAGCCTCCTCCAAATCTGTCCTCAAAACTCTATATTTGCTGTGATGCCTACAAATAGCTTGACAATGGTGTGGTCACTGATGTGCTGAGATCACTGCCTGTCGTGCTGACCAATACTGTCTCATTGTTTCCTTATATTCCCATGTCTGTCTGTATCCATCTGTTTTCTCTTGTCTTATAGTCAGATCATAAACTCTTTGGCACAGGACCATTTTTTGTTCTGTATTTGTACAGCAACTATCACAATGGGGTCCTTGTCCATGACTATGGCTTACATGTGTAATAATAATAATTAATAATAATTAATAATAGGAAGGCAAAGAGGAAAATATAGGAAGTCAGACAGAAAATGAAGGGACATAGAAGTAAGGGGTCATCAGCAGATTTGAAAAGCAATAAAGTGAAGTAATGGTCTACATCAAGAGGGTGAAAGATGTGGAGTTTTCTATGCTATTAAATTCAGCTTCCTCAAATATAAGAAATATAAACAGGACACTAGAGGTACCCTTATTTGGGTGTATTGCCATGACCTGGAAAAACAAAAGTAAAGAAAGCTGCAGGAATGTGATCAGTTGAAAATACATGTTGATGAATAACAGAACCTGTTTGCTGGGTAAATTCAATGAGCAATGGCATTATGCAATGATGAGATAATTTCTCTGGAAGTGAAGGTGGCATAGAGCCACTAAGTCAACTCTACATATGCCACCTAGGGATCCCCTTACACAATGAAATCTCCAGGTGTCTGGTTAATCCTGCTCTTCAACTGATTTGAACCACTGAAGCAGTTCAAGAAGCCAGCAAGGGGCTCAGAAGCTCTCTGTTTCAGTCTATCGCTGTATCTCAGTCCACAATGTGTCTATTTTAAGCACTTAAAATATATTTATCACTACAGTAGCTAGACTTCTTTCATGATCTGAATCCTGCCTGCGCTATTAGATGTTGCTTATGGCATGAATGATGCTCTGCCATCCCCGTCTATCTTGACCGTGTACTCTATGCTGTTGAATCCTGGAATTTTCCCTTCTCTAAGGCCTGGTCTACACTAACCCCCCAAATCGAACTAAGGTACGCAACTTTAGCTACGTGAATAACGTAGCTGAAGTCGACGTACCTTAGTTCGAACTTACCGCGGTCCAGACGTGGCAGGCAGGCTCCCCCGTCGACTCCGCATACTCCTCGCGGTGAACAGGATTACCGGAGTCGACGGGGAGCACTTCTGAGTTCGATTTATCGCGTCCAGACAAGACGCGATAAATCGAACCCAGAAGTTTGATTGCCTGCTGCCGAACCAGCGCGTAAGTATAGACAAGCCCTTAGTAGTGTTTGATGGAAGGATTCTTTTGGTCAGTCCCTTTTGTGCATTCCTCCAGTTGCCCAATGGCATGCCTGCCATGGCAGACTCTGGCTTCATTTTTAACACATGTCCCAAACACTTCCCTCTTCTCTTCTGAATAACTTTAAAGACAAAGGTTGTTGAACTCTCTGACAAAGCTCAATGTTGTTAAAAAATAATTCCATTTAATATCTGGTATTTTTCTAAGGCATTTGCTTTCAATGGCATTTAAACATCTGTCTGTACCTTTGGTGTATTTCCTACATTCACATTCATAGGTTAAGATGAAAACAACATTTGAGTTGAAAATTCATAGTTTGGTCCTTAAACTGTAGATTTTATATGACCAGATCTTGTATAACTCATCAATGCAGCTGCCACCTTGCAAGTTCATGACATTATTTCCTTGTAGACATCCCCATTGACTTGCATGTCACTGCCAAGGTAAGTAAATCAACTCACTTCTTTTACTCCTTCGCCACTCATGTTATTAGAAGTACATAAACAAACTTTGGGGGGTTCCAATTTTGGTCAATCTAGGCTACAAGAAGTCTTAATCCATTCCTGTTTGAGTTCTATGTATGAAAACTATAGTGGTTTCCATTAAATTTAATTAATCAGTTGTTAATCTGATTGAAAGCTGAGGGATCCAGTTATGTGTATCAAAAATAATCTTTATCAATCAATTTTGGTTTCTTTAATGAGGTAATACTGGATAATATACTCATTGGATATTGAAAATTGCTGTATAATTAACAACACCACAGTGCTGAATGACTTAAAAGGAAGAACCCAAACAAGGTATGATAATAAAAAAGTGGTTGCAACTAAAAGTTGTGGTACAATATCTGTCACCTCTACATTTTGAATGGAAGGATGGTCTTGTGGTTAAATCACTGAATTGAGACTAAGAAGATCTAAGCTCAGTTCCCAGCCCTGTCACAGATTTTCTGTATAACCCTGGGCAAAGTATTTAATCTTTCTAAGCATCACTTTCCTATCTGTAAAATGGAGATAAAAATACTTCCTGTTACCTTCCTGTCGGTCTTGCCAAGTTAGATTGTGAGCTCTTCCAGGCAGGTACTGTCTGTCACTGGGTGTTTGTACAGTGCCTTGTACAAAGGGACTTCAGGCATTATGATAATACAGATAAATAATAATCTACTACAGAAACCCCCTCTAATAATCCAACAGATTTTCAAAAATGGCAAGCAATTTTGGGTCTCAGTTTTAGAGACATTTTAAAAAGGGGGTGATTTTCAGCCAAAAATTAAGTGTGGCCAGTGTACTGAAGTGCATGCCTTACAGAAATGAAGCTATGGATGCATGGTATATTGGTGGTAGCCAAATTACAATGAGTTTCTAAAAGTTCAGATGCTTTTCTGAAGCTTTTTGAAACTCTCTGATAAAAAAAAAAATGTGTGTGTGTGTGTGTGTGTGTGTGTGTGTGTGTGTGTGTGTGTGTGTGTGTGTGTGTGTGTGTGTGTGTGTGTGTGTGTGGGGCGGGCTGAGAACAGTCTTTTTTCTGTGGGTGTTGATGCTTCCCATTTCCAAACAGATCAGAAATGCCACAAGAAAAGCCCCTCTTGTAATGTTTTGCTACTCATCCATCTGGAAAATCAGAGAAACCAGGAAGTTCAGAGAACAGTAAATGAAGAGCAAAAACTCAAACATTTAACCAAACCAATTTGAACCTTGTTTTGACCCTGTTCTGTTTGGCTTCCTACTGGGTAAATTTTCGAGGGAATTCATTCAAACGAATCCATCCTTAATACACATGCAAAAATTTGTTCATCTATTTAGTTTATTCATGGACCAGTGTCAGTTTTAATAAAGCACCATGTGAAACCAATGGCCAGTTTACCTGCCCTTTCAGAACTCAAAGAAATCTTTTTTTTTTAACAGTAAGCAGGGAAACAACTCAACACAAGTGTAAAGAATATGTTACACTCAGGGATCGGCAACCTTTGGCACATGGCTCTCCAAGGTAAGCCCCCTGGTGGGCCAGGCCAGTTTGTTTACCTGCCGCCTCCGCAGGTTCGGCTGATCACGGCTCCCACTGGCCGTGGTTCGCTGCTCCAGGCCAACGGGGGCTGCGGGAAGCAGCAGCCAGCACATCCCTCGGCCCGCACCGCTTTCCGCAGCCCCCATTGGCCTGGAGCGGCGAACCGCGGCCAGTGGGAGCCGCGATCAGCCGTACCTGAGGATGTGGCAGGTAAACAAACCAGCCTGGCCCGCCAGGGGACTTACCCTGGTGAGCCGCGTGCCGAAGGTTGATGACCCTGCTTAAAGTACTAACCACCAGAACTTAACAATCAGTTTAGTCCCACTTAGAAAACTACAATAAAAACAATGCATCTTACAACCTTATGAAGTGCTGCCATGAACTGAGGCAGAAGAGTTTGTTCCACTGCAGTTGAGACACTCTAAGAATTTCACTCATAAATCACACTTTTAGGACATTTATACTATAAAAAGGAATAAAACTGGGCTGAAAGGTGCAGTAAACATCCTGTACTTCACAGAATGTCCTGTGTGACTCTGTGAACTAAGTCTGAGGGGTTTTTGCTGCAACTTACTTTGAGTCACTGCTCCCAAATTTGTTCCTAAAGTTGCATCCCTGGAGTGAGCCCTCCCTGCCCTTTCCCTGCTCCCTTATGGTCTGTTCCCATCTTTCATCTCAGCTAGCCTTCACATAGCTTATTCCAGCTCTGTGTTAGAATAAGTTAGGCATTTAGTTGATGGAGTATTTCCTTGGCTGGAGGGAAAGGGTAGTCCAGGACTGGAATGCAGCTTCTTACTTTCTCGCCAGCCATGCTCCTTCTCTCTGATTGCCCAAAGCTATGACACTAGCAATTAATAATTATTATCAGATTTGTATGGCAGTAGCACCAAAATGCCCCATCACGGCTGAGACGCCATTGGACTATGTGCTATACGAACACACAGGACGACATGGTCACTACCCTGATAAAACAAGCTAAAATGAGTGAATGTGATGAACAATAGAACAGAGGATAAAAAGAACAATAGTTAAATCACATGTTTACAGAGACTAGCTCTGAGCACAAGGTGATGGCTCAAAAGCATTTGAAAAAAAAATTCTGTTTGAAATAAATAATATCAGCTCCCCCTGAGTGCCAATCCACCTAGCCATCATTCACTGGGCAATTTCTTGAAGCTATCACTGCAACAATGAGCCCAGAGTAGATCTGGTTGGAAAATTTAGTTGAAAAAAATAAAACAGAGGGAAATGGTGTCTGCAATATTTTTCATGAAATATTTTTTCCACTGTCTAACAGCTTAAAAGCACTTAGGAAGAGTTCACTGAAAACAAAAAAACTGACAACAACTGAAAAAAATGTCTGATGAAAATTTTCCTCAAAAACCCCACCATCACCATCATCAACAAGGACACTGATTTTGCAACTGGCTTTCATCTTGAGAAGGACTTCAAAGGAGAACAGGGCCTTGTGGGTTAATTCACTATGGTGTAGAGAACATGCACAAACCACAGTTTGTGAGAAGCTTGTACACAAGGGTACTGAGGGCTGGCATCATTGGCAGAGCAATCTGGGGAGGTCATGTGATAAGTAAGAGATGAGCAGAGAAATACAGAGGGAAGCAGAGTTGTAAACATTAACCTGAGAGGCTTGTGTTCAAGTGGAAAAGTCAGTGAAGGGATTCAAAAAAAGAGGTGACATGGTCAGAGAGCAAGAAAGATGCTCTTACCAGCTGCTTTTTTGTATTGACTTGGGAGGGGAGAAGGGCATGATATGGGTATCAGAGTACAGTACAGTATAGTGCAGTAATTAAGATGCTGAGAGCCTGAACAAGAGTTTTAGCAGTGTGGGCAGAGAAAAAAGGACAGATATTTTTGAATCTGTAGGAAGAAGCGGCAGGATTTGGAAACAGCCTTGGATGTGCACGGCAAGGGAAAGTCAAGGGAGCTGGTGCCCTTTTGTTCTCATTCTCCCAGGGCTGAGGTGGTATAGCACATGGGTGAGTTCGCTGCCAATCACCACAGATGATCAGAGTGCAGTTTTGTACACAAGGCACCCCATATTTTGGCCCCTGGGTTGTAAGGTCTGCCATGGTCTGAAGTCATCAAAGGATTATATGCTGCCAAATGAGGAAATCTGGCCCCCTGCACAATGCCAAAATATACACATAAATAGTATAAAGGGAGTGAAACCCTCCCCACCCCCTAAAGGCAGGGTATGGAATTCTTGTGCAGTTCAATCGGAGCTGGTGCCACAGCTTAGTGGACGTAGGAGCAGCCCCAGTCTGCTGCATTGCCCCCTACATAGTGTTTGTGACCAGTCTGCCCATTCAAGGTGTGTTCTTGCCATTCTCCCAGCCAGTCCAGAAACTCAGCCACATTCCCATGGATAAAATTACCCTGGCATGGGCTTCCACCCTGCACAGTGGGTGGTCCTGCAGAGTACGTCTGCTGCCTCACAACTTCCTAGTCCCTTCTCTCAGAAGAACCATGTCAGTTCTCCTGCATTTCACTCTTACCAGGCCCAGAAGGAGCCACACATACATAGGTGGAAAAGAGAAAGTTAACACTGAATTCACAGCCTTTACACTGAACACTACTGCCGTGTGGGTTTAAAGGGACACGGTCAGTGAGGTAGTATCTTTTATTGGACCAACTTCTGTTGGCAACAGAGACAAGCTTTCAAGCTCTCCCAGAGCTCTTCTTCAGGGTCTGATGTTACTTCATCCTTCATGTGTGGTTTAATCTGGTAGTCCTATATGTACTTTTTACGGGAACTGGTAATATAACACTAACCAATTCAAATCACCATTGTCTGAATTCCAGAATAGGTGGAATTATAACTACAAGTGAATAATATTTATTCACATCATTGCTTAATATACATGTTAAATATAAACCAGTGACAATTTACAGCCTGTAACTTACTTGAAAATATTAGTTCCAGAAGTTTTTCTGGTCATTCCCCTTTACTTAAGATGCCAACTAATGTCCAGCCCTAATAACTCTCAGTTCAAGGCATTTGGAAAAAGAGCTCTCAACAGCCATGGTAAACACATGGGATAATTCTTGTGTTTTGTGAAACAAGTGTTTGTCTGAGCGCTTACAGGAGAACAGGGGAGGGTAATCAGAAATGCTGATTGCTGGGTTGGCTGTTTAAACCACAAAGAGTTTTAAAGCAATCCAGCTCTGCCGCATGCTAATTATTTTTCTTTGATAGCTTGGAAAGAGGAATCAATTAAACCACAAGATTTCAAAAAATGTTTAACTCCCTTTCTTGTATTGTTTCTCTTTAGTTGTCTCCCATTGTGTGGAAAAGCAGCATGGTCCAGCAGATGACATGTTGGACTGGAAGGCAGGAGACTGGATTCTTTTCCCAGCTTTGTCACTGACTTGGGTCTGTGACCTTGGGCAAGTCATTTCACCTCTTTGTGCCTCTGCTTCTCCTCCATCATTCGTCTCTCGTGTTTATTTAGACTGTACACGTTCCAAGGCAGTGACTGTCTCTTGATGTACAGCATCCACCACAATGAGGCCGTAGCGCACAGAGGACCACAAACATGGCAATTTGAGAGGGGGAGAAGGAGATCCCCCCGCTGAACAAACATGGTGCGATTACTAACCTTGGGGTGAGTGAGTTTGTTTGGCTATATGTGTTTTTCTTTTTCTTTCAGGTTATTTCAGTTACAGAGTCAGTTGGGATTGTGTGTCTGGGGACTGTTTGAGCCTTTGTTCCCTGGATCATCCGTAATCATCTTTGCTCAGCCTCAGTCAGCCTTGTAATCACCCTCACGCTGTGTGATTAACGAGGGGGTAGGACTGACCCAGGAGAGAAGTCCTTAAAAGCCAGAGGCTAAGTGACACTGGCTGCTGGTTACTTCTGACAGCAGGCAGTGCTCCACCCCTACTCCCAACCCACCCACCATGGTGATGGAAAATCGTTATGCTGCCCTGGCAATGAGAGATGAGGAATCACCCTGAAAGGTAGAGGAGGAGGAGCCATGTACCCCCAAGGCTAGGAGGATCACAGCCACCACTCCCAGGAGGAAATGTAGGGTTGTGGTGGATGGTGACTGTCTTCTGAGGGGCCAGCGGTACCCATCTGTAACCCTGACGTGGCATCTTGTGAGGTATGCTGCCTGTCAGGGGCCCGTATCTGAGACGTTATGGAGGTATTGACAAGGATCATCCGGATCTCTGACTACTACCCCATGCTACTCATCTATGTGAGCACTAATGATACTGCAAGGTAGGACATCCCTCAGCAGATCAGAAGCGACTACGGGGCTCTGGGAGTAAGGGTGAAGGAGTTGGGAGTGCAGATTTGAACCTTCCAGTCAAGGGTAGGGGCCCAGGCAGAGACAGATGCATCCTGGAGGTGAATGCCTGGCTGCGAGGATGGTTTCGCCAGGAGGGCTTCGGCTTCCTTGACCACAGGATGCTGTTCCAGGAAGAATGGTTGCTAAGCAGAGATGGGGTCCACCTATTGAGGAAGGGGAAAAGCATATTTGGATACAGACTGGCTAAGCTAGTGAGGAGGGCTTTAAAGTAGGTTCAAAGGGGGCAAGTGACCAAAGCCCACAGCTAAGTCAAAAACATGGAGACCTGGTAGAAGGGTCATAATTTTGGGGGAGCATGGGTTATTATAGCAGGGAAAAGGGAGAGAAAAGACAGAACTGGGGGGTAGGGAATCAAATCAATATCTTAGATGTCTGTAAACTAATGCAAGAAGTATGGGAAATAAGCGGAAAGAACTCAAACTGCTAATAAATAAACATAACTATGACATCACAGAGATTTGGTGGGATAATATGCATGACTGGAATATTGGTATAGAAGGGTATAGCTTGCTCAGGAAGGACAGGCAGGGGAAAAAAGGAGAAGGTGTTGCCTTATATATTAAAAAAGAACAGGAGTACTTGTGGCACCTTAGAGACTAACAAATTTATTAGAGCATAAGCTTTCGTGGGCTTATGCTCTCTGTATGTGTGTATATATATCTCCTCAATATAAGTTCCATTCTATATGCATCCGAAGAAGTGGGCTGTAGCCCATGAAAGCTTATGCTCTAATAAATTTGTTAGTCTCTAAGGTGCCACAAGTACTCCTGTTCTTTTTGCGGATACAGACTAACACGGCTGCTACTCTGAAACCTTATATATTAAAAATGTATACACTTGGGCTGAGGTTGAGATGGAAATAGACGACAGACTTGTTGAAAGTCTTTGGATAAGGATAAAGTGGGTAAAAAAACAGGGTGATGTCATGGTAGGGATCTATTACAGACCACCTAACTAGGAAGAAGAGGTGGATGGGGCTTTTTTTTACAGCTAACAAAATCATCCAAAGCACAGTATTCGGTGGTGATGACGGACTTCAACTACTCAGACATCTGCCGGGAAAATAACACAGCAGGGCACAGATTATCCAACAAGTTCTTGGAATGTATTGGAGAATTTTTTTTATTTCAGAAGGTGGAGAAAGCTACTAGGGGAGAGGCCTTTCTGGATTTGATTTTGACAAATAGGGAGGAAATGGTTGAGAATTTGGAAGTGGAAGCCAGTTTGGGTGAAAGTGATCATGAAATGGTAGAGTTCATGATTCTAAGGAATGGTTGGAGGGAGAACAGGAAAATAAAGACAATGGTTTTCAAGAAGGCAGGCTTTAGAAAACTCAGGAAGTTGGTAGGTAAGATCCCATGGGAAGAAAGTCTCAGAGGAAAAACAACTGAAGACAGTTGGCAGTTTTTCAAAGAGACATTATTAAGGCACAAGAGCAAGCTACCCATTGCGTAGGAAAGATAGGAAGTATGGCAAGAGACCACCCTGGCTTAACCACATCTTTAATGATCTAAAAATCAAAAAAGAGTCCTACAAAAAATGGAAACAAGGTCAAATTACAAAGGATAAATATAAACAAATATCACAAGTATGTAGGGACAAAATTAGAAAGGCCAAGGCACAAAACGAGATCAAACTAACTAGAGTCATAAAGGGTAACAAGAAAACATTCTACAAACACATTAGAATCAAGAGGAAGACCAAGGACAGGGTAGGCCCATTACTCAATGAAGGGGAAAAAACAGTAACAGAAAATGTGGAAATGGCAGAGGTGCTTAATGACTTCTTTGTTTTGGTTTTCACCAAGAAAGTTGGTGATGATTGGACGTCTATCATAGTGAATGCCAGTGAAAATGAGGTAGGATCAGAGGCTAAAATAGGAAAAGAACAAGTTCAAAATTACTTAGACAAGTTAGATGTCTTCAAGTCACCAGGACCTGATGAAACACATCTTAGAATACTCAAGGAGCTGACTGAGGAGATATCTGAGGCATTAGCTATTATCTTTGAAAAGTCATGGAAGATGGGAGAGATTTCAGAAGACTGGAAAAAGGCAAATATAGTGACAATCTATAAAAAGGGAAAACTGGGGAATTATAGACTAGTCAGCTTAACTTCTGTACCCAGAAAGATAATGGAGCAAATAATTAAGCAATCAATTTGCAAACATCTAGAAGATAATAAGGTGATAAGTAACAGCATGGATTTGTCAAGAACAAATCATGTTAAAGCAACCTGAAAGCTTTCTTTGACAGGGTAACAAGCCTTGTGGATGGGGGGAAATGGTAGATATGGTATATCTTCAAAAACAACTCCGAGTGCGGTGGCACCTTACAGACTAACAGATTTATTTGGGCATACGCTTTAATGGGTAAAAAACCCCACTTCTTCAGATGCATGGAGTGAAATTTACAAATACAGGCATAAATATATTGGCGCATGAAGAAAAGGGAGTTTCCTTACAAGTGGAGAACCAGTGTTAACAAGACCAATTCAGTCAGGGTGGATATGGTCCACTCCCAATAATTGATGAGGAAGTGTCAATACCAAGAGAGGGGAAATTGCTTTTGTAGTGAGCCAGCCACTCCCAGTCCCTATTCAAGGGATACTAAATTCAGCCTTGGCACAAGAGGGTACAAAACCCATTAAAGCTAATGTGATTTGTGTGCTCTTGTTCCAAGACTGAATTTGGCACAGGATAAATATTTTGGATCTCTGGACCTTTTTCGTGGTCTGGCTATCATCTATTCCAGTTGGAGGTCAGGGGTCAGCTAAGCTCCTCTTAGAGTATGGTGGTATTTCATTGGTTCATCCACAGACTGATGGAACATCAATTTCAGTTGGCTCTAAAGCAATGGTGGGCAACCTGCGGCTGCATGCGGCCCATCAGGGCAATCTGATTGCAGGCTGCGAGACATTTTGCTGATGTTGACCGTCTGCAGGAATGGCCCCCCACAGTTCCCAATGACCGTGGTTCACTGTTCCCAGCCAATGGGAGCTGTGGTAAGCAACAGCCAGCATGTCCCTGCTGCCCACGCCACTTCCCGCAGTTCCCAGTGGCCGGGAATGGTGAACTGTGGCCACTGGGAGCTGCGGGGGGCCGTTCCTGTGGACTGTCAACATCAGTAAAATGTCTCACAGCCCGCAATCAGATTACCCTGATGGGCCACCGGTTGCTCACCACTGCTTTAAAGGATAATACTTTACAGCTGGTGGGCCATTCTATGAGTGGCCTGATATCAACTGTTGTTCACTTAGACTTTCTCCTAGACTTCCTCTTCCCATTATGTGTTACCCTCACAGATCATCTTAGTATACAGATGGTTTGATAGAGATAAGACAGAATGTCAATGGTGCAAAATGACCAGTTCCTTAAGCCCTATCTATAATATGTAGGGGGAAACAAGCTGCATTATTATGGGAGACTTCAATCTGAGTGACACATACTGGCAGTCTCATGCTGCCAGTAATAAAATGTCTTCAGAACTTCTAAGTATTATAGATGACAACTCCCTAACTGAAAAAGTGTTGCATCCAACACAGAGGAATTGTATTTTAGACTTCATCTTGGCAGATAAGGATGAATTGATCACAGAACTAAAAATTAGTGGAAGCTTAGGTACTAGTGACCATGACTAGACTATTCTGTTTGCATAGTCAAACAAATATAAAGTCCAAACTAGTAATAAATATCCTTGTGCCTATAAAAGGGCCATTTTCACAAACCTGATAATTACGAGCCAAATCAGGTGGGATAAAGAATATAAACAGAAAAATGTGAATGATAATTGTTTAAGAACATTCTACTAGATGCCCAAAAATCCACAATTGAGAGTGAATGCCAACTTGATTAAAAAAACAACCTGCCACCTGGCTTAGTGAGGAAGTGAAAGCATATATATATATACAGCTAATGGGAAAAGGGGGAAGTAATTAATATAAATCAGAAGTTAGGTATTATAGAAAATTGATCAGGAAAGCAAAAAAACAAAAGGAGAAATCTATTGGCCAGTAGAGTTAAGGACAATAAGTAGTTTTTTAAGTATATTAGGACTGAAAAGAAACCTAACAACAGTATTGGTCCACTACTAGATGGAAATGGTAAAATTATCAATAATAATGCAGAAAAGCCAGAAGTGTTCAATGTATATTTCTCTTGTGTATTTGGGAAATGATCCAGATGACGTAGTCATATCGTATGAGATGATGAAGTGGTTTCTGTTCCAACAGCAACTAAGGAAGATGGTAAACATCAACTACTAAATTTGACATTTTAAAATCAGCAGTCCATATAACTGGCATCTAAAAAGCTGGCCAATGATCTGTCTGGACCATTAATGTTGATTTTCAATAAATCTTGGTGCACTGGGGAAGTTCCAGAAGACTGGAAATAAGCTAATGTTGTACCAATATTTTAAAAGGGTATATGGGTTGACCCAGGCAATAATAGACTTGTCAGTCTGACATCGATCCTGGACAAAATAATGGTACAGGTGAGAGGGATTTGATTAATAAAGAATTAAAGGAGGGGAATATAATTAATGCCAATCAACATGGAAAATAGAGCCTGTCAAAATAACTTGATATCTTTTTTTTAATGAGATTACAAGTTTTGGTTGATAAAAGTAATAGTGTATATGTAATATATTTAGACTTCTGCCTTTGTACCATATGCTATTTTCATTAATAAACTAGAGAAATACCAAATCAACATGGCACACAATTAAATGGATTAAACTGATAAGTCTCAAAAATGTACAATAAATCGGGAATCATCACTGAACTCCACTGTGTTTCTTGTGGAGTCCCAAAGAAATAGATTCTTGCCCTACACCATTTAACATTTTTATCAATGACATGGAAGAAAACATAAAATTATCACTGATTAAGATTTCAGATGGTGCAAAGATTGGAGGATAGGTAAATAATGAAGAGGATAGGTGACTGATACTGAGCTTTCTGGAACACTTGACAATTTGTGTTTCAATATGGCAGAATGTAAATGTATACATCTAGGAACAAAGAAGTAGGCATTCCGTCAGTGACCCTGAAAGGAGTCCTGGATGATAATCAGCTGAATATGGGCTCCCACTACAATACAGTCAAAAAGGGCTAATGCAGTCCTTGGATGGATATATAGGGGAATACCATGTAGAAGTAGGGAGGTTATATTACCTGTATATTTGTCACTGATGTAACTGCTACTGGAAAACTGTGTCAGAGTCTGGTATTCACAATTCAAGGAGGATGTTGAAAAAAAGTGGAGAGGGCTCAGAGAAAAGGGTGAGTAAGGACTGTGTAGGGATATAAAAGAAGGTACTAACAGTGATTCCCCCAAGTGACAGTGACCCCCTCATAATTTGTCCCCCACACTTTAAAATCCAACAGTTTCACCAAATACAAAAATCTTTTGGGTCTTCTGTTAAAACTTGTAAGCTACTGTCTGTAGAAACCATTGATTGTATCTATCCTGTGAAAGATACTTTACTACTATGTAAAACTTACAAACAAGTTAACTGACTTTGTTCTTGAAGTAATTGATACAATGTAAACAAACACTATAAGCTGTTAAGTGACTTTCACTTCATTCAATGGCTGCTAGGACAGACCCCCACCCTCTGTGATTAAAGGGCCGGGAATTTCAAATGAATTAGCACACACCCCGAAAGTGGTGGAGACAGTAAATTAAAATATGGTTAAGATATGGAATGTATGTTGATGAATGCTTGATTTACATGAATGGTTAAGGAAGTGCCAGCCTAGAAAAGGAGTATCCATTGGCCGAAGAATGTGTCAAGTGGATGACCAGAAACCCCCGAAGGGTAAACTGGGACCCACCCCATCACCTGGAAGGATGAGAAACACAAACTTTGGACAGTGTGGAGCCACCAGGAATGTGCCACTTTGGACAGGAATGTGCCATCTGCTGATTGAGTCAGCAACAGCAGGATGAAACAGCTCCCATAGACTAACATAGGAATTAATTCCTATAAGAATGGACTCTAAAGACTGATGACTTTGAGTCTCTGGTTCTGCTGCCAACCTCCAGGAGCATCAGGTGCACCTGACACAGACTCGGCTCCATCCTCATGACCAAGATACCTGGCCAGTAACTTGGCATGAGCAACTTCTAGGCTGGTAACTATAACACCTATACAGCACTTGAATGAATGATTGTGTGAATGAATCTCTCTCTCTCTCTCTCTATATATATATATATATATATATATGTATGTGTGTGTGTATAAAAAATAAGTAGTCAAACAACGTTGTTTACTTTTATCTTTTGCTTTATCAGTATATTTACAATAAATGTGGCATCTTTGCCTTATCCCTCTTAATAAGATCCTGCTGGTTTTTATTCTATTGGTATAACAACTGGAAAACATATCTTACAGTGGTAGACTGAAGGAGCTCAATGTATTTACTGATCAAATAGCCGGTGACTTTATCACAGTTTTTACATACCTATGTTGAGGAATAGATATCTGATCATAGAAGGCTCTTTAATCTAGAAGACAAAGGTATAATGGCTGGAAGTAGAAGCTAGACAAATTAAGACTAGAAATAGGGGACAAATTTTAACAGTGAGGGAAATTAACAATTGAAACAGCTTACCAAAGATTGTGGAGGATTCTCTATCACTGGCATATTTTAAATCCAGATCAGATGTTTTTCTCAAAGATATGGTCTAGTTCAAACAGGAATTAATTCAGGGAAGTTCTGTGGCCTGTGTTATACAGGATGTCACACTAGATGATCACAGTGGTCCCTTCTGCCCTTAAAATCTGTAAATCTGTGAAAATCATATGCAGTAGTTGTCGTGGAGGAGAGAATAAAGAACGCCTCTCTATAACAGTATCTGCAAGATGTTCTCCTTAGTACTTTGTTGAATAGATCAGATCTTCAAGGAAATATATATTCCCTTGGTACTTGCAAGTTAATAACTGTTAAAGGCTTACAGTTACTAAGGGGGTAAAGAAATAGTGGTGATTAGTTTTATACAGTATATAAAAATATCAGTTGTTCTTGCATTTGCAGCAGCACTAGCAAACTGATTCTTACTCTCTTCAGCCTATGAGCATCAGCTCATTTATTTCTATTCTTGAAGTCATTCTTACCCTCCTCCCCCAAACTCCTGTTTATAGAAAGCACTTATTCACAATCTTTTGCTCACTCCATTAATGATGGCCAGTGATTAGATGGCTAATACCTATTGTATGAGCTCTGAGGAATGCTGTACCTGGTCTACAAACTGTATTCTCGCCTTAATTCTTCTCTATGTTCCATACTTGAATGAGTGGTTCATTTTCTACAGTAGCTTCTGACGTTTCGACAGCTGTGCCTTTAAGAAACATTATTTCCCAGGCACGGAATCTTGGTGGTGTTTGGTCACTGAAGTAAAGAGAACTGACAAACAAACACCTGGCTCAAGTCTACTTTGTTTGAGATTTAGCAGGTGGAATTTAAGATTATAAAAATCCATTTTTAAAGAAAGTGACAAATATGACAGTTTGTTGCTTATGTGCCATGCTAGATGAGAACATTTTAAAAGGAGAAAAATATACTAAATTGAAATATCTCTTGTCCTGTCACTCCAGCCTAGATGATCAATCCTACCTATTAAAAACATGGAATCCTGCCCCAAAGGCTTAGCAGCTAGTGGAGCAATGGGTTGACCCAGGGCCAACTCTAACTTTTTTGCTGCCCCAGGAAAAAAAGAAGAGCGCCGCCCCCCCTCGTGAGCGCCGCGCAGCCAACCCCCCCCCAGCGCCACCGAAATCCCTGCCCCCCGCAGCACCACGCCGTCCGAAGCCCCGCCCCCCAGAGCGCCACGCCGCCTGAAGCCCCTCCCCCTCCAAGCGCCGCGCCAAGCCCCCGCCCCCCTCCGAGCGCCATGCCAAGCCCCCGCCCCCCTCCGAGCGTTGTGCCGTGCCAGCACCCGCCCCCCCTCCGAGCGCCGTGCCAAGCCCTGCCCCCTCAGCGCCATGCTAAGCCCCTGCCCCCCCTGTGAGTGTCGTGCCAGCCATGCCCCCCAAGGCCACTCCAAGCCCCCACCCCCCTCCGAGCGCTGTGCCACGTCAGCCCCCGACCCCCCAGCACCACGCCAAGCCCCCGCCCCCCTCCGGGCGCTGTGTCGCGCCAGCCCCCGCCCCCCTCCAAGCGCCACGCCAGCCCCTGCCCCCCCTCCGAGCGCCGTGCCAAGCCCCCGCTCTCCTCCAAGTGCCGTGCCGCGACAGCCCCCGCCCCTCCTCCAAGCGCCAAGCCCCCGCTCCCCTCCAAGCACCGTGCCGCGCCAGCCCTCCCAGCGCCGCACCAAGCCCCCGCCCCCCTCCGAGCACCGTGCCGCACCAGCCCCCGCCCACCCAGCGCCGCACCAAGCCCCCGCCCCCCAAGCGCCGCGCCGCCTGAAGCCCCGCCCCCCTGAGTGCCGCACCGCGGAAACAAAAAAAACCCCTCCAGCGCTGCCCCGACGAACCAATAAAGAAAGAAAGAAAAACCCGAGTGCCGCCCCACCCCAAGGTGCCGCCCCAAGCACGTGCTTGGTCGGCTGGTGCCTGGAGCCGGCCCTGGGTTGACCATTCAGGAAGTTGTCAGCCCTCATGTCCCCACCCCAGTATCAACATGCTGATGCTATTCATAAAGACAAACATAAAAGTGTAGGACAGTGTAGCAGAGGTGAACCCCATGGATGCCCTGCCAAAAAGGCTGGCCGCACCCTGCTTCCAGGCAGAGTGGCCAACTGCAGGGGCCCAGGCACGCAGCAGGGAGCCCAGCGGCGGGCCCTAATGAGGGCGGGCTCAGAGTAATAGGCTGAGCCAATTAGAGACAGCTGGGCTGAGGAGTGGGAGGGCTATATAAGCCCTGGGAAAAGCTCAGTAAGGGGCTAGCCTGCGAGGAGGCAGGAGGGCTGGATCTCTGCCTGCGTACCAATTGAGGTGAGCCTCAGGGGCCAGGAGACCCTGGGAAGGGTCTCGGGGGAGACAGCTCTCAGGGGAATTGGGGACTGCATGAAACATTGTAAATAAAGACACAAGGGTGCGACAATTGAGAAAGGCATTGGGACTCTTTATTTGACCAGCCTGAGCACAGGGCACAGGCATGAGAGGGTGGAAACCTGTGCAGACCCTGTGACACTGGGGGCTTGTCCGTGATCCTCCTAGCCACCATGGCTTGTGGCTGACAGCATGGAGGAGAACTTGAAGTGGCTGATGAACACGGTGCAGAAGATGCAACAGTCCTAGCAGACAGAAAGGCAGGCCCTGATGACGTGGCAGGTGGCCAGCACATCCCTTGGCCCGCACCACTTCCCGCAGCCCCCACTGGCTTGGAGCAGCGAACCACGGCCAGTGGGAGCCATGATCAGCCGAACCTGTGGATGCGGCAGGTAAACAAACCAGCCCGGCCCGCCAGGGTGCTTATCCTGGCGAGCCGCGTGCCAAAGGTTGCCAATCCCTGGGTTATTTATTTAACCTATTGCATCATCCACCCCCATCAGAGAGGATTTTGTTGGCATTATAGGACTATGGCCTTGATTCGGGGAGGGGGGTGTTTCTGTGCACTCCAGTGACTGTTAGCCTTTTTTGTTTTTGTTTTTGACAAAATCAAAATTAAAAAACCTCTCCAAGGCCTGTTGTCCTTAAAGAAGATATACGTGCTTTGAAGTCGCCTCCTTTTCCAAAGTCTTAGTAATATGTAATGAGAAGAGAGTGTAGAAGATTACAAAACAACGTAATCAAGTGCAATAATGAATATTTCAACAGGCAGACATTTCAAAGTTTTAATTAAAACTAGTAGTGCTATTGATATTGTAATGTCTTTGGGTAACATTCAGCCGAGTAATCATAGACCTCCCAAATGGACTGCATTACATATGCAATTAATTATAGAAGATGTTGCTGCAGAAACTATCCTGAGATCTCTGAGATTTAAGCAAGTGCTCCAATGTTTAACTACAGAAGGCAGTTCCAATAGCATATATAGCAGATTAACTATGATACTTAACCGAAATACCACATCTCTGTGCTGCGGTACAGATCCATTCTGCTAGGAACGATCTTCACTCATCTTCTTTAATAATACAAATGCTTCTCCTGTTGCCTAAAGTGAAAGCTTCTTTTTTTAAACATAGGCCGTGAGAGTTTGGAAAAAAACAACAACAACAATATAGTAAGAAGCTCTTTTAACAAAAAGCCCTCCAAACTGCAAGGAGAAGAAAAAAATAATCAAAGTACAATGCTTCCTCTTATTTTCGTCTTGCTCTGACACTGCATCCATCCAGTGCTCCCACTCTGATGCTTCTTCAAGAAGCTCATGCTTTTCTAAAATTAACTTTGTCACAAGGGAGAAAGTTTTGAGCCATCAGACCGGGGTATCTTGTAATTACTCTCAATCCACAAAATAATGGCTTCATTTAGTACATCGAGGTGTTGTTTAGAACCTGCCACTTTAAACCAGACCCATTTTCACTTTCTCCCTGCCACTATCAGAGGACCTGGATGCATAGTTAAAAACAAGAGCCTCCTAAATGAAATGAAATGAAATGAAATCATTATTTTGAGACCTGATCCTGATTCTAAGATCCTCTGAATAAATCTCTCCCTTAACACATTCCACCTCAGTCCCAAAGCTTACTGTCAGAAAAAGTAAGAGCCTAGTCTCAGAGCATTCTTGCTTATACATTTGTGAACTGCATGCAGTGTGGGATCAAATGTATTTTAAAATAAATGAAGAGGTGAGACACTAGCTTTCTTGTGACCTTTCCTATCTGTTTCCAAGACAAATGCTCTGCTCCTAACGTGACAGGTGCCTTTCTCCAAATGGGTCCCCAAGCACATTACAAACTTTACTGACTGAATATAAAATTTTAAGACCAGGCCTGGCCCTATTGACGGCAATGGGAGTTTTGCAGAAACAGACCCTTAGGAGTGAATTCATTCCAGCCCTGCCCCCAAATTCCTCTTTGAGCTGAGTCAGGCAACTCCAAGTTCTGCCATAGGTTTAGGGGTCCTTAATGTATCTTGCAACAGTGGAGGATTGCCATCCCCTCTATGTCAGGAAGGAGGGACAAAGGTGCAGGTGCCAGCTACAGAACAGATCAACAGGGAGAGTTCTCCTATGCCAGGCTAGTTCTCTGCAAGGCATTTGGAGCTGGCCCTCAGTGGTGCCCAAGCAGCTGTCACCCAGCTAGAGAACTTGGCTCTTAATCTGCAAGATCTAGGGCACTATGCAATAGCTATTAAACAGGACAGAGCAGCTGCACACAAGAGAAGAACTGGTGTTTTGCATGACCCTTCACTGACACAGTTTACACACCCATTGAAAATGTCCATTGAAAATAACAACATTCAGCATGGCTTTTGTTAGCAACTGTCTCAGAGAACTGAAAATGTCACTTACAGTATGTCCACACTGCAAAAAAAAAAACCCAAACCCCACGGCTGTGAGTCTCAGAGCCTGGGTCAACTGCCTTGGGCTCACACTGAGGCTAAAAATAGCAGTGTAGACATTTGGGCTTATGCTGGAACCCGGGCTCTGAAACCCAGCAAGAGGAGTGGGTTTTGGAGTCCTGGGTCCAGCCCAAGTGGGAACATCTGTACTGCTATTTTTAGCCCTGTAGCACAAGACTGAGGCTACATCTACACTACAGAGGGGAGTCGATTTAAGATATGCAAATTCAGCTACGTGACTAGCGTAGCTGAATTCGATGTATCGCAGCCGACTTACCCCGCTGTGAGGACGGCGGCAAAATCGACCTCTGCGGCTTCCCGTCGATGGTGCTTACTCCCACCTCCGCTGGTGAAGTAAGAGCGTCGATTCGGGGATCGATTGTTGCATCCCAACGGGACGCGATAAATCGATCCCCGAGAGGTCGATTTCTACCCGCCGATTCAGGCGGGTAGTGTAGACCCAGCCTGAGTCAGGTAACCTGGGCTCTGAGACGCGCTGCCACAGGGGATGTTTTTTGCAGCATGCACATACACTCAGAGACAAACGGAGGCATTTAACCTGATGTGCAGGATTATACAGCCTGCTGTCCACCCCTGTGCGGACAGTCCATTTGCCATGGCCCCACCTCTTCTCAGCCTCTTTTGCAGTACAGCAAGACAGCAGTCTTGGCACACCCTCTGCTGTGTCAGGCTTTGTGCTGGCTGTGCATGGGGCAGAGAGTGAGTAATCCTCACACCATCTGGACCGGAGTGCAGGAGGGAGAGGCACCTTCTAATAATGTGATTAATATACCCCAGCCTTGTTTATCTCATGTCAATGTTTTTAAATATAAACACCCTTGGGGAGAGGTCTCTAATCTGAATTTAAAACTGGCTGCAGGACTAAATTCTGGTTCATGAGTTTTTAGATCCGGCAAAATGTTTCAAATTAGGAACAAATTTTCGCAAAAGTGAATAAAACTCAGTGTGACTGGTTTGTAGTTAGTAGGGACAGGAAGAAATGTGGCCCATTTTTATATTTTCCTACATATCACTTGGGAAATTAGCTTCTTTTTTGTACAAAAAGAGAGAGAGAGGAGAGTTTTTGCAGGTCTTTAATCTGTTATTAGACTAATTGCTTTTGGTATCTTAAAAAAATATCAAATGGCTGAGTTATTGCTGGAAAAGTGGCTTTCTCTGACATTTCTAAGCCTCTTATTATGGTGATTTCTTAGCACTAAACAAGAATTAAAGGTAGCACTGAAAAATTGTACTATAATCTGCATTAGCAGCAACTAATTACTTTCTGTTCCCTTTTTTTTTTTTTTTTTTTTCTTTAAGCATGAACTCTTTCTTGTGGAACCTGTAGCATGCTAATGTGTGCAGTTGTATTGATTTCAATATACTTTCCATTTGTACTAGTTCTAGTAATATCTCATTAATACCTAATGCAGATGTGTCAATGATCCACAAATTCACTAAGTTATGCTACACCATGACAAAATACCGCCTAACAGTTACAAAAGAGCACAGGGAAGATTTTATCAGTACTCTGCCAGTCACCAATGGTACTCCATTTCTACCCACGTGGTATTTTCAGCTGCATCACTGTAGCTGCAAAAAAACCTTTGTAGGGATTGAATTGGAGCTCTCCACACAACAAACAGTTGGACACATTGGGTTTTATGCCTTATTATGGTGAATTTAAAAGGCAAAGGCACTTGCAGTAATTTTATTTTTTAAATGTTAAGGGCCATCCAGTCAGCTGCTGTGCATGAATATACGTTTATTGCTTGTATCAGCAGGTCAGCCTTTGGACATTACTCTCCAGAAAAAATGCATCCCCCAAGACAGGAGAAAGGTGGAGCAGTAAAGTGGTATTATTCCACAAGGACCTACATCCAGCCCACTGTCGTCAAATTGAGAGTCCCTATAACATATAACCTATGAGCCTTTTAAGGAAGGGAGCAATGACGGGAAATGCCAGAGGATCCCTCCAGAAAAGTTACTAAAGTTGAAATTCTTCCACATGCAGACAGCTCACATAAGGCTCTTCACTTCATTTAAGTCCACGTTAAAGGCAACAGTTATGGGGATCTCAGCAGACTCAGGTCAAGACTTTAAAATATGGATGTCTAAAGCTAGGTTCCAAAATTTATATTTAGTCACCAAACTAAGAGGCCTAATTTTTCAGAAGCACTGATCACTCAGCAGCTCCCATTGATTTTAGTGACTCGGCACTTGTGAAAAATCAGGCCACTTATTTTGGGGCCCATGTTTCCAGTACCCATTTCCGAAACTCTTGGAACAGGAGAATTTCACCCTAAGTCCTTGAACCTGCAATTGATTTCAGTGGGGGGTGTATGCAGGTGCAGGTTACAGCGACGAACAGTCATTTGCAGATTAGGGGCCTAAATTAGTTTCACACACTGAGAAAAGTGAGGAAATCCCAAGTAAAAGCTATTAATCCTAATACAGCTTATCAGAATGTGTCTTTATTACGGTGGTCTTAAAGGACACAGGTGGAATATAAAATACAGTGTGTTGTATACCATCACACACCACTGAATATACCTTAGCATGGATTTCCTGACTTGTGTTAATTTATGTCACAACTATAATACTGTTACACCATTTTACCCTAATTAATATAAACATACCTGTGTATTCTTAATATCACAAATCTGTTTAGTGGCAGAGATATGATGCTGAGATATTAAGTCATGGGGTTGAGAGATTTCTATCTCAGATCAGTTTGGACCAATTTCTTGCAGTCAGCTATGAACTTTGCAATGTAATGGTCAGGCATTAACCTCTGCTGTGGACAAGACACTAGACCTGGTTGGCCAGTAGGCTGATCTGGCATAATAAACCCTGTGTTTTCCTATGCAAACATGTAATGTGGTCTAATTAAATTGTTGTTGAGAGAGGCATGTCTTCATTGAATGCAGGCATTGATAGAAAAGCTGCCGTGGATCCATTCATACTATATTTGTGAATTTCCAGTTTCAAAGTAGTGACTACCCAATGCATGGGAAGCCTTTGCCATCTGTCAGTCTTCACTTTTTATTGTATGATCAAACACAAATTACTCAAGATTACTTTTCCCTATCTCTAGCAAATACAATACCTTAATTTAAACATACAGTAAAGTCAGAGTATTAATGGCATCAAAAGGCACCACAGAATATTCACAGATATACAGCATCATGCTAACATAACCAATGTTACAGTCCATGTGTTCCATATGAGACAGACTTTGCCAGGAGAATGCCAAGTGCATTAGCTTAAACAACAAACTCATGGTGATTCCAGAAGAACTTGCACTATAATTCATCACTGAATGGCTTTTCATATATCTAGATAAAGAGGTAGGGAGGACAGTCAGGGACATTAAGAACATTAAGTGTACAAGCTCTACAATTTAATGCTGAAATGAACTCACTTATTCAGTAAGGAGGAAGAGCTTGTATATTTTTTCAGTGCAGAGAAAATAGCTTTTGGGAAACTTATGGGGAATAACTCAGAATGAATGTTGTCAACACCTCCTTTAAAATGCCTCCATTAGATGGCAATATATGGGTAGCCTAGTCATCACTCAATCACATTAAGTTCTATAAACTCCTGAAAGCTGTTGAGCGGAGAGCTTAGATGAATTTGGATGAGCTAGTTACTTATAAGGCATATTTTCAGGGAGTTATTTATTCCATACCAGTGTTTGAGATTCACCTAGACAGATGAATGAAAAAGAAATCAAATGAAAGCGTGGAAATGTGAAATAAGTTAAGCTTTACTACAGAGTGCTTACCACAAGCACTTTTCTACAGCCAATGGTCCTTAATGGTGTTTGCTTTATAATCTTTATACCAAAATGAGAGCCTGCCATACTCATTTAAAGGAAGATATTCCTACAATGAGCGTGCTTTCAGCAATTTGTATGAGCAAAAGATTAACCATGGGGATTCTCTTAATCAAAAGACCCCATTATTAAAAATACATCTTTTTGGCTTTGAAAGCTTGCAAAATTGCACTCCTAAACATGTGAAATGGAAATTGATCATTTTTACCCATGATTGTCTTGGGGTCGGGGGGAATACCTGACATTTCTAATTAAGAAATAATTAGCTGGTAATCTATCAGGGAATAAGCATGATCTTGGTTGATCTGTCCCTTTTTTCTCCTCTTTTTTTCTTCTATCCTCCTTAATTGTCTATGAAAAATCCACTTTGGATGGTAGGTAGAACTAGGAGAATTAGTCACAGTGGAAATTATAATTACTGTCAGGGGCAGCTTCCCTTCTCCCTGCCCCGACTGCCCCTGAACCTCTGCCCCATCCAACCCCCCCCTGCTTCCTGTCCCTTGACTGCCCTGCCCCCTAGCCACATCCCTGCCCTCTGACAGGCCCCCCCGACCCATCCAACCCCCCCGCTCCCTGTTCCTTAACTGCCCCAACCCTGCTCCACAAACCCGCCCCCTGACAGGCCCCCCCAGAATTCCCGACCCATCCAACCCCACCCCACCCCCAGCTCCCTGTCTCTTGACTGCCCGCCAGGACCCCCTACCCCTTCTCCATCCCCACCCCCGGCCTCCTTACCGTGCCACTCAGACCAGCGTATCTGGCTCAGATATGCTGCCGTGCTCCCCCGCAGAGCGCATAACCCTGCCTCCCTCCCCCGAGCTCTGGGACTGCAGGGGAGGGGGGGAGCAGGGGAGAGGCTCTGGCTGATGGAGGCCCCATGCGAGCGGCTCAATCTGGCCGAGCCACCCTGTCAGCCGCAGCACGCTCTGCATTGGGAGGGAAATCCCAGACCTTTTGAGAGTTTTACAAATTCCTCCTGGATGGTTATTTAAAACCCAAAAAGCCGGACATGTCCGTGAAAATACGGACGTATGATAACCCTAGTAGTATGCCCAAGGAGTAGGCTTTGGCCCAGATATCCCCTTCAGAAGACTTCCCCAGACTGGATTACGGATACTGGTGTGACCTCACCTTGCAGCCCCCAAAGAAGGAATTGGGTGGACTAAATGGACGGTGCACCTCTCTATCTGAAGCCTAGCAAGGGAGGTATGTGGATCCCACCAGAAGTTAAAATGATAAGTAAGGGAGGGGAGGCTCTACTAGAGGACCTGGGCAGCTTTAGATACAGTACCAGGCACGAAGGAGGATTTCCACTTCTGAGCCATGGAAGCAGAAATTGACTTTTCCTTTCCAGATTTAGCTAATATTCAGAAAGGGAATCTAGCACCTGCCTTCCAGATTTGAACACTTCAAAATTCAGGAGTGCTCAAGCTCAATTTGGGCAGCTGTTACTTCATTTCTCCCAAATCAAATATACTGATCCACTGTAACTTGCTATAGAAAAAGTAGGATAAAATTGAGCAAGAAATGCTTCCCAGTGGTTATTAGGACTGGAATTGCTATTTTCAACAGCCATTGCCATTTTTTTTTTTTTTAGTTTTATTGGTTTAAAAGGAAGACAGTGATATTGCATTGGCAAATTCCCCATAGAAACAAAGAGTGGAACAAAAGAATAATAAAGGCACCTCAACTTTTCCTCATTTATGTAGGATAGTCTTATAATATGCATCCAGATATCCTCCAATCACATAAGCTGAAAATTGTTCCTCTTTACTGCAGTTCTGTAACCATATGGGAACCAATCCTGATAGTGTTCTGTGCACATCCAAAATTCCTGCTGAATGACCCACCCTGGGAGCGAGTTACCAGTGACCCAGGGCTGGGGCGGAAGGAGGGTGCAGGTGGGGGGGAGAGCCCAGGGCTGGGACAGCAGGGGGGTGTGGCAAGAAGCCCAGGGCTGGGGTGGGGGGGCGGCCAAATTTTTTTTTGCTTGGGGTGGCAAAAAAACCTAGAGCCGGCCCTGATTACTGTGGACCTTTTTCACTGGTATGACAGTCATCTGCTCCACCAGGAGCCAGTAAAGATCCATTTCAGGGGTGGTAGTGCCCCCTGGTGTCAACACCTCCCACATACTATGACCTATAATGTGGCCCTTACAGGGGATTGAATTGCCTTCTTACTCCCCTGCATGGCTGTATGTCTTGCCCATGCTTATCTTCTTTTATGGATATTAAAATACCCAAGGAATGATAGGCAGAACTATGTGCAGAGCTAGAGATTGTACCAAACATTAACCAGATCTCTTGTTGGGAGTAACTTGTAGATCCTACCCTTGAACAGAAAAAGGGAAGTGAAGAATGACAAAAAGCTGTTGTACCAGACTTTTTTTCCTATGGATACAGAATGCACAGCCTGCCTGAATTCAGGCATTGCCTAACTTTTGACTTTGCAACCTTAATAGTATTTTAATGGAATTCTAAGGAAGTTCCTTGTTCAGCATTAGAAGAAAGTGTCTTTTCCTGTGATTCTTGTCCCATGATAGTCAGTATTGATGATAATGTGTCTATAGGTCAAGTTGTGTCAGAAATCAGGCATCTTAGTGATTTTCTGGAACCCATTCAAATTTTGTTGGAAAGCAAATGAGAAACGGCAGTTTAGTCTTTCTAATGGGAGACATGGCTCTGAAGTCTTCTACAAATACCAGAAAGAGCAAAGTATTCGACAGGACACAGCATGTGAACCTGCCATTTAAATGAACACAGGGATGTTAATGCCATGAAACATTTCCATAGAACAGAAAGGACTTGGGAAAAAGTTCAGCTGAGGAAAACTAGCTTCCAATTACTGGAGGATCAACAACTTTAACTTCTGTAGTGTCTTCTTGTGCCAAGGCTTTTCAATACATTTGCCTAGTCTTTCTGTTGGGGTGATATGAAGCTAATTTACATAAACTGGACTTCCAGATCTTTGTGCCCCTTCTTAGTCAGTTTCTCTGCACAGTGCTAAAGTAGACCAGACCTACTGTCATCCTTGCTCACATTTTCACCATGCCATGTTTGGTTTGGTTTTCATTACCCATCTAAGTTTTTAGTGATAGACAATGACAAAAGTTCTTCAAAACAAACACTTTAAATTAATTTTGAAAACATTAGCCTGTCTTTGTAAATGCATTCTGTCAAAACTTCTGCTTCAGAACTTTGCAGAAACTGTGACAGAAGTACCTGTGAATCTTAAAATACTGAGCAGATGAAAGTCCATTCATTGTGGGGTAATATTTCATGATTATTATACTTTCCATAAGTAGATAGGCTTCTTCTTTTTCTCAAACATGCTGCAATTCCAAGCATTCCGCTTCCTGGCTATGTCCAGCTGCCATTGCTGCAAAGTGCTGTCTTGAAAATCATGGAGAGTTTCAGAAAGATGAATTTCCTAAGCACAGAATCTACAGATATAGAGCACTGACTCAATCCATTAAGCAAAGACTGGCTGACAGTCTAATTCCATTACTTTCAAGGGAGCTGAATTTGTGACAGCCACTCAATAATAATAATAAAAACAGAAGCAGAAAGCAAAAACAGAACCCAAAACTAAAGAGCACTATTTTTTTAGGTTGACAGAGAAAATGCTCAATTCAAGTGAGCCTGGACTCTATAATGCACAAGTTTGAGATAACCTCAAACCTGAGCAATGTGACAATTGTGAACACCAAAGTAAATGCAAATATACCACATGACATACAGTGTGCTTCTGTTCTCACGTCACCAGTTTCACATTGGTGTGACTCCCACTAACTTCAGCTGAGTTACTCCTTATATACTCTGGTGTAAATGAGAGGAAAATCAGCCTTATATTTGCCAAAATATGCCTAGCCCAAGAGGAAGTCGTTCATCCAGTATCATGCATCATTCACCTCACTGTGCCAACAGATTGTTTTGAAAGTGAAGCTGGTGGGCAGAAAAGAAAATCTGAGGGGTGCGGGGGGAAATTGGAGAATCTAAGGCATAAGATGCCATAAATGTGTGGCAGGTGCTAATCTAGGAAACATAGTGACACAGTTTCCTAAGGTTAAAATATGTTACTTACCTGTTCACCTTTGGACTTTTACTGAACTAGGTAAGCAAAGACATTGCCCACTAGAGCAGTGGGCTATAGCAATTGCAAAGTGTCAAATAATCATATCTGTCTCTTAGTCTGCCCTATGGAGGGTGACTTTTATTCCAGAGAAAGAGGGGCAAGGTGATCCAGTGGATAGGGCACTGGGCTGGGACTCAGGGGGGGGCTCTGTTCTGTTCTGTTCCTGGCTCTGCTGTGACCTCAGGTAAGTTACCTCACCTCCCTGTGTGATTTCCCTGCCACATGTTTTAGATTGTAAATAGACAAGGGGACGCTACAGGGAGAAAAGCTATTGGGGACATAAAAATAGTTTCTGCCCCCTATCGCCAATATTGTTATTAGTTTTATTAATATTACACTAGTGCCCAGATGCCCCAATGTGGATTGGGTAGGTGTTGTTTTAAAACATATGAAGACCCCTTGCTTTGTGAGAGCCATCATGTTTGTTTGGATACTAAAGGAAAACCTGAGTCCCAAAATTCTAACTTTGGAGGCACCTGGATCACTGCTTAAATCAGCCCATCTTTGCTTAAGAGACTATTAGAATTTTAAAAGTCAAATGTTTACATACTGCATATCAGGCAAAGACCCTATAATTAACTGAGTCTATGTTGACCTAAAACTTACAGACTTCTATTTTTCTGCAAAATTTGGGAATATTTTTCCTTCCTCTTTGTGACGCAGGCTGCAGACCCAGAATTCCAGGGTCTGGAATTTCTGGGAGCAAAGGATAACAGTGATTCAAGGCCTATAATTCTACCAGAGTTGTCAATTTTTCACTGTCGAGCATGCTAATTTCTTTAAGGTCCATCTATTGTTGTTCTGCTCTGCTGTCTCCATGGACACTGACTTGCGAGTATAAAACACATGCAGCGACTCAACTTCAGGGGCATCCAACTACCGGCTCATTACCTTGCATCTCCTGCTGTTTCCACCATCCGAGAGAGAATGATTTGACCCTGGTAAGTATATTTGTCAGGGATGGAGCTGTCCAAATAATATTGTGGTCTGAGGAAAATATGACTGTGCAATGATGCTGATGTGGTATGCTGATAATAGGTATCACTGACACTGACAAATCTTAGCAGGGAAATGAATACTTCATAATGTGAAATAGTCCAGGGACCTTTTTAAATCACAGTTTACTATGTGGCAATTATATGGCTTAACTCATTGTCATCCAACACACACACACAGAATGGCAATGTCACGACTGTACTAGCAGCAAGGCTAAGAGAACCCATGGGATTTAAAAAAAACAATTGCAGGCATCAAGCGGATAGTGTAAGAAGTCACAGCTGAGATTTTGACCGTATATCGTACGACTCCTGCTTGGGTCACTCTTGTTCACCTGAGGCAGGAGAACTTAATCTGTCAATTTAAAAAAACAATAATCAGGGGGGCCGGTATTTAGTACTACCCTGAATGCTGCCGTGCTTTCAACAGGACATGAAACAGCCCCTGCTCACCTTACCCATGCAATAGTGACTCTGATGGGAGTTATTTTATTGGGAGTAAATGGCATATGAGAGAGGTGAGGATTTGGCTCTAAGAGAGTGTCTGTATTTAATGATATTGAGATAACAGAAATAGTTTACAATAGCTGGAGAATCTAAAACTTTTCTATATTAAAACTTCTCTTTAAGAAAACTATATGAAAATAAACAAAGGAAAGCAAGAAAAGAGAAAAATGCGAGGGCATAATTTCACACAACTGTTGGGCTGCTATTTTACATGCCTAATTCAATCTTTATTTTCTTTTCCCCTCTAATCTGATCATATGCCATTATTCTATTCCCCACACATGTCACCCATAAGTATTTCTTTAATACAGAAGAAATGTTTTTGGTTACCAGCTACACATGTATATTTTGTTATGTAAAGGCTCCAAAAGAATAAAATTATATAATATATATTACAGTAGAGCCTGGAAGTCTCCACTGAGCTTGGGCCCCTATTGTGCTAGGCAGTTTCCATATACCTAGTAAGAGACAACCCCTCTCTGGAGGAATTTACAGTGCAAGGGTCTAATACAACTTCACTGAGGATCATGGAAAGACTTCTATTGACTTCCGTGGGAGTCAGATCAGGTTCTAAATAGACAGGACAGACAAAAGGTAGAAGAGAAAACAGAGGCACCAAAAAGTTAAGTGATTTGCCCAAGGCCACACAGCAAATCACTGGCAGGATTGGGAATAGATTCCAGGTTTCCTGACTTCTTCAACATTACATAGTATATTTATTTACTATATTTTTATTACTATAAATTAAATAATATCCACTGGCTGGAAAATGAGCACTTTACTCTTAACTATGGGCTGCTCTTGCATTCTTTGTATACCGCAAGCTCCCAGGGATTTTAGTGGGAGCTTTGGGTACACAAAGAACGCAAGATCAGGATCTCTATCTGTTCTCTTTAAAGATATGTTGTTTGCTTTCTTCTAAAGAACTTTCATTTTATTTTTGTATTTAATAAAGACAAATGGTAATAAAAACATTCATGGCATTTCAGCATGACACAGAAACCAAACACGACTACATAGGTTACCATAAATACTTAAGAAGAGGGGATGATGAAAAGGAATAATAAAAGAGAAAGTAGACATTATGGGTAAAACTTTCAAACCACTTAATGAGGAGCCTAAGTCCCATTTTTCAAAAATGCACAAGTGTCTCGGGAACCTATGTTGTAATGGGGCCACTTAAGCATTTTAGAAATTGTTGCCTGGTAGCGATATCTCTTTATCTTTACATCTCTCAGTCAAATCTATAAAGCTATAGGGATACCTTGATATATGCAAAATTGCAAGAAAAGTGAAACTGACTGGTGAGTCCAAACCCACAGTCACAATACTATGAACTCCTTATTCCCACTGGTTAGTAATAAAATGTATGCAAGTTTTCAATAGACATGGGAGCATTGATACCCTAATATTTTAAATGGACTGGGGCAGTCTAAAAATTAAATTTAGCAAAGATAGATGAGTCTACATTACTGGAGAAGGAGAAACAATATTTGATAGCCTGACTTATTAACATTATCCTCTAGCCTGGCATTTGTCATATATCAGTTGAGATGGATCCAAATCAAAAGTCAGACCTGAACACCCATGAACTTTTAGGAAGTTCATATCCATGCCCAGTTCTGAAATTTGTGACCAGTCCCTCTCTCTATAATGGGAGAAATCAAAACCTCCTCAACATGGGGAGGAGTGGGGATATCTGGATCCAGATACAGGTCTGGATCCTAGCTTTGGACCCAATTCATCAAATCAATTAAGCACCTGTTTAAGTGCTTTGCAGAGTAAGGATAGATTGGGGCCTCTATGCTCAGGCCCATCTCTAAATATTTCAAAATAATTGACCAGACAAAAAAATGGTGTCAGGATTAGACACTGAACAATTAAGGGGGAACTTATGGGCCGCAGTACCATTCCCCAGTTTTCAGTAATGTCTTTATCAAGTTTTAATACATTAGAAATTAAAAAACAAACCCAAACGTGGCTTGCAGCACTATCGTACTTTGAAATATGAAACAATAACTAGGCTGTTGCGTGCACATTCTACCACAATTGCCAAAGAAGTGTCCCATTAGTCTTGACAATTTGTGAATAATGAGAGGACGTGAAGTGACCTGAAAATAACATCATCACATAACCGACAAATGAAAATAAAGGACAAAAAATGATGTGACTGCAAGGTCAGGCTATCAAACACACGAGAATAAAAGCCTAATGTGTGTGGCTGTAATAGGATTGCTCGTGTTTAAATATTCATGCATATGAGGGGTAATTCAGTCCAATAAAATTACACCTCGTTTACACTCACTGTTGTCCATGTCATTCTTTATTCGATTGTCTGTGGAAAGCTTAGTATGAATAAAATCAATAAACAGATTTAAGATAAATACAAAACCCTATTTGGACATGGCCTTGTTCAGGGGCTTCAGAGATTGTAAATCTGAATCATTTAGATTTAGGCCAATATTTCCTGGCCTGAGATGGGGCGGGGGGCATTCATACAGTTACAAGGCCAGGCAAATGTACACAGGGCAAAGAAGAGGACTGATGAGTTGAGGGAAACATGCATGACATTGGATCTTCAGCTTTGCAAACACACTCACATCATACCATGCCACTTTCCTGTTCTACTCCCACAATAGCCCCTAATGCCACTGCTAGTAACAGCAGTAGATCACATGTGCAGGACTTCAGATTGCAAAGTCTTACTAAGTTTTACTAAGTGGCATCTCTCTTGCAATGCCAGGGCCCAAAGAAATCCTGCTGTGTGTTGTCTTATACCAAAAAAGTAGCAGGGGACGGTAAGTATCCAGACCAGGAGGGATGTGTTAAATATACCTATGAGTTTGAGGCCATTTAAAATCCCCCCAGTGTAGTCTGAAGCAGTGGAATGATATTCATGACTCTCACATCTCCAGTAATTACTTCCAGGCTGGAAAAGCTCATTGTGCCTAAAATGCCATCCTTGATCAATCGCAAATCTAAGGCCTATTCTGCAAGGATCACAGTAATTTTCAACACAATTTTAAACCCATGGGCTTTCTGAAAACTCGCATTACACTTGTTTTACTTGTAATAATAAAGTCATGCACTACTTGGTTATGTAGAACAACTCCTGCTCTTTTTATCTTAATCAGCATGTCGCAGCCTAGAAATATGAGATCCTTTAAGGTCTGAAGCACAATGGGAGGAGTTCGTCTGTTTTTTGGTTGTTTGTTCTTTCTTAAATCTTGTGATGAATTTTGAACCCCTTGGCAGTGAAAGTACTGGGACTGACAGCCATTCTGAACAGAACTAACTCATAGGAGAAATTATAGCTGTGGTTTAAAGAGCTGCTGATATGCACAGTAGGTGCATAGCATTCACCCCCACACACATACACTCATACACAATATTTGCATTTATCATAGCATGTTTTTTTATCTAGCACTTGTTAACACACAGTGAAGAGCGTATAACTATTGCCCTTTACTATATTTATTATTCCCTTTTGGTCAGGTTGCAACTGTGCAATATTTTGTCATGTTTGTCAACTACCTAACAGAATTAAAAAGCAGCCAGAGTTTTAGCCTCTTCTACTCACCAACATGAATAACCTAAATAACAAATTACTGCATTAAAAAATCATTCTACTCTTGAAGCAAGCATTCTATTTATATTTAGACAGAGAGACAGAAACAACAGGAACATGTAGGTTTTCTCTTTGCGTATTACAATACCACATTTCGAATCAATGAGATACTCGTGGCAGGAAGCAGACACATAAGCAAGTCAGTTCCCAAGTGTCCATAATCAGCAGCTTTAAAAGTATTTTCTTAATAATTCAAGCCAGTAACTGTGGAAGATTGTCTCAATATCTCGTAGCTGTGGGAAAGAAGGGAAAATACTAGCATCACGACAATCAATATAAGGGAAAATGAACACCCCTAAGAAAAGGTGGGGGAGAGAATAGCTATGTGGAACCAAGAAATTATGATTAGAAAAAAATCAAGAGGAGGAATATAACCAAGCTGCATACAATAAAAAAGCTACATAATATGAAGCAAAAACAAACAAAAAAAAGAGATGAGAGAAACTCAGAAGAGAGGGACTAGTACTGCAATGGAGAGAACACAACCAGATACACACTTACCTAGAACAGCTCGATTTTAAGAGGAGAACAGTAAGGTAACAAAGAAAAATGTCTCTATATCTTTGGACATGGACATAACCTCTTTGAAAGAAGGTCAGCATTTTGTACCCAAAGCCACCTAATTCCTGAGCCAAAGGTGACTTGGGCTATTAATAGTTATTCTTTATTTTACTATTATTTATTACTTACCTACCAGTAATGCCATGAATCTGCCATGGTGCTTTAGAAAACAGAGAAAGAACTAGTCCCTTCTCCCAAAGAATTTACACCCTGCGGGCCTGCCACTAGTCCTATTGAATTCCAAAGCAAGCCATTTTTATTGGCAAGCTTAAATATGGATGTAGATACTGAACTTTAGCCTCCCAAGCATGTCTGCCTTTTTAAATGGTTATTTCAAAAGTCTTCGTAATTGTGGCCAGCATGTAGATAAATTATGTTAAGAGTGAGCAAGGTGGCTTTAGTGCCATAGATATCCCTGTGTGCAAGGGCAGGATGATATATAGACCATTGAACAAGTTGGTTTTCTTGTTTTTACTCAGACAAAAACCCAGCATTTAGCAATAGAGGGAGTGTTTCACAGCGCCAGAAGCCTACTGGAGTGGAAGGTGGATCCTTTTCCTCAAGGACACTGTCAGGTCTAGGATAGACAACATTCAGCCAATCGCAATTGCTCCCCTCCCACCTAATAACTAGTGGAGGAGGAGCGGGACCACCTAATAGCAGGAGGGAGTGGGCTGGTACCCGATCACCAGGCATCAATGATGAGAAGGGGTCCAGGGCAAAGGGGTGGTGGCTGTGTGTGCATTCTCGGAGTACTGCATTGGTATAGAGCCTGCACCTCCAAGTTAACTTGGCCCATTGCTAAAGCCATGCTAAGGTACAGTGCAGGGTTTGATTTGTGTGGTCCACATTAAACAGACACTGCTGGATTCTCCCAGTCCTACTGTTAGCAGCACTTTGGGCTATTGGCTGAGCCACAAACAACTCAGGGGGAAAGTGCCCCTTGCCGAATCAGCAATGTTGCCACTGATCAGGGGGAATCAGACACAGTGCTCATTCCTGCAGCACCTGGACACTGCTTAGAAGACTCCTGTCTCAATATGACCAAGTCTGGCCCTGCTTCATAGATTCTGAGATCTGACAGGATCACACAACTCAATGTGGTACAGCAGCAAGGTCCACAATAGAATGGCAATTCGAACTGATGTTTAGCACAACTGACATATGGAATAACTCTGATTTAAGTGGATGGCTTCAGACTTTTAAATAGATAATCATAATAGAAAAATGTATTTGTATCTTATTTTCATAGAGGAAATTGATATATATAGTTATCTGCGCTTAAAATCACATCTGGCTTGGCAAGATAGAAATCTTGGCAGCATTATAACTGAGAAACGGTTTGCAAAAATTCTCATGTTAAATTTCTCAGCCCTTCTTACTGTCATCAGATTAGAACTTTACAAATAGAGGGCCAAATTCATCCTTGCTTTAATGTCATTGGAAATACAGCAGAAATGCATTTAGCCCAGTAAGATCTAAGTCACTCTAGTCCTCAATTTTAGGCAGTGCTGAGTATTTAGACTCTGAGGGTCTGAGCCACTGTCCTTTGATTTCTATGGACATTGGACTGGGCCTTGAATGGAATCACAGTATGGGTACCAGAGCCTGCATCAGCTATGCCTTATGTGACACTGACAGACCAGCTCAGGCCAGAGCCTGAGCCAACTCACTTTTGTGTGAATATCAGAGTTAAATGTATTAGTATATTTTCAGGCCAATTCACTTGTGTGTTAATAGAGATCAAAGGAGATATTAACTGTATTGTTTTTGCCTATCTATATCCTGTTGTTTACTTTTACATTACATTTACATTATGTATACCCAGTAATTAAATAACCCTATGTCAAAATGTGTGCTAATGTAAGAGTGCAGTCAGGTGTTGGAACTTCATGAAAACTAATGGAATGTTACTTGTATTGCTTTCACTTATCTACTCCTCTTATAAGGCATTTACATTATGTATGTCCCTGTGACTAAATAACTCATAGACTGCAAATGAAGAAGAGTGCTAAATTCAAAGCACTTGGCCATTATGTGAGGACAGACACGTGTCAGATTGTTGTCTGTGAAAAGAAGCTACAAGTACTGATTCAAAGAGAGATTCTTTATCTCTGGACTGTTTGGATTCTAACAAGGCAGAATAACTGAACAAGAAGATGGAGATCCCCAGAGTTATTCCAGGTAGTCCTGGGAAAGATATTGGGGAAACTGGCAGTTTATTACACCACTGCTACTATTTGGAGTTACACACTGTGATTTACGTGTTATTGTATTTTATCTGCTTTAACCTCCCAATAATTCTCATTCTTTTTTCTTAGCTAATAAACCTTTAGTTAGTTTACTATAGAATTGGCTGCCAGAGTTGTGTTTGGTGTGAGATCGAGCGTACCAATTGATCTGGGGGTAAGTAACTGGTCCTTTGGGATGTGGAGAAACCTGATGCAGTGTGATTTTTGGTTTATGTGACCATTATCACTAAGTGAACTTTGTCTGGGTGACAAGATAGGCTGTAGAGTCTGAGGGAACTGTCTGTGACTCCATGGTAAGACTGGTATAGTGATCAAGGAGTTCACATTTGGTATTGACTTGGTGAGATCTAATTATAGAACACACCACCAATTTGGGGGGGTGCCCTATTTTCTGACAGTCTTCCCTGAGATAGGCACCCCCAGTTCTGAGCCCCCTTAAATAAAGCATCAAAGTGGAAGCAGACAAGGCTGTATGTGAAGTGCCATTGTGATGTGCTGATGAGAGAGACAGCCAAGCAGCAGTTTTAAAACCACCTTTTTTATTCTGCTGAAAGCAACTGCAGGGCTTTGTCTCTCAGAAGCCCCTTGATGCAGAACTTCATATGTGGCCCAACACTGCCTCTTCTTCTTAGCTCATAGGAAGTCCCATAGGCACACCATTCCTATTACATCGTCAAAATTGAGAAGGTGGGGGAGCCTTTCACAGAAATAAAAAATTATGAGTCAAGCCTCAGAAAAAATATGATTTTGTCTCAAAAATCATGAGATTTAAAAACTAAGACAGTTGGGGTTCTTTTTATTTGCCTTTTGGTTTTTTGAGCTTTAGGGTTCATACTTTCTAGCTCTTCTCTGGAAGCTCAGATTGTCCCATAATCAAATGACTCCAGAGGCTAGGACTTTAGGAAAAACACCAAATATTCTGAGACCAGCATTACTTTTAGGAGAGTTGGCAATACTGGGATGCATAAAAAAGTAAGCAGGAAAGTAACATTGATACTATTATAATGTTATTGGCTTAATGAATGGCATAGTATCATTTGTCCTAATCCACTTAATTTATCTTTTTTTTTTTAAAAAAATCAGATATAGATGAAGTCCAGAGAGGAATAGTGAAAATGGTTAGAGGCATGGAAAAACTTCCATGTGAGGAGAGATGGAAAAAATGAGGACTGTGTGATTGAGAGAGGCCGAAATAAGCAAGGTCGTGATAGACCTTCACAGATAATGAAAGGTATAGAGAAGATAAATCAGGCACACTTATTTACTCTTTCTCATAAGAGAAGAACAAGGGGCCATAATTATCCTGTGGAACTCACTGCTACAGTATATTGAGGCCAAGAACTTAGAAAGATTCTAAAAGGAATTAAACATGCATAATGATAGTGTGAACATTCATTTACACTTGGTGGGAGCAGTCTAATCTTTCTGGACAGTAGAGGGGTTAATAATAAACTTAGTGGGGATGAGTTGGGGGGGAAGGGGTGCAAGGAGGCATATTTCAGAATAATAACTTAGAAGTGTGCCTGTCACTTAGTAATAAACATTGCTTGGACTAAAACTTTATTCGGTATAAACATGTTGCCTTTTAACTCATCACCTTGTAAACAAGGAGCATCATCAAGTTATCATCTAAATAACAGAAAACTCAGTGTGACCTATATTAATAAAACTGTATGTGAAACTGCTTCACATTTTACTTAAATCCCCATTTAAATGTATATTATATGAAAGGCCTGTCCTCTCATCCTTCAAAAACTACTCCCCAAGTATTTTAAACTTGATGGCTTGTCCTTTTTGTTAAGGCTACATTTCAGTCATGGGTATTTTTAGTAAAAGTCATGGACAGGTCACGGGCAGTAAACAAGAATTCACAGCCTGTGACCTGTCCATGACTTGTACTATATAAGCCTGATTAAATCTTGGAGTGGGGTGGCCCATGGGGCCGCACGGGTGCTCGTGGGGGAGCAGCCCAAGGGGCACCATGGATGCTTGTGGGGGGTGGCATGGGGGCACTGCAGGTTCTTGGGGGGGCAGCCTAGGGGGGAGCAGCCCAGGATCCCCACTAGTGCTGGGGGGAGGGCTGGCGGGGCTGGCAGGCTCCCTACCCAACTCCTCTTGGTTCCCCGGAAGTGGCAACATCCCCCTCCCTCAACTCCTAGCTCCGTGTGCTGCCCCCGCCCCAAGCACCGACTCCACAACTCTCATTGGCCAGGAACCACAGCCAATGAGAGCTGCAGGGGCAGTGCCTGTGGGCGGAGGCAGCGCCTGAGGGCGGAGGCAGCATGTGGAGCTAGGAGTTGAGGGAGGGGGATATTGCGACTTCCGGGGAGCACCCCCAAAGTAAGCACTGCCCAGAACCCTCACCCCCTCCTGTGCCCCAACCCCCAACCCTGAGCCCCCTCCCACATATACCCAAACTCCTGCTGCTGCTGCTGGGGGAGGGGGAGGGCAGTGGCCCGAGACTGCCCTGGCAGCGGCAGGTGCGGCTGGCCCAGAGACTTCCCAAGCTGCTCAGACAGCCCCCGGACCAGGCGCACCGACCAGTGCAGAAGTCCTGGAGGTCCCAGAAAGTCACAGAATCCTTGACTTCCATGACCTCCACAACAAACTCACAGCCTTACTTTTTGTTTGTATTGATTTTTTTTATTTGTTTCATATGACACTAATAACACTGCTCTACAGCCAAAATGCTTCTGAAATAAATGTAGTCAAACTTTACTAATTCTGGGTCACTGAGAACAAAAATGATGCTTAAAATTGTTGATTGGCTCTAGTTTTCAAGATATGCTATTGGGTCAGTATATACGACCCTTACCTTGGGAATGGCGAAGGATAAGTGAGTTATAAAGGGAAGGGATCTCAATTTAAACCAGAAATGACTAAAATACATCTTTGACTGGATCTATGAATAAATCTATGACTGGGTTTGGACAGTACTTGCTTTTTAGGCAAAACAATGAATGATGCAATCTGAAGCTGGTATTGCGTCATCCATGATATGAATTGCATCATGTTATTCCTAGAAGTCATGGATGATGCAATCATAACGAAGCTTACATCACTCTGCTGAACAAATTGCCCTATATCAGCTCTAGAAATCATACAATGTCGTGCTCTCTTATTTGTCAGTGTTTGATTTTGCAAAGGGACACATTTCTCTTTAGCCAAAGTGAGCAGAGATGCCTCGTACTTGTGTGAACAGTGCAGATAACTTCTGTATGTTTGTGGTGAAGTGACTTTTGCATCACAAAAGCGCAGTATAACCACTATGGTTAAGAAAGCCTATCACCTTTATTTTGGCTGCAAAATTGGAGATCAGGACAAGAGGTGGGCCCCACACATATGCTGCAACACTTGTGCAACAAATCTTTGCCAGTGGTTGAACAGGAAAAGGAAATCTATGCCTTTTGTAGTGCCAATGATTTTGGAGAGAGCCAACAGATCATACCAGCAATTGTTACTTCTGCATGGTGCCTCCAGTTGGGAAAGGTGTGTCAAAGAAGAAAAAGTGGACTGTGCATTATCCAAACATTCCATCAGCTATACGCCCAGTACCCCACGGAGAAGGACTGCCGGTTCCTGATGCACCAGAATCATTCTCACTTGAGTCAGACGAGGAAGAGGAAGAGGATGAAACTTCTGGTCCTGAACCATCAATGTCACACGAGCCACATTTTCTCCCATCCTCCTCCTCTGAACCACACCTCATAACACAAGGTGAACTGAATGACTTTATCAGGGATTTGGAACTACTCAAGAGTAAGGCAGGGCTGTTGGGCTCCAGACTACAGCAGTGGAATCTCCTGACAGGTGATGTTAGGGTTTCCATGTTCCGTGACCGTCAAAAGGATCTTGTCCCATTCTTCTTCATGGAAGGTGATCTTGTAGCCTGCAACAGCATCGATGGTGTGATGGCAGCCCTCAACATCGTTCACGATCCAGATGAGTGGAGACTGTTCATTGATTCATCGAAGACGAGTCTTAAAGCTGTTTTACTGCATAATGGCAATGTTTTGCCATCAATTCCGGTTGGTCATGCAGTCCATATGAAGGAAACCTATGACAACATGAAACAACTTTTGAGGTGCATAAACTATGATCAACATCAGTGGCAGCTTTGTGGCGATTTGAAGATTGTTGCTCTCTTGCTTGGTCTGCAGACTGGATACACAAAGTACTGCTGTTTTCTCTGCGAATGGGATAGTCGTGCAAGAGATTCCCACTACATCAAGAAAGATTGGCCACTCCGACAGTCATTAGAGCCTGGGAGGAAAAGTGTTCAGCATCCACCACTTGTTGAATCAAGGAAGATTTTGTTACCACTCTTACACATCAAGCTGGGTCTAATGAAGAACTTTGTCAAGGCCATTTACAAAACACAAACAGCTTTCAAGTACCTCCGTGGAAAATTTCCAAGGTTAAGTGAAGCTAAGATAAAGGAAGGTGTCTTTGTTGGTCCTCAGATTCGTGAACTTCTTTGAGATGATGCATTTGACCATGCACTGCGTGGCAAGGAAAAGACGGCATGGAAAGCCTTTCAGTTAGTGGCAATAAATTTTCTCGGAAACAACAAGGCAGACAACTACAGGTTGTTGGTGGAAAACCTCCTCAAGGCATACAAAAGCTTTGGTTGCAACATGTCACTAAAGATACATTTTTTGCACTCTCATCTAGATTTTTTTCCACTGAACTGCGGAGCAGTGAGCGATGAGCACGGGAGCGATTTCACCAGGGCATTGCAACAATGGAGAAACGCTATCAGGGCAAATGGAGCCCATCAATGCTTGCAGACTATTGCTGGACAGTGACAAGAGATGCTCCATTTAATGAATACAAGAGACAAGCCAAGAAGCGCCGAGTAGACACTGAATAGGACTAAACTATGTACATAATAGTTTTTTGCCTTTTGTTTCATAATAAATTTTATTTATATAACCCTTTTGCTGATTTTTAAAGTGTTACATAAACAGGACAGGTGAAATATTATCATGTAAAGCAACCATAAACACATGAAAAGACCTAGGTTTACAATTTATGATTAGAAGTCTACTATCTACACAATATACATAGACATAAAATGTAAAAACTTAAATATCTTAGAAACAGTAGCCAATCAGTTGTTTTAATTGTCATATTTGAATTCAGCACATCAAAATACATCATAAATAGCACATTTTATCTCTGAAGCAGACGACTTCTCAAAAATTGTAGACCAGTGTAATGTGATATATAAGAAGAAAGTAAATAGGGATGTTTGTTAGGGGAATAGGGCAGGGGCTACAGCTTCTCACTAAAGGTTTGTCATATAAAAAGGTGAAAAAAATCAATGAGGTTTGGGTATTAAAAACAACCGTTATATCCTGGGGGGGTTAAATGCTGAAGGGCACCATTGCATACTGATGACCTCTGTGTGGACCCCGCAAACATTTGTGATATCATATAACTATGAAACATTCATTTTTTTATTGGAAAGACAAGAGGATTTATTGAGCCTTTTATTCACCACAGGTGTAGCCTACCCACAAAATACAAATATTTGTCTTTGTACCTACACAATGCCTCTTTGTGACACTAACGGAAAGAAGCTGCTTGAAAAGTATTAATCATTCTTTCTTTTCGTTTAAGGCAAGATGCGGCTGCAGATCTAGCTTTTGAGCTGGAGGGAATGCTTAAGAATTGTAATGGTGACCTCCAGTGGCAACTACTGGGAAATGAAGGATTGTCTCTATGACTATATCATGGAATTAAGTTGTATTAAAATATGTTCTTTACAGAGATATTGGTAATTCTGTTGACGTGTAGAAAAAAATAATTATATGTTAGTTCACAAAATCAATGCCACTTCCCCGGTTTTAGTTTTACTAGTTAGATATATCATGAATATATCAAAAGAGGGGTGGAGATACTTTTAAGAATAAAGTACAAATTTTGGAAGCTGAGTGAACCCTAGTTATTCCCTCTCCTCTAAGGAAGGACAATAGGAACATACTTAAATCTATGGAGATATACCTATCGCATAGAACTGTGTGCTTTTGTGGCATTGCTAACAATATTGTTAACACTTATGGGCAAATGGGTCTGCTTCATCTGAAATATTGTGTACTGTTTGGAGGTCACTTCGGTGATTTTCATTTTGACTGCTGTACACTGGATTCTACATGGAAAAAGAATGTTTTTAAAAAGTTTAAGATGTAATATAAATAAGACCATAAATCGTATTTAGGTAGAAATCTTTTTACCATATATATCACGTGACAGGGTATACATCTCTAGTACAGACATCCAAGGCTTCACCTTCAAACATGCCCACAAATTTTTTCAGATGCACATAAAAATCCAGTTACTGAACATCTAGCTGATTTGCACAATCAAATGCATATTTTCCACATACCTGTGGTTGCGTACACATTTGTGAGAGAAAGCTTAGAGGCCTGTTTGAAAATGTGTTCCAAAAAAGTTTGGTTTGTGTAAAAAACTATTAATAGTGATTTATTATTCATACTGTGATAGCATCTAACTGCACCAATTAGGTTTAGGGTGCCATATTGCTACATACTGTCCACATACATAGGAAGACATGGTCCTTGCACCAAATATTTTATAATCTGCTGTGATAGTAAAAGCAATATAAATGTGTTCTCAACATTTTAAAATCCATGGCCTGTTAAATATTACTTTTATATGTCACTTCTGGATTTTTCTTTAGGGATTTGTTCCCTAAGATATATAGAGCAGCATGTGAAGAAGTTGGGGCCATTGGACACTCTATCACAAAAATAAGAGGAATAGTCCTTGTATGCCTGGGTATCTGACAGATTCAAGTATGGTGACCAGTATTATAATAGGTATGTGGAATGTGCTGCTTAATCTGGATATTGGACTTACATAAATAATAGGAACATTTCTTGCTTACCTCTGAAACATATAAACACAGTAACATTAAAGCAGTCATGTTTTACCTAGAATAAAAACAATTACAAGTAGCACTGTGCACTATTCAGCATTATTTGTGTTCTAATGTCGTACTGATGTTAATTATTTAATTAGTAAATTTAAGTAAACAATTAAAACACTACTTACATATATACTTCCTTACTTAGTTATCACTGATCATTAAGCATTTTATAGTGTCTTATTCTATAAGTCATTTTTCCATCACATAGTATGTAAATTTTAATTTTCCATCATAAAAATTCCATTGCTTCTTTTATCCAGGATTATTTACAGGTACACATATCCTGAGTGACTGTCCCCTTTTGTTTCAAAGGCATTATATCAAAAAGCTGGAAGATAGCGAAAATGATGCAAAGTCCTTTCACTGACAACAGAGTAGAAGAACATGAATAAACACAGTGAAAATTAGTCAAGTCATAACTTTACCTTTGTTCTACCAGAAAAAAATAAGACATTCCAGTTCTTAAGGAAATACTCATGTATTTCAAAGGAAAATTATTATTACCCAGTATCACCATGCATTGGTGGGTCCCAGCTGAGAATACCAAATTCAGGACAGACAGCTGAGAGATAAGGCGGACTCACCCCAAACTGGTTGTTATTCTAAGGGCTGGTCTCCACGGGGGGGGAGGGGGATTGATCCAAGATACGCAACTTCAGCTACGCAAACAGTGTAGCTGAAGTCAAAGTATCTTGGATCGAATTACCTGGGGTCCACACGGTGCGGGATCGACAGCCGTGGCTCCCTCGTCGACTACGCTACTGCCGCTCACTTTGGTGGAGTTCTGGAGTCGACAGTGAGCGCATTCGGGGATCGATATATCGTGTCTTAACGAGATGCGATATATCGATCCCGGATAAATCGATTGCTACCCGCCGATACGGCGGGTAGTGAAGATGTACCCTAACATTAGATTATGCCAAGCCAGTAACAAGAATGAACTTCTGTCTCACCACACTAGTTAACAAGAAGTCAAACTGCAGTCTCCTTAGGCATTCCAGCCCTTGGCTCACCAACCAGATACTGAACTTTATGATGAGTGGTTACTGAAAACCAATTTCATCAGATAGAGTGTCCTTCTAATCCCAAGGGATCAGCCACTTAGCCAAGTCAATATAAAACTCAGATCTTACCCAATAATCATGCTGATGCCAATCCTTTAGTAACTAAAAACTAACAGTTTAATAAAATAAAAAAGGAAAGAAAAGAAGAGAGTTACTGAATGGTTGAAGGATCATATATATACAAGTGATGTTCAGTGTTCATAGATCAGGACCACAGCAGTAATGGAATAAACTGCTAGCTTGCAAAAATATCTCTGGAATCACACAAACAGATTGGAGTTCATCAGTCCTTGTTTAGAGCATCCCTGTTAGAAATCCAGTCCAGAGAAATAAAGCAGGAAATGAAGACAAAATGGAGATGTTTCAGGGGGTCTTTTATAACCTCTGCCATGTGCATGCAATTGTACTGCCCCAAACAAAGCCCAGTGCCCCTGTTTGTGGAAAGTTACTCACCCAAGATGGAGTCCAGGGTCACATGAGCATACCACATATCCTATCATGGCTTGCTGGCTCACAGGGGGCGGCTGTTGGCCTCGGTGGTATCAGGGAGCGCTATCTGGCAAGATGAGTTTCTTCTATGGCCCATTGTTAGAGTGAAGTCTTCTTAATGGGCCATCAACACATAGCTCTCTAACTTTGAGGTAAATCTATTTGTGAGGTGTCACCCAGGAACAAACACATTTAAGATGCCAAGACACAGCCAATATTCATAATTTAAGATACAAAGATGATACATGGATTTAACCAGGATAACCATATTTGATAGGTTGTAACTTTTCCACTGACACCTTACATGACATACTTTGTATAAGAGTTGTTGCAATTGTATAACAGTGGTAATATCAATGATATAAATGGTTATATGCAATCATTCAGCATCACACTCAAAAACTCAATGTCCTTGATATTTCCGGAAAATGATTTCCTTTATCTTCCTAAGAACCCATGAGTAACAGCCAGGAGAGGTACTCTCTAACAGGGCCACATTGAACCCAGATAGATGAGTCTGATATGGAATGAAGGTAGAATACAGCCCTGCATTTGCACTCTGCTTGCTCCCTATGTTTTGGGTAATGCTACTGTAGATTAGGGATACTTTAAAAATTTCTAGAAGGGTAAAAGGGCAAAGTACAGTACCTTTGTTCAGTGTGTGAGTATACATTTGTTTTGTTTTTTAATACTTTGCAGTAGGGCAGGTGCCATAAATAGTTTACAATGCCTACAGCCTGTCAGACTTTGTGGTTTCTTGATTCCCTCTGGCCTACAGTAGTTTGTGGGACAATACCACACAAAATCTCTAATTTGCATATTTGTACTATTATATGTTTAACTGGTATCCTCTGAGTCTCAAGAATAAATGCTCATCTACCTACAAATAAACAGAAAAATGAAAGTTTGATTTTGCCGGCCTGTTACATTGCGTTTTACAATCAAAGCTAGATGTATTTGCTGTAATCATAACAGCTGTAAGAATTTGAGGGGAACAAACTTGTATCAAATGTTAACCTTGTACTTTGGCACCTATTTCTTTCGTTTACTACTTGGAATATTGTAGTAATATGCAGTGAATTATCAATCTGAGTTATATTTTGTGTGATGATAAGAGGCTGCCTGTGATACAGGAAATAGTTAAAATTACAAGTAGCAGTATGACTCTGATACAAAATAGTAGGAGGCAGATTTACAATGATATTCAGGCACCTAAGTTGCAGATAGATGCCTAATGGGTTTTCAGAAGCTCCTAGACAGGTTAGGTTCACTATCTCAGATGCTTTTGAAAATCCCACTGGCCTCTTAGTTGCCTAAATATCATTGTAAATTTGCCCCCTAGTGTTTTGTTTCAGATTCAAACTGCTACCTGTAACATTAACTATTTCCAGTGCTAAATACCATCGTAAATCTGGACCCTTATCTTAACATTCTCAAAAATTAGTGAAACTTGAATCTGAATCCAGACACCAATTACAGGCCATGAGATGCCCCTATTTCTATGGGCTGAACTAAAATATGGACTTGAACAGCTCTGAGCTTTGAGGAAGTTGCAGATACAAATCCAGATTTGAACTTGGTGACTGATAAAATACGTGGCTAATATTGTCTTATGTATTCTGACTCATCTAAAAGTGGGTTAGGCTGGTTGGTGTGCAGCCACCCTTTCTGGAAGTCATTTCTAGCTATTATGTACAGGACTTACAGCTAAAGGACCCTTACAAAAGTGCATATACACCTCTACCCCGATATAACACGACCCGATATAACATGAATTCGGATATAACGCGGTAAAGCAGTGCTCCAGGGGGGGCGGGGCTGCGCACTCCAGCGGATCAAAGCAAGTTTGATATAGCGCGGTTTCACCTATAACGCAGTAAAAATTTTTGGCTTCCGAGGAGAGCGTTATATCAGGGTAGAGGTGTATTGTGGGTAAACATTTAAAAGGGTTATCCAGAAATGGAACCTCTACCTATTCTTTATTTGTTCATTTATTTATTTAGTAAGTCCAAAGTGAATAAGGAAGTGTTATTTACCTCTTCACATAACACAAGAACCAGGAATCACCAAATGAATTTAATAGGCAGCAGATTTAAAAAAAATAGAAGGGAGTACTTCTTCACACAACACATAGTCACTCTGAGGAACTTGTCGCCAGAGGATGTTGTGAAGGCCAAAACTATAACTGGGTTCACAAAAGAATGAGATAAGTTCATGGGGAATATTTCCATCAATGGCTATTAGGCAAGATGGTCAGGGATGCAACCCCCCTGGTCTGGGTGTCCCTAAGCCTCTGACTGCCAGAAGCTTGGACTGGATGACAGAGGATGGATCACTCAATAATTGCCCTGTTCTGTTCACTCCCTCTGAAGATTCTTGCACAGGACACTATCAGAAGACAGGATGTTGGACTAGATGGACCATTTTATCTGTTCCTTATTTTGGCAATGACTGCATCTGCAAATCAGGTATTTCAACACAAACTGCCCTGGCAGATACTGTGGCAGCAGGTGCAACATTATGTCTAAGATTGTTTGCGTATTGGTACCTTATTCCACAAGAAATTTAATTTAAATGAATAGGACTTCGCACAAAAAACTGAAAGCTTCAAAAGGTAATAAAAATTATTACTCTGCTCTGCACTGGTGTTTGTCTTAGACTTAATTCTTACTGTTTAGATGTCCCTGACTGACGGGGTTCTTGGTTACACAAAAAAGCCACACAAATAAACAAAAAGTACCTTACTGATACAAAGCAAAACAACTCATCCAGACCTTTGTAAAGCAGTAGCAGCCAAATGGCCAATGAGGGAGAAAAAATCAAATATTCAATCGTAATGTGTCCCTGAACAACTCCCTTCTTCCCTCAAAGACTCAGGATACCTTTCATGAATCCTAATTAATTTTAATTACTGACACTTTGAAGGATAGCTTAGCTTCTTGCATCCCCAATTTCTTCATTTCATTAGGACTTCTGCAAATTATCCTCTAATTTCCAGGTGCCCTCAGGACTATTTAATAATGAAAGGGCTTAACAAATACAAACATTAAATGCTCTTTTACCTGAGAGATAAAAACAAAAACTGTTTAAAATTTTATTTAAATGCATTTCCCCTTCTTCATTGCACACTGGATAAAATTCTATGATGAACAAGTTCTATAGACTCTACATGGCAGTGTGGGAGTAATGATGCCTCTAACAGAACCCAGAGGATGGGGACAACAATCCTAGCTAAGGGAGGGAAAACACTCAGTCCAGTCCCTCATGGTCACATGGTCACAGAAACATCACCACAGTTGGTAATCTCAGCTGAGAAGATGAGGGGGCTATTCTCTGGTCTGCCAAAACCATTTTGTACTGCTTCCTGCTGCCCCTGGATTGAGGAGAGAGGGGGAATGTCAGGGATGTTCTGAGGGCATGAAGAGAGGGAGACTTGGTACAGCTGGGCCAACTACCACTAAACCTGATCTTCAGCTGATGTAAAGTCCAGACCTTAAACTAACTGCAGATTTTGGAGAAGGTCCCCTGCTGCACTAACTGAAGTTAGTCAGAATTTTTTTCCCATCAGAAGATTGAGGTGAAAATGGAGGTAAAATACATTTTGTGTAAATTTACCATAGAAAATTTCAGTTTTTCATTTTAAAAAAATGGCTGAAAACTGGAAAAGTTTGACCCATATCAAAATAATTCAATTCAGAAATGCTGCTGCAGTGCCTCATGGGTGTTTTACTTGGGGTGCATGATGCTTCTATTATACTCTGCATGCTTTGTACCCTGCTCTGACTGGAAAAGGGGCGAGTGCATCATGGGAATCCCTAGCCATGTTGCATCATGGGAAATGTAGCCCAACAAGGGAAACTGGCCCATAGAAGAGAACAGGGACATGAGATAACTGAACTAAAACATGCATGAGGCATGTGGCAGCATGCCCAAATAAACATTTCAGTTTTCAGTTTTTTGTTTTGGGGCATTTGTTTTTTGGACAAAGAATTAACATTTTCTTCATAAAGCTGACACATTTCATGAAAATTTTCCTTTATTTGATAACCCAATTTTCTAAAAATAAAATAAGACATGGATGGAAAAATTTCATCCAGTTCTAGCTCTAACTTCTATCTCAGAGCACAGTTGGCACGTAGTGAAGAAGTAGGACCAAAGTGTGATTTCTTCTCTGGAAAGTGACTATGTAAAATGTATATCTTGTTATTCCAGTGATCTGTTCCTTGTGTATACTCAGTTGTAGCTGCATATTTTACTGATTTCAAAACACTTTTACTACTTTTTATTCTTGTTAGCACTGCTAAGCCAATACAGCTTGGGAGGCTGAGCTGGTTTTTAATCCGGCTTGCACACCATCAGTAGAATTGTTAACTAAATCCCACTTGCAGAATCTTTACTGCTGGAGATGCATGGGGCTGATACATCCCAACTTGACTGTCAAGTTTGAGACTGAGTTTGCAGGCATGATTTATAGAAAAAATTACCATTTTACTTGGAAACTGAGTAGATTTGATCTGGAATCAATAAGGATAGAACCACATAATCTTATTTTTGCGAGTTACTTTTCAGAGTAGACCCACACTTTAAGGACTCAATGGCCCATAGAGACTAAACTATAGTCTCATGCCTATTGAGTCCCTCCAGGTCAGAAATGATGCATAAGTCATAGGAGGCTTATAGGGTAGACCATTACTCAATGAGAAGGCTGCCTTCGGTGACTTGTCTGCGGGAGGTCCGCCGGTCCCGTGGATTCGGCGGCAATTCGGTGATGGGTACGCTGAAGCCACGGGACCTGGGACCTCCCGCAGGCACGCTGCCAAAGGCAGCCTGCCTGCCGTGCTTGGGGCGGCAAAAAAGCTAGAGCCACCCCTGCAGGGAGGTTGTGGAATCTCTGTTATTGGAGGTTTTTAAGAACATATTAGACAAACAGCCATCAGGAATGGTCTAGATAACTTAGTCCTGCCTCAGTGCAGGGGACTGGACAAGTTGACCTATTGAGGTTCCTTCCAGTCCTACATTTCTATGATTCTATGATTACATCACATACAAGTCGCTCCTCATTATGGGATGCTACCCATGTTGAATCTGTTTTGAACATTAGTCTCCAGCATCTTTCAAACCATAAATGCACTTCAAAAATGTCCAGCTTTTCTTTTTACCTTTTGTTTTCAAAATAAATTACCTTAAAAATATTTAGGCCTTTATTACTGTCCTGCACCAGCATGCAAGACTTCCGATAATTATAATGGTAGTTCAAGTGCTCAGATCCAGATCAGAAGTGCTACATGGCCCCACAGATTGTTAAAATTAAATAGTTTCCCATGTATTTTAACCTGAGCTTTCATTTGAATCAAATCATGACCCTGCTGCTCCACTGACCCAGACCTCAACCAGAGCTCTGCAGCCTTGCCAGGGTCTGACCCTAAAGAACACTCCTACAAACCTTAGAGAGGAGTCTCTCCTGGGGCACTGAGCACAATTTCTAGCAGCCCAGTCCTACCCCCTCTTCCAGAGGTGAGGCCTAAACCTCAACTTTTCCCAATGATATATATGGTAGAGTGAGGTAGAGATGGAGGTGGTGTTACATCTCTGACCGGGGGACAGTCTCCCCAGCTCATTCGCAACCCCTGAGTCAGGGAGGAGAAACCACAGATGTTCTAGTTAAATTTATGACAATTCTTCAAGTCTAACTTGGCGGTCAGATTGTGGCTGGCCCCTGTGCAGTTGCACAAGGTGGGAGGGCACATGGACCTCTCCTCTCTTCCTCCCTCCTCTCCCACCGCCGCACAAATAACACTGATTGTGGCTCAGCCAGCCAAAATTACAGTAGTCCCTGTCCTCATTTGGGAACAAGGTCTTCTCCCTGCTACTAAACCACTCCAAACATTTAGAAGGAGACAGGCTCCTGGGCCTACCCCATCACTGCACTGGCCAGTGGGGCTGGCCAGTCAACCATGCAGATGGTACACATTTCACCTTCCTAAGGGATGGCTAAAAGGACACACTTCCACATGGATTGTTAACTCTGCCTTGTCCTCAAATGCAATCTGGTCTCTGATGTTAAGTTTGTTCCTGTTACACCTTTCATCGCATAGGTGCTGAAACTAAGAGTGCGGGGCTGCAGCAGCACCCCTTGGCTTGAAGTGGTTTCCATTATATACAGGGTTTACAGTTTGGTTCAAAGGCTCTCAGCACCCCCACTATAAAAATTGTTCCACCACCCCTTTTTCATTGTAGTGGTTCTTCCATCCCACAGCTGTGTCATTACATTCTATTGCAGTAATAAATAATAAGAACCTAATACCTATTACAGGGGCTTGCAGAAAGATTAAGCATGAGACTGGGACCAGGTAGGTTTTCTTGACCTTATAGCAATGAGGCATGTATAGGCCGGAACCCTACAGTATTTATTCAGGTAACATTCACATTAAAGTCCAAAGGGCAGGATTGGGGCCCAGAGGCTATAGAGAATCTTTTTTTTAACTTGTTTTTATTAGTGTTGTATTTTCCCTGAAGTCTTTGATACTATTTTTTATTTCAATAAATAAAATAGGTCATCGTTAACATGATGCTCCCCCTGGTTTAGTACAGAATACTTGGTTTCCACTATTATCTTCTATTCCCACTACAATTTCTCCACAACATGCAATAGCCCGGGGACTCATAGCACTACTACTGCTGTGGCTGAATTATTATACCACAGATCTGGGAAGAGGGCAATTAAGAAAGAAGGACTTGCAGAGACTGCAGATGAATTTAGGATTTCTCTCTGAAGAACAGATAACCAGGAATGTTAAATCTTGACAGAGTGGTGACAGAAGTTAAGCGAATCCTAGTTACTATGAAATAACCTATATAATTTCATGGTAAATGTGGTAACTAAAAAGTAATTCTGTTAGAGACAATAGTAGTAACAGAATAACCTACATTAATGCTACCTCATTCTCTCCTGATAACTGTGCAATTAACTCATGACACTACTGTAATAACATTTTCCCCAAAAAAAATCAATAATAAATTCTGCCTCACTGAAAGCTGACATGTGAAAGTTAGATGGATAATTATAGCACATGCATTTCCTGTAAGCTCATTTTCTGCTTTTGGATCAATGATTCATCAAAGGGATAATGGTAAGCTATGGAAGACTGGAATGTTAATAAATGAATTGGCCTTGCTAGTGCTTAAGACAGAATATCTCCAGGAAAACCCAGCATTCTTCAAAAAGTTATATTTCACCAGCAGTTGTCAACCAACAGACTCTTTCTGAGGCAAAATTTCCATTGCCTAAGTAAAGACTGTAGGACTGGACCCAAATTGCCACTCTTCCTTCTAAAATCAGTGTCTCAGAGAGATGTGAGGTGGCACTGTGCTACTAGAACTGCCATTCTGGGAAGCAATCTGGAACCAAAAACCTCCGCACTTGTCATTAAAATAGCTCTGTTACTTTACACGAGTCTGATGGTTTTAGCCCTTGTCTCCCAACCAAGCCCAAGTTATATTTTGCTGTATGAAATCCCATCAGGGAGTTCAACTGCATAAAGTATTCTTCAGCTGTTGGCTTAAAAATGGTGTCTAGCATTGTTATGTGTCATTAAAGAGCAGCCACGTAGCAGCCACTTGTATGGGTGAGTGACTTATTCCTTCATGCGTGTGTACATGAACATTTATTTTAAAAAATACATTTTGAATTTTTTTGTGAATATTTGCACTGAAAAACAAACAGATTTTATTTTATTTTTTTCATTTTTTTCATTTTGTTCTGTTGGAAAAATCCCACTTTATCTAACTTTTTATTTATTTTTCTCATTTATTCCACTGTAAAAAAGCAAGATAATAAAAAAGGCAGGGGAGAGAGCAAGGAAATTCAACTATTACTCCATTTTTTCCAATGGAAAAAAAGAGGGGAAACTGAAATAGTACGAGAAACTAGGAAAACCCCACACATTCTCTCACTTTTTTAATTTTTTTCCCCCCACTAGAATAAATGTCAAGGCTTAACATTTTCAAAAACACCTACATAATTTAGGAGCCTAAGGGCATGTCTACATCAAGTTCTGAAGCCCATGGCAGCAAGCCTCCGAAGCCAAGGTGATGGAGTTGGCTTGAGGGGCTCGCACTAGCATTCTAAAAATAGATGCATAGGCAGAGCTTTAAATTTGCAGCTTGGGCTGGAGGTCAGGCTCTGAAACACATACCTCTTCCCTAGGCTTCAGAGCCCAAGCTCCAGTCCAAGCCACAACTTCAAAGTGCTGTCTACACAGCTATTTTTAGAGCACTAGCGCAAGTGTGAACCCAGACTGGGAGGCTTGCTCCTGCTCACTCCACAAAGCTGTGTAGACATACCCTTAAGTGCCAGATTTTAAAAGGTACTGAGGTGCCTGAAGATGCAGATAGGCACCTTGTGGGATTTTGAAAAGTGCCTAAGCAGGTTAGAGTGCCTAAGCAGGCCTAACTCCCATTAGAAATCTATCTTTCTTTGAGAAAGTAGCTCTGAAATAACACTTGAAACTCTTAACACTTAAAAGTGAAAGTGACAATCTCACTTTTTAAATCTTACGGTTTCATCACCAACACTCAACAATATTACACTTCAATGCTGACATTTAAAAGTGAAGGTGTTACTTCATTTTATTTTTACCTTTCTCTATTTCCCTCCAGCCACACACACATGCTTTTCTCCAGTGGAAAAAGGGAATGGGAGGTTTTTGTTGTTTTTTTTAAATGAGAGAAGATGGGCACTTTCCCACAATTTCGAAACAAAAAAATTTAAAATTACCACCACCACCCCGTTTTTCCTAAAGTTTCCATATTGAAATATTTTAATGAAAAATTTGTCAAAAATTAAAATGTTTTAAAAAAATTTCATTTCCATAAAACCTTATTTTTATAACAAAAATTAAGAAAAAATTAATGTATCCAACTCTTGTATGCGTGTGTGTGCTTATTTGTCCTAGGCAGAGCTGATAGCAATGTCCATAGTTAAGATTGCCTAATGCTTTCCATTCTAAGCCCTGTTTTCAGTAGCTACGTCACATCCTCCTAGACCAGATACAATGGATGGTCCTTAGAACTCAATAACCCTGTCTCTGAGGGAATGTGGCGGGGGTGGAGGGGTAGTAGAGAGTGAAAATTTACCAGGAGCAGAACTAAGGAAGCCAGGTGAACAATTAGGGATTTAAATAAGGATTCATAGGAGGGGAAGAGAGAGACACAGGAAGTTTGAGCAGGAGGAAGAAAGGGTATGGACCAGTCGAGGACAATGGCAGTGAGCTATAGGGAGGAGACTCCATGTTTCAGAACCCAAGCTATGTGATACAGCAGCAGAACCTAGATAGCCCCACAGGACCCTGATCCCAGTCCAAAGAATGACCTGATGTGGTGAGGAAACTGAGGCAGGGAAATGCATATAGGGATTTAGTTTTGCTCAATGGATCTTGTGTTTCTCATGTGATTCAATAAAGCACAACAGCTTGGTAGAACTCTGTGCAAAGTGGCTGTGTGTGTTATAAGCTACAACTATCACGTGCCACTGAGAGAGTTAATCTGTAACCCAGAAGGCTCACACCTTCAGTGTGATTCTGGGAGAAGGTGTCTTTAACCTATAGGGGGAATCTGAAACATCAGCACTGCTTCCGAGGGCTTGGCAGGGGACCGGAGGTTGCAGCTGTCAGGAGAGAGGGTCTGCATACTGAGAGTGTGCCTAGGGCAGGGGTCAGCAACGTTGGCACGCGGCTCACCAGGGTAAGCACCCTAGCGGGCCGGGCTAGTTTATTTACCTGCTGATGCGGCAGGTTCGGCCGATCACGGCCCCCACTGGCCACGTTTCGCCATCCCGGCCAATGGGGGCTGTGGGAAGCCACGGCCAGCACATCCCTCGGCCCGCACCGCTTCCCGCTGCCCCCATTGTCCCGGGACGGTGAACCGCGGCCAGTGGAGACCGCGATTGGCTGAACCTGCCGCGTCAGCAGGTAAATAAACTGGCCTGGCCCGCTAGGGTGCTTACCCTGGCGAGCCACGTGCCGAACGTTGCTGACCCCTGGCCTAGGGACCACAAGACTGGGACAGTCCCTAGGCTCTGTTCAGACTCTGGAGGCTTAATGTACCTGGGGCTCCAGAGGCTGGAATTTCCCCTCACAGCAACCTAGTGAGTGGCCTCAAGCAGGCGCTCAATTCGAGCTGTAACAGCATGGTTGTTGCCTTAGGCCGAATGTGTGTGTGCGTGTGTGTGTGTGTGTTAGAGAGAGAAAGAAAAAAAATTAACCAAACAATGAAATGAGTTGTGGAAAGATAAATGATTTTGCCACTGCTAAACCACTTTCCCACAGTTACTTTAAAGAACTATCAGCTTTGGAGCAGGAACTTGAAATCTGGCAGCAGGAAAGTGCCTTTTGTAGTCCACATAAACATATAACAATTATTATAACCTGTAAAAGTTGCCTCTTATACATATAAAAGCATTTGCACTGTGAAACTCACTGCCACAGGTTGTTGTTGATGCCAAAAATTTAGCAAGATTCCAGGAGGGATTGGACATTTATATGCGTAACAAAACTATCCAGAGTTGTAATAGTTAATTCAAAGAAAAGATTATTGAAGTGATAGTACTTGGAGATTTACAACAAACTCTATTAGGAATTAGGCCGAGAGCTTAATAGAGGGCAGATTATCCCACAGCTGCCTTCTACAGAGTTTCTTGCAATTTCCAGGTGCTGGATACTGTCAGAGATGGGATTCTGGACCAGACAGACCTTGGGAGTCTGACGCAGTATGGCAATTCCCATGTTCCCACATTCCTATGCTCAATAGAATTCATTAGAGGCTGGCTGCTAAAATCTCTGGACATTCCAATTGGACTGAGCATACTCTCAGCCCTGGAGAGTCCTCTACATGCTAATCAGACCAAGCATGCTCCAGCCCCCAAGAAATCCATAACTTGATAACCATGCTGAGCATGCTCTGTCCTCTCTGAGCTCTTTAACATGAAAGCTGCCCAACCCCCCAGCATCTTCACCCTCTTCCTTAGCTGATGTGGCAAAAGTTTCCCCCCCCCCTCTCATTTCTATCTCCGAGACGAAGCAGGCACCAGGAGGAGACCATGAATTCTAGTCTCAGCTCTTCCGCTGACTGAGGGTTAATAAATCTGTGCACTTCATCGCCCTATTATGGTTCAAGGCCACTACCTTAAAAGACAGGCAAGTATCATTCACCCCATTTGACCACAGTGGTTGCACTGATATGTATAATTCAATGGTACCTTTGGCCTAAAAGGCACTGTACAAATATAACATTATTTTACTGTTTCAAATGTTACCACTTGGTGGCTAATAATTCTGGAGCTTGTAAAGGGAATCTTGTAGATCTAGGTATGACTCTACCCTTGTTCACTAAAGACTGAAAATTATTCTACCTGATACCTTTTTGGAGGCATATGTGGTGTGAATTGGTGGTCTCAGTCCAGTTCTCCTAAAATTCTCTTCTTGTGTTTTGGTTTGTTTTTAACTGATTGCCAGCTGTCCCCATTCATAGCAATGAGGATAGCATATCATGGCAGATGGGGAAAGAGCTGAATGTGAAAAATATGAAAGACTGAAGAAAACTAAAATATACTAGCATAAAAAATTGCCCCCAACATGCTGAGAGCATATTTATCATAATGACTATCCATTAGATTCTCAGCTGATAGTACTGGCTGGGTTTGAAGAGAAGTAGCTATTGTATAATGTGGTGGTAGTTTTAAAATGGATGAGGTGTTTAGGAACATAAAGTTCTTGGTAAAATAGGACATGATCTTTGCAGTCATAGGGGAACATAGGCAGAACTTTGTAATGGCTTGCTAATTACCCTGAGTAAAGTCATTTGTTTTATCTGTCTGCCATTTGGTTTCCTGCAAAGTGGGAAAAAAAACTATTATGGGATTTTGCTGAAACTAATTACTACTATTTTATCATGAAGGCTGTTGAAGCGTAATACCCCCCCTCTCTCTCTGCCCCCCTCCTCCATCCTGAATTTAAAATCTTATGGGATGCCAAGAAGTACTTTAATCATCCTATATGGTAATAGATCCTGCTGATTCTCAGCTTCCCACTTTAATAATATGTAGTGATGTCGCAGTACTGTAAAGTCAATTCTATCAGGCTAACCACACATTTATTTATTTATTTATTTGGTTCACTGTTATATAGTCTGTGGAATCCACAAAGCATCAATGAAAGGAGGAGACATGAGGCAAGCATTCTGTGTTTCTTCATGTTATATGCTGTTGAATGACAAATTAAGGTGAGGATTACTTGCCTCATTTTTGTCCCATCCAGCTCATTTTTGTATGATCTCTTTAGGAGTTGTTTTAAACACTGATGGCTTTGTGAATAAGTAGTGACAGTCTATCACAGAATTAATGAGATATCTAGTTAGCAATCATAATTTGATAGAAACCCTGAGATATTTATTTTTTTATCATTAACACGAAATCCTGCTAATGTTGAAATATCTCATTAGAATGGTTGGCATGTTGTCTTTGATTGAAATTATTGTTCTGTTGAGATGAATGACAGTGCCTAAATGTGTTCTGTCAAATCTTGATAGTTAATTAAATTGATTTTATCAGGCTAATCAACCGCACAAAATACAAACCATTAAAGAGCTTATTTGACTAGAAAATAAATTGATCATCAGCCTTTCGTTCTTTATGAAGATGAAGTACAGAAGTTATCGACATTTCTTATTAAACATTAGCAGTGAAGATTCAACAAACGTAGATGGTTACGAAGGGATTATGCTGCATTTAAAAAATACACTACTGGAAGGTTAATTTCTTTGAACAGCAAGCTAAATGAAGATTGATAGTTACAAAGAACAGCAGCAAGTGGATCTTTAAATAGGAGATGAGATGAAGGTTTTGTTTCTCAGAACAGAAGCGAGGAGAGAATTATAACCTTTGTCATTGAACTTCTGAAAGCTGCAAGGTCCTACAGGAGAGACTGTCTCTAGCATTAAACTTTCAGCTAGTCAAACAGGTTTGCATTCAGAGATACCAGAGAAGTGAGCCATAAAAACAGATATTCATGGTTAAAACACGTGTCCTGCATTGCACCCTCTCTTCTCTTTCTCTCTCTCTCTTTCTCAAGGTTTTATTCTCATTACAACTTTTTGGATAATTGAGATTCTACTATACAAATAACTAAGCCAAATTCATACCTGCCACAACTCTACAAATAGACTGAAGACAATGGAGTTACAGAAGGTGTGAATTTGGCTCTGAATGTGAATAGTTATATTCCTTATTTACATACTATGTATGAATAAATATGTCTGTTTACTATACATGGATATGTGTAGAATAGATATGGACAAAAGCAGCAAAAATATACTGTGAATAATTACTCAAATGCTAAACCCAGGCAAAGTGAAATTATTTCCACCCCCTTTTGTGTTCCCCCTTCCACCAGCATGCATGCAATCAAATCTTAGGAACATAGAAACTACCATAATGGATCAGACCAGTAGTATATCCAATCCAGCATCTTCTTTCTGGCAGGGGCCAGCACCAGGTGCTTCATAGGAAGGTGCAAGAAACCCAATTTTTGGTTATTTTAACCTGTCAAGCCACATACCATATGTTGTCACATGAAGTAACATTTTCAAACGTGCTTAGAGGATGGATTTCTTTTAAGGTCTTTAGGTGCCTAAAGATGCAGAAATCCATGGAAGCTAGGCACACAGTCAGTTTTGAAAATCCCACTAGCTATCTATTTGCATCTTTAGCCACCTAAATACCTTTAAAAATCTGGCCTTTAGCAGCCTTGGTTCCATTGACTTTCAATGAGTTTTCGGCTCCTAAGTCATTTAGATGCTTTTGAAAAATGTCTTTTAAAAAAACAAAATAAAAAAGTGAGAGAGAATAGAGGCAAACTTAATTCAGACAAATAGCAATAAGCAATTAAAATAAATTACTAGGAAAGGACAATGGTCTCTTCCTGTTCGTAAGTAGGTCCTTTAATGAGCATGAATAATGAAGGAAAAGAAATACAGCAAAATAACTAAGTAAACAATAAAACCAAAGCAGTGCAGGGCTTCTAACGGAACTGAAAGCAAAGCCCATTTAATAAAGTATAATACACAGTACAGATCAATTACACGCTCTTTGATTGAATAAAAGACAGTGATTCGATTGAAAGAGCCCTTCTTCATTCTCAGGGTCTAAGAAGAGCAACAGAGCCCTGAAATTGAATTAGAGCCTTGGTGTTCACTTTGGGACTATAAGTGATATTATAAATATGTATTAAATGATTACTGCATTTTTTGAAACAAGAAAAAGATGCCAGTAACACAAGGAACACAGGCAAGTGGGACAACAAATGCATGAGCCAGCTGGGGCATCACTGTTTTGTTTTGTGTTGCAAAGCTATATTTCAAACAATTGGCCCTCTGTCAGACAGTATTATCTGTCAGTGTGGTTTCTAAGTAAGTGGTAGTAATATAAACAGCAGCAGGACCCTTCAGACAGAAACATAGCCTTGATAATTAATTTCTTCATCATTCTTATACTACAGATTGAATGCATATAACCATGGTTTTTAATTTTTCTTTGCAATGTAATACCAAGCACATGGGTCTCTCGGAGAGATGTTAACCATTGCATTGCTATCATTCTTCATCTATTAAGATTTCCATGATTTCTGAACATCACACTTCATGCATTTCCTGGTGAATATTTACATCACAGATCTTCCTCTCTCATACACGATATTGTTGATATTGTCTCTATCAATATACAAGCATTGCTATCTCACTTGCAATGTCCTGGATCTCCTCAGAGGAGTCCCATCTCATTCCAGCCTGCTATTTTGGAAATTTAGAGTCTTAAGTTGAAATTACTGATGCAAGAAAGCCAGTTATTGAAGTGAGAGCTATTGTATTAGCAATGTAATAGGAGAAAAATGTTCCTATTTCTGACGTAGAAAGGAAAAGATTATTCTTTGATGTTAAATAAGGATTACGATTGACACGAAGCAGAAAAACTATTAAGTTACTGATGAAAGAAGATGGAGGTTATTTCATTAGTAATGTACAATAGGTGGGAAAAACTCATTCTTTTTGTGATGTACTGGGAAAATTTCATTTTGCAGGGGCCGATAATCTGGATCCTCAGACTGTATACTGCATATCTCCTCAATGGACCAGCATTAACAAAGAAGGAATTACAGTCACTAAAGGGAGAAAGCTCTTCTTCCACAACTTGCTGTCTCATTCCCACTAAACTGTGGGCCTGTCCCTGCATCTCCATTGCTCAATTTTGTCAATGCATAGCCTAAATCAGTATCTAGTTACAGAGCGATTGGTTAAAGCTGCCTTTGTGACACCCCCGTCACATCTTCCTTCAGATTGTGAAGTTGGCCTGTAGCTTTGGCCTCCTTTTGGACACCTCAATGCTATTGTAAGCCCAAAAAGTTATAGCAGCAAAAAAAATGCACTTCACTATTTGTGACTGGACAGAAGATTGCACCCCATCCTAACACACACAGACATGTTCACACACATATTTGTGATCACCAGTACTGATTGCAATTCATTATATCTATGAAGGAAGCCACAGCCCTACTCCAGCTGGTTCAAAATGCAGCAGGCTGTCTACTAAGCAAGCAACATAGGTCACCATTAACAGGCTGTAAAATAGAACCACGATATCACTTCTCAGCAGGCAAGGAATCACATAAAAAAAATCAGCTGGAGACCCCTCTTGCCCTCAAAAAGCAAAGCTAATATCTCCCATCTTTGCAGGGCACCCCATTGTCAGACATGCATTTTTACCAGCATTAAAGAAATTTGAAAGTAGAAACATGTTTGGTTTGTTCATCTGCCTATGCAATATATCTCTCACTATTAACCTTCAACTGATCCCAAAATGGAGAGCGGCAATATGTTCTGGGATCTGGAGGAGATTAAGCTACCCCATAATTTAACAACTATCCTGCCGGTTTCTGCTAAATTTAAATTCTCATTGAAAAGGGTAAAATTGTCCAGGTTGAAAAATAAGCTTCCAAATATGACTCTGCAGACAGATGGCCTGAAATAATAGCTTGAGGGGTATGTCTACATTACAGCTGAGGGTGTGAATGGAGGCTTGTGTAGACATATGTGTGCTAATTAGACTCTAGCCAGCTCACTAAAAATTGAAGAGAGAATGCCGTGGCGCAGGCTGCACAAGTCTGCCTGACTCCCCTGGGCACGTAATTGCCTGTGAGTATACCCATTTGTTTCAGGGTAGAAGTAACTCTGAAGCCTAGTGATGACAATATAAATGCAAAAATGTTACTTGTTGAGCTTACCCATTGTTACTGGATTCTATAGTGGAGATAGGAGTTTGTAGCAGCAGCTGACCCACTCTCACAGTAATTCTATCAATATGTAGTGCTATGAGCAGTGGAGCCCTGTAGTCCTTGACTCATCTCTGTGCCTGTCACCAAAGAAGTCTGGTGGAGGTGTGGAGAGAAAATACTGTACTGCCAGGCTTCCTAACTCCCCCTCCTCCCCTTGCCTGTCCATGGGAAAAGAGAAACAAGCTGTGTCTCTGCTTTTTCAAGTCTCCAACTGGAGCTTGGGAGTAGAAAAACTGTCACTGACCTTTCCTCAATTCCTGGATAGCAGAGGGGAGAAAGACGCAGAGAACAAGCTTTTTTCCCTCCCCTGGTTCTATAAGTTTTGCTCTCTGTGTGCTAAAGTTGAAAAATGGCTGCTAATTGCTCTTTCCTGTCCTTATCCTCTCAGTGATCCTCCCACCCCCCAAGAGCCCCCCTCAGTGCAGCACAGAGTTCAGGAGCGAGGTAGAGACAGTGTTCAGGGAGAAGAGGGGCACCGATAGCACTGGTATGAAAAAAAAGAGCCACAGTTGCAACACTTACCCATGTCTGGGAAGAGGGGAGAAAAAGATCTTCACACGTGCATCACTTCCTTCCCCTTGACCCCTGAACCATGCCACCACTCCAGAGTCATCACAGAACTGTTCACAACCTTGGGCCACTATGAAATACTGTTATTTGGGACCTGGACTGAGGGAACTGTGGGAACTGTAGAGGGTCAGGGAAAATTATGAAGGTGGACTAACAAGCTCTTGTCTCCAGACCAAGATATTCTAATCAGGATGCCCTGATTAACAGAACTGATTTGACAGTTAGTTTTGGGGTCATATGGCTCTGTGTTTTCCAGTAGCTATGAGTAATATGGTAGCCAATGTGTAGAACTGGACAAACTTATTTTTTAATTAGCAAAAAAGTTGACATTTTGAAGTTATTTCTTTTGCATGTTTCAAAAATGGACACACTTGTTTTTGAAACATCTTTCATGTAATTTTTTATTTAAAAATTAGTGAAATGGTTAGCAGTATTATTTGCTCATTGAAGGCTGTTTTTGCTAAACAAAAATGTCTATAGCCATTTCATTTGTGGTTTCAATAACATTTTCAATAAAAATTCCGATTAAAAATGTTGTGAAAAAATTCTCAAATAATTAAAAAATTCAAAAAGTCAAGAGTTTTTCATGAAATCTTTTTTAAAATTCCCACAATTTCAAGGCAAGTTATACATACATACAGGCTGCAGGATCAGACTCACCAAGCTGTGTACTTACACATTAGTCTGAAATATAAAGTATTGCCTGTTCCCTGTTTACCAGATATAGGACTCGTTTGTATCTAAGTACACAGGTGGTATGAATGTACCCATAAAAGGAAGTGAGATTATTTTAAATGTCCTTTTCTTAGAAAAGTTCTCATTAACTTATTTGGGAAAGTAAGGCTTTGAATCTCTATCATTTCCAGCTGTAGCTAATACATCTCAGTAAGCTCCTGATGGGCCATGAAATATTATCATGAAATGGAAATCATATTAATGTAACTGCTTAGCTTTGGGAGGAAAAAATTAGATAACCTAATTTGTACTTCAATTTTCAAGACAACTATTTGTTAGCTATGTAATTTAGCACCATCTTACGTCATTTAAGTCCTTTTCCTATCTGAAGATTTAATTAGTTTTCTTCTGTCTACAAGCGATTTTCTTGAACCTTTCCAGACAGCCCCCACACCTCCCAACAATGTTCCTGTTAGGACTGCAGAGAAATCAATAACCTCCATGACTGTTCAGTAAAAGCTACAAATGTTTCCTAGTCAGGCATGAAAACAGCATAGTTCTCCTGCTGGTAAGCAGCACTGCAGCCTAAGATTGGCTAATGGCAGAACACATCTAGGCCTGGGCCTGATGAAAATTATTTGCCCTGGAGGAAGATCATAAATAATCTTATGTGGCACAAAACCATGTGTTTCGATTCTCATAATAAACGCGCAGCATGGTATCAGAATGGTTTGAATCAAACTGCTTCCAAGATGAGCTCAGTTCAATAAGATGCCTTTTTTTTCCTTTCTATTTTACATGATCAAATTTCACAGAAGGGCCTGATAGATTATGTCTCAAGTCTGGAAATTAACCTTCTATAGTGTCTACTCCCACTCCCATTCACTGAGGTCAACAGAAACCTCTCATTGAGTTCAACAGGAATAGGATTGTGTCCAGAGCGAGACCTTTCCTTCTTTTTTTTTTTCTTTTTTTTTTTCGCTGTCGTTACTTCTCCATGATCTAGCATTAATTACACATATTATTATTCCTATTCATATTACATATGGTAATTACCCTACTACTATCATCCCTGACATTGATAACATACCCTTTATTGCTTTTTTGACTGCTAATACAAACATGGACCCCAATGCCGCATCATGTAGATGTGGGCAGGCTGCTGTGTCTGCACGTTACACCCTGCAGAACCAAGGCCATAGCTGTTTGAGGTAGGTGCTGTATTTCTTATATTGTACAGTGCCTTGCACAATTGGGCTTGTGACAGGGCGCGGTTCCCATCCGTCTCCTGCTCTAGCTACACAGACTATTTGGAGACCTTCAATTGTTAAACACACCATGTTGTTTATTTACATTGCCCTTCCCACCACATTACTGATCCATACACCACAGCATTTATAGCAACCATTTCTCCTCTGCTTAGGAGAGGACAGGAAAGAGATCTCCACCCAGCGATCCCTCACGGTTCTGGCTCTGCTAGTCAGTCTCTGTCTCCCAGCACTTCCTGCCTTCTTCTACCTTCTGCATTAAGGGCTAATTAGCTCTTTAGTACTCCCCAGCCCACTCTAATCCACTAATTAGGCCCCATCAGGTCTACCCTGGGGGTGTTAATTGATGTTTAAGTAATCAGAATGCTGGCTCAGCCATTGATTCCCAGCACTCTGTCATACACCTCCTACTCTTGAGTAGAACCCCTGTTACACAATCCTTATCTTAGTGTGCAGGTGGTGGAGTCCCCCTTGGTGCGCCAGAGGATGGCCCTGGCTGGTACTACCAGACTCAGAGACTTCATGGACTACGGTCAGAGAGACGGGGTGGACCCTGCAGTGCTTAGCCAGCATATGGGGCTGTGCACCCCATGTGTTCTGCATCGTGTGCTCCCGGAGATGAGGGCAGCCTTGCCTTCTGCTTCTCTCACTTTCCTCAAACAGGTCCTGCAGGACGGTACTCCCTGCTCACCCCTCACCTCTAGCCATCCAGAACTCGTCATTGGGCCCCTGTCCTGCATGCCTCCCAGGCCACCTCTGACACACCGAGCCAGCTGCTTGACATCCAGCTGGTTTGTCTCTGAACCATGCTCAGAGAACATCTGTATGCGCTCATGCTTCATATCATTCACTCCTCGCCCTTGTGTCCCTTCCTGACGCCAAGTGGCAGGTCCTGCTGTCATCTGAAGGAACACCGGTGGGCCAGTCTGTATTCCCACAGCCCTCAAGGTATATTAGTTGGCAACTCCTCCATAAAGCCATGAGCGCAGTCATGTACTTGGCATGGTTCAAAAATTCCCCGAACACCTGTCCCTTTTGTGGTGAGACGAAGACCCTGGCACACATCTGTGTAGGATGCATTAGGCTGAAGCCCCTCTTCCAGCTCCTCCAGAACCTCTTACTAAGGTTCTGAATGCACTTTCCCCTGCACTTCCTGGTCTATGCACACCCCATACATGGTCCCATAAAGTCGCAGGCCCTCATCAACCTCCTTCTGGCACTGGCCAAGATGGCCATCCATCACTCCAGGAAAAGGAAGCTGGATGGGCTGGTGTTCTGTTACTGTGGGGCCTATTTCCGATCCATTATCCAATCATACCTCTGGGCAGAGTTCCTCTGGGCAATGTCCACTGACTCCCTAGACACCTTGGAGGAGCAGTGGCCACTGTGCTCGGTGTCCCTCTCTGGATCCCTGATTTTCAGTCTTTGACCTCATTTCCACTCCTGTTTTTTCATTTGATGTCCGCAACCCAGTAAATCAATTGTAGCTTGTCTCAATACAAATAGTACACATCCTACCCCCTTACTTGATGGACTTATTTTTTAATTTCCCTGAGCTTTTCCTCCCTTGCTGGGATATTATTGTGCCTGAATCTCTCTTTGCTTCCAGCACAGTCATCTGGAGTCCCTTCATGGGGTCGGCCTGTGACAGGTTGGATCTCAGAAACCCTCTTGGGGCTGCCAACTGATGTGCCAAGACTACTTATGCCCCTGCTTTCCTGCCCTGGCAGCCTGGGACTTCAGTGCCCTGCCTGGTTTGAGCCAGACCCGCTAGCCTGCTGCAAACCCAAACCCAGGTCTGAACCACATCCCCTACCAGCTGTAGGCTTAATTGAAAGCAGCTTAAGAAGTGTTCCTGTCTTTAACACTCAGATGCCCAACTCCCAATAGGGTCCAAACTCCAAATAAATCCATTTTACCCTGTATAAAGCTTATGCAGTGTAAACTCATAAATTGTTCGCCCTCTATAACACTGATGGAGAGATATGCACAGCTGTTTGCCTCCTCCGCCCCTCCAGGTATTAATACATACTCTGAGTTAATTAATAAGTAAAAAGTGATTTTATTAAATACAGAAAGCAGGATTTAAGTGGTTGCAAGTAGTAACAGACAGAACAAAGTGAATTACCAAGTAAAATAAAATAGAACACGCAAGTCTATGTTTAATACAGTAAGAAAACTGAATACAGAAAAAAACCTCACCTTCAGAGGAGTTCCAGTAAGCTTCCTTTTACAGACTAGTTTCCTGGGTCCAACAATCACTCACACCCCCTGTAGTTACTGTCCTTTGTTCCAGTTTCTTTCAGGTATCCTTGGGGGTGAAGAGGCTATCTCTTGAGCCAGCTGAAGACCAAAATGGAGTGGTCTCCCACAGGCTTAAATAGACTTTCTCTTGTGGGTGGAGACCCCTTCCTCTGTCCTATGCAAAGTCCAGCTCCAAGATGGAGTTTTGGAGTCACCTGGGCAAGTCACATGTCCATGCATGACTCAGTTTTTACAGGCAGCATCCATTGTTCACATGCTACTTTGAACATCCCCATGTAGACTTCTTATGTAGATTGGAGCCTTCCAAGATCCATTGTCCATTAAGTGCTCTTGAGTGGGCACTTAACTTGCAAATTCCTTTCTAAAGAAGCTGACCAAATGCCTTACTAAGGCTATTTGAAATCAAACAAGTATATAGCCAATATACATAACTTCAAATACAATAATGACACATGCAAACAAATAGGATGAATAAATTCAGCAGATAACCTTTACAGAGATATGTTACATGGCATATGTAGCATAAAACACATTCCAGTTATGTCATATATGCATTCATAAGCATATTTCCATAAAGCCTCATGGGGTGCAATGTCACACTGCCTATTCCTCACCCACAGAAATCACATTGGGTGAGTAGAGATTGCCCCCATAATTTTGTTTCTGCCCACAGGTCCTTGCACCGGGGCATCCTCGGGGACCAGACTCCCTACACTCAGTCCCTTTACTTTGTTTTGGGGCCTGTGGTCTCCCCTCCTCTGGTTGGTTGCTCGGGGTCCCTGTCTCACCCAACCCCCAAACTGTGGCTGGGTTTTTTCTCTCGGTGTTCTGGTGGAGGGAGGGAAGTTCCATAATAACATAAGAACAGCCATGCTGGGTGAGACCAAAGGTTCATCTAGCCCAATATCCTGTCTTCCGACAGTGGCCAAAGCCAGGTGCTTCAGAGAGAATGAACGGAACAGGTTCAAGTGATCCATCACCTGTCACCCATTCACAGCTTCTTGCAAACAGAGGCTAGGGACACCATTTCTGCTCATCCTGGACCTATCCTCCATGAAATTATCTAGTTCTTTTTTGAACTCTGTTATAGTCTTGGCCTTCATTACGTTCTCTGGCAAAGAGGTCCACAGGTTGTGCATTATTTAAATAAATGTTTCCTTTTGTTTGTTTTAAACCTACTGCCTATTAATTTCATTTGGTGACCCCTAGTTCTTGTGTTATGAGAAGGCATAAATAACACTTCCTTATTTACTTTCTCCATACCAGTCATGATTTTATAGACCTCTATTATATCTCCCCTTAGTTGACCTCTATCATATCTCTGTTCCAAGCTGAAAAGTTCCAGTTTTATTAATCTCGCCTCATAGGAAAGCTGTTCAATACACCTAGTAATTTTTGATGCCCTTTTTTGAATCTTTTCCAATTCCAATATATCTTTTTTGAGATGGGGTGACCACATCTGCATTCAATATTCAAGATGTGGGCGTACCATGGATTTATATAGAGGCATTATGATATTTTCTGTCTTATTATCTATCCCTTTCTTAATAATTCCCAACATTCTGTTCGCTTTTTTAACTGCCGCTGCACATTGAGTGGATGTTTTCAGAGAACTATCCACAATGACTCCAAGATCTCTTCTTTGAGTGGTAACAGCTAATTTAGACCCCATCGTTTTATATGTATAGTTGGGATTATGTTTTCCAATGTGCATTATTTTGCATTTATCAACATTAAATTTCATCTGCCATTTTGTTGCCCAGTCACCAAGTTTTGTGAGATCCCTTTGTCACTCTTCGCAGTCTGCTTTGGACTTCACTTTCTTGAGTAGTTTTGTGTCACCTGCAAATTTTGCCATCCCCCTTTTTCCAGATTATTTATGAATGTATTGAATAGGACTGGTCCCAGTACAGACCCCTGGGGGACACCACTATTTACCTCTCTCCATTCTGAAAACTGACCATTTATTCCTACCCTTTGTTTCCTATCTTTTAACCAGTTACTTATTCATGAGAGGACCTTCCCTCTTATCCCATGACAGTTTACTGTGCTTAAGAGCCTTTGGAGAGGGACCTTATCAAAGCCTTTCTGAAAATCTAAGTACACTATATCAACTGGATCCCCCTTGTCCACATGCTTGTTGACCCCCCTCAAAGAATTCTAGTAGATTGGTGAGGCATGAGTTCCCTTTATTAAAACCATGTTGACTCTTCCCCAACAAATCATGTTCATCTATGTGTCTGACAATTCTGTTCTTTACTGTAGTTTCAAACAGTTTGCCCAGTACTGAAGTCAGGCTTACCAGCCTGTAATTGCCAGAATCACATTTGGAGCCCTTTTAAAAAATTGGTTTCACATTAGCTATCCTTCAGTCATCTGCTATAGAAGCTGATTTAAATGATAGGTTACATACCTGAGTTAGTACTTCTGCAAATTCGCATTTGAGTTCCTTTGGAACTCTTGTGTGAATACCATCTGGTCTTGGTGACTGATTACTGTTTAGTTAATCAATATGTTGCAAAATCTCCTTTAATGACACCTCAATCCTCAGATTTGTCACCTAAAAAGAATGGCTCAGGTTTGGGAATCTCCCTCACATCCTCAGCCATGAAGACCGATGCAAAGAATTCATTTAGTTTCTCCACAATGGCCTTATTGTCCTTGAGTGCTCCTTTACCATCTCAATCATCCAGTGGGTCTTTGGCTAGCTGTTCCTCTAATTCTTTTTTGGCCTTCCTAATTATATTTTTACACTTCATTTGACAGAGTTTATGCTCCTTTCTATTTTCCTCAATAGGGCTTAACTTCCACTTTTTAAAGGATACCTTCTTGCCTCTCACTGCTTCTTTTACTTTGTTGTTTAGCCACGGTGGCACTTTTTTTGTCCTCTTTCTGTGTTTTTTAATTTGGGGCGTACATTTAACTTGAGCCTCAATTATGGTGTCTTCAAAAAGTTTCCATGAAGCTTTCAGGGATTTCACTTTTGGCACTGTACTAATGACCTCTCAACCCCAGCTACCAGGCTTGTGGTATTTGTGTCCCCGGTCTCTATTTTCTTTTCCTTCTCCTCCCACTCTCTCTCAGGGGTTGTCCCATTTTTCCCCCTTCCTCATGGCTTGTTGTCCTAGGTCCAGTGTTTACCAAACTTTCTCCCTCCAATTTCACTATTTCCTCCTCCTCAAGTTTTATTTTCCCTGCCTGGGCTTCATTTTCATTTTCTCCCGCTTGGGTCCCCTGGCACCATACTGCTTCCCAAATGGGAAGGGGCTCAAAGTTGTGCCCATCATAAGAGTGGTACCCCCATCTAGTACCCCAAGCTGTTTCCAGCCAAACCTACCTTGAAACCCCATGGTACCTCTGCCATAAGGCAGCACTTCTTATCCCTATATATACATTCATGTTTCAACCTCCCTCCTCGACTCATCCTATGAGGTTTCACCAGCTCCTGCTTGACTAGTGAACAGGCTGATGCCATGTCCACCCATCCTCTTAGACTCTTCCTCCCCACCATGACAGGCAAGATTAACAGGGTTTTTTTTCTTTCCCTTCCTGACAGTCCCAGCCCAACCACAGAACTTGACCAAACCACATTCCATTTATGAGCGGTCTCTTTTTATATGTCCCTGAAACTGACGCTGGTAGCAGGAAATGGCCCAAACCCCATCACAGTTCCCATGGCTTCCTCCTTTTTTTTTTTTTTTCCTCTGGGCCTTTTCCAAGAGCAAGTTTCCCTCTTTCCTCCCATAGTCAAACCCCTTAAATGGTTGACCCTTTTTCCTGGTGATGTCCACCCCTTTGAATTCTTCCAACAGCTTCACTTGCATGTGCTGATGTTACCTGACCAATAACTGGATGTTCTCAGAGAGGCTCCGCAGAAACTATTCAAGAATCAGAGCATCCATGATCTGCCCCACATTTTGAGTGTCCAACCTCAGCCAACAGGTGGCCCAGTCTGTCAGTCTCTAGGCAAAAGTCCAGGGCCGGATCCCCCCAGTCCAGCTCACAGTTCAAAATTTTTGTCTATATTTTTGGTGAATAGTCCCACCCAATTCAGGATGGCCGTCTTTACCACCTCATAGTCTCTCACTTGTTCACTTATTAGAACCATATAGGCTGCCCACACCTCCCCAATCAAATAGGGGGCCAGCTGCAAGACCAGGTAAAAGATACTCAGACACCTAACTCTCATTGAAATTAATGGGAATTACATGCCTAGATACCTTTGAGGATCTGGGCCAAAGAGACTAAGTGACACAAGTGACCAAGGTCACACAAGAAGTCTGTGGCAGAGAAGGGATGTGGCCTTCAGTCTTCTGAGCCCCAAGCTATCAAACTAACTACTGGCCTCCAGGCATTACTGCAATATAAATAGTAATAAATAATTATTTTCAACACGGAAACAAGTTACAGTCAGTCATATATTATGTATTCTATTTGATTCAGAATAATATATTTTGACAGCAATTATAACTTTCTCTCTGAGGGCATGCACTGGTCCTGTACTACCATCACAACGATTTATGGGTTACATTAACACTCTTATCAGGAGCTTCACACTACCTAGAAACATTTAGAATTGGGAGGAGGTGGGGGAGAGAAGGCACTCATAACAATATATTTGACATATTCCTCAGTAGGCTCATAAATTAATCTGCAGAGGTCTGAGTGCTGACAAGGAATACTGTTTTAAAAAATCACATTTAATCAAACTTGCTCCTTCTACCATACAGGATACAAGGCCAATTTACAGAAAGACCTTGAGCAGATATATATTACCCACTAGGTCTGACTGTCACATCTTCTGGGTACAGCCTGGGCAAGTATTTGCCTCCTCTGAGGCAACTTGACATTATTAGCTCTAGTGACAAAGCAGGAGGTAGAAAGGCTTCTAATAAAAGGCATAGTGTTTATACTTCCCTTTATGTCAGTTTATTTCCTTTACTCCTCTTTCACTCCTTTTGCTCCTTCCAAGTCTCCCTTGTTACATCTCAGGGCTCAATAGTAGCTTTACTACAAGTCCTGAGCCAGGGGCAGTACATACTCTATTCCTGGGGGAATTCTGTGCCACTGTTCATGAGCAGAATTCATGTCCCCTGCAGATTTCTTTTCTTCCCGTCAGAAAAATGACTTTCTGACAGGGAAGCTGCAAGAGGAATCACACACCACTCCCTGTGTGTGATTCACAGCGCAAGTACAACGTTTCAGGCACCCAGAGCAGCTGACGCAAAGGTAGATCACCACAGGGCTGGGGACACCCCAGCCAATGGCTCCTACTCTGAGTCAGGATCAGCTGCTAGACCTGGCTGGGCTAGAGGCAGGAGAGGATGGGACTTCCTCTTCCCCTGCAAAGAGTGGCTGGGGCTGTGTCAGACCCACCCCCAGAAACCTCCCCTAGCTGCAGGAAGCTCAGCATCCTCCCCTGCTTCCTGCCCCCATTGCTCCTCAGTTGTGGGGGGAGGGGTCACTGTACGGGGAGCTGCTCCCCCATCCACCCAACCCCTGTGTACCTGGACCTCCCATACACAGACACCCCTGCTAAGCCTCACCCAGTACACCAGAACCCCCTTAGACCTCCATAGCCAAATCTCACCCCACTGAACCTCAACCCCTGCATCTGAAGCCCACTGCACTAGACCCCCTGTCTCCAGACTCCATCCCTGCACCCAAACCACCCCCCACTGATCTCCCTGCACCCAAACCCCCACACCACTGCTCACCAACTAGCTGCACTCAGACCCTTACCCTACCAATCCCCACTCCTCCAGACCAAGCTCCCTGCTGAGACCCCCCACACCCAGATCCCTCTGATAAGCCCCAAAAACCTTCACCTGGAGGCCCCTGCACCTGGAACCCCCAACAAGCCTCTGTGCATCCAGATCCCCCCGCACCTAGACCCCCCCACACTGAGCTGCCTGCACCCAGATTGTCCCATACAGAGTCCTCTCACCCCACGCCTTGATCCCCCCACATTGAGACCCTCCACATGTGGATCCTGCCTGGTTGAGCCTACCTGCCGCACACCTGGTGCACCTGGCGCAGAGGCAGTCAAGCATGGCTCCAGGGTGTTTCTGGGGCCCAGGCCTTGTGCTGTGTCAGGGTCATGTGCAGCCTCACCGCTGAGTCCAGATCCTGGGAGAGTGGGGGCTGCAGGGTGATCTTCCACCTTCATGGAGCCAGTGGCCTGTGCTCCCCACTGCTATGCTGGAGCCACATTTATTTATTGACCAATAAAACTTGCAGAATTTTAATATATTGTGAGCAGAATTTTTAATTTTTTGGCACAGAATGCCCTCAGGAGTAATACTCAGAGGACCTTGTTCCAGGAGGGACTGGGAGAAAGAGATTGCACAAGGCAGTAGGAAAGCTTACTTACCTTAGCTCATTTTCATTGTCTGAGGGGCTGGGGAGATGAAACCAAGATTCTGCCCACTCTCCATCTATACAGGAGATGGAGCAGTGGCTGCTGTCCCCACTGCACTGCTACACATGATACAGGCGGAAAGCACAAGAATGTAAGGGGCGCCTTATACCTTTCTTTACTCTTCTGCATGGGCATGCAGCAAGGGTCCCAATCTGGCCCTCAGCCAGGAGAGATTCTGGAGCCCCTTTGGATTAAGGAAAACGGAAATGCTGGTAGCACATTTTTCAAGAGGGGTTCTGCACTTTGGGACTCACTTTGCTCCTTCACCTTTCAGAGCCCAGATTTTATTAACTTTTGTGGGGTATTGCCAAATTCATGTCTTTTCTCACGTATTTGGGAAGGAGAGAGCTAATGGCTAGAAAGTGGGGTTATGGGTGGAGCTGTTATCATGGTGGGTGAGTAGCAGTAGTATGGTATTCTGTGTAGATCTTTGTGTAGTTGTAATGTATATTACACTTAGTTAAATTTAGGCTCTGATCCTGCATCTGAGACCATACAGATGCAGCAGCCCACGATGCTATCACTTGCAGGACTGAGGGCCTTAGTTTATATATTTTAATCATTGTAAAAGTCCTTGGGACCCAGGATAGATGCTTAGTTTAAACACAAAAATAAATAGATGAGTATTTATATTGTAACTCAAAGTTCAGAAATTTCAGAATCCTTTTCTTGTCCATTCATCTTAAGTATTTATGGCATGCCAATCTCTGTAGTATCTAGGCAGTCGTCTCCATAGATAAAGGCTATTGCTTCATTGGATCAGTCACAATCATTGTTTTACCCAGAGTATGAAAAATAAAAGTTGGTCTGAAAAAGTTCACTTTTAGCTATGCCAGGACATAACATGAAAAAAGGAAAGCCCCAGGGAGCATAGTTATTTCTGCACTTTGGCAAATCTTTGATATCTTTTCATTTCAACCAAAGAAAGGACCTGAATAGACCCCTCTGCTGACATTTTGGTACATTAAGCTTCCAGTTCCTCATGCTTTCCTTTGAGGATACTGCTCCTGATGACTGGGAGCTCACAGACCACCATCACTTTCCTGGGAGCACTTGTACTTATTTAGGCTTTTTCACCCTCCTCCCACGACTCCTTTAACACAAGCAAAGAGACACTGCCCCACATATTCTTCACAGGAAAAAAGTTCTCTAAGACACATCAGTAGGAAATGTCCCAGATATCGTTTTTCAGAGTTTCTCAGTATATCTTGCAATCTCATAACATAGAGCCTGTTATCAAGTTCCTGTTATCCTTATTTTGAAGGATTTTCTTAAGACTCAGTATGGCAACAAACATGTCATCATAACCTGAGGCAGTGCAAGTTTGTGTCAATAACTTGCAGACTTCAGGGAAAGCTTCGCTTTCTTATTTATTGTGCTCCCTCTGAGACTTCTGTATTGAGTCCGTTCCCTTAAACAGTTTCCCTGAGATCTTGTATGCAGTGTTGTTGTATCCATGTCGGTCCCAGGATATTGGAAAGACAAGGTGGGTGAGGTAATATCTTTTATTGGACCAACTTCTATTGGTGAGAGAGACAAGCTTTCATGTTTACACAGAGCTCTTCTTCAGGTCTAGGAAATGTACTCAGGCTTTGTCTACACTACGCACCTTTTAGTGACACAGCTGTGCCGCTACAGCCATGCTACTAAAAGGTGCACAGTGTAGCTGCTGTTTGTCTGCGGGAGAGAGCATTCCGACCAACACAAAACTTCCACCCCCAACAAACGGCAGCAGCTTTGTCAGCAGAAGAGCACTCCTGCCGACAAAGCGCAGTTCACACCACACTTTTCATCAGTAAAACTTTTGTCATTTGGAGTGTGTGTTTTTTAACACCCCTGAACAACAAAAGTTTTGCCAACGAAGTTCCAGTGTAGACAAAGCCTTGGAGTGTCACAGCTAATACAGATAGATTTTAAAAGATGTGTTATGGGTAGTATTGATCATTGTAGCAGTAGAGATAGGTTGCAGGTTTTGCATCTAATGTTCTGGCAGCGTCTAGTGCTGCTTTGAGTTGATGTGTCCTTGTTTATGGGGATCTTGCTTCTGATGATGAGTTTAGAGAGGTTAAGAGGTTGTTTGAAAGCCGAAAGAGGTGTAGAGGTCCATCATTTGGAATGTACCTTCATTTCATTCTAGTTTAATAGTCAATGCCAGTCTTCTCCAGTCTTCAGTTCCCATTTTCCTCAGTAATGGAGGGCACATTCTAGCATTATTATTTATTTCATCACTTCTTTATTTGCCAAAGGTTTTCCTTTCATACAGCGGTCACCATTAAAAGGTCAGCAGCATTTACCCATAGTTACCTCCGAGTGATATCTGAGATACAGTAGTATTTTCCTACATCTACAGTACAAAATAATGCCCTGCTGCTTCTATAGAAAGCAAATTATAAAAATCTAAATTATCTTGATGGGTGTAGATTTGTGCCTTACCTGCATTCTCTCATATACCACTGATGGAAGGAAAGTCTCTCTCTCTCTCTCTCTCTCTCTCACACACACACACACACACACACACACACACACATTCACTTATACTTACATAGTTTATTCAAAAGGAGTCAGTTAAATGTTAGGCCTAGCCAATAATTCCCTAATTGTCCCACAGTCTGTAGGCCCTGTGCACTCTGATGTGATACTCATGGTCAGAAATTGGGGCGAGGCAGCAATAAACTGTTTCACAGCACACCCAGAAACGATAAGCCCAGCTTTGCTTGTTGCCATGACAAGCATCTGCTATTGCTCTGACTGCAGAAGCTGCTGTTTCGGAACTCCCTTTGTGAGAACTCCTCCCACAGTACACACATCCACTTTCCCTAAATCAGACTCAAATGCACAACCTTAACTCCCACCTCATCAAGATTAGCATATCTTATCAATATATATATATATATCCTTCTAGCTTAGAAGTCTTTTATAACAACTGAAAAAAACCAACCTGAGCCTGTAGTTTAAATGTGTTGGCTTCTGTTTTATTTAGAGACTGTATGTTGCATTTTTGACTGTATCATGCATGTTTAACTGTCTCAACTGCACTCTGTTCACTATTCCATCTTCCTCTAGGACTACTTCTAGCTCACCTAAACTCTGAACAGTTTCAAACAGCTGCCAGTTTTCTTTTTCATTTAAAATTGCAGAGAAATATTTCCTTCCTCCTCCCTGTGAGCAGGAATTTCCTGTTGCAAGGAATCTTACAAAGAAGGAATTATATAGCACATTTAGAAATCAGAATGACATTTCCATCCCTTATAGGTGTTCCTTTCAAATTTTTGCAGCTTGACTGCAATGACTACTGAGACCTTGTCTACATTACACAGTTTTGTTGACAAAAAAGTCAGCTTTTGTCAATAAAACAGTGGAGGTGTACACACTACAATGGTCCTCTGCCGATTTAACCCCCCTTCTACACCGACAAAATAAAACCACCTAAATGAGAGGTGTAGATCTTTTTGCAACAGTTAGATTGGTGCAGTATCAGTGCAGACACTGTGTTTGTTTATGTCGCACTAATTGTCCTCCAGGAGGTGTCCCACAATGCCCACCTTGACTGCTCTGGTCAGCAGTTTGAACTCTGATGCCCTGAAGGCACACAGGCATGCATCCTTCCCCTGTTTAAAGGCCTTGGAAATTTTGAAATTCCTCTTTCTGGTTGCTGGGCATGGACAGTTCACACAGCATCTTCCCAGCTGACCATGCCAGCTTTCTGCAGTACACACACTACCACATGGAGTACACTGGAGCTGTTAGATCTGCTCGGTCTGTGGGGAGACGAGGCTGTTCAGTTGCAGCTTCACTCCAGCCATAGGAACTTTGATACCTACGGGCTGATTGCTAATGGGATGCAGGAGAAATGGCATGAAAGGGACATGGGTCAGGCTAAGATCAAGGAGCTGAGGCAGGTGTGCCAGAAGGCAAGGGAGGCCAACCAACATTCTGGTGTGGCACTGGAGACATGCAACTTTTACAAGGAGCTGCACGCCATCCTTGGTGACAACCCTATCTCGACCGCCAAAAGCCCCATCCCGAGGACAAAGTGGTAGACGAGGAAGTGAAGTTGGCGGAGGATGTGGAACACATGACAGGGTCGTCTGGTGGTACCGTGAGTCAGGACCTCTTTCTGACTCCGAAAGGGTCTGGCCAGCCCCAGCACTTTGGCTCTGGCACGCATGATGCAAGAGAGGGAAGCTCCAGTAAGTGCTCATTTTGCTTTGATACTGCACAGTGAGAGGAGATTAAGCTCTCATGTACTTTGTTATATGGTAGAGGAAGGATAAGGGACAGAAATTAACAAATGAATCTATGCAGCTATGCAATGGGGGCACGGTGTAAAAGTTTGTTAATATACACCAGGATGTCCCAGGAATCCTCCAAAGAGATCTCTAGGAAACTTTCCTGCAGGTACTTTGCAGTCCTCTGCTGAAGGTTCCTTGGCAAAGCTGCCTTGTTTCTTCCCCGACTGTAGGAAAGTTTGCAGTGTCAACTGGCAATTATTTCTGCAGGGATCAGAGCAGCAAACAGGTGAGCAGCATATGGACCTGGCTTGAAGCCGCACACATGCAGGAGATGCATGGTTGCATTCTGGGTTATCCTCAGGAGTGAGATATCAGGTTCAATTACCTCAGCCTGTGGAAAAGGGTGCCAATATTTAGAATACTCTCCCTAGGCACATGTAGGGACTCTCTTTGCAAACCACCCAGACCCTTTGTCCCTTCTTGCCCATTCTCCTTTCCAGCACCAGCTGAACTCACCATATTTTGTGCTCTCGCTGATCTGTCTGCTAGCCTAGGGACAGTGAGAAAGAGGTGTGTGTAATTTGTGTGATTCACAGCTGTGAGCGAACTCACAATACTGTTTCTGTTCATTCTGCAGATGTGCCTTTGAGGACCCCTCCTGCACACCGGTGGAACGCCTCCGTTAGATAATGTGGTGAACCAAGAGTGAGGAGGATATGTTTCATGAAGTGCTGCAGTCAATAGATGCCGCACATAGCGAAAAGAGAGTGTGGAGGGATGCAATCAATGAAAGACTCAGACTGGATACCTGGAATGGACACAGGGGCAGGAGCAGATGATAAAGCTGTTGGAGAGCCAGACTAAGATGCTCAAGTCCCTTATTATGCTGCAGTCCGAGCACATTTGTGCATGACTCTCCCTGCAGCCAATACAGAATTCCATTCCATGCCCTTCCCAAACGCTCCCACCACATTGCTTGCATGTTCCTGGGTCCTCGCAGTATCCTGTGCACTCCACCCCTAGAGACCAGTTTCACAATGAGAGCTGGAGTTACACGCAGCTGTGAGAGACTGTTCCTCATTACCATGTCCACTGTTTGACAAAATGTTTGTGTTTTGTCCTGTTATTAAACTTTAGTCTTTGAAATAAAATTAGTCTTTATTTGTGTCATATACATGTTAGTTGGTGCTAACATTCAAACACAGGAATATTTGCTCAGTACAATTAATGCTCAGGATGAAAGCACTACAGGGGTCATTCAAGGTGGCAAACATGCATTCCCTGCCAAATGCATCACATAAAGACACATTACTGGGAATCACTGTGCTCCTTCAAAGTCTCCCTAATTCTAATAGCCCCTCTGCATCCCTCAAATTGCCCTGGTATCTGGCTGCTCAAAATCAGCAGACAGCTGACCTACTTCAGTGCTCCACACCTGGGAAAACTTTTCCGCCTTCACTTCACAAATGTTATGCAGAGTACAGTAGGCTGCAATGACCACTGGAATATTTTCTTCATTGAAGTCTAACCTGCCAAAAAGGCAGCGCCAGCAACCTTTTAATCAGCCAAAGGCGCATTCAGTGGTCATTTGGTACCTGCTGAGCCTATTGTTGAAGCACTCCTTGTTGCTGTCTAGGTTCCCAGTGCAAGACTTCATGAGCCACAGGAGCAAGAGGTAGGCAGGGTCTCCCAGGATCACTATGGCCATTTCCACATCCCCCATTTGAATCTTCTGGTCTGGAAAGAAAGTTCCAGCATGCAACTTTCTATACATTTCAGTGTTCCTAAAGATGTGCACATCATGTAACTTCCCTGACCACCACGCATTGATGTCAGTGAAACAGCCCCGGTGATCCACCAGTACCTGCAAGATCATGGAGAAGTAGACCTTCCAGTTGATGTACTCCACCACAAGATGATCGGAGCCAAAATTGGGATCTGTGTTCCATCTATCATCCCACCTCAGTTAGGGAATCCCATTGCCTGAAGGCCATCAAGTATTTAATGCACATTAACGAGAGTCACAGTCCTTCATAGCAGGAGGCAATTAATGGCCCTGCACACTTGCATCACCACAGCCCCCATGGTGGATTTTCCAACTCCAAACTGAGTTGTAACTGACCAGTAGCAGTCTGGAGTTGCCAACTTCCACACAGCAAATGCCACAGTGAGGGCAGCTCTCATTCTGGTGTCCTTGCAGTACAGTGCTGGGGTGAGCTCCACACACAGTTCCAGGAAGGTGGATATGCACATCCAAAAGTTCTGCAGCCACTGCTCATCATCCCATGCTTGCATCATGATTCAATCCCACCACTCAGTGCTTGTTTCCCAAGCCCAGTATTGACAGTCCTCAATCACAGTTCAAGGACATAAAAATTCACCACGATATTACAATTTAAAAAAAAACAAACAAAAAAAACTGTCTTTAATCCTCATAAATTATGTCCATGGATTTACACAGATCTCAGTTTCACTACAGGCTTTTCTCAACCTATAGATTTCAGAATACATCTTCAACTAAGCTGAAGTCCATCCGCTCTATCTACAGGTGCAAGTTTTGCAATCGCAAATGACTCCTACATGCAAATCTTAATAGACAAGTGTAAAGCTACTTACCTATGGGTAATTAGATATGAAACTACTAAGATGTGTACCCACGGATGTATTGTGGATGCAAAGATGCAGGTGCATTTTTGCAGATGCAAATTGGGCTTGCAAAATGGAGGCCAAATATTTAAAAATATACCCTTTTATTAATAAATTCGTTTTGCGAAAGCTTTTTTTATTGTGTGGGGGAAAAGAACAGGATCAAGCTACTGGTGACCCTCACCCTCATAGACACAACAGAATCATGGCAGGAGGACACTCCTTGCCTTCTTCATCTGCCCATCCAAAAAAACAGCTGGATCGAGAGTAAGGACACCTGTGGCCTGCTTCTTCATCTAAAGCAGCAGGATCATAGACAGCAGCCACTTTCTGCCTCCATCACCTTCAGGAGACTGCAGGTTCCCTCCTTGAAGAGCTACTGATCCCTTCTGACTTGCCTTGCTTTCATTTGGTGTTGGAGACCTTCCTTCCCCACACCCATCCCCTGGAAGACTCGTTTCCAATTGACATGAAGTAAATCTAAAATATGACATGAACAAAATTTGAAATAGGAACCCTTGATCTATTTTCTAGTGTGTATGATTTTGGCTTTTGTTTTGTTTCTTTCTTTCAGACTTCCAGGTTTTAATAATATAGAAAGTACAGAGCATTTTTTATTTAACGTTTACCATTTTATAGCAAATGGAAAAATTACAAACCCAGGAAGCTGGTTGAATGGTACAGTAGCTCTGCTAAGAGTGCGGGAAGGTGGTAGCACACAGCAGAGTCAACACCTAGCAGAAGCTGATGAATTCCTAAATAGTTAGGATCTTATTTTTACAGAAATAAATTATTGAAATTATCCATCTATCTACTTATATGACTTCCATCACTGTAGAAACTGAGCAGTAAGAAACATAAGAAACTGAATATTCATTGCATTAACTAAAGTAGTTTCTACTCAGTGCATTTGCTAAGATACAGCCTCCATTGCTGTAAGATAAGTACATAGATTAGATGGGGGAGGAGGTTTCAAAAATTTTCATGAGGTGCAGCATTTCTTTAAAGAAAGATGTACATCTCTGGCACATATTCTTCTTGGGAACACCCATAAACCTGCCTGGGAGATTAAGACTTTATCTTAGTGTTAGGTTAAAGTCAGAGCTCACAGAAGAAGTCTGAGTATGCAGTGGGCAGGAATTAATGGCACTATGGTAAGCAATATTAGTCATGCCTTAAACGTTTCTCTCTCTCTCTCTTTTTCCCCAAACCTTGATATTTGACCCTCTGCTGAAACACTAGGAACTACCATGTAGTAACACTGCGGCTCTAACAGGAATGGTGTGGCTACTACTGCATACCCACTTATAAATCAGACCAAGAGGAAAGTTTGGGGAATACAATATGGCAACTTGCCAGTACTTTTTAATATTTCTATACATCATAAATATACAGAGCAATGTTGTTCCATATGGCAAACTAAAATCAACCAATTTCTAGACACTTAGATCTCAGCGAGGAATTATTACACTAATGTGTATCCAATCCAGTGGGTTAGCAAAATAAAGACAGATGGCAATGAATTACCTAATACCCAGTTCCAGCACTTTGTGACAATGTAGCCATTACAGACTTCTCTTCTACACTCACGCTGACTAGGACTTGACATTGACCCCAAGAATGGTATACAGGGCCATCTGTCACACAGTGCCATTCAAGGGAAAGAAGGTGACCACATGCAAAAATCAGCATTGAAAGCCAGATAGAGAAGTAAAAACTTCTAACTAGAAAAAGACTGAGCGAGAGCACCATGAGGCTCGTCTTGAGAAGGAGGAGCAGGCACAGCCAGTATCATTTCTCAGTCCTTAGATGATCGTGCATGTCTTCTCCCTATTCACAGCACAACAAAATATTATGTTTGTACACTCATATACAAGTCACAGAGTCGTAGCATGTGCTGGACACTGTTTACCACCTACTTACCAACCACTACTGAAAGTATGGGGATTTGCATATCATGAGCTGTGGATATGTTGCTGCTTCCTTCAAAGCAGCTGGAAGAAAGCGTCTCAAACCACGGAGTCAAGCCAGAGGCTCCTGCTTAGTGGGATGCCATACAGAATGCCCCAAATCCTTTTCCTGGTGCATATCCCTCTAGATCTCCTTCCCAGGCTTCACAGTGACCACTATACCATCCTTAGGGTTACTGCAGCTCCCTGTGCCTTAAAGCTCCCTCCATGAGGGGAATGGCTAGCGGATACGCATAGCAACAGATCTGGGGCCCACCCCCACCTCACTTCCCAGCCTTACATGCCATTGTGCAGTGGAGTAGCTTAGGTCTGCACCCCCACACTAGCGTCCCAATTCTTGTCCCTCCTTCCCACGCAAAATGAAACTACACCAGTGCCATTGCCAGTAGTTGTCTACAGAGAAGGCTTGGAAGAGTGAAAATCAATTCTATCTGCTTTAGCGGTTCTGAAGCAGCTACAAAGGTCATATACCACTGAAGGCAAATTCCCACTGCAATACCAAGCAACCATTTTCAAGTAAGGTCTTCGGGTGATAAATATGGTAGGTACTTTTTGGTATATCACATGGGTCAAGAGGATGCATGAATATTTCCGGGATGACTATGTGTACTTGGCAAGTTGCCTGTTTAAGTCTTGACCCATCTCTAGGAAAAAACAGATGTAGAACTGGATAATGATAATTCAGAATTATTTAATGCATTGTTTTGACAGACTTCAAATCATAAAAGTAAAAGCAAACTCCTAATAGTAAAATATAGATGGAGATGGAAATACAGCAGAGCAACAAAGAGTATAATGGAAGGTATTTGAAGCTATTTTGACACTTTTTCTCTCTAAACAATAGTCTTTATGTAAATTTGTAAACTAGAGTGAATATATTCATGAGATGTGGGAAAACAACAAGGAATACTTTTAAGAGTAAAGGCTAAAATAGCTCAATCAGCTATGTGTCACCAGCATAAATAGAGTAATGACCTGACAACAACTAATATGGAGAACCATGACTATGGGCTTGAGCCAGACTTCACTGCCAATGGATGGATATCCATAGACTTCAACTGGTGCTGGCTCGAGCTGTAGAGGACTAATTGTAGGATACTAGTTCATTCATTTTAATGTATAATAAACTTACATACATATAAAGGTAATCTCATTAAGAGGGGGAAAATGACATAAGAAGTGTGACTTCCTCAATTGAGAGCTCCGTAAAATACATACAGACTCAATAACTACCCTTGCAGGGGCCATGCCTGGAGCTTGCAGTTTAAGTAGAGAAGAAAGTCAAAGCATGGAAGGGGATAAAAAAGAAGGTGAAGTGACTTGCCCAAGCATGCAGCAGTTCAGTAACACACACAGGACTAGAACCCATGTTTTCTGAGTATCAGCCAACTGTACTGTCCACAGCCTCCCATATGCTAGCTGCCTAAAATTGGTGACCATTGACATCTTGCCTAAATTACATATAATATGCACAGACACCCGGGCAGACACACACCAGGTCAGATGGGGATTCCTGTGTGCATGGAGAGAGGAATGCACATTGGTTTCACATTTACAAGTGACATCAGGATCTTTGCTAAGTTATGCACTGTTGAGATACCCCAGCCCCTGGTCAAGCAAGGATGCAAGGTCAGTCTGAGGTGGCAAGGTGGCAGTAGTCAAGGCTTTCCACTTAAATGAATCATGTAGCGACCCACATGAAAGCAACCAGTTACTTCGTAGCAGCCCTGACTCAGCATGACAGGAGGACTGTTTGCAGGCCAGGAGCCAACATCCTGCCACACACTGGTGATACAGGTAATCAGGGTGCCTGTAAGAACAGAGGCAGTCAATAGGCATTTCCTCTGGTGTAATCCCTTTGTGGCCTGACTGCCACTACAGCAAGCTTCTCTGTGTACAGTGCATGGGGATGTGACAAACATTGAAAAGGAAAGGGTACTGAAGCATCGTCACTTTAAACCAGACATTTGCTAAGCTGGAGCTTAGGAAGTGAGTTTGAGGGTGTTTTTGTTATGTTGTGGCAGCAGATAAGCCAGCCTGTTTCCCACCAGTGTGCCCAAAGCATCACTAAGTGTCATGACCTGAACACTATGACTACAAGGGAAACATGATGTCATGCAAACCCCAGGTTAAACATAGCAAGATTATATGCAAAACAGTGCTATAGACCAGCCTCAGCATAGGAAAAGATACACATGTATATAAATATAGTGATGAGGGAGCATCAGAAGTTTCAGACTTATCTAAACTTTCTGAACCTAGAAGATACTTCACCGGGCTATGTGGCTTTTTGTTCCCACATAATTCCCCTCCACATGTCCCCTTCCTTTGGGGGAAGGATGGGATTGATGACCTACTATTTCTCTCTGGTGTCTTTGGTGGAGAAACTACTTTAGACCAGTGGTTATCAAACTTTTGTACTGGTGACCCCTTTCACATAGCAAGCCTCTGAGTGTGACCCCCCCTTATAAATTAAAAACACTTTTAAATATATTTAACACCATTATAAATGCAGGATGCAAAGCGGGGTTTGGGGTGGAGGCTGACAGCTCGTGACCCCCCATGTAATAACCTCGCAACCCCCTGAGGGATCCCAACCCCCCGTTTGAGAACCCCTGCTCTAGACTCTCCTCACTGACAATTATAAACTCTTCTCAGGCATTTTTGTCCTGGTTTCTAGATTGGACCAATGAGATCCAGGTAGAGGAAGGCTGAGATTGCTCTGGAACAGATTGTATTATTGTCCCCTCACTACATGTGGCTGAAGTATTCTTTGAGTGAGCTGGTGTTAGAGCTGTGAGAGAACCCAGCAAAAGCAGCATGATGGTTTCAGAGGAGTAGCTGCCTCTCTAGTTACAGAACAGTAAATGGAGAGGCAAACCAGGGCTTAAGGGAGGAAACTAGTAAGAATTAGACACACACAATAGAAAAAAGTCAGGAGGCCAAGACAGGAGACCGTGTCCAAGTAAATGAGAGACAATGAGAAGGTTTAAGCAGCATGATGAGAGCAAGGATGCCCTCAGGTTGCACAGGGCCTAGGCTGAAATCAGCCACTGTGTCTATGTATAACTAGAGAGGGCCCCCAATAAGCAGTGAGTAACCCCGTGACAGAGATCACTGAAAAGCAACAGGATCTTAGAGAAAAGCTTTTGAAAACTTCTGAGTCTTTCAATCATTTTAAAAACTTTCCCATAAGTCCCACTATATCTCAGAAGAGGGCACTGTCGGATGGAGATCTGTGAAGAGTGAAAGAATTCAGCCCAGTTCTCTACATGAATTGCCATCACCATGTAATTTGCAATTAATTATTTCCTTTGTTTCTATCCAGAGAACTGGGTGTGTGAGATGTATTTTGTACAAATATACGATCATTCACATTTAAAGACTGCGCAGCCTTAGATGTGGGAGAAGATTGTTTAGCCTTTAAGATATATGACCAACACCACAAAGAGGTTCAAAAATCACTGGAGGGCTTTTTTACACACCTGCATTTTTTTTAATTAACGATAACCAAAGAAAATGCTCTTTATCCTCAGATAAAGATCCTGAGATGAACTGACCCTTTGGCAGTTAAGAAAACAAAAGTAGGTATTCTCCCAAAACAGATGACTACTAAACATAGCACACTAATACAATTAAACCCAAATTATATAGATAGCACAATTGTTGGACTTGATTTCCTAGTTTGACCAACATTCCATTTTGACCTCTTCAGAATATATCATTTCAATTTTCCATTTCAAACTGACTTTTTAGTTCAAATTTTAAAATATTTGATGAAACAAATCAAAATCAGAACAAAACATTTCAGTTTTATGAAAACCAAATGTTTGATTGACCTAAAACAAATAGTTTTAGGTAGAGAGATTTTATTTCATAGAAAATTTCAAATTTTGGGGGGGATATTTTGGGAGGGGTTGTTTGTTTTCATTTCAGAATGGAAAACATTTTGAAATAGCAGAATGTCCCACAATTGGGAAAATCCATCCAGTTCTAATCAATAACCTATCAGGATCTCTTGTAAATACTCCAGCAGAGCAATTGTTTAGTGCCTTTGTAAGTTTTGGAATTGTAAATAATGTTTGGTCCTAGCCTATGCTGTACCCTGAACTGTTAAAACTGAGCTAAATGTGTTAAATCGTGTCTACATTGTTGTTAAGTGAGGTTTTCAACAAGTAAAGCTAGCTGGACTATTTGAAAAGAGCACCTTGTCTCCTAGTGTAGATAAGACCCTACCCAATAGCCATAATAATGTCCTTGTTAGTAATCATATTGCATGCAATGGCCTTAGGTTAAAATATGTATACTGTAGGCAGGGGTAATTAATTGTTAAGTGTTTGTACTTGTTCAGCTTAGGAAGAAAACTAAAAGACAGTAATAGGAAACAAATGGTCAGGGCCGGCTCTAACTTTTTTGCCGCCCCAGGCAAAAAAGAAAAGCGCCGCCGACCCCCTCCGCCCCACCCTCAGCACCGGGCCGCGCCGGGCCGGCCAAACCCCTGCCCCTCTGAGTGCCGCGCTGCCTGGCTGAAACAAAAAAACAGAAACACCGCGAGCGCCCCCCGCCACCCCAACATTGGCCGCCCCTTCTAAGGTGCCGCCCCAAGCACATGGTTGGTCGGCTGGTGCCTGGAGCCGGCCCTGCAAATGGTATGTTTTCTGTGAGAGACATGGTGTGAGGAAATGTGGGGGTTAAATAGGTTTATATTTGAATAGACTATTAAAATATTATGTAAATGAACCAGTCAGAATCCAGCCCAACAAGCATACTGTTTTCAACAGTATTAATATAAATCCAATTTGTAGTCAGGATACACACTTTTCCCCCTCCTTAATTTACAGCTAAAGGCCATAGTTCTGTTATGACTCTGCTGCCCCTTCACTGAGGCTCAAGGATATTAAGATCATAAGCAACTGTTGTCAGGTTTTACTAAAATTATGACACTTGTATTGTAGCATTGGTGGGTAATGAGTGCTGTAGCTAAGACCGATAAGTGCTGCAGCTTTCGATTGTTCGTGTATTTTTTTCTTTTTAAATGTATGTCAAGTGCACTCAGAACTCTGGATGGGTGTCCTTTGATGTGAACTTGTTTTTTAGATAAAAATAGATAGATTTCAGTCACACTTTGTACTGAGGTTCCATTTGGTAAATAAACAATTTATAAATGTTTTAATAAATGTTTAACCCACTGTTATGGCATCCAACAGGTATCTAGAACCGTGGTTTATAAACATCTCTAACACCTCAGACTGATTTGCTTATAAACATCTGTAGAACAGACTCGTGTCTCTAACATGCTTATAACATCTGTTAGTAATTTATTAATTGTATCATTAATTTGTATTACTATTATTACTAAGAGTTAATCAATTAGTTATACATTGTAAAAGTATTGTTATAAATAAATCAATACTACATTATTGAGTACTATAAGAACATTACAGACATGAATCTATGTTATAGCTGTTTTTAAAAACATCAGTAGAAGGTTACAAACCATGGTTATAAACATCTATTGAGTTGTTGAATGCCATAACATTTAGTTAAACATTAAAACATCTCTTAATCATGTATTAATCCTTTATTAAACATTTATAAAAAGAAACTTATTAAGTATGACCAATATTTCCATTATAATTCCCCATTTTCACATGCTTTCTACTTGCTTTGGGACTGAAAATGTCCATGCCTCGGTCTCAGCACAAATGATGTTTAAGCAAAATTTAATATTTCAAAGCTCAGCCATTTTTGATACAGCACAGTTATTGGGGAAAAAAGGAAGTGAAATAGTTGTTGTGTTTTACCAATAAGCAAATAATATTTTGCCAACTTTGCAAAACTTGCATGCTCATTGCTTCTGAAGATTAGGCCACTAACCCATGACAGGAATTGAAATACAAAACTGCAGCTATATTCTCTAGGTCCAATAGTCTCTATTTAACATAAAGTGGAGCATAAGAGTTGTTCCTGATTTGCTCTGTACACCAAAAATAGTTAATTGTACTAGTTTGGGTATTTAATTTCCAACTTTTACAGACAGATCAACTGACTGAACCTTAGCAGGAGGTGGGGATGTGGGGGTTCAAGGCCATAACAGTTTGTAACAGGTTGCACATTGCAACAGCAGATCATAAGTAGTTTTCATCTAATTACCCATATCTTGTTAACAAGCTCTATCTTACACATCTTGGGCCAGATCCTCAGCTGGTGTAAATTATCAGAACTCCATTGAAGTTAATGGTAATTTATACTAGCTGAGATTCTTGCCCTTACTAATCTTTAATGAATAAGCATTAAACTTTAATGAACAATTTGTTACCTTCCTTTATAACTTACCCTGTCATAACTGAATGAATCAAGAAAAATGCAGTAGAGCCTTTGGCACATATAACTCGGATTACTAATATGCATCTTTTTGTGGTACAGGTTTGTTCGTGTTTGTTGGAGTTAGAAAGAAGTGTTCAACAACCAAAGATATATTTGGAGGGAGGAAGACCAGAGAAATACATCCTAAGTTATCTTCCCAGATCACACATTTATTTGCTTTTCACCTCTCTATTTTTTTATATGTTTTGCCTTACCATTTGCAAACCATGCTAGGCCAAATTTTTAAAGGGACCTTCATTTTTGCAACTGCAATTTCATGTCCACAGTAAACAGCAACCCAAAATGCTATTATATTAAATGATAGTGTTTGCACCCCATATTAACTGTAGGCACAAAACTGCACCAATAAAAATGGGGGTTAAAAACAAATCAGGCCTATTATGACACAGTTTTTACCATTTATTTATATAGTTTCTTCTTACCTTCTTCTTCTTCCCTCCCCCAGGAATTACATAAACAAATCACTGTCACCAACTTTTTTTGTTTTGTTAAATAAGATTTGAACCCAACAGGGTGATTATTCCCTCTGTGCTTATTCATTAGACGGAGTGGGAAGTTGTGGCACACTAGTGAAATCACAGTCAGAAATAGATCTGTGTCTACAGGTTTAATCAACATATATAAAACTGACAGGCAAAAATGTGTGCAGCATTCTTATTATGAAAATTCACTAATCTTCTCTCTTCCTCCCACATCCAACAACAACATCAGAGAAGTTTTGTTAGTCAAACAACATCTGATGTTGTAAAGTACAAAATGAGCTTGTGAATGATGCTAATGTACCCAATAATCACTGCTCAGGCAGTTTTACTTGGAAAAAAAAGTGTGACAAAGAAAAATGCAATTGTTTAGGGAATTGTGCAAGTAATAAAATGCTATTGTACTGTACTTAAAGTAAATTAACATGATCAGGCATAAAATAGTCATACTGATGCCTTTTAAAGATAAGGAGTAAGTGCAGTAAATGAAAAAGAAATGGTAGGATAGCATCCAAAAAGAGGAATCCCTTAAAATTAATCACAACTTGACCACTCTGCTGAGCAATCTTGTCCTTCAGTCCATTTATTTTGTCTAAAATGTCTGTATCTCCCTCAAACACTTAGACTTCTTTACTTCAATGGGAACTTTTTCCAATTATAGAGATGCCGTAGTGACTCCATGGTATCATCTGCCAGAGCAGTGGGAACTAATGGATAGAGTAAGGGACTAGGAGTCCAGATTCATGGCCTGTAGTCCTGACATTGTTGTGGTCTCTCTGTCTAATCTTGAGAAAACCACATGCAGGTGAATTTTCAAATAGACTCCCTTAGGGGGTGTCACAGGATGTGATGGCACTTTGAGAATGTTTCTTCACAGCACAGTTATCTCATGTTATAACTCTCATGTTAACCCTAACTCAACTCACATCCACACACAAAAATCCCTTGCTAGAGTTAAGTGGTGGTGTGAAGCTCAAACTAGATGGCCCCTCAGGAAAAGTGGGTTGAAACTCAGGTGATGCTGATGCTCCAGCTAGTAAGGGAGTGGGGATGCAACAGCTTGAGTTCCAACAACTCATTAGCTGTTCATCCAATCACTCTGTATAACTGTGACTTCAGTGATTTGAAGTGTGGTTGCTTTCACTGGAGGCTAGCTCCAGTGCAGTAACTCAAGTGTACTAACTCGAGCTAACTGTTGCAATGAAGTCAAGCCTTAAGGGAATTGGGTTTAGCCCCTCCCTTCTCCCCTCCCGTAACTAATCAACTGCTGCCCAGCTGAGGCTCTTAAGTGAGGAATCGAGTTTGAAGATCACCTGAGGCTCGATTCAAAAAGGGGACTTTGGCATTGTAAAACCCACTCTTAGGATATGTCCACGCTATGAGCTAGAAGTGTGATTCCCAGCTTGCATACACATACTTACGCTAGCTCTCATCTGAGTAGCATGCTAAACCAGTAGCATAGCCACGGCAGTAGAGGCAGCAGCAGCACATGCTAGCGGCACCAAATTTGAACCCACTGGGTTCATGTGAGTTTGTTCTCAGGGATAGCTAGCCCATGCTACCACTGCCCATGCTGCTCCAACTACACTACTACTTTTAGCAGGCTAGCTCGAGTCTCAGGCACCCTGCCACCCCATGGAATTCACAACCCCAAATTAGGTGACCAGGCTCCCTAAACAATGCCTGGGGAGAGGTAGGTGCCTAAGAATGGGAATCATACAAGCCAGCATGCTGAGTGGGGAGCTGCATAAGCTAGTCATCAGGAAGTGCTGAGGAGATGAGTGTGGCCTAAGATCCACCTCCCCAAGGGAGTTAGGCACCTGACTCTGGACCGAGGGAAGTGCTTGCCTCCACTCCGGATTCACAGTTGTGAACCCTCTCCAGGCGTTAGGCACCTGAGCCAGGTTATGCCTTTCTCATGAAAAGAGAGGAGGAGCAGCTGCCACCACCACTCCTGTCCCCCCCTGCCATATCTAGTATCCCAGTGGTTAGAGTCCTCACCCAAGATATAGGAGACCTTAGTTCAAATCCTCCCTCTGCTTGCTTTGCAGCAGGGATTTGAACTTGGGTCTCTTGCTGCCCAGGTGAGTGCCCAATAGACAGGGGGGACTAGCAACACCACCGTGGCTATCTTTTCTGAGAGGTAGAACACTTACTGGACTGGATCCCACAGGTGAGATATGGAGTGGAACACCCAGGTTGTGAATCCCATCAAGGCTTAGGCATGAGCTGAAAGGGACTGGAATCCTGTGTCTGGAGCGTGTTCTTTAGTGTATGGGCCAGTGAGTTAGACTATCAGCTTACAGGGAGCCAGTGGAGATTGAGAACGCACATTTTTGGGTGCTTAGAAAATGGGGAACTTTAAAAGCTGTTAGGTTGCCTGTACTGTCTGAAGAGCTGGTCACATTTTTGCCTATGCAAAGTTTCTGCGCACTCAGGTTTCTGGGCACCTAGCCCAGGGATCTTCAAAACCCTATGGTTACTTGCAACCATGCTTTTCTCTCAGTTCTGTTCCCACATTCCCTAATTGTTTTGCTTCCAGTTCTCCCAAAATCATACTGCAGCCCTTGCCTAGTACACCTGTGGCCTGCTGGCACGACACATGGACCTCACAAGTATAGGTCCTAAATGGAAGGAAATTCCTTCTAAATTTTGAGGATGGGGGATGGTACTGTGCTGTGTCCTGACCTTAAATAATGACATTTGTGCATCTTTTCCTATCCTTGTTACAAAAGTGGAAGGTCCACATCAGTTTGGACTGGTCCAAGATTAAGGCCAAAATAAAGTTTTTTCCCCTGGGCAACTCTACCTACCTCTTCTCCATATCCCCTTGCCAGGCAACGGCCTGTGGACTCTAACTAACCTTACACGATCCAGAGCAGTGGATTCCTGATAAATTGGTACAGAGTTTGCCAAGTGAAGAAAAAAATGCTCATGTTATCTAATTAACAATTGAACAGAGTCACTTTGTGGGGGTTGGGAAACAGTGTGTTAGGAAATCAATGGGAGAAAGGCATTTCCCAGAGGGGCTCTACTTTGCCTGTAGGCCTATGCCAGGAAGGCATCATCATGATTCCATGCAAAAGCCAGCTTTGGCAGCCTAGAAAAATACCTTTAAGCATCCAAGATTCACCAATTAAGGTAAATATAGAGAACACCGTGACAATGCACTGTATTCAAGCCATTTCCTGCACATAACATCGTTGACAGTCTGGGGCAAGAGCCTCTGGGATCAGAGGTTAAGGCTGGTGTGGAGAGTGCTGGGTAATGTTACATGTTCTCACCACCATCACTCCCTCTAGGGCCAACTGGGATGGAAATCAGGTGACCTAGATTATGGGCCTGAGTACCATATGCTTTAGAAGCATAGAACCATAGGGTTCAAAGGCATCACAAAGGTCATCTAATCTAACCTCCTGCCAAGATGCAGGATTTATTGGGTCTAAACCAGCCAAGACACATGCCTATCCAGCCTCCTTTTGAAAACCTCCAGTGAAGGAGTTTCCACAAGCTCCCTAGGCAGTCTGTTCCATTGTCCTACAGTTCTTACAGCTAGGACGTTTTTCTCTAAATCTGCTAGGCTGTAGTTTGAATCCACTGCTTCTTGTCTTGCCCTCTGTGGCAAGAGAGAACAACTTTTCTCCATCTTTTTTATGGCAGCCTTTCAAGTATTTGAAGACCATTATCGTATCTCCTTTTAATCTCCTCTTTTTCAAACTAAACATACCCAGTTCTTTCAACCTTTGCTCATATAGTTTGCATTCCATTCCTTTGATCTTCTTTGTTGCTGGATCATTTCCAGCTTCTCTTCATCCTTTCTGTATATTGGTGACCAAAATTGGACACAGTAATCCAGCTGAGGCCTAACCAGCACCAAGTAGTGCGGTACTATCACCTTCCATGATTTACATGCTATGTCTGTTAATGCAAACTAAACTTGCATTTCTTTTTTCACAACAGCATCTCATTGATGATTCATGTTGAGGTTGTGATCCACCACAACTCCTAGATCCTTCTCAGCAGTGCTGCTGCCTAGCCAGTTATCCCCCATTCTGTATTTTGCATTTGATTTTAATTCACTACTTGTAGCACCTTATATTTGTCTTTGTTGAATTACATTTTCTTGTCTATAGCCCCATTCTCCAATTAACCAAGATCCCTTTGAATATTAGCACTATCCTCCAGAGCGTTAGCAACCCTCCCCCCAACTTCATGTCATCTGCAAATTTGATCAGTATGCTTTCTATTCCTACATCTAAGTCATTAATAAAGATGTTAAACAATGGTGTCCCCCACGTAAGACCTCCCTCCAATCTGACATCATTCCATTTATAGTTACTCTTTCTTTGTGGTTGTTTCACCAATTATGTATCCGCTTAATGATAATTCTGCCAAGCCCGCATTTCTCCAGCTTACTCATTAGAGTGCCATGTGGGACTGCATCAAAAGCCTTGCTGAAAGCCAGATATATTACATCCACTGCATTCCCCCTATCCACCAAACCAGTTACGCTGTCAAAGAAGGAAATCAAGCTGGTTTGGCATGATTTGTTCTTAGTAAATCCATGCTGGCTGCTAGTGATTATCCCTTCATCCTCCAGGTATTCGCAAATTGAATGTTTTATACATTGCTCTAGTAGCTTCCCAGGTACCGAGGTCAGGCTGACTGATCTACAGTTCCCCGGCTCCTCCATTTCCCCCTTTTTAAAGATGGGCAGTATGTTAGTCCTTCTCCAGTCTTCCAAGACCTCCCCTGTCATCCAGGAGTTTGCAAATATTATTGTCAGTGGTCAGCTAATTCCTTCAACACCCTGGGGTGAATAGCATCAGCCCCCGCTGACTTGAATTCATTCAAATTGGTCAGAAGATCTCTGACATGTTCTTTATTTATCCTGATCTGCATCCCTTCCTCTTTTATTGTCTATAGTAACTTTGCAAGTCATCCGGTCACATTATTTTTTGTGAGTACACCGAAGCAAGGTAGCAGTTCTACCTTCTTATCTTCTGTTACCAACTCACCTTCTCCATTGAGCAGTGAACCCATGCCATCTGTGATCTTTCTTTTTTGTCTGACCCTCTTCTTGTTGTCTCTAACATTCCTTGCCAGCTGTAATTCATTCTTTGCCTTAACTTTCCTGATTTTGTCCCTACACACTCGTGCTATTCCCATGTATAGTTCCTTGGTGACTTGCCCCTCCTTCCATTTCCTCTGTGTATCCCTTTTGGGTTTTAGATAGCTAAAAAGCTCGTTGTGCAGCCACATTGGCCTCCTGTGGCTCTTCTTATCTTTCCTTTGTATTGGATTATCTTGATGCTGAGCCTCTAGTATTACATATTTTAGGAACTGCCAGCCCCTTCAATGCCTTTTCATACTAACTGGTTTTTCCATGGAACCGAGACACTAAAAGAAAAATCCAAAATCTCACTATGTCTCAGTTTCCCAATCTGTTAAACAAGGCTAATAAGTAGCTAGCTTTGGTACAGTGGATATTTCCTTAGCCAAAAAAAAAAAAAAAGTATATAGGATAATTACTGCTCTTCAGGTTTTAAGTTGACTTTTTCTTCCAGCTACACTCCTTTATGGATACTTTGCCAGCTTGAACAGATAACCTTCAGCTTTGAAAATCTCCAGGCTAGCTAGCTCACACTTCTCTCCCTAGATGGCCAGCCAAGGGATTTGCCCCATGCTGATTTTTGAAAATGTACGTGTTAACTTTGTGTGTTAGATTACCCATTTGTAAAAATGGACATGCTAAAATGTTTTAAGCCTTATTTAATTTTTTTGTTTGGTGTTACAAGATGAAAGGTGCTATATGAGCGCAATGTTGTGGTTCATGTAATGCACACAGTATATTTTTAGAATTAGTGAAATGGTTTCAATTATATGCTTTCTATTGGCAGTATTTTTCCAGTGCCAAATTCATCTTGATGTTGTTCAGATCCATGCTCCTATCCCAATTGAGCCCCTTCTCTCTGTGCTTCAAGAGAAATAACTTTTATGAAATGTTCAAAGCAGCATCACAATAGTTAAAGGTTAAACTGCAAAGCCACTGCTATTGTTTTTAATGCCCTCAGAGGCTGTGTTGTAAGAGATAGATCATTCACCTGAAATTTCAAGTAATCAAGAGTCACCTTCACTTGGTTCAACTCTTATTCTCTTTTTGTCCTGGATGATCTTTCATGTGGAGATTGGAAAAAAGAGATAAGAAAAGCCCAGACACGAACTGTAAGCTAAACGGATTTGAGCAGGGAGGGTGAGGAGATAGGAATAATCTTTGTGTGCTGCATATTTTAGGAACAGTGGGGCCTTTTCCAGTCTGAACTTAATGCTAAAAATATAGTTAGGTCCTTTGGGAAAAGTTCTAAGGTTGTCTGGAAATAGGAAAAGCAAGGTTCTATCATGACTTTGTTCCTTCTCCTTTAGATAGATGTGAAATACCAATGATGGACCGAAAAGGAAAGATAATTTACTTTAAAGATTGCTTTGATGAACACACATAACACTGGCTTCAAGAGAATATGGAAAGTCAATCTAGATAAAGGTGCTGGCCAAAGAAAGCACCCACCTACAATATGTAAAAATATATAGGACACACACTTAGCTGCGACAGAACAATAATATTTAAAATACCACCAAGGATTCTGCTCTGTCCCCCACCCTACTCTTGCAATCCCAAAGTGCTCTTGATGAAGCATCTATCTCTGACTCCTCCAGACGCTGAGCACTTTCAACTCCTACGTCCCTTACAGCGGAAAATGGCCACTTGGTAGCAGGGATGCACAGTTAGGTCAGATAAAATAAGAACTAAGTCAAACCTCCACTGAAATCTTGAGGTTCAATAAATGTTGGTTAACTTTTAAGTTGAATGAGACTCTTCCTTTTCTAGTTTCAAATGGAAGTGGGAATAGCACAAGAAAAGGTATTTTCCCCATAGTTCCAACTTGAAAGAAACAAGAAAGTACCAGAAAACTCATAAGAGAGCATGTGCTCAGAAGATTTATGACCCAGTCGCTCAACCAAAGAGGTTTGAGGTCATTTTGGCAAAGCATCTCAACTCTTCAAATTGTTAGTTAGATTCAATAGATAAAATAGCCTATTTCTTTCATTGTACTCCCTATGACCCCGATCCTGCAAACAGTTACTTTGTTCACATGAGTAGTCCCAATGAAGTTCAGTGAAGTTACACATATGCATGTTTCCAAGATCGGAGCCAATACAGTATTTTTTTAAATTGAAGCCCTTCTATGAGAGATGCATGGAATCACTATGATACTTCTTAGCCCTTCTGCCCACACAATCCAAACTCCTGGGTGGGCTCTATTAGGCTTTGTGTTAGGTGTAGCCTCTTAACCGTCCCACAGCTATCTTAAGTGAAGAGCACATTCACACGTCAACTTCAATGTGGTTTTAACTCAACCCATAATAAGGTTTAACCAAGCTCATAACAACATTCTAGTTTTTATTTGCACAAGCAAACCTCCCATTTGTGCACTCTAATGGGCATTTGTGTGCATACAAATCAGGCAACTGTGTATTTAACTACCCAATTTCTGTGCTTAGCCAAACAAGGGGTTTGAATAAGCACATAGCAAAGACTGAAAATTTGGCCTCTAGTGACTGAACAAATAATATACCTTGGTTTAACGTATAAGAGCATAGTATTTGCATTCAATCTAGATACTGCAACATGACATGTCAGGCTGTAATCCTGTATTTTGCCATGTCTTCAGTCCTCTGTAACTCACTTTGACTTTCTGCTTTGACTCACCGTTATTTTCTGCTTTACATCGCAATCTAATTGACCCTCCTTAATAATTTTGTTTGGATTTGTCATTGTAGTGATGACATTTACCAAGGTTCCTTTGATGTTTAATGTACTTAAACAGTAAATGAAAATAACAGCTAGAGCAGTGCCACAGTTGACAGTTTCAGTGTGTGGGAGTTTGTGGCAGAGTCTTCCATTTAGCAGGGGTTTACATCCCCTGATTGTTTTTTTTTTTCCTCCTTTGTGTTTCTTGGTGCAAAGTCCTCCCAGACAAAGTGTTCGTCTGAAATGGAGATGACCTACATACAATTTGTTGATCTCATTAATCATTGAAATAAGCCCTGAATCCATTTGATTGCAATTATGCACTCTCTTTCTCATTAATCATGACACTAAGTCATTTACCTGAACAATGTAAACAAAGTCATCCTGATCTCTGTACACAATTCAGAAGCAACATGAAAGGCATAGATCTGTGGCCACAGCCTATAGATGCCACATAGTTAAGAAAACAACTAAATGAACTTCACAGAGTTGAGGAGTGCGTTTCCCAGACTGAGGAAGAGCTCTGTGTAAGCCTGAAAGCTTGTCCCTCTCTCACCAACAGAAGTTGGTCCAATAAAAGATATTACCTCATCCACCTTGTCTCTGATATCCTCGGACCAACACGGCTATAACTACACTGCATATAAAATTGCCTCCATTCAGAAGTAACATTTTGACTGCTAGATAAATGATGGTCTATGTTCACTTTTTGTAGAACAACTTTGACACCTACTGGTCACTTAGCTTAATGCAGTACATTAGAAACTTTCTTTTGAGGACAAGGGTCATGTGTAGAAAAGCATCTACTGATGGACTACAAGTGAATGTGTTGAATATTTTTGTTTTTCTTTATTTGAATGTTTGCCAAAGTAATCCTTTTTAAATAGTAGATAATACCCTAATAATAATTAGAGATTTAAGTATTAAAAATTATCATGAGGTTTTTGGATCAGAAAACATAGAAAGCAGAATAGAATTCTGATTATCGCCTCAGTTTTAGAGCTAAATTTTGGCTTTGCCACAAGCTGAGTGAAAGCAATGTACAGTAGTGTTGTCCCAGGAGCAGACCAGGAATTCAGAGTTACAGAGTGGTCCTTGCTGCCTCACCCTTGTGTTAGTATACAGGCTGTTTGTTAGCCTCGGATAAAATTTTGGGTTTGACTTTTTGATACTTTTATATCCGTATTAATATGTGTGAACAAAGAACAAACACTGTGTGTTACATCTGCCCACAAGCAGATGGGGATGAAAAGAGATAAGAGATAGAACTAAAGTATTACAGGCTATGGTGGGAGTGTAATATATGAGCATACACTGGAAGACTGCCTGGCTCGTCTCTCAAGCTAAGGTCAAACAACCAGTCGGGAGGGCCAAGGAGGGATGGGAGGAAGGCATAAGACACACTAAATGCCAAAGAAAAGCCTGGCTTTGGCCAGTACACAACCTCACTCCTTAATCCTCCCATGGGATACAAAAGAGATGGTACTAAGACCTGAGACTCAAGACTGCCCAGAACAGAACATGACCATAAGTTGTAAGGTATAGGATCAGGGGTGTGCTCTGCAGGTATATTTAGAGCTGATAAGGAGGTAGGAATAGGGAATGGGTATACAGGCAAAGGCTCTGCAGCATCAGAGCTGGGTAAAGGGACACAGGTACAGGCTCTGTGGCAGGGATCAGCAACCTTTGGCACACGGCCTGCCAGGGTAAGCCCCCTGGTGGGCCAGGCTGGTTTGTTTACCTGCCACGTCCGCAGGTTTGGCCGATCGCGGCTCCCACTGGCCACAGTTCGCCGCTCCAGGCCAATGGGGGCTGAGGGAGGCGGCGCGGGCCGAGGGATGTGCTGGCTGCCACTTCCTGCCACCCCCATTGGCCTGGAGCAGCGAACCGCAGCCAGTGGGAACCGCAATCAGCCAAACCTGCGGATGTGGCCCAGCCCGCCAGGGGGCTTACCCTGGCATGCCACGTGCCAAAGGTTGCCGATCCCTGCTCTGTGGCATCAGAGCTGGGAATGGAACACTGGGAAAGAAACTGCTGGCGTGTAGAGCTATGGATATATTTGCTTGAAACTAACCCCAATAAACATCACATTGCCTGCACTTCGGACTTCTGATCTTCTGCTTTCTGTCTGCATGAAGGGAAAGCCCTCTAACACCTTGTTCCAAGGTGGAAGTACAAGGCACCAGCAATCTACCTGATAAATTATTTCCCCTCTGCACAACTGCAGCTGCACTGGCTGGTTTGGTGTGAGGGAGAGAGCCAAGATTCCACCCATTCTTTATCCCTGCTGGCAAGTCCCCATCTATCTGTTTGGGACAAGAAGAAGTGGTCCCGAAAAAGGCTGCTGTCTTTGGAGCCCCCAGTCCCGGGGGGACAAAGGAGGAAGAGATTTGAAGCATCATGTTGTGATGATTAGGGGGAGTCCATATTGTACAACTTAGGAATTTTGATGGATATTATGACGTTGTTGCTATGCAAATTGCTATATTATGGAATGCCTCTAGATCTGTGTATCAACCAGGGTTTACAAGCCTGAAAATATGTCTCTGCCGTAGCAGGGACAATTGTCAACTGTACACCTCCGCCCCTCTGTGGCTGCTGTCAGCGCAGTGCCCTCTCCAATCCCTGGGGGGCTCGGGCCATCATTCCCCCACATGGGGATCCAGCTGTCATTCCTCCCTACAGACCCCTCCCCCCGTTAATTTTTAGTAAAAATCACAGACAGGTCACAGGATCCCATGAATTTTTGTTTATTGCCCGTGACCTGTCCATGTCTTTTACTAAAAATAACAAAATCTTAACCTTATGAATAATTAAAGGCTATCAGCACTTGAACAGGTCTTACCTGGGGAGAACAAAATAATAACAGCATCACTGGAAAACCAGTTTTACCCTTCCTTTTTAGAGGGAAGGAGGGATGTGTAGAGTGAAATTTACCAGTACCAGAACAAAGGAAGCCAGTTTTAAATAAGGATTCACAGAGGGAGGGAAACACACAGGAAGTTTGGGCAGGTGAGAGGAAGGGCACAGCCCAGTCAAGGAGAGAAGGGATAAGGTAGAGAGAAGCCTCCATGTTTCAGAACTCAAGGCATGTTCTGCAGCAGATGGGCCTGGGTGGCCCCAGTTGACCTGACTCCAAACAAAGAATGCCTTGGAGTAGTGAGGAAACTGTGGCATGGAAATGTGTTCAGGGTGTATCATTTTTGTACAGATATGTATTTGTCATGTGATTAAAGAGCAACAGTGTGGTAGAACTTCATAGGAAGTGTCCGTGTTTGCTATATGTTACGTCTACCACGTGGCCTCTTGAGGAGATAACTCAGAAGGTTCACACCTTCAGTGGGATTCTGGGAGAGGGCGTGTTTAAGCTACAGAGTTAGTCAGAAGAGTCAGCATTGGTTCCAGGGCTGGGCCTGGGACCAAAAGGGCAGAGATCTCAGCAGGGAGTGCTAAACAGATGGTCTGCACTGGAAGAGTGTGCATAGGACCACAAGACCAGGACAGTGCCTGGACTCTGTTCAGACTCCAAAGGTTTAAAACACCTCCAGAAGCTGGGATCCCCTCACACCAGTCTGGTGGGCTGCCAGCAGTGGAAACCTGATCATATCTCTGACATATAATAGATGAAAACAACAAGGGTCCGGTGACACCTTGCCAGAAGTGAGGTTTTTTACCCACGAAAGCTTATGCCCAAATAAATCTGTTAGTCTTTAAGGTGCCACCGGACTCCTTGTTGTTTTTGGGGATACAGACTAACACTAACATGGCTATGCCCTGATATATAATAGATGCTGTATGCTTGCTCTTGAGAAAAAAGCCCAACTCACTCAATTACTGCATGAGTATTTGGACAGGGATCAGATTTGTTGGGCACCCTACTCAAGCTAAGCTCACAGTTCCAACAGAGTGATATTTCTCTTAAAATAATCAACACTGACAGTTAATGCCATTATTTACATGGTCAGCATTTGGCTTCAGCATTAAGACAGCATTAGGACTATAACAGAGTTTAAAAGAGAACTGGATAAATTCATGGTGGTTAAGTCCATTAATGGCTATTAGCCAGGACGGGTAAGGAATGGTGTCCCTAGCCTCTGTCTGACAGAGGATGGAGATGGATGGCAGGAGAGAGATCACTTGATCATTGCCTGTTAGGTTCACTCCCTCTGGGGCACCTGGTATTGGCCACTGTCGGTAGGCAGGATACTGGGCTACATGGACCTTTGGTCTGACCCGGTACGACCTTTCTGATGTTCTTATGACTGATCTAAGGGGGGCCAGGTCAGATCTCTCAGTTACTGAACAAAATTAATCACTGGCATAACTGTAGTGGACTTATTGGGGATGCACGTGGTCTGTTATCCTGCTTTCTGCTGTGGCTCAAGTTAGACATTGGTTCATATTCACAAGTTATCCTCCCAACCAGTCCTAGGAATTTCACTGAAAAAATATTAAAGCTTAAATTCAGAAGAAACTGTTGGTGAGGCCAGGGAAATGATAGTATGGATCACTGAATATTGTCTCAAGCTAACAGTTATGAATATATGCAAATGTTATATGCTATGCATTGTTTAAAATTAGGATAGGCAAGTGTTAAGAGGTGTGGAAAAGACCTAGAATAGCCAGAATGTGTGAAACCCATTTGCCTCTCTTGCCCTAAAACCTTTTATCACTTATGTCATGGTTCCAGGATGAACTGCACCTTAGACTCCTTTCAGTACTTCTCAAGGCCAGCTTCCTGTACCTCACTCTGGGTGGCAGAGGCACCATCCAGAGATGGAGCACCCACAGAAAAAAAATAGTGGGTGGTCAGCATCCATCAGACACCTGCCAATCAGCTGTTCAACTGGCACCACTGATCACCTCCTCCCTCTACCCCCCAGCACCTGCCACCAATCAGCTGTTTGGTGGCAGAAAGAGGCACTGGAGGGGAGGGGGAGTAGTGGAGCCGGGAAGAGACAGAGCTAGGGTGGGGTGCACTAGGATATGGGGGTAAAATGGGGTGGGAAAAGGCAGGGCGGGGTTGAACCTCAGGCGAGGGGGTGGAGCGGGGCAGGGAAGGGGAGGGAAGAGGGTGGGGCCTTAGGGGAAGGGGCAGAGTGGGTGTGGGCCCTTGGGCGAAGCATGGGTGGCGCACCCCCAGGGAAAGCTGAAAGTCAATGCTTGTGCTGGGTGGGAGCCACATGATCCAACCACTCAAGCTGGCTCTCTGGGCTGCAGCCCCCCTGGTTCCCAAACATATTAACAGCACAGGCCTGACTAAGTTTTGTCCCCTGTAAGTTTTCCTTCAGGAGCCTGTGACAGTATACATTTGCAGTGATACATAAACAGCATCTTCAAAGCAAAGCATGATTTATTTATTCCTCAAAGGAACCAAGCATATATAAAGGGGAGGGTAAACAGTACAAGGCCTACATGCATGGGTATTACCAGGGCCGGCCCACAACATTTTGGCACCTGAGGCAGGGAGCTCAAATGATGCCCCCCATACCCCCTCGCTTGGGCCAAAACTTTGAAAGGTCTCAATTCTGCCTTCTTCCTGTTCTACTCCTCTCATGGTACTGCTCTGCTACCTACCCAATAAAGGAGAACTAACAACTTAAAATGCCTTGTTCAAAAATTTTAAGTAACACTTAACTTTCAAATGCCTGAACAGCAAATGTAACTTTTCTTGTCTGCATAGTAAACACTGGCATTTTTATCTGTTTGAATAATCAAAGTGGTGCTTTCTGTGCCTTCTTGGTTGCAAAGATTTGAACTGCTTCCTGAAGGTCCACAGTCTGGGCCAGCTCATGCTCTACTGAGATGGTTGCAAGGCCGACCAGCCTCTCCTGTGTCATTGTGGAGCACAGATGTGTTTTTATTAACTTCAGCTTGGAGAAGCTGCATTCTCCACTGGCAACTATTACAGGAAGTGTTAGAAGTATGCGCAGACCAAGAAAAGCATTTGGAAAGAGGGTGGTCATCTTATTTGTGCACATATATTCCAGAACAGCCTGTGGAGTTGATCCTGCTGAAATGTATCTGGAAAGGCTTTCAGTTCACCACCTAAATCACTCGCATCAATATCACGCATGTCATCATGTGTCAACACTGTCTCTAGTGCCCTGCATTGCTGGTGTAGATCTTCTTCAGGTATAGTGAGGAGTTTTGGAATATCATACAACATCCCAAATATACTGCTGTGTTCCTTGAGCTGCATGAAACATTCTTCAGCTGACCGTATTGCACAATCTAGCACCTGGTTAAATAATTCAACTTTGAACTGTTGGGGGTCACTTATGGGATTATCCTGTGCCTCATAATCAAAATGTCTTCTTCTTTGGTGACTCTTGTATTCTTGAATGGGTGGGAAAATAGCGTCAGTGTGATGTTCCTCTGCAAACTTCTGTGCACTCTTTGGAACGCTTTAAATTCCTCATCTGACCGGTAAGACTGTAGGTATGACTTTGCTTTGTCCAATTGTTCCATTGCTACAGATATATCAAGGTCAACACCTTGAAGTCTCTTGCTTACAACATTTATTTCAAACAGTATGTCATGCCACAACACTAAGCCACATAGAAATTTGAAGTTATATATGTTTCTGGTGATTCCATTTCCCTCTGCCACTGTTCTCCCACTAACAGGTCCGATCATAGCATTATCCTCCATAATGGCAACTATGGCATCATCTATCTTCCCAATTTGGTGTTTGATAGGCTTTTATCGCCTCCACTCGACTTTCCCATTGTGTGGCACTCAGTAGTTTCAGTGTCAGAGAGGATGTTTCCAAATGTTGCTTCAAAATTTGCCATCCAGGAGTTGATGCAGAGAAAAATACATAGATGCTTTGAATTATATTAAAAAATTCAGCAGCCTCACTAGAAGCTGATGCTGCATCACTGACCACCAAGTTCAATGAATGAGAACTGTATGGGACAAAAAAAGCTCGAGGTTTTAACTCTCAGATCCATGTCTGCACTCCTCTCTTCTTTCCTCTCGTGTTGGCACCATTATCGTACCCCTGACCTCTCATGTCAGCTGTCGCAATTCCCGTATCTTCCAGCTTTTTAAGAAGCACATTTGTCATACCAGCTCCTGTAGTATCATCAATGTCAATAAATTCTAGAAAATGCTCTCTGACAGTCACCATTGCAGGGACATTTTCACTAGGTTCTGTTGTGGTTGTTACAAAATGCACCATTTGTTCCATATGGCTCATGTCAGGTGTGCAGTCCAGAATAACAGAGTAATATCTTACTGACATCAGATCTGCCACAATCTTCTGTTTGACTTTTGTTGCCAGTAACTGTCTGATCTCATTTTGAATTGTTTTTCCAAGGTAGTGGTGTGTGTACATTTCTTGGGTGGTGACTCTTCTTAGATGCTCCTGGAGTACAGCATCAAACTCAGCCATCAGCTCCACAATTTTAAGGAAATTTCCATTGTTTGGCACATACAGCTGATCTGAAGTGCCACACAGTGCTAGGTTTTGGGTAGCAAGCATTCTCATAATGGCAATGAGCCTTTTCAGAACATTTGCCAGTAAAGAGACTCTGATGCAATCTTCTCTTAATGCTGATCATCTATGGTGGCCTTTAATCTTAGTCTCATCTCAAGCTCTTTCCACCTATGGAATGCTCTCTGCTGATTTGCTGCCTTCTCATGGCATGCCAGATTTTTCCAGTCCTTTGTTCCTGTAGAATCCAATGTGGCTGGAACATTAGACTGGAAGAGTTTGCAACAAAAACAGTATGCAGCATTCTGGGGTTTTGAGTACATAAGCCATGGCCTCTCCACTTTGTCACCATTGGGGATTTCACACCAGTTATGTGTTGGATGGAAACTTCTATTTTCATTGTCTTTGGGGAACATGAAGTTTTTCACTTGCTCTGGCCCATTCAGTACAAGTCCCTCAGGTTACTGCTCAAGTGGGTCCACAGTCCTGGATCATCTAGACTTAAGGAACTAAACTCAGCAGCAGCTGTTTCTTGTGCCTCCACCGCACTCTTCTCTGATCTACACTTTTCTTCAGGAATTTGCATGGTTACATCCATTTGAGATGGAGATATGGATGCTGCAGTAGCTGCCAGATCACCTGCACTCTGAATAACTGGAAGATCAGGCATCTCCTCACCACTCACATCCTCACTGGGGCCGGAAGGCTCACCATGAACATTTGTGTCCATGTATCTCAGGAGAGCTCCTTCCTGCTTAGATAGAAAAGCTTCCTTTGCTTGCTTTCTTTTTCTGAAAGGGGTGTTTTCTTCTTTCACTCATGACTGCTCCTCTGTGCCAGCTATAGTGGTTCTCAACACTCAATTGCAGGGGGCAAATAAGCAGGCAGGTAGCAGGGCCTGAGTGAGGGAAGATATCAGCATCTTAAGAGCCTAACTTGCTCCTACTACTTCAGTTAACTGCCTGTTCTCCTCAAGTGGGTTCAGGGAAGCAGCAGGAAACAGGAAGCTCCCTGAGAAGCTGGTGTTAATCAGTCCAGGCTCCTCCTCCTCTCTCTCCCTGCAGCTCCTGCTGCTTTCTGTTATTCCCTCTCACCCTTTCTCCTGCCTGCCGGTTATGTCTCTTGTGCCCTCCTTCCTCCAGCACAGCACTCCACCATCTCTGTGCATCTAGAGCAGAGAGAATACATATGCACCAGCAGCAGACACAATTTTCTACACTCTGGGTCCTAGTCCTCCCCCTCATAGTCTGGCACCTGAGGCAGCCACCTCAGTTCACCTCATGGTAAGGCCAGCCCTGGGTATTACTTACACCTTTGTAAATTCCCCTCAGTCCAGCTAACTCCGTCCCCAAGAGGGACAAATAGATTACCCCTGCTCCAGTTTCTACCTTTCTCCTCCCCTGTGCATTTGACAGCCAGTCAGATTTTCACTGCCACCCTGGACAGAATCCTGGAGGAAACAACAACAATACTATTTATTGGGGAATATCCCGTATGTGGCTTTATCTAGGCCAGAATGTTTTGATGTTCACTGTGTGCCAGCTTCTATCTGCTGTCAACCAACTCCCCTCATCCTCCTTCACAAGGCCAGGATTTCTGAGGGTTAGCATTCCCTTTGATCTTAGTCTCAGCTGGGAACCATTCTAACCTAGATGGAGCCAGAGAGGGGATTTTGCCTAATAAATAGTTTTTCATTGTTTCCCCCAAGACTCTTATCTGTGTCATTGTTTCATTTCCTGTTGATTTCTCCCTTAACAGCTTTCTTTGATTTAACTCATGGAACTCAGATAGGTTTGTATCAAACAGATACCCTGAGGGACATATGATATTTATAAAAAAAAATAATACACATAACTTTCTTATTATCCAGAACTTCACAAGGCCAACAATGGGTGTCCAAAGGGTCAAGGAAATAGCTATCAGTGCCTCCTACCCCCAATTTACACACATGCACAGCTCCATTCTTGATGTCTAGGACACACACACACACTCACACACACACATAGCCATGTTGTATAAACAAAATGTATAACAATAATGCTGAGAAACACATAGATTATGGGTTGTCATTTTATCTGTAACTAAGCAGCAGTGGTGATCTACACCATCTTCTTATTCATTCAAAAGTATTAAACAGCTATGTACCTTTCCAGCGCACAGCATAACTCTTAAGCCTTTGCAAGAAAATTAGGGTAACCTTTCCTTCAGACTGCCAAGGGACTATGTAACCTTGTAATTATCTGGCTTTAGATAGAGGAGATACAATGTAATTTGTACAAAAGAGGTCACTGGTTTATACATTCTCTGACAGACTGCAGAGCAAGAACTACTGTAGAGCCTCTCCAGCAAACCTTTTTAATTTATTTTCCCTTAAATGCAGTGAATTTTAATGCTGTCTCTCTGACCCATATGTTAGTGTTTTTATGAACATGTGATTAACTGGTACCACAATACAAAGACGAAAGTGTCAATAATTGGATTCTCTTAAATGATTTGGGATTTCTTTTCTTTTCTCTTCTAGAAGGTATAGAACTCAAATATTGCACAAAGAAACACAGATTGGAGAGTTACAAAAAATAAAAGAAAAAATCAGTAATTAATATTCAGTAAAAATAGGAAGAATGTGTTTACAAATAGAATCATGAACACTGTAGCAGTGCGCATTATTTTTTGAAATTTGTATTGTGTCAGTGCCTAGTGGCCCCATTCATAGACCAGTTGTCTACTGTGCTAAGTGCTGTACAAACACAAAACAAAAAGACTCCTCAGGACACGGACGAAGTATAACATAAGAGACAAAAGATATACTCAGCAAAGAGACAAAGGGCATACAAAATAACTGAGACAAAACTGGTCAGCATGAAAAGCAGTGGTCACAGCACACCAGCTACCTAACCACTCTCAAGTTTTTGTAGGCATCACAGCAGGGGAGAGTTTTAAGGAGGAATTTAAAGAATGTGGCATAGTACAGACTCAATGCTCTTTGTCACAGTTCAGGACTACACCTGTGTTTCCCCCTTTGTGGTCCACCAAAGGCACCCACTCTAGGCTCCCAGCTCTTCAGCTGTTATCACTACTGAGTAGAGACCTGTGTCTCCCTCCCTGCTGACCAGGTTTTTTTCAGGCTGCATGGTTCCCTGCCTACACTGTGATATCCCCAGCAAGCCAGATGCCTAAACAGGCCAGCATTTAAGTTTTGCTTTCCCTCTGAAGGCTATGAACAGCTGTAATTGCCAGGAGTTATAAGATACCACACAGGGCTTTATAAGCAAACACATTTATTCATAAAGGTGAAAGCATTACAGAGAAAAACATTAAAAAAACAAATCCTATGCATGTGCTTAAAAGCTTATCAGAGGTCATCCCCTCACCCCCCTCAGGCTCTGGTAGGTGTCAGTCTTTCAAAACCCACAACTCGGTTTGCCCTGTGGTTACAAGTTCACAACTGTCTCAGATTCAGAACCAGAACACCCATGAATAGTTTAGGCTTGCCTTTATACATCTTGGGCTTTGATCTTGACCTCATGTAACAAGTGATCACCAAAGGCCCACTCCTCACAGCACAGCTTCAAAGGGTTTTTTCATAACTGGGAGTGGGAAATTTGCATTCACCTCCCCCTAGATATTTTCAAGCAATCCACTTCATACATATCATCCCAAAAGACCATTCTTATCTGCCATATGGTTCAATATAGTCCTTTGATCATCCAGGTCCACAGTAATACATAACATTTGCATTTAATACAATGGACTCCAAAGATACTTAAACTTAATTCAATAAGATTTTTCTAGTATACTGCAGAAAATTGCCATATCTATCACATTTCCCTTTTTCAAACTCTTTTGAAATAGGTTTCTACTAGGAAATGCTAGATTTGGATCAACCCCTAAATTGTATCACAAGTGAAACTGACTTTGGTGAACTCTAACTAGTCCATCATGAACATTTGTCCTCTTCTGCAAAATCAACATACAGTGTGGCACATTTCAGCCTGTTCTTTTTCCAGGAGTGAACCTGGACCTTGCCAAATTCACCCCATGAAAGTTATGCAGTCAATACTCCTCATCAGAATTCCAGTTAAAAGAGCTCTGACAAAAGCCATCTTTCTGTCTTTCAATGGTAGTTCTTCCACTCATAAATCAACATGCTCAGAACTATTTTTCACAATTTCCAATTAGAAGAACCCTCTGCAAACTGCAGACAAAGATTATTACAAAGCCTGAAACTGGACCAGTAAGAACCTTCAATATGTTCTAAACCTTAGAGTCCTGTTTCAAGAAGAACAGACAATGCAATTGTGTTTGCATTTCTCCTAACAAATACAGTACTGCATGTTACAATCCAGGTTAATGCGGCTCATCTTATATCAAGTCAATGATAATGAGGTATAGAAACATGGAAGTATAGCTGGGTTGAGGTTGGAAATTGCATTTTGTAAATGATTTTAAGATTTTGAAATTTGGCTTCATTTTAAGTTGGAATGAAATATGAACATTTAGAAATTCTCTGTGAAGAAAAAATTCCATTGGAAAAAAGTCATTTCAAAATGATCAAATGTTTTGCAAAGGAATGTCCTGGTCGGGAATCTGAAAGGAATGTCTCCAGGGCAATGCAGTACACTGTGTATATAGCTATAAAAACTTCTCTTAAATTGTGTCAACTATGTAACAACATTAAAGAATTTTTTCTCTGAAAAATATGTTTGAATTAGACATGGAAACTAACCTGTCAATAAGATGCATAGTAGGTGTGGTAATATCTTTTATTGGACCAACTTCTGTTGGTGAGAGAGACAAGCTTTCGAACTTATATAAAGCTCTTAGAGCTCTCGCTCATCAACAGAAGTTAGTCCAACCAACATGTCTCTCTAACATCCTGGGACCAACACAGCAACAACAACACTGCATACAAGAGGCATAGTATTAGAACAGGGATTGGCAACCTTTGGCACATGGCTCGCCAGGGTAAGCGGTGTGGGCGGAGGGATGTGCTGGCCGCTGCTTCCCACCACCCCCATTGGCCTGGAGTGGCGAACTGCGGCCAGTGGGAGCCGCGATTGGCTGAACCTGCGGACACGGTAGGTAAACAAACCGGCCTGGCCTGCCAGGGGGCTTGCTCTAGCAGGCCACGTGCCAAAGGTTGCCGATCCCTGTACTAGAAACTATATTTCAGAATGTGTGAACAAGACTACAGTAGCCTTGATTTCACTTACAGTAAGGAAGGGCGATCTGCCCTGACACAAGACAGTTAGTTATTATTATTTATTTATTTATTCAGTCTGAGGAGTTGCAGGTTGCCACCAGCCTAGCTAATATCAGACACAGTAGTGTTATGTAGGAATCACAGTAGCAGTAGGTTTTAAGGAGGAATTTAGGGGGAGGGGGAAGACCTTTGAATTTTGATAGGGGGTTCTTTCCAAGCATAAGGAGTGGCATGGGAGGAAGCACAATGGTGCTTAAATGAAAAGTGGACAATTAATGTTAATTAATATAACATTCATGCCAAACCAACCTAATTTCCTTCTTTGATAGGGCTACTGACCTATCATACAAGGGGGGGAAACAGTAGATGTGATATATTTTGCTTTTAGTAAGGCTTTTGATACAGTCCCACATGACATTCTCATAAGCAAACTAGGGAAATGTCATCTAGATGGAATTACTATAAGGTGGCTGCACAACTGGTTGAGAGACCAAACTCAAAGAGTAATTATCAATGGTTCGCTGTCAAACTGAGAGGACATATCTAGTCAGTCCTGGGTCCAGGACTATTCAATATTTTCATTGACTTGGATGATGGAGTGGAAAGTATGCTTATAAAATTTGCAGAGGACACCAAACTGGGAGAGGCTGAAAGAACTTTGGAGGAGAGGATTAGAATTCAAAACAAACTTGACACATTGGAGACTTCATCTGAATTCAACAAAATGATATGCAATAAAGATAAGTGTAGTACTTTGCACTCAGGAAGGAAAAAGTCAAATCCACAACTAGAAATGGGGAATAACTAGCTAGGTGGTAGTACTGCTGAAAAGGAACTAGGGATTAGAAAGGATACTAACTGAATGAGAGTCAACAATATGACGCAATTGCAAAAAGGGCTAATATCATTTTGGGGTGCATTAACCAGAGTATCATATGAAAGATCCAAGAAATAATTTCCTTCTCTACTCAGCACTTGTGAGGCCTCAGATGGAGTAGTGTGTCTATGTCTGTGTGCCACACTTTAGGAAAGATGTGGACAAACTGGAGAGATTCCAGAGAAGAGCAACAAAAATGATCAAAGATTTAGAAAACCTGATCTATAAGGAAAAGTTTTAAAAAAACTGGGCATATGTCATGTTTAGTCTTGAGAAAGGAAGACTGAAGGTAGGATAAAAAAGTAGTGGGCTTAATCTGAAGCAAGGGAGAGTTAGGTTAGCTATTAGGAAAAAGGTCCTAACTATCCAGGTAGTTGAGCTCTAGAATAGGTTTCCAAAGGAAATTGTGAATCCCCGTCACTGGAGGTTTTTAAAAACAGGTTAGACAAACACCTGTCAGGGATGATCTAGGGCATACTTGGTCCTGCCTCAGCACAGGGGCTGGACTTGATGACCTCTCGAGCTCCCTTCTTCCCCTACTTGTGCTATAAACAATCACAGAAAGTGAATCCAAGGGCTGACCTCATGAATAGCAATTAGTTTGTCCACATCTTTCCTAAAGTACTACAGCTGGTTGGATATTTTCTACCAGAATGATTTTCATAAAGAAAATGCAATTTCTTAAGTTTGCCCCCTAAAGATCTGATTTTTCATTTGAAAATATTTTATTTTGGGTACAGTTTAACAAAATTAATTATTCTGATTTTGGTTGAACTTACCCAAAATAAAATATTTTCCAATGAAATATCAGATCTTTAGGGGGCAAAATCAGAAAATTTTGATTTTATAGAAATTGCATTTTCCTTATGAAAATCATTCTGGTAGAAAATATCCAACCAGCTGTAGTAAATGGTTAAGTTAAGTCGGTTTTAACAAAAACAAGAAAATTTTAAACAGTCTGACTAAAATTCCCTTCCCTTCTCAGAGGACCAACTTTCAGTCTCTTGACCCTTGTGATGGGTCACTATAGAGTCACTTAGTCACTACAGAGTCATCCAAGATAAACAAAATCTGAACTTCTACTGGGGAAAAAAGAATTTTTTTTAAGATCCTTTCAGGGTTTGTTTCTACACCAATACAAATAAAAAAGAGGCAAAAGTCCTTTCTTCTCCTCTTCCCCTCCTATCTGAGACTCCTTTAACAAATGCATCATCTTAAAAAAGATATTTGACATGCAAATCTCACACAAGTTTAAATGGAATTTTATATTATACTCAGTGTATGACAAGCTGCCCATAAGAGACTGAGAACCTGAGGTACCCCAAAAACTCTTGACAATGTGAAGTGCTCTCTCTCCCCCTTCCTTCCACAGGAGTTAATATACCTATCTCATAGAACTGGAAGGGACCCCGAAAGGTCATCGAGTCCAGCCCCCTGCCTTCACTAGCAGGACCAAGTACTGATTTTGCCCCAGATCCCTAAGTACTGAGCTAAAATAAGTGGGACCGGTGAAGACCATAGTTCCCTCTTTTCTGCTAAAAGCAGAGGGGAGTTCCCCAAATTTGCTCCCTGGCTTGGGTAAACATGTTCCCCCTATAGCTCCCTTTCCTCTTAGGCTAGTGGAGTGGGAGCAATCCCTCTTGTTTCAATGTACTTTACCTATTGTATCTTTATAGTCAACCTTCTATGAGGTGAAGCTGCAGTTGCCAAAGTTTCTTGTGTCTTCTGTCTCCCAGTTCCATTGGTATGAATAAGGGAGGGCACTACATATGGTGCCAATCCTGCAACCAGATACGCAGAGGAATCTGTCCAGTTCTGATCCAGTACCTGGACTGGGGCTGTATCATGACCCAACTACTATGAGTGAAGTAAAGCAGTGACTATATTATTTTAAAAGTATAAAACAACTCTACACGTTATTTTAATATTCTAACTCTGAAACTGTTTCATTTGCAGAATTTTTCCTTTAAATCAGACTTAAATAGCTGTAGAGTTTAGTGGTAAATTTTTCACATTAATTTAAGTTTAGAATTCTTCATGGTCCTGCCTAGAGATGACATGGGAATTCAGGGTCATTTCATATCCTCCCTCTCAAATTAAAACCCACAGTCAGGGCTCACCTCCTGCAAATACAGATATAAATTAGATAGAGAGATTAGATACATTGAAAATTTGGAAGGGGCTTGATGGAGGCTGCATAGTAGACTGGGCCCCCAGGATCCGCAAAAAAAGGAAACTCCAATCTCATGGTGATATGCTTTATGCTCTGCAGAGATGTCATGCCTGCCCCTTTACCCCCCAGCATTGCTCCATTAGGAAACATGTTTCCAATTGTCCACCTTCTCATGCCTAACCAATTCCTCCCTTGCCTCATGGATGTGTGGGTGCAGATGTTCACAGCAGCATTAACTGCTCTGTAGGTTTTGTTTCTGCCAGATACCAAGTAAGGCATCGTCCAACCAACAGCATCTGTTTCCTGTTCCTCTCTGTTCCCTCCAAACTTGACACAAACCACCACCCCAGAAACTCCACAATTTTCTAATTTCATGTAGTTAGCACCAAGGGTTTCCATGCAGTCTAGAAAAGTGGGGAACTTGCTTCCATTCCCATCTTTGTGCTGGTTCAGTGACTCTTCTGCTCCGTTTGCTCCTTCTTCAATAACAGAAGGGAGAATAGAGTCCTTAGACATTTTCCACTGGACAGAATAGGTAAATGGTGTTTAAACATTATGTAGGATTCTCTGTTTCTTGAATCCTCCTTGTACAGCCCCTTATTATTCTTTAGCTGTTTCTCCTAAGCCAAGCAGGTCAATTACAACTTAAGTACACTTCAAGGAGAAAAGTCTGGAAGAGAAACACACAGACTTTTTCTTAGTGTTACATAATTATTGTAGATCCTTGATCCTGCAAAGGGACTGCACAATGGTCATCGCTAGTTATTCCTCATTCAACATCAGTCATCTGGGAACCTTTTTTTTTTTAAATAGACACACATTCTAAACTCTAAAGTACACACTGGCAAGTGGCAATCATTTGATCCACTTGATCTTGGGGCCATATAAAACAGACTGCTTTGATAAGCAAATATGAACATGGGAAGCAGCACAAAATGTGCCTAATCCCTAATCAGAAGGAAATTTCCCCTGCACAATTTTCTCAGTTGTTAAAATAAACAAGAGCTAGAAGGGAAACTACTCCTGGTAGCAAGAAGCACAAGACATGTTGAAGCTCATATTGGCCCATTTTTAGTTCATACAGTATTAGGATTGGTTCCTCTCTCTATTCACTTCTACCCCAAAAAACAATCTGACATTTCAGGGCAGTCAATTTTGCATGTAATTATCCTTCCGAGTCATGAAAAAAAATGTAAAATTAATGCCTAAAAGCAGAAAGTCTCATGCAGGGCATTGGAGGGAGTGGAGAGATGAGAAGCAGGGCAACATTGCACTGATGCTGGGTGTCTGCCAGACTTCCCTGTTTATTGCTGTTTTTGGAGTCTCAGGGAGTTTGCTTTGGGGGCTTTTTATTTTCTAAATTGAGTTATCAACAGATTCCTTACAATTTTATCTCCTTATTTAATAATATTCATTCTGCAATTGCTTTCTCTCATATATAGATATATAATTTTGCATGAGCTCCTTTGGAAAAACATTTGCTTTCTTTTAATAAACTATTAAACTCTAATAATCCAACCAATTCAGTTCTTTCTCTGTTAAAATATGGGAAGAGAGGTTTTTTTTCCATCAAATCTAATAAGGGTTCCTCCCCCCTGCTGTGTACATTTGGAAGGAAAGAGAAATGATATACAATGGATTATTGATCATTCCTGGTAGAGCACTAGGAATGATAAATCACATGGGACTACACAGTTGATTAGACATTGACAGGATGAGGTACTGTGGTTCTGGAATACGTAGACCAGGCAGCAAACAGAGGCATTATGAAATGCTTTTTTTAAATACTCCTCAGAGGTCCCTAAAACTAAGAGGAATTCCACCCCACCCCTTTCAGCCTGATCAGTCACTCCAGGCAGAGGATAAACTTTCATTGATGCCAAATAGGAATTCTGCCTATGCAGGCAAGCCCCAGATAGCAAAGATCCCATTCTTCCAGAATAACCAGTGTCTTCCAGGATCATTTTCTTTTCCTTCAAAAGTCATCTAAATGAATTTTACAAATAATAAAACGCATGGTTTAAAAACATTACAGTCTCTAGTTAATGTTAGAAATGGAAAGTCACTGTTCACTGTGATTATTTATACATCTAATGATGCTATTGCTATGCGTTACCGATGCCTTTCACCAGTAATTGTTACTTGCTTTTCCTGTCACTACCCAAGTAGTGTAACCTAGCACAGAATCACATACATCACTGTGGTGTATGTGACGCCCACAAAGGGATTAATCAGCTCTCATTAGTTGCTAGGCAACAGTGCCTTGACCTTAGTTTATATTCAGCCAATGAGGACACTCTGCTGTGGTAATGTTTCTAACTTGTGTTTCTTTGGTGTACTGTATTGTCACTCCATATCCCACTGGGGGAATTGTGTGGGGTTTCTCTAGAACTAGAAACTTTACTACAATGATTAGTGCTCAGTAGGTAGATTAGACAATGATTGTCCACTATGGGGCTTCTTGACACTTCCTCTGACATATCTGATATTTGCCCCTATCAGAAATAGAATTATATTGGTCCAATCTGGTGAGACAATTCGTGTGTTCCTAGATAGAGCTGGTCTTACCTGGTTCCCCACTTAAAAAACAACACTCCAGTTCCACTGCTTGTATGCTAGTTGAATTTGTCTGTGCATTTGTTGTAATATTTTTAATTAAATTGTTATTATTGATGTGTATTACAGTAGAACCCAATGGTCCCAACCCAAGACCAGGGCTGCAATATGTTAGGTGTTGTATAAACACATAGTAAGAGCCAGTCCCTGCCCTGAAGTTTTTACAAAGTAAATAGGCAAGACAGAAAAAAGGTGGGACAAAGGAAGCAATAATACCCCCATTTCACAGATGGGAAACCGAGACACAAAGAAATCAAGTGATTGTCCAAAGTCACACACAGACAGCCTGTGGCAGAGCCAGGACTGAATCCAGATTTCTCAAGTCCCCATCCAGTTTCTTAGCCATAATTACTCCAAACAGAACAGTCATGTTTCTCCATTTCTTAGTCTGGCTCAGGATTTTTCTATTAGAAGAAGCAGCAAGCAATTTTTCAAACATGATTTCAAACACCTGGCATTGGCAACTGTCGGAAGACAGGATACTGGGCTAGATGGACCTTTGGTCTGACCCAGTATGGCTGTTCTTATGTTCTTATGATTATATCAGTTGTGTAATGGAATAAATGCACTCCACAATTTGAAGTAAAAACTCCACCAGTGTGATAGTCTAAGAACAGTGCAAGAGAAAAAGATTTAATTTAGTGAAAACCAAACAGGATACTTCTTATCAATCCTAAATCAGAAAGAATATTTTAGCAACTTCTCTGATACTTTTACTAACCAAGGGGAATGTTTTAAGGACTCAAGGACAGAATTAGGAATAAGTTCGGAATGACTGTCGGGCACCTTCCCAATGTGAACTCACTTTACAGATGTGTGTACACACACACACATACACACTCATTCTTTCTCTCCATACATTCACACCCTAATAGAAGTAGGAGACTTTTCTCCTTTCAAACATAAAATTAGAAAATAGAGAAAAGGGGGGAAAGGTTCTTGTGCTTCTTGATTTTGTGATTTTTGACTCACATGGTGCAGGACTGTGACTGCAGTTACAGGAATCAGGTGACTGAATAGCTGGTTGGAGCACTTGTCACCAGTAGGGGTGTTTTAGGACAGCAGTAATCCAGTCAGACTGACATAGCCAATAACCAAATATCAGAAGGGTAGCCGTGTTAGTCTGTATCCACAAAAACGAGGAGTCTGGTGGCACCTTAAAGACTAACAGATTTATTTATGTTAGTCTTTAAGGTGCCACCAGACTCATCGTTGTTCCAATGACCAAAGTCTTTGCCTTCTCTTCACTTAGGTGGCCTGCCTAGGGAACAGGGCTGGCTCTGGCTTTTTTGCCACTCCAGGCAAAAAAGCCTCCCGCCGCCCCCCGCTCCCCCGTGGGGAGCGCGGCAGGGGAGGGCGCTGAGCCCGGCGGCGGCCCCGGTCTCCCCGGCCGGGCTGGAGCGCCGCGGGGAGGGTGGCGAACCCAGCCGGGGCCCCGCTCTCCCCGACCGGCCGGAGTGCCAGGAGGAGGGCGGAGAGCCTGGCCGTGGCCCCGCTCTCCACGGTGGGCCGGAGCGCCACGGGGAGGGCAGCGAGCCCGGACGGGGCCCCACTCTCCCCGACCGGCCGGAGCGCCGGGAGGAGGGCGGCGAGCCCGGCCGAGGCCCCACTCTCCCCGACTGGCCGGAGCGCCGGGAGGAGGGCGGCGAGCCCGGCTGCAGCCCCGTTCTCCCCGGGTGAGCGCCGCCCCCCTCCAGGTGCCGCCCCAAGCACATGCTTGGAGGGCTGGTACCTGGAGCCAGCCCTGCTAGGGAAGTAAGAGAGGCACTCCATTCAGATATTTTCAGTGATCTGAAAAAGCACACAGGCCTTCCTCCTTGTCTTGACCCTTACAGAGGGTGAATGCTACTTACTCCAGTCAGATGGTTCATGAACTCTGTATACAGTCAATGTGAGCCAATCCTATCAAACTGGTCAGGCTTCGGCCTGAGGTCACTCTGGAAAGTCCTGCTCAGGATGACAGTTTTCTGTAAATTTAATATTTAATATATGGAGATATACCTATCTCATAGAACTGGAAGGGACCCCGAAAGGTCATCAAGTCCAGCCCCCTGCTGGATTATCCAACTACAAGCAATATGGTCTCCCAAAATATGTAGAACAGGAGAAATATGAGACTTGCTTTTGAGGAAGCTGCCCCCTCTTCCCTTCTAGGGTAAGGAAAATGGGGTGCCATATGGCATCAATGTCTGGAATAGGCCTAAGTAGTTTCATAAAAACACCTAACGGCCTAGTCTGCAACCTTGGTTCACTCATACATGTGCACACATCCTCTCAATATTCTGGAAATAAATTTAACTAGCTCATGACTGTTTGTCACATCTTTCATTAGACAAGAAAATTAGGGCACTAGTTGAGGTGGCCTTTACTGTGTGACAGGTCATATCTCACTCCTAGTAATGTTCACCTTGAAGCAAAAAGCTGCTTTGCATCTTATCAATATAAATTCCATTTGATATAAGGCAATTCAAGTTTAAGGTCAAGCCAGAATTCTCATTTGGGTTATGTCTCTCACCACAGACTGGACAGCAGAAGTAAAGCGTTAAAAGCAAGTATGATTATACGCTACAAGAGAGTATGCATTCCCAAGCTGTTGGGCCCAGATGCTCAAAGATATTTAGGTACCTAATTCCCACTGAAATCCATGGAACGAGGTGCCTAAATATCTTTTAAGGTCTGGGCCTTGGTGCCTCCCTTGAATGTGATGAGGCTAAAGGCCAGTGAATTTATCTGACCAGTAGCTTATGAATAGGCACCAAAGGTTGGCTTACTGTTTCCAAATATGGATACGTAGTTTGATGTTTCATTAAAAAAAAATTAAAAAAAAAACAAAAACAATATAAATCTAAACATAGTTCATATTTGAGGGGTAATAGAAAACAGGAAAAAATAATTATCTTTTTTTCTTTTTAAAAATACTAATTGTTAAATACATTTTTTTTTACATTTTTTTTCAGGTTCCCAGACTCTTGATCACTTTTCTCCAAAGAGCAGCTTATTGCTGATTTTGTATTATAAAACTAAATTGGAATATTTAATAGCTTCCATTTCTTTTTTTATACTAGGAAGTGAGTTTAAGTTAACCAGAGAACCACAGACAGTTGACAAAAGGCCACCATAAGGAGGAGAAGAGGTGGAAGGCAATGTAAAACAGCTACTTCTCTCCTTTTCCCTTCCCAGCTCCATTTATGCCCTGGCTCCATACTCTCCCACATCCAGCTGCTTCTCTTGGAAGCAGCTGAACTCCTATAGTTATTTTACTGAGGAAACAGAATTGGGAGCTTTCTTAAAGTCTGTCTTTTGCTTGGCTAAGGCTTTGTCTACATCCAGACTTAACCTAATACAACTAAATTGGTTTTAATTCAAACATTTTGTTGTTTTGGTACAAGCTTGCATGTGAACACTCTTATTTTGGAATAGAAGTGCCCTATTTCAATTCTGCTTAAGTTGATAAGACAGGCATTTTCCCTACCCAGTTTCCTCTCTTGCAGGCACCTGAATTCCTAGAAATGTATTCTGCTGAAGAAAATGAACTGGAAGACTTTAGCAAGAATGGATTCAGTGGAATGCAAGGGATAGAAGCCAGATTCAAGAGGAACTCTAAACAGCTATTGTAAATAGTATGTTCAATGAGGTTAGAGATGAAATGGAGAAGGGAGGTGAGGAGGTAGTTGGAGAGGCAAATGGGGTCAAGGTTGTTGGGTTTTTTTAAGATGGGAGAAAGAGAGACGAAAGCATGCTTGTATTGTGAAGAAAAAGAGCCAGAGGAGAGTGAGAGGTTAAGAACTTTAAAGGAGGGGATGAAAGTGGGCACAAGATCAGGAGATGACATAGGGTCAGTGCAGAAAGAGGAGAAGAGCAGATCAGAAACCTTTGCATCTATGATCAGTGAGCAGGAGGAGAGTGGTGTTTGGGGAGTGGGGAGGGAGAAAGGGAAGGCAATCCAAGGGACGAAATTGTCAAGATCTGTGCCAAGAGAAAGGTAGAGGCAGGAGGAGGAGAGCATTTTGGGAGTGAGTCAAAGGTAGCTAAAAGATGTCTGGGATTGTGGGCATGGAATTCAATTAAGTTGGAGAGTAAAGTTGTTTAACTGGGTTGAACAAATCTGGAATGGAGGAAGTCAGCCTGATCACAAGACTTTCACCAGAGATATCCATAGCACAAGAACGGGAGTGGAGGAAATGGATATGGGGGATGGGCCAAGGCTAGGAGTTGGCAGGGAAGACTTTGTGATGGGAGAGAGAGGAAAACAGTCAAGGGGTGGAGGATAGTGAAAAATGGAAAGAATCAATCAATGGAAGGAAGGGAAGAGAGGGCAGGGAGGAGAGGACTGACAGCAGATGAGACGTCATCAATGTTGATGGACAGAAAGTCATGGAAAGGCCAAGAGACAGGATATGAGGAAGAACGCTGATGCGTGATGTTGAAGGAAACTAAGTGATGGTGGGAGTAGCTCCAATGGGAGTTCCCAACTGGGAGTGCTCACATAAAGTAGCTACTTGGGTTTAAAGTTATTCATATGTGTGAGCAATTGCAAGATTAGGGCCTAACTATGCAAGAAGAACAGCTCTTGAACAGTGCACTGAGTCTCCAGAAGAGTTCTGAAAAAGCATTTTAACAAATTCTGACCCATCCATAGTGGGGGCGGGGGAGAGGTGGATCAGGCTAGCTGAAACTGCTTTTAACATTGGTTTTCTAGCACAGTCATTTTCATAGTATATATCACATTCTGTGGTCTATATCACTAACACAGAGATCCAATTATCAAAAGATATTGCAAGTATAGTTTCTGATTAGTTGCTTTCATACAATTCGTTTCCTTTTCTTTTCTTTTCTTTTTTTCATTTTGTTTATATAGCCATCTTTCAGATCATCCATTGCCTCTTATTAAATTTGATTTGAAAAGTGATCAGTTGCTAATTTCTAGCAACTATCAGTAGAAAACAATGAAGTTACTATTGTTTTGGAAAGAGAGAGGGTTTTGTTGTTGTTTTAACTAAATAGGAATATGCATTTGAGATGTAATATGTGGGTAAACAATCAAACAAATCAGTTTAGAACAAATGCTTCATTGCTATTTGCTAATGTTAATTAGATTACAAGATTTTAAGGACATTAAAGAGTACCTAAAGGGATATGACTAAGAAGAATCAATTTTTAATGTGTGCGTGGGGGGGGGGAAACAGGGGGAGCAGCAAGAGTAAGAAAGGAGGGGTTTAAATGGTGTACTTAGAAAAGAAAGATAAAAGTCTAGTTCATTATCTCTTTAGTACAGAAATCTGGGAAACCAAAAAGCTAAACTGGGGAAACCAAATCCAGAAAGCTTTCTTTTTTGTTTTTCAAGATGCCCTAACAATAATGCAGCAGGGTGAAAAGATCAGGACCACTTTATACACATTGTGCTAATTACTGCAAGTACTTAAAGTTGTAATTAGCTTATTATACTGCAGAGAACCTAACATGGCATGTCTTTCAAAAAAAAATTCTCTCCAGATCATTAGTGGGAAAGCTAACAACATCTGCTTCAAATAGAATCAACCAATTAGCACCGGCAACTTCACATAGTTTGCAATCAGAGAATTATATTGTGCCAAGTGCTAATTTCAATGTGAATACTATCTCCTTCTTATATCCCACGCTTATCTGCCAGCACAGCTGGTGTTTAACACCACTGACTTCAGTGGAATCTCCAAAAACTTATGTTAATTTGAAGTAACCTAATCAGAAGTGTGCAATACAGGCTGGGCTTGATCTCAGCTTAATTAAAACTGACCTTGTCATTTCATTGCCTATAAAACACTATTATCTCACCATTTATTGCTCAGCTATGATAAATATTCAGTTTGTGAGAACCCAGGAAGACAAGCTCCTCACTAAAAGAGCTATTTTCAGATATCAAAGCTTGAATTTAACATACTGTAACATGCTGTCCGCAAATAATTTAGATAGTTTAGAAAAGCCAAAAGAACCTTCAGCCTGCCAAAAGTCCCAAACAGGCAATTCACCCATGCAATCTACTTCTGTTCACAATCAGAAACATTCAGTAAAAACTCACTACTGGACATGGCAGCAGATGTGAATGAAATATTTCTTTTTAAATTACCGGTAAGTTGTCTATATGTTATTTTATATTACACCGACTCATTCATCAGTAAGACTATGATTCTGGCACAGAAAGTTGCAATAAATTTCACCGCAGAGATGCAGGGGAAAACTATGTCACAGAAAGTTCACCAAATAATGAGATTTTTGTTGAAAGGTGACATCAGGGGAGTGGGGGGAGTGGAGAGTGAGCCCACCACACACTCACCTGGCTATGGTGGCTCCTGTCCCATGGGGTTGGGCCCAGTTCCCCATCCCCACTCTGGACATTGCAACTTGACATATGGGGTCACAGCACCACTCAAGTTTGACCCCTCCATCTCCATCTATGGAAGAGTCAAACCTGAGTGGCATTGCAACCTTCTGTGCCAGGTCACACCACCACTTGGTCTGGAGGCCTAATCAAATTCGTTTTTACAACCATTTCCAAGATTTCACTGACTTTATTCATATTCACAAATTTCTGTGGCTTCCATGACAAAATCATAGCCCTATTCATCAGTACAGAGCAGAAATCTGAAGCTGTCTCTCAGCTATTACCTGAGAATAAACTTAAAGCTTGGTACAGCAGAGAAACTATTGAAAATCTGGTCTGTTGTACAAGAGGGGAAACCGAGGCACACCACCTCATGAATTTCTTTCGCCTTCCTCTGCAGCGTGGGGCACGGGTCACTTGCTGGAGGATTCTCTGCACCTGGAGGTCGTTAAACCATGATTTTAGGACTTCAATAACTCAGACATAGGTTAGGGGTTTGTTACAGGAGTGGGTGGGAGAGATTCTGTGGCCTGCATTGTGCAGGAGGTCAGACTAGATTATCATAATGGTCCCTTCTGACCACAGTACATGCAAGGTCACACTGTGCACAGGGTGCCATTTTGAAAACAAAATAGCCGACACCATTGTTTACATATTAGTTTGAACATTCCCAGGAAAGCTCAGATGTGGATTGGCATCTCTTAAAATCCATTGTTAGCTGAGTACTCCCAATTACTTGAATAACCCCTTCACACTTTGTTAACCAAATCTGCCTTATGTGCTTCCTACAGCAAACACGTTAAATACAAACATAGAGCCAACGCTCATAACTTCAGATATAAAAATGATACATCCATACAAATAGGATGAATATATTCAGTAGATCATAACCTTTGCAGAGATATGTTACATGGTATATCTAGCATTATGGGGTGCAACATCACACTTGTAGCCAATAAACTAACTAAAGATTTATTAACTAAGAAAAAGGAACAAGATAGTTATTTACAAGCTTAAAGCAGGTAAACATACAAACACACACAAATCAGTTACAGTCTTAGGTTCCAGAAGGTGGTACAAGCTTCTCTAGTAAGCACTCTCTATACATCCTTGAGGCTAACCGAGGCCAAGCACAGGGGATCTTTTGCTTATGCTTAGTGAACCTTGCGTATCAGAGTCCAAGCACTGTAAAGATCCAGTTTCTTTTTGTCAGAGATTTTTATTCCTTTCCTCCCAGAGTTCAAGTGGACGGCATGAGTTCACCCGCAGATCTCCTCTTCACAAGGGGAGAAGGAGGGGAGGAATGCAATTAGCAAAGTCTTTGTTTTTTTATTTTTCACAAAGGCTCATTTAGCTTCAATGAATCTTCTTGGTGGGCAGGACCTAACTCCCTTCTGTAGCAAGCCAGCATTTTACAAGAGTTATTGCCTCTTTCCTGTTTGATGAGTTACACAGTTACAGAAGTTTACAATGCAAACACTCAATATAACATGGGGTCCAGATGTTATAAATGAGATTATTACATGCAGCATCCTATAAGCATTTTATAAAGTCTAAACACTAAACACATTCTTATAAACTTAATGTCTATTTTAACAATACTAAACACACAGGTGAGCCAGATGGGTTTCCAGCTACTTATTGATCAATGTTCAGTTGAGGCCTAGGGGCTTGGCATGAGCTGTCTTGTGGTGCCAGCATCACACCCCTAACAGACCCCTGAGGTCCAGGGACCCACTTTGGGAATCTTTGTACTAAGACATATAATACAACATGATGCAACTGCTACAAGCTAAAGTGATCTGTCAGCTTGTACTATAATCATCTAGCCAAAAAATTAAATCCATAATTCAGTTTTCAAGACAATAAAATTAAACTTTCTGTAAAATGTACATTGGCAAAGTTGGCTGCAAGCCAATTAAGTCAAGGTCTTGGCCAGTCAGATCTTTAGTGAAGCTATTATTGAGTTTGGTCATGAAACCAGCTGCGCTAGCCACAGAGGTCAATGGTACATTAGGGGTTTCTTGCATATCTACAGCATTGTTCATCCCTAAATAGGATAAATACTGTAGGAAAACAAGCACCCGCTAAAAACAAGCTTCTCAGTAACAGCAGGTTCTGTGGAAGACTTAAGGGCTTGACCTTGAGCACCCTCAACTCTCACTAACTTCAATGGTAATCAAACTCTCACTTTGCAATACTGAACCCTAAAGGAAAGAGAAAATGAATTTTTCTTACAGTTTTCATTGATTTTTTTATTTTTAAGGAATCAACCACATCCCAGATATAAGTGCAGATTAATAGCAGCACCCATGAGCACTAAAAAGACCAGTGCCTTGAGGGGAATAAAATAAAGAGGAAAAATATTTAACAGCTTTTTAAAAAAAAACATTCTTTAGTAAGAAGAGAGAAAACTTCTCTGCTGAAGGGACCCAGACTCAAAATTCCAGGGGCCTAACTATGATTCTCCCCCACTTCCTCTCCTCTCCCAGGCTACAAGTGACTCCCATTGATTTCAGTGGGAGTCACTCATAGACAATCCTATGTCATGTTGTGGGCTCTCAACTCCTGTTCAATTCATCAGCTCACTCAGGCCCTTCAAGGATCAGCTCCTGAATTATTAGGAGAGGTTCTAGGCTCTTCCTCGTTCTGATTTAAAATCACTTAAAACCTGTTCTGACACCTTTTCTAAATTTGACAAAATTAAACCAATCCATCTGAAATTTCACAAGTGCTTTCTTGTGCTAGGTGGACGTTTTCTGGAATGTTTGAGGGACATCAAACAAAGAATTTAGAAGAAGTAAGGATTTAAGTGTTTTTCCACTTTTTGAACCATTCCCTAATTTTTAACTTGCTTTACAATATCTCAAATAGAGGTTGGATTAGAAACTCCCAGTTTGTCTTTAAACTATTGGCCTCAGCAAGGACAAGTGCCTTTGACTACATATAGAAACCGCTTGGTACAATTTTTGAAGACATTAGAAAAGATTTATGCCAAATTCCTGAAGCCTGCATGGTTCCAGACAGGCATTAGGATGCCTGCTCTTTGGGGAAAGGCTGACTCCTTTCTACATCTCTGTACAGTACCTAGTAGAATCAGGTATGATCCCGGATTAGGGTCTTTAGGCACTAGCACAATGTAAACAGTAAAAACAATAGCTGTCTCTCTTTGGGATTGCAATAAGGCTCACTTCAAAGCAACTGTGCATGTGTACCTTAGGGTATGTCTACACTGCAGCTAGGAGCATGCATTCCAGATGGGTAGACAGACACACGTTACTTCTACTTGGACTAACTCACTAAGGCCTGGTCTACTCTAGAAAATTAGGTTGGCATAACTATGTTGCTTAGGGGTGTGAATGTGAGCAACGCAGTTATGCCAACCAAGTGCCTGTGTAGACAGTGTTAGGTCAATGGAAGAATTCATCCATCGACCTAGCTACTGCCTCTTAGGGAAGTGGATTACCTACGCCGGCGGGAGGTTCTCTCCTATTGGTGTAGGTAGTGTCTATACTGAAGCATCTCAGCGGCACAGCAATGCTACTAGCTGCCTGAGCACAAACCCACCTGGATTCCTTGGGTACGTACTTGGGTAACTAGCCCAAACCACTGCCCGTGCTACCCCGGGCTTCACTGCTATTTTTAACCTGCTAGCACATGTCTAGCTGCTCCCAGCTGCAGTACAGATGTACTCTTAATGTTTCTGCAGCCACAGGCTATGAGCTTCCTAAAGTTCAGGTTGGACTCATGCGTGAACTGAGATGTCTACAGCTGCAGCTATTGGCCTTCTAAGGCCCATGTCCAGTGTGCCATGGCTTGTATGCAGGGCCGGCTTTAGTGCGATTTAGCCGATTCCCCGGAATCAGACCCCGCGCCCCTAAGAGGGCCCCGCAACGTCCCAAAGGAGCTGTCGTCGAAGTCCCGCCACTGTCTTTGGCAGCAGCTCAATCATTGCTGCTGTCTTCGGCGGCATTTTGGCGGAGGGTCCTTCCTCCGCGGCAGCAATTGAGCTGCCGCCGAAGACAGCGGCGGGACTTCGGTGGCAGCTCCTTCGAATCGGGCCCCGCGGTGCTTAAAGCCAGCCCTGCTTGTATGCATTTCAAAGCCTGCTCTCCCAGGCAGTGAGCTTCCTAATAGCCATATCAGAGCCACTGGGGCATTTGCAACCTAGGATGTCTGCATCTTCAGGCAACACGGTTTCACAATAACATTTCTCTGTTTTAATCCATGATTTTATTGTGCTCTTAAATGACTCAGATTTATCACACAATGTTAACATACCCCTTTTAAGAACACCGTGGCACTTTGATGACCATTATGCATTTCTAAAATCCCTAAGGAAATTCTCAGACAAAAAAGACTGTCAATAGAATGTAGAGCTACTGTCCAGTGTGATACTAGACGGACCTCAGTATCCATCAAACCACTCATGTAAGTACATCTCAGCACGAGTTAGGCCTAGATTTAAACTGTGGTACACTAAGCTATAGCCACAAGTCCCAATTTTGGCAAAGTATAAAGGCAAACTCCAAAATTATGCAGCTAGAGGCAGCGGACTTTCTTAAATCACTTAGCAACAGTGAAATAGTATTTGGAGCCTATCCAACAAGCTCTACAGGATTTTTAAATATCAAGGAGTGATTATTTTATGAGATTTGGATTGACACATATCTAGCTTACATACCAGGTGTTGTATACCATGTGTGCTTCCTGTAAAAAGGTGGAAGTGATATAGCGGCAGAGTTAAGACTGTTTGATTGAACTTTACTGTACATATAGATATGTTCCTACATTTAAGGTTTTTATGTAATTCCTCAGTTTGATTGTGCATGATTAATTTTATTTTAACTTAAGCAGCTACATTTTTTTACATTTTTTTTCACCCTGGGGAGAATGTTAGGTAATGTGGTAAGTTAATGTTATTTTATGTATAGGGCTGTGGGAAGTGAAACCTGTAGTTGGACATGAGACAGTGATTTAACATCTGAGGACTCTGTAAAGGTCCAGTTGTTTGCAAAGAGCCATCATAGAAGATTTGTTCCAATACAGCAGTGGGACGAGATCTGGAGAAGAGGAAGGTTGGGCTTAGGGACTGGAAGTGGGTTTTTCTAGAACGTGACTCTCAGGGTACCACAGACTTGTGCATTGGGGACTGTAGGAGATCAGACTACTATGAAGATGGCACTGAGGCCAAGTTCAGGGATGGAGCAGCTTCCTGAGAAGGAAGTCTGAACTGGGATCCATAATAAGACTTACCTGTGCTGGAGAGAGTAAAGAGGGCACCTCTAAATGTACAGTAAATGAGTTCATTCATGATTTGCTTGAAACGAATAAAGTAAAAGCTGGTTACCCAAGTTTGGAGGGGAGCTGTGATGACTGGGTTTTCCTGCAGTGACTTTCAAGCAGCACCTACCATATCTATTAATGAGCAAGCACCCTACTCCTGGGAACAGGATCCTTGGAATAAGACAGTCAAATGAGGAGTATCTCAATATAAAATTTCCAAGTGCAAAGTTTGGGGGTGGCAACAGTTACCCAAGCACAGGGCATAAGAAACCTGAGGTCTTGACACTCAGACCTGCTGATGCCTTATTTTGATCTTAACAGAGTTTATTGAATGGGAATTTCTCTTTCCTTTTTTTTTTTTTTTTTTTTTTTTTGTGAGAAGACATTAACACTCTAGGACAGAAAACATATGTCCAATTAAGAGGCATTCATATGATTTAACCATGCAAGGAAATGTAACCTGTTAGCCTATTGTGTTCATAATCAGTGGGAGGGCCAGGGTACATTTTAAGAGGCAAAATGTGTTTAAATATTGTTACAATTTCATCTTATGTAGGTGATAATTATTGCAATGTAGTTTTAGCAACACAATTTAGGATATGAATATATTTAGAGTTTATTTCTTATATGCTGTTGTCTTGCCTTTAAGTTCAGGGAGCTGCCCCAGTGTTTCACGTGAAATAAATTCATGTCATTTTAATCAGTATTCTCCTACTGAAAAGTGTCACTCTGGGCTGTTAGTAATAAAATAGTCTTATGCACAGTATAAATTCACAAATGATGTGATATGTGTGAACCTGTGGTGATTCAATTTGCTTTCAGTCCCACAGAGGTAAAACTTCAATCTATAAAAGAGCAGCAGTAGGAACAGCATGCAAACCCCATACAGTGGGGAGTTAGCTAAGGATTTTTTTCCTTTAAAAAAAAAACTCTGTTCATACCATTGACATAGAGATAAATATGCGACTTAATGAGTATGTCACCAGTGATCTTAAAATATTGATAATATCTGGTATTAAAACCAGTTATAAATTAGAGTTTTAAAAAATCTCCTTAAGTATAAAAAGCATTAGCCATAATTGCGATCTCCTGCTTAGAGAGAGGAAATTGGATGCCTTTGAAACTGATCCTTTGACACTGACTTTTGTCTTGCCACAGTTATATAAATCATCTGATGCTTGCGACCGCAACAGGTGAAGGCAGCACCTTCACATCAGGATGGGGCAATGCTGTCAGAGTCCAGTCACCCCAAATTGGTCATGGCATTTACAAGCAGCATTTAAAATGCCAAAAATGCTGTGGGTGACACTTTGTCTGGAATGATGAGTACCACTGCATTCCAATTCAGCAGCAGCTGTGAAACTGCCAACAGGTGTCCTGAGCCAAGGTTTCATTGCACATCTATTGTTGCTTAATGGGAACAAAAATGATTACAAAGGATCTGCCAACATGATAAAATGCTACAATTATCCTAACAGGATAATACCTGTTGGCACTTTAGCAGGGGGAACAAGGGAATTATTCTCAAGAAAAGCTAACATCAGTGAAACACCTACATTTTTCTTTTTAGTTGTTGTTTTAACTTCAAGAAAAGAAACAAAAAATATAAGAATAATTCAGTTTCCCTAAGGAAATAAACTTGTATATATTATAGAGATCAAGCTCCAGCATGGTGTATAAAACATTTTTCCAACCTTCCCTTGTTATTATTAGTGTCTTCGGTCACCAGTGATTGTTTTTCTTACTGTTGACTAGAGGTGAATCTAAGTCATGAAGTTTGGAAAAAGAGCCAAAGTTTTAGGATGTCCAGATCCAGTATTTTGATGTGGTCCTCTCTTTACTCATGGTGATTATGTATCCTACGAATAACTTTAAAACCCATTATCACTGTTATCAGAAAACATAAGATAGCATAAGCAACAAAGGAGAGAATGAATGCTGCATGCTAAAATAGACAAGATGTTCAATATTGCCAGCTGTGCGATGAGCCCGTATTGATCATGTCCATTATCCAGTAATATGCATTGGACTCCATGCTGATGTCATTGAGAATGCAATGATATATCAGAATCAATAAATCCACCCACCCTAAGCACAAGACTAAAACTCACACCTAATCACCTCCCCCCACCCTTCACGTCAGCTCTCCTGCCTTGCACATGGCCCTTATCTCTTCCTTCCCTCTAAAATTCTCACTTCCATCCAAGTCAGTTCCCTTTATCTGGCTTATTCTGGGATCCTACAATTAATCAATACTGTAGTTGCTTCAGTGCTTGCTATTTTAATTTGATTATTTGAACTGCAGTAGAACCTAAGAGTTCTGGCCATGGATCCCAGCCCATGATTGTAGGTGCTGTACAAACAAAACAGATCTGATATTGGCCTATGTAAGAAACTTCAAGTAGTTGTGTGGGTGATGAGGGAGAGGGATTAGTTGCCTCTTGGAGCATGGATGAGCCCCTCTTTCTCATTGGTACACTTTGCATTTTTTAAGCTCTTTCTTCATACCAACTGCCCTTCCCAAATGAAAATTTATTTTTCTAACTTGATCAAATCCAAGCTTTAACAAAGGGTCAGAATTATTCAGGCCCAAGATTTCAGAAAGTTCCCATTTTCTCTAAAGCAGCCCCCTCCCCGCATCTGTAGTTGACATCACTTCCATTTTGAGGAGGTGTTCTTTTTTAAGAATGTTTAAATGAATTTGAATGCTCGTGAAAGAAGCAATCTAGGCTGAGAGTCCTGGATACTAAAGCATTCTCTCCACAGAACAGCTACAACACAAAATGCAGTAGTGCAAGAAACCTCTCCACAAATATGCTTCAACCTTATATTGGAGGCACACAGTTTCTAGGACCGAGACAGTAGCTCACCTTCCATGCTCATTCATTCCTTAACCTTTCTGCTGATACACAACAACGTTGCCAATTAGAGCTAATTATGATGTGGACACCTGTCTGCTAGAAGGAGAACTGAGAGCAATTATCAACTCATTTTACATAGGCCATTGAGCAGCTGTCAGATGGTAATAACTTTTAGTCCCTGCTGGCCTCGGCTGTATTGAAACTAGTGGCCAAAGATGAAAGGTCACAAATGTCACTACCTATTTTCTGGGTCATCCAGTCTCAGATTGTGATTTTTTCTTCTACATTCCAAGGATCAACCATGGAATGAAGAATGGCAGATCTACTGTTTCTGTGCTGAATGAAGCCACTTCTATTGAGTATATGAGCTTCACAAACATTAATGAATTTATATTTCATAAAAACCTTGTGAAGTGAGGTAGCATTTTTTGTCCCATTTTCCAGATGGGGAACTGAGCTACAGGCAGATTAGTAGTCAAAATGGCCCACTAACTTTGGGTGCCCAATCTGGTTTAAGTGATTTGCCCAGCACCATATAAGAACTATGTGGCAGAGAAAGGGTTAGAATCCAGTTCACCAGGACAGTATTCAGCTGCCTGAATCATAAGACTATATTTTCTGTCCCTGCAGACTCCTGATTCATTCACTTCACCTTCCAAATTCTCCAGTAAATGAAGCAGGGGTCCTACATACAACAGCTTCCTTCACTACACCACCCTGATTTCCCCCACAGGGCAAGACCAAATAGGTCTGTGCACTGAATGAGGCAGAGATCCCATGACAAAAAATGGCCTTTAATTACATGATCACAAATTATCATAATACATATGCCCAAGAGGGCCGATTGATCATTGTGCATTTCCTAACTTGAGTGCTTCATTTTGGAACCTTAATATTCCTTTAATGTGGTTTTTTGTCTGTACGTTTTTAATAAAGAAAACTGAAAAAAACAAATTCCATCATGTTGACACCCACAAGGGGCAACAGCAGAGCTGGAACCTCTGTTCACAGGAAAGTTCTAGGTGGGTCACAAGCCTGGTGCAGAGGTACAGGGGGAGGGTGGTTGGAGAACAAGCCTGTTCCACACTCTCCCCACAGTGGCAGCTCGTGTCACACAGGACTGGACCTGGCTCCCCACTCCAAGCATTATGACCTATGCATGGGTCACAATGCCACTCGCTCAGATTGGCCCGGCCACCCCTCCATCATGACAGGAATAGGCACAGGACATGAGTGCACGTGGGCTCACTCTCACCCCTGGGGCTACCACTCCATGCCAGGCTGGGATTAGGGTTGTGGTGCCACGGCAGAAGGTTCTGCTCTGGGTGCTCAGTGCCCCTCAGTGGAGCGAGGCGGTGGCAGTGAAGGAGAACAACACTGGCCTCTTCTTGATTTTGTCCCCTCCCCTCAACACACACACACAAATTTGGACCCTGGATAGGTTGAAAAAAAAGTTGATTGGTAGGTCATCTTAGGAAAAAGTTTGGGAACCACTGCCCTAGGACACCCCACCTCCCCGACCCCACCCCCTGCACAGCCCTCTGCCCTTTGAACTAATGGAATAACTGATAGCAGAAATAGTTTGTCATTCTCTCTGTGTATCAGCACTAGACCGGGAGGAGACACGTACTTTGTCAGTAGGTTTCACAGATAATTGCTGACAACAGAGGAATCGTGAGACTCAGGAACCCAGCATTCCATTCCAGGTTATGGAAGACAGTGTGCTCTAGTGGGCACAGACTATTCTTCCCCCCAAAGTCTGCCCCTTTCTGCCCCATTCCTTCCAGCCTATCCATGTCCCAGTCCTTTCTCTTCCCCCCACCCCAGCTCCTCGCTCCAGTTCCTCCCCCACCCCAGCTATTTCATAGAATCATAGAATATCAGGGTTGGAAGGGACCTCAGGAGATCATCTAGTCCAACCCCCCTGCTCAAAGCAGGACCAATCCCCAACTAAATCATCCCAGCCAGGGCTTTGTCAAGCCTGACCTTAAAAACCTCTAAGGAAGGAGATTCCACCACCTCCCGAGGTAACCCATTCCAGTGCTTCATCACCCTCCTAGTGAAAAAGTTTTTCCTAAAATCCAACCTAAACCTCCCGCACTGGAACTTGAGACCATTACTCCTTGTTCTGTCATCTGCTATCACTGAGAACAGTCTAGATCCATCCTCTTTGGAACCCCCGTTCAGGTAGTTGAAAGCAGCTATCAAATCCCCCCTCATTCTTCTCTTCAGCAGACTAAACAATCCCAGTTCCCTCAGCCTCTCCTCATAAGTCATGTGCTCGAGTCCCCAATCATTTTTGTTGCCCTCCGCTGGACTCTTTCCAATTTTTCCACATCCTTCTTGTAGTGTGGGGCCCAAAACTGGACACACTACTCCAAATGAGGCCTCACCAATGTCGAATAGAGGGGAATGATCACGTCCCTCGATCTGCTGGCAATGCCCCTACTTATACAGCCTCAAATGCCGTTAGCCTTCTTGGCAACAAGGGCACACTGTCAACTCATATCCAGCTTCTCATCCACTGTAACCCCTAGGTCCTTTTCTGCAGAACTGCTACCTAGCCATTCGGTCCCTAGTATGTAGCTGTGCAGGGGATTCTTCCGTCCTAGGTGCAGGACTCTGCACTTGTGCTTGTTGAACCTCATCGGATTTCTTTTGGCCCAATCCTCTAATTTGTCTAGGTCCCTCTGTATCCTATCCCTACCCTCCAGCATATCTACCACTCCTCCCAGTTTAATGTCATCTGCAAACTTGCTGAGGGTGCAATCCACGCCATCCTCCAGATCATTAATGAAGATATTGAACAAAACCGGCCTCAGGACCAACCCTTGGGACACTCCGCTAGATACCGGCTGCCAACTAGATATGGAGCCATTGATCACGACCCGTGGAGCCTGACAGTCTAGCCAGATTTCTATCCACCTTATAGTCCATTCATCCAGCCCATACTTCTTTAACTTGCTGGCAAGAATACAGTGGAAGACCGTATCAAAGACAAGGAATAACATGTCCACTGCTTTCCCCTCATCCACAGAGCAGGTTATCTCATCATAGAAGGCAATTAGGTTAGTCAAGCATGACTTGCCCTTGGTGAATCCATGCTGACTGTTCCTGATCACTTTCCTCTTCTCTAAGTGCTTCAGAATTGATTCCTTGAGGACCTGCACCATGATTTTTCCAGGGACTGAGGTGAGGCTGACTGGCCTGCAGTTCTCCGGATCCTCTTTCTTCCCTTTTTAAAAGATGGACACTGCATTAGCCTTTTTCCAGTTATCCGGGAAAAAGTGAGGAGGGCTTTAAACTAGGTTCACCGGGGGAAGGAGACGAAAGCCCTAGGTAAGTGGGGAAATGGGATACCGGGAGGAAGCATGAGCAGGAGAGCCCCGATTGCCATGAGTTTTCAAAGATAAAGGCCAATGGCTCTGCAATCACATCTGCCAACTCCTTTAGCACCCTCGGATGCAGCACATCCGGCCCCATGGACTTATGCTTGTCCACCTTTTCTAAATAGTCCTGAACCACTTCTTTCTCCACAGAGGGCTGGTCACCTTCTCCACATGCTGTGCTGTCCAGTGCAGTAGTCTGAGAGCTGACCTTGTTCGTGAAGACAGAGGCAAAAAAAGCATTGAGTACATTAGCTTTTTCCACATCCTCTGTCACTAGGTTGCCTCCCTCATTCAGTAAGGGGCCCACACTTTCCTTGACTTTCTTCTTGTTGCTAACATACCTGAAGAAACTCTTCTTGTTACTCTTAACATCTCTTGCTAGCTGCAACTCCAAGTGTGATTTGGCCTTCCTGATTTCACTCCTGCATGCCTGAGCAAGATTTTTATACTCCTCCCTGGTCATTTGTCCAATCTTCCACTTCTTGTAAGCCTCGTTTTTGTGTTTAAGATCAGCAAGGATTTCACTGTTAAGCCAAGCTGGTCGCCTGCCATATTTACTATTCTTTCTACACATCAGGATGGTTTGTTCCTCCAACCTCAATAAGGATGCTTTAAAATACAGCCAGCTCTCCTGGACTCCTTTCGCCCTCCAGTTATTCTCCCAGGGGATCCTACCCATCAGTTCCCTGAGGGAGTCAACGTCTGCTTTTCTGAAGTCCAGGGTCTGTATTCTGCTGTTCTCCTTTCTTCCTTATGTCAGGATCCTGAACTCGACCATCTCATGGTCACTGCCTCCGAAGTTCCCATCAACCTTTGCTTCCCCTACTAATTCTTCCTGGTTTGTGAGCAGCAGGTCGAGAAAGAGCTCTGCCTCTAGTTGGTTCCTCCAGCACTTGCACCAGGAAATTGTCCCCTACACTTCCCAAAAACTTCCTGGATTGTCTGTGCACCACTGTATTGCTCTCCCAGCAGATATCGGGGTGATTGAAGTCCCCCATGAGAACCAGGGCCTATGATCTAGTAACTTCTGTTAGTTGCTGGAAGAAAGCCTCGTCCACCTCATCTCCCTGGTCTGGTGGTCTATAGCAGACTCCCACCACGACATCACCCTTGTTGCGCACAATTCTAAACTTAATCCAGAGACTCTCAGGTTTTTCTGCAGTTTCATACTGGAGCTCTGAGCAGTCATACTCCTCTCTTACATACAATGCAACTCCCCCACCTTTTCTGCCCTGCCTGTCCTTCCTGAACAGTTTATATCCATCCATGACAGTACTCCAGTCATGTGAGTTATCCCACCAAGTCTCCGTTATTCCAATCAGATCATAATTCCTTGACTGTACCAGGACTTCCAGTTCTCCCTGCTTGTTTTGCAGGCTTCTTGTATTTGTGTATAGGCACTTAAGATAACTCGCTGATTGTCATGCTTTCTCATTGTATTGCGCTCTCCTGCTCGTGCTTCCTCCTGGTATCCCATTTCCCCACTTACCTAGGGCTTTGGTCTCCTTTCCCTGGTGAACCTAGTTTAAAGCCCTCCTCACTAAGTTAGCCAGCCTGCTTGCGAAGATGCTCTTCCCTTTCTTCATTAGGTGGAGCCCATCTCTGCCTAGAAATTCTTCTTGGAACACCATCCCGTGGTCAAAGAATCCAAAGCCTTCTCTCTGACACCACCTGCGTAGCCATTCGTTGACTTCCATGATTCGACGATCTCTACCCAGGCCTTTTCCTTCCACAGGGAGGATGGATGTGAACACTACTTGCGCCTCAAGCTCCTTTATCCTTCTTCCCAGAGCCACGTAGTCTGCAGTGATCCACTCACGGTCATTCTTGGCAGTATCATTGGTGCCCACATGGAGAAGCAGGACCACACCCAATCTCTTGGCCCACCCAGCTCCCAGCCTCCCCACACCAAGCTGCTCCTCCCAATCTACTCCCTCTGCCCCCTTCTTCCCCTCCCCAGCCAGGTCCCCGGTATTCAATTCAGGATCCTCTGTGCTGCTTTGCCGGGAGCAGGAAAAGCATGGGGAGCACAAGAGAGAGACTTACTGCTCTCATGTCCAGTGCCCAGCACTGCATTAACCCACAGTGAACAGAAGCAGCAATTGTAGGAATAGTCCTGCTCAGTAAAATGGAATATTCAGAGAATTTAACTCCCAAAAGGCTTTACTTAGCATGTATGAACAGAGATTTTTCAGAGGCTTATAACCTGGTCAAATTTGGTGGGATATTTTTCCCAGAGAAACAGCAAAAGGCACATACCTAATGCAAGGGTCACCCCCTGCCGATTTTCAAGTCTCTGTTCCAAAACTAGAGCTTCTCAACAAAGAACTTTAAAGAATTTTTCTAATGTGGACAAAACAATTGTTTTCCCCTCATCTGAACTGTTTTTGCTGAAATTTCAAAAAAATATCAGTCCGAGGCAGACACCTGGCTTGCAAAATTTCAGCCTGAACAGCTAAAACTTAGCAAAATTATAAGCATCTGAAAACAGGTTCTTCTAATGGGAAGTGTCAGGCAACCTTAACTACATTTGGTTGTACCAGCCCTGCCTATCATATTTAAATTCAAAACTGTATCATGAGTAATAGTCCACTCAGCTTTTATCTACAGGGTTTTAAATTTTAAAAAGTCACCGCCTAGTTTGGTCCTTATCTGTACCACTGTATAAATTCTTATAAAACTTTAAATTACTGATCTTCCTGCCTTAGTATTTAGTTTGGTAGAAAATTTAATATCAAATTTGGATGCAGTAAATTTCCAGATATAGTGCTAATTTCATTTATTCTTATAATGGTTCATTATTAATGGCAGTATTTTACACGGAACTTTCAGTACTTACTATAATAATGATGGATTCAAACAAATACTCCAGGGTTTAACACTTTCCAAGTTTGGGAAAATTCAGATCCATATTTGAACTTTCCAGCTCAGATTCATCTTTACTATGTGTGAAAAATGAACATAAATGGTTATTTCTTTAGAAAAAGAGAAGGAAGGAATTTGAATTTCAGTTGCACTTGGCCCAGACTATTTTAGGCTAATAATTGAAATATAAACAATTTACAAGAGTGAACTACAAACTACATTCACAAGAAAAATGCAGCTATTCTCTTTTCAGTTGCACTGCTAACTACAGAAGAAAGAATAAAAGGAACTCTCACAAATGGAAAACATTAGGTATACAAATGTAAGAACTGTATTTATGTGAATGTGTTGCAGCAAGCTGAATCTAGCTAAGGTACTTTTATGGCCCTCCATCACCATAATAACTGAGCAACACCCCCTCCCCTCCAATCTTCAATGTATTGATCCTCATATCACCCCTGTGTGGTACAGAATAGCTATTATCCCCGCTTTTCAGATGGAAAACTGAGGCACAGAGAGGCTAAGTGATGTGCTTAAGATTACACAGGAAGCTCTGGGGCAGCAGAGTTGAAACTGAATCTCTCAAGTTCTCTAAGTTCTGTAGTCTTACCCCACTGGACCATCCAACAATGCCAAGTACAGAAACTGAAGAAACTTGTTTATAATGATAATCCATAGAACCCAGATTCTTTCCCCACCCCTTTCCAGTACCAGCGAGTATGCAGTGCATTCCTAAGTAACTCAAGATTAATGGGATGCAACTGTCATTAGGATGTAGTTGGCACTAGTGGGCTACCAGTCTGAACACTGTTACCTTTCCTATTAATCAGTGATAAATAACTCTTATCGTGTCACAGTGCCATAGCCAGCATCACGACAGTTTGCTTCTGACCACGTTACTTTGTGAGACCATCACCATCATGCTATCCATTTACTCACTATTCAGTTTTTAATTACTGAGCATCTAGAGGATAATAGAATAATAAGTAACAGCCAGCTTGGATTTGTCAAGAACAAATCGTGCCAAACCAACCTAATTTCCTTGTTTGACAGGGTTACTGAAGGGATGCAATAGACATGATAGATCTTGATTTTAGTAAGGCTTTAGTAAGGAGAAAGTGAATAAGGATAAGTTATTTACTTGTTCCCATAATATAAGAACTAGGGGCCACCAAATGAAATTAATGGGCAGCAGGTTTAAAACAAATAAAAGGAAGTTCTTCTTCACACAGGATACAGTCAACCTAGCCTTCACAACCCCTTGCCTGAGGAGGTTGTGAAGGCTAGGACTATAGGGTTTAAAAGAGAACTAGATAAATTCATGGAGGTTAAGTCCATTAATGGCTATTAGCCAGGATGGGTAAGGAATGGTTTGTCAGAGGGTGGAGATGGATGGCAGGAGAGAGATCACTTGAGAGATCACTCTCTCTGGGGGTTGGACTAGATGACCTCCTGAGGTCCCTTGCAACCCTGATATTCTATGATTGATTACCTGTTATGTTCACTCCCTCTGGGGCACCTGGCATTGGCCACTATCGGTAGACAGGATACTGGGCTGGAAGGACCTTTGGCCTGACCCAGTATGGCTATTCTTATGTTCTTGTGACACAATCCCACATGACAGTCTCAGAACCAAACTAGGGAAATATGGTCTACATGAAAGTACTACAAGGTGGGCACACAACTGGTTGAAAGATCATAATCAAAGAGTAGTTATCAATGGTGCACTGTCAAACTGCAGGGCTGTATTTAGTGGGGTCCTACAGGAGTCTGTGCTGGGTCTGGTACTAGTCAATGTCATCATTTAATGTCTTGAATAATAGAGGGGGGAGTGTGCTTATAAAATTTCCAGAAGACACCTGGCTGAGAGGGGCTGCTAGCTCTTTGGAGTACAGGATTAGAATTCAAAAGGACCTTGACAAATTGGAGAATTGGTCTGAAATTAACAAGATAAATGTCAATAAAGACAAGTGCAAAGTACTACACTTAGGAAGAAAAAAATCAAATGCACAAATACAAAATGGGAAATAACTGGATGCAATATTGCTGAAAGAGATCTAGAGGTTATAATGAATCACAAATTGAATACTGAGACAATAATGTGATGCAGTTGAGAAAAAGGCTAATTCCATTCTGAGGTGTATTAATAGGAGTGTCATTTGTGAGACCCAGGAGGAATTGCCCTGCTCTACTCTGCAGAGATGAGGCTCAGCTGGAGGTATCCAGCTATTATCCAGTTTTAGGTGCCACACTTTAAGAAAGATGTGGTCAAATTGGAGAGAGTCCAAAGGAGAATAACAAAAATGATAAAAGGCTCAGAAAACGTGGCCTATGAGGAAAGGTTTAAAAAAATGAGGTACATTGAAGATTGAGGAAGGACCTGATAATCTTCAAATATGTTAAGGAGGGGGATCAATTTTTATCCATGTCCACTGATGATAGGACAAGAAGTAATGGGTTTAATCTGCAGCAAGGGAGATTTAGGTTCGATATTAGGAAAACCTTTCTAACTAGAAGGGGTAGTTATGCTCTGGAATGAGCTTCCAAGGGAGTTTGTGGAATCCCCATCATTGTTGGTTTTTAAAAAAAGGTTGGACAAACACCTGTCAGGAATAGTCTACCTTTACTTGGTCTTGTCACTGCCCGGGGGCTGGACTTGACAACTTCTTGAGGTCCCTTCCAGCCCTACATTTCCGTGATTCTATGATCATTAACTTGGGAGTCCTTTTTGTAGTTTCAATCAGAGAGAAGCCAAAGCCTAGGTGAAGATTGAACTACCATAGAGACAGTTATAGACAAACTGATAAGGTGGAAAGGCTTTCCTTCCTGTACCATTTTTATGGATAAATGGAGGACTTCAGTTTCCAAGGCTGTCAGTCCAGCATCATTCACAGGCACTAAATTTATTTTAAAAAGAGCTCTGAAGCATTTATTTTGAAAAGAAAACCATAAAATATAGAATTAATTTTGAAAACAGATATTTTAAAGGAATATGCAAATATCAGCAATGTAAAGCCTTTTGAATCTGGAAAATAACATATATAGAATATCTATGCTATAGAAAAATACAGCGCTACAAACAGTTTTTAAAAACATTTAAAATGGTTTCAGCTAGCATGGTTTTAATACCAGTCTGAACTGGACATAATTTAAATAGTTTTTGAAAACAACTGACAGAGAGGTTTGGTTAAGTATTTTTAGCACAAGTCTGGGGGACTAGAATGCTTCCATTATAAGCATGGCTCTGACACTAACTCTCTGTAGTCTTTGGGCAAGACTCTTAGGGTATCTGCAGTGACGGATTAGCAAATTTGCCGTCCCCCCCGTGCCAGCTCACGTCTGCTCCCCCACGGCAAGCCTGGGAGGGAGAGGGTAGAAGGGGAGTTGAGCGGTTCCCTGCCCCACCCCCCAGGGTTACTCCCCGCGCCCGTCAGGCCCCAGCTCACCTCCACTCCGCCTCCTCCTCTGAGTGCGCCGCTACTCGCTTCTCCTCTCTCCCAGTGCTTTCACACAGCAAGCCTGGGAGGGAGGTGGAAGGAGGGAACTGTGGCGCGCCTTGGGAGGAGGCGGGCTGGGGATTTGGGGAAGGGGCGGAGTTGGCGCGGAACTGGGGGGGCGCGAGCAAATTTGCCGCCCTAGGCCTAGGCCTTGTTGGCCTAGGCAATAATACAGCGCTGGGTATATGTCTACATCGTAATGCAGGGGTAGGCAACCCTCGGCACACGGCCCACCAGGGTAATCCGCTGGCAAGCCGTGAGACATTTTGTTTATGTTGACCTTCCACAGGCACGTACACACCCCCCCCCCCCCCCCGCAGCTCCCAGTGGCCATGGTTCACCGTTCCTGGCCAATGGGAGCAGCAAGAAGCTGCAGACCATAGGGATGTGCTGGTCGCCACTTCCCCCAGCTTCCATTGGCCGTGAACAGTGAACGGCAGCCACTGGGAGCTGCGGGGGGGCCATGCCGGCAGATGGTAAATGTAAACAAAATGTCTCGCAGCCCGCCAGCGGATTACCCTGATGGGCCACATGCCGAAGGTTTCTGACCCCTGTGGTAATGTAAGCCTGGGGCTTGAGCCCAAACCCCCTTTCCATCTACACACAAATCTCTCAGACTCAGGCTCAGACTTAGGATCCTAGGACCCAGTGGACCTGGAGGGTCAAGCCCAAGTCAAACCAGGACCCAGGATTCAAGCTCTATTGCTTTGCAATGTAGATCTGGTCCACCCCCACCCCTCCCAACTCGCATCCTGGAAGTCCACCAAAAGTATTCCAACTTACTTTGTCCTCACTATCCCAAGAATCACCAATCGAGTCCAATGAAAATGGAAGCAACCCCTTTGGTGTACAGCAGCACCTCAGTGAGTCAGTGTTAACCCTTCGATTGTCTCCTGACCTCTGAGCTGCAAATACACATCAGAGAGCCTTCTGGGTTTGCAATGGAGACCAAATAGAACAAGTCTTTTGGAAAAGCGCGCTGCTTCATGGTCGCAGGAACACAGACAGATTTTGGTGAATCTCTGGTGCGAGGCCAGCAAAACAGTGGACTTTAGTAAGAGTACCAGGAATGATAACACATACCAGCAAATAGTGAAGCTGGCAGTATTGCAAATATACTGGGTCAGGGACTAGGACAGGGAGCAGACTAAGCAGCTCATGACTGAGTACAGGAAAACTGGGGACCAGAACCAAACCTTGGGCAGCTTACTGACATCATGCCCATTTTATATGGAGTTTAACTGGATGCTGAGCACTGAGCCAACAGTGGTGCCAGGTGACCTGGTCAGCTGGGACATTACCGTCCTGGCCCCAGAATCCAGCATGAGGAAACATGGGAGCCGGCAGCAGGCATTGAGTGAGGCCAGCATAGTGACTCTGTTTCTGAAACTGGTCCCACAGAAGGCTCTGCTACAGGAGCAGCACATCCTGGGGCAGTACTCAGAGGTGCTATTTGATGCCCCACCAAGGAACAGCCCACTGCGGAGCCCGCAGCAGACTCATTTGGGACAGAAGCCACCCGAGCGTGGTAAGTTTTCTGGCTCCATTGTGTTTATTAATATAAGAATGGGATGGGAGGAATTTCCGTTCTATGGACCAATTCAAAAGCTATTAGGGCTAGGAGTGTGTGTCTACTAATACTGAATTGTATCCCAGCAGCTTGGCTCCTCCCCCCCCCACCACCACCACGTGGAATTCAAAATGGGAACCAAGAAATACAAACAGTAACACCCCCTTGAACGTGATTTTTTAATTGGAAAGGCACAGATTTTTGCTAGGGCCATTCCTGTTTCTTAAAAATGATAGCCTTACATTGCCATCCCTGTAAGTACGCCACTCAGCAGTGTAATGAGCTGCCTAGAAGCAGTGAACTGTGTGGGAGGATGGAGAGGGAGCTAGAAATGTGTTTCCATTCACAAACCTAGTCCATTTCAGGTAAAGGTAGTCCATGCAGTCCATAGATGACAAAATCATTTGTCCCAAATTCATCTGGGGTTTGAAAATGCATCCAGATATGCTAGGGGTGGGGACAGCGGGGATAGGGGGATGGCAGGGGAGTTCTGTGTGCTTGCATGCCGTCATAACTGGCTAAGCCATGTAGAAGCTAACACAGCACCCTGTTGATTCCCTCATGAATTCTGACCCAATCCCAGGTGCTGATGGCTACAAACTTTTCCTGAAGCAGGAACTCCAGTTAGGTGGTCACATTTCAGGCTAGGGCATATTTTCCAGGCCCACCATGGTAGCTGACCAGGCCACTTCACTCACAGATGTGCTTTTCAGTCATTATACATTGGAATACTTCAGAGACATACCCTGCAGGTTTACCACTGGCAACAGCTCCTTTTGCTAGTCAGGCAGCACAAGAATCGTTATGTCCTCCAAAAGGTGGAAGGCCTGAAATGATAGAAAAGCCTTTGTACCAAGGCCACCAACAGACCCTCCCCACAACCCAAGCAGTTCTGCAATTTTAGGAGGGGGGAGAGCTTTGAATCAGCACTTCTTTCTCTGCAAGTAACCAGGCTGTGTCCAGGGAGCTTCTGTGGTTTGGAGCATCCCTCTCACAATATTTTGTATTTCAGTTTGGAAAAGTTACATTTTATGTCCTTGAAACTCCACAAGGATTTTTTTCTGTGCTCCTGCACTGAGCTACTGGAGACAACAACCCTCTGTGTCTTATCGTTTTCCAGGCCCCTCAAGCTCTACAAGCTGCAGCACCTCCACAGCTTGTCCTCTGCACAGTACAAGCCTGGCCCAATGTATCTTCATGGACTGTTCCAAGAGAAAGAGTTTTCACAATGAACGTACAGTTGAAGTTCTGGCCAACAAGCAGGTGCACTACCAAAAACAGAGCGATGTATGGCTAGAGAAAAGACATGGTGAGAGGCAAGAGGAAAGCTCAGGCTGGCTGCACAGCTTGAGGACAGGGTTTCAGTGCAGGAGCAGGAACATGCTTTGCTGTTCCAGGAACAGGAAAGGCCACTAAGGGAGGAGGATGGAGCTTAGCAGAGAGAACTGTTTGAGCAGTTGATCTCTAATGACCACAAGAGTACCATCTCCTGGTGCATCACTCACATCACAGCCTGGGTCCCCTGCGCAGTACCCTGTGATGCAGTTCAGAAACAGCTTGGAAAACTTCATGGCTTCCGTAGCCCATGCAATCGGGCCACATGAGCAGCTTGACAGGACAACTTAGCCCCATGCAGTCCTCCATATTGACACCCCCCACACTCCACCCCACCCCCGTGGATGTTTCTATCCTTCTCCCCCCATGCCAAGTATGCAGCACACAGGGAAAGAAGAGAAAGGAGAATGGGGGGACAGATAGGGGGTTTCTGGCTTGTACATGGTTTCACTGTTTGCACTTGTTCATGTACTTTTTTTTTCTTCCTTTAAGGTTCTGTTGTAAATGGTGCTTTGGTGTGATAATGGCAGCTGGCCTGCCTGGCAATGGGTGAACATTGTACTTTTCCAACACATGTTTGTAAATAAAGCTTTTCATGTAATCAAGAAAATGTATTGCTATTATTTCATCGCATCATACAACATGTATTTAAAATAATAAAGGTAAACACGTGATCAAGGACAGTTAGGAATTAGCAAGCAAACTCCATTCTTCTATACAGTTAGGTGCATAAATCCACAATTCAATCGCTTCCTTATATGAATCCATACTGTGAATTATCTCTCTCTCTCACACACACACAAACACACACACACACACACACACCATTTCATAAGCGGTCATGTCACTTATAAGTACATTGCATGACAATCAAGTCGTTCCCTAGCACTGAATGCCCATCTCAAAGCAATGAGTCCCATTTCCACCCTTCCCACAAGCACATTCATAAAGGTACATAAAGCACATTTCTCTCTTCCACTGGTCCATGGAAGGCCAGAATAGAGGAGCACAAAGCATCCCTGACTTCTGTTGCCCGCGTAGTGCCAGCTCCAACTGTAGTAGGTGCATTTTCTGGCTGAGGGTATCAGCTCAGCAACCTCTTGCTGTTCTACATCATTCAGGGGGTAATGGTTCACCTTTGGCTTCACAAAGATTGTGAAGAGCACAGCAAGCCACAGTAATGCAGTCAGAATTGATGACACTGGAATCCAAACAGGTCTGCAGATATCTCCAATGGGATTTCAATCTGCCAAAAGCATATTCAACAGCTATTCTACGCGTGATGAGAGTGTCATTAAACCATCTTTTTCCAGGGCCTCTAAAATAGGGGTGTTGGGGTGGGGGTCATGCAGGATTCCACAGAATAACAGTGGGGACAGGAATGCCATTTATAACAATGCAACAGAGGGTCCTGTGGCACCTTTGAGACTAACAGAAGTACTGGGAGCATAAGCTTTCGTGGGTAAGAACCTCACTTCTTCAGATGCAAGTCTTGCATCTGAAGAAGTGAGGTTCTTACCCACGAAAGCTTATGCTCCCAGTACTTCTGTTAGTCTCAAAGGTGCCACAGGACCCTCTGTTGCTTTTTACAGATTCAGACTAACACGGCTACCCCTCTGATATTTATAACAATGTCATTTGGTGGGAACAGTGCCCCAGCCTGTCCATGAATGTAGACTCCTGATTGGTGAAAAAACATGGCATCATTAAGCTTCCCAGTGCAGCCCATGTCAACATTCATAAATTAACCTGTGTGGTCCACATGGGCCTATATAACAATGGAGTAGTACCCTTTGCAATCTAAGTACTCATGTGTTCCTTGAGAAGGGAAAACTCTGGCACATAAGTCCCATCAATGGCCCCAGCGCACTTTGGAAACACCATTCTCTCAAAACTCATGGGTGTGTCTTTATGTTGGAGGGTCAGGGCAAGCTGCTCACAAAGCTCCAGAAATGCAGCTTCCTTCATGCCAAAGTTCTGGATCCACCGCTGGTTACCCCAGGTCTGCATGATGATGTGATACCACCAGCCTGTGCTTGTGGCCCTGCTCCAGATGCACTAGTCTACTTATGAGGCATCAGCCACTATGCCAAGTGTCATGAGCAGCATCAGCCAGTTCAAGTCTGCCATGTCTGTGTCCTCCTTCTCCTGGCCCATCATGAGCTCTGTCAGGTGCTTTTGGTGGGTCAGAAAACACCAGCAAAATGTCCACCAGCATCTCACAGAAGCTCTGCCCGTTTCCTGACACCGGAGTGAAAGCAGAAGCAAGAGCAGTTCTTCAAAAGGCACCTCCTCCATGCTGCTGGCTCCAGTACCTGAGTGTGCACAGACCAAAATGACTGCTCGGCAGGATGTGTTGCTGAGCTGTTCAAACTTCCTCTAACAGGATGGAAAGTCAAGTTTTCCCACAGTGCACCATGGTCAAAGGGCTACAGCAGCCACATTTCAGGAGGGCACTAGGTAGTCTTTGATATGGCTGGTTTGACTCAGGTCTTTGTGCCACATTATAGAGATCAGAGGCCCGGGTTAGAAAATTCTTAATGTAGGGTTAATAATCAGTATAGCTCAGGGGTCGGCAACCTCTGGCACGCGGCTCGCCAGGGTAAGCACCCTGGCGGGCCGGGCCGGTTTGTTTACCTGCCGCGTCTGCAGGTTCGGCCAATCGTGGCTCCCACTGGCCACGGTTCACCGCTCCAGGCCAATGGGGGCTGCGGAAAGCAGTGAGGGCCGAGGGATGTGCTGGCCGTGGCTTCCCGCTGCCCCCATTGACCTGGAGTGGCGAACCACGGCCAGTGGGAGCCGCGATCGGCCAAACCTGTGGACGCAGCAGGTAAACAAACCGGCCCAGCCCACCAGGGTGCTTACCCTGGCGAGCCGCGTGCCAGAAGTTGCCAACCCCTGGTGTAGCTGCTCAAGCCCTGGTCTCTGTTACCCAGAATCAGCTGATTTGAGTCCCAGTAACTCTGGGCTTACATTACAGTATAGACATAACCTTAGGAATAGATTTTTGCCTTTAGACATAGCTCTAGACAAGGGGTGCATAAGTTGTACCACCTCAGAATTAGACCTGGGCAGCACAAGTCCATTTCAGAACATATTTAAGTAATATTCAAAATCATGTACAGCCTGGGCCCAAGCCAATGAGGTACTAAGCACCCCCAATTCCTGCTGACTTCACTGAAAATTAAAGTGCTCAGCACCTTACAGGATGTGTTCAGCATCTTGTAAGTCTCTGTCCCTCTTGTACTGGACTAAACTGGATCCATTGGAGAACCACGTATATGGACAATGTTGCAGGGCTTATTCAAATAATAGAACTAATAAATGTTTTGCTTGGGAGTGATTAGACTGGAGGTGTAGTTATTTAAAAAGAGAATAATAATAAATGTTAACAATAATCCAAAAATATACCGGAGATGAGATAGAAAGCCCATATGTTAACAAAGGAAATAAGAACAGATGACAGAAAATATGCTTCAAGCAGCTAGCGGAGTAGCTCCCCAATAGCACAATGTGCTGCTGCACAGGAGGCCTGAGTTTAGCAGCAATTAGAGCCAGTCCAAACTTTTTAATAAAATGGACATTTTTGGAAAAAAATCATTTTCACTGAAAATTTTAACGTTTTCAGCAACCAAATTTTTGGTTGGCAGAAAGCAAACTGTTTTTGGTTGCTAAAAACCAAAAGATTATCAGTTTTTAGTTTGTTGGCCAAAAAACCCACACCTAATCACCTCCTCCCACCCTTCATGTCAGCTCTCCTGCCTTGCACATGACCCTTATCTCTTCCTTCCCTCTAAAATTCTCACTTCCATCCAAGTCAGTTCCCTTTACCTGTTCCCTTTTTTTGCAATGAAAAAAACCCCAAAATTTTGTTTTCATCTAAATTTTCATCAGAAAAAATAATTCCAAACCAGCTCTAGCAGCAATCTCAGGAGTTTTCTCCTTTTTGGTAGCTGGGTAAGATATCAAGGTGACACTCAGGCCCTTTCTAGGCCAGTGGTATCAATGGTCAGAGTGCTACTGTAAACAGGGTGCCCTGGCTGCCAGCATTTTAACCAGGTGTTCCAACCTCACACTCACATTTCAATTCAACCTTAGTAGGGGTGAAGACTTGCTAACCCCGGGGTTTTCTGTGGTTGAACCAGCACCACCCATCTCCCTCCTCCTTAAGGGCTCATCTTTGGTACTACAGCTCCTGGTTTGGCGGGAGAGAGGCTAATTCTTTATTGAAGTTGGGGAAGAAACAGCCAGTTTCTCAACCTTGTCTTGATTGCTAAAAAAAAAAAATGCATCTTTTATTTGGGGTAAGCATCATGTATCAGCTACCCCAAAGTAAAAACACAGTGAAGACCTGCCACATCAGTTTTACCAGAAGGTAAATTCGCCACGGTCAATCCCTGGAGGGGCTGTTTTCCTGGCAGTAAAAATCAAGTGTCTGGTCTTCACGTGCTTTTACCTTGTGATAGCTCATGCATGTTAGTTACCTCAAGGTAACTATGCACCTTTTTGATCAGTGAAGGCAAGGCCTCCTTTTCTGACAAACAGCCACCTCCTCTGTTTTGTCTGGGAGTAGAAAAGTTCTGCATATTAAATAGCCTGTCCTTTCACTTCGGCAAAAAAATTTAAATTCTGCTCACCCAAGCAACAATGCAAGCTATTTGTTGGACAGGGTATTTTAATTTGCAACCAAGGAAGAATGTTCTTGTTTGTTTACTCCTGGATTATTATTTTTTATAAATGTTTGGATCTTTCAGGTCATTTAATTGAGCTCTTTGTTGTTTAAGAGAAAGTTTCATTTTAATGTCATGATTATTTCACCATTTGAATAACAACTAAGAACATATTTTAATGAATTGGGTATATGCTCTAGAAATAAATATATTAACTACACTAATTAGGCTGACCTCCCTGCTTTTACAAACTTAATATGAGTGGCTGACAGAAAATTAATGTACACTAAATGGAAATGAAATAATTAGAGAAAGAATGTAACTGTCAGTAACTAACTTGAGATGAACAAAAGTCAGACATAAAACCCGGCACTCTGTTTTGGTGTATTCCCAAAATTCTCACAGTACATGTAGAAGGGCTATTCAGAATGCAGCAATGTTTGGCACTGTAACTATATTAAAACAAGAGCTGGGAAGAAAATGTTAAATATTTGTCATGAAAAAGTTAAAATAATTGAATACTTTTCATCTTTTTTGTAGAAAAAAAAATGTCTGAAAAAAATCATTTGGGGGGGGGAAGCTAAAAATTTTAACCAGTACTAATTAAAATACTGTGTTAAGGAGCAGCATTTTCAAGAATGAAATGAAAGTATTGTTCTCAGCACTAGCCATTAGTAGAGATATGACCCCAGCTACCAGACCTGCCCAGCCCTACTCATACACCCATTGTACACAGTTCTAAATTACTAGTGCATCTTGTGAATAAACTATGTGCATAAAACTAACTGTTAAGGCCATGTCTACATGCAGTGCCTAGCTGGTGAGGAAGTGGGTCACTAGCATGAAGGTATGTGTTTGCTGAGCATTCTGCTCCAGGTTCAATTGCTTACATCTTTGACGCATGCTTCTAACTGAGCTTTTCTATGTCCTTGTGATGCCTTCAACTGAAAAAAGGTGCCTCCGCTTGATCTGTCACCAAAGGGTTCCGATTGTTCGACTCACATGATTGTTCCACTATTTGAGAATTCCAATTATGTGATTTGGGAGAGTAACTTGTCTGTCACTCAGAACTTCCCTGCCCTTCCCCCAAGCTGTCCTAGAACATGGATGAAAGTCAATAATGGCTTCTTTTTAAAAAAAAAAAAAAAAAAAAAAAGATCCAGTGCAATAGGGCTACAGTTGCTTGTTGTCTTTCTGCGATGCTATAGAGCATCAGGTTTGGGGATGAGCTAAAAGTGACTGAGATTCTCATTGAAATGGAAGGTCTGTGATAGTGTTTTTACTGAATATTTATAAGATGTTTGCAATGAAAAGAGCCAACACAATCTAGCAGTGATGTGCTTATAATGATGGTTTATTTAAAAAGGATGGATGAGAGTAAAAATAGAGGACTGGAAAGAATATCATACAACAATGAAAAAGTCTGTTTAAATGAGCAGATGCAAAGTATATTTGTGGTGATTTCCCTCAGTTTGGGCAGGTTTTCTTTTCACAAAGAAGAATATGTTCTTTTATTCTCAGTTTCATTCAAGTAATCATGAACCCAACTTGTCCTTGGTATTTGTGATAACCTGCTGAGGAAATGGCCCAAAATAATGAGAGATGAGGTTCAGTGAAATACTGTTCATATTTATACTGACACACGGATCCAGACAAAGGCTCTGCAATAGCAGCAGCATTCTGCTGATCCACTGATTTTTCTTCAATGTAGTCCCTGCAGGGACCACAATAACGAGAGAGAAAAATAAAGAAGCCACTTAAAGTTCTGCGACAGCACTTGGTCTAAATGTTTCTTCAAATGAGGCAGGCCATCAGAACATAATGTGTCCATATAGTGCTGTATTTCACCCACTCAGATGAAAAACAAATCTATTAGAAATATTTGTACTTCCTGCTCCACCTGCTCAAGTTAAAAATAGTGAGAGAGGTCAAGGATTTCGTGGCCATGAAGAATGAACTAGCTTTCACCCCTGGAAACAGTCTCTCCTCAACAGGGTTGAGACACATTGGTTGTGTGGTGTGAAGAACTTGCATTGCCACTACTTAAGTTACCTACCAGTGATGTACCTGGTTTTTAGATGAACAGAGGATTTTAGTCTCCGGGGCTGAACATACTGAAGTACTAAAGCATTCTTATTTTTTTTTAATATTTTGAACAGGAAAAATCTACCCCGATTAATTCAAATCTATAGTGCAGGGAATTAGATGAAAAGACTACATAAGATTAAAATCTAATATTGTGTAGAACTGATATGCAGCTATGTGAGGAATGCACTGAGAACTACACTATGTCAAGGCTAGTCACAAGATGGATTTAATTAATAAATGAAAGGAACATTATATACTCTGATCAGCAATTCAGAAGATCAAAGTGCATGCCAAATCATCGCTGCATGGAAATAAGCAGTAACATTCCTCACTTGTAATTACGCAATTTGAACAGCATTTCTGAGCAAACAGTCCACAAATCACAGCACTTACAAATGCATGAAAATATTTATCATCAGTATGTTTTAATTTGCTTACAGGGACATCGTCAACCTTCAGGTCTGTAGGCTCGATTCAGCCAGCTTCTCTTGTGGTGGACGTTGTCTTGGAGTGCAGGTGTGCAAGGTGCTCACAACTCCCATTCTGAGGGGAGGAACCCATCCATTCAGCACAGCTCCAGAAGGCGATGGTGCTGGCTGGGAAATGGCTGTGACTAGAGTACTCAGGGAATACATTGTTTTACCACATCCCAAGGACAGCCTCCCTACCTGGGCTGCTACCAGTATTTAAAAGTTACAAATACCAAGAAGGGAGAGAAATTGTTTAGGGAGGGTCAAGGAGAAAGAGCTAGGAGCAAAGGGCTTCAAATATCATAAAGGAAAATTTAGGCTGACTATCAGGAAAACAGATACTAACAATTATATCTATTAAAGGGTGGAAGCCTCCCTAGGGAAGTCCACTGACTTGAACCATTTAATGATGCACTAGCAGAAACATTTAAGTATATACAATCATGTAACAACCATAAATTAGCAGGGCAATGTTGTAGTTGCTTCAATGGGCCTCTTACATCTCTAATTTGTTTGATTCTTCTTTCACACTCTGTACAAATATTCCTCCGCTTTAATAGATTCACTCACCTCACTCTGGTTGAATAAATGATGCCACTGTTCAAATGTCAAAACAGCCCTGAATTTTGAGCACTGGCCCTGGTTCCAGTCAACCCTTTTGCAGGACACAAACATTCAGACACACACAGCTGTCAGAGAGACAGCTGGTTAACACAGAAGTGGGGGGGAAATGAAAAAGTTAAAGGGCAGAAAAAAGATCCGCTTGGCTGAAGGGTGGAATGTTTATTGATGTCAATGAAGCATATTTTTAAAATATGGAAATACTACCCAAAATGATGTTCAGTTGATAGATGGGCCTGAGCCTTGATATTCAGATCTGAAGCTGAACTTTCCCAAAGTTCAGAGATGTTTAGATCTAGGATTTTGATCAAGCTTGTTTTCTATTCTGCCATGTCAGAGAAGATATAAATTGGAAATTAGAGAGGAAAAGAAATGCAGAGGACAAACAAGGTTGACAAAGTTATAGAAGAGAAGTTAAATGAATTCTTTGCTAGAGTCTTTACTAAGAAGATGATGCGGGGAAAGGGCATTCTTTATAGGAAACCATAGTGAAGCATTAAAAGAGAGAGAAATCTCTAAGGAAGAGATTACTGAGCAACTTGAAGAATCCAACTGCTTATGTTTATTAGCATTAACAACATTTGCAGCTATGCACGGTAAGACAGAGAAACAAAGGAAGTCAAACCTCATGCTTCAGGGTAAAAGTTAGTATTCAGGAGTCAGGAAGGAATTTTCCCCCTTCTCCAGTCCCCTTAGCGTTGCACAATTCAACAAGTGCATTATGGGTTTTTCTGGCCTCTGTCTGAAGCGTCAGGTACTGGTCAACGCCAGTTATAGGATAATGGAGTAGATGGTCAGATATTCTAATCAGTTATGGCAACTATAGTTCCTCTGCAAAAAAAAAAAAAAGCTCTCAAGTTGTTTATGTATCCATTAGTTTATGGTCAGGATGTACATCTACAAGCTTAAAGATTAAATGACAGAGCTACTCCATTTTATGAAAAATAGACTTCCTGAACCATAGCAAAAAAATAACTAGTAAATTATTTGTACCCTGATGGAAAAGCCTATAGAATTCAATAAGGATTAACCAATACGGGTCTACAAAAATGTAACTAGGTTCTATAGAAATTAGTCTAAAATGCTAGAATTTAATAGAAATCATCATAGATTATACCTTTGCTGTTAAATTCTATTAAAGCCTATAAGATTGTTAACAAATATTCTCTAGGGTTTTTTTAAATTATTACATTTTATGAGATTTTCCCATAAGGAACTGCATCTCAAAGCCACCAAAAGATAATATTTGTAGAGGAGAGATCTAGGGCAATGCAACCTCCAAATCCTCATCCCATTTCAAACTTTACTTGGCTGAAAATTGTTTTTAATTACTTTTTTTTTTAAAGTGCAGTAACCCTAAACAATGACAAACTCTGTAATGCTATTTTACCCTCTAGAGCACAACAACAACAAGATTTTAATCAACTTTTTTCAGCAGACCCAATTGATCTAAATACTGTGGGACAGAATCTTAGTTGATGTAAATCACCTGCATCCATTGAAGTCAATAGAGATATGCTGATTTACACCATCTGATAATCTGCATAAACATTCCCTCTTTAATGCACTGCTCAAATGTTTGCTAGATTTGGGCATATTCATTCCTTAATTCTCCTGCTTATGAAGTGCAAAGTGCACCTTTTGGACCACCCATTTCCAGAGAACCTGGTATCCTGCCTCTGTTGCAGCCTGCTCTATATTTAGGATGCGGCTGGCAAGGGCAGAAGCCACAACATCCCTCCAACATGTGTGAGATCATTCATGAGGTCTTCTCCATCCAGTTTTGTTGGATCAGACGCATAAAGCTGGTGGAATGGTATGGACTCCGGCATACGGAGCAAATGGTTAAGCCACCTGAGCCAACATTGAGTCACCCGGGAAGACACTGGAGTCTCGTTGGTCTAATACCTGACATCCTCATCCACAACACGATGAAATCACCACATGCCTTCATCACATTGTTGCTGTTTCATGTCAAAAGCATCCAGTTGGTGCATTTGCATCTCTGCGATGGCCCAGGTTTCAGAGCCAGGCAAAAGGACAGAAGCCATTGCTGTTTGATAGATATGTATCTTAGTCTGAGTTGATGTGTGGCGTTGATGCCACAGATGCTTCCAAAGAACGTGCATAACACCTCTAGCCTTGCTGATTCAGTGTTTCACGTCAGCAAGGCAACCTCCCTCCTTGGTAACAAAAGAGCCAAGATACTCAGATGAGTTGATGAATTCATTCATAATCGATGGGTAGAGAGGTCCATCAGGCACTCTTTATCAGTTTGGTCTTCTTCCAGTTGACTTGAAGACCAAGCTTACTTGCTTCTTCTGTAAATATATTCAGGGCCTTTATGAGATTATTTCATAAGGATGTAAATATAGCTGTGTCATCTGCATATTCAAGGTCTGTTATGCAGAAGCTCTGGTGTACCATCCCCAGTATATGACCTCCATCATTTGGTCAATAATGGTGTTGAACAGCTCAGGGATGGTCACACACCCTCAGTGGATGCCACTGTTGTGCTCAAACCAGCTGGACATCCTAGTATCTAAGCTTTCACTTTGGCAGTGCATTTCTTCGAGAAGGATGAGGACTTTGCCAAACACACCAGCAGCTTTCAGACAGAGCCAAAAGGTCTATTGTGGCAACTTACATTTCTGCAAACTGAAGACGTTCACTTGCCAAAGCTGCTAATTAAGTAAAACTTCAATTTAAACTTCAATAACAAACATTTTAATCTTTACAAAGATGTAGGGGAATGCGTGGGTGGGTGATTTTTTCTTTCTTTCTTTTTTTTTGTACATCTACTGTTACTTATAAGGGCATTTTCAGTTTTTATTAATTATTATGCATAATGAGCTTTGTAGATTATGTATAAAGTGCAAAGACTTATTTATTTACTCAGGCAAGCTATTTAACAATCCTAACACCCAGGGATTATTCATATTCCACACAAGTCCCAGAACCTCTGGTTTGTCACATCTGTAACTAAGAGAGATTTTTTGGATTGAAATGATTGCTGTAATAATTTTTATTTATATAGCATTTTTCATCTGGAAGGGAAAGGATTTGAAAAGGCTTTGTGTGGAAGCAAAATGTGTCAAAAGTTTCAGCACAGTAATCCAGTTAGATATAAGCCATGAAACAGAGCTGAATTGCACAAAATGTGATGGACTTAAAGTCCTTGTATGAATGTTTGTAATTAGCAGACTCAGAGTACTACAGTCAATTCTAAGCACAGATGTCACATGCTCTGAGCTGGACCCAGTTTGAAGCAGCAAACACTCACTCGCCTGCTGACTGATAGAAATGACTGACTCTGGGGAACAAGCTGTAAAATCAATTATTCACATCCACTCAGTTGCCACCACCTACACATCTTGCAGCAGCACTAGGAAAACCAAGATTGGTTTGACCTGATTTTAATATGTTCGTATGCTCTACCTTTATCTGTGACTGGAGTAGGAAAACTAGCAGACAAAATTAAAAATCAGCAAATTGCTCCACTCCCCAAAACAGACATACAAGTAACACCATATTGCCCCTGTGCATTCTGGTACTACCCAAAGATATACAGTGGATTCATGAGGAAAGAAATTGGGTACATTTGTCCTGGACTATCTCAGCAGTCTAAAGAAGCATTTTTCCAATGTTCAGAATGCAATGTGTACTTAAATAATGTCTTCAAATTAACACCTGAAGACAATCCAACTTTAGTCCATTATGACTAACTTTTCCTTCATGCCATCATATAGGCCTTGCTAAAATTAGTTCATTCAGATTGTTATTACATCAATGACTTCTAGCAGTTTAGACAATTTGGTGTACAGAACCTGTCCTATTGGGGAAATTAAGAAACAGATTCTACAAGCAGCAAAAGAGATCCGGAAATTTTGGATTGATCAGGAGTTTTCATACTTTAAGCTTTTCTAAATAAGTCCGTGGGTCATGTGATCTTTAATATAATCCACTAGGGAGGAGTTTTATGCAGACTGCCATAGCCTTAAGATGTTACTAGCAGAGCCTGTACACACTTTGGAATGACTGTAAAACCATGGCCATATGGATAGGGAAGCATGAGAAGCAGTTTCTTTGGATATGCATCTCAAATGAAGTTTGGGAAAATTAGACAAACAGGGATTCAAGCACTGCAACAGCTTTGAACTTAAATAAATTAATGTGCATAGCAATAATGGATGTGTCAATGGAAAAATACTGTAAACATTACTCCTACCATTAGAAGTATTGTGATATCTTAATAAGGACAGCATCTTAAAATATCCTAATTATGTCTTCAAAATAGTTTCATGCCTGTTCTCACCCAGCTACATAAAATATGTTTACATGAAATGATCTTAGATTTTAGCAAATGCTAACCTAACTATTTTGGTCCTTATTGGTCTTTAATTTCATATATGGAATGAGCAGAAGAGAGTCACAAACAATGTTGAATAGTTCTTTGAAAGAAAAAGTTGTTGTTGTTTTTTTACATACAGACCCATGTTATCACGGTGTCGCCAATAATCTAATGCCATGTAGTACCTTTGCTGTTTTAACTGGAGTGTGTTCACTCTATCTGGAGTTGGATGGTTTACTTCCAAGAATTAATATATCAAATGATAAGAGAAAGGGTGTTTCCCTATTCCAAACCAGCTATTACATGTATAAAGCCAATCAAGCTGGTTGTGTTTTACCTTATTCTGTTATTCTGTAATTTGCTGAATTGCTATGGTCCATTTTTAAAATGTTTCTTGGGCAATTTGCATTTACACAAATTGTTAGTATAAAGTGCTTAGACCGAGGCTCAAAAGGAACAGAAAGAAGCAAAAATATAGGGCTCTTTCCTTACTTATGGGTAATTCCTATTGATGCTAATGAGGGAACCATTTTAAAGGGACAATTGATTCCCTAATTCTATAATAAATACATTTAATTTATTCAAAAAGTATAAAACAAAACACTATCCCTCGTGATAGTCTCCTATAAGGGACTATTTTAGCTAATTGACCTGTCCCTTCCATCCACCTATGCAAAAGAAAGTTGCAATGTTAGATTAAAAACTATGTTGCAAACTGGGTCACTTAGTGAATAATAGAAACAATCCACTTGTCCCCTAGGGGGACAGCACAGGATTTATGAGTTATGAAACCTGCTTTACTTGTATATTTTTCACAATCCTCCTAGCAACACTCTTTATCCTCTCTGTGTAATCTGGAATCCTTTTATCTTTGTACATCTCTCCAGCAGCAATGGGAATAAAAACAACTCAGCAGCCCAAAGTCAGAATTCAAAGTTGAGCCACACAAAGTACAGCCTAAAGCAACTTAACCTCTGTTGTGCTTATGACTGGATGAAGCATAGTCATCAAAGCAGCACTAATATGGCCACCCAGTTTAAATCATCTGTCATGCTGCTCCATTCATTTGAATGTTCATAGCACTGAGAGTGCACAAGGACATGTCATTCAAGGAGTTAAATTAAATGAAACAGGGGAAAGCAGCAGCAGCTAATTCTATTAATCCTACAGCAAACTGCACCTCCTTGAACCAGTGAGAGATCCTACACACACAGAGGAGAGATTTATCCCTATTTGTAATCACAGTCCTCCTTCAGGACAAATCCTCAAACTGTCCTAGCTTCAACCCTTTCCTGGTCTGTACTGCCCACTTTTGGGTCTGTGCTGGCTTTATTCAGCTCCCCCTTCCTCCCCCTCGCCCCTCTTCAGAGTTCAACCTCCCTCTGAAAAAGCTCTCTGTCACCAAGGGTCCCGCCCTTTGCAAACACCAGCATAACCCACAGCTGAATTATACCCACAGCTGATTATCTCAATATCACTTGTAGAATTAAAATGCCACCGTTAGGAGGCTGATTGTGCACACTTACTCATGATGTGGGATTGTACCCTACTCTGTGAATGAACTCACTGAACCAGGCCAGAATGTGTGAATAATAGAGGTAAATCTCAGAGCTTGAATTGGTGGGTGGGCGTTAGGGTTGGATATGCCCTATACACAGTTCTTACCAGTGCAGGCTGAAAAAAAATGAAAATGATGGGGAAGGGGGAATAGCATGGTGTTTGTCACCAATTCAAGCACTGAAAAGACTTTAAATGGTCATAAGCGAGATGAGGATGAGCATTACCGCAATGGCTCAAGTATTCAGCAAGACTTTAATTATCAAAAGACAACTCATAACATATGCATCTCCATCTTGGAGCACCTCCGATCCCCTAGTCTGATACAGTCCACTTGTTCCTCCCTGCTTAGTGACTCTGGCCAACTCTACACTATTAACTTGCATCAGTATAACTAGGTAGCTCCACACCCCTGAGCAATGCAGTTATACCAACCTAACCCCTGGTGTAGACAGGGCTTCTCCTGTCAACCTAGCTATGGCCCATCAGCAAAGTAGCATCTTCACTGAAGTGCCTCAGCAGCACAGCTGCACCAGAGCAGCTGCGCTGCTGCAGCATTTTAAGTGTAGCCCTGCCCTCAGCATCCCCCCTTTACAAAATAATAGACCCTGGGTTCTTTGTGGTCCTTGGGCTGACGGTAGGTTCAGCCCTAAGCTTGCTGTTTGACAGAGCTAAACTGGATTTTCAGTGCATTGTGCTTCCACCTAGTGGAGAAGTGAGTACAGTCATATACAGCCCCTCTGACCTTGAGAGCTATAAGAATTAAAAGGAACCAGGGACTAACCAGTTTTAAAGAAGGAACAAAACACTTTAAGAGGAAAGGATAGGGTTGCATTAAAAGAAGGGGTAAAGATAGGAATTGTGGTAAAAAGAAAAAGCGGGGGAAATCAAGGGGAACAGCTAAATGAATGAACAAGTTAAACACACAACACTCAGACACTCCTTCAAATAAAGACATCCTCACTAGGAATTAAATGCACTCAGTATTCCACACAGACTATACACGCAAGTGGAGGTAGCCTGAGATGATCTGCAGTTATCATGTGTCATTCAGGCTGACTGAATGAAGGGAGGTTTGTACAATCAAATAGCCAAATAGGCATTGCAGGCCTGATCATTGCTAATGTGCAGTGTGGTGCTAACACCATTTCAACTCCAGCTGAGCTTTTACCTACCTATACCACCTTGGTCCATCCTGTCGTTGGCCTGGAGCCCTTTCCTAACCATGGAATGAAAACAGTAGTTACAGTTAATAGGCCCCACAGTGAGGCTGGCAGAAGAGATCCCTGGGCGGCTATAACCCTGGCCTTTCCTTGGCTTCCAAAGGGAGGGAAGCCTTATGGCAAATAATCCTCTTCCTCTTGATATGGAGTCTAGTGGCCCTGTTTCTCCCTTCTGGGTCAAGCTCATGGATGGTGATTGTTTAGGTAGGGGGTGGGCTTCACTCTCTACCCAATATCTTCTTTAACTGAGCTGTTTCTGGAATACCTGAAGGAAAGAGCTATGTGAAACTGGGTGCTTCTAGCCAGTTAGGCCCCTCTGACTGAGAGGAAAAATGGAGTACAGTCCTCTGCTCTGCAGGGAGCAATCTGAGGGCTTATGTCATCTTCTGCTGTTGGACGCTGGCCCCTGCAGCCAATGTCTTTCCCCCAGACACAATCATGCTCAGAGCATGTGTCTGTGGGTCCCAGCTGTGAGCAAGCTATCCAGGGCCTGCAACTGGTACATCAATCAGGCACCTGTGCAGAGGAATGTAATTCCCTTTCTCAGAGGATTTCAATATTTTGACATTTGGTTTTGCTTTGCTTTGGAACAAATACAAAAAATGTCAACGTTTTCCATGAAAGGGAAGGGACACGCAGCACTGGTGTGCTCGCTGGAGCCACAGACCCTGGAAGCCCAGGCTGATGATGAGCCACAAGTCCAGAAGCCTGGTTCCCACCTCTCCATGATCCCGCCAGGAAGGCTGATTGGGAGCTTGCAAGTCCTGGCAGCGCTGGGAGCCTCAGAATTTGGGAGCCAAGGCCTGGAACTCTGCTCTGCAGCAACCCATGAAATGAACTCTGTAGGACCCAAAGAGCTAGGGGGCTTAGAAGCTTGTGATACAGGGCTCCCAGACTCACTCCCATCCTCCGACCAGGGAGGCTGCTTAGAAGCCAGGAAGATGAGCTGGCCAAAAATCAGGTAGGTTTTGAAACCTGTTTTTGTTTCTGTGACAATTTAGTCAAAATCAAACCATTTTTGTGAAACTTCTAGATTTCAACAAGTCAGCATTCTCAGAGGGAATAATGCTCCCCTGGAGAATTTCTGACCAGCTCTGCTCCGGGCTAAGTAACTCCTTCTCTAATTCTCTGGTTGAGGTCTCAAACAGTTTGTTTCCCAGCTCTGTGCTGCTACCTGCTTCTGGGAACTGCTTTTATGAAGTCCCCAAAGTAACCAGAGGGCAACATTGATACGGATTAACATAGCACTGCATTTGTGGATGTGTTGCAAATGTTCAGTTAAAATAAAATGTAACGATGTCCCCCTCAAAAGCAATAACAATAAGACATAACCACTGTTCTGCAAGGCAGCATCTTACCTGACAGGGCTGCTCTCAAATCTCTTCTGTTATCTTTTCTGTTTTAGTGACGGAATTAGAACTGGTTATAATAGAATATTGAAGCATTAGGTGTTCAAAGCTGGAAGGTGCTGAGCAACTCTGAGAAAGTGCTGAGTTACCTTCAACTCATACAGAACCTAAATCAGCTTGAGAGATTCACTTCCTGGACCTCATTAATCTCTTTATAATAAATTAAGGGCTGCACTAGCTGATATCAGTAGACTGCAGCCTACAAGGTAGATTTCTGGCACAATGCAGCCAAGAGTCAACTCTAATGAAAACACCTGCTTTAGCAGAATTTCCTGCTCTCTTGTGCCACCTGGTGGAACTGGCTGAAAACCCTGATCTAAAGGAGATTATACAGCTAATTCAAGATACTGCAACTTTTACCTCAACAATAGCATGCACTGTGCCCCAGGAACACTGTTTTTATCTATTTTTTCTTATTCAATAGGCTGCTTTATCTTCTAAGAGGAGCAAAGATAACAGACAGTGTGGTAACCCTACCAAGAAAGTCACAGCAGAATTTTTTCAGAAAATAGAACAGGATGACAAATACAATGAAACCTACACTAAAGACTCTTTCTAGTACCAACCCCCAAAGGCCAGTTATAGTAACTAGCCATTTAAAGTACCCACTAGGTCTCCATTATAATTTTTTGACCTTTCAGTTAAAGAATAACCTGTATAAAGCAAATGATTTTTGCTAGACACCTAGGTGACTGTTTAAAGCATTTTCACTGTATAATCTCACCACTCCATTGTCAAAAATGCAATATTCATCTTTATGTCTTTCATGAAAATTGACCTACAGCACATTTTCGGGGGTGAAGGGGTTCACCCAACTTGATAGGATGAAGTTAATAGGCACAAAAACTAATATAGTTGAAGTTTCTTGTAAGTAAGCCTGAAAGCACCATTAGAGAGAGAATAAATTTGGCATAACTAAAAGCAAGTAGGAAATGTAAGGAACAATTTAAAGTTCCTTATTTTCAAAATTCAGCATATATCACATATGGCTGTAAATACAAAATATTTCTTCCCTCCCTTTATTTAGCATGATTTAGAATTCAGTATACACATTCCTTTCCTTATTTTTGCAATAATATCTTATTTTTTCTTAGAACTATAGAAATGTAGGGCTGGAAGGGACCTTGAGAGGTCATCAAGCCCCTTGCACTGTGGCAGGACGAAATAAACTTAGACCATCCCTGACAAGCGTTTATGTAACCTGTTCCTAAAAACCTTCAGTGACAGGGATTCCACAACCGCCTTTGGAAGCCTATTCCAGAGCTTAACTGTCCTTATAGTTAGAAATTTTTTCCTAATATCTAACCTAAGTCTCCCTTGCTGCAGATTAAGCCTATTTCTTCTTGTCCTGCCTTCAGTGGACACAGAGAACAATTGATCCCTGTCCTCTTTATAGCAGCCCTTAACATATCGGAAGACTGTTATCAGGTGTCCCCCCCGAAGTCTTCTTTTCTCAAGACTAAGACATGTCCAGTTTTTTTAAGCTTTCCTCAGAGGTCAGGTTTTCTAAACTTATCATTTTTGTTGCTCTCCTCTGGACCCTCTGTAGTTTCTCCGCAACTTTTCTAAAGTGTGGCACCCAGAACTGGACACAGTACTCCAGCTGAGGCTTCACCAGTGCCAAACAGAGCAGGACAATTACCTCTTGGGTCTTACATATGGCACTCTTGTTAATACATCTGAGACAGGGTGTACCAGGCCTTTGTGGCCCCCTGCTGGAGACCTTGTGGTCTTTCTACACCCCACCAAGAAAAGGAGCCATGAAGGTGAGTCCTCCAGGCCTGCTTGAAGAGGCAGCACAGAAGCAGCCAGTCACAGCTCAGCAGGCTCAGATAAAAGGAGCTGCAGGGCAGTTCCTGGCTGTGACCAGAGGAGTGAAGAAGGGTGCTCTGGCTAATGGCGCTTGACAATTAGCCAGAAGTTATTGCTGGCTGACCTTACATAGTTGGGATTGCTGAGAGAGAAGAACTTGAGAACTTTAACCCTATGGTAAAGGGTGAAGATAAAGGGGCCAGGTGGGAAGAGACCCAGGGAGGCAGCAGCAACAAATTGAAGTTAGCGGTATGTGGCTGCTGTGGATAGGGTCCCTGAGTTGGAACCAGAGTGGGCAGGCCTTGGTTCCGCCACCAGCAAAATGGCCGAAGCCCCAAGAAGGGGACAAGATTTGTTTGGAAGCCTGAGCAAAGGGCTAAAATTAAATGGCCTAGAGACAGGGCTGAAGAACATAGAGAGGGCAGGTAAACAGTTTTGTTGGACTTTTGCTATCCCTAAAGAGATTCATTTTGATTGTGTGACCATGCGGCGGCCAGCACATCCCTGTGGCCCACCACTTCCCACAGCTCCCATTGGCCAGGAACAGCAAACCGTGGCCACTGGGAGCTGCAGGGGGCTGTGCCAGCGATTGGTCAACGTCAGCAAAATGTCTCACAGCCCGCAATCAGATTACCCTGATGGGCCACATGTGGCCCACGGGCTGCAGGTTGCCCACCACTGGTCTGTACCCTCTCTCCACCTCTGTAGCTATGGGTGTATGCTAAGGGCAGACTTTGCACTCATCTGAGCATAGGAACTGAAACTGTGACACACCCTATTATGGGTGGTGCAAGGGGGGAAGAGACTGTTTGCATGTTATGCCTTCCGTAAGGTCCTATCACAATCTGGCCCTTAAGAAATTCCAAGGAGCTCCCTAAACTGCCGGTCCTCTGAGAGCACCTTCAGTAGATTCACACCATGTGAGGCTATGCTTATGAGGCACAACTGAGCTCAACATAATTAAAACCAATTATGCCATCTCCAGCAGGCCTAACTCATGGATTTCTACAGACTCTCTTATTACCTACAGTACACAATTATTTAAAGTGACTCATCACATGAAAGATTTTGATGACAAAATGTTTTACGCATGATCAGCAAAAATATACCCTCCAGACTCCTCAAAAATGTGATCAGATATGCCTACTTGCAAATACTGTAACAGAATAACTGTGTTGGCTTGGTGAGTGATTTTCTTGGCTCAAACACAGATAGACCCTAACTGGTGTGGCTCCTCCCACATGAGAAGAGTTCCTACCAGAGGAAGTATTTCCAAGCAGTTCAGAGGTGCTTCTCTTCTTCCTCCCAGTGGGAAACAGGAAACCTGTAATAAGGCAGTAAAGGCAGCAGCAAGGGCAAGCATCCTCCAGTAATGAACAGATATGGTTCTTTTGCTACTGAACTTGTGCTTGTATCATTATTTCAGGGATTGTGCCCACGTGTGCTGGACCAGCTGTAAAGTAAACGAGGAGGTCATATAATCAATTGAATTCCATATAGTTACCCAATTTTGGCATGATAGTAGTTGACTCCACCACCTCAACTGAACACTGATTCCACCCATTTACCGTACTCTCTGCACAACACTCCCTCCTCAGATTCCCATATATATACCACTTTAGCTTCATTTAAACTAATGACCTCATGATGGAGCAAATAACCTAGAGGTATTTGAAATTCCAGTAAGTTACACCATATCTGTCCCTGAGACCTATTCTGAGCAGAATTATTTTCAGTTAACATGCAAGCCTGCCACTGCTACCAAATTAGGTATGTATGCAGCAGAATTCAAATAAATAAAACGTGGGAGCATCCTCAACATGTGACTCACCCATCAGGTATAATTAGAAATAGAAAGCTAATAAAATGTTATTTTGAAACATGGAAAATAACTAAAAACATTTAAAAAACCTTCAGTTGCAAATAATTACAAAACAAAATACGGGAAAAAACTCTATACATTTTAAACCACTGGAAAACCTGTGGAACTCTTTGCCAGAGGATATTGTAAAGGCCAAGACTAAAATAGGATTCAAAATAAGTGAATAAGTGATTTGCCCAAGCCATACAGTAAGACAGGATTAAAGCCATCCAGCTCCGGGACTCTTTCTTCCAGACCATACTGCCTGCTGTGGAATTATTTTGCAATATTTGCCCAGCTATATTTGCTACAAATTTCTTTTTAATTTCATTATTTAACATTGCTATTGGTAATACATAACAACTGGCCTGTGTGGGATGAAACAAGGATTCAATGACCAAAAATACAAACAAAAAAATAGTAGTAACAACCCTTCTAGTAAGGAGGATGATGAGAAGAGACATTAGTCTGTGTTTCCAAAAGTTAAATGTCTCTTGCTTCAAAAAAAATAATGAAATATCAGTGTGCATGTGTGACAAAACTTGGTACAATTTAAATTTCAGCCAGATATTTTACAGCTAGGATGCTTTTTTTCCTTCTACAAAGGCTGATAAAATACAAGTGCCATTTAGGTATAGGACTTACAGTTACTTTAGCATATGCCCTGAAAACACACTTATCAACAGGGGATAGTAGTTCATGGAGAAAACAAGCTAGCGCTGCGAAGTTCAATTACTCTCCTAAAATATCAATAATGTAGTTGGAAGAAAGCAAAAACAACAGGCCATTTCCTATATTGGATGTACTCTCAAAACATCTATAAAGGCTTGCTTCCAGCTGCAAGAAAGTAATAACTATAAATGTTACTCTGTGGGAAGATGTAGTGATAGAGCCCCTGTGTTTGAAATCTTACTAAAGCCCTGCCACACAGGACTAACTTCCATGTTTCTTGCATTTTTATTTTTATGATTATTCCTGTTATTCTTGGTGGGGGCAGGGGTTGGTCTGTGAACTCAGCACCTCCCTCCTGGTAAGGCTCTCTGTCTTGTCAAGTAACCCCTGACACACAGCTGTAGTTTCTTCACCCCAAGCTCCACTGAAGTACATCTTAAATCCATGATTCCTGATGCTCCCTATAACACTTTCTAAGGTTCTAGTTGATCCTCTCAGAGAAAGATTAAGAGTCAGAGAAAGTAATGTAATTGTATTCTTTAAAGAACTCAACCCTAACTGCAAATGAAAGAGGAAATGAAGAAGCATTCTGGTTGTTTTTTGATTAACAAAGCCACATTCTAGCACAGGGATCAGCAACCTTTGGCACGCGGCCTTCCAGGGTAAGCCCCCTGGTGGGCCGGGCCTGTTTGTTTACCTGCCGCGTCCACAGGTGCGGCCGATCGCAGCTCCCACTGGCCGCGGTTTGCCACTCCAGGCCAATGGGGGCGGCGGGAAGTGGTGGCCAGCACATCCCTCGGCCCGCGCCGCTTCCCACCAGCCCCATTGGCCTGGAGCGGCAAACCGCGGCCAGTGGGAGCTGCGATCGGCCGCACCTGAAAAGTCCCAGTCTTATTAATCTCTCCTCATATGGAAGCTGTTCCATACCCCAGTCATTTTTGTTGCCCTTTTCTGAACCTTTTCCAAGTCCATTATATCTTTTTTGAGATGGGGCGACCACATTTGCACACAGTATTCAAGATGTGGGCCTACCATGGATTTATATAGATTTATATAGAGGCATTATGATATTTTCTGTCTTATTATCTATCCCTTTCTTAATGATTCCCAACATTCTGCTCGCTTTTTTGACTGCTGCTGACATTGAGTGGATGTTTTCAGAGAACTATCCACAATGACTCCAAGATCTCTTCCTTGAGTGGTTACAGCTAATTTAGACCCCATCATTTTAGAATATGAACTTTTCATTCAGCTCTAGTCCCACAACTGTGTACTGTGGCTGATGTACTGCAGGATCATCTACTGCCACCAGGGGACTCATGGTGGGGTTAGAACTTCTCCAGACCCAGGTGGCTGCAGTACACGTGACTGACAATAGGAACTCCTGGACTTGCAGCTGATAGACAGCAAGCCACAGAGAGAGGAAGCACAGTGCAAGTGGTGGGGCTAGCTAGCACCACAGAGGCAGAGTATAGGACTGTCTACACATACTCCCTGCAGCCTCCATCACCCCTTCTGCAGTGTATGGACTGCAGGCCTCAGAAGGACAAGGCTCAAAGCAGGAATACAGTCATTTGTGGGGCTATTTCAGATCACATATTTCATATATCTGTATCAGAATCTCTGCTCCTGGTTTTCCAGAGCTCATAAGTCGCACAAAAGATTAACTAATATTAGTATAAGTTTGGGGTTGCCCTCTACTGTGGCTGCACTTTCTATTCCATTTACTCAATTCAATTTCCATTTGCTGAGCCAGGTGTCAGGTAAGAGGAGAAAAAAGTTCTGTGCCTGGGGATTGATTTTCAGAGCCAGAAGGGCTGGGTGCATGTGTAGTGGAGAGGGGCATAGTATTCTGAGTCTGGGCTGTCAGGTGGGAGAGGGTTCTATGGTGAGCAGGATGGTTTTGAGCTGTGGAAAGTTTGGTAGGAAAAGAGCAGTCTCAGCCTAAATTGATAGGTGGAGGTGGGGCAGAGGGCAGGTTTTCTGAGTAGGTGTGGTTTGGGTTGAAGAGCTAAGGGACCCTGGGGATTTTTGAACTGGGATGGGGATGGATTTTCCTGGCAGAATTAAGTGCAAAGGGAATTGAGTTAACTGGTGAAAGAGCATTTTTAGGGGATGGGGAAGAGTTTTTCTGAGCTGGTCAGGATTGGATTAGCAGGAGCTAGGGGATTTAGGGAGCTTCTGAACTAGAAAGACATAGGTGTGTTGACAGCATTGAGAAGAATGAAGTCAACTCTGTGGGGTGGGGGGGGCAGTAGAGGGAGATGATAGGTAAGAGCTAGATGGAAGGGGAGAGGTTGGATTGAGGAGAGAACTGTGTAGGGTGATAAATACCATTTTTCTTCCATGCTGCCCTTTTATTGTAAAGTATTGCAATTTTTCATACTGGCGGGGAGAGATAGAGGATGAGTGAGGGTGTCCCTTTCTTTCCCCTCTATACTTCCCCACCAAATCCCTTTATCCACCACCAACACACTTCCCTTTGACTAGCCCCAACTGCAATGTCTCAGTTTGGAAATGTCACCCACCTGCAGGGAAGGGAGACAGAGAAATTACAACCTGCAGTCCCACCAATTATTTTGGCCCCAGCCACTGCTGAATGAGAAAAACAACAGTTAGTTCGCCTGTGAGGAAAGTGGTTGTGAGGATTAACTAGTTGTTGTCTGTGCAGTGCATTGAACATGTAGGCTACATTTTTAAAAACAGGAGGCAAATGTTAGGCTCCTAAATCCATAATAAGGCACTTCAGTAATTGGCCTGGTTTTTCAATAAGTCAGAGAACCCAGTAGTTCCCAATGGGTGCTCAGCCCTTTTGAAAATTAGGTCACTTATTTATGATTCTAAGTTTAGGAGCTCCTATTTGTTTTTTTAATTCTTGGCCATAAAGCACAACCAAAATGCTATGTTTATTATTTGTTGAAATTTTTTCATTAATTAGCTTCGGTTATGTTAGCATCCCTCTTGTGTTTGCTTTCTTTGAAATTTTTGACGATTTTGCTAATTGTTTATGGGAAACAATTTTTAAAGTTGTGAGCCCAAATTTTTGTGGAAATCCCATTTGAAATTTGCACATGTACAAGAAATAATTGAATCCTCCTCCTATGATAGAGCAGAACAATCCCATGTGACTTATCTTACCAATCACAACCAAGTTCAATTTCAAATGTTCATGATCAGTAGAACAAAATATCTGAAAAAATATTGTAAAATAAATTCAAAAAAATATAAAAAAAGCCCATGACCTACTCATGGATTTTCTGTGAGCAGATAATCAGGCCAAATTCATTTAATAAATTATTTATATGAATTATGCATTCACCTGATGTAGAAATTCACCATGATCAGCAATCGTTCTTTGCTGGACATAAATTAGTACCTTGCTAAGTGCGTTCTCTCTGCAGCAGCAGTCTAACCTTGCATGTGCTGAGTGAGGATTGTGACTATAAAAGAAAACCCTAGTCAGCTGTTGTCATTACACTCAAGCAGCCACTTGAGATCCTGCCAGGGAGTATAAATATGGAGACCCTTAAAGATCCCTAGAGGATTTTCCTGAGGGAGAAGGAGGGCTTCACAGGAGAAAGTATAGCAACCACAGCTGGGATTCCTAGTCCCTATTTCCATCTCAGACACTAAGAGTGAATCCACAAAGGGACTTAGGGAGTGTAATGCTCAGTGTCACAGTGCCTAATTTTTAGATGTCTAGAAAATCCCAAGAACACCATTACAATCCACCACGCTGAGTGAGGAGTTCAAGGCCCCATACAGTGAATAGGGAGAGATAGGCACCTAAGAATGTGATCCACCACACCAGAATGCTAGGTGGGGAGCCACTTTAGCCAGACAATGGGAGAGGCCAAGCCATGCTGTTGCATATAAATGCCATAATCCTCTGCCCCAGGATCAGCGACCCACCACATCCAATCCAAGGGACATCCTCCTAGAAGTCTCCCTCAATTACAAAACAGAGCATATCAGAAATCCCCTTGCAACTCATGGCTGCAGAGGTACCATGCGTTTGTGCCTTAGGCCTGGTCTACACTACGGGTTTAGGTCGACTTTAGCGGCGTTAAACCGAATTAAGCCTGGACACGTCCACACAACGAAGCCCTTTCTTTCGACTTAAAGGGTCCTTTAAACCGGTTTCTTTACACCACCTCTGACGAGGGGATTAGCGATAAAACCGGTCTTTGCGGGTCGGAATTGGGGTAGTGTGGACGGAATTCGACGTTATTGGCCTCCGGGAGCTATCCCACAGTGCTTCATTGTGACCGCTCTGGACAGCACTCTCAACTCAGATGCACTGACCAGGTAGACAGGAAAAGACCCGCGAAGGTTTGAATTTCATTTCCTGTTTGCCCAGCGTGGAGAGCACAGGTGACCCTGCAGAGCTCATCAGCACAGGTAACCGTGATGGAGTCCTCCCAGGATCGCAAAAGAGCTCCAGCATGGACCGAACGGGAGGTACGAGATCTGCTCGCCATATGGGGAGATGAAGCAGTGATAGCTGAACTCCGTAGCAGTAAAAGAAATGGAAAAGTATTAGAAAAGATCTCCAAGGCCATGAAGGACCGAGGCCATAACAGGGACACACAGCAGTGCCGCGTGAAAATTAAGGAGCTACGGCAAGCTTACCACAAAGCCAGAGAAGCAAACGGAAGGGCCGGGGCAGAGCCGCAAACTTGCCGCTACTACGCGGAGCTGCATGCGATCCTAGGGGGTGCAGCCACCACTACCCCAACCGTGTGCTATGACTCTCTCACTGGAGAAACACACAGGGAAGACGGTTCAGGGAACGAGGAAGATGACGATGGAGGTACTGTAGGTAGCTCACAGCAGCAAAGAAGCGGAGAAACCGGTTTCCCCAACAGCCAGGATATGTTTGTGACCCTGGACCTGGAACCAGTAACCCCCGAACTCACCCAAGACCCTCAGGGCACACAGGAGACCTCTGGTGAGTGTAACTTTGTAACTATTTGTAAACATTACAAAAAAAAAGCAAGCGTGTTTAATGATTACTTTGCCCTGGCAATCGCGGCCAGTACATCTACTGGAAAAGTCTGTTAACGTGTATGGGGATGGAGCGGAAATCCTCCAGGGACATCTCCAGAAAGCTCTCCTGGTTGAAATGGGGTGATTTTATTAAGGGGACATTCAGAGGCGCCCGTTCCTGCTCTTCTGACCAGAAATGTTCCCCGCTGTTAACCACGCGGTGGGGGGAGGGGTGAAGTGATCATCCCAGAGAATCGTGGGGGGGGGGGGTTTACTTGTGTTTGTGCCGCATGTTAACCGGGAAACCACAGCCCCCTCCTTTTACATTGAAACCCCATTTTAAATGGACAACCCAATTCATCCTTGATATGGGAAATGCGCTGCTGTTTGCAACCTTTCCCGCATGTTAAGAAGGTTAAAAAAGCCAAAACACTGTGGCCTACGATGGCTGCCTGCAAGCCGAAATATGCGACCTTGTAATGAAAGAGTGTACCCATTGTTCTCTAAAATGTGTCTTTTTTAACCACCTCTCCCTTCTCCTCCGCCAGCTGCAAATGTTTCTCCTTCGCAGAGGCTCGTGAACATTAGAAAGAGAAAACGTAGGACGAGGGACGAGATGTTCACGGAGCTCCAGATGTCCGCCCAGGCTGATAGAGCACAGCAGAATGCGTGGAGGCAGTCAATGGCGGAGATGAGAAAAGCCCAATATGAACAAGAGGAGAGGTGGCGGGCTGAATCGCGGGAAGAACAGAGCAAGTGGTGGGCTGAAGACGATAGGTGGCGTCAGCTTGCAGACAGACGGCAAGAGGCAATGCTCCGTCTGCTGGAGCATCAAACTGATATGCTCGAGCGTATGGTTGAGTTGCAGGAAAGGCAGCAGGAGCAGAGACCGCCGCTACAGCCCCTGTGTAACCAACAGCCCTCCTCCCCAAGTTCCATAGCCTCCTCACCCAGACGCCCAAGAACACGGTGGGGGGGCCTCCGTCCACCCAGTCACTCCACCCCAGATGATCGCCCAAGCATCAGAAGGCTGGCCTTCAATAAGAGTTAAAGTTTTAAAATGCAGTGTGTCCTTTTCCATCCCTCCTCCCCCACCCATCCCAGGCTACCTTGGCAATTATCCCCCTACCTCTGTAAGGAACTAATAAAGAATGCATGAATGTTAAAAAAAAATGACTTTATTGCCTCTGCAAGCGGGAGGGGAGGGTGGGGTGGGGTGGTTGGTTTACAGGGAAGTAGAGTGAACCGGGTCGGGGGGGGGGGGTTTGGAGGGTTCATCAAGGAGAAACAAACAGAAGTTTCACACCGTAGCCTGGCCAGTCACAAAACTCGTTTTCAAAGCTTCTCTGATGCGCACCGCGCCCTGCTGTGCTCCTCTAACCGCCCTGGTGTCTGGCTGCGCGTAATCAGCGGCCAGGCGAGTTGCCTCAACCTCCCACCCCGCCATAAAGGTCTCCCCCTTACTCTCACAGATATTGTGGAGCGCACAGCAAGTAGCAATAACAATGGGGATATTCTTTTCGCTGAGGTCTGAGCGAGTCAGTAAGCTGCGCCAGCGCGCTTTTAAACGTCCAAATGCACATTCCACCACCATTCGGCACTTGCTCAGCCTGTAGTTGAACAGGTCCTGACTCCTGTCCAGGCTGCCTGTGTACGGCTTCATGAGCCATGGCATTAAGGGGTAGGCTGGGTCCCCAAGGATCACGATAGGCATTTCAACATCCCCAATGGTCACTTTCTGGTCCGGGAAGAAAGTCCCTTCCTCCAGCTTTCGAAACAGAGCAGAGTTCCTGAAGACGCGAGCATCATGTACCTTTCCCGGCCATCCCACGTTGATGTTGGTGAAACGTCCCTTGTGATCCACCAGGGCTTGCAGCAGCATTGAAAAGTACCCCTTGCGGTTTACGTAGTCGGTGGCTTGGTGCTCCGGTCACAAGATAGGGATATGGGTTCCGTCTATGGCCCCGCCACAGTTTGGGAATCCCATTTCAGCAAAACCATCCACTATTGACTGCACGTTGCCCAGAGTCACTACCCTTGCTATCACCAGGTCTTTCAGTGCCCTGGCAAATTGGATCACAGCAGCCCCCACCGTAGATTTGCCCACTCCAAATTGATTCCCGACTGACCGGTAGCTGTCTGGCGTTGCAAGCTTCCACAGGGCTATCGCCACTCGCTTCTCAACTGTGAGGGCTGCTCTCATCTTGGTATCCTGGCGTTTCAGGGCAGGGGACAGCAAGTCACAAAGTTCCATGAAAGTGCCCTTACGCATGCGAAAGTTTCGCAGCCACTGGGAATCGTCCCATACCTGCAGCACGATGCGGTCACACCAGTCTGTGCTTGTTTCCCGGGCCCAGAATCGGCGTTCCACGGCATCAACCTGCCCCAGTGACACCATGATTTCCACATTGCTGGTGCCTGTGCCTTGTGAGAGGTCTATGTCCATGTCAATTTCCTCATCACTCTCATCGCCGCGCTGCAATCGCCTCCTCGCCTGGTCCGGGTTTCGCCTTGGCATGTCCTGGCTCTGCATATACTCCAGGACAATGCGCGTGGTGTTCATAGTGCTCATAATTGCCGCGGTGATCTGAGCGGGCTCCATGATCCCAGTGCTAGCTATGGCGCCTGGTCAGAAAAAAGGCGCGAAAGTAGTATCTGATGGACCAGGAGAAGGAGGGAGGGCGGGAGGGAGGGAGGGCCGAGTGACGACATGGCGTACAGGTACAGGAACAGGGAGAAACACAAACAACTGTCACACAGAATGGTCCCCCCAAAGATTAAAATGAAAACCCTGGGCTTAGCAGGCCATTGATTTCACGGAGGAAGGGGAAGCATATGAATACAGAACAAATCTATTTTTTACATCTTAAGGTGGCAGCCGACGGTGCAGCATGAGTGACAGCCATACCCATACCAGTATGACGATGACGGATACCAATCATAAAATACCATCATCTGCCAAAAGGCAAGGGGCTGCTGCTGTGTAGCAATGCAGCCCCACGTCTGCCAGCCCCACGTCCGCCAGCACCCAGCATCGCCCTCGGCCTCTTCTGGGTGCTTAGCAGACAATACTGGGCAATTGGCAGAAAATAGTATATTACGACTGGTAGCCATCATCATCGAAACAGTAGCATGTCTGCCCAGGTGGCCATGATTGACAGCCACACCAGTACGACGACGATGGGTACCAGTCATAATATACCATCGCCTGGCAAGGGGCTGGTGCAATGCAGCCCTACGGCTGCCAGCCCCATGGCTATCACTCATGCTACACCGTCTACCGCCAAAAGGCAGTTAGCAGCTGCTGCTGTGTAGCAATGCAGTCCCACGTCTGCCAGCACCCAGAGGACATATGGTGACGGTGAGCTCAGCTGAGCTGAGCGGGCTCCATGCTTGCCGTGATATGTTGTCTGCACAGGTAACCCAGGTAAAAAGGCGCGAATCTATTGTCTGCGTTGCTGTGACGAGGGGGGAGGGGCCTGACGACATGTACCCAGAACCGCCCGCGACACTGTTTTGCATCATCCGGGCATTGGAATCTCAACCCAGAATTCAAAGAAAAGGCGCGAACCGCTTCTCGGCTCTCTGAGCTGTGGCGCAAACGTAGTATCTGACGGACTAGGGGAAGGAGTGAGGGGGGCCGAGTGACGACATGGCGTACAGGCACAGGGAATTAAAATCAAGAACGGTGGCTGTGCATCAGGGAGAAACACAAACAACTGTCACACAGAATGTTCCCCCCAAAGATTAAACTGAAAACCCTGGGCTTAGCAGGCCGTTGATTTGACGGAGGGAGGGGGAAGCAAATGAATACAGAGCAAATCTATTTTTTACATCTTAAGACGACGGTGCAGCGTGACTGATAGCCCTCGGCATCTTTCTGGGTGCTTGGCAGCAAATACGGGGCGGCGTATGACGATGGTCTTCAGGCCTATTGCACAATCGGCTGCTCGGGGAAGACTCTGCTAACGTGCGATGACCCGACTTGTAATAGGACGGCTAATAGTCGTAATACACCATTTACTGCCAAAAGGCAAGCCCCACGGCTGCCAGCACCCAGATCGCCGATGAAGGCTACCAGTCTACTGCACCGTCTACCGCCAAAAGGCAGTTAGCAGCTGCTGCTGTGTAGCAATGCAGTCCCATGTCTGCCGACACCCAGAGGACATATGGTGACGGTGAGCTGAGCTGAGCGGGCTCCATGTTGTCTGCACAGGTAACCCAGGTAACCCAGGTAAAGAGGCGCGAATCTATTGTCTGCCGTTGCTGTGACGGGGGAGGGAGGGGCCTGACGACATGTACCCAGAACCGCCCGCGACACTGTTTTGCATCATCCGGGCATTGGGATCTCAACCCAGAATTCAAAGGGGCGGCGGAGACTGCGGGAACTGTGGGATAGCTGTGGGATAGCTACCCATAGTGCAATGCTCTGGAAGTCAACGCTAGCCTTGTACTGTGGACGCGGTCCGCCGACTAGAGCACCTAGAGCATTTTATTGTGTGGACACACACAATCGGCTGTATACAACCGATTTCAATAAAACCGGCTTCTATAAATTCGAACTAATTTCGTAGTGTAGACATACCCTTAGAGATGCTCAAATAACTGGTATCACATGATCACATCCACATGTGGAAGAGAGGAGTTTCGTACCACCAAAGCCAAAACAGGGCTGCTCTCCCCCCAGAGGCTGGTTTCAACCCTAGAAGATCTCGTCCTCCAGGATTATGCAAAGGTGCCAGCAGCCCACTGGGAAAAAATCAAGTCCACTGTAAACCGTTTTCTTGCTGAAACACACACAGCTCCAGGAGCACACAGCACAAACCCATAAGGAAAACCCCCTCAACACACACTCACACAAAATCACCACTGATGACATTTGCAGAAGACACAAAATTTGGGGAGTGGTAAATCATTACGAGAACAGGTCACTGATACAGCGTGATCCGGATCGTGCGGTAAGCTGGGCGCAAGTAAACAATATGTGTTTTAGTACAACCAAATGCAAATATATACATAAAGGAACAAAGACAGAATGTAGGCTGTAGTTACAGGATGGGGGACTCTCTCCTGAGAAGCAGTGACTCTGAAAAAATTTTAAGTATTCCAACGATTAATGACCCTCGCTGTTAAAAATGTATGCCTTATTTCCGATCTGAATGTGTCTAGCTTCAACTACCAGCCATTGGATCATGTTACACTTTTCAATGCTAGACTGAAGAGCCCATTATTAAATGTGTGTTCCCCATGTAGGTACTTATAGACTGATCAGTTAAGCTAAACAGATTGAGCTCCTTCAGTCTATTGCTATAAGGCATGTTTTCTAATCCTTTAATCTTCTCTGAACCCTCTCCAATTTATCAACATCCTTCTTAAATTATGGACACCAGACCTGGACACAGTATTCCGGCAGCAGTCTCACCAGTGCTAAATACAGAGATAAAATAAGCTCTATGCTCCTATTTCAGATTCTCCTGTTTATGCATCCCAGGATCACAATAGCCCTTTTGGACGCAGTGTTGCATTGGAAACTCATGTTCAGCTGATTATTCACCATGACCCCCAAATCTTCAAAGTCACTGCTTCCCAGGATAGACTTCCCCACCATATCAATGTGGCCTACATTCTTTGTTATAAATTTACACATTTACATTTGGCCATATTAAAACACATTTGCTTGCATCCAACTTACCAACTGATCCAGATCACTCTGAATTAGCGACCTGTCCTCTTCGCTATTTACCACTCCCTGGGCAAACTTTTTCAGTGATGATTTTACATTTTCTTCCAAGTAATTAATTAAAATGTTACCTTGCACAGGGCCAAGAAGCAATCCCTGTGGGACCACACTGTAAACACACCTGCTCAATGACGATTTCCCATTTACAATTCCATTTGGAGACCTATTGGTTAGCCAGCTTTCAACCCATTTAATGTGTGCCCTGTTAACTTTATATCATTCTCTGGGTTTTAATCAAAATATGTGTGATACCAAGTCAAACACCTTACAGAAGTCTAAGTATATTATATCAAAATTATTACTTTTATCAACCAAACTTGCAATCTCGTCCAAAAAAGATGAACACCTCCTTCACAGTATGCCAAGAAGATTGTGCACACCTCTCTGAGTTGACACTGTAGTATGCCACCAGAGGCATGGAAACACCTCCACCACATCTTGAAGATGTCGAAGGCTTTCTGTATCACCTACCAGGTGGAGGCCTGGGCAAGGTTATACTTCCCCTATGACTGGATTAATGGATTCACAATGGCGGTGAGGAGCCATGTTCTAAGGGAATATCCTTTCTCCCCTGTGGGGAGGACACATGCAGCAGGGGTTTTGATGCCTGTCCCCATGGGATTATTGGCCATAGTGGGTTCTGAGTGGGCTGTGGTGGCCTGGGTGGCACTTGTGTTGGACAGGGGCAAGGGAGTGTGGTGATGGGCATGACGGAGGGGAGCTTTGCTTCTCTCTTACCTAACAGCCAGCCATGGGGAAACTCTCCATCGGCAAACACCTCTCACAGGCAACCATGCATACGCATTGTGGCATGACCCCAGGTTCTTCACCACAACATCTGGCATTGCACACTGCCATCATATTCATTGCATAATTTGTGTTACTTTATGTAGGCAGTGGGTCATGCCTTGGTCTCCTAATGGCTGTGCAGGTACCATCGAGCACTCCCAGGATGCGTGGGAAGGCTGCAATCCATTGGAACTCTAATGTATTTTCCCTCTGGGTGGCTGGGTCAGTGGGGAAACCGATGTAGTTGTGCACATAGATGATAATGGCCTCCAGGAACTGATCCAGGAGGACATAGACTGGCTGATGTCAGGAGTCTGTGTGGTAAGCCCTGGAAGGATCTGGATGCCAGTGTAGGCAGGGTAGTGTTGATAGCAGCAGACAGCGCCTCACTCCTGTGTGTGGTTTTGGAGCTGCTACCCGTCCCACTACTCTCTCCTACCCAAAAGTGTCCATCCTCCCCCCCACACTCCTGTCCCAACCATCCATCTAACGTCCCAGAATGCCCTTCCCACTTTCCTGCCCTGGCTATCTGTGATTCCCCTTCCTTGTCCCATCTAGATACTCCAAGTTCTTCCTGATCTTTAATCTGTGCCCCTCCAAATGCATCTAGAACATAGCAACCTAGGGAATTTTTAAAGTGGAACGTTAGACACCAAGTGAGTTTAGGCTCCTACAGGTTTAGGCAGCAGCTCAGTGGGGGTTTTGTGGATTGCAGCAGTGCTGTACGTGGGGACTAGAGTACCTAACTCTGGAGTTTAGGCACCTAAACTGCTTCATGGATCCCACCCACCCTAACTCACTGTCTGTATGAACTTGAAAGATTATTTTAATTGTCTTATTCCCTGGCTCACCTGTTTGTCAAATAGGAATAGTTATATTTACCTCCTTCACAGAGGTGTTGTGGAATTTGATATTTGTAAACTGTTTTGAGATCTTTCAGTGACAAACTCTGTAGGCCAAATTCTGGGGTCCGTATTCAGTTTTCATTCCCTCAGTCATTACTCACTGATTTATATGTGAGTTTGTTTGTCACAGCTGAGAAGGAGCCTCAGGATTGGGCACTACACAAGCATTATCAGGGGACCAAAGCCTGTGATTTTCTCTCAGCAACCCTCCCATTGTCTTCAGGAGTGACACTGCCTGAGGAAGGACCAAGGTTACAATCCTACAAAACACTTACCTATGTGCCTAATTTTACTTATACGAGTAATCTGATTGACAAAGAGATTACTCACGTGAGTAAAGTAAGGCAGAAATATAAGTATTTGTTGAGGACTGCAGGATTTGGCTTATTATATCACATCAGTGAAAAGGGCAGGCACTACATAGTAATAGTGAATATGTTTCTTTCCTTGGAAGAACCAATACCATCAACTTTTTTTAAAAATAATCTATTTTGGACCCATTCTGTTTAAGTAAAGGAGCAGAAGAAGAAAATACTGTCTCGTATGTGAGTAGTAAGAAAAGAAAAAAAAGGGTAGAGATTTTGGTTTTCTCAATGCAAGATTTGAGCTGGCAAAACTTTGTCCAATAACTTGTTCAGCTGCTGCTTTTCCTTCACTTTGAGCCTGAGACTATCCTGTGCCAATTCTTCAGACAAGCATGTATTGGTAACCTGAAGACAGGACTGGAATACAAGACAAGCAGCTGGGAACAGTATATGATGTGACAAGGCCCTGATGGTAGCTAGGTGGCAATACACTTTAAGCAATTTACAGCATGGTTTTTTGTCTGTTTTAACAGGCAGTAACTGCCCTCTAGTAGCAAATGAATAAATAGCACACCTGGCAAGACCTTAGAAAACTGAAACTGATCAAATATAATGGAAGACCAGAAATGTCAGATAAAAAGTCCGTGTCAAGGGCCATCTGACACCTTTCATTATAACAGAATACACCTCTACCCCAATATAATGCTGTCCTCGGGAGCCAAGAAATCTTACTGTGTTATAGGTGAAACCGCGTTATATCGAACTTGCCTTGATCCGCCGGAGTGCGCAGTCCCCCCGTCCCCCCCGGTGCACTGCTTTACCGCGTTATATCCAAATTTGTGTTATATTATAGACTCATAGACTTTAAGGTCAGAAGGGACCATTATGATCATCTGGTCTGACCCCCTGCATGCTGCAGGCCATAAAACCGTCCCTACCCCTTCCCTGGACTCTGCTGCTGAAGTCCCCAATCCTGTTATTAGTGACTTCAATCGGCAGAGACCATCCTGCTAGAGATCCCTGCCCCATGCTGCGGAGGAAGGCGAAAAACCTCCAGAGGCTCAGCCAATCTGCCCTGGAGGAAAATTCCTTCCCGACCCCAAATATGGCGATCAGTAAGACCCCGAGCATATAGGCAAGAGTCTCCATCCTGACCCCTTTTAGCCATTATGCTATTTACCTACCATTGCTTGGTTTTCCTTGACTACTATGTTTTACCATTAAACCATTCCCTCCATAAACTTATCTAACTTAATCTTAAAACCAGACAGGTCCCTCGCCCCCACCGTTTCCCTCGGAAGGCTGTTCCAATATTTCACCCCTCTGACGGTCAGAAACCTTCGTCTAATTTCAAGCCTGAACTTCCCCACGGCCAGTTTATATCTATTCGTTCTTGTATCCACGTTAGTACTAAGCTGGAATAATTCTTCTCCCTCCCTTGTATTAATCCCTCTAATATATTTAAAGATAGCAATCATATCCCCTCTCAGCCTTCGCTTTGTCAGACTAAACAACCCAAGCTCCTCTAGTCTCCTTTCATACGACAGGTTTTCCATTCCTCTGATCATCCTAGTGGCCCTTCTCTGCACCCGTTCCAGTTTGAGTTCATCTTTTTTAAACATGGGAGACCAGAACTGCACACAGTACTCCAAATGAGGTCTCACCAGCGCCTTGTACAACGGAAGCAGGACCTCCTTATCCCTACTAGATATACCTCGCCTAATGCATCCCAAGACAGCATTGGCTTTTTTCACCGCCACGTCACATTGTCGACTCATAGTCATCCTGCGGTCTACAAGGACCCCTAGGTCCTTCTCCTCTTCCGTTACTTCTAACCAATGCGTCCCCATCTTGTAACTAAAATTGGTATTAGTCATCCCCAAATGCATCACCTTACACTTTTCACTATTAAATTTCATCCTATTTCTGATACTCCAATTCACAAGTTCATTCAAGTCTCCCTGCAGGATATCCCTATCCTCTTCCGAATTTACAACGCCTCCCACCTTCGTATCATCCGCAAACTTTATCAGCCCACTCTTGCAATCGGTTCCGAGGTCAGTTATAAATAGATTAAATAAAATGGGTCCCAAAACCGAACCTTGAGGCACTCCACTAGTAACCTCCCTCCAACCTGACAGTTCACCCTTTAATACGACCCGCTGCATTCTCCCCATTAACCAATTCCTTATCCACCTCTGGATTTTCATATCGATCCCCATGTTTTTCAGTTTAACCAATAATTCCTCATGGGGTACAGTATCAAACGCTTTACTGAAATCCAGGTATATTAGGTCCACCGCATTCCCCTTATCTAATAAATCCGTTACTTTCTCAAAGAAGGAGATCAGATTCGTTTGGCACGATCTGCCCTTCGTAAAACCATGTTGTAATTTATCGCAATTGCCACTAACCTCCAGGTCCTCAACTAGTTTCTCTTTCAGAATTTTCTCTAACACCTTGCACACTACAGATGTTAAACTAACAGGCCTGTAGTTACCCGGATCACTTTTTTTCCCTTTCTTGAAAATAGGAACCACATTAGCTATTCTCCAGTCTAACGGGACCACCCCCGAGTTTACAGATTCATTAAATATTATCGCTAACGGGCCTGCTATTTCCCGCGCCAATTCCTTCAATATTCTCGGATGAAGATCGTCCGGTCCTCCCGACTTAGCCCCATTAAGGTGATCAAGTTTTGTTTCTACCTCGGATACGGTAATCCCCCATTCTGAACGCCCCTCTGTAGTGGTGCTAGTATCCCTAATCCCTTCATTGGCCTCATTAAACACCGATGCAAAATATTCATTGAGATATTGCGCCATGCCTAGATTGTCTTTAATCTCCTCTCCAGCAATAGTCTTCAGCGGTCCCACTTCTTCTTTCTTTGCTTTCTTCCTATTTATGTGACTGTAAAACCTCTTACTATTGCTTTTAATTCCCCTCGCTAGGTCCAACTCTACACGGCCTTTGGCCTTTCTCACTCTATCTCTACATTCTCTGACTTCACTTAGGTACATTTCCTTACTGATCCCTCCCCTCTTCCACTCTTTGTACGCTTTCTGTTTTTTCCTAATCGCCCCTTTGAGTCGGTCGCTCATCCAGCTCGGTCTAAATCTCTTGCTTAGTAATCTTTTTCCCTTTTTTGGAATACAGGCCTCCGACAGCTCATGCATCTTTAACTTAAAGTAACCCCAGGCTTCTTCTGCCTTTAAATCCATTAATACGTTTGCCCAATCCACTTCCCTTACCAGTCCCCTTAATTTGTTAAAATTGGCCTTTTTAAGATTATAAACCCTAGTCTTTGACTTAATTCTGTTACTCCTTCCATATTGGGTCGCGTTATATCAGGGTAGAGGTCTAATATCTTTCTGAGCTGTCAATCAAGCTCTTTTATATAGAATGAAATGGGAAAACAGATGTTTATGTTACCATCCTACCTCATAAAGGGAAACCCATAATCTCAGGTTATTTCACTTAGCTGGCAAAATGGGCATATTGTATATGGTAAGGAAATAAGTAATTTAATTACCACTCAGTGAGGGTTTTGTTGACCAGAATGCTTCAGAAAGCACCATTTGTGCTCTTATCTCCCTGCAACATCAGATTTAATTGCCAGTTACTTTTCCCCTTCAAGGTGACTTGAAAACCCTTGAGGGCCAACCCTGATCTCATGTCGGTGAGAACCAGGAGTAATTCTAGAGACAGCATTGGAGGTGCACTAGAGTAAAACTGGTATAAGGGAGCTCAGAATCAGGCCCTTAGTTCCATGATCAATTATGAGTTTACTCGCACATGCAGGTGCTGGAATTAATTCCTGCCGCATTTCCAACATTCAGAAAACTAGGGCTTTGAGGTCCTTGCGAGATACTCCAAACAGGCAGTTCAGAAGCAGCCTCCTAAGTAGACTACATGTGCTACCAGGAAGGGCTCCTGAGGAATATCTTTAGACTTTGGTTTACTCGATATCTTCTCCAAAGATTTCTTGAGCTGCTACATTTTGATCCCACTTCTACAAATGGAAGTTGTTGCCCCGGTACTGACACCAAAAGAGGAAAAAATGAAAAAAACCCTCACATCTTTAAATTTCACTTTTGGGTCTACAAACACTAATATGCATTCATCATAATTGTAATTATTGCATTGTGTTGCTACGAGGCCACTAAGGTTGTTTAGGTGACCTACCTTCACATTTCCATACTTAACATGTTTGGATTCCTTTACATTTGAATTTCCTGGATTTATAATGCTTGTTTTGAGGTTAATTAAAATACTCCAGAATGTATTTTACTCTAAAATACTGATATGTACTTTCAACTTTAACTTAGTCTTACAGTAGTTTTTGTCTGGGAATGTAACGAGAGGCCAGAGTTCGTAAGTTAATGTGAACACACACCTTGTTTCTCAAAGCACATTTACAGAGTTGACTTGGTTTTCCAAATTGCAGGCTTGCAAATTTTAGGGAATATGCTGCAATGTCTTCCTTTTAACATAATTTTGGAGAGGCGATGTGCTAACTGTCAGAGACCTACAGACACACCTGAGATGGTGGGCAACCCAAATGCAATACAGGACATAACTTTTATTCCATTCTCTGCGTGAAGGCAAGATCCAATCCACAAAGGTACTTATGCATTGCAATGCCCAACCCTTAGGTGACCTGTGGCTTAGTGGAATCCTCAGACCCAAGTTACGCATTCAGGGTCCCCATGCGTTGTATGGGGAGAGTTAGGTGCCCAGTGAAGGGATCCTCAGAAACCAGCAGTAAAATGCAGAGGAAAGGAGTGTGTTTAGGCCTAAATTCTCAAAGGTACCTAAATCCCATTGCTTTGGGCCCCTCTCCACTTGAAATTCTCAGCCCCAAACTGAGAGTGAGTTGTGAATTCTTAAGCTTTGTTATCATCTGAGCAGTTTAATTGTAATTTTTTGCAATACTTAAAGATTTGTAAATCCCAATATGGAGATAAAAAATTTGCAACCTTACATTATAACCAACTACTTCCCTCTTCCCCCCACCTTTTATGCTGAAACCAAAATAAGGTTTCCTTTGTAATTGTGGTTTTCATGAACATGTGTCTGATCCTAGGCAGAACTAGTTCATAAAAAGAGGGATTATGTTTTAATAATTGGGCCTACAAATTTACTCTAATCGTGAGCTCAAAAGTTCATAAAATGTCACAATAGCCTATAATAACAAATGCTAATGGGCGGAAAGTATGAAAGGGAGATAAAGACTAAATGAGGCTAGACAAAAAGACCTAGTGATATAATTCAAGGACTGTGTTAAGATTGTGCTTGGTAAACAGAAGTTGTAAAACCGGAAATTAATTAACTAAAATTGGTGTGTTGGATATTAGGCCTAGTTGGTGGACAAAGTCAGGAGATGAGCTATTCCACCCCAGCATTCACTTTTTTGGGTCCTTAAAGAATGAGACTTTTGTGGGGGGAGAGAAATATGAAAAAATAGATGGAGGCTACTGGTATGAGCGTCACCATCCTGGCTTCCACACTCACCCTTTTTGGGACCTGGGCCTTTGTCACCTGATCCTGAGAGATGTCCTGACCAGGTCAGAAATGGGGTCACAATGTGATTTGGATCCCTCCACACACTCCAGCTGAATCTCAAACATCGCCTGAGATAAAACAGTTTTGGACTTTAACAGCAGCAACCTCAACTTATCTCAACTAACTTCTCTTTCAAATGGACAGTTATTACCCTCTTTAATACCATCTACAAGATGGTCAAACAAGAGGGTTTTTTCCATCTAAAACTCTCCCCTGAAGGGAAAAGGAACAAAAAAACATTGTTAAAATGAAAGCCTGGCATAATACTTTACATTTCAAATGCTTTAATTGCTGTTCCTTCTTTTCTGTATCTTTAATAAAAGGTTGAAAGGATTTCTGACCACGTGTTTGCCATAGTACTAAGCAGGCTGAGGTCTTTGTATGCCAAACCCGAGAGCTTGTTTAATGGTGGACAGTAACTGAGTTATGTTAACACCTTAAGCCCATTTAGTCCATCTAAATTAATACATCAGATCTGGTTTCGAGTCCCTGATCTTCCTGATTTGGACTTGAACCCACATCTCAGGTGAGTGCCATAACCACTAAGAGCAACACATTCCCAACCTGGGCACCAGCTCCCCTTTGTGAAAGATATCAATCTTAAGCATGCTATCAGCACACCTACAACATGGGATCTTCTTGAGATAGGCAGGGTAACACCTAGTTAGTGAATCTTGCTTTGGAGCCACTGGGGCTACAGCTAAAGTGAGCTTTATGAATGCTGAACCTTAGATGCCCTGAAGACTTGGGGATCTAAGGGGTCAGGCAGCTGAGCAGTGGTTTTGAGAATTACATTGGTGTCCAAATTGTGGACTGACACACCTATCTTTTTGGATCTGGCCCTGTGTCCATTTACTGATATTTTTAGACCATTCCTGAGGGACTAATCTCATGTTGTTTCCTGTCAGCATGACTGAGCCTGTGCACAGAAGAGTAGTAGTGACTTCACTTTTAAATGTTCAAGAAAAGTTGAATAGAACAAGTACTTATAGGTGCACTAGACTATTTGACCATTAGTTGATAACTGAGCAAACATATAGGAATGTTCCAAAGCAAGTATTACTTTGGAAAGATGATAATCTCCCATTTCCACAGGTATATACCTCCCACGTCTAGCCCTCAGGTGTCATGAGATATTGGAGCGTAAGCCTGTCACTAAACATTGCCTTTCTAGTACCATGGACAAATGTAATTTGGGATGAAATTCCACATATGTTTTTTGCTGTTGTGGTTGTGGGGGGTTTTGTGTGTTTTTGTTTGTTTTTTTTTAAATGGCAACTGTTTGAAACTGATCAGATATTTAGAATGTTAGAACAAGTTCCACAAGAGATGGATTTCTGGGCAGAATAAAGGTAAGTGGCCATAGGAGAATGTTAAATGTATTTTATCACATAATTACTAACGCCAAATATGCTATGCGTATATCATAAAATAGAGAGCATATTTTTTAAGTTTCTCAAAACAAACTTAGCACAATGAATGACATTTTGGTAGTGTTGGTCCTGTACAATATTCATAGTTTAAGGAAACAAACAGAATCATCTGGTTCTATTAAATAATGGTGCTGATAAATAGTATTCTTTTTCTAAAATTGTCTTGCTAATATCCCAGTGTTTGAAATAGTGTCTGTGCCTTGTTCAATTATTACATATCTATTGGAAAAACATATTGAGATTTCTGGAACCTTCAGAATCAATCAGCTTGCTTGACAAAAAAAAAGTTTTGTTTTCCTGACAATACGTTTAAAAAAAAAAATAGAGCAATGAGGTTCTAGCTAACGTTCATTTTTTTGCCCATGTGGTATTGCTAGGAAGAAATTAAATTTGGCAAAACTATTACCTTGCAGTTTTGGCTTCCCTTATGGTCCATCTGTCAAAGGCTACCACCAGCATCCTGTCAACCAAAGTTAGTTTAGAATGTATATTCTTGGAGACTCCCACTATGGCTATAATTCTTAAGGCACTGATGTAAAAGTAAGCACCACATTCAATAAAGCTGAACAAATTTACACTTGCAACGAATCTGGCCTAAAGTTTCATAGATGTAAGTTATGGAGCAACTTGAAAAATTCAAGTAGAGTATAATCACCAAAACTAGGCAGTATTCGTGGGTTTGTGAAGGGAAATAAATTAGGAGATATTGACTATGAAATGAATTACATATCCTTTAAAACAGCAATTGTTTCTGAGCGTTAGAAAGTATCTATTGTGGTGCCTAGCTTAAAATAAAAGAATCAAAGGAGAGCTCAAGAAATACAAATCAGTTGCCTTCATCTCAGTAGGCATCAATTCTTTAGAAGTAACCATCTGCTTTCCTATTTCCCCTACCTCCACCCCAAACAAGCTTTTATATCTTTTGTTCTTTTTTGGGAGGAGATGGGTTGTAATTGCAGACTTCAAAAGCATGTTAGGAAAATGATTGAAATGAAAAAGAAATTGGCAACGTTTTACACTGAAATTTCAGGGCAATTTTTCCCAAGTTTTACAGCAAAATTTCCATGAGTTTGTATGCAGACATCTTGCATAGCTCTGCTGACTTGTTGTTAACAAGGGCTTTTTCCCAACTGATTTTTCCAAACAAAAGTTTCTTTTAAACAACATAAACGTATAAGAATCTCTTCAATTAAGTTGTACATGCTGTATAAAAGTGTCTTCATTTATTGTATGTGACTTTCTGTGATTGGCTAAATGGGTTCATTGTCTTCCTTGGATTATTTGACAGTGGTGAGCGGAAAACATAGAAAGTTACTTTTCTTCCAACACTAAAGAAGGAACAACAATAAGGACAACAGCATTAGCTTTACAGCTAGTAAGGACTTGTCTACACAATGCCAGCACAGCATACCTTAGTGACTATTAAGACACAGCTACAAGAATGTTATGGTGATGATGCTTGGAAATAGAAAAATACACATTTAGCTAATTATGTTACAAATGTTAAAGTTAATCAAAGCAATTCCTGAAGGTTTTTGCTTCAGTCTCCCAAGGACAAGCAAATATCAAACAGCCAAATCACAGACATTTTTAGGAAGAAACCTGATTGTGAAAGGAATGCAGGCTTGTGTTACACTGCTCTACAGCCAAAATGCTTCTGAAATAAATGTAGTCAAACTTTACTAATTCTGGGTCACTGAGAACGAAAATGATGCTTAAAATTGTTGATTGGCTCTAGTTTTCAAGATATGCTATTGGGTCAGTATATACGACCCTTGACTTGGGAATGGCGGAGGATAAGTGAGTTATAAAGGGAAGGGATCTCAATTTAAACCAGAAATGACTAAAATACGTCTTTGACTGGATCTATGAATAAATCTATGACTGGGTTTGGACAGTACTTGCTTTTTAGGCAAAACAATGAATGATGCAATCTGAAGCTGGTATTGCGTCATCCATGATATGAATTGCATCATGTTATTCCTAGAAGTCATGGATGATGCAATCATAACGAAGCTTACATCACTCTGCTGAACAAATTGCCCTCTATCAGCTCTAGAAATCATACAGTGTCGTGCTCTCTTATTTGTCAGTGTTTGATTTTGCAAAGGGACCCATTTCTGTTTAGCCAAAGTGAGCAGAGATGCCTCATACTTGTGTGAACAGTGCAGATAACTTCTGCTATGTTTGTGGTGAAGTGACTTTTGCATCACAAAAGCGCAGTATAACCACTATGGTTAAGAAAGCCTATCACCTTTATTTTGGCTGCAAAATTGGAGATCAGGACAAGAGGTGGGCCCCACACATATGCTGCAACACTTGTGCAACAAATCTTCGCCAGTGGTTGAACAGGAAAAGGAAATCTATGCCTTTTGCAGTGCCAATGATTTGGAGAGAGCCAACAGATCATACCAGCAATTGTTACTTCTGTATGGTGCCTCCAGTTGGGAAAGGTATGGCAAAGAAGAAAAAGTGGACTGTGCATTATCCAAACATTCCATCAGCTATACGCCCAGTACCCCACGGAGAAGGACTGCCAGTTCCTGATGCACCAGAATCATTCTCACTTGAGTCAGATGAGGAAGAGGATGAAACTTCTGGTCCTGAACCATCAATGTCACAGGACCCACATTTTCTCCCATCCTCCTCCTCTGAACCACACCTCATAACACAAGGTGAACTGAATGACCTTTTCAGGGATTTGGAACTACCCAAGAGTAAGGCAGAGCTGTTGGGCTCCAGACTACAGCAGTGGAATCTCCTGGTAGGTGATGTTAGGGTTTCCATGTTCCGTGACCGTCAAAAGGATCTTGTCCCATTCTTCTTCATGGAAGGTGATCTTGTAGCCTGCAACAACATTGATGGTGTGATGGCTGCCCTCAACATCATTCACGATCCAGATGAGTGGAGACTGTTCATTGATTCATCGAAGATGAGTCTTAAAGCTGTTTTACTGCATAATGGCAATGTTTTGCCATCAATTCCAGTTGGTCATGCAGTCCATATGAAGGAAACCTATGACAACACGAAACAACTTTTGAGGTGCATAAACTATGACCAACATCAGTGGCAGCTTTGTGGCGATTTGAAGATTGTTGCTCTCTTGCTTGGTCTGCAGACTGGATACACAAAGTACTGCTGTTTTCTCTGCGAATGGGATAGTCGTGCAAGAGATTCCCACTACATCAAGAAAGATTGGCCACTCTGACAGTCATTGGAGCCTGGGAGGAAAAGTGTTCAGCATCCACCACTTGTTGAATCAAGGAAGATTTTGTTACCACCCTTACACATTAAGCTGGGTCTGATGAAGAACTTGGTCAAGGCCATTGACAAAACACAATCAGCTTTCAAGTACCTCCATGGAAAATTTCCAAGGTTAAGTGAAGCTAAGATAAAGGAAGGTGTCTTTGTTGGTCCTCAGATTTGTGAACTTCTTCGAGATGATGCATTTGACCATGCACTGTGTGGCAAGGAAAAGATGGCATGGAAAGCCTTCCAGTTAGTGGCAATAAATTTTCTCAGAAACAACATGGCAGACAACTACAGGTTGTTGGTGGAAAACCTCCTCAAGGCATACAAAAGCCTTGGTTGCAACATGTCACTAAAGATACATATTTTGCACTCTCATCTAGATTTTTTTCCACGGAACTGCGGAGCAGTGAGCGACGAGCCCGGCGAGCGATTTCACCAGGACATTGCAACAATGGAGAAATGCTATCAGGGCAAATGGAGCCCATCAATGCTTGCAGACTATTGCTGGACAGTGACAAGAGATGCTCCATTTAATGAATACAAGAGACAAGCCAAGAAGCGCCGAGTAGACACTGAATAGGACTAAACTATGTACATAATAGTTTTTTGCCTTTTGTTTCATAATACATTTTATTTATATAACCCTTTTGCTGATTTTTAAAGTGTTACATAAACAGGACAGGTGAAATATTATCATGTAAAGCAACCATAAACACATGAAAAGACCTAGGTTTACAATTTATGATTAAAACTCTCCTATCTACACAATATACATAGATATAAAATGTGAAAACTTAAATATCTTAGAAACAGTAGCCAATCAGTTGTTTTAATGGTCGTATTTGAATTCAGCACATCAAAATACGTAATAAATAGCACATTTTATCTCTGAAGCAGACGACTTCTCAAAAATTGTAGACCAGTGTTATCAGAGCAATAAATCTAGAGGTAAAATGGGCCTGTACCAGCCTCCACCCCTTTTCTTTTCAAAGAAAGAGAATTCTAAAAATATCCTTATTGAAATTGATATATTTTGTAAACACAGTAAAGTCTTCATTCTTTATACTTGGAGAACATTTATGGTGGGAAATGTTTTACGGAAGATACTGGTTACTTCCAACTCAAATTTCCACTTAAGGTGAAAATCTTTGTTATTTCCTCAAATGCTTACAAAGGCATAAGCATCTTTTAATATATATTTGCAAATATTTTGTATCTAAATGCAAGCCTCTATATAATAATTGTCTTATATCATTGTTGTCTAAACAACAAGATGTTTTATGTACAAATGTAGTAAGATCATTTGATGCTAAATTAATAATGTAAAAAGCCATTTAAGAATACAATATTTATATTAATGGGGAATTAATTACTGGCAGTCCTGAAACAATTCTCAATCTACTCAGGAAGACAAGAAAAATCTTTCCAAAAAGTCTGTAGAGGATCAACAAACTTAAGCTAAAGACTTTCTATAAGTTAATTAATTTTGGAAGACTGTTTTGAGAACTAAAAACAACTCTTATACAAAGAACAGGGGTGTTTGGACATTTGGAAAACAGAATTTCCTTTCCTATCAAACTCTAAATTGAAAGAGTATCTCAGAAAAAAAAAAGAAGTGTATAACAGCCACAGAAATTAACACCCCACACCCTGCTACTCTGCTTAGACAGCAAGCACTCCACAACTCTTCCTGTCCACCTCTAAAAGCAAGCTGCTACAGATTGATAAGAAAAATAGACTTAGAGGAAACCAACAGAAGGAAATCTCCCCAAGATTTCAACATGGATTGGTGAGAGAAAGTTAACTAAAGCACTGCTGAGGGATTAGATTTCAAACTCTTATAATGATTTTGTTGGAATATTGAAAAGCTGTTATAAACCTAAAAGTCTAACCGTTTCTCCTGTTAATCACTAAGTGGTAGGCCATCTATTCCTGGAGAGGAGAGAAGAGCTAAACATTAGTAAATAGAGAAATAGTGGGATTTAATTGGATTTAAGATTCTCAATATTGGGTCATTGGCCTCTCTCAGTTCCTTAAAATGGCTTCTTCAAAGTCACTGATTTGAATATTTTCTTTTGGTTTTATAGGATGTAGTTATGATTGCTTACTTTGCCCAGTATAAGCTGGTTCTTAATAACCAACAGGGCCACTTGCCCTGAAACAAAGTTTTTTGCCCATCTATAAACATTCTTAGTTATCTACGGGTATACTACAAAATAGATTCACAATAATTTTGGGAAACAATATACTTCAGTCTTGACTTACCAAGAGGAAAGAACCCTCCACTCTCCAAACCCACCCCCCATCCCCCGCAGGTGTTCACTCTCAGGTGTGTAATCTCTGCTAAAAGCTCTCCATAGAGAGACATGTAGAGGAGATTGTGATGGAAGTTACCATTTTATCTGTCATTTCCATGTAATGTTTTCTTTACAATTTAAAACTACCCCTTGCAATCCCACAGCTCAAACATGTTGCATTCCAATTGCCCTATGCAAACCCTGCTGGCACACTCTAAAATGTACCATATTTGCATTAGCATAGTCCTTTTTGAAATAGGACTATGTTAACATGAACTAGGTACCTTTTAGAGTGCATTAGCAGTGTCTACACGGGGCAGTTAGAGCACAGCATTTTAGTGTGCTTTACAGCTCACATTCCTGGTGCGTGCTTTGCCGCTCCATGTAGACAAACCCTAACTCTTTCTCTGCTTCACTGTAGAGCTTCTGCCTAAAATCATCACTAATCTCATCCTACCTGGCTTCTTGCTACAGATGTATAGAAACAGTACACATCCACTGGGATAGGTTGTTCATTATGATGAGCAGGGTTCCAACTCATGTTCATACATAAGTACAACAGAAAAAGATTATAAACCACAAAGGAATGAAAAAGTCACACAAAGAATCTCAGGTGGGAGATGCAGAAGCCCAAAGGCCACCTGCCACTTGTAAACTACTTCAGAATTCCTATAGAGTTCTATAAGCAATGCAAGAGCTATCAAGAGAGGAGCCTGATAGAAATGGTTCAAAGATGCCTCAGGAGATACGGATAAGGAAAGATGTTCAAGAAAATGAAGCAGAGTTGTAAAGAATACAGCAAATGTAGTCAAAAGAAGACATAGCAACACACTAACCATTAGATTTCAGGTGATAAAAGAAGTTTTAGAGGACTGCAGTTATGGCTCACACATTTTGTTCAAGTGAACAGAAAAAAAGTGGAAGAAGCCAGGTTAAAGCTCTTTGGGGCAAGGACTGTCTCTTTGTTTTGTGTTTGTACAGCACCTAACACAATGGGGTCCTGGCCCAGGCCTGGGGATGCCAGGTGCTACCATCATACAAACAATGGTTAATAATATCTAGTCTGGTCACTAGCCAAAGAGGGCTCAGCTCATGTAAGAGAGCTCCTAGTTAGACAGAATGTTAGTGTCAATGAGATCACAATTAAGCTTTTCGCCTATTGACAAAAGTTAGTGCTTAATGTAGAGTTAGGCTAACCTAACTTGATAATCATCTGCTAAGATTTATGTAGTGAACATGGGATGCAAACTAAGCAAATAAAGGGAGATGGGCCACCAGTTAAAGTGAAAGCTCCAGGTTGTGCAGTTCACCACTGTACAGTGCTAAAATATCATTCATAACCAAATTTAAATATGAAAGAAAAACACCTCCGAGAGAGTTTGGGGAAATGATTCCTACCTCAGAGTCTATGATGGGTCTTCATTTCCATTCAATCTGTCTAGGGGGAATAAACAAGTGAAAGGCCATTCACTGCCCCCATAGGGAAGAGAGATTCAAACTGCCAAAATAGCTGCCCAGTTTATGGTTGACATGACATTTGATAAGATTCGGAGTTCTTCAGAAGGGAACCGATGACATATATAGTTTCAACCTGAATTTGTTTTCAAGACCCTGCTGTAGCAAAGACAGACAATGGTCCAAATACCTCTCATTTCAGGGCTCCAACTTTGAGATCCCTTCTTTAGGAAACATTTGTGAAATATGAGAAAAACAAACAATGTTATGAGCTCCTCCATGAGCCAGTGAGTGAACTTTTCAAAAGCACGTAGGTCACTTAGGAGCCTATGTCCCAATGAGATAGATACCAATGAAATTTAGGATCCTAAGTTGCTTAAGCATTTTTGAAAATAGGGCGTAGGCTCCTAAGTCATTTTGGGTGGAGATTTCAAAACCACCTAAGGGACATAGGAACTCAAGACAATAAGATTTGTGCTTTTAAATCCCTTGGGTGCTTTTGAATATTTCTTCCTTAATTCTCATTTCTGTGGCTTAGCAGTGACATCCAGTGGCCAACAAGGTTGATCCTGAGTTAGGTCCCAATCCTGTAAAAATTTAAGAGCATGCTTAATTTTACACATTGTGAGTAGTTCCATTGGCTTCACTCATGTAAGTTTTGGCCAGATCAGGGTCTTACTTTGTTCTCAGTATCTGAATAAACCAAGAAATTATTCAGGTTCACCCCTCTTCTTGATATTAGGAATCATCTGTTTTTGTCTATTTTAATGCCTTCTTTTCTCACAGTTCATCACCCAGAGAATATCTATCTTCTCCAAGGCTACTGACTATGCTCCTCTATTAATCACCACCACCACCACCACCACCTATTTTTTGTATTATCATCACCCCTAGCACCGCTAGTCATGGACCAGGATCCCACTGAGCTAATTGCTGTGCAAACATGGAATAAAAAAAGATGTTCCCTGCCCAAAATAACTTGCAATCTAAAGATAAGACACAAAAGATGGATACAGATGGACAGGGGAGTATGAGGAAAAAATATTGATCATCAGAATAGGCAGTGGTCTCAGCACACTAGCAGCCTAACTGTTGTCAGGTGTTTCGTAATTGTTACAGAAAAGAGGAGGTCTAAGGAGTGTTTTGAAGAAGAATTATGAGTTAGTTTTGCAGATGTTTATGGGGAAGCTTCTCCCAAGCATGAGGGGCAGTATGGGAGAAAGCCCAAAGTTTGAAAGTTTAAATGGGAGATGCAGGTTGGCATCGTGGGAGAGGTGGGAGTTGATATCTCAATAGCAAATGAGTGATGTTAGGTAAGGTAGTAGTAGGCAACAAAGAACCTTAAAAGTGAAGACAAGTAGCTTATGTCTGATGAGAAGAGGGAGCCAGTGAAGGGATGCAAACAGAAGGGTGATGTGGGCAAAGTGATGGGCTAAGAAGATTATCTTTACAGCTGCATTCTGAATGTAAGATAATGAGAGCCTGAATGAGAGATTTAGCAGTGTGGGTGGACAGGAAAGGCCACGTTTTAGAGATATTATGCAGAAGGAATCTGCAAGATTTAGACAGTCTGACTATGAGGACCTAGAAAGGTCTGAGTCAAAGACAACACCCAGGTTACAGGCTTGAGTGACAGGCAGGATGGTGATGTTGTCCACAGTGAATGAGAAAGGAGGTAGTGGGAGAATTTAGGGAGAAAATTAAGAGGTGATGTCAGAGAGATAGTCTGGGATTTTACTTTGGACAGCAAGAAACAGATCTAGAGTAGAAAGAAAGAACTGTAAGTCATTGGCACAGAGATGGTAGTTGAATTTGTTTGCATTTGAGATTACCCAAAGATAAGGTATAGGAGAGAGAAGGGGACCAAAGACAAAGCCGTGAGGAACCCTTATAGATGATCCTCTGAAGAACATGCTAAAGGAGCCATTAGAGATGTAGGAGAAGACCAGTGGACAGAGTCACAGAAACCAAGGTGTAGTAGTTTGGGGCCGAGGTTCGGCCCTCAGCGGGGCTGTGGGGTATCCCACCACCTTGCTCTGGTCCGGTGGCAGTCGGGGACCGCAGACCCACAGTTAGGGGCTCAGGCCTGTAAGCAGGGGCTGAGCCAAGAGGTCCGAATGCAGGCCCTTAAGCAAGGGCTGAGGCAAAGTCTATAGCAGCCCAGGCCTTAAGTCAGGGCAGGGCAGTAATCAAATAGTTAATCAGAGGTCCAAGCCCTTAAGCAGGGGCTGGGTCAGTAGCAAATAGTCAATCAGAGGCCCAGGCCCTTAAGCAGGGGCTGGGTCAGTTTGTAGCAGGTCCCAGCCTTTTTAGGCCAGGGAAAAAGGGGGGAGTCTGCCACCCAAGGAGTGGGTGGCAGGGGGGACGCAGGCCCTCCCACTCCACTGCGTCCCAGCCCGGGGCCCTAGCAGCGACGGAAACTCTCTGCTGTCAGTGGGGATCCTGGCCGCAACACACTGACATCAGCTCTGGCAGTGCAGCAACCAGACTGGGGTCGGCTGTCCCCGGGCTACTTCCACCCTCCCCCTCGTATGGTAACTGGGCCGTCCTAGTGTCGTCGGTACTTTCCACCAGCATTGGCTCCTCTGGGTAGGTAGCGAAGGGCAGGCTCGGCTCCTCCTCGTGGTAGCTGGCACGGGGCAGGCTTGGCCAGTCCTCCTCAGGGTACCTGGCACGGGGCAGGCTTGGCCAGTCCTCCTCAGGGTACCGGGCGAGAGGTAGGCTCGACCGGCCCAGTGTGTCAGCAGGCTGGTCGCGGCCTGCAGCTGTTTCCCAAGCAGGAGCTCGGCCACGGACATCTGCTCTCTCCACCGGCCTGGGCTCCACTGAGCTCTGCAGGCGGGCTTTTATACTTCCGGGTCGGGGCCATGACCTCGGAGGGGCGGGTGCCAGACCCGGTGGCTCTACCCACATTGGTATTAGGGGAGGTTCGGCCGTCAGCGGGGCTGTGGGGTATCCCACTGCCTCGCTACACAAGGGAAGAAAAGATTTCAAGAAGCAAAGCATGGTTGACTGTCCAAGATGCCTGTCTGGTCAAAGAAGATGAGAATGGAGTATTGGTTCTGAGATTTTGGCTAGGAAGAGGTCATTACAGACTTTGGAAAGCATGGTTTCAGTGGAGTGCAATGGACATATGTCAGGTTAGAGAGAATCTAGAATGTAATTGGAGAAGAGGAACTCTGGACAGTGATTATAAACAGCGCGTTCAATGAGCTTAGAGATGAAAGAGAGAAGGGGTAGTAGTTGGAGAGGCAAGCAGGGTTACAGTTGAGGTGGGGGGGGGGTTAAGATGGAAGAGACTAGAGCATGCTTGTATAGTGATGGGAAAGAGCCAGAATAGTGAGAGAGGATAAGGAAAAAAGTAAAGGAGAGGATGAGAGTGGATATGAGGGAGATCAGGAAATGGGATAGGATAGGTCACCGGGTCAAGTGGAAGGATTAAAGGAGGAGAGCACATGAGAAACTTCTGCATTTGTGACAGTGGAGAAGGAGGAGGGAGTTGTAGGAGGGGAAGGCCTTGTCATATTTGTCAATTGTCTTTTGGAAGAAACTGGTGTGATTCTGTGTGGAGAGAGAGAGAGACACAGACAGACAGACAGGAAGGGAGGGATTGAGGAGTGAGCCAAAGGTAACAAAAGGGTGGCTGGGTTTGCAGGCATGGGAATCAATTAAACTGGAGAAGTAGAGTTGCTTAGCTATGAAGATGGCAGAAGAGAAGGAGAAGATAATGAATTTGTAATAAAGAAGTCAGCCTGGTCACAGGATTTCCACCAGACATGCTCTGCAGCATAAGAGCAGGAGTGGAGGAAGTAGATGTAGGGTTTGACCCAGGGCTGGGGATTGACAGGGTGGTCCTTATGATGAGACAGAGAGGCAAAAGAGTCAAGAGTGGAGGAGATTGAAGCATGGAGGAAAATCAACTAGATCAATGGAAGAAAGGGAAAAGAGAGCAGGAAACTGAGGGATGAGAGCAGACAAGAAGTCAGCAACGCTGATGGACTAGAAGTCTTGGAAACGTAGTAACAGATTGTGAGGGAGTGGGCTGAGGTGCAATGCTGAAGGAGACCAGGGGAAGATCAGAAAGTGGAAACTCAGCAATGGAGAGATCAGAGAGAGAATAGTCCTTGATGAAGACCAAGTCAAGTGAATGACCTTTTGGTGAGTAGGAAAGTCGAATGAGGGTCAAATGAAATGGGGAGGGCGAGTAAATGTGCACCTAAGGGATCAAATGCATCTATGACCCAAGAACCCCTCAATGCCAACAGGCAAAGAAATCATTGTTCTTTAACAGTAACGCTTGACAGACCTGACAAACTCACGGCACCCACCATGTGGCTTTCAGAGTATTTATCCAAAAGGATCAAGTGAGGTATCTAATAAAAGCTAACATCATATTGATCCTCATAATCATTGTGAGAAACATGTACAGATGATATTTACGGTGGTGTGCGTAGGTACTGAAAATATGAATTAGAGACTATGTCCCAGGCAGGGTTGACAGACAGACAGAGGAAGTTGATTCTCTTGTCTCACTGTCAGCTACATTAAGCACTGGAAGCCAAATCTACATACAGAGTAAACAGGAAGATGTGAAGTCACCGGAGTCTAAACCGGAGGGAGAAAAATGAAGAAGAAATTTTGTTATCCATTCACTGAGGGAACCCCTTGAAGTGCAGGGAGTGTTTAAGCACACTTAGATCCTTGTTTGACTGAAAACCAGCTAGTTCTACAAAAGACTGAATACTTGGGGGAAAATTTCCTTTATTAAATAGAAAGGTAACCATTTGTAAGTGTAGACCCAGGTTTACATTTTATGTTTGTCTTATATGTAACCATTTCTGTTTCCATTGTCTTTATTCACTCGCTCTTAGATCTTAGCCTTTGATAATAAACTTGTGATTGTTTTCATTATAAATATACCTCAGTGCTGTGATGTTTTATTGATGCTGGCATTCAGTTGAACCAAACAAGCTGATATGGGCACTGTTCTTTTTGGAACAGCTTACCTGATAATTTCTGTGGGTGTGTAATGACAGAGGCTAGGGTGCACCTATTGTTAACCCGCAAAGTAACGGCTGGCAAAGCCCAGAGAAGATTGTTTGGTTGACTAACAGACTGGTGGTGGCAGGGAGCCGATACCCAGTTAAGCACAAGCAAGTCCCTTTCTCACTGACGTAGTGGAGTAACAAGGTGACTCAGTTTACCCATCAGTAAAATGAGTACATTAGTAATTGCTTCCCTCACAAGAGGGATATGATGCTCTGTTTAATTAATGTTTGAAAAATGCTTTGAGATCTTCAGATGAAATGCTGCTGCTGAAAGTGTGCTCCAATATATTGATTCCATTTTCAAACTCTCTTTAAATCATTTAGCTTTATATAACAGTCTGAAGTCATGGCTCTCTTCAGTAGCTATAAAACGAGATCAATCTATATAAGTAAAATGAGGATATAAAAACTACTTGCTACTCAGACTCCTTAGATAAATGCACTCATACAAAATAGTCTCTGAACCTTGACCTTTACCGTCATCATATAACATTTCCTTGTCTTTCTTTTTAGAGTGTGATACTATTATCTACCATCATTCAAACGCATCTTAACTTCATATGACACCATTCAAGAGGTTGTGATATAGCTGATATAATCATCATTGGTATTTAATGCACTTCAAAGCAGATCCACATTAACCATTCAGCAAAGAGACAGTTGTAGCATATTTCAAGGCTTGGTAGTGATTCACAGTTGTTAGATGTTGTTGCAACATCACTTAGAACAGGGGTTCTCAAACTGGGGGTCAGGACCCCTCAGGGGGTCGTGAGATTATTACATGGGGGGGGTTGCAAGCTGTCAGCCTCCACCCCAAACCCTGCTTTGCCTCCAGCATTTATAATGGTGTTAAATATATTTAAAAGTGTTTTTAATGTATAAGGGGGGGGGGTCGCACTCAGAGGCTTGGTATGTGAAAGGGGTCACCAGTACAAAAGTTTGAGAACCCCTGACTTAGAAGATCAATGATTTCACACTGTAATCGCGCATGGCATTCCAAAAGATTACCACCACCAACACACCTCTCCTACTTCTTCCTCAGTGGAAATTTCTTGATCATTATAAGACAGTCACATTGAAATACCACAGGGCAGTAAAGTAAGGACAAAGGTATGACTTAGGCTGTGTAGTACATTCATGTTTTAGGTAGGGGTCTGCATTAAGGATCCACCAAAATCTACGCTCCTTATCAGATATTTCTTCAGTGCATGTTTTCTCTTTCTTCTTCTTACACCTACATTAAAGTTCTTACTATAAGAGTATTTATTAGAAATTATACTGTATATTTACATAGACCTGTGAATTTAAAGCATTTTACTGTTCATTAATGAAGCCAAATGATCACTCTATGATCTAATGAGGTACTATTATAACCACACCATAAGATAAGGAGACTGAAGCAGAGCAAGATTTTTCACACATTGTATATATTAAAAACACCACACAAACCAGGAACTAGTGCTATAAACCTAATGTAAGGTGGAAGAAACTGATATGATACAAATGAAGCTTTCACAAATAAATAAAACTTGTCTATTGTCAGTGTATTTCTGCACCATTTTTATTTTCCCTTTTGTGGTGTAAATTCATTCAGTAAAAGAAAGCCATTCACTCCATTTCCTTTTCTAGTGCAGATCACCATTTTAGGGATGCTTAACTGTGACAGTCAGGATCTTGCCCCCAGATATGAATTTAACTTCCTATATCAATCTTAGGCAATGTAATATTGTGTTCTACATCTTATATTATGACAATTAGTTCAGAAGCCAGGATAGTCTAAGTGCACAGCACATAGCTATTGTATAAGGAGGCACCAAAATCAATCAGAAGCACATCAGAATTTGTGAGCCACCTGGTAGTCACCCTCCCAACAACAAACATGTTTGGAAATGGGGAGAATCTTTTTACCAAATGCAAGCCAAAAACTCCTGCAAACCATGAAGCAGGGACAGAAATCAAGATACTAACTTGAACATTAGAAGAAATATTTGTGTTGTGTTAAAAATTAAGCATGACTGGGTAACAAAGAAATATACTGTACTGTAGTCCAAAGGCTCCAAGCACAACTTTCCACACTAGGGGACTGAACTGGTAAAATATTTTGATTAGGAAATAAAGTACATCAGGAAGTGTGTGAAGAAACAGGAACACACCTTTCTCTTGCTAGTAAGACATATATCCTTTCCAAGTCATGACAGACTTCCAAAAACAGGTCAGAACTCTAACCTGACAAAGCTAAGAGAATACGTGTCATCCAATAGAGGAACTTATATTACCTACAGCTTAGGTGAACAATCTATGTTCAGCAGCACTCTGTTAGTTCTGCATCTCATTTAGTTGTCCTTAAATGCTCCAGCGCAACTGCTTTTCAGATTTACGTAGTTGGGCTTGACTGTGATTGCCCTACCACAAGTTGCATTTCATAATTTTTATAAATTCATCTTTCCAACTTGAAGAGACTTTCTTCTTTTAATTAACTTCCCTCTTCTAGTATCTTTCTCTCTTGTCATGAAGAAGTTTAAGGTGGCCATGGAAAGCATGATTTCTGGATGCTGCACAAAGAAACCTTCCTTAGCACTGGTTTCTGAAGCACTTACCTGGAAAGTATACATCCCTAGATGCTCATGATTTCAGTAGAAGGAGCTGACCTCAACAGAGCTGAGAAAACATATGGCTAAAACTGCCTGGTAGGAATCTAAAAAAAATGAAAAAAAAAAAATCAGGTTCACAAGATTTGCTAGGCTGATCATATAACTGGTTGCACCAATTTATGTGGCCAAATACATAGGTTTTCATTACTTGTTTCATGCTTGTTACAGCATTTTAGAACACAGCTTTTTTTTTCTTGGCACAGTTCCATGTCCAAAGGAACTAGTAGTCAGTATATGTGACCGGCTGCCATCTACTGACCATCTACCTTGCAGTGCCTGGGATTTATTTCAATAAAGCTTGAGAACTAATAAGCCATTGTAGCGCACCTCTAGAGGAGAGTTAGCTTACTGTTAGAAAGCTTAAATAATTTACATACATTGTGTTCCTGTTTCTAAATGTTCCCGAATTCTCTATCAAAAGCTCCAACTTTGTGCACATTGTGACTTTCCCAATGTTTAGGATTTAAGCAGCAGCCTTTCTTTCCCATTTGAGTATGTAAGAGGTGAAGCAGCCAGTTTTCAAGGGCATCATGCTGATGCTAGCTGAGCTTGACAAATGACTTTATAGATTTTTTGCTCGTGCCAAATCCTGGCCCTTTCTATAAAACAAAAGGAAGTAAACTAGCAGCACAACTTCCCACCCAGGAGTCTTGCCGTGTCTCCAAATGACTCTCTCTCATGTGTTTGTTTGCTAAGTCCTTCGCCCAACTTTCAGTGCCATAGAGGGTGCTTATCCACCCTTTTGAGAGCTCTCAATAGGCCGGTGGTGACTTGTCTTGAGTCAAAACTGCACCTTGAGAGTGTCGTGACTGCCCCGTTAGGTGGTGGTGATGGGCCTCAGCAACCAAAAGCTAGCTGCTTATTTCTATTTTAATAGTATTCTGTATCACAGACTTTATAAGGCTATTGGACCAAATTTTGTTCTCAGTTACACCCATGTAACTCCACTGACTTCAGATAAATGATTCCCTATTAGAGCTAATCCGAGAGCAGAATTTCCATTCTGCTGCAAATTCTGACATTTCAGGGAGAATTGGAACAAAGAGACAATGTTTTGAATTGTTCCACCAATCAAAAATTCTGTGATTTGGGACCATCAAAACATTTCATTGTTAATATTGAATCATTTCATTTAATCAGTGTTAGAACATTTCATTTTGGTAAGGTACAAATGTGCATGGGTGGCAGGTTTGTAGAAATTTTGGTGGTGCCCAGAACCCGTCCCCCCAACTCTCCCCCCCCCCGCCCCGCCTGGGACAGGGTCGGCTCTAGGATATTTGCCGCCCCAAGCAAAAAAAATGTTGACCACCCCCCCCCTTTTTAGTGCCCCCCTATCCCCACCCCAACTCCACCACTTCCGAATCCCTTCCCTAAATCCCTGGCCCCGCCTCCTCCCCCGGGGGTGCCGCATTTCCCCCCCCCCCCCATTGCTTCCTGCACCACCCCTCCATGACCTCCCGCCCTAGCCCACCTCCGCTCCGCCTGTTCCCCCGGGCGCGCCATCGCTCCGCTTCTCCCCCCTCCCTCTCAGGTTAGGGACGGGGGAGAAGTGGAGCAGTGGCACGTTCAGGGGAGCAGGCAGAGCGGAGGTTAGCTAGGATGGGGGGGCACAGGAAGTAACTGGGGGGGGCGCAGGAAGTAACGGGGGGGTAGAGGAACCACTCCCCGCTTCAGCTCATCTCCACTCCACCACCGCTGCCTCCCCTGAGTGCCCCGCCGCTCGGCTTCTCCTCCCTCCCAGCCTTGCTGCGCAAAACAGCTGTTTTGCGCCCAGCAAGCCTTGGGGAGGGGTGAGAAGTGGAGCAGCGGCAGCAGCGCACTCGGGGAGCAGGCAGAGAGGAGGCGAGCTGGAGTGGCAGGGGCACTTTTTCTCCATGCCACGGAGTCAGTGCCTATGATGGCTGGCACCAGAATGCCACCCCTAGAAATGTGCTGCCCCAAGCACCTGCTTGTTTTGCTGGTGCCTAGAGCTGGCCCTGCTCTGGGAGGGAGTTTGGGTGGGGGGAGGAGGTCTGGGGTGCAGGCCCTGGGCTTGGGATTAAGGTGCAGGAGGGGTGCAAGCTCTGGGATGGAGTTTGGGTGCTGCGTGCAGGCTCCGGGCTGGGGCAAGGGGTGGGTGTGCAGGAGGAGGTGAGGGGTGCAGGCTCTGGGACAAAGTTTGGGTGCAGGCTCTGGGCTAGGGGTGGGGGCGTAGGAGGGGGTGAGGGGTGCAGGCTCTGAGAGGGAGTTTGGGGGTGGGAGATGGTGCAGAGGGAAGGGGTGCAGGCTCTGGGAGGGAGTTTGGGGGCAGAAGGGAGTGCAGGGGTGAGGGACGTGGGGCTGAGGATGAGGGGTTTGGGGTGTGGGAGGGGGCTCAGGGCTGGGGCAGAGGATTAGGGTGCAGGGGGATGAGAGCTCTGGCTGGGGCAGAGGGGTTCATGATGCAGGAGGGGGCTCAGGGCTGGGGCAGAGGATTAGGGTGCAGGGGGATGAGGGCTCTGGCTGGGGCTGGGGTTGAGGGGTTTGGGGCATTGGAGAGGCTCAGGGCTGGGGCAGAGGGTTGGGGTGCGGGGGGATGAGGGCTCTGGGGTGGGGCTGATGGGTTTGGGGTGTGGGAGGGCTCAGGGCTAGGGTGGAAGGGCGGGGTAAGGGCAGCCTGCCCTGCCATTGGTGGCTGGGGGGCACTAGGACCCTGCGGCAGCAGTTGATGCCAGGAGCCAGCAGAGCAGAGTCAGCGTGAGCTCCAGGGTCCGGGGGAGGTGAGCGGGTGCAGCAAGTGAGGGCCAGGAGACGCATGGGATCAGCAGGCGGGGCCGGGGGAGAGACACGGCCCCAAACATTGGTGGAGCAGGGCCCCCGGACCCTGAATATTGCTGGAGCCCAGGCACCACGAGTGTATATAACTCGCCGCCCCTGCAAATGTGTCATTTTGGTAATGTTGATTCATTTTGGTATTACATGTATGTTATATTAAAACATTAAATATAGCATACACCATATACTGTGAACATATAAAGACTATTTGATATGAAAAATATTTTACAACACTATAAAAAACTTCAAAACAAAATGAATCAAAACGGTAGCCAAAATGAAATGTTTCAACACTACCTGAATGAAATGAGAAAGTCAGATTGATTTGTTTCAGCTTTTTTCAAACTTCATCAATATTGACCTGTTCTCACAAATGTTTCAGTTTCAATGAAACTGCATATATTGATGGACGACTATTCCACTGACATTTTTTTGACCAGATCTGATCCCAATGAAATGTGACTGACAGCAGAATTTATCCATTGGGGTGAAAATAATGGGTCCGATTCTTTAGTCCACTGAAGTCAATAGAGTTACAGAGGCTTATAATAAAACAACAGAGTGGAGAATCAGGTCCAGAGGTCCAAAACCCACAGACTTTACCTCACAGTTTCACAGTCAGTCTGACTAAGGGGATACAGAGAGACTTTTCAGTTACTGTAGTGGAAAGAATCTAAGAAAATGACTCTACACAGTTGGCCAGAAAATTTGATCCCTGAAAGTCAAAATTATTAAGGTCACCCAAGCTGTGTGAAGAAGCTTGGATCACTTGTTCCTGAAACAGGAAAAACTATGTATTTATTACTACAAGTCCATAACCTTTGGCAAGTGTTGATATCTCCTACACTAACATATACCATATGAATGTTTGAAATATGGATTACTTCAATATCTGCCATTACATATTACATGTCACCTTAGCAATAGACAAAAGTCATTCTCTTTGTTGCATTTACAGTGCAGCTTAGGGAGCTAAAACTGATTCTCCATTCACGTGGAACTAATGGAATGATTCATATTTGCACAATTATCTTGTTTCTCCTCCTTTATTCTGCTCCTCAAACAGTTCATTTTAATTTTAGTGTCTTAACAACATACCTGAATAGAAAGTTTTTCTTAGAATCAGCAGAATGGGTTGGCTTCTGTGGTGAAGAATAATATAAATTCCTCTGTTCGTAGCGGAAGACTTGGTCCAAATTTCACCTTCAGTAACACTCATCCAACTCGATTGATTTCAGTGAAATTATCTGGATATAACGAAGCAGTTTTCACCTCTAGAAACTGAAGTTCAAATAGGAGCCTGTGGAAATGGAGGAATATCTATGGTGTACAAGCAGTATAATTACACCCTAGTGCCTCCAGGGTAGCAGTGACTCTAGCTACACCTTTAAAATAAATAGGATCACCTACATAGCCCCTAGCACTACACTGCCAGCATTTGCTCACCCTCATCTGCAGCCAAGATATGTCTGTCTCTGTCATGGGTGCACTGGAGGAGGAAAGGAACTCTCCACATTCTAACCTATCCCACTTCCCAGGAGTAACAATAATTAGATTCTCTGTCCCAATGTAGAGGCTATTCTAACTTGTGCAAGCTAGGATAACTTGGGATAACCAGTGCTGCATGCTTTGGCCACACCTCCTCTCCTGTGTCAACATAGCTGGTTCCCTCTGTGATGGGTTACCCTCAGGGTGCCACTTGGAACTGGGATACCACTGAGTCCGCCTGACCCACCAGCCTGGGCTCCCTTTATACTGTACTGCTGAGGCAAGCCTGCCAAGCCCTTTCCCAGGCTTCAGACTGTAGTTTATGAGCACACCTACAGGTAGGGACACACCCAACTGCAGCTACACACATAGATACTGAGATCAACTCTGCATGGAAAGGCTCAGTTAAGGAACTGCCCAGTTATTCAAGTGCACACACACCCTTTGGAGGGTAAACCCAAAATTATACCGTCTTGCGCTGCACAGGGATCTGTACAGCATAAGCTCATAAAATTCACCCCCTCCCTCAGTGTGGAGAGGAATATACACAGCATTCTGCCCCAAGTTATGATTTCTACACACAGGTTTTAGACAAAACAAAACAAGTTTATTAACTACAAAAGATAGATTTTAAGTGATTATAAAGGATAGCAAACAGATTACCTAGCAAATAAAACAAAATGCAATCTAAGTTTAATATACTAAAGAAATTGGTTATTAGTAGCAAATTGTCACCCTAAATGTTGTTTTAGGCAGTTTGCAGAGATTCCTGAGGGATTTGCTTACAGCTTAAACTCCAGCTACTCCTTTCACAGGCTAGAAAACTCTCTAGCCTGGGTTCAGCCCTTCTCCCTCAGTCAAGTCTTTATTTCTTAGGTGTTTACAACAGTCATCTCAGGCGTGGAGTTAGTGAAGAATGAACCACGATTATGTCACTCTCTTGCCTTAAGTAGCTTTAGCATATGGCAGGAACCCTTTGTCTTCCAGTTTGATTCCCATGCCCAGTCAGTGGAAAAATACTAGTATTATGATGGAGTCCAGTACCAGGTGACTTGGTCACATGCCTCTGTAAGGACATAGCAGCCATGAGACAAAGGCTGTTTGTAACATCCTCAGGAAGGCTCTCTAGAGGGGGATTAGCATTTTCAAAGTCCTATTGTTTTCCCTAATGGCCCTTCCCAGCCAGCCATCTAGACTGATTGCATTCTTTCTAGTGGGCATTCCCCCAGGGTAAACACATTTGTAATAGATGCATAGACAATATTCTAACTTCAGATACAAAAATGATACATGCATACAAGTAGGATAATCATATTCAGTAAATCATAACCTTTCCAATCATATCTCTGTGATGATGTATCCCATAATGCTTTATGGAATATGCTTATGAATATATATGACATAATTGGAATATGTTCTATGGCACATATGCCATGTAACATATCTATGTAAAGGTTATGATCTACTGAATCTATCAATCCTATTTGTATGCATGTATCATTTTTGTATTCAAAGTTATGAATATTGGCCGCGTACTGGCTTGATTTCTAAATAACCTTAATAGAGCATTTGGTCAGTTCCTGGAGAAAGGAATTCGCAAAGTTAAGTGTCCAATCAGGAAGCACTTAAGGAACAATGCATCTTGGAATGCTCCAATCCACATAAGAAGTCTTCCTGGAGATAGTCAAGATACCATGTAGGCAATGGCTTCTGCCTGTAAAAACTGTGAGTCATGCATGGACATGTGACTTGCCCAGGTGACTCCAGAACTCCATCTTGGAGCTGGACTTTGCATAGGAGAGAGGAAGGGATCTCCACCCACAAGAGAAAGTCTATTTAAGCCCAGGAGAGACCCCTCCATTTTGTCTTCAGCTGGCTAAAGAGAGAGCCTCTCCACCCCCAAAGATACCTGAAAGAAACTGGAACAAAGGACAGTGACTGCAAGGGGTCTGAGTGATTGCTGGACCCAGACTAAAAGGAGATTAGTCTGTAAAAGGAAGCATTCTGGAACTGGTGAGGATTTTATCTGTATTCGGTTGGATTAGACATAGATTTGCGTGTTATTTTATTTTGCTTGGTAACTCACTTTGTTCTGTCTGTTACTACTTAGAACCACTTAAATCCTACTTTCTGTATTTAATAAAATCACTTTTTACTTATTAACCCAGAGTATGTATTAATACCTGGGGGAGCAAACAGCTGTGCATATCTCTCTATCAGTGTTATAGAGGGCGAACAATGTATGAGTTTACCCTGTATAAGCTTTATACAGGATAAAACGGATTTATTTTGGTTTTAAACCCCATTGGGAGTTGGGCATCTGAGTGTTAAAGATAAGAACACTTCTGTTAGCTGTTTTCAGTCAAGTCTGCAGCTTTGGGGCAAGTAATTCAGACCCACAGCCTCTATCACTGTGCCTACTGGAGACTCACCTATGCTGGGGGAATCCCCAGCAGGGGATTTGCAAGTAGCACTCCCTTTGCACACCTGAGCAGCACAAAAGGAGCAAAACACACTAGAGAATCTGCCCTGAGAATTGGTTGTCGCCCCTTAGCCTTTCTAAAGTAAGGCATTTGGCCCTCAGGATGAAAAGGTTGCACACCACTGAGCTAGAGTAATCTTAACCATTCCATGATTATCAACCACCTTTAAGAGTTAGAAAGTAACACAGATAATACATGTCATGCTTTGGGGCATAAGCTGATCACTATGGGGGTATCAGGAAGGAGTAGCATTTTAAAATTGGCTAAGTGCATTAAAAGGCCCTCTTCTGCATCAGTTATTGCACACTAAACAGAACAATGATCTGATCCCACGCTGGAAAGTCCTTTGTATGATTTGTTGATATCTAAAGCTAAATCACAGAAATTGTTTAGCTATTCCATAATGTCTCCGTACTTCTCTTTTGTATACAACCAAAAGTAAATCCTCCATCTCCATAGAAATACCTGTAAGAATGTGGTAGAAAGAGCAGGAAACCTCTTTAAAAAATGAAGAGCAGAATCTGTTTAATGCAACCAAGTAAATCAATTCAAACCACAAAGAATGTGCAGCAAACTAATTCAGATTACATTTCAGAGTAACTTTGGTTTTTAAGTGATTGGTATAAAAACATTAACATTCACACTTTTAAATACTTTATACATTTGCCTGCTTTAGATAAATGTTGAACAATAAATTATAAACGTTTAGACAACTGTAAAGAGTTAAAATGAATGTTCCGAATGTAACTTTCAAATCAGTAAAATCTCTTTCGATAAAATTTCGATAATTATAATGCTGATGATCTTGAATAAAACTGTACTAGAAAAACTAATTTATTTTAATTAATCTATAAAAAAATCCTTTTTTATAACTGTCAGAAAGAAAACCAGCCATATGGATATAAAATAAAATCATTATTTACTCAAGACCAAAAGAAACAATCAAGAACCTAAAAATTAAATGTTTTTTCAAGGATTTTATTTGGAAATGTTTGATCTTCATAAATTCAATAATCCTCTGAAGCTCTGGCTACAAGAAAAGAAAGGAGGGAAAATGGCAGGGGTGCTGGAACTATTTTTATAGTGGGGGGTGCTGAGAGCCATTGAACCAAATTGTAAACCTTGTTTATAATAGAAACTACTTAAAGCCAGGGGGTGTGGCAGCACCCCCGGCACTCCTAGTTCTAGCACCTATGAAAATGGTACCTAACACTCTGAAGATTTAAAAATGAACTTTTTGATTTTCCATATGCAAAATGGCTCACCTCTCCTCCTTTAAAAAACCTAAAACTACTTGTGTTAATGTTATTTTGAAAAAAAATGCACGAAGCCACAAAGCTTACACACCTTAACATTGTTGCCTAGGCTGATGACAGTATGTTGACGACAGACTTCTTCAGGTTGCTCTGTGTAAGCTCGAAAGCTTGTCTCTCTCACCAACAGAAGTTGATCCAATAAAAGATATTGCCTCACCCACCTTGTTTCTCTTATATCCTAGGACTAAAATGGCTACAACAACTCTGCATACAAACATTAGGATGGCATTGTATCTGCTTACAGTTGGGTATTTCACAAGTTAAGATATTTACAGTTTTTATAGAGCTCCTTTTTGTCCCACCACATCCCTGCACATGAAATTGCCCAATCATTGCATTCCACCATGTCACTGAAAGAGCATTCGCACTCACAAGCAGCTGGCATTATAGGAGAGGCTTCATATTTTGAGGGTCTCTGCCACAGTCTCAGGTATTGGGGCCAGTGATGTAGCCCCACTTGATCATCGCCTCTCTAGACAGGCTGACTCCAGTGAGGAGTCAGTTAAGGCAATTCCATGTAGTCCAGGGGTGATCTGCACTGAGCGGTAGGTGCTCAACTGGTGGGAGCCAAATGGAACAGGCTTCAGGCTCATTCTCTACTCTTATTTGCCATAACTGAACCCTTGTCTGTTCAGATGACAGTGTTAGGGTTTAATGGTGGCAAGAAAACAGATGACTCAGCATCAGTGTTTTATCCTATAACGGATATCTTGCCTTAGGTCAACTGCACCTTAGATCTCGCACCAAAGACAATGCTTGCAGCCAATCCTATAATAAATTATCTAAAGATTATTAACTAAAATGAAAGAAGAGTTATTTAAGAGGTTAAAGCTGGTAAATATACACACACTAGGTACAGTCTTTGGTTCCAAAAGGTGGTAGAAGCTTCCATAATAACCCAAGCCAATCACTGGGGATCTTTTGCTTATGCTTACTAATCCTTGTCCCTCAGAGTCCGAGCAGCATAAAATACAGTTTCTTCTTCTCAGGGATTTTTGTTTCCTTTCCCTAGAGTTCAAACTGGGATGAGTCCACATGCACTGCTCCCACATACATACATACATACACACACACACACACACACAAAGAGGAGACATCAACATGTTTGATGTATCACAATGGCTCATTTTGTTTCAATGGGTCTTCTTGTGGGCGGGACCTAACACCTTCTGTAGGAAACTAATACAGCACCCTTGGTAATGCTTCTCTCCTGACTGTTGGTGAGTTACACAGTTACTGAGAGGTTTCAGAGTAGCAGCCGTGTTAGTCTGTATCCGCAAAAAGAAGAACAGGAGGACTTGTGGCACCTTAGAGACTAACAAATTTATTAGAGCATAAGCTTTCGTGGACTATAGCCCACTTCTTCGGATGCATATAGAATGGAACATATATTGAGGAGATATATATACACACATACAGAGAGCATAAACAGGTGGGAGTTGTCTTACCACCTCTGAGAGGCCAATTAATTAAGAGAAAAAAACTTTTGAAGTGATAATCAAGCTAGCCCAGCACAGACAGACAGTTAGATAACAAGTGTGAGAATACTTACAAGGGGAGATAGATTTCAATGTTTGTAATGGCCCAACCATTCCCAGTCCTTATTTAAACCGGAGTTGATTGTGTCTAGTTTGCATATCAATTCTAGCTCAGCAGTTTCTCGTTGGAGTCTGTTTTTGAAGTTTTTCTGTTGTAATATAGCCACCCGCAGGTCTGTCACTGAATGACCAGACAGGTTAAAGTGTTCTCCCACTGGTTTTTGAGTATTTTGATTCCTGATGTCAGATTTGTGTCCATTAATTCTTTTGCGTAGAGACTGTCCGGTTTGGCCAATGTACATGGCAGAGGGGCATTGCTGGCACATGATGGCATATATCACATTGGTAGATGTGCAGGTGAACGGGCCCCTGATGGTATGGCTGATGTGATTAGGTCCTATGATGATGTCACTGGAATAGATATGTGGACAGAGTTGACATCGGGGTTTGTTACAAGGATAGGTTCCTGGGTTAGTGGTTTTGTTCAGTGATGTGTGGTTGCTGGTGAGTATTTGCTTTAGGTTGGGGGGTTGTCTGTAAGCGAGGACAGGTCTGTCTCCCAAGATCTGTGTCCTCGCTTACAGACAACCCCCCAACCTAAAGCAAATACTCACCAGCAACCACACATCACTGAACAAAACCACTAACCCAGGAACCTATCCTTGTAACAAACCCCGATGTCAACTCTGTCCACATATCTATTCCAGTGACATCATCATAGGACCTAATCACATCAGCCATACCATCAGGGGCCCGTTCACCTGCACATCTACCAATGTGATATATGCCATCATGTGCCAGCAATGCCCCTCTGCCATGTACATTGGCCAAACCGGACAGTCTCTACGCAAAAGAATTAATGGACACAAATCTGACATCAGGAATCAAAATACTCAAAAACCAGTGGGAGAACACTTTAACCTGTCTGGTCATTCAGTGACAGACCTGCGGGTGGCTATATTACAACAGAAAAACTTCAAAAACAGACTCCAACGAGAAACTGCTGAGCTAGAATTGATATGCAAACTAGACACAATCAACTCCGGTTTAAATAAGGACTGGGAATGGTTGGGCCATTACAAACATTGAAATCTATCTCCCCTTGTAAGTATTCTCACACTTGTTATCTAACTGTCTGTCTGTGCTGGGCTAGCTTGATTATCACTTCAAAAGTTTTTTTCTCTTAATTAATTGGCCTCTCAGAGGTGGTAAGACAACTCCCACCTGTTTATGCTCTCTGTATGTGTGTATATATATCTCCTCAATATATGTTCCATTCTATATGCATCCGAAGAAGTGGGCTATAGTCCACGAAAGCTTATGCTCTAATAAATTTGTTAGTCTCTAAGGTGCCACAAGTCCTCCTGTTCTTCTTTTTACAGTTACTGAGGTTTATACATTATAACCTTATAATGTGGGGTACAGATGTAATTTCAGGATAAGTGAAATTACTACATGCAGCATCCTACAAACATTTCATAAAGTCTAAACACTAAACACATTCTTATAAACTTACCATCTGTTTTAACAGTGCTAAAACACAAGTGAGTCAGGCGGTTTCCAGTTATGTATTGGTCAGTATTCAGTTGAGGCCTAGGGGCACTGGCATGAGCTGGCACTTGGTCTGCCAGCATCCCACCAGGCAACACAGAGGCTTATTTGCAGTTGCGTCTACAGGGATATACATTATGCAATAATTTTCTTAGGTATAGCTTGATCATAAATTATCTGTGTATGGATGAAGGAGTGTGGGGGGTTTCCTTTTCATGTTGTCCAAACCCAAAAGGTGGTGATTCTGTTTAAACAGTTCACCCTTCTGGTTACACATTTCAAAAGGGATCTTTCAAGTGATTTAATGTGGCACTATTATTTCTGATGGACGACCTCATTTATTTCAGAACTAATGGGTGAGAGTTAGCTCAAATTTTTCCATCTTCGGTGACAAGAAAATAACTTACAATTGGTATATTTAAGAAATAGATTGAAAACAAAAAAAATGGAATGATGCACCAAAGGATAAATCATGAACAGGATTTATAGTATAGAAAAATGATGTTCTTGCAAAATATATATATATCACTTGGTTGCAATGACTAATATAGTCTAAGTGCTGTTCAGAGAGTAGCTATTGCCTTTTTACCTGTGCTAGAGCATCTCCAGTCACAACCTGAACCTATATTCTATTGTAAGTGCTGCAGTGATTAAAACCCCATTGTCCATAGAGCCAAACAGCAGGAGATGCTGTTTCTAAGTAAGTTAAGAGGTTAGCTGTTTGACAATACTTTATAATAGATAATAGGTACAAATTATTATTCCTTTGGTACTTATAGTCTGTTGTAAGTTACTGTGAAGATGAATTCCTTCAGTAACATTGTGCATATGATTATAGTATCACATTAGCAGCGCTATGATTATGATCAAGAAGACACTTCTGTTATAATCCCTTTTTGGGGGCGGAGGGAGAACAGAAAAACAAATAACTATACCCTTTCAGTTCTAAATTACCAAGTTCCCCCCCTCCCCAGTCTAAAGGCAAACTTTTTAGAAGTTTTCATATAGTTCAATGTGCTGGTGTTTACGATGCCTAAGCATGCAAACAATTTTTTTTTTTTTACACTTAAGTATCAGAATTTATTATCTTTGCACTTGGGTAACTCAAAATAGGTTTTTAAAGCTTCAGGGCCTGATTCTTGGATTTCTGGGAGGTCACAAAGTGGCCTTAAAGCTGTCTTACTGAGGTAGCGGAGGATTCCCTTGGCTTGTGGAAAATCACTGGATGAGGAAAAGCTGAGGTATCTGTCTGCCAGGCAGCTCTAATTTGTGACAGGAGTCAGATCAGCCTCCGACCACCCCTCGAATGCAGAAAGGAGAAAAGGACGATAAGATCACCTTTGCTTCTGATCCCTCAGGAGCACTGAGCTCAACTCAGAAACACCTGAAAATTTAGTCCTCAGACTTACCCAGGAACACGTTATCAGTCGGACTAACTTCTGATGTGTATGAAGAACATTGTTTTACCAATCAAGACATTAAAAACAGTTGAAAAAAAATCACAATGACAAACTAAATCCCATTAATCCTTTCAATGTACCTGGCCATAACAGGCACCTGGGGCAAAATGTATCTGGTATACAGTACGCACTGAAGACACATCACAATAAAGTGCTTGCATTTTAAGAATGCCGCTGAATTCTACTGCAAGAGAGCTATTGTTAGCTAATCAAATCAGGCAACTCAGGCCTGATTTCAGTTAATTTAAGAAGCCACAAGGGACTGAAAGGAGACAGTTTTAATAACAGAAATAAAAGTTTCCCCATCCCCACCAATCTTTATCCACAGAATAGAGGTGCCACCTCTGTTAGTTCTGATTAAGTATATGAAGTCCCTTTGGCACGGCTTTCAGAAAATATGGGGCAAGCAAAATCCCCTATGGACCTCATTATAAAACAGTTGTGTGTATAAATAGAGAGAGAAAACTTCAGAACCTGTTTTATGTCACTGAGCTGCTAGTTCACTCCTGGTTTTGGGGCCTACTCCCTAGAGTTGTATAAAAGGGTGAAAAAAACCCTTCCCCCTCCCCGCAGTTATGTTTCACCCAAAACACGACTCCATTTTGAGGGAACATCTACACTGCATGCTTCTTTTGGTGATATGTAGAGTACATAAACACATAGCCGCTCGCACCCCTTGGGTATAAGCAGCAGTGTAGCCAGGGAGGCATGGCTTAGGGTATGTCTACACTACCTGCCGGATCGGTGGGCAGAGATTGCTCCAGCAGGGGAGGGGGGGGGTCGATTTATTGCATCTAGTCTAGACACTATAAATTGACCCCCGAGCGCTCTTCCGTCAACTCCTGTACTCCGCCGCTAGAGGCGCAGGCGGAGTCGACGGGAGCGGCAGCAGTCGACTCACCGCAGTGAAGACACCATGGTAAGTCCAGGGCCGGCTCCAGGCACCAGCAAAGGAAGCAGGTGCCTGGGGCGGCCAATCGAAAGAGGCAGCATGTCCGTCCGTTGTTGGGGCGGCACGTCTGGGTCGGCGGCGGCAGCACTTCGGCGGCCGCTCAATCGGTCCACTTCAGTCTTCTGCGGCAATTTGGCGGCGGGCCCTTCACTCTCTGACTTCCTCAGCGGCAGTTTGGCGGTAGCTCAATCGTTTTCTTTTCCTTCCCCATCCTCCCCCCCCCCCCCCCCCCGCTGCTTGGGGTGGCAAAAAAGCTGGAGCCAGTCCTGGGTAAGTCGATCTAAGTACGTCAACTTCAGCTACGTTATTCACATAGCTGAAGTTGCATAACTTAGATCAATTCCCCCCCCCCCCCCAGTGTAGACCAGGCCTTAGGCAAGTAAAGACAGACCTGAAGTGTGCAGGTATGTACATGAGTGCATACCCTACATGCTCTCTACTCACCCAAGCAGTGCCTCCCTGCCTACACTGCTGTTTTTAGCAATATAGTGTCCCACTGCTGGAGCATTTCCTCTTCACAGGGTAAGACTCCCCAGCAAGGAAATGCTGTGGCAGGGAGGCAGCAGGGAAAGGCTTCAGCTTTTCCTGCTGCAACCCCTCTGCCAGAGCCTCTTTCTGATGTTGTAGCTATTCTTAGCACTATGGATGCAGCCTGCTTTTCACTGCAGTGTATAAGCTGTGCATAGCCTACACGAAAGGTAACCAGATGTCCCAATTTTATAGGGACAATCCCGATATTTGGGGCTATGGCTTATAAAGTCACCTATTACCCTCCACTCCCATCCCAGTTTTTCACCCTTGCTATCTGGTCACCCTACCAACATGCCACTGCCAGTGGTGCATAGTGCAGACATGGCCTCAGTGTCCCTGAAATTTTGCTTTTTCATGAAATTTCACAGCAATGCTTTTTTGCATCAAATCACATGACAGCATGAAAAGCCAATTTTGTGCAAAATGTCATGCTTATGAGATTTTGATAAGAAACAGAGAAAGACAGTGAACATCTTGAACATCTTGTTGATGGAGAGAAACTGGGAGAAAGAGGGAACATTATTTACCAATATTAATAATATAACTTATTTACACACATACACTGTCTCACACACTTACACAATCATGGAGAAAAAGGGAGGAGACATGGAGAATGAGCCAGAGTGGAGGAAAGGAATGGAAACAGATCTAACTTAGCCTCACACCCGAGTACTCAAATCCATGCTCCACAAAGAAAATAAGTGTGCTAGGACAGATGTCAGCAGACTTGGATACTTTCTGACTTAGGGACCGATCAAAAGCCCATTGGATCCAACAGAAGCCTTTCCATTGACTTCGGTGGGCTTTGGATCAGGATTTGGTCCTCAATTAAGATTTTTCCCATTAGTGAGTAGCCAAAATGCTACTGAATGTGATCTATACAGGATGTACACTGACAGTATTTTCACATAAAAGTTTAGCAAAAATATTGGGTGAGAATAGCAGCAGATCTAGGACAGTGAATCAGAGGCTCCAGAAAATAAAACAAAAATTTCAATGAGAAATTATAGGGATGATATATAAAATTAAACATCTTCCATTGTTTGCTGTATTGTTGTAGCCATGTTGATCCCAGGATATTGGACCAACTTCTGTTGGCCCAATAAAAGATATTACCTCATTCACCTTCTTTCTCTAATATAAAATTAAAACAAGGAGAATATGAAGATGGCACGCAACCAAGCAAGGATTATTGTTTAACGTATGGGTTATCACCAATGCTATTCAGCCACATAAAATTTTGAGATAGGATAAAGTAAGTGGTTTGGGTTTTGTATTCATAGTCTATAGCAGTGGTTCCCAAACTTGTTCCACCGCTTGTGCAGGGAAAGCCCCTGGCGGGCCGGGCTGGTTTGTTTACCTGCCGCGTCTGCAGGGAGCTGCTGGAAGTGGTGGCCAATATGTCCCTCGGCCCGCGCCACTTCCAGCAGCTCCCATTGGCCTGGAGCAGCGAACCGCGGCCACTGGGAGCCGCGATCGGCCAAACCTGCGGACCTGTGCTTTCACTGCACAAGCGGCGGAATAAGTTTGGGAACCACTGGTCTATAGGAAAATGGAACATTTTTGCTTACCATGTTTTGCCTTCTCAGCTGTGATTCTCAGTCTGAATAGGAAGTCTCCTTTTATTTTTAAAATAATTATTTGCCCTGCTTATAGGAATAAAACAAGCTAGATAACCCCTAGTTATTTTCATCCAGCAATCTCAATGTTCTTTACAAAGGGAGATAAGTGAGCATCATCAGCCCCACTTTATATAGTGACACTTAAGGCACAGAGAAAGGAAGTGATTTGTCATCCAGCAGGCTAATGGCAGAGCTGGGCCTAGAATGCAGATCTCCCAAGTCCTAGTCTAGTATGCTATCCACTAAGTCACACAAAAATACCTAATATCCTTAAGCAGAATTATAATAAAAATATATCCATCATCCCAGAAGCCTACAAAGTAACACCTTTCTTCACTAAATCTCCTCTATCCTAGTCCACACATGATTTCTGTAATAAACAGCCACAGGGTGGCCATGGTCCACCTTGATTCATTTACACTGAATGGTATGTTTTTAGAAATACAGCGTTTACTCTTGAAATAGATTTTAAAAGTAATAAAAATGTGTTTTATCTACATGTCTTTAGAACAAGAGCAAGCACTTATATTTCCTTCTTAATCAGCTTTTTCCAACAGACAGATGCTATCAAGCACCAAGGGATATGATGCCTGTCACAGAAAGTTGCACACCAGAAGCTGATACAGCAAGACAATTAATGAATGAACAAATCTCTCTCAGAGGCCTGTCTGTGGAAGGGATTGTGGGTTTTGCCTCTAGTGAGAAACACAATATGAAACAAGTCTTAAGAGCACACAAGCTACTGGGGCTTTCAGTTTTGTTCTCTCATTGGGAAGCAAGGGACAGACGGCTGGGCAGACAGACAGAAAGATTTACTGAATGCTTTATTGTTCACCAGCCATTTTATGAATGAATGCTGATAATAACTAGTGCTATGCTTGAGATACCAAGCAGGTACCAAGGTTCTATTTCAAATTTCAGATGCTTCTTCCATTTGTAAAGGCTCAAGCTGTCCCAGCTTCAGGGTGTATGATGACCTCAGCAAGAAGTTCCTCTAGTGAATTATGGCTATACATTTGGCTGGGTCTGATGTGGAGCTATATTGGAATAGAAATGCCTGAAAATATTTCAAGAGCAAAATGTCCCCATATCTTAAATTTATGCTGAAGTACATTACTGTTAAATGATGTATAACTATTGCTTCACTCTGCAGGTATGTATCTAAAGAAATAATGCCAGTGGACCAGAATGCTGTTATAGAATAATGTCTCCTATTGGAGATCTACAGAACTCTGAGATTAAGGCAGAAGTATCAAAAATAACCATCAAGTCACAGCTGGGACACTTATTTTCCACTATAGATGGAGATCAAAACAGGAAGATCTCCAGGAAGAAAACCCAACTTGAAGAGGCAAGTAGCGAGAAGCTAATAATCTCATGAACTATTTTTGAAGACTGGAGGTAATTTCAGGATTAGTAGATACCTGTGTAAGCAGCTTTATGTTTAGTTTTGGAAATGAGTGTGGTTTACTGCATACTTTTATGTATAACTTTCCTATGATAATCTTAGGGTAAGCGTGTATATCTCATTTTGTTATGCTGATTTGGAAGAGGTTGAATTAGACTGAATATGCTTAAGGTTGGTGGGTTGTCTGTGGGCGAGGACTGACCTGCCTCCCAAGGCCTGTGAAAGCGAGGGATCGTTGTGTAGGTTGGGTTGTAGATCACTGATGATGCATTGGAGAGGTTTTAGCTGAGGACTGTAGGTGATGGCAGGTGGAGTTCTGTTGGTTTCTTTCTTGGGCTTGTCTTGCAGCAGGAGGCTTCTGGGTACATGTCTGGCTCTGTTGATTTGTTTTCTTATTTCCTCGTGCGGGTATCTCCAATGCATCATCAGTGATCTACAACCAATCCTGGACAACAATCCTTTGCTTTCACAGGCCAGTCCTCGCCCACAGACAACCTGCCAACCTTAAGCATATTCTCACCAGCAACCACACACCGCACCATAGTAACTCTAACTCAGGAACCAATCCATGCAACAAACCTTGATGCCAACTCTGCCCACATATTTACACCAGTGACACCATCACAGGACCTAACCAGATCAGCCACAACATCACTGGGTTCATTCACCTGCACGTCCACCAATGTAATATACACCATCATGTGCCAGCAATGCCCTGCTTCAGTACTGAAAGGGTTAACAGGCACTCCAGTAGCTCTACGTAAAATTGGAACCAATGTTTTCAGCCATATTTCTGCATTTCCCATGCCAAGCTGGTTGAGAATTGCAACAAGTGCCAACCAATTACTGTATATATCATGACATCAACTTTTAAGCTGGTTGTGCAAAAAAAAACAAACAGAAGCCAGGAGTCTGGGACTGGAGGAGTCTAATCTTTCAAGTCTTTTGAAAAAGTGTTTCTATAGTTTTTGACAACATAATTTAAAGCCTTTTATATAGAGCAATCTACACCTCCACCCCTCTCCATCTCGCCTTCCCCCTTGGTATTGTCTTGGCTGTCAATTATTGGGAAAGGAGCCTGTTCTTTAAAAGGCTTTTAAATGATTAGAAGTTATTTGGAATATCATCTAAAAGCTCTTGAAAAAAAGAACAAACACTACCCCACCTCCCTCTCTCTCTCTCACACACACACACACTTATTTGTACTGTCAGCCTAAACATGAAGTGACACAAAGCCATGATTGACTGGTGATATCTGGGATCATTCACTATGCTGACCTTAGAATCTGAGCTGTGTGGATGTTTAATCAAAAAAATCTAATGCTTAGCTTTAAAGTGCCTAATATGCAACCTAGCAATGTCTGTTTCCTTTTATTTCTGTATTACGGTGGGAATTTTTACAGAAGAGGTGAGGGAATTTAGGGCCCTTATAATAGAGTGGGTTGTGTTCCTGCTTGAAATATGCATACGGTAAGCAAAGCAAAGACAGCTGCACCATTTTGCCAAGTAAGCAAAATTGTTGATAATGCAGGGTTTGTTTGTTCTGCCGCAAGACAGATTCTGGTTCTCTCAAATCAGACTGACTATGGCATTGAGAGATATTGTATTATAAATTTTACATTATAATAGTGTTTACTGGAGGAATAAATTACATACCTGTGTGAAGTGATGGAAAGAAGACATCATTCATTATCACATTCAGCAGTGTGCTGAATACAGCTGTGATCAGTGGTAACCGTGCCAACTAATCTAAAGTGATCATATCAGAGGAAAGATGTTCATACAACTAGAGAATGCTAATGTCTGATGTGAAATATGGACATTTCCCATCGTTTTCTAAAAATGCCCTTATAATCCCTGGGCCAAATTCATGACTGACACTTAAATTGCACCACCATATATGTCAGGAAGTCAGTGTAAGATGGTGGGAGCATAAGAAGGGGGGAGTGTAAGGTGCACAGTGAGATGATACAATCTCTCCTTTGCACCCTTGTATACGTTACACTGGCCTGCACACAGTGTCTATCAACATGCAGTTTATACAACTAACTCGTCTTAAGATGAAAAGCCCTATGATCTGATGAAGTGAGCCGAGTATGTGAAGTGAGAGAGGTAATGTGGGTCCAGTGGTTAGGACATGAGCCCAGGCATTAGGAGATCTGGGATCTTTTTGGTTCTGCTAGTGACTTACTCTAAGTCCGAGGGTAAAGCATGCGGAGCAAATTTTTTTAAAAATCCAATGCCTAAAATTATGGATTTAGGTGCCTATTTAGGCATTAGATGAATACAGTCTGGTTTTTGTTTTGTTTTTCCTCCAGAAAGGCTGACCCCCATCCTGCTTCCATTTTGGGAGAAGCAAGCAGTCAGCATCTTTAAATAAACCTTGCCCGTTTATTCACATGCACAAAACTTCATAGACACCTTAGATAATATTTTGATCTAAACCTCTGTTACTCAGTTTTCGTGCTTACAAATTTGGACAAAGAACTTTGGGATATATAATAAGGGCTTCTTTTAAGATTTTGCCCCAGGTTTTGCCACAGAATCCACATCTTGCCTATACCTAGGGTGACCAGATGTCCCGATTTTATAGGGACAGTCCCGATTTTTGGGTCTTTCTTGTATAGGCTCCTATTACCCCCCAACCCCGTCCTGATTTTTCACACTTGCTGTCTGGTCACTCTACCTATACCTCACTTCTAAATCTAAGGTTTCTTTTAAAGATAAATTGTAGTTCTAGACCTTATGGTTGCTGATTGAATGCAGCCTGAACTCTGCTAGCTTTGCACAGAAAGGGACGTAGCCACTGTCAGTGGTTCAGTAAGGGGGATGCAATAATAAGTAGGCATGAGGAACAACTAAGTGACTGTGCCATTGTTTGTGTTGTGTTCCACAGATTTGCATTCCAACATTTATCTGCATGCACTCCAACTGCCACTCAGCTTGCTAGGTACAGATTTTGAATGGCAGAGGGCTTAGTCAGTGCAGGTTTGCAGAGCTGTCACTGTGATATGAGCATAGGTGCATGTGTACCTTGAGGATCAAAAGTATGCCTCATTCCATCACTGAGTTCAATGCATTGTATGTTAGATAGATACAAATGTCTGTCCTTGCCCAGGGGCTTGTCAGCAGTCTAGTGTCATACATGACAGTGGCCTTTGAAACCTAGAGAGCAGTAACTGAAGACAATGGCTCAGAAGGAATCCTTAAGCCAAGAGTGAAGGGGCTGTAACATTTTGCAAGTCTGTGGTTGTTTGTGTAGAAGTAGCTCCTATTTGCTATGCATGACCTAAACCAAAGTTTTGTCTTAGCAAAGGGAAGGTGTTGGACTGTGTCCTACAGTACTCACATGCTCTGTTCCTGAAGTCTTATGTAGCATCTAGTATGTGTGTTATTGACTTGTTTGAGCATCACTCGAAGAGGACAGGGTTAGACTGTCTTGTGGGTTAGCATGTACCTTAACTCTATTTCCTGGTTTTCTGAGGTTCAGGGACAGGTGTATTTGAAGTTCTGGAAGGATACAAGTGAGTTCTAGTCAACCTAAACTCTGCATTTAATAATTTTTTGGGCAGTGAATCTTGCACAGTTTTTGGCCTCTGTGAGCTCCACCGTCTAATTATGTGTGGTGTGAGAGTATTTCCTTTTATCCATTTTACCATCTTTTAACTTAAACAAACGTCCCCTGGTTCTTGTATTGTGAAACAGAGAACACAGAAGCTCTGGGCCTGCCTACTCACCTTTTTGCATATTTTCTTCGCAGCCCCTCGTAGTTGTCGCCTTGCTAAAATAATTAGATTCTTTACAATCTTTATTTATATGAGAGAATTTTTTTTCTCATCTCCCTTCTCTGATCCCCACCCTAATTCTGCAATATCTTTTTTTGAGATGGGGTGAGCAATACTGCATATAGTAATCCATATGAGGGTAAACTATTGATTTATGAGACAATATTTTCTGTATTATTCTCCATTCTCATTCCTCACGTGTTCCTAACATTGTTTTTTTTTTTCAACATTGTAACTGCACGCTGAGCAGAAGTCTTTATTGAGCCATCTACAGTGGTACCTATGTCCCTTTCTGTGAACTGATACAGTTAACTTAGAACTTTCTAAGGTCTATGATTAGTTGATTTTTTCCCCTTATTTTGCATTTATCAACACTGAATTTCACCTGCTATTGTCTTGCTTATTCATCTAGCTTGGTTGGGTCCCTCTTAAGTTCCCCACAGTCATCTCTGGATTTGACTAACCTAAATTTTCTGTCATCTGCAAAATTTGCCACCTCAATGCTCACCCCATTTTTAGATCATTAATAATTATATCAAACAGCATCACTCCTAGTACAGCACTCTGAAACACACCACTATTAATGTTTTGCAATGGAAAACCTATTTATTCCTACTCTTTTTTTCCAGTCTCTTCACCAATTTTTGAAAATACTTTGCCTCTCACCCTATGATCGCTTAGTTTCTTTAGTAGCCTTTGTTGAGGGACCTTGTTGTAGGCTTTTTGAAAACCTAAACAACAGCAGCTGGTTCTAAAGAATTCTAATAGATTGCTGAAACATGACTTTCCAGTGCAGAATCTGCTGTTTAGACCCTATGAAATCAAGATTTCTGGGAGTTTTAGGATTCTATTTTTTAAACTTTGACTAGTTTATCAATATAGTTGTAATGTGCTTACTGGTCCATAATTACCTGGATCATATCTAAAGCCTTTTTAAACTATAGATATCACATTTGATACCATTCACCTCTACTATCATAGCTGATGGTAATGGAAGATTGAGTATTTTTGCTAGCAGCTCAGCCACTTGATTTTTGAGCTCCATCAAAACTCTTGGATGTGTACCACCTGGGTGGGGGTGTATTGCTTTTTAAATTTATAAATTTTTCTAGCACCTCTTCTGACACTCCAGTCTCTGATAGCACCTCATCTTCATTACCAGAAAAGAGCAGGTCCAAAGTCCTCTGTAGAGAAGACAGACACAAAGAAATCATTCAGCTTTTTAGCTATGTCTTTATCCTCTTTATCCGCTTCCTTTTAATTTTTGGTGATCTAGCAGACCCACCGATTCTTTCTGAGGCTTCCTTACTCCTAATCTACTTAAAGTATAATACAAAAACAAAAACCCCAAGAAATTGTTTATATATTTGCTCTTCAAAATCCATTTTGCCTCCCTAATTTCTCTCTTACATATTGCCAACTTTCATGTACACTTCTTAATTAACATCATTAGAGTTAGATTTCCAAATTTGGAAGGATTTCTGTTTGGTTCAAATAACCCCTTGAACTTAGCCATTTAGCCATACAGGTTTACTTCTGGTCAGTCAGGTCTCCTTATTGTTCAGTGGCACACATGCTTTTTTGACACTAGTATTATTACTAAGGGTACATCTATACTTACCCGCTGGTTCGGCGGCAAGCAATCGATCTTCTGGGATCGATTTATCGCGTCTTGTCTAGATGCGATAAATCGATCCCGGAAGTGCTCGCCGTCGACACCAGTAATCCTGCTCCGCGAGAAGAGTAGGCGGAGTTGACAGGGGAGCCTGCCTGCCACGTGTGGACCTGCGGTAAGTACCTTTAAGTTCGAACTAAGATACTTCGACTTCAGCTACGTTATTCACGTAGCTGAAGTTGCGTATCTTAGTTTGAACTGGGGGCTTAGTGTGGACCAGCCCTAAGTAACATCCATGTCATATATAAGGATTTACTTCCTTGACTTTAGGGTCTTTTTGTCTCACTTCTTCATTTTATTTAAATCTCTCTTTTTAAAGTTTAGTGTCACAGAGTTAGTTTTCAGTACATTTCCACTTCCTAGGATGTTGGACCTAATTATATCATGGTCATTATGACACAACTACTGTTACTTCTTGAATTAGCTCCTGCATATTACATAAAACTAAAGTGAGACTAGCCCCTCCTCTTGTGTGCTCTAGAACTAGCCGTCCCAAGAAGCAAACATTTAAAGTGTCAAGAAATTGCTACTCTAGCTTTGTGCCATTTAACCACTTAATATGTGGCTAGTTGAAATCCCCCATTATCATAATGTTGCTAAATTTTGCTCTCTCTTTGATCTCTCTCAATATCCTTTACTTGATCCAGAGACCAGAAGTACAACCCCACTGACATATTTGGATTCTTCCACTTGGGATTTGTATCCCTTGAGATTCAACTGAGTGGTCCTCTCTACTCAGTTTCTCTCACTGGATTCTTTGGAATCTGTTAGATATGGTGCTACTCCTGCAACCTCTTCAATTTAATCTGTCTATCCTATAGTTCATAGCCAGGTATTATAGTATCCCATGGATGTGTCATGCTACCATGTTTCATTAATGTCTATTATATATCAAGGTCCTCTTCCATTTACAGGCACTCTAGTTCACCTATTTTTGCTTTTATAATCTTCCCCCATTTGTATATAATCATTTACAGTTTTTACTTTTGAGCATGTGCCTATTGTGATTTAACTCCATAATATGCTACCTTCTTAATTTAACTGAAATTTCCTCTGATCTTTCCCTTTTCCCTGCTCTAGTTCAGTTAGTTGTATTTTGTGTCCTCCCCTTTACTGGATTCAGACATACCTTTGTATTCCTAGCTGATCTCTGTCCAACTTGTGTGCTCAACTTTTGTTGGCCTTCCTCACAGCCCCTAATTTAAGCATTCCCCCTCAGATGTTATGAGTTAAAATGACAGCAGTCTGGTTCCCCCTTGATTGAGGTGGAGCCCATCCCTTTGACATGGGTGCTTCTTTCCTCAAAATATTCCCCAGTGTCTAAATTTAACTCCCTCCTCTTAACCCCAAGGTGTGATTGAGAAGATGTAATGTCTACATACCTCCAAAAAAGTGCATTCTTAACTCAGGTTAAATAGCAGTGATGACACGGAAACTTGGCTTTTACCACACATTAAAGCTTATAAGAGAGCCTGGATTTGAACTTGAGCTGCTAACCCAAGTTAAAGATGAGCTGCTGTGTCTTCACTGTTATTTTAACCTGAATTGGGGAGGGAGCAGAGAAGAGGAGTAACTTTTTAGCTATGTAGACATATCCTCGGAGTCTGAAGTTCCCCCTGCCAAGCTGGACCTGAGAATGGAATACGAAGAATTTCAGAGATGGCTAAACGGAGGTGCTAGACCTAAGCCTTCTTCCAATAGTCTAAATTTAGCCTCCAGGACCTCTCTTCTACATCTCCTTAAGTCACTGGTACTAATATGTACTATGGCTGCAAGATCTTTCCAACCTCTCACAAGAAGCTCATCTAGATGATATCTGCTACCTTCTCATCCAGCATGCAAGTCACTAGATGGATCTCACAGTCACCATCTTCCCAGGTCTCTATCTAATGACTGAAGCCATTGTAATGGCAGTTTTTCTATGTCTGTCTCCCTACTATAATCCCAGGGCCTGGAGCAACAGTCTCACTGCATGAGGAATTTGCAGCTTCCTCCATTTCAGTCAGAGGATCGGTCTCATCTAAGGAGGGGTGCCCCTCCATTCCATCCATCCGATCTTCTACTTCCATAGTTAGACCGGGTTTTAAGTTCTGACTAGTGCTAGAGTGTTTAGTGGTTTATGTTAAGGAAGATTTTAATTATTTTAGCTTATTAGTTTACTGAGGATAAAACTTATGAAAGTACTCACCCTCATTGCCTAACTCCCCCTCAATCCATACTCCCCTGTGCACACACCATTAGTTTCCTCACCCTGATCAAGAAGTATTGTATTAATATTGAGCTCATTTATTAGCATAGTTCAACAGCTTTACTCAGGCTGAGTAGTACACTGAGTGGCCCACTTCTAGTCTTCAGAAAAAGGGAATAAAAGGTCTTACAAAGATTCTCATTTGCAACTAAAAACATTACCAATAAGCTTTTGTGCCTCATGAGAGTACAACCTAGTTATTAAATACACCTCTACCCCAATATAACGCTGTCCCGGAAGCCAAAAAATCTTACCGTGTTATATCCGAATTTGTGTTATATCGGGTCGCATTATATCTGGGTAGAGGTGTATATAGAAATGTAGCTATTTAGAGACAGAAAGAATCTAACAAATGGAATTCTAACTTCCATGGCATGACAGTTTCCTTAATTTGGTCCGTTAATTATGCTATGGGCTGGGGGAAGTCATTTTAAAGATGATAGATCACCTCCTTCCAGTGTCCACAGTGAGCAGACTCACTTAAGAGGTGTCTGACTGACATGCCAGACAATAGTAAATTTCCCACAGGTGGGTGGGTCATCTGCCAAAATAATTCTACCCAATCCCTGATCTTCACTTCAAGTTTGTTGACTAACAGTAAAAGAGCACGGCATCTCTGTGTGGTGAAGAAATGATTAATTTACTAAATTGCAAGGCAGAGTTGAAATTAAAGTGAATTCTTAAGCAGGTTTGTACATGTAAAAGAGAAAGAAAAATTGAAAATTGGGGATAAGAGGAAAATAAATGAGATGTTAATATATCTCATTGTTTTCCTCTTATAGTAAGAACTATTATCTAAATGTATGTCATCCATACATTTGTCTCCATTCCTGTTTGTCTATCATTTACCTGTCTTCCACCTGCCTAAAAGTGTCTATCTATTTGGAAAAGCAAGATAAGCTGTCTTTATCTCAAGAAAAAAAAGATGAAAATGAAAAATCTTGGTGTAACATGAATAGCAATTAAGTGAAAGCTACTGCTTGATGTGCGTATGAATCCTGTAAATGAAGTGGCCCTTGAATTAAATTAATTTAAATCCTGGCAAATATTACTCGGCATGTTTGTCAATGTGCTGTGTAATTATTAATTTGTTCATTGAAGCAACTGTATAAATAAATAGAAAGCAGAATGCCATGATTAAGCTAACATTAAAAATCTAGGGTCAAGGAGCCTCACTATACAGAGATCTAAATAGCTTTCCTGGGTCCTATTTTTACATCTCCATACAGATCTGCAGGTCTGTAACTGCGAATTAATTGGCACACATTTAGATGCCAACAGGGCTTTTGTATTCTCAGTGCACATTTTGTCTTTTCAGAGTGAGATATTAGTAATGGAGGTTTTAATATTACCCCTAGGGGAGCACCAGAAAATCTTAACAATTTCCTTCACTAGAGTATTTTCATTAGAGCTAAATGCTGTGCAATTTACATTTGAAATCAGGTGTAGGGGTAAGTATAATGTGACAAGACATGTTGCAGTGTTAGGGGCTTGGGGGTTTTTTGTTCAAGAGTTCCTTATGTACTGCAATATACCTTCAAAAGATAAGCATGCACTTAAAGTAAAAATCTTGATTTTTAACCACTATTAATTGGACTGTTCTTGGAAAAACAGGAGCACATAACAGCACTGTGTTTTAATCCTGTACTTTGGGTGCTTTAAACATTCTAAATTTTAAAAAAACAACATTTCAAACAACAGAATCTACATAGTATAAATGAGTTAGTCATAAATAAATCAGACACAAAACCTCCATTTATAACGATTTAATCGTATGGCGCTCAAAATCCAAAGACCTCTGACTCCGAAAATTAATAAAACCAAGCTTTTCCAATACACAATATATCCAAACAAAAGGAACCTGAATTAGGATAAAAATGCTCTGCCTCTCTCTCAGTGTTAATTAATAAATACATACATACGGGAATAAAGCCACTCCTGCAGTGGTTCACAAATATGCTCCCAATTATCAAAGAAAGAAAGAAATGTGACCCCGGCAATTTCCCATCCTGTAAAATTAACTTTAACCCTAGTAAGGTAATATGAACATTAAAGGCAAGATTGACTCTGTTCCGCTTAGATGCGCAGTGATCTGGGGAAGCACCAGGTGACATTTGAACTCAGAAGCTAAGTTCGGGCTCAGACACAGGTTAGAGCCCAAGCCCGCTTTCTGTCCATATAGAAGTTAGTCTCACTCTGGCCAATAAACTTTCTTGACTCAGGCTCATGGACCCTACTAAGGGTGCAGTGTCAAAGCCCAGGCATCCTACAATGTGGACACAGCTCAAAACTGGGTTGCCAGACTCTGATCTGGAGAATCTGCTAATGCTATCCCACAATCCCCTGAGGCTAGTGCTTCCCAGCCCTTCAGTTCCAAAACTAGCCCCTCCTCCCCAGGAACCAGCCACAACCTCCTGGTTTAAAAACAGCTGCTCGGCATTTGATGCTTCATTTCCACATGGACTTCTCCAATGGAAACAAACAGTCCACACTGACATGTATTACTTATGGCCAGCAGTAAGATGAAGTCCTGCATCAAGCACACTGCTAGCTAACCAGAGGGGAACATAGGCAGATTCTGGTGAGCCTCTGGTGCAAGGCAAGCAAGATGCCCAACTTCATCAAGACCACAAGAAATAATCATGTGTATAACATGATATCCGAGTGGCTGGGATCACTGGAGATTGAACGGATTGGAGATCAATGCAGAGTGGATCAAGTGGCTGAAGACAGACTACCAGAAAGTCAAGGATGCTAACAGCATCTCTGGGAACTCACCATCTTCCTGCCTCTTTTACAAGGAATACAACCAGGTAATGGGAACTGCACTAAGCACTGCACACCTTCCTCCCCTCCCCCATGGTGCATAACACTCTGAGGAGCAATGTTGGTGTCTTATAACCCGCCCATCGCAGGCACCACCAGAAGCAAGTCAGCCCCCGGATGAAGGGCAGAAATGACCCGGGAGCTGAGGCTGGTCACTGAAAAGGCTATGCCACCAGAGCAACTACAACCCATCCTGGGTTGTAGTTGGAGGACTTTTTCAGGGACAGCCCTGTGAAGCAGCCTGCTGCAGAACCACCATCAGAACAAGTGCTGGAACCAGAACTGGAGCCTGGTAAGTTTCTGCCACCAAGTTTGTTTTTATTAATATATGGATGGAGGGATTTCAGTCTTATGGAGCTATTAAGTTATTAATATAAGTCAGGATATTGTGTGCCTCCATTTGGGGCAGGACCTATGTCATTGTCCTAGCACTTCCCACCCTCTTCTCGTCCCGCTGCCATGTGGGATTCAAAATGGTCACTGCAAAAGATGAAAGAAGGTATACCAAAAGTTATGACATTTTTACTAATTACTCACTGATTGGTATATGTGTGGGTTGGAGCTCCACCATTCATAGCCTCTCATACCCCTCCCATACAGCACACCTTATAAATCAGCCATGCATGCACTGTTCCCAGCTGCCTGTGAACTGAGGCCCCAGAAATCTGGCTGTTGTGAGTTCAAACAAAACTGGAGTGCATACTTGGTCCATTGCTGGCTTTAATCTGAGGCCAAACTGTAGCAGAGAGGGGCAGTCTGTGTTAGGATGCCCAACAGGTAGCAGTGAACAGAGTGTTTGCATGGAAGGAGGGTGCTCACAAGGAGCCTGTACTGAGTCTCCATGCTAAATCAGCATCTTGTTGCTTTCAAAGAATCAATTTTGCTGGCTGCTGATGAAAGCAAACTTCTCATGGAGTAATAACTCCAGATGGTGTGTTATGTGCCTGGGCCGGGCATACTTATTAGGGCCATCTCTGTAACTCACAAGACTGCTCCATTTCATGATGTGCTGTTAGGGTGACCAGATGTCCTGATTTTATAGGGTCTTTTTCCTTATATAGGCTCCTATTACCCCCCACTTCCTGTCCCGATTTTTCACACTTGCTGTCTGGTCACCCTATGTGCTGCTCAGTCACTTTAAGCTGAAATAGCTCCTTACCATATACAAATGGCTGTCCTCAACTGGCCTGGAGCTGAAGTTCATGCTTCTACTCTCAGGACCTCCAAAATAACAATGTTCCTATCAGGCAGAGCAAGCTCTGAAGACTGAACCCCCATTGTTTGTAACCAGACCAGTCATAACTTACCTCCATAACCTTCCTCCATAAAATGAGATATAGAAATAATTAGAGTTGAGTTTTGTATGTGTGCACGTGTGTCTTACCATGATTTCCGCTAGTTATAAGTGGTGCTCCAAAGTACATCTGAAAGATGTGGGCAAGTTGGATAGAGTCCAAAAAACAGCAACAGAAATGCTAAAAGGGTAAGAAAACCTGACCTACGAGGAAGGGTTAAAAAACTGGGCATGTTTAGTCTTGAGAAAAGACAACTGATGGGGGACCTGATAACATGTTAACAAATATATTAAGGGCTGTTATGAAGAGGACTGTGATTAATTGTTCTTCAGGTCTGCTGAAGTTAAGACAGAAGTAATGGGCTTAATAGGCAGCAAAGAAGATTAAGGTTAGATATTAGGAAAATCTTTCTAACTATAAGGTAGTTAATCTTTGGGACAGGCTTTCAAGGGAGGTGGTGGAATCATCATCATCATCATCAGAGATTGTCCAACCTATTTTTAAACAAACATTTGTTAGGGATGGTCTAAGTTTATTTGGTACTGCCTCAGTGCAGGGGGTTGGACTTGAAGATTTCTCAAGGTCCTTTCCAGCCCTACTTTTCTATGGGTTAAAGGAAATGCAATAAGTGTAACTGGCCAGATTCCAATCTCAGTTACACAGGTATAAATCTGGAGCTAAGGAAAAACCTCTTCTACGCTGGTGAAGTTTAGGAGGACCGTTATGTTCTCCTTACCCTTCAATTAGTCAGAATACACTATAGGACTATTAAAACTAGATGCATCTAATATTTATCACAATAGGTTTTCTTCAAATGTAGCCTGTGTCCGGATTTTCTACACTGTGTTACATAGGTTTCTGTGGTTCAACTAATAACTGTGTTTGTAGCAAAATGCATTCCTGGCAAATTAGCAACCAACTATTTTTGTTTATGTGGTGAAAACCAACATACCTGTTTTTTGGTTGACAACTCATTCAACATTACCCTGAATACAGGACCATTTTAGTAACAGCTCCATAGTTAAGGTTGCAGTCCTGGTTCTGTGAAAAGCCCTACGTGCACTTCCTTCAAAGAAAAGTTCCTGTTGTGATTACTCTCAAGTTACCCTAGAATTTCTTAATGATTGAAGGCACTTGGTCAAACCATTTTTAATGCATGGATGCTTAAAAATGAGGCTTACGTTTGTGGGGCCCTCCGACCTCATTAATAAGTTCATGATTATAAATGTTCAAGCCATACATGCAGCTATAATCCAGTGAAAATGAGTTCAGGGGACATGGGAGACTGTGGAGTTAATGAGCCCTGCTGGCCAGTGGTTTCTGTGGCTCATAAGTTGTGGAAGGCAGCTTGAGCTATGGGGGACCAAGGACAACAACAATCCAGGCATTACATATCTTACATTGTTTAAAGATAGAAGCTGTAGTCTAGATTGCAATGGATATACAAATAGACTGTGTGTATACACAGGTGCTCAGAGGACAGGGAAGGCAGAAGGTGCAAGGAGCTTTCTGTTCCTTATGCCCCTGGCAGGATAGGGTCCATACTAGGCTAGCCTCCCAAAAAGAGGAGCCATAAGTGCATGGCAAGGTATAGCCAATGCCTGTTACTCCTTTCTGCACCAGCCAGGGGAGCTCCTGCTCCAGTGAATTCTGTTTCAGAACCACCAGAGAATTTTGATAGAGTCATCCAGAGTCTAGAGGCATCTCCCTACAACACAGACAATGGCATAAAGCCACTGACACTCTAAATCACTTTACACGCCACTGAAGCACAGCTACCTATGAACTGGAAGGTTGCAGCTCATTAATAGTGCAGAGCAATAGTACGTAACTAAGACTAGAGAGTATTGTACCCAACTAAAAGCCATCTCTGCAGGGAATTTTTCAAATAGGTAGAAAGCAGCTACTCTAGCTACAGTGTGGCCATGACACCAGGGTTAACATCTCTTCTCTAGTGAAAAGGGCTATTGAGTCTTTAAAAATAAAGCCTTTGTGAAAACCAGAATCTTGGCCCCAATCCACCAGAGTACTTAATCACATGTTTACCTTTAAGAACATGTGTGTTGATTTTAGTTGAACTACTCACATGCTTAAAGTTAAGCACGTGTTTAAATATTTGCTGCATTGGGACCTTTGTTTGCATTAGTGTGGACTTTCGTTTTTTAATAAAGAACCTTATTGACCTGGATACAGTCGGAAGCATTCCTCTCAGTTATTGGTTTTATTATGATTATTTAGAGTGTAAGCTCTTCAGGGCAGAGACATTGCCTTCATACTTGTCTATAAGGCATTTACTTGTATTATTTGTATTGCAGAAGCATTCGAGAGCCCCAGTTGCCAGTCAAGGCCCTATTGTGCTTGTATGTGCTCGCGCGCTAACACACACACACCCTGCAACTGCAAAAAGAGTTTGTCGTCTGAGTATAAGATGAGACAACTAGTGGATACACCAAGCAAGCAGAGGAACACAAGAAAACAGTGAGGTGATTATGAAGAAGGAAATTGAAAATGGTTTTAAAGGCAGTTGGCAGTGTAAGCATGAGACAATCAGGGTGGAAAAGTAGTGGTGCTTAGCTAGGAAGATGGCAGAGCTGAATGTGGAGAGAACACATTTGTAGTGAAGAAAATCCATATAGTCATGGGACTTATGCCAGAGGCACTCAGTAGCACAAGAGCCGGAGCAGGTGAAGCAGACGTTGGGAGTGAATTGGGACTTGAAAGTTGGAGGATTGAACCTTGCAGTGGGTGAAGGGGAAGGAGGAGACAAGAGTGATGATAAATGCAAAAAAGGAGTCAATGACTGAGTCAGAGAAGACAGGGAGGAGTGAGCTGAGTAGCTGAGAAGCCTTGAATATCAGTAGATTGGGAATTGGGGAAAGAGCAGAAGGCAGGGTAGGGCAGATGGAGACAGATGGATGATGTGAAGGAGATGAGATGGCAATCAAAGAGGTGCCTGTGCTGAAGAGATCAGAAAGGGAACAGAACTTGATGAGGCCAAGGTTAAACAAGTGACTGTTTTAGTGAGTATGGCAGCCAGCCCAGGGTTGAAGGTCAATGAGAAAGTGAGTAAAAGAAGACTTCAATCTATGTTAAATATTTAAAAATGAAATGGGAAACGGTAAACTCCTCTTGATGTTAGTTTTTATAATAGGAAGTAACAGGCAAATGTGTCTTGAACATGCGAAGAGCATTATTAAAAACCACCACCAATCCAACAGGTACTTTAAAAAAAAGGCTATGTTTGATCAACAAGCTGTCAATCAAAGCTATTGTTATTCTGTAAGTTTGATATTAGATCAATAGTATGATAACCTTGTAGTGTCAGATCAATAGTATAGGAAAGTTTTAGAGTGACAGCTTAACAATGGAAAAATGCTAGCATCCATTCTCCATATAATATTTGGATGTATTTACAAGGACTATTGAAGTAAAGAAAAATGTCACTGTAGTTCTCATAAAATGATAAAGGAATAGAAGAGTCCCCTTAAAACTTGCAGGGGTCATCCTTAAACAGAAATCATAACTAATGAGGAAACTAAGTCCTCTAGCCCAGTTTGTGAAAAAGATGTCTGTCACACCATAGACATCAACTTCTGGATCTAGCTCAGAGGCCACTAGATAAAGGTTTGAATTTTCATCTGTCAGTAAACCTTTATTCATATGTTTGTCTCATTAATTTAACACTTTACTACAGCAAACAAAAGGAAAAAAATTGGAGAAGTAAGGCTAGAGCAATCTGTACATCTCTTCAGACAGAGGGCCAGTATAAATGCAACTACATCTGGTGGAAAGACTGCAAATTAAAGATGAGAATGGAACCAAACAAGTGAGCATCAGCAACTAAGGCCTTGTCTATACTAAAGGGAAAAGTTGATCGAAGTTACGCAATTTGAGTTACGTGAATAGTGTAACTCAAATCAACGTAGCTTAGATCTACTTACTGTGGGGTCCACACTACACGATGTCGACGGGAGACGCTCTCCCATCAACTCCTCTTACTCTTCTCTATCAGGCGGAGTACAGAAGTCGATGGGAGAGCAATTGGCAGTCCATTTAGCGGGTGTTCACTGGACCCACTAAAATTGACCGCCGATGCATCGACGGCATCAATCCTCTGGTAAATGTAGACTAGGGTGACCAGATCACTGATGGGAAATATCGGGATGCGGCGGGGGGGGAGAAGAGGGGATATCGGGACGCGCGGGGGGAGGCGGAGAGAAAAAAAAAGTTAAAAAAAAAAGCTGTTTTGCAGGTGCCGGCCGCGCCGTGGCTGCTGCCCCTCCCCCCCGCCCAGGGCACATGCAGCACGTCCTGCCGCCCCACAGGGAAGGAGCCGCTGGAGCGAGAGGCGCAAGGCTCCGGACCCCGGCAGCGGCGGGGGAGAGCGGCTCAGGGCCGCGTGAGTGGGTACATAAAGTTTATCGGCTGTGGGGGCAGACCCCGGCCGGTTCCTCGCCCTGCCCTGTAGGGGGGTAGCGTCCCCGCCCCATGTCAGCATGTCCTGCCGGCCGCCGCAGGCCAGGTAAGGAACCGAGTCCCCCCTCCCCCTGGCTCCTCAGCTGAGCGGCATTCCTCCTCCCTCCCAGGCTTGCCGCTGGAATGCCGGCGCAAGCCTGGAGGGAGGGAGTGGTGGCCGGCTTCCAGTTCCTGCGGCTTGTGAGTACGGGCACCAGGCGGGCAAGGGGGGCTGGCAAGTGGGCTGCTCCCCTGGGAGGGTGACGGGGGGGCTCAGCTGAGGAGCCAGGATGACGGGGGAGAGGGCGACTCGGCTCCTTACCTGGCCTGTGGCGGCCGGCACAACATGCTGGCGCGGGGCGGGGAGCCGGCCGGGGTCCCGTCCAAGCCGATAAACTTTACATGGCCACTCGTGCGGCCCCAAGCCACTCTCCCCCACTGTTGCTGGGGTCCGGAGCCCCCCTGTCTACCTCCTGGGGGAGCAGCCCCCTTGCCAGCCCCCCTTGCCCGCCCAGTGCCCCTACTCACCAGCTCCAGGAACTGGAAGCCCCTTCCCTCCAGGCTTGCCGCCATTACAGCAACAAGCCTGGGAGGGAGGAGGAGTGCCACATGCATGGGGAAGAGGCGGGGCCAGGGCAGGGATTTGGGGAGGGAGCCAATGGGGGATGGAGGGGGCGGGGGGGGCAAGAGCCCTTCCGGGAGGGCAAAATTGCTTGTTTGTCCAGTGTCCTGACCACACATTGGTCGGGACGCGGGACAAACAAGCAAATATCATGACAGTCCCAATAAAATCGAGATGTCTGGTCACCCTAATGTAGACAAGCCCTAAGATGGGCCACAGAGCTGAGAGTCAAGAACAATTGGGAGTCCACATCAGACCGAATCCAGATGTCTAGACATGGAGCATGCAGTGGAAGCCTCAAGAGTAAAGATGAAAGCCCTCGGAGCCAAAATCACTCCCAGATACAGGCACAGTAAGACAACAGCAAAGGAGAGCAGGTAAGGTTCCAAACCCATAATGAGATGCATTTGCTGTGGGAGACATCATGAACAGGTAGAGGAGAAATGCCCCAGCACTAGGACAGCATTGGAAGGAATGTGGCAAGCTGAACCATTTTAGCAATGTGCGCAAAAGCAGAGGAAGCTCTCAGAAAGATTCAGTCAGACTTGTACAAGTGGGGGAAGGCACATCAAACAGTAGTGATGAATTCTGCCTCTCTCCTTGAGTCTGAGCTCATGTCACATTCAGGCTGTCAGTACAGGAAAGCCACAAGGGGCAATACCAACCTCCCTGCATGCAACAATGGTAATAGGAAAATACAATGTGCGATTTCAGCTGAATAGGGGGCCTCCTGCAGTGTGATTCCTCTGGGTGAATTGGACTTGAACACACCTGTTACAAAGCACAGGCACACTCTAATGATGTACAATCAGAACATAATGCAGCCCACAGGAAAGTGTGACTTCAGAGTAATTAACCTGAAAAATAAAAAGACAATACCAACTGGTTTGTGGCAGTGGATGGTTAGAACCACATGCCTGTCTTGGGGAATACAGCCATAAAACCCATGGTGCTGATCAGGATGCAACATCAGTTTTATAGCTGCAGTTCAAGAAGCAAAAGGATGAGTCCCATGGACAATGGAGACGAATTTAAAAACATATGGGGATTTTTCAAAGATGTTGGGTGCCTCAAAGTGAAGCTGTGACTGGAAATAGACCCAACAGTGGAATCTGTCTGCTTCCCACACAGAAAGATTCTCATGGCACTATAACACATAATCCAGTACTCAAGGAGCTTGAAAGCCTGCAGAGCAGGGGTATCATAGCCCCGGTGTATGTATGTAGCCAATGTAACTACTTTGGAAGGAGGTGCTCTTGAAATAGCACACTGAGCACCTAGGGGCCTTGCCCGTGAACTATAGCAGGAATGTCTAAGGACTCTGTTTCCAGATTGCCTGGGGCCCAAGGCAGAGATAGAATTGGTTAGCAACATTACTGGGACAAATCATGAGCCAGGCTCAGAGACAAAGGACTGACTTTGCTCAGTTGGCTGTTTGTGGAGTGTAGCAGGGAAAGGCGCTAACCAGCTGGGGAGAACTCTTCTACTCTCCACTAGAGAAGGCTGAGTCCTCTGCGGATTTCAGGAACATTGAACAGCATAATCTCAGCAGAAACCAGAAAACCAGGAGGCTGAGGAGAGCATCAAAGTCAGGCTACCAAGAGCCAGCCTAACCGCACATTTGAATCCAGACCAGAGAGCCATAAGGATGATCTTAACACCCCTGGTGTGGATACTTTGTAAGAATACCCCAGCCATTTGTTTTAATATTATGTTTTCAGCGGCCACCAATTTCAGCGCTGCACCACCCATCAAAGACTGAGCCTAAACTCGCTATTTGCCTAGGCAGATGCTGGGAGGGAGCTGGGGGTATGTATTGGCTGTAAATGCTGGGAACCATTTATGTACTGTTAATTCTGTCTTTTATTATCCTAATCACTTTTGCCATTAGTCCCTGTTCTGAGTTCCCCATACCTCATAAAGCCCTTGTTATGGTTTTATTTCTCTGGGATTTGTGATAGTCAAAGCACACAAACAAAACAGCTGACAAACCTCTGTATGAGATACTGTTAAATATTTTCCCAAGGGACAGGCCTTTGTTGTCTCTGCACTAGGAGGGGTTTATATGTGAACACATGACCCACGCCTCTGAGGAGAAAAAAAGAAAAGGCTGCAGCTATGCCAGGGGTTTGGATTACATCAGTACAGATTATATAAGCAGTGTGGTGGTGGTGGTGGTGGTAAAGAAGCCATGAGGCAAATTTCACATCTGCACAGACCCAAAGCCACTCAACCGAGCATTAAGAAGATGCCACTATCCACAGCCCAGAACTTTCCAAAGCCAGAATCTTTAGAGTCTGTGGTGTGAAGAAGAGGTTTTGGCACATAAGCCTGGATAACGGGTCCAACATGCTGACAACCTTTGTAACACCATTTGGTTGCTACAGATGGCTGCATATGTTGATGGGCATAAGCCCAGCTCCAGAGGTGTTTCAAAGAAGACTCACCCAAGTGCTGGAAGGACTGTTCGGGGTAGACGATATCCTCATTGTAGGTGATGGGAACAATGAGACAGAAGCTAAATTAGACCATGACAGAAAATGCAAGCTTTTCTACAGCAACACAGGGATAAGAACATGAAACTCAACCCAGAAAAACTGACTCAAACTATGTGAGGTGACATACATTGAATATCTGCTCACAGCAGAGGGACTGAAAGCAGATCCCCAAAAGATCAAGGCAGTCAGAGACATGTCAGTTCCAGGGGGTGTAAAAATGGTATAGCACATCATTGGAATGAAAAATTCTCTGCCCAAGTTCTGTCTACACCTGTCTGGAGAAACAGAACCCATACACCAGCTCATAAGGCAGGATGTTGAGTGGGTTTGGGCAGGTCTCCAACAGCAAGCTTTTGACATGCTAAAACAAGGATAATGGATGCTCCTGTCCTGCAATACCACCAGCCAAGAGAGGCAGGAGCAGCCTGTCATTTATGTCAGCACAGCCCTGTCAGAGACTGAACAGGGGAATGTCCAAATAGAAAAACTGCTCTGGCTGTGGTATTTGCAGAGGAGCAATTCCATCCATACACCTATGGCCACCCAGTTATAGTGCAATCAGACCACATACTCCTGGAGACGACGATAGCAAAGCCCCTTCTTAGTGCTCCAAAGAGATTGCAGCGCAGTGCCACCAGATAAAGATCAGATATTGTCCAGGATGATTACTGGTGTTAGCTCACACCCCGAGCAGGACATATATACCCAGCACCAACAAGTTAGGGGAAGGAAATCAGGACATAGTACAACATGTTAATGGATTCAATTTCCCGGTTTCAACAGCAAAGCTGATAGAAACCAAACAGGCTAGAAAAAGGACATCCAAGTACAGGCAGTCAATAGAGCAATGCTAGCAGGGTGGCCAGAAGACAAAAAACTAAGTACCGGTAGGAGCAGAGCCATATTTTCAAATTAAAGATGAGCTGAGTGTTCAGGATGGAATCATATTTCAAGGACAGAGCACTGTTGTCCCCACCTCATTACATAAGGATGTCATACAAAACAATACATGCCTCACACCGGGGCATTGACAGCTGTCTTAGCTTGAGAATGTGTTCATTGGCCAGCAATGAATACACAGCTCCATTCCTTGATAGAAAGGTGTGACACCTGCCAATCGTGTGATAACTGCCAGCAGAAAGAGATTTACTGCATAAGCTGCCCACCCAACCATGGGAAGAGGTGGGAACAGACTTATCGTATTTACCTTCAAGGAATAGTACTTGATTACAGTGGACTACTATTTAAACTTTCAGAAGATCAGTGCTCTGGCTAATACAAAAAGCAAGTCAGTGACTAGCAAAATGAAGGCGCACTTTGCAAGAGATGGCATTCCACATATTGTATTCATCAACAATACTCCCCAATTTGCCTAAGAAAAATTCAAGGAAATTGCAGGCACCTTCACCACAGCATCCCCACAGAGTAATGGTAAGGTAGAATCTGCCGAGAAAACAGCTCAGAGACTGTTACACAAGGCTGTTTCTTCCAATTCAGATCCCTTATTAGCATTTTTGGGCACACAGGAATACCACAACAGTCCAACACAGGCACCAGTGATGGAATACTTGTTGCAGTCAGAAGGATGGAGATACCACCAAGAGATGGCCAACAATCAGATAAATCAGTCACTAGAGTACGACAGGTTAGCCAAGAACCTACCATCCCTGGAGAAAGGCACTTCTGTGAGGATCCAGCCACTAGACACCAGAAGGAATGGACTAATGTGGTTGTGAGGGTTACAGGGCATCCAGGTCTTATCAGGAGACTAAACAGGAGGGACAAGTGATAAAAAGGAACAGGAGATGCTTACTAAACAGACAACACCCAGAGAGCCTAAAGAGATAGAGATCATCACTGAATGAAGACACAGAGAACCATCCAGAGACCAATTCCACAAGGAGGGAAGAGACTTCTGTGACAGACTGGCAATATCCTGTAATGTCCTAAACAAACCTTATGGAATTAAGATAAGATTAAGATTATTGAATTAGGTTTGATACTTTTGGCATACATTGTATTGAAAATGCAGGTGTGTGTATGTTATTCAGGAAATGTATGCATTTCCATGGCAAGGGTAAATAGGAGAGCAGCAAGTACACTCAGACTGTAACATCTCCAGAGAAGCCAGCCCCCTGAAAAGGAGCATATATACTAGTTCAAAATGGATTTTCCAACAGACAAAGAAAGGGTTTTGGATAAATAGCCTGGTTTTAAACTGGCTCAGGGACTTCCTAATCCAACAACTGGACAAGGAGGTCCATGGAGGGACTAGGCCTACTGAGGCCTCAAAAGACTGTTTGTTCTGAGCTGAAGCTGTGATAAATGTGTAACCACAAGGAATCTTCTTTGGGTGGGAATTTGAGGAACGGCTCCTGCCAGAACCAATGTTAGGGTTGGGGTGAAGCATGGTATGATTATTAGCATATGTGAAGGTTCTTCTGTTGTTTTCAATAGGTTTTATCTAACACTTTTTACCTTCAGAATAAAGGAGGTTTGCATAGAAAATGTTTATAACTGTAGCAATTACACCTGTTAACTATCTCTGGAGTGAAAGCTAGCACGTGTGCTTGGGCAGCTTGTCTCTGCTGGGAATAATACAGTGTAGGCAGGGAACTGTGCAGCCTGGAAATATCCCAGACAGAAGGGAGAGGGACGTGTGTCTCTACCCAGAAGAGGGAACAGCTGGAAGCCTGAGAGTGGGTGCCCTTGTTGGACCAGTGAGGGTAATGGAGGTGAAGTTGCCCCGAACTGTGACAACTCCACAGAGAGACAGTTTCCTAGACACAGATGACAGACAGTGATAAGTCACTGCTGGTATGGTTGCCTGTTGAGGAGACCAAACTACCTCAAAGCCTACAAAACCAGTTTAGTCTGTGGTAAAGACAAGATTCCAACTCAGCTATGTGCTAGCAAACTCTGGCCGAAGGGACACAGAGTGGGAGTTTGGGTGTCAATTATTTGTTTTGATGTTTACATTAAAATGTTTGTAAATAGTGAAGCTGCACCATGATCAGTGGAACTGGAGTCAGAGGGCCCATGTTCCCTGGAGGGATTGTTATCAACCCTACAGCAGGGGAACTGGGAAATCTGTGGAGTTAGGCTGAAAGCAACACAGCCACATAGATAGAGCAGTGCACAGGGTTTAATAAAGTTCTGCTTATTCAACCTAACCTGCATTCAGCTTCAACCTTTGCAAATGCAAGAGTGGGGATGTGGGGCGGGGGGCTTGGAGCAATGGGTGTGATGAAGGGAATGCTGGAAGAGTTGGAACAGTGGTAGGAGAGTCTGAGCAGTTGGGGGGAATATGATGGTCCAAGCAGCAAAGGAAGGATTGGATCAGTGCAGAGAACAGTGGAAAGGAGATCAGATCTCTGGAGTGGGGGGCTTCAGCTCTGTCCTCCGAAAACCCCAATCCATCAAATCAATGCTAGATACTTATATGGGCTTTATCACTGTAGTATCTGAGCCCCTCACTAGCTTTTATGTAACTAAACATCCCTGCCTATCACGTTAACCAATACTCTAATTGTCTATTCGTACTCCCCAGACTTGTCTTCGATTGTAAGCTCTGAGGGGCAGGGACTGGCTTTTTGTTCTGTGTTTGTACAATGCCTAGCCCAGTGGGGTCCTGGTCAATGACGAGGTGCCTAGGTGTCATGATACAAATAATAAATAATAATAATAATAAACTTGCACTTGTACAGAGCAATACTGTTAGGATTACCCTCAGTCCCCCAAAGTCTACTGGAGAAATAATTCACTGCATCTACAGTGCAATCAGATATCTAGACCTTATGAGCAGAGATCAGTTTTCAAATGTGGGCACCTCTCCTGAAACTGGAATCTCTCAAATCAGCAAATACCTAATGAGGTATCTGTGTTCATCAAAGTGAGCATCTAAATGCAGCCCTGGGCCCCTGACTTGCTACCTAGGTTTAAAAATTGAGGATTTCAATGCTTCATTTGCAAACCTGGGGGTAAATCACAAACGTCAATAAACTTTCTAGAAATAGTTGGGGGGGAGAGAGGAAAGAGGGAGGAACCGAGTTTGAACAAATTCATAACTGCCAAGATGCCCCATGTCTAAGTCATAAGAACATGCAAATCTCACATGTTTTAAGAACAGGAGTACTTGTGGCACCTTAGAGACTAACAAATTTATTACAGCATAAGCTTTCGTGGACTACAGCCCACTTCTTCGGATGCATACAAACACGGCTGCTACTCTGAAACCTGTCACATGTTTTAGTTACCAAAAACAACAACAAATTTACCCTGCTTCACATACAACGGTCCCAAATTCACACAAAACATTCATGAGCCCTTGGCAAACTTGCCAAGCATGTTTTGAAATCAGGCCTTGGGTCTCATTGTGAATATATTTCACACTGCTAACACCTACTCACTGATTTAAACAAAAAATTTCCCAGAAAAGTACATTGTCATAATTGAATATACATATACTAAAATGTGTATTCAGTGTATTAGGGTAGTGTATTAATATGTATTTTCTCTTTACTGTGCACCAACGCATTTTTTATTTGATAAGATTTTCTCACAATCCTACTTTTCTACATAGGAACCCAATCCTATTCCCTTTAAAATTAATGGGAGTTTTCCCATCTTCTTCAATAAGATGAAGGTGCCTATACAGACAGGATGTGTGATTGGGAGCTGATTAAATATTTAAGCAATTCTAGAAAGAATTCTTATTTTCAGGGACTTAATATGGCCCATCTAATTAAGGTTAAGTGTTTCTTCTGGGCATAAGTGCCCTTATTTGATAAATGAGAAGTACAGCATTAAGGGTAAATAATTCGAGGTTATTTAAAATGTGGGCCCATTAAATAATATGGCATTCAACTACCTATGAAACATTATCTTAGCACTCTATAACCTCTTCTCCCTAGAGAAAGGAGAACACTTTATAGCGGAGTACTTTGCCCAATACCCATATAACACAGTTTACCCCATAACGCGGTATCTTCTACTTATAGTCTCTTTGTATAGCAAATTGGGGGATAAAAAGGTAAACAAAAAGGAAGGGTTCCATTTGCAGCCGGTGCAACACCGGTCAACTAGTATCCTGTTTGTTAGGCTAAAACTCTTGAGAGAATCACCAAAAGACTCCATAGCCGGAGCCAAACAAAACAAGGGACCAATGGCAATCTTGCCTCATTTTCTGGACTGGGGGCAAGTCTACACTATAAAATTAAGTCAACTTAAGTTACATCAATATTCAGCCAACTCAGTTAGTAAATCACTTTGGCACGTCTATGCTACGCTCCTTGTGTCAGCAGTGGCATCCTCACCAGGAGCACTTGCACCGATTTCACCATTGTGGGATGGCTTCTGAAAGGCAACAACAGTCGATGTAAGTAACGCAGTGTCTACACTGACACTGCATCGGCCTAACTACATCGACCTAAGCACTACACCTCTCGTGGAGGTGGAGTTATTAAGTTGGTGTAGCGGGCAAGTTACAATCAGTGGGAGTTACATTTTAGTGTAGACGCTTACAGAGTTAGGTCAACATAAGCTGCCTTATATCAACCTAAATCTGTAGCGTTGATCAGGCCTGAGCTAAACACAAGAGGATATCGGAAGCCCCCCACGAAAAGCATGGCTAGAGAACTCTGATCACACCCTTGTATGTTCAGGGTCATTCCCCTGAGCCTCTTTCAATAATTTAATAATCATCATTAACATTTTACTTTGCAGCCCAAGAATTATTAATTAAAAGAACCATATTTAGCAGGGCTGGTAAAAAAAGATGTATTTTCTACCAAAAATATTGAACGAAAAATGTCATTTCATTCAGAATTTTCCATGGAATTTTGCTTTTTCAATTAAATGAAATTTTTTTTAAAATCAGGTTTTTGTTTGGTTTGTTTTTGCACACATTTGGGGGGGATGAAATAAAGAAGGGGAAGGAGCGAAATATCACTTTTTTAAAACTTGAGAGAAAACTAAATTGTTTTAGTTCAAAGGAAAAAAATTGTTTCTCATCAAAAAGCCCTTTTTGTTTCCTTCAAAAAGCCCTTTTTCTTTTAATAAAATTGTCAATTAACAAAAAATTAATCCAACATTTATTGTGACTGGAAGAAGATGGCCACCTCCCGAGCTCTCAAAGGACCCACCGCCACACCTAGAGTCTCTTTCCAAGCAGCTTTATTTTCCCAGCATAGGAAAAAATAACAAAACCAGTTCCTCAACCCACCCTGGGCTACAGCCCCCAGAGTACTTATTTCTTTACCTCTCAGTTTTTCCTACTTCGGGGCTTCCTGCAGGACTCTCCCATTCTTTGTTCACTTAGCACTGCCAGCCAGGGCTTTCTCCCCAGTAGCACTTTTCCCCCAGCAGGTTCCCATTGCATTTCCCCACATCCAAGGGACTTTGGAAGCTTCTTCCAGGGAACTTCCTACTGTTCCTGTTTCTTACAGCACTCTGGCTCTAACTCACCGGGTCTCTCTTCCCTGTAGCCCCAGGTGCCCTCTTTCAAATCTAATTGGGGTCAGCTGACAAGACACAGGTGCACTGGCCCTGCTCCTTCTTAAAGAACCAGTATCACCTTGTGACAGTGATATCAATATTATCTACTGACTTCTTGCCCTGCATAAAACCTATTTAATCCTTAAGGAGGAGAAATGACAATGTCCCATCTTCTTGCCACTTTGCCAATCATTTTAGGTTGAGTTAATCAAAAGTGTTGGCTCATATAGGTGCTCACTTTGATGAACACAGATGCCTCAATAGGCACACAGGCTCTTAAATACTTTGATTTCCTGTGGGGAATTGAAAGAAATGTTTCAACATGGATGATGGCAGGGAACCTGTCTCATGTGTCTTTTAAGCAATGGAGACAAGGTGATTGTTCAATTAAGTGTAAACTGCATCACACCTGCCACTCTGGAGTCACATTGGAACAAAAAGTTCTTCTAGTATGATGCTGAACTGTATGACAAGATCTTCAAACAAACTTTAGTTCAATTGAGATCAATGGCAAAACTCCCATTCCTTAAAAGGACCATGATTTGGCCATATAAGAGGAGTTTAAAACACATTTTATATTTTTTCCTCTGGTAGTTTTTTATCTCTTCAGAAGTAAAAAAATGAAGGAGTGTTGTGGGGAGGGAATATTTTACCAGTGATTAGGGGTCTCATATTCAGTCTACCTTTGACTATTTTTCATGGCCACAAAACTTTCAGGCACAATTTTGCACTGTAATTATTTTTGCCTGCAATCTGAGTCACTTAGATTTCTCGGTCCCTGATTGCATCCATAAGTCAAGGCCTTGGGCATCTAAATTGCACCTGCAACAATTTTCACCGGAAATGTCATAAAGGAAATAGCAGATATAGAAAGGGTTTAAAGAATGGTGATGAGAATAATTAAGGGCATGGAAAAACTCTTATATAAAAAAGATGGAAAAGAATAGGAATGTTTGCCTTAAAGATGACATGAATAAGAGGGGAAATGTGATCAAAACTGGAAGAAAGAGGGTGAATACCCTGTTCTTTCTCCTACGCAAGAACAAGGGAACATTTCATGAAAATGAAGGGTTACAAATTCAAAACTGATAAAAGGAAATATAGTGTGCTCAGTTTGTAAAGACATACAAGAAATCCTAAGGAGCTCAGAATTTTGATTGGCAGCACAAAACACAATGGGGAGGAAAAGATTCTGTAAAGAGTTTGTGGGGGGGAGGAGGTATAAAGGGTAGCCATATTTTGGGCTGAATTGGGTAAGCATTTGTGGGCTTTGCAGAAGCTAGTTGTTTCCAGGAGGGATTGAATGATGAGACTGTGAGCTCCTGATACACAGGGATAAGATAGATTCTCCAAGCACAGGGGGCAGCATAGAAAGCGGCATGAAAAATGAAAGTGTGAGAATTATACAAAGCAAGTGGTGAAGTGGGACAGTCCCGATGCCCACTTGAAACCAGAGTCTTTCCATTTACTTCAGTGGGCACTGGATCAAATCCTAATAGAGCAGAGAGGGTGAAAGGACTGTGGTAAGAAATAAAGGCAAAGACGAAAGCTCGAGTGGAGGTGTACAGGATCTGGTAGAAATGATATGGAAGATGAGAGGAAAGCAGTGGATGGATTCAAAGAGGTGAGTGACTAGATAAGAGTGACAGATATGGAACATGATTTCAACCGTTCTGTATAGAATGTTGGGAGGGTCAAGAAATAAAATACGGATTATGGAGGCCAGCGTGGAGGGTATTGCGGAATTCAAAGCAGGAAACAGCTTGGGTATGATCATGTATTTTAGTCACTGAGACAGACTGGAAGATTTCTGAGATTTAAAGAAAGAACTAGCAAGATTTTGTGACTGCTTGGATATATGATGACAAGGTTTTTAATATGCAAAATGAGACATATTCTGATTTGTTACTTCTTATATGAGCTAATGGTTGCCAATACACAGTAGAACCTCAGAGTTACAAGCACCTCAGGAATGGAGGTTGTTCATAACTCTGAAATGCTCGTAACTCTGAACAAAATGTTATGGCTGTTCTTTCAAAAGTTTACAAGTGAACATGTACTATGTTTGCTTTTATTTTTTGTCTCTGCTGCTGTTGATTGTGTACTTCCGGTTCCAAATGAGGTGCGTGTTTGACCAGTCAGTTCGTAACTCTGATGGTCTTAGCTCTGAGGTTCCACTGCATTGTAGTTCATACGAATCTCTCTATTGTTCATTACATATGACCTGTGTTTAGTACCATTTTACAGCAATAAAAATAAAGATTAAAAATATTAAATAAAGCTCTCAGGGGGAATATGAATTTAAGAAGCACATTCAGGTCAGTGTCCAAACTGTGGAATCCCCTAAGAAATTTGCAACTTGTAGCCAATCTCTGATTCTATACTAAAAAAGAGAAAGCAGGTTAAGAGTCTGCTGCATAATTCATGTGTGTTCTCATCACTTGATCCAGCCCCACAGCTATTTCCAAGTTGTAGTTAGGGCTTCCTTTGACAGCCTGAGCGACCTTTGGTCTTTGCAGTGTATCAGCTACATTCTAAAGTATGAGGAAGAGCATCCTGAAAACCTATTTCTTTGAGATCCTCTGAATTGTTGAGATCTCTTGACATTTCTAAAAGTTCAATTTAAAGCCCAGAAAAAGTCAGAAGCTTCAGGAATCATATACATAAGCTGCATATAGAAAGAACAATCCACCCCCACCCCATCTATCAAGTATAAATATACTAGTTTTAATGAGTATAGGAAAGAGCTAGTGTACTTACTCCAGGTCAGATCCTCAGCTGGTGTAAATTGTCATAGGCTCATTGAATAAGTCATATGAGCCTATGTCCTGCCATGACTGTCCTAATTTCAGCTCACACTTTGCCTCCACCAGGTTTGAGTGTATGGCCTTAACCTGCCAAACAGGGATCTGCAAATAAGTACTGAAACCATAATGTCTTGTCATTAAAGCTTCTGGCATTCCACTGATGCTCCGCCATAGAAGTCAGTGATTATTTCTTGTTTTAAAATCATTGTGTTGACTGAGCGTCATTCACTGTATTAAGAGCTGAGAGCAGTTGACTATCAGTAGGATGGTTGTAACTGACTGCTAAAGCAAAATTGTGAAATCTAACATTATTTGTACTTGTACAGCTTCCATCTCATGGTAGGTAGGATGCCTGCTGCCAATTTTCATTAGTAGTACAGTATTATTTGGTAAATTAGAGTATATGTCAAAAATGGATGGGATGTCATCTAGCCCAGATCTTCTGTTTGAGCTGGTAAGGGATGCCAAGAAGTTGCAGAGCCAGCACTAGGCATAAGCAGACTAAACAATTGCTTAAGGCTCCAAGCAGCTCAAGAGGGGCCCCTATTCATTTTTTATTATGTATTATGGGGGGCGGCAAAAAATATTCCTGCTTAGGGCCCCCAATGGGCTAATACCACCTTGGGGTGGTATTCGGTTTACAGATAGTTCACCAAACGGACTCAGGTGGCCAAAAGATCTTCATATGAAGCATCACCTGCTTGAACAGGCCCTGTGGTCTGCTTGGCACTGAGGCACTTGTCAGGTCAGAGGTCAGGTTCAAGGTCTTCTTTTGGAGCAGGAGTCCTCACTGTATCAATGTACTAGAGCTTCAGGCTATCTACAATGCATGTCCTGCTTTTTCTGGACAATATCAGATGCTCAATGATTCACATACTTACCAGCAATGCCACCGCAATGTATTAGGTGAACAAGTAAGGGGGGCTACATCCAGGATGCTCTGCCAAGAGGTAATCAAGTTGTGGCAGTTCTGCCTCAAGGAAAGCCTTATTCTGATAGCTGACCATTTGCTGAATCATCTTGCGGACCATCTCACCAGGAATTTTTCCGAGTCACAGGTAATCTTCTGAAGACAAGCGTCCTACAGGTCATCTTTGCACCTTAGGGCATTCCAACTATTGACCTGTTTGCTATGAGAATCAACAGGAAATGTCACCTGTTCTGCTCTGGAGGGGGCGTCAGTGTGGGCTCCCTGTCTGACGTTTTCCATCTCAGCTGGCAGTCAGCTCTCCTGTACTCTCTTCCCCTGATCCAGATCATCCCACAGGTCATCCTCAAGCTGAAAGCAGATTAGGCCAAGCTCATTCTCATTGCCGTGGTATGGTCAAGGCAGCGCTGGTTCTCCAGCCTTCTCACACTGTCAGTTCAGCCTCCCATACCCCTTCCTCTCCATCCTGACCTACTCACACAGAATCACAGTTGCACATTGCATCCCACATTCAACTCCCTGCATCTCACGGCATGGCAGCTTTGTGACTAAATGAGGAGGAAGAACGGTGTTTGGCAGCTGTTCAGCAGGTATTACTCAAATACTAGAAAGCCTTCTACCCAAATGGCCTATTCTTCAAAATGGAAGCAGTTTTCAGTGTAGTTGTTGGCCCATGGAATTCAGCCAATGCTGGCTTCTATTCAGGACATCTTGGAGTCCTTGCTGCACCTTCAGCCATTGTGAGTTGTGCTTAGTTCGCTGAAAGTGCATCTGGCACCAATATATGGTATTTCATCCCCCTATTCAGGGAAGACCAGGCTTCTCCAGTACCTTCTTGGGAGCAAGGTTCTTGAAATGGCTTCTTCATCTCCATCCTCAGGTCAGAGAGCTGATTTCTCTATGGGGCAGAAAAGGTGGGGGAGTTGCATTGTATGTAAGAGAGCAGTATGACTGCTCAGAGCTCCGGTATGAAACTGCAGAAAAACCTGAGAGTCTCTGGATTAAGTTTAGAAGAGTGAGCAACAAGGGTGATATTGTGGTAGAAGTCTGCTACAGACCAGGGGGATGAGGTGGATGAGGCTTTCTTCCGGCAACTAACAGAAGTTACTAGATCGCAGACCCTGGTTCTCATGGGAGACTTTAATCATCCTGATATCTGCTGGGAGAGCAATACAGTGGTGCACAGACAATCCAGGAAGTTTTTGGAAAGTGTAGGGGACAATTTCCTGGTGCAAGTGCTGGAGGAACCAACTAGAGGCAGAGCTCTTCTCGACCTGCTGCCCACAAACAGGGAAGAATTAGTAGGGGAAGCAAAAGTGGATGGGAACCTGGGTGGCTGTGACCATGATATGGTTGAGTTCAGGGTGCTGACACAAGAAAGAAAAGCAAGCAGCAGAATACAAACCCTGGACTTTAGAAAAGCAGACTTTAACTCCCTCAGGGAACTGATGGGCAGGATCCCCTGGGAGAATAACATGAGGGCGAAAGGAGTCCAGGAGAGCTGGCTGTATTTTAAAGAATCCTTATTGAGATTGCAGGAACAAACCATCCTAATGTGTAGATAGAATAGTAAACATGGCAGGCAACCAGCTTGACTTAACAGTGAAATCCTTGCTTATCTTAAACGCAAAAAAGAAGCTTACAAGAAGTGGAAGACTGGACAAATGATCAGGGAGGAGTATAAAAATATTGCTCAGGCATGCAGAAGTGAAATCAGGAAGGCCAAATCACACTTGGAGTTGCAGCTAGCAAGGGATGTTAAGAGTAATAAGAAGGGTTTCTTCAGGTATGTTAGCAACAAGAAGGTCAGGGAAAGTGTGGGCCCCTTACTGAATGGGGAGGCAACCTAGTGACAGAGGATGTGGAAAAAGCTAACGTACTCAATGATTTTTTCGCCTCTGTCTTCACAAACCAGGTCAGCTCCCAGATTACTGCACCAGGCAGCACAGTATGGGGAGGAGGTGACCAGCCGTTGGTGGAGAAAGAAGTGGTTCAGGACTATTTAGAAAAGCTGGATGAGCACAAGTCCATGGGGCCGGATGCGCTGCATCCGAGGGTGCTAAAGGAGTTGGTGGATGTGATTGCAGAGCCATTGGTCATTATCTTTGAAAACTCATGGTGATGGGGGAGGACCCGGATGACTGGAAAAAGGCTAATGTAGTGCCCATCTTTAAAAAAGGGAAGAGGGAGGATCAGGGGAACTACAGACCAGTCAGCCTCACCTCAGTCCCTGGAAAAATCATGGAGCAGGTCCTCAAGGAATCAATTCTGAAGCACTTAGAGGAGAGGAAAGTGATCAGGAACAGTCAGCATGGATTCACCAAGGGTAAGTCATGTCTGACTAACCTAATTGCCTTCTTTGATGAGATAACTGGGTCTGTGGATGAGGGGAAAGCAGTGGACGTATTATTCCTTGACTTTAGCAAAGCTTTTGATATGGTCTCCCACAGTATTCTTGCCAGCAAGTTAAAGAAGTATGGGCTGAATGAATGGACTATAAGGTGGATAGAAAGCTGGCTAGATCGTTGGGCTCCATGGGTAGTGATCAATGGCTCCATGTCTAGTTGGCAGCCGGTATCAAGTGGAGTGCCCCAAGGGTTGGTCCTGGGGCTGGTTTTGTTCAATATCTTCATTAATGATCTGGAGGATGGCGTGGACTACACCCTCAGCAAGTTTGCAGATGACACTAAACTGAGAGGAGTGGTAGATATGCTGGAGGGTAGGGATAGGATACAGAGGGACCTAGACCAATTAGAGGATAGGGCCAAAAGAAATCTGATGAGGTTCAACAAGGACAAGTTCAGAGTCCTGCACTTAGGACGGAAGAATCTCATGCACTACTACAGACTACGGACCGACTGGCTAGGCAGCAGTTCTGCAGAAAAGGACCTAGGGGTTACAGTGGACGAGAAGCTGGATATGAGTCAACAGTGTGCCCTTGTTGCCAAGAAGGCTAACGGTATTTTGGGCTGTATAAGTAGGGACATTGCCAGCAGATCAAGGGACATGATCATTCCCCTCTATTCAGCATTGGTGAGGCCTCATCTGGAGTACCATGTCCAATTTTGGGCCCCACACTACAAGAAGGATGTGGAAAAATTGGAAAGAGTCCAGCGGAGGGCAACCAAAATGATTAGGGGGCTGGAGCACATGACTTATGAGGAGAGGCTGAGGGAACTGGGATTGTTTAGTCTGCAGAAGAGAAGAATGAGGGGGGATTTGATAGCCTATCTGAAAGGGGGTTCCAAAGAGGATGGATCTAGACTGTTCTCAGTGGTTGCAGATGATAGAACAAGGAGCAATGATCTCAAGTTGCAGTGGGGGAGGCTTAGGTTGGATATTAGGAAAAACTTTTTCTCTAGCAGGGTGGTGAAGCACTGGAATGGGTTACCTAGGGAGGTGGTGGAATCTCCTTCCTTAGAGGTTTTTAAAGTCAGGCTTCACAAAGCCCTGGCTGGAATGATTTAGTTGGGGATTGGTCCTGCTTTGAGCAGGGGGTTGGATTAGATGACCTCCTGAGGTCCCTTCCAACCCTGATATTCTATGATTCTATCACCGTAACACTGTCCTAGTGGCTTTAAAGGGATTTCCATTCAAGCCTTGGCATCTTGTCCTGTTCCACTTTTGTGTCAGAAAACTGCATTCTTGGTAGCAATAATGTCTGCAAAAAGAGTGTGGGAGTTGCAGACTCTGATGGCAGAGCCTCCTTATACACAATTCTCCAAAGATAGAGTGACTTTACAACCACACCTAAAAATTGTGTCTAAAGTGGTTTCTCAGTTTCACTTGAACCATGTGGTATACTTGCCTATGTTCTTTCCTAAGCCACCTTCATCTCTGGAAGAGAAACATCTCCATATATATTAGATGTCAGGCAATGTCTAGCCTATCTGGATAGGACTCAATCATTTTGTGCTTTGCCTCACCCATTTGTATCATTTGCAGATTTATGAAGGGTCAAGTGGTCTCTTCACAGGCAGTCTCTAAATGGAGAACATCCAGTATCACGACTGCATATGAAATAGCTTTGGCCATGCCTCCTCAACATGTGCAAGCTCATTCTATGAGAGCACAGGCAACATCAGTAGCATTCCTCAGCGACATCTGAATATTAGACATTTGGAGAATTGCTACATGGTCATCCATACATATCTTTACGAACCATTATGCCATTACCACATCTTCCAGAACCAGGGCCGGCTCCAGGCACCAGGCACCCAAGCACATGCTTGGGGCAGCACCTGGTAAGGGGCGGCGGGGGGAGCACAGCACGGCGCGGCATTCCGCGGGTTGGGGGCACTTCGGCAGCGCGGCGCTCGGCGGGGGGGGCGGCGCTCTGGGGGGGGCTCCAGCGGCGCTCGGCGGGGGCGGGCTCCGGTGGCGCGGCGCTCAGCGGGGAGGGGCAGCGCGGGGCTCGGGGCTCGGGGGGGTTCCGGCAGCGCTTGGCATGGGGGGGCGGGCTCCGGCGCGCGGCGCGCGGCGCTCGGCGGGGGGGCGGCGCAGGCGCGCGGCGCTGGAGGGGGGTTCCGGCAGCGCTCGGCAGGGGGCGGGCTCCGGCGGCGCGGGGCTCGGCGAGGGGGTGGCGCTCGGCGGTGAGGTTCGGGGGGGCGGCGCTTTTTTTTGCTGCTTGGGGCAGCAAAAAAGCTAGAGCCGGCCCTGTCCAGAACAGATGCAGGTTTTGGTAGGGTGGTCTGGAAATCCTTGTTTAGCTAGACCACAAGCTTCATCTTCTGGGGTGGGTACTGCTTGTGAGTCACCTAAGTGGAATAAACAGCTGCATCTACTTGAAGAAATGGTTACTTACTGTAACTGTGGTTCTTGGAGATGTGATGCAGACCTGTATTCCACCACCCACCCTCTGTCCCCTCTGCATTGGAATCTAGTCTCTGGGCATTCATATAGCCAGTGGAGGGGCTGTGGCCATAAAGCATGAGTGCTGTCCCTCTATGGATGCTTCTAGGCAAAATGTTCTGGCTCTGGTGTGCTGGGCACACCACACCTAAGTGGAATACACATCTGCATCACATCTCCAAGAACCACAGATACAGTAAGTAGCCGTATCTTTGGGACATGAAGGCAGACGTATAGGCAAGAGGGGTTTGCTGGCTCCCATCCCAGAGCCAGGGCTGGAGAGGCCTGAAAGCAGGAGGAGCAATAGAGGGAGTTGGCTGCTGGCTCTGTGCCAGAAGGCTGGAACCAAAGGGCAGAGAGGGCTGATGGCAAGAGAGCAGCGGAGATGCTGACATCTCCGGGGCCAGAGCGCTGGACCCAGAAGAATTATGAGAAGGCGGGGGGGGGAGGAATTAGAGATTCTCCCCTGATACAGACGATCTCCTAGCAGAGAGGCTGTGGGGGTTCCTACTGGGAAGAGTGGAATTGCACTCCAATAGGAATGGACTGAGGTGGTTGTCCTGGTTCAAGGACAGGGCAGGGCTACCAGAAAGCGTGGGCTTGGTCACAGGCATCAGTGTGTGATATGTGGGGCATCGTGGGATAAGACATCAGGTGATCTTAATAACTGTTTGTACTGGGATGAGAAATGAACTATGTGTATTTGGGACTTATTTTCTGGACCAATTGCACAATGTTTTATAATAAACCAGCACCAAGGAGGGTATTATTGTGTCGAGACAGCTTGCATGGAGTTAGTGGGGACTCTGAAGGGGAAACTGAGACCGGCATGCCTGTCATGCTGTGAGCTGCTATAGAAGGGTGTTCCAGGCAGGAGGGTGCCCGATGATAATCCATTGAAGTCAATAGAGTTACACAAGAGTTGAATGTAGCCTTATTCTTTTCCTCGACTAGCTCCATTCATACCAGCATCTTAACCTTGTCATCATGGGCTTGATATGATTTTCCTGTATGACAAGGAAAAGCATGAAAATGTTAAGTTTTGCTTACATTCCTTTCACTCCTTTTCTACTCCCACGTACATATGAGCCATTGTTATTAGTTATTAGTAAACTAAACAAGACCGCTACCATGAAAAAAGCTGCTGTGTGCTATTTATGTAATAAGTATTACAGATGGAGCTTCTAAACTTCAGCTAACACCTGGCTTTGGACCTGATTGTTTTCATCAGAAGTCCAGCTTCCAAAATTTGCAAAGCCCTGAGTTTGTAAACAAATTTCACTCAAGCTTTTCCTTTCGTTAGTTTAGTGGGGTGGGGTATTCAAGGTTAAAAATGACTTTTTCTAAATGTTGTTACTTACCGTTTTTAAGACTAAATGTGCCCACAGAGTAGTGAGTGCATATTTTACAAATAAAATAAATACCATGAAACTTCAATGTTGAAAAAAATTACTAGATTAGGTAGATGGAGTGGAACTGGCCAGCACACGGCCCTCCACAACGCTTACACTCTGCATAGGGGTAAGACAGGAGATCTGCCCTCTGAGCAGCTGTACACTGGTGCCTATGCCTACGGCCTCTGCACCAGTTCTGCATAGTGTGACCACATAGACCACAGTGTGAACTGGCCACATATCTACATTTACTCTTACCAAGTGTCCTCAATACTGTGCACAACTGGGACAGAGGGGCTGAGGCTGCTATTCTAGCCTGCAGATTGGAATAGCAGCCCTGCTTTGGGTAGTTGGCGATCACCTCTAAAGCTGCTTCACATTTCACCCACACAGAGCTCAAAGACTCCAGTGGAGTGGATTTCATCCATAATAAACACTTGATGTGCTAATGTAACTAAAGAGATGACACCATGTGGTTCACGTTCTTGGACTTCGAAGCTGCTTCTTCGGTGCTGCCCCACAAGATTAAGCAGCTTCAAAGCTGTAGCACGGGCTGAGCAAATCACAGAGGCAGAAGCCTTGACCCAAACTGACTTGAACGTTTAAAATAAACATTTTTTAAATTTTCTAATACTGCTAGAAAAATATCCCCCTACCTCTTGATGAAGTGATCAGACATAGAAAGAATGAGGGAAAATACGGAATGGCAAGATACTGGCAAAAAGAACAGGAGTACTTGTGGCACCTTAGGCCTGGTCTACACTACGACTTTAATTCGGATTTATCACCTTTAATTCGAATTTACCCTGCAACTGTCCACACAACGACGCTATTTATTTCGATGTAAAGGGCCCTTTAAATCGATTTCTGTACTCTACCCCGACGAGCGGAGTAGCGCCAAAATCGATTTTAACATTTCAAATTAGGGATAGTGTGGCCGCAATTCGATGGTATTGGCCTCCGGGAGCTATCCCACAGTGCATCATTGTGACCGCTCTGGACAGCAATCTAAACTTGGATGCACTGGCCAGGTAGACAGGAAAAGCCCCGCGAACATTTGAATTTCATTTCCTGTTTGCCCAGCGTGGAGAGCACAGGTGACCACAGATAGCTCATCAGCACAGGTAACCATGCAGGCTGATAATCGAAAAAGAGCACCAGCATGGACCGTGAGGGAGGTACTGGATCTGATCGCTGTATGGGGAGAGGATTCAGTGCTAGCAGAACTTCATTCTAAAAGACGAAATGCCAAAACTTTTGAAAAAATCTCCAAGGGCATGATGGAGAGAGGCCACAATAGGGACTCAGATCAGTGCCACGTGAAAGTCAAGGAGCTCAGACAAGCCTATCAAAAAACAAAGGAGGCAAACGGTCGCTCCGGGTCAGAGCCGTGGACATGCCGCTTCTACGCTGAGCTGCATGCAATTCTAGGGGGGGCCGCCACCACTACCCCACCTGTGATCGTGGATTCCGGGTCGGGGATAGTCTCATCAGCGACACCTGAGGATTCTGCCGATGGGGGAGAGGAGGAGGAGGAGGAGGAGGAAGATGAGCTTGCAGAGAGCACACAGCACTCCGTTCTCCCCAACAGCCAGGATCTTTTTCTCACCCTGACTGAAGTACCCTCCCAACCCAGTATCCAAGACTCTGACCCCATGGAAGGGACCTCAGGTGAGTTTACCTTTTAAAATATAAAACTTGTTTTAAAAGCAAACGGTTTTTAATGATTACTTTGCCCTGAGGACTTGGGATGCATTCGCGGTCAGTTCAGCTACTGGAAAAGTCTGTTAACGTGTCTGGTGATGGAGCGGAAATCCTCCAGGGACATCTCCATGAAGCTCTCCTGGAGGTACTCCAAAAGCCTTGCCACAAGGTTTCTGGGCAGTGCATCCTTATTCCGTCCTCCATGGTAGGACACTTGACCACGCCATGCTTGCAGCAAGTAATCTGGTATCATTGCCTGACAAAGCCTGGCAGCGTATGGTCCCGGTGTTTGCTGGCATTCAAGCAACATCCGTTCTTTATCTTGTTGTGTAATCCTCAGGAGAGTGATATCACTCCTGGTAACCTGGTTGAAATACGGGAACTTAATTAAGGGGACAGAGGTGGCCGTTCCTACTGGGCTGTTTGCCTGTGGCGGAAAATAAATCCTTCCCTGCAGTTAGCCAAGCGCAGATGGGAAATTGGCCCTGAGCTTTTCGCGTTTGGCTAGCAGGGATCTTCCCTGTTACCAGCCACGCGGTGGGGGGAGGGGTACCGTGACCATCCCAGAGAATTCATGGCGGGAGGGGGGCGGCGGCGGGGGGTGGTGGTTAGTTTGGTGCCTGCAGGGATCTTCCCTGATACCAGCCACGCGGTGGGGTATAGCGATCATCCCAGAGAATTCATGGCGGGAGGGGGGGGGTTAGTTTGTTTTCTGCTGCTGCTGAATGTTAACAGAAAAACCGCAGCACTCTACAGGCTATGCTTGGTATGTGGGAAAGGAGGGCGCAGAAGCTGTAAGACAATGGCTTACCATGGCCGCATGCAAGCCGAATTCTGTTGCCCAGACCTGTGATCTCTAGCAGCAAAGCCACAGGCACTCAGCATTAAGAGGCAAAATGCGACCTTGCACAGAAATCACATGTGCTATGTAATGTGAATAGTGTTGGTCACCGTGAAAGAGTATAAGCATTGTTCTGCAAAATGTATCTTTTTAAACAATTCTCTCTTTTTTCCCCTCCCTACAGCAGCTGCAAATTCCTCAAGCCTCCCTCCTCCATCCCGAAGGTTATCACAGATAAGGCGTCGTAAGAAGAGAACGCGAGACGAGATGTTTTCTGAAATTATGGAATCCAGCCGCAGTGACAGAGCTCATCTGAATGAGTGGAAGGAAACAGTTTCAAAGTATAGGAAAGAAGCCAGTGAACGTGAGGACAGGAGGGACCAAAGTGAGGACAGGAGGGACCAATGTGAGGAGAGGAGGGACCAACGTGAGGAGAGGAGAGACGCTCGAGATGAGAGGTGGCGGCAGGAAGATCAGAGGAGGCAGGATGCAACGCTGGGGCTGCTGCGTGAGCAAACAGACATGCTCCGGCGTCTGGAGGAGCTTCAGGAATGGCTGCAGGAAAACAGACTGCCGCTTCAGCCCCTGTTCCCCCCTCCCCCCTCCCCATGTTCCGTATCCTCTTCACCCAGACGTGTAAGAACGCGGGGGGGAGGCTCCGTACACCTTCCCATTCCACCCCAGTAGACAGCCCAAGCAAAAGGCTGTCATTTTTTTAACCTTTTCTTAGTTGCTTTTTCCTTCCCAGCAATCCTCCTCCCAAATACCACCCGGGTTCCCTCCCTCTTTTTCTAATCTATTAATAAAGAATAAATGATTTTAAATGATAGTGACTTTATTTGGTTTGAAAGAAAGCTGGGGGAAGGGAGAGGGCGGGTTCCTTACAGAAAATCAGTCAATAAAGGGAGCGGGTTTTCATGAAGGAGAAACAAACAGATATTTCACACTGTAGCCTGGCCAGTCATGAAACTGGTTTTTAAAGCTTCTCTGATGCACAGCGCTTCCTGGTGTGCTCTTCTAATCGCCCTGGTGTCTGGCTGCGCGTAATCAGCAGCCAGGCGATTTGCCTCAGCCTCCCACCCCGCCATAAAGGTCTCCCCCTTACTTTCACAGAGATTGTGGAGCACACAGCAAGCAGAAATAACGATGGGGAGATTTCTTTGGCTGAGGTCAGAGCGAGTCAATAATGATCGCCAACGACCTTTTAAACGGCCAAATGCACATTCTACCACCATTCTGCACTTGCTTAGCCTGTAGTTAAACAGCTCCTGACTCCTGTCCAGGCTGCCTGTGTACGGCTTCATGAGCCATGGCATTAAGGGGTAGGCTGGGTCCCCAAGAATAACTATTGGCATTTCAACATCCCCAACGGTTATTTTCTGGTCCGGAAAGTAAGTCCCTTGCTGCAGCCCTTTAAACAGAGTAGTGTTCCTGAAGACGTGAGCGTCATGAACCCTTCCCGCCCAGCCCGCGTTGATGTTGGTGAAATGTCCCTTGTGATCCACAAGTGCTTGCAGCACCATTGAAAAGTACCCCTTGCAGTTTATGTACTCGGTGGCTTGGTGCTCCGGTGCCAAGATAGGGATATGGGTTCCGTCTATCGCCCCACCACAGTTAGGGAATCCCATTGCAGCAAAACCATCCACTATGGCCTGCACATTTCCCAGAGTCACTAACTTTCGTAGCAGCACCTGAGTGATTGCTTTGGCTACTTGCATCACAGCAGCCCCCACAGTAGATTTGCCCACTCCAAATTGATTCCCGACTGACCGGTAGCTGTCTGGCGTTGCAAGCTTCCACAGGGCTATCGCCACGCGCTTCTCAACTGTGAGGGCTGCTCTCATCTTGGTATTCTGGCGTTTCAGGGCAGGGGACAGCAAGTCACAAAGTTCCATGAAAGTGCCCTTACGCATGCGAAAGTTCCGCAGCCACTGGGAATCATCCCACACCTGCAACACTATGCGGTCCCACCAGTCTGTGCTTGTTTCCCTTGCCCAGAATCGGCGTTCCATGGATAGAATCTGCCCCATTAACAACATGATCTCCAAAGCGCCGGGGCCTGTGGTTTCACAGAATTCTGTATCCGTGTCCGTGTCCATGTCCATGTCAATGTCCTCATCATGCTTGTCGCTGCGCTGCCGCCGCCGCTGCCTCCTCGCCTCGTTTTTCTGGTCCTGGCTGAGCATAAACTCCACGAGAACGCGCGAGGTGTTTACAATGTTCATGACTGCTGTCTTGAGCTGAGCGGGCTCTATGCTTGCCCTGGTATGGAGTCTGCAGTGTTCACCAACCCAGGAAAAAAGGCGCGAAATGGTTGTCTGCCGTCCGTTGCTTTCATGCAGGGAGGAGGGAGGGAGGAGGTGAGGCTGTACCCAGAACCACCTGCGACGATGTTTTTTTGTCCCATCAGGCACTGGAATCTTAACCCAGAATTCCAATGGGCGCGGGAGACTGCGGGAACTATGGGATAGCTATGGGATAGCTACCCACAGTGCAACGCTGCAGAAATCGATGCTAGCCCCGGTACTTGGACGCACACCACCGAATTAATGTGCTTAGTGTGGCCGCATACATTTTGACTTTATACAACCTGTTTTTCAAATTCGAATTATATAAATTCGGATTAATCCCGTAGTGTAGACATACCCTTAGAGACTAACAAATTTATTAGACCATAAGCTTTCGTGGACTACAGCCCACTTCTTCGGATGCATATAGAGTGGAACATATATTGAGGAGATATATATACACACATACAGAGAGCATGAACAGGTGGGAGTTGTCTTACCAACTCTGAGAGGCCAATTAAGTAAGAGAAAAAAACTTTTGAAGTGATAATCAAGATAGCCCCGTACAGACAGTTTGATAAGAAGTGTGAGAATACTTACAAGTACCTTGTAAGTATTCTCACACTTCTTATCAAACTGTCTGTACGGGGCTATCTTGATTATCACTTCAAAAGTTTTTTTCTCTTACTTAATTGGCCTCTCAGAGTTGGTAAGACAACTCCCACCTGTTCATGCTCTCTGTATGTGTGTATATATATCTCCTCAATATATGTTCCACTCTATATGCATCCGAAGAAGTGGGCTGTAGTCCACGAAAGCTTATGGTCTAATAAATTTGTTAGTCTCTAAGATGCCACAAGTACTCCTGTTCTTTTTGCGGATACAGACTAACACGGCTGCTACTCTGAAACCTGTCAAGATACTGGCAAGTTCATTCTAAATCTGGGAGTCTTCTACAATACAACTAACTAACTAACAAACCAATAAGCCATAAGAATATATCATGTGAGCAGGCGGCAGGATGGTCATTATAAGAGTTGTGGTGGCAGTTCTGTATCTATCATACATGTCATAACTGCAAACAATGAGAAATATTCACATCCTTAAGCCTGGGACTGCTGGGTGTTGATATGCACCAATCGAAGATATGTGTATGCATTCTGGGTTAATACTTTGTATTTTCTTCATTATTTAACTATATACTTTAATGTAATATGAATGCTCAAACTAGCCATGCCATTCTCTTCTCCCAGATTTACAGAGGTTTAGGATATCTCCCAGGGAAATATAATAAAATAAGAGAGAAAAAATAAAATGCACTAACCTAGATACTGTGGTCCTGATGCTAAACTCCATTAAGGCCCTTTTATGATGTTCTGGCAGTATACAGAGAGGCTTAAGGTGAGCAAAATTGACCACCTGAGAATATCCCCTATGCAGAGGTCTTCCAAGAGCTTTGCCCAGGCCCAGCTTCCAGCTGCTGACACAAAAGATAAGTAGGTGTGGTAGGCCAAGTGTGTGTTCCTACTCTGTTTCCCAGGGGATATGGGAAATGGTATAAATTAGAACTACCCTGAGGCTGCTCTAACTTGCACTTAGAATCATAGAACCATAGGGTTAGAAGGGACCACAAGAGTCATCTAGTCTAACCCCCTGGCAAGATGCAGGATTTGTTGTGTTTAAATCATCAAAGACAGATGGCTATCCAGGCTCCTTTTGAGAACCTCCAGTGAAGGCGCTTCTACAACCTCCCAAGGCAGTCTGTTCCATTGTCCTACTGTTCTTATGGTTAGAAAAAATTTCCTGAGAGTTAATCTAAATCTTCTCCACTGTAGTTTGAACCCATTGCCTCTTGTCCTGCCCTCTGTGGCAAAAGAAAACTTTTCTCCATCTTTTTTGTGGCAGCCTTCAAGTATCTGAAGATGGCTATCATATCTCCCTTAATCTCGACTTTTCCAAACTAAACATACCCAGTTCCTTCAGCCTTTGCTCATATAGCTTGCATCCCATCCCTTCAACCATCTTTGTCGCTAACCTCTGGATGATTTCCAGTTTCTCTACATCCTTTCTATACATTGGTGACCAAAATTGGAGAGACTATACTCCATCTGAGACCTAACCAGTGCTGAGTAGAGCGATAATATCACCTCCCATGACTTGCATGCTATGCCTTTGTTAATGCAACCTAAAATTGCATTTACTTTTTTTTGCAACAGCATCACATTGCTGGCTCATGTTGATGTTGTGATCCACCACAACTCCCAAATCCTTCTCAGCAGTGCTCAGCAATGCCAAGATAGTTTTCCCCCATTCTGTATTTGTGCATTTGGTTTTTCTTCCCTAAAGGTAGCAGCTAACATTTGTCTTTGTTGAATTTCATTTTGTTGTCTATAGCCCAGTTTTCCAATTTATCAAGATTCCTCTGAATTTTATCTCTATCCGACAAAGTATTGGCAACCCCCCTTTTGCTTTGTGTTATCTGCAAATTTGATCAGTATGCTCTTTATTCCTACATCCCGGTCATTAATAAAGATATTAAACAACACCCGACCCAGAACAGATCCCTGTGGAACCCCACTTGAGACCTCCAATCTAACATCATTCTATTCATAGTTTGTTTGTAATTGTTTAACCAATTATGTATCCACTTAATGGTAGTTATGTCAAGCCAACATTTCTCCAACTATTATTAGAATGTCATATGGGACTGTGTCAAAAGCCTTGCTGAAGTCCAGGTATATTATGTCCACCACATTCCCCCTATTCACCAAGTCAGTTACCCTGTCAAAGAAGGAAATAAATCTGATCTTGCATGATTTGTTCTTAGTAAATCGATGCTGTCTGCTAGTGATTATCCCTTCATCCTCCAGGTATTTGTAATTTGAATGTTTTATATATTGTTCTAGTACATTCCTAGGTATCAAATCAGGCTGACTGTTCTATAGTTTCCCGGCTCCTCCTTTTTCCCCTTTTTAAAGATGGGCAGCATGTTAGCCCTTCTCCAGTCTTCCAGAACCTCTCCTGTCATCCATGAGTTTGTAAATATAATTGCCAGTAGCTCTGAGATTTCTTCAGCTAATTCCTTCAGTACCTTCAGGTGAATAGCATCCAGCCCTGATGATTTGAATTCATTCAAATTGGTCAGAAGATCTCCAACGTGTTCTTTACTTATCCTGATCTGCATCCATTCCCCTTTATTATCTATGGTAACTTCGCTAGTCATCCGGTCATGTTATTTTTGTGAGAAGACTGAAGCAAAGTAGGCACTGAGTACCTCTGCCTGCCTATCATCTTCCTTTACCAGCTCAGCTTCTCCATTAAGCATTGGACCCACACCATCCTTGATCTTTCTCTTTTGTCTGACATATTTGAAGAATCCCTTCCAGTTGTCGCTAACATTTCTTGCCAGCTGTAACTCATTCTTTGCCTTAGTTTTCCTGGTGTTCCTACATGCTTGTGCTATTCCTATATATTTCCTTGGTGACGTACCCCTTCTTCCATTTCCACTATGTATTCCTTTTGGTTTGTAGATAGCTAAAAAAAGGTCCTTGTGCAGTCACATTGGCCTCCTGTGACTCTTCTTATATTTCCTCTGCATCAGAATAGCTTGATGTTGAGCCTCTAGTATTACATATTTTAAGATCTGCCAGCTCCCTTCAACTCCTTTTCTTCCTAGTTAGTCCTTCCATGGGACCTTGCCTACTATTTCTCTGAGTCGGTTGAAATCTGCCTTTCTGAAGTCCAGTGTCCTTGTTTTGCAGTTCTCATGTCCCCCTTTACATAGGATCTTGAATTCTATCAGATCATGATCACTTCCTCACGGTTCCCAAACACCTTCAGGTTTGCAACTAATTCATTCCTGTTGGGCAAAACCAAATCCAAAATGGATGACACCTTAGTTGTTTCCTCAACTTTCTGAATCAGAAAGCTATCCCCTACACACACTAAGAATTTGCAGGACAAATCATGTTTTGCTTCAATAGTCTTCCAACAGATATCAGGGAAGTTAAAATCACCCATTAATACTAGTTCATGTGTTAGCTTGTTACTTGCTTGTAGATTAACTCATCCACTTCCTCTTCCTGATTGGGTGGCCTATAATACACGCCCACCATAACATAGCTACTTCCCTTATTATCCTCACCCAGAGATTCTCAGTAGATCTGTTGCTCACTTCCCCTTGGACTTAGGAGCAAGTATACACATTCTTGACATACAGTAACTCCTCACTTAACGTTGTAGTTATGTTCCTGAAAAATGTAAGCAAAATGATGTTAAGCTAATCCAATTTCCCCATAAGAATTAATGTAAATGGGGGGGTTAGGTTCCAGGGAAATTTTTTTCGCCAGACAAAAGACTATATTTTATATATACATATATATATATATATACATACATATATACACATATACATACACATATACACAGTATAAGTTTTAAACAAACAATTTAATACTGTACACAGCAATGATGATTGTGAAGTTTTGTTGAGGTGGTGGAGTCAGAGGGTGGGATATTTCCCAAGGAATGCCCTACTGCTAAATGATGAATTAGCACTTGGCTGAGCCCTCAAGGGTTAACACATTATTGTTAATGTAGCCTCACACTCTACAAGGCAGCACAAATGGAGGGAGGGGAAACAGCATGGCAGAGAGAGACAGAGACACACATCCTATGTGAGAGAGACATGCATTGCCCCTTTAAGTATGCTGACCCCACTCTAAGTACACTGCCCTTTTAAGTAAATCAGCAAGTTGAGACAGCAGCTTCTGCCAGTAAGCTCCCGCCGTCCTGAGCCCTATCGTGTCGTTCCCTGCCCCCGTGGAGATGCGGTAAGCGGGGGGAGGGGGACACCCTGACATTAGCACCCTTCTTCTCCCCTCCCCCCCCCGCACAGCAAGCAGGAGGCTCCTGGGAGCAGCTCCAAGGCAGAGGGCAGGAGCAGCACACAGCAGTGTGGGGAGGGACAGCTGAACTGCCCTGCAATTGATAGCCTGCTGGGCAGCTGCTGCACAGGGAACTTAGGGGAGTGGGGAGCTGATAGGGAGGCTGCCGGTCCACCCTGGTTCCAAGCCCCCACCAGTTAGCTCCAACGGGCTGCTCTTCCTGCAAGCAGTGGACAAAGCAGGTGGCTGCCAAACAACGTTATAAGGGAGCATTGTGCAACTTTAAATGAGCGTGTTCCCTAATTGATCAGCAACGTAACAACGAAACAACGTTAACCGGGACGACGTTAAGTGAGGAGTTACTGTACAGCGCAACACCTCCTCCTTTTTTCCCATATCTAATCTTTTAGCTAAATCCATCAGTGCTGGTACTCCAATAATGGGAGTTGTCCCACCAAGTCTCTGTCATGCCTATGAAGTCATAATTTTCTTCATAAACCATGACTTCCAGTTCATCCTGCTTTTTCCCCATATTCCGTGCATTTGTGTAAAGCCATCGAAGATATTTTGAAGACTGTCCTGTTGCTTTTCTTTTTGCCTTTTTAATGAAGTTGTGATTTCTAGACATTTCTTCAGAAATTAGCCCCTTCCCTTTGTCTTTGTTACTTGAGCCTAGATGCGCAGTGGCTGTATTTTTGTCACCATCCCCTACAGGACCTAGTTTTAAAGCTCTCCTTAACAAATGAAAGCCAGATGATGTCAAAAGATGCTCCTCCCAGTATTAATAGATGGAGCCCATCCCAGCACAGCAATCCTCTTTCCTGAAACATCAGCTCATTCTTGAAGAAGCCAAAGCTCTCTCGCCGACATCTCCTGATTAACCACACATTTACTTCCATGATTTGATGGTCCCTGCCCAGGCCTTTTCCTTCAATAGGGAGGATGGACAAGAACACCACTTGAGCCCAAACTCTTTTATCCTTCTTCCCAGAGCCACGTAGTCTGCAGTGATCTGTTCAAGGTCATTCTTGGCAGTATTGTTGATGCTCACATGGATAAGTGGGAAGGAGTAGTGGTCTGAGGATTTGATGAGTCTCACCAGACTCTCAGTCACATCCTGAACTGTAGCTCCAGGCAAGCATCAGACTTCTTGGGATTCCCAATCCTGACAGCAGGTGGATGACTCTGTCCCCCTTAGGTGGGAGTACCCAACCACCACCACTCTTCTCCTCCTCTTGGGAGTGTTGGTCAAGAAACCCCCATCTCTAAGACAATGCATCCCTGGACTTGTGACAGATTTAAAGACCAATATCACGTGAACAGGCTCAATGGGTGGTGATCAAAATGGCCCGATGTCTAGTTGGCAGCCGGTATCAAGCGGAGTGCCCCCGGTTCGGTCCTGGGGCCAGTTTTGTTCAACATCTTCATTAATGATCTGGATGATGGGATGGATTGCACTCTCAGCAAGTTCGTGGATGACACTAAGATGAGGGGAGAGCTAGATATGCTGGAGGGTGGGGATAGGGTCCAGAGTGACCTAGACAAATTGGAGGATTGGGCCAAAAGAAATCTGATGAGGTTCAACAAGGACAGGTGCAGAGTCCTGCACTTGGGATGGAAGAATCCCATGCACTGCTACAGGCTGGGGACCAACTGGCTAAGCGGCAGTTCTGCAGAAAAGGACCTGGGGATTACAGGGGACAAGAAGCTGGATATAAGTCAACAGTGTGCCCTTGTTGCCAAGAAGGCTAACGGCATATTGGGCTGCATTAGTAGGAGCATTGGCAGCAGATCAAGGGAAGTGATTATTCCCCTCCATTTGGCACTGGTGGGGCCACATCTGAAGTATTGCATCCAGTTTTGGGGGCCCCACTACAGAAAGGATGTGAACAAATTGGAGAGAGTCCAGCGGAGGGCAACGAAAATTATTAGGGGGCTGGGGCACATGACTTATGAGGAGAGATGGAGGGAACTGGGCTTATTTAGTCCGCAGAAGAGAAGAGTGAGGGGGGATTTGATAGCAACCTTCAACTACCTTAAGGGGGGTTCCAAAGAGGATGGAGCTAGGCTGTTCTCAGTGGTGGCAGATGACAGAATAAGGAGCAATGGTCTCAAGTTGCAGTGGGGGAGATCTAGGTTGGATATTAGGAAAAACTATTTCACTAGAAGGGTGGTGAAGCACTGGAATGGGTTACCTAGGGAGATGGTGGCATCTCCATCCTTAGAGGTTTTTAAGGCCTGGCTTGACAAAGGCCTGGCTGAGATGATTTAGTTGGTGTTGGTCCTGCTTTGAGCACGGGGTGGGACTAGATGACCTCCTGAGGTCTCTTCCAACCCTAATTTTCTATGATTCTATGAACCATTAGCATTAGAAACCCAGGCCAAAATTTTCAGAGTGGCCTCCATGGACTGTTTCCATAGATGTTCAATGGCTTGGGATGAGCAGTTTGCCTCTTTTGCCCCCCTGCACATCCACCCAAAACCAGGCCCAGTTCAGGCCAGGTGCTGTACATTTAACAGACACACAAAAGACAAATTTGTATTTGAGCAGGATAACATTATTAGGAGTAGAAAGTATTTCAGGAAACTCCAGAAAACAAATAGTGACATGATTTTACATGAAAACCAACAGAAGATATTATTAGAGTTCCTAATTAATTGCACAATCATCTTTGTGAAGCTGATCATCACAAAGGGGTGACAAATCAAAACAAAAGCATTCAATTTGTCTCCAGTCAAAGGTATACAAAATTATTCATGTTCTGAGTCCAATTGAACTTTGCAAGGATTTTGATTTTTTTCCCCTCACAATCATGCTATTCTGTCAAGACTGCAAAGTCCAGAGAGCTGCTAAGCCACCAAGCTAACATCTAGCTTTTTAAGAGAGAACAGAAATTGTCAGTTTTATTTATCACCATGCTGGGTCTGAAGGGTGAGATTTTGTGATAATTACCATGGGTCACCAGTTGACACATATCCTCAGAAAATGTGTTTGAAAGTTGTAGTGTAGCTCTTGTACATTAAACCAGAGGATTTCTTTGCCAAAAGCACTGGCGGTTAGGGTATTCCCACAAAAGACTTCAGTGGAATGATTTCAACAGAGTTTTCACTAGGGTTGAATTTCCCCAGTGTTACTGGATAGAATAGTTTGTTTTCAGAAGTGGCCTGAGTAATCTTTTACTCAGAAAGTTATATGTAACAGCTGACTAAGGGCCCAATTCTGCCTTTACTCACATGGAGTAGATCCTGGTTTCCTGATTGGTCCCATTCAAATCAACGGTTCTCTTTATGAAGAAAGGTACTACTCAAGAGGACTACCGGTCCTGGCAGAATCAGACCCTAAATATAGTTTCAAAGAGGGATTTTAAAAGGTAGGTGATGAACTAAATCTACGTGAAAACAAAAGGAGTCTCCAAACATAACTGATATATGCAGTAACTTTAAATACAGTTTGCTACTTGCAACTGTATTTAATTTGGTACTTGTGAGTTAGCCATTTATAAAGACAACTTTCATCTATTCCACCTTCACATTCTGGCTTAATATATGGGTATTTCATCTGTAAAATTATTTTAGACACTCACAAAGTGCCCCTAATGCAACCATCAGTACTTAACCTCCTTCACGGCTGATCTTCCACTAAGCCTGCTGTGCTGCTGTCATGCTATTAACATTCCACTGAAGTCACTGGAATGTTAGGATGTACCTGGTACATTCAGCAGCACAGCAGGTGCCTTCTGCTTGGACGTACAGTACCTGCAATGTCAGGCAGCAGTCACAAGGTTAACACTGTAGTAAAGTATGTAATTTTTAGACAACAACTACTTACATACATAGAGAAATTGCTACACTTTCTATGTACAGATTGCTCAGGTCCCAGGAAGCAATTATGGACCAAGACCCAAAGCATGCAAATAATTAGCACTTATGAGTAATAAGTTATTTTATTTCCCTGCATGCCACCTTGTGATCTGAAAATGTGGATGGATTCCTAAGTTACTTTGTACATGTATATATGTTTCATCCAGTCCTAGAAGTTTCTAGAGCATTCAAGTAATGGTATAACGTTACAAGTTGCTAATAAATGCTTTCAGAAAGCCTCCCCTGCAAATTTCATGTCTTATTATATAGTTTGCTTACTGATACATCAGAATCATTTGGTGAATTGCAGCTAGACTTCAAGGGGAGGCCAAGGCTTAAAAAAACACTTAGATTTCCTTACGATATCCCCAGGTGAAAAACCATTATCCTCTACTGCCAGAGAAAGCCTCCAACTTCCTAAGGAGAGAGTGCAGAGACCCTAATTGAATCATTGCATTCCTTTTATACTTACTTTTTCCTCATTTTTGTGTTATTATTATTAGTTGGGTGAAATTTTAATTCCCATTAAAATTAGGGACAGATACATATGACTAGAGTCAGATTTAGTGAGTCCGGTTTCCATGCAAATTTCCCAGCACAGCTCTGCAAACTCCTTTTTCTGGGATTAAAATACTCTGGTCCCTTCTTGAGAATTAAGTACCAAAGGTAAAGAGCCAGCCTTGGAGTGATTTCAATGGTGTTAATAAGTGACTGACTAAGCAGACACCAGCAGAACTATTTCACATGTGTTCTCATCCAAATTTTAGAACATACGTTTTCAGAAAAGAAAGGCATGGGCATGAACCCACTGCACCTCTTGGTAAATATTTTTTCACTTGAGGCAGTCAGAAGTAAGGACCCAGCTTGGACTTTCAGCACACACACATAATCCTAACTCTCTGTTGAGAAGTTCTGTACAGTGGTTGCCACTAAAGAGTCAACATTTGCCTTTTCTGTCTTTAGCTACCTACCCAGAACAAAATCCATGAGGCAATGCTGCTAGGCAAAAACCAACCCTTCCCTGCAGGAAAAGAGGGATCACCTAAGGTGCAGGTCCCCACACTGGCACAGAGAGGGTGCAAGTACACCCCTTTGTACCACTATTGTGCAGATGGGTAAATCTGAGCCCATTCACAACAAGATTATGACTGTGTCCCTAAGAACTACCAATGCCTTTTTATTTCTGGGTCATTTCTATCAGTATGGCTGAGAAGACTATGGTCTCTAAGATTTGAGTACTGATGAATATTTTTCCACTGAGCCCAGCCTCTTGTTTGTAGGTGGAAGTTTGGGAGGGCAAATTGGCCCTGCAGAGTTTTGCATCAGCAAAATGAATAATAGGCACAAATCAGATTGAGCTATCTGAAGCACCAACTGTCTTCTTTGTTACTTGTCTGTAGCACCTAGCATAATAGGTTCCTGATCCATTATTAGAGTTCCCAGGCACTGCCATAATATAAATGATAGTATGATCAGCTATTCAGATTCACCCATAATAGATATCCAAGATCAAACATGAGGACACAAATTTTACCCACAAAAAGGAAGGGCCACCTTTTCGGAAATTTAACCCTAAAAAGGATTCCCTCCTCAGCCACCCACCACACATAATGCATCTCACCAGAGTCTGAGCCCTGGTCTACACTGGCAGGGGATCGATCTAAGTTACACAACTTCAGCTACATGAATAATGTAGCTGAAGTCGACGTACTTAGATCGACTTACCGTGGTATCTTCACTGTGATGAGTCGACTGCTGCCGCTCCCCCATCGACTCTGCCTGCGCCTCTCGCGGCGGTGGAGTACAGGAGTCGACGGGAGAGCGCATGGGGGTCGCACTGGATCAATCGCTGCCCGCCAATCCGGCAGGTAGTGTAGACATACCTTCACAGAAATTAACTTTAAATACAACATCTTTTTGAGTGAAAGAAGAACAGGAGTACTTGTGGCACCTTAGAGACTAACAAATTTATTAGAGCATAAGCTTTCGTGGACTACAGCCCACTTCTTCGGTGAAAGAGAAATCTGCAGACACATTTTCATCTTGCCACCAGAGGGCAGAGCATACACATGGAAATACAGCAGAGACCTCTTAAATGAACAATCTAGCGCTTCAGCAGTCATGTAACAGGTTTCTCTGTTTAACATTTCAGTGTAAAAAGGTCTGCTGTTACAGGTTTTCTCCTTACCTCCCACGCCGATATTAACCTACTATGTGCTACTTCCAAATCCAACGAAATGTGTCTGAAATTTTCCCTATCCCCCACCCTTTAACCCTTCTCAGTATTCTCTGAAAAACACTTATCTCCCAAGAAAAGTCACACAGGCAAGGTGCCCAGTTTATTTATTTAAGAAGATTTCACCTAGGAGCATTCATCAAAGCTAATACAGAATTAATGTCTTCATTTAGTAGTCTGAGTCTTCTAAGCCTTTGACACTGGGAATTGGGATTTCCCAATGCTATTAGCACTTAGCAGTAGGAGCTCCAGACCAGCCAAGAACAAGGGATTAAGAGGTATTTGTCTAAACTAATTTCACTCTGTATACTGGGTCTATAGAGACTGGTGTTAATCTGCGGGAATTGTGCAACACTGCTAATTGGCTACAAATTTAACAGTGGCAGGGTTCCCACAGGGGTATACTACGTATTCATTATACATATTCTTGCCACAAAAGTATTCTTCCATTAGAATTTGTGGCTTGGGGTTGCTAGTGCAATGTTTGAAAGGCTGGCTAGCTACCCACCATTGTATTTCCTTTCGTCTTTCTCTGAAAGATTGAGATGCTTTTCATCAAGAACATCAACTTCAAAAAATTCACTTCTATCTGATCAATTCAGAAGCAATGTTAGAATTTCTGGAGAAGGGTCCTCTGTGCATGTCTTGAAATAGCAAATAAACAAATAAATAAATAACAACAACATAATATAGTACAGATGGTTCTCAAACTTTTTAATATTGTGAATGAATTCTTAAGATGGAGAAGATGGAAACCCTCTTGTTACTCATGCCCCTTCCCAGTATTATGGAGAAAAGATGAAAAACTTAAGAACATAAGAACGGCCATACTCGGTCCATCTAGCCCAGTATCCTGTCTTCCAACAGTGGCCAATGCCAGGTGTCCCAGAGGAAATGAACAGAACAGGTAATCATCAAACTTGTGTCAATGGATGTGGATTCTGGGTTATATTGCAATTTTGCATCTGTCCTGTGTGTTCTTCTTTCTAGATGTAGGGCTTTTATTAGTACAAAAACACCACTCATTGCTTGCAGCCCTCACTGTTCTAATCTCTCCAGCTCACTTTGCAGTATGGTTTTGTTGGGTGTTTGCTACAGCACAATTTTAGTGTTGTCTACAAATATGCGCATAGTTGAATTTACACCATGCAAACACCTGACAAAGGAGAGACATTAAGCAGTCATTCAGAGCACACAGATGTGTTTGGGTTCCTATTTTACTTTTCTTTTTTGTATGTGCACACGTGTGTGTTTTGGTTTTGGTTTTAGTTTAGTTTAGTCAAAATAGTCTCTGAAATCCCTTAAATAGTTTTGGACCAGAACTAGAATTAGCAGAAAACAACACTGCTTGCAGACATTATTGTTACAGAAGTGGCTCTGTGGACCGCCTGTGAATACTCCACAGATTACTTATGATCCTCAAGCACAGATGAGAATGACAAGCGCCAACTTTCTTCTTTCCGGGTGGGTGCTCCACCCCCACTCCGCCCTGAGGCCCCGCCCACACTCTGCCCTTTCCCCCAAAACTCCACCCTCGTCCTGCCTCTTCCCACTCCTCTTCCATCCGCTCTCCCGAGGCTCCACCCCCACCTCTTCCCCTCCCCGTTCCACCTCCAACCCCAGAGCACCCACGGAGTCGGTGCCTATAATAAGAACAACAGATATAATATTTTTCATCCTGAAAGACTCCAAAGTGCATTACCACACACCTGTAGCAGCACCACTGAATTGCTGCCACTTCTGGGCTAGAAGACAATAACCAACCAATACACTGCACAACAGAAAGAGGGAAGACTGGGACAATCTCATACAATTAGGAAGCGAGACATGGAAATTTGAATATCCAGACAGATGAGACAGGACTTCAGTGCCTAAGCAATTCCAAATAGACCTCTTCAAGTCAACATATTGCAACCACTATTAGGTTAGCTAGAAAGGTCGCCATGGAGAAATGAAGTTAACTATGCTGCCCCCATAGCACCTGTAGTTCTTGCAAGGTAGGGTATTAAGAGATAAGTATAATTAACTGTAGTTCTCACAGGGCAGTTCAGAGCACTAGCTGCTAGGCCATTGGTCCAGTCAAAGTGAACACATTTGTAGGCCATTTGAATAAGATTCATACTGACTTCAATAAAGTACAATGAATAGGAAAACAATGGTAACCATTTTAAAAAATAACTAACTGAATTCTGAATGTTTTCAGGTAATATCCCTTTTGCTAGCATTTTCAGATGTTTTGATAAAGTTACTTTTTAGAACTCTGGATGGATTTGTTTGTTCTTCAACTATCTCCACTTTACAGTTTCTCAAACTTCAGCACAAAGCTAATGGTCTCTGGGATCGCATTACTGGAAAGATGCTTCTCTCAGCATCCTCTGCTGCCATGACTCCAGTCAGAGGTACCCACCTGTAAAATTAGGATAAAAATACATCCCTACTTTGCAGAGGCATTATGAGGATAAATACATTAAGTTATTTGAGGAGCTCAGATACTGTGATAATAGGGCCATATAAGTACCTTAGCTAGACAGAATATCAACCTTCAGGGCATGCCTCAAGACACATTTGTTTTCCTGAGCTGAGGTGAGACTGAAATACCCTAAGGGGTGAAATCTTGCTTTCAGTGGAGTCAATCATAGGTGCTAACTCTGTGGGTGCTCCAGGCTCGGAGCACCCAAAGAAAAAAAAATAGTGGGTGCCCAGTACCCACCAGCCACCCGCCAATCACTTCAGTGGTGGTCGGTAGTCACTGGGGGAAGGGAGCAGAGCAGGGGTGGGAAGAGGCGGGACGGGGGTGGGAAGAGGCAGGCTGAGGACTTGGGGAGGGGGAGCAGTGGGGGCAGGAAGAAGTGGAGTGAGGGTGGGACCTGGGGGAAGGGGCAGTGTGGAGGCAGGGCCTTGGGGAAGAGCCAGGGGTGGAGCACCCACCCGGGAAGAAGAAAGTCAGCATTTGTGGAGTCAACAGCAAAATTCTCATTGATTTCAATGGGGGCAGGTTTTCACTGAAGGAGATCATAAAGGCTGGATATCTGTTTACCTACTGCATTATGATTTATGTTTACCACTGGGAGAAAGGAGCTTCCTGGTGTACTCTGGTGTACTCCTGGTGTACTTTGTTTAAGTAATGTGCCAAGGAGCATCTGGAGCAAAGGGTAAGTGCTCTTTGTTATGGAGTAGGTGTATACATTGAAAGATAATAAATAATAAGGTAATAATTCAGGGTCATGTAGTCCCCTCCATCTCCCCTGGCAGAAGGGATGGATCTCAACCAACCTTTTTAAATGAAATTATGGATAAATGGCCAACGCAAGGCTAATCCTCTTACTTTTGGTGGGGATTATAACTCACTAAGTGAAGCCATTTTTAATGGGGAACACTGAACACCCATTTAAGAGACACAATTAATAAATGAAAAAGCAGAACTGAGTTGGAAGCTCCACTAACTTTAGACACAAAAAAAGAGTGATTTAAGGACTCCCCTCAAATAAAGTTCTAGGAAATGATTGATGTTCACTGGTGAGTTTTTTTAAGTTAAATATAAATTTACTGGCCACAATATTACTAGACACCTTAACTTATGCTGGTAACTAGATGCCTTAACTTATGCTGTGGACCTGGCACATATTATCCTATTGATAAAATCCAAAGACTTTCTAGGTAACATCAATTAGAGGCCAATAGCATTCCTACAATATAATTGTAAGGTATAAGCCAAGAGCCTTACAAATAAGATACAAAAGACATATAGACCCTAGAACAGGGATAGGCAACCTATGGCACACGTGCCGAAGGCAGCACGTGAGCTGATTTTCAATGGCACTCACACTGCCTGGGTCCTGGCCACCGGTCCGGGGGGCTCTGCATTTTAATTTACTTTTAAATGAAGCTTCTTACACATTTTAAAAACCTTATTTACTTTACAAACAACAATAGTTTAGTTATATGTTATAGACTTATAGAAAGAGACCTTCTAAAAACGTTAAAATGTATTACTGGCACACAAAACCTTAAATTAGAGTGAATAAATGAAGACTCGGCACACCACTTCTGAAAGGTTGCCGACCCCTGCCCTAGAACAAGAAGGATTTTTTTCATTAAAAAAGGGTTTTGAAGCCAATATAGAACCTTTATTGACCCAGATCTTTAGGATAGAATCTAACTGGACCCATACACAGATCTTCTTTTGATGTCTGTAGAGCATTTGACTGTGTTGAATGGAGGTATCATTTTACCTTTTTATACATGGGAGGGAAGAGGGTTAATTTAGTTAAATGTATCCTAACTTCATATATCAGAGCAAAATAAGTTGTAGCCAGAACCTACTAGAACTAAGGCTTACCAGCAAAGATGAAAGATATCTGTACCAATGAGCCATCCTACTAAACGCCTTCAATTTAAAGGAATAAGGCTCCAATTCAACAAGGTACTTAAACATGTGCCTAACTTTGAACACAGGAATAATTCCGATGACTTCACAGGGACTACTGAATTTTGCTGGATTAGGGCCAAAGTGAATTTAGTGACATTATTTCATTAAATTCTAACATGTGACACTTAACAAGTACACACATAAACAAACTACTTAATAAACAAATTTGGGCTAAGGCCAGGTTAAGACTATAAAGAAGCTAAAATGACAAAGGGCTATGACAGAAGAGAAAGAAATTAAGCATAGACAACACTTACAAATTTCATTTGCTTCATGAGCTTCATGACTTCTACCATGCCTATCAACCATTGTTCTTACATTCTTTTGTAAGACTTAATGGGAATTTGTAAGAGGGTTGTGGGAGTTGTTTTGTTTTTAGCTTGGTTTTGGTAGGTCTGTTTTTTGCAAGATGTACGTGTAAAGATGCCAGCCTGACAAGCTTGGTTCAAAAAAGAGTTTACAAATTTGTTTGACTTGCCCCTTACAAACTATCCCAGTGAACTAGGCTCAACCCAAAATAAACCACTACAGCTTCATAATGTTTGCAGATATCTTAATAGAACAACATTTTATGGAAAGTTTCCATGGACAGTTTGCAAACAAACAAAACAAAAATGAGTAAACCACTGCCAGATTGCAGATGCAATTTAAATGTGAACCAAGGTAAATTTAGAAGATTTTTGCACTTCATCCAGCAATATCTATGTGGTCACATTTGTCCTATTACAGGGATGCTCAAATACTGTGGTGATGGAATCTTTATAAATGAATTAGACGGACAGGGGCTTGATGATACATTGGTGAGACCATCACTTGGCAGTGGACAAAATAAGTCAGATTGATGATAATCACAAACAGAACAAGAAAAAAATAAAAAAAGGAAGTTATTTTAACAATAATTGAGAAAGTGAGACAAACAAATCACAGTGCTACAGGCTCTATGGTCACATTTAGGTCCTTTTAGACTCACAAACCCATATTCTCCGCTACGTAAGCTAGCATAGCACAGTGAAATCAATTGAGCTATTCCAATTTATACCAACAGAGGATCTGACCCATAAACTAATCCAGCAAGTGTCAGCTATGGAGTGGCCCCTTATCACCTTTCCACAGCACTACAAAATCTTTATGGCTCTGCACTGCTCAGAATCATTCAACTTTGTAAAAGTATGGTGAGTGGCAGGCACTTTCTCTTCCAGTTGATTAACAACTACATAGCAACCTCAATTCTTCTAATATGTCAGACTGTGATGAATGGTTGATGTTACTGTGAGCTTTGTATCTGGTAATCAGTCTATTTTCTATATTTTTTCCCATGTTTCTATAAGAAAATTATGGGCAAGCCAATGAAAGAGGTATTCTAAACCATAATTAATTCCCTGACCTCAAAGTTGCATGGAACCATCCTGACCAATGTTAATCTTGCACAATGTATTTTTCCATGTATGTATTTTGCAAGGTTCTGTTCCATATTAAGTTGCAACCAAGAACTGTGTACCTGAAGTAGACTTGTACACTTGACTTCCCAAGTTCTATGCAAAAGCATTGTCTAGCATTATTAGCAAAGCAAAAGAAAAGCTAATGGAAACATGCAAAAATGTGTGTGTTCAGAAGACCAGTTAATGGAATAGTCTTAATAAAGGCTTATTTGTTCAGCTGGTTAAAACAACCCATTCTGAAACAGAGATGTGTGAGCTCATTAAGGAGGAAATCATAGATTAATAGATTCATAGATTCTAGGACTGGAAGGGACCTCAAGAGGTCATCGAGTCCAGTCCCCTGCCCACATGGCAGGACCAAATACTGTCTAAACCATCCCTGATAGACATTTATCTAACCTACTCTTAAATATCTCCAGAGATGGAGATTCCATAACCTCCCTAGGCAATTTATTCCAGAGTTTAACCACCCTGACAGTTAGGAACTTTTTCCTAATATCCAACCTAGACTTCCCTTGCTGCAGTTTAAGCCCATTGCTTCTTGTTCTATCCTTAGAGGCTAAGGTGAACACGTTTTCTCCCTCCTCCTTATGACACCCTTTTAGATACCTGAAAACTGCTATCATGTCCCCTCTGTCTTCTCTTTTCCAAACTAAACAAACCAATTCTTTCAGCCTTCCTTCATAGGTCATGTTCTCAAGACCTTTAATCATTCTTGTTGCTCTTCTCTGGACCCTCTCCAATTTCTCCACATCTTTCTTGAAATGCGGTGCCCAGAACTGGACACAATATTCCAGCTGAGGCCTAACCAGAGCAGAGTAGAGCGGAAGAATAACTTCTCGTGTCTTGCTCACCACACACCTGTTAATACATCCCAGAATCATGTTTGCTTTTTTTGCAACAGCATCACACTGTTGACTCATATTTAGCTTGTGGTCCACTATAACCCCTAGATCCCTTTCTGCCGTACTCCTTCCTAGACAGTCTCTTCCCATTCTGTATGTGTGAAACTGATACTTTGTACAATGACCAGACCTTCAAAATAATAGTAATCAATCCAAATTTAATGTGTGATTTTGACTAGGGCTGTCAAGCAATTAAAAAAATTAATCATGTTTAATCGTGCAATTAAAAAAATTAATCGTGATTAATCGCACTGTTAAACAATAATAAAATACTATTTATATAAATATTTTTGATGTTTTCCACATTTTCAAATATATTGATTTCAATTACAACACAGAATACAAAGTGTACAGTGCTCACTTTATATTAATTTTTTATTATAAATATTTGCACTTTAAAATAAAATAGTGTTTTTCATTTCACTTAATACAAGTACTGTAGTGCAATCTCTTTATCATGAAAGTTGAACTTACAAATGTAGAATTATGTACAAAAAATAACTGCATTCAAAAATAAAACAGTGTAAAACTTTAGACTGCTATAACATTAAATATATGGCAGAATATGGGTAAAACCCAAAGCCGGAGACTTACAATTCTCCCCCAAGGAGTTCAGTCACAAATTTAATTAAAACACATTTTTTTAATGAGCATCATCAGCATGGAAGCATGTCCTCTGGAATGGTGACCAAAGCATGAAGGGACATATGAATCTTTAGCAGATCTGGCACGTAAATATCTTGCAACGCCGGCTGCAACAGTGCCATGAGAACACCAGTTCTCACTTTCAGGTGACATTGTAAACAAGAAGCGGACAGCATTATCTCCTGCAAATGTAAACAAACTTGTTTCTCTTAGCGATTGGCTGAATGAGAAGTAGGACTGAGTGGACTCATAGGCTCTAAAATTGTACATTGTTTTGTTTTTGAGTGCAGTTATGTAACAAAAAGAATCTACATTTGTAAATTGCACTTTCACAATAAAGAGATTGCACTACAGTACTTGTATAAGGTGAATTGAAAAATACTATTTCTTTTGTTTATCATTTTTACAGTGCAAATATTTGTCATAAAAATAAGATAAAGTGAGTATATATACTGTACCCAAAATATTTAATAAATTTCAATTGGTAGTCTATTGTTTAACAGTGCAATTAAAATGGCGATTAATCGTGATTAATTTTTTTAACGCAATTAATTTTTTCTTAGTTAATCGCATGAGTTAACTGCGATTAATCGACAGCCCTAATTTTGACACAACGCTAGGGAAATAAACATCTTTTGTAAATAATGACATCTTCATATCAAAGACCCTGATTCCAGTAAACACATACATTTATACACGAGTAGTCCCATTAAAGCCAAAGTGACTATTTATGTGCATAAGTGTTTTCAGGATCAGGGCCTAAGAAGGGAGGTTTAGACGCACAGACACACTCTCTCAGATGATGTCCCACCCCTAGATATATTACAAATCTGCCAAACTCTTTGAAATCCAACCGTTTTCTACCATATAATGAACAAGGAATTATTCTGTAACTTAAAGGTAAGAGTTAGTCAGAGGTTCCTTTTCATTGTATCTCTATCAAGTATGTATTATCTAATAACAAACAAAAACTACATCTCTTGACTGTAGAGATTGTGTCAAGATACATTCTACCCCCCAAAATCCCTGAAAGCACCTTCATGTTGCCTACAACAAAGTCGATAATGCACTCTAATGCTCCAAAAGCCTTCCATCTCCAAAATATACACCTCAACTTCATCAAAAGTGCACACTAATGTGAAACCTTAACAGTGTCCTCATATGATATTACCAAATCATTTGGGAAGTTATTTTGCCTTATAACTGCCGAGGTCATTGTTAGGATTTTGAGTCAGCGTGCAAGTTTGGTGAAATTGTATCTGTTTGTGACAATGTGGGGCATTAATGGAGGAGATTGACAGTCTTCTCTTATAAAGGCTCCATTTTGTCTCCACTAGCCTTTACCAGCCAGAAGAGACTCAGATCCACTCACCGCTTGCAGCCCAAAGCTCCCCTCAGCAAATCCAGAGAGAATAAAACTGGCTGAAATTCATGCAGGGAAGACCCAGTATATGACCCTCCCAGAGCAGGCTCTGACCCCATAGAAACAGAAAGCTTTGTCTAAATCCAAGCCATTTTAGGTACAAAGTACAACTGAAACTCACAGCAAGAAATACTTGACAGTACCTCTGGATGGAGACAGTGAGAATGTATTGTCTGGAACAGATCCACTGATTGGGATTTTGCTGATGCTGTGATGGAGGCAAGAAGTCCAGCTAAGGCATAAGGTTTAAAAACTCTTTGTAGCATAATCAGCCAAACTCAGTTGTGAACTTCTATTGTTGTTCTTCAGCCATCTTCCCTCCCGCTTCTTTCTCAACCATCCTGTATTCCCAGGTGACCTGAGAGGACAAAGCTGAACAAGAGGGTACTTGGGAGCCACTATAATTATGCTCCTGGGCAAAAACTTGTGAAGGTCTTACCAAGCCATTCATAGAGGGAGATGTTGGATGCACAGAAACCAGTCTGGTTCCATTAAGTTCTGAGGGATGACCATCAACATTTCTCTTTTGCCTGATATGATAGGCATGCCCCAACAGCAAAATGACAGAGACTATGGTGAACCCCTGACAAAGGGATCTCCTTCAGACTTCTAGTGCCAGCAAAAAAACAAAAACAAAAGCCAGAGTGTTGTCAGCTACGTGCATGCAGTCAGCAACCAGTGGCAGCATCAATTTCCCAGAGACCATAAAATACTGAGCTAACGGTGAATAATTGTTATCTGATTGGAAAATGAATTCACTAGAACAACCAAAGTGACTCCAAGGTTAGTGCAATGAGTCAATGCTACTAAGGACTCAGCAGCGCAACATGGCAACCTACATACCTATACCATTTCCACTCTAACTCCTGAGACTCATGCACTAGGAAAACACTATTAGCTCCAGTTTGTGCATGGGAGACCTCCTGTATTCAGTATCTGCTGCACAGCTGTACACCACCTTTCCAGAGAGCTGATAAATGATAAACACACAAGCACCTGACCAACTGCAACTGGGGTAACAGAGGTCACACACTGTCAGGTCTCTATTATACATGCAAAATTAGGCACCTATTGCATGATTAGGTCCTGATCAATGGTGACTATATTAGACCCTAACTTTGCATTAAACAGCTTGGATTAGGCCCATGGATTTGAGAATTAGGTGATATTTGTTCTCTAATTCACCCATCCAGCCACTTAAAATATCATTTTAAATGTTTTCTCGTTCATTTCAGGTTTTCTCACGCCTGAAGTGAAGAGGTGCACACAGCTGATGTTTGAGACATATGACTGCCCAGCAAGGCTCTGTATCTGTTTTCTCAGCCCACCTGCCTAGCACAAATGCACACACAGCCTTTCCAACAGGCACAGTACTTAGGTCCACAAAAAATGCAAGCCCAATAGCTTTTGTAATTACAAATCCATGTGTAAGGTCTCAATATAATAGCATAGGAAAGTTTCCCTTCCATCCTTTTCTTGATGCTCTGTCAGTCAGTTGCTTGTCACCTTGCTCCAGAGTTCCAGCAAAAATTAATACATCTAAAACCAGCACATATTTCTGACTTGTTCATATTCACATCAGACAGAGGCTAGGCTATTATTTTCTTCTTCTTGACATAGTCCAAAACACCTAGAGCCTTAGTTAGATAATTTTTAAAATAAATCTGAATAAACAAATAATAAAGAAGGGTTAAGTCCCATTCTTCTCACACTCTGAAAGGCATACAAACAAATTGTGGGTAGAAGATTCAAATTATTTGAAACAAGGGCTACTTGCAGCCACATTCATTAGAACTGAATAATTTTCAATTATTTTGTGTTAAAAACTCACTAAAGTATGAAGAGTTCTCAGATTTGTACATTCCCAGTTCCCTCATCTCAGATCCCTAAATTACAGGAGTTTCCATTTGTAAGGCATAAAGTAGAATTCCTCTCTCTCTTTTCTGTCCTACCTAGCAGATTCTTCCCTCGGATGTCTGCAGCTAACATGCTTTAATAAATTTATAACTAAAAGCCATTTACCACTCTAGAAAACTAATCCAAGAACCATACTCTGTAACTGTGTAGCACATTTCTAGAGTGATGCTGACAAGGACTGGGGTTGCATAACTCACTCTCTTTGCACTTCTGTTGGTCCTAGGGCACTCGAGGAGTTGACATAACAAAAACAGAGCGTGTGCATTTGCAGTGGGAACCTGTGCGGTAAATGACCTTTGAGCCTTCCACCTGTCACTGAACATTCCAGCCATACACCAAGTTTTCTTTGTGATTTGGTAGCAAAGACTGCACAGTCTCAATGGGGCCAACCAGCTGTCCTAATATTTCTTGACAGTTGGGAGAAAATATTTGAATAGGGCATGTCCTCCCAAAAAATATCACTACGTCCTGAGAGATACGTATCAGAAGTCACATTTGTCATCTCATATTGGTTTACAATTACATTTTTAAACCTGCTAGAACTGTCAGTGAAATTATTCTACCAAAGAAATTTCATTGTCTTTCTACCTTGTCCCCTCTCTCAAGAGAGTTTTAAAGCCGGGAGTTTTTCTTTTAAAAAAGACAGCATCAGTGGAAATTGTTATCTGTGTCACAAGATGTATTTCTAGAGTGGGTGGTAAGCTTCTTCACTACCACATAAAAAAGAAGCTGCGCGCGCGTGTATGTGTGCGTAACATTTCCTACCCCCTTACAAAATTATGCTAATACATACACCTGCAGTAAAGATGGTAAAAGTTTCCAGCACATGAAATGAACAAGGAAATCTGCAAATCCTATTTTCACATACATCAGCACATAACTGTGGCAATTACAGTAACCAGAAAGATGCTCAAATGTTTATTTCTCCATTAGGACTTTACCCCACTATCTAGTCTAAATGGTGCAGTAAATCCCAATAGAAACAGCTTTTATGGTGATAGTGTTATTTTTACAGCAAATTCAAAAATGCTGTTGATTTTTAGTGGAGGGAGAAAGCTACTAAGACATGATTTGAAAGGAGCAGCTTTCTTTAAACCCTTTATTTTGCAAGAAGATGTGTCTGTTATCAAATACCTGCCCACAAAGCTATCACTGGATATGGAGGAGAAGGTGAGAGGAGAGAAGTAAACCCTACTTAATTATTTCTCGAACAATATTTAATAACAACTCACTACATATAACAGTAGCTTTGAGTGGATTCACAATGAAAGGATTCCAGATAGCCACCCTCACAATCAGATTTCCATCCTTCCTCATGGGCCTGGGACCCTTGCCTTCACTCTGGGGTAAATTCTGATGTTCTCAGCCAGGCTTGCATCTCTATTTTATTACATGCGCTAGGAGTCCATAAAGGGGCCAGGAGGCAGTTTTGTTCCCAGCTCTGCGAATGACTACCTGTGGGCAAATCATTTGACCTCACTGTACCTTTATTTACCCCTTGATGAAATTGGAAATAAATAACACCACCTCACAAGCAAAGTTTATTTAGTTAATGCTGGTGAAGAACTTCAATATAAGACGCTGTTTAGTTATTGCTCAGGTATTTGCAGAACTTTGGTGGGCTCTCAGCCCTGCCCATCTTTTCAGTCTGTTAGAGCAAAAACAAAGTTGTACGCATTGATAAAAAAAACATTCGAAGGTGTGACCTATGAGCAGGAGAACAAACACCCATTTGTGGGGTCTCTAAAGTACAAGGAAAGCAGTAGAACCAAGACAAACGTGGAGGCTTACAAAAGCCCTGAGAGCTATTTAGACAGGAAGACTACCCCATACACGACCCAATGTCCAAATATCCCTGTAACTGAAGGAAACTACAGGTTTGTCAAACCACTGCAGAACAACTCCACCTCCAATAGGTTTATGCTGCCACTATTAGGTACACATGTATCCGATCACCCAACTACAGGTAAGAAACTTGCATCATAACATGAAGTTAAGCTAGGTATAAGATAGGGTGTGGCACTCCCAGTGATTTTGGCATCGGCTATACTGCTGTTCTGGAGAACTGAGCTGACCTGGGAGCAGAGCCCCAGATTTAAAGGGACAGATGTGGAAATATAGACCGTTAGCATATTCATTAAAATAAAAGGCTATATATTTATTTTGAAAGGATATTACAGCATCACTCGAGTGCTACAAGAGCAGCCTTTCTTACAGGATTTGGTCACTTGTGCTTTCAATCCTGGTGAAGCTAAGAAGTGAGGCATGTAAAGTGAATGGTAGTTTGTGAAGAGCCAAAGTTAAACAATCAATCTGGAACATCAAGAAACTTTTAACCTGAGAGAAGGATGAAGATTTGGGTCTGGTCTTATTTTTTCCAATCTGAATTGTCTGTCTTCAGCTTACACCAATTCCCCCTTGTCACCGCCCATTGACAAGAAACAAGAGTGAAATTCTGATCCCATTGAAATCAGTGGGTGTTTTGCCATTGACTTCAGTGGGGGAGCAGGCTTTGCACCCAAACTGTAGCAATACTGCAATTATTGGAGAAGCTTCAGCAGACAGGAACTGGATCTTGCAGTGCCTTTTTCATTCATATATTTGCTTATCCCAAGTTATATCCAATATTTTCCATTGTGGATCACAATTTAGCAAAAACATCAAAACAGAGTGGACTCTTAAATCTCACTGGGAATTTGGACTGCAGTAACACAGCAGAAGGTTTAGTAGCTGCTGTCTCTGTCTCTCTCTGATTTCCCATTATGCACTGCAGGTTAAATCCTTTTAAATAATCTGAATATAGTTAAAAACTGAGATATTTCTGGATAAGAAGTTGTTGGGGTTTTCGGGGGGCAGGAGGACTGCACATATTAAGTATATCTGGAGACTTCCAAGTGTAACAGCAAACCTGTGATTCCAGAATGAGGTTATCAGTGCTGCCATCTGCTAAACTTAAATTGATCATTTGCTGTCAGCATATCCTATGTGTAATTTTTCAGGAGGCTTGTCTAGTGGAATCCTTTTGATTTTTGGTTTGTGACTTATCGTTCAAGCCATTTAAAATAATATTTTAACTGTTTTCTCCTTTAAGTTTTCAGTAAATGTTCAAGAGTTCCTTATATAATATTCAGCAAACAAACTTCAAGGCAAACTTAAGCAAGATCCTCGTTCTGTTTGTTTTATTTTATTAGCCCTTGTATATCTTTAAAACAATTAACTATAAGTAGTTTAATCTTAAGGACTGTGTCTAACAACATTTTGTTTGACCTCTTTCTTTTATGCTGCATTTCAACCACAGCATAATTATATATCTAAAGCCCTTCCTCATCTCCATTATACACACATACACACACACACTTATACATTAGAGTTTGCCATCATACATTTACTACCTTATGTCTAGTCAATCAAATCACTCAACTGGCTGAAGGATCTTTGCCCTTTAAGTGTTAATATCAGGAGTCTTGGAGAATGGAATGGAATTATCTTTGATAAGTCATTCTGTTCTTAAGGAATAAGGGGACCAATGGATTGGGTAGGTTTTAACTAATTATATTATTCACTTTTATTGCAATAAAATCAAACAGAGAGGGAAAGATAACATACATACTGACACATAGTGGGAACACATTGTAGAAATAGCCAGTCATCATTATTGGAATTTTCCCATTGTTATTTATACATTATGGCCATATGAGAAATCCGTAAGATTTTCAAATAGCAAGTGTCAAGGTACTGTATATCCATGAAGTTGGTAAAATAAATCAGTTAATTTGGCAGGTAAGTATTAAGTAATCATATTGTCAGAATAAGGTGAGTAGCTAAGAGAGGAAGACAAAGGAGAAAGGAAAAATTCTAAGGGAAAGGAAAGAGGAAGGAACCAATTGGGAATAGGTAGAAGAGTGTGATAGCCAGGGAGAATAAAGAGAAGGATGAGTAGTGTGTTATGGGTAGACCCTTAGGACCTGTCCTGTTCCAATCACGTGGGAGTCCTTCCTACTGCTAATTTAACGTCACCAGGGAAAGCTTGATTTTCATTGTAATTGCTTCTTTGTTACCTAACATCTTGGACTTCTTGGACAAAAATAGAGCTGCTTAAACATTTTTCATGCAAAAAAATTTTCAATGGAAAAATACATTTTCAGGACATTAAAATGAAAGGAAATTAAAGTTTTCATAAAATGTGTGTTCCCATTGATTTTTTTTTCAATTTTTGATTAAACAAATCTGAACACACATTTTTGTTTCAATTCAGTTTTTTAAAAATGTTTCATCTTGGTTTCGGGTTTTCTCCCTTCCTGAAACCAAAATGAAATAAAAATTCTCTTTCATCAAAATCTCAAAATTACATGAAAAGTTTCAAATGAAATGAACATTTTTTCATAAAATCGTTTCACAGAAAATATCCATTATTTTTCAACTACTCCTCGGCAAAGCATACATCCAATGTTACACCATATATCCAATTTATGTTCCAGTATTATAATGACATTTAAAAGACCACAGCAGGGAACAAGGAAAGTATAAACTTACAATAACAAAATGGTAAAAAAGGTACTCCAAAGGCTGCAGTTATTCAGAATGGTACAATGTATATATCCCTGTGCTACACAGTCATACATATGGTGGTAGATCAATTGATAGGAAGTATGGTAATCATTTATGATATGAACTTTATGGCTACTCTGGTATTTTGTATATGCATTTCTGAACTGAAGGACAGTCAGTCAAGGAAAACAGCTTGGATAAGAATGGGTTTAACAGAGTGTGACCAGAGTCCCAGGGGAGCCAACTGAGGTCACTCAATTAGGGTGAACTGCAAAGAATGGGGCAGACAATCCCCAAAGCTGGCATAGCCGGCAAGTTATATGGGCCCATGGTGCCCATGCTCCACCAATATTCATGAAGGTGGGCGCAGCTCCACCAATATTTGGGCCCCAGGCCCCATGCTTTGGGGGATCCTGCGCCACGGGTCAGCAACGTGGGGCAAAGGAAGACAAAGACAAATAAAAAACAATAAAGACATGACGTACTGAAGATACTGACAATACCATAGAGCTGATGGTTTTAGGAATACTAAGAACTGAGTTTAGAAAAATACTAAACATTAGCACTGGTTCTGTTCAGACACATCTTTAGTCCATTAAAATATTAACCTGCTATTTATTTCTCTTTCTTCTTTGCTTTCCTAGTCTTTTTTTCTTTTTTTTAAATTTTTGTTTCTTTATATCTTTTCTATGGAATTGAATAGTGTTGAGCTGCTTTCACCCTGAGAAATCACATATCCCTGCATTTTTGTTTAGTTCTAGGCATAATTTGAGACAATTTAACTTGAATAGCAATTTTGTATTCACATCTTTTATTTATTAAGGTTCTTCAAAATACAGGGAAAGCGGGGGGAAACAAAAACCAGTTCTGCACAATACAGGGAATGTCACGGTGGGGAAAAATAAGGACAAAGAAAGAAATGTTATTGTTTTAAAAGAAAAGATACTGGCCCTGATTGTCTCCAGCCCAGAGATGTACTCAAAGCTGGAGAGGGGAAAGTTGATAGCAGGGAGTCAGTCATTCTCTGCACTGTGCAACTCTAGTTCTAACCCTGGCAGAAGTTAGAGCAACCTTGAAAGTCCATCAAATTTAGTATCACCGACCTGCCAGGAGAGGAGAGTAGCATAGAAGACTGCTGCAGCAGCTTTATACACAATGGAAGATTCCCCCATCCTTCCAGGGAATTCATAGCTATCCAGATACTAACAGTAATTGTCCCCTTTGCACCACTTCAGTGACCAAGAACCCTGGGGAGAGAATCTGGCCCTCTGTGTTTGTTTGTTTGTAATATTGGGCTAAATCATAGCAGGCACCCACTTACGCCTGACCTGAATTTGGCCCCCTGTTTTTGTTTCAATTTTTTCAGCAGTTTAATAGGTAGTCTGCTGAACGAGTAACCACATGTTCCCAAAAAAGGTGTCTGCTCCTGCGGAGTGGTAGACATGTTTCCAAAAGGTAGAATACACAGTATTGCCAGAATCCACTAGGAAAGGATTGCTCATTTCATAATCATTTTCTGTTCTTAGGGATCACTGAAGTCCTGGGTAAGAGAAGATTTCAGGCACATGCAACAGAAGGCATATTGTTCATTTAGTCATGGTGTATCCTTCATTCTCATTCTTGCTTTCCTTGGGAAAACAATGTTAAATTAGAAAGTGAACGTACGTTCTGGATATTTACCCAGCATGTGGGGAAAGATAATGAATCACTATCTAAATCTTGTCATAGGTCTGATAGGCGAATGTCCACCAGCGAGAGCTCAGACTGCTGTGAGGGGATCCAAACACTGAATCCCACATGCCCTTAGCTTGCTGGGGTTGGACAGAGTTTAGGCCTTGGCCTAGAACCTCTAGGCACACGCTACAGGTGCAGACCTTGTGTCTGACACCCCTCTTCACACCCCACAGTCCAATTGCCTAGCCCTAAAACCAGTGCTGTTTCCCCAAAACCTTCCCAGCAGCTCTTGCACATTTCCCAGAATCCCACCAAATGTGAAAGCTTTCTGGTTTACAGCTTACTCCTTCAGGGGCAGGCTGTATGAAAGTAAACAGACACACAGACAGACTTTGCACAGGACTCTAAAACTCCATTGCTCTATACTTAACAACACAAGACAGACACAGGGCTAGACAAAGTAATGAACATGCCTAGCCACATTTCCGTTTCCTCACTATTCTAGAGAGTTCTTTGGGCCTGAGCTTAGTCTTTTCCGCTGCAGCTCATGACTGCCAAATCATGGAGTTTTTCCAGCCCCAGTAACTTTCTCATTTGTTTCCAATAATTGCTGAGGGACCCTCTCCTTTATAACCTCCAGCCCCCTTTGTCAGGTAACTCCCTGATGAGCCTCAACATGTGGTCACAGCCCTTTTCCAGCTGACATCATTACCAGGCAACTTCTCCCCTGATAAACCAGTTCTCCTTGGTACGAGCCAACCTTTTGTCTAGCATGCTTCTATTTGAATAGAAAACCATCCAAATTTCATGACTTTCTGCAGTTAGCCCTGTACCAGCCCTTAGAATTCTAGCCCAGCATGGAGGTAAGAGGAGAAGAGAGAAGTCAACAAAATGCACATTCAGAATAGAGTTTGCAGCTTGGTAAAGATACACACACCAGAGAGTTCATAATCTCATGCAGAATTCATAAACTGTATATAGACAGATTCTCCAAATGGTTACAAGCTGTAGTATCAAATTTACTGTTTGAACATGCATTTAAGTAACTGGTTATATTAATAATAAATATGAGCCCAGTGGTGCATATAACTAAGTAACTGGCATGACTTTGTTTTCTGTGTTCTGAATCTTTACGGCCAAAATTTTCAAATGCAGGTGCCTACCATGAGGCTCCCATGTTCCAGTAAGTGGCCTGATTTCCAAAAGTGCTGAGCAACTCAATAAGTCAACAGGGCTCTGTGCAGACACAGGTGTACGCCCATGTGGAACTGATTGCAAGTCCAATCAAAAGTAAAACCTCCAGTAAAGAGCTCACTTAATGATTGTGTATTATTGTTGAATCAGCTCAACCACTCCACTGGTTTAAAATATTTTACAATAATAGTATTTCATATGAGTTATTTGTGTTAAAATCCAACATTCTCAGATGAAAAACATTTTGTGCACTGGAAAAAAATGCCAAGAAACTTATCCAAAAGAGAATGGAGGCCCATTTGCAATTTACAACATGGCTAATCTGGAGAGAGTTAATTACAACATTATTAATAAAATTGGGATTAAAGATTAGGAGGATTTGTTTTGTATGTTTGTGGTTCAAGTAACCCTGCTTTGTGTAGTTCTTTCTATATTGCCAGTTTGTCACTTATGCCCCACCCATTTCCCCCAAATCTTTCTTTCCCTCCTTCTCTGAAGACCAATTTGACAGTTCGATTTTGGAGAAAAGGTTAAACAATAACATGTTTTCTGTCTCTGCAGCAATGGACAAATAAATGACTAATACAAGTACAATTAGAAAGGTGGACAAGGCATAAAACCTCGTGCTTAAGACCACCTACAACCTGATGCTTTTTAAAGCTATGAGGCGCTCTGACATGCAGAACTTCCCAAAGCAATTAGTATGTGGCTTGGGTGGGGTGATAAGACCAGAGGATCAAAGGCTGAGGGACTAATCAGCAAAGAAGTGAAACACTCATCCTGCAATGCAGATCCTTCTGCTAGTGTGAAGTAGAATGTATACCTAAAAACAGACCTGTGCATTAGGATCACAGGTATTGCTTCACTGACAGCCTATTATAAAGCTCCAACTGTGTCCAGCTTTCTAAAGCCATTTCATAATTATATTTATCAGGATGAATAATGTGCAAAAGTATGCACTTCTGCTTTTTAATACTTCTTTATTGAAACAAGTATGCCAGGAGGATCATGCGATTCCTGCTACATCTAGCAAGATTTGTATGTTCTAAACATAGGGAACACAGTGAATGGAATAGTCTATTTTATACTGTTGGATCTACATACCTCTCTGTGCCTGTTTCCCCTCTCACCTTTAGTGATTCTTGTCTGCTTACCTTATAAGCCGTCATTGTGTCTTATCTTGTGTTTGTACAGCACCTACCACAGTGGGACCCCAATTTCAGTTAGTCCCTTTAGAGGTTACTATAATATAAGTAAATAAATAAATAAATATCATAATAGACAAGGATACCAGGATTGTTGTTGTTGTTGTTGTCAAGTCTTCTCAGCATATAAATTGGTGTTTGGGGGTGGGGGGGTAGTGCAGAAATTTCTGTGCATAAGAAGTTAAATCACACTCTGATGAAATCCACTCAAGAACTAGCCATGCATTTAGTGGAGAATTTTTATGCTGGTCCAACTGTTCATTCACTACTTGTCTCTTTGTCCAGCACTTTTGTAAAGTGACACAGTTCCACACCATATGTGTTTGACTAGCATGCCTGTAGCCTACTGCACTACTTATTTCTCTTTGCTATACGTTCTGAGTAAACTTGTTTGAAATCCTGTTAAGTTCACATATCAGGAGATAATATTGTATTCATGTTTATTGCTGTTTTGCACTAATCCACAAAAATTCTTCCAAGCAGATGTGGAGATGCTCCATGAGGGCTACTTCAGCCCAATGGATGAAGTCATCTAGACAAGACACGTCCATATGTTCTTCCCACATAATTCACGAGGATTGGCATAGCAGTGGATTCCCATCCTGTCCATGTTCCGGTCCTTCCCAGCTCCTCCGACAGGGTACTTTCATAAGGCAGAGTTCCATATCATATATACTCATTGCATAGCCCCCTCTCCCTATAATTAGCCCCCCTCTTAAACACTGAATCCAGACCAGTTCTGCTTCACAGGGGCCTTCCACAGCCATGAAGGAGGGGCCTAGCTTTGCCCCTAATTGCATTATAAGCATAAATAACAAATTCAGTTACACCCAGTACAATGAGCATTCTCTCCCATCCATTAAGGATGGTGCACTCATATCTCTATGAACGGAAATGATCCTTGGTTATTTATAAGACTTGATTATAAACTTGTATTGGAATAAAAAAATGGGCCGTGAGTCCCTGGAAGGGTTTAAATTAATTTATTCACAAAAGTCCACCTCTGATATTAACACTACCTTGGAATCTGAATATCCAGACAGTGTACTAAAGGTTTGTCCCACAATGGGGCTTCAGGGAACCACTCTCACATCCCTACTGCCTTTGTGCATGTTTTTCCAAGATCTTTGAAAGTCCTCCATCATGCCACAGGGGCCTAGGGCCTCTTTTAAATCCCAACATCTGTTTTTTTCTTTGAAGCCACTAAATTGTCCTTCACTCTTAACCATCTAGCTTTATCCCTTACTGAAATTCTGATTTACCACAACTTAAATAGCAGACAATAACTATTCTGATACTGTTGGCTATTGAGAAAGGCAACGTAAGTGTGTGACAGTGCCTCAGGAAATCCAGTAAATGGATTGTCACCCTTCATCACAAAGAATGAGTGGCAGTCTGGTTGTTTGTCCATAGAGTTCCACTTGTACATATGTAGGCCCCCATCATGACACTGGTTTCCCCTTTGATGTCTTCAGCATGATGTTGGCCCATTGCAGAGGATGATGGCTGAATTTGACTGTGGTAGATATAAGTTTTTATCCTCTCCAGTTTTCACAGCCTTTTGATGTGTGAAACCAGGCTCAGGCAATATGTGTTTCTTTATTACTGCACTACATAGACTACATACAAGCCAGCCATGAAGGCTGTAACACAAAACAGCATCAAATTCACAGGGTCAGATCTCTCTGTGGGTGTAAACTGGCACAGCCCTATCACCTTTCTAAACTGCCACTAGCTGTGAAACCATTTCTCCTTCTTCTTGGTTTCTTTTATGATACCAGGCTCTCTCAGCAACCACCAGCAGCTTTCAAACGAAATGTACCTGCAGTTCAGCCGGCTAAATCATTTATAATTAATAAGGCTACTCAATCAACTTTGCCTCTTTGTCCACGGACAGATTGCTATCTTCTCTCAGGTGCTCATTATTCAAAATTATCAGCTGAATAAGCACTCCCAATAATTACTGGTTTGTATCTTACTAACAAGCAGTTCGCAGCAGATATCTGAGATTCAGTATTTGAAATTCAACCTGTTTTGATTGGACACAAATCACATGGTAAGTTTCTGTTCCCTGACTGGATCACTATGACATATATAAATATATTTTTGTAAGCTGCAGAATAAAGTCTTGTTTGAATTGCACTTATGGACGTGGGCATTGAACAGTAGGGATTTCTGTTCCCCGTAGGGTGATAAAGGGGCAGATTGTGGCTTTCATCCATTCGTAGCTTTAGAAGCAAGGAGGAAGGGACATCAAAGTCACAATTTCTCTGGGAGAGGAGAGGCTGATACTCCACTACTCCTTTACAGGATTCAGTGAACACTCCCAGCTCTTGAGATGACTCAGCTAAGCTACCCATGGCAGAGGGAGTTAGGACTGAGTCTCACCCTCGTCCAGCCCCCTTCTGCAACCTTTAGGATGTCAGAATATCTGGAGTGACTCACAGCTGAGAGTGCCTATCTCAGGGAAGACTGTCAGAAAAACAGGGCAGACACCCCACACTGGTGGTATGTTCTATCATTAGATTTCACCAAGTCAGTAACAAATGATTACTGGATCACTATAACAGTCTTCCCATGGAGTGACAGACAGTCCCCTTAGACACTCCAGTCTATCTCGCCACCCAGACAAATTGGACTTAGTGATAAAAGGTCACAAACCAAAAATCACACCACATCAGGTTGCTCTCAGTCCCAGGAGACTAGCCAATTACCTCAGAGCAGATTGGTACTCTAGATCTTACACCAATGACAATGCTAGGAGCCAATTCTATAGTAAACTAACTCAAGGTTTATTAGCTAAGAAAAAGGAAATGAAAGTTACTGAGAGATTAAAGCAGATAAAATCTATGCACAGGTAAGTCACAGTTTGTAATTACAAATGGTGGCAGTGATGTAGTAAACTGCCAGTTTCCCAAAAGTCTTTTCAGGGTTCCCAGATTGTCTCTTGGGATCTTCGCTTTGCATCTGGTACATTTCCCTGTAAGAGTCCAAATGGTCCAAAGATGAAGGATCTTTCCTTGAATCCATTCTTATAGCTTCTTCTCACAGAAAACAAGCTGACAGGGTCACTATCCATGTGGGGTTTTCCTTTGATGACGGAGAGCGGGGAATTAATTTTGAGTCTTTGACCTCCGATCATCACACACAAGGATGACTTGCTTTGAAATTAGCACTTGTCTGTGAAAGTTCCTCATTTGCATTCAACAAGGCATCTTTCTGCTTTGATGGGTTAAGGCCTTGTCTGCCCTACACAGTTTTGTCGATAAAAGTCAGCTTTCATCAACAAAACAGTGGAGGTGTCATACTGAAATGCTCCTCCCACCGATGTAACTCCCCTGCTATGCCGATATAATAAAACCACCTCAACGAGAGGTGTAGGGCTTTTTGCAACTTAGTTAGAGTGAAGCAGCATCAGTGTAGACACCTCACTTGATTATGTCTCCATAATTGGCCTCCAAGAGTTGTCCCACAGTGCCCATCAGGACCTCTCTGGTCAGCAGTTTGAACTCCGCTTCCCTGAAGGTACACAAGTATGCACCCCTCCCCCATTTAAAGGCCCAGGAATTTTTGAAATTCCTCTTCCTGTTTGCTCAGCATGGACAGTTCACACAGCATCTTTCCAGCTGACCATGCTGAGCAAACAGGGCAAGGAATTTCAAAACGAAGTCGGAAGCCCATGGAATGATGGGATGGGATGAACTGCATCATGGGACGGCAAGCACCCCCCCCCCATGATGCACCATGATCTGTTCCTAGAGCTCCCAGTGGCAGAAGATGATGAGTTCCACAGTGGGACAGCAACCCACAATGCAATGCTCTGTCAATGCAAGAGCACCGACTGTGGATGCACTCCACCAATACAAGGAGCATTGAGTGGATGTGCACAACTGATGTAATTAAAGCAGCTTATGATCATCGATGTAACTTAAGTTGACTTAACTCTGTAGTGTAGACATGGCCTTAAGTTACTGGGGTATTCACAATGTAAATGTTTGCTACTATTTTATAACAGGAACAGATGAGTAAAAACAATGCATCACATTAGTTTTCATGACATTTAAACACCAAACACGTTCTTATACATGTAACAATAACTCTGATCTATACTAATACACAGGTGAATTGGCCTGGTGCTTCAGCATGAGCTGCCACCTGCTCTGCCAGCATCACAAGGGACACTAACGTTACACATTTACAGTGCACCTGTCTCATAGTATGGCTGGTACTTACATACACCCTGTTAGCAACCAGTCCCTCCCCCAGGGCCGGCACAACCCATTAGGCGACCTAGGCGGTTGCCTAGAGCGCTACAATTTGGGGGGTGGCAACCGCGGCGGTATTTCGGCAGTGGGACCTTCCGCCACCTCTGTGGGTGGTGGCATTTTGGGGCGGGACCTTCCACCGCCTAGGGCGGCCGAAAAGCTGGCGGCATTCCTGCCCTCCCCCCCGTACACCCTGGCAACTATAGAGGACCAGTCCCCAAAATGTCCATCCAGCAAAACTTCTGCAACTTGCTTTACTGACCTCAGTACATCTGAGATACGGGAAGAGCAGAATACAGACCCTGATTCAGGAAGCATCCCTATTGTGGGAGGGTGCACAAGCACATGTTCAAGTACTTTCCTGAATCAGAGTATACACACCCATTCAGGACACAGAGGAGTGGCAAAATCCATAATATAAATGAGGAAATCCAGAACAGAGCCCATAGCTTTATGTCACTCTTCTCTCACTTCCCATTATCCCTTTCGCCATCCATTTCCCGCCCCCCCCCCCAGTCTTTGTTTCTTCATCTCATATTCAGATGTGAAGGCCCTTGAGAGTATTAAGTCATTGATTACAAGTCTCTTTCTCATGTGCAACTAAATATACCATCTCACGCCCTTCACACTAGTGAGTGTCAGTTTGCTTTTTCCAGCTACAAAACACAGCAAAACTGCAGCCTGGGTTTTTACTAGTATTTTTATTCAACATACAGAAGTCCCCTACCATGATATTTTTTCATTTCACTTAATGCCTAGCCTTCTCTTTTCCTGACAGCTACACAAATCTTCCTGGAGGCGGTTGTTTCTGGACCTGCTACGTTTTCTGTGTTAAAAGTCATTTATCCTTAGCTCAGTGCTTTCAGAGGACAGAGTAAACAATTAAGTTCTGCAATGCACCTTGTAAGTAGGGCATGAGCATTTATTACCTACTATAGCTGAAGTCTGTAACCTAAGATTTACTCAGTTCAATAAATAGTGGAACAGAGGGTATTCTGGCATGAAGACTGTTTATATCTCATACTGGATTTTTATTTTGAAATCATTTTCCATTAAACTACTGAATGGCCTTCGAACTGTGATTGTTCCCTGTTATTGAAATTGTACCTCTGGCCCTCCTCATAGAGCAGTCCTATAACCTCCTGGCATATGTATCTGCATATCATCATACAGAATGTGCCTATGTGAAATGAGGTGCTTAGACAATAGCAAGGGGCTTTTTGTGCAACACAAAAATATATTAAAAAATACATAATGTAACTTGTCTTAATATACTTTTCTGAGTCTAAAAATATGCCAGACCAAAAGAAACATATTTACATAAAAAGCAGACAAGGTCAAATAACAAAGAAAGCCCTTAATTAGTTGTAATCAACTTTAATTTGCATACCGTATATAATTCCTAAATGATTGTTAATAATAACTTTATATAATGGACTTCCAATTTTCATGAAAATGGCACATTTTGATAAGCAGACACAAAACCCTAGTACTAATAAGGTTTAATTTGCATACATTAGACTGATTATCCAAACAAAAGGATTACAGTATTACTTCTCCATACCTTTATGTCCTTATTATGCACATTTATTAACTTCACAAAAGCTAGCTGTTAGTGACAAACAATAGCCACGGTTGAAAGAGAAATCTACGGTATGAATAAAGTGCATTTTAATGCTAAAGAGCAAAGTTTATATAGTGTGAATGTTTTGTTTAACTCTTTCTAAGCGAAAAGCACTAATGTTCTATGAGGCGTGTATTATTAGTCGAATAAATCAACTTCTTTTCATTATGTGCAGTTTTCTGGTTGTGCATTACTTAACACAAAAAGTCCAACATGCTTCATCATCCCGCTTTCTTAATGAACTTATCTGAAGATAAAAAAACATGGAGGGGTTTGAAAGTGTTCAGAGATCATGTTTACAGCAGCAGCAGAATTAAGCTTTTAGTTCATATGGCTCCAAGGCACATTGTTAATAAATATACTTCAACAAGCTTTAGTTTTCAGAAGTGTAAATAATAATATAGGTGACATTAATATGGATATCTGTTCTAAATGGTATCGTAGATTCATAGAATTTAAGGCCATTAAAAGGGACCATTAGATCATCTAGCCTGGCCTCCTGTATATCACAGGTCATAGAATCTCATCCAGTTACTCCTATACCCCAAAACATTTGTTTGCCTAACACCTATCTCCCAGAAATGCAGACCAGCTTGATTTGAAGACATTTTGGCTATGCCTACACTTGATGTGAGATTCCCAGCTCACATAGACATGCTTGTGCTAGCTCTCATTGAGCTAGTGCATTAAAAATAATAGTGTAGTCATGGCAGCAGCAAGGAACAGCATGGGTTCGCCACCCCAGCTACAAACCCACCTGGACCCCATGGGTACATACACAGGGCAGCTAGCCCATGCCGTCACAGCTACACTATTTTTTGTGCACTACTTGGATAAGAGATAGTAGAAATACATCTCTGTGAGCTGAAAGTCACGTGCCTAGCACCAAGTGCAGATGTAGCCCAAAAGATGGAGAATCCATCACTTTCTTTGGTAGATTTTTCCAGTAGTTAATCACCCTCCCCATAAAAAACAAACACTGCCTTGTTTCTCATACAAACTTATTAGACTTCAGCTTCCAGCCCCTGGTTCTTGTTATGCTTTTCTCCACTAGATCAAAGAGCCCTTTAATACCCCATATTTTCTCCCTAGGAAAGTACTTGTACACTGTTATCAAGTCACCTCTCAATCTTCTTTTTCATAAGCTAAATAGGTTGATCTTTTTGGGCTAGACCCACAAAGGGACATAGGCACCTCACGGACACTTTAAATGCAAAATTTAGATCCTCAAAACCCACATTAGCTGCCACCTCTGTAGTTGTGTCAAGTCTCTAGGCACCTGAGTTTCCACCATTAAAGTCGATTAGGCACCTAAAAATCTGCCACTAGGCATGCACAAAGCCACCGCAGTCCCAATGCCCTAAATCCTGGTGGGATCCTCAAACTAGGCATTGCCTCACCTATCTCACCTGTGATGCTCAAGCTGGCAAATATTTTTAGAGGCCACTTACAGATCAAGTCCTGCACAAGATGATGGTGGTGGTGATTGTGGTCCCTTTAGCTCAGTAATTAGAGCATTGACCCAGGGTGTAGAAGAGCCAGATTCTAAACCCCATTCTCTGCCCAATTTGAGCAGGAATTCAAAACCAAGGCCTATAAATGTACAAGAGGCCCCTATCTACTGGGCTATGGGATATTTCGGGGGGGTGTCTCACAATTTCTCCTGTTGAAGCCATTCCACTTTGCATAAATAAAGAGTCATTGTGCCAGAGAGAGAAAATAACTCAGTAGCCCAGGGGTTAGGGCAGTCACCTTGGGATGTGGGAGACCTGCGATGAAGTCCTCCTCCTTGTTTGTTTTGAGAGAAAGGATTTAAGCAACTAACTCCAGGAAAGGGTTGTGGCAGTTTATGGGGTACCCAGGACTATGAGTCACCTTGTTACCCCATCTCTAGTGAGAGGTACCCTTGCCTATGGTGGCTGGGTGTCAGCTCCCTTCCACCACCAGCCTTTCAGCTACTCAAGCAATCTCCTTGGGCCCAAGTCAGCCCCATCTTCACGTTGCAGATTAACAATAGGTGCATCCCAACCCGAGTCCTTTTGAATTGTTCCTTGGTGATATCCAGAACCTAACACTGGCTACTCTCAGAAATCCCAGCTCCATGGGAGGCAGGCATAATAGGCCAGAGGAAGCTAAGCCTCTCCTGGCACAGTCACTGCCACCGCCTGCCACTAGACATCTGGGCCAGGGTGGCCCCACGTGTGCTCCGCCTCTTTCCATCCCTGCTCTGCCCTTTTCCTGAGGCCCCCACTGGCCACCGCTGCCTGGTGAATCCCTCCTCTCCTCCTCTCCACTCCCTTCTCTGGAGGTCCCCGCAGCTTGCCATGTCCATCCTCTCATCCACTCTCCTCCCACAAGAGGCCCCCTGCCTGCTGCTGGCCAAGTCCCTCCTCTTCTCCATTCCCCAATAAGGCCCCCATCACCGCACGTCCCTCCTCTCCTCCATCCCCCTCCCTGCGAGGCCCCCACCACCCCGTGTCCCTCCTCTCCTCCACCCCATCCCCCGCGAGGCACCCTGATCCCTTGCCCTTTCCTCTTGGCCCCAGCCCAGGCAGGCTGCTCATCTTCAGGGAAGCGTGTTGGGGTTGGGTGGCTGCAGACGGGACTTGAGATGGCTGGGGCTACCCAGCACTGGGGGGTCCCCGGGCTCTGGGGCCACGCCACCCAGTGCTGGGGGAGGGGAGGCTGGAGGTACTGGGGCTGACAGCCCTGTGCTTGGGGGGGCAGGGGCTCAAGGCTGACCACCCAGTGCTCAGGGACAGGAGTGGCCACACACCACCCGCCCAGCACTCTGTGGCTGGGAGACGTGCACTGCCTGTGTGCCCAGCGCTCCAAGGCTAGGGCGGGAGAGGGAACTGTAAACCATGGGGAGGGAGGAGTCTTGTCTACGGTGGGGGAAGAGAGGCAGGAGGAGCAGGGCCTAGAGCAGGAGGGGCAGGCCCAGTAGGGGGCTAGCCTTCCCAAGCCAGTGGTTCAGCCACCGCCCATGGTAGAGCAGGCGTGGAGTGTGGGCGGGGCTCCAGGTGGAAGAGATGGGACAGGGAGCTAGCCTTCCTCAGGGGAAGCTTCACGTGCCACCCATGCCTAGATCCTCTGACCCCCAAAGGAGCCGTGTACTCCAGTTTGTTAGTTTTACCTTAAACCCCTGCTCCTGTACAGCACTTGTAATTAAACAAAAGGTTCATAGATTCTATGGCCAGAAGGGACCACTGATCATCTAGTCTGACCTCCTGTAGAGCTCAGACCATAGGACTTCCAAAACAATTCGTACAGCATATCTTTTAGAAAAATATCCAGTCTTGATTTAAAAGTTGTCAGCAATAGAGATTCCACCATGACCTTTGGTAAATTGTTCCGATCATTAGTTATGCTCATCATTAAAAATTTGTACCTTATTTCCAGCCTGAATTTGTCTAGCTTCAGCTTCCAGCCTTGGATCATGTTACACCTTTCTCTGCTAGACTGAAGAGACCATTATTCAATATTTTTTTCCCCCATGTAGGAACTTATAGTCTATAATCAAGTCACCCCTTAACCTTCTCTTTCCTAAGCTAAATAGATCGAGCTCCTTGAGTCTATCACTATATGGCATGTTTCCTAATCCTTTAATCATTCTCGTGGCTCTTCTCTGAACCCTCTGCAATATCCTTGTAGAACGGTGGACGTCAGAATTGGACACATATTCTAGCAGTGGTCACAGCAGTGCCAAATACTGAGGAAAAAATAGCTCTCTACTCCTACTTCAGATTCCCCTGTTCATGCACCCCTGGATCACTCTTTTGGCCATAGTGTTGCATTAGGAGCTCATGTTCAGCTGATTATCCACCTCAGTGCCCAAATGTTTTTCAGAATCACTGCTTCCCAGGATAGAGTCTTCTATTCTGAAAGCCTGGCCTACACTCTTTGTTCCCAGATGTATGCATTTACATTTAACTGTATTGAAATATATTGTTTGCTTGTGCCCTGTTTGATTCCGATCTTGTTGAATCAGTGATCTGTCCTCTTCGTTATTTATCACTTCCCCAGTTTCTGTGGCATCTGCAAATTTTATCACTGATGATTTTATGTTTTCTTCCCGGGCATTGACAGAGATGTTAAATAATGTAGTGCAAGAACCAGTCCCTGAGGAACCAATGGAAATTGACCAACCCAGTGAGAATTCCTCATTTACAGATACATTCTGAGACCTATCAGTTGGCCAGTTTTTAATCCATTTTGTTTGTGCCATGTTAATTTTATATTGTTCTATTTTTTAATCAAAATGTCATGCATTTCTAACTCAAATGCCTTAAGAAATCTAAGTATATTACCTCAACTCTTACCTTTACCAACCAAACTTGTAATTTCATCCAAAAAAGGCATTAAGTTACTTTGACAGGATCTATTTTCCATAACCTCATGTTAATTTAAGAAAGGATCGAGATTCAGCTAGAAACAAGAGAGCGTAATGGGAACAAATGGTTACAATATGAAACAAAATAATGAAACGTGAACCTGAATCTACACTTATCAATAGTTACCTTTCCTATCTAATAAAGTAGGTTCCCCACTCCTGCCAAATTAAGGTCTGTTGCAGAGCTGGCTGGCTTCACAGGAAGTAGGATCCCATTTTTCATGAGAACATGTCTGCTCAAGATGTCTCATTGGTGAAAGGATCCAGAGTGCCTTTCCTCATGCTGTGTTATACCGAAACACTCTTTTGTCTCTATTCATAGGCAGGGTGAGTCCTGTCCATTGTCATGGGGGGTTTTTTTTACCTCCAAGAGGTTTTGATTGTAGACACTTGTCTTTGATGGTTTTCTGTTGATAGTCTTAGCATGGAGCAAGATTAAGCTACTGAGCCTTGTTCTGCACCCCTGCCTAAATAGGGCAGGGTGACAACTCCTCCTGTCTGAATGGGCCATCAGTGACTAGCTTTTACACCAAGTCCATAAAGCGTAAGTTCAATATAAATAGATTATTCCTTAAATATTACCAATACACACCTTTCAATGATTATGAATTTGGACAAGTTACAAGTCTTCTGTAGATACCTTACCTGTTACTCTTTATGGATAAATATCCTGCAAGACGTGTATTTGGTAATGAGTTTGTCAGGTCTGAGCTGAGTTAGTTGCAAAGAACAGGGGGACCCTTTACCAAGGGGCCTCTATGTGTCACAAGGGTTGACAGCCAAGTGGAGACAGGCACCTCTCTCTAAGGGAATTAGGCACCTAAATCCAGGTCAGAGGGGCAGGGCTTAGGCCACACCTCTCTGCTCATCATTTCCTATTGACTAGTTTAGGCAGCTCCCTGCTCACTTTGCTAGTTTTCATGGCTCCCTTAGATGCCGAATTTTCCCCATGCATCAAAAGGGAGCCTGGGCTCCTAACTCAGGGCTGCAGATTCCATTAAGCAGCAAGGTGCCTAATGCTAGGTATTGCAAAGCTGAGCTTAAACCCGCTCTGTGGAGCTAGCCTGTTAAGTCTCTGACCATAAGGCATTTTCTCCAGCACATTTTTGTCGCTCTTTTCTGCACCATCTTTTTTAAATACATGGACACCAGTCTGAGTCTCACCCAGGCCATATACAGAGCTAAAGTCACCTCCCTTCTCCTACTCCCCTATTTAGACATTAGGGTTTTTTGCCACAGCATCACCCTGGGAGCTCATGTTGGGTTGCTTGTCCACTATAACCCCTAAATCCTTTTCAGATTCACTGTGTTACAGGAGACAGGCCCCTATTCTGTAGGCAAGGCCTGCATTCCTTGTTCGTAGATGCCTGACCTTGCCTTTGGCTGTATTAAAATACCTTTTGTTTGAATGGACCCTGCTTACCAAGCAATCCAGATCGCTTTGTCCTTCTCATTATTTACCATTCTGCCAGTCCGTATCATCCACAAATGTTATCACCAGTGATTTTATATTTCCAGGTCATTGAGGAAAATGTTGAATAGCATCAGGCCTAGTACCAATTTATGTGGAACCCCACTAGAAATGCCCCATTCAATGACTCCCCCCCTTGACAACTACTTTTGAGATCTGTCCATTAGCCAGTCTTAACCCATTTAATGTGTGCCTTATTGATATTGTACAGTGCTAGTTTTTAATCAGAATGTCATGTGGTACTAAGTCTTATTAACGTCTACGGTCTATTACATCTAGACAGTTACCTTAGTCAAACTTGTAATTTCAACGAATGAAATCAGTTTTGTTTGACACGTCTTCTTTTCCATAAAACTATGGTGACTGACATTAATTATATTCCTATCTTTTAATTCTTTATTAGTTGAATCCCCTATCAACTTTTCAAATAATTTACTCAAAGTTAATGTCAGACAAACTGCCCTGTAGGGTCATCCCACTTACCCTTTTTAAATATTGGTGCAACATTAGCACTCTTCCAGTCTTCTGGAATTTCCCTAGTACTCTAAGACTGATTAAAATGAACATCAGTGGTCCAGAGATCTTCTCAGGCAGCTTTTTTAGGATTCTTGTCCTAAACGGTTAACCAGGCCTGCTGATTTTAAAATGTTTATCTCTACTAGATATTGTTTCCAGTCCTTTAGTAAACAAGGAGGACATTAAAGTACTGATCATGCTCATCTGATACAAGAACATCGCCTGTTTCTTTCAAACAAATAATGAATTCGTTATTGATTAATTCTGCCTCTTCTGCATCATAAACCACTTTACCATTTCCCTCAGACAATGGACCAACTACGGTTGCTAGGATTTTTTTGTTCCTAGTGTACTTAAAAAAACTCTTTTCCTTATTGTCCTTTGTCCTGCCAGCCATGGATTTTTCCACAATGTTCTTAGCTTACCTTAACAATTTTCTACATTTCATACCTTCTAATATATATGATCGCTGTCTATTTCCCATTATTTCCATTTGTTATATAGCGTTTTTTTATTTCTAATTGCTGCCTTCACTTTGCCACTGAACCCAGATGGACTTTTAGACAAAGTGGTCCTCTTCCTTGACTGTGATTTTTTGGCCACATAATAAACTTCTTTTGAACTCCCCATTTTCACTCACATTTTTCTGTTTAAATTTCACTCTGTTTTCTTCAGCTTTGTGAGATTAGCCCTTTTGAAGCACCAGGAATTTATGTTCCTGTTGGGACTCTCCTCTGCATACTTGCTTACATTCGATATGGATCATGATAATTGGTTCCTAGGCAATACAAACTTTGAGTCGAGTGATTAATTCATCTTTATCTGTCATAGAAGTCCAAAATACAAATACCTCATCTTGGGTGCAACACCTTTTGTGTTAAAAAAAAAATCTATACTTGAAAATGTCATTGGAGTTTCTATTCCTGGCAGCATGAGATCTCCAATATGAAATCCCTCATAGCACCACAATTTTTCTTTCACCACATTACAGACAGGTGCTGAAGGAGTAACTCATCCTGTACTGAGGTTTGATTTGGTGTTCTGTAACAGATGCCCACAGGTACCCACTCTTTGGAATTTAGCACATTGATCCTTATGCATTCACTAACTTGTGGTTTTGAGTTTTGAATAAGTCCAAAAGAGGTAATGGTGTTTTCAAATGTACAGTTCTCCCCACCCACCTCCCATTTTACCCACTCTATCCTATCTAAACAGGTTAAAACCAGTGAATTTAACATTCCCAATACGTGAATTGTCCCACCAGATTTAAGTAGTACCAATTATATCAAATTCTTCTCATCAGTGGTAATATCCAGTTCCTCTTCCTTGTTACCCAAATTCATAGCACTGGTATATAAGTAATTACAAAAATCTTCTCTCCACATTCTTTGTCACATTGTTTCAGTTTGTTTGCAACACGCTGAGTTTGAGATTGAATACTATTTACCTCCTAAGCACCTTCCCCGTCATTATTAGTTTAATGCTCCTGGCTACTCCAACTAATCTCCAATGGAGAAAATTGGGTCCCCCAGTTTTTAGATGCAGGCCATCCAGTTCGTACAGCCCTGAGACAGTGTGCTGGCAGCAGCTACAGCTCAAGCCCTTTGGAAACCAGCACCCTGGTCACCTGGCTGGGTGGGGAAGTACTCTGTGCCTGTGGGGCTATTTCCAGTCCCTTATCCAATCACATCTCCAAGCACAGTTCCTCTGGGCAGTGTCCACTGACTCCTTAGATGCCTGTGAGGAGCAGTGGGCAATGTCAGGGGTTCTGTGCTCTGTGCCACCCTCTAGATTCCTGATTTTCAGCCATTGATCACACTCCTGTCCCTGATTTTTCCACTAGTTGTCCCTAGTATTCAGTTGCGCCTGAGTCCAATGACTCCTCTCTCTCAGCTGAGGGGACGGGCTTAGATGCTGCAAATAGTACCCTGGTCACTTAGATCACCCGAGGGCACTGGGAGCGGTTAGAGTAAGAGAGAGTTAGGTAGCTTGACTGGGTTTGGAAGAGTAGACGGAATCACTTACACCTATAGGGAGTCTGATGAGCAAATGGTGCAATTAGCTCACCAACTGGAGAACCCAGGGAAGAAAGCAAGCTGTACAAATGGCTGACCCAGAGAGCAGGAAGGGAACCCCATCCAGCTGCTGCCATACTGTGCTGTACCTGGAGCTTAAGGAAGAAACAATAGTAAACACACTTGGTGAAGGTACCCCAGTGTTCTGTATAGTTCATCAGGAAGTCTGATCAACACAGGTTTTCAGGAGCTGCAGGAGGAGCCCATTCACAAGCTGCTAGCCTGCTAAAGTGTGGCCCAGTGATCCACAAGAACAAAATCTTCGACTTCATACCAGTCCCGCTGTTCACCTTCAGTATTTTCTGCCTTCTTATCTGGTGGATCAGAAGGATGGCTGAGAATATCACTTGGAATTTCCTCCTCTTTATCTCCCTCCCAAGATCCCTGAAGTCTTCTGTGATCTGTGTAGTTCCATACGATGTCATGTCACTGGTTCCATTGTTTATCACCACCAATGAAGACTTCATAATCCCATCCAGATAACTTCATAATCCCATCCAGTCTCAGTTACATCTCATATTTTAACTCTGTGGAGATAGCACACCTTCCTGTTGTCCTTTGCTGAATTCTCTGTCCGCTCTTCCTAATATGGAGTCACTGATAATTATTGGCTACCTGTTTAGGATGCTTGAAGAACCCCTTTTGGTAGATGTTTGCTTCATACGACAAGGATGCCCATCAGATATGTCTCTTGTAGCTTTAGGTTCTGTTCCTCCAGTGACAGGTTCCTCAGTAGTTGATTTATGAGTATCTTCTAACAATTCAATAGTTCTAACCAGGTTGAATGCCTCCTAGTTCTTTTTCCCTCTCTCGATTACAAATCACCAGTCCACTTCTTTGGTTTCTCCTCTCTCCAGTTCCCTTATTTCCACTCCTTCCCCTTGTGTCATCTGTGGCAACAATTTTGGAATCTGATTATCCAAGAAGTCTATTTTCTTGGATGCTACACAGTGTTGAAATTTGTGCTTCTAGACCACATATCTTCTCCTGTATGTCCACCAGTTTGAACTTCAAGCATCATAAATCTCTTCTGAGCTTCAGCAGAAAGGAAAACCTCATGCATCCCAGGCAAGTCACACTAGTAGTTCCCTCATTGTCCATATCTGCTATGCATGTAGAGCCAGACCTAAACAGAAGAAACTACACTCCCTCTCCAAACTCTAAACACTGGGTTTGATCAAAGACCCAAGGATTTGAGCCACATGATCCTCACCTGCACACAAATGGGACAGACTTTTCTCACCTGGTCTGTTCAAGGGCTCAAAACCCAACCACACAATAAACAGGCAAACCAAACACAATTCCCAAGTCACTTTATCTTCAAGCACAGGATCTGCAGCTATATCCTCTGAAACTCCCATTTGCTTCTCCTGTTTAATTGCAGGGTGTACGTGAATGGGCAAAGTATAAGAAAGAAAGAAAGAAAGAAAGAAAGAAAGAAAGAAAGAAAGAAAGAAAGAAAGAAAGAAAGAAAGAAAGAAGCATTAATAGTGGATCTGTGTTAGCTCATCTGAAGCAAATGAAACTCACAAAGGTCTGTAAAAGAGCCAAGCTTGAAACCAACGGAATGCTATTTCTGAGCCCCCTTTGAGTTATATTCTATGGCACTGGGCTGTGATGGCATGCAGTGGTGTTCATGATGTGAAAAGAGGGAAATCAAAAAATGAAGGGTCTTTTCCACATCATCAGTAAATACTTTTAATGCCCCTCTGGTGAGACATCACATCCAAACAGAAATAAGAAGATAGAATAAGTACCTATAGATGTCCTTCAGATCGGTTTTTCCTTACTGCTGCTAACAAATACAGTACCTATTCTACCCAACCTCCTTAAAAAGGTTTCTACCATCTTCTGTCTCAGTGAAGAAGGTTACTACTTGAACACTCTTCAAAAGCAGCTACCATCTATAAGAGGGCTCGTTACATCGTTTCCACTCCGTATGAAGAAATTGATCTCACTTCTATAAGTATCTGGATATTGGTTTCAACATTTCTCTTTAATACCAAAAGATCAAATCCCAAGGTCCTTACAGAGGCAAAACTCCCATGAACTCAAATGGGAGTTTTGAATGAATGAGGACAGCAGAATTCAGTCTGGATTACATAACTAGAGAGCTGCTTCAACAGCGGTGTTTTAAACAGACCCAGATTAAATTATGTTCTGAAATGACATTCAAGGGCTTTCAAAGGCCTGGTGCCCCACTGCGGCTTTCAATTATTATGTGTATCCTGAAAAGAGCAACATTTGCCACACTACCATGTTTAACTTGGCTATAATTTGTTGTAGTCTGTATATTTTGAATGGGGAATATCATAAACCCATCAATAAATGTAACTCCCATAGATGGTGAGTTTTAAGGTATTAATGGGGCCCAATATATTTGTTCTTTCAAGGATCCAGGCCTGTGAAGTCCAGCTAAGCCTCCAAGTGGAATGAAAAAGGGCAGGCCAACCCTGTAGCACACCCTGCTGGCCAAGAGTGACTCTGCAGTACCCAGCCTCAGCTCTTACAGTTACCCAGACCAGGTTAGCTCAAACATATATCCCTTTGTGCTGTCTAGTTTATTAACTTTCAATAGAAAGAAACATACTTCTCTAGCTGCTCTGTAATATAAACCATCCCTCTGTCCCTCTCCTAGAGGGAAGAGTGCTCCAGCTCTCCTCCTTGGAGCTGCAATAGTAATTTACATAGTTGTAGAGCCTCAGCCAGCTTCTCCTCCAACTGGTCCTTCCCCCAGCCCCATTAGTCCTTTCACTCTCAGGATAGGAGGATTCAGCAGGCAGAGCTACTCCTGCTGGTGTGTCTCCTGTTCTGAGGGAAAGGCAGAATACATTGTCTTTTTCCCAGAGTTTGTCCCAAATGGATGAGAGAGAGGAGCCCTGCCCCATCCATTCTACAAAGTTCCTGGTCCCCATGCCTTAGTTTATCCCCTGCAATCATCTTCCTCTCTCCAAACACCTAGATCTGCCTTCCTTAGGTCTTCCTCTATTCTGAAACATCCTAGGATTTAAGGAACACACCACAGAACAGGTGTTGACTGACTACTAGTCCTTACTATCCTTAAGGAGACAGTCACCCTAATACAGGGGGTTAGAGATTTAGAAGTGGCCTCTGGACTCAGGTAAGAGCTGAAGGACAGGCTGAACACCATTCCAATAGTGTTTGAGTAATCCAAATTTTTTAAAAGTTTTCAAACTGGAGTAAAATTTTCAAAAGTGCCCTAGTGACTTAGGAGCCCATATCTCATTGAAAGTCAATGGGATTTGGGAGCCTAAGTCACTTCTAAAACATTTACTCCTGTTCTATAAGGCCTACCAGGCCCATGCCTTGCATAGCTTTTAGACAGTGAAAGCCAATTGGTAGTGGGCATTTTTTAGTATTCAGGTCTGACTTTGGGTACATCTACACTGCAATAAAAAACCCACAGCACCAAGTCTCAGAGCCCAGCTCAATTGACTCATGCTGTGGGGTCAAAAGTTACAGTGTAGACATTCAGGCTCAGGCAGGAGCCTGGACTCTGGGACCCACTGTAAGGATTAGAGCATAGGCAGTCTGGCCTAGCAGACATAGATGGGGTAGCATCCACAAATCAAGGAAAGCCACAAGGCAGTAGTCAGCAAGCCAGAATTTGAGTAATTGCTAGAGCCAGGATCAATAGACAAGCATCAGCGTCAGGCTGCTGTTAGAGACCAGAGGTAGGCTGGAATCAGGAGGCAGAAGTCAGGGTGAGAGTCAAGCTGGGGTCAGAGACTGGCAATCATAAAGCAAGGTGAGGTCTGACACCATAGCAGACCAGAAACCTACACAACTGTCCAGGTAACTTCCTGGGCCACCCTCCAGGATTAAATAGTGAGCATGGGCCAATCAGAAAGCTGCACAGTACTGTCACTCTTTGGACCTAATCTCCACAGTGCTCCATAGAAAAAGCAGTTCACAGCCTGCTTTTTAGATAGAGGACCAGCATGTGTCCCAGGCTCTGTAATCTTAGGTTCTAGTCCCACAGAACCTTACATCCAACCCCCTTACAAATTTTCTGAGTGCATGTATCTCCCCTGCATTTTTTAGGCCAGCCATGCCACTGGTCTTGTATTGCAGTGTAGACATAGCCTTAGAATCTGGCCCTGATCTTTTCCCTCTTCTTATCAGAACCTGATAAAAAACACAGCCCTATTTCTAATGGGTCAGATCCCCAGCTGGTGTAAATAAGCATAACTCCATTGAAGTGATTGGTTCCAAACTGCAATTATGCACCTGTAAATCAGAGCTGTGTTAACGTAACAGCACAAGATTAGAACAAGCACTCCCATTCAGTACTTATTCCCCCACGTTAGTGGGGTGTGTTTCTCTCTGGATGTGCACTCCTTTAGCTTTCTTTACAAAAACACTAGCACTCATACTAAAGGAAATGCATTGAATTTAGTTCAGCTCCTTTGTTCCCGTTGCACTGTTACTGCCAAAATGAAATGAATACTTTTTCACATTACAGGGATATTGCTTTTTATGTGTCAGACTGTAGTTCAGAAGCTACTCTGAATTCTAGAGAACAAAAATCATTTTGCCCATTTAGCTGATTACTGGAAAACATCCAGCTTCATCAAAGCCTTTTAACACCAAATCCTTGGCACAGCCGGGCTCCAGCAGGACTTCTCATTAAGGTACGAAACCCAAGTCAAATTTCAGGAGATAGAGAGCAGGAAAATTTAAACACATGAAAATAATTGTCCTATTAATTTCACCTGACAATCACAAAATCAGTCTCACTCCAGTTGGCTAGGATTGCAACCAGGTTCCAAGAGAGAGATTCATTGGTAGGTATAACTAAACCTACTCTATGGAACTAGCTTAATTCAAGATATAGCAACTCTATGGGTGTAGGGAAAATTCAGACTACTCTACACATCAGGCACTTGAATACTACAGTGATGAGAGTGGCATAAGAACCTATATAAAATAGAACTAAACCATTTACTTCTCATCCACTTTCAAAGAAGAGGAAAGATACATTGTATATATTTAGCTGAAATCATTAGGCTACAGAAGCCTAATGATTTCAGCTAAATATATACAATGTATCTTTCCTCTTCTTTGAAAGTGGATGAGAAGTAAATGGTTTAGTTCTATTTTATATAGGTTGAGGTTTTCGTAGCAAACAAGAGCACACAACTCCTTGTTGAAATACATGAGTTGTGTGATTAAACTCCCTACTCGTCTTTGAAAAGCTCAACCAGGAAGCTTTAAATATTCATGGTGTAGTAATTTGGGCCCAATCCTGCCAGCTTTTGTTCACACAAATAAACTGCCATTCAGCTGAGAAACCTCAGTGATTTGTGGATAAGGAGTATTCAGGTTACAGGATTGGAGCAATAATTGTTAAGTCAAATCAAATTTTTGAAGGTTAGTTTTCCTACAGTTTTACAAAATCACTTTTAATTTACAACAGTAAAAATAATATTTTGCCTCCATAGGTGTTAAACTGTTAACAGTTTGATAAAAAAGTATAAAGACAGGACGAGACCTTGGTTCAAAGTAATAAATTATGCCCTATGCTTTTGAGAATTCTGCACTCTGTAGATGTGACAAAAGCTATCTATATATCCATGTTTTTTACCATGCACATCAAAATTGTTTCTAAGAATCATGAAGAGAGTACGAGTCTTAAAACTCAGACAATATTATTTGTTAAAAAGAATAAAAACTTCAAATCAAAATTCCAATAAACTTCAACGGTCTGAATTGCCAAATCATCAAACCATACAAATGTAGGTCTGGAAGGGACCTTAAGAGGCCACTTAATCCATCCCCGTAGGTTGAGGCAGGACCGAATATACCTGGACCATCCCTGACAGGTATTTGTCTAACCTGTTCTTAAAAACCTCCAGTGACGAGGATTCCAGAACCTCCCTAGGTAATCTATTCCACTACTTAACTAGCCTTATGGTTAGAAAATTTTTCCTTCTATCTAACCTAAATTTCCCTAGCTGCAAGCTAAGCTGATTATTCTTGTCCTACCCTCAGTGGACGTGGAGAACAACTGATCAGCATCCTCTCTATGACAACCTTTTATGTATTTGAACACTCTTATGTCCCCTCCTCAGGCTTTAACTGTAAAGTTTTTCACTTGAGAAACCTTCTAAATTTTGGAGGAACTAGTAGACCTAACTAGGGCCCCAATCCTGCAAACACTTACCCTGGGTGTTATTTTATGCATGCAAATAGTCCTGAGTGTGAATGTTTTTTCAGGGGAAGGCCTAACTTTTCAACATATAATTTACCTGTATCTTAATTAGTTCAGAATGTTGGATTTTCCTTACATATCTGTCTTTCTCCATTTCAGCCTCTCTCATATACTTTCTTAGCCCTAAATTTAATGTCAATTTGTTACTTTAAAAGAAACTCTGCTGGGAATTGGTTTTTGTTTATTTTACCACTATTGACAATGCTGTCTGTCCCTTCAAAGCATTTTAGGAACCTTTCCACTTCATGACTCTCTCAACTGAGTGTTATGTCACACTTGTCAGATTTCAAGTTCATTCACACTTCAATACTATACAAGTTACTTTTATATAATATCCTTTTAGAGCACCACAGAACGCTTTACAGAGCAATTCACCATAAGTTACAAAGAAACAGAATGTTAAACAATGAGATTTAGAGAGAAAAATGTAGGTTGCCATAACAAAGTGGTCAATCTGATCTTTAGCCAGCAGTGGTTTGTACCAGGTATGACCCAGAAGAAGGCAAACAACCAGCTACACACACAAAAATTGCCACCACACACCCACATAACGTGCCTAGTTATTTGTACTTTTAACAGATGGCTACTGAAGAATTTTCTCTAACCACCATTGATTATCAGTTTATGCCATAAAAAAATTCAAACTCCCCTAATTTTGCATAAGACTCCTCTAATCATGTAAGTGGCTAATACTTTTAAAACGCTTACAGTACAATAGTATTCCTCAGATGATCCCAACTGGTAATGAGTTTCACAGGAATAATAATAATAAAAAATACTCTTTTACTCATAGTAAGGAGAATGATCTGACAGCTCTTCACTATGCCATAATAAGTTTATGTATCTTCCTCCTACTATCATAGCTCCTTTTAATCCTGCTTCTAAACTAAGGTCTTGTCTACCTAGGGACACTACGGGAAATTAATCCAAATTAACTAAAGGTGTGACTTTAAAATGGATTAGTTAAACTGTGTTAAGTCCCAGTGTGAACAATTTATTCAGAATTAAATTTTCCTTAATTTGGTTTATCTTAATTGACTTCCAAAGTGAATTAAAATAAACTGAATTTAAGCCATTTTAATTCTAACAAGAGTGTTCACACAGGGGGTTAATGCAATTTAACTAATCCACATTAAATTCATACCTTCTGTTAATTTGTATTAATTTGCTTGAGGCCTGGTCTACACTGAAAGTTTAGGTTGACCCAGCTACATCATTCAGATCAGCTACATCATTCAGAAAGAGCCACACCCCTGAGCAACGTAATTAAGATGACCTAACCCCCGATGTAGACAGCGCTACGTCAACAGAAGAATTCTTCCATTGCCCTAGTATTGCCTCTCATGGAGGTGGATTACCTACGCCAACAGGAGAACCCCTCCCATCAGCATAGCTAGTGTCTACACTGAAACATTACAGCGTCATAGCTACAGTGCTGCAGCTGTGCCACTGTAGTGTTTCAAGAGTAGACAAGCCCCAAGTGTCCCTATGTTGACAAGCCCTAAATAAACCTAATCTTTTCAATATCTCCTCAGCAAGGAACTGCCATATTAGCTCCATGCCTCCATTCATGCTCTTCTCTGGATCTTTTTTATTTGTGCTCTGGCCCTTGGGGACTGCATTTGCTGAAATAGCATGTAGGACAGGATGAAGGTCAACACTAGATTTCATCAAATAACGTGCAAAAACATCCTTGAATACTTATTTAAATTTTAATAGATTTGCTTCACACCGCTGGAGTAATCGAGTTTCAGTGGCACAAATGCTTGCAGAAAACACAATTCAAACTTGCATGTGTATAGGCAGAAAACACATTTCACAGTCATGCACACACTTATTTGTACCAGACGTGCTTGCACACTTATCCAGTCAAGCAACAGAAACAATACCATGTGACTTATCACACCAGTTGCAGCTAACTAACACAGTTTGAATAGCAAATAGAGAATACCCACAGAGGACTGTTTGCAATCAATCCATACTGTTACAAATTCAAACAAATTGCTGTATAATTTCACACAACAAATACATTTGAGAAAATCATGTTCTGCTCATGGATATTCCATGAGCAAAGAACGAAGATAAATTTGACAAATAAATTATTTGTTATGAATCTTTTGCTCAGCTCTAGTCAGCACATACAACAGAAAATAGCATAGAAAATATAACGTGAGATAAGTCTATCTTTTTGATCATCACACTAATTTTTGGACCACAGTCCCTTAATAAGCAGGTATCGTCAATGAGTTGCCAATGATTATACCTAGAATTTTTCCTGAGAGTTTATTCATAGAATTTAAGGGCAAAAGGGACTATTAGATCATTAGGTAATCATTAGGTAATCCACCTGTGTACCACATGCCATAGAATTTCATTGAGTTACTCCTTTACTGAACCCAATAACTTGTGTTTGGCTAAAGCATATCTTCCAGAAAGGCATCTTCAAAGAGATCAAGAGCGACAGAATCCATCACTGCATTTAAAGTAATGCAGAGCTAATCAATATAATAAGAAGCACCTAAAAGGAACTGGCTGAGAGAGACACCTTGTGCAAAGGTGGAGACTCAAAGCAGAAAGAAAGAGCTGAAGCCAGAGCAGAAGGTCAGAGAGACAGGATGGAAATAGTCCATGTAGCATTTTAAAGATGAAGACTGGCCATTCTGAATTTGACATAGATTTAAAGGCAGTGAATGTGACAGAAGGTGTGGTTGATATGGTCCCACTCCTGGGGTGAGAGAGATAACTGCCAGCTGCATTCTGGACCTCATGACATTTAGAGCATAGGAGTTCAGGAAGCTCATAATAGGTCTCAATATTGAAGGTGGGAAGTAATGGAATCATTAATGAGGACCAGTGGAGCCAGTGACATGGAACAAAAGGGGTCACTTCAGGAGGACTACAACCAGGAAATCAAGGCAAGGTATGGAGTATCTATAAAGTGACACAGTCAAGACAGATCAGTAAATGGGATGGAGAGCGACCAAAGAGTGAATCATGGGAAGTAAAGAGTTGGATGCAATCTGCGTATATTCTGATTATATTGATTAGTTCTGTGGTGCCCCCCATAGGCCTCATCTTGCCAGGCACTGCATTGTTCAGCCCCTGCCCCAAAGAGCTATCTAAATTAAGACAAGATGAAACAAGTAAAAGTGACATATAGTGGGACTGTTGGGTGAAGACAGATTTTTTACATTGCTTAATTATGTGCACAACTTGATGCTTCTGAATTATTTTGAAGTATTTTTACTTGGGGAGGATGTTCAGTCACTAAATATCAGTGAAAATGGCTGCCCCTCACCCCAGTTATTATTAGTGAACTGATTTGTTGGTGGCATCACAGCAGAACTGGGTCTTGAGGGATTTGAAAGTGCAGCAGGCTAGCTCAGGGAGTGCATTCCATGTGTAAAGGGTAATATCGAAGAAAGCACAAAGATGAATAGAGACAAAGTAGGCACTGAGATGACTAACTGGAGGAGTTTACTGTCCTCGCGAAATGAGATAGTGAGGGCCTGGACCAGGGTGTTAGTGATGTGGACAAAAAGAAAGGTCAGATTTTTCAAGTATTTTACAGTGAAAAGCACCAGGACTGGAACATGTGTGAGGCAAGGGAAAGGAAGGATTCAAACATGACCTTCAGACCCATAACCTGGGCTATGCTGCTCTACAAAGCCACTGAGATAATAAGTATTGAGATTTTAAAGCTTGTCTTTTTCTCTCCATCTTTAAATCCCAAATTAAACACAGCACACCAAATTCTGCTCTGGGGACCATGACAATTTCCTGGAGGGCAGATTGCTGTAAGATATAGCATGAGCCAATTCAAGACTATTTGTGGCATTCACAGAGCAGCAGCAAACAGTGGAGCATCACTTCTGGCCCTAAGAAACAATCACTGACTGGTGGGATCGCATCATGATGCAGGTTTGGGAGGACAAGAAGTGGCTGCAGAATTTTCAGATGTACAAGGCAACATTCCTGGATCAGTACACTGAGCTCGCCCCAGACCTCCAGCACAGGGACACCAGAACGAGAGCTGCACTGACAGTGGCGAAGCAAGTGGCGATTGTACTGTGGAAACTTGCGACACTGGGTTGCTACCAGTCACTGGGAAATCATGTTGAAGTTGGAAAATCCACTATGGGGGCTGTTGTCATCCAAGCGTTCAGAGCTATTAATCATCTTCTGCTACACAAGACTGTGTGTCTCAGCAATGGGAAGGACATAGGGGGTGGATTTGCAGCAATTGGGTTCCCGAACTGCGTGGAGCTATAGACGGCACACACATTCCTATTTTGGTCCCAGACCACCTTACCACTCAGCACATCACCAGAAAGGACTACTTTTCTATGGTTGTGCAAGCACTGGTGGATTACTGGGGAATGCTTCACCGACATCAGTGTGGACTAGTCAGGGAAGGTGCATGACATGTGAATCTTTAAGAACACAGGGCTGCTCCGAACGCTACAAGCAGGGACTTTCCCAACTGGCAGAGTATCATTGTCAATGGTGAAATACCAATAGTGATCCTGAGGGATCCAGCCTTCTCTTTAGGGAGTAGGGATCTAGCCTGACTCATGAAGCTGTACACCAGCCACCTTGACAGCACCAAGGAAAGATTCAGCTACCTGCTCAGTGAATGCGGAATGACAATTGAATGTGCTTTTGGTAGGGTGAAGGGATGCTGGCATTATTTACTCACAAAACTGGATCTCTGTGAGAAAAATATCCCAATGGTCAAAGCTGCCTGGTGTGTCCTACATAATATCTGTGAGGCAAAGGGAGAACAGTGGCCATTAGGATGGAGGGCAGAGGTGGAGCAACTGTCTGCTGAGTTTGAACAGCCAGATACAAGGGTTATCAGAAGACCACATCACAGAGCTATATGGCTCAGGGAGGCTTTGAAAGAGCTATACATGGCCCTGAAGTTTGGGGGCCTGTTAGGAATTCTATGGTGCTTGGGGTACATCTATGAATATAACACTGACAACATACCTATCACTGTTGTGATGCTTGCTGTACTTCATGATTATTACATTGTGTTTGTCACTGGGCACAATCACAGGTTAGTAGGTGCTTTCAGTGCCACAAGCCATTCTGCAGCATATGATGGGAACTAATAAAGATGAATTTTCCAAACAATAGAGTTTTGTTGAATAACAAAAATACATCAAAAAATATGTGCAAATTAAAAGCAAATACATTAAAACCTTAATAAATGTATGGAACAGAGCTTAAAGAAGGAGAAGGAACATTCATGTCTATTTTAGCTACACATACATCAACCGTGCTCTCACTGGTCAGTATATGTGAAGCTGTGGTTGTCCTTAATGCTCCCCAGTGTGGAGGGGTAGGGGTAAGGACGCAGCCCGACATGCGGAATGTTGAGGTGGGGGTGTAGGGACGTGCTATACTGCAGCCCTCCAGGGACTGCAAAGGGAGGCAAGCCCAGGATTATTTAACCTGTAAATCCACAAGAGTCTGCAGCATCTGTGTTTGCTGCTGAAGAAGCCCCATTATGTCCTGATGCAGTTCCCTTTCCCACTCCTGGGCCTCTCTCTTGTCCACTCTTTGCTTTTCCATACAGTCTTCAGTATTCATCCTCCAGGCCCTTTGCTCATGGTCTGATACAGCACTGGCTTGCAAGATCTCATTGAACATGTCATCCTGAATCCTCTTCTTTCTCTTCATCTGGCACAGGTGTCCTGTGGTTGTGGAGGGGGAGACCCTGAAGGCCGCAACATCAGCAGCGCCAGATAAAACACAGAGGTACCCTTGTCAGTATAGTCACAGTGGAAAGTGAAAGTTAAGATTCAAAATTCCTTTCCTTTGCTCCTCTAGTGTTTTTAACAAAACATGCTTATGACACTTCTGCTTCAGAGTACTTGTGCACGGTACCTCTCCCAGCACCAGCCAGAGTCAGTATAGCCCACCAGAGGTGAGAGAAATGAAGAGGCAATTTCTGGGTTGCATGAAACTATGAGCATAGGGCAATGGCACCAAATACTGGCACCATTTTCCACAGGAGGTGGTGATTTTATCTCACTGCTGAGGGTGACAAAGGCACAGAGAATACAGCTGCTGCTGGCGTCCTGAAGCCACCCATGCCCGTATGCTACTAACATGCATACTGCAATGGTTTCTGTTGAAGTTATGGTTGAGTGGTGTGGGAAAGTGTCCTACTGCAGAGGAAGAAATAAGGCAGCCCTCCCTAGAAACCTTTGGCAGAGGATTGCAGAGTGCCTCCATGAAAGTTTCTTCAAGGGGAATGAAAAGCAGAGAGCAACTCTACCTATCTTGGTTGTACCACTAGCTCTTCTAGCATGAGTAAATTCATGAAAAGTCGATAGTTGTGTCCTGTAAAGCTGAGGTGCCATCATTGTAATGGGAAATAAATTTACACACTTACCTGACATTCCTTACCCTGCATCAGGCTCACCCATGCTCAACTGCTGGGACTGACTAGACTGCAGTGGAGACTCAAACAGGTCCTGGTTCGTGGCACAGATGGACATGTCCCCCGATTGCATGTCCCCCGTCTTCCTCCTTGCAGCAGGGTTTGGCGGGGGCTTGTCCCTCTCCAGGGCTGCGGGGAACCACACCGCCTCGCTACTTCCTTTCAGTTGTGACAGGGAATTAGCCTGGCTGTGGGGGTCTCGTGTCACTGCAGCCATAGAGGAAAAACATAACAGTTATTCACACCCGGTTGGCAGGCAGTAGTGAGTCACGGGCTCAGGTCCTCAGGCAGGAGCTGAGCGTCTGTTATAATATGAACAAGCCCCGGCCCTGGGTCAGGGCACGGCAACAAAGAGTCAATGGCTCAGGCCCTCAGGCAGGGGCTGAGCAAACAGGTAAACAGCAGGCCCAGGCTCTTGGCTCCGAAGGGCCTGCGAGAGGGGGAGACTGACACCCACAAGTTGGGTGGCAGGGGGGACGCAGGCCCACCCACTCCTCTGCATCCCAGCCCGGGGCCCTAGCAGCAGCAGAAGGCCTGCTGCTGTGTCAGTGGGGATCCTGGCCGCAACACACTGACATAGGCTCTGGCAGTGCTGCAGCCTGACTAAGGCCAGCTGCCCCCGGGCTACTTCCTAACTCCCCTTCTAGAGGTACCTGGGTCTGGATGGTGTCCTCCAAGGGGTCAAGCACAATGGGCTCCTTAGGGTAACTGGCAAGCGGTAGCCTTGGCAGCTCCTCTGGGTAACTGGCGAGGGACAGGCTTGACAGCTTCTCCGGGCTCTAGTTGGCATCAGGCATCGGCTGGTCTGGCCAGTCTTCGGGTTGGCCGCCGATTGCCGGGGTCTCCCAACCGGGAGCTAGGCCACAGGCGTCTGGCCTCTCCAGCGGCTGTTCTTCTAGTGAGCTCTGTGGTTGGGCTTTTATACTTCCTGTCCTGCGCCTTGATCTCTGGGGGGCAGGCTCAGGATTCACTGGCTCTGCTCACTTTGGTGTTCGGAGAGGCTCATCCCTCTCCGGGGCGGCAGAGAACCACACCGCCTCGCTAAACTCCTCTTCCTGCTCTGCCTCGTCTTGTCCATGCTGTTCACACCAGCAGCCTGTGCCTCAGCCTCCTCGGAGGTATCCACAGTGGTCTGTGGGATGGTGGTAGGGTCTCTGCCAAGTACAGTATGCAACTCTTTGTAAATGCAGCAGGTCTGCCACTTGACACCAGATTGACTGCTGGCCTTGCTGGCCTTCTGATATGCCTGATGCAATTCTCTCTCTTTTACATGGCACTGCTGTTGATCGCAGTCCTGTCCATTCTCCTGCATCCCCCATGCAACCTGCTCATAGATGTCAATATGTCTATGACTGGTCCATAGCTGTGCCTGCACAGCCTCTTCTCTCCACAGGCCAGGAGATCCAATATTTCCTGTCTGCTCCAAGTGGGAGTGTATATGGAGCATGTAGCCGGCATGGTCAGCTGGGCAGTTGCCCATAACAATGGAGAGCTGCTAGGTGTGCTTGCCAAGCTGGACAACCAGGAAAAGGCATTTAAAAAATTTGCTGGGCTTTAAAGGGTGGGGGGGGGGGGGGACCTTCCATTCTCCCTAATCTCTGGGCAGTGCCATTCACAAATGTGGCCAGAGCACTCAGTGTCAGGCATTGTGGGACAGCTGCTGGAAGACTATTGGAGTCAACATAGTTAACGCAGTGTCTACATTCACACTGCATCAACTCAATACATGGACCACTGTTCAGGGAGGTGGTGTCACTATATTGATGTAATGGAGAGCTTACATCAGTGGGAGACAAATTTAATTGTAGACACACATACACAACTAGGTCGATGCAAGGTTGCTTACATTGACCTAACTTTGCAGTGTAGACCAGGCCTTAGTTTGAAATCCAGCCTATGTATGGATTGGAATCAGTATTGTGATTATGAATTGGAATCAGTACTGATAACATGTATGCTACAGTAATAAGGGAGTAAGGTTCTAATCCTGAACCTTTTTGCACATGGCTAGACTGCTGCACTTGCACTAATTAAGGTTCTGATACTACAAAACACTGATACATATGTTTAACTTTATGCATGTGAGAAGTACCACTGAAGTTGGCGTTTGCTGAATTGAAGCCTATTTTACTATTCTGCTGACAATTTTTTTTTCAGTTATGAAGAATCAAGGAGATAAAGAAAGATTGGAGAGAAATAAATGTGGTACTAATCTTCAGATAAGGAAAGAAAATGATCCTGGCAATTACCAACAACTAACTTCTATCTCTAGTAAAATAATGAAGAGAAGAAAATTACAAACCAATAGAAAGATAATAACTATTGAGCAAAATGGGTTTATAAAGCATTGATTTCCCCCAGACAAACATGATTGCTTTTTGGATAAAATTAAGCCCATATTCTGCAATGATTTAGATATGAGCTTAGCTTCCAGTAGGTGAGTAATCTTTACTTGCAACACATTTAGCCCTCAATGGGGTCTTTAAAAAGTAAGTAAGAACACATGAAAATATTTGAAACAGGGTCTGACAAAACCTCTTTTGCAAAATTGATTATTTCCTTGAATATGCAATTTTTGTATGAATTGAAAAGTGGCAGAAGGACAATAATAACAGCTCAGTGGCAACAGCAGTGTGAGGCGGTGTCTGGTGTGGTGCCACAGTGACCACTGTTCGGCTTAGCCTTTCTTAGTATCTTCAGTAATGATGTGGAAGAAGAGAATAAAACACACATTCATGAAATTTCCAGATGATACTGCACTGGGAGGGGTTGCAGCCTCACAGATGATTAATAGCATCTTAAATTAGAACTAATTAATTGATCTAGAAAATTTGGAATTATAACAGAAAATATCAAAAAGAGAGGAGAAATGGGAAGATGCAAGCCAATACACCTGTGTATGTCCTGCCCTTCCATCTGCCAGCTCTCTCCCTTGCCTGTTTGTTCTTTCCTTCCCAATTCCTTTTTTCACTTTGCTTAATCTTACCTACGGCCAATTGCTTTGGTGCACCAGGAGACATGTTTGGGTTGGAGAAGAAAATCCAGAAGGGAGAACAGGCCTTTTATAGAACACATGATTCCACAGGAGGATTTATATCAATTAGAAGAAGACCTGGAACCCTACATAGACAATTCTGGAGGTGAGAGTTGTTAAATCAAGGTTGGCTCCAGTAGAAGAGGTGCTATGACTGAAACTGTATCAGATTATTTTCTTAGTGAACACAGTTTGTTCCAGGTTATTGTGAACTCCTTAAACTGAAGCACTGAGGCCTAATAATGAAGTTCATAACCTGAGAGCTTTATTGGTCACGCTATTGCTGTAGGCATTCACATAGTACTAATTAAGCTCTGGACAGTCCATCACGGTATGTACTGAATTCACTGTAATACATGGAATGGATTCTCTGGAAGGCAGGCTCTTCCCTAGTCATTTCAAGTCTCAGGTAAGAATCTGGAGGGGACGTCCCTAAGTCACCTGTTTATTTTTTATTTTTTCACACTCACTAACCACATTTGTACTGAAACAACAAAACCAAACAAGCATTGTGTGTTACGCTGCAAATATCTGGAAGCAGATTGTTAGTTGCCAACCTCCTACCTCATAGGGACTGCCCCAACCCCTGGGCTTAAAAAGTCACTCTCGTTCTTTTTCTGGCTCAATGACTCTTTTATACAAAGCGGAACAGCTTCAACAGGAGAGATTGGCGATCCCTGCCCCTGAATATTCCATATCCACGCAGTTAGGGCACCCTGCTGGGAGGTGAAAGACCTAAATTCAAAGCTCTGCTCCACATCATGCATGGGGAGAAATGAGCTTGGTCACCTAGTTCCCAGGGGAGTGCACTAACCACTGGGCTAGCAGTTACAAGGGCACCACCACTGCTGTTGTGTACAAGGCCAGATCTGGTAGGTATGCTCAGAGCATGCCTACCTTTTGGACTCCACAAGCAAGATAGGTGAGATAACGACTAGTTTGAGACTCCCACTGGGGCTTAGGCACTTGAGTATCAAGATTTAAGTGGCTGTGTGCATGGCCAGCAGCAGAAATGTAGGTACCCAGGGGACCTTACCAGCAGAAATTTAGGCGCTTATGGACTTTGGGCACCTACAGGGTTAGATGCTAGTTGAATGGGGGGGAGGGGTGCTGAGGATCTAAGTGTTGGATATAGATGGCTAAAGTGTCATTAGGCACCTAAATCCCTTGGTGGTATCGCTTAGCCCTCGATGACACCACAGTGATTTCCAGCCCCATGGCAGCCCAGCAGTAGGAGACATGCACAGCCATGGCCTGGCCTCTTGCTGCTGTTGCAGAATCTTCCGTACCTGAGAGATGTTGCTGAGAGAAGCCTGGGTAAAAGAGTGCTGACTGTTCTGTAGATGGTCTGGATGACACCATGAAGAACACTCTGCTCCTGCCAAATCAATAGGGCCCTGTCAGTGTAATGCTTAGAAAGGAGCTTCCACAGTCTAGGGTCCAAAAGAGTGTGCCCTGGATGCACTGCTCCCCATTTCTACATGCTTGGGTGCCTCTATGTAGCAAAGGGGAGACCCAACAGCTATGTGCCACCTCAACCTATAGTGATGTGTCAGGTGCACGAGGAAAGCAGGTACAAGTAAATGTTAAAACAAGGACCCTGTGTTTAGAAAATATCTTTAAATTCAGGATAAATGAAATGTGGGAAATGTCTGCCATACGGGGGATAAAATGTTTTTCCCTTGAGAGAGGTGCACCGCCCAGATTTGGAATTCAAAGATCATGCTAGTTGAATGGTAGCATCCTATGGCATAAGCCAAACACAACATGGGCTGAGGCTTACAGCAGATGGGCTACCTGCTCCTTCTAATTGACATTGCTGGTGTTTTTCTGTCAGGTGCTATACAGACAGGGAGTTCTAAGGAATCAATTTGAAAAATAACAATTAGTATTTAAGAAACACTTGCGGATGTGTCAACATCTCTATGACAGCGAATGACCTAGAGCTTAGCCCATGGCAGCTGTCCTGCCAGGAAATAAGCATAGAAGAGAAACTCAGTTTGCATAGAAATAAAGAGGAAAAACAGGCAGGTAAATTTCAAGGTGTATTTCAAAATTAGAGAAGTGGAAAGATACCAGAGTTCTGCTTAAAATTAACTTTCCTTTGTTTGCATTGTAGGGCCCTGGCATTGTAAATGATGAGAGAGAATCTTCATTTCTCTCTCTCATGCACACACCTCCCCTCACACCCAGGTCTTGTCTGATCCCTTTCCCCTTACCTCATACACATTAATAATTTACATATTCCATTCCTCACAGAACCAGGATGAAGCATGTAGGCCAGGGGTGGGCACACTTTTTGGCCCGAGGGCCACATCGGGGTTCCGAAACTGTATGGAGGCCAAGTAAGGAAGGCTGTGCCTCCCCAACCAGCTGGGTCCCCGCCCTCTATTTGCCCCCTCCCACTTCCTGCCCACTGACTGCCCCCATCAGAACCTCCAACCCATCCAACCCCCCCGGTCCTTGTCCCCTGACTGCCCCCTCCCAGGACCCCCCCACCTCTAACCACCCCTCCGGGACCCACCCCCTATCCAACCTCCCCTGCTCCCTGTCCCCTTACCACCACCCCGAACCTCTTCCCCATCCAACTTCCCCCTGCTCCCTGTCCCCTGACTGCCTCCCGAGACTCCCTACCCCTTATCCAACCCCCCCACTCCCCGCCCCCTTACCATGACACTCAGAGCACCAGGACTGGGAGCCGTGCCACCCGACTGGAGCCAGCCACGCAGTCTAGAGCACCGGGGCAGACTGGCGGCTCTCACAGCCACACTGCCTGGCAGGAGCTCACAGCCCCGCCGCCCACAGCGCCTGCTGTGGCTGCAGGAAAGGGGGGACAGCAGGGGAGGGGCCGGGGGCTAGCCTTCCCAGCTGGGAGCTCAAGGGCTGGGCAGGATGGTCCCGTGGGCCGGATGTGGCCCGCGGGCCATAGTTTGCCCACCTCTGATCTAGGCAATGGCCAAGAATGTCAGGGATGAGAGACGAGGACCAGAGAAGCACTGGTTCTCAGACAGGCCTAGGGCAGAAGCACAGTTTCTACCTTTAGCTGCAACTACTGGACTCCTTCCTCTTACAAAATAAACAAATATAAATCAAATATAAGGGGCTTTTTAACTTTGAAAAATAGTTACTATTAATTATATTAACTATTATCATATTATCATCACCTTTTCTGCATAGCAAAAAACCTATGTTAAACCCCAGTTACAACCTGTCATTTGTGCGCCAGACCAGATCCTGAGCAGGGTTGAACGGTGATTCACCCACAGTGTTAGGAACCCATCAGCGATGTCATTGATTTTAATGGAAGCAATATTGGCTCCAAAGCACTAAACACATTGTGTGTACACAAACTACGTGTAGAGTTCACCATGTTCTAACCCAGTTACACAAAGTAGCAATCAGTGGCGTAGGTGGGCCTTAGCGGTTAGGGTTAATTTGAGGTAATCAACAATTTACAAACAGTGTGTTGGATAGCAAGTTACAACTCCCTTGTCCACTAACATAGTTAAAACAATCTTGCATGAAGTAAACTATACTTTTGAGCTAATTCTACAAACTTTGGCAGACCAAATCTGTATGTGGCTTGGGGACATTGTTCAAACATGTTTGTCTCCATGGCAAGACTAAACCCTATTTTAACAGTGACAGTGGACCACCATGTTGTAATTCAGTGGTTCCCAAACTTGTTCCGCCGCTTGTTCAGGGAAAGTCCCTGGCGGGCCTGGCCGGTTTGTGTACCTGCCGCATCCGCATGTTCGGCCAATCGCGGCTTCCAGTGGCCGCGGTTCGCTGCTCCAGGCCAATAGGAGCTGCTGGAAGCAGCGGCCAATACATCCCTTTTCTTTTGACTAGGTAGCAAAGTGATCCCCAAACTACCTGCTGACCTTGTAACATGGGTAAGGAAAAGGTAGAGAACCACTGACCTAGACAAACCCAAAGAAAACTTTGATTCTCTATGTAATTAGTACATGTAACCACAATGTGCTTCATTGCTGTTAGTGTTGAGAGGAACCCGTCAGAAACTGATGAAAAATATAAACATATTTTAGTATTTTTTATTCAGGTATCCTTTCCTCTTGTTGTTACTTTGTTAGGATGGTCCTTAGCTATTTCTCTTTACTGCGCTGGACGCTCAGTTACTACAATGATGCCCTGTGGTATAAGAACTACGGCAAAATGGAGTTCGCAGAGGTAACTTAGAGTTTCCCCAGCTCTTCTACAGGACGCTGTTTCAATTAAAGCCCCTGAGCTTACAGCTGAGTTTGTCATAAATCCAACAGAATGCTATGGCGATTTCGGATCTGCCCTTTCTTATCCAAAATGAAGTGGAACGTTGAGTTAGATGTGTAGGTAGCTACCTCCAAAATCCTATCTATCCCTTGCTGTCTGTTAATATAACTTGTGTATGTGCAAGAGTTCCTGGAGATGCTTTAAACCATTGCTTTTCCAGGCTTGACATCAAAATCCTTTACTGATTAAAGGATAAGAGAGTTAGGGGTGAAATACACACACGTCACTTCGTTTCACGATGTTCTGAGGCTCGGGCGAATCCAATCAGGGCCGGCTTTAGGCCAATTCAACCAATTCCCCTGAATCGGGCCCCGCACCCAAAAGGGCCCCGCGCCGAAGCCCCGGTACCAGGGTGGCCCGGCTTCCCCAGGGGGCAATTTAAAGGGCCTGGGGCTCCCAGCAGGGGCTTGAGCCCCAGGCCCTTTAAATTCCCACCAGAGCCCCACTGCTGGAGCTCTGGGGGCTATTTAAAAAGTCCAGGGCTCCCATTGCTTCTACCGCCCTAGCCCTTTAAATAGCCACTGGAGCTCCACCGCTTCCCCAGGGCTCCCTTGGCTATATACAGGGCTGGGGCAGTGGAAGCAGGAGAGCCCCGGGCCCTTTAAATAGCCCCCGAGCCCCGGGCTGCTGCTGCTACCCCGGTGGGGGAGGGAGGAGGAGGGGGCACTCACAGTACAGGGTGGGCTGTTACCCGCACCCCCTGCCTGCACCAGCCCCGCACCCTCTGCCCTGCCTGCAGCCAGCCCCTGCTGCACCCCCTACCCTGCCTCCAGCCCCGCACCCCCTGCCCTGCCTGCAGCCAGATCCTACCTCCAGCCAGCCCCATGTCCAGTGGTGCCCTGCAGTTCTCAGGGCAGTAACCCTGCACACCTTTCCCGGAAGCTTCAATGAGGGGGGCAGGGAGCAGCTGGGACCCACACATGTGCACACCCCCAGGGAGTGGTGGGGCCCACACATGTGAAACGGAGCTCATTTCTAGTTCAGGCCCATCTTTTTAAAAAAAGAACTTTAGGTAGGGTTAACATACATCCGTATTTTCCCAGACATGTTAGGCTTTTTGGTTCTTAAATCGCCGTCCGGGAGGAATTTTTAAAATTTAAAAATTCCTCCCGGGAAAATATGGACATATGGTAACCCTATTGGTACAAAAAATACATACTGTGGCACATCCCTTAAATCAGAACTTTTTATAGGGAACCGGTTGCTAAGAAATGAAAGGCTTTTTTTTACATGAATTTTTTTTTTTTTAGTCATCCCTGCCGGGGCCCCGCCGAAAATGTTCGAATTGGGCCCCACACTTCCTAAAGCCGGCCCTGAATCCAATTGTAAGCTACACAAATTCACTGTAACTAGGCCAGATGTTCAGAGAGGTGTCCTTCCGGGAACCGCTAATTCTTCTGGAACAGGAAGCCGCTCCATTGGAAAATTCTCCTTTTCATGTGTCATTGAGACACGGAAGATAAACGATTATCTGTATTGTGAGCGTTGACAAGTCAAGGAAATATGGTTCTCACCGCCGATATTAACACCCCCCTCTCCCGCAGAAAAGCGCAGGTGTTCAGGTTACACTGACATTGTTAAAGAATTGGACTGAAGGCAGCGGAGCAATTTATAGTGAATGTGAGCTAGGCAGTTTTGTACCCCAAACCCCACATCAATAATTTGTCACATGGAGGAGAGCCTAGCGGTGACTAAGCTGAGCACTCCAGTTTTCCCGGGGCTTTCTGTAGAGATTTGGCTCCTCTGCGGGGAGGGTCCAAGTGTCCCCCCAAAAGGAGGAGGCGATGGGCTATTGCAAAGGGAAGAACCGACCAGATCACCATCGTCAGCTCCTGGTAACCAACATGCTTCTTGCTCAATATAGCACAACTCTTGCTGAGGAAAGATGCCCTAATCTGTGCAATGGAGGCCAGAGCCAAAGCCCACTGGCGTCAATGGGAGTCCTTCTATTGATGGCAGTAGCTTGGCCAACGCTGCAAATATACAGGTTGCCTTATGGGGGAAAAAAACACAAGTGCTAGGAAATAGCGGTTGAGTTCCTTGCCCGCGTTAACTGAAGGGTTTTGTGCTCCGAGAGCTGGCCCCGAATAAAGCCCAGGGTTCCCTGAGTTGAGAACCAGAACTTCACCAGCACTTGCCGCCCGCCTTGAGAGGGCTGGGAACCGCGAATGTATGGGGAGCAGCGGTACCGGTGGGCCTTTGGGGAGGATATGGGGTTAGGCAGCTCCCCCCTTTCTTAGGAGCCATGCGATCCGCAGCCCCCCAGCCCTGCGGAGAGCTGCATTGCAGCCCCGCTCGGAGCCGCAGGAGGGGAGCACCGAAGCAGGATCAGCTGGGCACGCAGGGCGAGGGTTGCCGTAGTTATCCGGAGCAGCTCATTACAACAGCGTCAGCCGGAGCCCGGCTATGGAGCCCCGCTTCTGTTGCTCAAGTGCCCGGGGAGGACGAGGCCAGTGTGGGGCAGAGAGGACTAAGCCTAAGGACTTAGCTTCGCGTGGGTTTGATGCTGTGCTGATGGGTTTATTTAAACAGGGCTGGTTTCTGATTGCCCACCTCTTTGCCCTCCGGAGCGGAAAGGGGCGGGGGCTCGCAGGGACGAGGGCACAACAGGCTGTGTGTGTACCGAGAGGGGATCGATGTGTAGCAACGCTCCAGCCCAGCTGGCACGCACGCTCTCTCTGGAGCCAGCAACTGGGAAGTGGCAGAGTTTGCAGCTAGAGAAAGTTACTTTATTAGCAGCGCACTAATCAGACATGCCACTTCCGCTACCTCGGGCGGGCTGGGGGGCTGGAGATTACACTCCCAAGAGCCAAGTAATGATGTTAAAGCGTGTAGAGGAGGGACATTTGCCTTGGCCAGAATTAGAGTAGCTACTAGCCTGCTAAACCAGCCCCAAACGAAGAGGCTTCATTGGCAATCCCATTATCCACCCGTTTTAGACATTTCCATGAGCCTTTTCTTTTACACCCTGCAAAAGGAAACCTTGGGTGGAACTGAGAGTGGGGGAAGGGATGGCTCAGGCTAAGCAAGGGGGGGGGGGGTATATTTCATTGTCTTTTCTTACCACGGATAGAACTGTGGGTGTGAATAAAATATATACCGTGTCCTGGGTGCATCAAGCTGAAGTGGATATTGCTATGAAAGCAACAGTCGAGGAGGTTAATCTTGGCTGGTTGGAGTTAAAAAAGGCAAATATTTCCGTTTGTGCCCTCCTGCCTTTCTCAGCATTGGTTGTCAATCCAGAAGCTTGTTATCCTTACAAGGCATCAGTTTGTTTGGCTGATCTCAGCAAGGTTTTCTTCTCCAAGTAGAACTATAATTGCTATAATTCTACTGTATCATTTGGATCATTGCAGTATTGTTGTTTTCTCTCTCTCTTTCTCTCCCCCTAACACTGCAATAACGCGCTCCAGTGTTAAATTAGCAGGTTGCAGGGGGAAAAAAAGACCGTAAATGAATGAAAGTTTGTTAAAAAAAATAAATAAAACAACAAAGTGACTTGGCAAAGGCAAGATCGCATCGCCGAGGATCCTCGCGCGCAATCAGGGCTCATTGTCTCTCCTGCTATTGGCTCCCAAATTGGCCGGCAGGCTCCAAATGAAGTTTATCTCCATTGTTTAAATACATGTTTGGAAGAGGTTGAGCTAAATGTGGGGGGACCCAGGCAGAGCGGGGCTGCTTGAGCCCCTTCCGAGCATTTTGCACGATACAGTAAAGCATCTCAAATGAAGGTGTTTCAGGTTCACGCGACGCCACGTACTCCAAATCGCTCCAGTTTGGAGATTTAGAACCAGTGCCTTAGTGCACGTTTCTTGCAAGTGTCAGTAAAACAACAACAACAACAACAAAATGCGCCATAAACGTAACCTCTGCAACACATTTCCCCCTTTTAAGGAACAGGGTTTCTTAGACTCACCTATAAACATTAAGTCCAAATGGTGTAGACAGCCCCAATTTGTACAAAAACAACAGATTTTTTACAGCTTTATAATCTCATGCAGGTTGCAATATTAAATTTGTCATTTTCATTTTAGTTATTGATCGTGAAAGCGGATAAAGCCGATTTTTTTTGTCAGATAACAGGGTATCAATCAGACAAGCAATCAGGGAGAACAAGCCAGAAGTGTTCTATACCCATGCACTTAAAGTGTAATTTATTTGCTTATTAGTAGAGAGAGAGAGGATACATTAACATGTTAACAAAAATTAGAAAAAATAAAAGCAGGAGTTCTCTTTTGCTCGTTTATGCAGCCCACTAATTCTTCTTTTATAATGACCGTTCAACACATTATTTTATATATATATATAATACAAGAAATGTGCAAAAGTATCCTTCATTAAAAAAAAAAACTAACCAGTAAAATCCGGTCAGTCAGTAACTAAGTTGCTCGCAGGTGCTGTATCAGTTATCTGTACGTTTAATACCTAATTTCTAGGTTTGTTTTTTATTATAATTATTATTGACATGACGCTCAAGAATAGCAACAACTAGGAAGGGATAAATAGAGCTTTTTGAAGTTGTGGCATTGAATCGTGACAATGATCGTTCGAGGGTGTATGTGAAAATGTGTCTGGTGCCAGGATCTCTTCTCTCCCGAGTTAAAAAGACTTTCCTTCCAAATTGCGTTCTCACTCCAGACACAAGCATTTCGGAGCGACGATTAGAAAAATAAAAACTAACAGGCAAAGCGAACAGAAATACTCCTTCAGTGCAACACAAGGAGGAAATCTAGCTTGTCAGAGACATTTCATAAAGGGGGTCAGAAACTGGTTATTGTATTTTAGTCACACGTATTTATCATTAAAATGTAGCTTTGTGTAAAAATGATGTGATCGCATATTCATTGATTGTGTACAAGTCCTGAACACCCAGCCCCGCCTATGTATTTTTAAAAGGCATAAAATAAGAGGAAATAAATGTCATGTAGAGCCTTTATGTGCCCGACAGCTCTGGGGAATAATGTCTGACTTGATGGTTACTTTATTTATAAAGTCAGACATTATTTCCAAGGCCTGTTATTATATATTATATACATATATTATTATATATTATATAATTAAATCATATACACACTTCTTATTTACAATTTGCTCTGTTTAAAGAATCTCAGGTGAAGGATCCCGCATGAAAACTCTGTCTTGAGGACTGTGAATGTGTATGATTAATAGGAAAAATAGAGCTGTCTCCCACCCAGCTCTCGAATAAGTGAATCATCTAAGTGTGCGAATGAATTATTTTAGGGTGACAAAGAAAACAAAAGCGAGATCCCTCCAACGTGTCTCGTGTGTTAGTAGGATGGGAACTGTAAATGCACATTTTATCAGGAGACGCACAGATAATTAAAACATGCCAATTAAAATCGAACCTCAACTGTATAAACAGTGAACTTCAAATTCTGCTTGGGATGTAAATGCGATCGCTCGGTCAATGAGCACGAAAAGAAAATCCCAGACGTCTTTCAGCAGCAAAGATGTGTTTAAAGTGTCTGAGAAAATGTGTGCTTAAACCCAGAGAGGGAAGGAAAAGGTAAGTGAGAAGCGAACGAAACCTTCTGGGTTTGAAAGTCCTGCACCTTCCCCGGGGATCTAGTGGTTCAGTTACCAACACTTCATGCAGCTCAAATTGTGTATTAAATACTTCTGCCAAGGCAGCCCCGGAATGTCTATCACACATTAGCATTTGAAAGAGTTATCCAGATGTTTATTACAGTAAAAATCCCAATTATGAATCCTTGTATTTTTAAATACGGACTGTAAGCGATTCAAGTGTGTTCCTTTGTAAAACGCTTTTCCTTTGACACATTCAATGAGGGAGACCGGGAAGGAAGAAAACCAGACATGGATTTCTTTCTTCTACACCACCGCCCCCCTCCTTCCCTTGGCTTTTCCTCTTTGCTTTTCGCTTGGCCCTAGCCTGTACTGCAGACATCAGCAAGGAGATAGCGAGTTTTCTGGATACAGCATTATCTCACCGGTCTTTGGAATTACCATTGTAGGTATCAGCTCTATTGTCAGACTCCTTTGCTAGATCTAAAACGTCCGCCCTTTCACAATGATCTCAATGTCATGGGACATTGCTGGGTTTCCAGTTTAAAGGGAGATAAGGGACACTTTAGTCCTTCTGTTTCCAAGCTGAAGAGCCAGATGGAAAGTCAATCGCAAATATGTTGATCCAGGTCTCTATTCTTATTCTCACAATTCCTTCCAATTAAATTGCTGTTTTATCTCAGGTCAACCATGGAAAATGAAGGATTCGTCTTCCAGGGCACCCATCCCCTCCCCAAGAATATAACTTTTATAAACAATTTTACATATAGCAATTAAAGAGAAATTGGCTGTCTCGTGTCTCCTGACATTGGCTTTTTATGTGTCTTTTCGCCATCACCCAAGCCGTGTTGCCATCCACATACCTCCTTTTCTGCTGTTAAAACAATAGTCAAGCGTAACTAGCAACAGATAGGTAACAGATCTGCAACAAGTGCGAGCTCATCTGTGTTAGCCCAGCGAAAGTACCTTAGCAGCATTATTTTATTTTCAAACGACTCCTCAAAACATGCTTTGATATTTGAAACCATTCCATACCCCAGTAAAGAAGAACGTGTCAGCTGGAGATGTTCTGAACAGTTTTGAAAGCAATAACTGAACCTCGCATCCTCGTTGTGTAATAACTCGTACCCCTCTTTCCCTACCTCCCCCACCCAGTAATTTAGAATTGTGGGAAACAATATCTTTGACAGACACCCCCTTTCCCGGCCGTGAGAGGTATGGGGGTCAGTCGTGGCAATAGCTGCGGAGAGATGGAGGACTAGGAGGGCAGGGAGCGAGGGGTTTGGACTCGTTTTCTGGGTGACAAGGCGAGGTGGAAGTGAACACTGCTCCCAGGGAGGTGCCGAGGAACTTTTCCGCGCTGGTGCTGATCCCCTAGTGATCCAAACCGGGCTTTGCTCCGCGCTGGAAGCCTGAAGCGGCCCTGCCTCTGGCGAGAGCCAATCAGAGGGCGGCTCCCAGCACGTGGAGGAGAGGGACTCAAGAGCAAAGCAATTGCAGCTCACTACACTTGTTACTAGTGTCCTGAGCAGGAAGAGGGGCGAGTGGAGCCGCTGGTGGGGGGATTAAAAAACACTCCAGCCCAAGCAACAACAACAACAAAAACCCAACAACCAAAAAAACCAAAAAGCCAACAACCCAGCCCCACACACACGCAGCCAGCCAGCCAGCCGGCCGAGCGAGGCAGCTCCTTACCGAAGGGAAAGCCAAAGCCATGAGCAATCAATACCAAGAAGAGAGCTGCTCTGAGAGGCCTGAATGTAAAAGTAAATCTCCAACTTTACTCTCCTCCTACTGCATAGACAGCATCCTGGGCAGGAGGAGCCCCTGTAAAATGAGATTGCTAGGAGCTGCTCAGAGCCTGCCTTCTCTGTCTAACAGGACAGAACAGGACAAGGCCGTGCAAGGTAAGCAACAAACGGCGGGTTGCAAGCAAAATCAGCTGGAAAAAAAGAAAAGTAAAAGTGCGGCTGGGAGGGAAGGGAAGGGGAGGGGGGGGAGACCCAAAGAAGCAGCTCTATAGGCCTGTTAACTGCAAAGCCATTCAGCGCTCTAACCCCTGCTGGATCGCTCCCAATCTCGCTCGCTCGTTTTCGATCGCTCTGTCTCACACCGGGAGCATGTAGTTTGGTCATAAAAGTAATATATTTATAGCGATCGGCTTATGTAAGCGAGAGGTCAGAAATAGCAGTTGCTGTTGGGATTAGCTCACCCCACCCCCTTCCAGCGTGTGGACAGGGGCTCTCAGAGCGGCGGAGACCCTGTAATTCTGGGGCTCTGAGGGTGTTCCGCAGTGGGGGAGCATTGCCATTGGCTTGGGCGGATTTGGTTTAACGCGATCGTATCTTCAGTTCCGATTCTTCTTCTTTATTATTAATTTGATTTTACTAAAGCTTAGACCAGAGTAAACTCCTCACATTGCATGGTACCGGGCTGGAACTGCTGGAAAACTGCGGCTTCCTTTTGCGCTGTTCTTAGCCTGATAGTTCATCGTTCTTGTTGGGGATTTACCATTCGTGTCAGAAGTGAACACTATTATATTCGTACCCTAGCTAAACCGGATTCAATATTTGTCAATAGTTTTATTTATTGAGACTCAGTATCGTTAAAGAAAAGCTGGACGGGGTGTGTGTGTGGAAATCATGCCTATTTGTTGTGTAAAACATTTTTCTGATCTCCTGTATCAAGTTCATGCTTGCTTTTGAGCAAGAAAGGGACTTAATAATTCACAACCAAATCACATTTCCTATCTCTTTTCGCTTAGGGCAGTTTCTTCCCGCTCTAGGGCGGTTTAACCTCTGGGGAGATCATTCACAGCAGCGGGTTTTCTTTCTCCTTGCCAAATAAACTTGCGATTTAGAATAATAGGCTTGTTTGACACGTAAAATATCCATTGAACACCGTTAGGGCAACGGAAACGAGACGAGCTAGAGCATGTCGGCCTTTGGGTTTTCCCCCCAGGTTCCCCAGGGCTATTTCAGACTCTGATGGCAGCACGAAGCCCTTGGGTTAAAAGGGAAATGTGTTCTGCAAAGGGGGGGGGGGGGGGAATAACCGGGCCGGGGAAGGGTTTGTTGAGCCCGCGCTACAGCCGGTGCCTGTTATCGGGCAGGGATGAGTGATGGTCGCTTTATGCCACCGGCTGCCCGCTACAGGAGAGAAGCGGGCGGCTACACTGGGATGGACCGGTGGCAACTTTCTAGCCGGACTCCGGACGGGTGGGGAGCCGAAGGGGCCGGTATGGTTTCAAGCTGACCATGGTGGGGGTCTCCCGCCGGCTGGGGACGGGGCTGGTGTCCCCGGGAGCCCCCCGGCTGGTGCCTTGCCCTGCTTTGCTGCCGCGCCTGCCCTGACCCGGTCTCTCTCTCTCTCTGTGCCCCGGCGGGCTGTGTGTGTCTGTCTCCCGGCAGGATCCCCCAAGGGGAGCCCCACGTTCGAGCCCGCCGAGCTGCACCTGCCCCCCAAGCTGCGCCGCCTGTACGGGCCCGGAGGGGGCCGGCTGCTGCCGGGGGCTGCCGGGCCGCGGGCGGAGGGGGCCGCCGCCCCGTCCTGGGACACGCTGAAGATCAGCCAGGCGCCCCAGGTCAGCATCAGCCGCAGCAAGTCGTACCGGGAGAACGCGCCCTTCGCACCCCCGCCGCCCGCCCTGGACGAGCTGGGGCGCCCCGAGGAGAGGCCGGGGCCGGCGGCCGCGGGGGTGCCCGACGAGGAGGAGGACGAGGACGAGGAGCTGCTGGAGGAGGAGGAGGAGGAGGACGAGGAGCTGGAGGAGGAGGACGAGGAGGAGCTGCTGGGGGAGGCCGGCGGGGGGCTCCTGAAGGAGCCCAGGCGCGGCGCTGCTCCCGCCACGGGGCCCGACGGTGGGGAGCTGTCCCCCAAGGAGGAGCTGCTGCTGCACCCAGAGGACGCCGAGGGCAAGGACGGCGAGGACAGCGTGTGCCTGTCGGCGGGCAGCGACTCCGAGGAGGGGCTGCTCAAGAGGAAGCAGCGGCGCTACCGCACCACCTTCACCAGCTACCAGCTGGAGGAGCTGGAGAGGGCCTTCCAGAAAACCCACTACCCAGATGTCTTCACCAGGTACAGGCTGGGGGAGGAGGGTTGATGATCGCAGCCTGCCCGGCTGGGCACAGGGCCCTTCCCACCCCGCAGATCAGCTGCCACAGCTCCCCTGTGCTCAGAGGCAATTCCTGGGGCTGGCTGGCTGATTGGAGAAGGCGCCTTAGCGTTTCTTTCTCACACACACCCCTGAGTTTCTCTGCTGGCCACAGTCACCAGGAGTTTCCTCTTGGTCTCACCCGGGCCTTTCCTGAATCCCCCTTGGATCAGCTGGGAAGAGTTTTCTCTCCCCCTCCCCCCAATCAGCTTTAGAGGCAATCTCTAGTATAGAAATTGCTGCTCTGCTAGTGGCACAGGAAAGGAGAGAAACTTCTGCGATTAGTTTGTCTTCACTGCAGAGCCAGTTGGCCACAGGCAGGTAGTATCTGTCCCGCTCCTAGCTAAACCACATAATGTTCTATTTTTATCCTATGCCTTGATCCTTCTTCAGATCTACCAACAAGCTTGCTGGGTATCAATTACGCTTTTCCCAGTGCAAACTGGAACCCTGCCCTGTACAGGGAAGTCCTGTAAAAAAGATCAAAGTATTCCAGCTTTGAGTTCTTAGAATATTTAACTAGATAATAGCTCCGCTAAAATACTGTGTGTAATATGTTTAACCTCTGCATATGGATATGTGTAGAGAGATACAAACTTAGATCGGAGTCAGAGAGGGGTGGGGGTGATATTCTCGTACACATAGTAGGGTCTGTTGTTGTTGCTTATACACTTTATCTACAGCTCATTTACTATTCTTGCCCAGAAACACAGAGAGGAATTTTCGAATAGGAATTAAGTGTATCTTGTGTTTGTTTACAGTTCTGACGGGCTCTTTCCCATTCTCCTCCTTTTCACACACACCACTCCATTCTCCTTGCCCAGAAACTCGTTTGATTTACGCTTCCCCCCCTTCCCCTGAATAGTGAAGTCAGATCCCGAGGAGATCGTGTCAGACGGAGAGAGAAAAAATGAGAGCGTAATCTCTATAGAACGTTAAAAACACAATCATACCCCCAATTTCATAGATGAGCTATACTACACTCACCGGTGTAACTAAAAGAAGGAAAATCAATCCTTTTTTTTTTTTGAACAAATAAAGCAATGCGGCGTGGAAACGCTTAACTGTGGTACCCGGGGTGCACTTATGCTCTGCTGCAGCTAACATATTTCTGCTGCCTCCAGACAGCAACGAAACTCTTTCCCCAGAAGACATAATGTATAACACCTTTAACAGTCCAGGGCCTTCCCTGCGGTTTTGCGCTGCCTGAATACTGCAGAGCTGCGCTCCAGAACGGGTAGTTTAGCTACAATATCCTGGAGGGAAACGGGAAAAATCCAACAGGCCTTTTTTTACTGCTGTTGTTGTTGCTTCTGCGGTTCCTGAGCCTTTTCTCTGGCTGGGTATTAAAACAGAAAGCTTCCAGCCGGCTCGGAGACTTGAGTTAAAATGTCAGGCGCTTGTTGTGTAGCGAAAGGGAAGGCGGCTCGTGTTTGGCTTCCCTCGGGCTCGAGGCTTTGAAAGTTGCAGGTGAGGCTGAGGGATCTGAAAGAAAGCAGGCTCTTTGCAGCCCAGGGTCCCTTGGCCAGCCCAGCTCTTTCTTTTTAGCGGAGGGAGATCCAATTATGCTCTGAGCTCTCATATTTTAGGTAAACAGATTATGAGCAGTTTTATAACATCTTAATGGTTTCCGATTTGCCTTAATTATTGCAATAATAACTGCAATGAAGGGGTAGGGTTTCAGCTAAATTGATTCCCCCTGTGATGTGTAGAGTTTGCGGTGGGCATTGGAAACACCAAGCGTTTAGTGGGTTTGAAACTAATTAGTTTTTAAGGCACACACTGAACTCTAAATCCCAGGCACAGCTCGAACGTGACGGACGAAGATAATTGCGGAATGGCCTGACCCGGGGGTGACTTCGCCCCCTTTGCTCTCTACCATCTCCTGATCGCTTGCGGAGGGGAAACGTGTAATAAGCCTTTTCCCTACTTTGCTACACGGGCTGCGGGTGTTGCAAGCAGACGGGGTGTGAGCACTGGGAGCCAAATTGTGCGCAGACTTCAGCCTGCGGCTCCGGGTATTGGGCTAGGGCTGCCCCTGGATACGCCCCTGGTAGGGCTCCATGGGCCATGTGGTGGGTGCGCTGTATTTGTGCTCAGACCAGGCACACGGCAGGGGGCTCGATCCCGCTCCCATTCATGTGCCCCGGAGCTCGGCCATTGACTCGAGCCCCCCGCCCGGCCGGGATCTGGGGACGGGGCAGAGCTGCCCTAGCTGCTCTGCGCCCCCGCGGGGAGTCTCACGGCGCGGTGTGTCTGTGTGCTTGTTTCCCTCTCAGGGAGGAGCTGGCCATGCGGCTGGATCTGACCGAAGCCCGAGTGCAGGTGAGTCCGGGCGAGAGCTGGGTCGGGTGAATAGGGGCCTGCGCGGTCTCCCTACCCCGCGGAGAGCCGGTGGATGCCCGCGGGGCCGTGGCCAGCTAAGCCCAGCAGCGGCCGCTGGGACTGGACTCACTCAGCCCTGCGCGGGTGGGTTGGAAACTATCCCTGTTGCCTTCGCCAATCCTGCGGGGTGTTCTCCAGAGGCACGCTGGAGAGGGTCGGGGGTGGGGGCTGGCCCCTGGGGTCAGTGTGGTGGACAGGGGAAAGACCGGAGGCAGCTGATATCCCCTCCTCCCACAAAACCCCCAACCGACCCCAATAATCAGCAGGCGAAACCCAGTTGGATTAAAATCGCCCGGCCACGCGGGGTTTTGGTTGTTAGACAAACCCGCTCTGCTCCAAGCAGGTATTTGGCCGTGATTAAATCTCCAATCGGGCTTCATAAAAGCCCACTTAGTGCTAGAACAAACAGGGCCATTTGAAGGCGAAATGTTGTTTGATTTCCTCTCCGCCTGCACAAGGGGCTGGCTAATGCTATTTGATTTCCCATTTTTGATAGCAATAAGACCGCATTGATCTAATAGTGAGTGAGTGCAATGCTATTAAAGGTGTTTGCAGCCCCATACCAGAGTGCATTTCCTAACCCAAGTCTCATAACCAAAGAGACGATAAACATTGGGATGCCCTGATTGCCAACAGAAAACAGATGTCTCTGGGTCTGAAGCTGAGCAAATCACTTTACAGTTAAAATCAGGCGCTGATAAAGCATAATAAATTCCATATGGCTCATTTAATACACAACAGCTTCTTGCATTAGAGGGGCTAATGATGAGATTTGTCCCCTCCTTTCTGTTGACACATTTCTCCATTGTCAAACAGAGATGTGACAGCAAATCAGTATTTTCAGCTCAGGGGAACAAGTCGTGGGAAAGTTAAATAACTTTTAAAAAGAAAGACACCCCCTTTCTCTCTTCTCCTATTCACTGGAGAAGATGTAATTAAGGGAATATGAATTATGAGAGCCCCTTCGTTTACCTTTTGGGTGTACTCAGACTTATTAATTCAATAATGGGGAATTGCAGTGGGGACAGCTTGCTAATTGAGTTTTAGTTGGTAGAGACGATCCGCTTGTAGAAGATTTTGGCTTCCTTTAAGGACATCATGTCTCTTCATACGTACGTCTACACATAGCATCGTTGCCTTTATTCGTTTAGCTGCTGTAGAGATGGGGTTTCATAATGTTCTGCCAAACGTGAGCTATATTTAAAGGTGAAAATTCAACCCCCACCGCGCCACAAAATTAACAGATTATGTCTCTTTCAAAGGCTCTCCTTTAATGTGTGATATTTATACTTTGATATTAAGCGAACGTTTTCCGTTCAAATGTGGTGTTTTATTAATCTCTTCTGTTTCAAAGAACAAGCACATTTTGATTAACGAACGTTTAGGGTGAGATTGCAATTCCGTGGCTGGCTAACAAAGTCATGTAAACTAAATCCTAAGAGTACAGCTGGGACATGCATATTATTCCTTCAATAGCTTCGCGATTTTTTTTTTAAATATTACATTTTACTTGCAGTCACGATTTTGTATTGCTTTTAATCTTTAAAAACCTGAATGAGCCTAAAATGATACCATTTGTAAATATTAACTTCAGTGAAAGATACCATGCAGATCTTAGTGTGGGTGTGTGTATAGATCACATCATAAAAATAATTTAGTTCTAGTGGGAATTAATTTTTAGAACATTTGACTACAGCAGTAATGTTTCAGTTAAAATGTCCATAAAAGAAAGCATTATTGTATGCTGCCAAAACCACCACCATGCTGTCAAGTATTTAAATTAAAACGTTTTACTCTCCACTCAAACCAGTAGGATTCCTCTGGAAAATGGATACATGTTAGCTGAAAAAGAAACTTCCGAATATTGTACATGTTTTCAGAGAATCATTATACTGTGTGTTAAATGTTACGTATATTCAGAGTATTCAGTACACACGTGTGTGCTTATTTATACCTGTGAAACGTAAACCCGGAGATGAGGTATTATTTATATACTATATAGCATAAGTAACCATATTAAGGATAAAAGGCTTAACGGGTCAGCTCCACCCTAGCCTCATACTTTCTTCCAAAGAGGCAATCACTTTACCAGCAGGGTAAATATATAAACCAGGAGAAGGTGATAAAAACGCTTCCGTGAAAGGTAACCATGCACGCCCACTTCAGGGGTTGTTTAATCCTGTCCTAATGTGCGAGTTATTTGACCAACCCGGGCCATTTATTACTCCATGTAATAACAACGAAGTCCCCCCCCGCTCCAAATGTTACCTAGATCAACTGCCATTTGTAGTCTAAAATCCTATCCAGTTCTGACCTCCTGCCTGCTGAGGGTTTGGGGTAGAAATGCTCGAGACCTGTCCGGAAAATGTATCATGTCTGCTGGGCAAAACATTTGGAGACGAGGCCAGAAATATTAAAACCAATTTTCTTTTGGATTTCAGGTATGGTTCCAGAACCGTAGGGCTAAATGGCGGAAGAGGGAAAAGGCTGGGGCTCAGACACACACCCCAGGTTTGCCTTTCCCTGGTCCCCTGTCAGCAACTCACCCACTCAGTCCATACCTTGATGCTAGTCCTTTCCCTCCTCATCACCCAGCTCTAGACTCCGCCTGGACTGCTGCTGCAGCAGCTGCTGCTGCCGCCTTCCCTAGTCTACCTCCTCCACCTGGTTCTGCAACTTTGCCACCAAGTGGGACTCCGCTAGGCCTCAGCACTTTCCTGGGCGCAGCTGTATTCCGGCATCCAGCCTTCATCAGCCCTGCATTTGGCAGGTAACACGTTCAGCGTTTACCATTTGCAAATGCGGTGTATAGTATAACCAGTACAGGGGGTGGAGGTTGGGGAGGAGAAAGTGTGTGCCATGGAACATGGCTTTCGGGAGCCACGGCTGCCTACTACAATCCAACTTGTGTGCAATTAACGCAGTTCTCTTGCCTGGATTAGTTAGGCACCTCTTAGTTGAATTTGCACTACAGATTATTCATGGGGAGGAAGGACAAATGAGGGGAAATGGCAGAATTCCAAGCACTTGACGTCTGCATGCTACAACCTGACTCATTAATGTACAGTGCTCAGAGTCTCCGGTGGAGGTTAATGTTATTAGAACTGTCTTGAAAGAGTAACAAGAAAGTTTTCGAAGAGTTGCTATGATGTGAGGCTGGTGGCAGTGGGTCAAGAAGGAAAGGTAACTTCTCACCCTGAGCTGGTCTCCCTCAAGCGACTTGGTGACAATGATGCTTCCCCGGTAGAGCTGGATGAATAATTTGTAGCGTGTAATTTGATTAATTTTGTCTCTTTTGCTGTTCAAAATTGTCCTCGAGCAGCCTATCGTTTTCTTGAACGTCTTAGTTATTTAAAACCATTCACAGAATTATAACCACTCTGGGTTGGTAGATCTCTCGCAGGCAGTTCATTGTGGATTATTTGATATTCGAAATTCGAGCTGTGTTGGTTAGTGTTGATTGGACGCACAGGTCACATGTTACGCTTCGGTTCCCTGACTAGATGAGGGTAACGCTTAGAATCAGATTGTCACCATGAATATTCACGTCTACTAATTCAAAATCTGCTCTCTGGAAATATTCTCTTATATTTGGTTGACATTCACGGTTTCCACAAACATTCCTGCCCCTCGCATCACTCGCTAGAGTATTTGTAGCAAGGGAACACAACACCGGTGAAGCATTCAATAATTAGTAGGACTCGTCGTAAAAAATATTTTGGAGTATTTGCCCGGGTCTATTTCTCAGTGTGTTTTATACCTAAATCTACTAGTCGTGTAAGACACTGAAATAAAAGAAACGATTCACGTATATTATAGCTTCCTTTATTTAAATGAAAACCAAATGATGAACTAAAAAGTCTGTAGTTAATCACACAGACAGAGAAACAATAGAAGGATTTATTAAGTTGGAGAGAGAAGTGAAAATAAAACTGAATGTAACTGCAATGATCTCTGTTTAGGAGAACAAAGAAATAATAGATTCATCCAACTGAGCAGCCACTTTAACAAAATCGTCGGGAGGAAAATAAAAAAAAACGAAGTAAAATTAGTTTCTTAGTCTAAACCAATACAATTAAACAGTTTATGCATCAAATTGTAGTCAGTGACTCAATTTACCTAATGGAACAAGTGATGTTACAGTGCTGTCACGCCCCCTGCTTAGAGCGATGATTTCACAGTTTATCACTTCTCTTCTAGCATTAGTGCAGTCCTTCTACGGTTCCCCCCCCCTCCCCGACAACAAATTGAAAAGTGAATTGTAAAAGCTTACTAACTCAGCCTGGATAATGGACTATAAGATTAAAATAGGCATGACAGAGCAAATTCACATCCACCTTGAAATGTAGCATTTCAGTATGTATTAGGTGATTTAAAACTGTTAAATTTAACAAGTTCACCACAACAGGGATTGCCTCCCACTAATCAAACCTATCATTGTTTTGATATATATAGTATCGCTAGATTTTACCAGTAGAATTAGGGATTCTGAAGAATGTAAAAGCTTGTGTTAAACTGAGCAGTAATTGACCTTTTAAAAGGAATGTGTTCCATTCTTGCCAATGTTAATACTTAATATCTGCATCAAAGACTCAGAAAGAAAAAAAAATCGCAGCAGCCAGTATGGGAGCTTAGCATGCTAGGGCTTAGTATGTAGACCCTGATGCCTTCAAGGAACACAGTTCAATTCCTAGCCGTGATGATGTCAATAATCACATCCTTGGTTAATGGAGAGTCTGTACATCTTGATGTGCCAGTCAAGGGGGTCACTTGCACTCTTCAGAGTGACTGCTCTGGTGAGAGAAGTAAGAAAAACTAGAGGGAAGGCATTTAAAAGATTGTGTCATTGAGCCTGGATGCTAGGTTGCTGGATAATAATTGGCATTCCACTGTGAGGAAATCAACAGGAATGCCACTTCCTGCTGGTATGGGCATCAGTGCTGAGGAACGGTTAAGACACTTTGGGCATCAGGACTGTAGAACCTTTAAAAGAGGAAGATGATTGTGGAGGGGGGGAAGGGGAAAGGCAGAAATCCACTGGGGGAAAAGAGAGGAATAGTATAATGGAAGAGTTTAACGTGTGCAGCGTTTCTATTTTAAATGATAGCTAAGGAGAAAACAATCCCCCAAAGCGTTTCATTTTGGAATTCCTCTCCCTATTAAGTGTAAATCACAGTATCAACTGCTCCTGACAGTGTGCTCTAGTGTGAGCGGCTGTCACCAGCAAATCTGAGAGAATTAGACTCGCTTTTTTTTTTAATCTTTTGACTGCCAGTGTTGAGATTTTTTTTCAACGTCTTTGTCTTTTCTACATTAGTGATAATACTTCGCTGCTTAGCTCTGACATGAACTCAGAACTCTTAGTGGAAGCGAACAGGGAAGTGGGGGGGGGGGAAGGAACAGATATGACAACGCTGGTCACCTTATTCTGACAAAACAACAGCAACAGACACACGCACATAAGCTGCCTTGGTTTTGACCAAAATGTTTACTTTACTTGCAGGCTCTTTTCCACTATGGCTCCCCTGACTAGTGCTTCCACTGCTGCTGCCCTACTGAGACAGCCCACTCCTGCCGTGGAAAGTGCAGTGCAATCAAGTGGGCTATCAGATCCAGCAACAGCTGCAGCAGACAGACGGGCTTCTAGCATAGCAGCTCTGAGGCTGAAAGCAAAAGAACACGCAGCTCAGCTCACACAACTCAATATTATCCCTGGAAACAGCACAGGGAAAGAGGTGTGCTAAAATAAATACATAAATCAATAAAGGTCACCTCAGCTAGTACGAATCAAGACCAAATGGAAAAAGAGGACCAGCGATTAAGACATTGGATAGGTTCTCGGGTTAGGAACTTGAAGAAAGCAAGCATCAGCACTCACATGAGTGAACCAACATTTACAAGCTCCTGAATGAGTAACTCCTTGGCTGGTACATTTTAAAACTGTACACTACATTAATTTCTTCATTGGTCATTAGACAAAAAGAGCTCCCAATAAGATATTATATTCTATAGAATTAAAGTTACATCCCTCCCCCCCCCCCTTTTTTTTTCTGGACATCTGGCTAAATAAATACATAAATTGCAATTAAAAAAAAAATACCTAAACTTCCCACACAGCTTCTTAAAATAACATCTTAGGATGTTAAGTTGGTCTATCAGGAGCACTGGAGAACTATTTTACATGTTATTGTAGCCAGCTGCATATTATCAACCAAGGATGCTGCCAGTGCAGAATGAAAGTGAATTTGATGCTGTAAGATAACCAGTGCACTTAAAGGAAAGGGGTATATCTTTTTCTTGTTATATTCTTTAACACTACACCAACCAAGGTTTTTATATCAAACCAAAGGGAAATACACTGCTAGAATATGGACTGTTTAAGTCACTAAACTGTGATTATTGATTCTGTACATACCATTGTTATAAAAAAGAACAGAGCTTTGTATATTTGAAATGTTATAAAACAATTGCACTCAGTGTAGTGTTGTAAAAGTTTGTCATTCTGTAGATTCTTACTGTGTTGTAGATATAATAGGGTTCCTAGACAAATATTTATGTACAACCCCTTTATTTAACTTATTAACTGTAGAGGTTTCCGAAACTCTAAAAAGGCAATGGTACAGTACTTTTGTGTAATGTCGTTATTGTTAACACTTTTCCTTGCTATTAATTGGAGAAGTGCCACACTCAGAAAATAAAATATATATATATAAATATATATATGTTTAACAAAAAGAATTGTGAAGGGTACATTGAAGTATATGGCATTTAATAGCGTCATTGGAAACAACCATGGAAATACCACCCGTGTAACAAATAGGGGCTATTATAACTGTCTAATAGATTGTTACCCTCAAAACTGCTGTAGGAGGAAGCTGAGATCCCTGTCTTTAGTACGGGCGGGTTTTTATTGTTTTAAGTCAACAAAATAGGAATTTCTTTAAAAAGATTGAACGTAGAATATGTTTCTAATACGCCTGCCCTAAAAATCCAAACAATTTGAAACTCGCTGAGAAGCAGAACCCTCCTACAGTGATTCGTGGCGAGGTCCAGCATGTGTGTATCTATTGTATATATTAAATGTCATACAGACTTCAAGTCGGCCCCCACGTGCTTTCAGGGCAACACCGATTTAGCCAAAGGGGAGTAGGCAAAGTGAGGGCTTGTGGAAGCAGCAGGGAGACACCAGTGCTCGAGGCCTTGCAGCTCAGGGGAACTGTTGGAAGTCAAACTTGTAGAACCTCTTGGCGAAGATGGTTGTAGCTTCATGGTAAACGCAGTTATTCCTCTACCTGGCCAGCTCCACGCACTGCAGTCTGACAAGGCCTAGCCCCATGTAGGTGTGAGCCAGAGAGGGCGGTGAGACTGGAGAGGAGTTTCAATCTGGGCCTTTACACAGGGGTGTGTGTGAGTAGGGCGTTGACACGATGTGTCCTGATTCCTGCACTGATCCGGTCGGTCCCTGCGGGTCTGGTTTGGATGCTTCCCAGGGAAGGGCTGGGGGTGTGTGTGTTACTCCCGCTGGCACTGGCGGGGAGCCAGGCTGTTCGGGGACGGACACTTGAGGATGGGGGCACCAGCAGCAGGGGAAATGCGCCGCTAAAGGTGCCCAGCGTTAGTCCCGGCTCGCACCCGGCCCCAGCGGGGGGGAACAAGCCCGGGGAGGCCCGGCGGGGTCGGGATTGATGCTGATGACCCGTGGGCAGAAACGGGTGGCAGAGCCGCAATCCGGTTCTAGGCGTCGGGGGCACAATCCGGCGCCGCGCCCCGCGCGGTTTTGCTCGTGAGGGTGGCGAGGGGGTTGGCTGCTCTCGGGCTGGGCGCGCCCCGCCGGCGGGTTTGAAGCCATCGCTTCTCCTTTGACCCTTCCCCGGAGCAGAAGCAAATCGCGTGAAATCCCCCCCCCCCCCCCACGGCTCGCAGCCCGGGCCGGCCAATGGCCGCGCCTGGCCTTGTTTTACCAGCCTCCTAATCCCGGCTCCCTCGGATGCTGCAAACACGCCCGAGCCCAAGGCCCCCTATTCTTTCTGCGCGCTCCAGCTGGAGGGAAACTCATTCCGCGCCCCAGCGTCCCCCACGCCAGCGACCCCCTGACTTCCAGCGAGGCTCCCTGGTCAACATCTGACGGGGCGCGCCTGACAAACTCCCGGCAGCTTTTCAAAGCGGCAAAAGAAACCAATTTTCTTCTCCCTCCAAACCTCCCCCAGCGCTGAATGCTGCGGGCTGGAAAGAGCCACTGGAGCGTGCTTAGAGGATTTTATGAGATTTTCCAGAATGATTTAATCTAATTGTGAGCATTATTAATGAATGGCAACCCGCTTTGGCCCGAATATCTGGGAACGCTTCGCTACAATGCCAGGGGAGCCTGACCCTCCCTCCGCCCCCCACCCCCGGCTCAACCTCAAACAAGCCTCCCCCCATATAGATTTAACAATCGCCAAAGAAATATTGACGCTTGGATGTAGCGCTAGAGAGCCGGGACTCATGGCAACCCGATTCCCTCCCAGGGCCAAATCTCCCACCATCTGTTCTCACATTTAGAAGCCAACAAGAGTTCCCAACCCAGGGTTTCCCTCACACCCTGTTCCGCTCCATGGCGGGCACAACAAGAGGTTCCAGACTACTGCAACACGCAGCGACTCTGGCAGCCTGGGGGCACGGATACAAACCAGATACAAAGACAGCTCGGCGTAGTGAAAATGACTGCGCAATGCATCCTGAGCGAAGGGCACGTTCTCTATCAGACACAACACGGGGCACATTTCATTTCTCCACCATCCAGAATTGGGCTTTGCATACGTTTTTTGTTTTATAAGGAGACGGTTGCAGTGGGACTTCTCCGAAGTAGAATTAAGAGGAAGGTAAATATTATTTATCTGATCCCCCCACCACCCCCAGTTGTATGTGGAGGTGATCACACACACACACACAGACACAGGCCACTTCGACAGACCTGAATTGTTTGTTTTTATGAACAAGCTACAGTTCCCCCAAATAACTATACATTTCACTGACAGCATTATATATACACATATATATTTTAGAGTTTTCAAATAGGTGCCAAAATTATGGGAAAAATAACGTTTGTTCCTGGACGTTATTAACTGTACAGTTTGAAGTATACATTTTTACTGCAAAGAAAAGGGAATCATTATCAAGCCATTACGCATTAAGAAATGTCATTCAGTCATTTTTATTCTTTCTGCTGAAATCTTCGTAAAAGCCCGAATCATACTTCCACAAGCAGCAATTTTGCTAATCCAGGGGGTTATTACTCTGGGCCCTTATTAGGATCTATACTACTGGCAAGCAATCCTATAACGTTCTCAAAAGAAGTTTACCTCCGTGTTATAAAACCAGTAGTGGTATTTATACTGTGCAATAATTAGTGTATTACTTGAATCCACTAACAGGTTCATTTTATCTCTGCACAAAACCTCTGGTCTGCTTATAGAAAGCTTGTGCCTCCTTTGGCGCTGTTAAAGTGGTGACAGAGTGAATGAAGGCTGGTAGCACTTTCTCCTTTTGCCTTGCCTTAATTCCCATCTCTTTCTGCTCTCATCCAATTAGTGCAGTGTATTAAGCGGTTTATCATCTCATAGTCAGCTATTGAGAGAAACAAGGCGAACACTTTGCAATAGAGCCTGCTCTCCTTTGACACCCTCAGGTACTTACATATTCCACTGTGCTATGAATAATAGAGGAAGAATAGAGCACTAATTCCCTCATCAAAGAATGCCTTGTCTGCTGCTTTGCTCAACAACACCATTCTGATCAAAAGAAAAGCAATAAAGCTTAGCATAACAAAACGAAACCTACTTATTAGCTTAGTGGTTAAATTAATGCAGAGCCGCTGCTATTCAAAACCAAGGTTTGAAAACAGCCTCCAATAACCTGATAATGCTGCCTTCGGGATGAAGGAATTTTAATCTGAAATTTGAAGCTGGCACAGATGAGTTAATCTATTAAACTGCTATAAGGAGAATTCATCACGAACTGTTCAATTAAGAAATATTTAAGGTGCTCTACAGAAGATAGTCAAATAGAGCAAAAGGGAAGATGGGCTGAAGTTTGGAATTAGCAAAGTGCATTTTGCAGTGAAAAAGGGAATTTTGGCACAGGACCAAATGGATTTGCGGTATGAATTTGTTTTTAATAACACATAAACGCCCTATGTGAAGTCTGGCTTCTTAGTTCATGTATCAACATTGCTCTCCCCAAGCTGAAAAAAAAAATAAAAAAAAAAATAAAATAAAAAAGAGAAAAAATATGTTTAACTGTAGTAGATTTGGGGGCTGCAGCAGGGAGAGGTACAAGGGAGAATGTGGAATAATTCAGCCTAGATCAGTTTCAAAATACAAGCCTGTGAACTTCAACCTTTCTCAAATTATTTACAGCACTAAATCAACTATAGCCATTTCCTATATACATAGAATATTGACAAAAATATAGAAAGATGATTTTGCATTTCCCAGCCTTTCTCCAGGGCCAAAAATAGACAAATTGCTTAGGGCTTATTAGTAAGGTAAAAGGCAGTTGTTCCTTGCCAGGAATTCAACTCTGATCTGAGATGAAGCTAAAATTGCCTGAAATTGGGAAAAGCATTCATTTCCGATTCCCCATCTGATTGTGGCTGGCTAAAGTTGCTGTAGAGGGGATTTTGTCTTTTCTGTGTCATAAAAACAGGGTTTAATCCTTCTTTTCTGTGTGATGGAAGTACAACTTTACTGGAGTTACAAAAATGGAAACTATATATTGCTGCACTCTACATAATTATTCCACAACCTTCATTTAATTTAAAACTCCCTAACCTAGTAAACTAACAGGCTATTCAACAATGATTATACAGAGACATACAAATGCCAGAGTAACCGTTTTATTTGTATATAATACTTACATGTCTTGAAGAATGTACTCCTTTTACTTTTCTAAAAATTCTACCCAGTCTCATTGGTCAAGTCAAATAATAATTTGACTGGATACAGTGAAAATCTCAAATATACATGAAATTAAAAAAAAAGACAGGCTATTGATTATTGTATCTTTCAATGGTCTCTAATTTGATTGTTTCATTTAGACAGCAGACCTTATTTTAAACCCTACACCTGAGAAATTATCTGTTATAATGATCTGACTAAATATGCTGAATGAATGCACAAGTAGCACTGCTCGATGCATCCAGATGTATGGGATAACATTGACCACAAACTGGTAACTGTTGACAAGCACACACTCATTTACTTTAGTAGGACTACTTGTGCGAGTAAAATTTGCAGGAGTTAGCCCCATGTATGAGAAAGCAAATGTATACTTAGACATACACAACATCAATAGCTACATAACAGTGTTACCCAGAGCACACTCTGGTGAAATTTTATAAACAAATATGATATAAACACATACACTCAATCACACACAATACCCTTTGATATCTAGTGGGTTCGGGCTGGTACTCTCACTATTTTCTAGCTTCAAGCCTTTTTCTTAGTTTTCATTGAACCAAACTGACCTTTTAAAAGCTGAGATGCATATACCTCTGTCAATTGTACTGTGAATTTAAAGGAATGGACTCTAATACACTGCAATAAAACGCCCGCTGCTGGCCAGTGTCAGCTGATTTGGACTGTGGGGCTGTAGGATTGCAGTGTAGATGTTCAGGCTCAGTAAGGAACACTGAGCTGTGGGACCCTCTCGCCTGTTGTGGCCGGTATATACAACAGATCCAGTCAAATTTTCTTTCACTAGAAAACTTTTATTTTTTTCCATCAAGCAGTATGACACTTTACATTTTATACTGTTATATATTTTTAAAAGCATTTTATAGTCTTGAATTAACAAATACATGACACTGTAAACTTAACATAGACTGTAATACTCATTGAAAAGTACAAACAACCTTAAATTTTTCCTCCTCCTACACAAAAGAACTTACCATTTTTATTATAATTTCTTGTCATTTCTGTTTGTCATTTTACTGGCAGTAAACAGGCAATAAGATTTGTTTATAAAACCATTAAAACTTTAGTATGGCCATAATCACTTTTATCACAAAACACTAACTTCTATTTTTTGGCTACACTGCATTGTACCCACATTTTTGTCACTGACTGTTTATATCATCTTATTTTTCTGTGGAATAAAGATAGATATCTATGCGCTTGCTCCGTGTAGCTGGTGAGCTGACTGCATATTTATTTATTTAGAATAGCAAGACATTACTTATGTTTAAGTACAAAGAAAGTACATCTAAAACAGAAAAAATATGGTTCTCTGTTTTTGGTAACCACAGGTTATAAAACTGCCATCCCTTGTTCAGTACCTTTATATATAAATCTTAAAAGTAAAGCCCCCTTCAGAAGAAGGTATTAGGACATTAGGAGGCTTTTAGGTTTAGTATTGTTTTTAATTGGTATGTTTACGATAGGAAAGTAGATAAACTATGAAAAGGCAAAACATTAGTGCTCCTACTGAGACCTCTACTAACCTCTTTTCCTGAGAGCACCTCTACTAAATACCCTGGAGCAAAGTCTAGGATCACTTACATTCCAGCAACTCTCACTGGGAATTATTCAATTAAAGCAGCAATTCCCCCACCCCCTTTTCCCTCATAGCTCTAGATACAACACAATATATATATACAAAATCAACTATTTAGGTGGTCCAGTAAATCACTATATTCTGTTTTTATCTTTACTTTTTTTTTCTCCATTGAGAAACCAAGATGATTAAAACACATCTGTCTTTTATATATGTTGAAATCAGAGTATTATTGTTTAAAATGGGAAAGCCAGAGGAAAAAAAAGATTATTGTTTCTGAAGGACAACAAACCTCTCTTCTCCCACCACTTTCACTTAATCATTGTCTTTCATTACTGGGATCTCCCACAGATTTTACTATACTGAAAGTCTGAAAGAGTTTGCTGAGGTTTACTTCAGAATAGCCACTCATGGACAGAAATTTGTCTACTGTGTTCTTCAACTTTCTGTAAACCTCTGTCTCATTTATGGTCAGCTTCCTCTTCATGCTTTCTAAAAACAAAAGAGAAGGATTAAAAGATCAAAGAGGGAAACACTTTTTCATTAACCTTTTAAAATAAGATGAAGTTAACTGCTGCCGGAGACACAAAACAAATTTTACTGCAATAGTTTCAGACTTTTTCTTTGTTCTCATCCCCCACTTACCTTTTCCAACACAATGTTTTACCCACATGTTTAGGAGGGATGTCAAAATTTTAACTCACAAAGACACTGAATCTAGTTCAACAAGGAATTAGTCAGACCATCTGTCATACCACAACTGAACTGGCGCAGCACCTCCTGTCAGTAACTGACAGGAAGTGCTGCTTGGCCAGAAATGTTGCCCAAGTGGAGGGAGAAAGTGGGGGTTGATTAGACACAACATCAGAGAAAACCAGGTGTGTGTTGTCATTGACAAATGATTATTAAAAAAAGTGGGATCATGAAACTTATCACATAGAATAGGCAGCATGTCTAGTGGTTGGAAAAGGGGATCAGGCATCTGGAGACCCAGCATGAAATTTTGGCCCTAGTGAAGTCAATGGATTTTTGCCACTGAAGTCAATGGCACCATGATTTCATCCCTTGTTCTTATTCCTATCTGTATCACTGAATCACTGAAATACCTTGGGCTGGTCTACCTCTCTGTTCCCAGGTCCCCTCATCTGGAAAATGGGAATATTAATACTTATCTATCATTGTAATGCACTTCAAGATCTTTGATGAAAGGCATTAAGTGCACACTATTAACAAAGGAGGAACTCCTCATGACCGCAACTTCCTACCCTAACATGTAAGTAAGATGAGCCTGTCGTCTTGGCCAATAGGCCTTATTTGGAAGACATCAGATTCTCTTGATGTACCAATGAATAGGCCATTCCAAAGTATTTGGTTGGCATGATATCTCTGACAAAACACATAATATTTGTTTTTTAAACACTTCATGAATTCAGTGGCAAAGCCACTTTCTTTGATATTCCACATGCCAACAATAAAACACCTGGTAAAGATCAAGTCCAACAATGCTCCTCTTTCCAAACCAGTTCCAATCATGCCCCTCCCTCTTCATAAGCCCAGGTAAATAGATAAGCCTCATAGTGTGCTTGGAAGGTCAACCAATTCAGACATGTTTGGACTAGTGGACACACAGGAAGTGGTCCCAAAGTTGAGGGTCCCTCCCTCTTTTATACGGGGGGAGCGCCAGCTGAAGCCCCTCTGCCGATCAAAACAGTGACAGTACGGCACAGGGAGATACGCAATCTCTCGAAGCAGCTCTCAAGCCATTTTGGCATAGCATAAGCAAGTATCCTGCAAGCGTCCCACACAGTTTTCCTATTACACATTATTCTTGACCTGCTAGAACCTGTCTCATTCCTTGCTGTCCTCTGAGCAGAGACTGAAGCATTTCATCACATTATTTATACTACAAAAATACCCCAAAGTACAGATTCCATGTAAAAAACCGTAAGAATAACAATTCTTTCTTAACTAGTCAGTACTGCACTTTGTGGTTTGTTAGAATAACATAAATCTTTAGGGCAGTGAGCATTTCCTAGGAGCAATGAGAGCCACATGTTTTTTGGGGACTCGGTGACTTTTCCAGTCCACCCATGTAGGGTAAGGCTAAAAAAATTAAGGTGGAGAGATGAACACATCCCATTGATCTAGCTTGTGTCCTATCCCTGGGAATGAAGAAGGACCCATATAATGTATGAGGACCTGGGAGAAAAACATTAGATAGGAGGGACAGAAAGTATTGGGGGAAAACAATCACAAATCTGGAATTTTATAAACATGTTATAAAACATCTTTGACCTTTGCAAGATTTTTCAAGGTAAGTTCACTAACTAATAATCTGATACAATATACTTAGCTTCCGGTATTATTGTTGGTTCCTCAATTCATACACTTAGCGTTTCACATTTATTTACTCAGCAACTTCCACTGAAGCCAATCTTTGCACATATTAATGCAAATTTCTTTTGTTTTAAAATTATGATAGTTAAACAGGATTAAAAGTGTACATCAACTTTTAGGTACTTTACAAACAACTCTAATGAGGACGGGTTCGGTCCCCAAAGGATTACATTTATGCTTAATTTTAAGTATGTGAGAATTTACGTGCCCAACTTTACCCACACGTATAAGTGTTTGCAGGATCAGGTCCTAAGTCATTAATATATGGAGTCTACTTGAATATAACATAGCTGAATTACTATTTGTCACTATTCAGTCAATAATCAAATTACTTTTTTCTACTGGTAAAAGATAACTTAAAATTCAGCCTAAAGAAAATGAAAAACCAGATTAAAGATTCTGTATTTTAATCAGATTTGAGTCACTATAGCATAAAACACATATAATTAACCTGGAAACACTTTAAATGTTGGGTCTAATTAAACATAACTGTGAAAAGATGCATTAAATCCTGTAGTAACTCAGTATATTGTCAAACAAAAATTAAATTAACCATAATCCTCAAGACACTAAGCAGTTCATATATTGCTAAAGTGTAAGAGATATTAAAGGATTTTACTTGTAACTGCTCATGTCCTGGCAAAACTGAGGAAACTTGTGCTTACTGTACCAACAACTGTATCATGAAGTGTCTAAAATTGAAGTTCAAAATTAAGCTAAAATAGTTTTAAAGCTTCACAGAGCCCAGGAGAGACCAAGGTGAAGTGTATCAATGTACAGAAACAGCTGCTACATATGGAAAGAGCAGGAAGACACATTAATCAGGAAAAGAACAACTAAACTGAAACAATAAAGCAATGGTGAAGTGAAGAACAAAAAACAGACACACACATCACTCAAAATCTGTCTCAAGCCATTCCACTAGCAGAGTTTCTAGCTTTTGTTCACTAGATCTAAACATTAATTGTTCACGGTAACCCTTCTGAAAATTTACATTAATTACTTTAAAAAGATTGCTAGATGGAATTTTTTTTTTTAAGGCAGAAGGGAAACGTGGAATGGGAAAGGAGAAATAAAAGTGGCTGCATTAAATTAGTGGGCGGATAATTTTAAGTCTTAATTCTAAAATACGTTATACCGCTAAATTCAGACTGCAGTTCTATCTGCAGTACAGCAATACTATGCATTTGAATGACACAAGTGCATCTGATGACTGGGGAGAACAGATTTAAAGAACTGTAGTAATACAGTGCAGGGGAAGATGAGAGAGGACACAGCTCCTGATGTGTTTACCTCCTCTGCTGATGGGATATTGACTTTTCCCACCAGGTTGGTTAGAAAGGGGACTATTTACGCTGCCACACAGCAGAGTAAGAATGACAACCAGCATCACTCTGTGCTCCTCTTAGTAAAAGACAACTGTGACCACCGTATATCACACAGTCAGTCAATACTTTCAAGTTACCATACCATCCAACTTAAAGATGCATATAAAAGCTCACATTTTCTTCCTAAATGAGAATTTAATCAATAACGAACCTAAGGCCCTCTGAGAACAAAGCTATAAACATCTAATGGAATTGCTTTTCAACACTTGGGCACAAGTATGAAAATAGTTTAATACCTAATACTATCACTTTTTTTTTTTTACATAATGTCCATATACAATGGCAAGTTTTCATTTACAATTGTTAATATTCGCGAAAATTTAATATAAATGAATATAATGTACAAAAAGCGTCAGTGTTTTATATAACGATAAAGGAAGAAATTTAAAGTTTTTAAAATAGATTTTAAAAATGGAAATTAAGATGTAATTTTGATCTTATAAAACAAAACTCAGATATCATAATCCCTAAAATAATGTAATTACTCTTGATAAATATTTCATAACCAAACTCCTTTGCCAAACATGTAGGGAGAAAATCAACTGCCCCATTCCTCATAATACAGAATGATCTTTTACTGATCCACACTATTAGACAGAAGTTCCTATAAAACTTCCCATGTATTCCTCCTCTTCCCCTTCCACTTTTCTTTTTAACTAAGTGAAGAATGCTCTTCTTTTTGAAGAGGTATCTGAATCTTATCTACCCCATAGTTGTGTGGATGGATGAAGCAAAGATGGAAATGTCTCAACGTATTGTTAAATATTTTCCACTTGCCACCCTTTACCTTCACTCTTATAAAAATGATGCACAGAGAACCTTATATTAGAAACCAAGCACTTTTGTTCTTGTCTGGAGTACGGTAAAAGGTTCTGGGCTTTACATCTACTGATTGGACAACTGGACTCTGACAGGATAATCAGAGTGAGAGTTCGTCGGCTAATAACAACACACACACAAATGTATGTGTACTTTGTGTGTGAGAAATAATATAGTTCCATGAACAAAATTTCAGATTGTCCGTTTATCTAAAAGCAAACAAAAATCCATATCCTGTCATGTACATGTGTTAAGGATTCAGTAGATCACACATGTACAATGTCACGTCTAATACTTTTATCTGAAAAAACATACTAAATTCAAAACCATTAGGAACTGAAAATTTTTATATCACCTACTGGTTATTATATTTTAATTATAGCAAGTTTAGGCACACAGGCAGCAGTCTCCGTTGCAAATATCTATGTTTCATTTATTTCTGTGCAAAGGTAGCAAACAACAGTCAGTCATAATTGGTTCTGTCAGATGTTATACAGTCAGTCATAATTGTCTCTGTCTAGAGGTGTGTCAATTTACTGCAAGTTAAATAAATATTCTGTCAATTATGAAATCAGGTAATGTGAGTCATTTTTTAATTGCATTCCCCCCCCTTTCTAATACACAGCACCCCATCCTTACAGTTAACCTTAGCTTTGCCGTTTCTGCAATGTCACTGCAAAACAAAAAAATAGCAGTAAAGAAAAAAAGGTATCATTCGACAAAATCTTTGCTTTTTTGTTTCTAATAAAAAATAGCAAGAAGCTGTGCAAAGCCACAGATTACTAAGTCTACATGGTGTTGTTCTTCTTAGATATCCATTGGTGACACCAGTTTCTTAGTTTGTACACACAGACCAACTAGATCTCAGCCACAAATGATTTCACAGGACAGACACTTTGTTTTTTGGACCAAAAGGAGCTCAGAACCCTCCCCAACTTTGACCACTGGCATGCCATCTGCTAAACAACATATGTTTTTCAGGGCAGGGGATATGCCTGCCTTCCTCTATGTTCTGGAATGCACTTTTTACATTTTGGGTGTTAATATGAGCCTAATAAATTATAAATTAAAATAATTCTAGTATTCTTATAATGGAAGACT